>NC_084798.1:38965000-41465000 GCF_963169125.1 Humulus lupulus
GTAAGCTTTGGCCTAATTTTCCTGTAAAATTATTTGGTCATTTTATAGATAATATATATATATATATTTATATTTATATAACTCATCAATTAAACGTGCATTATTTATAATATTTTTTCTGCATATAATTAGCTTCTGGAAAGCACTTTTTGAAACAAAACCACTAATTATGTCTATCTTTAAAATATCTCCTTAGCACTCAATATATCATTGAACGAAGTTATAACTCAAATTCACATCTAGATGATCATTTCCATGTATACCAAAATTGCTCAAACACCAATATATAAACTAATTAAGCACCGAAGAAGGCACTCGAAACAATTATTTCTTTCACTTTAAGACATTGCCTTTCACTTTTCAACCAAAGAAAAAAAAAATGAATATTTATATTAATAAAAAATAAAAATATAACCAGGCTAAGAAGACAAGACATGCAACTTTTCTTACGTAAGTAAACTACACGTACTTGCTCTTGTATGATTATCTCTATACATCTACACTGATACCATGATTGATGCTATGCTATATATACATAACACAAGCATGAAATTTAAACAGAAGAAATAAAAATTATAATATATTAAAAAAAAGGGTACCTTTCAATGAAGAAAGCAAGGGGAAAAATGAAACCAGTGGCGAAAACGAAGCGATAAGCTACAATGATTTTCAAGTTCATGCCATCGTTGGCAGCCAATTTGTAGAGCACATTGACTCCAGCATAGGCAATCTGAACAACAACCATCAACAGAGCTGGCTTCAGCTCATGCAAACCCTCTCCTATACTATGCCTTACTCCACCCATATCTCACTCTTTCTCTCTATCTTTCTGAGAACAACAGATGAGCGATTGGTAGAGAAAGAGAGTGGCTAAGTAGCCTATTTATTGTGTAACGAAGGTTACTTTGTTGGTGGGAAACCCAATTTACCCTATTTAATTTACGATACAAGTACAACAAGATATATTTAATGACATGCATCGCAAAAATGTTGCTGTAATAACATTTTAGTGCAGCACTTGGTCAAAAGTTTCATTAATTGATCACATGGTAAAAAGTAACACTAATTTATTATGACAAAAGTTGTTTACGCACAGTGTCGCACAATTGTCAAATTTGTATTTCAACGAGATTTTCTTCCCAAAAAAATTACTTTAATAAAATTTTTTTAATAACATTTCTAAAATGTTTTTTTAAAATATTTACGTTATTTCAAAAAAAAAAAAAACATTTCACATATATGATGTATATAAAATTACTTTTACTCGTGTACTCCTCCACATTTTATAGTGGACTCTGGAAATCCATAACAGAATATAGACACTAGCGTGTGCAGGCAAGAGCTTCGGCAACATTTATAAAATTCAAATTTTCATTTTAATCCAAAGAAATGATAAAATCTATTAAGAAATTGTTTTAAAAAATATTTCTAGGTCCAAAAATATTGAAAACGATGTTGAAATGAAGTTTTACTGACATATTTTTCATCTAGTTTTTGTGGGGTTCTGATTGAGTCGAATTGTCACTAGCTACCCAAGTCCTAGGTTATGGCAAATATGTAATATCTATAATTTGGGTGGTCAAATGTCAAACTTTGACCCTTGTTAGAAAATTATCTTTATAAATGATCATTTAGTTTATATCATATAGTACCATAAATTATAAGACCAAAAATAATGGAATAACTCCTATAATTATCTAGAAAAATATTAGTTATAAAAGTTTGATCATTTATCATTACAGTTATGTAATCACCAAACAGTTAAATTTAATAAATCATAAAGCACAAAAATAATACTTAGCACCAAATCATTCATCATTCCTAACTATTACATAGCTAATTAAGAGATTTGCTCCATCAATAAATCACTTTATCCCCATTAGCATCACTGGCTTTCTAGAAGTGGAGAGAAATAGGGGGCGAGCTTATAAAGTCTAGTAAGAAAACAGCTAATATCAAAGGACCAATAGTTTAATAAAATCCATTCATAGTTAGCTTTCAAAACAAAACATATCATCATCATGTATAAACAAAAAATAGAGAGAAACCACAAATAATCAAAAGAATCAAACTACACGTGCACATCATACCATCCATTAGATCCATAGCTCCTCATACACATCATAGAAAATCAACATCCTAAACTAGGTAGTCGTGCCAGATAACCACTAGAAGGGGTGGCTCAGATCGCTTCATGTGCAAGTTCTAGGTCTCTAAACCTACAGATGAGTGAACATCTGACCTACCTATGATGACAAAGAGACTAGGTCGCGAAACAACATTATGCACAAATCATGATCGATATGACTCTCATCAATATAACCAAACACATGCAAATAGAGTAAAAAAAGAACATATTCCCCTTATTTTAGAAAATCGGGCAACATACGGTTGTATGTGAATAAAACAAAAAATCATAACTTGCATAGGTAAGTGTTGACGAAGTTTTTCGTCAACTAATATAAATAAGAGCAATTAAGCAAGAAAATGCATTTCAAAAAATGAAAGATGAACTCAAAAGATTTTACGTGCTTCAGTAGTTAAATCTACCTAGTCCACGAGTCATTTTTATTGATATATTCTACGTTAAAGGTAAGAAGCAATTTCACATAGTTTCAGTATAGTGTTTGTGTGTGAAAAATAGATGACTACAGTCCAAGTATTTATAGACCTGGTTTCAAATTCTCTTTCCTACAATTTTAGGGGGAAGTTAAACAAATATCTTAATTTTAATTTAAAATACAAAAAAAAAACAATGTATATAGATAAATATCTAAACTAATCCCTAAAAAATAGGAATTGTTCACTCAAATATTATTTTTTTGACGCTATTTCAACGTGCTTTCGAGCTAATCTTCGTATCCTTCGAGCTGAGATATCTCTTACCCGAGCTAAACTAACATTTAAGTCTCCGAGCCAATTCTCTGCTTCTGAGCTGAGACGATCTAAGCATTTGTAATTATAATATAATATTATTAATAATAATAATTTAAAATCAAGCTTATTAGGATGTCCCGAGTTTATTTTTTGAGAAAAATGAATTTTCTTGAAAACAGGGTATAACATTTGCCCCCTCAAAAATGTTTTCTCGAAATCCAAAGAGAGAGACTTTTGAATTTCCTTCATCGAGAAACGTGCACACCTACTACACTCGAGTGTATACATGTGTCAAATTGTGACTAGAAGTTCAAGTACTCAAGTACTAGATTTCTGCCCACATCCTCTCAACTCATTTTGCCGCCATTTTAAGATTTACCTCAACCGTAGGATTAATCGTCATTTTAATCCTACGAAGGAGGTTTATCAAGCCCTTTTCTAACAACTTCCCTCTCTCTTTCACTTCTTCACTTGCATTAACGTTCTCCTCTTTCCAGAGTTCTTGCGAGAGCAAAAAAATTAGAGGACCCATCCACGAAAAATCCCTTTAATCTTCACGAAGAAACTTAGTTTGAAGCATTCACCAACTAAATACTCAGAATCTTACACAGTTGGGCTTTTCATGTAAGTTTCCTTTATATTGTAGAATTTTCCTTTTTGTTGTGCTATTCTGCTTTGTGTGCATGTACGTTCTTCTTTTTGTTCTTGGAAAAATTAGGTAAATATATGGTTGATTTGATCTTATTTTTTTTATAAGAATCTCCCATTAAAAGTATATTTTTTTTAATACACCTCTTGGTTTATAGGTTTTGTAAGAACCAAGAAATTTGGGTTCTTTTCTTTCACAAAACCTAAGAAATCCCAATTTTTCGCAACTGCACCATTTTCCTAGAAAATTATGCTTATAGCCTAAAAAGGAAATCACACACCTACTATCTGTAGGTTTATCCTCGTTATTTCGAGCTCCTTTCAACTTGAATTCTTGAGGCAACACATCCCATTTTTATTTTCTATTCTCAGACTAAGGGCCCTCACCTTTTTCTTTAATGCTATATATCTCAGTACTCTTTTGAGAAGAATTGGTGGGGGTCCTCAGATCATGTCATTCCTTATCGTAAACCATCTCCACGAGCAGAGTGTCTGTTTACTCTTTATCAAAGACTCGTCTAGGAATTCGAGGATTGAAGAGAGAGACAAGACCTAAGCACCTTTTATAGACACCTAATCGCTGAAATTCGAGAAGGAAAAAGAAAGAGACCTTGCTTCACTATCTATCCCGAGCTAAATTCTATTCCCCAAGCCCTACCTTTAGACCGTTCTTTATCAGTCTCGATAGCTTTCAAACCCAGTGATTTTTGGGAATTGTGTCCTTTAAAGCATATGTGTTGAACGATGTTTTATGAAATAATCAACTAAAATGAATTTTTACATATATTGATTGTTTATTATTATTATTAGAATAAAATTATATGAATATCAGAAAATTCTCAAATTCGTTATTGTGACTACAATCTTGCATTGCTACAAGAGGATTAAGATTGTAGGGAACAAATTTAAAGAGTTCGCGGTGAAACAAAGTTATAAGGAATCTTTGGATTAAATATTGTAAGTATGGTTCACTAGTATTATGAATACACATGTAATCTAGATCTGGATTACTAATGTAGTAGGACATCTTAGTGGAGGTACTTTGTATAAAATGGTTATACATGAACGCGACCCGATATGTTATTAATACTTAACTAAATACCGCTTATTTTGTAAGTATTAATTAAACATATCAATAAGATGATCATATACAAATTGATCTTAATCCTGAAGTTATTATGAACTCATGTTTATGTCATTTGGGTTCTTTGTGTTGTTAAAATGATCAAGCTGAAAACTTTTGTTTTAGGAACTTATTGGTGTAAATGGCTGGGGGCATTATTCAAGGAAAGAGTTGAAACAGAGAAAAATTAGGGAATTGACATATTTTGAAGAAATTTGTTCTTTGTGGTCAAATATGTAAATGAAATAAATTAATTAATGTAATTTCCGCAAATAATTTTTTAATTAAAGTGGTATTTTTAAAATTGGCATTTAAATATTTAGGATAATTAATTTTGAATTGATTAGTTTTATTTATTTAAATAATTTGAAAAGATAATTCACATGATTCAAAATTGGTTTGAATTAATTTGAAATTTATTCATTAATTACTCTGATAAGATTAGTTATCAAGTTTAGATATTTTTGAATTAATGATTAATAAATAATAATTAAATAAAAGTGGTTAAGAAATATATCCCTGAAAAGAGATATGCTACACGCCAATCATAGTGCTTGCACTTTGATTAGCGCGTGACTAGGTCTTAGACCAGTCTTGAATATTTCTTTTATTTATTTAATAATTGGTTTATAATTTGAATTTTGAATTTATTAATTCTTTTATAAATCTATCTGATAGAAAATTAGTTTCAAGAAGGAGATATAAGGTTTTAGAGAAAAGTCTTTCACACACAGAGAAAAATATATCATAATATTTTTCATATCCCTTAAAATTGTCTCAGACTTGAAAAATTCCAAGATTTCATATGTTGAGAGTATCTTGTGAATCAGAAAATTCCCACTATTACTCTACGTGCCCACACATGTCTTGAGGTATAGAGATACATCTTAGAAGATCTTGGTCTGAGTATTTTGAAGACTGCTTTGGATTGGATGTTCGTTGGAGATACAAAAAGATAACAAGGATTCTTGATAGTTCTACAACTGGTAATTCCTTATATTTTTATATCACATCGATTAATGTACGCATATTAATGGATCCATTTATTTAAAGATTGTTTAAATAAAAAAATTGAAATCCATAGGCCCAGCATCCCATCCATTCTGTTGTGCACATGGTAAACCAGTTACCAATAGTGATCTCTCCTTCGAAATTATGGATGAATCATCAAGCAAAACTTCCCTAACCTCATCTGAGTCTCCACTTCCTTCATTTTGCCCCAAAGTCGATACATCTCTCCTAGTCCTCAAATTTACATTTTTCAGAGTGTTCCATTCAATCTACATGAAAAATATATAACTGTCTCACCAGCCATGGTCTCAAACTATCCAACACCCTTGCCTGTCGTGCACCCACCAAGATATAGCGAAGTAGCTACGCTCTAGGCAAGGACAAGCCTGACAGAAAATATAAGCTCAAAGCGTGGAGCAATGAGAACTTGAAGGTCGAGGCACTACTTCCCTTAAAAAAATATTTTAAAAGCTTGACCGATTAGGTCAGTATTCCTCCCTTCCAGCTCTAAACCAACTCATATAGAATCCTAGCTGCTATGAAGTCGTTGTATGCCGTCCTAAAATGGCTAGAGCCCTCTCCCTACGAAATTCTTTAATTATTTTGTCTAAAAAGTAATCCATCTTGGAAACAAGTCGGAGATGGTTTTTACAATATGTCGAGCTATCCTAAAGACAAGAAAGCTTCGGGAGGACATTCCCAATCACCCTCCAAACTTAAAAACCCAGTTCGTTTGGACCATTGGACTCCATCCATTCAACTTCTATTATTTTCAACGAATTCATAAGTATTCTATCCTATCTCAATCCTTAGCTTCATTTTCCATTCTATGAGTAGATTGTGAATTTTTGTATTCTATTTCAGCCAACTTTGAACTCCCCAAGGCCTCACCTGCCATGCTGCAAAGGTGAGAAGAAATGGCCAAGCTCCCCTATTGTAAAGGCTCATTGAGCTTCTTACTTCATGAGGATAAGCTTCGCCATTGTGGTGTCCTTGGTGGGGGTGAGACCACCAATTATGACGGAATTCCGAAATACATGAATTGAAAAGATGTCCCTGTTCCCAGTCGGCTCCTTGAAACCTGCTCGAAAAAGGCAAAGAATGGGTTCCAAGTCATCCTTTGTCATTGCCTCCACTTGAGTTGAGTAGGTAGGCTTAGGACACGAAGCCCAAGATGAAGCGTCCTCGAGCTCAACCGATGGAGGTAAAGTAATTTTAGATTAATCGCGATTGTCTCCAACCCTTTTAGGGCGCGAGCCAAATGTTCTTGTACCATTTAGTAATCCTGATAACAACTTTATGACCTGGTCGGGGGTAGACTTCATAGTTCATAGGGATGATAGTTTTCTTTTTGGGGGCCAAGTCATTTATAGTGTTAATGAATTATGTGAATGGTTTAGGTCTCAATACGGCTCCAATGACTGGCGTGATTTCTCTGAGTTTTCTCCCATATTCCAAGATGAAGGGTCAAATATTAACAATCCTCGTGCGATGATGACATATCTTCAAATGACATGTCATTAGATTCTTTTTTGTCCAGTTAGGACCCTCTAACTTATGAAATTCTTACAAGTAATTAATCATGTACCCATTTTATTTCATGTTTTGTAGGCGAATCCTTGGACTCTAACCTCGATAATATCTTGGCTAACCCTCCAAGGCTAAAAATTTTGAAGCGTAACCGAGTTGCTTCAAGGAAAAAAATTACTCCTCCTTCTCTTCCTAAAGTGCCTCAGGTCTTCGAGGGTGCAATGAATGTGCTTGCTTCTCAATCGACTCCCCAAATGATCCTCCAAACAACTTTTGATACCCTCCCCTACCTTAGACAAAGGCAAGAAGACAACTAACCCCAAAGACAAGTAGAAAACCATTCCTCATGCAAGAGCATCAACTTGTAAATTCTCCATCTCCACTTTCAAGAGAGAGTTTTCATTGGACAATGTTGCAGGTGCTCTTGGGATTAACCTCGAGTCTGACATCCTCTTTAGTTGGCAAAGTTTATAGTAACTTGGAGGGTTTTGATTAGGTATTCCTGAAGAATGAAAGCTCAACTTCCATTGGGGGACAAGGCCGAGGAGCTAATGGCAACAGTAAAGTATTCCTTTGCCTTGCTAATCTTATTCCCCTTTTTCTTCTTTTTTTATTTGTTTTTATTTAACATATCCAAAATTTTCAGGCCATTATCAGCATGTGTAGATACACTCAGTTTCTGGTTACTCAGGTGGTGTAATATCATAAATAAATGATCAATGCCAAGGCTGCTCAGACCAGGGCTGAAGACGAACTTAAAGCTGTGTAAAGCGCCCTATTCTATTACTTTATAAAAACATCACTTATCTCATATATAATAGAAAAAAATACCACTAAAAGATAAACTCAGTGGGGCCTTGATAAAGCATGCATGTTTGGGCCCAATAGTAAAAAAAAAGTATTCATATGCAATGTTTATAAGAAAAATAAAAGTTTAAGTCCCACTGGCATATTTGAAAATAAATTTCATAACATAGTTTCTTTAAATCTCGGCGTCGAAACTCCCCACATCACAGCGTGTGCCAGAGAGAAATCCTATTGCTTACCTAAAAGGGGAAAAGTAAGCGAGTGAGCTAAAAGTTAAATAAGGAAGTACAGTATTACAACGATATCAAATAAAACACAAAACAAAGACATGTACAATAAAACAAGGCAGGACATAACATCATCATACTCATATTTAATAATCATGAACAAAGTCACAGTCATACATCATAAACACTCTTTGTGATCATGGTCCCTCTGTTGTCCATGTCACATCTTGAGGTAACCAGTATAACATGGGCTGGTAAGACATCCTCTAAGAGGTAAACAGGATCTCAGGTCCTTGAATGACCTTGGCGCGTCTGCCCTTTGAGTTACGTCAATCCTTAGTAACTCCTTTGTTGTGTTTCGTTCAGCACACTAGCAACCTTTTCTTTTCATTCACCATACAAACACATGTAACCAAGTTAACATGAAAACATAGAAAATACATTGTTACACCCAAATTTTGAGGATGAATAAATGAGTCTCGAAATGTAGGCTAGTAAGGCATGAGCTCGAAAATAACAAGCAGTGGCTTAACACTTGTATAAATAAGCATGATTCCAGACTTATTCTTGTTGGTGATTGAGCGCATTTAAAAGGCCCGAGCTTAAACATAAGCTCAAAAGAACAAATCTTCCCCGATGCATGTGGGTGTTATTTGAACCTTAGTAGCAAGCTCGAAGACATTGGTCTCCGAAAGTTGAGCTCAATGAAACCATTAGCTGGGAAGGAGGTTGATGGGAATAAGGAGCTCGATGTATTCATTGATCTCGAAAGCGCGTTAACCTTATGTTCGAGGTCAGCAACACATTTTGCACACAACAGTTGTTAGGAGATCCCTATTCCTTAGGGATTTTTTGGTATCTGATATTAAATCCCAATTATCATGGGATATTATGTAATTAATGCATTTATTTGTATTTGTTTCAAATTTGAATGATTGATTGTAACTTCCCGAAGTAAGGGGAAGATATTCTGTCAACCAGGCCTATAAATATCCTGGAGAATTTCATTTGTATTCACGCAGAATATTGTAGAGAGAATACTCTGTTGAATTGCTTCGAGAAATCTATGGGAGAGTATTAAGAATAAATAATATTGACTCGTGGACTAGGAAGATTTTAACTGTTGAACCACGTAAAAATCTTACTGTTCTTTTCTTATTTTCTGAATCTTTGTTTAGTCCTCTTCAAATTTAAGTTAACGAAAAATGACGTCAACAGATTGGTTCTTTTGTTAAGAGCATTAAGAAAATCTTTGGATTGTTTAGTCAAAAACCTCCTGCATTATCAATGGTCGCTGCGAACAACCCAGGAGCTGGTGGGCGACCATTGCCTCAAATACTTGAGGAGAAAACTCCTCACACTAAAGATTACCGACGGAGGCTTGGGAAGCAACCAATGAAAGACCACGACCCAGATGAGGGGAATGCATCATCTGACTCCCGGGGACCTCTATTATAATCGTGAGAGGTACATTCCCAGCGTGGAACTAGAGTATCACCAACTGCGTTGGCAATTAGCAGAGGCCACAAGGCGCAATGAGGAATTGGCCCAACAGGCTGCTAAGGTCCAGGCACCACCCCAAAGGCCTAGAGGACATCCCCGTGGGAGCACGATCGCCAAGAGGGCCGAACAAGGGGCTCAGCAGGCCCATCCAAGGCCCAGGGCAAACATTGGCAATGATCGCCCTAAAAAGAATAATCAAGCCAATAGTACTGGAAACCCGACTGTGGAGGTAACTGCAGAAACATGGAATAATCGAGCTCCCCTAGCAGCTCGGAGCTTTAACCTTGAATCTGTCAGGAATAACCCAGAACCATTCTGGGCCTTCCAGGCCAAAAATGGGAGGCCACCACCGTCGCCTATAAGGCATCTTCCACCTCCTATAAGACAACCCTCACCACTTCAAGAGGCACCCCAGCCAGCTTCTCATAGGAGCCAGGCAGAGGAGCCTGCACCACAAAGGCCATCTCATAGTTGCAACCGAGACAGGAATCGTCGAATTCAGCCCGAACATGTGGGCGAACGAGAGGCAACCCGAGGACATAGGGCTGCCCAACTAGCGGGAAGCCACATGTCAAGACTGTAGAAAACTAGAACAAGAGGGCTAGTGGAAGATTCGCCTCTTAACCATCAAGCCCATCATTCAAAAAGAAACGTTAGTTTTATGAGTGGGAGCTCAGACCTCACTAGGTTGTAAGCGTATATGATACCAGTATGAAATTATGGCAATAATCGTGATCTTTGAGATCATCTGAACCAGAATCGGGGGCAGGCCAATCCCACAAACCTCGATTTATGAGATCATTTGAACAACCAAAATGAATCTGTGTATCCAGTATATGGGAATCAATATAACTCTATGCCGGGGCAGGGAGCTGGAGTTTTTATAAACAATAACTAGCTACCCCAAGCACAAACTTAGCCTCCAGTGGACTCGGTTCAGGAGACAATTAATCATCTCGAAAGAGCGTTCAGGCTCCTTCAGGATGAAAGGAACAGGGACAAGGCCGATGACTCCGATCAGGAGCTCGAGCCTTTTGCTCCACATATTTCAAACACGCCATTCGCTCATGGATTCAAGATACCCCACGTATCTCCATTTGATAGTAACTCAGACCCATACAACCATCTTAGCACATTTAACACAATCATGCGAGCCAACAATGTTGGGTACGAGTTTAGGTGCATGATATTTCCAACCACTCCGATAGAACCAACAAAAAACTAGTTCAAAAAATTCAGAAGACTTTCGATCTTCACATGGGATCAGTTGGTGAAGGAACAGATGGCAGAATCATTAAAAAGTTACCTCGCTAGGTTTAACATAGAGGTGGTGCGAGCTCGCAATGGCGATGACACTAGTCATCTTATGATTGTTCGAGCTGGTATATTACCACGAAGTCGTCTTTGGGATGATATGTAGAGAAAACCGATAATAACAATAACTGAGTTCAACAAAAGGGCTCAGAGATTCGTCAATGTAGAGGAGGTGAGGTCAATATTAAATTTGATCCCTTATCCCACAATAAATACAACGGTGAATGGTAACTCAACCTTGACCTCAGCGACAGACAGGGGGAAAAAGAAGAAGGGAGACAAGTATTTCTCCATTTATACGGTTTACAGTGAGCTCAATGAGTCTCAGGAAAATATCTTTCTTGCAAATGAGAATCAGGTCCCATTTAGACTACCTGACCCAATTCAAAATCAAAAGTCAAAGAGAGACTCCAATAAGTACAACAGAATCCACCAGGACGTCGAACATACCACTGATGAGTGCCAACAACTGAAAGATGAGATCAAAGGCTTGATCTCGAGAGGATATGTCATACATTATGTAAGAAACTAGAATACCAATCAAGCATCGTCTGGATAGAGGACAGTGTCTGCGCAACTTACCCAATAGAATAACAATCCCCGAGCAAGGGAGGATGATCGATCTCCCCCAAAAGATGGGACAGCTTGCCAGAATGGGCAGAAGTGTCCAGAAGAGATATGTAAACGAGCTCAAAACTGGAGACGGTTCTCCCTACGTACCTGAACCACGAGCTCCAAAGCAACAAAGGGTTGAATCTCAACCCATTACTTTTATAGAAGAAGATGCATCACATGTATATTTTCCCCATAATGATCCTCTGGTCATCACACTTTAGCTCGCAAACAAAAGGGTGCGTAGTGTCCTAATAGATAACAGAAGCTCTGTCAATATCCTTTATAAGGCCACTCTAGAAAAGATAGGACTCATGCTTTGAGATTTGAAAGCCCGTGCAATGACGTTGTATGGATATTTAGGGGAAGGGATTGCTTGTATGGGATCCATCGAGCTCCCCATAACCGTGGGAAACTATTCAGTCTCAGGGAGCAAGATGATGGAGTTCGTGGTGGTGGACACCCCATCGGCCTACAACGTATTGCTCGGGAGACCAGCCTTGATTAGGCTGGAGGCAGTGTCATCAGTTAGGCATTTGGCCATCAAGTTCCCAAAGTCTAGTGGCGTCGGGACGCTGTAGGGAGACCAGCTCACCGCACGGGAGTGCTATAACATTTCCATGAGAGGGAAAAACCAAATAATGTGGTTATTCTGAAGATGAACGGATCCGTCTTCGAGATAGAAGAAGAGATCATCCCTTGGGTTGAAGAGAGGACCAATCTTGAACCAATGGAGGAGCTTGAAGAAGTGAAGCTCGATGAGAAAGATACAATGAGGGTGGTAAAAATAGGGAAAAATCTTTCTGAAAATGCAAAATAGCAATTAAGTTGCTTTTCGAGAGAAAACCATGATGTGTTTGAATGGTCGCACTAGAATATGGTAGGTATTAGTCCGAGTGTTATGAGCCATGCACTCAACATAGATAAGAGCTTCCCCCCGAAGCAACAAAAAAGGAGGCTCCTAGACGCGATAGAAAGAAAGCCTTAAAAGAGGAGGTCGAAAGGTTAAAAGCAAATTTGTTTATCCAAGATGCTTTCTATCCTGATTGGATAGCTGTTGACGATAAGAACTCGTCAACGATTGATGGTTAGAAAACTTTAATCTCTATACTATAGGAAGCTATGAGTTAGATGGAAAGAACTCTAAACAACAGGAGAAAACTCAGACAAGCATGAGAACTAGAAGCATATATTTCATAAGTCTCGTTTTTACATTCAGTTTTCCAACCCCTTAGCCTGAGGGGTTGGAGCCTATTTATAGGGGGGGGGGGGGGGGGGCTCTATTGGCCCAGGATACAAACAAGCCCCAGACCACAGGGACGTACACAGGTATTCTGATAGTGTAGTGGCCCAGGGCGTAGTGGTGTCTACCCTGATGGTGTGAGAGTCGTGGCCCAGGACAAAGTACTGTCGGCTCTGGCGTATGGTCGGGGGTGTCCAAGTGGTACCACTATGCTTCGTACAGGTCCGTACCGCCACTACTCCTCAGACGCAGATCATAGGGTCGTGCCTCTGTTCTTTCCATAATCGTACACCCCGTGTCAGCGCACGTGTTCCGTACTCGGTTGTCCTCATCAATTCACGTTCAATGCTCCATGTTCGTTAGACATATCAACAAGGTTCCCCCAAGTGATCTCGTGCCTATGCCAAGGAGGCTTCAACCTATGCATGTCCGAGAAGTCAAGGTGCCAAGGGCCAGGGCCGGCCTATGCAGATCGCATAGACACGAGGCCAGCAGCAAGAGCGACGTGGTAAGGCCACACCCTCGCATAGCGAGGTTGGCCTTTTTCCCTCAGGTATGGGCATGGCACAGGCGTCGCAACAAGGTAGCACCCTCGCATAGCGAGGCTGCCTCTCCTCCTTCCAGGTGCAGCACGTGAGGCTAGGAGCACGGATGCCACGACAAAGCCCTCACCCTCGCATAGTGAGGCTGACATTCTCCCTCCGAGTGTAGGCGAGGCTTGATGCCTGATGGAACGGGGCGCATGCGGACGACCAGTTGGGGACCCTCGCATAGCGAGGGTGAAGTTCGGATGGGCAATTGGCCGAGGGCCCTCGCCTAGTGAAGGTGTCTCGTAGTATAGAGCTTCATCTGTGAATAGAATTCTCAAGGAGAAATTTCCACATTTACACTTCCCCCCGAGTCTATAAGTGCACTTTTAAATGTGTTTGTAGACTCTCTCCACTTCTCTTGCTTGACATGCACGGCCAATCTTGGGGGATTTTGCCTTGGCAATTTTTCCAACGCCTTTTGAAGAAGCATGAGGTGAGGCTTGGGGTTGTGTTTCTTTTTTTAGTGTCCAAAGAAACACAAAAGTCACCCAACACTTGAGGGAATCCATGAGAGATCCTAAGATTGCATAAGGACCAATCATCCTCCATCGCAGATCCCAAGGTTACCCATACCCTTGATCTCCACCATTTATAGGGAAATAGATCCAAGGGCTAGGGAGCATTGACTTTCCCTATAAATACTCCAAGGCTTGAAACCACTTCTCTACACAAAAACTTGCTTAGCCTAGTGGTATTCCCTCTAAGCCTCTTCCAAGAGCTCCAAGGTTCTATTCTCAATAGAAGCATTTTTGAGGTATCCCTTCTTTTATTTCCATTCTCCTTTCTTTCTCTTTTTTTTTTTTTTTTGTTTTAAATTTTGTTTTTTTTTTTTTTTAGCTTCGTGGTGAAGCTGGGCATTACCTCGCTCCTACGATCTTGCTCTTGCTCCTTTGTAAGTCTGTCCTTGCGTCCCCTCAGTTTCGTATCCCCACAGGTATGTCTCCTTCATCTCTTCTCCCTTTTGTTTTGCATTGATTATACGAGAGTAAGATTGATGGTTGCATGACACTCAACCTTCAGAGTTTAGCATTTTCTTCGCATAGCCTTTCCAGTACCCATACACCGGCCCTTTTCTTATACCCTCACACTCGTGTTGTAGATATTGAGTCGCCCTTATGCGTACACGCCCTTGAGTCTTAGCTTGTCCATGGCGTCTAGGCGATGTCCCGAAGGTTCGTCTAATGTTGAATTTATTGAGTTGTCCTCCTCCGACTCGGAGGTCGATGCATGTAAACATTCTAACCGCGGGGGTGTGCGGGCGCTCTACCTCAGGAGACTATCTTACCTTAGACATAAGGCGTACTGTCTAGAGAGGGAGCTAGAATCCCATCCCGGGGATGCGGGTTCTGATCTCTTCCCCCGGCAAGCGACATACATTTCCCAGCTACAATCCACCCTCCAGGATTGCCTTTCCAAAATTGCTTGCCTAGAAGAAAACTTGCCCCCCGAGCCCTTTTCCTTCTGTCGTGACGAGTCGCCCGATTACGTGGATTCCTCCTTTGAAGGAGGTAGACATGAATTGGTTGAGCCGGAGTTCCTTTCCATGGTGCCGCCCGCGTTCCCTCTCCTATCCCCTGTCTTGCGCCCTAGGGTCAAGCAAAGAGCTGGTAGACATAGGACATGTGGGGGATCTTCTAGGACCCTAAGAAAGTCGGTTGCTCATAAATTGCCTTACTTTGTCCAGGTACCCGAGATGCCGAAGAGAGTCTTGGACACTTCTGATGAA
Source organism: Humulus lupulus (assembly GCF_963169125.1). Lineage (NCBI taxonomy): Eukaryota > Viridiplantae > Streptophyta > Magnoliopsida > Rosales > Cannabaceae > Humulus > Humulus lupulus. The sequence continues at coordinate 38,980,212 of NC_084798.1, forward strand.
GTTGGAAGGTCTACCGTTACCCTGAAGAAATTGGGCAACATGCTGAAAGCCCATAAGTTACCCCTGAACCTCAAGTTTGTTATACCAGAGCGCAAGGAACGCGCGTCTGCACCGCAAAAGGGATTTGTGGCGTTTAGCGATGCCATAATCCGATCTGGCGGAGCTCTGCCACTCCACTCTTTCTTCATCAAAGTGCTGGACTACTTTGAATTGGCGCCACTACAATTGTCCCCCAACTCCTGGGTGATGCTCAGCTGTTTGTATGTGTTGTACCATCAGGTGTACTCTAGGGGGCCTTCCACAAGTGAGGTTCATTACTTCTTCACCCTGAGGGAGAATACATCATCCCCCGGGTTCTACCAGCTCCAGAAAGTCGCGGCCCTTAAAGGGAGTTCCCTCTTGGAGGGATCTATTTCCAATAGGGGGGCTTGGAAGTCAGACTACTTCTATACTTATAGTGGGCAGACCCGATACTCTAACTTCAATGCCCCACGTAAGGCTACCCTCACTTTGATCCCATATACCAGAAATTTCTCTTATTACTCGACCTCTTTTTTTATAGTTCTTGTAACTGTGGTAATTTCCTTTCGTTCGATGGCAGGTCTCTTAGGGGTCGTTGGTCCTAATCTGAAACGGGCAGCTCATGACCGGGTAATACAAATCCTGGCTATGCCGAAGGAACGCAAACAAGCCAGCGCCCTTTTCACGGAGAGCAATCTCCACTTATGTGGGCTGCTGACCCCGGACCAGAAAGTTACCTTATGCTCCATTTCCCCTGAATCTGAGGATCCACGCCACGCGTCACCCGACTCTGTTGATTTACCCACAGCGGCACCCGTACTTGAGAGTCCGTGGGTATATGGTCACGATGAAAGGAATTATGATGAAGCAGCCGATAGGGATTACGTCTACTCCCCGGGTGACCATATGGATGTTGAGGAGACCGTGGTGTCTGAGAACTACTCCTGCTTGTACTCTGTTGCTGGCAGGGCTAAGGGTGTAGCCGATGACGGTCATACTGGCGGTACTACCTCTCGGATGTCGTCGTTAACGCCTGGCGGTGAGTTTGCCTTTGACGCCCCTGCCCCTTGCCCCCCTATGCCTAGGAGGAATTTTGTCATTCCCTCTTTTGATGGGGTTCCTTCACCCCCGAGGGGGCATTCCAGGTGGGCATCCACAGGCGTCTCTTTACCCCAGGAGACGACCCCGCACTCTTCTGCTCCTCGCACTACTGTGGATGGGTCAGGGCCTTCTCGGTCCCCATCCTTGCCAAAACGGGCCTCGACAAGCACTCGCGCCTCCCCCGGCTCAGCTCATGTTTCTATTCCCGAAGATCATCCCCTGGCGAGCCAATATGGGGAAGCCATGAGCCATCACTTGGGAAACTTTCCCGAGGGTGAATGGGGGACGCTGCACGATGTTCCCAAGGCTGAGCTAGAGAATGCCTATATGCGAGCCTCCTTGCAGGTAATTGTCGCGATACTTGGTTTATTAATTTATGATAGCCACATAAATACCTTTTATATTACTTCTGGTGTATCATCTGACCCCTAAGGCTTTGTTTCATATCTTCGTCCTCACTCAGGCCTCTATTTTGAACCATCGGCTGCTTGCCTCCCACTCTTCATCGGCTCAACGGTTGCAACACGAGCTTGAGGAGGCGCTGAGGAACCTATTGGTGGCCCAGACTGCGAAGGATGCCTTGTCCAGCCAACTGGCCGAGATGGTATGCCAGAGGGATACCGCCTCGGCCCGGGCTGCCTCAACCTCTCAGAGCAACATTCAGTTGGAGGCTACCATCCAAACTCTGAACGGGAGGATCGCTGTGCTTGAGGCTGAGCTTGTGAACGTGGAGGATCGCATAATCGGGAAAAGTTGCATGCTGTTTGGAGGACTAACCCCACCGTTGACCTATCTCCTTTCGGGGACCATGCCGTCGAGAAGATTTCTGAGTGGAAAGATCACGTTGGAGATTCGTAGATCCCTTTGTACTCTGTCTATGTATGATTTTGTTATGTAATCCCTTGTACCATTTCTTCTCTTTTTTTTTTGTCAAACTTAAGGGGCTCTGATGAGTCCCTCTTATCACTGTTGTTCGTGGATTACATTTTTTATTTATTTGATGGAGATAACCTTTCTGGTGCACCTTGGTTATACTTGTAAGGACACTTTAACCCGTTGGGCTGTTGGGGTCCTTTTATATTCTTTGCGCGCGCTTGTTACTTTTTGCGAGAAGCGTCCTTCTCGTCCTTATACATAGTACTATTTTTTTCCAAGGGTCCCTTGTAAGACCCTTTTTGGGCTAGCCGGCTTAATGGCCGATCTAGACTTATTGGGTGATTCCCTCCTTACAGCCTCACCTCTTGGGGTGTCGGCCTTTCGTCGGAGGTCATCCTTTTGAACCAATCCCTCGATATTCATAAGGGTAGCTAATCCTTGTGAATATAAGAGACAAATTTTTTATTTTTTTTTGTTTACTTTTGTCGTCCTGCCCCCCAAGTACCTGGTGAGATTTATCTCGGCGGGGACTTTAGTTGATATTCGCATAAAGAAATAAGTTACACACGAAGTGGAAGACAGTTTCATTCATGGTAGTCGGATTACAACGATATATAGATAGGTAAAAGGCTTACATCTACTTGGGAGGTTATCTAGGTAACCTCTTTGATTCTTATCTACTAAAATAGCATAACCTGCAACAAACTAAGCATAGCTACTACTTGTACCAGGCGTGGGAGTCTCATTGCTAGTCTTACCTGGTTGGGCCTTTCGTGATTCTGGGGTCTTGTCCCTGTGGGTCTGTACCTCCGTGCATCACCATCCCTGTTGGTTCTGATGGCTTCTCTGAATTGTGAAGGGAGGTGTTATAACACTCCCTCGCCTCTCTTTGTTCTCCCTTCATACTCGCTACCCCACCAGGAGTTGGGAACTTGACGGTGAGGTGGTATATTGAAGTGATTTCTTTCAATTCTCTTAGGGATGGTCTCCCCAATACCACATTGAAAGCAGAGGCGCAATCTACTACGACGAAGTTTGTCGGGGTTGTTCACCCATAGTGAGTGCTAATTCGATCACCCCTAAAGGTTGTATCGAGTCCCCTGTGAACCCGTATAGGGAGGATTGACAAGGCTTCAAGTGCCTGATGCCCAAACCCATCTTTTCCAGGGCGGGGCGATATAAGATGTCCACAGAACTTCCATTTTCTACGAGGACTCCATGCACCCGCCGGTTGACCAACTGAACTGTCAACACCAGCGGATCATTGTGGGGGAAGTGTACCCCCCGCGCGTCCTCCTCAGTGAAAGTGATCGAGTCATTTTCTCCCTTGAAGCTCTTTGGGGGTCGTTGTTCCAAACTCATAACGCAGGGTGGTGGACTTTGCCTGACTTCTCTAGCATACCGATCTCGTCCTTTCCGAGAATCTCCCCCAAGCCCTGGACCTCCGAAAATAGTTCTCACTTCCCCCTGTATCTCTGGAGCTTCTCTATGCGTCCTAGATAGCACTGGTTCGTCCTCCGTTTTCAGCCTTTCCTTCCTGACATACCGACCTAGGTGCCCCCTGCGGATGAGTTCCTCAATTTCTTCTTTCAGGTGGATACATTCTGCTGTGGTGTGACCAATATCCTTGTGGTATTGGCAGTACCTATTGGGATCCCTCTGGGACCGATCCTTCCTCATTGGTGGGGGCTTCTTGAAGGGAACCCGCTTCTCGTTGGTGATGTAGATATGCTCCTTTGTATCCGTCAGGTCCGTATAGAAAGTATAAGCCGTTTGCCTATGGTCGCTTCCCCGCTTGGGTTTTCTATGTTGATCATCCCTCGATCCTTCGTATGCCCTCTTCTTCTTCGCACCATTCGACCCTTCATTGGTTGGGGGCTGTGCAGGGGACTCGCCCATTCCCGCCTTTAAGTTCGCGTGACCAACCTCTACACGAATATACTTCTGCGCTCTCTCGTAGAAGTCATCTAGATCTGTGACTTCCCTCTTGAGCATATTATCCCACAACTTGCTTCCCAGAAGCACCCCGGCGGTGATGGCCATTTTTAACTCTCTGCGGGTCAGGCTCCCCACTTTGGCTGCTTCCATATTGAACCTATGGATATAGTTTTTTAGGCTCTCATTTTCGCCCTGTTTTACATTGGCTAGGCTAGTTCCTGGCATTGTATAATCACGCACGGCATGATGCTGCTGGAGAAATTCGTCTGAAAATTGTTGCCAAGACCTGACGGACCCCGGTCGAAGTCTCTTAAACCATTTGTATGCGGGCCCTTTCATCGTGACTGCGAAACAGTGGTATCTAGCCCCGCTACTTATCCCCCTCAGCTTCATTAAGTCATTGAATGCGTCTAGATGGTACTTGGGGTCGGTGCTTCCTTCATACGGGGTCATATGAGGCTCCTTGAAGTTGGCTGGGAGTCGAATGGCTTGGATCTCTTTGGTGAAAGGCGATTCATAGTCGAACTCTTCCTCAAGGCTCTGCCCTCCAGACACGGTGACAATCTTACTCCGCAGGCTCTTCATCTCCGTATCGAGGTCTTGCCTCCTCTTCTTCAGGGAGTCCCTCAACATGGACGGGTTGACATCTTCCTTTCCTTTGCCGTCCCGGGGGACAGTAGGAGGGGTAGTTCTCTTATTCGCCCTCTTCTTGTTGAGCTCCTCTCGTAGGTCTGAGGGCGTCCTCTTTGAGGTGACCTCGACGTCGTTGCGAGAGCCACCATTGTTCCCTTGCTTCGGCTCTTGGGGTGGCCTCGATGGTCTAGGATGCTCTTGTGGCTTTTCCCTGGGGGTGTTACTGGTGGAGTGTCTGGTCCTTCCATCGTCTACTGGGACAGTGGTTTCCCGACCCTTCTCTTTCCTCTTGGGCAGGGTCACGTTCGACTTACCTTGCAACAGGCCATTCAGCACCTCCTGCATGTTCTCTAGGGTAGTCTCCAGTCTTTGGTTTTTACGGTGCAGTTCACGAATCTCCTCTTCATAGAAACGAGATTTAGAACTCGAGCTCACGGAATGGACCCGGGGTTGCTTATCGCGTCTGTGCGTTGAGGGGCCCGGGTCTTGCCGGCCGGAGTTCGGTACCTTCGGTGGTTTGGGAGGAGGGAACTCGTTGGCGTTCCCGGGTGGTGCAGTAGTTGTCCTTGGAGGATTCTCACCGGGCGGGATGGCCGGAGACGAGGCCTCCTTGTCATTCTGGTGAACCTTAGGGTCCCTTGGGGGGTCTACGTCTCGGGGTGGAGGTGGATCCTTCATGGAGGCCTTCAGCTGGACTCCGGTAAGGTGGACCTCCACCTCTCGAGGCTCCTTGAGACGCTTCGAACGTCTCGGCATTTTTCCTTGCCGGAAGTAATGGCAGAACAGTAGCTTGGTGCTTACGTTCCCACAGACGGCGCCAAACTGTTGACGGTAAGAACTCGTCAACGATTGATGGTTAGAAAACTTTAATCTCTATACTATAGGAAGCTATGAGTTAGATGGAAAGAACTCTAAACAACAGGAGAAAACTCAGACAAGCATGAGAACTAGAAGCATATATTTCATAAGTCTCGTTTTTACATTCAGTTTTCCAACCCCTTAGCCTGAGTGGTTGGAGCCTATTTATAGGGGGGGGGGGGGCTCTATTGGCCCAGGATACAAACAAGCCCCAGACCACAGGGACGTACACAGGTATTCTGATAGTGTAGTGGCCCAGGGCGTAGTGGTGTCTACCCTGATGGTGTGAGAGTCGTGGCCCAGGAAAAAGTACTGTCGGCTCTGGCGTATGGTCGGGGGTGTCCAAGTGGTACCACTACGCTTCGTACAGGTCCGTACCGCCACTACTCCTCAGACGCAGATCATAGGGTTGTGCCTCTGTTCTTTCCATAATCGTACACCCCGTGTCAGCGCACGTGTTCCGTACTCGGTTGTCCTCATCAATTCACGTTCAATGCTCCATGTTCGTTAGACATATCAACAAGGTTCCCCCAAGTGATCTCGTGCCTATGCCAAGGAGGCTTCAACCTATGCATGTCCGAGAAGTCAAGGTGCCAAGGGCCAGGGCCGGCCTATGCGGATCGCATAGACACGAGGCCAGCAGCAAGAGCGACGTGGTAAGGCCACACCCTCGCATAGCGAGGCTGGCCTTTTTCCCTCAGGTATGGGCATGGCATAGGCGTCGCAATAAGGTAGCACCCTCGCATAGCGAGGCTGCCTCTCCTCCTTCCAGGTGCAGCGTCGCGAGGCTAGGAGCACGGATGCCACGACAAAGCCCTCACCCTCGCATAGCGAGGGTCCCTCGCATAGCGAGGCTGACATTCTCCCTCCGAGTGTAGGCGAGGCTTGATGCCTGATAGAACGGGGTGCATGTGGACGACCAGTTGGGGACCCTCGCATAGCGAGGGTGAAGTTCAGATGGGCAATTGGCCGAGGGCCCTCGCCTAGTGAAGGTGTCTCGTAGTATAGAGCTTCATCTGTGAATAGAATTCTCAAGGAGAAATTTCCACATTTACAATAGCCAACCCTGTGTTGGTCTTGAATCCCAATGGCAAGTGTCAAACTAGCATCGACTATTCAGACCTAAGTAAGGCATGTCCCAAGGATTGCTTTCCCTTACCTTGAATCGAACAGCTTGTAGATGCCACTGCAGGCCATGACATGATGTCACTCATGGATGCTTATTCTGGATATAACTAGATAGCCACACATGTACCCAACCAAGAACATACGAGTTTCGTGATGGACAAGGGCTTGTATTGCTACAACCTAATGCCTTTCGGGCTCAAAACATGCTAGACCTACATACCAAATATTGGTAAATAGGATGTTCTCTTAGAAGATAGGGAATAACATGGAAGTTTATGTGGACGATATGTTAGTCAAATCCAAACATAACTGTAACAATGTAGACTATCTTGTGAATGTTTTACTGTGCTCTGAAAATACAATATGAGACTCAACCCACAAAAATGCTCATTCGAAGTATCCTCGGGTAAGTTTCTTGGATTCATAGTGAATTCTCGGGGTATAGAGGCTAATCTTGACAATATCAAAGCATTAATTGACATGCCCTCACCTCGAAAACATAAAGATTTCTAGAGCTTAACTGGACGAATGGCGGCCTTAAGTAGGTTTATCTCAAAATCTACAGACCGATTTCTTCCCTTCTTTAATCTTTTGAGAGGGGGAAAAGTTTGAATGGTCGAACGAGTGTGAACTCGCATTTCAGAACTTAAGAAACACCTCGCCATACCACCGATTTCATCAAAACCATTCGCAGGGGAAGTCTTATACTTATATCTTGCAACAATCGAGCATGCGATCAATGCAGTACTTGTCCGGGAGGATATGAAAATAAAAAAAAATTGTATACTACGTCAGCAAGAGGTTACTGGGGGCAGAATCGAGGTACCCACTGATGGAGAAACTGGCTTTGAGCCAAATGCATGCATCTCGAAAGCTCCGACCCTATTTCCAAGCACATCCTATCCATGTGTTAACTGATCAGCCTTTAAGACAAGTATTATCCAAGCTCGAATCATCCAAGAGATTGTTGAAATGGGGTGTCAAGCTCGGACAATTCGAGATCTCCTATCATCCTAGAACAACGATCAAAGGATAGGCTTTGACAGATTTCATTGTCGAGTGTACAGGGATCTCCAACGAGGAAGTCGTAACCCCAGCCCACGAGCTGTGGAGACTTTACGTCGATGGGTCCTCCAATGAAAATGGATTGGGGGCAGGAATTATTTTGATCACCCCGATGGGAAATTGCTTCCACTTTGCGCTAAGGTTTGGCTTTGAGGCATCAAACAACGAGGCTGAGTACGAGGCGGGTCTTCGGATAGTCGCCATGCTTAAAGCAAAAGCCATCCATTGCTACAGTGAATCACAATTAGTCGTTAACCAGGTCTTGGGTGAATATAAAACTCGTGGCATAAAAATGGCAGTGTACGTGGAGAAAGTTAAGGCAATGTTTGGGGGGTTTGAGTTCTACGCTATAGAACAAGTTCCCCGAGAACAAAATTCGAATCCAGATTCATTGACCAGGCTCGCCACAAAAAATGAATCTGACACACTCAACGTGGTCCCAGTAGAATTCCCACGGACCTCGAGCATAACAGAGCCTGAGGAAGAGGATGTAAACATGATTGACTCGCAACCCACCAGGATGACCCGGATAACTGACTACCTCGAAACCAGAAGTCTCCGAGCAGACCGAAATGAGACTAGAAAGCTTATGTACAAAATACCAAGATACACCATTTTGGAAGGAAAATTGTACAGAAGGGGATACTCTACGCCACTACTTAGGTGTGTAACTCCCCCCGAAGCAAAGAAGATTTTAGAAGAAATCCATGAAGGATTTTGCGAAGACCACACCGGGGGGCATAACTTGTCAAACAAGGTGATTAGGCAAGGATACTTTTGGCTAACAGCCAAAATAGATTCATTTGAGTACGTAAAGCGCTGCGATAAGTGTCAACAGTTCACTTTAATACCACGAGCTCCATCCGTCGAGCTTACCATGATGAGCTCCCCATGGCCATTCGCAATATGGGGAATCGACCTAATAGGCTCCTTGCCAACTGGAAAGGGTGGAGTAAGATATGTTGTTGTCGCTGTCGACTATTTCACTAAATGGAACGAAGTCGAACCCTTAGCGACCATCAACTCGAAGAAAGATCCTAGATTTCCTAGTGAAAAACATCATTTATAGATATGGGATGACAGGAAGATTGTGTCGGATAATGGGACCCAGTTCGACAGTGATTTGTTTACACACTTTTGCGAAAAGAATGGGATAGTAAAAAAAATTTCCTCCGTGGCCTATCCCCAAGAAAATGGCTAGGTCGAAGCAGTGAACAAGAATTTAAAAAGTTCAATGAAGAAAAGGCTAGAAGAAGCAAAGGGGAGATGGCCCGAGGAGCTGCCTCAAGTCTTGTGGGCATACAGAACAACAACGAGAACCTCGATGGGGCATACCCATTTCTCCCTGGCTTATGGGTGTGAGGCCATGTTGCCCATCGAGGTCAAAATCCCAACCATAAGGCGTGATGCATATGACCAAACCTCGAACCAATCTCAGCTCGAAGAAATTTTGGACCTCATCGAAGAAAGACGAGACGAAGCTCAATTGAAAAACGCTGCATACCAACATAGGGCTATGAGATATTTTAACAAGAGGGTCCGAGATAGAAAATTTGGATTTGGAGACTTGGTGTTAAGGTGCGTATTTTTGGCCACGCAAGACCCATCTAATGGGGTACTTGCGCCTAATTGGGAGGGACCCTATCAGATTGAGTCCATTATTCGACCTGGAGTTTATAAGCCAACAAGGTTGAATGGAGGATTGGTTCCGCGAGCTTGGAATGGTGAACATCTACGACCTTATTATCAATAATATAGAAATGGTGTTTATTCATTTTAACAAAGCGTGTATTTGATCTTTACTTTTTAATTTATAAAGAACTGAATTTCATTCAAATGTTGTATTTTTATTGTTACATTTTTGCAAACCCTCGAAATTTAATAACCAAAGATCACAATCATAGGATAATAAGGGGGCATAAGTGGTATACAATCACACCATAGGCTCGAAAAAATATAACAAAAATAAAAATTAACTCTAATAGCAATGTTTGGATTATTAACCCGACATGAAGAAAACAATAACTATATGGAACATTAACCAAACACGCGAACTAAAAAAGTCTGGAACAAACGAGCAAGTCCTAATTGACAGTCAAAAGTTGGAATTCTAGATAAACCAACTAAAAAATATAAATCAAAACTAGGGCTGGAAATTTTTGCAAATAACTTACGACCTCACAACCTTGAGGCCATACTCGACGATGAGGAAAAGTAACTGGAAAAACACAATATAACTAGACTAACAAGGATACATACCATTTGAATATTTTTTTTTTAAATACATGGTAAAAGTAAAGTTTGACCTTGACAATAAAGAAGTCGAACATGGGCATTTCGAATAAACATGCATGAATGTATTGAAATTTGAACTTAAACCCAACATATATTCATACAAATAAAGAAATATAAAAGCAAGTCCTTAATCATAATGTGCTCAAAATATTTCGACCGAGAAATATGATGCATAGTATTAAGGCGAAAAAGTTAAAGGTAGAAAATGTGCAAAAAGGCTTTCGAGCCAATTTTTTTTTTAAAGCATAAAAACTACTATTAAAATATAGTCATAAGATAATTAAAATAGCTCAGAATCAAGCTGTAAATTGTCTTTGCCTCAAGGGCACAAAAAATATATTTACAAAAATTATAAGGTACATAATCCTGTTTGAAATAGTTCACTGTTGATTGACTGAACTAGACTCAACCTCTTCGCTTGTGTCCTCCCCATTCTCGTCGTCCTGGGTGGTAGCTGTGACCTCCTCTTCGGCCAACCGAGCCTTCCATTTAGAGATAAAATCCTCTTCTTTAACTTGAACGAACGAGGTGTCAATGTCAGGGTTCAGAGATCATATCATATACATTGCTCGGTCTGTAGCCCAGTCTTTTTTGGCCTTGAACTCCTCAGTGAGACACTTTTTCTCGTCTTCAAGAATTCCAAAGGCGGAATCCTTTTCCTCCTTCAGGAGATCGATCTCAGCCCTAGCAGCATCGAAGTCTGCTATCTTGGTGTCGAGTTCTGCCTTCAGACTGTTGGTAGCAGCCTCGGAGGACTCAAGCTTAACTTGAATAACCTTGAAGGATTTCTCGGTATTGGCTCAAGCCTCCTCAGCTTTGAAAAAAGGATTTACCTCTTGAAGCCTATCAAGTCTCCTTGAGTCTTTTCATATATATATCTAACTTACCAAATTTGAAAATATCTATTTTTAAATTCTTAATTAATTAAATAAATAAAATCAAAACAACACATATACATTATTTGTGCACTGCTACACGGATGGCATAGTCCCTGGACTGTGTCATGCGTGAATAGCAGTATTCCCTTTTCAGAGTTATTGCATTTATTTATTTAACTAAAATCAATCATTCCACAAAATATGGTATTGCATTTTTAGGGAAAAAGTTCACAACCATATTTCAAAATTCAAATCAATGAACATCATTATCATCATCTTTTAAAATTCAATAAATCAAAAACTATTTTTGACTTACAAATTTTATTTTCTCCCACTCAAATAAAATAATTCATTTAAAAAATTACTTAATGTATTTATATATATTTCAAAATTATGTATTTAAATTAATAAACATATTTTCAAAACTTTAATAATTAATTCCAAATTAATTATTCAATATAAATTATCGTATAATTGTATACTAGACCCAAAGAATAAAACTCTTCTCAGAATTCCAAATTACAGTTTTACCCTTGTATCAACTCTTACCTTGATATGGTGTTGATAGAGGCACCCGAGGGACCTATGGACCTATAATATCAAGTTTTAATAAATATTAAATTATTAATCAAAGCTCTTTGATAAAATAATCATATTTATTAATCTCATGATTACTCCACCTTAAATATGAGATTGAACTCTTGATAATTATGGACAAATACTTACAAAGTACTTTATTAAAGAATAAAATGTCCATTGATATAATCATCATATACAACGTTAATCCACTATTAATGGTTCATAATTAAAAGGAAATAAAATTACAGTTTTACCCTTTTAACTGTATATTATTCCTAGAGTACCACTGACTTTACTATTGAAGGTTGTGTCACAACCAGTTTGCGACGTGAGCGCTCATAACATTTTCATTTCCAAAAGTCAACCCAATAGAAAACCATTATTCAACCTATAAGAAGGTATAGATTCCATATATGTTAAACTATGTCCCCAGCCATATATAGCATTGAGTCCCCAAAACAATTGTTCTTAGTCTGATCATTCTGACAAATCTTAACTCCTGAATCAAAGAATCAGATGACATATATATGAGTTCATAGTAACCTCAGGATTAAGATCATCGTGTATATGATCATCATTTGATGTGTTTGATTAATACTATGAAACAATGTTTAAACAAGTATTAACAAATCATATCTGGTCTAGTTCTATACATCACTATATATAAAGTACCTTCACTAAAGTGTCCTAATACACTAGTGACCCCGATCTAGGTCACTTGTATTCATAATACTAGCGAACCATACTAGCAGTAATTAATCTAAAGATTCCATAACTTTATTTTACTGCGAACTGTTTTAAGATTATTATCTTAATCTTGGTCCTCTCATGCCAATATGAGATTAAGATCACATAGATAAACTTTGGAATTTTTCTGTTATTTACTTAACATTATCAACATATTATCGGACATATTCTATATATATAATAATTCAATTCAATTATTTATTTCATTTAAAATATTTGCCAACTACAATTGCTTTAAGGACACTATTCCCAACAATCTTCCACTTGCCCTAGCGCAAATTGAGGCATCTCTTTCAATTTGTCAATCACATTCTCTTGAACGAATTTGTCTAACAAAGTCTTTTGTTAACAGTTTTGTAAGAAACTATTTTGAAGCTATCTTCAAGATCATTACATCAATTATGTAAAATTGTCTTGAATTAAATGATACTTCATTTCATGTGTTATACCCTCTCATGATTTCTAGTTCTTCTAGAATAGTTCTATCTTCATTACTTTCGCAATGAGATACTAGTAGTTTATTCTAGTATGAAACCATTTCCATAATGGCAAAGAACTCAACTAAATCAAATAGCCTATTTATCTGTTCGTAGTTGTTACATTTTAGCTTCTATGGTGAAACATATAAATCTGAAATGTCCAATACATTTCCAAGTTAATATGTTTCCTCCACAGTTATGGAAGCTGATTCTGATATCAATCTTTGAAGATTTCTTTCTGGTTTAAAATCAGCGCATCTTTTGGGATTTTAGGTCACTACCTAAATACACAAACATATAATCTCCATTACATTCAAGATACTCAAAATTAAGTCCTTATAATTATTCAATGACTCAATCCATCATTGGAATGAAAACTGCTGACTATTTCCATCGTTTAACAAATATTAATTCAAAAACACGACATTTGTTACATTAAACAGTCCATCATTGAGTTGTAGGGATATTGTCTTATGTCCTTCTTTTCTAGTAAAAGAATAAATTGACATTATTATTTAGATAATACATCATCCTGATCGAGAAGGCAAAAAGTCTTTCTTGGACTTTTGTAAACTAAATTATTTAAGCTTCTTATCTATATAAGTCGTGTGAGATAGTGCCAAAAAATTGTTCTTTCAATCTCTATAGACTTGAATATATAGAAAATTCTTGGCTTTTCTAAATCTAATATTTAGAAATTTTCAGCAAACCATTTCTTTTCTATTGATAATTTCTATACATCATTCTCAATTATCAGAACGTTATCAATATTAAGAATAAGAATTACTACAGAATCTTTCTGGTTGAGATCTTCAAACGGTTTTGTAATGTTAGCCATTCAGTAAAGACTTCTTAGACATCCATTTAAATTAATCTTGTAATCCATGCATAAAACAATGGATAAGAGTATGTAAACAGATTTAAGCTTGGCTACAGTAGAAGGTATTTATTCAAGTAATAAATTCTTCTTTCTCTTTATAGCCTTAGGCTATTAACTTTACTTTGAAAAGTCTATACTTTCCTCTGTTCTCCTCTTCATCTTGAATATCCTGTTTCAAACTGAAGTTTAATGAACTTTAGTTGGATGTTCAAGAATCCAGATATCATAGAACTCCAAATTCCATTTCTAGATTCATGGTGTTTCAACCATTGTTTTCTGTAAAAATATTTTTATTTCATACTAGCATGTGAATGAAATATAGTTAAATAGTGTTACACACAATTAACTAAACTTTATGTTTGTAACGGAATAGTTACTAACTAACGCTCCCAATACAATAATACTTTACAAATTTTGTGATATTATTTGGTTTTATCATTTTTAATTATCGATAACTTGCTTACTTAACTTATAGTCATTATTTCTAGTATAATATAACTAGAAATATATAGTGATTATAATAATCATGCTTCATTAAAGTAGCATTTAAGAGATACAAACTCTTTTGTAATCTTTTAAGATTATTAAACTATTTCACTAAATGACTTCATGAAAAATTTTCAATTTATTCACATAACCACTTGTGAATCCCAACTTTTAGGTCTTTGAGGTTGTACAATCAAATATGTACCAAATAATATTTAAGATAATCTAATATGATTATATTCCATTTCAAAAATACTAATTTATTTAGCATTCTAGTTGTATGTGAGTTGGGTTTGAATTCCAAGTTCACATGCAAATTACTTGAATTCCAAATTCGAGTTTAGACTTCCTTTTGATCAGATCAAACAAGTCTTTAAGTGAATTTACTTTGAATGTTGCATGAAAATTTCTAGAAATTTCATTTGCATTCAACAAAAGTAAACATATCTTAAATAAACGTCAATCAATATTGACTTACTATTTATTATCTCTTTTAGTTTTGAACATTAAAAGGTTCAACATACATCTCTATGTATTAGCTAAACGATTATGTGATTTTTGAGCCTTTATTAGAGAAAGGTCTTTTGGTTAACTTTAATTAATAGAATATATAAACAGAGAATACCAGTGAATGGTTCCAATAAAAGATTGTCTTTTATTTGTTTTATGTGTCTAATTAATCACAATTCAATCTCAAAAATAATTCACATATATGTTTTACTTAATTGTTGTTGGAATAATATATCTTATTTATTAAATCTATGATTTGCACCATAATGAATAATGCATAATTATCATTTATACTCATTGATGAAATAGGTGGAACAAAGATATTTCAAAAATAACAACTAAATTTATTATTCAAAAGAAATATTTAAACTTGTTCACTCATCAAATAAAGGAATCTAAAAATATAGTTTCTAGTACTAATTTAAAGAAACACACATAATACAATGTAAAAAATAAAAAACTAAATTTCATGTGAGTTATTTCTTTGTCTACCAATCTGCAATCTTTTTCTTGTTTCTCTTTCACATTTCCTTCTTTTCTTGAATAATTCGTTCCTGAAAACAAGACAAAAATATAGTTTGTGGCATAAAAATTTGAATCAACTATTCAAATATATTAAAAGGAGATGACCAAATCATATTTACCCTTTTTTCTTGCAAACTTCTCAAGTGATCAAAAGAATCTCTTTTGATCATTTCCCATATCTTGTATGTAGATCTAAGGCTCACATATCTCAATTTAATATTGTCGAGCATAGTCTTTAGTATGCAATGATGAGCCAAATAATAAGATCTCATCCAATCCTCATATTTTTTATGACTATCATAATCAGATAAAGTTGATGGCTCATCTCCAGGCACATCAATGATTGCATCATACACTTTTAGTTTACACAGAACTATGTGTATGTTTCTGTACCAATCATTAAGATTGTTGAAGTCTAAATGAAAAGTACTTAAGTAGCCTTTCAAATGGATTCACTGGTTTTTTCACATTTCGATGTCATTGATTAGGATTAAGAGAATTAACCATTGTTGCTGGAAATAAATAAATAAATAAAATATAATGAATTGAAACATATAATAAATACCATATTTTATTTGGAAAAGTAAACATGATGCATGAATGCAACATATAAAAACACATAAAAAATTATATATTAATCCACGATAAATTAATTTAAAAATTAATGGACCAGCCTTGGGGTAGATTAGACTAACTCCAAATTAATTTTGAGATGAACCTCAATTTAACAAGTGAAAACTTATAAACGCATTTTTTTTTTCTTTTGACTTATGAACAACCGCTAGTTTAGTCAAGATGCATTAGTCATGCTTGAAAGCCTAGATACACCTTCGGAGTGTAACCCATTCTTTTCAATGAATGACTTTGTTGACGCCGTTTTTCGTCAACAGTGAAAGAAGAGCACGTAAACAATAACTAGTAATTGCCAATAAAAATATGATAATACAAAACACGAATTTTTACGTGGTTCAGCAGTTAAATCGGCCTAGTCCACGAGTCTTTTTTATTAAGCTCAAGATGATCTCTGAAAATTCTTCAAGGATGAATTCTTCAGAGTTTTCTCTCAAGATTCAGAAATTATGTCCTTTACAATGGTGCATGACCTCTCTATTTATAGAAAAGATTGCAGAATACTATCCCACATATTTTGGGTAGTTACTCTTTTTGTGCAAATAAATCAAATGGCTTTAAATGCCTGTAATTCGATATAAAAGGAAACGTCCCCTGAAGACCAGGGGGCGTATAACTAATCAAATAATATCTCATGATTTTAGGGGATTTACAGTAATAAATGTAGACCACGTCTCTTATGGACAACACTTGTAGATGTTCAAGATTATTATCATATATCTCCAAGGCCTTATTCTCCCAGGTCTCTCATCGACGTTTGAGCTAATGACATCTCCCGAGGCCACATGGCTTTCGAGATCGTACGCGCGTCAGGCTCGGAACCCCTGATCCGAGGTCATCCCTGAGGGTAGATGCATCTCGGGAGCTCCCCTTCGAGATCGTGTGGATTTTGAGGCAACCATATTCGAAGTCGTCTCAGCTTTGCAGGCTCGATGTCTAGTCTTGAAACATGCTTCAGACTTTACGAGTTCATTCGCTGTGAATCCAGCTTTCGAGGTCACATTTTTATCATGGCTCGAAATCTGGGTATAACAGACTTAACTCAAAAGTGTGCCTTAGGGTCAGTCAAACTTGAAATACATCACTAATTATATTCTCATAAGAGAAGTCAACCTTCAGATAAAATAAACATATTCAGAAGCATTTCCTTAGGGAGGCCGCAAACGGAGGCGACAAGAAGCCCTTCCTATGCCTCACGATATTCAACCAATAATGAAGAGCATGCGACTTATTGTTATAACTCCCTCTCCCACTCACTATTTAAAAAAAGTGTGTTTTTCACAAAATCAATATTTTTTTAATTTAGTTGTAAAAATAAATTTAATTATTTTTACCAAATGGTATTCTAATAAATACTAATCCAATTAATAAAAAATATAAAAAAATTGTGCCCTTAATTCTAATTTTGATTTTGCTTTAACTAAGTGAATATCATTTTTATTTTAATAGTATATTTTTCATTAAAATAACAAATTAAACAACTTTAATTTTGATTTACCATCGTGACTAATTAGGACTAAATTTATTATTATATGAATTATCATATATAAACATATAGTAAAATATAGGACGTTCCTAATAGCAAGTTTCTACATGAATGTAATGCATGCTAATTGCATACTATGTGGGTATATGAATGGTATGTTATAACGCATGACAAAATGTTAAACACTTTAATCACATTCAAACATTTATAATAAGTAAATAAAAGCGGGTTGGTAACGTTTGGATATTTCTAGAAAATTACAACACTTGAAAAAATACATGAAAATGTAACCTAGACTAAGGCCTGATGAAGAGCACCTTGATCTCGAACCTTGAGATTTAGTCTTGTTGAGTCAATGCCACCATTTTCCCATATCCATTTTGAATTATACAACTTTTTCATTATTTTAAACAAATTTTTAAAATAATTAAACTTTGGGTTTTAACACTCAAATAATTTCTAAGGCCGAGTTTGAATTTGGGTAATCTAATTCAAAAATAAAATTAAACAATTTAATAATAATAAATTAAAATTCAAAATAATTTTAATTATTGAAGAGAACAATTAAAATATTTTTAATTAAGGAAAATAATCAATATTATTTCAATTAAAGAAATTTCCATATTAAAACCTTTTTAATTCAATTTAAGACTTTTTATTAAATGAATAATTAAAATAATTATGGTAACAACACAATAGGGTTTGTAAGATACAAAGCCTAGGTGTGTACCAATGTGGTGCGGCGGCAAGGGTGCGGGTGGGTGTAGGTGTGCACGGGGTGCGGCTGGGAAGGCAGGCGCACGGCTAGGTAGGCATGCGCGCAAGGGTGTGGCTAGGCAGGCAGGCGCATAGGGGTGTAGGCCTGGGCAGGCCAGGGCGTAGCTAGGGGCGCAGGCTTAGGGCTCGGGCCATCTCTTGGAATTTCATTTAGAATATTAAAAGAAAAAATTACAAAATTCCTATGCCCCAAAACTGGCTTACATATTTCATCACATATATTATAAAAATGCACATAGTCCCACACATCAATTAATAATATGCAAAGATTATTGACCTGCTCTAGTACCAATTGTTGGAAAAACAATCAGAGAGCACAGCGAAATGGGCGTGGTGGGTCTAGTGTATATGACACAAAAAAAATTTCATCTCTCATATAAACAATTTATATGTTCAAGAAAACATCCAGAAAAAAACATTAATATACAATATTATTAATCATGCAACATATATATAAATATACACATATTTATATATATCATATACACTTGTGTACAAATATTCAAGACCAAAAGTATATACCTCTTGAAGCCTATCAAGTGTCCTTGAGTCTTTTCGTATATGTAATGACCCACTAATCTAGACTTTTTGGACCATTAACGAAACTATACATAAACTTACATTTTTACGAAAATACCATAACTTTATTGAGTAACTTGTAAAATAAGAGTTACTTACAAATAAATACTAAGAAGGATATGGGATCCCATTGTCTTTAAAAACAAAACATGATTTAAAATAAAAAAGACATTACATAAGAAATGCGGAAAATACATGTAAAACCATAAAAAGATAAAACGAGACTACATCCTCGAATCGAATAACGCTCGGCCCCTTGAATCCATTCACCATCGATACACATCCTCTAAGCGTCACGAATCTTACCGCCTCTAAAGCTATTTTCCTGCACATAAAACAGAAAGGAATGAGCCTAATGCCCAGCAAGGAAAATCTAACACATAGTCATAAACATAAATTTCATAATAAACGTAAAGACATATCATAACACTTAATACATACACTTATTATAATGGTCATTATTACTTGGGGTCCCATAGACTAAACAAGCTTATGCCCATGAGATTAGTGGGGTCCTACTAGCGAAGTAGGCATATGCCCATAATCTTTTTGGGGTCTTGTTAGTCAAATAGGGCATAAGCCCAAGCCTACAAACATACACATACATAACATATTCATAACATATCATATTTCATAACATAACACATAAGCAATACACATATATATTCTACCCTACTTTCCTTACCAAAGTTACCGGGATATGATGGACTGAGTTGGGACTTTTGGAACACTCCTAGAACCATATGAGAAAGGGTGAGTCTTATGAAGAAGAAGAAATGAAAATGAATAGGAAGACTAAACCATTGAGAAATATGCTTACCACAACTTATGTGCTTAAGAACTTGGATTCCCTAACCAAAATAAGAATGAGGTTAGGGGACTGAGTAGAAGGCTTTGAGAAAGAAAATAGCATGAAACAAATGAAATAGAGTTTCGGGTTTACCTCAAAGACTTGCAAGACCAATCTAACCACAACCGAAATACTAAAGAACCTTACTTCCCAAAGTGTTTGATAAGCTAAAAATGATTAAGCTTATGACTTTCCCACCCAAGTGTTTAACTCTCACACTCTCCTAGCACTTGCAGCTTCTGAACTTAGAGCAAAAGGTGAATAATGGCTGGGTACTAGGTCCTATTTATAGAGTTTGGGAATGAAAGTATCTTGATTTTACTTGAATAAAAATAATGGCTTTTTAAGTGAAAATAATTTGAATAATCGTTCAACAGAGGCTGAAGACTCGTTCAAAAGATGTTGGACTTATGAAGGAGTTTGAATGGCTGAAAGGAAAAGAATTAAAAAACGTTTGAATATATGCTGGAGGAGGCGATATATCGCCTGGGCCAGTATGCCCGAGGCGACCGTGCATCATCTCTTGTTTTCCGTATCTACGTGCTGCGATATATCGCCCCCTATAGCTGCGATATATCGGCACACGCTGAATATTTAAACACGAAATTACACATTTTTAGCTAAGTTTGAATGGAGTAAACATCCTTGACTAAACCTTCAACGTATTCAAAGCTGCTGACTGACCCTATAACATTCAAACTTTACCCTTATTTAATTTAATCCTAAAAAATACTTAATCCTTAATTACCCATTCATAACATGTGCTTAAAATCCTATTGGTTGATATCTAAACCTTATAGTATAATAAATATAATCCTTAATTTTCAGTCATATAATCAAACCTTAGGTTATACTTAATATTCTTAAACTATAGGTTAAACTTAGAAAATCTATAAGTACTACTATGAGTGTCCAAATAATTCCCGGTCTGAACCAAAAATCCATAGTTACAAAGATAATACTAAACATACTATAATACTACTAAACAATTAGCTAAGTAAAGTTCTTGGACTCTACAATTCTCCCCTACTAAAAAGAATTTCATCCTCGAAATTTACTTACCAAATAACTCCGGATACCGGTTCTGCATGTCCTCCTCTAACTCCCACGTTGCCTCGCGTTCAGAACTATTACTCCATAAGACATTGATTATAGGAAAGCTCTTGGACCGCAACTGCTTCATCCCTCTATCTAGGATGCTAATCGGTCGTTCCTCATAACTTAAGTCTTTCTGGAGCGCTATGGTATCGTACTTGAGGACGTGAGATGGGTCTGACATATACTTGCGTAACATCGAGATGTGGAAGACGTTGTGACTATCGGCTAGTGCTGGCGGTAGGGCTAGTCTATACGCAACTGGGCCCACTTTGTCCAATATCTCAAAAGGACCTAAGAATCGGGGACTAAGCTTGCCTTTCTTCCCGAACCGCTTGACACCTTTCATAGGAGATATCTTTAGGAAGACTTGATCTCCAACTTGGAACTCCACATCGTGTTGCTTGGTATCCGCATAGCTTTTCTGTTGGCTTTGAGCAGCAAGCATACGCTGTCTAATAAGCGTTACTGCTTCTTGAGCTTGTCTAACAGCTTCAGGCCCTAGAAGCTGCCTTTCTCCTACCTCGTCCCAGTGCAACGGTGATCGGCACCTTCTTCCATATAGCAACTCATAAGGTGCCATCCCGATCCTCGACTGGTAGCTGTTGTTGTATGAGAATTTGATCAGCAGTAAGTACTTGTTCCACGATCCTCCGAAATCAAGTATACATGCTCGTAGTATATCCTCTAAGGTCTGAATCGTACGCTCGAACTGCCCATCTGTCTGAGGATGGAAAGCTGTACTAAGACTTAACTTAGTACCCATGGCTTGCTGTAAGCTTCTCCAAAATCTTGACGTAAACACTGATCCTCTATCTGACACTATCGTTTTGGGGATTCCATGCAATCGTACAATTTCTTGGATGTAGATGTCTGCATATTGGTCTGCCGTGTATGAAGTCTTAACTGGCAGGAAATGAGCCGACTTGGTTAGTCTATCTATCACTATCCAAGCGGATTCATGCTGCTTATTCGTCTTTGGCAGACCCGTCATGAAGTCCATGGCTATATCGTCCCACTTCCATTCTGGCACGCTAAGTGGTTGCAATAAGCCTACAGGGCGCTGATGCTCCGCATTCACTTGCTGGCATACAAGGAACTTAGATACATACTCCGCTATGTCCTTCTTCATCCCTGGCCACCAATAGACTGCCTTGATGTCATGAGTCATCTTGGTAGACCCTGGATGAACTGAGTATGGGGTGCTGTGCGTTTCCTCCAGAACTGTCTTCTTAATACTTTGATCATTTGGCACGCATACCCGATCCTTATATCTCAATAAGCCTTGGCTAGATATTGAGAAATCGGTATTCTTGCCTTCTCTGACTGCTTCCATATATGCTGCTAGTGATTCATCATGTCTCTGCCCAATCCGTATGTCTTCTAGCAGATTCGATTGGATAGACAAGTTAGCCAGCTTGCCTACAATCACTTCAATTCCGGCACTGATAAGCTCCTGCTGTAACGGCCATTCTATTCCGGATAAGGCTGCTAAATTCTCATAGTTTTTCCAGCTAAGTGCATCGGCAACTACGTTCGCCTTCCCTGGGTGGTACAGGATTTCACAGTCGTAATCATTGACTAACTCCAGCCACCGGCACTGCCTCATGTTAAGCTCCTTCTGAGTAAAGAAGTATTTTAAACTCTTGTGGTCCGTATAAATCTCGCACCGTTCTCCGTAAAGATAGTGGCGCCAGATTTTTAACGCAAAGACCACCGCTGCCAACTCCATATCGTGAGTTGGATAGCGTTGCTCATACTCCTTTAACTGACGTGAGGCATAGGCTATCACCTTGTCGTTTTGCATCATCACGCATCCCAATCCTAGCTTTGATAACATCACAGTAGACAACGAACTTATCGTTGGGTGTTGGGACACTAAGTACTAGTGTTGAGCAAAGCTTATCCTTAAGCAACTGGAAACTTTCCTCACACTTATCATTCCAGTTAAACTTTTTTTGCTTCCGGGTCAGGTTGGCAAGTGGAGTGACTATCTTAGAAAAGCGCTCTACAAACTTTCTATAATAACCTGCTAGCCCTAAGAAGCTTCTTACTTCTGACGCGTTCTTTGGCCAAGGCCAATCCTTCACGGCCTCTACCTTTGATGGGTCTATTGCAACTCTGTCTTTTGATATGATGTGCCCGAGGAACGCCACTTGCGAAAGCCAAAATTTGCATTTCTTGAACTTGGCGTAGAGTTGATGCTCCTTCAATCGCGTCAAAATCAGCCTTAAGTGTTCCTCGTGCTCTACCTCATCCTTGGAGTAAATTAAAATGTCGTCGATGAACACAACGACGAATTTATCCAAGTAGTCTTTGAAGACCCTATTCATTAAGTCCATAAATGCGGCTGGCGCGTTAGTAAGACCAAAAGACATAACCAAGAACTCGTAATGTCCATAACGAGTCCTAAAGGCTGTCTTAGGAATATCTTCTCCCTTTACCTTGAGCTGATGATACCTGGACCGTTAATCGATCTTAGAAAATACAGTTGTGCCTCGGAGTTGATCAAACAAATCATCAATCCGAGGTAGCAGGTATTTCTTCTTAATTGTTACTTTGTTCAGCTCACGGTAGTCTATGCACATTTGCATACTTCATTCCTTCTTGTTCACGAATAGTACCGGAGCTCCCCATGGTGAATGGCTTGGCCTAATGAAACCCAAGCCTAGGAGTTCTTGTAGCTGCGTCTTTAACTCCTTGAGTTCCATAGGTGCTATCCGGTATGGTGCCTTAGAGATAGGCTCGGTGCCTGGTACTAATTCTATCGTGAAGTCTATTTCTCGATTTGGCGGCAATCCTGGCAAGTCATCGGGAAAAACTTCTGGAAATTCTTGTATAATCCGAACATCTCCAACTTTAAGTGATGTCTCCTTCTCCACATTCGTGATGCTGGCTAAGAACGCTTGGCATCCTTTTTCCATCATTCTCTGAGCTTTGAGAGATGACACTAACGGGGTGCGTAGTCCTGAAGCTTGTCCCATGAAGCACAGTTTCTGGCCGTCAGGAGTCTCGAACATCACTTTCTTGCGTCTGCAGTCGATCGTTGCGCCATGCCGTGCTAGCCAATCGATGCCTAGTATGACGTCGAAGTCTTTGATCACCAGTTCTATCAGGTCTCCTTCTAGTTCCTTGTCCTCAATCTTTATTGGTATGCCTCGTACAATTCGTGATGATAGAACTACTTTGCCCGAAGGCAACTCGGTTACAAACCTAGTTCTAAATCTTTCACTAGGTTTGTCTAGTTTATCTATCATTCCTAACGAAATATATGAGTAAGTGGCTCCCGAATCAAATAATACATGACATAAATTATTGAGGATGGAAACCTGACCTGTGACCACCTTGTAGCTAGCATCCGCCTCTCCTTGGGTTAAAGCAAAAACCTGAGCAGGAACCATCTTTTCGTCCTTCTTTCCTTCTGGCTTTTGCTGAGGACACTCTTTCTTACGATGCCCTTCTTGACCATAGTTGAAACACTCCTTGGTGTTGGCGCGGCATTCTCCGGGGTGCTTCTTCTGACATTTGGCACATGGCGGGTATTCCACGTAGCTCGACCTATTTCCCCCATTATTCGGCCGTGCCCTTTTATTATTGTCAGTTTGCTTGTTGTCAGGATGCCTTATCTTCTGTCCGTTACCGTTGTTGTTGGACTGATTGTTGCCGCTATTGCTAGACTGATTGTTGTTCTGACTGGCCTGAGGTTGGCTCTGCTGTCTGGGTTCAGGCTTACTGGCTTCTTCTTTGCTTACGTTGGCCTGTAACCTTTCTACTTCGATTGCCGTCTCAAGAACGTCGGAATATGAAGTGTTTCCCGGGTTTGCTAGCTTAACCCCCATCTCGATCTTCGGTCGGAGTCCTCTCACGAATTTGTTCACCCTCAGATAATCGGTTGGAACTAACTCAGCTGCGAATTTTGCTAAGCGGTCGAACTGACGAGCATATTCTGCCACTGTTAAATTCCCTTGCTTCAGGTTGGTGAACTCCTCAACTCTCGTAGCAAGTACCGCTGAATTGTAGTACTTCTTGTGGAAGAGCTCCATAAATCGGGTCCACGTCATGGTGGCAGCATCGTGGGATTGCTGGACCAAATCCCACCATATCCTGGCATCCTTCTTGAGCAAGGACGAGACGCAGGATATGCGATCCGCATTACTGAGATTCATGTGGGCTAGAATCGGCTCCACATTCCTTAGCCATTCTTCTTCTTCAAAGGGGTCCGTAGTCCCTTCGAAGTTCGGAGCATGCTGCTTGCGAAACCTCTCGTACACTGGCTCCATGTGCTGTACTGGGTACGGCGCGTAATTCGTCATAGGCCATCCCCGATACGTTCCAACTTGCTGGGGTGTTGGGGCCATTTGCTGTGGCTGCTGTTGCGGCTGTGGCGGAGGCTGAGGCTGAGATTGAGCCTGTTAGCGTTGTTGCTGTAGAAGTTCCTCGACTTGCTGTCGTAGTCTGGCAATCTCTGCAGTGTTGTCAGCTGGCTGTGCCGGCGTGTTGCGGCGAGCAGTAGCACGCACTCCCCTTCGGCGAATTGTAGGGACCGCATTGGTCGCTGGAACATCGTTGGAGGCGTTTCCGTTGGTGCGTGCAGATCTTCGGAGCGACATCATAGCAGAGTTCTAACAGTTGAAAGAAACATGTTAGAACTTTTCCTAATAGGCTCTAAGGCAAAAACTTATTCTAAAGCAAACATATCTCGGACCTATTTATTATGACTTCTTATGAAAAAAAATTATATAGGTCTTTATTTATTATTAGAGTGGGTTTCTATACTTAGAAAAACAAGTCATCTTTATTTTCTAAGTGTGTTTCTAATCATCCTATATGACTTAATTCTTAGGCTCGAAACTTATCTTTGTTCCAAAGTTAACCATATTGAGGGAGGGCTGGGATCAGTAAAATCGTTCCCACTACTATGGCCCCCTAACTCTCAATAAGGAAACCAGGTTCATTGATTTTTATCCACCCTCACCGAACTCAGTCATTATTCATTTTATTTAGTATTTATTATGATTGCAAAAATAAAATCAAACTCACACATGATATTCAAATAGCATGTTATTCATTTGGAAAAGACTTTTCACTTATTACAATCATAACATAAAAAGTAAATAAAACAAATAAAAACTACTAATCTAAAAATCAGGATCTTCTACATCTGATCCGTCATCTAGCATATCATCATCTATTTGTTCATAATCATCATTGTCATGTGCATCGAAACGTCCTCTAGGAAGGTTGGTGAGAATCCTATGTTTTTGCTCATTTGTGAATTGAAACTCAAATTTTGCAGTGAACCTAACTAAGAGGAAATAGTATCTCATCGCTAATGGTAATTCATCCTCCTCATGCATCTCTTCCCATATTTCTTCTAAAGCTGCTATTACAATTTTGGAAATCTTTAAATAGCCTAATCACTAGTACATATTGTTCTGTTGATCTTAGCATTATTTGCTTAGCCTCTTGAAGGCCACCTATCTCTTGGTGAAACAAAAGCAACCTTAGAGTGATCCTTTCTAGGGCTCCTACGGTGTTTCTTGGCTCCCTTATTCTTTTTAAGGCCTTAATGGCTCGGATATCTTGGTAGGTTAAAGCTCCGTCAATTCTTAACTGAAACATAAACACTAAAGTTGTTAGCTACACACATAGGCAAGGTAACTTGTAACTTAAATACTTACTTGGCGGTCAGATTCGGAGCTTTGAGCGTGTGTATCGAGGAGAACTTCATGCAAAGGAACCGTTCTATCTGATACCAACTGTAATGACCCACTAATCTTAGACTTTTTGGACCATTAATGAAACTATACATAAACTTACATTTTTACGAAAATACCATAACTTTATTGAGTAACTTGTAAAATAAGAGTTACTTACAAATAAATACTAAGAAGGATATGGGATCCCATTGTCTTTAAAAACAAAACATGATTTAAAATAAAAAGACATTACATAAGAAATGCGGAAAATACATGTAAAACCATAAAAAGATAAAACGAGACTACATCCTCGAATCGAATAACGCTCGGCCCCTTGACTCCATTCACCATCGATACACATCCTATAAGCGTCACGAATCTTACCGCCTCTAAAGCTATTTTCCTGCACATAAAACAGAAAGGAATGAGCCTAATGCCCAGCAAGGAAAATCTAACACATAGTCATAAACATAAATTTCATAATAAACGTAAAGACATATCATAACACTTAATGCATACACTTATTATAATGGCCATTATTACTTGGAGTCCCATAGACTAAACAAGATTATGCCCATTAGATTAGTGGGGTCCTACTAGCTAAGTAGGCATATGCCCATAATCTTTTTGGGGTCTTGTTAGTCAAATAGGGCATAAGCCCAAGCCTACAAACATACACATACATAACATATTCATAACATAACACATAAGCAAAACACATATAGATTCTACCCTATTTTCCTTACCAAAGTTACCGGGATATGATGGACTGAGTTAGGACTTTTGGAACACTCCTAGAACCATATGAGAAAGGGTGAGTCTTATGAAGAAGAAGAAGAAATGAAAATGAATAGGAAGACTAAATCATTGAGAAATATGCTTACCACAACTTATGTGCTGAAGAACTTGGATTCCCTAACCAAAATAAGAATGAGGTTAGGGGACTGAGTAGAAGGCTTTGAGAAAGAAAATAGCATGAAACAAATGAAATAGAGTTTCGGGTTTACCTCAAAGACTTGCAAGACCAATCTAACCACAACTGAAATACTAAAGAACCTTACTTCCCAAAGTGTTTGATAAGATAAAAATGATTAAGCTTATGACTTTCCCACCCAAGTGTTTAACTCTCACACTCTCCTAGCACTTGCAGCTTCTGAACTTAGAGCAAAAGGTGAATAATGGCTGGGTACTAGGTCCTATTTATAGATTTTGGGAATGAAAGTATCTTGATTTTACTTGAATAAAAATAATGGCTTTTTAGGTGAAAATAATTTGAATAATCGTTCAAAAGAGGCTGAAGACTCGTTCAAAAGATGCTGGACTTATGAAGGAGTTTGAATGGCTGAAAGGAAAAGAATTAAAAAACGTTTGAATTTATGCTGGAGGAGGCGATATATCGCCCCCTGTAGGCGATATATCGCCTGGGCCAGTATGCCCGAGGCGACCGTGCATCATCTCGTGTTTTCCGTATCTACGTGCTGCGATATATCGCCCCCTATAGCTGCGATATATCGGCACACGCTGAATATTTAAACATGAAATTACACATTTTTAGCTAAGTTTGAATGGAGTAAACAGCCTTGACTAAGCCTTCAATGTATTCAAAGCTGCTGACTGACCCTATAACATTCAAACTTTACCCTTATTTAATTTAATCCTCAAAAATACTTAATCCTTAATTACCCATTCATAGCATGTGCTTAAAATCCTATTGGTTGATATCTAAACCTTATAGTATAATAAATATAATCCTTAATTATCAGTCATATAATCAAACCTTAGGTTATACTTAATATTCTTAAACTATAGGTTAAACTTAGAAAATCTATAAGTACTACTATGAGTGTCCAAATAATTCCCGGTCTGAACCAAAAATCCACAGTTACAAAGATAATACTAAACATACTATAATACTACTAAAAAATTAGCTAAGTAAAGTTCTTGGACTCTACAATATATATATATTTCGATCTTCATATCCAATGCTTTGAGTACTCAAACTGCGATCTTGCAGAGTGTTCTCTACACCTCAAGATGTGTGTGGGCACATAGAGAACATGAGTTTGTAATTTAGGAATCACGAGTATATCTCAACACAAGAGAACTTGGATTATGGCCTGAGAAATATTAGAATAAAAGAACAAGAAGAAGAAGATAATCTTTGTGTGACAAATTCTGAAACTTTTTTGAATTCTCACTGACTTGTATATTTTTGTTCTAGTTATTCTATAATATATATAGAGAGAGATTATGTATTACCTTATTATTCTTAATAATAGTAATATAATAATAATAATGATACTAATAATAATAATAATATAATGATGATAGGATCTGATTTAGGCAAATATCTATTTTTAAATTATTAATTAATTAAATAAATAAAATAAAAATAACATAGATACATTATTTGTGTACTACTACATGCATGGCACAATCCCTGGACTGTGTTATGCGTGAATAGCAGTATTCCCTTTTCAATGATATTTTATTTTATTTATTTATTTATTTATTTAACTAAAATCAATCATTCCATAAAATATGGTATTATCATTTTAAGGGAAAAGATCATAACTGTTGACGGTGAGAACTCGTCAACTAAGTTTAGTTGGAAAAATTATCAAATCAAGATCACTAATCGGAAAGCTGTAAAAACATGAACAATAACTCAAGAACAATGATAGAGCAGTAATGGAGAATTTAGTCTTTCATTCACACTCAAGCCTCTGCTATAGGAAAATTTCCAACCCCCTTTCAGGTGGTCTTAGAGTTCATTTTATAGTAGGCTCTAATGGCCTTAGATACATAGTGGTCCAGGAGACCATGGGGTACATAAGTACTATGTCAGGGGAGTGGCTTCAGAGGTTGTGGTCATACATCCAGCACAGGAGCAGGTGTCATAAGAATGCCTCCACTACTTGTCTGTACCCATGTCTGATGAGTGGTGGCAGGCGTAGTGGCGCAGAAGGTAGTGGTGTCAGCTCTGACCTATGGCCGTAGACGTACGGACCATGACTCTTACCCCAACAGTCTCACTGGCACTGGTATCCGTACTCAGTACTAGGTCGTACAAGCATGTCCCATTCGACTCGTACTGGAGCCTCTAAGCATAGGGGTCTCAAGGTGTAAGGAATGGGACCTTGGGTATGTGTTATGGTCCCGGCGTGAGGTGGAGATCTTGGATCCTTGGCACGAGATGCCCGAAGCCTCCTGAGGTCACTCATGAGTCTGGTTGATAGGCATGTGGCCTTGGCGGACATCTAAGGATGCATGGCGAGACACCCTCCTTGCGACCTCCTTGGTGACTCGGCTCCCTAGCTGCTCACGAGGCCCCTCTCACTACAAGAAAAAACAGTATTCATAACACTTAAAAACTGGTATCCAGGACTATTGATAGCACTTCTGAAAATGCTAACATAGCCCCTCTTATTAAAAGTCCAGTCTTTTCTATAACAGTTTTTTAATGTTATGTTCGATGTTATCTTAAACTATTCAATAACACATTTTTAGGTGCTATAATATTGAAATAATAACATTTAGATAGAGTGTTTGGTTATAAATTTGAAATTTAATCTTGTACTTTTTTCATAACACTTTTCAACTGTTACATTTGATTATTTTGGTAACATTTTTAATTTGTTATATTATATAAACCATAACGATTTTTTACGCTTATAATATGTTTCTAAATCATAACATATTAAAAGTCTAGTAATAAAATTTTGTTACTTTAGTGTGGATAATATATTTTAAATTTTATTTTGATAAGTATACTTATAAGGTTTTTTTTTAATTCAAAGATTTTCATTATTGTATTTTGATAAAAAAAAAATCAAAATTAATCATAAAATGTAATTCTCAATAGATTGATAAACCACAAGTATTACATTAATCAATAACTAATTCAAACCATGAATATGTCTAATTCATGAGATCTTAGTGCTAACTTAAATTTGAAAGCATAACATAATAAAGTTATATAATCTTGAACATTTTTTACTTTAAAAATGAAAAACAGAAACATTACAAAATACACAAAAGTAAACCAAGCATGAAACTTGCTCCATCCTTCAATTCATCATCCAACCAAGTACTTGCTGCTGAAGTTGTTTGTTGCCATCTGAAGCTCTCTAAATTGAAATCTCCTCAGGTTTCCAAGGCAAACCTCCTCATGATGTTGCTCTGAAATTTTTTAAAACACTGCAAAATTTAGTCAAATAAACAGTATGGTTATAGTTCAAAAGCTTGGTATTTATCACTCTCTAATCCAGTGAGTCAAAGAGACCTCTTCTATGCTCATATAAGTTGCATAATAATTACAAACTTTTCCACAAAAAATGAGCAAAATGAGAGCTGAATAAAATGACTAAAAATTAATCAAAAGAAAACAGAGAAAAACCATATACACACGTACATACATACATACAATGTGTAGTGACTGAAACATATTAGTATTATATTTAACTAAATATCAATCCTAATATAGCTGAAACATGAAAGTTGGAAACTCCCAAAAAAGAAAAATGTATGAATAAAAGAAGTTGTCACTATTGCACAAGAAAATGTTAGCATGTAGTCTTTCTTGATACTAGATATGATAATCAATTAGTGAACCTCAATCAGTAACATTAGTTGCAAAAATAGCTTAAGAAAAACTTGTTACGATCTTACAAAGAGATTCAGAATGTGGTCTTTCATTGTATCAAATAAACAGCATTATCCCTTTCCACAAATATTCAAAGAAGAAGCTATATTTTAGGCACAATTTTAGGACATTCATAAACAAAACGAATCTGATTGGCATGGAATGCATTTTGATTTACAGGACTAATGAATGACTTATGCAAAGCAAAACTCCATATCTCTATCCGTGTTTATATTTCATTAGCATAGCTGAAATTCCCAAATACCAAAACTAAACATGAATAGAAGATCTTGGGACAAAGCAGAGAAACATTCCCACTTAAAATAAATTCAAAAAAAAATGTTTAACCAATGATAATGACACATATCTTAATTAACCTGTATTTTAACACCCAATTAATCAGACACTTTACAACAAGTTGTATAATCAGACACTTTTTGTACCACCAAACCAGGACCAACTAGGAAAGAAGGAACCTTGGAAAACTGGGCTAATAAATAAAGAAATAAAAAATAATGGTCTAATGGAATAAAAAGTTTGAGAATTTTTCCTTTTGTTTTTTCTTTTTTGTAAGAATGTGTAATACATATTAACATGACAGAACACAACCCTCAAAAGCTGCAAAGGCTGCAAAGTTAAAGCACATGGTGAAAAAACAAGCTCCAAGGACCAGGACCAAGCATTTCATAATATTTTTTATCTTCACTAAGTAAAAAAAAATGATTAGTGAACTTTTTTTTAACAATGTTGGTCTCCAGAGCCTCAAGGTTTTCATTATCTTCATGCCATCATAAAACATATAGTGCATGGCATCCATAAGTCCTTAAATTTTCCTGTTCCTTTTTTTTATAAAAACTATTTCAATAAGAAAGCAGAACAAAGCTTCAGATGCAGGCTAAGAACCAAGATAAATAACATCCCGAGAGATATGTTCTGTAAGTTGAGTAAAAATGTTTCAGATTGGAGAATAGTAAATTGAGTAATCTTCTTAATCTTTGTTGAAAAAAGACGGGGAAATGAGGGAGCCAAGAAGCCTAAATCGAAACAGGATTGGAAGCTATATTTTAGGCACAATTTTAGGACATTCATAAACAAAAATATTGAGCATAACAATACATTTTTGATATTTTCATTAACAAACAATCACTTTTTCAAAGAATAGTTGCAGGTGTGAAATTTGAAATTTTTTTGCATGAACTCTACAAATGTAACCAGTCCAGGGCAGAGAAAAAAGAACTAAAGTGAGTGTAATGGGATGAGACAAAAACACACTAAAACAAAAACTAAAGAGAAAAAATACTTGCCCAAAAAGGAGCAACTCAAACCATATTTTAAACAACTCAAATATTAAGAAAGAACATCTGGGAACAAGAAACTAAAACTACTATCCTTGTATCAAAAAGCTATTATACTGATATAGTCAGTTTCAGTATAACCTCCAACATATGGATAATACTGTATACGCTTTAGTACAATGCACTAGAGACTTGTCCCCAGATGACTATAAGAAATGTCTTGGAAGTGCCACAGAAGAGATTTTGGATGTTTATTATTACTCAATTGGAGTTAGACTTCTTAGTCAAAGCTGCTACTTAAGATATGAGTTGTATGCGTTTTATATGGGTGAATCTGATTCAATGGCTAATAATAAGAATGGAGAAGGTTCTTAATTATTCATCATGAAGATTCTTGTTTTTTTTTTCTTTTTCTTTTTTCTTTTACATACTAGCTTATGTGAAAAAGAAATAGAGAGATATTATCTAACTGATTGATTTGAATTGTAGATAATGGAAGAAATGAAAGATGGAAATTTGCATTGGTAGTTGTTGTTATATCATGTCTTGTGATAGTAGTTCTTGGTTCATATGCTTGCTATTATGCACTTAACAGAAGACACAAAAAGAGTAATAAAATTTTGTTCAAGATTATCCAAGAGTAACTTGCTTGTCTTTTTTATTTTTTATTTTTGTTCTCTACTTAATCGACAGCTTGATTCCTTATTCAGGGAATAATGAAAATCTCTGGAAAATTTCTCATAAGAACATCAATGGAGATGATTCAACAGATTAGGAGTTTCCATACATTGATTTGGCTTCCATAAAAATTTCTACTAACAACTCTTCTGATTCAAACAAGTTAGGAGAGGGTGGTTTTGGCCCTGTTTACAAGGTAATTAATAAAGTATTCCTTTATTATCTTTTTTCAATCTGAAAAAGAAGTCAACATATATAGGATTACACAAAAACAAAATGGTTATTTGCAGGGGGCACTAAGAGATGGAGAGGAAGTGACAGTGAAGAGGCTCTCAATATGTTCTGAGCAAGGTTCAGAAGAATTCACTAATGATGTTCTACTGATATTGAAACTTCAACATTACAATCTTGTCAAGCTTTTGGGTTTCTGTGTAGATGGAAAGGAAAAGATACTTGTGTATGAATACTTGCCAACCAACAACATAGACATCATTTTGTTTGGTAATAATATAAATATTTGTATACATTCTTTTCTCTGAAGTCCTCTGATTTCAGGACCTTGTATCATCATACTAAATTATAGATGTATAGTTATGTTTCCTACTCAAAACTGCATTTTTCTCGCACTTGTGATGGTTAGATTCAAGGAAATGTGCACAACTAGATTGGAGCACAAAGGTTAATATTGTAAATGAAATAGCAAGAGGAACTCTGTACCTTAACGAGGATTCTAGGCTTTGAATCATCCACAGAGACTTGAAAGCCAGTAACATACTACTTGATTTGAATATGAATCCCAAGATTTCAGACTTTGAAATGGCAAGGATTTTTGCAGGAACTGAAAGTCAAGCTAATACTGCCACAATAGTTGGGAATCAGTAAGTTATTGTGCTCTTAAACATAAAACAATATATTGTAAAAAAAAAACGGTAACAGAGTGAGAAAGTGTTGCACCTTTAATATATTTTGAGCCTCAATTTTGTTTTTTCCAGATTTAACAAGCTCCCAGAAGCAAGTATTATATTGATTGTTTATGTAGCCTGCAAAACCACAAGAACGAAATCTTAAAGACAAAATAAGCTTTCATTGTCAATAACTTGATCAAGTTATTAACTTCAAAGATATAACATAATTTTTTATTCTAATTTATTTATTAACTTCATAGAAAACTACTAATTCAAACTCATAATACAAATTATACTTCAACATATTATAATCTGATTTTTGTTCTTTCCCCACATAAACAATGTTATTTTTTTAGCAATATATTAATCATCAATATTCTAATTAATAATACTTAAAACTAATACATATATATAAAGTATGAACATTATATATAAAAATTTATATATTTAAACATAGTGCATCATAATTAAAGTTCAACATGTATACGTTAATAATCAATTATAGAGAGCCCAAAAATATGTAAAATAGTTACAAAGTATCAAACATTTATATGTGAATCTATCTAAGTTGAAAGGGTGACTCAGATGCTTAATTATTCTGGTAATGGTTTTTCCTGTTAGTATGTACATAGAAGTGAACTAAGGATGTCACAATTTTAGTACTAAATTTTATATAATATCTAATGTGTGATCATATTAATATTGTTGAGATCATGACAATGTAATTATTGTCCATATTGTTAGCATTCATTATAATATTATTTTTGGACCAGCAGCAAATACAAGCGTTATGATTTCCAAAATTTAGTCAACCTATGGCACCCCATGGCACCCCAACCTAAATCATTTACTATAAATAAGAATTCAGACGTACAATGGAACCATGAAACACACAAATTTCACTAAAAGGAGCAAGAAAATTTCTTGAGCTTGTGAAACAGAAGTACCAGAATAGAAGACAGACCCAGATATTTAAAGCTTCTTCACTGATGAAAAGACCACAAGCAGCCAAAAGTAAATCCACCTACAATGAGATTAAAGTGAGATTAACCCCATATTTCAAAAGCACAAAACTTAACCCAATTTTTCATTTGGGGATACATACCTTGGAGCATATTCTGGCAGAGCTATTCTGTAACCAAAAGCTTTAAAGGTGAAGCCAACAAGTGCTATGGCCATTTGAAAGTTGATGACTTCTTGTCCTGTGAGTTCAAAATGAAAGTTGTATCATCATTTTGAAGTTAAGTAGAATCAAAAGCTGATAGATTGTAAGAAAATCATCTAAGACTAGACATTTGAAGTTGAAATTCTTTACATGATACTAAAATAAGTTTTCTCCCATCATTTCAACTAATGAGAAGTAAGTCCAGTGGTCAGGTCCATGGTTAGCTTGTATGAAATTTGTTGAATATGTTACAGTGGCCAACATTGTAGGACTTAGCTAAGGACCCTTAAAGAAGTATAAAACTAATTTTATACTTAGATTAGAGTTAACTCAATAAAACTCTCTGAAGCTTTTATTGGAAAGTGAAATAAAGAAATGTTGTCTTCAATCATTTAGATTGAAAAGTGATTGTATAGAGTAGTGACTCAAATAGCTTCATGTGTGGATTCTTTTTTGTTAATGGCAAAATGACCATAAACAGATAAAAGTTATAAAATAGAATAGTATATACAATCACTAAGTTTTACGTTAGACCAAAAGTACAAACATGCAAGATTTTCTATTCAGATAAAACACTAGAATGGAAGATGGAAAATGGCATATTATATTAATTATTAAGATATGAAGTTAAGAGATAATTCTAATGAAAAAGGGTTGTTTCCTAGACTATGAAGTATGTAGAATAGTACGTACATCTGTATCCAAATTATAATCAACCATGTACCTAATTAATTATTTAGCAATGTATACATATTGCACAAGCATAATATTATAACAAAAACAAAAGTAAGAGAAGATACCTCTTGCAAACTGTTGGTGTGAGTTTCTCTACAATCCAAAACACATGAAATAAGGATTACATCAGAACAAAGAAACTTCCAAAATTTCCAAATACCAAACTCTAACTAACTCATATGTTTAGGGGAAAATAAAAAGAAATCATTACTGGTAACTTTTTTACTGCTGTAAGATTTAAAATTAAAAAAAATTATAAGAAAATAAGATATGCAACCTTATAAGAAAGGAACCAAAATCAAGAAAATCCTATCAAAACTAATAAGAAATTAAGATATATGGCATTTCTAGTTCATATAATTGCCTTCTCGAATGATAACACTGTAAATTGAGCAATATGATTTCATAGCTCAAATAAAATAGCAATTGTTTTGCCATAGTTAAGTGTCTCAACAGTTCAATTAAGCAATATTGCGCTCTAACAAAATAATTTCCATGAAAGAATTATAGAAATCAAGAAAATCCTAACAAAATCAAGAAAATCCTATCAAAACTAATAAGAAGTTAAGATATATGGAAATTATAGAAAAGGCCCATCAAAAAAGAAAAGGCCAAGAAGCAGTGATTTTTCCACAAACAAACAGATAAATTCTGAAGTAAAAGAGAGAAAAAACACTAGAATACAATCTACAATAGACATGAATTTTCAGCATAAATATTGCACAAACATATGCAATTAAAAAGTATTTAGTTGGAAGGGAATGTTGATTTTTTACATAGATGGCACAAGCATATGCAATTAAAAAGTACATGTGGCTATAAATATTGCAATTATAAAGTACGGTTTATAAAAAAATATTAAAATTTCAGTGATTTTTACTTCAACTTCAGTGAAAAATTGTTTAAATTATAAGAAACAAGAAAAACTGCTAAAGTTTTGTTCATTCATAATCTAATGATATTGTTAACATGTTTAATATATCAAATTACAATGCCTGTGAACATCTTAATATAGAAATTTATCTCCTAAAACATGAATCATTGAAGACAAGCACATGTTGCAACATAGAAGGAAAAAAAATACACTATTATGGAAATCAATTATAGCTGCCATTAGATATTCCAATGCTAGAACAATCTAGGTCCTATCAGCCTGTATATTAAAAAAGAAAAAGATAAGCAGTAGTAATTTTTTTCCACAAAAAAAACAATTAAATTACAAAATGAAAGAGAGAAAATCATATAGAAGAAGAGAATATTCATGAGTATTTTAACATAAATAGATTAGAAAATTAAATATCTTTAAACCAGTATACAACCACAAACACTTAAGAAAACAAATTTTTTGACATTTATCTATATCACTCTCTTGGAGGCATTTCAACAAACACATTATATGCAACCAAGAAAGCTTTATCATAAGCATCATTCGAATTTCCAACATTTAACTTCAAAGGCCAAAAATCTATTCTCTTCCCCTGTTTTATAACAACAAGAGGTTCTGACTAAAACACTTGAAAATCAACTTCTTCAAACCCAAAATATATCATATTCAAGTTCTAGAGGTACCCTATTCGGAAAATTATTGGAGACCTGAACTGAAAAAAAATTTTAGCTTGAAGACCCAAAATATGCCATTTACTCAGTATATATTATGTGTTTTATCATGTAGTCAGCATATCAAAAATATCAAATTAAGTGCATATATAGTTGACATTTAAACACTCAAGAAACACTGGAAAATTAACTTTTTCAAACCCAAAATTTATCAACTTAATTGAAAACAAAAAATATTTTACATTTGATCACACAACAAAACTTACTTCAATAATATCATAATCGAAACATCATCAATTGTTCTAGAATCAAATAAAAAAAATACACATATAAATCCCAACGCAATATTTTTTATACATATAAAGAGAGATGGGTTGAGCTCACCTAGAGAGAGAGGGAGAGGGAGAGATCGTTGTCCTCACAAAGCTCATCTATGGCATTGGTGACAACGGCTTTGAAGGAAAGCAGGGGCTTGCTGCTCAAATGGATAGATCGATCGAGATGAGAAGATTAGAGATTGAGAAACTATTGATGGAGAAAAGAGAGTGATAGTGCAGCGTCCAACGGATGGAGAAGTTTGTTGAGAAAAGGCATTTGGTTTCAAGAACGGATATTAATTTTAAATCTGAAAAAAAAATGAAACATATACCTCACAGTCACCTGGGTTCTTGCTTCAATCCCTTCCATTGAGCAGCTTTAGCACACCATGACCACACCATTGCTGAAGCGATGAGCTCTTGTCCTTTTCCATCGCTGTGTATCTCTATATCTAGCTAGAAGCAAGAACCCAGGTGAAGGGTGAGAGTGGGAGAAAGCTGACTGGAGAGTGGGAGAAACCCAGGAGAGAGACTCTGAGAGAAAGAAAGAGTGAGTGAGAGTGGGAGAGAGCCGACTGGAGTGTGTGAGAGAGAGAGGCAGCGTGTAAAGGGTTTCAGAAAACATTCTTAATTTTTTATTGTTTTAGTTTTTTTCTTTTTGTCATTTTCATTTGGCGCCTATTGCTTTACACTTAATAAAAAATATTTTTTGTATCTTTTTTATTTGTATGTATCAATAACGTTTTGAATAATATGCTATATTTTGGTGTTATATTTGGTCAAAATTGTTGTAGTGTCTTCTCTTATGAGGCCACACGAGGCCATGCTTGGGCGAGGCCGTGCGTGACGAGGCCATACGTGGCGAGACCGTGCGAGGCCATGCGAGGCCATACTGGGCGAGGCTACGCGAGGCTCTACTTGGCGAGGCCATGCGTGACGAGGCCATGCGTGGCGAGGCCGTCCGAGGCCATACTTGGCGAGGCCATGCGAGGCCATACTGGGCGAGGCTACGCGAGGCTCTACTTGGCGAGGCCATGCGTGACGAGGCCATGCGAGGCCCTACTTGGCGAGGCTACGCGAGGCCCTACTTGGCGAGGCCATGCGAGGCCCTACTTGGCGAGGCTACGCGAGGCCCTACTTGGCGAGGCTACGCGAGGCCATATTACTTGGGCGAGGCCATGGGCGTGACGCCGACAGGTTCCAGCGAGGCCACTTGATCACTTCGGCCTATGGCAAGGCGAGGCCACTTCGGCCTACGAGGCGAGGCCACTTCGGCCTATGGCGAGGCGGGGCCACTTGGTCACTTCGTCCTATGGCGAGGCGAGGGCTCACGGGGGCACTCGTGTGCACGCATAAGGACGCAAGGCGGGGCCTCGCGTAGGCAGATGGGTGCGCGCATAAGGGCGCGAGATGAAGCCTCGCGTGGGCACTTGGATGTGTGCATAAGGACGCGAGGCGGGGCCTCGCGTAGGCAGACGGGTGCGCGCATAAGGGCCCGAGATGGAGCCTCGCGTGGGCACTTGGATGCGGGTCACTGATGGCTGTGCGTCATGAGACCCTTGAGGCTTAGGCGGTACCCACTCAAGGCCAGGCCAGACCTTAGGTGAAAATTGAGCGTCTACACTTGCCCCCCAGTCTAGGAGAGGACCGTTAGGTGCTCTTGTAGACTATTCACCTTGATTCTGTTAAATAGGCCTTCATGCATGGCCTAATATTTTCACCTTACTTTCACTGAGGTTCAGCAGTGACCGGGGAAGCAGCCAATGGGCCAAGACGACACTGGAAGTTCGGTTCCCCGGCCGCCCAATCCAAACCCGGATTTCTACACGGCTGTAGAAATGGAAAATGCATAGTTGAGGAGTCAGCTGGTGAAAGAAAACCAGCATATTCAAGAGGTTTTGGCCCAATTACCCCCTCTTACAACCGATGCTAACGTCAAAAAGAGGCATGGTGAGACTCGCAAGTCCCACCGGGGTAACTGGTCCAGGCCCAGTCGGTCGGTCAGATCCCCAACATCAAATTCTACTCCCACGTCGCACCACCGGGAAACCGCATTTGAGGAACTTCCTAGGGCCGGGCAGCAATTCAGCCAATCGGTCCGGACCTTAACTCCTAGCTCACTTCCGCCCTCGAGTGCACCCAGGAGGGCTCAAGGAAGCTCGTGAAGGAGATCCTGGGAGGGCTCGCGATGACAGCCCGCCCCATCCAGCCGTCCTGCACCCCGCTCAGACCGCCGAGCACAGGACGCGAAGGATGGTAGAGCGGAGCGGCAGCGACCTAGCTTACTCCACCCTGACGGGACTAGGATCGCGTCCCCAGTCAGGCATCCTCCTTCACCAATAAGATACCCATCTCCTCCCCATCCAGTCCAAGACATTCCCCTCGTAGTCGGGCGCCCAGGGAAGTTCTGGATCCTCACCCTCACTGGCGGGCTCCGAGCTTTTCAAATGGAAGTTACTGGACCGGGAGTCTTCGAAGCGACATCTCCAGCGGAGACCTGCGCCATCGCTTGAGCTCGGCGCAAAGCCCTCAGGTCGCCCCGAGGGGCAACCTCCGAGATTGTCTAAAATCTCAGAGAGGAGACCCAGTTGGAAATGGTAGTCATGCTCGCCAAGGGGAAAGCCTATCTGAAGTACGTGACAGCGAGAATGTCCCATATAACCTATCTCAAGATAGGAGGGACAATAACCTGCCTAATGCATACCATGGAACCAGAGTTGTTGAATAGCCCCGGAACTACCAAGGAAGTCAGGACCAAACCCTTGAGCGTCTGGCTCAAATGGAGGAGCTGATGAGGAAGCTCTTATTAGCAAAAGAAAAAGATGAGTACGACTCGGGGGACGAACTCAAGCTCTTCGCCCCCAGCATAGCAGCTACGGCGTATCCTCCTGGTTTCCGTATGCCTCATTTTTCCAAGTTCAATGGGGACGGGGACCCGTCAGACCATCTGGGTATGTTCAACACCCTGATGATGGCCCACAACATTGGTCCCGAGCTGAGATGTTTGATATTTCCTTCCACCTTGATTGGGTCGGCCAGGCAATGGTTCAAGCAGAGTAAAAAGCAGTCCATCAGCTCATGGAAAACCTTTCCTGCCGACTTCAAGAGGGCATTCTGAGCTTCTCAGGCTGCCCGCATCAAAGCCTACACCCTGGAAAACATAAGACAGTAGCCCGACGAACCTTTGGAAGCTTACCTAAGTAGATTCGCAAATGTCGCTGCTCGACCCAGGGACGCGGACGATAGCTCCAAGCTCATGGCCTTGAGGACTAGGATCCTCGTCGGAGGCGGACTCTGGGAAGAGATATAGAAAAAGGGTGTCAGCACCGTGAATGAATTCCTAAATAGGGCCCAGGGATGGATAAACCTGGGGGAGGCACGATCATTGGTCGCGGGAACCAGCCAGGCCCCTGAACAGCCCGTTGGAGTGGGAATGGAAGGCATGACAGCGACAAAAACCGTTACACAGAATAACCAGTTTGGTGGAGACAAGAGAAAACGGAGCAGCGAGGGCAGCCAGCACGACCCAAAGAAGAACAAGTCCGTGGAAAAGTTTAAGCCAGTCTACGCGACTTATACCGAGCTCACACACACTAGGGAGAACATTTTCCTAGCAAACTCTGCTCGCCTCCCCTGGAAGAAGCCGAAACCGTTGAAGCACTAGAAGGGTAAGCGAGACCCCTCCAAGTTTTGTCGGTTCCACAACGACATTGGACACAACACTAATGATTGTAGGCACCTGAAGGTTGACATCGAGACTCTCATCAGAGCTGGACCCTTGGCTAAGTATGCACAGAATAGAGTTCCCGCCGACCAACCAGCTTCGAAAGTTCCAATAAGTCAGCCCGGGTCTCGGATAGATCAGGACATCCTTCCTCCTGTGATAGGAGGAGAGATCTCCACGATCTTCGGGGGCCCCCATCTGGTTGGCACGAGCAGAGGTGCCCAGAAGAGATATGCCAACGAACTTAAGGCTCATAATGGAGTGGAGTTCGTCCTTGAGCAGCATCTACCCAAACAACAATGATTGGAGAGGCAACCAATCATATTCACTGAGGAAGATGCCAGTCATATCCAGTTCCCTCATAACGACCCTTTGGTCGTAGCTGCTCAGCTCGCTAACCGGAGAGTTAGGAGAATACTGGTCGATAATGGGAGCTCGGTGAACCTGCTGTTCCAGTCTACGCTAGAAAAGATGGGTTTATTTGTCACCGAGTTGAAAGCCACCTCCATGATGCTATATGGATTCTCTGGAGAGGGGTCGGCGACAATAGGAACAATCGAGCTGGTGATCACCTTGGGAGAAGGGCCCCAGACTTTCTCGAAACTCCTCGAGTTTGTGATCATCGATTGTCCCACCGCGTACAATGCTATTTTGGGCCGACCTACATTGATATCATTTGAAGCCATAACCTCCATCCGCCACCTCGCACTAAAATTCCCCTCTTCCTCGGGGATATGCACGGTCTGAGGTGATCAGCTCGCTGCCAGGGAATGCTATAGCATTTCTATGAAGGGAAAATCAAAACCCAGGCAGTTAACGATGACCATCCAGGGAGGGAATGAGGAATCTCGGGAACTTGTGCCTAGTCCTAAGATTGAAAAACCTCAGAGTGTCAAAGGGGAGAATATCATCTTAAATAATGATATCGACCCCAGAATAGGCGAGGATAGATCTGAGCACCAGGCCATCGAAGAGCTCGAGGAGGTAAGCATCGATCCACAAGATCCCTCGAAGGTGGTAAAGCTCGGGAAAAATCTATGTAGCGAAAGGAAGGCGGAGCTGATTAAGTTTCTACAGGAGAATCTAAATGTGTTCGCCTGGTCTCATGAAGACATGGTAGGGATCAGTCCGAGCGTCATCATGCACACCCTCCACTTGGATAAAAGCGTGCCTGCAAAATCCCATAAACAAAGGCGCCTAGGAACAACACGAGCTGAAGCCCTAGAAAAGGAAGTAGCCCGGCTCTTAAAGTGCGGCTTTATCCATGAGGCAAAGTTCTCAATCTGGGTCGCCAATCCGGTGTTGGTCCCGAAGCCCAACAGGAAATGGCGGACCTGCATCGACTTCTCCAATCTGAACAAAGCTTGCCCCAAATATTGCTTCCCCTTGCCAAGGATTGACCAATTGGTAGACGCCACGGCGGGGCACGAGCTCATGTCTTTTATGGATGCGTACTCGGGCTATAATCAGATCGCCATGAACCCAGCAGACCAGGAACACACTAGCTTCATGACCCCAACTAATGTTTATTGTTACAAGGTCATGCCCTTCGGGCTGAAGAACGCAGGAGCTACATACCTTAGGTTGGTAAATAGGATGTTTACCAACCATATTGGGAAGAATATGGAAGTGTATGTTGACGACATGCTGGTCAAGTCGAAAACTGCCGATAACCATGTTTCCGATCTGGAGGAATGCTTTAAGATATTGAGAGAATACGGCATGAGGCTTAACCCCAAAAAATGTACTTTCGGGGTCGCGTTAGGAAAATTCCTGGGTTTCATTGTCAATACCAGGCGAATAGAAGCAAACCCCAATAAGATCAGGTCGCTACTCGAGATGCCCTCACCCCGGTCGCAAAAGGACGTTCAAAGTCTGACAAGAAGGGTGGCGGCCCTTAATCGATTTATTTCTAAATCTACAGACAAGTGTCTGCCATTCTACAACCTGCTCCGGGGGAATAAGAAATTCGAGTTGACCGAGGAATGCGAATGTGCCTTCCTCGACCTAAAAGCACATTTAGCCGAGCCACCCGTATTATCCAAGCCAACGGCAGGAGAGCCTCTTTTCCTTTAATTAGCTGTCACGGAAGATGCAGTTATCGTTGTATTAGTCCGAGAAGAAGACCGATCTCAAAAGACAGTCTATTACATCAGCAAGAGGCTTCTCAGAGCTGAATCTCGGTATCCGTTGATGGAAAATATGGCTTTCTGTCTCATTATGGCCTCCCGAAAGCTCAGGTCGTATTTCCAATCCCACTCAATACACGTCATAACCGATCAGCCTTTAAGGAAAGTTTTGCAAAAACCTGAAGCATCGGGACGTCTGTTGAAGTGGGCTATTGAACTTAGCCAACTTGAGGTATTGTACATATCGCGAACTACAATAAAGAGCCAAGCCCTGGCTGATTTTGTGGCAGAGTGCACAGGATTCCGAGAAGATCCTGCAGAAGAGTCAGTCCAGGCCTCCTTAGCCCAGGCCTCGTGGAAGGTCTTCATCGATGGCTCGTCTAACGAGAGCGGCTCCGAGGATGGAATCATATTGATATCCCCATAGGGACATTGATTCCACTCGGAGTTGCGATTCGGATTCAAAGCGTCCAACAACGAGGCTGAATACGAAGCTTTACTGGCTGGGCTAAGGGTGGCCCAGGAGCTGAAGGCCAACTCCGTCCAGTGTTACAGTGATTCCCAGCTCGTGGTAAACTAAGTGTTAGGGAAATACCAAGCACGGGGAACCAAGATGGCTGCTTACCTAGCCAAGGTAAAGAAAGAACTATCCGCATTCGAGCGCGGATCATTCGAGCAGATACCTCGGGAACAGAATGCCAACGCAGACGCCCTGGAAAAGCTCGCTACCTCTTGGGAGACGGAGACTTTGGGGATAGTGCCAGTAGAGTTCTTGGAAAGGCCAAGCATAGAGGAAGTCAGGGCGGAGGTCCAGATGATCGACGCCAGACCGACCTAGGTGACCCCCATCCTCGAATATCTCACAGCAGGAATACGCAAGGCGGGTACTTTACCAGGCTCCAAGGTATACGGTGATAGATGGGATATTATACTGGTGTGGACACTCTTTACCTCTCCTACGGTGTGTTTTGCCAAGCAAGGCGAAGACCATTTTGCAGGAGGTGCACGAGGGTTTCTGTGGAGATCACACTGGGGGGCAAAGCCTGGCCCTGAAGATATTAAGGCAAGGGTATTACTGGCCCACTCTGTCAAAGGACTCGATCTCCTACGTCAAAAAATTGTGACAAGTGCCAGTGATTTGCCACAGTTGCCCGAGCTCCCCCGGTCGAGCTGAAGATGATCTCGTCCCCATGGCCATTCGCGATTTGGGGGATTGACTTGGTTGGTGCCCT
Organism: Humulus lupulus; assembly: GCF_963169125.1. Classification (NCBI taxonomy): domain Eukaryota; kingdom Viridiplantae; phylum Streptophyta; class Magnoliopsida; order Rosales; family Cannabaceae; genus Humulus; species Humulus lupulus. Next base: position 39,024,709 of record NC_084798.1, read on the forward strand.
CCCTACTGGAAAGGGAGGAGTTCGTTACACGGTGGTCGCTATCGACTACTTCACAAAGTGGGCAGAAGCAGATCCCCTGGCGACGATCACTTCAAAAAGAGTCCTCAACTTCATGGTCAAGAGCATTATCTGCTGATTCGGTCTGCCAAAGAAGATCGTGTCAGATAATGGAATGCAGTTCGATAGCGACCTCTTCAACGAATTATGTGAGAGGCACGACATTGTTATTAGCTTCTCCTCTGTGGCCTATCCCCAGGCCAATGGGCAGGTTGAGGCTGTCAATAAGACGCTAAAGGCAAACCTTAAGAAGATACTGGACCAAGCCAAGGGAGTTTGGCCCAAACAGCTCCCTCAGGTACTATGGGCTTACCGGACCTCACATCGAACCTCGATGGGTCATACTCCTTTCTCCCTGGCTTTCGGGAGTGAGGCAGTCCTTCCTGTCGAAGTAAAGGTAGCCTCGCGTAGGGTCCAAGCATTTGACCAAGACCGAAATGACGAATTGCTCTGCGCATCCCTCGACCTGATTGACGAAAAACGAGAAGATTCACAGCTGCAGCTCACGCATTATCAACAAAAGGTCACTCGTTATTTCAACTCAAAGGTCAGGAAATGCATCTTTAGCGTTTGCGGCCTGGTACTCAGAAGAGTCTTCCTAGCCAGTAAAGATCCCAAGGATGGAGTGTTGGGACCAAACTGGGAAGGGCCCTACCAAATAACCAAGGTCGTGAAAGAAGGAACCTACAAGCTAGCTCGGCTTAATGGAGAAGCAATCCCACAGACTTGGAACGTTATCCACTTGAAGAAATATTATCAATAATATCTTTATAAGGCTTAATTGGAAAGGTCATCTTTTGTTTATTAAGTAATAACAGCTAATCTTTTTACATTATTGTATATGTTTGTGGGTGTAAACTCAAGTAACCATGAAAGACCATTTCCTGATTACTTGGGGGGCAAATATCCTGGATATAACCAGGTCCTAAAAATTAGAAGTTAGTTCAAATTGATTGATCGATGTTTTTCTTAAAAAGCATGAGATATCGATAAACAATTGACGCGAACTAAGTTTTCAAATTAATATCCTGGATACAACCAAGTCCTAAATCTTAGAAGTGGGTTCAAATTGATTAACAGATGTTTTTTCATAAAAAAGCATAAGATGTCAATTATAACACCAACATAAACTAAGTTAAACCACAAAAAATATATAAATAGATTAAATAAATCTAAGGAAATCAATATTTTTGAGGATAAAAAACCTCATAATATAAAGTTACAAATGAAAATAAAAGAGAAAGGAGCGAAAATTCTAAGCCCCGCCAGGCTGCTCCGATGAAGTCACCCCCTCGGCATCCTGCTCGGTTGCGGTGGAAGTCTCCCTGGTCTCGGAGGGTGCCTCTTGTTGAAGGCGAGCATTGAACTTCTCCAAGAAGGACTCCCACACGTCTGTCCCCAAGAAGGAGAAGTCACCATCTGGGCTGAAGGCCCAGAAATTATACAGCATGGCCTCCATGGAGGAGCTGGAGGATGCCCTCTCCGCCACAAGGGCAGCCTTGGCTTCTTTAAGTTCCACCTTCGCGGCGCCCAGGGCGACCTTGGTAGCCTCGGCCTCCAGCACCTTGGTCCGAGATGCCTCCAGCTCGACCTATGCAGTCGCCAGGGCGGCTTTAGCATCCTGCTCCTGTTGCTGAGTGGATGCGAGGGTGGCCTGGGCAGCCTGATGCTCGCCCCTGATCTCTGCAAACCTGGCCTTGGACCGAGATATGCTCCGGTGGAGAGCCAAAGCCGCCTGCAAGATGAAAAGATGTGAGGCGAGTGCCTTAGAAATTAAGCAGAAAGAACGAGTGGTAAAGCGAACTTACCGTGAGGGTCATCCCTAGTGAAGACTCCATCACATTCTCAGGGCTCCTCGTCTCAATCTCCCGCAAGTCCCTTGGGGTGGTGTTGTAGTAATGATCCACCGTATAGCTCGCGGTTTCATAAACCGTCCCTCAAAAGGCCTCGGAGATTTTCTCCAGGGCCTGAGTGTTGACCGGGATGCGCACAGTGGGAGCCGGAGCCGCCAAGGTCCTGGTTGGTACCTCCTTTTCCCGGGCAGGGATGGGAGGTCGCAGGGGAGGTGGAGCCATCTTCTCTGCTGCAGGAGGGGGTGGAGGCACTTTTTTGGTGACGGAGGGACCCTGGCTTTTCCCCTTGGCCGGGGACTTGGAGGATGTCCCAGCAGCTTTCTTCACCAACCGGAGCCTTTTCACCAAGGGCTCGGACGGCCCAGAGGAAGGGTTTCCCCCCTGGAACATAGATCGCAGATCGTTACCCCCGGGCTGCGACATCTCCTCACCTGAAACAAGGACAACAAGTCATCAGTACACATGTAAAAATATATGATCGCAAAGCAAAGAGTATTGTATTGAAGAGGGTCCTACCCTCCGAGCTAGAGGAGGAATCTATTGTCACGACCTCCAGCCTCAGGGCTTCTACGGGGGAGTCTAAGATGATGACTTCACAAGTGAGAAGAGGCTCTGGCTCCGGATCTGCCTCAGGACTAGACTCCTCTACATACTGCCTAAGACCCGGAGCTATTACACCGTCCAGAAGGGAGGGCCACGACCTAAGATTGGTCCCGTACTCCTCAAAAAAGGTCGACCTAAAGGCTAGGGTATAATCTACTACTACAGTAACCCTAGGGTGGCCCATGTCATAACGCAACACGAGCTGGTCAACACACTGGAGTAGAGTGATGTTACGGTCTCGGTCGTTTTGGTGGCGTTGAATGAGTTGGCTAGGGTTAAACCTAGCAAGTCGTAGGTCTGCGGCGGCCCTGTCTAAGCCCCTAAATAAGTAAGGGTTACCTTGGCCGGAGGGGCCGACTGCTGCTTCGGACTGGGTCTTCTCTACATTGACCTCCTGGGCGACCTCTAGAGCCCACTTCCGGCGCATGAGGGGCACCTCGTCCTCGTCCTCATCCACGACCTCCTCCTCGGGGATGGGCGCCATCTCGCGAGCAGAAGGGATGGTCCGCGGCCTCCTCAAGGCCAGAGTCTGGCCCGAAGAAATTAACTTACATGCCAGCATCGTCTCATCAGACACGAGCAGGCAGTAGTCTTTTTCACTTGGGGGAAGCCCCACCAAGGTTTCGTACTGACCCCCAAGGGTCACTGACTTAGCCGTCCTCGCGAAAATAACTGCACAATAGTTTTCAAGTCAGCAACGAATGAAAAGAGACTAATCAGCGACCAGCTTGCGAGCTAAAGTTAGAAGGAACTTACGATGACGGTTGAAGTAATGGTATTCGCAGTTGCGAAACCCCTTTGACATGAAGAATTGATCCTTGAAGTCATTGAGATGGTTGGGCAGCTCGATGATCGCAGCCGAATTGGGAAAACGGGTCAGGTAGTAGAACTCGTCACCTCACCCTCGTTGCTCCAGGCTGGCTTTGAGGCAAAAGAAGTAAAGGATGTCCGCCGGCGTGGGGACCTCCCATTCCTGCTTCAGGAACAAATACTTCAACCCCGCTAACAGACGGCAGGAGTTAGGGGGAAGCTGGAAAGGGGCCAGCTTCACGTAATTTAAGAAGTTCGCGAAATACTGGTCCAGGGGAAGAAAGGCCCCAGCCTTGAGATCCTTGTCACTCCAGGCTGTGAACTCCTCGCCGAGCGGCGCGCAGCTCCGCTCCCCCTCAAGGGGAGGTCGGGCATCCAGGGCGCCCTTCCCTATCTCTATATTGTGGGAAAGCATTATCTTGTTAACTTTCTCCTGGGTGGTGACCTTCGAGGCAATCCTCTCGGCCTCGAAAAAGGCATCGGGCCCCACCTCGACCTCCTTCTCCACAGTGGGACCAAAGATGGGAATCGGGAATCTGTGGCCACCTCTTTCCCTTTGTTGGCTTGCTGGGAGGACGAGCTGCCAGCACTCTTCTTGGGTGCACTCTTCTTGGGTCCCATCTGGTCGCCTAACGAATAAAGAAGAAAGTTTAGAAAAGGCGACCTAAGCATAAGAAAGAATCTAGCGTGAAGAAGGGTTTCCTTTACACGGGCTGAGGTAATCTTAGCCCGCAGCGAGTGAGACCACGCGGTTTTATGAACACGCGCCTGTGCTCCCAATGGGTCCCTGATTTCTCGGGATCCGTGCGTCAGAAGGGTCAGGATAAAGTTTTCCTTGGAAGGAAAGTTTCAAAAGACAAAACTGCCTGTGAAGCGTGTCCCCTAAGCTACCCGGTTTTTGCACCCTAGAAACTTGTTGTTCCAAACAGGCATAAAAGACTTTTACCCAGAAAATCACCCCAGAGTTGTATCCTATGAGTCATGCTCCTAAGCATTCTCTTTCCTATGGTCGATACCCCTAGGATAAAAACCTACGCACAAAATACCAGCAAAGAAAAACAAAAGACAAACAGCCTACTGCATGCAACTAAGAAGAAAACTTACCTAAGCAAGGAAAAGGGAAAACATTTAAAGCATGCAACAAATGGAGGACTTACAGAAATTTTTTGCTGCGTAAAGACTCAAAAGGAGCGTCTGGATTGAAGTCCTGTTGGAATCGCTGGTACCGGAGTCACGAAAGAGCCCTCGTGTCTGAAACTCAGGAACGTCAGGAATAGTGACCGGAAGAAAGAAAGGGTTTTGAGACTGAGAAGAAAGAACAAAGAAGAGGAGAAAATTTTCAAATAAAACGGTGGCTCATGCGAAAGGTGGCCAGCCTTATATATACGTAAAAGGGCAGAGGATGAGGGTCGTTCGATTGTCTTGATGTGGGATACGAGGATCACAACTCGAAAGATGAAACGACGGCCAAAGATAGGCTAGGCCATTTAAGGCAGTTCTCGGAAGACGCACCGTCACCAACAACAATGCTCCACGTATCCGATACCAGCGTAATGGGCGGGATATGAAGAGTCCACAAAGAAGCCTAAAAGCCCCCACTGTGGCCATAGGTGACGTCATATGCCACGAGCAGGGGCTTGGGGGGTAAATGTACGCCCTAAATATCCACGGATTATTAGCGAGCTGGAAAGAGCATAATCCTATCAGCCACGTGGAAGCTCCTACCCGGAGCTGCTGCTACAAATCTCTACCTCTTTAGCTCGAGATAGCCAAGGGTTTAGTGAGATTACTAAGGCATCGGGTCAATAGTGTGGACACCACGAGCTGAGACTACATCAAGCTTGGGATACGAGCTTGAGCTGACACGTCCGACCCTTAATAAAGTCAACCACGCAATGTAAACGTGCGCATATTAGACATCACGTGTCTACTCCATTCCTGAAATCTCAGACACGCAGCTTAAACGTGCGTGTTCAGGCACCCCACAACTGGTTTGGGCCATGCGGCCCATTACCCCCCTACCTATTGATTAGACCACACTTCATTGTCAGATTTTAGGAATTAATCATGAATGTCACAGAAGTCACCTGATGGGTAAGAAGGTCACGGGATGACCTCATTTGCCAACACCCAGGTGTCCTCTCCCTATAAATATGGAGACCCTAGGAGATGCAAAGGGTTGGCTTCTAATTTGTAAACAAATACCCTGTAAGGAATATCAGAGATATATCAATAATATTGACCGGTGGGCTAGAAGGATTTTAACCTTAGAACCACCTAAAAAAGTATTCGAGTTATAATCTTCCTTTGAGATCATTCATCTATTACGGTTCATCATTTAGCACTAATATCTCTCCTTATTCATATAATTATCTGTTGCCGAAGAACCGCGTCAACAAGTATGGTGAACATAAATTAAAACTTTATTAAATGAATACATTGACCTAAGTGTTACAACATATAAATAATAGAGACTATAGAAAACACTTTGAGACTTTTTACCTTATGTTAGTCCCACAGACTAAATTTGGACGAACGACATTAAAAATGTATCTATATTTTTTACTACTTTTTCTTATACAAATATTATATTTTATTGTTTGGTCGAACTAATAATTGTTGGTGATTTAAGGTTTTATACATTTTAAATCAATAATGAATAATTATAATAATTTAATATTACAAACCTTAGATGCTAATAAAATTTCTTAACAAGGTATGAATGCAAATCCTAATAATTAAAGTTTAAGTGATTAAATGATTATAACATGAATTTAGAATCATTTAATCATCAATGCTAACAATAATGAGCACAATTAAAGAAGTAAATCACAATAGAATAAAACAATTACAAAGATAGGTTTTAGAGAGATACAACATTTCATTTGAGCAACTGAATCTTCAAATTTGGGGAGCATCTAAAGACTTATACCAGAATTAGTATTGCTGTCTAAAATCTATATTCCAAGCCTTAATTTAGTTGCTTGAAGCTTCACCAAGATAGAATGAGATTTGGGATTGAATAAGCATTTGAAACTCATACAAGTCAAGCAAACCTTGATGACTTTCTTGGAGAAAACTTATGATAATTGAGAGCTAGAGATAGAAAGAGGTTAGAGAGAGAATTGAAAAGTGTGATAAAGGCTTTACGACTCTAATAACCCTTATTTATAGTGTAGGTGTTGTCATTAAGTCTAACTAATAGGATTAGAGCTTCAGAACATATCATTTGGAGCTTAAAACACGTATCCATACTAGGGATGCACATTTTCCCTATGAGGACGGGACCCCGCGAGGGAGGGGAATTACCATCTAAATGGGGAACGTGGCAAGGACGTGGATAATTTTCAACCTTGAATGTTAAACGGGGCGAGGGCAGGATGACACTTCGCGCCCCGACGGGGCCCTAGTTAAATTATTAGATATTTTTGTAATATTCTTTATGTATTTTATATCTTTCTTTATGTGTTATTGTAGTATATATTAGTAATTTTTTTTTAATATTTTGAACTTTATTTGTGATAATGTTTAGTATTTTAAATCATAAATATTGTGCAATATTTTAATTTACATATAATTTACTATTTTTATTTTAAAATTTTAATCTAAAATTGATTTTTTAAAAAAGTAAATGGGTTCCCCGTGGGGATTCCCCACCCCAATAGGGTACTCCCCATCTCGTCCTTGATGGGGAATAAGCGTGGATGGGCTGGAGACGGTGATTAAAATTATAAATAGGGATGGGGATAGGGGAAGCACTCCCCGCCAATTCTCCGCCACGTGTGCTTCACTAATATGTACGGACACGTCGCCTATCTATAGGTAATGTGTCGCCAACTAGCAAGCGATGTGTCGCCTATTAAATTTCATTAAGTCCAAAGGCATTAGGCCACACAATGCCACACAATCTAGGCAAACCTCTCAAAAGTGACATTACACCCCTCCAAATGCTCTCAAACATTTTGGACATACTTAGATATATCATTGTATCACTTTAGACCCATAAAAGTCAATTATAGATGACTACTACAAAATCTTATATTTTCACTTCAACTTAAGTGAAAACCGTTAAGTGTTTTGCACTACAATATATAAATAAATTAACCATTATATTTAACCATTCTCAATAATAATTACTATATTATTAAAACTTCACACATAATTTTGTAGCGTAAGTCAAATAACTAAATAATTATTTGATAAAAATAGAAAAAAAGAAAAAAATAGGATATAGAAAATAGGAGTTATCGAAAAAAAAAATGTGCTTTCTCTTTTAAGGAATCACTTATCTTGTTTGATAAGTATAAATGAGACAAAATAAGATAAAAGGTCTTTTTGTAAAAAAAAAAAATTAAAGGATAAAAATAAAATTACAATTGAGTTATTTTGAATTAAAATAGGAATAAATAAGTAATTCTATTAATATATCATAAAAAAATTATCTTAATTTTTATCTCTAATTTGAGAAAAATACAAATTAGTGGGGCCTTACTATTTTTTCTTTTTCTCTCTTCCACTCTTTCTTTTTCCAACCAAGCAATGATTATTTTTTTCTTCTATATCCACTTCTTAATTTCCTCGTTTTTAGTCCACTACCAAATATGGCATGGTGGTAAAAAGAAACATGTTTCACATACAATTTAGTCTAACATTACATAATTAATAATAATCTATGGAGAGGTAGGCAGAACTCAATAGATATATTAATAGTTTTACTATATAATTAGGTCACGTGGGTAAAAATCGGCAAAATGACATTTGTGCCTAAGATAGATAAACCTCTACGTGGCCACATCATAATAATATTTGCCTGATTTGCAAATGTAGTATTTTTTTTCTTTTAAAATGAAAAACTATGTCGTACATTGCAATAAAATGATCGATACGCGTGCAATTTCCTTTTTAAATAGAACAACCACTCGTCTCATATAACATGAAATATGTGGCCACTTATAAGTTTAATCAATATTTAAGAAAAAAGTTTCATTATAATTTACCTAACAATTCCATACGTACAATGCACGCAATATGTTTTCTGGAGTGATTTTTTTTATTTGTCCAAAAAAAAAAAAAACGCTTTAGACTTGCATAACTAAGGTTGACTTTAAGTTCTTTATTTTCTTCATAATAAAGCCAAAATGTTACAAAACTCCTCGATGTCTTCAAAATAAAATTGTGAATGGTTGGCTTCAAAAATGAAATTCAACTATTGATTTGCTTCAAATGGTATATTATCATATATATGGAAGACTCACTACAAAAAAATGTAACTTTTAGTGATAATTTTTTAGTCACAACATATATTTTGTGCGACTAAATGTCACTTTTAGTAATAACAAAAAATTACTTGTAATTAAAAAGTAATACTTAATCACAAGTTGTCAGTAGTGTAGTTTCAGTTACAATCTATAGTTTTTAGTGATAAAGTTTGTTGTGACTAAAAATACATTTAGTGACAACAAATTGTGATTTTTGTGACTAATACTTTTAACCACGGACTTTTTAGTGATGACATAAGTAAGATGTTTTTTTTAGTCACAAAATTTATTGTGACTAAAACTAAGATTTTTTGTAGTGACTTTTCAATGGTTACTACCTATAGATGTGTATATTATAATGATATGGCAACATAATGACATGGTATGATTACTTTAATATTAACTATTTGATTAAGATCAATGGTCCATATTTATAGTTGTTAATTAATATTTCTAAAATTAAATTTTGTTTTTTTTCAAATTTTTGGAAGGGTTACCTGATGAAAAACGTATATTTATTATGAAAATATAATATTGTAAACTTTTTATTTTTCAATTTCTAAATAAAGCTAGTGTCTCTCATTGGTTGGAAACAATATTAATTATGGTATCAGAGTCATACTTCATCCTATCCTACTGACGAGTCTCTATCTCAAAATATGGCAAAAGAAACATCCTCCACAAGCTCTGCAAGTTCTAGTACTCCTATAATATCACCCTTGTCACTTACTCCTTCCCCATCTTTCTGCAAATCCACAACCAATAAACTTGACTTTCTTTACGAACTATCATATGTTCCTGAAGAAAACAAGATTGCCAACAACAACCTTCCCTTGATAAACCCGTACCAAATATTCCCGAAATCCATCACTCATTTTACCCGTTCCATTAAAGCACTTATCAAACCATCATACAAAGCCCCAAAAGAATATATCCAAGCCTCTAAATTCAGTGAGTGCCAATTAAGACCTACTCCTGAGGTCCAATTTGTCACTTTACAAATCCCTCCTGAGTTTATTCCCGAGTGGATTGCGCAAGGATTCACCCACATACACTTTGGTGCCATTCGCTTAGCTATTTCTCTTCATGGCCGAAAGGGCCTTCCAATCGGCTGTCGAATGGGTCTGCTCGACACCCGAATGAGAAAATACCAACATGCAAGCATTGCCACCATAGAGACTACATTAAACGCAGGAACAGTAATAACTATGCTGTTTCCCAACTTTAATATGTCTCTCAAGGACAACCGTTTAACTGATGCTTTTAAAGTAGAGGTCCAACTCTCTGGAATTGACCAAGATCTCACCTCCATTGGAGCTACCATTCACTACCAGATGGCGTACAGACTCCAATATCACGCTCTGGATCTTTCCTTGCCAACAGCTGACGAAGCATTGGTGGTCACAATGGACTCTACCCAAGTTCCAACATGCACTCATATTACAAGGCAAATCTCTACAGATGATCTTATGAAGATTTTGCCTAGTTCATGGATAACCAATTATGAGATGCTCCATCAACCTCAAAAAGTTGTCCAGACTCTTACTCAACCATCTTATCATAAACGAGAAGATGGCTCTGTCGAAATAATCTTTGACAGAACTCAAACCAAGGCTCCCAGTTGCTTTACCACCCAGTATATGATGACATCTGTCACACCGGCTGATGTGGAAATCCAGTCTTTCGATTCTCAAGGCAGTCCTATTTATGCTTTTGAATCTTCGGATGGACATAAGTATTGGGATGTGTGCGACTGGAAAAGTTGCCTAAGATCAGAAGAAGACCTCCCAAAGCCAAAGCAACGTCCGAGCTCGGGAAAACGACTTAAGCAGCGGCTAAATCAAGGAGAAAAAGAAATAGGATTGTTAGACCAACCCTCTGGAAAGTTTGACTATATAGTCAAATATTCTACTCCCAAAGGCTTACCTGACTCTCCTCCAGAACCAACTGGATGGGACATTGAGCTTCCTCCCACGGGCTCTCAAGAGCCTCCACTTTCGGCTCCCCAACAGAACATTTTGCCATGTTACAAAAAGGCGGCAAAATGGATGTAACATCATGGCGAAGCTTTTCCTGCTCAAAATCAGTTCCAACAAATCCCACAAGCATGTATGATGACTACCGCTGATTATGAGTCAGATTTTCCTCCACTTAAGAAATTTGACAAGCAAGATGACCAAGGAACAGTCTCTCACCAACCAAAAGTTCAAAACTTCACAACCAGAAATGCAGACGGGACTCTCAAAAAGATATCTCCGGCCGAAGAAGTTCTCAATTGGCAATCAGAAAACATGATTCCAAAACAAGGTCTTGAAACAAGTTGATTTACAAAATACCAGAATAGAGACGGCAGTAAAACAATCCCAGAATACTGTCATTGACAAACTCACCGCAAAGATCCAATAGACTCATGAAGAGCTTCTAGCTATCATCAAAGCAAACTCAGTTCCGATGCCAGTATTTCTAGCAAAAGAAGCTGAGATGAAGAGCCTCAAAACCCAATATGAATCCCTCAAGAACCGGTTCTGCCAACAAGAACCGACAACAACACCTTCAACCAGCTACTTGGGAACTTCGTCTTCGTTCGGGATAGCTACGACGCCAGTCCCTTGGCAGTTTGCTACAATACCAAAAATCTCTCAGCCTTTTCCTATTACCGGATCTGTACAAGAAGACTTTGTTGTAAGATTGAGGCGCATGCTTGATGAAAACCAACAACAGAAGTTAAAAAAGGGAAATAAAAAATAATCACCGGGCCAAATGACATATGAATTCAAACAACTTATGGTTCATCCAGCCGCAAACCCTTTGTCACAAATGATTCTCCATACAAGCAATCTCCACATTGCAGATAATGAAATAGACTCAGAGGATCAAAGTTCTTCGACTAGTTCAGACAATTCTTCAGGAGACTGGTCTGAAGAAATAAGCTCAACTTCTGATGATTCCATACTGAGTGACTCTGAGAGCTTATCCAGTAAAACTTTGTCTAGCGATGACGATGAAACAGTTCCACATCTGATGGTGCAACCAGCTGAATCAAACTCACAGACCAAACCAATTACCACAAGCAAAGACGAAAGTGGAAACGAATCAACAACACCACATGTTCCCCCAAAACGAAAAAGTAAAGGTTCAAATTTTCAAATGTTTACTTTAGATGACCTCCCTCCATCAAGATGGCTTGAAAGGTTCCAGGAGTTTCAAGCTTGGCTCAGCCTAGAATCACAAAGACCGGAAGCACAGACAGGAACGATTCTCCTCAGCTTTGTTTCCCGTTTTACAGGCACCCTACAAGATTGGTGGACAAGTCTGGGCGATTACAAACAAATGAAGTTTTTGCAACTTCCATCTGTCACAAATGCCCTGACCTACCTGTATATTGAGTTCTGCGGACAAGATGCTCAAGTCATTGAAAGACTTCGCGCAGAATTCTTTAAACTAAAGTGTTGTTCAATGGATAAGAGAGATTTGAAAAAGCATTACAAAAAGATGACTCAACGATTCTACCAAATAGGTGGAATTGATGAGTCATCTTTTTGTAATGCTTTTCCAAATCTCTCTTATCCATTGAACAACACTTTAGTTTAAAGAATTCTGCGCGAAGTCTTTCAATGACTTGAGCATCTTACATACTCAGAATTGCGTGACTTATGATCATACAGGATAGATTGCTAGATTTATTAACTCGAAGGTTAATCTAAAAAATTATAACAGTAGTTGCCTTCAGATATGATCCATATTGCATGTTATCTCTACTTCAGAAATCTCTGAAGGAAGGATTTAGAAGAACATTTTTGATAATAAACACTCTAGTATTTTATTGCTTCGAAATTCTCTGATTTACACAAGGGGGGATGATGGCCTTATATAGCCACATCCTTCAGCAAACAAACTTAACCCATCCTAGTCAAAACCAACCATGGTTGGGATAGGATAAGGGATAAGATAGGATTCCCCGACAAAGACAAAAGCATAGGTAAGGGATAAGATTCCCCGACAAAGACAAAAGGCTAAACAACAAAACCTTATGGCTGAAATAGTTATTTAAATATTGTCTCATGACTAATTTCATAGTCAGAGTCATATGCTGGGTCTTCATGAAGTGGGTTCCATCTCGTCGGTTCTTCATCCTCGTCAATGCCAGCTGGAGGACAGGCGTCATATTTTGTGTACATCACGTTCCATTCGTCCCCTGTGTAATGGAAGAGATAGGGGTCTTGCATATCTGCAGATTCAACATATGGGTTTTGTGAATCTTCAAAGTAGTCATTTTTTCGCAAAACTACCCCTTCAGTATCGGTCAATTTGTACAGAGACGAATATTTTTGTTCTAGTGTTTCTTCGAGTTTGGTGACCTGATCTGTTTCATTTTTTGACGGATGGAAGGCTTCAAGGGCCCTTGTTATTTTGCGAGTATAGTCAGAAGGGAATGTCTCCCAAGGAGCATCTTCTTCTAGTTTGGGCCACAATTCCGAAGGTATAATCTGGTTTTTCTCAAACAGACTCTTTAGGATGTCCATGTACTATTGGCCTCCAAGACCACATAATGGTTCATCTTTTGACCCGTAGACTTCGAATGTTGGATTGGTAACTATATTCTGTTCTGCATCGAGCTTGGCATTGATGCTAAGGAAGAGAACGGTATAACAGTTCATTAGGCTGGCAACATTTGGGCATGGTGGGTAGATAAAAGTAGGCCTGTTATTTTGGACTTTTTTCAATTCCGCTGATAAGACCCTTTTCCATTCTTCCAGTGGGGCAAACCAGGACAAAATATCCATTTGGACTTGGTAGGCTGGCTTGAACCTTTCTTGGTCCAAGAATGATTTTATGGACGTGTGCAAGGCCATAGTTTGTATTTCGACAGCTATGGTGAAGACACTAGCCACGTACCAGAAAAGGTGGGCTATCGGTTTTGGTGTGAAGATAGCATCTCGGAGAGGTAGGATTTGGGCAAATGGATACTTTGGATGGATTCCAAAGTCATTTTGTATGGAAGGTCCAAGCTTGGAGATCATGAGATTCTGGATGAAGATTGCTCTGTGGATTGCTCTTTCTCTGGCTGATTTTTTGGATTTTTTTGAAAGGATCTTCTTTGCATCCCGGGGGAAAGATTGGGTGTGTGTGATAGAAGAGGAAGAGTCAATCATGAATATGATTGGGATTGTATGTGGTGATTTTTGGATGATAATGGGGATAGTTCTTGGTGAGTATCCTGAAGCTAGATTTATAGCAGGGGTGATCTGGATAAGAAATCAACTACAGTATTGTTTTTGCCTTGAATGTGTTTAATGTCAAAAGAATAGTTGTCAAACCAAACTGCCAATCTCAACAGTTGGGCATTTGTCGTTTTGCTCTTTTTTAGGCTAAGCATTCCTTTTGACGCGGCAGAGTCTGTTTCTACCAAGAAATGGTGCCCTATCAGATGGAATTCAAATTTTGTGATACCCATCTTTATCGCCAATAATTCTTTCAGGGTAGAGTGATAATGGAGCTGAGAATATTTGAAGTGGCCACTCTTGTATCCACATATTTTTATTTTCCCTGTCTTGTCTAGGACCGCTCCCCAATACCGATCACTAGCATCTGTCTGTAGGATTCTTTTCCCATCAGAAGGAATCTACAGAGGTGGCAGTGTCTGCATTATCTCTTTTAGCTTTTTGACTGTTATAGTTTGCTCTTGTGACCATGGTGGAGTCTGCTTTTTAAGCATGCCGCTGAGTGGTCTTGTCAATTCCGAGAGTCGCGGAACAAAATCCCGTAAATAGTTTACAATCCCTAGGAACTGTTGAATTTGGACTTTTGCGAAGTCTTTTTCGGGAAACTTTAACAATTCTTGGGCTATATGTGGTTAGGCTTCATATTGGCCTTTAACTAGCTTCATCCCCAGAAAGTCAATTTGGGCTTGTCCGATGATCATCTTCTTTTCGGATAGCATGACCCCATGGGCTTCTGTGAGAGATATGAACTGGGCCAGAAGATTTTGATGGGCTTGCTCATCTTGTGAGAAGAGAAATATGTCATCAATGTAGATTAGAGCCTGATCTAGAATAGGGCCATAGATCTTAGTCATGGCCTTTTGGAATAGTGATGGAGCTGTTTTGAGACCGAAGGGAAGGACAGTCCATTGATAATGGTGGTTCGGAATGCAGAAGGCCGTTTTGGGCCTATCTTCTTCTTTAATACCCAACTGCCAAAACCCTGCCTTGAGGTCAAATTTAGAAAATATTTGGGCCTTCGACAGGCTCGCAAATAGAGAATTTTTATTTGGTAGGGGGAATTTTTCGTCTGCCAAAAATTCATTCAGAGGCTTATAATTGATGACCAGCCTCTGTTTTCCTCGGGCCTGTTCTGATCTCTTGTTGACGTAGAAAGCATGGCATGCCCATGAAGAGGTTGTTGGTTCGACCAGTCCTTGTTGTTGTAGTTCTTTGCATTCCTCAGTTGCCATTTTCTGATGCTCTGGGTTCATACCTGGGTGGCTTGCCTTGGTAGGGTTAATATCTTCGTTGAGCTTAAATGGTAAACTGATGAAGAACTGATGATTTTTCCAAAGAGGGTGGTCACATTTCTGGAGGAATTCAGCATGATATGTGGCACACAAGTTTTCTATGAGTCTTTGTTTGACTTTGGAGAATGGATCAGGAGGCATGAGAAAATAGTTTGGGATGGATTCCCATGGAGAAAAATGTTGTTTGTAACCAAGGCCACCAGGAAGAATTCTCAAACCCTTTGTCTTAGTGTAGACATCAAAACCAATGATTAAATCTTTTCCTGGTAATTTTGAACCAATTACTCTATGAATAATAGAGCATCCTGGGAAGAACTATAATTTGATTGGTTTACTGATGAGCTCTGTACAGAAGATGCTTCCGTTTGCAGCGTGGAAGTATTGCTTTTCTTTCCTCCAATATTCTGGAGGGAGAACATCAGGGTTCATCATGGTGTATGATGCTCCTGTGTCGAAGAAGGCTGCTACTTTGACTGGCCGAGCATACTTTGTAGGGAGGATCTGCATAGAGATGATTGGCGATGGTTGTATTTTATTGATTGCTGCCATGTGGTAGAACTCATCTGGGATCTTCTGCTATTCGAACGCACAGAGGGATTGAATTGATCTCGTCATCAGTAGAGAAGATGGATTCCAGATCATTTTATTCGAGCGATATGCCCGTTGTTTGTTGAATGTGGGTGATTAGTTTGGCGGTTTTCCCTTTGGGGCATTGTTTGGCATAATGTCCCTTTTCACCACAGATAAAACATCTGTCAGACTTTTTCCTGAAAGGGTGTTTCCTCCTTAGAAACTTATAGGAGCGGCGTTCTTTTCCCCTTGAGGATTTAAAGGTCCTAAAGGTTTTAAACCTTTTGATGTGTTTCCTTTTTTCTGGATGATAGGAACATGTTGATTCTGACTGGCATTTGATTCGTAGTCCCTTTTGGCTGCAAACCTTTCCAAGTTTCTTGGATTGTTTCATAAATTCTTGGATAAATTTATGTTGAGAGCACATCTTTTCCAATGCCTTTAGAACTAGTTGATAATTTTCTCCAATCGTAGCATCAGCTAAGGTTCTTCCTGTTCCCGAGAGAAGTCTGAAGGTTTCTTCTCCTAGTGGTTCTGGTATGGAAGAGAGGAACGCTTGTTTTAGATTTGGGTCATCAAATATTTACATGTTGGTGACTTGCTTTACCAAGTCACTATGTTGTCACATCATCATAATTGTTACTCATCTATGGGTAGTAACCATTGAGAAGTATTCCATATATATATATAAATATATATATACTAGGTAGAAGCAATGTGCAATGCTCGTTTGTTTAGTTTTAAAATTGTAAATAATATCTATAATTTTAATAAAAACTAGTTTATTATTATTTTTTAAATATATATATATAATAGAATGAATTATAGCTCTATAGTGTATATAAATATTTATATCAATAATCTCTACATATATGTCATCTAAACACAACGTTGATATATATATATATATAACATATATGGAAGACTTCTCAATATATTTACATGCCTACATAACATATATATAAAATACAATAATATTTAAAAATAAATTAATAATATAAAAAAATAAGAATAGAAAAAGATATAGTTTAGATACTAGTATACATGCATAAACTATTTTTAGTTTTTAATGTATCTCACAATGTCCTTTAGTGAATTTGATGAAGAAAAAGAGCTTCAATCACTTGATAAAAAATAAACTATCACGCAAATTTATAAGATAAAAAAAATGATATAATTGTATTTATTATGTTTAAATAAATATGATTTAATTATTTAAATTATCATAAAATATCTTTAAAATATCCTATTTTAATTAAAAAAATATTTTTGTTTAAGTTTATGTTTGTTCTAGCTTTTGAATTTGTCAAATGACAACAAAAGATTATATATTATATGTTTAATATAATATTAAGTTTAAGTTTAATTAAATTTTAGTTAAGTCATAAAATATATGGTTTTATTATTTTTAAATAATTATCATTGTAAAATATCTCAAAAATATCATATTTTAATTTGTTTAATTATTCATTTATTTAATTTTATTTAAGTTTAAGTACATGTTATCCAAAAAAACAAGCATGGATGACATGGAAAACATTTAGTACACGTGGCTAACATCTAGCAGAATTCGTGCTCGACTATCGACCAGGAAGACATCTAGTGTCACGACGTTCAATCTCTTCATATGACCAGCCTGGTTGTACGGATGATACACGCGGAAAAGATCTTATGCAGTTATGATAGTATCCGAAATTATCTCCCATGATTTCCTAAGTATCCGATTATTTAGGAAATGATATCTGTAACAAATTAATGTAAATCCTCCTTGAGCCTATAAATAGAGAAGGAGGGGTCAAGGGAGGGGGGCTTCTTCTTCTTCTTTCTTGCTTTCTGACCACTAGAGATTAGAGTTATCCTATTTGATATATTGTATTGTTCTTCAGAGGTTGGTGAAATTCATTGAACCCTATTTCTCTGATCACTCCTTTGAATCCTATATCAATAACAATTCAAGTGGACGTAGGTTATTACCAGATTCTGGGGCCGAACCACTATAAACCCTTGTGTTCTTTATCATTTCGCCATCACATTCTTTCCGACGTGTTTGTCCACATCAAGCAAATTTGACTCCATGTCAGTTGGCCAAAATCAGGGTCAACATTCTGGTGCTTTCATTGAGAGCTTGATACATTATCGTTGAAAGATCAATGGTGAAAACTACCAGGAAAACTGGACAGGCGGCCGGCGCTGCGCCATCTCACCTGCCTCCTCCTCCTCCAAACGTGGCTGAGGATGAGCCACATTTGGAACTTAATGAGGAAGAAATGGACGACACGACGCTGAAGAATACCCTAGGGGCGTTGCACGAGGAACTGGCCAATCTGAGGGCCGGCCAGGAAAGTGCTGCCGAAATCATGGAGCGGCAGCAACAAGAATTGAGCGCCAGCGCCTGGAGCTGAGTGAAAGGTAGGCGGAGATGGACCGTCACCAAAGGGAGGCCATGGCAGCCCTCGAGGCAACCTTACAACTGGCTAGGAATCAGGCTGCACTTGCCTCACAGCCTGATCAACCCGCGAATGGGCCACCCCACAGGGGTCCCAATCCTAGCCCCCCTATCCAACCTTCGAGCCCATGAAGGCCCGAGCAGCCACTGGCACCTCCGGACGACGTCCCGCTAATGGACCCTGAGGCACAGCCTCCATCCCAAGCTGGTCGCGGCAATCCCCCACAGTAAAGGCAGAATAGGGCCGGGCAGCTGCCTCGCAGTCCTAGATGCCATAGGGGCGACGAGCCAAACCCTCTGTGCAGAGGACAGTGTCCACCTGGTAACAGGAGGAACTCAGAGTTAGGCTCTGCGGTCCGGGACCCCCACGGCATGATAATGCACGGGGACCCACCGACCAACGCAAGCCACCCTCTAATGGTCGGGAGGTTCCAGCCTGGGAAGGCAACCGAGGGAACAGTCGATCCCACAATAGCCAATCAAGATTCAGAGCTTGCAATGGTTATAATGAGGCCGACTCAGGCAAAGGGAATTCCTGTCGAAGGAATGAAGAAAGAGGTGGAGGCAGGAGCCAACCACCTCAGGATGACCAACCCGACAGACGGGACGCTGGGGGGCAACCCAGACAAAATAACGTCTTCAACCGGCTCGGAGCTTGCGAGCAACGGAGGAGAGACGAGGACTTAAGAGACTTACTCAACGATCACTGCAAGCGGCACGGCGAGTACATACCCCCAGCACCAGAGACCACGATGATTCCTAGCGCCGTGCAGGCCCAGATAGATGCCCTCAACAAGGCAGTGCAGCAGCTGGTCGGGGGAAGGACATCTTATATCGACCACGATAGGAGAAAAGGCACTCCCTTCGTCCAGAGGATAGCTATGGCAGAAACCCCTTGCAAGTTCAAAATGCCTACGCTTCCGAACTTTGATGGCTATGGTGACTCGGTATCTCACGTCAACAAGTTTGAGATACAAATGTACATTCAGAAAGTGTCCGAGGACGCTCGGTGCAGGATCTTCCCTGCAACACTTTCTGATGCCGCACAGGTGTAATGACCCAACTATTCTAGACTTATGGACCATTAACGAAAACTATACATAAACACTAATCCTTAATAAAACTTACAAGTGAAAAGACCATAACTTTATTAAGAAACTTGTAAAAATAAAAGTTAAACTTACATAAAATTCAAGTTAGGATATGGGATCCCGTTGTTTTAAAATCAAAACATGGCATAATTAAAAAGAGATTTACATAACAAAATGCGGAAAAATACATGTAAAAACCATAAGAAACAAAACTACATCCTCGAATCGAAATGCTCGGCTCTTGAATCCATTCCGCCTCAATACACATTCTCCAAGCTTCCAAGAACCTTTTCCGCCACTAAGACTATTTTCCTACACATGTAAACAAAAAGGAGTAAGCCTAATGCCCAGCAAGGAAAATCTAACACATAGGCCATATACATAAATTTCATAAAAAAAAACATAAAACATAACATAACACTTATATCACATACATACTATAATGGCCATTATAACACTTATATCACATACATACTATAATGGCCATTATTACTTGGGGTCCCATAGACTAAACAAGTCATATGCCCATTAGATTAGTGGGGTCTTGCTAGCTAAGCAAGTCATATGCCCATAATCTATTTGGGGCTTGTTAGTCATATAGGTCATATGCACAAGCCTACAAACATACTTAACATAACATATTTCATAACATAAAAATCATAAGATAACATATAAAAGCATATAACATATAAATTCTATCATATTTTCCTTACCAAAATTACCGGGATATGAGGACAGAGTTGGGACTTTGGAACACTCCTAAAAACCATTTGTAACAGAGTGAGTATATTGAAGAAAAGAAATGGAAGGAATGGAAGGACTATACCATTGAGAATATACTTACCAAAAACTTATGTGCAAGTTCTTAGATTTCCTAACCAAAATAAAGAATAAGGTTAGAAGGCTGAGTAGAAGACTATGAGAACTTGAATAAAATAATACCAATAAACTAGAGTGTGGAAATACCTTGAAGACTTGTAAGACCAATCTAAACCTTGAACCGAAATGCTATAAAACCTTACTTCCCAAG
Source organism: Humulus lupulus (assembly GCF_963169125.1). Taxonomy (NCBI): domain Eukaryota; kingdom Viridiplantae; phylum Streptophyta; class Magnoliopsida; order Rosales; family Cannabaceae; genus Humulus; species Humulus lupulus. The sequence goes on from NC_084798.1 coordinate 39,044,941, forward strand.
TGTTTGATAAGCTTATGATGATCAAGCTTATGATTCCCAACCCAAGTGTTTACACTCTCACACTCACCTAGCAACTTGCAGCCTCTGAACTTAGAGTAATAGATGAATAAATGGCTGGGTACTAGGTCCTATTTATAGAGCTTAGGAATGAAAAGATCTTCATTTAACTTGAATAAAAATAATGGCTTTTTAAGTTGAAATAATTTGAATTATCGTTCAGCAGAGGCTGAAGACTCGTTCAGAAAGGTGCTGGACTTATCAATAGGTTGAAGGTTTGAATGGATAACGATTTCAAAAACCTTCAAAATGTGCTGATAGGGGCGATATATCGCCTGGGCCAGTATGTCCGAGGCAATCGTGCATCGTTTCGGGTTTTTCGTATCTTCGTGCTGCAATATATCGCCCCTATAGCTGCGATATATCGGCATACGCTGATTATTTAAACACGAAATTACACATTTTTAGCTTAATTTGAAATGAGTAAACAGCCTTGACTAAGCCCTCTAACGTTTTCAAAGCTGCTGACTGACCTTAGGGTATTTAAATTTTGACCTTAATAAATTTAATCCTCAAAATACTTAATCATTAATAAACCCATACATAACATGTGCTATTATCCTATTGGTTCTTATCTAAACCTTATAGTATAATAAATAGTATCCTCAATATCAGTCATATTAATCAAACCTTAGGTTAAAATTAATATTCCTAAACTATAGGTTAAACTTAGAAAATCTACAAGTACTACTATGAGTGTCCAAATAAATCCCGGTCTGAACCAAAAATCCACAGTCATAAAGATAATACTATTATTACTATTATACTACTATCTACTTAGCTAAGTAAAGTTCTTGGACTCTACAATAGGAGTGGTTTTTTAAATTCTCTCCTGCAAGTATAGTTTCCTGGGAAATGTTCGTAAAGGAGTTTTACGGATAGTTCTACGCGGGTCGTGTGCACCCGACTGAGGCAAACCAGCTGGTTGAAATACGCCAGCAAGATGGAGAACCACTGAAGGACTACGTCCAGCGCTTTATGCGAGCAACTGCTGGAGCAAAAATAGTGGGAGACGAAGGCAAAATGATGGCCATAACCGCAGGGGTTAAGCACCGCACGCCTCTCTGGGAAAGCCTCCAAAAACATGGGGTTAGAACTACCCAAGAATTCTTGGATCGAGCTGATCGCTACATCAAGCTCGAAGATGCCATAGCCAATGAAGAAAAGCCCCCAAGTAAGGATAAGGGGACTGCCAAGCCTGCCAAAGCCGCCAATGGGTCCAAGCCCAACGGCAACGGCAAAGGCAACGGGAACAGCAACGGCAATGGCAAGAATGGGGGGAAACGGCCACACAATGAGCCTTCCACCTCTGACAATAAACGAGCCAAGGGTAACCGTTATGAACCTTGGTTCACTAACTATACTGCCCTAGTTGAGTCTCGGGGAGAGGTTTATCAGGCCACGAGTTCCAATTTGCCTTATAAGAAACCTGCTCCCATTCGAAAGGATATTTCGAGAAGAGACACTACCAAGTTCTGTCGTTATCATAACGACTACGGGCATGATACCAACGAATGCAACCAGTTGAAGGATGAGATCGAGTTCCTTATTAGACAAGGACACTTGAGGAGATATATACGGGCCTCGGGAAATTCCCAACGAGAAGCTCCAGGTGGAACAAGCAAGTGCCCACATGCCAACGCTCGCCACCTTTGCAGCCTGACCCCGTGACTGGCACATTGTTAACCATCTGTGGAGGCCCGCACCTCACAGGAAATAGTGGAAAAGCCAGAGAACGATATGATCGGACTCTGCGCCACGACAAAGACATCAAGATGATGATTGTGGATGACCGCGCGCCGAAAAAGGCTTGATCAGAAGAGGGCGAAATAACTTTCTCTGATAGCGATGCCCAACATGTACGGTTCCCACATTCTGATCCGCTGGTCGTGGATATCCAAATGGCCAACATGATGGTGTAGAGAGTGCTGGTTGATACAGGAAGTTCGGTGAACATCCTGTATAAGTCTTCACTGGAACTCGTGAAGTTGTCCGTTAAGAACCTGGAGCCCTGCAACCAAACAATATACGGCTTCTCGGGTGAGGGACTCGCCCCCGCAAGGTCAATCAGACTACCAGTGACAACAGGTACAGCGCCTGCTACTAGGACATTACTCACTACTTTCATAGTAGTCGATTGTCCTTCGGCGTACAATGTCGTCATTGGGAGGCCTATACTAGTTGATCTACGGGCCGTCACCTCTATGTGGCACTTAGCCATGAAATTCCCGACAGACGCAGGGGTAGGACGCGTGTTGGGAAACCAGAGGGAGGCTAGGGAGTGCTACAATGCCTCAGTCACGAAGGCGAAGAACGGAACGTCAAAGAGCACTCCCCCAGATAGGTTGCAGATGGAAATAGATACACAAGCCCAATCCGGTGATGAAGTCACCAAATAGAGTGTTGCCCAAAGTGAAGATAAAGATTTAGATCCTCGCTTTGGGGATTTTGAAGAAAACGTTTGACCCGTCGAGGACCTGGAAGAGGTCCAACTTGACGAGAAAGACTCGACCAGAGTCGTGAAGGTCGGGAAAAACTTAGAACCAACCACGAAGCATGCACTAGTGGAGTTTTTGCAGAAAAACCAGGAAGTCTTTCCCTGGTCGCACAAAGACATGGTTGGGATAGATCCTGCAGTTATCAGCCATGTCCTGAACATAGACAAGAGTTTTCCACCTGTGCAACAGAAAAGAAGGCTACTCGATAAGGATCGGTCGAGAGCCTTAAAAGAAGAAGTTGAGAGATTAAAGGAGAATGGGTTCATCAGGGTTGCGTTTTATCCATCGTGGGTCTCTAATCCAGTAATGGTTCCCAAGCCTAACGGCAAATGGAAAACCTGTGTGGATTTTACAGACCTCAATAAAGCCTGCCTGAAGGATTGCTTCCCACTCCCAAGGATCGACCAGTTGGTCGATGCTACTGCAGGACACGAGATCCTCTCTTTCATGGATGCATACTCAGGCTACAATCAGATCAGCATGCATCCCCCTGATGAGGATCACACCAGCTTTCAGATCGATACGAGAAAGTAATGCCCTTCAGACTGAAAAACGCAGGTGCGACTTACCAGCGGTTAGTTAACCACATGTTTAAAGAATTGATCGGAGTAAACATGGAGGTATACGTGGACGACATGCTGGTAAAGTCAAAAAAGGCATAAGGACATGTGAAGGATTTGCAAGAGTGTTTTGATGTATTGAACAAGTACCAGATGAAACTAAATCCTCTCAAATGTTCCTTCGGAGTTGGATCAGGGAAGTTTTGGGGTTCATTGTTAATTCAAGAGGAATCGAGGCCAACCCCGACAAGATAAAAGCCTTCATCGACATGAAATCTCCAGAGAAGATCAAAGATGTACAAAGTTTAACTGGGAGGATTGCAGCCCTAAGTAGATTTATTTCAAAGTCAACGGATAAGTGCGTCCCTTTCTTCAATCTACTTAGGGGCAACAAGAAATTTGAACGGACAGGAGACTGCGAGCAAGCTTTTCAGGCCTTGAAAGCACATATGGCACAGCCTCCTATTTTATCAAAGCCTATCGAAGGAGAAAATTTGTTCATTTACCTGCCGATCACTGAAGTTGCTGCTAGTGTGGTACTAGTACGAGAGGAAGAAGGCATACAAAAAGCAGTTTACTATATAAGCAAGAGGCTAATCGGAGCAGAACTGAGGTATCCTCCCATCGAGAGGTTAGCATATTGTTTAATCTTGGCCTCAAGGAAGCTACGTCCTTACTTCCAAGCCCATCCCATTACAGTCTTAACTGACCAGCCCCTTCGGTAAGTCCTCCAAAAACTAGAGGCGGCTGGGCGTTTATTAAAATGGGCAGTCGAACTGGGGCAGTTCGATGTTACATATTCACCGCGAGCAACAGTAAAAGGACAAGTCTTGGCTGATCTTATTGCAGAGTTCACCGAACTCCCGGACAGCGAGCAGTGCGAAAAGCCTAGTGCGCCTGAGCCTCAAGATGTAGCTCCTTCGTGGAAGTTATTCACAGATGGGTCGTCAAACGAATCTCACGCAGGAGTAGGAGTGATCTTGATAACGCCAGAAGGGCATCGATTTCACTGTGCCATTAGATTCGACTTCACCGCGTCAAATAATGAAGCCGAATACGAAGCACTCCTCGCTGGATTAAGGATGGCAAAAGATATGAGTATAAAGGTGGTGGATATTTACAGTGATTCATAGTTGGTAGTGAATCAAGTTCTAGGGGAATATCAAGCACGAGGCCTAAAAATTATGGCCTACTTGAACAAAACAAAAGATCTATTGATCCAGATTAAGAAGTTTACCCTCCAGCAAATACCGTGGGATCAGAATTCGAACGCAGATGCCTTAGCCAAACTCGCGAGCGCAAAAGATGCTGACACTTTGAATATTGTGCCAATAGAAAGATTGAGCGAGCCAAGCATATGAGCAAATGAAACCAGTATGGAGATCCGAATGGAAGATACATGGATGGCGCCTTACTTGGAGTATCTGACAAATGGTGTACTACCAGTAGATAGAAACAAGGCTAGAACTCTTCAAAGGAAGGCTGCTAGGTATATACTGGTCGATAATGTTCTATACCGGAGGGGATATTCCATGCCACTGCTCAGATGTATTACACCAGAGAAAGCTAAGGAGCTAATGAAGGAAGTACATGAAGGCTTTTGTGGAGATCACGCTGGGGGGAAAAGTTTGGCGAAAAAGATTCTAAGGCAGGACTATTTCTGGCCGACTATGAACGAAGATTCAATGGAGTTTGTACGAAAGTGTGATAAGTGTCAAAGATTTTCAAAAATCCCACACGCAGCTCCAAATGAATTAAAACAGATGCAGAGTTCTTGGCCTTTTGCAGTATGGGGAATAGACTTGATTGGGTCCCTGCCAACGGGAAAAGGCGGAGTGAAGTACGCAGTTGTAGCAGTCGACTACTTCACCAAATGGGCCGAAGCTGAACCACTCGCTACCATAACGACCAAGAAAGTTCTTGACTTTGTCATCAAGAACATTGTTTGCCGATATGGTATGCCTCGAAAAATCGTCTCATACAACGGCAGCCAATTTGACAGTGACTTATTCACCGACTTCTGCAAAAGGCACGGGATTATCAAAAGCTTTTCTTCAGTCGCACATCCATAAGAAAACGGGCAGGTCGAAGCAATGAATAAAACGCTTAAAGACACCCTGAAGAAAAGGCTTGAAGACGCTAAAGGAGCATGGCCAGAATAGCTGCCTGAAGTCCTCTGGTTGTATAGAACTTCTCACCGAATAGCGACAGGTCATACCCTATTTTCCTTAGCATACGGATATGAAGCCATGTTACCTGTCGAATTAGATCCCCCCTCACATCGACGCATTACATACGACCAGAGCCAGAATAGCCAACTGATGATGGAGTCCCCAGACTCAATTGAAGAAATACGAGAAAGAGCCCAACTCCGAGTTGCTGCGTACCAGCAAAAGGTCGCCCGGTATTTTAACTCAAAAGTGAAAGAAAGGAAATTCAATGTCAGTGACCTGGTGCTACGACGAGTTTTCTTAAATACCCGCGACCCCACTGCTGGAGTACTCGGACCAAACTGGGAAGGACCTTACCATATTGAAGAAGTCCTTCATCCGGGCACCTACAAACTTGCACGCTTAAATGGAGATCTCGTTCCACACTATTGGAATGGAGAACACCTGTGCAAGTATTATCAGTGAACAGTCCTTCCTAAAGGACTGGCTTGCATTAATTTTTACTTCTTACAAGTTTCGAAAAAGGGTTAGCCACGTCGTATGGCTAATCGCTTATAATGTAAGATCTTTTTAAGATCACTCGTAAAGACATGATTAGTCCATTTTTAATACGAGATTATAAGGGACTGTGCGCAGCGAGCCATTCTTGCCAACCTTTGTAAATTTAATTTTACAAGTATTTGTTCATTACATGTGTTGTTTTGTTGTATTATGTGTTATGTTTACTATCGAGCAGTAATGTTCGCACAGGTCGTGGTCAAGGCAAGTGACCAAGGAGCTAAAGCTCCTCGATCTCTTGGGGGGCACACAAGGTACATCGATAGCAAAGCATACCAAAGGGTATGTAAACACATGAACAAGATGAGTGAAAGCATGCTACGGTACTTAGAGTATTTTTCAAAATTTATGTTTTGTTAAATCAAACCAAAGTACTATGCTAAGTTCGGTCATGCGAACAGATATTATAATAAAAGAAATTATAATATCAATAAAGCAATCTTTTACACCGCGAGCAGTATCGCTCGGATGTAATTTTTCAATTAAAAGTAAAAAGCTTTTACACCGCGAGCGGTATTGTTCGGATGCAATTGTTCAGTTATAAGTAAAAAAAGCTGCCCTTGCAACAATAAAAATAAATTGTCTTTACAAACAGACCCGTGGGCCATAAAAGCAAAATAAAAGAAAAAAATTTACTGGGCAGGAGGGTCTTGAGGATTTGGGGGAGTGCCCTGGTCGGCAGGAGGACCAGCTTCAGCATTGGCAGCAGGAGCCTTAGCCTTCTCCTCTGCCTCCAACCGGGTGGCGCACTGCGCCATCAAAGTTCTCTTCAACCGCTCGGAAAGATAGTTGAAGTTGGCCTCCCGGTTGTGCTTCCAGAAGTCATAAAAGCAGAGGAGGGTGGCCTCCTTATACTTCTTCAAGTTCATGACCCCTTCCTCCTCAACCTCCTGCACTCACCCCTCGAGCTCCTGCACCCACTCTTCAAGCTTCTTCACCTCATCCCTGCTGACGGTCAGATCGAGTTTGAGCTGTTTACACTCTTGGGTGATAAGTACAGAACTTTCCCTCCATTTATGCCGCTCCTCGTTGGCTTTCTTCAAGGCCCCTTGGTTGTCCTGAAGCTCCTGGGTGAGAGTGGCTTAGTCCTCGCACAATTGCTCATTCAGCTTGGACAGCTCCTTGTTCTCTTCGAGTAGCTTGTTGTTCTCATCCTCAAGTGCTTGCTTAGCCTGAGCAAGCCGGGAGTCGAAGTTTTGTCTCCGGGAAACCAACACCCCAGCACGGCGCCAGCTAGCAGTTAAAGACAGCAGCCCCTGAAGACAAAGAATGAGAAAGTAAGGAAAAGAAGTCAGACATAAATGACGAAGTAGAAGAAGGCTGGCCTGAAGAGTTAGGGTTATTCCTTTTTCGAGCTTTTGTTTTGGTTCGGGCCATTCTTTGATTGGGGACTGGAGGACGGTTTGAGCTAGGGCGAGAAAAGGGGATCTCTGGTATCAAAGTAGATGGGTTCTCCTCGCCTTCAAGGAGTTGGGCCAGGAGGTCGTCTTCAATAGGTCTTTCTCCCCCCCAAGGGTCTTGCATAAGAACTGCAAACAGACAATGGAGGAGATAAGACACAGTTTGCGAAGTAGTGTGGAAGATTGGGATAACATTGCTCGTGTCTAAATAACCAGTAGCATCCTACTCCTACGCTAAGTTCGGCATTAATGGTTTGAAAAACATATCAAAGAGGGAAAAAACCATTTTCTGAAAAAGAACTGTTTCGACTTCTAAAGGGTGGAAAAATACCCAGTTTTTCACCTAGCTTAAAGGTTGAACTTTTACGTCGATCTTACACCCTAAGCCCATGATCCTTACTATCAAACTAAGTCCTAACCTATACAATGCATAAAGACGCCCTCTTACCAAGCAATGGAAGGTTTATACAAAAATATCCTCATAAAACCCTACTCAAGAATGCAGGAATCACAGAGCATAGAAACGGCGTGCATGGCATAATGAAAATTTTAGAAAGACAGAGTGATTACCTGGGCGAAGATGGATGTTCAGAGGAGAGTGAAAAAGTTCGAGTCGGAAGGATCCTCGACTAGGCGACTGTCTGGTTTCGAAGCTCTGAAGGCAAAGTTCTTGAAGTTTTTGACAAAGACGGTAAGAAAAACTTTTTTGAGAAGAAAAAGGAGGTATTTATGGGGACCGAGGTATGGCCAAAAAGTAGCAATCATTATTTTTTAATTCTCGAAACGTAGGGAAGTGTATAAGCCGTCAATTATCTTCTTGAAAACTGAAAGGGCTTGATTAGACATAATTATGTCACGGTTTTCAAAAATGCACGGGGATTCTGACAGACATCGTGGGGATATGAACGATTGCTTCCTTAAAGTTTCTTTATTGCTGGTCGCACTAAACAAACTTGGGGGGCAAATGTTATCCAAAAAACAAGCATGGATGACATGGAAAACATTTAGTACACGTGGCTAATATCTGGCAGAATTCGTGCTCGACTATCGACCAGGAAGACATCTAGTGTCACGACGTTCGATCTCTTCATACGACCAGCCTGGTCGTACGGATGATACACGCGGAAAAGATCTTATGCAGTTATGATAGTATTTGAAATTGTCTCCCATAATTTCCTGAGTATCCGATTATTTAGGAAATGATATATGTAACAAATTAATGTAAATCCTCCTTGAGCCTATAAATAGAGAAGGAGGGCTCAAGGGAGGGGGGCATCTTCTTCTTCTTTCTTGCTTTCTGACCACTAGAGATTAGAGTTATCCTATTTGATATATTGTATTGTTCTTCAGAGGTTGGTGAAACTCATTGAACCCTAGTTCTCTGATCACTCCTTTGAATCATATATCAATAACAATTCAAGTGGACGTAGGTTATTACCAGATTATGGAGCCGAACCATAATAAACCCTTGTGTTCTTTATCATTTCTCCATCACATTCTTTCCGACGTGTTTGTCCACATCAAGCAAATTTGACTCCGTGTCAGTTGGCCAAAATCAGGGTCAACAGTACATATATTATAATCTACTGTTAAATATAAGAATATTCTGTTAAAAATATTAATATTCCATTAGAGTTAATTTTAAAAATTAAAAATTATTAAAACAAAGAATTTCCATTATCTACACACTTTTTTATATAGAAGAGATATACGGAGGTATTCTTAATGGTTACTACTCATGACTGGTTACTTTAATATTAACTATTGGATTAAGATTAATGGTCTATATTTATAATTGTTAATTGATATTTCTAAAAATAAATTTTGACTTTTTCAAACTTTTGGAAGGGCTGCCTGAGTCAGTCACATATTTATTAATTAAAGAATAAAAAAATAAGCTTATTTAATACTCCTTTTTCATTCTTGATTCATTCATTTTATTCATCCTATGAGAAAAAAATTATTTTGGAATTAATGTGACCATTATCTTTCCAACTAATGTATATTGCCAAATTAATCTAAAAATTCGAAATTATAAATTTTATATATTTATTTTCATCATCATTATAATAAATCATCATAAAAAACTTGTTTAGAGATTTATGGTAACCATCCATGGATAATAACCATTGAAAATTATTTCATATATATATATATCTATATATATATATCCTTATTAATTTTACTTAATAATATATGTATCTAATATTTTACTTTTTATGATATTTAAATTGTAATTATTTATTATAATTATTGCATTTAATTTCATTAAGCTAAATTGTATTAGATAAACATATTTTAAATAAAACCTATATATAAAACAACAATTAATAATAACATATAAAATACCAATAACATTCAAAACTTAACTATTACAAAAATTAAAATACAAAATTAATTTAAAACAAAAAAAGTACTACTACTAACATTAAAAAAAAAAACATAATCTAGAACAATCATTTAATAATTTGGGAGATCATTATATTAGTTAATATAAATTCTGTTCTATTTATTAATTAAAATAATTATTGAGAATTAGTTACAACGAAAATATTCTTTATGAACTAGAGTTTGACTTTGAAGTAAAGGTTGCAAATGGGATTGTGATTCGATAGGACAAGTATATCAAAATGAAGTCTAAGTGGTTTTGTTAATGAATGAATGCTTTGGAGATGGCGGCTTAATGTGTGAAAGGTGTACCCATATGATTAAAGTTAACAACTTATTTAAAATATGGAAATATTGGATAGAACCTGTTATAACACCTTTTACCTTTGTTAGGACAGTTAACTAGTTGTTATAACAGTGTGTGTACTGCTTAATGTATATAACGAATATGAATAAACAAAATTTATTTTTTAACCTGTTTTAATTATTCTAATATTTAATGCTTTTAAATAATAATACATAATCAAAATTAAACGAAAATTAAAATTGAAAAATATTAAAATTTATTTTTTCTATTTTATATTAGTAAAATCTACTTTTTAAAAAAGAATAATTAACTATTTTTTGACATGTAGTCTTATATAATGTTGTCACGTGTATCTTAGTTGGGATTTAACGTACTTACGTGGCATTTAACACCTAAAATGACTAACTTGTAACAAACAATTAAGGGAAGGGGTTTTGCCACCAAATTTTTTATTATGAGATTTGTCGCAACTTTTGTAAAAAAATAAGAAATTTTGCTGCAAATATCTCTTTAAATATTAATTATTTATTATAATTATTACATTTAGTTAAAATTGTATTATATAAACATATTTTAAATAAAATCTATATATAAAACAAGAATTAATAAAAGAATATAAAATACCAATAACATTAAAAGCTTAAGGGTTATTTGCGGCAAATCAACCTATTCGTTTATAAAAGTTACGACAAACCATCCGATAAAAGAAGTTGGTGGCAAAACCTCAATCCATTAGTAGTTTGTTGCAAGTAGGCAATTTTAGGTGTTAAATGTCACTTAAGCACGTTAAGTGCCAACTAAGATACACGTGGTAACACGTTATAGGGTTACATGTAAGAAAATAATTATTATTAATAAAAAATAGAAAAAATAAATTTAAAAAACTTTTTCAATTCTAAGTTTTGTTTCATTTTAATTATTTATTATTATTATTTTAAAACATTAAAATAATAGATAAAAAATAATTAAAACTCTAAAACAAGACTTAAAATACAAAATATGAATTTAAAAACTTTTTTCAAAATTTAAATTTATTTAAAAAAAGTTCTTAAATTTATTCCCATAAAAAATTAAATTTATTTGAAAAAATTTCTTAATTTTATTTTATTTTAAGTTGTTTTAATTATTTTTTATTATATTTTAATGTTTGAAATAATAATACATAATTAAAATTAAACAAAAATTAAAAGTGAAGAAAATTAAAATTAATTTTTTCTCTTTTTTTATTAATTAATTATTTTTTGACATGTAACCCTATATATAGTGTTGCTACGTGTATCTTAGTTGGCAGTTAAAGTGCTTACATGACATTTAACACCTAAAATGTCTAACTTGCAACAAACCATTAACGAAATGGGGTTTTGCCACCAAATTTTTTTATTGTGTGTTTGTTGCTAACTTTTGTAAAAAATATAGGGGTTTTACAACAAAATCCCAAAACTTAACTATTACAAAAATTAAAATACAAAGTTAATTTAAAACTAAAATACTACTACTATTAACATAAAAAAAATCTAGAACAATCATTTAATAATTTAGGAAATCATTATTAGTTGATATGGTAATTAATATAAATTTTGTTCTATTTATTAATTAAAATAATTATTGAGAATTAGTTATAACGAAAATATTCTTTAGTAACTAGAGTTTGAAGTAAAGGTTGGAAATGGGATAGTGATTTGATAGGATAAGTATATCAACATGAAGTTAAAGTGGTTTTATGACGAAGGAATAGTTTGGAGATGGCGAGACTTAATATGTGATGTCAACAACTTATTTAAAATATGGAAATATTGGATAAGTTGTTAAAACAAAAGTAGAATCTGTTATAACAACTTTTATCTTTGTTAGGACAGTTAACTAGTTGTTATAAAAGTATGTGTATTGCCTAATGTATATAACGAATCTGAATAAATAATACTAGTCCCTATTACATAAAAACTTTTTTAGGGCTGGTTTTTAGGGCAGAGCCTTAAACAATAAAGTTTTTTAAGGCGTGCGTTGCGAGCCCTAAAAGAATATTTTTAGAGCTCGCAACATAAAATAATCTTTTTAGGGTGCGTGTTGGGTCCTTAAAGATCATATTGAATGCTCACAACAAGGAAACGAGGCTTTTACTTCGGTTTTTAAGTTTGATTTACTTCGGTTTTCGCTAAAATTCGCAACCGCAGTAGTTCGGAGCGAAGTAAAAACTAGCTAAAAACCGAAGTAGAATCCCCACTTTCTACTTCGGTTTTTACATAATAACCGAAGTAGAAAGTGTATATACGCTAGCATCCTGGGCACTTTCTACTTCGGTTTTTAGGGAAAACCGAAATAAAATGTGTACTTTCTACTTCGGTTTTATCTAAGAACCGAAGTAAAAGGGCACTTTCTACTTCGGTTCTTAGGTAAAACCGAAGTAGAAAGTGCACATTTTACTTCGGTTTTCCCTAAAAACCAAAGTTGAAAGTGCCCGCCTATTTTATTTAATATATGTTTCTAATTATTTTTAAATGGATGGTTTCTATTTTTATATATATATATATTTTGGCCTAATTTTATTTAATTGATCTAATTAATTTTTTTTTTAGCCTAATTATTTTTCAACAATTTAATTAGATGATATTACAATTATATATATTTTTACAATTGAAATTGGTTAAGAATTTTTTTTTAATGAAAATATGATAACTTTTATTAATTAAAAATGTTGTACATAAACATATAAAATACAAGTACTTAAGTAAGATAACTAGCCTTAACATTAATACATTTACAAAAGACTAAACTTACAACTAAACAAAAATAGGCTTACTGATAAATGTATGGTATCAATTTGCCTAACCATTCGTGTTGGATTGGCAAGAGGTCTGCAATCTCACAATATTGCGTCTTCCCACCAAACTGTAAAATTAATAAATATAAATTAATTTCATAGATTATTGATAGCAAATAAATTATAAAAAATGAACTTACTTTTTCTTTTAGGGTAGTCATTGCATTTGATGCCCGTACAAGATCTCTAATGTACTTCAAGACATAAAAACCACATTCATGACTTTGTGGTTGTCTTGGACATGTAACATTGAATATCTTTGTGGGATTGCCGAGTAATGCATTGGAAGAAGCTCTATAATATGCACTATGTAAAAAGAAAATTAACAAAAGTTATTAAAATGTAGTAACATGTAATATTTGTTACATATTAAGAAATATTTTAAAAATTTTAAAACTTACCTCATTATCATTGAATCAATTTCTTCTGGACGTTTGTGTGATTTCAATGGATCTAAGAACACGATTTTTCCTTTTGGCATAGCAATCACCAACATCCAATGTTCCCTAAAATAAGAAGCGTATGTTAAGTAAAATAATTAAATTTTACACTATTTCTTACCGTATGTTCCAAGGTATAAAGTAAAGTTGACCAACTCTATCCATGGTCATCAACCAATTCGCCAAGTCAATGGTTGATCGCTCTACATCGTTAACATTATTAATGCTAAGACGTTCAATGTCATAAAACTTGTAATAGACACGCTGATTTGGAAATAGGGACTCCCAAATGCATCTGCAAAATTTTCTTTAGTGTTAAATATTTTGAAAAATTTCGGCAGAGTTTCCCCTATAAATAGGACTTCCCAAACCTGTAAACATTCAATGTCTATGAAAATTTTCAACAGATCACAGAGCAGTACTCATAACTGATTCTAAATTCCTATCATTCCAAAGAATTAGTTTAAGGGATACCTTAATCCGAATATCATTGCTGAGCCTCCAATCATATGCAAGGTAGCAACTTGTTCCACATCCTCTGAAGCTAGGAATATTGACTCGCGATTCATGAATGTTGGGTCCACTGGAATGGAGACGACTGAGTTTATTCCCTTAACTCTGCAAAATTCTCTCACCATAAACTGAAGGCTAACATGGATGCGATTCATGAATCTTCTCATACTTCAACCCTATCAAACTTAATGTTTTCTTTACTTCATATGTAGACTCCGGAAAACAATTTTCTAGCGGCAAAATCTCCTTGAAAGTAGCTAAAAATTGACTGAAACACTTATCACTAACTCCATTTTCTGCTTTTATGTTATAAAATTTAACCATTGCGGGCAATCTTAGTTTATTGCAACCACTGAACAATTGTCTGTCTGCATCTCTAACTATACTATCAAATTTTTCTGGATTATGAAAAAACTCTTCTTATGCTTCATCAAGCAATTCTATAGGATGATCATCAAAATCATTACTCTCAAAATCATCTACACCTCGCCTACCTAATGGATATGGGTCATCATTTAATAATTCTCCATGCCAATACCATTTACTATAACTCATATCAAATCCCCGACAAAATACATGATCCTTTATCATGGTAATATTCCCCTTTACTCCATTACCACAATCGATACAAGGACAACGAATTTTTTGTGGATCACTACAATTCTTTAGGCAAAACTCTAAAAATTTGTTGAATCCATCTTGAAATTGTGATGTTTCTCTCCTCTCAAGCATCCATGATTTATCCATACTAATAACAATATTCAATTCCTAATAAGTTAGAAAAAAACTTATATTAGGTTCTAGTCTTATAAATTTTTTAAAAAATTCGGCAGAGTATCCTCTGTTTCTATAGCATACCGTAATTTCATAATTACCTATAAAATCAACACAAACAAACACAATAATCAAGCATATATGAATCCATCATTATTAGGTTCTAGTCTTATAAATTTTTTAAAAAATTCGGCAGAGTATCCTCTGTTTCTATAGCATACCGTAATTTAAAAACTACCTATAAAACCATTTAAAACAAACACAATAATCAAGCATAGATGAATCTATCATTATTAGGTTCTAGTCTTATAAATTTTTTTTAAAATTCGGCAGAGTATCCTTTGTTTCTATAGCATACCGCAATTTCAAAATTTCCTATAACAACAACACAAACAAATAAAATAATCAAGCATAAATCAATCCATCCTTATATCACCACAGCACGCAAAATTCCCAGAGCCTACTTCACTAATTTTCAAACATAACTTTCACTAAATCTAATATGCATGATTAAAGTAGTCTTATCTTTATACATAAATCTTATAGTAATATAAATACAAAAAATAACTAACCTTCAATATTAATCTTCAATGCACCCGAAATGAACAACAAAGTTCACCACTCAATCAACGACCCTACTAAAACATTACATAATTAGTAAACTACATAATTAATTATCAAATCAATAAATAAAAAAAAATCAAACTAGTTAATGAAACTAATGAACAACACTTTGATCATCTTCAAGCTATTTATTTTTTTTCAAATATTTAAAAAACAAATTTATCTATTGTCAAAATTTCTAAAATTAACTAATATGCATATATATTTATAATAAACCTAATTTTTATCACATTATTTAAACTAACAAAATAAACAAATAATTATAAAAATTAATAAAATATTAATTATATTAATTTTAAATTCGGAATAATAAAAAAAATTAAAAAAAACATAGAAAATTAAAAAATTATCATCAAAACCACAATTTAGTAATCTATACCTGTTTTGAAGCTCAAAATCCCCTTGCAATGTCAAAAATCCGGTCAAAATCCGGCAAGAAACACCACTTTCAAATGGAGAAAAAACCCACGGCCAAATCCTTTTTTTTCTCTAAAAAACAAAAAAAAAAGATTTTTGGACTATATTTCGGTTTATAGGGTAGAAATGTTGCAAGAAATAAAGAAAAAACAAAAAAAAAAGGTTTGGAGAATCAAAATGGGTGTTGGCTCACGGTGGTTAATGGAGGTTTTGGGGGTTTCTTTTTGCACAGAGGGTAGAGAGGTTTTGAGAAGCTGACCGTTCGGGTCTAGGGAAGGGATTATAAAGGACTTTTAACTTCGGTTTTTGGTAAAAACTGAAGTAGAAAGTGGACTTTCCACTTCGGTTTTTACCAAAAAACCGAAGTTAAAGGTCCATAAGTCATACCCCTTATGCACTTTTAACTTCGGTTTTTTGGTAAAAACCGAAGTGGAAGGTACACTTTCTACTTCGGTTTTTACCTAAAAACCGAAGTTAAAAGTGCACAAGGGCCGCGTTTGGTTTGGCCAGTTTTTTGCATTTTTACTATCTCTAAACGTAATATAAGGGCTTGTGCAAACAAACACGGCCCTCTCCACTATGAATTTTTCACTTCGTTTTTTTAAAAAAGCGAAGTAGTAAGTAATTTTTTTCAGAGCGCCAATTTGAAAAGCGAAGTAAAAGAGTTTGAAAAGGTTTTTACTTCGCTTTTTTTGTATGCTCACTATAAAAACCGAAGTAAAAACCTATATTTCTAGTAGTGGCTTTTAAATAAAGTTTTTAGAACTCTCTTCGCATGCCCTAAAAGAATGTATTTAAGACGTGCAATAAGTGCTATTAAAAGTTATATTTTTAATTTTTACAAAATTAATTTATATTTATTTTAAATTAAAAATTATGAGTCAAATGAAACATTTATATACATATCTGAAAACTTATAGATTAAAAAAAAACATATGCATTCAGTGAGATAGTTCAAATTTAAAAAAAAAAAACAAAATTTGAAACAAATATACATAACGAGTCTTATCACATTTATTATACAAAACTATAAAATGTAATAATAATAACTTGAGTTAAAGATGGAACCCATAATATCATTACTTGACTTGATGACGGATTCTTCAAGCAACTTCTTATTCCCTTTGCAAAATTTTGACTTTTTAGAGGTTCTATGAGGTGTGCAGTAAATGTTAAAAATTTAATCTCACAAGAGGAACCTAAAAATTTAATAATAAAAAGATAGAAAGATTACAAAGTACAAGAAAATTACATACATAAACATAACCATTTTTTAACTTTCCTGCTAACCAAACTATGGAAAAGAAATAGTCGGGTCTGTACATGAAGTAGAATCATGTTAATTTCAATGAGAAATAATACATGACCCCAAAAAAGAAAAGCAAATCAGCCAAAGATACTTTCAATACAACTGAGAAGGACTTCAAAATCTATACAAAAAATTATTCCACTCTCTCATAGAGAATGTAAAAAAATAACATCAATTGAGCCAATAAAACAAAAGTAGAATTATATTCATAATTTTTCCTATGTGTACAAAAAATTAAAAGAGAAATCAAAATAATGAATTTACCAATAATGGATCCAATCAAACAAACACTAAGCATAGACCCACTTCTTAAAATAAAGGTGTTGTAACGCCCTGGATAACCAAGACGTTTACACTGTGTATTTGAAATAGTGCGAGACTTGCTAATCAAGTCGTTTGAATATAAGTGTGATCCTAAAGCCAACTAACAGGTTAGGGTTAAAAGATTTTGATCATAAACAGTTAACTTTCATTAAAAAAAATGTTTGATACATTGGATAAAAAAAAAACAGGGTTTATAAGGTAAATACCACTCTCAAAAGTCAATAAAAAAAAAGCCAGTCTAACGACGAAAATACAATTTAGAGCTCTATTCCTGTAACTTTCCATCAGTCGTGGCAGTCGAGCAACTGACGATGTACACTCCGCCCCAGAGATCTCCAACTCATGGTTGGTCCAGTTTTCCTTTGCCTTTATCTTCACCACATAACACCCGTGAGTCAAAGCCCAACAAGAAAACTATAAACAACAAACACATATAACAGCATCAGCATTCAATCAACTTTAATCCAATTAATCCAAGGGTATAACATTTTGGACCCTATGTTTTGCAAAAGTTACCGATCGGACCCTGTGTTTTGTTAAATAACAATTTGGATCTTACGTTTTACAAAATGAAACAAATTAATACCCTGAGCCCAATTTTGGTCAAAAAAAATTTCAATATGACCAAAATACCCCTGAGTTTTATTAATATTTTAATTTAATAAATTTAAATTAATATAAAATTTATTAAATTATAGAAAAATAAATGATTTTATTTAATTAAAGCTTTAAAATTATTATATCAAAGGAAAATTAAAATTTAAACTAAACACATAACTTAATCCTCAATTTATAACATTAAAAAAACAAAATGTAATCAAAAAACAAAAAAATTAAAAATCATACCAAATAATTATTACACAACATGTTCTTCATTCTTTGATACGAAGAAAATCATCAATGCATGTTGAAAACATGTTCTTGAGTTCATATTTCAAATCAAAATTCAACATCAATACAACAATTTCAATCAACAAATTCAAACCAACGACCCCTCTCCATCTTCTTCCAAAACTATCTTTGTCCCAAATCCTTTTCATCACTGCTTGAACAAATTTCAACCATTAATGAGCATAAAAATCAAATCCAAATCAAAATAAATATAAAATACCCAGATCTGAAACACATTAAAAAATTAGAAAATTTCCAAATAAGCTTGTACTAAGGACCCCTTGGTTCTGGCAAGCCACAGATTCGGCGTTGTTGACTTAGCATTCAGCGTTTAGCCCCCAGGTCTGACAATGACGAACTTAGGCCCCACAGCTCTGGTGATTCCGTGCCTAGATCACGTTGCCCATTTCTCTTAATGGCACCAACCCCTTCGTCGTCGTTCCATCAATCACTGAGGACATGCATCCAGCCAATCTCTCCATTCTCGAGCACCCAGCCCGCCCGTCATAGAATGCTCTTCTCAGATCGTCTTCAGATCTTGAAAATTTGTTCATCACTAATCTACTACGCCCAAGTCTGGCAACCCCTTCGCCTTCCTGTCGACACCAGCCCATTCGCCCAACCAATTCTGTCGCCCAACCCACAATTCTGCTCACGTTGCAGAACTTGGGTCTGCCATGGAAGTTTGCTGTGGGGGCCTGGGTCCGCCATGGAAGAATGCTGCGAGGCCCTGGGTTGGCGATAGCTTGCTGCGAGAGCTGGGTAAGATCCCATCTGTTAGGGTTCCTGAAAATGAAGAAGATGAAGAAAGGAAGAAGAAGATGTAGGAAAGAAGAAGAAGAAAGAATGAGTTTTTTTTTTTAAATTTTCTATGATTTAGTTTTATTTTCATTTCTTTTAATTTTATATGTAATATTATTTTTAAAATTAAGAATTTTTTTGTTTTTTAATTTATTTTCTATTTTGAAATCTATTTGTAATTATTTAATTAATTCATTAATTAAGAAACCTAAGGGTATTTTTGTCATATTAAAAAAATTGACCAAAATTGGACTCGGGGTACTATTTTGTTCCGTTTTGCAAAACGTAGGGTTTGAATTGTCATTTAATAAAACACAGGGTCCGATCGGTAACTTTTGCAAAACACAGGGTCCAAAATAGTATTTACCCTTAATAAAATTATTCAGCAAAGTACAAACATTAGGCTAAACAATAGTAAACATGTATTTTCAAGCATACATCTCAATCAGTAATACAACTTTTCAGGTGTCGGCGCCCTTAGGTCGAGCCCTCTATTTATATAGTTGATCTCAGCTCGCTTAGGCCGAGCTGCGTTCGGTACGCTTATCATCAGCCCCCGACACTCTTAGGTCATTCATTTATACTTCACATAATTATCATATAGGTTACAAAACACACATACGTTCAGTTACAGGGGATCTCAGTCCCGTTCACAACCACATGGGTGCAGTTTTCTTACCTCGAATCCCGAGCGATAAATAAAGAGCGCTCCCAAGCACGATCCTCAGTTCTGAGCCTTAACGATAATCCTAGTCACAAATAACCATGGATAATTATCAATCACTAATTCAAATAAATGTTTTTGGAAACAAACACTAGCCTCCGGGACCTCGAATTCTACTAAACCAGGTAGTAGAATTCATCCCAAGCGCATAGATTTGAAACCTCGTGCCTCCCTGAGCCTAAAAACCTAAGCTCCCTTTATTTTCCATTTAGGGCAGCGACCCTCCCCTCCCTTAGACAGAGGCCCAGCCCTCCCTGCTGGAGGACACGGGCTGCGACTTGCACCTTTGAAAAATAGGGCCGCGACCCGAGGCCCCAAACCCAGAAATTCCACCCTTTTTCCAGCGTTTCCCTCGAGTCCAAGCCTTAAAATTTAACCCAAACCTTCAGCCAAACTCATAATGAACCCAGAATTCTTGTCCCTAGAACCTAAACATCATTTCCAATCTTATAAACAATTCTTACTCTCCCTAACACCCAAAATCAGCCTTAAAAATCATTCTCATGCAGGCTCTAAGCTCATCATCATTTCAATAAAATTCAATAATCATAGGTTAGGTTTTTACCTAAATTGATAACTCGAATCCCCCAGCTAAACTCTATCCACTTCTAGCCTTAACTCGTTAGGTTTTCCCAGACCAAACTCAGTTCAATTCCCAGCTTGGTCTCCTTTAATTCTACAAATTTACTTAGGTTTTAGAGAGAGTGAGAGTTAGAGCGTGTGGTGGAAAATGAGGGGGGAAAGAGAGTGTTCAGAGAGTTAGGAAATTTCTGGTGAGTTCTGTCATTCCTAGAAATAGCTAGGTGTATTACCCTTAACCCAAAAAGAATAATTTCCCTTTGAACTTACTCAGCCCTCTAATGATTTATAAGGGTAAAACGGTCTTTTTCCCAATTCCCACTAATTCCTCAAGTGTTCCTACCATTTACCAATTAATCCTGCCGTGTCAAAATAATTACTAAATACTTATTCATTATTCAACAAATCCCAAAATATTCTCTAAATACCCAAGATACCCCTAAGCTTCCCCGAGCAGGGTATTAAACCATGTTGTAACTCTTTCGCTAATCTGCTCACTAGGATCGCCTCGAGCCGTGTTCTGCAAATATATCCACATAATAATGTAGTCTCAACGATTTATCACATATAATCACATTTATGCCATTAACGAGCCAAAATTACAAACATGCCCTTATAAACAGTAAAGGGCCCACATGCATATCTAATGCTCATAAACATGCATATAGTATAATCACATCATCATATAAGTTATGCAAGCGATGTAGTCACACATTTAAATCACATATTCTCATACATATCCAATTATGTCGTCCCGACACGATAATCAAGCCTCTAAACCCTATTAGCATTTTGGGTCATTATAGGTGTAACATCTCAAATTGCTAATAAGGCTTAGTGCCTTGATTAGTGTGTCAGGAGGGCATAATTAGATTTACATGTGGAATTAATTAAATATATGTGTGATTATTGGCATACATGATTTATATGGTAATTTTAATATATGTGCATGTTAATGAGTAATAAATATGTGTGTGAGCCCGTTTTTGTTAATTAGGGCATATTTGTAATTTTTGACCTGTTGAGGGTATAAATGTGATTAAATGTGCTATGTGACTAAGACCACATTATTATGTGGGTATATTAGCAATATTTGGCTCGAGGCGATCCTAGTGAGCGGATTAGTGGAATAGTCACAACGAGGTTAATACCCGGCTCGGGGTGAGCCTAGGGGTATTTTGGGAAACTTAGTGTGTATTTGGGGCTTATCAGGTAACAGGTAGTTATTTGGCGATTATTTGGGTATGCTGGAATTAAATGGGAATTTATAGGACAATTTGAGGAATTAGCGGGAAACGTGGAAAATGGTAGTATCGCCCTTGGGGGCTTTAAAGAGTAAGGCTTGGAGTTAGGGGCACTTTATTCTTTTGGTGTTAAGCATAGACTTAGGCAACCATAGGAAGCCTAGAACCAAAATAGAAGGAACACCCAACTTCTCTCCCTCTCTCTCTCGTTTACTCCCTCTCCTCCATGAACCTTGATTAAATTATTTGAATTCTTGAGGAATTGGCTCAGGAAATTGAAGATTTGAGGTTGAAATTGATTGGGGACTTAGCTCAGGGATCGAAATCACTTCTGAGGTAAGCTTTACATCCTGATTTTACTGTGAATTCTATGATTAGTTTATGTTTTGACTGGGTTTTGATTGCTAACTTAAGTTGTAGAGCTAGGGTAAGATTTGTGGTTGGTTTGGGGAAGAATAAATGATGCCCATGCTGTGTTGTTGAGAGTTCTAGACTCAATTTTGGCTTTAGTGCATTTTAGGGTGAATTTTTGTTATCATGGCTTGCGAAAAATGCAGGAAAAATGTTGGGATTTCTGAGTTCATAGGGTCGCGTTACGACTCTATTCTTGGAGCGCCATGGCCTGCATGAACTCAGAGGCTTAAGGGGGTTCGTTGAACCGCCTTAGCACTGCGGCTGTAGGTGGGTTGCGATGTGGGGCGTGTCTATGGAAATGACTTAGGAGGCTCTCTAACTTGTAGAGGGCCGGGACGCTTTAGGGGTAGGGCGTCGTTACTCAAATAAGGGAATTTTCGGCCAAATAGGGTTTTAAGCTCGAGAACTAAAACCTAAGAGCTCGAAAAGGATTCTACTACCTGGTTTAGTAGAATTCGAGGTCCTGGAGGCTAGTATATTATTTTGATGCTTTTAATTGGTTTAGGTATTGATGATTACCATTATTATGTTGTGACTAGGTTATACCGCTAAGGGTCGAGAATAGGGATCAACTCGAAACTCGAGGTAAGAAAACTGCACCATGGTTTCGACCGGAGCTCAGACTCCTGTTAAAGAGTATGACTATGACTATGTGTGAGAATATGACTATAACTGTATTTTAGAATATCCGGTTAGGCATGCTTGTGTATGCTGCATCTGATTATGTGTTATGCAATCTATATGTTTCATTATACTTAATCTGTAAGTCTGGCCTAAGGGAGCCAGAGCCGACATTAAGCGTGCAGAAAGCAGCCCGGCCTAAGTGAGCCAGAGTCGGCCATACGACCAGAGGATTCGACCTAAGGGTGTCGGGCCTGAATGTCACTTAAATACACAGAAGTGTCATTTGAACATAACAAACTGTATCAATTGTTGAGATTGGATTATGTGTTGGATTGAGCAGGTTATTACTACAAAGCTTATTGCTTATGTCCTGTTGTTTATTAAATTTTTCGATTTAAGTTTACTGTTTATATATTGTTGTTCATTTTTGTTTTTTGATTTAAGTTTTCTTGCTGAGCCTTTACTCATGGGTGCTATGTGGTGTAGGTAAGGGAAATGGAAAGTTGGACCAGCCATGAGTTGGAGAGCTTTAGGGGCGACGTGTACATTTGCAGCTGCTCGACCGCCACGACCGAGATATCAAGAGGGACTAGAGCCAACTTAATTTTTCCGCTTAGACCGGTTAAGTTGTGATTGATTTTGAGTTGTAAATGCCTTGTAAACACTTTTTTTTTTGGGATCCCCTGTGTAGACTCACTTTTTTTTAATGAAAAACAACTATTTCTACAATCAAATCTTTAAACCCTAATCCACTAATTGACCTTAGTTACAAATTTTTATCCAAATGACTTGATTAACAAGTCCAACACTATTTAAAATACACAGGGGTTGTTTGGTAACACTTAAAAAAATAATTTTTTATTTAATTAATTAGAAATTTGAAAATTAAACATAAAATGTGTTTGATAACTCTATTTTTATTTATTATTTTTTTAAATTTTAATTAAAATTTATTAAATGTTGAAAATATAATTTTTTTACTTTCAAATTTTTTTTAAACAGTTTTAAATTTTTCCTTTCTTTTTTTTCTTCTCTTCTTCAAATCAACACCTTATATTGTTAAACAAAAAATAAAAATAAAAGTTATCAAACGCGTTTATTATTTTTTATTTTTAAAAACAAAAAACAAAAATAGTTACCAAACATATTTTTATTTTTTAAAAATAAAGAAACAAAAATAAAATTATATTTCTATTTTTATGTTTAAAAAATTCAAAAACAAAAATTTTACCAAACGGGCCCATAGTGTAATGGTCTTGGATATCCAAGGCATCACAACTTGGTATCAGAGTGGTGTAGGTTTAAGGGTTCTTGTAGACTGGCTAGGTGTCACGGGCCGGCTATTTGGGGATTCCAACTAGACGGAACGTGCGGCACTTGCAGACTCTTCAAGCTAGCAAGTCAGCCTACAACACACACCTACAGGCAAAAAGACTCAGCGGTTAGCCACATACACATCTCGGACATGCAACGGACAATAACGAAGTATGAGCAAGCACAAAGCAAGTCATTCCTAGGAACGTCCACACAACACAAAGCACACAACAAGGCAAGTGGCACACAAAGGCCCAACGAAGGTAACAAACAAGTAACACATAAGCAACAAGGAAGTACACAGGGGCAAGTATGGATAAATGTTATTTCATTAATATATAGCCTTGATAGGGCAAGGGAGTACACAGCTTTGGCCCCTATCTGCTGATGGCCATGGTGCTTCCCTAAGTCACCAGGTCACCTCCCCCTAAGGAGCCTTCTAGGGAAATAAAGTCTTCCCAGGAACATATATGATTTTTTTCTGGGAGACATATACAATATTACAAAACTGCCACTACCCTATCCCATGAGGTTGCTTGGTGCAAGACTTGACTAATGATCAAGCACCAAGGCATGCTCATTACAAAATGGCCCCATGTGGGTGTGCCAAAGGGGCAGCACGCCACACTGGGCATGTACACTCGCTGCTAAAGACAAACTTGAGTCAGGATTCTGTAACTATATATGTGGTTATGTGTTTAACTGCTCAAATAAAATATAAATGCCTTATCTACTTGTTTAAATGGAAGCATGAGATATACTGATCCTTGACTGCTATGTGTACATAAAAAGTCATGTTTAATTGCATCAATATTGTATGATAGTACCATTGGAATGCCTGTTAGCATTATGATTGCATATTGTTGCTTGATTGTTGGCATTAGACTTCAAAAACCTGTTATCATTGCCTGATTAGCCGAGTCATTGATTGTAGATAAACTTGGAGAGTTATGCCTCCAAGACGATCAGTTCAACTAGTTGGTGCTGAGATCAAGGCTATAGATGATAACCAGGGCCAAAACCCTCTACCAGTCCCTAAGAACTGGCAACAGATGCTTGCTGATATGCAAGCTAAACTTCAAAGTCAAGAGGAATAGTTTCTCCTTCTGAGACAGCACGTTCCGCCAGGGAACACTACACCAGACATGCCACCTATTGTGGCACCAGTCGTACAGCAGCCTGAGATTGGAAATAGGTGGAAGCTGTTGTACGAGAGATTCAAAAAATAGCACCCTCCATTCTTTGAGGGAGAACTAGATCCACTTAAGGTTGAACAGTGGATGAGTCTAACTACTTCCATCCTAGATTTTATGAGGGTAGTAGCTAATGATAGAGCGGCTTCTGCCACCTTTATGTTTCAGGATGATGCCCGTATATGGTGGGATGTGGTATCCCAGACTCGAGACATTTCTACTATGAGCTAGGATGAGTTTAGAGACGTGTTCAACCAGAAGTACTACAGTAATGTCGTTAGGGTGGTGAAGGTGAACGAGTTCACTGGTTTGGTATAGGGCAACATGACAGTTACTAAGTATGCCTTGAAATTTGACAGGCTAGCAAAGTTTGCACCTGATCTACTGCCTACCGATGCAACGAGGCAATACAAATTTTTTCGAGGGCTGAATGCTATGATAGCTCGGGATGTGCATATTACATCACCTAGGGAGACTACTTATGCCTAGGTGGGAAGCGAACAAGATATGGAGGGACAGCTCTGCACGGTGGGATGTTTGGAGAGCAGTGCCTCCATTTATAGGATCTGGTAGGGGATGAGGCCTAGTGATCATAAGAGGAAGACCCCTGACACCTCTACCACTACTGACCCTGATAGGAGGGGATGGGGTGTACAGGGCTGCAGTGAGACATGGAGGAGTTACCCAGAGTGTGATAGGTGCAAGAACCGCCATTTGGGTGAATTTCGAGCGAAGGCATGTTACTTGAACGGGGTGGTTGGACATCTTAAGAAAGACTGCCCGAATTTGAAGAAAAAAGAACCAGGGAAGGCGAACAGCTTGACTCCAACTCGAGTGTTCGCCTTTACTCAAACAGATGCTGAGGCTAGTCCCTCGGTGGTGATAGGTCAGCTTTCTAGTGCTGGCACCTCATATATTGTATTGATTGACTTTGGTGCTACGAATTCATTTGTTTGTAGCAAAATGATTGATAGATTGTGTAGGCCCTATGATTATTATAGTGTGGGATTTCAGACATTATTTCCTATAGAGGAGTTGGTAGTTTCTAAGAGATGGGTTAGATCATTGCAAGTGATGGTAGAAAATAGGGAACTATCAGTGGACTTGACTGAGTTTGGTATGGATGACTTTGACATGATTTTGGGGATGGATTGGTTAGTCAGGTATGGGGTAACTATAGACTTCAAGAAGAAGATGGTGACTTTTGAGCCTGAGCGACAGGACCCCTTCATTTTTTTTCGGTACTGTGCATGGACCCCGCATTCCCATGATATCAGCATTGAGGGCTAGAGACCTATTACAAGAAGGTTGTATAGGATTGCTAGCTAGTGTGGTGGATACCACTAAGGCCATGTTAGTGGGACCAGAGGAGACCAGATTGGTGTGTGAGTTCTTAGATATGCTCCCTAACGACTTACTGGGACTATCGCCACACCAGGAGATTGAATTCATCATTGAGTTGGTGCCAGGTATAGAACTAGTGTCGAGTGCACCATATAGAATGGCTCCGGCAGAGCTGAAGAAGTTGAAGGTACAATTATAGGAGTTATTGGACTTGGGATTTATCAGATCTAGCTTCTCATCGTGGGGTGCTCTGGTTTTGTTTGTGTAGAATATGGATGGGACCCTGAGGATGTGTATATATTACAGGGAATTGAACAAGCTGACTATCAAGAACAAGTACCCACTACTGAGGATAGACGACTTGTTTGATCAATTGCAGGGTAAGACAGTATTCTCAAAGAATGATCTTGGATTTGGTTATCACCAGTTGAGGATCAAGGATGAGAATATTCCAAAGACGACCTTTCGCACAAGGTACGACATTATGAGCTTTTAGTCATGTCATTTGGGTTGACTAATGCCCCAGCAGCATTTATGGATCTGATGAACAGGGTGTTCAAGGATTATTTGGATCAGTCCGTGATTGTTATCATCGATGACATACTAGTTTATTCTCATTCAGAGGCAGAGCATGAGCAGCATCTCTGGTTAGTTTTGTAGAGATTGAGGGAGCACCGGTTGTATGCTAAGTTTAAGAAGTGTGAGTTTTAGTTACCGCAGGTGACATTCCTTGGCCACATTTTCAGTGGAGACAGAATCAAGGTAGATTCGGCCAAAGTAGAGGCAATTAGAGATTGGCCGAGGCCAAGGAACACCTCAGAAGTTAGGAGTTTCCTTGGGTTGGCAGGATATTAGAGACAATTCGTGGAAGGATTCTCAAAGATTGCTACACCATTGACAGAGTTTACGTAGAAGAATTTGAAGTTCATGTGGTCAGACAGATGTGAGAATAGTTTCCAGGAATTGAAGTGACTGTTGATCACTGCTCCAGTGTTGAGTCTTCCTTTAGATGGGGATACATTTTTGGTGTATTGTGACGCATTGAGACTGGGTTAGGAAGTGTGTTGATGCAGTGTGCGAAGGACATTTCCTACACATCGCGACAGCTGAAGGAATATGAGCAGCGATACCCTACTCATGATTTAGAGTTAGCAATTGTGGTATTCACACTGAAAGTGTGGCAACACTATTTGTATAGGGAAAAGTGCGAAATATACACCGATCATAAGAGTTTGAAGTATTTCTTCACCCAAAAGGACTTAAACATGAGGCAGAGATGTTGGCTAGAGTTGGTAAATGATTATGATTGTGAGATCCTTTATCATCCAGGGAAACCCAATGTGGTGGCAGACGCTTTGAGTCGGAGGGGCCCAGGGCAGTTGTTCAGTTTGAAGCAAATATCTAAGGAATTGGCAAAAGACATGACCAAAGCAAAGATAGAGTTCGTAGTGGGCCAGTTGGCCAATATTACTTCACACTCCACTCTCTTGGAGAGAATAGTGGGGGGGGGGGGGGGGGCAGATGAGCGATTCATTGTTGATGAAGCTTAGAGAGGATGTCCTAGCTGGAGTAGCTAAGGATTATTATGTTTCAGAGATGGATTTACGTAGATAAAAGGATCAGATTTGTGTTTCGATGGACATGAGTATTATACAAGAGATCCTTGATGAATCTCACACCGCACCATATTCATTACATTCAGGCATCACAAAGACGTATCAGGATCTAAGGTCATTGTATTGGTGGTCTAGGATGAAGAAGGACGTGATCGACTATGTAGCAAAGTATTTAACCTGTTAGCAGGTAAAGGTTGAACACCAGTGGCCAACAGAGTTATTACAGCCTTTAGGTATTCTCGAGTGGAAATGGGAAGATATTACTATGGATTTTGTGGGAGGCTTGCCCAGGACAGTGGGGCAACATGACTTGGTATGGGTGATAGTAGACAAATATACCAAGTCAGCTCATTTTTCTGCTAGTGAGGACAAACTATATTATGGACTAGTATGCAGAGCTTTATGTGAGGGGGATTGTACGTCTCCATGGGGTTTTGAAATCTATAGTGTCGGACCAGGATCCCACTTTTACCTCCAAGTTTTGGGTTAGCATGCAAAATGCTATGGGGACTCAGTTGAAGTTCAGTACAGCATATCATTCTGAGACAGAGGGGCAGTCTGAGAGGACGATTCATATATTGGAGGACATGCTTAGAGCATGTGGGCTAAACTTTGAGGGGTCTTGGAATAAGTATCTCTCGTTGATTTAATTTTCATACAATCATAGTTATCAATCAACGATTGGAGTAGATCTATACGAGATGTTGTATGGAAGGAATGGTAGGTCGCCCATTCATTGGGATGAGATGGGAGAAAGGAGTATTTGGCCCTAGAGATGGTTCAGAGGACTAATCAGGCTATTGAGTAGATCCGAGCTCAAATGCTCGCCTCACAAAGTAAACAAAAAAGCTACGCTGACCCTAAGAATATGGACGTGGAGTTCTAGGTAGGGGATCACGTATTTCTACTATTTTCTCCATTGCGGGGGGTAAAGAAGTTTGGAAAGAAGGGCGAGCTGAGCCCTAAGTTCGTAGGACCTGTCGAGATCCTGGAGAGGATCGGGCAGGTAGCCTATAGATTGGCTCTGCCCCGTCATTATCTAGAGTCCATGATGTGTTTCACATCTAAATGCTTCAGAAGTATGTGTCAGATACGACCCATGTATTGGCATATGAGGATCTGGAGCTACAGACGAATTTGTCTTATGAAGAGCGACTAGTTCAGATCTTAGATAGAAAAGACAAAGTTCTGAGGAACAAGACAATTCCTCTAGTTAAAGTCTTATGGAGGAATGGCAAGGTCGAGGAAGCGACCTGGGAGCTAGGGTCGGTTATGCAAGATCAGCATCTCGAGTTATTCAGATAAATTTTGAAGACAAAATTTTCAGTAGGAATGGATAGTTGTAATGTCCCAAATTGCTAATAAGGCTTAGTGCCTTGAATAGTGTGTCGGGAAGGCATAATTGGATTTATATGTGAAATTAATGTAATATATGTATGATTATGTGGCATACATGATTTATATGGTAATGTGAATAAATGTGCATGTTCATGAGTATTAAATATGCATGTGAGCCTGTTTTTGTTAATAAGAGTATATTTGTAATTTTGACTCGTTGAGGGTATAAATGTGATTAAATGTGCTATGTGACTGAGACCACATTATTATGTGGATATATTTGCAATATTTGGCTTGCGACGATCCTAATGAGCGAATTAGCAAAATAGTCACAACAAGGTTAATACCCGACTCAGGGTAAGTCTAGGGGTATTTTGGGAAACTTAATGCGCATTCAGGGTTTATCGGGTAATAGGTAGTTATTTGGCGATTATTTGGGTATGCCAACATTAATTGGTAATTTATTGGACAATTTGATGAATTAGCAAAAAACGTGGAAAATTATGGTATCGCCCTTGGGGGCATTAAAGAGTAAGGCTTGGAATTAGGGACACTTTAGTCTTTAGGTGTTAAGCATAGACTTAGGCAACCTTAGGAAGCCTAGA
Organism: Humulus lupulus; assembly: GCF_963169125.1. Taxonomy (NCBI): domain Eukaryota; kingdom Viridiplantae; phylum Streptophyta; class Magnoliopsida; order Rosales; family Cannabaceae; genus Humulus; species Humulus lupulus. The sequence continues at coordinate 39,074,786 of NC_084798.1, forward strand.
ACCAAAACAAAAGGAACACTCAGCTGCTCCCCCCCCCCCCCCCTCCCAACCCCCCCTCTCTCTCTCTCTCGTTTATTCCCTTTCCTCCCTTAAGCTTGATTGAGTTCTTTGAATTCTTGAGGAATTGGCTTAGGAAATTGAAGATTTAAGGCTAAAGTTGATTGGGGGATTTAGCTCAGGGATCGAAATCATTTCTGAGGTATGCTTTACAACCTAATTTTACTATGAATTCTTTGATTAGTTTAGGTTATGATTGGGTTTTGATTGTTATCTTAAGTTGTAGAGATAGGGTAAGATTTGTGGTTGGTTTTTGGGGAATAAATGATGCACATGCTGTGTTGTTGAGAGTTCTAGACTCAATTCTGGCTTTAGTGCATGTTTAGGGTGAATCTTGGTGATTATGGCTCGGGGAAAACGCAGGAAAATGTTGAGATTTCTGAGTTCGCAGGGTCGCGTCGTGGCTCTATTCTTGGAGCATTGCGGGCCGCATGAACTCAGAGGCTTAAGGGGGTTCGCCGAACCTCCTTAACGCCATAGCTCTGGGTGGGTTGCAACGCGACGTGTTTCCAGGGAAATGACTTGGGAGGCTCTCTGACTTGTAGAGGGTCACGGTGCTTTAGGGGTAGGGCGTCGCGACTCAAATAGGGGAATTTTTCGTCAAATAGGCTTTTAAGCTCGAAAACTGAAACCTAAGGGCTCGAAAAGGATTCTACTACCTGTTTTAGTAGAATTCGAGGTCCTGGAGGCTAGTATGTTATTTTGATGCTTTTAATTGGTTTAGGTCTTAATAATTACCGTTATTGTGTTGGTGACTAGGTTATACTGCTAAGGCTCAGGAATAGGGATCGTGCTCGGGATCGCCTTATACTTTTAACTCGGGACTCGAGGTAAGAAAATTGCACCTTGGTTGTGATCGGGGCTCGGACCCCTATTAAAGAGTATGACTAAGTCTATATGTGAGAATATGACTATAACAGTATTTTAGAATATCCAGTTAGACATGCTTGTATATGTTGCATTTGATTGTGTGATATGCGATCTATACGTTTCATTATATTTAATCTGTAAGTCTGGCCTAAGGGAGTCAGGGACGACATTAAGCATGCGGAATGTTGCCTGCCCTAAGTGAGTCAGAGTCAGCCATACGACCAGAGGACTCAGCCTAAGGGTGTCAGGCCTTAACGTCACTGAAATAAACAGTACTGCCGTTTGCACTTAACTAACTATATTGATTGTTAAGATTGGATTATGTGTTGGATTGAACAGGATATTACTACAAAACTTATTGCTTATGTCCAGTTGTTTATTAAATTTGTCGATCTAAGTTTACTATTTATATATTGTTGTTCATATGTGTTTGTTGATTTAAGTTTTCTTGCTGAGCCTTGGCTCACGGGTGCTATGTGGTGGAGGTAAGGAAAAGGGAAAGTTGGATCAGCCATGAGTTGGAGAGTTTTATGGGCGGCGTGTTCATTTGCAGCTGCTCGACCGCCACAACTAAGGGATCAGCAGGGACTAGAGCCAACTTAATTTTGTCGGTTAGGTTGGCTTATGTTGTGATTGATTTTGAGTTGTAAATATCTTGTAAAGTCTTTTTTTTTTTTTGGATCCCCTGTACAGACTCGCACTTTTTAATGAAAAACAACTATTTTTACGATCAAAATCTTTAAACCCTACTCCACTAATTGACCTTAGTTACACATTTATATCCAAATGGCTTGATTAGCAAGTCCAACACTATTTAAAATACACAGTGTAATGATCTTGGCTATCAAGGCGTTACGAAAGGAAAAAAATACTAAAATATAATATCCCCTTCTTAAAAGAAAAGGAAAGAAACTTAACAAGATGGTTGTCCAAATAAGCATAGATTCCTGTACACAACTAGTGAAGTAGACCCAAAATTGATCTTTCTAGGAATAGCAACTACCCTTTATAATTGGAAAGAAAAAGGGCAGCTGCAACTTTTAACAAGGGTATGTATATCATAAAACTAGAAGGCACATTATGGAATTGCAAAAACTAGAACAAAAGTGCAATATCATTCTTTGAGTCATTTAGACAAACACATAATGTGCAAACCAGGAAAGACATGTAACACAAGAATAAGACCACAAAAACAAACGAGGACCGTAGAAAACTTAGAATAATATATATACAATATATATTATATATACCAAGACCAATCTGAAAATCATAGAGCCACCAAGACCAATCCCAAAACCTCAAAGCACTACATGAAATTCAGATTACAATTAAGTTCCGATTGAAAATAATGACTAATAGTAAAAACAACAAAATTTCAATCATTCTCATATTTACACATTCAAAATAAAATAAAGGCTATTTAGGATCCCCCCCCCCCCCCCCCCAAAAAAAAAAAAAACTATTACATATACCAAATCGCACCCCCTCAGTTTTTAAGCCTGCTAAAAATTCCCCCCGAATTATTGAGTGTGTTGAATTGTGAAACTTCCTTCCAGTTCCATTCAATTTTCATAACGGAGCTGTGATCTGGAAATTACCCCTACCATGTGACATTTTTTTTCATGTGACGTGGCTTACAATTAGACTACCTATGCCTGGTGATGTGGGAATTTTTAGGAAAGAAAATTGGAACATTGTTTTAGGGGTATTTCGATTAGATCAGATAAGTCTGGGGAGGAAATTAGGGCTGTCATTTAGGGAAATTTTTGTGTGTGTTGAATTGTGAGTGTTGGGTCGATGATAATGAGGAGGAAGACGGTTTGGGCTAGAAGAAAAAAAAGGCTACCCGAAGCACACGAGTGAGGATGCAATTCCATTTTATGGTAAGTGTTTTTTTCCTTCGTTTCATTTTCTCCTTTGTTTCAGCATTTTCCTTTCCCGAAAAATGTTATATGAACAAGGTGATGGGCTACTGTGGTTCCAAAAATAAATGCTTATGCTTTAGGTTATTTATACACATAGAAATAGGTGTTTTTGGTCATTTTAGTGATGTTGGGTCTGACTGTAGTTTTGTCCTTTTGTAGTCAGGGTACAGAGTATAGTGAAATTGTTTAAGACTTTTGATGAGTGATTGTGGTGGGGTATTGGTGTGTGTGTGCTTTAACTTGGTCAATATTCCATTTATTAAATAAGTACAAAGTTTTTTTGGGACCATTGATTGCTTAGTTTTGACAGATTAACATATTATATTTGTTTTTTTATTGTGCAGAGCCAACATCTTCTGCATTCACTCTCAAGGTACATCACAAAGGAGAAATAAGGTACATAGGTAACCTTCCTAGTACTTACATTGGTGGGGTGGTTAATCATGTGCATCACTGTAGTGTTGACACTATGAGCATATTTGAATTACATGGGATAGCAAGGGATTTAGGTTACTTGGATCCTGCTTCAATTGGTTATTATTTTAATTGGGCAAATTGTAAGACACTGGAGTGTGTAAGCAGTGACACTGTGTTACTTAAGAGAGTTAGTGGTTTTGTTAAGATTAATCAAGTGGTTGACTGCTTTTTTAGTCAAATTGAAATAAATGAAAGTCAAGCTTCTGTTGTTACTGTAGTTGATTTAGTGAGTGGGGTTAGTGTGGGACCTAGTTTGGGTGTTGAAAATGATGAACTCAGTTATGGTTTGGGTGACAAAAACCTTGACCCAAATTGTAGAACATGGCATTAGTTTGAATAGGTCTAATCTGGGAAGTGTTGGGGTTAATGTTGGGCCTGCTTTAGGTAATCAAAATGATGATGTTGGGCCTCTTTTTGGGTAGGCTAGATTTGGTTAATGAAACAACTCAGTTTGGGCTTGATTTGGTAGAGGAGAACTTGAGATAAAGTGCTCATGATTTGGTGGATAACACACCTCAGTTTGGGCTTGATTTGGTAGAGGAAAACTTGACAAGAAATGCAGCTAATTTGGTAGCAGAACACTTGACAGAAAATGCTCCTCATTTGGTCGATGACATAACTCAGTTTGGTGATGAGGGTGCAGTTACGAATGAATCTGAAGCTGGGGATGACAGTACTGAAGAAAGTGATGTTGAAGCTGATGATTATGAAGGAGACCCGGAGTATGCACAGGATGATGATGGAATGGATGTCGACCAAATGGCCGAACACAATTTTCTAAGGAAGGGAAAAAGGCCTGTAGAAATTAATGTAGGAGATGGGATATGGTGGAATCTAACAATGAAATGGGTGCACGTGATAGCTCAACTGAGGATGAGAGTGATGGGAATGATGGTAGTGAGTTCCACAAAGGAAAGAAAAGATTTTAAAAAAATGAAACTACTTGATTTGCCTGAGTTTGTAGCAGCAACTTACATGGCCAAACCAACCTTTAAATTGGGATTATCTTTTCCATCAGGAAAAGTGTTTAAGCAAGCAATAAGGGAGTATGCAATACAAAATGGAAAGGATATCTGGTTTAAGAGGAATGATCCACATAGAGTCAGGGCACAATATAAGGGTGTTAACTGCCCCTGGGTGTGTTTTGCATCTAAGGTTGATGACACTCCCACTTTTGTCATCAAAACATATGAAGCTGAACACAAGTGCTCTAGGACAAATAATAACTGGTTTGCAACTTCTCAGTGGTTGAGTGACAAATACTTGGAAGAGTTCAAGATTAATGAAAAGATAGGTGTTTCCACATTTATGCACAAGGTTAGTAAGGACCATGTGCTTGAAATATCAAGGGATAAATCCTATCGAGCTCGGTTGATTGCAACAAAAAACATTGAAGGGAGCTATGAGGAACAATATGCTGCTCTTTGTGACTATGCAGAGGAAATTAAGTCAACTAATAGGGGTTCAACAGTTGAGTTTCTGACAGAAATGGTAGAAAATGGGGTGCCATGGTTTAAGAGGATGTACATATGCTATTCTGGGTTGAGAGATGGTTTCAATGGAGGATGTAGACCCGTCATTGGTTTAGATGGGTGTCATATTAAAGGTGTACATCCAGGACAGCTACTAACAGCAATTGGTGTAGATGGAAACAACCAAATGTTTCCAAATGCCTTTGTTGTGGTAGAAATAGAAAATAAAGACTCTTGGAGCTGGTTTGTGAACATGCTGAGGATAGACTTGAAAATTGACAACTCTAACCACTGGACCTTTATCATAGACAAACAAAAAGGATTGGAACAAGCTTTGAAGGGGATGTGGGAAGAAGGGATACCTGAAGCTAAGCATAGACATTGTGCTAGGCATTTGGAGAAAATTTCATCAAGGTGTTCAAGGATAAATCATTAAAAGACCTGTTATGGAAGGCTGCTAGAGAAGTAACTATTCGAAGATTTGAAGCTGTTATGGAAGAGATTAGAAAGATCGATAATGAAGCTTATGAGTGGTTGATTGTTGCAGGTCCAAAACATTGGTCTAGATCACACTTTAGTACTAACCCTAAATGTGATATTCTGTTGAATAACATGTGCGGGGCTTTTAATGGGACAAAATCAATATTGGCTGCTAGAGACAGACCAATATTGTCAATGCTAGAGCGACTCAGGATGTACTTGATGCAGAGAATGACAAAAAATAGACAGACTGCAAACACATGGAATTCTAACCTTGCACCAAAAATAGTGACCATTCTTGAAAAAATCAAGGTTGAAGATGGATCACACTTGCCCACAAAGTCAGGAGATTTGATCTACCAGATCCAAACCATGTATGGGTTCATGTACTCTGTGGATTTGAAAACGTGGGTGTGTTCATGTAGAAAATGGGAACTTACTGGCATTCCATGTAGCCATGCAGTGGCTGCTATTTGGCACAATAAACAAGATCCTGAGTTGTATGTCAGTAAGTAGTACATGAAAGAATACTACATGAAGGCTTACTCTCACCAAATTTTTCTGATTAGAAATCAAGATGAGTGGCCTAGAAGTGGGAAGGTTGCAATGGTTAGCCCTATTTGCAAAAAACAGTCAGGCAGGCCAAAGAAATAAAGGAAATTGGAGCTTGATGAAATGACTTCAATTACTGGAAAGAAATTGAAAATAAGATATATCACAATTAAGTGTTCTGGCTGCGGTGGAAAGGGGCACAATTTTAGAACATGTGCCAAACATGCAGCAACTTCGGTATGCTCTTTTTTATTTATTTATGATGTTGTTTCTATTTCAGATTTGAAATTACATAAATATTGTTGATTTGGTTGCTTTAACTTGTTTTATAGGCTAAGAAGAACCCACCAAAGGATCCTGGAACTTATACAAGAAACCATAATCCAATGTCTCATGATTCAGTAAGCTTAACAACCCAAAAAACAAGTGCACAAGAAACCACTCAACAGTTTCAGGTACTTCAAACAACTTATGAAATCATTGATTATTATTAGCTTGGTTTTTTACACCTTTATAACCTCTAAACTTGTTGATTTTTGCAGAATAGATCTCAAGCCAAGCAATCTATTCGAATGAAACCAGCAAACAAGCAAGATAAAGGTGGAAACATTTTGAGGAAGAAAGTGAGGGTTGCATCAATGAAAAATTACCCATGAATATTGTAACGCCCTGGTTACCCTGGAATAGTTACGGTGAACGGGAAATTTGACCCGCTAACCGAGTCCTTTGGTTAAAAACGTGTTCTAAATGTTATTAACAGGCTAAGGTGAAAAAAAAATAAAAAGGAAAGGATATACTTTATTAAGTATATAAAATTGTTCATGAGCTCATCAAAAACATTTACAAGTTGTTTATAACACAAAATGGTCACTACTGTTTCAAATTTACAAACCCGCCGACCTAAGCAGCAAAAATTAGGGTAAACCCCCTAGTTCCTCTGAGAACTCCTTGGCCGTGGTGGTCAAGCGGCCGCATATGTACACATCACCACCTAAGCTCTCCACTCAAGGCTGGGTGAGCTTTTCTTTTCCTTTACCTGCACCACATAGCACCCATGAGCCAAAGCCCAGCAAGAAAATGCAGTATTGCATATAAACATTATCAAATGATTATCATTATAATCACACAAAGCTTATAGCTCCTAAATAGATGAGTGAATATCACTTGAGGTTCTAGAAAACCATACTGAGTGACTGACAAACAAGTCACTAATTTAACCAGAAGAGTGGCTGCTGGGTAAGCCACTAGCCTTAAACAGATGAGAGACTGATGGGTAAGTCTTTAACTTAACAGATGAGTGACTGATAGGTAAGTCACACAAGCGCTTATAATATTCATTGAACTTGAGGTCGGTCCGGCATTAATGCTCTTTGAGTCATCCAATGCAGATATCGATTATATCTAATCTTTATTGGCTTGCATTGAACATGATATGGTCGTCCTGACTTATGAGTCAGCAATGTGTGACCAGTGCCCAGTACCACTGCCGAACCTGACTAATGAGTCACAGCTTCACATTTGATACTGACACCTTTGCCAAATCTGACTAATTAGTCAGTACCATGCACAAGTGAGAAAGATTTGCTAAGCATTCAATAATCAATCCATGTCCACATTTACACAATCAACATGCTTCATGAACAACCATGCATGTCACAAATGGGGTGCAGTTTTCTTACCCCTGGTTCGAGCGAGAATTAATGTAAGAACGACCCTTGAGAATGACCTATCTTTTTTACCCTTAGCAGATACCTGGTCATAACCAATTATGGGATTCCATCAATAAAATGAATAACGAATGGTTCCAAAACCAAAACCTAGCCTCCGAGACATCGAATACTACTAAACCGGGTAGTAGGATCGATCCTGAGGCCTAAGGCTTGAATCCCCAAGCCAAAAATCCATTTCTGGCCAAAATGCCACTAAGGGTCGCGGCTCTCCTTGGCCATGCCACCGCCCGCCCCTCAAACAGAGGCGGCCTCCATCAGCACCTCTCAAGAGTCGCGGCCCTCCTTGGTCATGCCGCGGCCTTACCCCCTGTTCAGCCAATACCCTGGTTTTTCTTCCCTTGCGATTTCCCTTGGAACCAACCTTTCAAACCAAGCCCAAACACCACTCAAACACCCAATACAACCCCTAAACTTGATCTACACCACACCCTTATTAAAACCCAAGTTAAACCCCAACCAAAACTTCCATCAATTCCAACTATCCACAAAGAAATCACAAGCTGGAAACTAAAGCCAAAACAGAGCATACCAGAAAACTAACTGCTGGAAACTTACCTCAAACTCAGGTTGTGATGCTCTTCAATGGTGGAACACTTTCCCAAACTCCCAAGGTCTACTTCCCAAGCTATAATCCTCAACAAGATCACAAAAATCACAAAGAAGATGAAGGAGAAGGAAGGTACGGGTAAGCTCCAATAACTTGCTCTGTTTTCTCTTCAATTCCACAGCCTAAAACAGTTTATATATATCCTAGGGGTAAAAAGACCATTATACCCCTAGGCCAATTAAGGGTTTCTAAAGTCTCCCAAGGGCAAATTTTTCCTTCCCAACCTATCTCGTTAATCATAATTAACGCTCTCCAATTCCTACTATTCTCAATAATCTCAAACACCAATAATTCATATCCCGTTACCTTTTAATTCCTAGAAACGCTCTAATCATTAAAATTACCCCGAGACTCATCCCGAGCCTCGAACTTAAACCTGCTATGACTAGACCGCTAATCAATAATCCAAGATCGTCTAATGCCGGATAGCTCGAACAAACCCACATTATAATGTGGTTTCAACAACATATCACCGACATGCATACAAATATACAATTATGCCCTCAACGGGCCAAATTATCATCACACCCCTGTAATTAAAATATGGACCCACATGCATGCATTTAACATCATATCATAATATAATTCACATAAACATGCATTCTATTAATTAATGGCATAATTAAGAAATTATGGCCCTCCTGGCCTACTAATCTCGCCATTAAATCACATCGGAGAATTCGGGGCATTACAAATATGACCACTGGATGCTTTTTTTTTTGGATACTGGGATGCTTTTCGCCATTTTGAATGTGTATCAATTATGTTTATCAGCAGGAAAATTGGCAAATCATGTCTTCCATTTTGATTAGTTTGTGTAAAGGATGACCATGAACTTTGAGATTTTAGATTTGTCATATTTATTAGTTTATGTACAACATCTCAGTAGGAAGGTTCTTAATTTGTGTCTGCCGTTTTGATTAGTTTGTGATGATTGTGTAAAAGGCCTTTGTGGAACTCATTGTAAACATGTTTCTTATTCAAGCACAAGTGCTATCATGAGTTCACATTATTGTTTGGAGTTCTTATTTTAACAGTTCATAACAATAAATGATACAGACTGCTAGATTAGTAACCATTCAAAAAATAATAATTTCTTTTAGTCATAACAACAAAATGATAATTGCTACCCATTACATATACCAATCACTACCTATTACATATATCAAACATTGCCAAAGATCAAATACAAAATAAAAGCAAATATTACAACACAAATACATACACCAAATTTAACATTTTTCAACAACTTTAACATTATCAACTTCTTCATTTCTTTCTTCAACCAAAATTTGCAGGTGCTTAACATTAGCCTCAATCTCCTCCAATCTTATAAACAACCCAATCATTCCTATTTCTTGCACCATGTATTGGGTCTATCCATCTAAGAAACCGACAACCATCATTCACATTTCTCTACAAAACAAAAAGAAGAAAAATGAAACTGGCCCAATATTGTAAAACGCCATAACCCTATTTAAAAGAAAAATAATTAACTAACAACTAACCTTGTAATTTGGGTAGCCATAAAACCTTTTACCTAGATTATCAACTGTCCAAGAAGTGTGGATTACAGACTTGAACCCACAATCACAAATGGGTTTATTAAATTGAAACTCTTCCTCATACCTTCTACCACTATTGATTGAATTGCTGGAATAAGACATATTTGCTCGCTGCCCATGAAAAATGAAGGTCTTCGCTGGTGCAAATTGAGAGAAAAAAAAAATGAATAAGCCGATTGCACATGAAGAACTAGGTTCTTCACAAAGACCCTAAACCATTATATATAGAACTAGGGTTATTTTTTTGTATTATTTTTCAATAAATTTCTCAACAACCTCTGACGTGTTAGGCCACATGGTAGGGGTAATTGCCAGATCACAGCTCCATTATGAAAATTGAACGGAACTGGAAGGAAGTCTCACAATTCAACACACTCAATAGTTCGGGGGGAATTTTAACGGGCTTGAAAACTAAGGGGGCACGATTTGGTATATGTAATAGTTCGGGCGGGGGCGGGGGGGAATCCTAAATAGCCTAAAATAAAATCAATCAAAACTAACACAAAATCATATCTGAAGCTAATACTAAACCATTAGAAAACATAACTTGCAAATAAATATAAGGAGCAAAATCAAATAAAAAATGCAAATATAAAAAGACAAATAATATATAACAAAAATTATTTTAAAATAATTCAGATTACTAACAAATGATAAACTGTTGAGCAAAGTATCATAAAATTATACATCAATCCTAGCCATTCAAAAATCCCAAAGCAACCAAGTCTAGTCAGAAAATCACAAAGTATTAAAAAAAAAAAACAATACACTCTTATATATCCAACAATCATCACAAATTAAAGCAATTATTCATGGCAAATTAAAACAAACAAAGACTTCAAACCAATTATTCATCACAAATCATTCAGATTAGTAGGAAATAAATCAATAATAATCATATACATACAGATATACCTTAAAGCCACCAAGCCAAATATTCTAACCTAACAAATAAATAAACACAGAGAATAATAATAACATTCACACATAAGTTTTAGGAGGACATTACATAGCCATTACCAATAAATATATTAAAATAAATGGGAGAGATTCCGTTTACATTCATTACATATCACGATCATCATCATGCCTCGAGTTCATCATCATCACCATCAATACTTAGCATTAATAATAATATTTTGTCTATACAGACGAAGAAATGATGATGATGGTGCAATACCCTTCAACAATTACTTATAACAAAAATGATATTTACCATCATCATCAACAACAATTTGCGACGCAACTATCTTTTTTGGAGGTTGTAATTCTATTAATAGAGAACTAGTACTTCCTCATGGGATCCTCTCTCTTTTATGTATTGATAATTCTTAACACTATATCATCAATTTTTTACAGTAGAAATTTAGATATTATACACAAAAATAGAACACTACAAGAGCTATTTATTCATTCTTAAACAATTCTGGAAACAAACACAATATAAAGAGAATTTATTTAATTTATGAACAAAACCCATGTATACAATCACATAAATATACAACTGAATTAAGCAAAAAAATTAAGAAAATATAGCTTTTAAAGGAGTCCAAATATAATGATCTTCCAAGTCACCACCAAATCCACAAAGTATCTCAAATTACCTTTTGAAGGAACCCAAAAAAAAAGACAATATTAGTTAACAATTAACAAATTTGCAAATGAAACACAAAGTCAAATGCCCAAAAATCTAGCTGAAATGCTAAAAAATCAATCAAAACTTGGGAGTAATAATCAATCAAATAAACAACAGATTATTGGGTAGATAAATCATCATCATTCGTATAAAAATACCTCAACCATCAAGGAAGCAATCTGGAATCTCAATCCTCAATTCGTCGATGGGGTCACGCTAATGTCGCAAGGAAGATGCTAGCGTTGCAAGAAGGATACCTCATCTCAGGGTCATTGTTTTTGCCGTGAAGCCAATCTGACGTGTCATAATGACACTGCTCCCGCCGCTGCTGCTGGGAAGCCTGATCCCCGACGTCGTTGCCGAGATGAAGACATCATCCCTGCCGAGCAGACGACACCGCCACTGTCAAACCTAGTCGACAATGCTTGTTTGATCCAAAAGGGGGTACCTTTTAAAATGTAAATCGCAAGCGCACGAATCATATGTATAGTATAGATTCGTGTAGGTGCAAGGTCGAACCCAAATGAGTTGTCTAAAATTGAAAAGAAAACTATTTAAATCAAAGTTAATATAATCCTAACGTAGCTCCAAAAATTGATATGCTTTTGTTTTAAAATAAAGAAATGAAATACTAAAAATAAACTAAACTAAAAAGAATTGTTTTTAATAGTTATTTATAAAATTATTAAGATTTTGAAATCTAGAAAATATAAATAATCATATTTATAAATATGTTGACTTCTAAATTTTTAGTGATAGTTGAAACCAATGAAACCATCTTTTACAAAAAAAAAAATGCATTTCCTTTAATCTCTCTTTAATTCAAAAATATAGATTTTCCTTCACTTCAATAGTATAAATTCAAAGCATTAATTGTGAATCAATTTAATGAAACAACAAAAAATTAAATAATGTTATATCTTAAGTCAAATATAATACTTATGCTCAAAGAATCACTATAAAAAATGTTACTTTTGCCAACGCTTTTTTGCGCCGACAAATGCCAGATTGGCTTTGCCAGCGCGTTATTGCGTCAAGAAAAGGTGACGGCTAAAGTCTGTCACTAATAAGATTTTTGCCGGTGCCAAAAGGACTACACCAACAAAAGTCACTTTTATCGACGAAAAAATGCGCCAACAAAAATATGGACGCGCCGATGAAATTCTTCCCCACAGAATTGTGAACACCACTTTTTGCAACGTAAAATTTCGTTGACAAAGGTTAAGACATTTGGTGACGCAATTTTATGCTGGTAAAAGCCAGAATTTTAGCGGCGTGGAATTGCGCCGGCAAAAGACAATTTATTTTTGGCGAAAATGATTTTTGCTGACGCAATTTTGCGTCAATAAAAGTATTTTATTAAAAATTATATTTAATAATTTTAATTTATTTAGTAATACTATTTAATTTAATTATAAATAAAATAAAAATTAAATTAGAACTATTAATCTTAATTGTCTCCACTAAACATGAAAAAATAAAAGTAGTTTAGTAAATTAACACAAACTTTGTATCTAATTATATAAACTCCAAATAAATAAATAAGTTCTACAAGTGTGTACTGTCCTTATCATCCCCACCCCCGTCAGCTGCACCATCCTCCTCGTCATCAGCATCTTCAGAACCTTTTTTTGGTAAGTCCACAGTAAAACCAGGAGACAATATGCCAACCTGCTTCAACAAATCACTGAGCAACAAATCTGAACGTTGTTGACGACTCTCAAGTTCAGTCGTATACTTCTTGAGGTGCTGATTTTGCTGCATAATGGCATCCACTTCAGGTGGCAATTGCCCGAACATTTTAAAGATTGTGAAGATCCTGCCCTATTCGCTTCAATTGCCTTTAGCCTAGGCAACGTAGAAAACCCTTTCTTATAGTGCGAGCGGGACCCAAGGACATCAGTGACAATGTCCATATCAGGCGAAAAATGATCGTTGACATTCTCACAAACACAAGAAGCAACAGATGATGCAGCGACCGAACTCCGTGATGCTCGACGCTCGGTCATCTGAGTCAGCACAATAAAAACACATATATTAGATTCCAATATAACATTAAAAGAATACCTAACTTGGAAAGATAATAACTAAACAATATGAACATTTCTAAAGAAAAGTTATCGATTAAATAGTTTCAAAGTATAACTTTATTATCTATCTGTCAAATCATTAATGGCTGCAGACCAATGATTGGAAAAGAATGCAAGTAATTTTGTTCCTATATCTAGGCGCAAGTGGGCTAAGTTAATTTGGTCAACAAAATCCATATCTAAATAAAAAAATATATGTCATTATTGTTGATAGTTATTGTTGCCAAAACACGATAAATGTTTATAGCGAAGAAAAATTAAATAACTTCAGTGTTGTAGTTGTCATGTAAAAATATTCACATTGATATAGATATATAGTTGAGTCAAAGTTTGCATCACAACAATAAATGTGATAGGGAAGTAACTGTAATCAATTAATAGGACTGAAATGAGAAGAAAATGTACTTACAATTCAAATTAAAAGGGTTTATGTAGAATTTGGTGACACTATTTCTTTCTTTGCCACCTGATATATATGAACTAGTGCTTAGGTTGAGAAGGTGGTAAGTGGTAGTTAACCAAACTTTTATCTGACGTCTTAGTTTTAGAGCAAAACACAACTGTTCAATGATGGCTTCTGTCAGCTAGAGAGCCAAGGTTCAGGCAAAGTTTACTACTGCTCTTCATTTTTTCTAAATTACTCTTGAATAAACTCATAACTGCGTGGTTAGATGAGCATAATCAATAATTATCATAACACTTTAACCCTAATAGTTGATAAATACAAAGTTTATTAGTATTGTCAATAATCTTAAAACAATCTAACGATATTATATCGTTGATTTGATGTTTAATACTCATTAATTTATGAATGGTACTTCGTAAAACTTAAATCACTTAAATAAATCTTAAAAGATTTTGTATTTCAATTATGTAATATTTTTACCAGCGCAATTTTATCTTTTTCCGGCGCATTTATGACTTTTGTCGGCATCTTCAGATAACTTTTACTGGTGTGATTGGGTAATGTGCCAAAAAAAGTAGAACTGTCAAAGATTGGTTCGAGAAAAAACACTTTTGCTGGCGCAATAAATCCTCATGCGTCGAAAGCAGTGTCGTAACAAGTCCCCTAACTCTTTGTCGGCGCATTTCAGAGTTGCGCCTGCAAAAGTAAGTTTCACCGGCGCATTAGCAAATTGCGCCAGCAAAAAGGACATATACCGGTGCAAAACACCGCCAACAAAAGCTCCATTTTTTGCTGGCACAATTCGTTAAATGCGTCGATAAAATGTGACTTTTGCCTGTGCAAATCCGAAATGCGCCGACAAAAACCTTATTTCTTATGGTGAATTAGATGTGAACAATTTAATGAACCACACTTAATCAAAGAATATTATATTTTAACAAAATCAAGAACTAAGTAAAATATATACTAACAATATAAAGTACATGATAATATAGATGAAAGAAATATTTAAAAGAGAAGAAATCATAAACTTTTCATTGCTCATTTTTGGGAGATCAACATAAAATAAATATTATTTAATTATATCTTGTTTCATCCTCCACCTTAATAATCTTAAGGGGATTAGAAACTCATAACTATCAATAATAAAATAAAAATTACAATATAAATAGGAAAATTTGGAGGAGCCTCCAAATTATTCCTCTAAAATACATAAAAACTAAAGAGAATGAAGAAATGGGAGAAGTGGTGTAAGAGAATTCTTTTGAAATGGTAAAATTGTTAAGATTAATGCCCCAAAAGCATGTAAAGATATTTTATTAATTTAAATAAAATTACAATTTTTCTTATATTTGAATGTTATTATTATTGTTTGAATTAATTATATAATAATATCAAGAAAATTCATTATTCATTCATGAGAATATGATCTTGTATTAGTACGAGAGAATTAAGATCATGTATAATGAATAAAACGGTCACTAACATATTAAAGTATGAAATCTTTAATGAATGATTACTAGTGCAGTTTACTAAGCATACGCGATGCAAGTGATCTAGATTCAGATTACTGATGTGGATAGACATCTTAGTAAATGTGTTGTATATAATAGAGATTATATATGATAGGACCGATGAGAATTAATTATTTTTATAAACTTGTTGTTTGACATAAAGATTTAATTCTTATCATAATAGAATATCATTTGTATATCAGTCTAATTCCCGAGTATTCATGAACTCATGTTTGTGTTTATTGGATCTATTGATTCACTCGCCAAGGTTTCTTAGTATAATGAGGCTAATGACTTTTATTTTGGAGATTCACTATTACAATAATAAAATCCATACTTTCCTAACTGATCGAATATTGGTTCCCTTAAGAGTTAATTCTAGAACTGAATAGTTATTGTGCTTAAATCTATAATTTGATAAAAAATTAATTATTCGCTAGTGAATTAATGATACTTAAGGATCAAAAGGTAATTAGAAGGGTAAAACAGAAGTATTGACCTGCTCTAATTAATGAACCAATAAATGGAGGACAAAACTACATTTATTGATTGTATCAATGGACTACAAGAGAAAACTTTGTAAATATAATTATATAAATATTTAGAGTGCAATTCAATATTTATAGTGGAGTAATCATGGGATTAATAAATAAGATTATTAGATTAAAGAGTTTAATTAGTAATCTAGTTTATTGGAGCTTCGTATTATAGGTCCATGATCCCCAGATCACCTCTGTCCTACACTATCAATGGTAAGGATGTCAAAAGAAATATTTGTAGAGAGAAGAACTTAATTGCAAATGAATTAATTTTTTAAGGCAAGAAAATAATTATGTGATAATTATGGGAAATTGATAAATTATGAATTAATCAATTATTTAACTATATATTTTTTATTTTGAAAAACTATAGGTTAAAATAAATATTAATCATGTTTTGATTAATATGAAAAGAGAGATTAATAATTATCCTATTTAGAATAAGATATTTACTTATCTATTTAAAACTGATATTTTAAGATAAAGTCAATTTTGAATGAATTGATATTTATTTTGGGATAAATATATTATCTTATATATTGAGAAAATGAGAGTCTGGCGACACACACTCACTATACAGTGAGTGTGGCGCCACACACAAAGATTTCTTGTCCCTAAGATTTGAATTTTGAATTTCAAATAATTTTTTTATTTAATTATATATATTTAATTATTCTTTTTTAAATATGGTTTAAATTAAATAATTAAATAGGTTATAATTTACCAGTTTCAATTTAAATAAAATAAAGATTAATTAAATTAGTTAATTATCTTTATAAACTTGAAAAGAAGCAATACTTTTAAAAAAGTGGTTTTCATAGACTGTCAGACTCTCTCTGAAAAAAAAAAGCGATAGTTTTTCAATACCTGAAAAACTATTCAATACATCTTCTCTCAATCAAACATCTCTAGATCTCATGTGTTGAGTACATCTAGAGAGTCCTAAATCAACATTTTGAATCCTACTTGCCCATAAACGTCTTTGTGTGTTTGATGATTGGCGTGGAAGATCAAGGAATGAGCTTTTAGAATCTGGATTTGAAGATCAATGATTTATACAAAAAGATTTGTGGATTCTTGATAGGCTTCTAGAGGTAATCTCTAATCTATTTGTATGTGATTTATATATGTATAATCCTGATTGGTATCAATAAAAAAAATTTAAAAACGCATTTTCACTATGTATCTTTGATTTAGACTTTTAATACCAACATAAATGAGGCTCTTATTTATAGGAGGGATGAGGACTTAGAAATAAAAATAAATTATATTGGGGGTTACAGACAAGGAATAAACCAAAATAAAACATGAAATAATTAAAGATGGTAATTTTGATGTAAATGTTGTAACTTTCTTGTGCACGTTTGAAAATGAGAATTTGGTGCAAGGAGACAAAGGGCTTGTTTGACATAACTTTTATTTTTACTTTTAGACATAAGAAGAAGAGAAGTAAAAGTTTGAGCTTTTTAATTCATGTTTGGATTTATATTTTGAAATAGTTTTTTTTTTTTTTTTGAAGAGCTTTTCAAAGTGTTTGGTATATGTTGCATAAAAGCACTGATAAAATAAATATCAAATTTAACCATAAATATATGTTTATAATAATAATAATAATAATATATGTTATGTCTTAACTCATTTGAAAATTAATCCTTCTTTTGAAGAAAAAAAATCTAATTGCATACATATATGAATTAATATTAATTAATAAATAAAAAATCATAAAAATCTAAATGTAATTAACAAAAAATCTAAAATTTTAAATTAAATATTCAAATATAAAAATCTAAATGTAGTTAGAGAAAGAAATTCTATATATAAAAAATAATAAGAAAAATAAAAACTAAAAAAAATCGTACGTAGATTTTTTTAGATAAATTAGATAGAATATTTTTTAAGAAAAAAGAAATCGTATTATATAACTGTTAGCTTCAAAATTTAAGATACAGATGTAATTTATTTTTTTGTTTTATAAAAAATAGGGGTAAAATAGGTATTATGAAAGATTCATTAAAACAAGAAAATAGCTTCCCGTGTTTTTTTAGAAGCCCTTCCTGAAAAAGCTGGTGAGTCACTGCTTCTCTTAAAAGCTCTTTCTATATTTTATCCAAACACACCTAAAAATAACTTTAAGTCTTCAAAAGCTCTTCCAAAGCCATGCCAAACAGGGCCAAAGTAAGGGACAACCACTTTGCTAAAGAATTGCTCTCCTTTGAGCTTGCTGGGTGCTGGGTGCTAGGTGCTGGGAGGCAAGGAGAGGCACGGGCTGTTGGCTTCTGGGTTGAGAAAAGGTGTAGGTGGAGGGATGGGCCTTGGAGCATCTGGAGATGTCGGGTCCAGGTGGAGGCAGCTGTTGGGCTTTAGGGGCAGCTGGAGGAAAGCCCAGGCAGCTAGGGAAGGCAAGCACAGGTGACCTGGTGGACTGGGCCGACATGGAGAGGCAGGCCCACGTGGAGTTGTTGGGTTCATGGAGCTGCAGCTAGCTGACGGGCCTGGAGGCAAGCGGGCCCAGGTAAAGAGTTAGAGCTGAGGCAGGCCGGACTGGGAAAGTTAGTGGGTTGGACTTCAAATATCATCTTTTTCTTTTCTTTCTTCAACAATGCCAGTTTTTTCTATTTTAATTTCAGCTTTTTTTTTTCTTTTCAAACACAAAAATGCATTATAAAAATAATCATAAACTAAATTGAAATTAAATATTTTCAATAATAAAATATACAACATTAATCTCATGAAAATATCAATTAAAAGTTAATTTACATTGACATTTAAATTCAATAAAATAACATTTTTTCCTCTAGTCAAACAACAACGATTCAAATAATTAAACTACAACATTCTACAATAAAATAACTATAAAAACACACAAAATTATGTAAAAATAAAAAAAAAACTAATAAATTCAAAATGACTCAAAATCTTAAGAAATTAATTAAAAACTCAAGAACTAAGCAACAATTAGCTTATAAAATGTGGCAAAATAACTCTATCTTGTAGAGTTATCAAACCCACAAACTTAATATTTTGCTAGTCCTCAAGCAAAAGAAAATTAAAAAAAAAACAGACATTTTTTTTTATTTGATGATATCAAATGTTTTCCTCAAAAATTGCATAATGAAAATAGTTCAAAGAAAAATCAAAGTTAAGCTTATGTAATTAATTAAAAAGTTAAAATAGTTTTCAAAATAGATATTCAACATGCAAACACAAATCTATCATCAAATCATTATGTGAAATTTAGACCAACTTATGCAAACAAAAAAAAGTAAATCTCAAGAAATATATATTTATTATTTTTTGTATATATAAATCCAATAAATTTGCTTTTCTAATCTTTCTCTAGAAATGTAGAATAAAACATTATCAAGAATCAATAGAACTTTATTAAACTTATAACGTGGTTAGGAAAAATGGTGAGATAAAAGATAAAGAATTTGGCTCAACTCACTAGTTGCTAACTTGATTCTTTCATAATCATTTTTTTTAATAATTTTTTTCTACATTCCAAGTGCACTATCATGCTTCAACATAATTATTTTCACCACTTGCATTCTTTTTTCTCAAGTCACAGTTTTTTTTCTTCTTTTCTCAAGTAGCAAAATATGTATATATTTTTTTCTTTTCTCAAGTCACAATATATATATATATATTTTTCCAATGTGACTTTTTGAATTTCTTTCCAAAACTTGAGTAACTTTTTTAACATATACAGTATTCATCATTTACTCCTGGTGTAAGGAATAAATTTTGTAGAAACATAAAACTTCAAATGTTGGTGAAAAAAGAATGGCTTGTGTTTGGCTAAAATGGGTGAACTATGGAGTATCATGTACAACGTCAATTAATAGAAATGCTCAAACGTTCCAAAGATTGTCTAAACCACTTCCTAAATAATGTATTTTCTAGGATTTTGTCTCAAGAGATAATCAAGCAAATTTTAGGATTTTAAATTTTTTATTATTTTTTAGAGATTTAAAGAATTTAATCTTTATATAAACTATATCCATGTATCACAAAAAATAAAATAAAATAGAATAAGTGTCATATTATGAAAAAACTATATTTAAACAAAATTAACTCAAAAATTAAAAACAAAGCTTATTATTTATATTTTCTAAGAAATAATAACAATTTTAATCATAATTCTTATCATTAGAAAATGAAAATCATCAAAAATATTTTTTTTTTAACAAAACAAAGTAAAAAAAATTTAACAAATGAAAGACAGGCACATAAAAAGAAAACACACATACTACCCCCAAAATTAAACAAAATATTGTCCTCAATGAACAATAAAATGGAGAAAGTTAAGAAATAATCACTTGAATATATGCTTCCTTGAATTGGCTCCTTTGTTTTTTTGGCAAGAAGTTTCCTTCAAGATTTTTGGAATTGAAAAACATAAAACAAAACACACAACAAAAGTGAAATGCAAAATGGAACATGAAAATATGGGTTGCCTCCAACAAAGCGCATTAGCTTATAGTCTTTAACTTGACTATTTTTTTTCTTTTATCCTACACCCAATCGTTGGTGTAGAATTTCATTTGTAGGGTGAGCTATAATGTTGATGCAAATGCCATAAATGAGAATTTAAAGCATCACAACTACAAAAAAGTTAGAGACATGCAATTTTGGTCAAATTTCAATGAAGTATGAAAATTGCACATCTTCTTTAGACTTCTTTTCAATTTGAGTATATATACAAATTTGGTCAATTATGGGCTCTTGAGATACAATTATATATTTTCATTTTTCTCATGAGCCTCGAAAATAATTTCATCCAACTCTTTTCTTTTATTTGGTAGTTGGATGCTTATTATAAGTTCTTCAACAACTTCATTCATTGTTTCACTTTCAATTTGACAATTTGGATTGGAAATGGGTTGGTTGGGAAGAACTTATTTTTCTAACTCGATCGTAATAGTTGCAACAAGTTGACCAATTTTTTTTCTCAATTTTTAAAAGGGATTGAGATTGATGATGTAGAATTTGTTAGGTTGACTGCATGAAGTGTCACTACTACTAAAAAATATTTTCTCTGCTGTTTTTTCCTTAGTACACTGTAGTTTTTGGGAGTACTGAGAACCGCGGTGTATTTGACCGTAGAGAAAAGTGTTAAAAAAACCACAGAGAAAGATACCATTTTCTTTGCGGTTAAAATGTATTCCTTTTTGTCAAACTACTACAAAATTGACAAGTTAATATAGATTAGATGATTAAATACTAGCATATTTGTAAAATCCTTTATTGGCATATTTGACAATAATGACAAAATTAATTAAAAGGGTATTTTCGAAATTAGTGGTTTCCTCTTTTCTAATATTTTGTGGTGAATTTCGAAAATGGGTAGTTTCTTGTTTTGTTGAAATATGCCTTTCTATATTCAGATTTTTATTTATGTGTTAATAAAATAAATATATATATTTTCCTATAAAAGAATATCTTTTTCTTGAAATGGAAATTATTAGTATTTATTTTGTTTATCTGTTTTGGTTGCCCAGAAATCGTGTACAGCTTGCAATTATAAAGGATATATTGTTTCCTTATTTATTTAAGGAAACTGGGTTGAAAAACTGTCCAGGTTCAATGAATCTGTTTGAACAGATTGCCAGTCTGTTTGAACAGATTCTGACTTTCCTGTTTTGGAAGATTTTTCCATTTATGGGCTGTTTGATTTCTGATTTGTTTTCCACGACCTAAAGGGATTCTAAACAGTATATAATCATCCTTAAGTCATTGGTTTTTAATTATCTCTCTTGGGTATTATTTTCCAAATATTTTTCAAGTTTTAGAGAGACTTTTTTTATTATGTGAAGAACTTGAGTCCAGCAAGTTCTTAGTGGTTTATTACAGTGTACTTCTGTATTGTTTTCCTTTGTGTTAATTGTGCAGGTTGAACACACTTGGACATTGGTCATCAAGCTTCGGGAGAAGTCTTGTTTGTGAGTCACTTTTCGGGAGGAAAAGTGCAAGTGTTATGATTTGAAGGGAGTTCAAGATCTTAGCACTTCAGAAATTTGATTAGAAGTTTAGATTACAACAGTTGCGACAAATTCAAGAGGGAGTCTTTATTTGTATAAGTCAATTTGGTTTTGTAATCATTTAGATATTCTTCTAATAAATTTCATTCTCTGGGCGTGGCCTCGTGGACTAGTAGCAATCTGCAAAGATTGCTGATATCACGTAAAAATTCGTGTGTTCTTTACTTTATGTTCGTTTTTATCTTCTGGTCACAAACTGTTTAAACATATCTGGTATCTGTTTAAACATTTCTGTAACAGTTTAACAATTAATTATTTAATTTAAATCATTAAGTTGGTAATCTTAAAAAATGGAATTTCAATTGGTATCAGAGCAGTTCACTAAACTCTTAGTGAGATCTTGTGGTTATTTTCCGTTTGATTTGTTTTGTGTGAAATGTCTTTCTTTGCAGAAGGTAGTTCGGTGTCTCGACCTCCATTGCTAAATGACTCAAACTATCCATACTGGAAAGTTAGGATGAGAGCTTTCATAAAAGCTCAAGATGAGAAAGCATGGAGAGCAATTTTGTCTGGATGGTCACCTCCTACTGAAAAAGGTGAAGATGGAAGCACAATTGTAAAATCTGAACTTGTTTGGGACACAGAAGAAGAAAAATTATCCAGCTATAATAATAAAGCTCTTCACGCCATATTTAATGGTGTTGGAGAAAGTTTTATAAAACTTGTTTCCACATGTGTCTCGGCTAAAGATGCTTGGACAATTCTTCAAACCCAGTTTGAAGGATCTGTAGATGTTAAAAGGTCTAGATTTATCATGTTACAAACAAGGTTTGATGACCTTAGAATGTCTGATTCTGAAACACTATCTGAATTTTATGAGAGATTATCTGATATTTCTAATGAGTATTTTGCACTTGGTGAAAAACTTGATGATTCTGTTCTTGTTAGAAAAATCGTTCGAGTTCTTCCTGACAGGTTCAATGTTAAGCTCACTGCTATGGAAGAGGCAAAAAATTTCAGTACTATGAAGGTAGAAGAACTGATGGGGTCACTTCGTACCTTTGAGTTAAATCAAAAGATTCGTCAAAAAGACAAGCCAAGCTCTTCCAAAGAAAAGGAGAAAACCATAGCTTTCAAGAGCACTGAAAAGGAAGTCTCAGATGATGAAGATGATGATAATGAAATGGCAATGCTTGCAAAGAATTTTCGAAAATATATGAATAAAATAGGAAACAAAAAATTCAATGGCAAGATGTCAAAAGGTAACCCTTCTTCTCTTAAACCTTTTCAAACTAATAAAAAGGGTATTCAGTGCAGGGAATGTGAGGGATTTGGTCACATCCAGTCTGAATGTGCAAATACTTTGAAAAAGAACAAAAAAGGTATGATTGCTACTTGGAGTGATAATGACTCTGAAAGTAGTGAAGATGAGGAAGGTAATGTCGCTCTCACTTCTATTTTACCTGGTTCTAAATCTGAAAATGAAAAAATTGTTTGCTTGAATAATGTTTCAAAAGATGAAGAAAATTCTGATAGTGATGAATCTGAATTGAATGATGAGTCTTTGAGTGAATCTTACAAAAAAATGTATGGTTCATGGGTGAAAGTGTGTTCTGAAAATCGGTCATTGGTAAGCAAAAATAAAGATTTAGCCCTTGAAATTAAACAACTTAGTGATTTGAATGAAAATTTGGAAAAAGAAATAATTTCAAAAAATGTTGAAATTAATAAGTTGTCTAAAGATTTGGATACTCTTGAGAAAAATGTTAGAATGCTTAACCCCGGTTCAACTATTTTTTAGAATTCAGGTCAAAGAAGTCATGTGGGACTGGGTGCTTCAAGTTCTCAAAAATCAAAGAAAACTGTCTTTATCTCGGCTGGGATGTTATCTTCTGATGTTCCTGTTGCATCCTCAGTGAAATCTGTTGTATCCGGTACTCGGTTTGTTCCAACAGAAAGGACACAGTCAGCAAGTAAATCCAATGGTAAATTCAAAAAATTCATTCCAATCTGCCATTTTTGTGGTAGGAAGGGTCATATTCGTCCTAAATGTTTTACTCTTATGAATTTTGCTAAAAATGAATATTTTGAAAAATTCAATTATTTTGATGATTTCAAAAGAGTAAAAAAGGAAAATGTTCAATCAAAGAAAATATGGATTAAAAAGAATAACTGTTTTGCTGGTTTTACTAGTGAATATGATAGATCTGCTTCTTCATATTTTTGGTATTTTGATAGTGGTTGTTCAAGACATATGACAGGTGACAAGTCTATTCTTACAGACATAAAACCTATGCATTGTGGGTCTGTTACTTTTGGCAATGGAATTGAAGGTAGTGTTCTTGGTATGGGTACTCTTAACTTTGAAGGGTTGCCTAGAATCAAAAGAGTGTTACTTGTGGAAGGTCTTAAAGCTAATCTTCTAAGCATAAGTCAAATTTGTGATCAAGGTTATACTGTTAACTTTGATAAAGAGAATTGTTTTGTGTTAAACAAGAATGGTGAGAATGTTCTTGAAGGTTATAGATCTAATGACAATTGCTACACTCTTCTGCCATCTATTATGTGTCAATCTGTTGTGAGTAATAACACTGATATGTGGCATGCTAAACTTGGTCACATAAATTTCAAAACCTTGAAAAAATTGTCACATGCAGGGAGTGTTCGTGGTTTACCTAAGCTAGGTAAAGAATCTGATGGTAAGTGTAAGAGTTGTCAACTTGGTAAGCAATTGAAAATTACACATAAAAGTGTTTCTGACATAAACACTCCGAAAGTTTTAGAATTGCTTCACATGGATCTTATGGGTCCAATTCAAATTGAGAGTTTAAATGGCAAAAGGTATATTTTTTTTTGTGTGGATGATTTTTCTAGATATACTTGGGTGGATTTCTTGAAAGAAAAATCTGACACTTTTGATGCCTTTAACACTCTTTGCTTGAAATTAAAAGTTGAAAAAGATTGCAACATTGGAAAAATTGTTCGTATAAGAAGTGATCATGGTAAAGAATTTGAGAATTCTGTCTATGATGATTTTTGTAAGTCTACAGGTATCTCTCATGAGTTTTCAGCTCCCAAAACTCCTCAACAAAATGGAGTTGTAGAGAGGAAAAACCGCACTCTTCAAGAAATGGCTAGAGTGATGCTAAACAGCAAAAAATTGACTAAACGGTTATGGGCAGAAGCAATTAACACTGCTTGCTATATCATAAATCGTGTTTTTCTTCGTCCAGGTACATCTAAAACATCTTATGAAATTTGGAAAGGTATGAAACCAAGTGTGGCTTACTTTCATGTTTTTGGATGTGTTTGTTACACTTTGAGAGACAGAGAAAATCTTGGTAAATTTGATGCTAAAAGTGATGAAGGTGTTTTTATTGGATACTCCACTAACAGTAGGGCCTATCGTGTGTATAACATGAGAACCCAAACTGTAATGGAGTCAACTAACGTTGTTATTGATGATTCCAGGGATTTTTCCGAGTTTTCTACTGAGGAAGTAATTGAAAGGTTTATTGATGAACCTATTGAAAAACACGAAGAAGCTTGTGTCAGTGATACTACTGTTGAAACGTCTGGTCCATCTGTTCCAACAAATCTCGAATCCGATGAAACAGATTCTGGACAGACAGAAAAGAAATTTCCAGATATTATTTTGGATGAAGTCCAAAAGGAGCCATCAACCAGAGTTAAGTTAAATCATCCAGCAGATTTAATACTTGGAAACCCAAAAGACAGTATGGTAACACGAAGAAGGTTTAGTAATGTTGTTCAATTTGTTTGTTTCTTATCTTTAATTGAGCCTAAAAATGTGAAAGAAGCTTTAACTGATGAAAATTGGATTAAAGCTATGCAGGAGGAATTGGAACAATTTTTTAGAAACAAAGTGTGGATCCTTGTGCCAAGACTGTTGCATACCAATATTATTCACAAAATGGATTTTCAAAAATAAATCTGATGAATTTGGTACAATCGTGCGAAATAAAGCAAGATTAGTGGCACAAGGGTACACACAAGTGGAAGGAATAGACTTTGATGAAACATTTGCACCTGTTGCAAGACTTGAATCAATTAGATTATTATTGTCTATTGCTTGTTTGATTGGTTTCAGGTTGTTCCAAATGGATGTCAAATCCGCATTTCTCAATGGGATCTTGAATGAAGAGGTATACGTTGAACAACCCAAAGGATTTGAAGATCCTCATGCACCTGATCATGTTTACAAATTGGAGAAAGCTCTTTATGGTTTGAAGCAAGCCCCTCGGGTTTGGTATGAGAGACTTACTCAATTTCTTGTTTCTCATGGATACAAAAGGGGTGGAGTAGATAAAACTTTATTTATCAAAAATATTAAATCTAACATAATTATTGCTCAGATTTATGTTGATGATATTGTGTTTGGTTCTACTTCTGACAATGAGGTGCAGGTATTTGTGAAACAAATGAAAGAGGAATTTGAAATGAGCATGGTGGGAGAATTGACTTATTTCTTAGGTTTACAAGTCAAGCAATTAGATGAAGGCACATTTGTTTCTCAAAGAAAATATGCTAAGAACCTGGTCAAAAAGTTTGGACTTGAAAGTTCAAAGATTGCCAAAACACCAATGGGAACAACTGTAAAGCTATCCAAAGATGAAAATGGTGTCAAAGTGGATCCTACACTATATAGGAGCATGATTGGTAGTCTTCTTTATCTCACTGCTAGTCGACCTGATTTGAGTTATAGTGTTGGTGTATGTGCCAGGTACCAAGGAAATCTCATGGAGTCTCATGTTGCAGCTGTCAAAAGAATCATTCGATATGTTCATGGGACTGCTGATTATGGTATTTGGTATTCAAAAGAAACTAACCCTAATCTAGTGTGTTTTAGTGATGCTGATTGGGCAGGTAACACTGATGACAGAAAAAACACTAGTGGAGGATGTTTCTTCTTGGGAAATAATCTTGTTTCTCGGCACAACAAGAAACAGAATTCTATTTATCTCACAACAGTTGAGGCTGAATACATTGCAGCAGGAAGTTGTTGTGCACAACTTTTGTGGATGAAGCAAATGATGATGGATTATGGGTTTGATCTTGACATTTTAACTATTTTTTGTGATAATACAAGTGCAATCAATATTTCAAAAAATCCTGTGCAACATTCTCGTACTAAACATATTGATATTCGTCATCATTTCATAAGATAATTAGTTGAAAATAAAGTTCTTGTCTTGGAATATATTGAAACACATAAACAAATTGTAGATATTTTCACTAAAGCTCTTGATTCGATTCGCTTTGATTTCCTCCGAAAATCTTTGGGGGTTTGTTCTCTTTAAATTTTCTTGTTATGGTGTTGTCCGCTTGATCTAATGTGTGTTATTTTTTGTTAAGAAAATTGTCAATCAATTTGAAAATTTTGTTGTGTGTCAAGCTGGATAATCTGTCTTGTGTTTATGAATCTTTGGTTGTATATTCTTGAGAGAAATTTAATCAATTCCTCCTAGGCATATTCGAGTAAATTAATCAATGTTTAATGTTTGAGCTTCCTTTTGTGTAGCATTGTTTCAAGCTCCTGTGCAAGAATAGAGCTACCTGCATCAGTGTGTGAAAGCCGTCTTTTGAGTAAGTTGGAACTTTGTAATTCGGAGTTATGAAGAGGATACGCTACCATAGAAAAGGGCTACCACTGGTGTAGTGTGACAGCGTCTTCATGGGTTACAATTATTTTAATTTCGAAAAAGACTTATTTGTCATTGGGCAATGTTCCCTTGCATACACTGTCACACACTTATGCTTGAAACAATGCAATAAAAATTGTACACAGTTTTAAAAAAAAAAATGTGAGAGTAAGACTCATACATGTTGATTGATTCACTTAAGAATATGTGCTTGTGACTGAATTGTGCTTTATTTCTCTCGAATATTCTTTCTAATTTTTCTTTTTCACAAGTGTTCTTATCTATGTTTTACACTAACACTTATTTTCATTTGCTTGATTTTATTCTTATCAGGATGACTCTCTTTGATCAAAGCAGATTTTTTTTGGGTTGAGTTTTTATTTTTGTTCATATATATAAAATAAAAAAATGATAATAAAAAAAATAATAATTTGACAAGGAAATTCTTGGTGGACCGAATCATTGTGGTGATTATGAGAAATTATGCATTTAATTGTGTGATTTAATATATTCTTTGTCTCCAAGGAATTTATTTTTGACTTCTTTCTCATTTTGGAATATCATGATTTGTATCTTTATTGTCTTGTACTTTGTTTAGAATTTTTTTAAAAAAAGGGAAAAAGTCATTGAGGAGATCGTGTGGGGTATTTGTTTCTGGTTACCTTTTTTGGTTTGGGTGTTTATACATATTACATTTTTATAAACAGATTTTTTAATAATAAAAAAAAAAAGGAAAGTTGTATGTGAATCGTGTAGATTGTTTCCTTTTCTTGGTTAATTAAAACAATTTTTTTAATAAAAAAGGGAAACCTCTTTTTGCCGTGGGTATTCATTTTGGGTAAGTAAGTTATTTAAAAAGGCATGCCATTACCCTATTTCTTCTCACCCACGACTTCACTCAGTTATTTCTTCTCGTTCTCATTTTTTTTCTCTCATTCTCTTGTAAGTACTTTCTGTTTTTCAGAGAAAAAATGGTGAGAACTCGTGGTGCCTCCTCCAAGAAGATCCCTGTTTCTCAATCCCGAAAGGTGCCATCTCCTTCGCCTCCTCCGTCTGTGTCAACGGCGCCTCTTTCTGTTCCAACAGCTCCCACATCTGTTGGAAAGTCCTGCAAATCCAAGGCTCGCAAAAAGGTGTTTTCGCTCTCTCATGAACATCCTATGGTGTTTCCAGATATCTCTGCTGACATTGTTGCACCACCATCTGAAGTGGTGGTGCCCTCTCGAGCCAAGGACCATTCTCCTCTTCCGTTTGATTCGTCTTTGGAGGCTAGGGCAAAATCGAAATCTGTTTCCTCCTCTTCCAAAGCTGCTGCTACTGGGTTGCTCAAATTTCCCTTGAAGCCGAGTTAGTCCAAGAAAAATTCTGTGACTCCCAAAAGGAAATTGGGGTTGGACGCGTCTCTTTCTCCCTTGTCTGCTGCCAAGAAAAAATTGAAGGCTCATCCCCCTTCACTGTCCTCCTCCAAATCTGATCCTGAGGAAGATAAGTCAGAATCTGAAGCAACTCATGATACCACATTGTCTGATGAAACGGTTCCTGACATTGCAGAATCAGAGGCTGAGTCTGATGAGCCAGAAAAAGAAGACACTATCCCCTCTGAACAAGAAGCCGAATCTGACTCAGACCACATTGCATCTCCTTTGCCATCCAAAGCTAAAGGGAAGAAACCTATTTCTGGTTCTACACCTTCACCAAAACATTCAGGTGTAAATTTCAAACCTTATTCTTCCATTTTTTGCTATAATGATAATGCACGTGATATGGCTCTATATGCTCAACGAAAATTTATCATTGAAAGAAATTATGTCTTGAGTGATCATCGTCCTTTTGGTGTGCTAACAATGCTTCAAGATCGACAATGGACAGGTTCTTTGGTTAAATTTTCTGGTTTTGTGGATAGAATAGTCAAGGAATTCTATGCCAATCTTACTAATGAAATTATTGAACCTTCATCTCCTCTGTATAATAAAGTGTTTGTTAGGGGCCATTGGTTCTCTTTTTCTCCTCAAGACATTGCTCTTGCTTTGCATCTTCCCCTTGATGTCGAGGATGATGTTGATGGTGCTTCTCTTGACAAGGACATGGTTATCACTGAGTTGGTTGGTCAAAAATGGTATGGCCATCTAATACAGTCATCTCAGTCTCAAACCTCACCTACACTTATGTTGTTCTTCATAAGTTTGCCACAACAAATTGGAAGCCCACTTCTCACACCGCCACTATTTCTTTTGATATGGCTTCATTTTTGTACAAAGTGGGGACCGGTCTTGGTATAAATTTGGCTTTGGTTATTCATGATCAAATCATTGGGTTTCGCAAAGGTAACAAGAAAAACATGAATCTTCCATTCCCTCATGTTATTTATAAAGTGTTGAGTATGCAGAAAAAAGATCTCCAACGATTTCAAGAAGACTTGGTGGCACCCACTACTGCCGCTTCCTACAAGGCCTCTGCCCCTCCTACTGAAGCCACTGCTGCTCCGTCCTCCAAGAAAGTAAAGCCCCAATCTCTGAAGATCGCCTCGGATGACATCCCTCATGCCTCCTCCTCTGTTGCCACAGATTCAGGACTTGTTGCAACCGAAATAGCTGCTGTTCGAGCCTCTGTTGATTCTTTGACTGCTCGAGTGATGTCAATTGAAGGACTGCAACGTTCTGTGTTGGAGGCTGTTCAATCTCTGTCCAAAGCTCCAATTGTTTAGTTTTATTCTCGTTTTTTTCCATTAAACATTGCTACTCTTGTTTTAGTTTTATGGTTCTTTGGCTACTTTGAAAGACACAAAGGGGGAGAGTAGATTTCCAAAACCTGCTTGATTGTTTGTTTGTTTAACTCTGGACCTTCTTATTTTGAGGGGGAGTTAAGTCTAGTTTATTTACATATTTGTTATAAGTTCATGCATGTTTGCAGGGGTAGTTTTTTCTCTTTACTTATCACTAACATTTGTGTTGCAGGTTTTTGAATTAATTTTGTCTATCAAATTGCCAAAGGGGGAGATTGTAAAATCCTTTATTGACATATTTGACAATAATGACAAAATTAATTAAAAGGGTATTTTCGAAATTAGTGGTTTCCTCTTTTATAATATTTTGTGGTGAATTTCGAAAATGGGTAGTTTCTTGTTTTGGTGAAATATGCCTTTCTATATTCAGATTTTTATTTATGTGTTAATAAAATAAATATATATTTTTTCCTATAAAAGAATATATTTTTCTTGAAATGGAAATTATTAGTATTTATTTTGTTTATCTGTTTTGGTTGCCCAGAAATCGTGTACAGCTTGAAATTATAAATGATATATTGTTTCCTTAATTATTTAAGGAAACTGGGTTGAAAAACTGTCCAGGTTCAATGAATATGTTTGAACGGATTGCCAGTCTGTTTGAACAGATTCTGACTTTCCTGTTTTGGAAGATTTTTCCATTTATGGGCTGTTTGATTTCTGATTTGTTTTCCACGACCTAAAGGGATTCTAAACAGTATATAATCATCCTTAAGTTGTTGGTTTTTGATTATCTCTCTTAGGTATTATTTTCCAAATATTTTTCAAGTTTTAGAGAGACTTTTTTTATTATGTGAAGAACTTGAGTCCAGCAAGTTCTTAGTGGTTTATTACAGTGTACTTTTGTATTGTTTTCCTTTGTGTTAATTGTGCAGGTTGAACACACTTGGACATTGTTCATCAAGCTTCGGGAGAAGTCTTGTTCGTGAGTCACTTTTCGGGAGGAAAAGTGCAAGTGTTATGATTTGAAGGGAGTTCAAGATCTTAGCACTTCAGAAATTTGATTAGAAGTTTAGATTACAACAGTTGCGACAAATTCAAGAGGGAGTCTTTATTTGTATAAGTCAATTTGGTTTTGTAATCATTTAGATATTCTTCTAATAAATTTCATTCTCTGGGCGTGGCCTCGTGGACTAGTAGCAATCTGCAAAGATTGCTGATACCACGTAAAAATTCGTGTGTTCTTTACTTTATATTCGTTTTTATCTTCTGGTCACAAACTGTTTAAACATATCTGGTATCCGTTTAAACATTTCTGTAACAGTTTAACAATTAATTGTTTAATTTAAATAATTAAGTTGGTAATCTTAAAAAACGGAATTTCAATATTTAATCAAAATATATGAATAATAAATGACAATGTGGATTTTTCTTTGATCCAAGGTCGTGTCTTGTGACACGGTACGATGTTCCTTCTTTGTTGAAGGGTCGTTGTCTTTTATGTTTTGTCTTTCATTTGTGTGAGCAACGTTCATGACAATGAGTATTACTTCGATGCACGAGTTAGAAGCACGGTGTGCAGCTCTCAATTTAGGCGAAGAGGAGAGGGGAGGTTTATCATATGAGAATGTAGAGGAGAAAGAAGATGTCATTGATGTCCACTAGTGCCTAGTTGGCAGGCTTCTAAATGCAGGTCAGGTAGATTTTCAGGTGATGCAGAACATGCTGGCGTCCCTGTGAAAACCAGGTCGAGGAGTATATGTCAAAGAATTAGATCATAACCTATACCTGTTTCAATTTTATCACGAGATTGACATCAAATGGGTCATAGATGGGAGTCCTTGGACCTTTGATAGGAAACAATTACTTATTGAAGGATTGCAACCAGGGGATAATCCTAGAGCAATAATGCTGAATAAGTGTTGGATTTATGGTGGTAGATTTAT
Source organism: Humulus lupulus (assembly GCF_963169125.1). Lineage (NCBI taxonomy): Eukaryota > Viridiplantae > Streptophyta > Magnoliopsida > Rosales > Cannabaceae > Humulus > Humulus lupulus. Next base: position 39,107,018 of record NC_084798.1, read on the forward strand.
GATTTACAGCCTGGATTCCCTTCAGAAAGGGTGGTCAAAGATGTTGGTGATTATGTTGGTGCGTTTGTGGAATCGGATCCGAACATCTTTACTAGTGTTTGGCGTGAGTACATGAGAGTCTGAGTAATAGTTAATATAGATAAGTTGTTGAAGCAAAAGATGAAGATGCGAAAGACAGTGAGCGAATGGTGTTGGGGAGAGAGAGATAACACCACCACAAGAAATATAATCTACACAAAATTTGGATTGACAGAGACTTAAAAAAGATTAAGAAAGAACATGCAAACCCAAGTAGAACAATGGTGTTCTTCAACTTTGATGAAGCTTCAAACCCTAGGCAATATCACCACTTTAAGAAAAAACTTTAAGCAATCCTTTAAGCCAACCAAACACAAATCAAGGCTTATACATGTTGCAAAACGCTGTCCTAATACTCTATTTCCCAGCCACCATTGATGCTTGAGGCCTTCTCTTGAGGAAATGAGGATTGAGATTGAACAAGCTTTCAACTCTCTAAGTCAAGTACTTTCTTGGAGAGTTCTTGGAGAAAACTAGAGATTCTTGGAGCTAGAGAGAGAAAGAGGGTAGAGAGAGATTGAAGAGAGTGATCAAGTCTTCCAAATCATTGTTTTTTACCCTTATATACAGTATGTACCATCATTATGTCCAACCAATAGAATTAGACTTGAAAAACACGTTATTTAGAGCATTTACGATATTTCACGTAATACAGCAAGCGATGCGTCACCTGTATGCAGGTGATGCATCACCTGTTAGGGTTTCTTGAAACCCTAGCTAAGTGCCTACAATTGAAACTCAAATTTGCATTTTATAAGTGCCTACAATTGAAACTCAAATTCACATCTTCATTATGTGAATTTTACTATGTGTTTATACCTTGCTTGAATTTTAACACTTATCATTTGTATTTAACCAATTATAACATTCCCCTGCTTGGCTAATACAAGCCACATTCTCTAGCTTAAACAGTTTTGGTGTAAAGTGTATTTCGATTTGAACTTTACCTTAGTGAGAATACCACAAAGTCTTATCGAAATCATTATTAGCTTAAAGCTTGAACCAAGTATTCCATATGATAACACCGGCGATACCTCACACACCTCCACCACATCTTTTGTTTTCCTACTTGCTTGCTTACCACTATCATGGCCATGTGCTCATATTTTCATGAACTTTCCAAGGAGAAACTCCAACTCTCATGAGAGGCGACACCACCTCTAAGTCTACATAGGTGAAGTTCTTACAGCATCTTTGCTACCTTTATAGATGCTTGTTGCACTCAACTGAACTTCATTAAAAGCCATAGGCTTAATCCTAACTCGGTAGCAACCAACACTAACCATCTCGGATGGAACTCATCATAAATTTTAGTGTTGAAACTATTCACTTATCAATGACTTGTTCTTACCCATTGAACTCTTTCCCTTGATTTGTACAAGTTGAGAGTTGGGTTTCCATCATTGGTGAATCTATACTTCTAGGAGTTTCAATCCCATCCCTTTTTGAAGTAGAACTTACTAACCTTCTCACAAGAGGTTTTGTAAATGGGTCTGCTAAGTTCTCACTTGTTTTAACATATGAGATCGATATGATTCCACCTTGAATCAATTGTCTCACACATTCATGTCTTAGACTAATGTGTCTAGACTTTCTATTATACACATTATTATATGCTCTATCAAGTGTGGATTGGCTATCACAATGTATTGAAATTGTTGATATCATATCCGTGGTTAAAGGAATATCCATCATGAGATACCTAAGCCACTCAGCCTTTTTGTCGGTTGCTGCTAAAGCTATGAACTCTGCTTCCATGGTTGAGTGTGATATACATGTTTGGTTCTTGGAGACCCATGCGATTGCACCTCCTCCAAGAATAAACACCCAATTGGTAGTGGAGAGATTATCTTCAATTCCCGATATCCAATTAGTATTGGAATATCCTTAAAATATATTTGGAAAGTTTGTATAGTGAACTTTAGTACCCTCAAGATAACCAAGTATTCTCTCAATAACTTTTCAATGCTTGGTACTTAGATTGCTAGTAAACCTACTAAGTTTACTAACCACATATGCAATATTCGCTCTTGTGCAATGAGCGGCATACATTAGGCTACCTATTGCACTTGAATATTCCAATTGAGCTACAACTCTTCCTTCATTATTTTCAAAATTCAAGTTTGAATCAAATGGTGTATGTGCCTCTTTGATTTTGAGATGACTGGATTTGTCGAGCAATTTCTCAACATAGTGGGTTTGACTCAACACAAAACTCCCACTATTCCTTCTAACTTTGATACCTAGAATGGTATCCACCTCTCCAAGGTCTTTCATTTTAAAGTTAGAAGATAGAATCCTCTTCGTTTCCATTATTCCTTTCATGTCATTACTCAAAATCAACATATCATCTACATATAGGCATACAAGTATCACAAAGTCACCACAAGTCTTAGAGTATAAGCACTTGTCCGCATTGTTGTGTCTAAATCCATTAGAAAAAAATGACTTTATCAAACTTCTCATGCCATTGTTTTGGAGTTTGTTTCAAACCATATAATGATTTGACAAGTCTACACACTTTATGTTCATTTTTTTGAAGAACAAAACCTTCCGATTGTTCCATATAGACCTCCTCCTCGAGGTCTCCATTTAGGAATGTCGTTTTGACATCCATTTGGTGAACATAAAGGTTGTATATAGATGACAAGGCAAATAACAACCTTATAGAAGTAGTTCTTGCTATCGGTGCATATGTTTCAAAGTAATCTATTCCCTCTCTTTGTTTGAAACCTTTGGCTACTAGCCTAGCCTTGATGGTTTGTATGTTGCCATCGGTATGGTATTTCTTTCTAAATACCCATTTGCACCTGATTGGTTTAGACCCTTTTGGAAGGTCAACCAATTCTCAAGTGTGGTTTGACATAATTTAATCCTTTTCATCATTAATTGCCTCCTTCCAAAAGGCGGAGTCCCTTGAAGACATTGCTTCCTTGAAGGTTTTGGGATCATCTTCTATTTGAAGTACTATTGGATGTTTACAAGTAACTTCCTGATTATCACCTTCAACAAGGTATTTTGTCTCTATTGGAGAACACTTCTTGTTTGATCCCAAATCTTTGAGCATTTGACTCCTTCTAGGCAATTGAGGTTGCTCGCCAACTATTCTAGGAGTCTCCTCTTGAGACTTTCTAGTTTGAGTTGGTTCTAACTTATTGTCATCACATGACATATTCTCAAAGAACTCAACATCTCTAGATTCAATTATTACATTAGACTCCAAGTCAAATAATCTATAAGCTTTGCTATTTCGGGCATAACCCACAAATGCACAACTTATAGCTCTTGCACCCAACTTGGTCTTTTTTGGATCGGTGCTCTTGCAATAAGCAAGACACACCCACACTTTAAGATAATTAATGTTTGGTTTCTTTCCTTTCCATAACTCATATGGAGATATGTAATTTTTCTTCATGGGAATACGATTCAAATATGACGCAGATAGCAAGGCTTCACCCCCACAAACTAAAATTCAATTTAGAGTGTAATAGCATAGCATTAATCATCTCAATAAATGTTCTATTCTTTCTTTCCGCTATACCATTTTGTTGTGGAGTATAAGGGGTTGTACAATCATGAATTATTCCATATTCTTCACAAAACAAGTTAAATTCATTTGAAAAATATTCACCACCCCTATCACTTCTAAGTATTTTAATTTTCCTTTCAAGTTGATTTTCAACTTCCGCTTTATACACCTTAAATACATCAAATGATTCATCTTTATTTTTAAGCAAATATACATATGTGAACCAAGATAAATCATCAATGAATGTAATAAAATATCTACTTCCTCCTCTAGTCAACATTCCATTAAGTTAACATAAATCACTATGTATCAAATCTAATAGCTTAAAGTTTCTTTCAACACTAGGAAAATGTTTCTTTACCATTTTAGATTTAACACATAATTCACATTTTTCATTCACCCATGCTCTTAAACTCCCTTCAAAGGTGGCTACATCGATCTTCTCTCGAAGATGCAAGTTTTTTTTTTCTCAAACAATCTTCTCCCAAAGAATGTTGAACCTATTATCAATGGATGATAGCTTTCACAAGAAAAAGATGTCTTCAAATAAGGTTGCGATACCGCACCTAAGAACTAGATTAAGTATCCATGCTTAATCTAACAAACATAACTCTCTTAAAAATACAATGTATTACACAAATAAGCAATGAAAGAGGTGAAGATTTTTGGCTACTTAGACTCTTGTTTATAGTGTGAATAGTCATCAAACGCTGTCCACAAAATCTACAAACATTAAAGAAAGATTTGCAATATTTTTTTTAGGGAAATTTGCGGCATAAATACCTATTTTGTTCATTTTGTTGCTAATAAGTACCCAATTTTTAAAAATTGCGGCATAAATACCCATTTTGTTCATTTTGTTGCTAATAAGTACCAAATTTTTAAAAATTGCGGCATAAATACCCATTTTGTTCATTTTGTTGCTAATAAGTACCCAATTTTTAAAAATTGCTGCATTGATACTCAAAATTTCACTTTTTAAACTCTGCCGTTGGTACCCACTTAACAGAGTGACTATTAAGGACACGTGTACTGTCCTGATAATTCTTCTTTTTTTTCACCTAATTAATTAAGAAAATACATAAAACTAATTAAAATAAAAATTAGTACTCTAAAGTCTTACAGACAGATGACATCTGATAGTAAGTACTCTAAAGTTTCCTCTTGGACTTTTTATCGGGCTAAAAATAAAGCTAGACACATTATTGATGGTACTTATTGTATTTTCTTAATTAATTAGGTGAAAAAAAGAAGAATTATCAGGACAGTACACGTGTCCTTAATAGTAACTCTGTTAAGTGGGTACCAACGGCAGAGTCTAAAAAGTGGAATTTTGAGTATTAATGCAGCAATGTTTAAAAATTGGGTACTTATTAGCAACAAAATGAACAAAATGGGTATTTATGCTGCAATTTTTAAAAATTGGGTACTTATTAGCAACAAAATAAACAAAATGGATATTTATGCCGCAAATTTCCTTTTTTATTAGAAAAATCTACCACTCTGTCTAAAGTTCTTCTGATGAATGTTACAACTATTAAGACAAGTAACAACATATTTGGCTAGATCGACATGCTAGATTCATTAAGGATAAAAGCTTTGGTTTCTTAGAATTCAATTCCTTTCCCAGTGCTAGCAAACAATTTGTCGTAAGGATTAGAATATCACAAGATAATTATCAAATAAAGAAATATTAGGAAATCATTTCTTTATTATACAAAATTTCATTCACTAATAAAGAAAAATGGGAACTAGTGGCAAAAGCACTGATGTTTTAAAAAATTTGTGAATTAGTACTCAATCTTTTCTTTTTATAGAAAAAGTACGCAATGTCTATAATAGTTGGGTTTCGTCAGTACCCAATCTATTAGGTCTGTTAAAACTGACAGTATACATATGTGTGAGCTCCTCATTGGTCTATTTCATAATATTTAAAAAAAATTAAATTAATTAAAATATAAATAATTAAAAATAATTTTTAAATGATTAATTTAGTTTTTATTTCTAAAATGAATTTTAAAAATATAATAAAATCATAATCTAAATATTAAATAAATAAAAACTAAAATTTAAATAAAACCTCAATTAATTAAAATATAAACTAAAAGAGCAATTAAAAATATGTGTTCTTAAGTTAAGAACAAAAACCAAGTTTTACAATTTCCTTATTTTCCCTCATTTGCTCTTTCTTTTCCAACATTTTTCTCACCAACCAAACATCAAAACAATTTCATTTACCAATCAACCCAAGTAAACCCATTAATCTATAAAAATTCTTCATTTTATATTTCTTTTCCCCATACTTTCTCATCAACCATTCAAAAAGATTTCATCAGCCAAACAGAAAATATCTAAAAATCCTCCCAAGTTTTTTTTTTCCATCTACCACCTTCAATACCCTCAACAATCAGATTTGACAAAGAAAAAACAATTTTCATTGGACAAAGGGGGTTAAGCTCAGGCTTGTTCATCAAACCGTTCACACCGCACCAAAATTTGCGATTTGGAACCCTTCCTGGTGCAGTTGCGGTTTGTATTTTTTCCAAACCGCACGGTATGGTGCGGTTTGCAGTTTTGAATTTTATAAATTCAGTTCAAGTCGCACCGCATTGAATCATTATATATGTTTTTTTTTTCTATATATATTATTTTTAATTTTACCACATTTAAACTTAATGCACATATATTTATATAGTATAATATGCACAATATCTAGAAAAATTATTATGTTTCATAGGATGCTAACACATATTCTACTTCAACTTAAAGATATTCCTCCTTAATCATAACCTTTACTTCCGTTGACGCAGTTTTTCGCCAACAGATAATTATATGAATAAATAGGATGAATTAGTACTGATTGATAAACCGTAATATGACAATGATATTAATTGAGAATGTGGAAACTAATTGCAAAGAAAAGATGGTCACTCATTTTTTTAGGTGGTTCAGAGGTTAAAATCTCCCTAGTCCACCAGTCGATATTATTAATCTCTCCTTACTATTTCTTACAAAGTGTTTACTTTACAAGAAGAAGCCAACCCCTTGCACTACCCAGGGTTTCGGTATTTATAGGAGATTGATCTCTGAGTAGGTATTGGGGTCATCCCGTGATCTAATCATCCATCATGTCATTTATGTGACACTGATGATTAATTTGTAAACCTTATAGTGAAGTGTGGTCTAATCAATAGGTAAAGATGGGTAATGGGCCGCATGGCCCAAATCAGGCGTGGGATGTCTGAACACGCACGTTTATACTGCGTATCCGAGAATTCAGGAATAGAACAGATACGTGATGTCTGGTATATGCACGTTTATATTATGTGGTTGACTTTATAAGGATTCGGGGGTGTCATACCTCTTATGCACCATGAGCTTAATGTGGCGCTAGCTCGTGGCTTCTATTATGTCGACACAATGACTCCACGCACGGAGTAGCTAAATGATCCATCAACTCGGGCTAGTTGTTTAGGGGTCCGTAACAAACAGCTCCGGGTGGACGGTTGACACGTGGCAGATCGATTAGGCCATTTTCTAGCTCGCCAAAGTGTGTGCGAATATTCAGAGCGTACAACTTCTATTTCATATTTTTTCTTTCTTATAGTTTGTATGTATTTTTATTGCTTTGATAAAAGTTTATTAGTTTTTTGTATATTTATTGTTTTATTTAACACTCCTTAGTTATGAGCTTTATTATGAATATTTATTAATTATGATGTTTAATTGTTAAATTATTTGGCGATAGGTATAAACGGCCAACATCACACTGCACCGCACCCCACCGCATTTTTGCGGTGCAGTTTGATGTCTATGCGGTGTGGTCCAATAAATTGGAAAAAAAATCACATTGCCCGCACCACGAACACACTTAGTTGAGCTTGGGCTTGAAGGACGACGCAGATGGGGGGATGTCGGGGTAGCAAATATGGAGACGTCATAGTTATGAATGGACAAAGGGGAGGGAGTCAAGTTGGGCGACATAAATCCAAAGGTGTTGGGCAAGGCTGGTAGGTGAATAAGGAGGATGTTGGGGCTGCGATTTCGAGGACATCAGAGCTGGGTTGGGCTATGGGAGGATGTCATTGTTGGCGTATATGGGGTCGGCGAACATGGAAGGCGAGTGAGCGAAGATGAGAGAGAGAGATAAAGAGAGGAAGGTTTATGGGAAAAAACAGAGAAAGAGATCGGGGAGAAAGAATGGGTGAGCGAAGCTAATAATTATTTTTAATTTTTAACTAATTTATATTTTTTTTATTTAAATTTTAAGTGTATTTTCGTTAATTTTTTCTATTTAAAATTATTTCTTTTTTAAAAAAACTTCTATTTAAAATATTTTTTTAACTAACTTTTCCTATTTTAAATTAAATTAATTTTTTTTTAAATATTATGAAATAAACCAATGAGAAGTTGAAGCGCATGCACACAATCAGCTTTTAACGGACCTAATAATGTGGGTATCGACGGAACTCGTCAGAAGTGGAAATTGAGTATTTTTCCCACAAAAAAATATTGGGTACTAATTCACGAACTTTTTAAAATACTTGGTATTTTTTGTCGCTAATTCCCCAAACTTATCATTTCTTTTGACAGCCTGCATTTAGAATGAATTAGGTCAACAAAAATATCACATAATATTTTTCTAATCAATATGTGCAAAAGGTTTTTAAGTCTAAAAAGGAAAATAATATTTTATTTAGGGTAATTCGCAGCATAAAAGACCTCATATTTTCTCTTTGTTGTAATTATATAGCCAATTTTTTTTGCTGCAAAAATACCCAATGCTATACCAAAATATTGATTTCGTTATTACATACTTCGTCCATTCAGCAAATACATGTCAGCTCATTATTGGATTAACAGAGTGACACGTAGCAATAAGGAATTAATACATGTCTGCAGAGTCAATAATTAACAAAGAAAAACACAGAAGGTACGTAGTAACAGAATCACTATTTTGGTAATATTGTGTATTTTTGCCAAAAAAAATATTAGGTATATAACTATAATAAAGTGGAATATTGAGTATTTGTGCCACTAATTACACTTTTATTTAATGAAAAATCTTTCTATAAATAAAGAGGAAATTACATTTTATATGAGATTTTTAATAGAGTGTGCAAAAATATGGCTTTTTTTTTTTTTTCAAAAAAAGTTAATCTATGGCTTCTTTTTTTTTTTTAAGAATTTTCACTTTTATGAGTTTATTTTCTCATATTTTTCTACAAAAGTTGGTTTATGTCATAGTTTTACTCTTAATCAAGTTTTATTAATTTGGAAGGGTATGCTTGTAATTTGATTATTATTTTTTTGGTTTATTTTTTTAATATTGTTTTTATATTACTAATTTTATATTAAATTTTTCTTTGGTTGTTTTGCAATTTTTTTTATGATATGAATTGTTTTTAAAATTATTTTTTATTTATTATAAACATTTTTTTTTAGATTTTACGTTTCTTTTTTCAAATCTTGGGTAAGGTAATCAGTTACTTGATTGATCTTTGACAGTTATGTAAAAAAAAAAAATCCTAGAACTAGGTTAAATAACATGCATCAGGAGGGGTAACCAATTATCCTAAGATGGGTAACTTTCTGCCATAAGAGGGGTAACCAGTTACCTAAAAGGGGTGACGAGTAACTCATATTAAATATGAAAAAAAAACATCAAATTGGAAGAAAAAAGTGGAAGAACACTTCATTAAAAAAGGAAGAAGAAGTAACTATGATTTTAGTAACATAGGTAACCAGTTACCATAAAAAATAATAAATATACACACACTAGAACGTGAAGGTAACCAGTTACCCCGAGAATTATACGCATAAAGAATGTGAAGGTAACCTCAAATTGGTCAACGACATGAAGTCAAATAAACAATATGAATTGAGATGAAAACAATAAGAAAATCAAATGGAAAGTAAATGACACAAACGATTTATAGTGAATGGTAATGACCTACATCCACTTAGTGTTCTTATTAATGTTGAATCCCAACACTGTGATAAATGAACTAAGGGTTCATGAGTTTCACCAGCCTTGGGAGGATTACAACTTCAGTGGATAATCATACTATATGTTTCTCTTGGAGTACAAAGACAGAAACTCAAAAAGTTCTTTTTTTCCTTGAGCCTTTTGACTCTTATTTATAGGCTCAAGGAACTTACATGGGTCGATGGGCCATAATTACTATTAAGTCTCACTTATCTAGGTAATAAAAGAAATTAGAATTAATGCAAATATTACAAGATTGCATATCCAAAAAGAAGTAAATGAAAGTATGCGGCCAGGCCGATCGCACCTAAGAGTGATGCTTGATAAATCAACCACCTTCTCGTTGATGGTCGAACATGATTTATTCACTTGAAGCTATCACGTGCCTGACACGTGTAGATCTATCCTGTCACGTCATCATGAGCCGTTTTTTGGGTAAATAGTAACCCATTCACGTTTTCATATTTTTATTAGTTTTCTTTCTAAATTTTGGTATTCCTATAAGTGTTACAGTAAAAAGAAAATGCTGAAAAAATTTATTAGTGGAAAAAACTATAAAAAAAATTACAATAATAAAAGATAATAAATAAAAAAAATAGTAAAATAATTATGTGTTGTTAAAATATGTTTGAAAATAAATGGAATGAGAAAAGAATAAGTACAAAAATTAAAAAAAAAATTAAAAAAAACAAAAGAAATGATGAATGAAAAAAAAAACTGATGAATAAATAAAAATGAAAAGAAGAAGAAGAAAAATAATAGAAAAATGAAAAGGAAAAAATATAAATGAAAAAAGTGGTAAAAAAAAAAAGAAAAATGGAAGAAGAAAAAAAGCTCATATATGTGAAAAAAGAAAAAAAATGGAAGGAGAAAATAATAAATACAAAAATAAAGAAAAATAGAATGAAAAATTAAAAAAAAAGGAAAGAAAATTGAAAAATATGAACAAAAAAAAAACAAAACAAATGAAAGAAAAAAATAGATATGTGAATAAAAGTGAAAAGAATAAGAAAAAGAATGAAAAAATGGAAAGAAAAAAAGGATGTTCGAAAAAATTAGTAAAAAAAAAAATGGAAGAAAAAATAAGTAAGGAAAAATAACTGAAAAAATAATAAAAAATGAAGAAAAAATTAAAAAATAAAATAAAATTACTTTCAAAATAAAAAAAATATATAATTATGATAAAAAAAATATAGTATTTATTAACTACTTGTGTTTTCTATACTTTAATTTTTTCTTTAATAAAATTTTGAATACAAATTAAAAAAAATATAATTTTTATATTTTTGCACGGTAAGAGAATAAAAACCATATTTTTAAAATTTCCAATAAATAAAAAAGATGTGACATAAATACGTGTAGGTTGCAATTCATTGCACTTATACCAAAACCAATTTGTGACCAGAAAAATACTCAAAGTTAAGTTTTGGGTGCAGCTCTCACTACATAGACCGTTAAGTAGGGGTGAGCACGGTGTGGTTTGGGCGGTTTGAACACTTTTTAATACACCACGCCACAAGTGCGGTTCAGTAACTAGAATACACCATGCGGTGTGATTTGGTTGCACCAAACCGACCAAACCAAACCATTTTTTGCGGTGTAGTTTGGGCGGTTTTCCACGGTTTGTGTAAAAAAATATGTCATAATAAAATTTAAATTTAAAAAAAAAATACTAAATCCTTAGTTCATAACAAATCCTTAATAAGTTCTAAACAACATCACAAGTTATCAATTAAGTTCAGTGAAACACAAAAAAAAAATACAAGTCTCTCATATTAGGTAACTATAAAAAATGGTATATATGTAAAGTTTATTTTTTAATATATTTGTAAGTATGCGGTGCGGTGCAGTGCAAACCAAAATTTCACATTGCCAAACCGCGCACCGCACCGCACCACGCGATTTAGCTAAAATACAAACCATATCGAACCATTACACTTTTGACACCGCGGTTTGCGGTGTAATATGGTGCGGTGCGGTCGGTCACCGCAGTTTGTCGGTTTAGATGCTCACCCCTACCGTTAAGTATTACTTAACAAAATGTTGTTGATGGGTGTCAGCCCATGAGCTGTCTACGTCATATATTTAAAAAAAAAAACTTATTAATTGATTTTTAAATAATAAAATACTAATTAAAATATATATTTTAGATAAAAGAAAATCTAATTAATAAATATATAATTTTTCTTTTTTTCCTTTCTTTCCCGATCATCTTCTCCTCCCATCCTCTTTTTCATCTTCTTCTGCAAATCTGGGCCACGACTCCAGGGATGAGCATAGAGGCAGATTTGGACTACGACTTCAGGCGCGGGCATGGAGGCGACGATATTGCTACAGCGACGATGGATTGGGCTCGGACTAACATAGCATGTTTGGGTTAATGAGAGATGAAATTTGGATTTTCTTTGGTTTAGTCTAAATATTTTTGGGTTTGATTTTATAAATACATTTATTGAATTGAAAATCTAACTTTGTTCTTGATCATAATGAGTGATAATGGTATTTTTGAATTTGATGATGGTGGTTTTGAATTTGGGTTGGATGCTTGAAGGTGATGAGTTTTTTGTGGCTATGGAAGTTGAGAAGAAAAACATGGAGAGATTTAGAAAAAAAAGAAGAGAAAAATGTAATAATTTAATGATTTTCGACTGTTAAATTGGGAATGTTTGTGTTTTTTTGGTTTTATTAAATGTGGGTTTGTTGAATCTGAGTTTGTTGTTCATGGGAGTTAGTTGGGGTTGCATCTGGTAGAACTGTCGAAGGCCACGGGAGGAAGAAGTAAAAGAAAAAAAGTGTGATTGGATTTTATAATTTAGATTTTGGTTTAGTTTAATTTTGGGGTTTAAATATTATTGTAAAAGATATTTTAAGGTTTAAATTTAATTAATTGTTTTTAAATTAAATGTTATTATTAATATATATTTTTAATTAATTTTTTATTATTTTAACTTCAATTAATAATTTTAAAAATATGTATAACGTGGACCACTCATATGCACATGTCGTGTCAGTTGCACCAAAAACTTAACATCGGCTATTTTTGCAAAACAAAAGTTTAGGTTTACAAGTGTAATGAATTGAAAACATGTATTTATACTGCTTTTTCATGTAAAAATATCCATAAACAAATATATTGATTTTGAAAATCAAGACATGAACAAAAGAATCTGGAAAATCAGATTGTCGCGACTATGAACGAGAGATCCTTTAGATATCTATTTGAGAAAGAGAAGAATAGATATAGGGCTAACCCAGCTCAAAGAAGGTCGTGTTAACTTTGAGAAAGAAGCGTCTCGTAAGTTTACAGGATTATTTTAATTGGTCAAGACAGAAAGTTTTGAGTGTAAAATGCATTGTTTATAGAGAAAACCAATTTAAGATTTTACAAATTTAAGATGATTTTATTTTCTTTCTGTTCTTCCCAAATCATTGGCTTGATGATGCTCCTTTACAGATGAGCTATTATTGGCACGACAAAGCATTAGGCGCCTCTGTAGTTGTGCTTCCTTGGTTGGTGTTGATTATTTTGTTGGGATTAGTAGGGGCAAGCACAACAATGCCGATTGATTCGGGTGGATCATCAAAGCTACGTGACGTTGGTGCTAGCTGAAGTTTCTTCTTCATCTCTTTTCCTTTTCCCCACAGCACCAGATATAATCCAAACACTATCAACACTGCCCCTAATACACTTTCATGTTTCTCTTACATGTTAATAACAAATCATGATGAAATATATGTTATATATATTATTGTGAATAATACTTATAATTTATAATTAGAAAGCACTCAAATAGTGTAGCAATATTTCTAACAATTATTGCTCCTTGGCATGTATTTTAGTCTAGGTATACTCTTCTGTTTTACCAAATAGTAAAAAGGGGGTGCATTTTTTATTTTGTATTGTTTACTAAAACACAACAGATCAGAGTATAAGATTCCACCAAATAATAGACTAACCGAATCAAGTATGATTGAGTTTTATAATTAATTAGGTAATTTTTTTAAGTAGCGAGAACTTTCTTAATTTATTATGAGTTGGGGTTGATTCTTTTTCCTTTTTCTTTTTTCTTTCTATCTAAGTGGGTCCCTCAATGAGAGAGAAGTTTTGTAATCACGTACATGGGAGGGATTCGCACTCATATATAAAGGGTCAAGATTAGTTTGAGTTTGAGCATATGAAGTTTTGAAGAGTAGATATAATACCTGCCTAGGTGTAACTTCTCGTCGAGAATAAGGGAGCCAGCAATAGCTACTAAAACAAGCATGAGAGGATTGAAAACAGAGACGAACACTGGACCTCTCATGTGCACACACCACGCAATCAGTATCACCCCTAATCCTGAAGCTGTAACACCCTATTTATAACACCCACATTTAGTATATATATGAATACTCAAATATTCTGATGAACTCAACCAAAATCGACTACATTTTAATAATTACTTCAACCCAGCAATTAAATAAACTATTTTTACACAATATGGAGGCTAGCTAGTTCAAGGAAAACATCAAGCAATTAGATGTAACATGAATGTGTACATGTATAATATTAATAATGATCCAGAGTTTAAATATTGTATTTTTTTCCTCTCAAAAAGGAAAAGAAATGAAAATCACTAGGTTACACAATTTCTTTAAACTTCTTTCTTGAAAGTGTTTGGTGCATCAGGCATGGATGGTTATTTTGTTAAGATCGATATTTTTATATAGAAACTTATATATTTGTAAGTATATTGCGATCAATTCTAAAAAAAATAATTAAAATTATAAATATATATGTTATACCGTGTATGCCACACTGAGAAGCCTAATATTCCAACCTAACTTCCATTGGTTCAAATCCCTCTCTGTCCATAAAGCATAAACTGCTGTTTGAATTAATCCCATTAATGACATAAGAGCTGTGCTTGAATAATAACAAGGATAAATCTTGGTCATTTTAGCCTGTCAATGAAAACAAAACACCACAATTAATACTAAGAAAAATGAGTATTATCTATTTATAATTGTATATATATCATGCATCGTGAAATATATTTTACATATTTTCCATGTCCATGCTGTCAGCTCTGTTCTTGTAGACACATATGTACATCCTTCTCAAATAGAAAATAAAAAATTTGATATTAGCTTGAAATAATGAATAATACTAAATAACTCGAATATAAGTACTTTCGATTATTTTTTTATTGAAAAATTTACGAGTAAAAACTTTGAATGCATATGTAAAGTATAATTTTTTCTTTGCATTTTCCCAATCCAATCTTACTAGGAAAACTTCTCTTTGTCATGGTATATTGTTCTTTTTAATTATTATTATTATTTACCCTAATATATATATATTCTTTCTAAATTCAAAGAATGGCCTATAAGAACATTTACCCCTTTAGGAACTTGAGAAGTTGCAATTCACCATCAGAGTCCCCAAGGGACCTAACCCAAGAAAGTTACCCACTAAATAGCTTGACAGTGAAAATGTTGCCAACTCTCTATCTCTTTTTTTTTAATAATTAAAACTTTATAATTATTTGTTAAAAATGATATGTGGAGTTCTTACAGAAACTTTTAGAATTGCTAGCCCTAAATAACACGGGGCACTCCTTAAAAGGGACACACTGTTGCACCCTATAGTGTTTTTTACTCGGGAAATATTTTCAGCGAATTTCTTTTTTATGATTGTGTATATTGTAGTTATTTAGAGCATTTATAAATTTTCAGAAAATTCTGAATAATTTACAATGTAGAAAATAAGGTTCAAACATGTTACATTCCACGCACAAAAAAAAATTAGTCACGCGTGCAACAACTTGTTTTAAACCTAGTTTTCGGCATTGTAAATTATTCGAAATTTTCTGAAAATTTGTAAAATATTCTAAATAACTACAATGTACATGATCATAAAAAAAAAAAATTGCCGAAAATATTTCTCAAGCTAAAAACACCAAAAAAATGCACTGGTGTGCCATTATTGGGGTGGACTGGAGAATTCCCCAATAACATACATAGATAGAAAGAATCACCTGAACGATGAGCCATAAAGAGTAACTGGTGCAACTGCCCACAGACAATAAGCACCCCAAGACAGGATTACCAAAGTCATCCTTTGGTGATGCCACGTGGCTCTGTTGATGCTGACCGTGCTTCAAAAGATCAACGTGCGTTGACCAAATATTGACTTGGATTCCTTTGTAAAAGGTTAGAAGCATTGCTCCGCCTATTCCAAGTAGTGTTCCCAATACCTTAGCCTTCCCTGATGAGCTTCCCAAGTTCAGCTTCTCTAACCTGAAATATAGACTTGTTCAATTTTCAAAACAACACTTTTATTGCAGAAATATATGTATATAAATATATATATTTGTATATATACTATATATATATTTATAGATATATATATATATATATATATAACGGTGGACTTAAAATATAATGTATAAACACAATGGTATTTTTCAATTTGTGCTTTTAAAATAGAGGAATTTACATAAAATATTAGAAAATTTTCTAAACTTTGATAAATATGATATTTTTTTTTGTGTGTGAATTTTATATGGCATTTTATGTTTTCTTACTTTTTTATAGGATTTGTTTTCCAACATTTGTGTAATAATTTATTAGTCTTACCATATTTAATTATATAAGATTATTTTGGCTAATTTTGAATTTTCGTGAGAGTATTTCAGTAATTGTATGTATTATTTTTAATTTATTTTTTTTGTTTAGACATTGAAAAACGTTTTGTTTTCTTCTTTCATTTTTTTTTTATCTTCTATCAATATTTTCTCCGCTGTAACCGGTTACCACTATCAGAACAATTTTGATTTTTTAGTAATGTACTATTATCAAAATACCACCTGAATTGTAACTGGCTACTTAGTGAGATTTGGAGAAAAAAAACTGATATGAAAAAAATAAACTAAATTGATCGTGAATGTAACTGGTTACAATTAGATTTGAAAAAAAAAATATGAAAAAAAATTAGTTGCGCTGGTAACCAGTTACTTAGCCAGATCTGAAAACAAATAGGTTCCAAACAAAATATCTAAAATGATCATAATCGTAACTAGTTATAGCTAGGTTTGTAAAAAATAACCAGATTTGAAAAAAAAAAAAACAGTTATGATAGTAACTGGTTACTTATCTAGACTTAGAAAGAAAATCAGATCTATATAAAAAAAAAAAAAAATTGATCATTATTGTAACTAGTTACAGCTAAATCTGAAAAAAAAAAATCAAATATGAAAAAAAAGAATCAGTCGTCATAGTACTTAATTACTTAAACAGGTTAGAAAAAAACAATCAGAATTGAACAAAAAACCTAAACAAATCGTGATAGTAATCGGTTACAGTTAGAGCAGGAAGAAAATAAAAATCATATCTAAAGTGCAAAATCAAATGTGAAAAAGAAGAAAAGCAACAAGAACAACTAAAAGAATAACATTAAAACCACTACCACTACCACTAGCAACAGAAGAAGAAGAAGAAGAAGAAGAAGAAGAAGAAGAAGAAGAAGAAGAAGAAGAAGAAGAAGAACCAAAGGGTGGTGGATCGTCAGGGGGAGAAGGGCTGCATCGCCGACGGATGGTAGAGGTGGTGTCTTCGGCGAATGGCTAAGAAGAAAGAATCAAGTGGGGAAGGAGAGATGGAGAAAAGAGAAAATAAAAAAAGATAAATGTGAGAGAGAAATGAGAGGATGAGAAAGTGTGTGAGAATTTTGTGTAAATATATAATAATTTAATTTTTATATTTTATGAGATTCCCATATTTGAATTTTTTTTTTAAAATTCATCATATTTTGTAACATTTCTATTTTGTCTATAAATATAAAAATTCATCTTCTTTTGTAAATTTCTCTTTAAAATATGATGTTTTTTATATTTACATAAATATTTTCTTTCACAAAAGCCATCATAGTGAACGTAAGAGTAATAACGATGTTAGTTACAGTTAGTTTATGTATGTTTGTAAATCAGTCATTATATATTGTAAATTTCCTTAATTATTCAATGACCACTACAAGTGATCTAGATCTGTGCTCATGTTTGTGCCTCAGTTTAAAGATTAATATATATTTTTCGACTATGAAGAAGTAGATAACTATAATAAAATTATAAAATCAAATAAATTTTAATTAGCCATATTTAAATATATTATGACATTATATGTATATTTGTATATATACCTGAAGGAGACTGCTAAGATGAATGTTATAACAGGAATGAGGTTGTTCATGGCGGACGCAAATGTTACTGATGTTACATCTAAACTTGCAATATATAGATTTTGTGCCAGTGATCCCCTGTAATAATATAATAATAAGTATATGATAATATTCATTTCATTTTATTTTTTCATCATATATTTTTCTTATTTATTCATTTTTTTAATATAATTTCGCATTAAACTTCCGACAACAAGACTTGTGCACCCTACGCAACGAATTATTTTCTCCGCAAATGTTAATATATATACTAGATATAAACAATATTCAATATACATATTTCCTTAGTTTTATTTATAAATATTATTAATTATTTTTATTAAATTTATATTAATGTTATATAAATTTCAAATAAATATTTTATTTTATTTAAATAATTAATTTATTTTTATTTAAATTTATATTTGTTTTAGTTTTTGAATTTGGGAGTGACAACAAGAGATTATATATTATATGTTTAATGTAATATTAAATATTATACATGAATTTTAATTTTAAGTTTCTTACTAATTTAAAAAAAAAAGTAATTTATTACTAATTCACAGTAAATTATATTATATGTTCAATATGATTATTCTAATAAGTGAGTTTAAGTTTATAATTTTATTATTTTTAAATAATTGTCATTGTAAAATATCTCAAAAATATCATATTTTAATTTGTTTAATTATTTATTATTTTAAAATAATTATTATTGTAAAATATCCTTAAAATATCTTATTTTAATTTTTTAATTATTTATTATTTTTAAATAATTATTATGGTAAAATATCTCAAAATATTATATTTTAATTTTTTTAATTATTTATTTTATTTTATTTAAGTTCAAGTATTTATAAATTACTATTAAATATAAAAATATTCAGTTAACATTAAAAAAAATAAAAAAATATTAAAACAAAAAATTTTCCTTGTCTACAAACTCATTATATAAAAAAAAAAAATTCTCTTTTATATTTTTTTCATTCTATTTTATAATCTAGCTCTTCTTTCAATATTTTCGATATATACATACATGAATCTTAATAATAATATATAATATATTCAACAAGTTGAAAATAGGGGTGACATTTTTTATAATACTGTTTCTACTCGTGAAAATAGAGATATCCATTATATGCTTCATACCCCGTACATCTTTCAACACTCACTGTCATGGAGACATGAACAGTTAACTAAGTGGTTTATTAGTCATTATACTACATTATCTAATTTTCTAATATAACAAATTGTCCATTCTATCTCTCTAAACCTCGTTACCTTATATTATTTTAAGAGTAATGATATGCACTAAATATTAAACAATAACGTTTATATTTATTAATAAAACTGAGACTAATTATTTAAAAAATTATTATCATATAAGTGTGTAATGTTTGTGTAAATTTTTTGAGTATACATATTATTAATAATGTATATCTAAAAATATATTATATAGGATCATTGCCACATTAATTAATCACAATTAATTATATTGATACATTTCTTGACAAAAAAATTATTATGAAATTAATTTCTAATGATGGGACATTTTCTTAGTTTTGCATGTGATATTACTTTGAATTTTCATGTATATCAAATTATATTTCTTTATATATATCCAATTATTTTTCTATATTCACTTCTCCATAGTAAGTAAGCATATAATACATCAAGTTTAATAGCTACGATTGAAAATTTACAACGCTACAATCAAACAATAAATAATAATAATTCTGACTTTGAAAATATATTATTTTCACAAAATTACCAATTATGTTAAACATTTTATTTTTTAATTACAAAATAGTATCTTCCACATTGTGTGTCAATGTCAAGTAAATTATGTGGAATATAAATTGCTGTTACTTCACAAAGAATATATAAAATATATATATATATATATATATATATATATATGAGTGGAATGTACGTACCCAAATAACCCACATAAAAAGGCCTGAAAAAGAATCATCCAAGTCAGCTTTGGCCTAATTCTCCTGTAAAATTAATTGGCCATTTTATCATGATAAGATATCATACATATTTGTATATGTACGTACATATGCATTATATCTACAATCTATTCATATAATTAGCTTCTGGAAAGTACTTTTGTAACATAATAATCATTTATTCTAATTATGTCTTCCTATAAAGTTCCCTCTTAGAACTCCCTACATTGAACGAAGTTATAACTCAAATCCATCATATCTTTATGATCATTCCGTCAATACCAAAATTGTTCAAACACCAATATATAAACCAAATAAGCATCGAAGTGAACCGATTATTTTTTTACGTCCAACTTTTTGACGTTCATGAATGAATTGAACAAAAGTAAAAATGATTAATTAACTACACAAGACAAGAAAAAATAGAAAAATAAAGAAAGATTATAATTGATTGATTAAAAAAGTGTATACCTTTCAATGAAGAAGGCAAGGGGTAGAATAAAAGCAGTGGAGAAAACGAAGCGATAAGCTATAATGATTTTCAAGTTCATGCCATCGTTGGCAGCCAATTTGTAGAACACATTGACTCCGGCAAAAACAATTTGAACAACCACCATCATTAGAGCTGGCTTCAACTCATACAAACCCTCCAGTACCTTGCTCCTCTCTCCACCCATCTCTGCTATAAAGCTCTCTCTCTCTCTCTCTCTCTCTCTATATATATATATATATATATATACACACACACTAATACTACTACTATTCTCTACTCAAAGATGAGAGAATAATGAGAGAATGAGCGACAAAGATATGTGGCCAAGTGGCCTATTTATTGGGCAACAAACTTCACTTATTGGAACTTAACTGTTACCCTGTTTAGTTTATAGTATCACAAATTTCTGACTAATGATATTCAATCTTGTAAATATGAAATTAAAAAAAGGTTTGTCTATTTTGACAGGTGCTTGTATACGCATGATTAAAAACATTGCACTGATGTGACAAACAAAATATTTTTACCGGTGATTTAAATTAAATTCCGGTTTTCGAAAAGCTAACATGCCGCTCACTATATAATAAGAAACTAGGCATTAAAAATAAAGGAGCCATTGTCCACCATATATAGTAATTATTATAATCAGCAACCAATGTAACGATTATTTATTATATATTTTGTTCATATAAAAAAGTCGCACTAACTTCCATTTCACCACTACAAAAAATACTTCTTTCACAACTCGATTAATAACCGAGTACAAAAATTAAGAATTAAAGAATAAAATATTTTAATATTTATCACTCTTTAAACCAAAAAATAATAGATTTTCTTTGCATTGAAAACTAGCTAGTGTGTTTTTCAACAAACTTAGTAAAATAATTTCCTTCTTTTTGCACCACACACACTTATACAAATGTAAACAAATATATTGGTCTTGGCACTACAACAAAAAAGGTCTCCGTCGCCCGTAATAATACCCAAAGTCGCAGCTAAGAGTCATTAGCAGCGACATGTTGCCGCTAACATGTCGTCGCTAATATTTCGATACTAATGTCGATTATTAGCTGCGACAAAAAAATCGTTGCTAATATTGAGTATTAGCGGCGACAGTTTCGTCTCTAATAAATTGAATGTCACCTCTAATAATCGTGATCTTAGATCATATTTCGCCCTTAATAATATAATATTAGCGGTGACATTTGTCGCTCCTAATACTTTTATATAATTAAAAAAATTATTAAAATAATATTTTTTAATTTATAATATCAAAATTAAATATGCATAACACAACTAATACAATATTATCCAAATTAAATATTCATACAATAATATATTAATTAAAAGTTTTTTATTAATACAATAATATATAAAACATCTCAACCATCGGCGTCCTCCGTATTGTTCCATTCTTCTAGTGCGTGCAGTGGCTATGGTGCCTGTGGTGTGTGCGGAGGCATCGCCCATGGATACTGTGGAGGTAACGATGATCCTCCAAGTCCATACACACTACAAGAATAAAGCCTATTAGCGGCGTAATTATTAGCGGCGGACTAAGTCCGCCTGTAATGTTCAGAATATTAGCAGCGGACTTGGAGGGCCGCTGCTAATAATAAGGGAGCATTTTAAAAAATATTAAAAAATATATTAGCGGCGGATTGCACCACTATTAGCGGCGGACCATCCGCCACTAATAATCCAAAATAAATAACCGGGAACAGTTTTTAAAATTTATTAGCGGCGGATAATCACCTATATTAGAGGCGGACTATCCGCCGCTAATAGTATCAGCGGCGGATAATCACCTTTTATTAGAGGCGGGCTCTGCCGCTAATAATATTAATGGCGGCGGGATAAAATAATAGCGGCGGGTCCCGCCGCTAATGCTTATGAATACAAATCAAATTGGCACCACCTCTTCGCGTCTGTTCTCCTTTCTTCTTCTCCGATCATTCCCTTTGGTACACAGAGAAGTAGGAAGTGTAAGTATCCAATTTATATTGTAGTTATTTAATTTTGTTTTTTTTTCTTTAATTTTCTGTGTTATATGTAACCAATTTTTTTTCTTTTGGTCTAGAACCCCGTCGAACCAGTCTCTCTCTCTTTGGTCATTTCCATCATTTGGCCACACACGGCTGTGCCAGCCACAGGTACCACTCTTCACAAGTGTAGTTATATAGTATATATATATATATATTGTATTGGAAGCATATATAAATATATATTGATGTATAGTAAGAAATTATTCCAAGTTGAATTTGTACTTAACGAAAATATGTCTAACATTTACTTCTTATTGTTTCTAATACAAATATATAGTTAGTACCATTCAAAACAAAAGATAATAAAACTTGAATTATCCAAACAGATATGTATATACATATGTAGAGTTTTTAATAGTTATATTTTGTATAGTGACTATATATTTCAAAAATATATATATGATATATTATCTTTATTTTTAAATGTTGAAATCAGCACTTTGTATAAATCTTTCTTTTACTTACTACCAAACTGATCACAACCATATACATAATATTGAATAATTAATAAATTCGAATCGTTAAAACTTGCATTACCATTATTCATTGTTAAAAATTTATGTATTAAGTATTTGGTCCATATATTTTTATATATAATTTTTGTTTAATAATTGTCACTATTGTTTAAATGCAACATATGCATGTGATTATAAAAAAAATTAATACACATAAATTAATAATGGGTTATGTTTTGTTGACGTCGTTTTTCGTCAACAGATAAAAGAAGAGCACAAAAACAATAAATGACAATGGCCAAACGGAACAAACAAATCAAACACACGATTTTTTACGTGGTTCAGCAGTTAAATCTGCCTAGTCCACGAGTCTCTGCTATTAATCTCAAGATTATCTCTGTAAAATTCTTTAGTTATGAATTCTCCAGAGTTTTCTCTCAAGGATCAGAATTTCGGTCCTTTACAATGGTGCATGACTTCTCTATTTATAGAGAATGATGCAGAATACTATCCCACATATTTTGGGTAGTTACTCTTTTGTGAATAAAATAAATGGCTTTAAATGCCTATAATCAGATAAAAAAGGAAACGTCCCTGAAGACCAGGAAACGCATAACTGATTAAATAATATCCCACGATTCTTGGGGATTTACATTAATAAATGAGGATTACATCTCATGTTTATAATACTTGTTGATATTCAAAGCGGCGATCGCGTATCTCTAAGGCTCTTGCCTCCCAAGTTTCCCATCATTGCCCGAGCCAGTGACATCTCCCGAGCTAACGTGGCTTTCGAGATAGTACGTCGAGCTCAAGACCCCTGCTCCGAAGTTGTTCCTGAAGATGAGGGTGCTCTCAGAACTACCTTTCGAGATCGAGATCATTTCGAGGTCACGATACTCGAGGTCGTGTATCGTACTTTGTAGGCTCGATTTACAATCCTAGAGCATGCCCTAACCCTCACGAGACCATTTATTGCGAACTCAGCTTTCGAGGTCATATTTACTATAGCTCGAAATCTGGGTATAACATCTTGCCCCCTCAAAAGTATGTGTTCGAATCCTAAGAGAAGGAAACTTTTGAACTACTTCCTCTGGGAGACCGTACCGTCACACTCTTGAAAATGGACACGCGTCAGCCGGGTATTGCTCACTTTAGGCACTTGAGTACCTTGGAAACATGCCCACGATTGTCCGTCTGACAACTTTTCGGCGCCTTCTTGTCATTGATCCCCATCCGTTCGATCTAGTGAGGATTTCATTTGACGCTCCTGATTAATTTCATTTTTCCACTTATATATACAAGACCCCCCCTCTTCATCTTCTTCTTTACGTTTGTTCATCGTAAGCAAGAAAAGAAAAACAACCAGAAAACCAGACTCTCCTAAGAAGCTTCTGTCCTGCGCATGTTTTCTCGACCCAAGAAACAAAGAAATCCTGGTCTGTTCGAGTCAGTGAGTTCTTTCTTGCAACCTCTTCTTCAGTCGACGATTTCTCTGCAATCACCATCACTGTGTAAGTATGCCATTTCTGTTGTTTTTTTTACTATTTTTGCTGTGTATACTAGTTTACGTTCTTAGCATAATAAGATAGGGGGTTTCGTTTCGATAGGCTTTCAAGTTTCCTAGACTTCCCCTGCTGGATTTCGCATCATTGGTTTATATCCAGTTTTAACGTTTGAGCAAAGTTTCAATTTTCTGGGTTTTGAAAATTTTAGGCCATGTTTCTTGTCTAATAAGTTTTCGGGTAAAAACCCTTGTCCTTGACAAATGCACGAAAACCGAGAATGCCCTTCCTGGCTAACCGCCAACTTTCTTTCCCTTGAATTTCGGGATTTTCAAAAAATCTTCCACGCTCCTTTTCTCTCCCGTGGAACACACGCTCTGACTCTTTAGTAAGGGTCTCAATATTTAATTTCTTATTCCTAAATCCCCGAGCTCATACCATCGAGCTCGTGATTCTTGCATGCATGGCCCTCACCATTTTTTCTTTCTCGTTAGATGTCACAGAATCTGGAAAGACGGTGGGGGTCATTGCGAGCCATCCCTTACGAGTCCAAATCTCCAAGCCCAGAATCACTGTTCGTCCGGAATCAGCGTCGGATACAAGAATACGAGCTCGCGCGCGAGCAAGAGGACACTCGAGCCCACTATCGCCGTCAGATAGACGAGGTCATTGAAAAGAAGAGAAGAGTTCTTCGGGAGGCCATCTATCCGGAGCCCAACCTAGGACCTAGGCCAATTCCCCTCGACCCTGCGTTAAAAGTCACGGTTGCATATCATCCAGGGGAACTCAAATTTTCTTTAATGGCGAAAACTTCGTCCTCACAGCCTCGGAGAGAGATGTTCGAAGCCGAGCTCTACCAGAGCTCGGTTACCACCACCGACCAAATAACTGACATTTTGGCCCTCCATGGCCTTAGTTCCTTGGACACCCTGAAATGTCGAGCTCCAGCCATTCATGAACGAAGCTGTTTTGCCCCTGGGGGCCGCGACGTCAGCGTGAAATATTCGGCCTGGAGCCAGGAACATATGAGGGCAGGAGCTCTGCTGCCCTTGAAGTCCTTTTTCAGAGACTTTGTTGATTTCGTTGGGTTGGCTCCATTCCAACTCAACACCAATTCATACAGGGTGCTGTCTGCCCTGAGGTCCTTGTTCCACGAGCTGGGGTGGGAAGGACCTTCACCTCAAGAGATCTTATATCTCTTTTGTTTGAAAAGTAACCCCTCCTGAGCTCGGGGAGGAGATGGTTTTTATTATCTTTCGAGCTACCCCAAAGAGATGAAGATTTTTTAAGATCTTCCAAACCACCCTCCTGACTCCAAAAAGGCTTTTTTCTGGACAGACGGTTTGTCCCTGTCTTGACATCGATCGTTCAGGCGGATTCGTAAGTACTCTTGTTACTTTTATTATTATTATTTTTTTGAGCTCGGAATTTTAGCCCTTAAGACCGTACTTAGCTGAAATGTGTTTCGCTTTTCAGCTAATTTTAAGCGTCCCTCCCCCACTAAGGCAATGGGGGAGCACAGAGAGGCCTTGCTCCGACTTCCTTATGGCAGGAGGTCTATTTCGTATCTTCTTCAAGAGGGAAAGCTCCGAGCCTGTGGGTTATTGGGAGAAGCCCAGTCAACCTCTGACTGGTCTAATAAAAAATACGAACGTTGGGAGGAGGTGCCCCTGCCTACAGGCGCCCTTCCTCCGAGGAGAGAGAGGAGGCCAACACTCCCAGTTCGTCTTAGGAGTCCGCGGTCCGGGAATGAGGCCAACGATGAAGCCTCGAGCTCGGACTCAGATGAAGGTAAAGTCCTCCCTACCTCGAGGATGTGGTCCCCCACACTACTAGAACACAGGCCCAATAGGTTAGTCTCGTGCCCACAGGATAGATACCACTTCTACATATGGAGTTGGGTAGACGACTGTGTCCATAGGTTCGATAGTGGGCTCGGGAAATATGATACCATGTACACCACGGACGAGGTGTGGAATGGGATAGCGGTGCAGTACGGGACCAATGACTATAGGGACCTCTTGAGGTTATCCTCTACTTATAGGGAAGGCACTCCCCCCGCCTCCTCTGAAGACAGGGGAATTTCATGGTCCCCAAGTTCGAGCTCGGGGGAGAGTTCCAGTTAGGTTTCCTCCATATCACTCTGTTTCTGACACCGAAATTACTTGCTGTAAATTTCTCTTTTACTGACTCAGTGTTGTGACTTGTGCAGAAGAGATGGACTCTGACCTCGACGCCCTTATCGACAATGCAGGCGCCAAGAGGAGCAAATGCCCCAGGGCAGGGTCGGCGAAGACCAGCCAGCCGGGGAAAGGCTCCAAGAGATCTAAGAAAATGCCTCATCCTCCCCCGTCGGCTTCGAGCTCTGCTGCTACGTCGACTGGCCGGATCAGCGCCCCCACGACCTCGCAGGCTGTCGTCTCTGCGGTGGTACCAGCCTCGCTGGCTGGTATCCCTGTCGTGGTCGAATCCCAACCTCCTGTGGCGGGTCAAACGTCTTCTGCTCAGCTCCCCAAGAGACCCTCTGCTTCTCGAGCTCAGAAGCTAACCATCTCCACCCATATGGACTCATATGTGGTGGATAACGCTGCCGGACCTCATGGATCTACGCTGATTTCGGATGTCATGTCCCGGATCGGCCAGAGCTACGGCAGTTTCGAGGCTCCTCAGTGGCAGTGCCTAACTGGCACCCGAGACCGCACTGTCCTGTACGAGAAGAGTATCGAACACACTGCCGCGGTAAGTATCCTTCTTTATTCCCTTTGCTTACATTCATACTGTCCTGAGACTAATGGTGGTTTCTTTCTTTTTTTCAGGCTCTTGCCTTCACTGCCCAGCTCAATTACGAGCTGAACAACGAGATCCATTCGAGCAAGACTCATGCTCAAGAGGAGAGAGACCTCCACCTTAGAGCGAACGACGATCTGAAGGCGGTGAATACTAAGCTCGAGGCAGTGGTTAAGGAGCGTGAGGAAATGGCCAAGGAGCTCGGAAAGCTTAAAATTGAACTCGAGGAGCAGAAGAAAGATAACATCCAGCTTCGGGAGACCAACAAGAAGCTCGAAGAGGACAAGGCCGCCACCTTCGACTTCATAGAGGATGTCAAAGCTCGCCTTACCGCCGAGTTCAAAGACAAGAAGGAAAAGGCGGTCGACTCAGCCATGTACCGGATGTGGGCTTATAACGAAGAGCTGGACACCAGCTTCTTGGGTCCCCACGAGGCGCCGTTTCTTGAACGATGGAACGCTCGGCTCGAGAAGGAGGAGGCCGAACGGCTTGAGAAGGAGAAGGCTGAGCAGCTCGAGAAGGAAAAGGCTGCTCTGGGCACCGTTTCGGAGGAAGCTCAGGAGAATAGCCATGCTATTCGTCCTGAGGGGTTCGGTGCCACTGATGCTGAGAAGGCCAATGATACTCCTCTCTCTTGAATCTGACCTCGGGGAGATCAGTTATCGGGGCTGCGTCCCCTTATTTCTGTAACTATTTTAATATATGTCCACGGGGCTGATACAATTTCTTTTACCATTTTTTTTATATGCTTTACATTGCTCGAAATATTTTGCATATTTTTAAATGGATGAACCGGTTATGTTTATTTAATTCATACAAACATAGTTTGGATTTGGGCTCGAAATTCGATGCATTCATGCATAGTTTATTCGAATTATTCGCTTCCGACCTCGTTACTTATCAAGGTCGGATATTACTTTAACCATGAACTCGAAAGTACTTATATGGTATGTAATATGAATGATTTGGTTATCTTTTTAGTCACTTTTCCTTATCCTCAGTATTTTGCCTCCGAGGTTATAAGTTCGAAACTATTTTCCTTTAAGATATTCCAGCCTCGATCTCGACATATTTCGCAATAGGTTTAGGCTCCCATTTATCATCGATCGATAATTTGGCTGGTTTTTTCCAAACTTGTTGTGTTTGCACATCTGGTTAACTCCAAATGTTTTAGGTTCTTGATGGTCGGTTATATCCGATCTATCTAAGCTCGCGTATTTGGTCATATCCAAATACTTTGTTTTTGATAATTCGGTTATGTCCGAACTATCTAAGATCGCGTATTTGGTTACATCCAAATACATTATGTTTTTGATAATTCGGTTATGTCCGAACTATCTAAATCGCGTACTCGGTTACATCCAAATACTTTATATATATTTTTTTATTTTTTAAGCTCGTGGTATGTATACCAATGATGCCCCCTTAATATCCTATGAGTGTGACCATAGGTTATTAAATTAAGGGAGATTGCAAAAATAAAAATACATTACATGTGAAACAAAGCAGACCTTTTATTTGATGAAATTCAGAAACAGACAAACAAACAAACAAACTAGTACAGATAGAAATTCATGGTTACAGGCAACACTTCCTACACTATTGATAATATGGTCTAAGGTGTTCGCCATTCCATGCTCGTGGTATCAGGCTCCCATCTAATCTCGCAAGTTTGTATACGCCAGGTCGGATGACTGATTCTATCTGGTATGGTCCTTCCCAGTTTGGCCCGAGCACTCCAGCTGCTGGATCTCGGGTTGCTAAGAATACGCGTCTCAAAATCAGGTCTCCCACTCCGAACTTTCGATCTCGAACCCTTTTATTGAAATATCTTGTGGTTCGTTGCTGGTAAGCAGCATTTCTCAGCTGAGCCTCTTCCCTTTTTTCTTCGATCAAGTCTAGGGTTTCTTCGAGCCAAGTGTGATTTGAATCCTGATCGTAAATTTGAGTTCGAATCGTTGGGATTTCGACCTCGATGGGCAACATCGCCTCGCATCCGTACGCTAGAGAGAACGGGGTATGTCTCGTTGATGTCCGAGGTGTAGTTCTATATCCCCAAAGGACTTGAGGTAATTCCTCGGGCCATCGTCCCTTCGCCTCCTCCAACTTCTTCTTTAGAGAACTCTTGAGGGTTTTGTTAACGGCTTCGACCTGACCATTCGCTTGAGGGTGAGCCACTGATGAAAAGCTCTTTATTATACCGTTCTTGTCACAAAAGTTGGTGAATAAGTCACAATCGAACTGGGTTCCGTTATCAGATACAATCTTTCTTGGTACTCCATATCGGCATACGATGTTCTTTACCACGAAATCAAGGATCTTTTTTGAAGTTATGGTTGCCAATGGTTCAACCTCTGTCCATTTTGTGAAGTAATCAACGGCGACCACAGCATATTTTACTCCACCCTTGCCAGTTGGGAGTGAGCCTATGAGGTCGATGCCCCATACCGCGAAAGGCCATGGGGATGTCAACATGGTCAGTTCGGAAGGTGGAGCTCGGGGTATTGTTGCAAATCTCTGGCATTTGTCGCACTTTTTCACGTACTCGAAAGAATCTGTTTTAATGGTTGGCCAGAAATATCCTTGGCGTATAATCTTCTTGGATAGGCTATGCCCCCCGGTATGGTCTCCGCAGAACCCTTCATGAATTTCTGCAATGATCTTCTTAGCTTCGGGAGGAGTTACACATCTAAGCAGCGGCATGGAGTACCCTCTTCTGTATAACTTTCCATCTAGAATGGTGTAACGAGGAAGTTGATACATCAACCTTCGAGCTCGATTTCGATCTCTTGGAAGAATTCCATTTTCGAGATAATCAACTATTGGACTCATCCAGGTTGGTTCTGTTTCAATCATACACACATCTTCCTCGTCTGGCTCAGTAATGCTGGGTGCTGATAGGTGTTCTACGGGTATAACATTCAGCTCTTCATTTTCGGCGGAAGTGGCGAGCCGAGCTAAGGCATCTGCATTTGAGTTTTGTTCTCGGGGAACCTGTTCGATTGCATAAAACTCGAAATACTCTAATACGGATTTTTCCTTCGCAAGATAAGCTGCCATTCTTGTGCCACGAGCCTGATATTCCCCCAAGATTTGATTAACCACGAGCTGGGAGTCGCTGTAGCAATGTATAGCTTTGGCCTTGAGCTCTTTTGCTATTCGTAGTCCCGCAAGTAGAGCCTCGTATTCAGCTTCATTATTAGATGCTTTAAAACCAAATCTTAAAGCAGAGTGAAATTTTCTCCCTGCAGGAGTGATCAGAATAACTCCTGCCCCCGCTCCATTTTCATTTGACGAGCCGTCGACGTAAAGTTTCCACAGCTCGTGGGCTGTGGTTATTACCTCGTCGTCGGCTATACCAGTGCACTCCACTATGAAGTCCGCCAAGGCTTGTGCCTTAATGGTCGTTCTTGGATGGTAAGTGATCTCGAACTGTCCGAGCTCAACAGCCCATTTAAGGAGCCGACCTGACGCTTCTGGTTTAGATAGGACTTGCCTAAGTGGTTGATCTGTCAGTACATGGATGGGATGTGCTTGAAAGTAGGGGCGGAGCTTGCGAGATGAGTGGATTAGGCTGAGGGCAAGCTTTTCCATCAATGGATATCTTGACTCTGCCCCCAGTAATCTTTTGCTGATGTAATAGACGGGTTTCTGCAGTTTTTCTTCTTCTCGAACGAGCACCGCGCTTATCGCGTGTTCGGTAGTTGAGAGGTATAAGAACAATACTTCTCCCATCTCGGGCTTCGATAGGATGGGTGGTTCAGCTAAGTGCTTTTTGAGCTCGTGAAAGGCCAGCTCGCACTCCTCTGTCCATTCAAACTTCTTACTTCCTTTCAATAAGTTGAAGAACGGAAGGCCTCGATCCGTTGACTTCGAGATGAACCTGCTCAGGGCGGCCATCCTGCCTGTCAAGCTTTGGACATCTTTATGCTTCCGAGGTGAAGGCATATCAATCAGGGCCTTTATTTTGTCGGGACTAGCCTCGATCCCTCGAGAGTTGACAATAAAGCCCAGAAATTTTCCCGAAGATACCCCAAAAGTGCACTTCTGAGGATTTAGCTTCATGTTGTATTTCCTGAGTACGCCAAAGCACTCATCGAGATCATCAACATGGTTCTTGTTAAGTTGAGACTTTACAAGCATGTCATCAACATAAACTTCCATGTTGTTCCCTATTTGCTCTGAAAACATCATGTTTACGAGCCGCTGGTACGTGGCTCCAGCATTCTTGAGTCCGAATGGCATGACATTGTAGCAGTAGAGCCCTTTGTCTGTGATGAAGCTCGTATGCTCTTGGTCGGGGGCATGCATGGGAATCTGGTTATATCCAGAATAGGCATCCATGAACGACATCAGGCCATGCCCCGCCGTGGCATCCACGAGCTGGTCAATTCTTGGCAGCGGAAAACAGTCTTTTGGGCAGGCCTTGTTGAGGTATGAGTAGTCAATGTAGGTTCTCCACGTCCCATTGGGCTTCAGGACTAACACTGGATTGGCTACCCAATCAGGGTAAAAAGCGTCCCTAATGAAATTGTTCGCTTTCAGCCTGTCAACTTCCTCCTTTAGTGCTTTCTTTCTGTCTTCGTCCAGATGTCTTCGCTTTTGTTGCTTCGGGGGAAAGCTTTTGTCTATATTCAATGCATGGCTCGCTACATTCGGGCTTATCCCCACCATATCTGAGTGTGACCACGCGAAGACATCCTGGTTTTCCTTCAGAAAGCAAATTAATTGCTATTTCGCCTCGTCTTGGAGGTGTTTTCCGACCTTCACCTTCTTTGAGGGATCAGCTGCCTCGAGCTGAACTTCTTCGAGCTCCTCCAAAGGTTGGAGGTCAACTTTTTCCTCGATCCTCGGATCGATCTCCTCATCAATTTCCAAAACCGTCCCATCTTTATTTTGTATGATAACGAGTGCCTGAGCGCTCGTTTGTTTCTTTCCCCTCAAAGAAATGCTATAGCACTCCCTTCCTGCCAATTGATCTCCTTTTAAAGTCCCGACCCCGCTTGGGGTTGGGAACTTAAGGGGTAGGTGCCTCACGGATGACACTGCCCCCAGCCCGACCAAGGCGGGTCTCCCGAGCAGTACATTGTAGGCAGATGGTAACTCTACCACCACGAACTCCATCATCTTGGTCACCGAGACTGGATAGTCTCCCAAGGTCACGGGGAGTTCAATGGATCCCATACAAGCAGTCCCTTCTCCTGAAAAGCCGTACAAAGTAGTTGCACATGCCTTCAGGTCGCGAAGGGAGAGTCCCATTTTCTCGAGGGTCGCCTTATAAAGAATGTTGACCGAGCTCCCATTATCTACGAGAACTCGGCGGACTCTCTTGTTGGCAAGCTGAAGGGTAATAACCAATGGGTCATGATGAGGGAACTGAACATGAGATGCGTCCTCCTCGGTGAATGTTATCAGTTGTGTTTCAACCCTTTGGCTTTTTGGTGCCCTTGGTTCGGGTTCACAAGGAGACCCATCCCCTGTCTTCAACTCGTTAACGTATCGCTTTTGAGAATTTCTGCCCCCTCCTGCGAGATGAGGCCCTCCCGAGATGGTTATTACATCCTCTCCATCAATCGGCGGGGGCCTGTCTTCTTCCCGAGATCGGGAGTTATTATTTTGTGCCGTCGAAGGCGTGGCTACTTTCTGACTCGCAGTAGTCTGTCCGGTACTCTGGTTTTTGACATACTGCCGGAAATAACCTCTCGAGATCAACCCCTCGATCTCGTCCTTCAGCTGTCGACATTCATCAGTGGTGTGTCCGGTGTCTCTATGGAACCGGCAATACTTACTGGAATCCCTTTTTGACTTTTGATTTCTCATTGGGTCTGGACGCCTGAAGGGGACCTGGTTTTCATTAGCCAGGTATATGTTTTCCCGAGACTCGTTGAGTTCGGTGTGTACTTTATATACGGAGAAATACCTTTCTCCTTTCTTTTTCTTTCCTCCTTCAGCCTCGGGGTTATTTCCCTCACTCTTTTTCCTCTTGGAGGGATTCTCCGAGGTAGGCTGTGGAGCTGCTTGGTCAGCCGAGGTTGAGGCGGAGTTAATGTTTATCGTTGTAGTTTCGGTCTGCGAGGTTGCCTTCAGCGTTGACCTCGCCTCCTCTACATTGACAAATCTCTGCGCCCGTCTGTTAAACTCGGTTATTGACCTCACCGGTTTACCTTGCATGTCATCCCAAAGGGCACTTCCGGGTAACACACCAGCTTGGATAGCCATCAGGTGCCCACTGTCATCCACATCTCGAGCCCGTGCGACCTCTAGATTAAATCTTGTCAGGTAGCTTTTTAGTGTTTCGCTCGGCTGTTGTCGGACGTTAGTCAAAGTGGATGCCTCTGGTCTGACTCCCATCATGGCTCGGAACTGCTTCTTGAAGTCCCTAGACAACTGATCCCATGAAGTTATCGAGTGTCTCTTGTACTTTTCGAACCAACTCTTAGCAGGTCCGGCCAATGATGTTGGAAACAACATACACCTGAGCTCGTAACCCACATTACTAGCTCTCATAATAGTGTTGAATGTACTCAGGTGACTGCATGGGTCGGTTTTTCCCTCAAATGATGGGACGTGAGGAATCCGGAACCCTTGAGGAAATTGCGTGTTAGAAATATTTGGAGCAAACGGCTCGAGCTCCTCGTCAGAGTCCTCATATCGACCGTTCCCTCATTCATTCTTTAAAAGCCTAAAGGCTTTTTCGAGCTGATCAATCCTTTCTTGGACTGGGTCCTTAGGTGGTGTCTGGAATTGACAGTCATTGATCATGATCCCAGGCTCGCGCCTCCGTGAGGGATCTCTACGCCCATTTAGATGATTCCTTAGGTCCGGATTTGTCTGATCTCCCTTCCCCTGCTCTGATTCAGATGATTCCGCAGGTCAGGACGGGTCTTGCGGCTTCCAGTATTTTTATGACCTCGGTCGCGTTTACTGACGGACCTGGTCTCTCCGGACTCGTCACTGGTGAAACTCATTGATCGGTCGTTTCGAGATGGGTTCTTCCCATGTCGCCTTGTCTCCGCAGTGCGAGACCGGGACGTCTGACTTCTCTCAGATTGTGCGCCTCTCCGCTCCTGGAAAGTCTCCCTGTGTCCTTGTCTATCCCCCGTACGCCCTTGATCCTGATTCTGAGCAGGTTGAGCGTTTCTGCGGGGAGGTGAAGGATATCTTATGGGAGATGGAGGGAACTGCATAGGCGATGGTGGCTGCCTCCCTTGCCTCGGCCTAGAGGGTCCGGAATTTACTCGAGATGGGTCAGTCGCGTTCGGTGCGCTACCAGGAACCTGAGTCCGAGCCTCGGTAGGAGCTCGGTTATTCTCAGTTCCTGCAGGCACTTCCGCAGGTGGATTAGGCGGGACCCGAGCTCGGGTATTCCTCTGGGGCCTAGGAGGAGCAGATGGCTCTGCTGGTGCTGGAGGTTGAGTCGGCCTTCTCGTGGCAGCATCTTTTCGTGGTCTTCCACGGGGCCTCCGGGGAGGAACATGCACGTCCCTTGGAGGAGGGACTTGGTTTTCGCGCGAAGGCGGGGGCTGAGCCACCTGCGCCTCCGCGGCTATCCTAGTCAACTCCTCATTCCGTTTGTTGGCTTCTGCCAACAGCTGTTTCAACTGCCGATTTTCCAGTTCTACAATAGGAACGTAACGTTCAGGATTGTAGTATATATCCTCATCCCTCGGTGGAGGCGGTGGTCCCCGGGAATCGGAGGATCCACTTCTCTCCTCAGACTCCGGGTTCTCCATTGGTTGTTTTCCAGGACGCCTTGGGTAGCTTTCGTCAGGGGTGTTCTGATTGTTTGTAGCCATGAATCTCTCAGGGATGACTGCTTGAGGCTCTCAATGAAAGCACCAAACTGTTGACGCCGTTTTTTGTCAACAGATAAAAGAAGAGCACAAAAACAATAAATGACAATGGCCAAACAGAACAAACAAATCAAACACACGATTTTTTACGTGGTTCAGCAGTTAAATCTGCCTAGTCCACGAGTCTCTGCTATTAATCTCAAGATTATCTCTGTAAAAAATTTTAGTTATGAATTCTCCAGAGTTTTCTCTCAAGGATCAGAATTTCGGTCCTTTACAATGGTGCATGGCTTCTCTATTTATAGAGAAGGATGCAGAATACTATCCCACATATTTTGGGTAGTTACTCTTTTGTGAATAAAATAAATGGCTTTAAATGCCTATAATCAGATAAAAAAGGAAACGTCCCTGAAGACCAGGAAACGCATAACTGATTAAATAATATCCCACGATTCTTGGGGATTTACATTAATAAATGAGGATTACATCTCATGTTTATAATACTTGTTGATATTCAAAGCGGCGATCGCGTATCTCTAAGGCTCTTGCCTCCCATGTTTCCCATCATTGCTCGAGCCAGTGACATCTCCCGAGCTAACGTGGCTTTCGAGATAGTACGTCGAGCTCAAGACCCCTGCTCCGAAGTTGTTCCTGAAGATGAGGGTGCTCTCAGAACTACCTTTCGAGATCGAGATCATTTTGAGGTCACGATACTCGAGGTCGTGTATCGTACTTTGTAGGCTCGATTTACAATCCTAGAGCATGCCCTAACCCTCACGAGACCATTTATTGCGAACTCAGCTTTCGAGGTCATATTTACTATAGCTCGAAATCTGGGTATAACATGTTTGATAGTTATTAGGTGACAATGATACTGAATTTGATACAATGTTCGAATTGCTTTTCTTTTTATATATGATATAAACTTTTTATGTAATTGTTAGATATTATAAATCCTTTATATTGTTTCAGTACTATCATTTTTTAAGTAGTTTGTCATATATGCTTGCCATTATTTTTATATCATATATGCAGCCCATTTTTCCATTTCAGTATTTTATTGTTTATATATGGCAATGACTCTTTTAATTATGAATAAACAAAAAATGTATTTTTAATTATTTTTTATTAATTTAATTAATTAAATAATAAAAGTTTGATATAATATTATCTAACTAAATAATTTAATTTAATTTGTTTATTGAATAACATTGTCTAATATTAAATAGTTATAAATTACATTAATATAAAAATTGATAATTATATTTAATAAAATTATAAAAAATTATGAATAAATAATAATTTATTTTTAATTATTCTTTATTAATTTAATTAATTAAATAATATCTAATTAAATTATATAATTTAATTTGTTTATTGAATAACATTATCCAATATTCAATAGTTATAAATTACATGAATATAGAAATTGATAATTATATTTAATAAAAGTATAAAAAATTATGAATAAATAATTATATAAATAATAACTTATTTTTTGATTAATTTTTAATAATTTAATGAATTAAATAATAAAAGTTTGATATAATATTATCTAAATAAATAATTTAATTTAATTTGTTTATTGAATAATATTGTTAAATATAAATTACATGAATATAGAAATTGATAATAATATTTAATAAAAGTAGAAAAAATTAAGAATAAATAATTATTTAAATAATAATTTAATTTTGATTAATGTTTAATAATTTAATGAATTAAATAATAAAAGTTTGATATAATATTATCTAAATAAATAATTTAATTTAATTTGTTTAATTTAATTTCTATTCATGTCAAGTTTTTATTTCATATATTTGTTGGTAGCTTTCATTTATATCAACAATAATAAATTTCTTTATAATTTTTTTATGTAACTTATCCATATCATATTTTATACTTTCATAAACTTAATTCCTAGAATTTAGTTACTCAATGTAATTGATTTTATTTCTTAATTTAAATCAAACAAGTGCATGCATTTTAAGCACTTGCAAAAGTTAGATTAATAAATTGACTAAAATAAATATACTTGTGTATGTCATTGTTGTAAGTGGTATAGAAACACTTGTTTTATGCTAGCTACTTTTGTGCTCTCTACTTTAATCATCTTCAATGGTGTATTTTATACTTATTTGCAATGTAATGCCTAACCAACATATTGCATTTTTTTTATACTTAGTTTTATATTATTTTGGTTTGAATTTTTTTCGTGTATCTTTTGGTATTAATTTTTTTTTATCAGGACAGCGACACACCCACGACCCCGACACACACACGACCTTGGCACACCCTCAATAGGTGTGGATATATTTTTTGTAATTAATATCTTTTGTATTTTTTGAATAATTTATTTTGTATTTGTTTAGTGTATAATATTTGAGTTTTGAGTCCTTTAGTTAGTATCCTTGGTATGTAAATCTTGACATCTATTGTTAAGATATATGTGTTTGTTCTTACTTTATTTTTTAATCTTGGTATGTAAATAATTATAGGACTGTTTTGGTTAAAAACAAAATTTAAATGATAATTTAAATTAATTTATAAAATATAATAATAGATGATTTATTATTAAGTAAAATATATTGTTTTTGTTAATATTGAATAAAGAAGATTTAAACTTGATCAATCAGATTATTAGCACCCATATTTTCTTTATCACCATTTTCTTAATTATATAATATTAATTAAACTAAGTGCTAGAAAAATATACAAATTCAATTAAAATTAATTTAAAATTTAAAATATTTTTTTAATGTTTGAATCATTTTTAAATTTTAGTAATAAATTTTGAATTATTTTTTATTTTAAAAAAAATTGTAATTATTTTTTAAATTAAAATTGAAACAAACTAATTATATCACGTATGTGTTACTCCATTGCCATTATTAGCGGCCACACCAAATTTTTTGAACTACTTATTAATTTTTGTCAAAAAAAAAATGTATTTAGTCAAATAAGTGAAAGCTTTTATACTACTAACTAATTTTCACCGCAACTTGATATTTTTAATAGGGAAACTAATTTTGTTTAGATTGTGAAATTTTTTGAAACAAATTTAAGATAGTTTATTTAATAAAAAAAGTGAGTATAGAAAAAAAAAACAACAATAAGTGCATATTATCATGTTATTTTGTTCTTTTTTCTCCTTTTTGCTTGAACATATATTATTATTATTATTATAATTTGTAAAAATAGAACAAAAAAATTAATTAGTAGTTAATTTATTTTCTTAGTCTCGGTATGTTTGTGATTGATGGTTGTTGACTACAACCATCAATTACATGGATATCGGCACATAAATGATAAGTTAAAAAATATTATTAATAAAATTTATCTAATTATTTAAAAATATAAATTAGTCTTAAAGTCAAATAATAATTAATTTATAAAATTATTATTATTATTATTACAAATTAAAAAATTATGAATAAATAATAATTTATAAATTACATGAATATAGAAATTGATAATTATATTTAATAAAAGTTTAAAAAATTAAGAATAAATAATAATTTATTTTTTAATTAATTTATAATAATGTAATTAATTAAATAATAAAAGTTAGATATAATATTTAATAAAAATTTAATAAATAATAAATTAGTTTAGGAAAAAAAAATTAATTTGTTTATAAATAACATTATCAAATAAAACATCATAAAATAGCATAAGATATTATAATATTGCATAAGATTTCAAAAATGATAACAAATCTCCTTTGTTATCCATTTCTATTCACATTACTAAAACTCACACTCTTATAACACTTTAGATGGCGATTGACAAGACTTGGACAACATTGAGAAATCGTGGTTGTCAAGAATATTGGAATGGTTTGCAAGCTTTTTTGAGGATGGCGTCGGAACATAAAGATTCTGATGGAAGAATTAGGTGCCCGTGTGTAAGATGCAATAATAATAGATTTGAATCTTTGGATGTAGTTCGGGCACATGTATTCGATAGGGGTTTTCATCAAGCTTATGATAAGTGAATTTTTCATGGTGAGGTGGAAGAAATTGTTGCTGATGAGGTGGTTGATGAGAATGAAGACGATGAGATGATTCAAGTTGTGGAAGACTTCCTTTTACCGACAACTGAGGAAGTAGAAAGGGATCCCGGTGGGAGTTAGTATTATGACGAGTTATTTGAGGAGATTGAAGCGGAGTTGTATCCTGGCTGTGATTGGATTTCATCCCTGAACTTTTTAGCAAAGTTATTGCATCTAAAAGTTAGAGGGAAGATGCCTAACAACATATTTGATGAATTGCTGAAGTTGTTAAAGCTTGCATTTCCTAAGGAGAACAAAATCCCCGGATCGTACTACGAGGCGAAAAAGAGATTGAAAAAATTAGGGTTGGGATACGAGTCCATTCATGTGTGCCAGTATGATTGCTGCTTATTTTACAATGAGCATGCATCTAAAGAGACATGTCCAGTATGCGGAAGTAGTAGATGGATTACTTCTGAAATGACGAAAGGAAAAAAAGTGCCACACAAGGTGATGCGTTACTTTCCGTTGACCCCTCGGTTGAAAAGATTATACAGTTCAAGGATTACAGCAAAACACATGATATGGCATCACGCCGGGAAATCAAAAGATGAAGGGGTGATGCGACACCCGGTGGACGGCTCTGCGTGGAAGGACTTTGATGCCAAGCATCCTGATTTTTCAAGGGATCCCAGAAATGTTCGTCTGGGCTTAGCTGCTGATGGATTTAATCCATTTGGCAACATGAATCTTGCATACAGCATGTGGCCTGTGGTGTTGGCAAACTATAATCTGCCACCTTGGTTGTGCATGAAAAACAATTATTTCATGTTGACCCTCCTTATTCCTGAGCCAAAATCACCCGGTAAGGACATGGATGTATTTCTGAGACCATTGGTGGATGAGTTGAAGGATCTGTGGGTTAACGGAGTTGATACAAGAGATAGTACGACCAACAGGATGTTCAAGATGCGGGCAACCCTTTTGTGGACAGTGAACGATTTTCCAGCTCGCAGTAGTTTGTCTGGATGGAGTGGTCAGGGATACAAAGCTTGTCCTACGTGTAATGAGGACACAACTTCCATCCGAGTGATCGGTAAGACTTCTTACGTTGGTCACAGAAGATTCTTGCCAAGTACTCATCAAATGAGAAGAGACAAAGAGTTCAATGGAGAAGTTGAGAGAAGACGTCCTTCGAGACGGTTTACTTGTGAGGATATACTAGAACAAGTTAATGCTCTTGCAGCGCAAGTTCCAGGAAAACATGTCCAGTTTGGGGGTGTGAAACGTAAAAGAGGAGTAGATGAAGGTAATTGGAGGAAAAAAAGTATTTTTTACGAGCTTGAGTATTGGTGTACAAACAAATTAAAACACAATATAGATGTCATGCATGTTGAGAAGAATGTGTGTGATAGTCTCCTTGGCACCATCTTAGACAGTGATAAATCTAAGGACACCACTAATGCCAGACATGATTTGAAAAAGATGGGTGTGAGAGAATCATTGTGGATTTATGAAGATGAGAATGGGAAGCTGATGAAGCCGCACGCTCCTTATGTGTTAACTCCGGCGCAGAGGCAACAGTTTTGTCAGTTTATAAAAGGAGTTAGATTTCCAGATGGTTTTTGTTCAAATTTGAAGAAGAAAGTGTCCGAGAATGATACAAATATTCTTGGGTTGAACTCACACGATTGTCATGTGATAATGCAACGATTACTTTC
Source organism: Humulus lupulus (assembly GCF_963169125.1). NCBI lineage: Eukaryota > Viridiplantae > Streptophyta > Magnoliopsida > Rosales > Cannabaceae > Humulus > Humulus lupulus. The sequence goes on from NC_084798.1 coordinate 39,147,559, forward strand.
TCTCGGTGTTCGTAGGTTTCTTCCAAAATCTATATCGACCACTATTGCAGAATTGTGCAATTTCTTCAGTAAAATATGTTAGAGGACTTTAAATGTTAAAGATATGGAGGAAGCACAAAATGATCTTATTCAGATATTGTGCAAGATGGAGTTCATTTTTCCTCCAGCTTTTTTTGACATAATGATTCATTTGGTATTGCATTTGCCAGAAGAAGCAATATTGGGTGGTCCGGTATTTATGAGGTGGATGTATCCTTTTGAAAGATACATGAAAAAATTAAAGAATTATGTGGGAAATAAAGCTCGCCCTGAAGGGTCGATCGCCGAAGGCTATGTTGCAGATGAGGCTTTGACCTTTTGTTCAATGTATTTCAAAGGCATTGAAACAAGATTTAACCGTCTTGATCGAAATGAAGATGCAACTTATATCCCACGAAATCTTGCAGTTTTCCAATCTCAATGTCGTCCACTCACAAAGGGAACTTTGAAGACTCTCGATCATAAGACTCGTGAAATAGCTGAGTGGTTCATACTTGAGAATTCTCCTGAAATTGAGCCTTATTTAGAGTAAGTTTATTCTCTTATAAATTAGAACATGTGTTGTTATTGTCATTTTTTTTGTTATCAAGAATCGTAACATTATTCTAATTAACAGCGAACACCTACAAGAGATTAAACAAAAATACCCAGATGGTGATCATGATCGTTTGCATAGGAAAAATTTCCGTTCGTGGTTTCATAAAAAAATAGCTTTGAACTTTGAACTTTGAACTTTGAACAATGATTTTATTAATGATATATTTTGTGAATCTAATATCATTCTATGTATTTAGATATATGACCTGCACAAGCTTGGGTCTTTGGATAACGGTGATGAACTGTTAGCTTTAGCATCTGGGTCAAATCATTTGTCAACCTTTTACCAAGGTTGTATAGTCAATGGTGTTCGATTTATTGCACACGATCGAGACAAAAAGCGCACCACACAGAATAGTGGAGTGTCTGCTCCCGGAACAGAAGGTTTTAATTTTTACGGCATGCTTGAAGAAGTGGTGATACTTTCTTTCACTGGTGCATATTCAGTGGCATTATTTCGGTGCAAATGGTTTAATACAAATCCAAGAATGAAGAAAACAGTCATTGAAAATAATGTCACCAGTATAAACGTCAATGGTGAATGGTACAAAGATGAGCCGTACATACTTGCTACTCAAGCTAAGCAAGTTTTCTATCTCGATGATTTACTTAGAGGCCGTGATTGGAAAGTTGTAGAAGATGTGAATCATCGACAGATTTGGGACATTAAGGACAATTCTGATGAGGTTAATGATGTTATTGATGTTGTACATGAAACAAGTTCATCAAATTTTTTGTTGACTGTGGACCTCGGAGAGTTGATTATGCAATCTGATCAACCTGCTGCATATGTTGGAGCTGATGAAGATGGTGCGACGAAGCTGATATGTCAGAACATGAGGACGTTGCAGATGCAGAAGATGAATTGGTTGTTGAACTTTGTGAAGATGAAAATGTGTCTCCGATTACTGATGGAAATGATAGTGATTACTCTGTTTAGTTTTTTTCTATTTGTGTAACAGAACTATGTATTTAAATATAATGAAGTGTTTTTTTGTAATTATAATATAAGATATTTGAGCTTTGTGAAGATGAAAATGTATCTCCGATTACTGAAGGAAATGATAGTGATTACTCTGTTTAGTTTTTTCTATTTGTGTAACAGAACTATATATTTAAATATAATGAAGTTTTTTTTTTTTGTAATTATTATTATTATGAATTCAATGTGATATACTTCTATTTAATGCTAATTACTAACTAATAAATTTTAAACTGAAGTATAATGTCAGCTGATATAGCTACTTATCATGGTGGAGATGGTGGGGGTCAAGACCCGCCAGATCCTTCTAGGGTACCAACATCTTGCGAGTCAGGTTAAATATTGCATATCAAAGTTATTTTTAGAAATTATATTGTTAGATAAATATAACATCAATACTAATACTGATTATTGTTAATAAATTTTAAAGCCCCGTCGACGAGAAGAAAAGGCCGTGGCCCTGCTAGTAATAATGTTCTTGAAGAACGAAGGAAAAAAGCTGGGAAACCATTGGAACTAGAGCTTGATCCTGTGACCAACAAAGTGGTTGGGCAGGAGGATCAAGCTTTTATTCGCATGTTGGGAACTCTAGTTTCCATGTTGTGTCCGAGGCATTATTTGGATTTTGCTGATGTACCTCAACAGTTTAAGGATCAAGTGCTTGATTGTATGAGGGTAAAAAAATTACAAATCTAGTACTTTTCATTATTTAATTCCATTATTTACAAGTTATCTAATATTTTTTTTTCCTAATGCAGTATTACTATAATATAGATGGTCATCCACAACGTGAGTCAGTTCTGACAACTCTCAACAAGGAGATGGGGGAAAGATATCGCGAGAGAAAGAACTATAGACATAGACACTTCAAAAATCATTATGCTGGACCAGAAGATTTGGAGAATGTCCTCTCTAAGCCACCTAACCATTGCACTAAGGAGGCTTCGCAGCTTATTTGTGAAATGTTTTTGAGCGAAAGATTTTTGGCTTGTTCCACTAAAAATCAAGCAAACAGAAGACAAATGAAGTATGTAACAACACAAGGCACAAAGTCGTTGGCAGCTAAGCGTCACGAATATGTAAGTGAAGATGTTAATTTAATTTTATAAAATAACACATTCTGAAACATTTTGTTTACATTTGTATAGGAGAACCCGCATGCGCATGTTGTTGATACTTGGAGGGATGCTCATATGAGAAAATCGACAAAATCTTTTGTCAATGAGGCAGCTCAACAAGATTATGCAAGTGAATAGTATTGTTTTCTTGTTTCTAATGTTTATAATGTTTCTAATTTTTGTTTATAATGTTATCTTTATACAGGAAAAAATGGCGGTTGAGGTTGAGAGATCACAGAATGAGAGGCAAAGTCAACAGCAGAGTGAGGCATCTCTAAATGTATCTGGTGTTGATTCGTCCCCGGTCGATCAATACGAGATACTAAGTAAAGTACTCAGGGAGAGATCTGACTACCAAAGAGGAGTGGGTTATAGGGCAAAAGGGAAGGAAAAAAGGACATCCTCTAGCTCTACAGATCAAAGTCAGTCCCAAGAAAATACTGCTGCTTCGCCTAATGAAGATATGAGAGTTATGGCTTTGCTGGTGAAGGCAATTCGTGAGACGTTTGAGACCTCGACAACTGTGCGTCCCAGTAAACTGTATAACCCAATGTTTGACAGTTTTCTGCAGAGGCATTTGCCACCACAATCCGAAGGCGCTTCGTCTTCTCAGTCTCCGTCACAGCAGTATCAGCCTCCGTCACAGCAGTATTAGCCTCCTTCACAGCAGTAGCAGCCTCCTTCACAGCAGCAGTTCCAGCCTCCTTCACAGTATCTGCCGCAGTAGCTATACCAGCCTCATCCAATGTATCCGCCACATATGTCGTCGCAACAACCTCCTCAGTATCAAAACCAATACATTTTTGGACCCCATTCTCAGTCTCCTCCACAATATTTTAGTTTTACCGATTTTCCAGGAGGATCGATGCAGCCTCCGCCACAGCCACAGCCTCGAGATCTGTTTGGGGACCTCACGCTCGGACGATCATCACAACCACCATATATTCCTTCACCGCCATCGCCACGTCCGCCACAACCACCGCCATCGTCACAGCCATCATCCTCACAGCCAGACCAAAATGTTGAAGATGAGGACAATTTCAATATTAATCTTAATGACTTTCTTTAGTTACTAGTTTATATATTTGGACTGAATTAATACTTTATTTATTTTTAATGACTATAGTGATATTTACTAGGTTGATAAATATTAAAACTATTTATATTAATTTTAATGTTAGTTATGTTTAAATTAATTAAATGTTTATTTTTATTAAATTATATTATAAATTATTTTTAAAAATAATTAAATTTAATAAATATTAATTTATTTAAAATTTAATTTTAAAAAAATTATAAATACAATAATAGCGGCGGACCCCGCGGCTAATATTAATGCCTCGGACATAGTTATTAGCGGCAGAACCCGCCGCTAATGTCCGCTGCTAATAATTGCTTATTAGCGGCGGGTGTGTCAGTCCGCCGCTAATAATCATTATTAGCGACACTTTTTTAGGCGCGGGGTATTAACGGCGGAGTCCCCCGCCGCTAATAATGAAATTTGTTGTAGTGACATGTATTGTTAAGGATATGGCGGAGGTTGAGATAACGATCCACTCATATGAGGAGGTGGGGGTTAGGAAGAAGGTCCGCTCATATGAGGATAATAAGCCTGCGGGTACGGAGGCATTGACCATTGATACATATATGGTTGGGTCGAAGGTTGAGATGAAAAATTTGGTGTTGGTGTGTCGGGATGGCCTGGTGAAGGTTGAGAAGCCAAAACTTGAGACGTGTACTGTGCCTAATTTTCAAAAGACGATAGCCTACACACTTCTCGAAAAATCGCTGATATGTATTCTGCATCTCCACGTTTGTTGCAAGACTTTTTCAAGTGGAAGCTGCTGATACACGTACTGAAGCTGCTCATTCATGACCTTGACAATTTCAACCAATTCACGTATTTCCCCAGTCGACTATTGAGGGGGTGCCTGAGATTGAGTGTTTTGAGAAGGATGGGTTAATGTTTTTCCCTTTAATTTGCGGCTAACTCCTCGCTGGTGGCACTGCCTTTCACCAAGAACCTGACTTAGTATCTTCATTTGATCGACTGAGGAAGAATCATCGGTACCAGATTCAACTATCTGCTGAGTCTCAGCTTGAAGAGTTGAATTCAACTGTAAAAACGCCATAATCTAGTGCTTTGTAAAACATTCACATATTCATTGGTTTATAAGAGAAAAGTCATTTATTATAAAAATTTCAGTGGGGTCTTGCTAAAACATGTAAGTTGGGCCCAATAATTTAAAAAGAAAGTATCGGTTTTCATGCAAAATTCTAAAATAATCAAAAGTTCAAGTCCCACTGATAAATTTAAAAAGTCCCATTAAACATAACATTAATAAAAGAAAATGGCATTTAAAACTGATCGTTTCTCGTCCATAGGTTACCCCCACGCACTACAAGAAAAAGGCTCTACAGCGATGACTTTTGTCGTCGCTGTAGATCAAGAAGTCCTCGCTGTAGGTAGATAGCGATGACATGTCGCCGCAACAACGACGTCGCTGTAGGTCTGTATGTGTAGCAATCTACGTCGACGACAAAATGCAGTCGCTGCAGTAGGGTTTTAATACAGCGACGCATGTCGGTCGCAGTAGGAAATATTTTTTTTCGGTTGGACTGGGATATTGCGACGACATGTCGTCGCTGTTGGTGGTGCAAATATTTGAAAATTTGAATTTAAAAAAACTTCTACAGCAACGACATGTGGTCACTGTAGGTTCGTCGACCGCTCCATATACAGCGACGACATGTCGTCGCTGTAGGTATACAATTTTAAAATAAAAATATATTTAATTAATTATATTGATTAAAATTTATTTAATAAATTATGAAATATTAATTAAATAAATAAATAATACTAATTTATTAATTAAATAATAAAACCAATTTAACAATATTCATAATCTCCAAAATGTAAGATAACAAACCATAAGTAGTATTGTCTCCAAAATAAAAAAAAAACAACACAAAATATTAATAATTTAAAAATAGTAACTTAATAAAACTAATTGTCATCAAAATCAATTCCAAAGTCATTATCGTCGGGTTTTTGTGTTGGTTGTAGTGGTTGCTGTTGTGGTGGCTGCTGTGGTTGTTGTGGTTGAAAGCTTGCCATCATGGATTGTATCATGTTCATGTCCAAGTTGACAGGCTGAAATTGTGGAGGTTGGATGCTCGGATTTATTGTTTGCAAATATTGTCGCATTTGCTGGAAATTGTTGTTCTGGGTCATAAAGGCTTGACTGAAGTGTTGAATCATGGACTGGAAAGCCTTAGGTGGTATCGTCGGAGGGCCAATTTTGGTGGACGGAAATGGTGATGCCTCTGATTGTGAAGAGGATCCGGTGGCGCTTGAGGCAAATGTACTAATGCCCTTCAACTTCCGTCCAATACCTCGGTTGTGGCCACGTCGTTGACCAAGTACCTTTGAGACGACTTGTGTCTCATTGACATTGGCACTTCCTGCTTCAGATTCAGATTGAGATTGAGATTGGGATTGTGTCTGGACTTCTTGCTGCAAGGCATCCTGCAGTTTAGAAACAAGATAGTTAATACATAATATAATTGAATAATATACATAGATACAAAACTTAGAAAGTTACTTACATATGCATCCTTAGCATTCGTGTTCACCCATCCTTGTGCTGGATGATTGTGCATGTCATGGAAGGTATTGATAATGCTGGACAGTTCCTTGGTCTGAAGATTCATCTTTAGAAAACAAAATTTAACAAAATCTCAGTTAAATATTGAAATTATTATTAAGATAACTTAAAATATTTCAAATTATCTATATATTTTTATTTACCTTCTTAAATCGAGCAGAAGCATAAGAAGTCGATCCATGGAGACTTGGATACTTCTGTTTTGCTCTGTTGGCAACATTTTCCTTTGAGTGTGCCATGAACTGTGGAGTGGTTAAAAGGTCAACCAACTTCTGCCAATTCTTGTTGTCAAAGTGTCTTTTCTGGCTGTCTCGATATCATCATACCCTCCATGTTCATCGAAGTGTCTTTTCTTGCGACCTTTTCTATCCTTGTAGCGATCCTGAAACTCTTGCTCAATCCCAGTCTCTATCAGTCGCCACTCAGAGAGAGCTTTGAAAAGAATGAAAAATTCCTTAAAAAAATGGCGAGATTTTTTTAAATTATATAAAAAAAACATTACACGTGAATAAGTAGATAAATTTACCTCAAGTTTTTGCATCAATCCAATCTTGTGCTCATTCGGAACACTCTGCCACGAGTCATAATATAACGAGACATGGTGACCAATAAGTCTCGTGAACAACGTCCCAATATCACCAACTACTTTGTAGGTTCCCTCCTTCAGATCAAATTGTAGAGCCAACGTACCTTTATTATCGTTGACGAGCTGTTGCAAATTTTTGGATCGAGACCGACCTTTTCTTTTTGCGTCAGCCGCTGTATATGTTAATTAAACAATACAATTAAATTGAATAAAATAATAACAATTTGTCATTTATTGATAAAAGATAGACTAATTATAGTATATTACCTGTCTGACAAGAAGTAGGAACTCGCGTGGGACCTGGAGGAGGAGGAGGAGGAGGATCCGCTCCATCACCGCCATGAGAACGAGCAACAATAGCAGACATATCTTTGCAGTTTAAATAATTATTAACTTAAACTCAATTATAGTTGGAGGTTAATTACATAACTTAAATAATTTCGGTAATGCAGTTGAAACTATTGAAAAACAAACATTGTTGAGAAAAATCATATATTGATTGAAAAGTCTTCAAATTAAAGCATACACATTAAACATACAAATATGAATATGCATAAGAAAATATTATTCATCATCAATGTCGATTCCTACATCATCATTTGTACTTTCTAAATCATCTTCACTAATTTCTTCATCATCATCGTCATTGATGAAATCATCATCCACATCCGGAACAGATCGAGACGTTTCCCCAATTATGCTGGTGTGACCAGGTCAATCCAAATGCATAATCTCCAACTCTCCTAATTCCACATTGAGTACAAAATTTGATGAAGTGCTATCGTGTACGACATCAACCTCATTATCATGTTCAATACTTGGATGATCCCTGATCTTTTGATGATTGACTTCTTGTACTACCTTCCAATTTTTGTTTCTTGAAGGATCTTCCAAGTAGAAAACTTGTTTTGATTGAGTGGCAAGAATAAATTGATCGTTCTTGTACCATTCAGAATTAATCATGATACTAGTTATGTAATTCTCAGCCACATTTCGACCCTTGCTTGCATCAGTGTTGAACCATTTGCATCGAAACAATACTATCGAGTAACCATGGGAATAACATAACTCTACAATCTCCTCAAGTTGGCCATAGATAGTGAAACCATCGATTCCTGGCACCGAAACTCCACTATTTTGAGTGGTACGTCTTTCGTCATGACTATGGACCAAAAACTTCACACTGCTAACAATGCAAGCCGTATAGGAGTATGAATTCTTATTGGACCCGTTTGCTAACGCAAATAATTCATCAGCACACTCAGTTGACTGTACTTGCCGCAAACGACCCTTCTATAAAGTATGACACAAAAAAAGAAAACACAATGAGATGAGTATTAATCGATAGGAATTTCGTAAGAATTCTACGGCTTCAATAATTTACCTTCAATTTAAACCAGATAGGGAAATATTTTTGATGATTTATGTTTGAATTTTCTCGAAGGTATTCACTGTATAACACAAGGATTAAGGTAAGATAACAGTTTCCATGAATTAAATTTAATGAATTCATATATGTGTTGAGCTACTTACTCCATATATGGTTGGATTTTAGGGAAATTGTTGAGTACAAACCACTCCGCTTCTTTCCGATGAAGATAGTCAAGGGATATGATTTTCTTTTTGCTACTTGGACGACATTGTGATTCAAAAACTGACAACTGCCTTTTAGGAATAACAATATCTGCATTTCTTTCCGGTCGATTAAATTTAGTCTGTACGCCTTGAAGATATTGCGAACAAAAAGTCAAAGCTTCATCGGCAACATAACCCTCTGCTATAGAACCTTTAGGGCGCGCCTTATTCCTCACATAATTTTTCAACTTCTTCATGTATCGCTCAAATGGATACATCCACCTCATGTAAACTGGTCCTTCGAGGATAGCTTCTTGCGGTAAATGAAGAATTAAATGAATCATTATGTCAAAAAATGCTGGAGGAAAATTAACTCTAACTTGCACAAAATTTGTATCACTTGATCTTCTGCATTCTCCATGTCCTTAACAACCAATGTAAGAGCACAAATTTGCTTAAAGAAATTGCAAAGTGGACTGCAAACATCTGTATGTACTAGCTGAAGTGGTTTTGTGGCTCTTGAACCTTTAGCAGAGAAAGGTCTCTTGGTCATTTTGTGTAATGACCCAACTATTTCTAAGACTTAGATCATTTAAACCTACTAGACATAACTACTACTTTGAAGAGAACATACATGAGAAAATTCATAACTTTATTGAAAATTTTAAAGTAATATTTGTAATACATAAATGAGCTCATTAATTTAAAAATAAAACATAACTTTTAAAAGAAATTGTTTACAAAGCTAAATGTGGAAAATACATAAAAACGTAATTTAAAGAGACTAAAGAAAACACGTGTAACGACCCAAATTCACTAATAAGGCTTAATGGCCTTGATTAGTGTGCCAGGAGGGCATGATGGGAATTATGTGTGATTATTATGACTTAAGCATGTTATATGATTACTTGAGTACTTGAGATGCATGACTATGTGTGTTAGTGTGCATATAGGCCCAGATTAGGTTAGAAGGGCATAATCGTAATTTTAGCCATTATGGGCATAACTGCTTTGATATATGTGATAATTGTTGAGACCACATTATTATGTGGATATATCTGTAATCTGTGACTCGAGACGATCCTAGTGAGCAAAGTAGCGTAAAAGTCATAGCGGGGATTTATACCCGGCTCGGGGTGAGCTCAGGGGTGTAAATGGGAATTTAGTGGATAAGCTGGAGATTATTATGATATTGAGGAAGGCTATTGGTGATTAGTAAGGTATTGGGAACTAAGCGGGAAATAATAGGGACACTCGAGGAAGTAGCGGAAATTAGGCAAAATGACTAAAATACCCTTAAGAGGACTAAAGGATTAAAGTTAGCTGTGAGGGCATAAAGGTCATTTGACTTTTAAGGAAGGGTATTACTGAGGTTTTAAGATAGTGGGATTTATAGAATATCAAAAGGGTCTGAAAAAGAAGGGAAAAGAAGGAGGGAAAAACAGAGAGAGTTTCTTGAGTCGGTTTACACTTTCCTTCACCTATTTCTGGAGAATTTCTGGAGTAAAGCTTAGAGGAGAGCTGGGATAACTAAACCTCAAGGACTTTGATCTAAGGCTAAGGAATTGACAGAGGTTTAACAGGGTTTCACCAATACTTGAGGTAAGATTCTAGAGTTCATCCATTTCTGTTTCTGGTTTTTAAGTTGTGGTACTTGTGTTGAATTGAATGGAATTGAATGGAACTTTAGGGAATTCAGGCTTAGGGCTGAGGAGCAGCAAGCCAAGGGAGCCTAGGGTTAGCTTGTGGGCGAAATTCTATCAAAGGTATGAATTCTAAGCTTTAGTTTTGATGTTCAGCTGGTTTATGTTGGGTTCTGAAGTTTGGAGGTGGCTATGGTGAATTTTGAGTTTGTGATTGCATGTGCTTGGAGTTTAGATGTTTAGGGTGCTTGGGATGAGTGGAGTGTGGTCATGAGGTTGTTTTTAAGTTTGGGTAAGAGTTGGAAGAGGTTTGGTTGAGGTTGGCTCGAGAGAAATCGCACAAAGGAAATTTTGGTGTTGGGCTGCCTGTGACTAGCGCTACAGCGCTAGCCTTTGGGCGCTGTAGCGCTAGGCCCATATGCTGGAAGGGTTTTGGTTCTGTCTGTAGCGCTATAGCGCCCTCCCAAGAGCGCTGTAGCGCTACCCTGCCTTCTGAAGGGGATTTTGGGGTATTTTGCAAGGGTTTTTGACATAAGGTTTGGGGTTTGGTTCCACCACCTTGTTTGGTGGAACTAGGATATCCCGGGGGCTCGGGATTAGCCCCGGGGCTAGGTTTTGAACTTGAGGGTTGATGTTGACTTTGGCCATGATTGTGTTTAGGTGAGCGCTAGGGCTCGAGTGGGATCGTGCGCAAGGTGTCGAGGGATTAAAGCTATTGAATTGAAAGGTAAGAACACTGCACCCGAATGTATGATTGTGATGGGACTAAGTGCTCCCGAGAATTGTTTTGTGTCATCGTTGGTATTATGCCAAGGGACACGTGTAAGCGGTCTAAGAGTACCGTTCATGAATGTAGCGCATGGGACACGAATTGGCCACTGGGAGCTAGAAACGAAAGGATAACAGAGGGAGCAGCTTGTGAGCGCTAGCCCTGGTTATCATCTGTGCATTGTGTTATATGAGCTGATCTGCTTTGTATATGAAATACTTGACTAATGATAAGCTTTGTATATGAAATACTTGACTGTTGATATGCTTGAAGTTTATGAGATGCCATATGTGAGATTGACTTGACAGCTAAATGTGCATGTTCTATTGTTAATATGTGTTCTTGCTGGGCCTTGGCTCACGGGTGCTACGTGGTGCAGGTAAAGGCAAGAGCAAGCTGGACCAGGCCTGAGGTGGAGAGCTCCGAAGTGAATGTACATAGCTAGCCGTTCGATCACCATGATCGAGGAGTGTGTCAGGACAGAGATCACCTAACCGCTCATTTTTGCCTTAGCATGGCTGTTAATGTATTTAAACTTTGTAACTTTTGTAAAAGGCTTTTAAACTGTCAATTTTGGGATCCCATGTTCGTAAACAATGTTTAGTAATGAAAACGTACTTTTGAGACCAAAACACTTTTAATCCTAGTTCCTCTACTATTTCAGTACACGGTTTTACTTTAATGACTTGATAAGCAAGTCTGGCACTTTATAAACACACAGTGTAGCGGTCTTGGCTATCCAGGGCGTTACAACACGTTGTCCTCGAATCAACACGCAGCCCATCCACTCCATTCACCTCAACACACACACCTAGCTTCCAAGAATCCTTCCACCTTTGTATCTATTTTCCTGCATCACACTAAAAGAAAAAGAGTGAGGCTAATGCTCAGTAAGGAAAAACTACTAACAACATAAGACATATACATAAAGCTATATCATAAACATATCATAAACATATACTATAATCATATGTCATATACTACTACAATGACCATTATTCTAATTTGGGCTTGTTAACTAAGCAAGTCATATGCCCAATAGATTTGTGGGGCTTGCTAGCCAAGCAAGTCATATGCCCATAAGTTATTGGGGCTTGCTAGCAAGAAAAGTCATATGCCCAAGGGTCTATAAGCATACTATACATAATGTAAAAATTGCATAACATAAGATAACATATCATATCATATAAACACATATAAAGTTCTATCCTATTTTCCTTACCAACATCGGAATAATTGAGAACAAATGCGGGACTTGGAACACTCCTAATCCAATAATAGAATAGTGAGTATTTCGAAAGGAAAGAGATGAAAAGAATAGAACTAAACCACCAAGAGGAAACTTACCGAAAAGACACCGTAAGGTCAAAAAACTTAAAAACCTAACCACAAAACCATAACTAAAGAAACTAAGGAATCAAATAGAATTGAACATAAGAATAAGGGTACCTTAGTTGACCTTATGGATTGGTCTAATTCCAATACCGAAATACTCCAATCCTCACTTCCCAAGTGTTTGATAAAGCTTAAGAATGGCAAAGCTTTTTCCCAACCCAAGTGTTTATCACTCTTATGGTCTCACTAGAACCTTGGAGTCTGATCACAGCTGAAGAGTAAGTGGAAGGGCTGGGTACTAGGTCCTATTTATAGAGTTCTAGGAATAAATATCTTCTTTTTTGGCTTTGAATAAAAATAATGAATTTAATTGAAAATATAGAATATTCGTCAATCACAGGCTGAAGACTCAGTCAAAACTATCCAGGGCAGGTCTAAGGAGTCAAAGCTTGTTTTTAAAAATTAAAATAAATAAATAAATAAATAAATAGGGCGATATATCGTGTGGCGATATATCAGCTCTGACCTAATCCCGAGTCTCCGTTCGTCCGTTCGTGCAACATCAACGCATTTTCCGTATCCTTTGTCAGGCGATATATCGGCTCTCATCTGCGATATATCGACTTACGTGAATATTTTAAACACGTAATTGCACTTTTCCAGCATAATTAAGGTTGGATAACTGCTTTGACTGAGTCAAACTACGATCCTAACAGTTTCTGGTGAAGACTAAAGCTTATATTTCCTTATTTTATCATTAAAATACTAATTCCTTAATAATCATGCTTATGACAAGTGTCATATTCTTATTGGCTCTATCTAAACCTTAGGTTATAATGATATCATATTTAGGACCAGCAATATTAATCAAACCATATGTTATAATTAATATTATTAAACTATAGGTTAAATTTATAAAATCCATAACTATTGCTAGGAGTTTCCAACTAAGTCCCAGTTTGAACCAAAATCCACGAAATCTAAAATATTACAACTACTACTAACTAGCTAACTAAGTAAACATTCTGGGACTCTACAATTCTCCCCTAATACAAAGAATTTCGTCCCTGAAATTTACTTACCAAACAATTTCGGATACCGAGCTTGCATGTCCTCCTCCAACTCCCACGTTGCCTCCCGTTCAGATCTATTTCTCCATAGGACTTTGACTATCAGAATACTCTTAGACGGTAATTGTTTCATCCCTCTATCTAGGATGCTAACTGGATGTTCCTCATAACTCAAGTCTTTCTGGAGTGCTGTCATATCATACTTGAGAACGTGATATGGGTCTGACACATTTCTACGTAGCATCAAGATGTGGAACACCTTGTGACTATCTGCTAGTGCTGGTGGTAAGGCTAATCTATATGCAACTGCTCCCACTTTGTCCGATATCTCAAAAGGACCTATAAATCTAGGACTAAGCTTGCCTTTATTCCCAAACCTCTTCACACCCTTCATAGGAGATATTCTTAAGAAGATTTGATCTCCGATTTTGAATTCCACATCACGCTGCTTGGCATTCGCATAACTTTTCTGACGACTCTGAGCAGTGAGCATACACTTTCTAATCAATGCTACTACATCCTAAGCTTCTCTAACAGCTTCGGGTCCTAGTAGTTTCCTTTCTCCTACCTCATCCCAATGTAACGATGATCGACACTTCCTTCCATAAAGTAGCTCGTAAGGTGCCATCCCGATCGTTGACTGGTAACTATTGTTGTAGGAGAATTCTATCAGTGGCAAGTACTTACTCCATGATCCTCTGAAATCAAGTACACAAGCACGCAACATATCTTCTAAAATTTGTATGGTATGCTCAGACTGACCGTCTGTCTAAGGATGAAAAGTTGTGCTAAGACTTAACTTGGTGCCCATAGCTTGCTGCAAGCTTCTCTAAAATCTTGATGTAAACACTGATCCTCTATTGGACACTATTGTCTTAGGGATTCCATGCAGTCTTACTATCTCTTGAACATATATATCTGCGTATTGTTCTGTTGTATAGGAAGTCTTGACAGGTAGAAAATGAGCTGACTTGGTTAATCTATCTATTACTACCCAAGCCGAGTTGTGTTGCATATTCGTTCGAGGCAAACCCGTCACGAAATCCATGGCTATGTCGTCCCATTTCCATTTTGGAATGCTAAGTGGTTTCAATAAACCTCCAGGCCGCTGATGTTCTGCTTTCACTTGCTGGCATACTAGACATTTAGACACGTACTCTGCTATTTCTTTCTTCATTCCTGACCACCAATACATTTCCTTGATGTCGTGAGTCATCTTGGTCAACCCTGGGTGAATTGAGTATGGGGTATTGTGCGCTTCTTCTAAAATCTTCACCTTAATCCCTTGATCGTTTGGCACGCATACCCGATCCTTATATCTTAATAACCCCTGCCTTGATATTGAGAAATCTGTGGCCTTCCCTTCTCTAACTACATCCATATGTGTTACTAATGTGTCATCATGCCCTTGCCCAATCCGTATATCTTCTAACAAAGTTGACTGAATGGACAAGTTAGCCAGTTTACCAATGACTACTTCTATTCCAGCATTGATCATCTCCTGCTGTAGCGATTTTTATATTCCAGCTAACGCTGCTAGACTTCCATAATTCTTCCTACTTAGCGCATCAGCAATTACGTTTGCTTATCCTGGGTGGTATACAATTTCGCAGTCATAATCCTTTACTAGTTCTAACCACCTGCGCTGCCTCATGTTAAGCTTCTTTTGCGTGAAGAAGTACTTTAGGCTTTTATGGTCCGTATAAATCTCACACTGTTCTCCATAAAGATAATGGTGCCAGATTTTTAATGCAAAGACCACCGCTGCTAACTCCATATCGTGTGTTGGATAGCGTTGCTCGTAATCCTTCAACTACCTTGAGGCATAGGCTATCACCTTGTCATTCTACATCAGCACACAACCCAATCCTTGCTTCGACGCATCGCAATAGACTACAAACTTATCATTGGGCGTCGATACACAAAGTACTGGTGCTGAGCATAACTTATCCTTTAGAAACTGGAAACTCTCTTCACACTTATCATTCTAGTTGAACCTCTGTTGCTTTCGAGTCAGGTTGGTGAGCGGAGTGGCTATCTTAGAAAAGCCTTCTACAAACCTCCGATAATAACCTTCTAGTCCCAGAAAACTTCTTACTTTAGACGCATTCTTTGGTCTTGGCCAATCCTTTACAACCTCTAATTTAGATGGGTCTACAACAATTCCGTCCTTGGATACTATGTGGCCGAGAAATGCTACTTGTGAAAGCCAAAATTCGCACTTCTTGAACTTGGTGTAAAGCTGATGCTTCTTTAGTCGTAACAAGATTAGCCTGAAATGTTTCTCGTGCTCGACTTCATCCTTTGAGTACACCAAGATATCGTCAATGAACACTACCACGAATTTATCCAAGTAGTCCTTAAAGACCCTATTCATTAAATCCATAAATGCAGCTGGAGCGTTGGTAAGACCGAAAGACATGACTAGAAACTCGTAATGCCCATAATGAGTCCTAAAAGTTGTCTTAGGAATGTCTTCTTCCCGTACCTTGAGCTGATGTGTAACGCCCTGGATAGCCAAGACCGCTACACTGTGTACTTATAAAGGTGCAGGACTTGCTAATCAAGTCATTTAGTTAAAAATGTGTTGTTAGACCATAAATGTGCTAGGGTTAAAAAGGGTTTTGGTCTTAAAAGATACATTTTATATAATTAAACATTTTTACACATGGGATCCCAAAAAGAAACAGTGTTTAAAAGTCAGTTTACAAAATCTCCAAAATACAGACAACCATCGGCCACTCTAAGGCAAAACAGATGTTTATAGCTCTCCTATTCCTGTCATCCTCACAACCGTGGCGGCTGAGCAGCTGGTCATGTACATTCAGCTCATAGAGCCCTCTAAGTCAGGGCTAATCAAGGTTGCCCTTGCCTTTACCTGCACCACGTAGCACCCGTGAGCAAAGGCCTAGCAAGAAAACATAATATACATCACAATCAACAATAACAGATGAATAATCCTTTAAGCATGATCGAACACTTAACATTCCACATTAATCACATAGCATGTAAACATAACCAACAATGTAGCTAATCACTAATAACAATCAATTCACATGATAATCAGGGTCGACAACTTAGGTCGCACCCTCTGTTTACCCCACTGACTCCAGCCTGCTTAAACCGAGCTCAGTGCATAATAAGCTGTCCTCGGCTACCAGTGGCCGAGCCGCGCCCTGTGCGCTAGTGTATACGTTGGCACTCTTAGGCCGTTGGTTTACTGTTTACATGGCATAATACCATCCATTCAAAGCATACATAATAGGGAACCCTTAGTCTTATTCAAATCCACAACCGGGTGCAGTTTTCTTACCTTTGGCTTTCGAGTGTACTGACTACGAGCGATGCTCCTTGAGCACGATCCTATCCCAAGCCCTAACTTAGCACCTAGTCACAACCAAGATAAAGGATACCATCCATAATCTTAAAATGGCTTCTAGACAAAGTTCTAGTCTCCAAAACATTGAACTCCACCAAACATGGTAAAAGATTCAACCGTGAACACCCTAGGTTAAATTCCCATGCCTAAAATCTCAAAATCCAAAAATCCCTTAAGGGCCGCGGCACTAGCCACCCATGTCGCAGCATGGCCCCAACCAGAGGCTCTCCCACATACAAAACCAGACACGGGTCACGACCCTACTCAGACCATGCCGCGGACTGCCCTCCTTCCTCAGCATCCCTCAGCTTCAGAGGGCCGCGGCTCACCAAGAACTATGGTGCGGCCCGACCCCTTCGAACCCAGAAAAACCACCATTTTTTACTCTCAAACCTCACTCAAACCCATCCAAAACCATCCCAATTCCACAACTCAATCATCCCAACACTTCTAACACAATTCCAGCTACACAACTCAGCTGAAACCTAGACTAGAAACCCATTAAAACCCACTTCAATCTCTGAAACTTATTAACTCAAGAACACTAAAACCAGCCATGGAAACATTAAAATTCAGCCATTAAACCATAAATTCGAACTTACCTTCACTGCAGAATCAATCCTTTAAGCAATTTTAGAGCTAACTTCCAAATTCCTAGCTTCAATTCAGTCTTCAAATTCAAAACCCACAATCCTCTTAGAACACAATCAAAACCAAAGAATTTCAACAACAGAAAGTGGTAATCAATCCTTACCTTAGTCCTGGTTGAATTCCTTTGCTAAAATTGAGCAAATCCTTCAAGAACCAAGCCTAAATCACATAGATTTCAACTGAGTTCCTTTAGATTCCAAGAGTTTCCTTTGAGAGAGAAAAGGAGAAAGAGGAAAGGGTCGGTTTATTATGTTCTACTATTTTCTAAAGTTTCTTTATTCTATCCTTAAGCAATTAAGTTAGGTAAGTAGGAGTTAACTGCAGGCGCAATAGAAAGGCAGTTGGAGACAGGTGATAGGCTTAAATGCTCGGGGTACCGGAAACGTCCCCGAGGGCAAAATGGTAAAATTCCCCAATATTCCCACCTAGACTTCCTAACCTCAAATATATCTCCAATTATTTATTTCCATAACCCGATAATCTAAATAACCATCCAATACCTGAAATACCCCTTGACTTGTCCAATGTCAAGTATTAAGCCCCGTTGTGACTTTCCTACTATCTAGCTCCCTAGGATTGCCTCAAGTCACTTGCTGCAGATTTACCCACATAATAATGTGGTTCTCACAATTAAAGCATATAATCACATTAACATTTACATAACCATTCAAGCATGCTTATCATATAATCATGCATTAAATCAATAAATTCACACATAAACCAATTATGCCCACCTGGCACACTAATCAAGGCCCTTAAGCCATATTAGTGATTTTGGGTCGTTACATGATGATACCCAGACCGTAAGTCAATCTTTGAGAACACAGTCGCTCCTTGAAATTGATCAAACAAGTCTTCAATCTGCGGTAGTGAGTACTTGTTCTTAATCTTTACCTTATTCATCTCGCGGTAATCAATGCACATCCGCATACTCCCGTCCTTCTTCTTCACAAACAAAACCGGTGCTCCCCATGGCAAATGGCTCAGTCTAATGAAACCCAAGTCTAGGAGTTCTTGTAGTTGCGTCTTTAACTCCTTGAGTTTGGTAGGTTCCATCTGATATGGTGCCTTGGAGATAGGCTCGGTGCCCGATACTAGTTCGATTGTGAAGTCAATTTCCTGAGTTGGCGACAATCCTGGCAAGTCATCAAGAAATACCTATGGAAATTCTTTTACAATGTGCACGTCTCCCACCTTTATTGGTGTTTCCTTGACCACATCCGTAACGCTAGATTAGAATGCGTGACATCCTTTTTCTATCATCTTTTGAGCTTTGAGTGATGAAATAAGCGGTGTGTGTAAACCTGAAACTTGTCCCATAAAGCATAGTCTTTGGCCGTCAGAAGTTTTGAACGTCCTTGCTTACATTTTCAGTCGATGGTTGCACCATGATTTGCTAGCCAGTCCATTCGCAGTATCACGTCGTAGTCTTTAATCTCTAGTTCTATCAGGTCTCCTTCTAGTTCTACGTCCTCTATCTTGATTGGTACGCCTCATACTATCCGTGATGATAGGACTACTTCACCCGAAGGCAACTCGGTTACATACCTAGTTCTAAATTTTTCACAAAGTTTATCTAATTTCTCTATCATTCCTAACGAGATATACAAATTAGTGGCTCCCGAATCAAATAATACATAACACATATCATGGAGGATAGAAACCTAACCTGTCACTACTTTATTGCTAGCATCAGCCTCTCCTTGGGTTAAGGCGAAAACCCTAGTAGGAACCATCTTGTCGTTCCTTTTTCCCTCTGGCTTGAGTTGGGGACATTCTCTCTTTCGGTGTCCTTCCTGACCGTAGTTGTAGCATCCCTTGGTGTTTGCAGGGCATTCACCAGGATGTTTCTTTTGGCATTTAGCACATTGCGGGTATTTTACATAACGCGGCCTATTGCCTCCATTGTTTGTCCCTGCCCTTTTATCGTTGTCGGACTACTTGTTGTCAGGATGCCTTCTTTTCTAACCATTACTATTGTTGGACTCCTGGTTGTTGTTGTTATGGTTGTTCCAACCATTCTGGGGTTGATTTGACAGTTTAGGCTCAGGCTTACTGGCCTCCTCTTTACTAATATTCGCCGGAAGCCTTTCCACTTCTATTGTTGTTTCTATAACATTGGCATAAGTAGTATTTCCCGGGTTTGCAAGCTTAATCCCTAGCTCAATCTTTGGTCGAAGCCCTCTAACGAACTTGGTCACCCTCAGAAAATCAATTGGAACCATTTCTGATGCAAACTTAGCTAATCGGTCTAACTACCGAGCATACTCTGCTACCGTCAAGTTGCCCTGCTTTAGACTAGCAAACTCCTTGACCCTTGAAGCAATGACAGCTGAGTTGTAGTACTTTTTGTGGAACAGCTCCACAAATCTGGTCCAAGTCATGGTGGCGACATCGTGAGTCTACTGCACTAGGTCCCACCATATTCTAGCATCTTTCTTGAGCAGAGACGAAACGTAGGATATGCAGTCCGCGTTCCGAGATTCATGTGTACAAGGATCGACTCTACATTTCTGAGCCATTCTTCCGCCTTGAAGGGGTCAGTTGTCCCTTCAAAGTTTGGAGAGTGCTGCTTATGAAACCGCTCGTAAATTGGCTCCATGTGCTGAGCTGGATATGGTGCATAGTTCGCCATTGGCCATACCTAATAAGAACCTTCTTGATGGGGTGCTTGAGCTATATGTTGAGGCTGTTGCTGCGGCTGAGGCTGAGTCTGAGGTTGAGGTTGAGCTTGTTGTCGCTACTGCTGCAGCAACTCCTCAACTTGCTGCCGAAGCGTGGCAATTTCTGTGGTGTTGTCGACTGGCGGCAGCGGGGCACCTTCATTAACAACATCGTTGGTTGCACGCCTTCCCCTTCTTCGAAATGGAGGGACTTCATTCATCTCAGGAGCGACGTTGGAGGCATTGCCATTGTTGTGAGCAGATCTTCTAAGCGACATCTTCAGCAGAATTCTAATAGTTTAGAGAAACATGTTAGAACTTACCTTAATAGGCTCTACAAAAAAATTAGTCTAAGCAAACATAACTCGGACCTATTAATTATGATTTCTTATGAAAAGAATTATATAAGCCTTCTTTATAATAAGGGTGTGTTTCTAAACTTAGAAAAATAAGCCATCTTTATTATTTTCTAAGTGTGTTTCTAATTATCCTATATGACTTAATTTCAGGCTCGAAACTCATCGTTGTTCCAAAGTTAACCATACTGAGGGAGGGCTGGGATCAGTAAAATCGTTCCCACTACTATGGCTCCCTAACTCTCAATATAGAAACTTGGTTCATTGATTTGTATCCACCCTCACTGAACTGAGTCATTATTTATTAAATTTATTATTTATTATGATTGCAAAATAAAATCAAACTCATACATGTCATTAAAATAACAATGATATTAATTTAGAAAAATAATTTTCACTAAGTACAATCATAAAGACAAAATAATAAATAAAATAAATAAAGAAACTAATCTATTCTAAAAATTGGGATCTTCTTCAAAAATTCCTCGGGGAAGATTCATAAAAATTCTATTCTTTTGTTCTTGTGTGAATTGGAATTCCATCTTAGAGGTAAACCTAATTATGAGAAAATAATATCTCATAGCTGGTGGTATTTAATCTTCAACGTCTATTGTCTCCCATATTTCTTCCAAAGCAGCAATTACAAAAGGAAAATCTCTAATATATTGCTCAGTAGCTCTCATCATTATTTGCTTAGTTGTTTGGAGATGTACTATTTGATTATGGAATAAAAGAAATCTCAGGGTGATTCTCTCCAATATTCCTACTTTATTTCTTGGTTCTCTAATCCTTTTTAAGGCCTTAATGGCTCAGATATCGTTATATGATATAGCTCCATCCATATCTTAACTGAAAACATAAGACTAAAATGTTAGCTAAAACAAAGAAACATAATAACTAAAACATAAATACTTACATTGGCGGTTAGATTCGGAGCTTGAACGTGTGTATCAAGAAGAATTTCATGTAAATCGACTGTTTCTCTGATACCAACTGTAATGACCCAACTATTTCTAAGACTTAGATCATTTAAACTTACTAGACATAACTACTACTTTGAAGAGAACATACATGAGAAAATTCTTAACTTTATTGAAAACTTTAAAGTAATATTTGTAATACATAAGTGAACTCGTTGTTTTAAAAATAAAACATAAATTTTAAATGAAATTGTTTACAAAGCTAAATTTGGAAAGTACATAAAAATGTAATTTAAAGAGACTAAAGAAAAAACGTTATCCTCAAATCGACATGCAGCCCATCCACTCCATTCACCTCAACACACACACCTAGCTTCCAAGAATCCTTCTGCCTTTGTATCTATTTTCCTGCATCACACTAAAATAAAAGGAGTGAGCCTAATACCCAGCAAGGAAAAACTACTAACAACATAAAACATATACATAAAGTTATATCATAAACATATACTATAAACATATCATAAACATACTATAATCATATGCCATATACTACTACAATGGCCATTATACTACTTGGGGCTTGTTAACTAAGCAAGTCATATGCCCAATAGATTTGTGGGGCTTGCTAGCCAAGCAAGTCATATGCCCATAAGTTATTGAGGCTTGCTAGCTAGACAATTTATAAGCTCAAGGGTCTATAAGCATACTATACATAATGTAAACATTGCATAACATAAGATAACATATCATATAAACACATATAAAGTTCTATCCTATTTTCCTTACCAACATCGGAATAATTGAGAACAAATGTGGGACTTGGAACACTCCTAAACCAACAATAGAATAGTGAGTATTTCTAAAGGAAAGAGATGAAAAGAATAGAACTAATCCACCAAGAGGAAACTTACCGAAAAGACACCTTAAGTTCAAAGAACTTAAAAACCTAACCAAAAAACCATAACTAAAGAAACTAAGGAATCAAATAGAATTGAACATAAGAATAAGGGTACCTTAGTTGACCTTATGGATTGGTCTAACTCCAATACCGAAATACTTTAATCCTCACTTCCCAAGTGTTTGATAAAGCTTAAGAATGGCAAAGCTTTTTCCCAACCCAAGTGTTTATCACTCTTATGGTCTCACTAGCACCTTGGAGTCTGATCACAGCTGAAGAGTAAGTGGAAGGGCTAGGTACTATGTAACGCCCTACTTCCTTAGAGCCGTTACTAAGTGAGTTTAAAATGTGCTTTTAGCTTGCTAATCGAGGTTTTAAGGGAAACGTATAATTAAACCATAAGTAGAGTCATAAACTTTGAAAATAATTCCATTTATTGAAAATAATAAAACGTTTAACATTTGGGATCCCAAAATACTGTTTATAAATATCTACAACTCAAAATACATTTAAAGTCGACTATACGACAAAATAGGGTTCTTTACAAGCATCTTCCAAAAATACACCTGGCCGTGGCAGCCAGGCAGACCAAACATGTATGCACCGCCTCACGCTCTCCATACTCATGGTCAGTTGACTTTCTCCTTGCCCTTACCTGCACCACAGAGCACTCGTGAGCCGAAGCCCAGCAAGAAAACTCCACATAAATAAATAACATACGCATATGAACCACTCTGCATATAACAAATTCAACAACAGGCTAAACACATACGACCATGCCGTCCCAGGCGCTTTACTAGGTCCTGGGTTGCGGTCTATACCGTAAGAATATCCCAGGTATCCTTTAGGGTCTTACCCTGGCAACTCGCACTCCGCATGCTAAACGCTTCTCTCGGCCCCTTTGCCGTTCTCGACCTTCGCCGTTCCTTGCCCTTGCCGTTCTCGGCCTTCACCGTTCTCCGCTTTTGTCGATCATTCACATACGTGCATACAAACCATAATTAAACATACCTTAAAAAAATGCTAACATAAACAATGGGCTATACCCAACACATAATCATATAGGGTCGTGCCCTGCAACACAACTATGGGGCCTCGCCCTGCTCTATGGGTACAACAACTTTCTTACCTGTGTCCCAAGCTTCTTGAGCACTGAACCCTCGAGCATGGTCCTCTAACCTAAGCCTCGCTGAAAACCTAGTCACAAAACATACATAACACTCTCATTACTAACCAATTCATACATATCTCCCGGAACCAATCCCGAGCTCTCGGGACCTCCCGGTTCCCCTCACAAGGTAGTGGAAGCGTCCCCCGAGCCCCCTAGGCAAAAGCCTAAAAAACTGAAAATTTCGCCTGCCCAGAAATGGTCTAGTGCCGCAGCACTAACCCTTAGGGGCCACGGATCCCAGAGTGGCGCCCTTCCCTTGATGCATCCTAGCGCCGCGGCACGGAAGAACAGGGCGGCGGCGCCCATACGCGAACCCAGAAATCTGAGTTTTTCCCAACATTTTCCCGAGCCAAAACACTCCCAAATCGATATCAAGGCATACCTAAGTCCCAAATTCATTCCAAAACCCCAAATAGACCACATGGAAAATCTAAAACATCATTAACAAGCCCAAACACACATTCAAACTCATGATCCACAAATTGGTTAAGAACTTCATAAAACTTAAACCACCCTTCAGAAATCTTAAACCACACCAGCAACCAACTTCAAAGATGCACGAAATTCTTACCTCAAACTGAAATTCAACTTTGGGCTTCCTCCAATTCCAACACCAAGCTAAACCCCTTTGCTTCCCAAGCTGAATTCTCATAATATCAAGCCAGAAATCCAACTTTCAGCACTCAACCCAAATTCTCAAAATAAGCAAAGAAACCTAAAATCAGATATGAAATCTTACCTCTGAATTAACCTTGGCCTTTGATTGATTCTAGTTAACCCAATTCTCATCCTTGATTTCCTTCCTAGCCTCAAAGAAGCTCAGCTCCTTTCTTCTTTTTTGTTTTTCCCTAGTTTTCTCTAGAGCTCCCCAACACAACTCTTGCATAAACAAAGAGGTGAGGACGTTCTAACTTTTCATTCATCCAAAGTTATCTATCCCCTAAACCAAAAGACCCAATTTTCCTCCCTTCTAATCTATATTCCAACTAATCCTCAAAGGCAACCTAGACTTTCCCTATCCTCTTGCAAAAATACCACTTTCACACTTAAAGTAATTATCCTCAAGAGTTACTTATAGTTACCCGAGTTACCAAAGTACCACTAACCATTACTTCAAAGATTCCCAAACTTAAGTTATTATATTCCCAAAATACCCCTAGGCTTCTCCCGAGCCGGAAATTTAACCCCGTTGCGACCTTTAGCGAAACAACTCCCTAGGACCATCTCGGAACGTGCATCACAAATATATCTCCATTATCACATTTATGCCCTTAATGGGATAAAATTACAAATATGCCCCTAACAACCAAACGAGGCCCACATGCATATCTAATCGCCTAAACATGGATTCTAATCACATATTCATTAAATTCACTTATATCAATACAATATAACAATTATTGCCCTCCAGGCACACTAATCAAGGCCCCAAGCCTTATTAACAAACTTGGGTCGCTACATACTAGGTCCTATTTATAGAGTTCTAGGAATAATTATCTTTTTTTTTTGGCTTTGAATAAAAAAATTAAATTTAATTGAAAATATTGAATATTCGTCAATCAGAGGCTGAAGACTCGGTCAAAACTTTCCATCGCAGGTCTAAGGATTCAAAGCTTGCTTTTAAAAATTAAAAACAAATATAAATAAATAATTAGGGCGATATATCGCCCCTATGTGGCAATATATCGGCTCTGCCCTAATGCTGACTCTCCGTTCGTTCGTACGTGCAACGACAACGCGTTTTTCATATCCTTCGTCAGGCGATATATCGGCTCCCAGCTGCGATATATCGGTTGACGTGAATACTTTAAACACGTAATTACACTTTTCCAGCATAATTAAGGTTGGATAACTGCTTTGCTGAGTCAAACTACGACCCTAATGTTAGGAAAATATGTATTTTGCCTCAATGGAAATAATAATAAATTACAACTCTTTGAAATATATTACAAATAAATAATGATTTATTAAAAAGAGTTACAACTCTATAACTGAAAATTACAAATAAACAAAGAAAATGAAGAAGATGAAGAAGAAGAAGAGAATAGTAAAATACAACTCTAAGCAAAAGGTCACAAATAAAGTAAAGTGTTTGAAACAAAATAAAAGAAAAGATTAAAACTCTTGAACAAGAAATACAAGTAAATAGAGAAGAACAATATAAAGATGAAAAACAATAGAATGAAAGAAAGGAACAAGAAACAAAATATAAACAACTCTCACTCACACTACCAAAGATTAAAAAAACTAAAAAATTGGTCAGTTTTTGGCCTCTGGCCGCGGCCACAGCGGCCAGAGACATTAGTCTCCGCGACCACTAGTCTCTGTCCCACAGGCCGCGGCCACCAACATTCAGTGGCCGCGGCCACCGACAAATTTCAGCACTTAAAAATGTGCTGTTTTTCCAAACGGTTCCAAACCCTCCAAAATAATTTTGTAACTCCCAAAACACATTATTGGGGTTACAATCATATCTCTAACAGCCATTTCACGTATGGCTTTATGAATTCATCTCAATATTGTGTAGCAAAAAATTTACAGAATAAAGGGTAATATTTGGAAGTTACGAATTTGTAACACCAAATATGTTACATTATTTGGATATATCTCATATATCTAAATATTGTAACTCTCTATTATATTTTACAATATGTGACACTCTTTGTCACATTTCTTTAATCTAAAATATTATATTATAATATAATATAATATTACATTATATTATAAAATAATATAACATTCCCCCACTAGATTAAATAGTTATCTATTGTAACACTTATTTAATCAATCATTACATTTTGAAATATAACATATCCCCCATTTGATTAAATAAGAACTCTCTCTTATAGGAGTCATTGCATTAGTGCATAAAGCAAAGTGTTTTTCAACTGAACTTTACTATAGTGTAATTATCACAAAATTTGTCAAAAATTTGGTTGCACTAGGCATTGAACCATCTTTGAACCATCTTTTCTTGATAATAAATCAGTGATAACACACACACCTTTGCGATGTTCCCTTGAGACCTCTATGTCTTGCTTTGCACCGTTAATGCCCATGTGTACTTTCCATTCATGGACGTTCTTGAGAATACTCCCAATTCTAATGAGAGGCGGCACCACCCCTAGGTCCATATAGGTAGAGTTCTTACAGTATTTTGTTACCAAAAATACTTATCTTTACAAGACTGAATTCTATTAAAAAATCTTTCGGTTTTAACCCTCCACTTGGTAGCACACAAGTACTCAATATCTCAGATGGGACTTGTTTTGAGTACAACTAATATTCACTTGATTGACTTGTTGTTACCTATTCAACCTAACACTAGTTGAATAACTAGTGTTAAGATAGGTTACCATCAATCGTGAACCTCTTTAGGGAGTTTAAGTCCCACCCCTCGAGATGATGTAGCCACTAAATCCCTCGTTAGTGGCTTAGTGAAAGGATCCGCCAGATTTTCACTTGTTCTCACATAGGATATTGAGATGACTCCTCTTTGAATCAATTCTCTTACATATCCATGTCTTAGACTAATGTGTCTAGACTTCCCATTATACACTACGCTGTATGCTCTAGCCAATGTTGCTTGGCTATCACAATGTATCGATATGGTAGATACATTATCTTTGATTAGGGGAATCTCTATCAACAGATCCCTTAACCATTCGGCCTCTTTGCTAGTAGCAGCTAGAGCTATGAGCTCTGCTTCCATAGTGGAATGAGATATACAAGTTTGTTTCTTGGAACCCCAAGAAATTGCACCTCCACCAAGTGTAAATACACAACCAGTTGTGGACAAGTTGTCCCCAAGATTGGATATCCAACTTGCATCTGTATATCCTTCTAAAATCGAAGGAAATTTGGAGTAGTGAAGGCTTAGTCCTTTGGTTTTCTTGAGATAACCTAGGATTCCTCCAATTTCCTTCCAGTGATCCACACATGGATTACTTATAAACCTACTAAGTTTACTTACCGCAAATGCTATATTAGGTCTAGTACATTGGGCAGCTTACACTAGACTCCCTATAGCACTAGCGTACTCCAATTGAGCCACCGTTCTTCCTTCATTCTTCTCTAGTTTTACACTATGATCGAATGGAGTATTGGCATCTTTAACCTTGAGATGGTTAAATTTGTTCAATACTTTCTCAACATAATGGGCTTGCCCTAACGCAAAACCCCCACTATGTTTCTTTGCTTTGGTACCGAGTATGGTATCAACTTCTCCAAGATCTTTCATCTTGAAGGTTGATGATAGAAACCTCTTCGTTTCTTCTATCCTTTTCATGCTATTACTTAGAATAAGCATGTCATCCACATATAAGCAAACAATGATCACATATCCCTTACAAGTTTTGGAATACAAACACTTGTCTCCACTGTTATGTCTAAACCCATTAGACATGATGGCTTGATCAAATTTCTCATGCCATTTCTTAGGAGCTTGTTTCAATCCATTAAGGATTTTACAAGTCTACAAACTTTATGTTCATATTTTGGTAGGACAAACCCTTCAGGTTGTTCCATATAGACCACCTCATTGAGGTCACCATTAAGGAATGTCGTTTTGACATCCATTTGATGAACATACAAGTTGTGTATAGAAGCTAAAGCGAATAATTCTTATAGAAGTTGTTCTTGCAATAGGCACATAAGTATCGAAATAATCGATACCCTCTTTTTGCCTAAACCCTTTAGCTACTAATCTAGCTTTAAAGGTTTGGATAGTGCCATCAGTGTGGTATTTTCTCCTAAATACCCACTTACACCCAATTGGCTTAGACCCCGGTGGGAGGTCTACCAATTCCCAAGTGTTATTGGAAAGAATGGAATCCATCTCATCATTGATGGCTTCTTTCCAAAATGCACTATCTCTTGATTTCATAGCTTCTCTATAAGTCTTAGGATCATCCTCAACGAGAAGTACAATAGGAATTGTCCTAATAACTTCCTCTCTATTTCCTTCTACCATGTAGAATGAAATTCGTTGAGAATCTATCTCATCCACTACTAGACTTTTATGATTTTTAAACCTTTGACTTCTTCTAGGTTCAAAGGGTTGCTTTACATCCTTTTGAGAATTCTCCTCTTGAGAATCAACTTTGGACGTAGAAGCTTGAGAATTGTTCTCATATAACGAATTCTCCTTTAGAGATGTGGAAGCTTGAGAATCGTTGTCACATAACATATTCTCAAAAAATTCAACTTCTCTAGATTCAATCACAATATTAGACTCTAAGTATAATAGTCTATAACCTTTACTATTGTTGGCATAACCAACAAAAGCACACTTTATGGCTCTTGAACATAACTTTGTTCTATTAGGTTCGTTTTTCTTGCAATATGCAAGACACCCCCACACTTTGAAGTACCCTATGTTGGGTTTTCTTCCTTTCCATAACTCATATGGAGATATCTCATTTTTCTTCATCGGTATTCGATTAAGAATGTGACAAGCGGTTAAAAGCGCTTCACCCCATAAGTTGAAGTTCAACTTAGAAAACACCAAAATAGAATTTATCATCTCTAGATAAGTCCTATTTTTCCTTTCGGCAACACCATTGTGTTGTGGTGTATAAGGTGCAGTGCACTCATGAATTATACCATTTTCTTCACAAAATGTATTGAATTCATTAGAGAAGTACTCTCCTCCTCTATCACTTCTTAGCACCTTAATCTTTTTATTTAGTTGATTTTCAACTTCTAATTTATACAATTTAACAGCATCAAAAGTTTCATCTTTATGCTTTAAAAGAAACACATAGGTATATCTACTAAAATCATCTATAAAAGTAAGAAAATACCTTTTACCACCTCTAGTTAAAACACCATTTAATTCACAAAGATCACTATGGATTAAATCTAGTAAATTAGATGATCTTTCTACACTAGGATATGGTTTCTTAATCATTTTTGCCTTAACACATGTTTCACATTTACCATAGTTTTGAATATTGCATGCAATCATACCACATTTTACTACTCTTTTCATGGTTGAAAAACCTATATGCGATAGTCTAAGATGCCACAAAAACAAAGAATCATACTCAACAATATAGGCGGAATTAGCATTTTTATTGAGAACATTGAAAGTTACATCATTGGTGCACAATTTAACCATTCCCTCACAAGAGTACCCTTTTCCCAATAATACATTTGATTTGGTAAGTATAAGTTTACAGGACTCAAAAACGACTTTAATGCCGGGCTTGCCGAGCAAAGCACCACTTACCAAGTTTCTACTCATTTCGGGAACAAAAAGTACATTAACTAATGTAACTTTCTTGCCGAAGGTGAAGTAGACTTCAATAGTACCTTGGATTTGCCCTCATTGCCCATTTGTATCTCATGGTTACCCTTTGACTCTTCAAAGGTCTTGAACAATGATTTTTCATAGGTGACATGGACGGTGGAAAATGTATCATACCACCACCCTTTCACCTTGCCTTGGACCGCATTCACCTCACTAAGGGTGGCAACTATGTTTTCCTCTTAAGTTGCATTCACCTTAGGTCCTTGTTGTTCTTTTCTATGCCTACACTCTCTATCATAGTGACCCTTTTTCCCACACACAAAGCAAGGACCTTTCTCTCCCTTAAACTTGTTTGGTTGGTTTTTGGACCCAAAGGTTTCTCGTTACCCTTTTTCCCTTTGTTTTTGGGATTTTTTGGTTGTGACACCGCATTTTCTTTGGAAGTCTCTCCATTAGACCCCTCCACAAGTTTATCTCTAAATATCGATTCCTCTTCGATTCGAATATGCTTTTGGATCTCCTCCAAAGAATAATCCTCATTTTTATGAAGGATTCTTTTCCTATATCTCTTCTAAGTTTGTGGTAATTTAGCCTCGAGAAGGCCTCGAGAAGCTCAACCTTTAACACTTTCAATTTGTTAACAATTATTTATAATTCATGTATTTGAGGAAGAATAGGTTTATCACCAAAAAATTTGAAATCGAAGTATTGTGATATCAAAAACTTTTTGGTACCTTCCTCTTCCGCCTTAAACTTTTTCTCAAGTGCATCCTATATCTCCTTGGACGATTTGGTCTCGGTGTAGAGGTCATAGAGCCTATCGGATAGAGCGTTGAGGATATGACCCCTACAAAGGAGATTGTCCTCCTCCCTCTTCCTTCTTTTCTCCCCCTCCTTGGGAGTGTCTTGTTGGATGGCTCGGCTAGAGGTGCCAAGGATGAGTCAAGGATGTAGGCTATCTTGGGTGTTGTCAAAAGGAATTTCACCTTGTCTTGCCACCTAGTGAAATTGGATCCATAAAACCTATCCAACCTCACTAGATCTTGGTTCATGATATTGATGGTCTCACCTTCCATTGAAACAAACAAGGGATATGCTTTTGAATGTTAGGAAAATATGTATTTTGCCTCAACGTAAATAATAATAAATTACAACTCTATGCAATATATTACAAATAAATAATGATTGATTAAAAAGAGTTACAACTTTATAGCTAAAAATTACAAATAAACAAAGAAAATGAAGAAGAAGAGAATAGTAAAATAAAACTCTAAGCAAAAGGTTACAAATAAAGTAAAGTGTTTGAAAAAAAAGAAAAGAAAAGATTACAACTCTTGAACAAGAAATACAAGTAAATAGAGAAGAACAATATAAATATGAAAAGCAATAAAATGAAAGAAAGGAACAAGAAACAAAAGATAAACAACTCTCACTCACACTACCAAAGTAAAGAGTGTTGGGGATCACCAACTTGAACATGGTTTGAAACCTTTGTCCAAAAGCTTATTTCCCCCCTAACCCAAGCACTAAGGGATCTCTCACAGATTATAGGAAATGCTTTCTGAAATTATCAAGCCTCAAGGGGTTTCTAGCCAAGTGCTCTAATGGATAGAAATGTTATGTCTTACAAGTGAGCTATAGGCTCCTATTTATAGAGTTTAGAGACACCCTTTGAATTTCAAATTCCACCAATCACCATGGCTGTTACCAATGTTTAATTGGATTAATATGGAATTAAAAATGAGATTTGGGAGTTATTTGGGTTTTTTGAGCCGTTCAATAAAGATTAAAAAAACTGAAAAATTGGTCAGTTTTTGGCCTGTGGCCGCGGCCAGAGACATTAGTGTCTGCGACCACTAGTCTCTGTCCCACAAGCCGCGGCCACCAACATTCAGTGGCCGCGGTCACCGACCAATTTCAGAACTTAAAAACGTGTTGTTTTTCCAAACGATTCCAAACCCTCCAAAATGATTTTGTAACTCCCAAAACACATTATTCAGGTTAAAATCATATCTCTAACAGCCATTTCACATATGGCTTTATGAAATTCATCTCAATATTGTGTAACAACAAATTTACACAATAAAGGGTAATATTTGGAAGTTACAAATTTGTAACACCAAATATGTTACATTATTTGGATATATCTCATATATCTAAATATTGTAACTCTCTATTATATGTTACAATATGTGACACTCTTTGTCACATTTATTTAATCTAAAATATTATATTATAATACAATATAATATTACATTATATTATAAAATAATATAACACCTAACAGTTTCTGGTGAAGACTAAAGCTTCTATTTCCTTATTTTATCATTAAAATACTAATTCCTTAATAATCATGCTTATGAAAAGTGTCATGTTCTTATTGGCTCTATATAAACCTTAGGTTATAATGAATATCATATTTAGAACCAACAATATTAATCAAACCTTATGTTATAATTAATATTCTTAAACTATAGGTTAAATTTATAAAATCCAAAACTATTGCTAGGAGTTTCCAACTAAGTCCCAGTTTGAACCAAAATCCACGAAATCTAAAATACTACAACTACTACTAACTAGCTAACTAAGTAAACATTATGGGACTTTACATTTTTCCTTCTAGAAAGGATTCACAAACAGGGAGAGATCCAATAGATAGTTCTCTTAAAGGACCATCCTTTACAAGCCTATTTATTCTGTCTGGACCAATATAGCCCAATCTCCAGTGCCACAGATATGTTTCACTATTGGAATCAATCTTTTGTCATTTAATAGATCTAGGATTAGCTGTTTTAAATAATTTAGAATTATAAAAAAAAATTCATTCATTATAAGTATGTAAATTTTGTTTATCCCAATGCATTTGCATAACAAGTAAATAGATAATTTCTTCAAATAATAACTACTTTATTAATAAAAGAAATACATGTTATGCAAACAAAAATAGATATAAGTTTCCAAACATTAATAATCAAAATTACTAATAATAAACTAAATTTCTAGACTGTAGTTTTCTTTGTTTAAAGAAATATAAAATTTCTAAAACAAAATAAAGAAATTTAAATTGTTCAACTAACAATAAAATTACTAAATAAAACTACTCTCCATCTCCTCCAGCTCTTTACTCGCTATCAAAATCCTCATCAGTCTCTTCCTCCTTTTCAGGGTTATGATTCTGTAAAGGAAAAACAAAACAAAAATAGATTAGTGGCATATATTTTTGAATCTACTATCCTAAAATTTGAATATGATATTCATAGTATTTGAATCTATTATTCAAAGTTGAAAAATATATGTAAATCTTATTTACCTTTTTCATTTGATATGAACTATGACACTCAGCAAAGACTTCCTCTGTCATTGCTCACCACATCTCATGTGTTGAGTCATAGTGTATATATTTTTCCTTTGTTTCGTCAGGCATGGTTGAAAGCATGCAATAATGTGCCAACTGATCGGATTTCATCCAATTTGCATATTTTTCTTCTACTTCATAGCTAGTAGCCAAAGGTGGTTCTATTGGAGGTTTGTTATAGACGGTTGACATCATATTTTTATAAGAAAAAATGGTCAACATGCCTCGAAACCAGTGTTGCATATTTTCAGGTTCAAAAACCAAGGATTTGAGAAAAGCATCGGTGTGTAATTCACCAATAGACATTTTTGCTGGGAATAAATAAATAAATACAAATATTATTATGTTGACGCCGTTTTTCGTCAACTTAAAACGTAGAGCGAATAAACAATAGGAACTATGGCGCAGATGAATAATACAGTAAAACAACAAGATTTTTACGTGGTTCAATAGTTAACTCTGCCTAGTCCACAAGTCAATTTTATTAAGACTTTGAAAATTCAGGAAATCCTTCAGGGATGAATTCTCCAGAAATTCTCTCAAGATATCAAAATCCATCTCCTACAATTGTTCATGATCTATCTATTTATAGAGGGTTCTCAGAGTTCGTTCCCACATATTTCGGGAAGATGCTCCTATTTATTAATGAAAATAATGATATTAAATTATTTAACTCCTATATATAAGGAAACGTCCCCTAAAGACCAGGGGATAGATAACAGATTTGTTAATATCCCTTTAATGTTGGGATGTTACAAAAATAAATATCTTCAAAATGCATGGACTGCATCTCATCAGATGACCCACTAAGTTGTTCGAGGTCAACTATCAGCATCATGCCAGTCCAGTTCTATAGATAAGTTATGAGCTAGGCACCTTTCCCCAAGACCAGCTCGGAGCGGGTAAATACCACCGAGGCTATCACACTCTGAGCTTATACTTATGCCAAGCTCGGGCTACTTGATCCGTAGACACTCGACATCCGGTATATCCCGACGCCAAGTTTTTTCGAGCTCAGAAAGAACTTCAAGGTTAAAAATGTCTTCGAGGTTGCCATCTTGATTCGAGGGTTCGACACCTGAGTCATGCATATGCGTTTCAGATATTTTGAGCTCACAATTGACGAGTTCAGCTTTCGAGATCACAATCTCGAGGGTCTCGAAATCTCAGAGTAACATTTTGCCCCCTCAAAAGTATTAGTTCGAATCCTCTAAGAAGGAAACTTTTAAACTACTTCCTTCGGGAATCGTTTTGTCACACACTCGAGTATGGACACGCGTCAGCTGGGTATTGCTTACTCAAGGTACTCGAGTGCCTTGAAACTTTGCCCATGATCGTGTGCGTCCCAGCTTTATGGTACAATCATGTCATTTGTCCCTGGCCGTCGTATCTGATACAGAATTTGGCCAATGGCTTAGATTAATTCAAATTTTACAATCTCTAAGGGTCTATAAATACATCCCCTTTCGTCTTCTCCATTTTTTCTTCATGTTCAACTTCTCAGAGAGAAAAAACCAAACACTTCTTTGCCTAGTTCTTGCATGTTCTCCAAGCTGAGGAGACAAAGCATGGTTGGACTTTTTGATTCAGTGGGATCGCACTTGCAACCGCTCATTCAATCATCTATTTCTCTATTTCCACCGATCACATTGTGTATGTTTTCGGTTTATGGCTTCTTTACGTTATACATGTACGTTTTTTTTTTGTATGCTTTTGCCTCTGTTATACCGTGAGTGCTAGGATTTATACTTGTTTAGTGTACTAGGATTAGGGTGCTTCGACTGATACACATTAGCCTCAAACCCAGTTTCTGCGAAAGAAGGTCCAAAAATGGTTCCTTTCCTTGGGTTTTCAAATTTTAGAAACCATATCTTGCACACCAAGATATCGGGTACAAAATCAGGGTTTTTTAAGGAATGCACGATTCCAAAAAATATCACCTTTTAGACAACCGCCACCTTTTTTTTCCTAATATTTTAGGACTTCTCATAACTGATCCACCTCCCTTCCTTTCGGTGGAATACACGCTCTAAGATTGGTCTCTTCCTTTGGGTCAAGCTTGCCTTGCAGTCTCGATCATTCGAGCTTAGGTACTATTTATCTCTTTATTTCTTGCTCGCTTGGCCCTCACCCTTTTGCTTTCTTGTTAGATGCTGCAGAATTCGGGAAAGTGGTGGGGGTCAAAGCTTGCAATTCCTTACTCACCAGTAGCTTCGAACCTGGAATTTCCATTCACTCGCAACCAACGCTTAATTCGGGAGCACGAACTAAGATGTGAGCAAGAGGACACTGGAGACCACTTCCGACGTCAAATAGACGAAGTCGAAGAAGGGAAAAGGAAAAGACTAAGGGTCTCCCTTCATCCAGATCCGGACACCGAGCCTAGACCGATCCCTCTCGATCCTGCGCTTAAAGTGAAAATCGACTTCAAACCAGGTGATTTTCAGTTCTCACTGATGAGGGAACCCTCTACCTCACAGCCAAGGAGAGAATTTTTTGAGGACGAGCATTACTGGAGCTCAGTTATGTCACTAGGCTAGATAACCGATATTATGGCCTTTCACGGTATAGGAGTATCAGGCTCGCTAAGGTGTCGAGCCCTGACCTCCCATGAGCTGAGTTGCTGCGCTCCAGGAGATGGAAATCCTGATAGCAAGCTGAGATACGCGGCTTGGAGCCAGGAGCATATGAAGGTAGGGGCGGTATTGCCCTTGAAGTATTTTTTCAAGAACTTCACGGATTTTGTTGGGTTGGCCCCTTTCTAGCTCAACACCAATTCTTACAGGGTACTGTCAGCCCTTAGGTCGCTGTATCACGAGTTGTAGTGGGAAAGACCTTCACCAGAAGAGATTTTATATCTTTTCTGCTTGAAAAGCAATCCCTCCTGAGCTCGGGGAGGGGACGACTTCTACTACCTCTCGAGCTATCCGAAGGAGAAGTAGATGTCTGAAGACCTTCCCAATCATCCTCCTGACTTCAAGAAGGCCTTCTTCTGGACAGATGGCCTAGCCCCGTCTCGATTCTATTCATTCAGACGGATTTGTATGTATTTCAACCTCCTTTTTTGTGCTCGAACTTTGTTTTAGGCTCGTGCTTAGCTAAAATGTGCTTAATTTTCCAGCCAACTATCATCACCCTACTCCCACCGATGGGATGAGGGAGCGCTGAGAGACTCTTCTCCAGCTTCCCTATGGCAGGAGGTCTCTCTCCTACATGAAGGCAAAATCCGGGCTTGTGGGCTCTTAGGAGAGGATCAGTTTACATCGGACTAGTCAAATAAAAAATATGACCGGTGGAAGCTTGTGCCTCTGCCAACCGGCAACATCCCCCCAAGGAGAGATGCGAGGCCTCCACCTCCAGTTCATCATAGGAGTCCACAATCGGGGAATGAGGCCAATGACGAGGCCTCAAGCTCGGGCTCGGATGATCAAGGTACAGTCATCCTTAGCTTGAATATGTGGTCCCCCTCCCTATTAAAGCATAAACCCGATAGGTTAATATTATGTAAGGATGATAGGAACCATTTCTATGTATGTTCTTGGGTAGATGATAGGGTACATAAGTTCGATAGCTGGCTCGGGAAATACGACACCATGTATAGCCTGAACAAGGTATGGAACGGGATAGCTGTCTAATACAGGACTAACGACTATAGGGACCTTTTGAGGTTGACTTCCACCTATAGGGAAGGAACTCCCCCTGCCTCTTTTGAAGATGGGGGAATTTCATGGTCGCCGAGCA
Source organism: Humulus lupulus (assembly GCF_963169125.1). NCBI lineage: Eukaryota > Viridiplantae > Streptophyta > Magnoliopsida > Rosales > Cannabaceae > Humulus > Humulus lupulus. The sequence goes on from NC_084798.1 coordinate 39,184,328, forward strand.
CAAGCTCGGGGGAGAGTTCCAGTTAGGTTTCTCTCCACTTGTCTTTTTATCCAATGTATGTTTGCATTATGCAGAGTTACTTTATTTTTTGATAACTCATATTGTGGTGTAACTGTGCAGGCGAGATGGACTCCGACCTTGACAACATCCTTGAGAGTGGTGGGGCCAAAATAAGCAAATGTTCGAGAGGCTCACGAAAGTTCGAGTGTCCCGCCAAGGTCCTTAAGAGTACTGAAAAGAACCTCCTCCACCAGCTCTGGTTGTTACGAGCTTGGCTGTGGAGCTGACTCCTCAGGTCAAAGCGTCCACTACGGTCGAGCTCCAACCTCCTCCCATCATAGTTCACTCAACACTTGGCCCACCTTTGAAAAAACCTTCAGCTTCCACAACAAGAAAGCTGTCAGTTTCAACTCACATCGATGAGTATGTAGTTGACAATGTTGCTGGTGTTGGAGATGTGCCCTGAAAGCATATGTAGTAGACATTGTTTTAATGAAATAAATAAATAAATTGAATTTGTTATGCATATATTTTATGGACTATATTATTCTATGATAATATTATGTAAATATCAGGAAAATTCCTAAGTTCATGTATGTAATCTCAAGCACGTATTAGTACGAGAGGATTGTGTTTGAGATAAATGAACTTGAATAGTTCGCAGTAAAATAAAGTTATGGAATCTTTAGATTAATTACTGCAAGTACGGTCCACTAGTATTATGAATACATGTGATCTAGATCCAAATCACTAGTGTGGTAGGACACTTTAGTGGAGGTGCTTTATATATTAGAGAATATATAGAACTGGACCAGATATGTTTATTAATACTTAGTTAAATACCGTTTCGAAGTATTAATTAAATATATCAGCTGATGATCATATACAAATAGATCTTAATCCTGAAGTTACCATGAACTCCTGTTTATGTTATATGAGTTCTTTGATTCACTTGTTAGGGTCTGTCAGAATGATTAGGCTAAAAACTTTTGTTTTGGGAACTCATTAATATAGATGGTTGGGGACATAGTATACAGATATGGAATCTATACCTTATCGCAAGAGATTGAATGATGGTTCTCTTAAGGGTTGACTTTTGGGACTGAAAGGTTATTGAGCTCAAATTCATAATTTAGTTATGAATTAACCTTCACTAGTAGAGTCAATGGTACTTAAGGAAACAAGACATAATTAAAAGGGTAAAATGGTAATTTTATTCCCGATTAATTATGAACCATTATTAGAGGGTCAAGTTGTATGCAATGATTATATTAATGGACGCTTTATGACTATAAAGTACTCAGTAAATGAAATGTCTATAATTACAAGAGTGCAGCTCATATTTATAGTGGAATAATCATGAGATTAATAAATTAAGATTATTTAATTAAAGAATTTAATTAATAATCTCAAATTTATTGGAGCTTGGAATTATAGGTCCATAGGTCCCCATAGCGGATCTATCAACACTATTCAAGGTAAGAGTTGATATGAAGGGAAAATAGTTTAAAGACATATTTAGGAAGAAATTTGTTCTTCAGGCCAAATATGCAATTATATGATAATAGTGATTAATTAATTAATTACAAATTAGTTGTAGTTAACCAAATTAATTAATATTTAATTATTATATATAATTTTCGAAATTATATTAAATAATTAAATTATAATTTTCGAAATTTAATTAAATAATTAATTATAATTTTTGAAATTATAATAAATTAAATATTTAATTTCGAAAATTTGGGTTTAATTAATTAGTAGAATTAATTAAATATCTTTATTTGAGTGGGAGAAAATAATCTGATAAATTCAAATTGGATTTGAATTTAAAAGATTAATATTTATTCAAATAATTAATTATATTTGATAATTAATTAAAAAGATAATTAATTTGAATTCAAATTTGAATTAGTTATCAGGTTGTTAGATCTTATCTGACAAAGTAATTTGAATAAATAATTAAATAAAATTTGAAAAACAAATATCCCTAGAAATTAGGAAGCTACACGTTCACACACAGTCCAGGACTGTGTGTGGCGTGTAGCACCAGTGTTTTTCAGAGATGAGATTTTCAATTTTATTTATTTAATTAATTAATTAATGGATAATTCGAAAATTGGTTTTTGGATTTTTTCATTAATGGAATAATTAATTAATTAAAATTAAATTGTAAAATGGTTATAGATTTAATTTTTAAATTTTGAATTTTTTTCTGTTAAGTATGACTGATCAGAAAATTATTCAGATAAGAGAAGTGAAGAGAGTGAGACTACTCTGACAAAATTCGCTCTGTGAAAATAGAACGATAGTTTTCTCTCCCTGAAAATAAAGAACCCATTCTCAGGCCTATTATCTTGATCTCATGAGTTGAGTACATCAAGAAGAATCACAAATAAACTATCCTTCATTCTCTAAGTGCCCACACATTTCTTGAGGTGTAGAGAATGCTTTGGAAGATCTTGGTGTGAGTACGTGGGAGCGGCTTGGATAGGAAGATCGTTCTAAATACGAAAAGATAGCAAGGACACTTGATAGGCTTCAAGAGGTATGATTTCTATTAGTATCTTGTTTATGATTAATGTATGTGTATTAATGGATCTGCATATTTAAAGGTAGTTTAAATATGTTACAAAATTTTTGTTGTACATTGGGCCAACCACACCACCATTCCGCTGCGTATTAGGAAACTTGTTCCTAACAGCTAGATCCCATGGGGCTACGCTTGGCTCGGACATTCTGTCTCGAGCGGGCTAGAGCTTTAGTGACTTTGACGCTTCTCATTGTCAGTTCTTGAATAATGCTCGAGACTGCAATACGCTTTATGAGAAGAGTATCGAGCTCACTGCTGCGGTAACTTCCCTCATCTTTCGGTATTAGCTGTATTTACACTTGGTTCGTATGCTAATTTGATTTCTTTGTATGCCAAACTCTTGCTGTCTCTGCCCAGCTCAACTATAAGCTGAACAACGAGGTCAACTCGAGCATGTCAATTGCTCAGGAGGCGAAGGATCTTCAGCTCAAATTGAGTGATGAGCTTAAGGAAACAAAGGCAAATGTGGAGGCAGGAGCTGAGGAGGTAAAGGCCAAGTTTTTCGAGCTTGAAAAGCTGAATGGCCGGCTCGCAGAGCTTGAATAGGAGAATGCCCGGGTCAAGGAGACCAATGCCAAGCTTCAAGAAGAGAAGGCCGCCACTTTCGAGATCATGGAAGATGAAAAGAGTCGTCTTCTCGAGGAGTTTAAGGAGAAGAAGGACCGAGTAGTCGACATGGCCATGTATAGAATCTGGGCCAACAATGTCGACCTCGACACCAGCTTCTTAGGCCCTCTTGAAGCGAATCTCGTGGCCCAATGGCAGGCTCGGCTGGATGATGAGGAAATTGCTTTAGAAGAGGCGGAGAGAGCCGGAGGGAACGCTGATGCTGAGAAGGCCAAGGAGAATGCTTCTTCTTAATTCTTGCCTCGGGGCTGTGTCCCTTTAAATCTTTTGTAATAGCCCTTTTTATTTTTTATGCCCATGGGGCCGAGACAATTTTATAGCTCGTGAAAGAGCTGGTATTACTTTTTTGAACTTACTTTAATACATTTGCTTTACATTTCTTGAGCCGAAATATTTTGCGCAATTTAAATTAAAGTGTCACATATTCCTATTTATTCATACAAACATAATTCGGATTCAAGCTCGAGGTTCAATGCATTCATGCACCGTTTTCTCGAATTATCCGCTTCCGATCTCGTTATTTTTCATGGTCGGATATTACTTTTTACCATGCACCCGAAAGTACTTATATGGCGTGTAATGCAAATGGTTTGTTTGTATCTTACTTTTTAGTTGCTTTTTCTCGTCCTCGATTAGCGCTCTGAGGTTATGAGGTCGAAACTATTGTTTTGCAAGATACTCCAGCCTCGATCTCGGCTTAGCACGAAGTGGGTTATGTTCCAACTTACTGCCGGTTAGTTTTAGCTGGTTTGTTCCAAACCTATTAAGGTCGTGTTAGCTTTGTAATCCATACACTTATATTTTTAATCTAGTTTGCATATTTGGTTATATCCAAACATTTTTTTCTTTTGATAATTGGTTATATTCAAACTATCTTGGCTCGCGTATTTGGTTACGTCCAAACACTTGTATGTTTTTGACAGTTTGGTTATATCCAAACTTATCTCATTTTGCGCATTTGGTTATATCCAAACACTTGTATGTTTTTGACAGTTTGGTTAGATCCAAACTTATCTCATTTCGTGAATTTGGTTATATCCAAACACTTATATTCGTTTCGTATATGCTATTTTATTTTTTCAAGTTGATGGTATATGTACCACTAATACCCCCTTAATATCTTATGAGTGTGACCATAGGTTATTAGATTAAGAGTGATTGCAAAAAATACAGCATATTACACGAAATCAAACTTTATTAGAAAAAATCCAAAAATAATAAAAAAGTACAGATAAACAAGCATGGTTACAGGCAACATCCTTCCTATATTGATAGTAAGATCGTACGTCTTCACCATTCCATGCTCGTGGTACTAGTCTTCCATCCAATCTTGCTAACTTGTACATGCCGGGTCGAATGATTGACTCTATCTGATAGGGTCTTTCCCAATTTGGCCCGAGCACGCCAGCTGCTAGATCCCGTGTCGCCAAGAATACACGCCTTAGCACCAAATCTCCCACGCCAAAATTTTGATCTCGAACTCTTTTGTTGAAGTACCGGGTAGCTCGTTGTTGGTATGTAGCATTTTTTAATTGAGCTTCATTCCTTCTTTCTTCAATCAGGTCCAGAGTTTCTTCGAGTTGAGAGTGGTTCGAGGTTTGATCATAAGTGAGGGCTCGAATTGTGGGAATTTCAACCTCGATTGGCAACATAGCCTCGCAACCGTATGCCAGAGAGAATGGAGTATGTCTTGTTGATGTACGGGCCGTGGTCCTATATGCCCATAGGACTTGGGGCAATTCTTCGGGTCATCTACCCTTAGCTTCTTCAAACTTTTTCTTCAGCGTACTTTTTAGGGTTTTGTTTACAGCTTCGACCTGGCCATTTCCTGGGGATGGGCCACTGACGAGAAGCTCTTTATTATCCCATTTTTTTTTTTTTTGCAAAAGTTGGTAAACAGATCACTGTTTAACTGGGTACCATTATCAAACACCATCTTCCTTGGCATTCCATATCGACATATGATGTTTTTCACCACAAAGTCATGGACTTTTTTCGAGGTTATTGTCGCCAAAAGTTCAGCCTCCGTCCACTTCGTGAAGTAATCTACGGCGACTACTGCGTATTTTACTCCACCCTTGCCAGTCAGAAGGGAGCCTACAAGGTCGATTCCCCTACCGCAAATGGCCATGGGGAGGTCATCATAGTTAGTTTGGATGGTGGAGCTCGAGGAATTGTGGCAAATCGTTGGCACTTATCACACATTTTTATGTAGTCGAACAAGTCTGATTTGATGGTAGGCCAGAAGTATCCTTGGCGTATGATTTTCTTGGACAGGCTATGCCCCCCAGTATGGTCTCCACAGAACCCTTCATGAATTTCTTCTAAGATTTTCTTAGCTTCGGGTGGAGTCACACACTGGATTAGTGGCATGGAATATCCTCTTCTATACAGCCTTCCATCTACAATGGTATAACGAGGGATTTGATACATCAACTTTCGAGCCGTGGTCCGTTCTTCCGGGAGAATGCTGATCTCGAGATATTCAACTATCGAAGTCATCCAAGTAGGCTCGGAATTGATCATACACACATCCTCTTGCTCTGGCTCGTTAGTACTAGGTGTCGAGAGATATTCAATTGATACGACATTCAGTCCATCATTCTTGGTAGAGGTAGCGAGCCTGGCTAAGGCATCCACATTCGAGTTCGGTTCTCAGGGGACCTGTTCTATTGTATAGAACTCAAAATGATTCAATGCTGATTTTGCCTTTTCTAAGTATGCCGCCATTCTCATACCACGTGGTTGGTACTCTCCCAAGACTTGGTTAACCACTAGCTTAGGGTCGCCATAGCAATGTATTGCTTTAGCTTTGAGCTCCTTGGCTATACAAAGTCCCGCTAGTAAAGCCTCGTACTCGGCTTCGTTATTTGACGCGTTGAAGTCAAATCTTAAGGCAGAGTGAAATCGGCATCCTGCGGGGGTGATCAAAATTACTCCTGCCCTTGATCCATTTTCATTAGATGACCCATCAACGTAAAGTTTCCATAGCTCGTGGGTTGGGGTTATAACTTCATCGTTGGCCATGCCAGTACACTCCACTATGAAGTCTGCCAAGGCTTGCCCCCTAATGGTCGTCCTTGGATGATAGGTGATCTCAAATTGTCTGAGTTCAACGACCCATTTAAGAAGTCGACCTGAAGCTTCTGGTTTGGACAAGTCTTGTCTTAGTGGTTGATCAGTTAGTACATGGATGGGGTGCGCTTGAAAATAAGGTTGAATCTTTCGAGATGATTGAATTAGGCTGAGAGCTAGCTTCTCCATCAAGGGATATCTTGATTCTGCCCCCAGTAACCTTTTACTGACGTAATACACGGGCCTTTGCACTTTTTCTTCCTCCCGAATGAGTACCGCACATATGGCATGCTTGGTCATAGCAAGGTACAAGTATAGAACTTCTCCCGTAATGGGTTTTGACAAGATAGGAGGTTCTGCGAGATGTTTCTTGAGTTCCTGAAAAGCCAACTTGCATTCATCTGTCCATTCAAATTTCTTCCCTCCCCTCAATAGGTTGAAAATCGGAAGACAATGGTCTGTAGATTTTGATATAAACCTACTTAGTGCTGCCATTCTTCCAGTCAAACTCTGGACATCTTTGTGTTTTTGAGGTGAAGGCATATCGATCAGGGCTTGGATCTTATCCGGATTAGCTTCTATTCCTCGAGCATTTAGAATGAAACCCAGGAATTTTCCTGAAGATACTTTGAAAGAGCACTTCTGAGGGTTAAGCTTCTTGTTATATTTCCGGAGCACGACAAAGCATTCTTCGAGGTCATCAACATGGTTATTGTTAAGTTGAGATTTGACTAACATATCTTCAACATAAACTTCCATGTTGTTCCTTATTTGCTCGGAGAACATCATGTTCACGAGCCGCTAGTAAGTGGCTCCAGCATTTTTGAGCCCGAATGGCATGACGTTATAACAATATAACCCTTTATTTGTTATGAAGCACGTATATTCCTGGTCAGGGCCATGCATGGAAATCTGGTTATATCCATAATAGGAATCCAAGAATGACATTAGTCCATCCCCTACTGGGGTATCCACGAGCTGGTCGATCCATGGTAAAGGAAAACAGTCCTTAGGGCAGGCCTTATTGAGGTCCGAGTAATCAATGCAGGTTCGCCACGTCCCATTAGGCTTTGGGACTAGCACCAGATTGGCTACCCAATCGGGGTAAAAAGCATACCTGATGAATCAGTTTGCTTTTAATCTGTCGACTTCCTCTTTAAGGGCCTTTTGTCCTATTGTCATCCAGTTGTCTTCGTGTTTGTTGCTTCGGCAGGAAGCTTTTATCGATATTTAGTGCATGGCTCACTACATTTGGACTTATCATGTCCGAATGTGACCACGCGAAGACATCCTGGTTCTTCTTCAAAACGCAAATTAATTGCTATTTGGTTTCTTCGTGGTGGTTTTTGCTGACCTATACCGTTTTTAGGGGGTCTGATTCTTCGAGCCTGACTTCTTCGAGCTCTTCCAATGGTTCGAGATCAGTTTTTTCCTCCATTCTTGGGTAGATTTCTTCATCGATCTTTAGGACCGCCTCATCCTTATTATGAATAATGATGAGCGCTTGTGCGCTCGCCTGCTTCTTTCCTCTTATGGAAATGCTATAGCATTCCCTCCCGGCTAGCTGGTCTCCCTTCAACGTCCTGATGCCACTAGAAGTTGGGAGCTTGATTGCCAAATGCCTTACAGACGAGACTACCCCCAACCCTACTAGGGAGGGTCTCCCAAGAAGCACGTTGTAGGCCGATGGCAGGTCCACTACTACAAACTCCATCATCTTGGTTGTTGAGACTGGGTAGTCTCCCAAGGTTACAGGGAGTTCAATGGACCCCATACAGGTAATCCCCTCTCCTAAAACACTGTACAATGTCGTTGCACAAGCTCTTAGGTCTCGAAGCGTGAGTCCCATATTTTCTAAGGTGGCCTTATAGAGAATGTTCACTGAGCTCCCATTATCAATGAGAACTCGGTGAACTCTCTTATTCACGAGCTGGAGAGTGATGACCAGCGGGTCATTGTGGGGAAACTGAACATGGGACGCATCATCCTCAGTAAAGGTTATCGGCTGAGATTCAATCTTTTGGTACTTTGGAGCTCTAGGTTCAGGTTCATAAGGGGACCCGTCTGCAGTTTTTAGCTCATTCACGTAATGCTTCTGGGCATTCTTGCCCGATCCTGCAAGGTGAGGCCTGCCCGAGATGGTTATCACATCTTCTCCAGTGAATTGTTCTCTTCTTCTCTAGCTCGTGAATTGTTGTTTTGGGCAGGCGGTAGTGCTGCTGTCCTCTAGCTGGTAGAAGCCTGGTTATTGTTCTGGTTCCTGACATACTGCCTAAAGTATCCTCTCAAGATCAGCCCTTCGATCTCGTCCTTCAGTTGTCTGCATTCATCTGTAGTGTGCCCCGTGTCTCTGTGAAATCGACAGTATTTGCTGGAGTCTCTCTTGGACTTCTAATTTCTCATAGGGTTTGGACGCCTGAAAGGGACCTGGTTTTCATTAGCCAGGTATATATTCTCCCGAGACTCATTGAGCTCGGTGTACACCTTGTACACGGAGAAATACCTCTCCCCTTTCTTCTTCTTTCCCCCTTCCGCTTCTGGGTTACTTCCTTTTGGAAGGGTTCTCTGCAGGGAGTTTCGAAGCTGATGGGTCTACCGAGGTCGAGGCAGAGTTTACGTTTATCGTTGTAGTTATGGGCTGAGAGGTCATATTCAGCGTTGACCTCACCTCTTCTACATTGACAAACCTTTGAGCTCGTTGATTAAACTCGGTTAAGGACCTCACAGGCTTCCTTTGCATATCATCCCAGAGGGGACTTCCTAGCATTACCCCAGCTTGGATGGCCATTAGATGACTGATGTCGTCTACATCTCGAGCTCGGGCGACCTCCAGATTGAACCTTGTAAGGTAGCTCTTCAACGTTTCACTTGGCTATTGCCGAACATTGGTCAGGTTCGATGCTTCGGGTCTTACCTTGATCATGGCTCTAAACTGCTTCTTGAAATCCTTTGATAGCTGATCCCAAGAAGTGATTGAATGTCTCTTATATTTTTCGAACCAGTTTTTTGCTGGTCCTGTAAGCGATGCTGGAAATAACATGCATCTGAGCTCGTAACCCACATTACTTGCTCTCATTATGGTGTTAAATGTACTCAAATGACTGTACGGGTCGGATTTCCCTTCAAAAGGCGAGACATGAGGAATCTAAAACCCTTGAGGAAATGGAGTGTTGGAAATATGGGAAGCAAATGGTTCAAGCTCCTTATCAGAATCCTCGTCCTGACTTCGACCTCGCTCATTCTGCAGGAGCCTAAATGCTCTTTCCAGCTGATCAATTCTTTCTTGAACTGGGTTCACAGGGCGTCTCGCCTGAAATTGGCTATCATTGATCACAATTCCAGGCTCACGTCTTCGCAGGGGATCTTTGCGCCCATTTAGGGGATCTCTCAGGTCTGGGTTCGATGGATTACCACTACTCTGGTTCTGATTCAGGTGCTCCCGCAGGTCAGAGTGGTTCCTTTGGTTTCCAGTATTTCTACGTCCTTAATCATACATGCTGACTGATCTGGTGTCCCCTGAGTCGTCACTGGTGAGGCTTGTCGCATGATTGTTCTGAGATGGATTTCTTTCATGCTGCCTCATCTCTACAGTGCGAAATCGAGACATTTGGCTTCTCGTAGGTTGGGCGCCTCTCCGTTCCCTAGTACCATCTCTATTCCCATGTTTCCATCCTGCCCGCCTTTCCTCATCACCCTGAGTTGGTTGTGTGTTCCTTTGAGGAGGTGAGGGGTATCTTATTAGTGACGGAGGGAACTGTATGGGTGACGGTGGTTGCCAACCATTTCGGGGCCTAGATGGTCCCAAGTTCGCCCGTGCTGACTCGGTAACATTCTGTGTGTTACTAGGAATCTGAGTCCGAGCCTTTGCAGGGACTCGGTTATTCCCAGTTTCTACAGGTAACTCTTCATTTGAGTTAACCGGAGCCTTAGCTCGAGTGTTTCTTCAGGGCCTCGAGGGAGCAGGTTGCTCTGCCGGTGATGGAGGTTACTCCGTTCTTCTTGTGGCAGAGTTTTTCCGAGGTCGCCCACGAGGCTTGTGGGGAGGAACATGAACGTCCCGCAGAGGTGGGGCTTGGTTCTCTTGCGGAGGTTGAGGCTGAGCTACCTGTACCTCCGTGGCTAACCTAGCTAACTCCTCATTCCGCTTCTTGGCCTCAGCCAACTATTTTCTTAACTGTCGATTTTCAAGTTCCACAATGGGGACGTACCATTCAGGATTATAGTACATGTCCTCATCGTCCCTGGGAGCCGGAGGTGCTGGAGGTCCTCGAGAATCAGAGAACTCACTTTTCTCTTCAGGTTTAGGATTCGTCATCGGCTGCTTCCCAGGGCGCTGTGGATAGTTTTCTTCAGGAATATTCTGATCATTCGCGGCCATAGCTAATCAGGGATTGTATTGCTTAAGGCTCTCAATGAAAGCACCAAACTGTTGACGCCGTTTTTCGTCAACATGAAACATAGAGCGAATAAACAATAGGAACTATGGCGCAGATGAATAATACAGTAAAACAACAAGAATTTTATGTGGTGCAGCAGTTAGCTCTGCCTAGTCCACGGGTCAATTTTATTAAGACTTTGGAAATTTTAGGAAATCCATCAGGGATGAATTCTCCAGAAATTCTCTCAAGATATCAAAAATCTGTCCCCTACAAGTGTTCATGATCTATCTATTTATAGAGGGTTCTCAGTGTTCGTTCCCACATATTTCGGGAATATACTCCTTTTTATTAATGAAAATAATGATATTAAATTCTGTAACTCCTATATACAAGGAAACATCCCCTGAAGACCAGGGGGCATATAACAAATTTGTTAATATCCATTTAATGTTGGGATGTTACAACAATAAATATCATTTAAATGCATGGACTACATCTCATCAGATGACCCACTAAGTCGTTCGAGGTCGCCCATCATTATCATGCCAGTCCATTTCTATAGATAAGTTATGAACTAGGCAACTTTCCCCAAGACCAGCTCGGAACGGGTAAATACCACCGAGGCTGTCACACTCCGAGCTTATACTTATGCCAAGCTCGGGCTACTTGATCCGTAGACACCCGACATCAGGTATATCCCGACGCTAAGTTCTTTCGAGCTCAGAAAGAACTTCAAGGTTAAAAAATGTCTTCGAGGTTGCCATCTTGATTCGAGGGTTCGACACCTGAGTCATCCATATGCATTTCAGATATTTCGAGCTCACAATTGACGAGTCCAGATTTCGAGAACACAATCTCGGGGGTCTTGAAATCAGGGTGTAACATATTATATTTAGAAAAATAAATATCAAAGTTTCGGAAATTAAACGTGATGCATGAGCACAATTAAAACAGATAAAATAAAGTTTAATTTCCACGATAAAACTTTCTAAAAATTAAAGTGCCGCCTTAGGGTCGGTCAAATTAATCTTAGAGAATTTATAAGACATTCTTATCTTTATTGTTTAGAACATAAAATAACTCATTATTTTCTCTTTAAAACATTAAAGTACTGCTTAGGTTGGTCAAGTTATGATTATCCACTGCAAAAGCTTAATCATAACATTGTGAGTGTAACCCATTATTTCAGAGTTCATGGCTTAACTTAGGACATGCCGCCTTAGGGTCAGTCAAACCTAAAATACATCATTAGTTCCTATTTGTGTAGGAAATATAACCTTGCTATTGACATGTCTAGACACATTCCTTAGGGGGACGGAAACAAAGCCGTCGCGAGGCGCTATTAATATCTCATGGTGTTATATTAATAATGAAGACCACGGGTTATGTTGAGTTATCAACCCTCTCCCACTCACTATTTTGAAATAAGTATTTTTAACCTAATTAATTCCAAATTAATTATAAATTCTTTAAACTTTATGAACATAATTAAAATTGGTAAGAAAGCGAGTTTCTAGGTCCATATCCAATTTTATATTACCAATTATGTTCATCTAAACTTTACTAAAAAACAAATTTAAAATAAAGTTGGTTTAAAGAAATCAAGTCATAAAGACTTAAAAAAAACCAGTGTGATATTTTACCAAGTTTTCAAAGAATAAAACTAAGTAATTTATATGCAATTGGTTTCGCAAAACAAAACATATAAACATATAGGACAATCCTAATAATCATGATTTTACTAATGAGATGTATGATAATGACTGTGTGGGTTTTTTTTTATGTATGACACAAAATGCATGAGCATATTATCAATCACATGAAAATAATTATTTAAATAAATAAACAATAAATGTTGAACCGGGTGCTTTGGGTATTTCTAATTTTACAACCTCTTTATAAAATCAAAATAAAATAAAAATCGCCTTGATCTTCATCGCGCTTCTTCACTTTACTTTTGGTAGGATATGTGTCGTTGGTCCAGAATAATAATAAGAAAACAATTTTCTAATTATCTTGATTAATTAAAATTAAAATTTAAAATAATCACAAATTTATTTTCCACTAATTAAAACAACTTTTAATTAAAACATAAATTAAATTTAATTAAAATCTGTTATTTTAAAAAATAAATTTTTAAATAAGATATTCAAAAAAGTTTGTTAGGATAACAAAATTATCTCATTATTTAAATATCAAATTTCTAACAAATATGATATTTAACATTTTTTAAAGAATAAAAAAAATAATATATTAATTTCAGAAAAATGAAAAAAAAATTATGGACCAGTAAGACGGGGACATGTGGCACTTGAAGGTGCTGTCGGGGCCCATTGTACGAAATCGTACGGAACCGTCTTTACGGTCCGTACAGACGTCCCCTGCAGCGGCTCGGAGGAACGGTGGCTGAATTCTGAATCTCGAGCTCCGTTTTGACTTTGTGTGATTGGAATTACAATTTTATGATTTCAAAAACCAAATAAAATTACATAAATCCTATGCCCCTTAATAGCTTACACAATGATCTAATCATAAACAAATCCTAACCCAAAAACACCATACAATTAACGATTAAACATTCACATGCATTCAATCATATTAAGCCATCCATTAATTCGTCATAAATAAATAAATGCATAAAACTAAACCCACAGAGATTCAATATATATATGTGAAGATGGCTCTGGTACCATTTGTTCGTTTTTATAGATCAAATCAGAGATTATACGCAGTGGAACAACAATCAAAATTGTTAATTTAACCCCACAAGATTTCTAGATCTACTTCTTCACATACATATATATATTGAATCAAAGACATGAATAGAAAATTACCTCAAGTCCTTCCTTGCTGCTATCTTTTTGTACGACAAAATTCCTTGAGATCTCACACCAGGATCTTCCAAAATGTTCTCAACACACAAAGAACGAGTGTGGGCTCGTTATACAAAATAATAGGCAAAATCTATTTATCAGATGTTCTCAACACATGAGATCTGATAAAGTTTGGACCTAAATTTGTGAAGAACAGTGACCTATGCTTGTAGCACTGTTCTCTTTCTCTCAGGGAGATTTCACGATATGTTTTCTATCACTGAAAGTCTCGCTCTGAAAAAATGATCTCCTATATTTAATACATCAAATATATTAAAAATAAATAATATTAGTTGTTTTAAACAATTTAAAATTAACTAATCAATTATCATATTTTTGTTTAAATAATAATATTTTAATCATATTAAAATATTTCATTATTTATTTTATTTAAATAACTAAAATTATTGAACCAAGATCCTTCTAGAACCTTCTTGTGCGTGTAGCACAATGACTGTGCATTGTGCTACACGCCCACCTCATGCCAGGGAGGGCATGTGATTTTTCCCAATTTTCATCATTATTTAAATTCCAAAAAATCCCAAAATAAATTAATTCAGAATTAATTATATTTTTGTTAAATCAAATAATTAATTAATTCTCGATTAATTATTACACATAATTATACAATAATTATGTTTAGTGCATAGACAAATATTTTACTTATCAAATGAGTCCTTTTGCCCATTTTTGTATTTATCTTTGTCAGTGTTTCTTTGAGCCATTTCGAGGACCATGGAACTATAAAATTAAACTCCAATAAATAAAAAACTAAATAATTAAACTCTTTAATCATTATAGTTAATTTATTAATTATGATGTTTCTCCACTATAAATTCAGAATTGAACTCTATATGTTATAGATATACTTTTACAGAAATCTTATTTTAAGCTGTTCATTGATATAACCATCTTACAATAGTTCAACCCTCTAATTAATTAGTTCATAAATTAGAATGGAGGAATTACCATTTCACCTTTCTAATTTACTTCTTATTCCTTAAGTACCATTAATTCACTAGTGAACAATTATTCTATAATCTAATTATAGATTTGAGCTCAAAATCTTTCAGTTCCAGAATTAACCCTTAAGGGAACCAATATACGATCCGTTAAGAAAGATTAGATTTTGTATTGTTGATACATGTTCCCAGCCATCCATGATATTAAATTTCCAAAACAAAAGTCATTAGTCTCATTCTATGAAGAGACCTTAACGAATGAATCAAAATATTTAATAAACATAAATAGGAGTTCAAGAACACTTAGGATTTAGATTGATCTATAAATGATCATTAGTTATGATATGAATTACAAATCTTTATTATTATATGGTTTTTGGATAAAGACTTTTATTCATATTGGTCCCTATCATATATAATCATATTATATAAATCACCTTTACCGAGATGTCTTACCACATCAATAATCTGAATCTAGAGTATTTGTATCAACATGATACTCAGTAAACCGTACTTACAACCCCAATTAAAGAATTCCATAACTTCAATTTGTTATTGACTATTTTTAATCATTCATGTGATCTTAATTCTCTCGTACTAATACAAGATCACATCCTCAATAATGAATATGGAATTTTTCTGATATTTACAAAAATGATTCAAACAATAATTTAATAATCTAAATATAACAATGATAGACCATTGTATTTATTTATTCATTGAAATAATAAATGTCTTTTACATGCTTTTAGGACATACTCCTAACAAAAGTTACTCTCGAGGACTGCGAGCCTACATAGCAACACTAAATGCCTAAATATTTTCTAAGTACTAAGAGAAGTCGATAAAGACTCGAGTCTTCAAGACTCGAACACAAGAATAAGTCAACGACTTGGGACTCTAGTGAGTTACGTTACATTTAGTTGAATTAGCAAAGTCCAAGTTGCCTATTTACTAAGAGTCATTTCGATAATAATAGTGCAATCATGGCAATAAAGTAGTGTAAGCTGCATAAGTTTAAATGGAAAAATATTTCCAACAGTGCTCAGGGGATTGAGCATTAACTGTCTGTACCCTAATAAACTATAGCACGCAGGCATACTTTGCTATATATATATATGTAAATAACAAAATTACTAGGGCCCTTGGCCTAGAAGAACCTCTACCACCAGCTTGGTCATGGGATCGACCTCTAGGATGCGACTCGCCGCCACTACTTCCCTCTCTTGGGCCACCCTGGACTCTTTCACCTCAAAGACCGCCTCAAGCATTGTCCTCATGTTGGGCTCCTCGGTGAATGAGAGTTCCATATCTCTGTTGCTCTGCGACACAACAAAGAGTGTATCATCTGCTATCACATCGAGGTCCCTTTCAAGCTTTTTTGCTCAGAGACGGAGGTGTGCCTTGAGCATTGTCCTCATGTTGGACTCCTCAGTGAATGAGAGATCCATATCTCTGTTGCTATACCACATAATAAAGAATTCATCATCGATAACTTCAACATCAGTGTCCGCCTGTGTAGCATCCTCTCTGGCCTTGGTCAGTTCCTTAACCCGGGACAAAGACTTCTACCAGCTCAACTAGAGCTTTTCACGGCCTTAGCTAGCTCTTCCTCCACCGCCCAGGTGCGAACCGCGTCATCCTTTAACAAGTTTGAGGAAGTTTCCTTCAGAGTGGAAAACTTTGATCGCTCAGTGGCCAACAGAGTCTCCATCTCATGGACATTGTCCCTCATGACCTCCACCTTTTTCTGGAGTCATGAGTGCTCTTCTAGTGGGACCGTAGTTTCCTGGAACCATGCCAGCTCTTCCAGAGCCTGTGCCATCTCTTTCGGAGCCTGTGCCAGCTCTTTCTGAGCCTGTGCCAACTCTTCTCGAACCTTTTTCAGCTTAAAGGATTACATTAGTACGATGTCCCCGAGTCGTTGGTTGAAAGCCGAAGTCTGTGCCGAGTTAGAGTATCAAGTCAGTAAAAAGAAGTTGATGAAATAAATAATGGATTGAGATAAACACTTGAAGATTTACCCATATAAAGGAATGGCGGTTGATAGCTATCTGCGAAACCTCGTTGTTACTGTCACAACGAGCGACGCTGCGGGAAGGAATCTCACACAGGGACCCCGCTATCCCTTGGACAAGCTTCGCGGTGAGAAAAGAACTCTTCCCTTCTACTCTCCTCGCAAGAAGAGGCTCTAGCTTCTTGCGGCTGGGAGGAGCAACGTGATTGTGCGGGCGGTCTTCACGTAGAAACTCAGCGAGGAGTCTGAAGTCTTCACTGCCCTCATCCATCATAGTGCTCAACAACCCGTTTATGCTTCTTGAAGTCTTCCCCATCATAGTGCTCCGGGAAGACTATCAATCGAGGTGCCCTGACCGGAGGGAAGTCACACACCTTGGAAGGAATTTCCTCACCCAACCTGGAGTATCCCCCATCTTGAGGGGGGAAACGTCGAGGTCAATGACCTGATTGGGAGCCACTGTCCTCAGGGTGATGACAAGTGGAGCTGTTGTAGGAGCTATTAAGGCCACCGAGGCTGAAGGCGAAACATTCGAAGGCATGCACGTTGTGGTTGACACCGCTGGGAGATCTATCTAAGAGGGTACTAACAACCTCTAACGCTTTGATCTGACCAATTCGTCTAGGCCCATGCTTTCTGCACATAGAAAAAAACTAGCTAAGTCCTTTGTAGGAAAGGAAAGGAGTAGAAACAAGAAAAAAAATGCATGCGAGACTAAAAATAAATCTCCTCAGGAGCCTCACCACGATCAGGCTCCTTCGGGTGAAGGACATAATGGGCGAATTCACGGATGAGTCGACCCATCTCCTGTGTCAGATTTGTCTCGTACTACCAAAACCAAATGGCATGCATAGATATCACCTTGCCCAGAGGCATGAGACCTTGGGGATATCTCCTCCTCCTTGGATTGTAAAGGAATATGTCGATGAGGTCGTGGTAGTCTTGGTACTCCTCCTTGGACCAACGACCTCCTGAAATTCTTCGACACTCGAGAAGTAAGGGCAAAAATAAAGAATGATTGGGACTCGTTCCCTCCCCTTCGTGCTTTGCATAACGAAGAACGATTGGGGATTTACCTTAAGGCATGGAGGACAACTCTATCACTGCCTGAAGCTTTGCCTTGAACTCTCATCTTCCTTTGCCTCCGTAGCATCCTTGATGGCAAGGATGCTCTTCACATGCTCCTCGCGAAGGTAGATAATATATTCAAATTTCACCTAAGCTGCCACATATTCCATGTGGAGCCTGGCCTCGTGGCATGCTTACTTTGAGTCCCGAAAGCTGGTGAGGACCACCTGGCTTATACTCTGCCCCTCCCGTAGTACCCCATTATGTTGGAGTTGGGCATCAGTGACGAGGAAGGTAAGATCCAGCTCCTCGTCATGTATAGTGTTCATTGTCTTAAACCATTTATCGAAAGAATGACCGAAATGTGTATGATGGAAGGGACTTGAAATGAAATGTTTCAAGACTAATGATCAATTACAAGTAGGACACTATTAGGTGAAATGACTCGAGGACAAAAGCACTTTCAACCCTAGCAAAGTCCAGGAGCAGGGTGGGATTGGTCCTTGATAACTCCTAAATAAAGAGTTATTTTTATACTTTTAAGCTTATAAATATATAATTAGGTTGAGTCATGTTTGGGTATTATTGTTATTTTTAGTTAATTCCTTTATTTTTTGTGTTTTTTGGTGTTCTTGTGTCCTTTTTGGTGTTTTAGAGCTGAAAGTAGAAAAATAAAGAATTTCTGCATGAATTGTTCAAAGAAAAATAATAGAAAGTGAGTTGGCTCTAAGCTGTTTAATTTGTGCTGAAATGTCAGGTTTTGCTGAAGAAAAAGAATTTTGCTGGAGCATTTTCAGCACGATATAAAGAGGGAAATTCAGCATATAAGGAGAGACACGTGGCACCATTAGTTGAGATGGCAAGGAGTGATGAGGTGGTGAAAAAAAATCTGAGAAAATGGACTGAATTTTGGAGTAATTTCTAGAAGAGTATAGGAAACTCACGTGAGAGGCAAGGATGCCTAGCATCATAAAAAGAAAAGACAGCCTCCATTATCCAATTCATCCATCTTTTAGAGAGAGAAGCACCAAGTGTAAGAGAGATCAGAAATAAAAAGAAGGAAAGAGAAGAAGGAAGAAGAGGAAAAGAAGAGAAGATTGATTCCATCATCATTTTGGGTTATTTCTTTTCTCTTGTTGTTTCTTTCCTATTTTCTTTTAGTATTTGGTGTTTGATTACTCATGGATAGATTTAATTTTGCATTTTTGTTTCTTATTTCAGCTATGAACTAGATCTTTTGAGGCTTGAACGAACTCTATGCCTTAATTATAAATTTTTAGCACTTTATTTTAACAAATTATCCATTGTTTATTCAAATAGGCTTATTGATAAATTCGTATTGTTGTTTGGTCATCAATAGCAAGATATTGAGTTATATTTGTGCTAAGAAGTTTGAATATAATTGATAGATTTGAATGACACAAGTGAATAATCTTGTTAGGTTATGTGTGTGAATATCATAGGAATGTGTTATTTACCTCGTGTAACAATTTTGAATTGATGCTTAAATCTTTGGTTCTTAAACTTGATTAGCATTGGAATATGTTAAATTAGACAAAAGAATTAATACCATAGGATTTCAAAAGGTTCTATGAGCTAATTTGGAATTCTTATTAAATCTAGGTAATTTTGTTGAGATTTTGTTGCAACAAAACATACAGGTCATTTGACATAGAAGGATTTAATAATTCAAGCCCATTTCAACCAAATGATTTGACCTCACTTTTAAATTAGCATTGCAGTTTATTTTTGAGAATTTTTAATTGATTCAAAGTTGTGTTAGTTTACAAAATCAAAACAAATTAATTTGGTTACTTTTGCAATTGTTTTGTAATTAATTTGTGCATTTAGTTTTAATTTGCAATCCCTGTGGAGACGATATTGAATATTTATCACTTTATTACTTGTTTTGTGACTATGTACACTTGCACATATTTGATTGAAAAATACACAACAAGTTTTTGGCGCCATTGCCGAGTATCCACTTGGGTGGGATTTGTCTTCGTCGGGATACCCCTTGCCCAGAAGAAGTGGTCCTTGTAGTCCCAAGGTTACCGTTGCTACCCGTAGCCTTGTATCTCACCCCTGGGAACGTGTGCTTCATCAGGGTGTAGTACCCACCCTAGTCCCCCTTCCTCGGACACGACCAAAAGCTGTAGACATACAATATCTTTGCTGGGAAAGGTGAAGGCCAGCTTTGTCTGCTGGATAGAACGTAGAGCCTGGCGAGCACCCAATATCCATTTGGCGGGGACAGCTGGAAAGGATCTATGCTGATGAACTTGAGGAAGTTGACATAGTACTGGTGCAGTGGTAGGGTTGCAGTAGCCTATAGATGAGAGGCATTCCAGGGCCCAAGCCCGTGGATGCTCTCATGCACCCTCTCGTTCTGTTGTGATAAGTGCACCAACATCTCACAAGTGTCCACCTCATAGTGGGTAAGAATCATCTATACGACCCCATGGTGTCAGAGCTTGCTGGGGATTGCACTACCTCAAATCTCGCGATGGTGTAGGGTTTGTCTGTTGGCATCAGACCCTCATTGATTGCTTCCTCCGAGATGCCAACTCGAAGGGCTCTTGTCGTCGCTGGGGCGGGGTCCTTTCGTACTACAGGGGCTTGACTGCTACTAGGCACTCTTTTTTTTTTCTCGGTGTGTTTCCAAGATTCTTGAGCCATTTGTAAAATCTCAGTATCAAAGGTGTAGAACCTTTGCTTGTGTAGTTGGTGGATCTCCTCGGACATCTGAAACAACGAACCAAGCATTTAACACCTTGGCCCAAAGGAAGATGGGTCAAAAATAGAATCCCTAAAACTACTACGCGGGGAGAAGAGAGGAAAGAATATCTAAGGACTTGGGGTGTCCTCTTCAAAGATTGATATCAGGATCAATTTCCATAACTGTGGAGGAAAAAAATGATCTGGAAATGTATTGGACATTTCATAATAGTATGTTTCACCATACAGGCCAAAATGTAACAGTTATTGAGCAGTTAGATAGGCTATTTATTTTAGTTGAGTTCTTTGTCATTTTGGAAAAGGTTTTCAGACTTGATTAAACTACTAGTATCTTATTACGAAAGCAATGTAGATATAACTATTCTAGAAGAGGGTAAAGCACATGAAATGAAGTATCATTTAATTCAAGAAAATTTTACATAATTGATATAATGATCTTGAAGATAGCTTCAAAACTGTTTCTTACAAAACAATTTACAAAGACTTTGTTAGACAAATTTGTTCAAGATAATGTGATCTACACATTGAGTGAGATGCCTCAATTTAGTTTAGGGCAAGTGGGAGATTGTTGGGAATAGTGTCCTTAAAGAAATTGTAGTTGAAAAATGTTTTCAATTAAATAAATAATTGAATTGAATTATTATATATAAATAGACTATGTTCGATATTATGTTGACAAAATTAAGTAAATATCAGAAAATTCCAAAGTTTATCTAGGTGGTCTTAATCTCATATTGGTATGAGAGGATCGAGATTGAGATAATAAACTTGAAATAGTTCGCAATAAAATAAAGTTATGGAATCTTTAGAATAATTACTACAAGTACGGTTCGCTAGTATTATGAATACAAGTGACCTAGATCCGGGTCACTAATGTAGTAGGACACTTTAGTGAAGGTACTGTATATATAGTGATATATAAAACTGGACTAGATGTGATTTGTTAATACTTGTTTAAACACTGTTTCATAGTATTAATCAAATACATCAAACGATGATCATATACATGATGATCTTAATCTTGAGGTTACCATAAACTCTGATATATGTTATCTGATCATTTGATTCATGAGTTAATATTTGTAAGAATGATCAAGCTAAGAACAATTATTTTGGGGACAAAATGATATATATGGCTTAGGACATAAATTAACACATATGAAATTTATACCTACTTATAGATTTAATAATGGTTCCTTATTGAGTTGATTTTTGGAACTGAAAAGGTTATTAGCGCTCATGTTGCAAACTTGTTGTAACACAACCTTCCTTAGTGAAGTCAAGTGTACTCTAGGAACAAGATATAGTTAAAAGGGTAAAATAGTAATTTTATTTGCTTTTAATTATGAACCATTAATAGAGGATTGATGTTATAGGTAATGATTATATCAATGGACACTTTATTCTTTAGTAAAATACTCTATAAATATATGTCTATAATTATCAAGAGTTCAATCTCATATTTCTAGTGGAGTAATTATGAGACTAATAAATATGATTATTAGATCAAAGAACTTTGATTAATAATCTAACATTTATTGGAGCTTGATATTATAGGTCCATAGGTCCCCAATGTGGCTTTATCAACACCATATCAAGATCAGAGTTGATACAAGGTTAAAAACTGTAATTTAGAAATTTGAGAAGAATTTTATTTTTCGAGTCCAATATACAATTGTATGATAATTGATGTTGAATAACTAATTTGGACGGAATTAATTATTTAGTATTTGAAAATAGGTTTATTTATTTAAATATGAAAATTTGAAATATATATAAATAAATTAATTATTTAATTTGAGTGAGAGAAAATAAATTGGTTACATTAGAAGTCTGTACTTTCCTATGTTCTCCTCTTTATCTTGAATATCCTGTTTCAAACTGAAGTTTAATGAACTTTAGTTGGATGTTCAAGAATCCATATGTCATAGATGTTTTAACCATTGTTTTCTGTTAAAATCTTTTATTGCATACTAGTATGTGAATGAAATATAGTTAGATTGTGTTATACACAACCAACTAAACTTTATATTTGTAACGTAGTAGTTACTAACTAACACTCCCACTACTATAATGAATTACAAAATTTGTGATATTCTTTGGTTTTGTCATTGTTAATTATCAGTAATTTGCTTACTTGACTTGCAGTAATTATTTATAGTATAACATAACTAGAAAAATATAGTGATTATAATAATTAT
This sequence comes from Humulus lupulus, assembly GCF_963169125.1. Taxonomy (NCBI): domain Eukaryota; kingdom Viridiplantae; phylum Streptophyta; class Magnoliopsida; order Rosales; family Cannabaceae; genus Humulus; species Humulus lupulus. Next base: position 39,206,862 of record NC_084798.1, read on the forward strand.
GATTCATTAAAGTAACATTTAAGATATACAAACACTTTTGTAACTTTTATGATTATTAAATTGTTTCACTAAATGACTTCATGGAAAATTTTCAATTTATAAACATAACCACTTGTGAATCCCAACTTTTAAGTCTTTGATGTTGTATAATCAAACATGTACAGAGTATAACAAGTTTTAAAATTATAGAAATAATAAAGATCACTCGTTATCTATTTAATCTTATCTAATATGATTATATTCCATTTCTAAAATATTAATTTTGCTTAGCATTCTAGTTGTATGTGAGATGGGTTTGAATTCCAAGTTCACATGCAAATTACTTCAATTCCGAATTCGAGTTTAAACTTCCTTTTTATCAAAACAAACAAGTCTTTAAGTGACTTTACTTTGAATGTTGCATGAAATTTTCTAGAAATTTTCTTTGCATTCAACAAAAATAAACATATCTAAATAAATGTCAATCAATATTGACTTACTGTTTATTATATTTTTTAGCTTTGAACAGTCTAACATACTTCTCTATGTATTAGCTGAATAATTATATAATTTTTTATCCTTTCTTAAAAAAGGTCTTTTGGTTAACTTTAATGAATATACTATATAAATAGGGAGAGAATCATAAAATGGTTTTAATAAAAGACTGTCTTTTATTTGTTTTATGTGTCTATTTAATTACAATCCAATTGCTAAAAAAATTCACATATATGTTTCACTTAATTGTTATTGGAATAATATGTCTTATTTATTAATCTATAATTTGCACAATAATGAATAATTCATAATTATCATTTATACTATTTGATGAAATAAGTAGCACACATTTATTTCAAAAATAACAACTGAATTTATTATTTAAAAAAATATCAAACTTGTTCACTTATCAAATAAAATAAAGGAATCTAAAATATAGTTTCTAGAAAGAATTCTAGAACTAATTTAAAGAAAGAACTTATTAGTTTCTTTCATAATGAAAATCAACTATTTCAAAATAACTAAAAGAATTTCATTTGTTTTAAAATAAACAAAATAAATTTCTAAACTAATAATTTATTTATTCAATCATTTTCATCATTTCTTCTTTGCTTTGGTTTCAATGCCATTACTCTTTTTCTTAAGAGATTTCTGCATCCCTGAAGACAAGAAAAAAATGAAAAATAATATTAGTGGCATAATTTTGAATCAACTATTCAAAATAATAAAGAAGAATTTTTGAGCATGTGTGAGAGCATCACTCTTTATCACGGCCCACATCTCGTATGCAGTTTCAATAACCATATATCTTTCTTTAATGTTGCCATGCATGGTTGATATCATGCATTGATGTGCTAGGTGATTCAATCTCATCCATTCACCATATATTTTATGTTCGTCAAAGCTAGATGAAAAGCTTGGAACTTCTGGAGGTAGATCATAGATCGCTCCGTACAAGTTTTATGTTCCAAAGACAATGTGAATCCCTTCATACCATCTTCTTATGTGGTTAAGACTAATGGAATCCTTTCCAAGAGTTTGTCAATGAGGTGTGTGTGAATTCCCAAGTTTTCAAGTACTTGATTAGGATTAAGAGAATTAACCATTGTTACTGGAAATAAATAAATAAAATATAATAAATTAAAACATATAATAAATACCATATTTTATTTAGAAAAGTAAACATAATGCAACATATAAAAACACATAAAAAATTATATACTAATCCACGATAAATTAATATGAAAATTAATGGACCAATCTTGGGGTAGGTCAGACTAACTCCAAATTAATTTTGAGACAAATCTCAATTTCATAAGTGAACACTTAAAAATGCCTTTTGGTCAAGAAGCACTAGTTCTGCTCGAAAGCCTAGATACACCTTCGGAGTGTAACCCATTATTTTCAATTAATGACATAACTCAAGAGTATGCCTTAAGGTCAATCATACTTGAAATACATTACTAATTATATTTTCATAAGAGAATTCAACCTTGAGATAAAATAAACATATTCAGAATCCTTTCCTTATGGAAATGGAGGCGACACGAGGCCCTTCCTATGCCTCTCAGTGTTCAACAAATAAAGGAGACCATGAGACTTATTGTCATAACTCCCTCTCTCACTTACTATTTTTTTTTTAAAAAAAATGTGTTTTTCAAAAAATCAATATTTTTTAATTTATTTGTAAAAATAAATTTAATTATTTTTACCAAATCATATTCTAATAATTACTAATACAAGTAAGCAAAAAAAAAAAAAAATTGTGCCCTTAAGTCAAATCTTGCTTTAATTAAAAAAATATCATTTTTATTTTATCAAAACATTTTTCATTAAGATAACAAATTAAAAAACTTTAATTTTTATTTACCATCATAACTAATTAAGACTAAGTTTATTATTATATGAATTATCATATATAAACATATAACAAAATATAGGACGTTTCTAATAGTATGTTTCTACACGAATGTAATGCATGCTAATTGCATACTGTGTGGGTATATGAAGGGATGTTATAATGCATGACCAAATATTAAACACTTTAACCATATTCAAACATTTATAATAAGTAAATAAAAGCGGGTTGGTAAATTGTGGGTATTCTAGAAAAATTTCAACACTTGCAAAAAATACATGAAAATGTAACCTACACTAGCTAAGGCCTGATGAAGAGCGCCTTGATCTCGAACGTTGAGATGTAGTCTTGTTGGGCCAATGCCACCATTTTCCTTATCCATTTTGAATAATACAACTTTTTTAATTATTGTAAACAACCTTCTAAAATAATTAAACTTTGGGTTTTAACACCCAAATAGTTTCTACGGCCCAATTTGAATTTAAGCCATTTAATTCAAAAATAAAATTAAACAATTTAATTTTAATAAATTAAAATTCATAATAATTTTAATTTTGGATATTTTAATTATGGAAGAGAATAATTAAAACATTTTTAATCAAGTAAAATAATCAATATTATTTCAATTAATGAAATTTCCAAATTAAAACTATTTTAATTCAATTTTATATTTTTCAATTAAATGAATAATTAAAATAATTTACGTAACAACACATTAGGGTTTGTATGACACAAACCCTAAGTGTGTCACCAATATGGGTGGCGGCAAGGGTGCGAGGGTGGAGAAGGGCACGACTAGGGATGGAGGGTGGAAGGGGCAGCTTGGGCGTGTGGCAAGGCGTCGGAGTAGAGGGTGGCGTGCGTGGGTGTAGGGGTACGACTCGGGCCTCGGGGTTCGTGCTCGGGGCTCGAGCCATATCAGAATTTTACCCATAAATTTAAAAGAAAAAATTGCAAAATTCATATGCCCCAAAAATTGGCTTACATTTTTTCATCTAGAAATTTTAAGAGCAATTCCTAAACCCAAAAGCACCATTATAAATTGCCCTTAAGAATCTATCATCATGAATATAAACATCCATCCATTCAAAAATATATCACATATAATATAAAAAATGCACGTAATCCCACACAAAATTTATTAATATGTAGAGATTAATGGCCTACTCTAATACCAATTTTTTCATCTCACATATAAACAATTTCTATGTTCAAGAAAATATCTAGATAGAAGCCATTAATATGCAATATCATTAATCATGCAACATATATATATAACTATACACATACTTTATATATATCATATGCACATATATACTAATATTCAAGAATGGAAATATTTACCTCTTGAAGCCTATCAAGTGTCCTTGAGTCTTTTTGTATATATAACGATCTTCCTATTCAACGCTTTGAGTACTCAAACCATGATCTTCCGGAGTGTTCTCTACACCTCAAGATGTGTGTGGGCACATAAAGAACAAGAGTTTGTAATTTAGAAATCACAAGTTTATCTCAACACATGAGAACTTGGATTAAGGCGTGAGAAAGGTTAGAATGAAAGAAGGAGATGACAATTTCATATCTGACAAATTTTGAAACTTTTTCTGAATCACCACTCTCTTAATTTTTATCATCACATAATATATATATATCAAAGATTATTTATTACCTTATTTGTAACGCCGTGGATAGCCAAGACCGTTACACTGTGTGTTTATAAAGGTGCAAGACTTGCTAACCAAGTCATTTAGTTAGAAACGTGTTATTGAAACTATAATTGAACTAGGGTTAAAAGGTTTTGGTCACAAAAGTTACATTTCATATAATTAAACATTTTGTACATGGGATCCCAAAAGAAATAGAGTTTGAAAGTCAGTTTAGAAAAATTCCAGGTTATAAACATGTACTGCCCACTCTAAGGGCAAAACAGACATTTAGGCTTCTCTCGTCCTGTATCACTCCTCGGTCGTGGTGACCGATCAGCTGACTATGTACATTCAGCCTCAAAGTTCTCCCACTCAGGATTGGTTCACCTTGCCTTTACCTTTACCTGCACAATGTAGTACCTGTGATCCAAGGCCCAACAAGAAACCATAATAGAATGTAATAGCAATAAACAACAATCACACATATAAAAAGTCATATAGCTCACATAAGCAGTGATATCAAACTACAAACCAATAATCAGTTATTCAGATAACAAACTCATCACAATCATCAATTAAATGACATTAAACATATCACGCCAAAATATAGGGTCAGCGCCCTTAGGTCGCACCCTTTGATTATCCCACTGACTCCGGCTCGCTTAGGGCGAGCTCAATGATTATATATTTAACCTCAACTACCAGTGGCCGAGCCGTGTCCTGTGCGCAAATATTGATTCCAGCACTCTTCGGCCATTTCTCACATGTCCCATGGCATAATACCATCTCATGACATCACATATAAATATAGGGAGCTCTTTGTCCCAACACTAACACATAATCGGGTGTAGTTTCTTACCTTTGATTCTGATAGCTTGATTAGTGAAACCGACCTTCAAGCACGATCCCGTCCGAGCCCTAGCGTACACCTAGTCACAGCCATAAATTAGAATCATCACTAAACTTCAACACCACAATCTAACCTCGGGACCAATCCCAAGCCCTTGGGAAACCCTAATTCCACCAAACGCGGTGGTGGAACCAAACCCCGAGCCCCCAGGGAAAAACCCTAAGAACAAACCCAAAAACCCACATCTGGAAACAGGGTAGCGCTACAGCGCTACAATCAAAAGAAAAATTCCCAAAAATAGCCAGGCCTAGCGCTGTTGCGCCCAAAGGCTAGCGCTATAGCGCTAGTTACAGCACCAAACTTCCCAGAGTTTTCTCCTTCGAATTTCCTCGAACCAAAACCCCTCCAAACCTCAACTACACTTCAAAACAAACCTACCAATCACTACATCTCACCCCACATGGCCCAACAACCTCAATTTTAACCACATGCATCATCAAACAAAGTAAACACGCATTAAACTCAGAATTCAAGAAATCATCAGAAAACCAGAAACTACCTAGCAATTCAAGATGACCAAACCCAGAAATCCTCACCTTTTATGGAGAGTTACAACCTAGGTTGCCCCTAGTATCCTTCCAGTCCTTAGCTCCCCAATTCCCAAAGCTCAACACCTTGAATTTCCTTCCAAAGTTCAGATTCAAGATCAACACAACAGAGTTCAGCAATCCCATAAAAAAAAAACTAGAAACCTTACCTTAATTGAACTTAATTCCAGCAGAAAATCCTAGCTTCACCAAGGACCCAAGTTCCAAGCCTTAGCCTAAGCCTCCTCTGAATTACAGCTCCAAAAATCCTCAAGAGATGGTGAGAGAACAGTGATATCGATTGGGAGAGGAAGAGAGTTTCTCTGTTTTTTCTTCCTTCTTTCTTTCCTTCTTATTTTATTTTCTTTCAGCTTCTACTTGTTTCTACAATTCCCACTAAGACATATAGGCAGAAAACACCCTTATCACCTCTTAACCAACAAAATGACCATTTTGCCCTCCCATTAAAAATCAACCCTAAAACACTTCAAGGGAAATTTGGTCATTTATTCCCAATTCCCAGTAATTCCTCGAGTGTCCCTAATAATTACCACTTATCGACCTAACTAATCACCAATTATATTCCTCAATATCAAATACCCTCCAATATATTTTCAAAATTCCCAGAAATACCCCCAGGCTCCCCCGAGCCGGGTATAAATCCCTACTGTGACTTTTCCGCTAAATCGCTCACTAGGATCGCCTCGAGTCACAAACTGCATATATATCTACATAATAATGTGGTCTCAACAATTTATCACAAATATTACATTTATGCCCTCAATGGGCCAAAATTATGAATATGCCCTTATAATCTAATCAGGGCCTACATGCATACTATTACACATAATCATGCATCTCATGTATCCAAATATTCATATAAGCATGCTCATCACATAACCATGCATTTAATCATTTAAATCACACATAATACAGTTATGCCCTCCTAGCACACTAATCAAGGCCCTTAAGCCTTATTAGTAATTTTGGGTCGTTACATTATTATTCATAAAAATAATAGTAATATAATAATAAAATCATATTGATCATAGGAATTGATTTAGTAAATATCTAACTTACCAAATTTGAAAAAATATATTTTCAAATTATAAATTAATTATATAAATAAAATAAAAACAATACTGATTCTTTATCAGTATTGCCATACACGCATGGTACAGTCCTTATACTGTGTCATGTGTGTAGCAATATTACTCTTTCAGGGAATATTGCATTTTTCTTGTCGTTATTTATTTAATTAAAATCCATCTTTCCCACAAAATATGGTATTACCTTTTTGAGGAAAAGATCACAACTATAACGCCCTAGATAATCAATATCATTACATTGTGTGTTTAAAATAGTGCAAGACTTGCTAATCAAGTCATTTGAATAAAGATGTGATCCTAAAGTCATAATCAAGTTAGGGTTAAAAGATTTTGGCCATAAACAGACATTTTTCATTAAAATAAATGTTTAGCACATGGGATCCCAAAATCATGGTTTAAAGGAAAAATTTACAAACATCCAAAAACAGATATATACAAGCAAAGGCCACTCTAATGGAAAAATACACCTTTTAGGTTTCTGTCCCTGTACCATCCCTCGGCCATGGAGGATGAGTAGCTGACAATGTACACCTCGCCCCCAGAGCTCTCCAACTCATGGCTGATCCACCTTACCCTTGCCTTTACCTACACCACGTAGCACCCGTGAGCCAAGGCCCATCAAGAAAACCATAACAACATATTATAATCAATAATGATAATCAAATAATTCACAAGTCATGTCATCAGATATTCAACGAGCCATAACATAAAGCTAACAACAATAACCATTTATATTCAACATTTTATCTCAATCACTACACAAAACTCAGGATTGATGCCGTTAGGCCGCACCGTCTATTTAACCCACTGAATCCGGCTCGCTTAGGTCGAATCCAGTGTTTATCTAGCTAACCCCAGCTCACAGTGTCCGAGCCGCGTCCTATGTGAAAATTATCAGCCCCGGCTCTCTTAGGTCATCCATTTCATGCTCACATGGAATTATCACGGTTATACAACATATGTATTCAAATACAGAGAATCTCAGTCCCAACACAGCCACAGAAGGGTGCAGTTTTCTTACCTTTAATTTCTCACAGAGAAAACGAAATGGTTCCGAATATGATCCTCAGCCCCGAGCCTTGGTGATAAACCTAGTCAAAGTTTCTAATGGGTAATTTTTAACTTCCAATCAAATTAAATACTTAGGAGACAGAAACTAGAATCCGAGACCTCAATTTCTACAAATGGGTAGTAGAAATTGTCCCGAACGCCTAGGTTTAAACCCCCAAGCCTTACCAATTTTAGAAACAATTCTAAGGCTAAAATCCCCAGGCGGATCACGACTTGGCTTAGTGGGTCGCCACTTGCTCCCAAGTCAAAGACCAAGACCCAAGCCAAAAAGCGGGAGGCGGACCGTGACTTGGCTTAGTGGGTCGCAGCACGCCCCCATCTCAGAGAGTAACCTCAAGGCCAGAAGGCCACATGCCCCGCGACGCCCCAAGGTTGGGTCGCGGCGCACCCCTTCGATCCCTGAAATTCTGGGTTTTCTTATGTTTCTCCCAAACAAAACTCCCCAAAATTCCCCATAATTTTTACCTAAACTAACCTCCCCAATTCAATCTTTAAGCTAGCTACAAATTTAAGATTAAACCACACAATTTAGATAGTGAAACGTTAGCAATTATACCAAAATCACTATCCAAATTCATCAGCCATTATTAACAAAGTCAGAACTAATCAAGCCCCTATAATTCTATCTATATCCAACTAGAAATTCAAAGAAGAAGATTCAAAACCTTACCTCGATTGTGTTTGAATCTCCCACCAGCTTTCAATCTACTAATCTTGAGCGTAAATCCTCAAGTTCCTATGCTTAATCTCTAACTTCCAAGCCTCAACTCAGCCTTTCCCTTAAATTATCCTCTAATAACACAAACTCAAGGCCTAAGTTTTCTGTCCCCTTCTTTTTCCTTAGCTTCAAAGCACACCAAATGAGTGAGATGAGAGAAATCATGAGAGTGAAGGAGAGAGAGCCTGCGTTGTTCTACATTTTTCTGCCTTGTTATGCCCAGATTTCGAGAATGGGAATCTTGATCTCGAAACCCGGGCTCGTAAGGTGTAAGCTCGAATAAGCACATTCGTCATGTAATCAACGTTAATGAGAAAGTCAAGGACAATCTTGCTAAGTAGTAAATGCAACGACATCAGAATTGTTGAGCTCGGAAACTATGTGGTCTAGGAGGAACTCTGAGGTTATACGTTAGGCTCACAACTTGCAATGACAATAGTTCAACACTTGAATAAATCTCCTGATTTATTTCCTTCCATCACACATTCGAGCTTAAGTATTGGAAGCTCGAAGAGGATGGCCTCGTCAACATTACTTGTTTGGAACATAGGTGAACCAAGGTGATGAGTTCGCAATAGGCAAACAGTCTCGAAGGCGAATGGATTTAGCTTTCAAGCTTGTTCGCTGTGTGTGAACGTGTTTATTGTTGTAGAATCCCTATGTTTAAGGGATAAGATGTAATTTGTTATTAAATCCCAAATATCATGGGATATATACGCGTACGTAGTAACTGTGTGCATTTAATTTAATTTATTTAATTGATTTGGAGATTAACTTCCCGAAATATGTGGGAAGAGACTAAGAAAACCCCTCTATAAATAGAGTGGGGTAATTCATTTGTATCCATCGAAAAATTGATATTGGAAAAACTCTCTCAATTGCTTCCAGAAAGCTATCAGAGAATTCCAAGAAGTTAATAGCACAGACTCGTGGACTAGGCAAATTTTAACTACTGAACCATGTAAAAGATCTTTTCTACATTTTCTTTTTTGTCTCGTATATTTTTATTTAATTGCTCTTCTTCTTTAAGTTGATGAAAAACGGCGTCAACAGTTTGGTGCTTTCAGTGTGAGCTATTAAACAAGACGTGAGCCTGTTTAGTCAGAGAGCCTCTTGGATCATCAATGGTCGCTGCAAGTAACCCCAATATAGGTGAGCGACCAATTCCCAATATACATGAGGAGGAAATTCCTCATGTTGAGGATTACCTGCGACGGTGTGGAAAGCAACCTATGATGGATCCCGATCCCAAAGAAAGGAGTTACTCATCCAACTCTCGAGGACCGCCTGCCCCCAGGCCTGACAAGGATATGTACTACAATCATGAAAGGTATGTTCCAATCGTGGAACTTGAAAACCGCCAACTGCACAAACAGTTGGTAGAAGGAACGAAGCACAATGAAGAGTTAGCTAGACTGGCTGCTGACGACCAGGCCCCTCCTTGAAGGCCCAGGGGACGTCCTCGTGGGAGCATGGCCGCCAGGAGGGTAGAGCAAGCTCGGCCACCAGCACCCCAGCCTGTTCAGCCAAGGCCCCAGATGAGTAACCAGGCCGAGGGTACTGCCAACCCAACTGCAGAAGCACAAATATGAATGGGAAATAATTAAGCCCCCTTAGTGGCTTAGACCCCAAATCCTGATGCTGCGTAGAATGACCCAGAGGTTGATCGGGAAAATTTGGGACCATCTAGGCCCAACAATGGGAGACAACAACCATCTTCCATAAGACAGCCACCATCTCCCATAAGACACCCACCATCACTAATAAGGAACCCCTCGCCAGTTCAGGAGGTTCCGCGACCTGCACATCGAGATAGGAATCGACGAGCTAGGTACAGACAGGGAAATGAAGGAGAAGCTACTCGAGATCGCAGGGCTCCTCACCCTACGAAAGCCAAATGTCAAGATCACAAACTGCTGGGACAAGGAGGCAAGTAGGAGACCCATCTCGTAATAACTAAGCAGTGAGCTATGTAAGTGAAAGCTCGGATTACAATAGGTCCGTGAGCATTTACAACACCGAACCAAGCTATGCCGAGAACCGAGGAGACCACCCTGATCTGCGGAAACACTTAAACCACAATCGGGGACGTGACAATCCCCTGAACCCAGAACTACGAGACCATCTGAATGGCTGCAAATAGCCGGTTTACAATCCTACACCGAGACAGGGAGCTGTAGTTGTAATCAACGATAACCAGTCCCCTCAGGTCCAGGCTAGGCCTCCTGTAGATTTAGTCCAAGAAAGGATTGAACAATTGGAGAGAGCATTCAGGCTCTTACAGAACGAGCGTAACTGGGATTTGTGCGGTTTAAAAACCCTAATTCAGAACCCTATTTCTTGACTTACACGATACACTACCCAGATTGGAAAAACACCCCATGTTTGTATTTTTTACACTAAATATGGATTTTAGAACTATGTTATCAAAGATTTTGAATCAGAAGTTTGTACTTAGCAATATTGCTAAAACTACCAACTACAGCATACATTCATACGGGAATGAAAAACACGAAAATGCATGAAGAAAAAAAATACGAGAGTCAAGAACAAGGAACTTACACACAATGGCTTGCAGATACAGAGAGATTGACGACTGTAGAAGAGGTTGCAAGAAAGATCTCACAGAGTCGAAAATGCCAAGGGTGTTGTGTCTCTTCAGCTTGGAGAACATGCAGAGATGAAAGAATTTCAAGCTCTGGTTTTTTCTCTCTAAAACTAAAAACGTAAATGATAAAAGTGAAGATGGAAAGAAGGTGAGACTATATATATATATATGCATTCCAAGAGGAGGTCAAAGGTTGAGCTAATCTAGGACATTGGATGGATTTGGTATATGATCGAACGGTCGGGTGCAAACGTGGTGATGGTAGCAAAAAGTTGGTAGGCGAATAGACGTGGGTATGGTGAAAAAGTACTCGAGTACTCTGACTGAGCAACCCGTCATTGACACGTGTCCACACTCAAGTGCATTAAGTGGTTCAGTTTTCGAAGGAGGCAGTTCAAAAGTCTCCTTCTCATGGGATTCGAACTACTACTTTTGAGGGGGCAAAATATTACACCCAGATTTCGAGAATGGAAATCTTGATCTCGAAACCCAGGCTCGTAAGGAGTAAGCTCGAATAAGCATATTTTTCATGTAATCAACGTTAAGGAAAAAGTTAAGGATAGTCTCGCTAAGCAGTAAATGCGACGACATCAGAATTGTTTAGCTCAGAAACTGCGTGGTCTCGGAGGAGCTCCGAGGTTATAAGTTAGGCTCGCAATTTGCAATGACAATAGTTCAACACTTGTATAAATCTCCTAATTTATTTCCTACCATCAGACAAGACGATTCAAGCTCGAGTATTGCAAGCTCGAAGAGGATGGCCTAGTCAACATCACTTATTGGGAACATATACGAACCAAGGTGATGAGTTCGCAATAGGTAAACAGTCTCGAAGGCGAATGGATTTAGCATTCAAGCTCGTCAGCTGTGTGTGAACGTGTTTATTGTTGTAGAATCCCTATGTTTAAAGGATAAGATGTAATCTGTTATTAATTCCCAAATATCATGGGATATATACGCGTACGTGGTAACTGTGTGCATTTAATTGCATTTATTTAATTGATTTGGAGAATAACTTCCCGAAATATGTGGGAAGAGATTCAAAAACCCCTCTATAAATAGAGTGAGATGATTCATTTGTATGCATAAAAAATTTGATATTGAAAAAAACTTTGTTCAATTTCTTCTAGAAAGATATCAAAGAATTCCAAGAAGTTAATAACACAGACTCATGGACTAGGCAGATTGTAACTGCTGAACCACGTAAAAGATCTTATCTACATTTTATGTTTCCTCTGGTATATTTTTATTTAATTGCTCTTTTTTTTAAGTTAACGAAAAATGACATCAACATGCCTTAATCCTAATTAACTTCTGAGTATATCCCTTAGTTTCTAGGCAAAAAACCACTATGCCCATCCTAATCATTCTAATACTTTAAGGGTACTAGAAGGGTAATTTAGTCATTTTGATCCCAATTCCTGCTAATTCATCGAGTGTTCGTAATATTTACCCTGTAATCTTGTCATCCAATTAATTGCCAATTATTTATTCAATATTTAATAATTCCCAAATTATTCTCTAAATTCCCAAAAATACCCCTAGGCCCCTCCTAAGCCGGGTATTAATCACCGCTGTGACTATTTCGCTCACTAGGATCGTCTCGAGCCACATACTGCAAATTTATCCACATAATAATGTTGACTCAACAATTTATCAGATTTAATTACATTTATGCCCTCAACGGGCCAAAGTTACAAATATGCCCTTATAAGCAATAAAGGGCACACATGCATATCTAATACTCATAAAAATGCATATCACATAATCATATTAATCATGCATGCCACATAATCATGCATCTAAACATTTAAATCACATGTATACCAATTATGCCCTCCCTACATGCTAATCAAGGCCCTTAAGCCTTGTTCGTAATTTTGGGTCGTTACAACAACCATATTTCAAAATTTAAATTTTAAATTCAAAATTCAAATTGATGATCCTCATTATCTTCATCTTTTAAAATCCAATAAATCAAAAAGCTATTTTGACTTACCAATTTTATTTTCTCCCACTCAAATAAAATAATTAATTTAAAAATTTTATTTATTTATATATATTTCAAAATTTTATATTTAAATAAATAAACATATTTTTATAAATTTAATAATTAATTCCAAATTAATTATTCAACCTCAATTATAAAATAATTTCATATTTGACCCGAAGAATAAAATTCTTCTCAAATTTTCAAATTACAGATTTACCTTTGTATCAACTCTTACCTTGCTGTGGTTGTGGTTGTGGCAGAGGCGGAGGTTGAGTCTGAGGTTGAGCCTATTGTCGCTGTTGCTGCAATAGTTCCTCGACTTGTTGTCGCAGTCTGGCAATCTCCGCAATGTTGTCAACTGGCAGCGTCGGCGGTGCATTGCGGCTGACAGTAGCACGCACTCCCCTTCTGTGAATCGGAGGGGCTTCATTGTTCACCGATGCAGCGCTGGAGGCATTTCTGTTGGTGCGAGCAGATCTTCGGAGCGACATCGCAGCAGAGTTCTAACAGTTGAGAGAAACATGTCAGAACTTTACCCTAATAGGCCTAAGGCAAAAACTTAATCTAAACAAACATAACTCAGATCTATTAATTGTGACTTCTTATGAAAATTATATAAGTCTTCTTTATTATTAGAGTGGGATTCTATGCTTAGAAAAATAAGCCATCTTTATTAATTTCTAAGTCTGTATCTAATCATCCTATATGACTTAATTCTCAGGCTCGAAACTCCTCTTTGTTCCAAAGTCAACCATATTGAGGGAGGGCTGGGATCAGTAAAATCGTTCCCACTACTATGGCCCCCTAACTCTCAATATAGAAACTTGGTTCATTGATTTGTATCCACCCTCACCGAACTTAGTCATTATTTTTTTATTATTTATTATGATTGCAAAAGAAAAATCAAACTCATACATGTTAACAAAATAACATTGATATTAATTTGGAAAAAGTTTTTCACTTATTTATACTCATACAAGAAAACAAATAAATGAAAATAAACAATGAAACTAGTATATTCTAAAAATCAGGATCTTCTACATCCGATCATTCATCTATCATATCGTCTTCTATCTCTTCATAGTCATCATTGTCTTGTGCCTCAAAATGCCCCCGAGGAAGATTCGTAAAAATTCTATGTTTTTGTTCATTTGTAAACTGAAATTCCATTTTTGAAGTGAACCTAAGTATAAGAAAATAATATCTCATAGCTACCGGCAATTCATCTTCGTCATCTATCGTTTCCCAAATTTCTTCTAAGGCTGCAGTCACAGTAGGACAATCTCTAAATAGTATAATTACTAAAACTTATTGCTCTGTGGATCTCATCATGATCTGCTTAGATTCTTGGAGGTGACATATCTCCCTGTGGAACAAAAGTAGCCTCCGAGTGATTCTCTCTAACACTTCTACAGTGTTTTGAGGTACTTTAATTCTTTTTAAAGCCTTAATGGCTTGGATATCCTCATAAGTTAATGCTCCATTCATTCTTAAATGAAAACATAAAGACTAAAATTGTTAGCTATACTTAAACATAATAACTATAACTTAAATACTTACTTGGCGGTCAGATTCCGAGCTTTGAGTGTGTGTATCGAGGAGAACTTCATGCGGATGAACCGTTGCTCTGATACCAACTGTAATGACCCGACTTATTCTAGATTTTGGACCATTAGAACTACTTATACACAGACACTATTCTTAATAAAACTTACATACGAAATAGTCATAACTTTATTAAAAATTGTAAAGCAAAAGTCGAATACATAAAAATTTGGTTAGGATATGGGATCCCATTGTGTTGAAAATAAAACAAAACATAACTTAAATCTGAAATAAATTTGGTTACAAAATTAAGTGCGTAAATACATAGAAATCATAATTAAAAGACTTAAACAATTTCATCCTCGAATCGTTCACGCAGTCCACCGATTCCATTCTCCCTTAATACACAATCCCAAGCTTCCATGAATCTTCCCGCCGCCATACTATTTTCCTGTACATATAAAACAAATGAATGAGCCTAATGCCCAGCAAGGAAAATATACTACAAGTATAAATCATATACATAAACATAAGCTATAAACATATAACATATACTATAAACATATATCATAATTCTAACCCGTGTACATGGTAACTATTGGTGTTTTCTAACTAAGCAACTATAAGCCTCATACTACAATGAGGTTTGCTAGTTAAGCAACTATAAGCCCCAAAACATAAAATTATTGGGGTTTGTTATTTAAGCAACTATAAGCCCCAAAACATACATAACATATAAAAAAAAACATACTATAGCATAATCATAACATATAAAAACATACTATAGCATAATCATATAAGCATATAATACTATCCTATTTTCCTTACCAAATACCGGGATGTGAGAACAAGGACGGGATTTTGGAACACTCCTAAAAACCATTAATAGAAAGGTTAGTATTCTGAAATTGAAAGAGATGAAAATGAATTAACTAAACCACTGAGAAGGTACTTACCGACAAGAACCTCAAGTTCAAAGAACTTAGATGCCTAACCACGAATGAAAATAGCGAGTTAGGAATTGAGTAGAGAAAAACTATAAAAACTAATGAAACAATATAGAAAGGAACTAGAATTAGGAATACCTTGAATGCACTATAACCGATCTACACCTTGATATCGGAATACACACTATTGTCCTTACTTCCCAAACGTTTAATAAGCTTAGAATGATAAAGCTTATAACCCCAATCCAAGTGTTTAACACTCTAAAGTAAACCTAGCAGCTTGAAGGCTCTGAACTCAGCTTGAAGAATGAAAGAAATGGATGGTACTAGGTCTTATTTATAGAGTTCAAGAATGAAAAGATCTTCATTTAGCTTGAATAAAAATAATGACTTTTTAATTGAAAATCATTTGAATATTCGTTCAGCAGAGGCTTAAGACTCGGTCAAAAAGATTCTGGACTTATCAAGAGGTTAAGGATTAAAAAGGAGCTCAGTTTCAAAATTATTCAAAAATCATGCCCTAGAGCCGATATATCGCCTGGGCTGATATTCCTGAGGCTCGTCGAAGTGGTCGTGCGAAGTTACGTGTTTTTCATATCCCCGTGTGGCGATATATCGCCCCATAGAGCTACAATATAATGGCATACGCTGAAATATTATACACATAATTACACTTTTTCAGCCTAATTTGAATTGAGTAAACAACTTTGACAGAGTCCTATCACAATTTCAAAGCTGCTGGCAGACTATGGGATTTTTAAATATTACTTTTAATAAACTATTCCTCAAAAATACTTAATTTCTCATTAAATATGCACATGGAAAATGTCATTATCTTATTGGGTCTATCTAAACTTTATAGTATAATAATTATCAAATTCATAATCAGTCATATTAATCAAACCTTATGTTATAATTAATATTCTTAAACTATAGGTTAAACTTATAAAATCTACAAGTGTTGCTATGAGTGTCCAACTAAGTCCCAGCTTGAACCAAAATCCACAGTCATAAACATACTATAACTACTACTAGCTATTACTATTACTACTACTATCTAACTAGATAATTAAAGTTCTTGGACTCTACAATGGTGTTGATAGAGCCACCCTAGGGACCTATGGACCTATAATATCAAGCTCCAATAAATGTTAGATTATTAATCAAAGCTCTTGATTTAATAATAATATTTATTAATCTCATGATTATTACACTATAAGTATGAGATTCTACTCTTGATAATTATAGACATATATTTACAGAGTACTTTACTAAAGAATAAAATGTCCATTGATATAATCATTACATACAAAGTTAATCCAATAATTGATGGTTCATAATTAAAAGGGAATAAAATTACTGTTTTGCCCATTTAACTATATTTTGTTCCTAGAGTACAATTGGCTAGTGAAGGTTGTGTCACAACAAGTTTGCGATGTGAGCGCTCATAACCTTTTTAGTTCCAAAAGTCAACCCAATAGAGAACCATTATTCAGTATATAAGAAGGTATAGATTCATATGTGTTAAACTATGTCCCCAACCATATATATGACTGAGTCCCAAAAAAATGTTTTCTTGGCCTGATGATTATGAAAAACCTTAAAGCATGAATCAAATGATTAGATGACATATATAGGAGTTTATAGTAACCTTCAGATTAATATCATCGTGTATATGATCATAGTTTGATGTGTTTGATTAATACTATGAAACAATGTTTAAACAAGTATTAAAAAATCACATCTAGTCCAGTTCTATATATCACTGTATATATAAAGTACCTTCACGAAAGTGTCCTACTACACTAGTGACCCGGATCTAGGTCACTTGTATTCATAATACTAGCGAACTGTACTAGCAGTAATTATTCTAAAGATTCCATAACTTTATTTTACTGTGAACTGTTTCAAGTTTATTATCTTATTCTTGATCCTCTCATACCAATATGAGGTTAAGACCATATAGATAAACTTTGGAATTTTCTGATATTTACTTAATATTATCAACATAATATCGGACATAGTCTATATATATAATAATTCAATTCAATTATTTATTTCATATAAAACATTTGTCAACTACAATTTCTTTAATGGCACTATTCCCAACATCCTCAAGGCTAAAGAGTCCGTATCGGAGAACACCACCGGGGATTATGAACATCACTAGAATTTGGGAATTTTCTAGATTTCGGTAGAATGTTGAGAAACAAAAAATTTGCATAAGGTGTGCAATAGGCCATTTTGACCACTTCTAACGTCAAAATATGCCTAAGAAGACCTACAAAAGGTTAAAATAGCCCTTCAACTACCACAAAAACACGTTCCTAAGCATGAACCTAAATTCTCAAATGAAACTCGACGCAAATGCGTAGCCAATTACAAATTGAATAATTACTTAATCAAGATATAGTGTCGGTAGGTGCTGAAAGGAGTTTGAACTTTGATGAATTGCTTGCCATTCACCTAGAAATAAGGCGATTCTCGCCAACCGTCCAAAATTGCTGAGAAAACTCATAAACAGTTGAAGGTCTGGGGAGCTTGAGAAAGAATAGAGAGTTTTTGAGTTATGAGATTTTGAATTTTGAATGGTTAAGGTGAATACTGAGAGGCGGTTCTCGAGTTTTTATACTCGTATTGTAATGCCCCGGATTCCCTAATATGGTTTAATGGCTGGATTAGTAGGCTGGGAGGGCCATAACTTTTTAATTGTGTCATTAAGTGTGTTTATGCATGTCTATGAGAATTATATTATAATATGATGTTAAATGCATGCATGTGGGTCCACACTTTGTTTACAGGGGTGTGTTGGTAATTTTGCCCGTTGAGGGTATAATTGTATATTTGTTTGCATGCCAATGATATATTGTGAGGCCACATTATAATGTGGATTGGTTAGAGTATTTCGGCATGAGACAATCTTTAAATATGATTTCTCGATTTTGTCATAATAGGCTTAAGTTCGGGGCTCGGGGTGAGTCTCGGGGTGTTTTTAATGATTAGAGCGTTACTGGGAATAATAGGGTAACGGGATATGAATTATGGGTGTTTGAGAATATTGAGATTAGCGGGAATTGGGAAGCGCTAATTATGATTAACGGGATAAGTGGAAAGTACCAATTTTACCCTTGGAATGGTTTTAGAAGCCTTAAGTGACCTAAGGGCATTTAGGTCATTTGGATGGATTTATATAACCCTTTAGTTGGCTGTAGAAGCATATAGAATAAAACAGAGCAAAAATAGGGTTATCTTTCTCCTTCCTGTACATCATTCTCCTCCATCATTCCTTTGGAGTTTTTGAGCTCAAAGTGGGGTTTCAAGCTAGGAAATCAGGGGGCTGGGTTTGTGGAATTAGTTCAGCCATTGAAGGAGGTTCAAACTCGGATTTGAGGTGAGTTCAGCCATAAGTTTCTGGTTTGTACTCTGTTTTCCTTTAGTTTTTCAGTCTATGATTTCTTGATGATAGTTTGGATTTATAGAGGTTTTGATTGATGTTTAGTTTTGGTTTTGATGAGGGTGAGTTATGGGTGATGTTTAGAGGTTAAATTAAGTATTTGGAGGAGGTTTGGAGCTGGTTTGAGGGCTTGGTTCCAAGGGAAAACGCAGGGGAGAGTTTGCTGGTGCGTGTTGTCTTTTTAGCAAATCTGGGTATTGAGTCGCGGCCTGGCTGTGGTGCGCCGCGACTCATGGTGTCTGGAAGAGAGGGTTGCCTCTGTTTAAGGGGCGCGTCGTGGCGCAATTGGGGAGCGCCGTGGCCCTTGGTGTCTTTTTTTCCAAAATTGAGTTTTTAGCTTGGGGATTCAAGCCTTAGGCCTCGGGGTCAAGCCTAGTACCCGGTTGAGTAGTGTTTGATGTCTCGGAGGCTAGGTTTTGGTTTTGGAACCCTCTGTTATCATTTTTATTGATGAATCCTATATTTTGGTTATGACTAGGTGACCGTCAAGGAATTTAAAGGTTGATCGTTCTCAGGGGTCGTTCTTATAATAACTTTCACTCGAACCAGAGGTAAGAAAATAGTGTATGAATACAGTTGCACCCTGTATAGGTAATTGACATGCATGGTTTGTTATTGAAGCATGTTGGTTGATAAATGTGGACATGGATTGCATATTAAATGCTAGTGAATGTTGATTACTTGTTTATGGTACTGACTAGTCAGGGACTGACCCTAAAGTCGATGAACATGCATTGAATGGCTCTATGGCATTAATGCTGAACCGACCCTAAAGTCGAAGAACTTATAAGCGCTTGCCTGGTCTAAGACCAGATGCACATAGCCAGAGCATATGGCCCTGGTGACTGTTTGTCACATGGCTAGGGGACGTTGTCCATAGTTACGACTCTAGAGTCGGGAGGAAGGTTATGTTGGTGACCAATCACCATGAACCTATCCTGATTAAACTTATGAAAGAACCACTTATCAGTTAAGCCCTG
Organism: Humulus lupulus; assembly: GCF_963169125.1. Classification (NCBI taxonomy): domain Eukaryota; kingdom Viridiplantae; phylum Streptophyta; class Magnoliopsida; order Rosales; family Cannabaceae; genus Humulus; species Humulus lupulus. The sequence goes on from NC_084798.1 coordinate 39,226,702, forward strand.
GTGACCCTATTGTCACATGGCTAAAGGGAGCTGTACCCACTTTTGTGACTTTTTCTACTGTCACCTATCTGTTATGGACTGGTAGTCCTGAATGGTTATTATGATCATTGTTGATATTATGTCATGCTTTATTGTGTTTTCTTGCTGGGCCTTGACTCATGGGTGCTATGTGGTGCAGGTAAAGGGAAAGAGAAGCTTACCCAACCTTGAGTGGAGAGCTTGGGCGATGTTGTGTACATATTGGGCCGCTTGACCACCACGGCCAAGGAGTTCTCAGAGGGACTAGGGGTTTACCCTATTTTTGCCGCTTAGGTCGGTGGAGATTGTAAATTTGAAACAGCAGCGACCATTTTGTATTATGAACAACTTGTAAACGTTTCTAATGGCTCATGAGCAGTTTATTTACTTAATGAAATGTATCATTTCCTTTTTACTGGTTTTTCACCTTAACCTGATAATAACACTTAGATCACGTTTTTAACCAAAAGACTTGGGTAGCGAGTCAAATTTCCGGTTCACTGTTCACCGTAACTGTTATGGGGTAGCCAGGGCATTACACGTATGACTTTGGGTGGAAGCAGCCCCACCTCGACCATCGGATTACCTACGACGTATGTACTCTAGAACAATCCAACAGTCAAGATCCAAAAGGCACAGATCGTGATCATTATCATTGAAAAATGACGCCTTGGGCACAGAGCGAAGGGACGCTTAGGGTATGGATTAGACGTTTTGGGTCGTGGAGATGACCCCTCATTAATTGCACTGATTGATGGGCTCCGTATTAGGGAGTCAACCCGTGGCGTGACTTTCCAGAGTGATGTCAGGGCAAGCTCAAACATCTCCCTCCAAAGACATTTCAAATTACTCATCTTAGTCTAAGTCTCCACTGTTCGAGGACGAGTGAAGACTTGATGGATAAATGGCGCCCGTGTTTTTACCACCTGACGTGTGGCAATTAGGAGTAATTAATTACAAGACAAGACATAATGTTCTCGAAGTGTAAATTTCTCCAGGTACCCTCAACCGGCCAAACGCGGATGTCTCCAAGGGAGGCCACCCCCCGAGGTCCGTCCTCGAGATGTGGATTTCCTCAAGTGATATCTCACATCAAGGACCATTTTAGAGGTCCTTGCGTCTTGTTCACATAGTTGTCTGCCAGGTCTAGGATTTTGTCCTCGAGAGTTGCCAGGTGTGAAGCACTGTGAATATAAGCCACCAGAATATCGTCCGACAACCTTTTGGAGAGCCTCGAGTAGTGGTGTCAATTCGTACACTCAAATAGAAACACTTCCCATTACGCCACCTGGCATGGAGAAGCGTGCAACCAGACCTTGACACTTTGAGAGTCATGTGTTCCCAATAAAGTTGGTAAACAACTTTCTGCAATGGGCCACATGCAATCCGCCTAGGCCGTAATCTCTATTTAATGTAACCATTTTTGTATTAATTCGACATTAATACCCTGATAATGGGGAAATTTTTATTAATAATACATGATTGACATTAATGACCCCAACCTCTGTAAATATTACTGGGGCATCTCCTTGTAAAGGGTCCGTATTCTAGAGAGAAAAACTTTGTAACTCAGTGCAATATATAGACTGCCTGAGAACCACCATTGAAGCTTGCTCTTACAAGCTTCAAGCTCACTAAATACCAAAGACTCGTGGACTAGGGTTCTTTTATAGCCTGAACCATGTATAATCCTTGCACTACAAGAAAAAACAGTATTCATAACACTTAAAAACTGCTAACCGGGAGTATTGATAACGCTTCAGAAAATGCTAACATAGCCCCTGTTATTAAAAGTCCTGTCTTTTCTATAACAGTATTTGAATGTTATGTTCGATGTTATCTTAAACTATTCAATAACACATTTTTAGTTGCTATAATATTCAAATAATAACATTTAGTTAGAGTATTTAGTTATAAATTTGAAGTTTAATCTTATACTTTTTGCGTAACACTTTTCAACTGTTACATTTGATTATTTTGATAACATTTATAGTTTGTTATATTATATAAATCATAACGATTTGTTAAGCTTATAATATGTTTTTAAATCGTAACATATAGTAAGAAAATTTTGTTACTTTAGTGTGGATAATATATTTTAAATTTTATTTTGATAAGTATACTTATATGGTTTTTTTTTAATTAAAAGATTTTCATTATTGTATTTTGATAAAAAAAAAAACAAAATTAATCATAAAATGTAATTCTCAATAGATTGATAAACCATACGTATTACATTAAACAATAACTAATTCAAACCATAAATGTGTCTACTTCATGAGATATTAGTTCTAACTTAAGTTTGAAAGCATAACATAATAAAGTTTTATAATCTTGAACATTTTTTACTTCAAACTATAGTTTGGATGAGGTTGTTGCTACTGCTGATGCTGTTGTTGCTGTTTTTGTAGCTATTCTTTAGATTGTTGTGCTTGACTATGAACCCCAGATGGCGTACTAGTCGTTCGAGGGAACTTGGTCAAACTCTCTGAAAAATAAATAGAGAAAGATATGCAGTCAAGTTTGGAGAGCTGATGCCAAAAACCTAACATACAATTAGCCCCATTTAAATCCAGTCAGGACATTTATCATATGGGTAACTGTAAAGAAACCTACATATTACAGTTATTTTGCATCTCTAGAATTGAGATTGGAAGAAGCATTTTGAGTAGCTGTTTGATATTTTTGGGCTGCAGCACCAAGCTGACTAACCTGTACAGCAAAATAAACATTAGCCACCACTGGACTAGCATAGCAGCAAAAAAGGCCATATGATTCATATTCATCCATATCTTAATTCCAAAAAGAAATACAAGGGAATCCACATCATAATTAATATATCAGCAACTACGGTTGTGTGAATCCAAATCATTACTGACTATAATAAACATGAACAAAACAGAATTCAGAAATCCAAATATAAATAAGCATAATAGAAAACAAAATGAAGATTCAAACAAAGCTTGGGAACAACTGCAAGATGAAAACAAAAATAAATAAATAATATAACAAGTGAATGCAAAGCCAATCCCATAACTATCATATAAACTATAACTTACCAAAGCTATAAATAAGAAAAGAGAATACAGCGCAAATAAAATCAAACTTGTCAAACAACTTGTTGCAATTAAGAGAATACAGTGAATGTATATCAATATGTATCAGTCTATTTGTATTTTACTGTTTTAACAAGTTAATAATGAGTTCATACAACCCTGTAAGTAAATTGAGAGGCATTTATAGTGATACTATTTTTTTCCGTCATTTTGCAGAAAAGGAAAGGGAGTTGGGATTGCTCACGGTGAAATCAAGTCACTGAGAGCAACTGAAACTCTTAAAGATAAGGCAGTAGAAGAGGTATAGAAGAAATTTCTGCCACTCTACTATATCACTTGAGTTTCAGATACAATAAATTAAGTATTCTAACACTTAAATTGTGTCTGAAGTTAGCATAATATTATAACAAAAATAAAAGTAAGAGAAGTAATAAAATAGAATAACAAATTTAAGAAACATGAAAAATTTTAATTCTCATTTCATAGACAAAAAGATCTCTAGCTCTCATATTCTGTCATGGTGTCAGCCAAGGGTGATGAGGGTGCATCTAACCTTGTAAGAACCTTAGGAACTCCATTAGTATCCCTTGTTATCTACAAACACCAATATAAAGGTTCAGGACATAGTTGGTACATACCCTTTCAGATATTTCAAAATCTAAAGCATGCATAAGCCTTTAGTTTGATGATATGGTTGAAAATGTTTTACATTTCAGCAATTGATTATAGGTTCTAACTCAAATTTTAATTTTTTGGTATTAATACAGCAAAAAAGTAAGCTTAGCCAAAAAAAAAAAAAAGGAGAAAGAAAGAAAGAAAAAAAAAAGGAGTTATAACATTACAAAAAAAGGCAATGAGCAAAGGCAGGTCAAGTATTTAATAGAGGTTAGTGAAAAAGCTTCTCACTTTAGGGTAGGCACTATTAAGAATAAGATCATATCCATTCTAAAATATATGCAAATATCTATATATGAATATATATTTTTCACATTTCTTCTACAGATTGAAATGAGTTGCAACTAATTTCCTTAACAAGCATCATTTAAGAATATTTTATTCTGCAATTCCTATCACATCTGTTATAGCTTCACTAAGTTCCATAGAATTAGGATTTCATGGACTTGAGCACCATAAGATATTGTGTTTAAAATTACCAAAACAACAATTTAGTAAATGCAACTGAAGTTATGCTTTGGTGGAAAGAGTTTTTGGTAAAAGTATACGTACAAGTATCTCATCATCAAGATAGGAGATCATGAATAGTCTCTGGAATGTTCCACCTGCGTGTATAAGATGAAATGCTTAGGATATTTTCACATTTTATAGTAATAACCTAGTGAGACAGCAGGGAAAAGTAAACAAAAACATGATTCAATTCTCATTGAAAATTGAATCTTAAAAATCTCTCTTAAAATATAATTATATGGCACCTTATATTTCTAATTACAACATTTGTAATGTTTTGTTTCCTCATTGGTGGTAGATACTGTAAGGAAAGTTAGTGACTGAATGAATAGAATCAATTCTCATTAATGAAGTAATGATACAAAAGAGTATATATACAGAAAAGACCAAAACTAATAAAGTAACTAATCTACAAAATACCAATAATTAAAAGCATGCTCATATGAAATGAAAGATACAAGAGCTCAAAAGGATAAAATGCCACTGAGTTGAAGGGAAACATCAAAAACATCAAAGAGAAACAATAGCTCCACCACTTAAACCTCATACATGAAAAAGTTCTTGTACTGTATATGCATTTAATGCTAAATGAAAAAGAGAACCCAGTACCAATAGAATTGGCCTAATATACTCAATTGGGGGAAAGCAAGCAATCACTAGAGTAGAATGGTGATAGACAGAAGTAAATCAGCTTTAGCAAATTTCTGCAAACCATTTGTTATAAATATGTCTCAAATGAAGTAATAGCTAAAAAGCATTAGAAGACCTTTCTACATAGCATATTAACACACAACCATCACCACCTATTTATGTGAGTGAGAACCTTCTATCTAATAAATGAAATTATACCATCACCACCTATATATGTGACACTACAAAATGAGAACCTGCTTGTGCATACAACACAAGGTAAGTGTAAATATGGATAGAATGAAAATGACAAATATCGTGTGACACCATAACACGATCAATTCCAATAATCTCATCGAATCTATTATCATTGTCCATAAAAGTAATTCAAGTATTCAGATTTCAACGTGCTACTAATTCTATATAAAAGTGACTGCAATTTTAAGTAGAAAAACACATAACTTTATTTGAGTAGATAAAAGGCAGAAGCCATACTCCAAAAAGGATTGAAAATGCATGTATATAACCAATCCATTATTCAAACTCATAAACTACACTCTATAATGCATAAAACAAATTTGACAGTAAGAGTGGATTGAAACATGTTTCATTTCAAATATTATGTTTATTCATTGAGTAATCAAACATAAGAATTAACATTGGTTTTTGACATATTTTAGTGAAGTTTTAATCATAAAAAATTCTTTCTAATTTAAAATTCGGAAAAATCATCAAACCCACTACTCACCATTATATAATATAGATATACTCAATTATAGTACATCATCTATGACGTTTATACCCTTTTTCTTCTTCTATTAATGAATGACATTCTAGAGTATAGATAGAACAAATACATGGAGCTTCCTGGTGTGTTACATATTACAAAACCAAGTTGAATTGATTAAAATTTAGAATGGAAAGATATATATTAGACTTATAGATTCTTCCTAGCCCTTTACAGTTCCCAAAGTTTTGCCAAAATATTTTTAGGAAGCTAGACTATTAGGTTTGGACTTTACTTGAGACCAGTGGCCATTAGAGGCCTAAAAGAAAGTACATGCCTGTTTTTTAAAAAAAAAAAAAAAAAACTTATGCACAGATTAAATTTCTAAAATACTAATTAAAAATGGTAATAAGACTATTGATTAGTAGGCTGGGCATGCACAAGTGACATCCTACAAAAGTATAAAATTGTTAGGGATGATAAGTTGAATGTGGACATATATGTCATGATAGATGTCATCACAACAAATCTGACCCCTTCCTTCGTAAGTAACACCTCCATTTAAAAAGATAATGAAAATGACTCAAAGAAGTAATACAAAGATAGGACAGTGGTGATGAATGAGAGAGAAAGTACGAGTGCTGGGGCATTGTAACTAACTAATGGGGAAGTTTTGGTTTTATTTTGAAGCGGTGGATTACCAATCACTGCTCTAAATCCCCTCTATTATGAGAATAACGTATGGGGCAGAGGAAGAAAAACTACTGCTCAAACGAAAAGTTTCCACATATTGTAGTAAAAAGAATCATCTAGTTGTTTTTTATGCCCTGTTTTCTTAATTTGCTTTCTATTTCTATTGTTGCTCTTTGCAAATACTTAGAAAATATTTCCCTTATTGTAACGCCCCAACTCCTGGGACCGTTACGGTGTGCCTTGTAAACAGTGCTAAACTCGCTAATCGAGTCGTTTGGCCAAAATCGTGAACTAAGTATGATTAGCGGTTTAGGGATTAAAATTTTTGGTTAAGATGTAACGTTTCACTAGAACGTTTAATATATATATACTTTGGGATCCCGAAAATATAATTTCAGAGTCTATTACAGAAAAATATTTACAACAGGCCGTTCTAAGCGGCAAAACAGGGTTCAACCCTAGTTCCACTTTAAACCTCGGTCGTGGCGGACGAGCAGCAGCATATGTACACGTCATCGCCTAAGCTCTCCAACTCAAGGATGGTCCAGTTTCCTCTTGCCTTCACCTGCACCACGTAGCACCCGTGAGCCAAAGCCCAGCAAGAAAACACAATAGAGCATGATATAATATCAACAACGATCATAATAACCATTCGAGACTATCAGTCCAAGCAAATAGGTGACAATAGCCAAAAGTCACAATAATGAGCATCGCTCCCTCTAGCCATGTGACGATAGGGTCACCAGGGCTTAACTAATAAGTGATTCTTTCTTAAGTTTGATTAGGACAAGTGCAAGGTGATTAGTCACCAACATAACCTTCCTCACACTCTAGAGTCGAAACTATGGACAACGTCCCTTAGCCATGTGACAAACGGTCACCGGGGTCATATACCTTGGCTATAGTCATCTAGTCGTAGACCAGGCAAGAGCTTATAAGTTCTTCGACCCCAGGGTCGGTCTAGCATTAATGCCATAGAGCCATTCAATGCGTGATTCTCGACTTTAGAGTCGGTCCCTGACTAGTCAGTGTCATTCACAAGTAAGACATGCCACCAATCATATATCACTTGTTCAATATCCATAAACAAGGTATTTAGCATGCTTACTAAACGGTTACCAGTACAATTAGGACCATGCACAACCAAAGAGGCTCAAGCTCTGAACGATATCATACCCAGTATACAAAGCATGTCCTAATCACATGTTTCTCATGCACCATATGCAATATATCAAGTAATCCAACATGCACCAATAACAACCATGCATGTCACGTTTAATAGTCAACCAACATGCATCAAGAATAGCCATGCATGTCATACTCAGTAATCAACCAACATGCATCATAATAGCCACGCATGTCACATATACACAGGGTGCAGTTTTCTTACCTCAAAGTCGAGCTAGAATGATTTAAAGAACGACCCTTGAGAACGATCGATCCTTAATCCTTTGACGGTCACCTAGTCACAACCAAAACGATCTCCAATTAATGAAAATAACCAAAGATAGGGTCTTAACCTAAACCCCCACTCTCGGGACCTCGAAACATGCCCTCACAGTGAGTAGATTCAATCCCGGGCCTTAAGGATTGAAACCCCAAGCCAAAAGCCCTTAAAAACACCCAAAACAGGGTTATGAAGGAACAGGGTAGCGCTACAGCGCTGCCCTTCTAGCGCCCCAGCGCTCAAGACAGAACCTCAAGCCGCCCAACCTCCCTGCAGGTAGCGCTGTAGCGCCCTACACTGGGCGCTGTAGCGCTACCTTCAGCCAGCCAATTCATAGTTTTTCCTTCTTTCGATTCTACCATTTCTAACCCAATCCAAAAGCTTCCAAACATCAAATTAACTCCCAAATGAGCCCAAATACCATCTCCACATGTCCTAGGGACCACAACCCCAAGAACCCTAGCCAAAACTCCAACCAATTCCCAAGTTTCCAACCCAAAAACCAGCTGAAACTTAACTTAGAAAACAGAGCAAAATCAAGAGTTCTAGTGGCTAGAAACTCACCTTAATCTTGGCAACACACCCTCTTCAATGGTGGAGCACAACCCTAGCTTGGCTAAGCTTGGTTCCTTGACTTAATTCCTTAAACTGAGCTTGAGAATCCAAAGAGAAATGAGGAAGAAAATCTATTGGGAGAGAAGGAAAAGAAACTCTGTTTTTGTTCTGTATTTTCTACAGCCTTCATGTCATATAAATCCTTAAGGTCAAAAGACCATAATGCCCTTAAGCCAAATAAATCCCTCTAAAAGCTTCTGAGGGTAAAACCGTCCTTTCCCGCCTATCTCGTTAATCACAGTTAACACCCTCCAGTTCCCGCTATTCTCAATAACCTCAAACACCAATAATCCATATCCCATTACCCTTTAATTCTCGGTAATGCTCTAGTCATTAAATTCACCCCGAGACTCACCCCGAGCCCCGAACTTAAACCCGTTATGACTAGACCGAACACTTACATCTCATGATCGTCTCATGTCGATAGCTCGAACCAATCCACCTTATAATGTGGCCATATTAATTAATCACAATCACGCACCCAAAATATACAATTACGCCCACAGTGGCCAAATTACCAAATTACCCTCATAATTAACATATGAGCCCATATGCATGCATTCACCATCATATAATAATATAATTCACGTAAACATGCATATAATCATTAAATACTATAATAAATCAATTATGGCCCTCCCGGCCTCCTAATCAAGGTCCTAAACCTTATTAGGAAATTTGGGGCATTACACTTATATTGTTCTCTAAACAACTTCAGAATAAAGGAAAAGCTAGAAGGAATCAAATAACTCAAAAAAATAAAAGGCCAAACAAGAAACTAGAATACACTGAAGCCATATATTATAACAACTCAATGACTAAGAAACTAAATAAAATAACACAAAAAATATACCAATTCAGAGAAATAAACAAGAGATAACCACTATAAATTCCAGCTACCTAAGTTAGCAAATAGACATATATACACATTCATCAAATTAAACAACAACAATCATAGAACGCACAACCTTTTATTTACTCTCTTGCTATCTAAACTATGAAAAAGAAACAACAAGGTTTGTACATGAAACAAAGAAAGTTCAAAGAAAAGTCCAGAATAAAGAGTTACATAATTCTCTTCCAATTCTATACGAGTGAATTGTAATCCAAACTTAAAGATACCACTTTCCTTTTGCTAGTGAACATAAATATATATATATATATATATATAGAGCATCAATCTTTTAAAATTTTGTTAAAAGAAGAAAATCACACGAGAATATCAAGGCCATGACTCATGTGAGATTTCAAGCTACAAAGCTCAGCTTGGGTGAAAAAAAATACAGAGATAGATACATATATTAGCTATATGACATCACCAAATTAAACAACAACAATATTAAAGCACTATTAATATTAAAGGACATAAATATTATATTCGTGCATGCTTTATACTACTATATCAAGCCAACGAGTATCAAATTGCAACTGACAACTCAACAGCCACAATGCCAATCAATATCAGTATTAATGCATCTACAAAATATGCACAGGACTACCAGTGAAATGATCTAGACATGAATTTCAAACTTGATATGGAAAGATAGGATATTGAGAGAACTAGCACTATCACTAAACTAATTCATTCAAATACATTTTAAATTTTAGAAATAGATTAAGGAGCCCAAATTTTACAAATATGTATAAAATTGAAAGTTAACAGAATAAAAGGAATGATCTAACAGAGTTAGTAAAGCAGAACAATACAATTTTCATTTACGAGACAATGTTTATGAATTTCTCATAATTAACTCTAGAGAAAAAGAAACTACTTAAATTATAAATGACTTGCAAGATGATATGAGATGAGATGAAAAGAGACATACTGGCTCATGTAGCACATTAGAAGTTTCAGTCCTGGAAGTCCATTCCTCCAAATCAAGCTCTCTAGTTATGCTGCAAGTTATTCAACATATTTTTGTGTGAGGTAGATTCTAACTACTATAAAATAAACCAAAAATATGACCTACTCCTATATGCTAAGATATTCAAACTTATCCAACAAACCTTTGAAGGTTAAGAGCTTGGAAATCAAACGACGGTATTCAGTACTAGCATTCCAAAATGAAGAAGGAAAATAAAAAATCAGTAAAAATAAAAGGACAATGCTACAAAAAATGCTTACTAAAAGGGTATCATAATCCAAACATAGACAATTAGATTTACGTGATAAAAGGGCAAAATAAAAGGCAAAAGCAAAATGACCCAACAACCAAATCACATAGTCCATTCATTCATTTCCACTCATTCTCCTTAAATCTGCAGATTAAGTCATATCATCTTCACACATTTAACTTAAATAAAAAAATCTTAAATACAAACGGAACCATAGATATCAAGAGACCCAGAATCAAGAATAGTAACCACAACCAAGAACAAACTAAAAAAAATGCAATTCGGAGCAAAACCCAGATATGAAAACCGATCATAGATATCAAAAAATAAAAATAAAAAAAGAAAGAGGGATTTACTTGTCGTTATCGCAGTCCATTCGCTGAAGCAACAAAGCAATGAACAAGTCCTTCTTCACTACAAAACCAGAGAGAGTTAGGTGAATCTTGAGGTCTCCTCCCGCTCTGACCGTATGAGAAGAAAAAAGTTGCCGTTACGGAGAAGGAGAAGCCATCTGGGTATTCTGGGTATGAGGCATTTGGGTTTGTGAACGGTGATGAAGGTGTTTGGATTCAAGCTCAGAGATGAGATGTTTAGGTTCACGAACAGAGTTGGAGCCATCTGGGTTCAAGCTCGCAGAACATGCTTTGGGTTTCAAGAACAGAGATGAATGACGTTTGGGCTCAACTATTCGGACAGAACAAGATGAAGGGGAATGGGTTGGAAGCTCAAAGATGAAGGGTCTCAGCCTAAGGGAGAGAGAGGGAAGAGAACGAGAGAGGGAAGAGATTGAGAGAGATTAGGGATTCAGACTGAGAGAGGGAAGAGAACGAGAGAATAGAGAAAACCTTCTTCATTTTTTATTTGTTAAGTAAAATTTCATTTGGCACCTATATACTGTGTTCGTGTATTTTTTTTTTTTTTGCATGTATTAATAACACTTCTAAAGTTATGTAAGATTTTGATGTAATATTTGGTCAAAAATGTTGTAGTGTTGTGTTTTTTTCCAATTTTTTTAAACTCTCAGATTAGGTTGATAGCAAAAAAGACAGTTAACACAATGAATTCAACTTGTTTTGAAAAGTCCATATTATAATACATAAATGTACAACCCATTATACACCCCAACAAAATAATTTAGAGAAAGGAAAGAGTAGCATATTTGTATAAATGATAACTACTATACTTTTACATGCAAATTTGAGTTTTGTATTATGGGGAGCCTTACTATCCGCTTGTCATATTTTAAACCAAATTCCTCTAAAGAAGAATGAATTTTCACCATATGAGATATGGAAAGGAAAGATGCCCAACCTAGGGTATTTCAAAGTGTGGGGGTGTCTTGCTTAATCTAAGAGTACAGAGCATAATAGGATCAAGTTGGGTCCTAGGGCGATAAGGTGTGTATGTGTAGGTTATGCCTCAAATAGTAAAGCCTATACACTATTAGACTTGAAGTTTAATGTCATAATTGAATCAAGAGAAGTTGAGTTCTTTGAGAACTAGTTGTGTAGTGACAACTAATCTCAAGAACATATCTTTTGGACAACAATTCTAATTGTATCAAGTCTTTTGCCATCTCCATTATTTTCACATAAAATCATAACTTCTATGATTTTATTTAACTATGATTTTTATCACAAATGTTATTTCTTCCTCTTACTCTAATTTTTGTTCTCTTCCATTAAATATGTAGTTATATTGTGATTAATTCTCATAAATTACAATGTATATTTGAGTTATAAGCCATATTCCCAATAAGGATATATAGGTGGAGCAACAAGGCTAGCAATGACTTTTGCGACAAGATAAGTCAACAAGTGGGTGACAATGATGGTGGCTAGAAATAGATTCTACTACCCCTGGGCATTAATGTCATCGACGATGCTAGGGTGATCTCCCATAGCTTTGGCTCACAAAGATCAACTACTAAGCCTAGTGTGATTTTGAAGTTTTTTTCTATTTGTGTAAGTTGCCATTTTGAAATTTGTTTGTGATTTTTGATTTCATTTTTTTTTTATTTTTCTTTATTTGTCTAAGTAATAGATGTTATTTTATTTATGTTCAAGACAAACTCAACGTTAGTAATTTTTTGAGCTAATCTTAGCTTTTTGAATTTGAGTTTGAGACTGGTTGGGGGTTTTATTTTTGTTTGGGTAATTTGTTATTTTAGATTGCACATTTGTAGACAAAAATTGTTTTCTTATTTGAGTTTATTTGTGGGAAAATAAATTTTATTTGGGGTGAGAAATATGGTATTTTTTATGGAGATAAATTTTTTTATGAAAACGGTGAAATTAACATTATGTTTTTTTTAGGGAGGAAAGAAATTAGGATGGAAGGAAAAAACATATAAGAGTGAAGAAAAATTTTAAGATGGAAAAAAATGTTTGTTTCCAATATATAGTATAACCTCCAAATAGTGTTACTCTCTATTTTAGTAACTCTCTTATAATCATAAAATGTTTTAGTCTCACTTTAAGACTAGTTATAAATTGTAATAAACTTCACATTGTAATAACTTATAACATTTATTTATTCTGTCTTTTAAAAATATGCATCCACATACTAATAATTGTCTTGATATTAAATATCTATATATTATATAAGCTAAGTGGAGCTAAGGTGGAAACACCTATGATTTATTTTCTATATTCTTTGTTTTATCATTTTAAAAATTTTATTTAGTTTTTATTCTTATTTTCTTATTACATTTTGTGTGTATTAATGCTATTTATTGTATATAACTCCTATTCTTTTTCTTTTATTAATTATCAAACTGTAATTATTGGTTTGGACACACAAAAATCCTCTCAGCTACTTTAGTTATATATTAACAATTATTACGATAAATAAATATAAAAATAGATCTATATAATCTAATAATAATAGCTTATCAATCTATGCATATAGAGTTTATTGACAGAAAATTGATACGTAACGGTGTAACGGATTTTATATATAAATATATATATACAGGCCGGCCCTGGGCATAGGCGGGCTAGGCCCATGCCTAGGGCCCACCCCTACCCAGGACCCATTTTTTAAAATTATTAAATATTAGTTTAATTTTATTTAAAATAATATAAAAAAAATTATATATATAAAAGGGCCCATTTTTTTAAAATTTATTAAAACCGTCTTAGGCCCACTTTTTTTTAGGGCCGGCCCTGTATATATATATTTATATATATATAAGTAGAACCAACGTGTAATGAACGTTTACTTAGTATTAAAGTTGTAAATATTGTATATAATTTTAATAAAAAATAGTTCACTATTTTTCAAAAAATATATTTATAATAGAATGAATTATATTTTTATAATATATAATATATATATATATGATATTTAAACACAACGTTAACATAAATATATATTTACCTGGCTACATGACATATACATAAAATAAATAAATATATTTTTAAAAAATTAATAATAGAAATAAAATAATAATAGAAAAAGTCAAAGTCATAGTGTAGACAATAGTATATATATGCATCAACTATTTTTAGTTTCTAATGTATCTCACAATGTCCTTTAGTGAATTTGATGAAGAAAAAGAGATATTCAATCTCTTGATAAAACACTAATTATCACACAAATTTATAAGATAAAAAATGATATGTATGCATTTATTATTTTTAAATAAATATGATTTAATTATTTAAATTATCAGAAAATATCTTAAAAATATTCTATTTTAATTAATATATGTTTGTTTAAGTTTATGTTTGTTCTTATTTTTGAATTTGGCGGTGACAATAAAAAATTATATATTATATGTTTAATATAATATTAAGTTTAAGTTTAATTAATTTGATTTAAATTATAAAATATATGGTTATATTATTTTTAAATTATTAGCATTGTAAAATATATCAAAAATATCACATTTTAATTTATTTAATTATTTATTTAAATAATTATCATTGTAAAATATCTCAAAATATTATATTTTAATTTGTTTAATTATTTATTTATTTATTTAAGTTTAAGTCATGTTTACAATATACCGTTAAATATAATAATATTGTGTTAAATATAAAAATATTTCGTTAAAATTAACAAAAAAAAAATGATTAAAAACAAGAATTTTCGTTATCTACATCTAAACACATTTTATTTATACTACATACAAGCAACGTACAATATGCATGTTTGCTTAGTTTTATTTATAGAATATATTAATCATTTTGAAATAAATTTATAATAATGTCATATAAATGTTGAAATAAATATCTTATTTTAATTAAATAATTTATTAATTTTTTTTAAGTTTATTTTTGTTCTAAGTTTTTGAATTTGGGAGTGACAATTATATGTTTAATGTAATATTAAATATTATACGTGGATTTTAAATTTAAGTTTCTTGCTAGTTTTGTTTTAAAAATAATTTATTACTAATTCACAGTATATTATATTATACGTTTAATATGATATTATTATAATAAGCGAATTTAAGTTTAATTAAATTTATTTAAGATATAAAACATATGATTTTATTATTTTTAAATAATTATAATTGTAAAATATTTAAAAAAAAATTCATATTTTAATTTGTTTAATTATTTATTATTTTAAAATAATTATCATTGCAAAATATCTAAAAAAATATCCTATTTTAACTTGTTTAATTATTTATTATTTTTAAATAATTATCATTGTAAAATATCTAAAAAATAATCTATTTTATTTTTTTAATTATTTATTTTATTTAAGTTTAAGTGTTACAAACTACCGTTACGTATAAGAATATTCTGTTAAAGTTAACATTAAATAAATAAAAAACCATTAAAACAAAGAATTTCCGTTATCTACACACTTATTATATAGAAGAGATGTATATATAAACTAGGAAACATAGCCGCGCTTCGCGCAGTCTTTTTGTAATGATTAAAATATATATATTTTTAAATATTTTTTGAGAGATTGTGTTGAAGTGATTTTTTTTCACCGTACCCATACAACATGCTTCATATATGGATACGTAAAAACGTCTTGACCATAATTTTGTTTTCATGATAATGTTCATTATATAGCAAGCCTCATGCAGATTTTCGAGAAGTTTTGAATAATTAAAGTGCCAAAAATAAAATTCAAACTACTTATTGTACGTGTGCTTTTATTTAAATATATCCAACTTCATACGGATTTTACCATAATGTCCTCAATTGTACATTTTGTTAGACATTAAATTACAATAATGCCCTTACTTTTCACAGTCACACTAGCTCTATTTTTCTAACTCATTGATATAACCGGCTGCATCAAGTCAAAAGCTAAAAAATAAAAAATACAAAAAATGTTTATAATTTGACACTTGGCAAAATGAATGGAACCCACATGAAGGACTAAATCTTTTAAGGGACTAAAGAATTTGTCTTTTTATTTTAAATGTATTTAAATATATATAATTTAAAAATTTCAACAACCACACACGATGTGCGATTTTTATTCCCTAGTATTTAAATATATGTTGTCTTATACATACTGAAAAATCATGACAAAATTAATTATTAATTTAAACTTCTAAAATAACATTGTATGTATCCAAAATTATATAGATTTATACATTGTAGCTATACATTTATATCATTTTCGTTATCAATATTTATACATTGGATTTGACATGTTTTTATCAAATATTATTTAACTTATTTTTAAATGTTTATATTTTAAATATTTTATAAATATAATTCTATTAAGTTATAATCTCATAATAATAAAATATGTCGGTCTCAACATTATTACTATAGAGAGATATATATTTTTTTTTATCAAGAAAGATTGACTTCATTAATCACAAACCAAATACACCTCAACTCAGTCCAAAAGGACCAAACTCAGTTACAAACAAACACAAGGCAACCAGCTTCAAAAACTAAGCTCAATGCCTCTCAACTTCTTATGGGAAAAACAACTAAGTATAAACATGATGTCTTTTTTGATCAAATCTATCACAGCTTTGACACTAAGAGAATAGTGATGAATAAAACACATGTTTCTATTATGCCAAAGATAATAAACTGTGGCTGAGAATACAGCTGCCACTAACGAGGCATGAACTGCCCCCCTCATGTCTTCAATCCAACCAGTCCAGGCAGAGAAACAAAGAGGCCAATTACATCTTACCCAATCCTGAACCAGCCGAACCACCTGCTGGGAAAAAATATAGTCAAAAAACAAGTGGTTGTGGCTCTCATCAACCAGCTCACAAACAGGGCACAGAGCAGATTCAAGAACCAGAAAAACTCGAAGAAGATGATCTCTAGTTAAGAGCTTAGAGTTTACAGCTTGCCAAGTGATGAATTTATGCTTGGGAACACTCATTTGGCTCCAAACAAATTAATGGTATTTGACAGGAGCTTGGTGAATAAGCCTAGCATACAATAACCCAATTTTAAACTTCCCATGACTACTAGCATTATCAATATCCTCCTGAACAAAAAAGCTTCGTAACTGGCATATTTTTTTCCAGTACCAACTTGTGTCAACCTTAAGTTGGTAGTGCCATAAATTATTACCTTTTAAGTACACAACATGAATCCACTTAACCCATAAAGTCTCTTGTTGATGGTTTATTGCCCAAATATATTTCCCAAGCATGGCATTGTTCCATTTAGAACCTTCACCAAAGCCCAATCCTCCAAAAGATTTCGGAAAACAAACTTTAGACCAGGAAGTGAGATGAAAGTTACTCCTGGAACCATTGTTGCCCCAAAGAAACCACATTCAAAGTTCGTCAACATCTTTTATTAGACTCTGAGGCAATAAGAAAATATTCATCCAATAGTTGCACAGCCCTAAAAGAACTGATGAAATAAGTTGAACCTTACCTGCATAAGATAAATGCCTACTAGACCAAGTGTGAAGACGAAGCTTAATTTTTTTTTTTTTTCAGAATTTCACCACAGTCCGCCTCTTTCCATTTAGTAGGACGCATAGGAATCCCAAGATATTTGAGAGGGAAAGAGCCTTCCTCAAGCTGAAGAACCTTCTGTAACTGAGCCTTATCTTGAACAGATATGCCACCAAAAAACACTTGAGACTTATTGAGATTAGCCTTCATACCAGAACTGTTGCAAAAATCATCAAACACTTGTGTTTATAATCTGAACAGAGCCACAGTTAGCTTTGCAAAAAATCACTAAATCATCAGCAAAGCATAAGTTGATGATCTTGAGACTTTTACACATTGGGTGGAATCGAAAAGCAGGCTGCATAGCTCAAAGTTGAAGCAGCCGAGATAGGTATTCCATTACTAAAACGAACAGTAATGGCGATATAGGGTCCCCTTGACAAAGCCCCTTAACCCCTTGAAAACCCCCCTACAGTGGCGATATAGGGTCCCCTTGACGAAGCCCCTTAACCCCTTGAAAACCCCCCTACAGCCGCCCATTCATCATAAGCACATATGAAGTACCTCTGAGACAAACCATTACCCAGTTTATGAATCTGGTGGGGAACCGAAGACTGATCAGTAATCTTTCCAAGAAACCCCAGTCAACTGTATCGTAAGCCTTGCTAAGATCGATCTTCAAAACACATCTCGAGGAGGTGTTCTTCCTATTATAATTCTTAATCAAATCCTGAAAAATGAGGACATTGCGAGCTAGTGATCTCCCTCTAATAAAAGCTCCCTGATTATGACTAATTAGACAAGGAAGAACTTTCGAAAGTCTACTGCAGAGCATTTTAGAAATGCATTTATAGAGAGTGTTGCAGCAAGCTATGGGTCTATAATCTATCGCCCTGCTAGGAGCATCAATTTTTGGGACCAAGGTTAACACTGTTTTATTAATCTCAGTAGGTATCCTTCCAGAATCGAAAAAAATCCAAAATAGCTACTGAGATTTCATCACCAATTTGCTTCCATAAAACTTTGTAAAAATCTGAGTTATACCCGTCCAGGCCTGGGCTCTTTGTACCCAGAATACTGAAAAGAGCTTTCTTAACATCAACTTTAGTAAAGTCTCTAATTAATTCCAGCTATTTATCTATATCTAAACAAGGCCCCAATTCTATGCATTCTTACTTAACTAACCCAGTAGCAAAACTGTAACTGCCCATATAGCTTTTGAAGTGATCTAAGAAATGATGCACTACTGCATTATAGTCATCAATGATGTCCCCTTGGTCATTTAAAAATGAAACTATCCGATTTTCCTCTCTCCTTTTTTTAATGCACACATGAAAATAGGCATTATTTTCATCTCCCTTTTGCAGCCATGTTACCTTGCTGCGCTAAATTAAGAAGCTCCTATATCTAGCATAGTCAGTTTTATAGCAGATCGCTGCTTTCCTTTCTACCTCCTGAGCAGTGACATCAAAGGGAAACTCTTGATCTTTGGATAAAGCTACCTAATATTCACCTTTAGCTTGATGAAACCTTTTCTCAATATCTCCAATTTCCATCCTATTAAACACCCTCAGAACATGTTTCAGACGTAACAACTTCTTAGTCACTCCCCATAAACCTCTAGCTATCATA
The DNA here is from genome assembly GCF_963169125.1 of Humulus lupulus. Classification (NCBI taxonomy): domain Eukaryota; kingdom Viridiplantae; phylum Streptophyta; class Magnoliopsida; order Rosales; family Cannabaceae; genus Humulus; species Humulus lupulus. Next base: position 39,245,679 of record NC_084798.1, read on the forward strand.
GGCTTGAGCCAATTTGCCATAACAGTTTCTTTAAATTTGCTGTGAGTAATCCATCAATTAAAGAACCGGAAAGGTTACACTCCTAGATTCCCAGCCGTAAGAGTCTTAATGAGGAAAAAGCAATGATCTGAATAAACCTCCCAATGTAGCTCAGCAATTGAATTCAGAAAAGAGTCTATCCACTCTTCATTGATAAATGCATGATCTATTTTTGAATATACCCGATCTCCCCCCTCCTGTTTATTAGACCAGGTAAAGTTTGAACCAACACATTTGAGTTTAGCAAGGTGAGAATGAGCTAGCCAAGCAGTAGAATCAACAATCTCATTTGCACTAATCTCCCTTCCTCCCACTCTATCATCAAAATTAAACACTGCGTTAAAATCTCCCACAACCAGCCATGGTATGTTCAGAATAGACAGGGAAGATAAACCCCTCCACATATCTAACCTCTCAGTCAACAAGCTAAAACCATAAACAAATGTAATAACCATTTCCTGCTGTAAACTAGAAAACTTAACCAGGCAATGTATGAATTGCTGGTGTTCCAGCAACACCTGAACATTGACAAAGGATCTCCTCCACAGAACCAGTATCCTACCTTCAGTAGCCGTACTACTATAGTAATCCCAACCAACCATCACTTTAGACATCATATCATGAACCTTATATCCCTTTAATTTATTCTCTAACAAAGCACATATACCCACTTTATACAACTTTAAGAGACGCAGAATAGCATGTTGTTTGTCTCTCTTATTCAAACCCCTTACATTCCAGCTAAGTATGTTTGTGCAATCCATCAGGAGTAGAATCAATTGATACCCCACTCATCTCCCCTGTTACCTGTTCTTGAAGCACTTTAAACACATTCTTGTCCCTATCCAGATGTGAACTCACAGTCTTACCTTTGCTCTTAGAGGTCCCAATTTTCCTTGGAACTTCCCAGTTCTCTTTGGTTGTTGGAGACCGAGTCAGAACCTGAATCTGAGCCCTGTCCTGAATAGCAGTCTCATGTGTAACTGTTTCAGCTGCATTATTCTTTGTCTCCACAACTTTAGGCTCCTGTTGAACATCAGATGTCTCTCCTACTTTGGCCTTGGTAACCACCGCATCAGGAGCAGGATTGGTAGAATCTTGTTCTGGTTTGCTCTTAGTAACCCAAGCTTTTGTTTCAGTTTTCTTGCATTCTGCTGCATTATGACCATAGCCTTTGCAAGTCGAACACTTAATGGGAAGCCATTCATATTCCACAAATTGCTCCTGAATTTGTCCACGTTCATTGACAAAATGGATAATGAAAGGACGGTCATCTGTAATCTCCATTTCAACAAGAACTCTAGCAAACCTAATCATAGATCTATCCTTTGTAAACTTATCCACCATAATAGGTTTTCCAATTGTACTAACCAAGGCACTTAGACAATTTTTCCCCCAATATTGCAGACCTAGATTTGGCAAACGAATCCATTGTGGAACAGATCGGACTAATCTGATTGAGTCAAGTTCTTGAGTCCAAGGTCTCACAATAACCGGCTTCCTATCAAACTGCACAATACCACTCTCCAAAACAAAATCTCTTGTAGCCTCATCATTGAACTTGACAATGGTGAGACCCATATGCATCCTCACTACCCATTCAACACCCAAATGACCCCATATTCTTTTAACAAAGCCTTCAAACACAGCAAATGGGGATTTGCACCTAAAACCATACATATCACAGTTGAATTCCAATTCTGAGCCTGTTCAGATACCTCATCCAAATCAATTTGGGCTACTTTCTTTCCGTTTTTCAACATGGGTTCCTCATAGTGAAGCATAGTCGTCTCATTAATCAGAAGCTTATCTCTGAGATTCGCCCAATGAGATTGAGCAGAGGCTTGAAAGTTATCCTTCCCCACATTTGAATCCATTTCCATAACCAACTCATCTTCCACCAGGTGAAGTTGATTACCATCTATACTCGGCCCCTGCGATTTCAATCCTTACTATAGAGAGATTTTACTATAATTGTTTAGCAGGAAAAAAGGAAAGAAAAATAATTATTTTACAATTACATTTATACCCCTTTATTGTTATTTTAAATTATATGAGTACATAATATATTAGTAATTAAGTTTTTTATTGAAAGGAAATTTTTTTATGGGACCCACCTCTTTTTTTCCACTCAATTTTCTTTTCAATCCTCTTTTTCTTTTTCATCATTTTCACTTTTCTCTCCAAAATTTTCTTTGGTATCTCTTTTCCCCCAAACCATAGGCTAAGTGAACATGAATTATTACATGGTTTGAAACTGAAATGTAAGCCGATATAGATTCCTTTCCAATTTTTCTCACTTCTCCCACCCAACCGAGTAAAGATTCATTTTGTAATAGTGTTCATTCGTTTGACAATAAATGGGCTCTCATTGAACTCCATAATTCAACATTGTTTAAGAGACAATAATGCTAGAATGACGAAACATGCATCTAGTAGATACTGTTTGTCATTATCAGCAACTTAATTTAATAGATACTGAATAAGTAGTGAAATGACTCCATTCATATAGCATATTAAAATCCATTCATTGTAAACACCATCCCTTCAAGTCCTTTCGCAATATGATAATAACAATAAAGGCTTTATGCAAAAATCTATATTTATGCTAAAATTTTCGTCAAAATAAATTTTACACTTTCTAAAATAAAGTTGAATACTTTTCACTAGTAATGTTTGTAAATCTTAAAATTGACATATTTTATAGAAATATCTTTTTAAATAAAAGATCAATTTTTGTCTTCCTTTTATTGTGATTTTCGGAATTCACTTTCCCTTTCTTGTGATTTTTGGAATATTTACATTCCTTATTTAACTTTGTATTATCACAATTTGATTATAAAAGAAAGATATTTCTTGTTTATTTAAAGCAAATATTCAGTACTTACTCAAAGTCATTTCTGGAATATTTGACTTCAAATTTTTGTGCAGCTCAAGGTTATAAAATTCAGGAAACTGAATATTTGATGTCATTAAAATTCAGGAAACTGGAATATTAGCTGTCTCCAGCAAAATCGTATATGTCGGATCAACATCTTCTAATTAAGGTAATTCTTCATCAATAAAAAATATTGATCTATAATTTTCTGTACGCAAGTTTACGTAGTCGTGTCAAGTAGTAAATTCCATAAGAACAGATATCGTCCCACAGAGACTATCTCCCAAGTAGCAATAATTGATTTTTGAATTCTATTTGGTTAATTAAAATTTAAGTGAACAATTAAAAATTAAAGAACTAGAAACAAAACAATGAATCACTACTTAAGAATCAATAATAAAAACAACCTAGGAATTAATTTCATCAACTGTTCATTCTATTAATTTTAATAATCAATTCTAAATCTCTTCTTTCTATTCTAATAGTAGGTTAATATAATCGATTCATATTCTTTTTCAAGATATAAGATCTCAATCTATATGCAGGTTTTCTACATTTCTGTGATAAACTTGAACATATAAAAGGCATTAAACATGAAAACCTACTTACTACTTTCGTCCAATATGTACCCTATGTCTATACAATGATAGCATATTCAATTCTCATCTTTCAAATTTTGAATCAAAACCATTAAATCAAGAAAATAGTGATAAAGTATTTACTAGCATTAAACACACATCATATAGATTAGAATAGAAAAGAAGTATCAATAGAAACTCATGATAAAATTAAATAGAAATCTCAATGACTACATTAATTCCTAGATAAAAGAAATTAGTTCACAAATACCATGATGAAAATAAACTGCAAATAATTGTTCATAAGATTAACCTTAGAATTCAGATGAAAAAACAGAGAAAATAATTACAGCAGCCTCTTTTTATCTAGGGTTTATAAAACTTCCAGTCCTTCTATAATCGCAGCATTATGTTCCTTGAATAACCCTCCAAAGTTCCCAAGTGAAAAGACCAGATTACCCTTAAAAAAATCGTCTAAAATCTGAAAAGCGCCTCACCAGCGTTATAGCGCTGTATTCGTAGCGCTATTGTCAGTGGAAAAATGCCTCAAAATTTGGTGCACTAGCACTGTAACACTATTATTGTTGCGCTGTAGCGCTAAAGTCAGAGCCAAAACACCTGGAAAATTTGCTTAGTAGCGCTATAGCGCTCTTGTTGTAGCGTTGTAGCGCTGCTTGATTGTTCATGATAGCGCTGTGGCGCTGCACTTATAGCACTGTGGCACTGCACTTATAGCACTGTGGCACTAAAGTCAGAATCATTCGTGCATCGAAGTCCTTTATATCGCTATGACGCTCCCTTGATAGCGCTATTAACAACACCCAAAAATGCACATATCAATCCTGAAAAACCTGATTTTGTTCCACTTTCCCTCCTTTTCACTCTTTTCACCAATTTAGCATGGAAAACCTGAAACATGAACAAACGAACATAATTCCGAAATAAAATAATCCTAAACTAACGAAAAACACCCTAAAAACTAGACCGTAAATGAGCCTGAAACTCGTTTATCATACTCCCCCAAACTAAACCTTTACTCGCCCTTGAGTAAATAATCTTACTAGACTCAAACCTAGCAAACCAAATTGACATATCTAACCAATTAAGACACTCAAGACTGCTATGCATATATAATTCGTAGGAAAAACAATCATGTTATTTAAACATTAATCTAGATTTTTAGTCTCAATCACTTCACCCTTTCACTGCAATCTATCAACACCAAAGCTCATTTACTCATAACTCGTAAATAAAATAATTGAACCACTTCATGCACATCAAATTCTCACCAACTAACCACAAACTCAAATAGTCCATATGCCTGCATTACTTACTATTCTCCATTAATATAAACAAATGCACAAATAAGAATCAATAGGACTTTATAAGGGTTGTAATAGAAGGCTTAGGTATAGGTAGATGAAGAGAAAATTTTAGGCTTAATCATACCACAAGCATTCCACTAAACAAGCTTTCCCAACAATTTCACACCACTCATCCCTTGTTACCCCTTTTTCTGTGCAATGATTGAGAATATATATTTTTTTTCAATAAACTCCCCCAAACATTGATTTTTCAATAAAAAATTATTTGGGAGCATAATCATTTTTCACTTTCTTTTCCGTTTTTCTTTAATTTTTTTCTTTCTCAATCAAAAGTAATTTTCTGAATAATACATAATACAAACATCCCATTACACATTCACTCCCCTCATATAATAATTTTCATGCTCATGGTATAGGTCAAAAAGAGTAAATAATATTTCATTTTACAGTTAGGCTCAAAAGAGTGTGTTAACAAGAAAACAGTTGTAAGGCTCAAAAGGGTTGACTAAGGATAAAATTTAATAGGGTTAGCTTGAAAGGCACAACCAATCCAAAAAAAATTGCCCATATCATTTTCCTAAATATGCATTGTTTCAAATTTCATCTCAAATAGTAAGCAAGCAGGTTCTAGAATTTTTTTCAAACTTTTCAATCCATAATCCAAATTTGACATGCATAAAATAACTTAATTATAACATTTGCAATTTATGAGCAATAGATTTCTAATGTCAACAAATCACAGTGTGTTGACCCTGATTTTGGTCAACTGACACGGAGTCAAAAATGCTTGATGTGGACATATATGTTGGAATGAATATAATGACAAAAACAGTAAAGCACACAAGAACTTATAGTAGTTTGGCCCCAGAAACTGGTAATAACCTACATCCATTTGAGCTGTTATTGATATGAGATCTCAAAGGAGTGATCAAAGAACTAGGGTTCTATGAGTTTCACCCACCTCTGAAGAATAAACAATATATCGTAATATATTAGCTCTAATTCCCTCGTAAATCTATACTCTCAAGTAATCAAAAAGCCAAAAAGTCCCCTCCTTGAACTATCTTTCTCTATTTATAGGCTCAAGGAGGATTATATTAATTTGTTACATATATTCTCTCCTAATTAATCGGATCATCAGGAATTATTGGAGACAATCTCGGGATTGACTATGATCTTTACAAAATTATCTTGAAATATGCGGAATGTACGACTAGGCTAGTCATAAGAAAAACTCAACTGTTATACTTGTAATATCTTACTGGTCGATACTTTAACAGAACTCTGCCAGGTGTCAGCCACGTGTTCAGAAATCACCTACCACGTCGTCCGTGCCTGTTTTTTGGATAACATTTTCCCCCCAAGTTTATTTATTACGACCAATATATAAACTTTAAGGAAACGACCCTTCGATTACCCCACCAGACCTATCAAAGTAGTTCGTGCAATCTTGGTAAAAGTAACCTGCCCTTGTCTAATCACGGCTTTTCGGTTCCCAAGTAGCCTTTTGACGGCTATCACCCTTCCCCATGCTTCGAAAAAGAGGAACTGATGGTTAATTCCTCTTTCATGCCACGGACAAAATATATATAGGCTTCCCAGAGTTTTCTTTTCCTTTTTACGCAAGTCCTTCCTTTTTCAAGAAACCCTAAAATCAGGACCTCCATTGTCTTCTGGAGACCATCTTCCAGCGTTTCAAGATCCATCTTGTCAACTCGTCGACGTTCGAAACTCTTTTAAACCTCCACAATCTTCTTTCTGGTAAGTCTCAGAACCCGTATGCTCTTTATTTTTGCCGTGCATGTCTCTGTGGATTGACTGTTAAGTTCTTATGTTTCTTGGTTGAAATGCATGACAGTAGGGGGTTTAATGGGTGATGCTGTATAGGATGATATTTCTTTGCCATTAAGGAGTTACGAGTTAGTTTGATAGTTGAGATCACAACTTTAGGACGTAGAACCGAAGTAAAGATTCGATTTTTATGCCAGTTGAAATACCAACTTTTTCCCGCCCTAAAAGGAGTTGAAAAAGCTTTTTCAAAAAACTTTTTGCTTTCACTATTTGATCTGTTTTTCAAACTGTTCGTGTGAAAAAATTAGTTTTTTGTTAGAATGCTGTTGTATAAAAGTTTAACTTTTATACACGACCAGCGTTATTCTAAAAAACTATTTAGATTCCTCATCCTCACCTCCCCATTCTTCTGTTCGCAGATTTTAATGCCAGATTTGTGGGGAGGTGAGCGGCCAATCGACGACGATCTTCTTGCACAACTGCTTGAAGGCGAAGAACAGCCGGCCCAGCGTGTTAACGAGATTCCATTTTCAAGAGCTTCATCTAGACCTCAACCATCACCACCCCAAATGGCCCGCTCTAAATCTTCAGGCAAAAACAAACCAAACCCCGAAATCAATCCAAATTCACCAGCCCAGCCTGATTCGCAGGCTAGGATTCCCTCGACCAGTGGTCAAGAAAACGTTGCCCCGGATCCTCGTATTCAAGTTAGGGCTCGTCCTCGTCATCAAAACCTTCCTGATGTTGAGTGGTATCTTTCTCCCACCAGCCAGGTGACTCCCCGGATGCTTGCCAATTACTGTAGGAAGTATCTTATTACTGGGGTTAATCTCAAAATCCCTACTGCTGACCAGAGAGCTAACCTACCTGGGGGTGTTTATAGCGCTTGGTCAAGGTACCACATAGAGGCGGGGGCTATCCTCCCTCTTCATCCTTTTTATCAGGGGGTGGCCAACTACTTCGGTGTTGCCCCCTTTCAAATTACCCCAAATGGATATAGAATGCTGGCCGCACTCTATATCCTTTATAAACTCAAAAAATGGCCAGAACCCACCCCTCATGAGGTCAACTTACTTTTTGACCTTAAGTCCAACCCTCAACAATACAGGACGACCTTTTTTCATCTTTGTCACCAGGAAACAAAACGAACGTTCCTGAGTGATACTACTCATATTTCCAACGTGGGGAAGTGCAATCAAGAGTATTTCCTCACGCAAGACATGACTACGAACAACCTGGCCTTCGCTCGAGGAGGTAAATGTCCCTTTTCACTGGTCACTACTTTTCCTTCGCAAGTTCTTCTGCACTTCTCTAAAGTATATTGTGCCTTTCAGGACCATGGTTACGCCCGAACCCAACACCAGACATGTTGTTGAGGTCCAACGCACTGGCCAGGATGGCAGATGCTAAAAAAAGCGTTAAGTCCCTGGTCACTGATGAAAACCTTAGGCTATTTGGCCTCCTGGCTCCTTGCCATGAAATGAGGGGACCCGTGGTGGCAGATGCCACTGCCGAGGGGCATCCCGAGCAGCAACTTCCAGCGTCTCCTCCCCGTAGGATGCCAACGGGGGTTACGATCAGGGAACCCACTGGCGGCCCTTCAGTAGAGAGGCCTTCTGCACCCCAAGAAAAGGGGAAACAAAAGGCTACAGAGCCCGTCATAGACTTGGAATAGTCTTCAGACGAAAACGGTACTGTTATTCTGCTTTTAAATAGCTTGCCAATTCCCTGTCACTTGTTTGACGGGGACAACAATTTTACGTATACTCCAAATCTAGGGCCAGACTTCTTCGTACCAGAGAGTGAGTGTATGACTAATAGAGTCAGTAGTGTAGCAACAAGTAGTTGTAGCTCGGGTATTAAACTTTGTCTTACTGTCTGCATGCTTTTCTATTTCTGCAGAAATGGCTTCCCCCAACGTTTTCGACCTGTACCAGACCTAGGAGGAAGAGGAGGTCCCCCTGGTTCGACGGAGGAAATTGGCTAGGAGGCACGATGGAGAACCAAGCCAAGCTCCTCCGGCCAAGAAAGGCCGAACCGATGATCCTTCCAAGGATGGGCCTACTGGCCAGCCTTCTGCACAACCTCCTGCTCCTGCTGAGAAGGAGACTACCCCTGCCGCCAACCCTTCGGCTGTGGCTCAGAAAGAACAGGCCCCGTAAGCAGAACTTCCTGGGGCCAGACTCTCGAGCCGTTCCCTGCGATCAGCTAAAGATCGCCTTGCACACATTCTGAAGCATGATCGTTGCAGGGAAGTAATGGCCGAGGCTGAGAGCATGGGGGTCGACCAGATCCTTAACAGAGCTCTTAACGAAGTGGCCAGCGTAAGTACTCTTTCTCTTCTTGCAATCTTGGCTCTTATTTTTTCTTCTTGTAATAGAGCCTAACTTTTTACTTTATGACTACAGGCCATGCTGACCATAACCGTTGCTCGTACTTGTGCTACTGCTATCATCGAACAGGTTCGGTCGCAGGTTGTTGAGGAGCTCAATGCCGTGGAGGCCAGGTTTGCTGGGGAATTGGAGGTGGTTGTCAAGCAGAAGGATGCTGTGGTGGCGGAGTTGTCTGAAAAGCAAGCTGCTCTGGAATCAGTTAGGAAGCAGAGGGACGACTACCAGGATTCTAGCCGTCTTCACTGGCGTGAAGTTAAGAGACATAGGGAGGAACATCTCGCTAAGGATGCTACCATTATGGTTCTTCAGAGCCAGGTGGAGCAACTTAAGCTCACCAACGCCAAGGATCTGGAGAGGTATAAGAATGCGACACTTTGGTGTTTCTACAATTTTTGGAAACACAATCGGAGTGCCAACTTTGAATACCTTCCAGAGGATGCTAGGAATGCCGAGTTAGCCTGCTGTACTACTCGGTTGGCCGCTGAAGAAAGAGCTAGAGTTCCTGCTTCCCCAAGCATTCAGCAAGTTGCCGGAGCGGAGGGAGGAGAAGCCACCGGGGACGTAGTCGACCAGAGTGCTGAACAAGATCCTCCTGCTCCTTCTGCTCCTTCAAATTTTCTTTAATTACACGACCCACGGGTCGTGATGTAAAGACTGAATTTTATTTTTAATTTTGCTGCATGGGCAACATACTTTCCTTTTACTTTAAACAATTACATCCAAGCAGTACTGCTTGCGGTGTAAGAGAATTCTTTTTGACATTATAATATTTCTGCTTATTATAACATCTGTTCGCATGACCGAACTTAGCATAGTACTTTGGCTTGATTTAACAAAATATAAATTTTGAAAAATACTCTAAGTACCGTAGCATGATTTCACTCATTTTGTTCATGTGTTTACATACCTCTTGGTATGCTTTGCTATCGATGTACCTTATATGCCCCCAAGTGATTGAGGAGCTTTAGGTCCTTGGTCACTTGCCTTGACCACGACCTGTATGAACATTACTGTTCGGTAGGAAATGCAACACTTATAATACCGCAAAACTACACACGTAATGAACAAATACTTGTAAATTTTTTTTTACAAAGGTTGGCAAGAATGACTGGCTGCGCACAGTCCCTTATAATTCTCGTATTAAAATGAACTAAACATGTCTTTACGAGTGATCTTAAAAAGATCTTACACTTTTAAGCGATTAGCCATATAACACGGCTAACCCTTTTTCAAAACTTGTAAAAAGTAAAATTAATACAAGCGAGTCCTTTAAAAAGGACTGTTTATTGATAATACTTGCGCAGGTGTTCTCCGTTCCAATAGCGCAGAACGAGATCTCCATTTAAGCGTGCAAGCTTGTAGGTTCCTGGATGAAGGACTTCTTCAATCTGGTAAGGTTCTTCCCAGTTTGGTTCGAGTACTCCAGCAGTTGGGTCGGGGGTGTTTAAGAAAACTCGTCAAAGTACTAAGTCTCCGACTTTGAACCTTCTTTCTTTCACCTTTGAGTTAAAATACAGGGCGACTTTTTGCTGGTACGCAGCTACTTGGAGTTGGGCTCTTTCCCGTTTCTCTTTAAGCGAGTCTAGGGACTCCATCATCAGTTGGCTATTCTGGTCCTGGTCGTATGTGATTCTTCGATGGGAGGGCGGATCTAACTTGACAGGAAACATAGCTTCATACCCGTATGCTAACGAGAATGGGGTGTGACCTGTCGCTGTTCGATGAGAAGTTCTATACGACCAGAGTACTTCAGGCAGCTGTTCTGGCCATGCTCCTTTAGCGTCTTCGAGCCTTTTCTTCAGGGTATCTTTAAGTGTTTTATTCACTGCTTTGACTTACCCATTTTCTTGTGGATGTGCGACTAAAGAAAAGCTTTTGACGATTTCATGCCTTTCGCAGAAGTCTGTGAATAAGTCACTGTCAAACTGGGTACCGTTATCTGAGACAATTTTTCGAGGCAAACCATATCGAGAAACAATGTTCTTGATGACAAAGTCAAGAACTTTCTTGGTCGTTATGGTAGCGAGCAGCTCAGCTTCAGCCCATTTGGTGAAGTAGTCGACTGCTACAACTGCGTATTTTACTCCACCCTTTCTTATTGGCAAGGATCCAATCAAATCTATACCCCATACTGCGAAAGGCCAAGGACTCTGCATCTATTTTAACTCGTTGGGAGCTGCGCGTGGGATCTTGGAAAATCTCTGACAATTATCGCATTTTCGCACAAACTCCATTGAGTCTTCGTTCATAGTCGGCCAGAAATAACCCTGCCTCAGAATCTTTTTTGACAAGCTCTGCCCCCCAGCGTGATCTCCACAGAAGCCTTCATGTACTTCCCTCATTAGTTCTTTAGCCTTTTCTGGTGTAATGCATCTGAGCAGTGGCATGGAGTATCCTCTTCGGTAAAGAACACCATCGACCAGTATATACCTAGCAACCTGTCTTTGAAGAGTTCTGGCTTTGTTTCTATCTGCTGGCAGTACACCATTTGTGAGATACTCCAAGTACAGTGCCATCCACGTATCCTCTACTCGAATTCCCATATTGGCTTCGTCTGTTCGTATGCTCGGCTCGCATAATCTCTCTACTGGCACTATATTTAAAGTGTCAGCGTCTTTTGCACTTGCGAGTTTGGCTAAAGCATCTGCATTTGAATTCCGATCTCGGGGAATTTGCTGTAGGGTATACTTCTCAAATTGCGCCAACAAATCTTTGGTTTTGTTTAAGTAGGCCACCATTTTGAGGCCCCGCGCTTGATACTCCCCTAAGACCTGATTCACTACCAGCTGTGAATCACTATAAATATCAAGAACTTTTATACTCATGTCTTTGGCCAACCTTAGCCCTACGAGGAGTGCTTCATATTCAACTTCATTGTTTGATGCGGTGAAATTGAACCTAATAGCACAGTGAAATCGATGCGCTTCTGGCGTTATCAATATCACTCCTCCTTCTGCGTGAGATTGGTTGGACGATCCGTCCGTGAATAACTTCCACGAAGGAGCTTCGACTTGAGGCTCAGGCGCAATAGGTTTTTCGCACTGCTCGTCGCGTGGGAGCTCAGTGAATTCAGCGACAAGGTCAGCCAAGACTTGTCCTTTTACGGCTGGTCGCGGTGAATATGTGATATTGAACTGCCCGAGTTCGACTGCCCATTTTAATAAACGCCCAGCCGCCTCTGGTTTTTGCAGAACTTGCCGAAGGGGCTGGTTAGTTAAAACTGTGATGGGATGGGCTTGGAAGTAAGGACGGAACTTCCTTGAGGCCAAGATTAAGCAATAGGCTAATCTTTCGATGGGAGGATACCTCAATTCGACTCCGATTAACCTCTTGCTTACATGGTAAACCGCCTTTTTCTTCTCGTACTAGTACCGCACTAGCAGCAAATTCAGTGATCACCAGGTAAATGAACAAAGTTTCACCGTCTATGGGTTTTGATAGGACAGGAGGCTGTGCCATGTGGGCCTTTAAGGCTTGGAAAGCCTGTTCGCAGTCTTCGGTCCATTCGAACTTTTTGTTGCCTCTAAGTAGATTAAAGAAAGGGACGCATTTATCCGTCGACTTGGAAATGAATCTACTTAGTGCGGCAATTCTCCCAGTCAAACTTTGCACATCCTTGATTTTCATCGGCGATTTCATATCGATCAAGGCTTTGATCTTGTTGGGGTTGGCCTCGATTCCTCTTGAATTAACAATGAACCCCACAAATTTCCCTGATCCTACTCTGAAGGAACATTTGAGAGGATTTAACTTCATTTGATATTTGTTCAGAACGTTGAAACACTCTTGTAACTCCTTTACATGTCCTTATGCCTTTTTTGACTTTACCAGCATGTCGTCTACATACACCTCCATGTTTACTCCGATCAGCTCCTTAAACATGTGGTTAACCAATCGCTGGTAAGTCGCATCAGCGTTTTTCAGTCCGAAGGGCATTACTTTATAATAGTATAACCCTGTATTGGTATGAAAGCTAGTGTGATCCTTGTCAGGGGGTTGCATACTGATCTGATTGTATTCTGAGTATGCATTCATGAAGGAGAGGATCTCATGTCCTGCAGTTGCATCGACCAGTTGGTCAATCCTTGGGAGTGGGAAGCAATCTTTTGGGCAGGCTTTATTAAGGTCTGTGAAATCCACACAGGTTCGCCATTTTCCGTTAGGCTTGGGACCCAGTACTGGATTAGAGACCCGCGATGGATAAAATGCCACCCTGATGAACCCATTCTCCTTCAGTCTTTCGACTTCCTCTTTTAAGGCTTTCGATCTATCCTTATCGAGAAGCCTCCTTTTCTGTTGCACGGGTGGAAAACTCTTGTCAACATTCAGGAGATGGCTGATAACTGCATGATCTACCCCAGCCATGTCTTTGTGCGACCAGGCAAAATCTTCCTGGTTCTTTCGCAAAAATTCCACCAGTGCATGCTTTGTTGTTGCTTCTAAGTTTTTCCCGACCTTCAAACCTCTGGTCGGGTCTTCTTCGTCAAGTTGGACCTCTTCCTGGTCCTCAATGAGTCCAACATCTTCCTCAAAATCCCCAAAGCGAGGATCTAAATCCTTATCCTCACTTTGGGAAACACCGTATTTGGTGACTCCATCACCGAATTGGGCTTGTGTATCAATATCCATCTGCAACCTATCTGGGTGAGTGCTCTTTGACATTCCATTCTTCGCCTTTTTGACTGAGGCGTTGTAGCACTCCCTTTCTTCCCTCTGATTTCCCAACATGCGTCCGACCCCTGCGTCTGTCGGGAATTTCATGGCCAAGTGCCATACTAAGGTGACGGCCCAAAGGTCAACCACTATGGGCCTTCCAATGATAGAATTGTACGCCGAAGGACAATCGACTACTATAAAAGTAGCGAGCAATGTTCTGGTAGCATGCGTTGTACCTACTGTTACTGGAAGTCTGATTGACCCTGCTAGGCGCGAGTCCCTCACCAGAGAAGCCGTAAATTGTTTGGTTGCAGGGCTCCAAGACCTTAACGGACAACTTCATGCATTGCAGCGAAGATTTATACAGGATGTTTATCGAACTTCCTGTATCAACTAGTACTCTCTTCACCATCATGTTGGCGATTTGAATGTCCACGACCAGCGGATCAGAATGTGGGAACCAAACATGCTGGGCGTCACTATTAGAGAAGGTTATTTCACCATCCTCTGATCGAGCCTTCTTTGATGCCCTGTCCTCCATAGTCATCATCTCGATGTCCTGGTCGTGACGTACGGTCCAAGCATATCGTTCCCTCGCCTTTCCACTGCTTCCTACGAGGTGCAGGGCTCCACAGATGGTGAGTAAAGTGCCAGCTACGAGATCAGACTGCAAAGGTGGCGAGCGTTGGCGTGTGGGCGCACGCTCGTTGCCACCTAGAGCCTCTCATTGGGAATTTGCCGAGGCCCGTACATATCTTCTCAAGTGTCCCTGTCTAATAAGGAACTCGATTTCATCCTTCAGCTAGTTTCATTCATTTGTATCATGTCCGTAGTCGTTATGATAACGACAGAACTTGGTAGTGTCTCTCTTTGAAATATCTTTTCGAATGGGAGCAGGTATTTTATAAGGCACACTAGAACTCGTGGCCTGATATACCTCTCCTTGAGACTCGACAAGGGCAGTATAGTTAGTGAACCGTGGTTCATAACGATTCCCTTTGGCGCGTTTATTCTCTGAGGTGGAAGGCTCATTATGCGGCCGTTTCCCCCCATTCTTGCCATTGCCATTGCTGTTCCCATTGCCGTTGGGTTTTGACCCATTGGTAGCTTTGGCAGGCTCGCCAGTCCCCTTATCCTTGCCTGGGGGTTTTCCTTCACTAGTGATGGCATCTTCGAGCTTGATGTACCGATCAGCTTTATCCAAAAATTCTTGAGTAGTTTTAACTCCATGCTTTCTGAGGCTACTCCACAAAGGCGTGCGACGCCTAACTCCTGCAGTTAGGGCCATCATCTTGCCCTCGCCACCCACTGTTTTGACTCTAGACGCTGCTCGCATGAAGCGCTGGACGTAATCCTTCAGTGGCTCTCCATCTTGCTGGCGTATCTCGACCAGCTGATTCGCCTCAGTTGGGTGCACACGACCCGCATAGAATTGTCCGTAAAATTCTTTTACGAACATCTCCCAAGAAACAATACTTGTAGGAGGGAATTTGGAAAACAACTCCTGTGCAGCATCAGAAAGTGTTGCAGGAAAGACCCTGCACCGAGCATCTTCGGACACTTTCTGAATGTCCATTTGTATCTCAAATTTGTTGATGTGAGATACCGGGTCACCATACCCGTCAAAGTTTGGAGGCGTGGGCATCTTAAACTTTCTAGGAGTTTCTTCCATAGCTATCCTTTGAACGAATGGAGTGCCTCTTCTCCTATAGTACTCGATATGAGATGTCCTTCCCCTGACCAGCTGTTTTACTGCCTGGTTCAGGGCATCTATTTGTGCTTGCACGGCTTCGGGAATCGCCGGGGCCTCTAGAGCTGGGGGAATGTACTCATCGTGTCGTTCCCAACGATCGTTGAGTACGTCTCTTAAATCCTCGTCTCTTCACCGCTGCTCGCTAGCTTCGAGCTGGTTAAAGACGTTATTTTGTCTTGGTTGCCCCCTAAAGTCACGTCTCTCGGGTTGGTCTTCTCTGGCTGGTGGGCTTCTGCCCCCACCTCTTTCTTCATTTCTCCGACCGGCATTTCCTCTGCCTGAGTCAGCCTCATTGTAACCATGGCCATCTCTGAACCTCGACTGACTATGGTGGGATCGACTGTTCCCTCGGTTGCCTCCTTGGGCTGGAATTTCCCGAGCGTTAGAGGGTGGCCTGCATTGGTCGATAGGTCCTCGTGCATTGTCATGCCGTGGGGGGGCCCGGACCGCAGAGCTTATCTCTGAGTTCCTTCTGTTACCAGAAGGACGCTGTCCTCTGCTCGGTGGGTTTGGTTCTTCGCCCCTATGGCGTCTAGGACTGCGGGGCTGTTGCCTGGCCCTATTCTGCCTTGGCTGTGGGGGAATGTCACGACCAGCCTGAGATGGAGGCTGCGCCTTAGGATCCCTTTGCGGGACATCATCTTGCGGCATTGGTGGCTGCTCGGGCCTTTGGGGGCTCGAAGGCTGGATAGGCGGGCTAGGATTGGGACCTCTTTGGGGTCGCCCATTTGTAGGTTGATCAGGCTGTGAGGCAGGTGCAGCCTGATTCCTAGCCAATTGTAGGGCTGCTGCGAGGGCTGCCATGGCCTCCCTCTGACGACGGTCCATCTTCGCCTATCTTTCACTCAATTCCTGGCGCTGTCGCTCAATCTCTTGTTGCTGTCGCGCCATAATCTCAGTAGCACTTTCTTGGCTGGCCCTCAGATTGGCCAACTCATCCTACAATACCCCCAGGGTATTCCTCAGCGTCTCGGAATCCAATTCTTCCTCATCGAATTCCAATTGTGGCTCATCATCGGTCACGTTTGGAGGAAGAGGCGGCTCAGATGGTGCAGCGCCAGTCGCCTGCCCAGTCTTCTTTGTGGTTTTCGCCATTACTGTTTTAACAATATCGTATCAAGCTCTCAATGAAAGCACCAGAATGTTGACCCTGAGTTTGGTCAACTGACACGGAGTCAAAAATGCTTTATGTGGACAGATATGTTGGAATGAATATAATGACAAAAATAGTAAAGCACACAAGAATTTATAGTGGTTCGGCCCCAGAAACTGGTAATAACCTACGTCCGCTTGAGCTGTTATTGATTTGAGATCTCAAAGGAGTGATCAAAGAACTAGGGTTCTATGAGTTTCACCCACCTCTGAAGAATAAACAATATATCGTAATGTATTAACTCTAATTCCCTCGTAAATCTATACTCTCAAGTAATCAAAAAGCCAAAAAGTCCCCTCCTTGAACTATCTTTCTCTATTTATAGGCTCAAGGAGGATTACATTAATTTGTTACAGATATTCTCTCCTAATTAATCAGATCATCAGGAATTATTGGAGACAACTTGGGATTGACTATGATCTTTACAAAATTATCTTGAAATATGCGGAGTGTGCGACCAGGCTGGTCATAAGAAAAGCTCAACCATTATGCTTGTAATATCTTACTGGTCGATACTCTAACAGAACTCTGCTAGGTGTCAGCCACGTGTTCAGAAATCACCTGCCATGTCGTCCGTGCCTGTTTTTTGGATAACATAGTGAAAAAAAAGTAATCTAACCAAGCACACAGATTATTTTTAGAAACATATCAATTTTTCCTTTGGATTATACTACAAAACAGTCAATCATATTTAAATGGCAATTATTATAAACTTAATTCATACTCTAAAACATGACTTAAAAGGAACAACTAATTAAAAAAAAATAAAAAAAAACAAACAAACTGAAAAAAAACGCATCAAAGAAACCCAAAAATAAATCTCTCCCCCAAACTTAAAATTGAACATTGTCCCCAATGTTAAGTACATAAAGAAGGAGAACAGAGACTTACCTGACCAGCCACGTCAGTATGGCGGTGGTGGTGGCTGAGACGAAGGTCCCTCGAAAGGTTGAGACTGCCATTGCTGTGGCGCTATAACCACCTAAACTTCAATTTTTTTTTTTCACGTTTTTCACGCGTTACGAGTTACAACACAATTTTTCCAGAATAAAACTAAAAACAACTAAAACAAAATCTCTAAAAACATTGTTCCAATAAAAAAACAAAAATGAAAACAAATATCATAAAATTAAAAATTAAAAATAAACATAGGAATGCCTCCTAAGAGCGCTGTCTTTAACGTCTTTTAGCCGAACTCTTGTTTTCATTTATATTCAATCTTGGATCAAGTCCTCCCCTCACGTCCTTGAGAGCCATAGTTTCATGAGTTGGCCCTCATTTCTTGTGATTAGAAATTGGTGGTACTTTCCCCCACTCATATAACATTCGAATTCTTTCACTAAAGTACTTTTTTAATCTGTTTCGCCCCTTCCTCATTCTGGTTTTCACTATGGAGCTTGTCTTAGAGCCTTCCAACTTGTTCTCTTCTTGGTTCACCACTTCAACTCTACAGCACGTTGGACTTTCTATTGCTGCAAAAACTTTAAATATAACTTCCTCTTTTTGCACTCGCAACTTTAATTCACCTTTTTGTACATCAATTAATGCCCTACCAATCGCTAAGAATGTCCTTCCAAGTATTATTGGAATATTTTCATCTTCCTCCATATCTAAAATAATAAAGTCCACAAGAAAGATTAATTTACCCACTTTTACCAATACATCCTCAATAACTCCATGAGGATGATTAACTGTCCTATCTGCCATTTGCAAAGACACTGTAGTTGGCCGAGCTTCTCCCAAATTCAGCTTCTGAAAGATTGATAGAGGCATCAAATTCACACTATCCCCTAAATCACATTATTCCTTTGCGTCTACTAAACTCCCTATAGAACATGGGATATTGAAACTTTAAGGATCTTTAAGCTTTGGAGGTAGTTTCTTCAGTAGTATTGTGTTGCACTCTTCAGTTAATGCAACCGTCTCATAATCCTCTAGCTTTTTTTTCTTTGACAAAATTTCCTTCATGAACTTCACATAGCTAGGCATCTGCTCTAATGCTTCTGTGAATAGTATATTAATATGTAGCTTCTTGAACACCTTTAAAAACTTTGCAAACTGCTTATCCAAATTATACTTGCGAAGCCTTTGTGGATATGGAATTCTAACATGGTGCTCAATACTTACAGGTGGCACCTCCTCTTCCTTCCTATGGTCTTCAGTAACCTTTTCTTCATTAGACTTATCTTTCTTTTGAAAATTTGCAGTAACCTCCTCTTGTGCTGGACTAGTGACATATCGATCCTCAATCTTCTTGCCCTTGTTTTCTACTGTAGGCCCCTCATACTTAGTCCCACTCCTCAAGGATATTGCATTACACTGCTGTTGAGGATTAACTTCTGTAGTGCTAGGAAAATTTCCTTGAGCTCTATTTGACATTAAAGTAGCCAATTGCCCTATTTGAGTCTCCAAACTCCTTATGGATGCCCTGGTTTCAGTCATGAATTGGTTGAGTACATCAGGTTGAGGTTCAGCTGGTTTCATTGGCATTGGGTGAGGTGGTCTATTTTGTGGTTGATAATATCCAAGTGGAGGGTTTTGGTGTGCATATTGCTGTGGATATGGTGGCCTATTTTGGGCAGGTTGATATTGTGGCCGAGGTGGAGGATAAGGTTGTAAAGTATTTTGATTGTTAGACAAGGAGAAATTAGGATGATTCTTCCAAGCTGGGGTATAGGTCATGGAATTTGGATTATTGGGTTGTCTCGAACAATTCCCTATAGCTTGTACTTCTTCCATGGGAATGTTATTCATATCTATAGAAGGGCATTGGTTTGGTTGATGGTTTGTACCACACACTTCACAAAGGTTTTGAACTTGCATAGCTAGAGATGGGAGTGTAGTCTTTTGTAGTTGCTTTGTCAAGGCCACTACTTGAGCTGTAAGCATGGATATAGCATCCAATTCCATCATTCCACCCATCTTCTTTGGTTGTCCCCTTTCAGTTGGTCATTGGTAATTATTCATCGCTATCTCCTCTAATAGCTCATATGCCTCATTAACACTCTTACTCATAAAGGCAACTCGCGCTGCAGCATCTATAATTGTTCTCGTGGTTCCATTCAACCCATTATAAAAATTATGCACCAGCATCCACTTTTCTATTCCATGGTGTGGACACTTCCTTAACAACTCCTTAAAGCGCTCCCAAGAATCATACAGTGACTGTCCTTCCATCTTATAAAAATTATTAATCTTGCCCCTTAACTTTGCAGCCTTTACTTGAGGAAAGAATTTGGCAAGGAATTTTTGAGCTAACTCCTCCCATGTAGTGATAGAATTTTCCTGTAAAGATATCAGCCAACTCTTCGCCCTATCCCTCAGTGAAAATGGGAATAACCTCAGTCTTATAGCATCATCACTCACCCCATTCATCTTGAACGTAGCACATAACTCCAGAAAATTAGTTATGTGTAAATTGGGGTCCTCCGTTGGCTTACCTCCAAACTGAACAGTTGTTTCGACCATTTGAAGGATGGCTGGCTTAATCTCAAAATTGTTTACAGCAATGGTTGGAGGTCTAATGCATGAATGCACTCCTATAACAGTAGGAAGTACATAATCTCTCAAAGTTCTTGGTCCTTGCTCCCTTGGAATTTCTGCAGCCCCTTGACCAATATTAGCACCATTTCCCAAATTATCAGCCATGGTAAATTCCAATCTTCTTTTTATTTTCCGGTTCTGTCTGCACGTTCTTTCATTTTCCCGATCTATCGGTATAATCTCCTTTTTTCTATTGCTTCGCATATACCAACAAGTCCTGAAACACAATAGAACCTTGATCCAAATATATGTGAACAGAAATAAAATAAATAACCAAATTAGAAAAAATAACAATAACTGTGATATTGGAATATAAGTCCCCGACAACGGCGCCAAAAACTTGATCTGAATTTTCTGCACCCAAGTATACGTAGTCGTGTCAAGTAGTAAATTCCGTAAGAATGGATATCGTCCCACAGAGACTATCTCCCAAGTAGCACTAATTGATTTTTGAATTCTATTTGGTTAATTAAAATTTAAGTGAACAATTAAAAATAAAAGAAATCTGATAAACTATGAACCAAAATTAAAGAACTGGAAACAAAACAATGAATCACTACTTAAGAATCAATAATAAAAACAACCTAGGAATTAATTTCATCAACTGTTCATTCAATTAATTTTAATAATCAATTCTAAATCTCTTCTTTCTATTCTAATAGTAGGTTAATATAATCGATTCCTATTCTTTTTCAAGATATAAGATCTCAATCTATATACAGGTTTTCTACATTTCTGTGATAAACTTGAACATATAAAAGGCATTAAACATGGAAACCTAATTACTACACAAGTCATATCGGTACTTTCGTCCAATATGCACTCTATGTCTATACAATGATAGCATATTCAATTCTCATTTTTCGAATTTTGAATCAAAACCATTAAATCAAGCAAATAGTGATAAAGTATTTACTAGCATTAAACGCACATCATATAGATTAGAATAGAAAAGAAGTATCAATAGAAACTCATAATAAAATTATATAGAAATCTCAGTGACTACATTAATTCCCAGATAAAAGAAATTAGTTCATAAATACCATGATGAAAATAAACTGCAAATAATTGTTCATAAGATTAACCTCAGAATTCAGATGAAAAAACAAAGAAAATAATTACAGCAACTTCTTTTTATCTAGGGTTTATAAAACTTCCAGTCCTTCTATATTCGCAGCATTATGTTCCTTAAATAACCCTCCAAAGTTCCTAAGTGAGAGGACCAGATTACCCTTCAAAAAGTCATCTAAAATCTCGTGCACTAGCGCTGTAACACTATTATTGTAGCGTTGTAGCGCTAAAGTCAGAGCGAAAACACCTGGAAAATTTGCTTACTAGCGTTGTAGCACTCTTGTTGTAGCGCTACTTGATTGTTCATGATAGCACTGTGGCGCTAAAGTCAGAATCATTCGTGCATCGAAGTCCATTATAGAACTACGACACTCCCTTGATAGCGCTATAGCGCTATTAACAACACCCAAAATTGCACATATCAATCCCAAAAAACCTGATTTTTTCCCACTTTCCCTCATTTTCACTATTTTTACCAATTTAGCATGGAAAACCAGAAACATGAACAAACGAACATAATTCCGAAATAAAATAATCCTAAACTAACGAAAAACACCCTAAAAACTAGACCATAAATGAGCCTACAACTCGTTTATCAAATATCTTCAAATATTCTTACCTTAAATAGAAGATTCATTCTTAGCCTTTCTGAGCACGAAATGGACTCTATAAATAGGTCTCTAAGGCTTTGAGAAAAAGTGAACTCTGAGGTGCATAATTTGTGAGTGTATTGTAATATTTGTGAGAGTTTCTTATTTGTATTCAGGATCGTAGTATTCACGTGATCTTGTAGAAATATGAGTGTTTAGTTTTTGTGGTGAGTTTATATCACGTTTATGAGTGAATACACATTGTAATTTGAACACAACTTTTATAAGCCTTCGGGAGAGGATTTTTACAAGCCTTGTGTCAAGAGGATGCAAGCACTCGCTAGCCATTGAAGGGAGTTCAAGTGGTTAAGCGTTTCAATCAAAATCAGATTAGTGAAGAGAAGTACAACAAAGTTGTGGCAAATCTAAAGAGGGAGTCTTGTTTTGTTTAAGTCAATATTTTGTACTTTTGATTCTTTATTAATTGGTTTTATTCTCTAGGCATGGCCCCAAGGAGTAGGTTATCCAAAAGGGTTTTTGAACCTTGTAAAAATTCGTTGTGTTCTTTATCGTTTTTGCATTGTCTTTTTATTGTGTTCAGTTTCTGTGGTGACAAGTTCGAATTTTGTCCCGACAGAATTACAATCTGTTTAAACTGTTAATTACCATTTTGCACTTTAGTTAATTCACATGGTTTAATTAATTTGGTAATTACTAAAAACGGAATTTCAATTGGTATCAGAGCAGGTCACTCACTTTTGAGTTTGATCTTGGTTTATTCCGTTTGTTGTTCTTGTTCTTACAATGTATTTTATCAAGAAGGAGGCTCCATAACTAGCCCTCCTTTGCTCAATGATTCCAACTAGCCATACTGGAAAGTTAGAATGAGAGCCTTCATCAAATCTCAAGATGAAAAGGCTTGGAGAGTTGTTTTGAGTGGTTGGACTCCTCCAACAGAAAGCAATGATGTAGCTAAGGTAAAATCTAAACTTGATTGAACTGATGCTGAAGATAAACTGTCCAGTTACAATAATAAAGCTTTACATGCTATTTTCAATGGTGTTGGTGTTCATGAAGGTCATATTAAATTGATTTCTTCATATGTTTCAGCCAAAGATGCTTGGCAAATCCTTCAAACTCAATTTGAAGGAACTACTGACGTTAAGCGTTATAGGCTTGTTATGATCACAACAAAATTTGAAAATGAATGAAAATGAAACCCTCACTGAATTTTATGAGAAATTGTCAGATATTGCTAACGAATATTTTGCTCTTGGTGAGAAACTTGAAGAGAATGTTTTGGTTCAAAAAATTGTTAGAGTTCTTCCTGACAGGTTTCAGACTAAGTTAACTGCAATTGAAGAAGTAAAATATCTAGAAAAAATAAAAGTAGAAGAATTGATGGGTTCACACCGAACTTTTGAAATAAACCAACAAATTAGACAAAAAGGTAAAACAGAAGAAATCAAGGAAACATCTATTGCCTTGAAATCTTCCTCAGAAAAGAAGGAAAGTTCGGATGATGAGGATGATGAAATGGCCTTGTTAACAAATTTTTTCCAAAAGTACATAAAAAATTGGGAAACAGAAAGGCCAAATCGAAAAACCCAAAAGGTAATTTTTCTAAACCCTTTGAGACTAATAAAAAGGCTATTCAGTGCAGGGAATGTGAAGGATTTGGACACATTCAGTCTGAGTGTGCAAATACCTTAAAGAAAAAGAAAGTCATGACAGCCACGTGGAGTGATCAAGACTCTGAACAGAGTGATGAGGAAGAAAACAATGTTTCCTTAACCTCTGTTCACAAAGGTATGGTTTTTTCTTCAGTTAATTACAAGGATTTGTTATGCCTTAATAATTCAGTTTGGAATAATGAGAATTTTGAAATTGACTTTGATGATTCTGACTTAGATGAGGAGTCATTGAATGAGTCTTATAAAATAATATATGATCAATGGCTGAGAGTTTTCTCTATGAATCGTTTAATGGCTAGTAATAATAAAAAATATGTTGAAAAAATTAAAGAACTTGAGATGATTAATGCTTCCAAAAATAATGAAATTAATTCTTTGAGTAAAGAAATTGATCTTTTGCAAAAAGGTGTCAAAATGCTTAATCCAAGATCTGGAATTTTGGATGATATTCTCTCTGCATGAAAAAATGTTGGTGATTACAGTGGATTAGGATCTAATGGATCTGAATCCTCAAGAAAATCGGTTCTTGTAAAATCCATGAATTATCCGACTGTTGTGCCAACTTTGAAGAAACCATTAGCACCAGATCTCCGGGCTTCTCAACATTCCAACAAAAATACTTGTATGCATCAAAAAACCCAAGTTGCGCGAGGTAAATGTATTAAAAAGGGACAGATTTTAGCAGACGGTGCTGCGATAGTTGGCGGCGAACTATCTTTTCGTTTTGAAGGAACAAGTAACTCTTCAGAGACCACAAAGTTGTCATCTGTTCTAACATATCTACAACTAAAGAACATTTATCCGAAAAGAAACATTGGACAATTTGTACCATTTTGTCATTTTTGTGGGATGAAAGGACACATAAGACTTAAGTGTTTTTCTCTGTTAAATTTGTTTAAAAAGAATTATGTTAAACACTTTGGTAGCATGAATCAATTCTTGACCAAAAGAAATTCAAAATAAAAAACAGTATGGGTCAAGAAAGATAACTCTATTTGCTTGGCCAAATTTACCTGTCATAAAATACATGCATCTAGTTCATGGTACATTTATAGCGGTTGTTCAAGACATATGACAGGTAATGCCAACATACTCACCAACTTCAAATCCTTGAAGTGTGGAGTAGTAACATTCGGGGATGGAATGACAGGAAATATTTTAGGTAAAGGTACTCTAAACATTGAAGGGTTACTAAAACTGAAAAATGTGCTTCTTGTTGATGGGCTGAAAGCCAACTTAATTAGCATAAGACAAATTTGTGACCAAGGTTTTCTTGTTAATTTTTCGCATGATGAGTGTAATGTTGTAAATCAAAGTGGTGACATTGTTTTTAAAGGTTTTTGTTCTTTGGATAATTGTTACACACTCACACAAAATTTCACATGTCATATGTCATCATCAAGTTTTAATAAAATTGATTTGTGGCATGAAAAACTTGGACATATAAATTTTAAAAACTTGAAAAAGATTGCTAATGCAGGTCTCATCCGTGGTATACCCAAGCTGGGTAAAGAATCACTTGGTAAGTGTGAATCATGTCAATTGGGAAAACAATTGAAAATTTCCCATAAAGCACTATTTGATATTAATACTTCAAATGTGTTGGAATTATTGCATATGGATCTCATGGGTCTTATACAGGTTGAAAGTATTAATGGTAAGCTTTTTAAACTCTATGTACAAGACTAAGAGTTGAAAAAAATTGTAACATTGGAAAGATTATAAGAATACGAAGTGATCATGGTAAGGAGTTTGAAAATTCTATTTATGATGAATATTGTAAATCTTTTGGAATTTTGCATGAATTTTTTGCACCCAAAACCCCAGAACAAAATGGGGTAGTGGAACGGAAAAATCGTACTTTGCAGGAAATGGCCAGAGTTATGCTAAATAGCAAAAAACTCACAAAGAAATTGTGGGTTGAAGCAATTAACACTGCTTGTTACACAATTAATCATGTTTTTCTGCGTCCAGGTACAAATAAAACTCCATATGAGATCTGGATAGGTAGAAAACCTAATATCAATTATTTTCATGTATTTGGGTGTCTGTGTTATATTCTTAGAGATCGTGAGAATCTGGGAAAATTTGATGCCAAAAGTGATTTAGGAGTTTTTCTTGGATATTCCAGCAATAGTAGGGCTTATCGTGTTTATAACATGAGAACCCAAACTATTATGGAATCTGCTAATGTGGTTGTTGATGATTTAAAATATTTTTCTGAGTACTCCCATGAGGAGGAAATTGACAGGTTCATTGATGTTGGGCATCATAAAGAAATGGCAGATCTGACAGCACAATCCTCAGAGGAGACAACAGCTAGTGATGATGTATTAGATGTTGATTCTGTCGAAACAACTATTGGTCAAACAAAAAAGGAAAATCTAGTTATTTCTTCTCACTCCGTTCAAAAAGAACCATCAACCAAAGGACAAAAGAATCACCCTTCTGATCTTATTTTGGGAAATCTTGAAGAGAGTATGGTCCCTCGAAAGAGGTATGTAAACTTGGTTAAATTTGTTTGTTTTACTTCTACATTGGAACCAAAAAATGTGAAGGAAGCCTTAAATGATGAATCATGGATCAATGCTACGCAAGAAGAGCTAGATCAATTCACAAGGAATGAGGTATGGATCCTTGTCCCTAGACCGAGTCATACTAATGTTATAGGTACAAAGTGGATATTTTAAAATCAAACTGATGAATTTGGGACCATACTAAGAAATAAAGCTAGACTAGTTGCACAGGGGTGCACTCAAGTTGAAGGAATTGATTTTGATGAGACATTTGCCCCTGTTGCAATACTTGAATCCATAAGATTATTACTAGCTATTTCATGCGTTCTTGGTTTTAAATTGTTCCAAATGGATGTCAAATCCACTTTTTTAAATGGATTTTTGAATGAAGAAGCTTATGTCGAACAACACAAAGGGTTTGAGGATCCTTGCTATCCTAATCTTGTTTTTAAATTGCCAAAAGCTTTGTATGGGTTCAAACAAGCCCCACGGGCTTGGTATGAGAGACTAACTCATTTTTTGGTCTCAAATGGATACAAGAGAGGGGGAGTAGACAAAACACTTTTTATCAAAAATGTTGATACAAATATTAAGATAGCACAAATATATGTTGATGATATAGTGTTTGGTTCTACTAATGATTCTCTAGTGCAGGAATTTGTGAAACAAATGCAGGAAGAGTTTGAAATGAGCATGGTAGGAGAACTCAATTTTTTTCTTAAGACATCAATTGAAGCAGTCAGACGAGGGAATTTTCATTTCACAAAGCAAGCATGCAATAAATTTAGTGAAAAGATTTGGACTCGATGCATCTAAACCTGCTAAAATTCCCATGGGTACTACGGTCAAATTATCTAAAGATGAGAATGGGAAGAAAGTTGATCCAACTCTTTACAGGAGTATGATTTGGAGTCTCCTATACTTACTGCTAGTCGCCCTGACATCAGTTATAGTGTTGGAGTGTGTGCACGTTTCCAAGGGAACCCCATGGAGTCTCATGTGACTGCTGTAAAAAGAATTATTTGTTACATCAATAATACTCTTGATTTAGGGATTTGGTACTCCAAAGAAACAAATTATAACCTTTTGTGTTTTAGTGATACTGATTGGGCAGGAAACACTGATGATCGCAAAAGTACAAGTGGTGGTTTTTTTTACTTAGGAAACAATTTGGTCTTCTAGCATAGTAAAAAAAAAAAACTCCATCTCCTGGTCAACAACCGAAGCTGAGTACATTGCTGCTGGAAGATGTTGTACTCAACTTTTGTGGATGCAACAAATGTTGGTAGACTATGGGTTTGGCATTAAAAATTTAACCATTTTTTGTGATAATACAAGTGCTATTAATATCTCCAAAAATCATGTTCAGTACTCTCGCACCAAACATATTGACATTCGTCATTATTTTATTAGGAAACATGTTGAAAACAAAACATTGATTTTAGAATATGTTGAGACTAACAAACAAATTGCAGATATTTTTACTAAAGCTTTAGACACGGTCAGATTTGATTCCCTCAGGAAATCCTTGTGGGTTTCTTTTATTTGAAATTGCCAAAAAATTGATTGTCTTGCCTTGCATAAGTGATTGTGTAAATCTCTTGTCATGTTTGGAAGAAATTTGATGAGCATTTTTTTATTTTTTAGAAAATGATCGTTATATTTATTATACTTTGTGAGGAATAAGAAACCATATTTGAAAAATTATCGACCATCCAACTTATATTTTATCAAATCATTATGTTTGTTTTTGTATGAGCATTCCTTAAACCAGTTTCTTTTTAAAGGCTCCATTTTGGAAAAGAGCTACCTATACTGATGTGTGAAAGCCGACACTGAGTAAGTTGGTACCAGGTAATTAGCAATTATATTGGAGGATACTCTACCAGTGTAAAGGGCTACCATCAGTATAAGAGTTATAGCCTCCATTATGGTTACAATTTGAAAAAGGCTACAATTTCCAAATATGGGCAAGGACCCTAGCTATAAAAGGCCAAAAAGAAATGCCAAATTGATTACACATGCACACACATATGCCTATTGAATAAACTGTGTGTTACACCCAGATTTCGAGATAAAAAGTTATGACCTCAAAAAATGCGCTCATCAAGTGTGAGCTCGAAATATATGCGGTCGTCATATGATCCAACCGTCGGACCTCTTTGAAGTAAACAAAGACCTCGAGGATGTATAGCCTCGAAAATGATCTGAGCTCGCAATGGCCATAGTATGACACTTGTATATATTTCTCCCTGATTGCCTTCAGGCGAAATGGTTTGAGCTCGAGAAATGTAAGCTTGAATGTGGCAACATCGTCAACATCTACTTGTTCCGTGCATAGGCAAAGCTAGGCGGCGAGCTCGTGATCAACTAATAGCCTCGGCGAGTTCAATGCCAGTTGCTGATCTCGAATGTTTGATGAATCCTGTACCCGAGTTAACCAATTACGTGTGAATATGTTTATTGTTGTACAATGCCAATATTTAAGGGATATCATTTAATCTGTTATCCGATCCACATTTTATGGGATGTTTTCGTGTATGTAGGAAATAATGCGTTAAATAGCATTATATTAATTGATTTATAGAATATCTTCCTGAGATATGTGGGAATGAAATTTGCAACCTTATCTATAAATAGAGAAGGAAGCACCATTTGTAAAGGACCGAGATACTGATTCTGGAGAGAACTCGAGGCAACTGGTCTCTGAAAAGTTTCCAGAAACTCCTAAGTCTTAATAATATAGACTCGTGGACTAGGCAGAGTTAACTGCTGACCCACGTAAATATCCTCCTGTGTTCTTTTTTGTTCATTTGGTCCAATATCTTCTTGTGTAATTGCTCTCCTATTTAAGTTGACGAAAAACGGCATCAACAGTTTGGTGCTTTCATTGAGAGTTATCGTGCGTGAGTTTGTTTAGTCAGGAAGCCTCTCGGATTAGCAATGGTTGCAAAAGATCCCAATATTCCTGAGGAGGAAATTTTAGATGAAGCTGAGTACCTCAGGTGCTTTGGAAAGTAACCAATGGTGAATTCTGACCCCGATGAGAGGAGTGGTTCATCTGACTCTTGGGGACCACCTACCCTAGGGACGACGAGGACTTGTACTGTAATCCTTAACGATACATCCCAATAGTGGAACTCGAAAATTACCAACTGCGAAAGCAATTGGCGAAGGCTAGGAAATGCAATGAAGAGCTAGCTAGGCTAGCTGCTGAAGTGCAGGCAATTCAAGCCCCACCTGCACAAGATGCCCAGGCTCCGCCTCCGCAGAAATTTCACATTCCATCGCGTAGGCCTTGGGGTCGGCCGCGCAAAAATGTTGCCACCCAAAGAGCAGAGCAACCTCCACCACTAGCAAAACAGCCTGCCCCACCGAGAACTTGGAGAAGTAACCGGGCTGAAGCTCCTACCAACCCAACTGTGGAGGCACCAGCTGTAGTAGGGAATAACTGAGCCCCCTCGAAGGTTGGGACCCGAAATCCTGGTAACGCGCAGAATGTTGCAGAACCTGATCGAGTAAACTCAGGGTCTTCTAGGCCCCG
The DNA here is from genome assembly GCF_963169125.1 of Humulus lupulus. Lineage (NCBI taxonomy): Eukaryota > Viridiplantae > Streptophyta > Magnoliopsida > Rosales > Cannabaceae > Humulus > Humulus lupulus. The sequence continues at coordinate 39,275,203 of NC_084798.1, forward strand.
TAATGGATGGCACCCACCATCGCCAATAAGACACCCATCGCCAATACAGAGAGATGCACAACCATCCCATGGTGATAAGGAAAGGTGAGCTGGGCGAAGGCGTGGAAATGGGGAACTGCTAGGGAGGAGAGGGGTCCCAATCCCATGAGAAGCCAAATGTCTCAATCTCAAACTATTGAGAAAAGGTGACCAGCGAGAAACCTATCTCCAAATAACCATGCAACGAGCCATGTCAGCGAATGCTCGGGTGACACCAGTTCTATAAGCATATACAACCAGGAAGCAAAGAACAATGGAAATCGAGGAAATTACCCAGATTTACGGGAGCATCGGAACCATATCGGGGGCGTGATAATCCATCAAATCCAGATCTGAGAGATCATCTCAACGGGCACAAGCATCCTGCATAGAGGCGAGGAACTGGACTTGTAATCAATGATAATCAGTTTCCGTAGCTCAAGTCAGACCCCCCATAGATCAAGTCCAAGAAATGATTGAATAGTTGGAAAGAGCATTCAGGCTCTTGCAAAACGAACGAGGCCGGGAACGGGACGAAGAGTTCGATGAAGAACTTAAGCCCTTCGCCCTACATATTTTTGACACCCCGTTTCCTCAAGTGTTCAGAATTCCTCATGTCCCACTGTTTAATGGAAATTCGGATCCGTACAGTCATTTAAGTACGTTCAACACAATCATGCGAGCGAGTAATGTGGGCTACGAGCTCAGATGCATGCTATTCCCAGCCTCGCTCACAGGACCACCGAAGAACTGGTTTGAAAAATATAACAGACATTCGATTGCATCTTGGGATCAATTATCAAGAGATTTCAAGAAACAATTCAAGGCCATGGTCGGTATTAGGCTCGAGGCATCTGCCTTGACCAACGTTCGACAACAGCCAAATGAGACACCGAAAAGTTATCTGACAAGGTTTAGCTTGGAAGTCGCTCGAGCTCATGACGTCGATGACAATGACCATTTAATGGCTGTTCGAGCTGGAGTAATGCCTGGAAATGCTCTATGGGAAGACATGCAAAGAAAACCCGTAAGGTCCTTAACTGAGTTCAATCGATGAGCTCAGAGGTTTGTTAATGTAGACGAGGCGAGGTCAGCGTTGAATATGACCTCTCAGACCATAACTACAACAACAAACACAAACTCTGCCTCGACCTCGGTGGATCCTACAACCTCAAAACCCCCCGAGGAAAGCCCTTCTAAAAGTGAAGGGAATAATCCCGAGGCTAAAGGAGGAAAGAAGAAGAGAGGGGAAAGATACTTTTCCGTATACAAGGTGTATACCGAGCTCAATGAGTCTCGGGAGAATATCTACTTGGCTAATGAAAACCAGGTCCCTTTCAGACGGCTTGACCCCATGAGAAACTAAAAGGGAAAAAAAGACTCCAACAAGTACTGCAGATTCCATAGAGATATCAGACATACAACCGATGAATGCAGACAACTAAAAGATGAGATCGAAGGACTTATCTCGAGAGGATATATCAAACAATATGTAAGAAATCAAAACCCCAATCAGGCTTCCACCCGCCAGAGGGTAGCAGTTGCACCACCTGCCCAGAACAGCAACTCCCGAGCAAGGGAGGATGAACGACCCCCTCTGATTGATGGAGAGGATGTCATAACCATCTCGGGGGGACCCCATATTGCAGGATCGGGCCAGAATTCCAAGAAAAGATACGTGAATGAGCTAAAAACTGGTGATGGGTCTCCCTACGAACCCAAACCCAGAGCTCTGAAACTATAAAGGGTTGAATCTGAACCCATAACTTTTACTAAAGATGACGCGTCCCATGTACATTTCCCTCATAATGACCCCCTCGTCATCACCCTTCAGCTCACAAACAAGAGGGTACACCGACTTCTGATTGATAACGGGAGCTCAGTGAATATCCTTTACAAAGCCACTTTAGAAAAGATTGGACTCGCCCTTCATGACCTAAAAGCCTGTGCAACGACGTTGTACGACTTTTCAGGATAAGGGATTGCCTGTATGGGATCCATCGAACTCCCTTTGACCTTGGGAGACTTCCCAGTCTCGACAACCAAGATGACTGAATTCGTAGTGGTGGATTTTCCATCGGCCTATAACGTACTGCTCGGGAGACCCGCCCTAGTAGGGCTGGGGGCAGTTTCTCCGGTAAGGCATCTGGCCATAAAGTTCCCAACTTCTAGTGGCATTGGGACTCTGAAGTGGGACCAGCTCGCATGAAGGGAATGCTACAACATTTCCATTAGAGGGAAGAAGAAGAAAAGTGCACAAACACTTGTTGTAATTTAGAATAAGGATGGGACAGTCTTTGAAATAGACGAAGAGATCGATCCTAGTGTAGAAGAAAGGGCTAACCTCAAGCCGCTAGAAGGGCTCGAAGAGGTCAAGCTCAAGGAAGTTGATCCCTCGAAAACTGTGAAGGTAGGGAAAAACATTTCAGAAGAAACAAAATAGCAATTAATTGGCTTCTTAAGGAAGAAACATGGTAGGAATAAGTCCTAATGTAATAAACCATGCACTTAACATTGACAAAAGATTCCCCCCGAAGCAGCAAAAGCGAAGGCTCCTAGATGATGATAGGAAGAAAACCTTGAAGGATGAAGTCGAGAGATTAAAGGCAAACCAGTTTATACGAGACCCCTTCTACCCTGACTGGATCACAAACCCGGTCTTAGTTCTGAAACCTAATGGAACATGGCGGACTTGCATCGACTATTCCAATCTCAACAAGGGATGCCCTAAGGATTGCTTTCCCCTACCTCGAATCGACCAGCTCGTAGATGCCACAGCTGGGCATGGACTTATGTCATTCGTGGACACTTATTCTAGACATAATCAGATCGCCATGCATACCACGAACCAAGAGCATACGAGTTTTGTGACAGATAAATGGCTGTACTATTACAATGTCATGCCTTTCGGGCTTAAGAATGCTGGAGCCACATACCAAAGGCTCGTAAACATGATGTTCCCTGAGAAGATAGGTAATAACATGGAAGTGTATATTGATGATATGTTGGTCAAATCTAAACATAACAATAACCATGTGGACGACCTCGAAGAATGCTTCGCCGTGCTACGAAAGTACAACATGAAGCTCAATCCCGAGAAATGCTCCTTTGGAGTATTGTTAGGGAAGTTCCTGGGCTTCATTGTGAACGTCCGGGGAATAAAGGTTAATCCTGACAAGATCCAGGCGTTAAGTGACATGCCCTCACCTCGAAAACATAAAGATGTCCAGATTTTGACTGGACGGATGGTGGCAATAAGTAGGTATATCTCGAAATCTACACACCGTTGTCTTCCATTTTACAACCTTTTGAGAGGGGGAAAAAATTTGAGTGGACAGAGGAATGCGAGCTGGCATTTTAGGAGCTCAAGAAGCACCTCGCGGAGCCTCCTATCTTGTCGAAACCTATCACAGGAGAAATCTTGTACCTATATCTCGCTACAACCAAGCACGCCATCAGCGTCATGCTCGTCCGAGAAGACCAGAAGGTACAAAATCCAGTATACTATGTTAGCAAAAGGTTACTAGGGGCAGAATTGAGATACCCCTTAATGGAGAAATTGGCTCTCAGCCTAATTCACTCATCTCGAAAGCTCCGACCTTACTTTCAAGCACACCCCATCCATGTGCTGACCGACCAACAACTACGGAAAGTCTTATCAAAGCCAGAAGCCTTCGCCCGATTATTAAAATGGGTTGTTGAGCTCGGACAATTTGAGGTCACTTATCATCCGAGAACAACCATAAAAGGGAAGGCTCTGGCAGACTTCCTAGTGGAATGTACTGGAGTGACTGATGACAAAGTTATAACCCCAGCCCGCGAGCTATGGATACTTTATGTCGATGGGTCCTCCAACAAAAATGGATCAAGGGAAGGAATCATATTGATCACTCCAGCTGGAAGTTGACTTCACTACGCCTTAAGGTTTGGCTTTGAAGCATCTAACAACGAAGCTAAATATGAAGCCCTATTGGCTAGACTTTGAATAGACAAGGAACTCAAGGCTTAGGCGATACATTGCTACAGTGACTCGCAGTTGGTGGTCAACCACATTTTAGGGGAATACCAGGCTCGCGAAACAAATATGGCCGCATATTTAGAGAAAGTAAAAACATCACTCGTACATTTTGAGTTTTATACAATAGAGCAGGTTCCCCGAGAACAAAATTCTAATGCAGACGCCCTAGCCAGGCTCACCACATCCACCAAGGTCAATGCGCTGAATGTTGTGCCAATCTAGCATCTAATGACACCCAATATAAGCGAACCTGAATAGGAAGATGTCTGCATGATTAACTCCGAGCCAACTTTGATGACCCCAATAGTTGATTACCTTGAAACCAGCATTCTCCTAGCAGAACAGAACAAGGCTCGGATCCCAGATACACTATTGTGAAAGGAAGGCTATATCGAAGAGGATACTCTATGCCACTACTCCAATGTGTGACTTCACTCGAGACCAAGAAAATCCTAGAAGAGATTCATGAAGGATTCTGTGGGGACCACACTGGGAGGCATAGCCTATCTAAGAAAATTATACGCCAAGGATACATCTGGCCCACTATCAAAGCAAACACATTTGAGTATGTCAAGAAATGCGATAAGTGCTAGCGGTTTGCTACAATCCCGCGAGCTCCACCTTCTGAGCTAACTATGATGACCTCCCCATGGCCATTTTCGGTTTGGGGAATTGATCTCATAGGTTCAATGCCAACTGGCAAAGGTGGAGTTAAATACGCAGTAGTCGAGATCGATTATTTTACAAAGTGGACTGGCTGAACCTCTGGCAACAATTACCTCAAAAAAAGTCTTGGACTTTGTGGTAAAAAAAACATCATCTGCCGATATGGAATGCCAAGAAAAATAGTATCCAATAACGGTTCTCAATTCAATAGTGAATTATTCACCAATTTTTGTGAGAAGAATGGGATAATGAAAAGCTTCTACTCTGTTTCCCATCCCAAAGCAAACAGCCAAGTCGAGGCTGTGAACAAGACTCTCAAGAGTTCTATGAAAAAGAAATTGGAAGAAGCTAAGGGAAATTTTCCCGAGGAGTTGCCCCAAGTCTTGTAGGCCTATCGAACCACAGCTCGCACTTCAACAGGACATACCCTTTTTCTCTGGCATATGGATGCGAAGCCATGTAATCAATCAAGGTCGAAATACCCACCATTCGGAGCCATGCTTATGATCAAGCCTTGAATGAATCCCAGCTCGAAGTAAGTCTGGACCTGATTGAAGAAAGATGGGATGAAGTTCAATTGAAAAATGCAGCATATCAACAGTGAGCTACCCGATATTTCAATAAAAAGGTTCGGGAATGGAAATTCAGATTTGGAGACTTGGTGTTAAGGCGTGTGTTCCTAACAACAAGGGACCCAGCTGCTGGCGTGCTAGGGCCCAATTGGGAGGACTTTATCAAATCGAGTCAGTTATCCGACCTGGCGTCTACAAATTGGCAAGATTAAACGGGGAGTTGGTACCAAAATCATGGAATGACACATCTACGACCTTACTATCAATAGTGTAGGGATGATGTCTCCTGTAACCATGCTTGTTATCTGTACAAAGTTTATGTTAATAAATTGTTTGATGGGGAATAAAAATCATTTTCGTGTCAATATGTTGTATTTTTTGGAAACTCTCTTACTTTAATAACCTATGGTCACACTCTTGGGATATTAAGGGGGCATCAGTGGTATATATACCTAAGTTTGAAAAAATAAAATAACTCAAAAATAGCATACACGAAAACAAACAAAGGTCTAAACCGTTAACTAGATTATTAAATATAAAGTGTTTGGATATAAGCAAATGCGCGAGCTTAAATAATTTGGACTTAACCAGATTTTTGAAAATAAAGTGTTTGGATATAACCAAATGCGCGAGCTTAAATAATTTAGACAGAACTAGATTATTAAAAATAAAGTGTTTGGATATAAAAAAATGCGTGAGCTTAAATGATTTGAACATAACTAGATTATTTCAAATAAAGTGTTTGTTTATAACCAAATGCGCGAGCTTCAATAATTTGGACATAACCAGATTATTAAAAATAAATTGTTTGGATATAACCAAATGCGAGAGCTTACATAATTTGGACGAAACCAGGTTATTAAAATTAAAAGTGTATGAATTACAAACCTGTCACGAGCTAAGAAACATTAGAACAAACTAGCTAAAACTAATCGACAGAAAGATAGGATATAAATAAATCCACTTCAAATTAAGTTAAGATCGAGGCTGGAATATCTCGCAAAAAGATAATTTCGACCTCATCACTTTGGGGAGTTACCCGAGGACGAGGGAAAGTAACTAGAAAAGCAGGATATAACTAAACTACCTACCTTACACGCCATTGTAGAGTCCAAGAACTTTACTTAGCTAACTATTTAGTAGTATTATAGTATGTTTAGTATTATCTTTGTTACTGTGGATTTTTGGTTCAGACCGGGAATTATTTGGACACTCATAGTAGTACTTATAGATTTTATAAGTTTAACCTATAGTTTAAGAATATTAATTTTAACCTAAGGTTTGATTAATATGACTGATATTGATGATGATATTTATTATATTATAAGGTTTAGATAAACCCAATAAGATAGTAACACTTGTCTTATGTATGATTATTAAGGAATTATTATTTTAATGATAAAATAAGATAAATATAAGACTTAGTATTCACCAAAATCTGATAAGAGCATGATAATTGTCACAATTTTATTTATTTGTGAATTAGGTTGTAAATAGATTTTTCGTAACTTTAGGGTACTGTAACTTCTGACCTGTTTTTGACCCAGTTATATTAGGAATTTCGAAAAATAGTATTTCTTAAAAGTTGTAGATAATTTAATGAGCTTTCTAACGGTATAAACAGAGTCCAAATCAGAGTTCTATAGCGTCAGATATGTTGATTTTACTGAAGGGGGGTTTAGAGTTACGAGATTTAGGGAGTTAGAAGTTAGGATTCTATTTGTTTTTATTATTTTAAAAATCAAGCTTTGAATCCTTAAATCTCTCTGAAAAATTTGAACAATTCCTAAGCCTTTAGCTGAAGGATATTCAAATATTTTCAATTAAATTTATTATTTTTATTCAAAGCTAAAAAGAAGATTTTTATTCCTAGAACTCTATAAATAGGACCTAGTACCCAGCCATTATTCACCTTTTACTCTAAGTTCAGAGGCTGCAAGATTGCTAGGAGAGTGTGAGAGTTAAACACCTGGGTTGGGGAATCATAAGCTTGATCATCATAAGCTTATCAAACACTTTGGGAAGTAAGGTTTTATGGTATTTCGGTTTGAGGTGTAGATTGGTCTTACAAGTCTTTGAGGTAAACCCGAAACTCTATTTCATTTGTTTCATGTTATTTTCTTTCTCAAAGCCTTCTACTCAGTCTCCTAACCTCATTCTTATTTTGGTTAGAGAATCCAAGTTCTTAAGCACATAAGTTGTGGTAAGCATATTTCTCAATGGTTTAGTCTTCCTATTCATTTTCATTTCTTCTTCTTCATAAGACTCACTCTTTCTCATATGGTTCTAGGAGTGTTCCAAAAGTCCCAACTCAGTCCATCATATCCCGGTAACTTTGGTAAGGAAAATAGGATAGAATCTATATGTGTATTGCTTATGTTATCTTATGTGTTATGTTATGAAATATGATATGTTATGAATATGTTATAAATGTGTTTGTTTGTAGGCTTGGGCTTATGCCTTATTTGACTAACAAGACCCCAAAAAGATTGTGGGCATATGCCTATTTAGCTGGTAGGACCCCACTAATCTCATGGGCATAAGCTTGTTTAGTCTATGGGACCCCAAGTAATAATGGCCATTATAATAAGTGTATTATGTGTTATGATATGTCTTTACGTTATTATGAAATTGATGTGTATGACTATGTGTTAGATTTTTCCTTGCTGGGCATTAGGCTCATTCCTTTCTGTTTATGTGCAGGAAATAAGCTTTAGAGGCGGAAAGATTCGTGACGCTTAGAGGATGTGTATCGATGGTGAATGGAGTCAAGGGGCCGAGCATTATTCGATTCGAGGATGTAGTTTCATTTTAATTTTTATGGTTTTATATGTATTTTCCGCATTTTCTTATGTAATTCTTTTCATTTAAATCATGTTTTGTTTTAAAGACAATGGGATCCCAAAATCCTTCTTAGTATTCTATTTAGTTGTAAGTAACTCTGATTTTACAAGTTACTCAATAAAATTATGGTATTTTCGTAAAAATGTAAGTTTTATGTATAGTTTCATTAATGGTCCAAATAGTCTAGAGTAGTGGGTCATTACAGCCATATAAGTACTTTCGAGTGCATGGTAAAAGTAAGTTCTGGACTTGACAAATAACGAGATCGGACATGGATTATCAAACAAACTATGCGAGAATGCATAGAAACTCGAGTTGAAATGCAATGTGTTTGTATGAATAAACATACATAAAGGCAAACTTTTAATATATATTGCTTGAAATATTTCGATTCAAGAGATGTAAAGCAAAAATGTTAAAGTGAAGTCAAATATGGTATTGTAAATATCATAAGTAGATAGCTCTTGTACGAGCTATAAATTGTCTTTGCCCTAAGGGCATATATATATAAAAAAAACAACGAAAGCTATGAACTATTACAAAAGTCTTCGAGCGACGCAGCCCAGGATCGAGATTTAGGACGTAGGAGCGCCCTCCTTACCTTTCTCAGCATCCTCCTTAGCCTTCTCAGCATCCTCCCGAGCAGCCTCTTCTGCCTCCAGCCGAGCTTGCCATTTGGCTAGAAACTCGTCCTCAAAAGAGACTAAGAAGCTGGTTTCCAGATTGGAATTGCTGGCCTAGATCCTGTACATGGCCAAGTCAACCGCCCGATCCTTCCTCTGCTTGAAATCTTCAAGGAGACGAGCCTTTTCTCCCTCCATTATCTCGAAGGTGGCCTTTTTCTCCTCCTCGAGTTTGGCATTCAGCTTCTCAAGCTCTTCAATCCTCGAGCTCTTCTCCTTAATCTCAGCTTCTAGCTTTGACATTGCGGCCTTAAACTTGTCAGCGAGCTTGAGTTGGAGATTCTTCAACTCCTAGGCTTAAGACATGCTCGTGTGGACCTCGTTGTTCAGCTTGTAATTTAGCTGAGCAACTGTGGTTAAAGACTAACACATAAATGGATCAAGTTAGAATATACTCTAAGAAAAATTACAACAAATAGTAAGGTGAGAGAGGTCACCGCAGCAGCGAGCTCGACACTCTTGTAATAGAGGACATCACAGTCCTGAGCGTGGACCAAAAACTACCACTGGGGAGCATCAAGACTACGGATGCTTTGGCCTACCCGAGATAGGACGTTCGAGCCAAGTGTGGTTCCATGAGTACCGGCAGCATTGTCGATGACATACTCATCATCATGAGTAGAAATCAACAACAGGCGCCCTTTAGAGGTCGCTGGTTTCTTTGGAGCTGGGCCGAGCGTTGGGAGGATCTTGATAGCAGGAGTCAAGGGAGGAGCGTCTGTTGTGGAACCATCGACCTGGGAAGTAGGGTCCGCTATTGGGCTCAGAATAGTAGGAGCTGGGGGAGGAGTCTCCTCGGTCCTTTTAGGGACCTTAGCCGGCCGACCAAACCTTTGCGAGGCCCTCGGGCGCTTGCTTTGCTTGGCCCCCTCACCGATGGTGAGCACGTTCTCGAGGTCGGAGTCCATGGTGTCTGCACAATCAAATCACATCAGAAAACAATCTCAAGACACTAAAATTAGCATAATACAGACTGTCAGAGGAATAATAGACAAGTGACGAGGGACCTAACTAGAACTCTCCCCCAGCTTGTGCTTGGCAACCAAGTAATTCCCCCATCTTCAGAGGAGGCTGGGAGAGTCCCTTCCCTATATATGGAAGTCAACCTCGAAAGCTCCCTATAATCGTTTGTCCCATATTGGATGGCTATTCCATCCCAAAACTCATTCAGACTATAATAGTGTCGTACTTCCCTAACCAACAATCAAACCTATGGATCCTATCATCTACCCAAGACCATACATAAAAATTGTCCCTGTCATTTGGGCACAAAATCAGGGTATCAGGTTTATTCTTGAGGAGGGAAGGAGACCACAAGACCGAACTGAGAATGACTTTACCTCCGTAACTCAAGCTCGAAGCCTCATCATTGGAGTCGTTCCCTGAGCATGGACTCCTATGACGACGAGCTAGGGATCGTGCCTTTGAGCTTCACCTTGGAAGAAGGCTGCCGGTTGGGAGAGGCACAAACTCCCACTTGGTATACTTCTTGATGGCCCTATCATCTGTGGATTGGTCCTTCTCCAGGAGACCACTTGCTCAAAGATTATCTTCATGAAGAAGATAAGATAGGGAGTGCCTACAATAAGGAGGTTGAAGCAAAATTTCTTTGTTCTCCTTCATCTCATCCGTGGGAGTAGGACGGTGATAGTTGGCTGGAGAATTGAATACATTATGAGTGGTTTGAGCTTAAACAAAAGTCGAGCAAGAAAAGAAAAAAAGGGACATCGTATACTTACGGATTCATCTGAACGAATAATATATGGAGGGAGCCGGACCGTTCGTCCAAAAGAAGGCCAGCTTGAAGTTGGGAGGAAGGTTTGGCATATCCTCAAAAATCTTCTTCTCTCAGGGATAGCTCGAGAGGTAGTAAAATCCATCTCATCCCCAAGCTCGGGATGGATTGCTTTTCAAGCAAAAGAGATACAAAATCTCTTTTGGTGAAGGTCCTTCCCACTTCAGTTCGTGGTAAAGCGACCTTAGGGCTGACAAGACCCTGTATGAGTTGGTCTGGAGTTGGAAGGGTGCGAGCCCAACGAAATCCAGAAAGTCCTTAAAAAAAAGGACTTCAAGGGCAATAAGGCCCCTGCCCTCATATGCTCATGGCTCCAGGCCGCGAGCTTCAACTTATTGTCGGAATTGCCATCTCCCGGGGCGTAACAACTACGTTCATTAGACGTTGGAGCTCGACACCTTAGCGAGCCTAATAATCCTAGGCCGTGGCAAGCTAGGATGTTGGTTATCTGCCCCAATGAGGAGACCGAGCTCCAATAATGCTCGGCCTCAAAAAATTCTCCCCTCGAGGTGGGAATGGCGGTTGGCTGCGAGGTGGATGGATGATTTGTTGATTCCTCCATCAATGAAAATTTGAGTTTGCCCGATTTGAAAGCGACCATCGCTTTAAGAGTAGGGTCGAGAGGAATTGGTCTGGGCTTGGTGTCCGAGTCTGGATAGATTGCGACTTTAAGTTTCTTCCTCTTTCTCTCTTCGACCTCGGCGATCTGGCGTCGAACATGAGCTCGAATATCCTCTTGCTCACACTTCAATTCGTGCTCGCGGATCATCCGCTGGTTCCGAGTAAAGGGTGACTCTGGGCTCGGAGTTTTCGGTGAATAGGGAATCGCAAGTATTGACCCCCATCGCTTTTCCAAATTCTACGAGGCCAGACATGCAAGAGATTAAGGATAAAAATCAAGATGGTCTGAGCTCAAATGCTCAAGACCATGGAACAAGCTCAATCAAAAGAACGAGATCAGGCTCGGAGCGTGTATTCAACGTAAAGATGGAAAAGTGGATTTATTTTTGAGAATCTCAGATTTTCAAGGAAAAAATTGGCAGTTACTCAAAAAAGTGATATTTTTGGGAAATATGCAATTTGAAAACCCTATTTCTATACCCCGTTTCTTGGTCTACACGATATGATATCCGAAAAGCTAAATAACACAGTAAGAGTCGTATTTGCATTTTTTATGCAAAATCTGGGCTTGGAAATCCATAACACCAGATGAGCCTAAAAACTACACAATATTGACTAAAGCATTCTAGTACAACATAAACATGCATGGAAAAACAAAATATATACACGAACATATGGGGTCAAGAATAGATACTTACACAATGTAGATGGTGGGTACAGAGAAATGGATGACCGAAGGAGAGGTTACAAAAATGATCTCACGGAGTCGAATTGGCCAACGTTGTTTTGTTTTCTTGGTTTGGAGAACATGCAAGAACTAGGAAAATCGGGTTTTGGTTTTCTTTTTCCTTCTCTTTTCTTTGAAAACTCGAAGATGTAAAATTGAAATGACGAAGATGATGGGCGTATTTATAGGCCGCAATGGATGCCAAATGTTGAAATGATCTGGATCGTTGGCCAATTTTGGTATCTGGTCGAATGGTGAGGAACAAATGGAAGGGTGGCGCCATAAAGTTGGCAGGCAGACGCACGTGCGCATGGTGCAAAAGACACTCAAGTCCTTTGACCATCCAATACCTGGCTGACGTGTGTCCACACTCAAGTGCAATTGATCTGATAGTTCTAAGAAGGGCAGTTCAAAAGTTTCCTTCTCTTAGGATTCGAACTGATACTTTTGAGGGGGCAAAATGTTAGACCCAGATTTCGAGATAAGAAGTTATGACCTTGAAAACTGCGCTCGTCAGGTGTGAGCTCGAAATATATGCAGTCGTCATATGATCCAACCATGTGACCTCTTTGAAGTAAACAATGACCTCGAGGATGTATAGCCTCGAAAATGCTCTGAGCTCGCAATGGCCATAGTATGACACTTGTATATATTTCTCCCTAATTGCCTTCAGGCGAGATGGTTCGAGCTCGGGAAGTGTAAGCCTGAATCTGGCAACATCGTCAACATCTACTTGTTCTGTGCATAGGTGAAGCTAGGCGACGAGCTCGTGATCAACTAATAGCCTCAGTGAGTTCAATGCTAGCTGCTGATCTCTAATGTTTGATGAATCCTATATTCGAGTTAATCAGTTACGTGTGAATATGTTTATTGTTGTACAATCCCAATATTTAAGGGATATCATTTAATCTGTTATCCGATCCCAAATTTTATGGGACGTTTCCGTGTATGCAGGAAATAATGCATTAAATAGAATTATATTAATTGATTTATAGAATATCTTGCCGAGATATGTGGGGAAGAATTCTACAACCTTCTCTATAAATAGAGAAGGAAGCACCATTTGTAAGGGACCGAGATACTGATTTTGGAGAGAAAACTTTGGGCAACTGTTCTCTGAAAAGTTTCCAGAAAACTCCCAAGTCTTAATAATGTAGACTCGTGGACTAGGCAGAGTAAACTGCTGAACCACGTACAAATCCTTCTGTGTTCTTTTTTGTTTATTTGCTCCAATATCTTCTTGTTTAATTGCTCTCCTATTTAAGTTTACGAAAAACGGCGTCAACACTGTGTAAGATTGTTGTAAGACTCATACATATAATGAATTAGTTAAAATATGTTTTGTGATTGGTATATTTTTTTTCGAATTTTGGTCACTTAGTATTTTAATTATAACTCACTTCTCTAATTTGTAAAAAATGTGCTTATCTTGTTCCTCTTGAACATGACTTAGCATTTACATGGACACATATGGTATGCAAATTTACATTTTATTTTCAGCAATTTTTTTAAAAATAATAATAAAATAAAATTTGTTTTTGACCGTGTACTTAAATTTTTTTGATGCAATTTATTTGTTTTATCTCAATATATTCAAAATCATGCAAAAAGTTTCCAATTTTGAGGTGTGAAAGAATTTGTTTTAAAAATGAGATATTTTGGCATTTATCACATTAAATCCGGTTACCCATTTTCGGTTACCCATTTTCGAACTTGCCTCATTTGTGCACCAAATACTCCATATATTCAGATTCACTTTGGTTGTTTAATTCTCATTGTTTTCTTGCTTTTCTCTCTCACTTATAACCAAAGTGTTTAGGGTTTTGTTCCTTGTCTGTTTCACTTGTTTCTTTCTTAGTAGCCATGAAGACCCGAGGTCGTGGTTCTTCCTTCAAATCTTTGAAGTATCAGAAGGAGACATTTCCCATTGCGACTCCGACTGCTCCAGCATCTATCCCTGCTGTCTCACCTCCTACAGGCCGTCAACCCTTGACCACAGCAAGAAAGAAGGTTCTTGCTCTTCCAGGTCCTGAAGGAGCTACTTTGATTGGGGCTACGAGTAAAGGAGTTACCTTTCCTAACCTTGATGCTCAGTAAAACCTAGCCTCGACGGTTCCACTTGCCTCATCAGAAGGTCAAGTAAAATCCAATCCTGCCTTGAATACAAGTCATTCCCAATCAGTCCCCATTGAAGCTGTATCTGATCCATCTGAACATGACTCTGAATCTTCGTTATCCTCTGATGTGTTGACCCTCAAGGGAAAGGTCAAACTCAAATCCAAAGCCGCTAGAACAAAGAGAACCAAGAAGGCCAAAGTGTCTCTGATTCGTCTCCTATATCAAGATTCAAATTGAAGGCAAAAATCATCCCACCTTTTTACACCTCATCAGAGGATGTTTCTCCTGAAACGGAAGAATCACTGCCTGAGTTGGACCCTTCCTTGACCGATCCAATTCCTGAAGTTCCTCTTGAAGATTTGGAGGAGGAGATTGAATCTGAAGAAGACCCATCAGAAACCACTCCTGTTGCATCTGACCCAAAGGGCTCAACACCATTGGCATTTCCCGAATTGTCTTCCAAACTCACTAAACAAAAGGTGCCCCTATCCATACCTCAGGTTCTTTCAAAGCTCATTCTCTTACTTTCTGTTTTAATGATAATGAGAAAAATATGCAATTTTATAAACATCGTCACTTTATTAGTGAGCGTAATTTCCTTTTTTCTCCTCATCATTTTTTTGGGGTCTTACTTACTTTAGAGGAAAGAGGTTGGCTACGATCTTTGTCTGTCTTTGATGGGTTTGTGCCTCGGGTTGTTAAGGAATTTTATGCAAATTTGAATGATGATTTGTTAGATCAGACTTCTTTTATGTTTCATAAAGTGTATGTTAGGGGTCATTGGTATAAGTTTAGTCCTTCTGAAATTGCTAAGACCCTCAATCTCATTCCTTCTGAGATTGATGATTCTGTTGAGTTTGCAAAGGATCAAGTCTTGTTTGAATTGGTTGGTCAAGCTATGGTGTGGGAACCAAGCGCCTCTCTACGAGACTCAGATCTTACTCACTATTATGGTGCCCTTTTCAAATTTGCAATGTTTAACTGGATGCCTACAACTCATTCCTCGACCATCACTCAAGATATGACTTTTCTACTGTTCAAAATTGGGACTAGTGTCACCATCGATCTTGCTGTCCTTGAGGGGTGCCAAATGCAAGGGTCAACACTTGATGTTTCAACAAGACATTTACAAACATTTGGACTCTCAGCATCCTTTGAAGAAGTCCCACAAGACCTTGACTTCTCCTTTGGTTGGTCCTACCTACACTGTCAAAGATGACCATGCTCCGTCCACGGCTCGAAAGGTCAAAGGCATTAATCTGGTTGGTTCCGGGTCTGGCAATGTCTCGCTTGACACTCCTACTATCCCGACTACTCTCGCTTCTGTCCAGGAAGGAATTACAAGTCTCTCCAAGCGGTTTACTCACATGGAGGATACTCAACGCCAAATTCTTGCTTCGTTGGCCATTATCAATGCATCCACCACTCCTGCTCCATGACTGTTATCGTTCCTTTCGATCTATTTTTATTTGCTTTTGATAAATTTAAAAGAACACTAGATGTGTCTTTCTTTTGGTTTTGTTTCCTTTGTTCTTTCGCATTTTCTTAGACAATGAGGGGGAGAGAGAGTAACTCTATTTGTTGGTACTTTAATTATGTTGGTTGACCTGCAGTTTCTCATTGGTTTTTTATTAACTGCATTTGTATTGTGCTTTGGTTATTTTTGGCAGGGGGAGTCCTTTTGTGACTCTTGTGAATGTAAGCACTCACTTGTTTCATGCAGGGATCTTTTAAAAAATAGATATGCCTTGTCTATAAAATGGACAAAGGGGGAGATTGTAAATCCTAAAATTGGCATATTTTTAGAAATATCTTTTTAATTAAAAGATCAATTTTTGTCTTCCTTTTATTGTGATTTTCGGAATTTACTTTCCCTTTCTTGAGATTTTTGGAATATTTACATTCCTTATTTAACTTTATATTATCATAATTTGATTATAAAGGGAAGATATATCTTGTTTATTTAAAGCAAATATTCAGTACTTACTCAAAGTCATTTCTAGAATATTTGACTTAAAATTTTCGTGCAACTCAAGGTTATAAAATTCAGGAAATTGAATCTTTGATGTCATTAATTATTCTTTCTATCTTGAGCATTTTGATTCAACAAAGGTATTAGCTTTCTCCACCAAAATCATATCTGTCGGATCAACATCTTCTAATTAAGGCAATTCTTCATCAATCAAGAATATCTTCAAATATTCTTACCTTTATTAGAAGATTCATTCTCAGCCTTTCTGAGCACAAAATGGACTCTATAAATAGGTCTCTAAGGCTTTGAGAAAAAGTAAACTCTGAGGTGCATAATTTGTGAGTGTATTGTAATATTTGTGAGAGATTCTTATTTGTATTCAAGATCATATTATTCACGTGATCTTGTAGAAATACGAATGTTTAGTTTTTATGGTGAGTTTATACCATGTTTATGAGTGATAACACATTGTAATTTGAACACAACTTTTATAAGTCTTCGGGAGAGGATTTTTACAAGCCTTGTGTCGGGAGGATGCAAGCACTCGATGGCCATTGAAGGGAGTTCAAGTGGTTGAGTGTTTCAATCAAGATCAGATTAGTGAAGAGAAGTAAAACAAAGTTGCGGCAAATCTCAAGAGGGAGTCTTGTTTTGTTTAAGTCAATATTTTGTACTTGTGATTCTTTATTAATTGGTTTTATTCTTTGGGCGTGATCCCAAGGAGTAGGTTATCTGAAAGGGTTTCTGAACCTTGTAAAAATTCGTTGTGTTCTTTATTGTTTTTGCACTGTCTTTTTATTGTGTTCAGTTTCTTTCGTGAAAAGTTCGAATTCTGTCCTGACAGAACTGCAATCTGTTTAAACTATTAATTACCATTCCGCACTTTAGTTAATTCACATGGTTTAATTAATTTGGTAATTACTAAAAACGAAATTTCAATGTTTGATACACAATTATTTTACAAACAAAATATACACAATAAATATATAACATGTGTTTTAAATCATTCAAATTTAATAAAATAGAATCATAATACTTTTGAAAAAATACCTTTGGCTGCTGTGTTTTGCACAATTACTCATTTGGATACTATATTTTGTTAAATTATATTTTTAGACCATCTGTTTTGCAAAATAAATCAAAATAGTGTCATGACATTGCAAAAAATGGGATTTGGCGTAAGTTAAAAACTATTTTGGTTGGCATTGTCAGATGTGTCGATTTAGAACCAACGCTATTAATCTCAATAATGTCAGCTTTACACCGTCACTAAACTTAAAAAAATTAAATACATATATATAATAACGAAACACCACAATGGGCCCAAGTATTGTTAGAAAAGTTAAGGCGATAAGAAGAATAACAGACCTTAATAGTGAGATTGAGTTTGAAAATGTGTTTCTTAGAATTAACAAAATTCACAAGGAGCAGAAAAGATTATTGGTAGTCATACAACCCTATTAAAATCACATGAGAAGTTCATAGTTCTCATGCACTCAGCCAAATTACCTCTAGCAGAACTGAGTTTAAAGATAGCATGGAACAAATTTTTATTTGATCATGATGTACCTATTGAATATAAATATGCCTTATTTATGGATATGTTTGCATGAAATTTTAGAATATTCAAAGATGTCGTATTACCAAATGGAGAAATATGAGGAAAAGTTCACCAGTTACCAGACAACCTTAGGGAATGATATCTTAGTAATGTTCCTTTCACTTAAAGATTTATCTACACCCAAGAAGATTATGAGGACTTCACTCAGGACATGCTAGAAGATGAATCTGATGTGGAAGATTAGATGAATATAAGAACACATCGTTAAGTTTTATTTTATGTTATTTTTAGAAAATTTTCGCTACTTTGTAAACAATTTCTTATTTTAATAAAACATGTTATTTTCTTTTATTTTCATATTTCAGTAAATGTTAAGAAATTTGGATTCAATTGAAAGTGTAAAGTTTAAATTCATCTCTTATGGGCTAGCCCATTTGCTTTGCATTATTAGATTCAACCTATTTAAAATGAATAACAATCAATAAAACAAGGGTTCAAATTCCTGTCTTTCAAGTTCAAGTGGAAGTTAGGGGACCATAGTAGTGGGTATGACATACTGAACCAAGACCTCCTCCAAGGAAGATTAAATTATTAAGGCCCATTTACCCAAGTTGTACTTAATTGTAAGATGGTATATTTTAGTAGATAGATGGACCTAATAGACAGTAGTACAATATGCTAAGTTATAACTTCTACTTGTTTTGTTCGTCTTAGCTTCTATAATTTTCTCTTTTGGGGAAACAAAAAAAGAAATATGGAGCAGGAACCAAGATGATCTGAAAGAGTAAATGGCCAAGAAAGAGGACAGAGGAGAGGCCGAGGAAGAGGAAGAGGAGTAACCGCCACCCCTATATTTGTAGAATTTACAAACATGCCAGCAGCACCGGGAGTGTCAGAAGCACCTAATGTAGTGGAAGAACCGATAGCTGCTGCCACTCGAGAAAACGTAGAAGGAGAGAAAACCCGTCTTAGGGCAGAGCTAAGGAGGAGAGATGAAGAGTTCCAAATAAACCAGGGACAACAACAACAAGTGGCGCAACAAGTCATTCCCTTAGCAAAATTACTACAGTTGGCAGAGCCTCATTACGAGGTAGTATATGAACACTTCAGGAAGCAGCAACCACCGAACTTCGATGGCAGATTAGACCTAATAGAAGCAGAATAATGGCTTTGCTTGGTAGAATCTATCTTATAGAATATGCGATTGGGGAACGAAGACCGAGTCTCATGCACGTTGAGTTACCCAAGATGTGAACGTCATGACATGGGACGAGTTTGTCCAAGTGTTAAACAAGAAGCACTACAGTCCTATGATTCTAGCCACAAGGGTGGACGAATTCATTGTGCTTACTCAAGGGAATTCAACTGTGACAGAATACGCCAGAAAATTCGACTGACTGACCAAGTTCGCAGCGGACACAGTACCCATTGAGATGCTAAGAGTTCAAAGATTCATAAAAGGATTGAAGCCATTGATAGCCCGAGACGTGAAGCCAGTTCAAGAAGTAACCACGTATGCAGAAACATTGGAAATAGCTTTATAAACTAAAAAATCAAAAGATAGAATCTGGAAAGAAGGTCCGGCCAAGAGGGACGCAAAAAAGAACAACAACGAACAGAACGACCACAAGAGGAAACATGATGGTGCTAAAAACCAGAAGGCTGACAAGAAAGGAAACACTACATCGGAAGGCAATGGAAACTAGAGGCCTTACGTAGAATATCCCAAGTGTCAAATCTGTAAGAGAAAGCATTAAGGAGAATGCCAATATAAGACCAAGGGTTGCTTCAACTGTGGAGAAGAAGGTTATCTCAAGAAGGACTAACCAAAATTAAGAAACCAAAAGTAGGATGAGAAACTAGTACCACCCAGATTTTTTGTTCTTACAAGAGGTGAGGCAGAAACTAGCAATACAATAGTGTCAGGTCAAATCACTATCTTTGGCAAACCATGTAATTCTTTATTCGATTCAGGAGCTACGAATTCTTTTATCTCTATGAATATGATTGATGGCTTAGATAAACCATTCGAAATTTTTAGAGATAAATTTGTCACGGAATTACCCTCGTGGGAAAGAATGCTATCTAGTAAAGGGGTGCGACGTGTTGTAGTTAGAATCGAAGGAAGATAGTTACCAGTAGATTTGATTGAGTTAGACGTTAAGGATTAGGATGTAATATTAGTAATGGACTGGTTAGCAAAACATGGGGCAACGATAGACTGTAAGGGTAAGACAGTTAACTTTCAAACAGAAGGCAGAGAATAGTTCACCTACAAAGAATAAGTTTCTCAAACTCGCATACCAATAGTCTCAGCTCTCAAAGCCCAACGGTTAATCAGTAGCAGTTGTTAGGCATCTCTAGCTAACGTAGTGGACAAGTCATGAAAGATGCAGTTGCGAACCCAAATATGTACATATTGTATGCGAATTTCCCGAGGTGTTTTCAAAAGATCTACCGAGATTACCTCCAAGTACGGAAATCGAGTTCGAAATAGAGTTGGCATCAGAGATGGAACCAATCTTGAAAGCTTCATATAGAATGGTGCCTACTGAGTTAAAGATGCAACTACAGAAGCTATTTGATAAAGGTTTCATCTGACTGAGTTATTCTCCTTGGGGTGCACCAGTGCTTTTTGTCAAGAAGAAGAACTGGAGCATGAGGATGTGCATCGACTATCAAGAACAAAATAAAGTGATGATCAAGAACGAATAACCTTTGACCTAAATAGATGATCTTTTTGATCAACTATAAGGATCTAAGGTGTTCTCAAAGATAGATTTTTAGTAAGGGTATCACCATCTAAGAGTATGAGAAGAAGATATCCCAAAGATGACTTTTCAGACTAGATATGGACACTACGAGTTTTTAGAAATGTCATTTGGCTTAACGAACGCACCAGCCACGTTCATGGATCTTATAAACCGAGTATTTAAGTAATACTTTGATAAGTTATTTGTGGTGTTCATAGATGACATATTGATCTACTCAAACAAAAGCCGAGCATGGAGAGCACCTGTGAATGACGTTGGAACGAGTCAAAAATGGTATTTCTAGGACACATTGTGTTTATAAATGGTGTAGAAGTAGATCCAGCCAAGACAGAAGCAGTCAAGGATTGGAAAAAATCCAAGAACGCCATTGAGGTGAGGAGTTTTCTAGGCTTGGCGGGATAGTATAGATGATTTTTTGAAGGGTTCTCCAAAATAGCTACACCCTTAACAAATTTAACAAGAAATCAACAAAAGTTCACATGGACGGAGAAGTGTGAAGAAAGCTTTCAAACATTAAAGGACAAGCTCGTATCAGCCCTAGTTCTATATGTCCCAAATGATAATAGTTAGTTTGTAGTATATTGCAATGCATCGAAGGAGGGACTTGGATGCATTTTGATGCAAGACGGAAAGGTGGTTGCATACGCCTCGAGACAGCTAAATGAGTACGAGCAGCAGTACCCAACCCATGACTTGGAATTAACAAAGGTGGTTTTTCGCTCTAAAGATTTGGAGGAACTATTTGTATGGAGATAAGTGTGAAATCTATACAGACCACAATAGT
This sequence comes from Humulus lupulus, assembly GCF_963169125.1. NCBI lineage: Eukaryota > Viridiplantae > Streptophyta > Magnoliopsida > Rosales > Cannabaceae > Humulus > Humulus lupulus. Next base: position 39,296,356 of record NC_084798.1, read on the forward strand.
TTAAAGTACTTCTTTACGCAAAGGGAGCTCAATATAAGGCAACATAGGTGGTTAGAGCTAGTAAAGGACTATGATTGTGAGATTTTCTATCATACGGGAAAGGCTAATGTTGTGGCAGACACACTTAGTAGACGGAGTTACAGAAGAATATCAACACTTTAGGGGATAGCACAAGACTTATAAGATGATACTAAGAAGTCCGGAATTAAGTTAATAACTAGACAACTAGTTGACCTCACGATCAATTGAACATTGATGGAGGAAATTAAGGAGAAAGAGCAAGAGGATGAGTTTCTTCTTAAGATAAGGGCAGCACTACAAAGTTAAGAAAATGTTGACTTCTCAATGACAAAGGAAGGCATACTATGAAATAGAAACCAAGTGTATGTGCCAGAAAATGGAGGATTAAGAGATAGTATTATGAAAGAAGCGCACTACATGAAGTTCCAAAGACGATAGTCTCTTATAGAGGATCGGTTTTTCCTCAAAGTTCTGGGAAAGTCTACAACATGCAATGGGCACTAATTTAAAGTTAAGTACAACATTTCACCCTCAAATCGATTGTTAGTCAGAACGCATCATACAAATATTAGAAGATATGTTGAGGGTGTGTTGACTAGACTTCTCAGGATCATGGAGCAAATATCTTCCATTAATAGAATTCTCTTACAACAACAATTATCAGATGACGATAGGCATGGAACCTTATGAGATGCTATATGGACGGAAGGGTCGATCACAACTTCATTGGGATGAGGTTGGTGAAAGACAATACTTAGGACCCGAGGCCGTAAGAGAAGCAATAGAAGCAGGAGAAAAGATAAGACAAAGAATTATTGTCGTTCAAAGTCGCCGGAAGAGCTATGCCAATGCTAAGAGGCGAAACGTTGAATTTTCAGTAGGCGATCAATTCTTTCTCAAAGTATCTCCGATGAAGGGGACTGCACATTTTGGAAAGAAAGGAAAGTTATGCACACAGTTCAATGGTCCTTTTGAGATATTGGACAAAGTAAGGCAAGTAGCCTATCGATTGGCTTTACCACCATCATTAGCTAAAACACATAATGTTTTCCATATATCTATGTTGAGATGGTATGTATCAGATCCATCCCATGTGCTCAATTGTTAGGCTCTAGATTTGAAACATGATTTCAGTTATGAAGAATGACCAGATACGCGTTCTAGAGCGAGGAACTAAGGAGTTAAGGTCCAAAAGTATCCCTATAGTTAAAATCCTATGGAGCCATAGCACTGAAAGAGAGGTAACATGAAAATTGGAGGAAGATATGAGGGAATGGTATCCCAATGTATTTGTTAAGTAAAATATCGAGGACAAAATTTAAGGGGGGAAGATTGTAATAACCAAGGTTATTATTTTCTCCTTAAATATGACCATAGGTTAGTTTTTATTACAGTTTATACTTAAATTTCAGTAGTGGAAATTAAAAAGATTGCTTTAAGTTTAAATTATTTATTTTAAGGTATGATCTTAGAAGTAGTTATAATTTAGATAATTATAATTATTATAGCTAGTAATTTATGGGATTTTAATATACGATTAAATTAGTGTATAGTTTTAAGTTTTTAATTAAATTATGCACAAATGTTAGTTGGTGGTCTAAGAGGTATACATAAAAATAAGTCATAAATAATTTAATTTTAAATAGCCATAGCTTAAATTCCCAATAGTTTTATTAGGTGGAATTTTTGTGAATTAATTAATTAAGTAATAGATTAAACTGAAGAACTAAGTTGAAGACCAACCTAGTCATAGGCGTGTCAAGCTTATTTAGGATGGTTTTGACTCATTTTGTACTTAAGGAACTAGGTGTCACTCTAAGCTTGCAAAAAGGATACTAAGTAACTAAGTTGGTGATGGTTGAAACCATTTGAAAGTTTTTGAATTTGAATGGCTTAGGTGTATGCGTGGGAGACTAAGGAGGAAAAAAATTGGGACTTTGACTCCATTTTTTATTACATAAGAGGCTATGTGGCATTAAAGGAGGAGTTGTAGCACATGACTAGGAGAAGGAAAGGGGCTGGCCGAAACTACCAAAGGTGAGGGAGATTCAAAGTTTAAAAACTTGTTGAATGATAGTGGAGAAATTTAAGGAATGGGGTTGAGACCTAGAGCCTATAAATAGAGCATTAGAGTTCTTCATTTTTCACACACTCCAAGCTTCCAAGAATCCTCTCCATTTTTGAAATCCATAGCTCCCAAAAAGCTCTCATCTTTTTGCCCCAGAAACACACCATAGTTGAACCACTATAGTCTTTATAGTGCTCGGGAATTCTTTTTCTTCTTTTGTCTCTATAAAGCCTCAAAACACTATAGACATTATAAACTCTATAGCCGAAACACTAAACCCTATCCAGCCAATATATAACCAAAATATTGAAGTTCTTGGTGTCATTGTTGGAAGATAGGCATTAAACTGAATGCCCGAGATTTCATCTTTTGGTTCTAGGGTGAAGGTATGACTTTATGAGGGTTAGAATTTTTGGAAGAATTATTTTATTATAAATCTCTAATCTTAAATTTTTATGTCATGTATAAAGCATTTGGGCGATTCTCTATAGCAAAAGAAATCTCTTTTCTTTTCTTTTTCCATAATCAAGGTAAGGAAAATTAGGTAGTTTAGTTTATGACGTAGCTTGTGATATGCATGACCCTAACATTTCAGGGACAAAAAGAAGATAACTGTGGATTGACCTAAAGTGTTCAGAAATGTATGACAGACCTAAGTTGATGTTCGGTAGGCTCGGTTGCCAAAATTGAATGACAGACTTATGCCTGGGGCTTAGTTGCCACCCCTGTATAAGCACTTATATTTTTCTTATACCTGTCATGTTATTTTGACCTATTATGACCTACTATGACCTATGATTATGACTTATTATGACTTATGATTAGGATTATGATTAGACCTATGACCTCTTGTAACGACCTAAAATCACTAATATGGCTTAAGGGCCTTGATTAGTGTGCCAGGAGAGCATAATTTGTTTATGTGTGAATTTATTGATTTAATGCATGATTTCATGATAAGCATGCTTGTATGATTATATGATTATAGATGTGGTTAAATGTTATGTGTGTGAGAACCACATTATTATGTGGGTAAATCTGCAGCGGGCGACTTGAGGCGATTCTAGGGAGATAGATAGCGGGAAAGTCACAACGGGGCCTAATGCTTGACTTTGGATAAGTCAAGGGGTATTTCAGGTATCGGGTGGTTATTTAGATTACCGGGTTATGAAAATAAATAATTGGAGATATATTTGAGGTTAGGAAGTCTAGGTGGGAATATTGGGGAAATTTTACTATTTTTCCCTCAAGGATGTTTCCGGTACCCCGAGCTTCGGGATTAGCTTAATTGCCTAAGGATAGACTTAAGGAGCAGTAGAAAACAATAGAACATAATAAACCAACTCTTTCCCCTTTCTCCCTTTCTCTCTCAAAGTAAACTCTTGGAATCTAAAGGAACTCAGCTGAAAGCTCTATGATTTAGGCTTGGGTCTTGAGGGATTAGCTCAATTTTAGCAAAGGAATTCAACCAGGACTAAGGTAAGGATTGATTCCCACTTTCTGTTGTTGAAAATTATGTGATTTTGAGTGTGTTCTAAGTGGTTTTTGGGTTTTGGATTTGAAGATTAAATTGAGGCTAGAACCTTGGAAGTTAGCCCAGAAAGCTCTTGGAGGATTGGTTATGTAGTTAAGGTAAGCTTGAATTTAAGGTTTAATGGCTGAGTTATAGTGTTTCCATGGCTGGGTTTTGTGTTCTTGAGTTAGAAAGTTTCAGTGATTGAAATGGGTTTTTGATGGGTTTCTAGTCTAGGTTTCAGCTGGGTTATGTTGCTGGAATCTTGTGGGAATTTTTTGGATAATTGAGTTGTGGAATTGGGGTAGTTTTGAGTGAGTTTGCATGAGGTTTGAGAGTAAAAAATGGAGGTTTTTTTGGGTTCGAAGGGGTCGGGTCGTGGCATAGTTCATGGTGAGCCGCGGCCCTTCGAAGCTGATGGGTGCTGAGGAAGGAGGGCGGGCCGCGGCATGGGTGGCTAATACCGTGACCCTTAAGAGATTTTGGGATTTTGAGATTCTAGGCTTGGGAATTTAACCTAGGGTGCTCGGGATTGAATCTTTTACCATGTTTGGTGAAGTTCAATGTTTCGGAGACTAGAACTTTGTCTAGAAGCTCATTTAAGATTGTTGATGGTATCCTTTATCTTGGTTGTGACTAGGTGCTAAGCTCAGGCTCGGGGGTCGGATCGCGCTCAAGGAGCATCGCTCGTAGCTAGTACACTTGGAAGTCAAAGGTAAGAAAACTGCACCCGGTTGTGTATTTGAAATGGGACTAAGGGTTCCCTAATATGTATGCTTTGAAAAGGATGGTATTATTCCATGTAAATAGTAAACCAATGGCCTAAGAGTGTCAAAGGTTACACTTGCGCACAGGGCGCGGCTCGGCCACTGGTAGCTGAGGACAGCTTATTATGCACTGAGCTCGGTTTAAGCGGCCGAAGTCAGTGGGGTAAACAGAGGGTGCGGCCTAAGTTGTCAGCCCTAGTTATTATGTGATTTGACTGTTATTAATGAGTGGTTTCATCCTTGTTTCCGATTACATGCTATGCTATTAATGTGGAATGTTAAGTGTTTTATCATGCTTAAAGAATTATTCTCTTGTTATGATTGTTGTGATGTGTATTATGTTTTCTTCCTAGGCCTTGGCTCACGGGTGCTACATGGTGTAGGTAAAGGCAAGGGCAAACTTGATCAGCCCTGACTTGGAGAGCTCTGTGAGCAGAATGTACATGACCAGCTGCTCAGCCACCACAGTTGGGAGGATGATAGGAACAGAAGAGCTATAAATGTCTGTTTTTCCTTAGAGTGGCTGATGGTAGTCTGTAATTTGGAAATTTTGTAAACCAACTTTTGAACACTATTCCTTTTTGGGATCCCATATGTAAATCTGTTTAAATATTTGAAATGTATCTTTTGAAACCAAAACCATTTTAACCCTAGCACATTTATGGTTTAGTGACACGTTTTGACTAAATGACTTGATTAGCAAGTCCTGCACCTTTATAAGTACACAGTGTAGCGGTCCTGGCTATCCAGGGCGTTACACCTCTTATGACATGTGGTTAAGGTCTAGATTATGTTTATGTTTTAGGGTATTATGAACTTTTGTATGATTTATGGTGTGTCTGTTATGATTACTTGTTATATGACTTTTGTTTGTATTTTCCTTACTGGGCTTAGAAGCTCACTCCTTATTATGTTGTTGTGCAGACAATTGAGGATAGAAAGGTCGGTAGCGAGTGTGACATAAGAGCTTAGTTATGTATTCTTGGGGACCATATAGTCGAGGAATGATCTAGTAGGCCTATTTTATTAAAGCATTTTCTTTTAAGTTTTAATTTTATATCTTAATGTTGCTCATTTTATTTTGTTACAAACTTTATTTTATTTTTGCAAAGACACGAGATCCCTTTTCTTATTATGATTTTCTTAAATAATGGAGAAATATTTATGTTTATGATCCAACATTGTGTTCTTGATAATATTATGAGAAATTAGGGCGTTACAACCCCAAACCAACACCCACATAGAAATATAGAAAAAAAATTGTACATGAAAGAACGATAGAGATAGAGATCGAGTGAGAGAGAAGGGGAACATTCCCTCGAAACACCATCAAACCATCACCACTACCTACAAAGAATCATAGATTTTTTTTTATTATGAGAGAGAGATAGAGATCAAGTGAGTGAGAATGTGAACTTACCCCCACAAAACTGCCTCGAACCACCACCACCACCCCGAATTGAACCACCACTATTACACAAAATCATAGAAAAAAATTAATTTGAATGTGAGAGCGGGATAAAGATTGAGTGAGAGAAAGAGGGAACTTATCGGCAACCTCAGAAGTCATTGCTACCATCACCTCGAACCCCCACAACCGCCCTGAACCACCATCTACCAAACAAGAAAAAAAATATATAGAAGAGTAAGGGTGAAAGATATATGGAGAATGAGGGAGAAGAAGAAAAGAGAGAAAGAATGAGAGTGAAAGTGAGAGAATAAGATAAGGGTAGCTGGTAGTAGAGAATGAGAGGCTTATAGATAGATCTTAAGTTTTTTCTTAGAATCAACCCATTAGCGTCACTACATAATCGATGTTGTTGATATTAGAACTGTCACGATTAATATCAACAACATCGGTTTAAAACCATCACGATTGATATCAGAAATGTTAGTTTTATATTTACTAATTGCGTCAGATAGTGTATCAATGCAATTAACTAAAATTAGAGTCAATTTAAAGCCGATGTTATTGAGCTAATTTGATCGATTGCGATAGTGAGTGTACAAAATCGACAAAAAAAAGTGACGCCAAAAGACAATTTTTTTTTGTAGTGTGAATCCAATTTTGGTCAAAATAATTTCAAATATAAAATAAATTGTTGGGTTATCGACGATGTGATGAGTTCAAACAAGTAAATAAGGTGACCGAGGAGCAAAGAATGAAATAATATATTTGAAATTATTTTGACTAAAATCAGGCCCATGGTACTATTTTGATATATTTTACAAAACACAAGGTCAATTATGTATAGGGTCTAAATGCATATTTAGCCAAAACATAGGGGCCAAAATAGTATTTTCTCCAATATTTTTATATGTGATATAAAACACATGCTACATCAATGCATGTGCTTTTTTTTTATGTTTAAAATAAGTATGCGTCTAATATTAGTAAAAATTTTGGAACACGTTTCTTATATGATCGAAAAGATGTAGTTCTATTTGCTTAGAAAAATGCTAAAAAGTACTCTAGGGTTACCAACACCCTATACTGCTACTAGTACAAGTTAATATTTGATCTCACATAGTTTAATTGAATTAATGTAAAAATAAAAATATGTAGGATACAATACTAAATAATACTAAGAATGATATGCCACGTTTTAAAGTGTTAGGTACCCTAAGGGGTCGTTTGGTGATTAGTGGTCAGAAGTGCACATTTATTCAATTTAAATGTCAATATAAATTAAGTTTAAATTGATATTTTCATGAAATTAATGTGATATATTCTTACATTGAAAATATTTGAACTTAATTTATTTATATTTTGTAGAAGATAAAGTGTATTTTGCCACTTTGATATAAAGACAATAAAAAGAATTAAATCTGAAAACAAATGGTATTTAGGCATGAAATGAGTCCAAAAGAAAATCAGGCATTTTTTAAAGAAGAAGTCCAATTGCACAATGGCCCAGGCCATTCTTTCCAGTCCTTGCCTCTTTCCAGCTCCCCAAGTGGCGCTACAGATGCGCGCTACACCTCCCAGCTCAACCTAGCGACTCGCGAGCCATCCGGCACAGCTCCGCACCTGACCCGTGCCCAACCCACTTGATGACTGGTTCCCCTACTGACGCCACAACACGTGGCATTTTTCCACTGGCTGTAAGTTGGTCAATGCCACCAGCTGCCACATTGTGTTGACAACCCATTTTGTGTGCTTTTTGGGCCTTGGACCCTTCCATTTTGAGCTTTAAAGCTCACATTTTGTGTTGATTTAGAAAAATGGGCATGATGACTATTCACTAAAATAGCTAGGTTAATATTAATAATAAGATTTGATTTTTCAAAATCATATTTTATTATTAATGTTTAAAATTTATTTTGTAAACTTCATTTGTAGTATAATATTTTTTTTTTAGACATTATCTTCTTCTATAAATAGGGACTCTTCTTCCACATTTGGTATGTAATTTTGGAGAGTAAAGAAACTATAGCAAAATTTCTACTCACTTTCTTCTCATTCTTTCTTCTTAGAATTTTGTGAGAATGATGAGCATAATGGCCTATTCTTCTTCGGAAGGTTAGGGAAGATTCTATATGCTAGTGATGTTATTTTGCTACTTTGATTTACTATATCTGTTCTTAATATAATGCATTTGAGTTGTTTATGTTTTTTCAATCTCATCTTTATTTACTTGTGCTAATAATATATAGGATTAGTCATGCTCTTTCTATGTGTTCCTAATTAGTAAAAGTAATAATGATACATAATTTTATGTCTAATCTTCTATTACATTATTGTCCTTGGGTATTTTTTTTTATTTTTAGATTTCTCATAAGATTAACATTGTGCTCATAAAGTAAAGAACTTTATAACTCAAATGGACTTTCGTTAGAAAAGAGTATGAATTTTAATGTTAGATTTTCCAAGTAAATGTTGGGATGTGAACTATTTACCTGTATAGTTTTGTAAATCAAGTAATTAATTAACTAAACAAGCATATGGATGATTCTTGAAATTTTTATACTTTTCAACTCTTGATTACATCTTATTTTTATTTCATTTGTCTAATTTTATCAATTCATAAAAAAGACAGCAAAAAAATCTCAAATCTCAATTTCCATGAATTTGTACTAATCTTTTGTATTTATTTTTCTACTAATACTTTTGTTCTTAGTTTCCTCCTAGTAGAATCGACCGCTCATCTACACTACAACCACACTTAGTGGATGCATGTTTTGGGCGTTAAACAAATTTTGTTGTCGGGGAAGTAGTTTCTCAAGAGTTTTAGTAGAAATTTTACCAAGATGTTAGTAACTTTATTTGTATTTTTGTTGGTATGAATATTGTGTTAGTATGTTGTTCTTTCATTTGTGTGTTATATTATTTTTATTTGCTAATTTTTTAATTAATTTGAATATTGTTCTAACAAAAGTTTGACTATATATTTAATTTTTTTTTCTTTCAGTAAAACAAAATAAAATATATATATATATACATAACAAAAAAGAGAGAGAAATACGTAAAAAAACAAAAAAAAAGTATATATTTATTATTTTTTTCTTCTTCTTTCTTTTCGGTTACATAAAAAAATTATATAAATATATATAGATAAAATTATATTTTTTCTTTTTAGTTGATTCTAATTTCATTTTTTTATGTTTAATAAACATTTGTAAAAAAAAAAATTAAGCATGTTATTTTATCCTTACTTCCAAAAAATATATATATATTATTTTTCCTTGATTAATATTGTTGAGTAGTTTGCTTCCTCTCATTACTTTATTTTTATGCTGATATATTGTAATAATTTTGTTGCTTTAGGTTTCTTAGTTTAGGTTTTACTTTCTCTATGCCTTAGATTTTCTTAAAATTTAGTTCTTCCTTCAAGAAAAAAAAAAGAAGCATAAAATTGCATACAGTTGTTCATAAAATCTTAATCATAAAACGCTTAATATTGACAACAATTATGTAATATTACAAATGGTAAAAAATTGATATTGTTCTGTCTAGAAAGATTGGTTGTTAAATAAGGTTTGTGATAGCGTTACCCCCCACACTTACTTGGGAATCTCGTGGAGTTCTGTTTAAGGAAAGTGTGGGTCTAAAACGGTACCTTGGTAACATTCCTAATTGACTTGGGAACACTGCGAGCATATTCATTTGCACTATTACATTTTTGAACTTATTACTACAAGAAAAACAAGCTTCTTCAGTCAAAATAAGCAATTTTACTCTGCTTAAAGGTTATTTTGTCGAAAATGTTTAACTTGTGATCCACCATACTTACTCAGTAACCTTAAAGAGTTCTAGTAAGGCATTGGGGATCACCCCAAAACATCCAAATCTACATGGGAACAGGTTTAACAAAAAAATAAAAATCAAATAAAAACATAAAATAAATTTAATTCTCATTTATGAGAGTGGATGAATCATCACGAAACTTCTAGTGAAACTTCTTCCTATTCATCCACCACTCCTTCTGGAACTCCTTCCACCATTCCTACTTCTTCACATACATTAGTTGATAATAATCCATTCGCAATGGCTCACGATGATGAAATCCAACCAAGAACTCTGAATGATTACCTCCATCCTACTCCCACTCCCATGCCTTTATGCATTATATTCCCTCATAATATGCCTGCGTTAGACTTTAAACCTGGCATGATTCAACTCTTGTCCACATTTCATGGAATGGAAAACAAAAGCCCATACGTGTATATTAGAGAATTTGAGGAGGTAGTAGACACGTTCTATAACCAAGCTAAAAATGTCGATTCCGTGCGACTAAACTTCTTCCCTTTCTCCTTGAAGGACAAAGCCAAAAGCTAGTTATACTCTTTGAGACCTAGGTCTATTGGAACATGGGAGGAAATGACAAATTCTTTATTTCTGAAACACTTCCTTAGCCATAAGACCAACAATCTAAAACAAGTGATTTCCACATTTTCCCAAAAGGACAACGAAATGTTTTTTCAAGTCTGGGGAAGATCCAAGGATCTGTTGCATCAGTTCCTTCACCATGGCTATGAGAACTGGCGTTTGATCAGTTACTTCTATGAAGGCCTCATAAGTCGTGAGCAACTATTTGTACAAATGTTTTGCAATGGTGAATTCCACGAAAAAGAGTCAAATGATGCTCTTGAATATCTCGAAGAAACGACAAAACAATCTCACACCTGGACTGGTCCAAGTGCTACTCTTAGTACCAACCAAGATAAACCATCTGGGATTCATCAACTTCGAGAAGAGGATTGTGTTAAGGCTTAATGTGAAGCTTTGAAAAAGCAGTTTGAGGTCTTAATGATGAAAAATGGCCAAAAATCGCACATGATTGCTCAAGCGAAACCATAAGAACCTTGCTTTGTTTGTGGAGGGACATAGCATTTAGCTAAGCACTAGTTAGCTTTTAATGAAATGAGGGAGGTTTATGAGGATCTATACAATGACTTACGAGCATATAACAAGCCATTCCCCCATACATACAACCTTGGTTGGAGAAACCACCCGAATTTCAGTTGGAGAGATTCTAACCAAGCTCAGTCATCCGGAAACCAATGGAGAAACAAGTATCAAGCTCAACCACCAAAGGCATATTCTACACCTCAATACAATGCTTATCCACAACGAAATTCTCTTGAAAATACCCTTCATACATTTATAGAGGAACAAAAAACTTAAATCGCCAAATGATGGAAAAAATCAAAGAAATGAAATATCAATTCTCAAAATTGACTGAAACCTTCGCTATTCTGGAAAAAGGAAAACTTCCTTCCCAACCTAAATTCAATGTACAAGGCCAACACATGGCCCAATCCTCCAACTCCAATGATGAAAATGTTAAGGAGGTCAATGCCATCACAACGAGAAGTGGTAAAACTTTAGAAGATCCATCCATTGAGACCATTACTTCAAGCACTCCAAATGATATTAATGTGAGTGCACCACTCAATGCTTCTGCAAAAGTTCCATTTCCTCAAGCTTTGAAATCTTTGGGAAAACTCCTGATAACCGAGTTGAAATCCTTGAGCACTTGACACAAGCAAAGATTAATCCTCCTATCCTTCACATCATAAACAAGTTCTGGCTTATGCCAAAATCATTAAGGATCTATGCACTGCAAAAAGGAAGCACCATGTCAAGAAGATTGCTTTCTTGACTAAGCAAGTGAGTGCGGTGATTGAACAAAAGACACCACTGAAATACAAAGGCCCCAAGTTGTCCCACCATTTCTTGCGAAATTGGGACTCATGAAGTCAGCCAAGCTTTACTTGATCATGACGCAAGTGTAAATCCCATCCCTTACTCTGTGTACTCGCAACTTGCTCTTGGAGAAATGAAGCCAACATCTGTTGTGCTACAACTTACTGACTGCTCCACCAAAAAGCCTAGGGTTATTGTTGAGGATTTCTTTATTCTTGATACTCAATCGATGGTTAATATGGAATAAAAAATTCCTATCATCCTTGGAAGACCATTCCTTACTACTGCCAATGCTTTCAGAAATTGTAGGAATGGTCTAATGAAAATTTCATTTGGAAATATGACTCTTGAATTCAATCTCTTCCACCTCGGGACAAAATCTCGAGAAGATGATGAATGTTATCAAACATTCATGATTGACACTTTAATTCCTGAGGAGGTTCAATTGTGAAGTAACTTCGATAATCTTGATGAACTCCTCCTTTTGTTTGACAATGAAAGTAGCAGTTCTATTGAGTCTACTCTGGAAATATCAGATCACATAGACTCACGCAATAGAGGGCCTAAGTTTTGGCAACCTAGCTTTGAAGTGCTACCTCATGAGAGGTCACAACAAAAAAATTCAGCTGAAAAGGTTCCAATTTTTCAATTGACCAAACTACCTAAATCTGAAACATGTCTTCTTGGGAGATGGTGAAACCTTTCCAATTATCATCCTGTCCAACCATCAAAATTCTCAAGAATTGACGTTACTCAAGCTACTTCGAACGCATAAATCTATGATAGGTTGGACGCTTGCTGATATCAAAGATATTAGCCTTAATTTTCCCCCATCGAATCAATCTGGACAACGAGGCTATCCCTCGAAGAGTTCCCCAAAGGTGACTAAACCCCACAATGAAAGAAGTCGTAGAAAATGAAGTTCTGAAATTGCTAGACGCTGGTATTATTTACTCGTAGCTGATAGCAAATGGGTTAGTCCAACTCAAGTCGTGCCTAAGAAATTGAGTGTCACTGTGGTCCAAAACGAAAAAGGGGTCCTTGTCCCCACAAAAACTGGGACAGGGTGGCGCATGTCCATTGATTATAGAAAATAAAATGCCGCCTCCCGCAAAGATCATTTTCCACTCCCAATCATAGATCAAATCCTTGAACATGTAGTTGGTCATCCATTCTATTGCTTTCTTGATGGCTATTCTGGCTATTATAAAATTGAGATTGCATTAGCGGATCAAGATAAGACCACTTTCACTTGTCCGTTTGGAACCTTTGCATTCTATCTTTTTCCATTTGGATTGTGTAATGAACGAACTACATTCCAAAGATGCATGATGAGCATCTTTAGTGATATGATTGAAAATTCAATGGAAGTATTCATGGATGACCTAACCTTTTTTTGGAAATTCATTTGCACATTTCTTTTCATCTTGGCACTATTTTAAAATAATGTATTGAGAAATGACTTGTGCTCTATTGGAAGAAATTCCACTTTGTGGTATCTTCTAGCATAGTCTTAGGCCGCATTGTTTTTGAAAGAAGAATTGAGATTGATCAATAAAAAGTTAAACTTATCTCCAACCTGCCTACTCCTAAGACTGTGAAAGATGTTAGGTCATTCCTTGGTCATGCTGGCTTCTATAGGAGGTTCATACAAAAAAATTCAATGATTACTCATCTGCTAGGCAACCTCCTACCCAAAGATGTTACTTTGAATGGACACCTAAGTGTGAGGAATCATTCCGAACGCTTGTAAATTTACTTACTTCTGCTCCCATAATTCAATCACCAGATTAGAATCTTCTTTTCAAAATCATGTGTGACACCAACAACTTTGCTGTAGGAGGTGAGTTTGGACAACGAAGGGAGGGGAAATCATTTGTTGTCTAGTATGCAATCCAAACTCTCAGTAGTGCTCAAATGAACTATTCCACTATTGAAAAAGAGTTGCTTGCAGTGGTCTTTGCTCTAGACAAATTCTGAGCTTATCTGATTGGGTCCCCTACTTTGATCTTCACATATCACTCCGCCCTTAAGTATCTCCTTTCCAAAAAGGATGTTAAGGCGGGATTAATACGGTGGATCCTTCTTTTACAAGAATTTGATATAACGATCAAAGACAAGAAATGTGTTGAAAATGTTGCAGCAGACCACTTGTCCCGACTTGAATTCAGCGACCCTACTGATGGTTCACCTATTCATGATGATTTCCCTAATGAACAATTGCTTTTTGTTACTAAGTTCTCGTGGTATGCTCACATTGTGAACTACTTAGTAAGAGGTGAACTTCCTTCTAAGTGGAGGTCACAAGATAAATGCAAATTTCTGGCAGAAGTGTGCAATTTCTTTTGGGATGACCCATACTTATTCAAGTACTGCCCTGACCAAATCATTGAAAGACGCATCCACAATGATGAGATGTCTAATGTGCTGAATTTTTGCAACAACGATGCTCTTGTGGTTGTCACTTTTCTGTGAAGAAAACTGCTACAAAAATCTTACAATGCGGTCTTTACTAGCCCACTTTGTCTAAAGACACCAATTATTTCTGTCATTCTTGTATAAGGTGCCAAAAGTTAGGATCCTTGTCCCGTCGGCACATGATGCCCTTAAACCCAATTCTTGCTATCTAAATATTTGATTGTTGGGGGATAGACTTTATGGGATCATTTCCATCTTCTTTTGGCTACCTTTACAATCTTCTCCCTATGAATTATGTTTCAAAATGGGTCAAGGTCGTACCCTATCGAACCAATGTTAACGCTACAGTTGTCAAATTCTTGAAAGAAAATGTGTTATCAAGGTTCGGTACTCCTCGCGCTATCATAACTGATCAGACACTCATTTTTGCAACAGATCTTTTGAGGCGCTTATGCATAAGTACGGTGTACTTCATTAAGTTGAAAATGTCTATCATCCACAGACTAATGGGCAAGCTAAGTTAGCCAAAAGGGAAATAAAATACATTATGGAAAAGATGGTAAATCCAGACCGCAAAGATTGGTCTACACGTCTTTTAGATGCTCTTTGGGCATATCGTACTGCTTTCAAATCTCCTCTTAGGATGTCTCCCTATCGACTTGTCTTTGGAAAATCCTATCATTTACCTGTCGAGCTCAAACATAAAACTTATTTTTCTATCGAAGCCCTCAATTTTTATCTTAATGTCGCAGGTGTCAATAAAAAACTCTTATCGTCCGAAATTGAGGAGTTGAGAAATGATGCATACGTCAATTCCAGGATCTATAAAGCAAACTTGAAAATCGCTCATGATAAACCGATCCTACAAAAATATTTTAAGCCAAATCAGAAAGTGCATATGTATGATTCTCTTTTGCACTTGCACCCCGATAAACTGAGATCGCGATGGACTAGTCCATTTGTAGTGAAGCAAGTATTTCCCATCGATTATGTTGAGGTCGAGGACCCAACCGATGGGAGAATTTTTCTAGTCAATGGCCAAAGACTAAAGCATTGCATTGAGAGCGTGAGTCATGTAGAAGAGATCCTTCTTAAGGACCCAGTTGGTTCACTATAAAATTCTGAATGGCTAGTTTGTTTTTAATTTACTTTTATTTTTCTTTCTTTCTCTTATTTTTGTATGTTTTTCATTCTTTTATTTTGTTTGTTTTGGGGTGTTATTATCAGGTTATTTAAAATCTTGCCTCAAGGACATTGTCATCATCTAGGTGATCTTTTTCCCTATTTTTTCATTAAATATTCATTTTGACATTCAGGACACTATTTGGTTTTTATTTGGGGGTGGTGAGCATTCATTTGGAGAATCTTATTGTCTTGTTGAATTTTAAGTCAAATTTTCTCAAAATTATCCGAGCATGAGTACAATTTGTTTGTTTGTGTCAGTTTTTACTATGTTTACCTATTAAGAAGTAATTTCCAGAGTTCTTTTGCGCACTTTCCAAACATGGGGTAATTTGGTTGTTAACAAAAATAGTTGAGAGAAATTTCAAGTTTAAAGTTTTTAATTTCTTAATGAGTTGTGAGAGTTAAGAAAACAACTTTTTCAAATTTTGTTGATCATTTGAGTTGGAAAAATTCAATTTTTGGGATTTAAAACATGACATTTACCATAGGGATAATTTTTGTTTAAAAGAGCCTTTGTTGTAATCTTTTCATTTTCTTGTATTTTTCTTTATTTTTATGTTGTCTCTTGTAAGAAAAAATACTATAAAAAAACAGAGAGTATAAAAAAAATAAAAATAAAAGAACAAGAAAAATATTATCCATTTTCCATCATTTGTAGTTTTGTTGAAATAAAAATAAAAATTAGAAAAGATATATCAACATAACTACATTTGTTTTCAATTTATGTTAGAAAAAAAAAGTTGTGTATTTTATTTTTCATTCTTGGCTCTTAGTGTTATTTTGCAAATCCCGACAGTTTTTATCTCATTTGAATTCCAATTACTTGATTAACCTATCTTTTGATCAATGCTTGTTCAAAATGTTTGTCCTAAAAAGTTATCTTCTCTCATTTGAGCGTTAACTGTTACATTTCCAACTCTAAGAGTGTTATCCATCCCATTAAAGTTCTTTCAATGCCTGTGAGGAATTTGGAGCTGAGACCTTTTTACTTTTGAGATTTTTAGATAATATTTGTGTTATGACTTGCGATAAAAATGAATATGGTTTGGAACACACACGCGACTCTGGAATTGCAACTAAAGTAACTTCAATAGAAATCTCTGACTTCTTGCGGATACTTTGAAAATGCTTAGATGATTTTGCTTAGTTTGACTTGATTATTCAACTTGATAAGTTTCTTTTTCGCTTGAACTGCTAGGGAATAACAATATGCTAGTTGGGGGTTGTGATTAGTGGTCAAAAGTGCACATTTATTCAATTTAAAAGTCAAAATAAAATAAGTTTAAATTGATATTTTCATGAAATTAAATGTGATATTTTCTTACATTGGAAATATTTGATCTTAATTTAATTTATTTATATTTTGCAGAAGATAAAGTGTATTTTTCCACTTTGAAATAAAGACAATAAAAAGAATTAAATTTGAAATCAAATGGTATTTATGCATGAAATGAGCCCAAAAGAAAAGGTGGAATTTTTGAAAAAACAAGTCCAATTGCTAAATGGCCAACCCATTCTCTCCAGCCCTGTCTCTTTCCAGCTCGCTAGGTTGTGTGTCTTAGCTCCACTCAGCGACCCGCGAGCCACCCGGCCCAGCTTCAGGCCTAACCTGCGTCCAACCTGCCTGCTGCTTGGTCCCCCTACTGACATCGCGACATGTGGCATTTTTATACTGGCTGCAAGTTGGTCGATGCCACCAACTCCCACATTGTGTTGACAACCCATTTTGTGTGCTTTTTGGACCTAGACCCTCCCATTTTGAGCTTTAAAGTTCACATTTTGTGTTGATTTAGAAAAAAATGGGCATGATGACCATTCAATAAAATTGCAAGGTTAATATTTTTAATAATATTTGATTTTTCGAAATCATAATTAATGTTTCAGATTTATTTTGTAGACTCCATTTGTAGTTTAATTTCTTTTTAGTCATTTTCTTCTTCTATTAATAAGGACTCTTCTTTCACATTTAATATGTAATTTTGGAGAGTAAAGAAAGTATAGCAAAATTTCTACTCACTTTCTTCTTAGAATTTTGTGAGAATGATGAGCATAATGGCATATTCTTCCTCGCAAGGTTAGGGAATATTCCATATGCTAGTGATGTTATTTTGCTACTTTGATTTACTATATATGTTCTTAATATAATGCATTTGAGTTGTTTATGTTATTTCAATCTCATCTTTATTTTGTTATCTTTATTTACTTGTGCTAATAATATATTGGATTAGTCATGCTCTTTCAATGTGTTTCTAATTAGTAAAACTAATAATGATACATAATTTTATGGCTAATATTCTATTACATTATTGGCATTGGGTATTTTGTTATTTTTTAGATTTTTCATAAGATTAACACTGTGTTCCTAAAGTAAAGAACTCTATAACTCAAATGGACTTTTTTTTTTTTTTTGATCAAGAAGAAGAATGAACTTCATTAATCAATGAACAGTACAATTGAGAGTCAAAGACTCAAAAACAAACAGGAAAACCTGTCAGAAAAAAACCAGTAAAAGACCTCAACTTATTACAATGAAGGGATCGAATATACATTTGATCTCTATCAGATAGCCGCCTATTAGTCACTATTTATAACCTATATTTTGTTAAGTATTTAACTTCCTGAACTAGTTTCACTACAGTCAAAGAATAACCATCCTGAAGGAACTTATTTCTATTTCTCCAAATGTTGTATATAACAGCAGCACACACCAAATTCACTATAGCAGCAGGAACACCAACTCTGACTCTAGCCAACCAAACCTGCCAGCTTTTAAAATCAGTAGGCCAAACAGCAAACCCCAACCAGCCAAAAATACTTTTAACCACCAACTGAGAGATATTAAAGTCAAAGAAAAGATGACAATGACTTTCAGGAAAGCTCTCACAGACCGGACAGACCAAGGAGTTCATTTGAATATGTAGCATGTTGAGATTGTCCCTAGTTAGAAGCTGCGAATTAACCACTTGCCAAAGCATGAATCTGTGTTTAGGAAGAATAATTTTGCTCCAAATAGTCCTATAATAATCAACCCTTTGCTGGTCTAGAATGCTGTTATATAATCTTGCTGACTTGAACTTCCTATGCGCACTAGCAGAGAGGATTTCAGCTGGAGTGAAACGATCTCTAAGCTTGCAAAGCTTTCTCCAATACTAGCTGCAATCAGCCTTCAGATCATAGGTCCAGATATTAACACCTTTCAAGTAAATGGAATTGATCCATTTGACCCATAACAGATCAGGTTTAGCTAATAAATCCCAGACATACTTATCTAAAATAGCACGATTCCAAATTGAACCATCTCTGAAACCCAAACCTCCATATGCTTTGGGGAGGCAAACCTTCTGCCAAGAAGGAATGTGAAGCTTGCTTCTCTGCCCAGCAGTGCCCCACAGAAATCCCCTGCAAAGTTTATCAATTTCCTTGATAATGCTTTGAGGCAAGACAAAAACTGTCATCCAGTAGTTTCGAAGCCCCAGCAAAACAGAATGTATCAGTTGAATACGACCAGCAAAGGAAAGATGTCTACTCGCCCAGTTCTGAATTTTTAATCGAAATTTCTGAATGATTACCTAAAAATCTTCATGTCTCCATTTGGTAGGCCTCATGGGAACCCCAAGGTACTTAAGAGGAAAAGTACCTTCAGTCAGCTGTACTTCCTGGGCAATCCGAGATCTGTCAAGGCTAGAAACTCCACCAAAAAAAATATGAGACTTATGAGAGTTGATTGAAAGCCCTGTAGCAGCAACAAACTCATCAAGAACCTCCTTAACACTTTTAACAACTGAGAGAGACCCCTTACAAAAAAGAAGCAAATCATCTGCAAAACATAGATTAATTAGCTTGAGACTTTTACACATAGGGTGATATCTAAAGGGAGAATTAAGCGCAGCAAGCTCAAGACTTCTAGTCAAATACTCCATTATGAGAACAAATAGCAGAGGTGACATGGGATCACCTTGTCTCAATTGTATGAACTTTTGTTAGAAAAGAATATGAACTTTAATGTTAGATTTTTTAAATAAATGTTTGGATGTGAACTATTGACTTGTGTAGTTTTGTAAATCAAGTAACTAAACAACACATATGGATGATTCTTGACACCTTCCTACTATTCAACTCTTGATTATATCTGATTTTTATTTCACTTGTCTCATTTCATCATTTCATCAAAAAGAGAACAAAAAAATCTCAAATCTCCATTTCCATCACTTTGTACTAATCTTTTGTGTTTATTTTTCTACTAATACTTTTGTTCTTAGTTACCGTTTTGTGGAATCGACCGCCCATCTACTCTATAACCACTACTTAGTGGATGCACGTTTTGGGCATTAAACATTTGGCATGTAGGAATCTAGAGACGGGAATGAAAATCTAAACATTTTCCCATGTGTTTGTACTGAGTTTGAATTTTTCTAACATGGGAAACTATACTCCATGGTTTTAATTTTTCCTGATTTTCGGTTTATGTTAAACCCACCTGTCACGAATGTGAAACACTTCAAAATTATAATTTTTTTAACAAAAAAATTAAACTAATAATATATTTGTTAATGAATTATTTTATTTTTGAAGCTTATAATGTAAAAGTAAATATACATATATCAAACTATAAAACGATGAATAATGATTGTTTATTTAAAGATAGTGATATGTAAAGTCTTTATATCATTACTTTAGTTTAAAATAACAAATGATACATTATTAAAAAAAGAAAATAAGGGCATTTTTGTATTTTTAAAAACTATAATTGATTATAGTATTTAATATATGTATTTTTTTTTAATTCTGTTAAAAAAATATTTCATTAGTAAAATTGTTTATAAATTATAATCTAAGGCAGATCTTGGTAAAATTTAAAAAATGTCATTTGTTATTTACGATTATATTAATTTTATGAAAATATGAAAACTTGATAGATCAATTCGTATGTACATCAAAACACAGAAAGTGATATTCCTAGAAATCATAGATAAGATTGAAGTACACAACCAAATACAATGATGTAAGTTCCCAGACTATCAGATTACCGTCCTAAACTTTCCCAATAATATGAAAAATTGTCAACTCCTCATACAAAGGTAAATTTCACTCTTTATGCTTAATAATCTCTAATTTTACCAAAAAATACCACCACTATTCACTCTTTCAATTTGATGCTAAATATTCCCCATCAACCCAAAATACCCCTCCCATTATATCAAGAATACCAAAACCCTCTCTTCGCCTCTCTTCTCTCTCTCTCTCTCTCTCTCATGAAACCCTCACCAAAACCCACGTTGAGTGCCAATTTTCTTGCTGAAATCGTTGTTAGCCATCTCGATTGTCTCTGTAAAGATCCCAATATCAAATGCAACATCCATTTTGAGGGATTTTGGAAGAGAAAAACCATGGGTAATAATATTGTTCATATATTTTTTTTGTTGGGTATTGTTTGTTTACTTTTTTTTTTGGCTATCTCAAACAGATTTGAGCCTATATTGGTGTGTTTTTTGGGTTTGTTAGAGAGGTTTTGAGATTTATGTTTTTCTTGGTTTTCTCCATTTTCTGCAACAGTTTTGCTCGACAGGGTCTTGATACTATGTAGAATACGGTTAAGTTGTGAGCTCGATGCTGCTCGATAGTGGATTGATGATAGCTTATGTATAGCATTTATTTCTCAATGACTGATGGACCCAAAACGGGTATGTTTTAAAAATTTATACTCGCAAGCGAACGAATCGTATATGGAATATAGTGTTCGTATAAGCACGAGATCGAACCCAAATGAGTTGTCTAAAATAAAAAAAATAAAACTATTTTAAATCAAAAGTAATAAATTCTAACCTAGCTCCAAAGATTGATGAGTTTTAATATTATGAACATAAAATAAAAGATTGAAAAATAAAGCTATTTAAGAGAATAAAAATAAAACAATAATGATTTCACAATAACTGTTAAAAGAAAAGATTATTAAGATACTAGAATCCACAAAATGTAAGTTTAATAATATTTATTAGTATATTGATTTCCAAGTTTTAGTGATAGTTAAAATAATTCAAACTATCATTTTCCAAATAGATTTATAATTTTAAGCACAAACTACTTCTAAAAAGATAGGATTTTTCTTCGCTTTTCAAAATTATAGTTTCAAAGCATTTAGTGTAAATCAATCTAATGAAATAACAAATAAGTCAATGAACATTATTTATAAGGCAAAACATAATATTTTTGTTCTAAGCATGGATGTGTACAATTTAATGACACATCTTACACAAAGAATATTATGTTTTTGCACTAATGAAGAACAAAGTGTAAATATTATCTAAAAATCCAAAATATGAGATATTAAAGATGAAAGACATATATGAAGAAGAAAAATCCATAAACTTTGTTGCATTACAAGGGAAATCAACATACCACATAAATATTACCTAGTTACAAGTTGCTTCATCATGATCTTAATAATCTTATGAAAAATATTAGAAGCACATAACTAGAGTAGAAATTACAAAATAAATGACATACATACTTGCAAAATGCTCTTGAAAAACCCAAAATGGAAGAGAGAATGGTAGAGAGAAAATGGGAGAAAAGAGGATGATAACCAAAAATTAAACACCCTAAAATGGTCTTGAAACTCCATATTTATAGCCAAAGTGAGGTTATTAAAATAATCAATTTAAATTAATTAAATTGATTAGATTAATTAAATAAAATAAATATGGTATGTAGAGGTAAATTATAGGGTGTAATGATGATGTTGTGGTGAAAAATGTTTAGAAAGATGGGTAAAAAGTTGGCATTTTAGACAAGGGGACAATATGCAAATTTATGGGCTCAAGAGGTGGCTGATGGCAGCACTTTGGCTACTGGTTGCTTCAGGGCCGAATTGGCTTGGGCCTGCACGGGAGGAGATGGTGCTGGGAGAGCTCGGTTGTGGCATTTGGGGAAAGCTTGGGTGAAGGAAATGGTGGAGTGCTGGGTGGACAGCTGGCGACCTGGGGAGAGGCGTGGGGAGCTGCTGAAGGCTGGAGGTTGATGCTGGGAAGGAGAAGCAGGCATGGGCAGCTGTTGGGCTGAGAAGACTAGAGCTACTAGTGGGCTTGGCTGGGCAGCGGCCCAGGTTGAAGAAAATGCCACAATCTCTTTGCTTTTTCCACAAAAATGCCACTTTTATTTCCTTTTCTCTTCTTTTTCAAGCATAAAGAATTGCAAAGTACATCCTACAAAATAAGTAAATATTAAATTAGAATAAAATATTTTCAATTATAAAATAACTCATATAAAGTCCATGAAAATACTAATTGAAATTTAATTTACTTTGGCAATTAAGTTCAATAAAATCACATTTTTTAACTTATGATCTAACAACACAAATTTCAAATAATTAAACTACAACATATTATAATAAAATATCTATAAAAACATATAAAAATCTAGAAAACTACAATGAGACTAATAAATTAAAAATTACATAAAAACTTAATAAGTTAATTAAAAACTCAAAAACTAAGCAACAATTAGCATGTAAAATATGGTAAAATAACTCTATTTTGTAGAGTTATCACACCCCCAAACTTAAATTTTTGCTAGTTCTCAAGCAAAAGAAAAATTAAAACACACATTTTTTTATTGGTGATATAAAAAGGATTTTCTCAAAAATTGCACAATGAAAATAAATCTAAAAAATTATTCTGAATAAAAGTTAAGCTTATGTAATTAATTAAATTGTCAATTTTGCTTTTAGAAAATAGGTTTTCATTAAAATTAGTTTTCACTTAAACTTATAGGAAATAAGAGTGTTCTTGTTCTGAAAAATGTAATTTTTGTTACAAGCAAAATTGACCCTATAATTAAAAACAAAGCTTAAGAATTATTCATATTTTTAAGAGAACTAAACTCAAACTCAATCAAGATTTTTATCATTGAAAATGAAAGATATCACCAAATATATATATATATATACATATTGAATTTTTATGAAAATGAACAAAAACAATAAAAAAAATTAACAAAACAACAACATATATATAAATATATATTTTTTTCAAACAAACATAAATAAAACACAAAAATTAACACAAAACATAAAAATTAAAAACAACTCAAAGCATAAACACAATAAATCATACTCTCCTTAATGATAATAACGATAATAACCATATAAACTCGATACCCCCAAACATAATTTAAGCATTGTCCTCAATCTGTCAAAATATAAATGTAAATTAAAATTAACAAGAGTTTAGAGTTTAGAATGGTCGCACCTCAATATTGTGTATCGCGAAGAGAGTAAAAGATACAACAAACAAAAATTAAATCACACATAAAACAACAAAAAAATTAAAACACAAGTTATCAAGATCAAATAGGAATCAAAGAGCATGGTAAACAGGGTCCTCAAGGAGGATTTTATCCACTTCATCGATTTTTAACTATAAAAATGGTTTAAATTTTTGTCCATTAAATTTAAATATATCACCATTTTTAGGATTTTCAATTTCAATAGCTCCATGAGGAAAAACAATACGAACAATGTAAAGACCAGACCACCTAGAGCGTAACTTTCCCGGGAATAAATGCAAACGAGAGTTGTATAAAAGGACCTTTTGACGTGGAGAAAAATCTTTTCTCAAAATATTTTTGTCATGGTAAAATTTCATACGATCCTTATACTTTTTTGAATAGTTATATGCATCATTCCTAATTTCTTCTAGTTCATTTAGTTGAAGCTTTCATTTCTCACCTGCCTTGTCTAACAAAAAATTTAATTGCTTAATAGCCCAAAAGGCTCTATGTTCTAACTCAACAGGTAAATGGCACGCCTTCCCATACAAAAGTCTGTAGGGTGACATGCCAATGGGTGTTTTGTATGCGATACGATACGCCCATAATGCATCAGTGAGTCTTAAGGACCAATCTTTCCTAGTTGGATTCACAGTTTTTTCTAAAATGTGCTTAACTTCCCTATTAGACACTTCAAATTGACCACTAGTTTGTGGGTGATATAGTGTTGAGACTTTATGTGTAATTCCATATTGCTTCATCAAATGTTCAAATGGCTTATTAAAAAAGTGTGTACCGTTATCACTAATGATAGCACGTGGTGAACCAAAACGGGAAAATATATTTTCTTTTAAAAACTGAAGAACAACTTTGTGGTCATTAGTGTGGCATGCAATAGCTTCAACCCATTTAGACACATAATCAACTCCAACAAGAATATAAAGATTACCAAAAGAGTTAGGAAATGGTCCCGTTAAACCAATGCCCCAAACATCAAATATGTCAATAATAAGAATAGGATTTAAAGGCATCATGTTTCTTTTAGTTAAACTTCCTAATTTTTGGCAATGTTTACAAGCTTTGCAATAAACATATGTATCATGAAAGATAGTAGGCCAATAAAAACCACATTGTAAAACTTTAGCAGCTGTTTTCTTACCACTAAAATGTCCTCCACATGCATGGTCATGACAAAAAGATATAATTTTAGATTGGTCACAATTTGGAATGCATCTTCTAACTATTTGATCAGGGCAGTATTTAAACAAGTAAGGATCATCCCAAATAAAAAATTTCACCTCTGAATAAAATTTAGATTTATCATGCTTAGACCAATGAGATGGTATTTCTTTAGTGACCAAATAATTAACAATATCAGCATACCAAGGCAAGGAAGAAACATACATCAATTGTTCATCAGGAAAAGTTTTAGTGATAGGAGTGGAATCAAGTATAGTTTCAACAACTAGTCTAGATAAATGATCAGCAACAACATTTTCAGATCCTTTTTTATCACATATTTCTAAGTCGAATTCTTGTAAAAGTAGGATCCAACGGATCAAACGAGACTTAGCATCTTTTTTCGACAAGAGATATTTTAATGCAGCATGATCAGAATAAACAATAATTTTAGACCCTAACAAATAAGATCTAAATTTCTCCAATGCAAAAACTACAGCAAGCAATTCTTTTTCGGTTGTGGAATAATTTAATTGAGCATCATTTAAAGTTTTGCTAGCATAGTGAATTACATGAGGTATTTTTTCAAGTCTTTGCCCTAAGACAACACCTATAGCATAATCAGAAGCATCACACATTATTTCAAAAAATATTTTCCAGTCAGGGGGTCGAATAATGGGTGTACTAGTCAACAAATTTTTCAAACTTTCAAAGGCAACATGGCAATCATTATTAAAGACAAAAGAATTTTCTTTTCCAAGTAAATGGCATAAAGGTCGAGAGATTTTGCTAAAGTCTTTTATAAATCGTCTATAGAAACCGGCATGGCCTAAAAATGATCTAATTTCTTTCACAGTTTTAGGTGGGGGAAGTTTTGAAATAAGATCAACTTTTGCTTTATCAACTTCTATTCCCTCAGATGAAATTACATGACCTAAAACAATTCCTTTTTTAACCATAAAATGACATTTTTCCCAGTTAAGCACAAGGTTTTTCTCTTTGCAACGAATCAAAACAAGTGAAAGATGGTGCAAATATTCATCAAAGGAGGAACCAAACACAGAAAAATCATCCATAAATACTTCAAGAAATCTTTCAACCATGTCAGAAAAAATTGAAATCATACACATTTGAAAAGTCGCAGGTGCATTGCATAATCCAAAGGGCATGCGACGATATGCAAAAGTTCTGAAAGGGCATGTAAATGTAGTATTTTCTTGATCTTCTGGGGTAATGGGGATTTGGTTATATCCCGAATACCCATCAAGAAAGCAGTAATATGCATGGCCAGCTAATCGTTCAAGCATTTGATCAATAAAAGGTAATGGAAAATGGTCTTTTCTAGTAACATTATTCAGCTTTCTATAGTCTATGCACACTCTCCACCACGTTTGTACTCTAGTAGGGATTAATTCATTTTTTTCATTTTCAACAACTGTGATCCTAGACTTCTTAGGCACAACTTGAACTGGACTAACCCATTGACTATCATAAATAGGGTAATTGATACCTACGTCTAACAATTTTATGACCTCTTCTCTAACTACTTCTTTCATATTTGGATTTAACCTTCTTTGACATTCCCGAGAGGTTTTAGCATTCTCTTCTAGATGGATTTTATGCATACATATGGATGGGCTAATTTCTTTAATGTCTCCAATGGTCCAACCTATGGCTTCTTTATGTTTTCTAAGGACATCTAAAAATTTATCTTCTTGTTCTTTATCTAAAGCGGATGCTATGATAACAGGTAAGGTTTCAGACTCTCCTAGAAAAGCATATTTTAAATTTTCTGGCAAAGGTTTAAGGTCTAACTTTGGAGACTCAGAGATTGATTGAACATGATCAAGGGTGAAAAATTTTCAACTTTGGTTTCATTTAAGGGTATAGGCTCTAGCAAAGCATTGACATCATCATTAGAGTCATCAACATGCAAGTTCATACCAAAGTATTTTTCACAAAAGTCAAGTAAGTTATTTCCATCATCTTCACATATACTATCTATCATGTTAACTTCATGCACTTCCTCACACTCAACAGATTTAACAACATTAAATACATTCAATTCAACAGTCATATTTCCAAAAGATAATTTCAAAACACCATTACGACAATTTATGATTGCATTAGATGTAGCTAAGAATGGTCTACCTAAAATGATAGGAATTTGAGCATGCATATTTTCCACAGGTTGAGTATCAAGAACAATGAAGTCAACAGGAAAATAAAATTTATCAACTTTTATCAAAACATCCTCTATAATGCATCTAGGAATTTTCACAGAACGATCGGCTAATTGAAGAGTTATAGAGGTAGGTTTTAGCTCACCAAGACCAAGTTGCTTATAAACAGAATAAGGCAATAAATTAACACTAGCACCCAAATCAAGTAAAGCTTTGTTAATAAAATGATCACCAATAATGCATGAAATTGTGGGACACCCAGGATCTTTATATTTAACAAGACTCTTATATTGAATAATGGAACTAACTTGTTCAGTTAAAAACACATTTTTAGGAACATTAGTGTTTCTTTTAACAATACAAAGATCCTTTAAAAATTTAGAGTAGGCAGGAATTTGTTTAATGGCATCTAAGAAAGGGATATTGATACTAACTTGTTTAAAATCTAAGATGTCAATATATTGGCCGCCTTTTTTAATTGGAAGAAATCTTTTTAGGAAATGAGGCTTTTGGAATGAAAGGATGGATTGGAGTTTCCTTGTTTGAAGAGTCATTGGCAATAGAACTAGAATGCTGACTTTTTTCTTTTTCTTTTTCGTTTTCAACCTCGGGTATGTAATCGGGTTTGACAATGTTCTTTCCGGACCTAAGAGTTGAAATTGATTTGACTTCTCCATTATGACTAGATTTTCCTATCTCATATTGACCTTTTGGATTAGGGATAGGTTGACTAGGGAATGTTCCTTTTTCTCTATCAGCTAAAGCGGTGGCGAGTTGTCCTACTTGTGTCTTGAGTTTGGTAATTGATTGAGATTGATTTTGTAGGATTTGTTGAGTGGATTGCATAAATTGTTGTAAAGTATCTTCTAAGGAAGGTTTTCTTTGTTGAGGATATGGTTGATTTTGTGGGGCATGAGCTTGGTTTTGTGTGTTGTATTGGTGCCCTTGATTCATTTGGGGTTGGTTTTGTCTCCATGAAAAGTTCGGATGGTTTCTCCAATTTGGATTGTAGGTGGATGAAAATGGGCTATCATTTGGTTTCCCATAAGCATGAAGTGCATTGGCCTCCTCAAAAAGGCTTCTTGGTAGGAAGGACATGATTGGGCATTGTGGGACGGACTAGAACATATCGAACAAACATCTTTTCTTGGTTGTATTGGAGAGTTTATAGTTTGGCTTATGGCTAAAACTTCTACTTTTCTCGCTAATTTGTCTAAGGATGTTCTTAAGTCTAATTCTTCCTTTACTTCATAACTTCCTCCTCTTTTTTGTGAATTAGTTGACCTAGACCTAGGATCAAAATAATTCCATTGTTGTGAATTGACAGATAAATCTTCAAGGGCGTCCCACGCCTCTTGTCCTTGAAATTTTAAAAAATTTCCAGTATGCATAGATAGAATCATTTGACGATTAGAGGGAGTCAAACAATCATAAAAATATTTTAAAAGTCTCCATTTTTCAAAACCATGATGAGGACATTTTAATAATAAATCTTTAAATCTTTCCCAACATTCATAAAATTCTTCATTATCTTTTTGAAATACTCGGAGATTTCTCTCCTTAGACTATCAGTTTTAGACATAGGAAATTTTTTTAGCAAGAATTTATTATAAAGTTGATCCCACGTAGTTATAGACCCTGTTGGAAGGGAATTTAACCAAGCTTTTGATTTGTCTTTTAATAAAAAAGGAAACAATCTTAGTTTGACTGACTCATCAGAAATTTTTTGAAATTTAAATGTTGAGCAAATTTCTAAGAAATATTTGACATGCATGTAAGGATCCTCTCTATCTAACCCATAAAAAGATGGCAACAATTGAATGAATGCTGGTTTAAGCTCAAAATGGGTAGCAGAAGTTGTAGGTAAAACCAAACCAAAACCTTGATTCCAAGACATCAAACACTACTCAACCAGGCACTAGGTTCGACCCCGAGGCCTAAGGCTTGAATCCCCAAGCTAAAAACTCCATTATGGCCAAAATGACCCTAAGGGTCGCGGCCCGCCCTAGCCACGCCGTGGTGCGCCCCCCAAACAGAGGTGGCCTTCTCTGTCAACGCCATGGGCCGCGGCGCACCACAGCCTCGCCGCGGCTCAATACCCAGAATTGCAAAAATGACAGCACGCACCACCAAACTTTCCCCTGCGTTTTCCCTTGGTACCAAGCCCTCTAGCTAGCTGTTAAACCTCCTCCAGACACTCAATTTAACCTCTGAACATCACCCATAACTCACGCTCATCAAAACCCAAGCTAAACCTCAATCAAAACCTCCTCAAATCCAAACTATCAACAAGAATCCATAAGCTGAAAAACTAAAGGAAAAACAGAGTACAAACCAGAAACTCATGGCTAAACTCACCTCAAATTCGGATTTGAACCTCCTCCAATGGATGAACCAAGTCCACAAACCCAGCCATTGGATTTCCTAGCTTGAAACCCCACTTTGAGCTTAAAAACTTCAAAGAAGAAATGATGAAGGATGGTGTACGGGTTGGAGAAGAAAGACCCTGTTTTGGCTCTGTTTATTCTATATGCTTCTACAGCCAACTAAAGGGTTATATAAATCCATCCAAATGACTAAAATGCCCTTAAGTCATATAAGGCTTCTAAAACCATTCCAAGGGTAAAATTGGTACTTTCCACTTATCCCGTTAATCATAATTAACGCTTCCCAATTCTCGCTAATCTCAATAATCTCAAACTCCAATAATTCATATCCTGTTACCCTAAAATCCCCAGTAATGCCCTAATTATTAAAATCACTCCGAGACTCACCCCGAGCCCGAGCTTAAACCTGTTATGACCAAACCGATAAATCATATTTAAAGATCGTCCCATGCCGAAATACTCAAACCAATCCACATTATAATGTGGTCTCACAATATATCATTGACATGCAAACAAGTATACAATTATACCCTCAACGGGCCAAATTACCAAAACACCCCTATAAACAAATGTGGACCCACATGCAAGCATTTAACATCATATTATAATATAATTCTCATGAGCATGCATAACACATTTAATGGCATAATTAAACAGTTACGGCCCTCCCGGCCTACTAATCTAGCCATTAAACCATATTAGGGAATTCGGGGCATTACAACTATCCCCTCCTTATAGAAATTTCGTCCTCGAAATTTACTTGAATAGCTCAGGAAACTGACTCCGCATATTTGACTCCAGCTCCCAGGTCGCCTCCTCGACCTTGCTGTTCCTCCACAACACTTTAACCAAATGTATTGTCTTATTCCTGAGGACTTTATCTTTCTTGTCAAGTATCTTAACAGGTTGCTCCTCAAAGGAGAGATCTGGCTCAAGCTCCAGATCTTCATAACTCAAAACATGACTCTCATCAGATACATACCTCCGAAGAGCAGATACATGGAACACATTATGCACGGCCGACAATGCCGAAGGCAAAGCTAGCATGTAAGCCACTTGACCAATCCTCTCCAAGATCTCAAATGGACCTACAAACCTAGGACTCAGCTTGCATTTCTTCCCAAACCTTCTTACCCCTTTCCATGGCGAGACTCTAAGGAAAACATAGTCTCCCACCTAGAACTCCACGTTCCTGCGTTTGGGATCTGCATAGCTCTTCTGTCTACTCTAAGAAGTAAGCATCCGAGCTCTAATCTTGTCAATAGCCTCAGTGGTCCTTTGAACTGCCTCAGGACCTAAGTATCTCCTTTCACCCATCTCATCCCAATGAATGGGGGATCTACACTTCCTACCATACAGCATCTCATAAGGTGCAACTCCAATGGTAGACTGATAACTGTTATTATAGGAGAACTCTATCAAAGGTAGATACTTACTCCAAGATCCACCAAAGTCCAGCACACATGCCCGCAGCATGTCTTCCAATATCTGGATCGTCCTCTCAGATTGCCCATCTGTTTGAGGATGATAAGCGGTGCTGAACTTCAACCGTGTACCCATGGCTTTCTGTAAACTCCCCCTGAACTTGGAAGTAAAAGTAGGGTCCCGATCTGACACGATCGACCTAGGAGCTCCATGGAGGCGCACGATCTCTCACACATAGAGATCTGCATACTGGTCAACTGTATAAGTAGTCCTCACCGGTAGAAAGTGAGCTGACTTGGTGTAGCGATCCACTATCACCCAAATAGAATCATGCTGACCAATAGTCCCGGGCAAGCCCACCACAAAGTCCATTGTGATGTCTTCCCACTTCCACTCTGGGATATCCAAAGGCTGCAATAACCCTGCCAGCCTCTGATGCTCAGCCTTGACCTGCTGACATGTCAAGCACTTAGCCACGTACTCTACTACATCTCTCTTCATCCCTGGCCACCAGTACAATGATCTCACATCCTGATACATCTTCGTGGTGCATGGATGCAAAGAGTAAGGTGTAGTATGAGATTCATCTAGAATCTCCCGCCTCAAAGCAGTGTCTAACGAAACACATATCCGCCCCTTGTATCTCAACAACCCCAAATCAGACACTGTATAATCTCTGGATGCTCCAGCCCAGACATCCTCTCTAATCTTGATCAGTTGTGGATCACTCAACTGACCCTCCTTGATCCTCTCTAATAGCGTAGACTGTAGCGTAATATTGGCCAACTGGCCCACCAACAACTCTATACAAGCTCTGGTCATATCATCAGCTAACTCCCTGGCTATCAGCCTAATACCATGAATCTGTCCCGGACCCTTCCGGCTTAAAGCATCAGCTACCACGTTGGCTTTCCCGGGATGATATAGAATCTCACAATCATAATCTTTCACCAACTCCAACCAATGCCTTTGCCTCATATTCAAGTCCTTCTAGGTGAAGAAGTACTTCAAGCTCTTGTGGTCTGTATAAGTCTCACACTTCTCTCCATAGAGATAATGCCTCCATATCTTTAAAGTAAAAACCACCGCTGCCAACTCTAAGTCATGAGTAGGGTACCTCTTTTCGTACTCCTTCAGCTGACGAGAAGCATAAGCTATAACCTTCTCTGATTGCATCAAAACACAGCCCAAACCCTGATGAGAAGCATCGCAGTAAATCACAAACTTCTCTTGGTTTGTCGGAAGACTCAGAGTCGGAGCTGTAATCAATCTCTGTTTCAACTCCTGGAAGCTGTTCTCAAATTTATCTGACCACACAAACTTCTGACTCTTGCATGTCAGCTCTGTCAACGAAGTAGCAATCTTTGAGAACCCTTCCATGAAATGCCTGTAATACCCTGCCAAACCAAGGAAACTTCTAACCTCAGAAGCATTCTTCGGCCTTGGCCAATCTCTGATCGTTTCAATCTTTGCTAGATCTACTTTAATCCCCTCCTTACTGACAATATGCCCAAGAAAGGATACCTGAGACAACCATAATTCACACTTCTTGAACTTTGCAAACAATCTGTGTTCCCTCAATCTCTGTAGAACCAACCTCAGATGTTGCTCATGCTCTGACTCTGTCTGAGAATATACCAGAATATCATCGATGAAGACGATCACAAACTGGTCTAAGTAATCCTTGAACACTCTGTTCATCATATCCATGAAAGCAACAGGGGCAATAGTCAATCCAAATGACATAACTAAAAACTCATAATGCCCATACCTGGTGCAAAAAGCGGTCATCGGTATGTCTCCCTCCTTGACCCTCAACTGATGATAACCAGAACGAAGGTCGGTCTTAGAGAATACCGTCTTACCCTGCAGTTGATCAAACAGATCATCTATCCTTGGCAAAGGATACCGGTTCTTAATTGTCAAGTTATTCAGTTCTCTGTAATTTATACACATCCTCAGAGAACCATCTTTCTTTTTACAAACAGAACTGGCGCACCCCAAGGTGAGAAACTAGGTCTGATAAAACCCAAATCTAACAGCTCTTGCAACTGTACCTTTAATTCTTTCAACTCAGCTGGGGCCATTCAGTATGGTGCTCTAGACACTGGCTCCGTCCCTGGTGCCAGTTCTATAACGAACTCAATCTTTCTGGGTGGTGGCAACCCTGGCAAATCTTCTCGAAACACATCCAGAAACTCACATACAAGTCTAGTATCCTCTGGTCTCACTGGCATGACCTGGGTGGTATCAACCACACTGGCTAAGAATCCAATGCAACCTCCTTGCAATAAATCCCTAGCCTTCAATGCAAAAATCATAGGAATACGGGGTCCATGCATAGCACCAACAAAACAAAAGGATTCTCACCTTCAGGCTCAAAGGTGACCATCTCCTTCTGCAGTCAATGGTTGCACCATACTTTTCTAACCAATCCATACCTAGTATCATATCGAAGTCTATCATATCCACTGATAACTCTCTGCCCTCCACTATCACTGGTAAAGATCTGACCCATCTCCTGGATACCACTAACTCCCCAGTGGGAAGAAAAGTACCAAACCTAGCATAGAAATCACAAGGTCTACACAATCTATCAATAACACTACTAGCAACAAAGGAATGTGTAGCTCCAGAATCAATCAATACATTATAAGCGGTTCCAGCACTAAGAAGCTGACCTGTAACAACTAAGGGGAAAGCCTCAGCTTCTGCTTGAGTCAACGCAAACACTCGAGCTGGGGCCGAGCTGTCTTCCTTCCTAGGTTCTCCCTTTCTTGCCTTAGGGCAATCCTTTTTAAGATGACCCACTGCTCCACAAGAGAAGCAAGTCCTTTCCCTACACTCTCCCAAGTGATGCCTCTTGCATCTAGGACACTCAGGATAGGACCTCTAGGCTTCATTACCACCTGGACGACCCATAGAAATACCACGGGGCTGTCTGTCAGGACCTAGAACTGGGAAGGTGTCAAGAACCTCCCTCTTCTGATCACTGGGGCCAACACCCCTACCAGAACCCACAAATGGAGTACCTGGCCTCCTGAAATCCCTTCTGGTTGTACTGTCACACCAGATCTTAGTCTCTGCACTCTCAGCTGTGAGTGCCTTCTCCACCACCTGTGCATAAGTAGTAACTCCTACCACAGTGGTGATGCGTACATCTCGGGCTAACCTGGGTTGTAGCCCTTGTAAGAAACGCTGTCTTCTAGTCCCATCAGTGGGCACCAACTCCTTGGCAAACTTTGCCAAACGGTCAAACTTTAAGGCATACTCAGTTACTAACAAGCTTCCCTAAAGTAGCCTCATAAATTCATCGGCCTTCGCCGCTCTAATAGCGTCATTATAATACTTCTCATTAAACAAGGTATGAAACTACCCTCATTGGTCTGGGCAATCACTTCCCACCAAATCCAGTTGTCTTACCGAAACATATAGGTAGCACAGGCCACCCTCTCACTACCAACTACCCTCATAAAGTCAAGAATAGTGGTAATCATGCTCATCCATTGTTCAGCCTTGGTAGGATCTGCACTGCCTTCAAACAAGGTTGTTGCTTCCTGAACCGCTCATAAAAAGGTTCCCATTTGTTTCCAACCTCACGTAGTTGCCCAGTAACTGGCACCGACATAGAAGGAGCCTCTGCAACACTGGCCACTACAGGCACTTGCTGCTGTCTCAGGAGATGAAGCTCCTCTCCCTGTTTCAGCATTGTAGCCTGTAATTCCTCAAACAACTGTTGCCAGTTTACAGGTGCTGGCTATGGAATCTGGGATTGGTCATTCTCTTGACCCTGACTGTTATTATTCTGACATGTCTGTCTGCCCTGGGTTCATTCTGTCACTGATACCTTACTGAAACAATAATCAATACGGCCAGTCAGGTATTAATAACTAAACCTCTTGCCGCCTCACGGTCCAAGAACAAACAGACAATAATCACATTCCACAGTCATTCAATATTCACAAACAGATATATGTTTATGGCATTCAGCACTCAGCATGTATCACATAATAACTCATAAACAACCATACTAATAAGCAGGTTCCAGCAATCTCAGTACTAATTAGCACACATTTGTTGAAGATATAATATTTCAGGGCACAGGCTCAACATGGTATCTCATGCACATAGGTAAAGCATATATATCACATTTAAACAATTATACATGTAACCACATAAATAGTTACCAAACCATGAGTCGAGCTTGACTTCAGTGATGTGTGTACATACCCAGCCAGTCTACAGGAACCTTAACCTTGGCATTGCTCTGATACCAAGTTGTAACACCCTGGTTACCCTAGAACAGTTACGGTGAACAGTGAACCGAAAATTTGACTCGCTATCCGAGTCCTTTGGTTAAAAACGTGATCTAAGTGTTAATATCAGGTTAAGGTGAAAACCAGTAAAAAGGAAAGGATATTCGCATTAAGTATAAAAAACTGCTCATGAGCCTTTCATAACGTTTACAAGTTGTTCATAATACAAAATGGTCGCTACTGTTTCAAATTTACAATCCCCGCCGACCTAAGCGGCAAAAATAGCGTAAACCCCTAGTCCCTCTGAGAACTCCTTGGCCATGGTGGTCAAGTGGCCGCATATGTACACAACATCGCCCAAGCTCTCCACTCAAGGTTGGGTGAGCTTCTCTTTCCCTTTACCTGCACCACATAACACCCATGAGCCAAGGCCCAGCAAGAAAACACAATAAAACATGATATAATATCAACAATGATCATAATAATCAATCAGGACTATCAGTCCAAAGCAGGTAGGTGACAGTAACAAAAGT
Organism: Humulus lupulus; assembly: GCF_963169125.1. Lineage (NCBI taxonomy): Eukaryota > Viridiplantae > Streptophyta > Magnoliopsida > Rosales > Cannabaceae > Humulus > Humulus lupulus. The sequence goes on from NC_084798.1 coordinate 39,331,706, forward strand.
CACAAAAGTGGGTATAGCTCCCTCTAGCCATGTGACGATAGGGTCACCAGGGCTTAATTGATAAGTGGTTCTTTCATAAGTTTGATCAGGATAGGTGCATGGTGATTGGTCACCAACATAACCTTCCTCCCGACTCGAGAGTCGTAACTATGGGCAACGTCCCCTAGCCGTGTGACAAACAGTCATCGGGGCCATATGCCCTGGCTATGAACATCTGGTCTTAGACCAGGCAAGCACTTATAAGTTCCTCGACCTTAGGGTCGGCCCAGCATTAATGCCATAGAGACATTCAATGCATGTTCATCGACTTTAGGGTCGGTCCCTGACTAGTCAGTTCCATAATCAAGTAGTCAACATTTACTAGCTTTTAATATGCAATCCATGTCCACATATATCAACCAACATGCTTAAAAAACAAACCATGCATGTCATATACATATACAGGGTGCAACTGTATCCATACACTGTTTTCTTACCACCGGTTCAAGTGAAAGCTATTATAAGAACGACCCCTGAGAACAATCATCCTTTAAATTCCTTGATGGTCACCTGGTCATAACCAAAGTATAGGATTCATCAATAAAAAATGATAACAGAGGGTTCCCAAACCAAAACCTTGCTTCCAAGACATCAAACACTACTCAACCGGGCACTAGGTTCGACCCCGAGGCCTAAGGCTTGAATCCCCAAGCTAAAAACTCCATTATGGCCAAAATGACCCTAAGGGCCGCGGCCCGCCCTAGCCACACCGTGGCGCGCCCCCCAAACAGAGGTGGCCTTCTCTGTCAATGCCATGGGCCGCGACGCACCACAGCCTCGCCGCGGCTCAATACCCAGAATTGCAAAAATGACAGCACGCACCACCAAACTTTCCCCTGCGTTTTCCCTTGGAACCAAGCCCTCTAACCAGCTGAAAAACCTCCTCCAGACACTCAATTTAACCTCTGAACATCACCCATAACTCACCCACATCAAAACCCAAGCTAAACTTCAATCAAAACCTCCGTAAATCCAAACTATCAACAAGAATCCATAAGCTGAAAAACTAAAGGAAAAACAGAGTACAAACCAGAAACTCATGGCTAAACTCACCTCAAATTCGGATTTGAACCTCCTCCAATGGTTGAACCAAGTCCACAAACCCAGCCATTGGATTTCCTAGCTTGAAACCCCACTTTGAGCTTAAAAACATCAAAGAAGAAATGATGAAGGATGGTGTACGGGTTGGAGAAGAAAGACCCTGTTTTGGCTCTGTTTATTCTATATGCTTCTACAGCCAACTAAAGGATTATATAAATCTATCCAAATGACTAAAATGCCCTTAAGTCATCTAAGGCTTCTAAAACCATTCCAAGGGTAAAATTGGTACTTTCCACTTATCCCGTTAATCATAATTAATGCTTCCCAATTCCCGTTATTCTCAATAATCTCAAACTCCAATAATTCATATCCCGTTACCCTAAAATCCCCGGTAATGCCCTAATTATTAAAATCACCTCGAGACTCACCCCAAGCCCCGAGCTTAAACCTGTTATGACCAAACCGATTAATCATATTTAAACATCATCTCATGCCGAAATACTCAAACCAATCCACCTTATAATGTGGTCTCACAATATATCATTGACATGCAAACAAGTATACAATTATACCCTCAACGGGCCAAATTACCAAAATACCCCTGTAGACAAATGTGGACCCACATGCAAGCATTTAACATCATATTATAATATAATTCTCATGAGCATGCATAACACATTTAATGGCATAATTAAACAGTTATGGCCCTCCCGGCCTACTAATCCAGCCAATAAACCATATTAGGGAATCCGGGGCATTACAGCGACAGCAAGACCTCGAGTGTGATTCTCTTTCCCTAGCCTTGTAGAACCTTAGTCACAACATCAATGATGAATACCATCAAGAATTCAAACCAATATAGTGCTTCAAGACCAAGCCCTAGCACTAAGTACCCAAGATTCCACCCAACCGAGTAGTGGAGCCATTCTCGAACCCTTAGGTTTGGGTCCCAAAACCTAATTTTTGACTTTTTCCACACTTGAGCTGCAGCGCCCCCACAAATGAGCCATGCCGCCAGACTTGGCAGAGAGCCTCGAACCAAAGTTCACTACGCTTGCAGAGTGGCGCAGATAGCCAAGTGGACAATGGTAAGGCGGTTCAAGGCACCCCTGCCTCGACTGCGTTCGTGCGGGTGGCTGCGCTCCAAGAATAGGGGCATGACACTACCGTGCGAACCCATAATTCTACGATTTTAGAAATTGTAAACACAACCAAAACCTTACCAAAACTACATTCCAATAATTTTTCGACCACCAAATGACACAAGCAACTCAGATACACAATATACAACCTCCAAAAACAACTAACACAGACCCAACCCCCAAAATCCAATGATTTCTCAAAAACACAAAAAAGAAAAAACTCAAAAGCTTAAAGAACTGAATTTACCTCTTAGATTTCGAGCTCCCCAACTTGATTTCCCTAGCTCAGAAATTCCTAATCCTCAGCACCAAGCATTCAAATCCACCAATGATCACTTCTAGACTTAGAATCCAAGAGTTCCCCTTCAAAGCCTAAGAGAGAACTTCCAAGGGAAAGAGAGAGAGAGAGTAAGAGAAACGTGAATTTTTGTTTTTGGCTTCAAAATTGTCTATGTCTGTAGCATCCCGAAATTTTAATTAGCTAAATAGTAGTAGTAGTAGTAGCAGCAGTAGTAGTAGTTATAGCTGTAGAATTTTTAGTTTTCTGGATATTGGACAATGCCGAGATTTAGTTAGAAACTCTTAGAAATAGTTATGGATTTTAGAAGTTTAGCCTATGGTTTAGAAATATTATTTTTATCATAAGTTTTGATTAATGAATATAGTCCTAAGAATATTATTTGTTATAACCTAAGGTTTAGATAGAATAATTAAGAGTGTGACACTTGTCACAAGAATCTTTATTAAGGATTTAAGTATTTTTTATGAATAGTTTAATTAGAAGAAAGATCTAGAAGCTCTAGAACCTTCCATTATCTGTTAGGATCACATTTACTCAGTCAAAGTAGTTTTTAATCAATTTCAAATTATCCTGAAATGTGCAAAAACGTGTTTAAAATATCAGCGTATGCAGATATATCGTAGCTATAGGGCCGATATATCGTCTATGATTAATATGGAAAACATGTCGATTTCGCACGAATGAAACCACGAACCCTCGAAATCATGGTAGGGGCAATATATCTCCTATAAGAGGCGATATATTGGCTCCTGTGGCCAATTTTTGAATTTCGTAGAATTCAGAACTAGAAACAACCCTCAACAACCTTGACTCGTTCTTGAACATTTTTTACCGAGTTCTGGGCGTTTGTTGAACAGATAATTCAAATTTATTCATTTTTAATCATTTATTTATTCATTGAAATGGGAGTTAGTTTCACTCATTGAACTCTATAAATAGGATCTAGTACTCAGCCATTTTTCTTCATATTCAAGCACAGTTCAGAGCCTCCAAGCTGCTAAGTTCATTCTAGAGAGAAACACTAGGGTTTTGCGGTTGATGCTTTCAAATCTAAAGCTTTTATAAATACTTGGGAAGTAAGATTTTGTGTGATTTCGGTGTTTGAGGTATAGATCAAGGTTCTAAGCTATCCAAGTTATTCATTATCTTCAGGTTAAGTTCGCTATAGTTTCTATTATTCTTTCATTTTTCTTCAAATCCTAACTTGTGATAGTGACTTTTGGTTAGGTGCTCAATTCCTTTGAAACATAAGGTTTTTGGTAAGTTTTTGACTTGATGGTTTAGATCTTCTATTCAACTTCATTTCTTTATAAACTTATGGTTTCTTTATGTTTGGTTTTAGGAGTTTCAATCCCGCTCTTGTCTCCAATATTCTGGTTTTTTGTAAGGAAAATTAGGTAGTTTAGTTTTATGACTTAGTTTATGTAGTTTATGATATAGTTTATGTTTGTATGACCTAAAATTTCAGTTACAATAAAGGGGTAAGTGTGTCTAAGCCTACGGTGTCCAATGATGTATGACTGACTATGTTCGATAGGCTTGGTTGCCAAAACTTTATGACAGGCCTAAGTGCTGTCCGGTGTATGACGGACTTTTGTCTAGGGCTTAATTGCCACCCCCTGTATAGACACTTATCTTTTTATTGTATCTGACTTGCTATTATGACCCATAGTTATGCTTATGATTTATGACCTATGACCTATAGTTATGACTTATGACCTATGACTTATGATTTAGAGTATGATTTATGATTTATGACTTAGATTATGATGTAGAATTATGACTTAAGCTATGATATGACCTAGAGGATTGTGTTTGTATGTCTCTTGTGAATTTATGTTTTGTTTGATTATATGACTAACTATTGTTTGTATTTTCCTTACTGGGCTTAGAAGCTCACTCCTTATGATGTTGTTATTTCACGCAATTAAGGATAGAAAGGCCGGTGGCGAGTGGGGACCTAAGAGCTTCATGATGTATTTGTGGGGACCATATGGTGAAGGAAGATCATGCGAGCCTAATTATTTATTTTTATTAAAGAAAGTTTCTTTTAAAGTTTTAGTTAATGTTGCTCATTTTTATGTTAAAGACAATTATTTTATTTTTTGTAAAACCATGGATCCATGTATGTATTTATTTTCAAGTTTTATTCAATAAAAGAGCAATATTTATGAATTTACGACCCAACGCTGTGTTCTCGGTAATTTATGAGAAATTAGGGTGTTACAATGTCTTAGCTAATACCCTGGCAAAATACTATTATGCCTCTGCCTATTAAGTCCCATACCAAAACTCACAAGGGAAAAAATGTCATTTGACACCACTTCCCCACTAAACATCAAATGACACTTAAAAATCCCAATTAACTCCACTAACCTTCCTAATACACCTATTTTCGTCAAATATATCTCATACCCCAATAATTCAATAAATTACAAAAACAACCCATGCTCACCCCGAGCTGGGTATTAGTCCCCATTGTGACTTTTGCACTAATTTGCTCAAAAGGACCCACTTAAGCCGAATATCTCAAATATATCCACATAATAGTGTGGTCTCAAACACACAACATATAATATCACAATTACACCCTCAACAGGTGAGAATTAAAAAAATTCCATTTTCAACAAAAGGAGGCCTTTAAGCATATTTAAAAAATGCATAAACAGACATATTGTAATATAACTCATATAATCTGCATAATCACATATTTATTCACTTAATTACCACATAATTACTCCATGTGCCCTCCTGACATGCTAACCAAGGCACTAACCCTTATTAGAAATTTTGGGACGTTACAACTATCCCCTCCTTATAGAAATTTTGTCCTCGAAATTTATTCAAACATCTCAGGACACAGGTCCCGCAAATCTGACTCTAACTTCAGAGTCATGTTCTTTACCTTGTTATTTATGTATAACCCTTCCCCTAAGGTGATAATCTTATTCCTTGAGACTTTATCCCTTTTTGTCTAGAATATCCACTGGCCTCTCTTCCCATGATAAGTCTTACCATAAATTACAGGGTCTCTCAGCACAAACGAGTATAGTACCTGACACATCTTTCCTAAGCATCATTATCTAAAACTACCAAGTTGTCACGCCCTATGAACCTCCACCCATACTAGGGTAAGGCTCGTAGGCCCCTGGCCTAATTCTTGTTAGGATCTCAAAGATCTAAAAATCCTAAAGCCAAATTTCATTTTCATCCTAAATTATCTTATCTCCCTAATCAACAATACTCGGAGAAACACAAGGTCTCCAATCCTGGAACTCCATGTTCCTATATCTGAATTTATGCAACTTTTATGCCTTTTTACTGGGGCGGATATTCCTGGTCTAACGATTTTACATAACTTCATTGGTCTTTCGATCCGCTTCAGGACTAGAATACTTCATGTCTCACGTTATTTCATGTAGAGCCACTCCGGTTGTTGACTAGCAATCATCACAATTCAATCAAGGGACTATATTTACTCCAGTGTCCCTAAAGTTCACATGCCCGAAGCATGACGTCAAAAATATGATTTATCCTCTCACTTTGTCCATCTGTGTTAGGATAACAAGTATTATCAAACCTCAATCTTATACCCCTAGCCCCATGCGAGCCTTTATGAAACTTGGAAATATAGGGCTTCAATACAAAACTATCGACTCTGATGCCCCACAAAGATATGCGATCTCCCTTCGCATGCATTAATTCTTATTATAATTTGCTCGCATCAACCAGAATTTTACTAACTTGGAATATTGAGTCATAACCTCTCATACCAAAATCATTTTACTCGCGATCCAAGGCGATCCGTCCATAAGGTCCATAATTATATCCACCCATACTAACTTTGGAATGTCCTAGGGTCATAGTAGTCCCGCTAGCCTCTGTTACTCAACACTTACTTGTTGAAAGATTAGGCACTTAGCCACTGGTATACAGATTTTAAGTCTTGATACCCATTCATAATTTCTGGATATATGGCGCATGAGGTGGTATAAGATTCATCCATAATTCCCATCTTAATTATAGCATCCACTGGAACACGTATCTGATCCTCGTATCTCAACCTATCCATGTTAAGGTAGTAAGGTCCTTAACCACCCCTATAAGTTTCTCTTTCTGTATCTAACTATTTATAAAGTTATACTTACCAATTATCAATCACAAATCCTATGCCAATTCTACTCATTTCCTCAACTGACTTTGATGTAGTCTAATTTCGAATCATACACTTAGTTTGGACCTTTCCAACTCAAGACAACTGCCTCCATGTTAGTTTTCCTTGGATAATAAATGACTTCACTGTCAACCTTTCACAAGTTCTCACCAACGTCTTCATCTCAAGCCAAAACTTCTATGGATAACAAAACATTTAAAATTATATACTTTTGTACATCTCACACGTTTTTTTTTCCACCAATATTGTCGCCACACCTTAAATGCAACCATCATTACTATCAACTCACATCTTGGGTAGAACATCCATGTTCTTATTCTTTTGACCGTCGTGAAGCATAAGCAATCATTTTTCCAGTATACACACACAGCATCCTAGTCCCTCACGCGCCGCACTATGAACTCTTTGTTTTTAAACAATAAGGATAGTATTCACTATACCGTCCTTATATATCAATCCCCCACATGCTTATATTGATACCATGGCGTGATAATTAAACTCTATTTAACCTTTTATAAACCCATTATATATGCAGCTGTCTATTCAGACAAACCTCAGGTCCTCACGTTACTTCAATCAAGGGTATGGCCATCCTTGAAGATGCTTCAGGTAAATGTTTATATGTTTCACCAGTTCCATAGTATTTATGACCTCTAGAGTGTTCCTTTGGCCAATTCCTTACAATTGCTATCTTAGCTAAAGCATGCACCATCCCATCATTTTCCCATAATGTAACTTTGAACATCACTCGAAGAAATTAGAACCCATTACTTTTGAAACCTTACCTGTGATCCATGCTTCCTCAGCCTCTGTAATATCAACAGAGATGTTCTTTGTGTTAATAATCTGTCTGAGAATAAACCAATACGTTATCAATTAACACTATCACGAACTTTTCCAAATGTTCCTCACACTCTCTATTCGTCAATACCATAAAAGCTTAGTCAGTTCAAAAGACATCCCCAAAAATTTATGGTGTCCATACCTTATGCAAATAGCAATCCTTGGAATGTCTTCTTCCATGATCCTCACTTAGTTGATAACCATATCGAAGATCACCCTTCAGAAATCTTGTCTACCCTTGCAACTAATCATCCAAGTCGTAAACCTTTAACGGTGAATACTTATCCTTGATAATAACCTTATCCAACCTCGGTAGTCAGTACACATCCAAAATAATTCATCTATCTTCTTCATAAATAATATTGGTGCACCCCATAACAAGAAGCTAGACATGAAAAATCCGACACCAAGTATTCCTTGTAACTAAACCTCCATTTCTTTTAACTTTTCTAGTACCATTCAGTAATGTTTTTTTATGTCAGTTCTATTCCTAGTTCCAATTCTATCTCCTAATCGGTCTCTCAATACAGCAATAATTCAAGTAAATCTTTTGGAGACACCTTCAAAACCCTCCAACCAATTTGGTCTCTTACAATTCAACAGCTCCTGTAATAGGTTTCTAGCCTTCAACATTGAAGTCGTTAGAACACAAGGTTCATCCTTAGCACTCATAATCACAAAGGGATCTTCACCCACAAGCTCAAAATTACCATCTGATTCCCACCGATCATGATTTAATCCAACTCCTAAATATTACTAACTCTTTGATAGATAGAAGGGTACCAAACCTCACCCCATTCAAATCACAAGGTCTTCAAAATTTATTTATCACCATACTTGACACAACAAGAAAATTTGCGCTAAATTGTCACCTATGTGGTGTGATCTCTAAATAAGTTGTCCAATTCAATTTTCCACCCTGACACTTGCCTCAATTACCCCAAAATTATTTCTCTGACCAGGCAGTACCACAAGTATTCATACCATTTCCTTAAGGTAAATGGGGCCATTACCCTTACTGTATCTTGAAAACAAAGGGGTTATTTTCTGAGCATCACTCCTTATGATACCCTCTCTCGATCCCTTGTTCTCTGTCCTATTAAAAATACAGGATTTCTCTTCCACTTGAGCATACACAGTAATTCCCAATACAAAAGCGACCTTCCATCGCCATCCATCATAAGATTCAACTCCCAAACACATCCTTCTTTTCTTGTGACGTCTGTCAACACTATACCATCTGTAATTCTTGCCAACCTATTAATCTTCCAGGAATTTTCAATCACAATACTAATGCCCTAATCTGACTTGTGACCTTATCCACCTTCGCAGTCAGACTGAGTCAATATAATACCTTCCATTTAATATTTAACAGAATCCTCTGTGGCATTATATAGTGATATTCTTAATCTGGGTTATAACCTCCCACCATATCAAAGCACTCTCTCGTGGAATAAACTTGGTATAAGCCATCCTATCATAACCCACCATCCTTGTAAAATCTAGGATGGAACTATCCATACTTATTCGTTGTTCAATTTTGCTCTAACTGAATCTATTTCTTCCTCAAAATATAAGGGTGTTGCTTTCAGAACCTTTCTCACAATAGTTCCAACTGATTCCCTCACATCAGGTTGCACCACCAAACCTATTGGTGTAGGTATCACATGGTGGGCAACATTCTCTGACAACATCTATTGCCTCAACTTCCTAGTCCTTCCTCTTGTCTCTGTAATTTAGATTGCACCTCAGTTAACATTTACTCCCACTCCATGAGGACTAATATGAGGTTCCACTATAGCATTCTCTGCCTCCCTACTTCTGACACAAATCCCAATTAATCTCCTTAGAGGCATTATTCCAATTATTTTTACACTCAATGCCTCCGGTTGTCAGACAATGGCACCAACCTCTAGATTGTTCCAAGGTCAAATTTGAACAATTAAAGCATACATGAGCAACAAAAATGCTAAAATGCATTTCAATAGCCTCCTCATGCAGTAATAGTGCTAACAAGCATGTCTTTTCTTATTCACATAGCAGTCAGGGGCCACACCCTATCAATATAGCTCACGCTCCCTATTCTAGCATGCAACGAAGGGATATCATTCAATTACGTAGTCAAAAATATATTCAAAACATTAATTACCAAGACATGATTCGAGCTTATATTTAGCAACGAGTGTACATTTTTGGTCGTTACACTGTGTTTAAAACTGTTCTTAACTCATTCAACAAGTTGTTTAGACTCAAAAAGTGTAATTTCAGTAACATAATGGCCCACACAGTAAATTTTTTGGATAAAAAGGTTCAACTTTTCAATAAGTGTGTAAAAGAGTTTACATGGGATCCCCAAAAGCTGATTAAAAACATAATTACAAATGTAGTTTTACAAACATTTGACCTAAGCAACAAAGTTCAGACCTTTACATTGAGTCCCTCAGTAAATCTCGACTGTGGTGGCCGAGCAGGCTGACCATGTATGCACCGCTCCATATCTTTCCAACTTATGGCTCATCACCATTTACGTTGCCTTTGCCTGCACCACAGAGCACCCGTGGCTGAGGCCCAACAAGGAAACCCCACATGGCATAACAAATATCCAAATAATCATCTGTAAGAAATAATATGCTTCACGGATAATAAATGCATTCACTCCAAACATACAAATCATAAACAACTTCACATTAATTTTCCAACCTGTATAACGACTCATGTCGAGTAGATCACACACCCTATAATGGCCTCGCCACTACGGTGTACATCGCACCTATCGAATTGCCCCGCCACTATGGCCTACATACGCATGTAGTGCAAATAACCACCTCAAGGTCGATAACGGCCTCCCGAATGATCAATAATAAGCATCAACCCATCATTACTAGCGTTTATAGCAACAAATGCTTATCTTTAGCAAACATTTACTTTAAACAGATTAACAACATGTCCTACCCGTGTTCAATAATCAAGGGTCGATCGATCACAATCACAACCAAATAATACAAGTAGTTATAACAGTAGAGATTTATACAAAGAAAATATTTAACTTTGAACAGATTCATGACACGGTCATCCCCGCACTCTATAATTGGGATGCATGCCCTAAACTTTGTCCAAGTGTTAGTTTTCTTATTACCTCAAGTCTTGTGCTAATGACAGAGCGATCTCGAGTGTGATTATCTTTCCCGAGCCTCACGGAACCCTAGTCACAACATTAACGATTAATACCATCAAGAATTAAAACCAATAAAGATCTTTAAGACCAAGTCCTAGCCTTTGGAGCCCTAGATTCCACCCAACCGAGTAGTGGAATAGTTCCCGAGGCTTTAGGTTTGGGTCTCCATAACGCAGAACACCTGACTTGGTAGAGAGCCCCAACCCAATATCCCCTGGACTTGTGCCATGGCGTAGCCCGCCAAGCACCGTGGCACTAAGGCAGTTCGAGGCACCGCTGCTTCAAATGAGTTTATGCAGGTCACGGTGCTACCCCGTGAACCCAGAATTCTGCAATTTTAGAAATTTGAAACTAGCCCAAAACCTTACCAAAACTGCCTTCCAATCAATTTTCGTCCACCGAACGACACTATCAACTCAGATACAAAACATACAACCACCAAAAATCACCAACACACACCCAAAACCAAAATCCAATGATGTCTCTAAAGCACAAAAAAGAAAAAACTCAAAAGCGTAAATACCTCTTAGATTTCGAGCTTCCGAACTTAATTTCCTTAGCTTAGCAATTCCTAATCCTCAACAACAAGCCTCCTAATCCACCAAAGATCACTTGTAGACTTAGAATCCAAGAGTTCCTCTTCAACGCCTGAGAAAGAACTTCCAATGGAGAGAGAGAGAGTAAGAGAAGCGTGCATTGCCGTTTTTTGGCTTCAGACTTGGCTAAGTCTTTGCAAATACCTTGGCAAAAGACTATTATGCCTCTGCCAATTAAGTCTCTCACCAAAGCTCACAAGGGCAAAGATGTCATTTGACACCACTTCCCCGCTAAACCTCAAATTACACTTAAAAATCCCAATTAATCCACTAATCTTCATAATACATTTATTTTCTCCAAATATATCTCATACCCAAATAATTCTCGGTAATTCACTAAATTACCAAAATACCCATAGGCTCACTATAACGCCCTGGATAGCCAAGACCATTACACTGTGTGTTTATAAAGGTGCAAGACTTGATAATCAAGTCATTTAATTCAAAACGTGTTACTGAAACTAAAGTTGAACTAGGTTAAAAGATTTTGACCTCAAAAACTGCATTTCTTATAATTAGACATTTTCTTTTTACATGGGATCCCAGAAGTAATAAGTTAAAGACTGTTTACGAAAGATTCAATATCTAAATGCTTGGCCATACTAAGGCAAAACAGACAGTTAAGCATATTCCATCCTGTTCCACTCCTTGGTCGTGGCGGCCGAACAGCTGACTATGTACATTCAACCCCGCAGCTCTCCATCTTAGGATTGGTCTAACTTGCCTTTGCCTTTACCTGCACCACGTAGCACCCGTGAGCCAAGGCCCAGCAAGAAAACACAATAACAAAGCACTTCAATCAACAGACAATAAGATATCTCAGACTGCAAAAGCATGTACTCAATCAGTTCAAGCATTCATGATAATCAAGTATTCATCATACCAAGTATATCAATTTATATCAATAATCAATCCGCATATGATAACTAGGGTTGACGCCCTTAGGCCGCCCCCTCTATTTATCCCACTGACTCCGGCCCGCTTAAACCGAGCTCAGTGAATATTACGCTGTCATCAGCTACCAGTGGCTAAGCCGTGCCCTGTACGCTAATATAATTTACGGCACCCTTAGGTCGTATATCATATGTCCCATGGCGTAATACCATCTATGACATTATACAGTTAACAGGAGCACTTAGTCCCATCACAAATACATAATCGAGTGCAGTTTTCTTACCTTTGGATTTGCTAGCTTTGTTCGATTTGATCCTCAAGCACGATCCCTCTTGAGCCCTAGGGCACACCTAGTCACATCCATAGATCAAAATCATCACCAAACCTCAAATCCAAAACCTAGCCTCGGGACCAATCCCGAGCCCTTGAAAATAACCCAAAAACTATTTTCTGGAGACAGGGTAGCGCTAAAACGCTCTTTGGAGGGCGCTATAGCGCTACAAACAAAACCAAAAACACCTCAGAACACTTGGCCTAGCGCTACAGCGGCCAAAGGCTAGCACTGTAGCGCTAGTCACAGAACAGCACCCTTTCATTTTTTTTCCTCCTTCGATTTTCCCGAGCCAAACTTTACCAAAACTTTTCCAAACTTCAACCAAACTTAAAAAAAAGCTTATCAACATCCTCCACTCATCCCAAGCATCCAAAATACACATAACCTAATCACATGCATCCCTAAACATAGAATTCACTATGGCTGGACCCAAAACTCAGAAACTCAATGAAACCACAGAAATCACAAAACTTAAGCTTGGGTTCCTTACCTCTGATGGATGAGCTTAGCCTAGGTTGTGTCCCACTCTTGCTTAGCCTTCTCCTCCTCAAATCTTCACCCTCAACTCCCTAGAATTTCCACAGAATTTTTCTTAGGAAAAACTAGCTCAACATCAATACTAGAACTGAAAACTACCCTAAAGCTTACCTCAAATAAATGGATTGCCCTTGCCAATTCTTCAGGTCACACCAAGGAATCTAGCCTTAAGCTTTACTCTGGCTTTCCCTGAGTTTCTGCTCCAAAACCTCAAGAATTGATGGAGGAAAGCCTAAACCGATGGAGAGAAAAAACAGATTTCTAATTCCATTTCTTTTCTTCCTTTCCTTTCTTTTCTTTCCTTCAGAATTCCAGCCCCTTCTACAAATTCCACTAAGTATAAAACTTTAATAATACCTATCTTTTATAAGCCAAATGACCACAAACCCTCCCATAATTTCCTAAGCCTTTTAATCCACCTAGGGGCATTTTGGTCATTTCACCCAATTCCCGCTAATTCCTCTTGTGTCTCTAGTATTTACCACTTACTTCCCGACACCTAACTAATCACCAATTATATTCCTCAATGTCAAAATTGACCCCAATATACTCTCTAAATTCCTAGAAATACCCCAGGCTTGCCCCGAGCCGGGTATGAATCCCCGCTGTGACTTTTTCGCTAAACCGCTCTCTAGGATCGTCTCGAGCCACAGATTACAAATATATCCACGTAATAATCTGCTCTCATCAATTTATCACATATATAAACAATTATGCCCTCAACAGGCGAAAATTACAATTATGCCCTTGTAACCTAATGAGGGCCTACATGCATACTAATACACATAGTCATGCATCACAAATATTCAAATAATCATATATCATGCATTTAATCATTAAATCACATATAATCTAATTATGCCCTCCCGACGCACTAATCAAGGCCCTTAAGCCTTATTAGTAAATTTGGGCCGTTACAATTATCCCCTCCTAATGAGAATTTCGTCCTCGGAATTTACCTGAATAACTCGGGATACTGATCCCGCATCGTTGTCTCAAGCTCCCAGGTCGCTTCCTCGACCCTACTATTCCTCCATAACACCTTAACAAGAGGAATTGTCTTATTCCGTAGTACTTTGTCTTTTCGATCCAAGATCTGAACCGGTTGTTCTTCATAAGCTAGATCTGACTACAATTCCAAGTCTTAATACCTTAACACATGAGTCACATTAGAGACGTACTTCTGGAGCATAGAAACATGGAATACGTCATGGACTCCTGACAACGATAGTGGCAAGGCTAACCTGTAAGCCACTTGACCAATCCTTTCCAGGATCTCAAAAGGTCCGATGAACCTAGGGCTTAGCTTGCCCTTCCTACCAAACCTCCTCACCCCTCGCAATGGTGAAACTCGAAGGAACACGTGGTCCCCAACCTGGAACTCCACGTCCCTACGCCTGGGATCAGCATAGCTTTTCTGTCTGCTCTGCGAGGCGAGCATCCTAGCTCAGATCTTTTCTATAGCTTCACTTGTCCTCTGAACAATTTCTGGTCCCAAATACTTCTTCTCACCCATCTCATCCCAATGAATGGATGATCTACACTTCCTCCCATATAACATCTCGTAGGGAGCTACTCCAATCGTTGATTGGTAACTATTGTTATACGAAAATTCAATCAAGGGAAGATACTTACTCCATGACCCTTCAAAGTTGATCACGCATGCTCTGAGCATATCTTCCAACACCTGAATCGTCCTCTCAGACTGTCCATCAATCTGAGGATGAAAGGCTGTACTGAACTTCAACTGAGTTCCCATAGCCTTCTGCAAACCACTCCAAAACTTGGAAGTAAAGATAGGATCCCGGTCTGACACTATAGACTTAGGAACCCCATGGAGATGTACGATCTCCCTCACATACAACTCAGCATACTGATCCATAGTATATGTCGACCTCACTGGAAGAAAATGGGCTGACATGGTGTACCTGTCCACTATCACCCACACCGAGGCATGTAGCCCAACCATCCTGGGGAAACCTCCCACAAAATCCATCATGATATCCTCCCATTTCCACTAGGGAATACCCAAAGGCTGAAGCAACCCTGCTGGTCGCTGATGCTCAGCTTTCACCTGTTGACAGGTTAAGCATCTGGCTACGTACTCCACCACATCCTTCTTCATCCCGGGCCACCAATATAACATCCGTAGATCCTGGTACATCTTCGTGGTACCTGGATGAAGTGAGTACGGCGCCGTATGAGATTCATCCAATATCTCTCGTCTAATCCCCTCATCAGCTGTAACACAAATCCGCCCCTGATACCGAAGTAAACTAACCTCAGAAATAGAATTGTCCTTAGCTACTCCCGCTAAGGCATTCTCTCTAACCTCCTATAACTGAGTGTCTACCAACTGTCCCTCTTTAATACGCACTAGCAGGGTCGACTATAGAGTAATATTGGCCAACCGGCCCACCACCAATTCTATCCTTGCTCTAACCATCTTATCAGCTAACTCTCTTGAGATCTGGGTAGAACTGTATATCTGACTTGGGCCTCTCCGGCTCAATGCATCCGCCACTACATTGGCTTTCCCCGGATGATAAAGAATATCACAATCATAATCTTTCACCAACTCTAGTTAACGTCTCTGTCTCATGTTCAGGTCCTTCTGTGTAAAGAAATACTTCAAACTCTTGTGGTCAGTGTATACCTCGCATTTCTCCCCATACAAATACTTGTGGTCAGAATCTTGTGAGCTGCGGTCCCCATTCTTCACACTTTGTAACACTTAGGTCCTAAAAGTTGATTTTGTATCAGCTAGGTCCTTAAATGCTATCTTTGCTTATTTTTTCTTTGAAAATACATAAAAAAAAAATATAAAATAAATGGTGAATCATTCTTAAAATATTTGGACATTTAATTTATGACAATGACACACATGACATGAGAAAAAAATAGTTTCATGGCAATTTTAAAAATATTTAATATTTTTATAAATTAAATTAATGTTTTAATAAAAAGAATACTCTTACCTACAACAGTGTTTTATAATTAATATTAATAACTATGTTATCTCGATTATCTTGATATTATCAATTTTTATTATGTTCATGCTTTTTTATTTCATAAATTCTTTTTAAAACTTAATAATAGTGTATATAAAGTTAATTATGTGCATATATATATATGATTAGTTATAAGTTTCATTATAAAACAAATAAAAAATAAATATGTATATTATAAATATTGATAATCTCGTGATAGTTTAGTTATTAATATTAAAAATTTGTAGGTAAGAATTTTTTAAATGAAAAACTAATTTAATTTATAAAACCATTAAATATTTTAAAAATGTCATGAAAATATAATTTTGTTTCAATGTCATGTTTCGTATTGTTATAAATTAAGTCGTCCAATTTTTTTTAAGATTGCTTCACTATTTTTTTATATTTTATTTGTGTATTTTGAAATAAAAAAGAAACAAAAATATCATTTAGAGACCTAACTGATATGATTTGAAAATATTGGGGACCTAACTGATACAAAATCAACTTCTGGGACCTAAGAGTTACAAATTGTAAAGAATGGAGATTGCAGCTGAAAAAAAAAACCATGGCTTAAATGTAGTATGAAAAGCATGCACCCCTATCGAGCCAGTCAAAATAGAACTTAAAACGATGATAAAATGGGATATATTTATTAACATTTAATTAAATAGCTTACCACATCATCGACACACGACCGGGGTGTCTCCCACGTCAGAAACCATGCTGGATCGTAACACTCTGTCTTCACATCCCTTGGAGTCTTATTTGGGATGTTTCCAAGCAGCCGTTTGTAGAATGTCCTATACTACTTGGCAGCTGGCCTCTTGAGAGGGTCAAGCACCAATGCCTCCTCTGTATCTGCAATAGCATCAGTGCGAGGTATCTTCCTCATTGGATCAGTGTAGTCTTTAAACCGTTCTGGCCTTCAACTTCTCCTCTTAAACTAAACCTCAGGCACCTCCTCAGGGTTGACAATAATGACTCTCGAAATCATAGCATCAGGTGTCACAACAATGGTGGGAGGAATGGATTGATCAAGTTCAAAGTAATCTAGAATATAAAGTGACTTTGATTCTTAATCTGCTCTGGAGTCCCTCGGTTGTTCCTTAATAAATGTCAGGATCTGACTAACTGCGTCCATGATCACTGACTCGCTATTCAGAAGGGTCTCCTTTCGACCCTCGACTCTCTCCAACCACTGCATCAACTCTTTTATATTTGCTAGAACAGGGGCTAGGGTTGCAGAAGGGGCGGCGGGAGCAGTGGGACCTGCAACGTCCTCCGCCTCAGGGACAACAACATAAAAAATCTTCGCTACATGGGAAACTGGAGAAACTATCTCGACCACTTTCTCAAAATCCATGGCCGCCTCCTTCTCCCCATCAAACTCCTTAGGACCCTGGCCATGTCCGAGATACAAGGGAACATCTCCTAGAGTCAAGGAGTTGTAATAATTGACCTCTATTAGTCGGGGCTTCAACAACGGAAGGACGATCAACTGCAAACAATATAAAACACTGATTTAATTCAAATACTTGTAAAAAGATAAACATATAGCTAAATGTAATTGATTAACGCCAATCAAATATAACTTACATTTCCCTTTGATAACATCAGTGAGAGGACAACCTTTGTGAAATCCTTAATCTTTCGGTGTGACCAACTAAGTATCATCAGAACCATATTTCTCGAGCTCACAAAAAACTTTGTCGTAAGCTACAAAATGGCCTCATATGCCCAATATTGTATTGTCTGGGCATAACCATAAAAACTGTAATTCAACTATTGTTGCACATTGTCATCCTTCTTCTTTTCATAGTTAGCCTTCTGGCAGTGCATGTTCTTCTTACAAGAATATAAAAGCCTCTTGTAAGAGAACCTCACCCATGGATAGCTGAAGAAGTAGTTTATGCCCTCAACAATTTTCAGTATATCTCACCATATATTTAATTTTCCCTCTATGACATTAAGAACCCTCTCAACCAACAAACAAATACCCAGCTTATACACATATTGGACAACAGTACAAGTTTTGAACACATTCTCCAACTGTAGGACCTTTACTTTCTCAAGATCATTGAAATACTCCTTTATCAAGTGGTCATTGGTCAGACGCTCATCCAACCCTGCTTGTGACGGTGCAGAACTAAAATTCAACCTCGTCTCCAGAGCAAACTCTTCCACGCCGAATCTACAAGACTTGGAGCCCAAAAAGAAATACACCTCATCTTCTTTTGGACTTACTATTTTCCTCAACATCAACTAATGTACTCCTGAGAAATGAAACTCTGAAGCCAAGAAGAAGTGCTTGAAAGGGGATTCCTTAGCCCTTTCTATCAAGTCCAGTTCCACAAACCTTTTATTAATATCAACAAAAGTCCTACCACCCCTATATGTGACTCAGCCAGGAAAGTGATCTTGAAACGAAACAAACAACAACGACATCTGCATCGACACATGAAATTTTTTTGTAAGAGAATAGAATGTTAAACAGAATCAGGAAAAAATTAAAAAAAAATATATAAGAAAACTGAATTAAACACTGTCATCAAGCTATAATATAACCCTGTCGAGCCAGTATCGAGCCTATTGAGGAAATGATAATTTTTCTATATAAAGAACCATCGAGCATGCATCAAGCTACAATCAAGCCTATTGAGCAACATCATCCCTAAAACTATCGAGGCTATTAAGACATTGTCGAGCCTATCGAGAAAAGCATAATATGTCTCCATAAAGAACTATCGATATGCATCAAGCTACAATCAAACCTATCGAGCAACATTATCCATAAAACTATAAAGACTATTGAGCAATTGTTGAGCTCCTATTGATCCTATCATTGTAGCACAGACCACAGACCCATCGAGCAATTTATATTCTTCATATCGAGCACCTTTTGAGCTTCTATCCAAGAATTCATACTACCCTATCGAGCATACTATCGAGATACCATCGAACCTATCAAGCCACTAGTTCAAACCATAAAGAAAAGCCCACAAAATTGATGAACTCATTCCACAGTTCACATATTCAACATGCATTTCGCTTAAAATGGACTAGGGTTAGAGATGTAACCTTTTCTTGTTGTCGTGCGAGGAAAAATGTGTCGTGGGTCTCAAGTTCGAAGGGAATGAGTTACCGTGGATCTCGGGAAGATGTAGGTCAACAAAGTTAAAGGAGATGGGGGAGATGAGTCACTTGAGATTGTAAAGACCCAACTAACTAAAAGACCTTGAATCTTTAAACAAAAAATACTAGGACATACTACTATCTTTTGGATATATATATATATAAAATAATAGACTTTATTATAGAAAATCCAAAACACGGGATCCCATTGTTATTACATAAAAACAAAACCTTTAATTAAATGTTCAAATACTAAATGCGAAAATCATAAATACATAAATAAGATTCAAATGTCAACGTCATCCTCGATTGATTCCATCGGTCTATTTCTTTAGTCTTCTCCCAATACACATGCCAAAGCCACCTAGAATCCATCCCGCCTTCCATATTCATTTACATACACCATCTAAATAAAAAGGAATGAGCCTAATGCCCAGTAAGGAAAAACTACTAACGCATAACATAAAACGTAAGACGTACAAACATAAAGCATAAAATATAAGACTACAAATTAATGGCCAATAAATCATTACTATAGTATGTGATAAAAACCATCCAAGTCCTCTTGCTACAATTTAGAGGTAGGTTTAAACACAACTATACTCTATGATAATGATAAAAATCTCAGGATTTGCTATCTATATAACCATATTTCCCAAGCGACTACAAACATAAGAAAAACAACATACATACATACATACATACATACATACATACATACATACATACATACATACACATCATTTAAACATAATCATAACACATAGAATTTAACTTATTTTCCTTACCAAAATCGGGGTATTGGAGACAAGTGCGGGATTGGAAACTCGTAAAATCAAATAGTAAAACCATAAGTTTCCCAAAGAAAAGAAGATGAAAAGAAGATCTAAACCATCGAGATAAGACCTTATTGAAAACCTGAAGTTTCAAGGAAAATCAAAAAATTAACAAAAAGCCATTATAACAAGTTAGGATTTGAAGAAAAACCAAAGAATAAGAAGAATAGCAATGAACTAAACCTGAGAATAAAGAGTACCTTAGATAGCTTAGAACTTCAATCTACACCTCAATACAAAATCACACTCTAGCTTACTTCCCATGTGTTTAGGATACCTTAGAATTGAAAGATTTTAACCCCAAAACCCTAGTGTTTTTCTCTATAACAATTTTAGCAGCTTAGAGGCTCTGAGAAGTGTTTGAAAGATAATGCAAATGACTTAGTGAAGGGTTCTAGATATAGAGTTCAAGAAGTTAAACTAACTCCCATTAAAATGAATAAATCAATGACGAAAAATTGAATTTTCTACTCAACAGATGCCTAAAACTTGGTCAAAATCGTTCAAGAGCAAGTACAAGTTGTTGAGGGTCATTTCTAGCTCGGATTCCATGGACTTTTAAAATATGCAAGTGGAGTTGATATATCGCCTCCCCCATATTCCCGAGGGTCCATGGTTTTGTTCATGCTAAGTCGACGTGTTTTCCTTATCATCATAGGTGATATATCGACCCCTATAGCAGCAATATATCGACTTACGCTAATATATTAAACACATTTTTTCACACTTTCAGCACACTTGAAGTTGTTTAAACAACTTTGACTAAGTAATTCAAGATCCTAACATCTAAGGGAAGGTTCTAGACTTCCTAGGTTTATCCTTGATTAATTTATTCAGCTAAAATCTTTAAATCCTTAATAATCATACATGTGACAAATGTCACATCCTTAATTATTCTATCTAAACCTTAGGTTATAATGAATAATATTTCTAGGACCAGCTATATTAATACAACCTTGTGATAAAATTAATATTTCTAAACTATAGGTTAAACTTATAAAGTCCCTAACTATCTCTATGAGTTTCCAAATAAATCTTGGCTTGAACCAATAATCACGAAAACTAAAATACTACAGCACAAGCTACTACTATCTAACTAAGTAAAATTCTGAGACGCTACAATTCTCCCCTACTTAAAAGAATTTCATCTTGAAATTTACTTACCAAACAATTTCGGATACCGTGCTCGGATGTCATCCTCCTATTGCCACATTGCCTCCCATTTTTTACTATTACTCCATAAGACCTTGAGTATCAAAATACTCTTAGACGGTAATTCCTTCATCCCATTCTCTAGGATGCTAACCGATCATTCCTTACAACTTAGGTATTTCTGAAGTGCTAACTTATCATACTTGAGAATGTGGGATGGGTCTGACACATGTCTACGCAACATCGAGATGTGAAATACATTGTGGCTATTTGTTAGAACTGGCGGTAGGGCTAATCTATATGCTACTGGTCCCACCTTGTCCAATATCTCAAAAGGACCTATAAATCAGGGACTACGTAGGCCTTTCTTCCCAAACTGCTTCACTTATTTCATAGGAGATATTCTTAAGAAGACTTGATCTCAGACTTTCAATTCCATATCTCATTGCTTGGCATCTGCATAACTCTTTTATCGACTCTGAGCAGCGAGCATACTCTTTCTATTCTGTTCCACCGCGTCTTGAGCCTTTCTAATAGCCTCGAGTCCAAGAAGTTGCCTTTCTCCTACCTTGTCCCAATGTAACGGTGACTAACATTTCCTTCCATAAAGTAGCTCATAGGGTGCCATACCCATAGTTTCCTGGTAGCGATTATTATAGAAGAATTCTATAAGTGGCAAATACATACTCCACGATCATCCGAAGTCTAGTACGCAAGCGTGAAACATATCTTCTAAAATATGTATGGTATGCTCAGACTTATCTTGGTACCTATGGCTTGTTATAAGTTTCCCCAAAATCTTGATGTGCACACTGATCCTGTATCGGATACTATGGTCTTATGGATTCCATAGAGTCGTACAATTTCTCAAGCATAAATGTCTGTGTACTGGTCCGCAGTGTACGTAGTCTTGTCAGACATGAAGAGAGCTGACTTGGTGAGTCTATCTACCACAACCCAAGCCGAGTCGTGTTGCTTACTTGTTCGTGGTAATCCTGTCACGAAGTCCATGGTTATGTCTTCCCACTTCCATTCTTGAATACTAAGCAGTTGCAATAAGCTTGCGGGTATCTGGTGTTCTGCATTTACTTGCTGCCATATAAGGCATTTGGACACATACTCTGCTACATCTTTCTCCATTCCCGGCCACCAATATAGTGCCTTGAGTTCATGAGTCATCTTGGTAGTCCCCGAGTGAACTTAGTATGGGGTAGTGTGTGCCTTTTCTAAAATCTTCATCTTAATTCCATAGTCATTCGGCACGCATACCCGGCCTTTATATTTCAAGAGCCCCTATCCTGATATAGAGAAATCTGCAGCCTTGCCTTATTTGAATGCAGCAATATGTGATAATAATGTGTCATCATTCCTTTGCCTGATATATATATATCATCTAGTAAATTCGATTGGATGGACAAGTTAGCCAGTTGACCCATGACTATTTCTATTCCAGCATTAATAAGCTTTTGTTGAAGCGACTTTTCAATTACAAAAAATGCTACCAGATTTCCTAGTAACTCTTCTGACTTAATGCATCTGCAACTACATTTTCCTTTCTTGGGTGGTATAGGATTTTGCAGTCATAGTCCTTTTCTAGTTCCAACCACCTGTGATGCCTCATATTGAGCTCTTTTTGCGTGAAGAAATATTTTAAGCTTTTGTATTTTGTATAGATCTTACACTGTTCTTCGTAAAGATAGTGGCGCCAGATTTTCAGTGTGAATACCACCGCCGCCAACTCTATATCGGTTGTTGGATAGCGTTGCTCGTATTACCTCAGTTGTCTTGAGGCATAGGCTATCACCTTTTTATTTATCATCTACACATAGCGTAAACCTTGCTTGCATGCATCATAGTATGCTACAAACTTGTTGTTGGGTGTCGGTTTGCAAAGTACTAGTGCTAAGCATAATTTATCTTTGAGCAACTGGAAGTTTTCTTGACATTTATCCATCTAGTTGAACTTTTGTTGTTTCCGGATCAGGTTAGTAAGCGGAGTGGCTATCTTAGAAAAGCCTTCTACAAATCTCTGATAATAGCCTGCTAGCCCAATAAAACTTCTAACTTCTGGCACATTCTTAGGTCTTGGCCAATCCTTCACAATCTCCACTTTATTTGGGTCTACTGGAACTCCATCCTTGGATACTATGTGGTCGAGGAACGCTACTTGTGGTAGCCAAAATTTGCATTTCTTGAACTTGGCATAAAGTTGGTGGTCCTTTAGTCGCAGCATTGTCAGTCTTAAATGATCCTCGTGCTCGACTTCGTCCTTGGAGTACACCAATATATCTTCAATGAATACCATAATTAATTTTTCCAAGTAAACCTTGAAGACTTGATTCACTAAGTCCATAATTGCGACTGAAGCGTTGGTAATACCAAAAGACATAACTAGGAACCCGTAATGTCCGTATCGAGTCCTAAAAGTCATCCTTGGTATATCTTCTTCCCTTACCTTGAGCTGGTGATAACCAGGTCGTAGATCAATCTTTGAAAATAGGATCGCTACTCATAGTTGCTCAAATAATTCATCGATCTCGGGTAGCGAGTACTTGTTCTTAATTGTCACCTTGTTCAGCTCACGGTAATCGATACACATCTGCATGTTTCCATCCTTCTTCAAAAATAGAATCGGTGCCCCCCATGGCGAATGCCTCAATCTGGGTAATCCCAAGTCTAAGAGCTCTTGTAACTGTGTTTTTAACTCCTCGAGTTTTGTAGGTGCCATCCAGTAAGGTTCCTTTGAGATAGGCTCAGTTCTCGGTAGTAGTTCGATTGTGAAGTCAATTTCCCCAAGTAGGAGGTAACCCTGGTAAGTCGTCAAGAAATATCTCTAGAAATTCATTTATAATGTGGACATCTCCAACATTTAATGGGATTACCTATGCCACATCCGTGATGCTTGATAAGAATGTGTGACATCCTTTCTCTATCATCCTTTGAGCTTTGAGAGATGAGATAAGCGGTGTCCGTAGTCCTGAAACCTTTCCCATAAAACATAGTTTCTGACCCTTAGGAGTTTCAAAGATCACTTGCTTGCGCCTACAGTCAATGGTTGCGACATGTCTTGCTAACTAGTCCATGCTCAGTATTACATCGAATTCCTTGATCTCTAGCTCTATCAGGTATCCTTCTAGCTCCGTGCCCTCGACTTTGATCGATACTCCTCATACTATTCGTGATGATAGAACAATTTATCCTGAAGGTAGCTCCATAATAAACCTAGTTCAAAATCTTTCACAAGGTTTGTCTAGTTTTTTTATCGTTCCTAATGAGATATATGAGTGTGTTGCTCCTAAATCAAACAATACAGAACTTATATTATGGAGGATAGGAAGTTGACCTGTGACCACCTTGTTACTAGTTTCAGCTTCTCCCTGGGTCAAGGAGAAGACTCTGGCTAGATCCATCTTGTTATCCATCTTTTCTTCAATTTTGAGCTGCGGAAAATCTCTTTTTCGATGACCTTCCTGGCCATAATTGTAGCAACCCTTTCTATTTGTACGACACTCCCCAGTATGTCATTCTGGCACTTGGAGCACTGAGGGTATCCTCATAACCCGACCTGTTATTACCATTACTAGTATGTGCTCTTTTGTCAGCGTCAATCTGCTTATTATTGGGATGCTTTCTTTTCTGCCCATTATTGCTATGGTAATTGTTGTTGTGGTTTCGGCCATTCTAAGTCTGATTCTATTGCTTGGTTTCAGACTTGGTTGCCTCATCCTTGCTAATATTTTCTTGGAGCCTTTCCACCTCTATAGTCATTTCTAGAACATCGACGTAAGAAGTGGTTCCAGGGTTTTCAAGCTTGACCCCTAATTCAATCTTGGGTCTAAGTCCCCTGGTAAACTTGGTAACCCTAAAGTAGTCATTCAAGACTACTTGACTACCTGGTAAATTGAGCGTACTCGACTACCGTCAAATTGCCTTATTTCAAACTGGAAAACTTTTCCACCCTCGTAGCGATGACTGCAGAGTTGTAGTACTTTTTGTGAAATAGCTCCACAAATATGGCCCAAGTCATGGTGGTGATATCATGAGTCTAGTGTACCAAATCCCACCAGATTCTGGTATCCTTCTTCAATAGAGAAGAAACACAAGATATGTGATCTGCGTTGTCGAGTTCATGTGTGCCAAAATCAACTCTACATTCCTGAGCCATTCTTCAGCCTCAAGGGGTCGGTTGTCCCTTCAAAATTTGGAGTGTGCTGCTTACGAAAACGCTCGTAGACTTTCTCTATGTATTGAGCTGAATAAGGCGTGTAGTTTTCCATCGGCCATCCCCCATATGGATATCCTACATTCTGTTCTTGCTGGGGTACTTGAGTCGTTGGTTGAGGCTGTGGCTGAGACTGCGGCTAAGGTTGTTGTCATTGTCGCTGCAGTAGTTCTTCTACTTATTACCGTAACTGGATAATCTCAGTGTTGTCCTCAATCGGAGGTGGTGCCCTTGGACTGGAAGGGCCTCATGAGTCTCATTGGCAGTGCTGGGGGCATTTCCATTCATGGGTGCAGACCTTCAGAGCGACATCTTCAGCAAAGTTCTAGCAGTTGACAAAATACGTTAGAACTTACCCTAATAGTTTCAAAGGCAAAACTTAGTCTAAGCAAAAATAACATGAACCTATCATTTATGATTTCTTATGAGAAAATGTATGTAAGTCAACTTTATGAATTAGGGTGTGTTTCTACCATAGACTATTAGGCCATCTTTATTATTTTTTAAGTCTGTTTCTAACCACCCTATATGACTTAATTCTCAGGCTCGAAACTTGTCATTGTTCCAAAGTTAACCATATTGAGGGAAGGTTGTGATCAGTAAAATCATTCCCACTATTATGGCCCCCTAAACTTTCAATACAGAACATGGTCCATTGATTTGTATCCACCCTCACTGAACTCAGTCATTATTTATTTAATTTGTTCTAAATTAATTATGTAATAAAAAAAATTCAAATTCAAACATTCCATTCAAAAATAACAACTTTATTCATTTAGAAAAAGATTTTCACTTATTACAATAATAATTCAAAATAAGTAAAGAAACAATGCTAATAATAACTAGGGTAAAATTTCTAAAAATCAGGATCTTTTACATCTGACCCTTCATCTAGCATATCATCGGTTATTTCCTCATCATCATTAGTATCATAAGCCTCGAAACTACCACGGGGAATATTCATTAGGATATTGTTCTTTTGTTCATTGGTAAATTGAATCTCAATCCTATAGGTGAACCTAAGTATAAGAAAATAATATCTCATGGCTATCAGTAAGTCATCTTCATTATCTCTAGTTTCCCATAATTCTTCCAATTTTGAAACCTAGGAAGGAAAATCTTTAAAAAGCCTAATGACTAGGACATATTGTTCGATGACTCTAATCATATTTTTCCTAGTGATTTGATGGTGAACTATCTCCTTGTGAAATTTGACCAATCTTTGAGTGATTCTTTCAAGCACTCCTACTGTATCCCTTGGCTCTCTATCCATTTTCAATGACTTAATGGCTCGGATATCTTGATAAGTCAAAGCTCCGTTCATTTTTTATTGAAAACATAATGACTAGAACATTAGATTTTTAACATAAACATAATATTCATAACATAAACACTTACAATGGCATTAGATCCGAAGCTTTTGTGTGTGTATCAAGAAGAACTTCATGCATACGAACAGTGGCTCTTGTACCAACTTTAAAGACCCGACTAACTAAACCACCTCAATTATTTAAGAAACTACTAAGACATACTACTATCTTTTGGATATATATATATAAAAATAATAGACTTTATTATAGAAAATCCAAAACATTAGATCTCATTGTTTTTACATAAAAACAAAACTTTTAATTAAATGTTCAAATACTAAATGCAAAAATCATAAATACATAAATAAAAGACTCAAATGTCAACGTCATCCTCAATCAATTCCATTAGTCCATTTCTTTAGTTCTCTCCCAATACACATGCAAAAGTCACCTAGAATCTTTCCCACATTCCATATTCATTTACTTGCACCATAAATAAAAAGGAACGAGTCTAATGCCAATAAGGAAAAACTACTAAAGCATAACATAAAATGTGAGACGTAAAAACATAAAGCATAAAACATAAGACTAAAACTTATTGGCCATTAACTCATTACCGTAGTATGTGATAGAAATCATCTAGGTCCTCTTGCTACTATTTAGAGGTAGGTTTAAACACAACTATACTCTATGATAATGATAAAAATATCGGGAATGGCTTATCTGCTATCTAAGCAACAATATTTCCCAAGAGACTAGAAACATAAAAAAAAAAACACAACATACATACATACACATAGTATATAAACATAATCATAACACATAAAATCTAACTTATTTTCCTTACAAAAATCGAGCTATTGGTGACAAGTGCGGGATTATAAACTCCTAAACCTAAACAGTAAAACCATAAGTTTCCTAAAGAAAAGAAGATGAAAAGAAGATCTAAACCATCGAGATAAGAACTTACTGAAAACCTTAAGTTTCAAGGAAAATCAAACACCTAACCAAAAGCCATTATAAGAAGTTAGGATTTGAAGAAAAAGAAAAGGATAAGAGGAATATTAATGAACTAAACTTGAGAATAAAGAGTACCTTAGAAAGCTTAGAAATTAGATCTACACCTCAATACTAAAATCACACTCTAGCTTACTTCCGAAGTGTTTAAAAAAACTTAGATTTGAAAGCCTTTAACCCCAAAACCGTAATGGTTTTCTCTATAACAATTTTAGCAGCTTGGAGGCTCTGAGAAGTGTTTGAAAGATGATACAAAAGGATGACTGAAGGGTCCTATTTATAAAGTTCAAGGAGTGAAACCAACTCCCATTACAATGAATAAATACATGAATAAAATTGAATTTTCTGCTCAACAGATGCCCAAAACTCGGTCAAAATCGTTAAAGAGCAAATCCAAGTTATTGTGGGATGTTTCTAGTTCGGATTCCACAGACTTTCAAAATATGCAAGTAAAGCTGATATATCACCTCCCCCATATTCCCGAGGCTCCGTGGTTTCGTTCATGCGAAGTTGAAGTTTTTTCCGTATCATCATGGGCGATATAACGGTCCCTATAGCTGCGATATATCGGCTTACGTTGACATATTAAACATGTTTTTGTGCACTTTCATCACACTTGAGTTGTTTAAACGACTTTGATTGAGTATTACGAGATCCTAACATCTGAGGGGAGGTTCTAGACTTCCTAGGTTTATCCTTGATTAATTTATTCATCTAAAATCCTTAAATATCCTTAATAAGCATACATGTGACAAATGTCACATCCATAATTATTCTATCTAAACCATAGGTAATAATAAATATATTTCTAGGAAAAACTATATTAATCAAACCTTATGATAAAATAATATTTCTAAACTATAGATTAAACTTATAAAATCCATAACTATCTCTATGAGTTTCCAAATAAATCTTGGCATGAACCAATAACCACAAAAACTAAAATACTACAGCACAAGCTACTACTATCTAACTAAGTCATATTATGAGACGCTACAGAGATGCTTGACGGGGGTGGCGCTCGACGGGATTTTGGGGTTTCTTGTTTGGTCAGAGAAAGAGACACTACTTCAAAAAATGTCATTTATGTCAGTCAAATGCGTGAGTCAACGTAGTTGACTAACGTAGTTAACCAAGAATTTGTGTTGACGGTGAGAACTATTCAATGATATAGGATTAGAAAACATAAAATGTATTGCAAAAACTATGTAGAAAGAAGATATTGAAGGAGATAGATGCAGAACTACAATGGAGCAAACATTTTATATTCCTTAATTGTCTGAGCATACAAAGAATTTTCCAACCCCTTTGCTAAAGGGATGAAGATCTATTTATAGTGGAGCTCTAATGGCTCCTGATACATTGGGGTCCCAGGGGACAAGATTGTACATAGGTACACTATCAGGGTAGTGGCACAAGTCATTCTGGAGCAGAAGGTTGTAGTATGGCCCTAGTACATGGTCACAGGTATGCAGGTAGTGCCTCCACTCTATGTACAAATTCGTACCACCACTACTTGTCTAATACAAATGTCAAGGTCACGCTTCTGTCCTCCTCATGATCATGCATCTCGTACCCATACACGTACACATACCTTGTACCTAAAGATTGTTCTCATATTTCCATGACATGTATTTTCTCTAGGTTCTTCCATATTCTGCTAAGTGTAGGAAAGCTTGTGAGTTATCATGAATGATATACTCAGTCGTCCTCATCACTCTTGGCATGACACCAAATAATTGTTGGGTCTTTCTTAGTGTTCCTTGTACACCCATTCAAGAAGTTTCAGACTTTATACATCGAGAGAAGCCATGGTGTGAAGGTACCTCGCTGGTGGAACCTACTATAGGGAAGGAAGTTGGGACTCCTCAATGAGGCAGTGGATGTACAAGTGCACGTGGGAGGCCTGGAAAGGGCCTTGCATAGCGAAGACGACACAACAAGGTGTAAGGGTGCCTTGCTCAGGCGCGCGTAGAAGGCCTCACATGGGCCTCGCATAGCAAGGATGGCACCAGCAAGGTTTAAGGGTACCTCACGTAGGCGCATGTGGGAGGCTTGGCAAGGGCCTTGCATAGCAAGGGTGGCCTCTCAAAGGCCATACGTCTGAGTGCTTAATCGTGGTGCAAGGATAACCTAGGCTCTTGCACAGCAAGACATGAGAGGTCCATATAGTGCCTCGCATAACGAGGCACTCTCTTTGTCTGAAGGTTTTAATGCACATATTCAAGCTAACAGGATATGAAAGGACTAGTGAGAGCCTTGTATAATGAGGCAACCTTCTTGGCCTAACTACTGTAACGTAAGGATGGCTTTGCTAGGGCCTTACATAGAAAGACCGATCCTTTGAGGAGCCTTTGTACATTAACCTTAACGCATGGGAGGGCCTTTTATTAGGGATACAACCCAACGAGTTGGATCTTACACAGCGAGACACTTTCCCATGGGGTCCTTGTGCTTATAAGAAACTTTGGATAATGAGCATTGCCATTCGATTAGTTGGTGTCGCTTGTGGAGTAGATTTCCCCATATTCATAGTTACCTTATGGCTTTAGCAATTTTCCTACATTCACACTTTCCCCCGAGTCTATGAGCACACTTTCAAGTGTGTTTGTAGACTCTTTCATATGTTTTTCGTGTGATATGTATGGTGCTCATGCTTGGTCTTCCTTGAATGGGCGTGGAAGACTCTCTTTTTGAATGTTATCTTATGGTGAATGAGGAATTAAAAAATTCCCTTTGGTGGTGTGTTTCCTTGTAGTTTATATAGAAATGCAAAAACCAACTAGCTTTGGTGGTGATCCAAGTGTGTCCTTAAGATTGAATAAGGGACAACCATTTCTAAGCGCAGATCCCAAGGTTGACAAGGTTCTTGATCTCCACCATTAACCCTAGACTTGATCCAAGGGCTTGGAAGTCTTGGCTCTCCTTATAAATACATCAATGCTTGGATTCATTTTTGACACCAAAACTTACTCAGCCTAGTGGTATCTCATTGAGGCTATTTCTGAAGGCTCCAAAGTTTTATCCTCCACTGAAGCACTCATGAGGTAGTTTTTTACCCTTTAAATTCATCTCCTCTTCCTTTTTTTTTTCTTGAACTTATTTTTCTTTCTTCTTGACCATAGATCTTGAAGGGATTGTTATCCCTGCTTTGAACCTGGTAGCCTGCGATCATGTGGTGAAGGTCCTGGTTGTGTCGGCTTCATTCAAGCAGTCATGTAGCCTTTTCACTGAGGGCAATCTCTATTCGTACAAGTTTCTGTCTCTAGACCAACTCATTTCCTTGTGCTCAGTCTCATCCAAGTCTACCATCCTGGATACCATAGACAATGATGAAGACTATCACTACTCCGATGGTGACTTGATGGATACCAAGGATGAGGTTGAGGTTGTGTCTGAGAACTACTCTTGTTTAAGATCCTTGGCTAATCTGGTTGGGTGTGTTGTTGATGATGGATGCACCGATGATGCCACTTCTTGGATCCTGTCGCTGGTAGTAGGTGGCGAGTTTGCTTTCAACACCCATCCTCCTACTCCTCCTATCCCGAAGAGGAATTTCATCTTTCCTTCCTTTGACGATACTCTTCAACCCTTGAGTGCATTTGGGATAGGTGTCTTCGGGTGCCTCCCTTCCTCAAGAGCTGACTCTGCACCCCTCTGCTCCTCGTGCCTCCGTGGATGAATCAGGACCTTCCCGGTCCCCTTACTTATCTAGGCGTGCTTTCACTTCCCAAGGGCATCCTTTGGCGACTCAGTATGATGAGCCCATGAGCCACTACATTGAGAATATTTCCGAAGGCGAGTAGGGGTCTATGTATGATATTCAAGACCCCGAGTTGGGTAAGGCTTATACGCGAGCCTCTATGCAGGTGCTTTCAAAACACTTAATGTATGTTTTTCGGCTTTGATATCGCCTGATCATTGACGCTTTTTTTTGTTTCTTTTTTTTTACTTAGGCTTCCATCTTGGGTCACTGCTTTTTCGCCTCGAGTTCCTCATCCATGCAATGGTTGTAGTTTGAGCTTGAGGGGGCAATGGAGGACCTCTCCTTGGCCAAGGCAGAAAAAGATGAGTTGTCTGCATGGGTCAGTGACTTGGAGAGCAAGCTTGTTGAGGCGGTCCGCTAGAGGGATGTTGCACTAGCACAGGCCATGTCGACTTCTTGGTCTAACATCAAGCTCGAAGCCAATATTCATACCATGAATGAGAAGATTAGCACTCTTGAGGTTGAACTAGTGAACATTGAGAATGGCATAGTCGAGCGCACGTTGCATGCCGTGTGGAGGACTAACATTGACGTCAACCTATCCCCCTTTGGAGAGTATGCGACCAAGAAGATTGCATAGTGGAAAGGTCGGGGTGGGAACCCATAGGACCCTGTCCAAGGATTATTATATATATATATTTTTGTGTAACCTTCTCTGTTTTTTCTTTTGAATGGATCTTCTTTTGGTTATATGTGAAAGTCTTTACGTCTGAGGTTCTTTCAAGTTCAACTTTGTGTGTAGAACTTTTATATATATAGGACCTTTGCTTATCTTTGTATTGACTGCGAGGATGTATTGGCCTTTTGAGCCTTTGTCATCCTCTTTTGGTTATTATGCCTAAGGGTCTTTGATAAGTCTCTCACCTTTGATGAATTCTTTCTGTCTTCCTTGGACTAATGATGATAGTCTTTTTGGTGCACCTTGACTATACTTGTAACGACACTTTAACCCTTTGCGTTCTTGAGATCCTTTTATATTCTTTGCGCGCGCTTGTTATTTTGTGCGAGAAGCGTCCTCGTCATTATGCATAGTACTATTTTTACATGGATCTCCTTTAGGACCCTTTTTGGCTAGATGGCTTGGTGGTTGCTCTAGGCTTATTAGTGGATGCTCTCCTTGAGGCCATACCCCTCATGGAGGTATTAGCCTTTATTAGGACTTTGTCCTCATTAAATCTTTTGACTTCTTTTCATAAGCATCTCTTGTCGGAAAATTTTTGGTGCTCTAAGCTTATTGGCGGATGTCCTCCTTAAGGCCTTACCCTTCGTGGATGTATTAGCCTATCACGAGTTTATCCTTATGGAACCTTTTGGCTCCCTTGGAATCCATAAAGGTAGCTAATCCTTATGATTCCAAGAGATGCTCTAGGCTTATCAATGGTTGTCCTCATTGAGCCCGTACCCCTCGTGAAGGTATCTAGCCTTTGTCGTGAGGTTAGCCCCGTAGAACCTTTTGGCTCCCTTGATATCCATAAGGGTAACTAATCCTCATGAACTCAAGAGATGCCTTGCAAGGTTTTTTTTTTTTTTTTTTTTGCAATATATATGTGCCTCCTATTCTGCCCTCCAAGTGCTTGGTGGGATTTATTATATTAAGCACTTTGATCGTTTCGCTCCCAACATAGATTTTGAATATGTGTGAATATTTGTTATATAGGCGCATGCAATATAGAAGGAATGTAATATGCGAGATAGGAAACATTTTTATTGATAGCAAGAAAATTACAAAGGCACATATGGCAACATTGTAACTACTATGAGGTTATCTGGGCAACCATTTTGATTTTTAACTACTGAAATTAACATAAGGCAAACAAACAAGGTACCTATATTCCTGCATTAGATGTGAAAGTCTTACTGGTAATATTCATTGAGATATTCTGCATTCCATGCTTGGGGTATAACCGTGTAATCCACCCCCAAATGTGAATGTGGGTCTGAGCCTCCATGCATCACCATCGCCATCGGTTCTCGAGGCTTGGCAGCTTACAGAGAGAGATATTATAACACTATCTTGCTTTCTTTTGTTCTCCATTTATGCTTGCTATCCCCCCAAGAGTTGGGAATTTAATCGACAGGCGATATATCGAGGTCCCTGCTTTCAATTCTCTAAGGGAGGGTCTTCGTAGTACTGCATTGAAAGCCGAAGGGAAATCTACTACAGCAAAGTTCGTCATGACAGTGGTTTGTCTGGGTTGCTCCCCCAGGGTCAGTGCTAACTCGATGGCTCCTAAAGGATGTATTGGATCCCTAGTGAATCCATATAAGGGGGTATGGGCAGGTCTTAAGTTCCTGACTCCCAAGCCCATCTTCTCCAATGGGGAGTGATATAAGATATATATGGATCTACCATTGTCAACGAGGACATGATGCACTCTTATATTGGCCAGTTGGACGGTCAGCACCAGGGGGTCGCTGTGGGAGAAATTCACCCCTCATGCATATTCCTTTATGAAGGTTATCAAATCATTTTCCCCCTAAAATTTCTTTGGGAGTCGTTGCTCTAGGCTCATGGTGCATGGGGATGGACTTTATCTTGCTTCCCTAGCATATCTATCTTGTCCCTTCCTCAACTCTCCTCTGATTCCTCGACCTCCGAACATCATTCTTACTTTCCCTGCAATTCTGGGACTCGCTCTCGAGCATGCGGATAGGATGGATGAACTTCTGGTTCTGGGTTTTCCCCTCTGACATACCTGCCTAAGTGCCCCTTGCGTATGAGTTCCTCACTTTCTACTTTCAAGTGGGTACATTCTGCCATGGTGTAGCCAATATCCTTGTCGTACTGGCAATACTTACTGGGGTTCCTTTTGGATTGGTATCCCTTCATCTGTGGGGGTCTTTTCAAGGGTACCTTATTCTCTTTTGTGAGGAATATATGTTCCATAGTATCTATCAGGTCTGTGTAGAAGGTGTATGGAATTTTCCTAGGTTCACCTCCCCGTACGTGCTTTCTCTGGTGGTCGTCCCTTGGCCCTTCATACACTATTTTCATCTTTGTACCAGTTGAGCCTTCATGAGCCGAGGGCTTGAAAAGAGGTTCACTTTTTCCTGCCATTAGGTTATCAACGTCATCCTCGACACGAATGTACTTTTGTGCTCTTTCATAGAAGTCGTCTCAGTCATTGACCTCTCTTTTGAGCATATTATCCCATAACTTACTGCCTGGGCACACTCCAGCCGTGATTGCCATCTTGAGTTCTCATCTGGTCAGCCTTCCTACCTTAGCCACCTCCATGTTGAACCTATGGATATAGCTCTTCAGGCTTTCGCCTTCGACTTGCTCTATGTTAGCGAGGATAGTACATGGTATGGTGTAATCGTGCATTGCATGGTGCCGCAAGAGAAATTCGTTGGAAAACTATTTTCATGACCTGATGGACCCTAGCCTAAGTCTCTTGAACCACTTGTATTCAGGTCCCTTCAATGTGATAGCGAAGCAGTGACATCTGGCTCTGCTATCAATTCCCCTTAACATCATTAAGTCATTGAACGCATAAAGTGTTAGAAAAACTTATACAATATCTTTATTTATTTTCATGTAGATCTAATATTAAACAAATTAATATGAGATAACCTAGAATCATGTTTCTAAAAATGAATTCAAAGAGAAATAATGATAACAATACTTACATTATATGCAGCGGAATGATAGAGTCATTCCTTCAGTTTCTCTAACCCTTGTATCCTTTCTGTCGCAAAGTATTACCAAGAAACTGAACCAGTCTTGATCAATTTTCTTCACAGCCTTCCAAAGTATCCTTGGAATTACCTAGACTACGATGGGAAATTCTCAACATATGAGATAGATACAGAGAGAAGAAGAGAAAAGAACAATAAGGCTTATAAAATGACATGTTTAGAGAGAATCTAAAACCTATCAGAAACTTGTGTTTCAGCTTGTGTTTTGACTTGTGTTTTCAACTCTTTCTTAAAATTCCTTTTATAGACTTATTTAGGTCATTTATATAATTAAAACATCAATAAAATAATAGCCAATTAACAGCCCTAGGTCAAAATTATCATGGGATTCAGGCCCGTGAAATTTCTCATTTGATTATAAATCCATTGAACTTAAAATGAAGGCATGTATTATTTTCTATTGATTTAATTAATTAAATAATTATTTAAATTCCTTATCAAATTAATTATAATTTGAACCTTCATTTAAACTTATTTATTAATTTAGATACCAATTTATCTTAATTAATAAATTTGCCCTAATTTCTCTTTTCTTCTCTAAATTGTATAACTCTGTGAAACTATCCAAAATTGACCTGGTCAACTTTGATAATTCAAATTGATAATTAAATCAATGAATTAAGACTATCTAGATGATTTTATCCAAGGTACAGTGGGGACCATGGGCCTACGAAATTAAGCTCTAATAAGTTATCATAAATCTAACAAATAAATTTAATAACTTATTATTTCCTCGTGACTCCACAAAAGACTTGGAATTTCACTCTTGAATTCATAGAATGCTTTATAACAAAGTTAGATACGCTATTAATTATCCATTGTTCCAACCATAATTTTCACTCAATCCTTTATAGACAGTCTACAACGAGATGGGACTAAAATACTGTTTTGCCCCTCATTGTATTTTATCCTTAAAACACTTAGTTCCTTGTAAATGATATTTCAGCAAACTAATATTAATTACTGAAATGAGATCTCTATTATTTAACACCTTGAACTAAACTAAAAGGAAACCATCGTTTCACTTCTTCATCAGAAGCTTTAGATGTTCATATCTATGATTAACACTCCCACTTAATTATACCATTGAATTCCCAAGATGTAAGTATGGGCTAGTCCGTAGGATAAGCTGGAAACGAACAAGTCAAAGAACTCAAATAATACATTCAGTTAGAATACTAACCACTCAGAATTGAGAATGAATTGACTTATGGTAAACTATATGATATGACTAGAATAAATAATAACGGTATGTTTACTTATCTTCTGTCAATATCGATCCAGTCCAATGTAACAAATATATCTGATCTTATCTAGTTTGCTAATGTTCTAGAAAGAACATAACATTACAATGTGTAAGTAGATCATATCGTAGATTGGCATGTCAGTGTAAATCCTATGCACTAACTAATCTTATAACTAACTTATATTTCAACATATAATCATATTTATATTCCACTGTGATTACGTCACAATAAATACGATTAGCTATGTGCTCGGTATTTAATAGAAGTTTATATTAAACAAATAATCATGAAAATAAAACATGTGAGCAAAGTGATTGACCAAGTCAAAAAAATGAATTCTATTCTTTTATTGATAATAAATGAGACTACAAGAAATTATGTTTTAATTAGGGCATAAAACCCTAACAAACTCCCACTTGCACTAATTGAAACTAATGCCTTGATTCTACTAATCTCATTTTCTTGATATGCTTATCAAATGTAGCTTCTCGTAGTGTCTTTGTAAACAG
Organism: Humulus lupulus; assembly: GCF_963169125.1. Taxonomy (NCBI): domain Eukaryota; kingdom Viridiplantae; phylum Streptophyta; class Magnoliopsida; order Rosales; family Cannabaceae; genus Humulus; species Humulus lupulus. The sequence continues at coordinate 39,368,668 of NC_084798.1, forward strand.
ATCTGCAAGATTGTCTTCAGATGCAATCTTCATAACCTTCACATATCCTCTGGCCACATATTCTCGAATAATGTGATACTTCCTTTCTATATGCTTTCTCCTCTTGCTATCGCTCCTGTATTGTCACAAAAAAACACAAGCGGTTTATCCATTTCTGGAATAACACCAAGATCTGAATAAAACTTCTTTAGCCAGACTATTTCCTTAGTTGCTTCTGATGCATCTATGTACTCAGCCTGGATGGTGGAATCTGAGATTGCAGACTGCTTTATGCTTCTCCATATCACAGCTCCACCCCCAAGAGTAAACACTATTCCAGAAGTAGACTTCCTGTCATCGACATCAGTCTGAAAATCTTAATCCGTGTAGCCTACAGGGTTCAAAACACCACCCTTGTAGACTAACATATAATCCCTAGTCCACCTTAAATACTTCAGGATATTCTTAACTACTATCCAATGTTCCGGTCCTGGGTTTGACTGATACCTACCCACTACTCCCATTGCATAGCAGATATCTGGTCTAGTACACAACATGGCACACATCAAACTTCAAACTGCAGTTGCATAAGGCACTTTTCTCATTGCATCGTCCTCTTCAAGAGTCTAGGGAGACTGCTTCTTTGAAAGATGAATTCCATGGTGAGATGGTAAATGTCCTTTCTTAGAATTTGTCAATGAGAATCGTTCAAGCACGTTATCTATGTACGCTGCTTGAGATAGAGCTAAGAGTCTGTTCTTTGTATCCTTGATGATCTGGATTCCTAGAACATAACTTGCTTCACCCAAATCCTTTATCTAGAATTGAGTGCTTAGCCAATTTTTCACATCTGACAATTTCTTAACATTGTTTCCAATGAGTAAGATATTATCTACATAAAGAACCAGGAATACCACTATTTTATTTTCCTTCAGTTCGTAAACACAAGGCTCATCAATATTTTGTTCAAAGCCGTAGGTTTTGATTATTTCATCAAACCTAAGGTTCTAAGAACGAGAAGCTTGCTTAAGTCCATCGATGGACCTATTCAACTTGCAAACTTTTCCTTCTTGTCCAGCTAAATTAAATCCTTCTGGCTGATCCATATAAATGACTTCAAGCTTTCCATTAAGAAAAAATGTCTTGACGTCCATTTGTCAAATCTCATAAATGAGAGCGGTTGCTATGGATTGGAGGATGCGAATGGATTTGAGCATGGCTACCAGACTTAAAATTTTCTCATAGTCCATGCCTTGTCTTTGGGTATAACCCTTTGCCACTAGTCGAGCTTTATAATTCTCGATATTTCCATCAACACCTCGTTTCTTTCTTGTAGATCCACTTGCACCCAATGGCCCAAAAGTCACTAGGTTCTTCCACAAGATCCCAGACGAAATTTGAGTACATGGACTCCATTTCCTGTTTCATGGCTTCGAGCCATAGTTCCTTTTCCGGGCTTGCCATTGCCTATTTGAAAGACAAAGGATCATCATCACTAGTGTCACCAACTACAATATTGGTTTCACCATCCAAACCATAGTGAACTAGGTTCCTAGAAACCCTCCGACTACGATGAGGCTCTGTGACCGTTTGCTCAGGAACAATGGTACTTTCTTCATTTAAATCGACTTTCATCGGTTGGACATGAAGAGTGGAAATTTCATCATCAAATCGCATTAATGAAGATGGAACATTGGTTGGAGTCAATTCTTTAACCATCTCCTCTAAAACTACTCTGATGCGTGGTTTGAAGTTTCGGAGGTAGTCATTTTCCAGAAAAGTAGTATTCGTAGAAGTAAACACTTTTTTCTGAATGACTATAGAAAATTCCACCTCGAGTACCTTTAGGATAGCAAACAAACAAGCAAAATTCATTTCGCGGTTCTAGCTTTCCTTCCTTTTTCCTCAGGATGTGGGCAGGACACCCCTAGATACTGGCATAAAATAGGATCACGTCCATTCCAGCATTCTAAAGGTGTTTTGGGGATTGATTAAGATGGCTTGACATTGAGAATGTCATTCGCGGTTTCAATTGCATGTCCCCAAAACGAAGTTAGTAGAGTTGAGTAACTAAGCTTGTATCTAAACATTTCCAATAAAGTTCTGTTCCGGCGTTCTGCAACACAATTTTGTTGGGGAGTACCTGCGGCAGTAAGTTGTGATAAAATCTCAAGTTCAGTTAAATGATCTTGGAACTGCATATCCAAATATTCTCCACCCCTATCAGATCACAAGATCTTTAATGTTTTGCCTAATTGGTTCTGAGCCTTCGCTAGGAATTCCTAAAACTTTGAAAATGTTTCTGATTTACTATGCATTAGGTAAAGACATGAGTATATAGAGTAATCTTCAATGAAAGTGACGAAATACTCAAAACCACCCATGTCTTGTACATTATTCAAAGGTCAACAAACATCTGAATGCACAAGTCCAAGTGGTTATTTGGCCCTATCACCCTTTGTAGAAAATGGACGCTTGGTCAGTTTTCCTTCTAGACAAGATTCACAAACAGGTAATTATCCTATGGTGAGTTCCCTCAAAGGCCCATCCTTTGTAAGTCTTTGAATCCTATCATAGCCAATGTGACCTAGTCTCAAGTACCATAAATACGTGATATTATCGTTATCGGTCTTTTGACGTTTTTTGGTCTTAGGTTTAGCAACTTTGAATAAATCATTGTTAAGAGTGAGGGTTTTGTTAGGTCGTAGAATATAAAGCCCATTTTCCAAATATGCAATACACAATTGTGATCCATTGAAAGAAATCGATATATTAGAATTTGTGTAAGTCATAACAAATTGTTCTAATTGCAACATGGAAACTGAAATTAAATTTCTACTAAAATTCGGAATAAAAAAATACATCATTTAAAATTAAGTATTTATTTCCGAACTTCAGACGAGCTCTTCCTCTAGCTTGGACCGCAACGAAATCTCTGTTCTCAACTCTAAGCTTTAAGTCGCCTTCGTCCACTTCCTCCCACGATTCAATAAGTTGTAAAGAGTTCCAAACATGGTTGGTAGATCCAGAATCAATAATCCAAACAGATTTATCATTCTCTAAAACACATGTTTCTAAGATAAATGAACTATAATCATTACCTTTGTTTTTCACTGCTAGAAACTTGGGGCAATTCTGTTTCCAATGCCTCTTCTCTTTGCAGTGAAAACACTTAACTTTACCTTTCTAGTTTTTCTTGTTCTTCCCCTTAGGCGTCTGTGCATTGGGTTGTGCACTCGTCTTTGCAGGCTTGGGGTTGTTTCTTTGTCCACCTTTCCTCTTGTTTCCAGCTTTCAAAGACGAAGCTAGGTTAGCTTCAGCCTTAGCTGGATCAGCAACAATAGCAGTAGCCTTATTTTCTCCTCCTTTACTAGGTCCACCCATGATAGGCTCATAAATCTGAAGCTCATTTATGAGCTGCGTCAGACCATAGTTAAGTTGATCACAAATGTGCAAACACAGTGTCTTTCAAGCATTCACGGTGTCATCACGTATGTGCGGAGATGCTGCTATCCAAGCATTTATGGTGCCATCATGAGCATTGACGGTACCATCATGAACGTGAGGACACGGTGCTCATTCTGGGGATTCCTCAATCATGTTGAACTCGGAGTTGTCACCAATCAACACAATGTTGATGTTCTGCTTCCAATTATGGAAGTTTTCTCCTGTGAGTTTCTCAATCGAAAGTTGAGAAAGGATGGGAGTAAACATAGACACTACTTAACTTAAAACTACAAATTATCAATAAAATAGAAATCAATCACATTTGCTCAATAAAACTCCTATTCACACAAATTTCAAGAAATAGCACAACATATATAAAAAAAATATGTAAGATATGAGAGACAATATCAAAATGATCTTATCTCTATTTCTTTAGGCTTTTAAATAATCTATGATATCTTTGTCCCAGTTGGCGAGAGTCAAAAATACCACTAGTTAAATAAAGTTGTAAACTTATTTAATAATGGACACCATTAGTAACAACCTACTATTTGATCAAAATAATAAAACAAAATCTCTTATTTTATGAGCTAGAGCCACGGTTTCAATAATCATAGATTTAGTCCTACAATACACCAAATACCACTTTACATAACATATGAATATAAGACTATTGAAAAAGTATTATGATACTTAAAAATAATAAAATAATAAGTGGCAAAGTAAAAAACAAATGGCAGTATAACAATTTTGGAGCCCGCGCTATTACTTGTAAAGTTATCTTCTTCCTCTTACTTTTTTAATTACAAAGCTCTAAAGAATTTTCTGGGAAATATCTTGTTCGACTCCTTCGATCATCTTTGGTGTTTCCGATCGCCTGTGGCGGTGTCTCCGAAGTCAGCCCACTGCTCTGTCTACAATGTTCGACTCTTCCGCGATTCCAATCGTTCGGCTCCATCTTTGGCATTTCCAATAACATTTCTTATTCAAAGAAAAATGGGGCTTTCGAAATTTTCAAAGTTTCTTTCTGTAATGTTATGCTCTATAAACTAGAGCGCCAAAAATTTCTCATTCTCTCTCAATTCTTTCTCTCACATCAGATGAAAAAATTCCCTCATTCTCCCAATTCCCTCAGTCGCACTCTCTCACAATTCTTGTCTCTTTCTTCCTTGCTCTCACAGACCCCTTTCTTGTGCAGGTGTACTGTCGGAGGCTTCTGGGGACATGGCGATACGGAGGCTGGACATACTCAACAATGCGTGGTTGGCGATGGGGATGTGGTGTGGTCGACAATACGAGGCTGGAAACGGGGCTGGGTTTGAAGCTTAGAGCTAGGTTGTAGTTTGAGGGTTGGTTAATGTGCAGAGAAAGGGTCGAGAAGAAAGGGAGTGTAATGTCCTGGATAGCCAAGACCGTTACACTGTGTGTTTATAAAGGTGCACGACTTGCTAATCAAGTCATTTAGTTAGAAGCGTGTTACTGAAACTAAAGTTGAACTAGGGTTAAAAGATTTTGGTCTCAAAAGCTTCATTTCCTATAATTAAACATTTTCTTTTTACATGGGATCCCAAAAGTAATAAATTAAAGACCGTTTACAAAAGATTTAAGATTTGAATACAATTGCTAGCTACTCTAAGGCAAAACAGACAAATAGGCTTTTCTCGTCCTGTTCCACTCTTCGGCCGTGGCGGCCGATCAGCTGACTATGTACATTAGCCCTACAGATCTCCATCTCAAGGTTATTCCAACTTGACTTTGCCTTTACCTGAACCACGTAGAACTCGTGAGCCAAGGCCTAGCAAGAAAGTACAATAACAGAACACAATCATTCAACAGACAATCAGAAAACTCCTACCGCATAAGCATGTACTCCACAGTCTAAGTATTCATGTTAATCAAGTATTCAGCATACCAAGTATATCATTTCATATCAGTAGTCAAATCACATATGATAACTAGGGTTAACTCCCTTAGGACGCACCCTCTATTTATCCCACAGACTCCAGCCCGCTTTAACCGTGCTCAGTGAATATTAAGCTGTCCTCAACTACCAGTGGCCGAGCCGCGCCCTGTGCGTAAGTATTATTTATGGCACCCTTAGGCCGTTTATCACATGTACCATGGAATAATACCATCTATGACATCATACAGATATAGGGAGCTCTTAGTCCCATCACAAACACATAACTGGGTGCAATTTTCTTACCTTCAGATTCACTAGCTTTGTTCAATTTGATCCTCAAGGACGATCCCGTCTGAGCCCTAGCATATACATAGTCACAGCCATAGATCAGAATCATCGCCAAACCTTAAATCCAAAACCTAGCTTCGGGACCAATCCCGAGCCCTCGGGAAGCCCTAATTCCACCAAACGGGGTGGTGGAATCAAACCCCAAACCCCCAGGCAAAAACCCTTGAAAATAACCCAAAAACCCCTTTCTGGAAACAAGGTAGCACTACAGCACCCTAAGGAGAGCGCTATAGCGCTACAAACAGAGCCAAAAGGCTCTGGAACTTTGGGACCTAGTGCTGTAGCGCCCAGTGACTAGCACTGTAGCACTAATCACAACACAACCCAACACAGATTTTCCCCTTCGAATTTTCCCGAGCAAAATCTTTCCAAAACTTAACCAAACTTCAAAACAAGCCTCCCAACATCCTCACCTCATCCCATAAGCCCCAACTACAAGAAATTAAATCACATGCACCCCAAAACACAAAATTCACCATGGGTGATCCTAGAGCTCAAAATCTCAGCAAAACCACAGAAATCACAAAACTTAAACCAGAGTTTCTTACCTTTGATGGATGAGCTCAACTTAGGTTATCCTCCACACTAGGTTAGCATTCACCTCCTCAAAGCTTCAGCCTCAACTCCCTAGAATTCCCACCTAGAATTCCCACAGAATTCTGCTTAGAAAACCAATTCAAGACCAATACCAGGAACTGAATATTAACCTCAAAATCTTACCTCAATTGATGAGCAATCTCAGCTAGTTTCCCCAACCTGACCAAGACCCTAAGTACACAATATCTCAGCCTAGATCTCCTTTGTATTTTAGCCCCAAATCTCCAGAAGAAATTGATGGAGAAGACCCAAACCATTGTTGAAAAATTGCCCTCCTTTTCCCTTGTTTCCTTTTCCTTCCTTTCCTTCTTTCTTTTTCTTCTTCTTTTCTTTTAACTTCCTTCAGATTCTAGAGTTTCCACTAAGACATAAAACAATTTAACTCTTATCCCTTATAAGCCAAATGACCATAATACCCTCCCATTAAATTTAAGCCCTTAATCCTTCCAAGGGCATTTTGGTCATTTATTCCCAATTCCCGCTAATTACTCAAGTGTCTCTAATATTTACCGCTTACTTCCGGACACCAAACTAATCACCAACTATATTTCTCAATATCAAAATAAACTCCAATATATTCTCTAAATTCCCAGAATTATCCCCAGGCTCGCCCCGAGCCAGGTATAAATCCCCGCCGTGACTTTTTCGCTAAACCGCTCACTAGGATCGCCTTGAGTCACAAATTACAAATATATCCACATAATAATGTGGTCTCAACTATTTATCACAAATATATACAGTTATGCCCCCAACAGGCCAAAATTACGATTATACCCTTTTAACCTAATCAGGGCCTACATGCATACTAATACACATAGTCATGTATCAAAGGTATTCAAATAGTCACAACATGCTTTTAATCATTAAATCACATATAATCTAGTTATGCCCTCCCGGCACCCTTATCAAGGCCCTTAAGCCTTATTAGTAAATTTGGGTCATTACAGGGTGAGAGGAAGTTTGATATATGTATATATTAATTAGATTTATCTTTATTAAAATAAATGTTTAGATCTGATTTTCTTCTTCTTTGAATCATATTACTGTGTTGGGATTCTCTAGAATGTCATTTTCCTAAAAAGTTTGAATTTGAATTTGAGATTTGTTCCTTGAAATACTTTTCAATAAGTTGGTTTAGGTACTTTTCAATTGTCTGGGTAGAGAAAACTAATGGTTAGTTATTGTACATAGATACATGGGACAACATTGTACATAGATACACTGTCAGGGTAGTGGCACAGGTCGTGGTGGAGCATAATGTTGTGGTGTCAACCATGGTACATGGTCAGAGGTATGCAGGTTGTGCCTCCACTCTATGTACAAATTCATACCACCATTACTTGTCTAATACAAATGTCAAGGTCACACCACTATCCTCCTCATGTCCGTACATCTCGTGCCCATACACATACACATACCTTGTACCTAAAGGTTGTTCTCATATTTCCCTGACATGTATTTGATCCAAGCTCTTCCATGTTATGCTAAGTGTGGGAAAGCTTGTGAGTAATCATGAATGATATACTCAGCCATCCTCATAACTCTTGGCATGACACCAAATAATTGTTGGGACTTTCTGAGTGTTTTATGTACACCCATTCATGAGGTTTTAGACTTTATACATCGATAGAAGTCAAGGCGTGAGGGTGCCTCGCTGGTAGCACCTACTTCAGGGAGGAAAGTAGGGCCTCCTCAACAAGGCATTGGATGTCCAAGTGCGAGCGGGAGGCCTGGCAAGGGCCTCCCATAGCGAGGATGGCACAACAAGGTGAAAGGGTGCCTCGCATAGCGAGGGTGGCAGTAGCAAGGCATGAGGGTGCCTCGCGTAGGCATGCACAGGAGGCCTAGTATGGGCCTCGCATAGCGCGAATGGTACCAGCAAGGTTTAAGGGTACCTCACTTAGGCGTGCGCGGGAGGCCTAGCAAGGGCCCCGCATAGCAAGGGTGGCCTCTCAAGGGCCATACGTCCAGGTGCTTCATCGAGAGTGCAAGGCTAACATAGGGTCTTGCACAGCAAGACATGAGAGGTCGATATAGTGCCTCGCATTGGGAGGCGCCCTCTTTGTCCAAAGGTTTTAATGCACGCATTCAAGCTAATGAGATACGAAAGGTTTAGCGAGAGCCTTGTATAGTGGGGTAACCTTCTTGGCCTAACTACTCTGACGTAAGGATGGCATTGGTAGGGCCTTGCATAGAAACATCGACCCATCAAGGAGCCTTTGTACATTGACCTTAACGCGTGGGAGGGCCTTTTATTGGGGATACGACCTAACGGGTCGTATCTTACCCGGCAAGACAGTTTCTCACTAGGTCCTTGTGCTTAGAAGCCACTTTGGATAATGAGTGCTACCCTTCAATTAGTTGGTGTCGCTTGTGGAGTAGATTTTCCCATATTCATAGTTACCTTATGGCTTTAACAATTTTCCAACATTTACAATTAGCATTTGTGGCAGTTGGGCACTGCCACAAATGCAAGGGCATTTGCGTCAGTACGTACACTGACGGCGTTAAATGAGGGCATTTGTGTTAGTGCCACGATGATGTTGTTTAGTAGTTGTTTGCGTCAGTGGGCCACTAACAGTAACGACTTGTTTCCGTCGGTGCCCCACTAACGCAAACGACCGTTGCTGGCAGTGGCTCACTGACGCAAATGACCGTTACCGGCAGTGGCCCACTGACACAAACGACCAGTTAATTTATATCAGCAAGCCTTCGTCCCCATATGCCCATAACCTAAAATTCTACAAAAAAAGAGAGTGTTTTCTCTCCCAAACCCAGCGGCGGCTCCACCCATTTTGGCCATTTAGGTGTGTTTTTTTTCCCTTTTTTTCAAATTTTAGATGAAAATAATGATATATATATATATATGTTAATGAACCTTTTACATAGTCTTTTTTTTGTATAGATTTTGTATTCTTGAAGATTATTGTTTAGTAACCCATTAACTTTCTTAGTTTTTTGGAGTTTTCTACTTCAAGAGCCCACATTACTCAATTACCACAAGTAAGTGCAATTTTATTAATTTTTATAAATTTAATTTAATTTTTGTGAACTTTTTTTAATAAATTGGCAATATTTCGGATTTTTTAATTTTTGGATAGTTTTATATTAATGATTATGTAATTTTTTTAGGTTTAAACTTTGCACTTTAATATTTTAGAATTTTTAGAAATTTTTTTATTATAATTTCATTATTTTTTGTTAACTTTTTCAATATTTTTTAAATTAAATTTAATTTTGAGTTTAATTATGTAAATTTGTATATATATATATATTAATGTATATATTTTGCATAAGTTTCACTTTATTAATTATTTATAAAATTCCATTTTTAGTAATTACCAAATTAATTAAACCATGAATTAATTAAAATGCGGAATGGTAATTAATTGTTTACACAGATAGCAGTTATGTCGGAACAGAATCCGAACTTGTCACGACAGAACTGAACACAATAAATAGACAGTGCAAAAATTAAAGAACACAGCGAATTTTTACAAGGTTCAGAAACCCTTTCGGATAACCTACTCCTTGGGGCCGCGCCCAGAGAATAAACCAATTAGTAAAGAAACAATGTGTACAAAAGCATTGACTTAAACAATGTAAGACTCCCTCTTAAACTATTGCCGCAATCTTGTTGTACTCTTCTCTTCGCATCTGATTTGATGAAATGTTGATTCTCTTGAACTCCCTTCAAACAATAGCGAGTGCACACTTCTTCCCGAAGTGAGACTTAGATAGAATCCTCTCCCGAAGATCCTTATGAACACGTTCCCAATACACACTATCTGTTTACAATGGACTAGATAGATATCCACAAGTACACTCAGCACTCTCACAAAGATTAAGGTGAACAAACTTAATCTCTACAAATAAAGACACTCTTCAAAATAACATAATGCTTACAAATATTGAAAATGGAAGAGGTGAAAATTCCAAAGGCCTTGGCAAGGTATTTATAGGCAGGGAAATCGTCCAAGGCCATCATTTTCTGGTATCTTTGAAATCAATTTGTGAATTCCTTTGATTAAGGAAATCAGCCAGCCAGATGCATTATGTGTCGACGGAAAAGGAAACTGATGAGTCAGCAACGTAGTCAGTTGTAGAGTCCAAGAACTTTACTTAGCAAATTGTTTAGTAGTATTATAGTATGTTTAGTGTTATCATTGTTACTTTGGATTTTTGGTTCAGACCGGGGGTTATTTGGACACTCATAGTAGTACTTATAGATTTTCTAAGTTTAACCTATAGTTTAAGAATATTAAGTATAACCTAAGGTTTGATTAATGTGACTGATATTAAGGATTATATTATGATATTATAAGGTTTAGACATCAACCAATAGGATTTTAAGCACATGTTTTGAATGGTAATTAAGGATTAAGTATTTTTTAGGATTAAATTAAATAAGGGTAAAAGTTTGCATGTATAGGGTCAGTCAGCAGCTTTGAGCACGTTGAGGGCTTAGTCAAGGCTGTTTACTCCATTCAAACTCAGCTAAAAATGTGTAAATTCGTGTTTAAATATTCAGCGTATGCCGATATATCGCAACTATAGGGGGCGATATATCGCAGCACGTAGATACGGAAAACACGAATCGATGCACGGTCGCCTCGGGAACAAAGGTCCAAGCGATATATCGCCTATAGGGGGCGATATATCGCCTCCACCAGCATGAATTCAAATACTTTTGAATTCTTTTCCCTTCAGCCATTCAAACTCCTTCAACAGTCCAGCATCTTCTGAACGAGTCTTCAGCCTCTGCTGAACGATTATTCAAATGATTTTCACCTAAAAAGCCATTATTTTTATTCAAGTAAAATCAAGATATTTTCATTCCCAAACTCTATAAATAGGACCTAGTACCCAGCCATTATTCACCATTTGCTCTAAGTTCAGAGGCTGCTAGTGTTAAGTGAGTGTGAGAGTGTAAACACTTGGTTTGGGGAAAAACTATAAGCTTAAACATCATAAGCTTATCAAACACTTTGGGAAGTGAGTTCTATAGTATTTCGGTGAAGGTTAGATTGATCTTGCAAATCTTTGAGGTAACCAAACTCTAGTTCCTTTCTGTATTATGTTTCCTTTCTCTTAGTCTTCTACTCAATTTCCTAACCTCATTCTTATTTTGGTTAGGGAATCCAAGTTCTTAAGCTTATAAGTCGGTAAGTATGTTTTTATGGTTTAGTCTTTCCATCTCTTTCATTTCATCTCCTTTCTTTAGACTTACTCTTTCTTATGGTTTTAGGAGTGTTCCAACAATCCCAACTCAGTCCATAATCTCGGTAACTTTGGTAAGGAAAATAGGCTAGAATATATATGTTTATGTTTATGTTATCTTTTGCGTTATGATATGATATGGGTATGTTATGAATATGTTGTATATGTGTATGTTTGTAGGCTTGGGCATATGACCCATATGACTAACAAGACCCCAAATGGGTTATGGGCATATGACCTACTTAGCTAGTAGGACCCCACTAATCCCATGGGCATATGCTTGTTTAGTCTATGGGACCCCAAGTAATAATGGCCATTATAATAAGTGTATTATGTGTTATGATATGTCTTTACGTTTATTATGAAGTTTATGTTTATGACTATGTGTTAGATTTTCCTTGCTCGGCATTAGGCTCATTCCTTTCTGTTTATGTGCAGGAAATAAGCTTTAGAGGTGGAAAGATTCGTGACGCTTAGAGGATGTGTATCGATGGTGAATGGAGTCAAGGGGCCGAGCGTTATTCGATTCATGGATGTAGTCTTATTTATGTTTTTATGGTTTTTAAATGTATTTTTCCGCATTTTCTATGTAACCCTTTTTACTTTAAGTATTTTTTTGTTTTAAAGACAATGGGTACCCATATCCTACTTATTTTATGAAAGTAACCTTTGTTTCCATAAGTTTTCAATAAAATTATGGTATTTCCGCAAAAATGTAAGTTTTATGTATAGATTCGTTAATGGTCCAAGTAGTCTAGATTAGTGGGTCGTTACATCAGTCTCATCTGGCAGAACAAACATGGTCATTTCTTTTGACCATGTTCATTTTCGACACCAACTTAATTCCAGAATAGACATAATCCCACATAATCTCTGAAAATAATCTCAAGATATTTGCACAATATATTTTTACCAAAAATTGATTATTTGGGATAAAGAAGGCAACAAATATATTCACACTTAAAGATCTTTTCACATTACAAAATCAGCTGAAAATATTGCTAATAAAACCGAATATCAATATGGAGATTTGCTACTGATTTTTCTTTAAACAATTAAAATATTTTGTCTAAATTAAAGTTTAGCCAAAAAAAGGTTTTTACAATCTCCCCCTTTGGCAACTTGATAGACAAGAATATTTTTAGTGTTTATTTTGAAAAAACCTACAAAGACAAAACAGGTTAGAGCAAAAAGTAAAATAGCAATAGATTGCTCCCCTTGCGAAAATTATCACAAACGTAACAAGGATCAAAAATTTATAGCATGGCTCCCCCTGCGAAAATCATCTCAAATGTAACAAGAATCAACAGCTTAAAAGAGTGTAAACTGATCAAAATGAACCATCAAAATGAACCATTTACTCCCCCTTTTTTTCTAGCAATAAGCCAAAGGAGTAACACCAACACAAAAAAACAATCCAAAGAGTCAAACTACTACTCACCCTCTTTGTCTATCAGAAAAAAACCAAAAGGCAATGACAACACAATTTTTCAAGCCTTCTTTGTGGTGACCGAGACGATTGTTACCAATGGGAAATGCATGTGCTCCACTGCCTCGAGTTTTCACCATAGATGCAACAAGCAAAAACAAAGAGAATTTTTTTTTTTGAAAGAATGAGAAAATAAGTCTCTCTTTGACCGATTATAAAGGGAAGAAAATGACACGCAGGGATTTGATTTTATTCATTTTCAAGACCAAATTAATGAATTGATATCCAAAAAAAAAAAAATCTTTGCACAGTCAAGGAAAATAAACCAAAAATAGAAACTTTTGATGTCAAATAATATAATAAGTGACAAAACAAAAAACAACATATTACCACAGTTTCCCTTTCTTGATAGCCATGGTCAAGTCCCTTTTTTTTATTTTTTTATTTATTTTTATATAATATAATATATAAACCAAAGTACCAAAAATATCCTATTTTGATTGTGCCCAATGTCTTCGTGCCTTGTCCTTAGAGAAAGTAACAAACATTAATTCTTAACATATTTTTACTATAAGGTTAGAAAATATATTTAATATAAATCATGCTTTTATTTTTTTTTAAATTACAAAATATGTTCTCCTTACACAAAAAATATTTTATCCAAATTAATAAGTGTGTATGAGTCTTACAAATTTTTCCAACAGTATATCTTAAGCGTTTGTGTGTGATTGTGAAAGTAGAGATCATTGCCCTGTATGGCAATTTTAGCCTTTTTCAGGGTCATTGCCCCATGTGGCAATTTTTAGCATTTTTCTCAAAGAGTACCCAAATTAGACGCTTTCTCACTATACTGAAGGCTGCATTTATCAGTGGTAGAGTATCTTCTACATAATTTTTAGTTACATAGTTCCAACTTACTCAAAGATAGCATTTTACACAACAGTGTAGGTAGCTATTCTAAGATGGGGCCTGAAAATACTTTCAAGGATCAAATGCTCATACACTACAATCACAGATTGATTTGGAAGAATATTAATTGGAATGACTATTTATTTTGATTTTTTATTATAAAAAAATGAGCATGATATATATTAACTATAAATTCTAACAAGTAGTAAAAATACATTTTGTTATAATGTTTGAGACTTTCTATTTGGACAAGAACAAGAAGACATCAAGCAACTCTTTCTAGCATAGGGATATGGCACAACACAAACAATATTTAATTAGTACAAACCCCCAAGGATTTCCTGAGGGAATAAAACCTGACCGTTTCAAGGGCTTTTGTGAAAATATTTGCAATTTGTTTGTCACACTCAATATATTCTAAGACCAAAGTTTTATTTTCAATAAGATCATTAGTGTGTCGAGACACATCATCAACACAAAAACATTTTTCATGAGCAATTTTCAAATGTTTTCCCAATCGACCTGGTTCACATTTACCAAAACAATATTTACTTAAAATCGGTAAATCATGAACATGGCTCATACTTCCAATTTTTCTCAAACTTTAACAATCCACATGATCATGTTTTTCATGACACAAATTAGTATCACTCCTTGTAATTGTGTGACAATTGTGTGATTGAGATAATGTGTAACAACTATCGACAGATTTATAACCCTTCAAAACACAATTTCCATCTTGGTCCAGCACAAAACAATTATCAAGAGAAAAATTTACAAACAAGTCTTGGTAACACATTTGACTTATACTAATTAGATTAGTTTTAAGTCCATCAACCAAAAGAACATTTTGTAACTTTGGTAGTCCTTCAGAATTTAGAGTGCCACTACCAAGTACCTTACAAGACTTACCATCTCCAAGTGTGACTTCCCCATTTTTCAAAGTCTTGAAGTTAGTGAGTATGCTTTTGTTACCTGTCATATGCCTTGAACAACCACTATCAAAAAACCAAGAGTTAGAAGCACATGTTCTAAGACAAGTAAAGGCAGCAAGACATTTGAATTTATTTTTCTTCACCCAAACTTTCTTAGGTGGAGACCTTTTCTTCAAGGGCATTTGTCTCAAATTACCATGATGATTAAAGTAATTTTTGTGAAGAAAATTCATCAAGGTAAAACATTTAGGTCGAAAATGACCTTTCACTCCACAGAAATTGCAAATTGGAATAAAATGACCAGTTTTTTTATTCTCAAAATTTCTGGTCAGTTTCTCATGTGATGTGACAGATTGAAAAGATGATGCCACATGAGTTTGAGTTGTTCCTGCAGAAGGGTCAGTTGTCGAAACAATAGGAAGATTTCCAGAAATATAAATTGTTTTTCCTTTAGGTTTAGATCCATTTGATCCTAACCTAGAAAAATCACAAGTTTTTTGACCTGCAAATAGAACATCATCCAAAACCATAGATTTATGATTAAGCAATTTGACACCTTTCACAATTTCATCAACTTCATTAGACAAACGATTGATTTTAGATTCTTTAGCAACAATCTCAATTTCATATTTTTGAACAAGAGAGTCAAGTTCTTCATTTATCTTCTTGAGAACTTTGTTATTGTTTGCCATCAAACGAATATCTGAACATACTTTCAACCATTGATCATGCATGTTTTTGTATGATTCTTTCAAAGAATCCTCATCCAAATCAGATTCATCTGAATCACCATGGGAACCCTCATCTATTGAAATAGTATTATTTAAACAAACAAGATTCTCATTCACCTGCACAGAAGGAGGTAAGCAAGAAAAAACAAAAGTTAAGGCAAGATTAGACTTTTCTTCCTCATCACTACTTTCAGAGTCCTGGTCACTCCAAGTGACTGCCATGACCTTCTTATTTTTCTTTAAGGTATTGGCACATTCAGCTTGAATATGTCCAAAACCTTCACACTCCCTGCATTGAATACCTTTTTTATTAGTATATTCAAAAGGTTTTGAAAAATTACTACCTTTGGAGGATTTAGACATGTTTTTCTTATTACCAGTCTTTTTCATAAACTTCTTAAATTTTTTCGATAACAAGATCATTTCATCATCCTCTTCCTCATCTGAGCTTTCCATTTTCTCATTGGAAGATTTCAAGGCAATTGATTTCTCCTTCATAGCAATTGGTTTCTCTTGGTGGATCCTTTGATTAAGTTCAAAAGTTCGAAGAGATCCCATCAATTCCTCAACTTTCAAGGTGACAAGGTTCTTTACCTCCTCAATGGCTGTGATCTTAGATTGAAACCTGTCAGGAAGAGATCTAACAATTTTCCTAACCAAAACAGAGTCAGACAACTTTTCTCCTAAAGCAAAATATTCATTAGCAATGTCAGAAAATTCTTCATAAAACTCAGTGAGGGTTTCTTTTTCAGACATGCAAAGGTTTTCAAATCTTGTGGTCAACATTACAAGCCTAAATCGCTTAACATCTGTGGTTCCTTCAAATTGAGTTTGAAGGATTTCCCAAGCATCTTTGGCAGACTCACAAGATGAAATCAATTTTATATAACTCTCACCAACACCATTAAAAATTGCATGTAAAGCTTTATTATTATAAATTGACAATTTATCTTCTTCATTAGACCATTCAAGTTCAAATTTCACCTGTGTCATACCGGATTTCAAATCTTTCTCGACAGGTGGTGTCCAACCGGTCAATATTGATCTCCAAGCCCTTTCATCAAGGGATTTGATAAAAGCTTTCATCCTTACTTTCCAGTATGGATAATTTGTATCATTCAGCAATGGAGGGCGAGTTATATATCCACCTTCTGCAAAGATAGACATTTCAAAAAGCACAAAACAAACGGAAAAATACAAGATCGCACTAAGAGTTTAGTGACCCTCTCTAATACCAATTGAAATTCCATTTTTAGTAATTACCAAATTAATTAAACCATGAATTAATTAAAATGCGGAATGGTAGTTAATTGTTTACATAGATAGTAGTTCTGTCGGAACAAAATCCAAACTTGTCATGACAGAACTGAACACAATAAATAGACAGTGCAAAAATTATAGAACACGGCGAATTTTTACAAGGTTCAGAAACCCTTTCGGATAACCTACTCCTTGGGGCCACGCCCAGAGAATAAACCAATTAGTAAAGAAACAATGTGTACAAAAGCATTGACTTAAACAATGTAAGACTCCCTCTTAAACTATTGCCGCAATCTTGTTGTACTCTTCTCTACGAATCTGATTTGATGAAACGCTGATTCTCTTGAACTCCCTTCAAACAATAGCGAGTGCACACTTCTTCCCGAAGTGAGACTTAGATAGAATCCTCTCCCGAAGATCCTTATGAACACGTTCCCAATACACACTATCTGTTTACAATGGACTAGATAGATATCCACAAGTACACTCAGCGCTCTCACAAAGATTAATGTGAACAAACTTAATCTCTACAAATAAAGACACTCTTCAAAATAACATAATGCTTACAAATATTGAAAATGGAAGAGGTGAAAATTCCAAAGGCCTTGGCAAGGTATTTATAGGCAGGGAAATCGTCCAAGGCCATCATTTTCTGGTATCTTTGAAATCAATTTGTGAATTCCTTTGATTAAGGAAATCAGCCAGCCAGATGCATTCTGTGTCGACAGAAAAGTAAACTGATGAGTCAGCAACGTAGTCAGTCTCATCTGGCACAACGAACATGGTCATTTCTTTTGACCATGTTCATTTTCGACACCAACTTAATTCCAGAATAGACATAATCCCACATAATCCCTGAAAATAATCTCAAGATATTTGCACAATATATTTTTACAAAAAATTGATTATTTGGGATAAAGAAGGCAACAAATATATTCACACTTAAAGATCTTTTCACATTACAAAATCAGCTGAAAATATTGCTAATAAAACCGAATATCAATATGGAGATTTGCTACTGATTTTTCTTTAAACAATTAAAATATTTTAACTAAATTAAAGTTTAGCCAAAAAAAAGGATTTTACAATTTAGTTTGAATATTTTTAGTAATGTTTTCTTTATATTTTATTAACTTTTTAAATTTTGTGTTTAATTGTTTAAATATGTATATATATTAAATTGTTTGTTTTATTTAATTTCTATTTTATTATTTATTTAGTTATGATATTTATAGTATATTCTTTTTTATGCTTTGTTAACTTTTTCAAAAAAAATTATTTAATTTCGGGTTTAAGTATTTAAATGGGTATATATAACATATTATGTGTTTTCTTTACGTTCTACTTTATTGTTTATTTAGTGAGAACATAACTTTAGAATATTTTTCTTTATATTTTGTTAACTTTTTCTTTTTTGTCGTTTATTGGTATATTTGAATAGGGTTTTTGTTGACACATTGTTGGTGAGAACAAGCTTTGAAGGATTTTATATTGAAGGTAATATTTTTAACATCAATATATAATTAAGATATTGAACTTAGTGGAATGTAGGAATTATAAAATAGTGGAGACAGGTTCTGGGACTATGTGATGTGGTGATATAAGGTTGGAATTATGCATGTTTGATTGATTAATTGGTGTATTGTATTTATGTGATGAATATAGGTTCATTTAAATTTTGGAAATGTGATAGAATTAGGGGAAATGCTGCCCAATTTTTTTTAGACTTAGTAATATGATAATTGTGCATGTTTAATTGATTTGTTGAAAATTTTGTGTATATCATGTGTTGTATACATGCACGTTTTAAATTTGGAAAATGTGGTAGAAATAGGAGAAATGCTGCCCATTTTTTTTGGACATATTGTTTCCTTTATTTACTTGTCAATTTAGTAATCCATGAACATAATTGTTAATGTTTGTTGCTTTGTTTTTTTTTTGTGAAGTTTGACAATGGATGGAAATTGGATGTCAGTGGATAGATTATCCATGAAAATAGGAACGGGGTTGAGTTTTTCTTGCAATTTTGTGCAAGGAATACTCAATCTCATAATAGTATTCATTGTCCTTTTGTGTTAAGTGTGGTAACGTTGTCAGTATGACAATTTTTAAAATAAAAGATCACTTATTTAAAAACGGAATAGACAAAAGTTATAAAGTGTGAATACACTCAAAATCATTGCCCTTAGAGTCAATAAAGCTATCAATGAACTTTTCTGGTATAAAACACCCATTAATCAGGGTATCTTCTAACTGCCCATACACTAAGGTCCTAGTTTTTGCAGGTATGACATAACCATTTATTTCACACTTATCCTGACTTTTCTTGGAATTAACAAGGGAAGAGGAGGATGAACTCATGGTCTCTTTCACAACTATTTTAAGTATTTCATCTCATTAATTCTTTCTTCATTAGTTGAACCTATTTTGTTAAAGACTTCTCTAACCTCATCTTCTACCTTTCTCATTAAATTTGAATGCTTTATCAGCTATGCCATTGTCCAATCTATAATTGTTGATGATGTGTCAATCCCAGCAGCAAAAATATTCTGAAAATTAAATTGTCGTATTTGATTTGTTGAGTAATTTTATTTCATCTGTTAATAATAACCTTGCAAAAATTGCACAAAGCTTTTATCATTAAGGTGAAAAAATATATTAGTTAGGAATCATTTACTTTTGTTTTTAATTATAGAAATGCTATTGATTACCTAACTCAATGTCTACACACGGTAAGAGACAATGACCATTAAGTATTACATAAATAAATTATTAAAACACAAAATAAAATACATATAACAAATTCTAATAATAATAATAAAAAAAAAAGTCAGAGCAACCCATAATAATAATAGTAAACTAGGCTGGCATTTGCGTCAGTGAGAAACTGCCACAAATGCCAGATTTGTGAAAGTTCTCCACTGACGCAACTCATCAGTGGAGAATTGCCATAAATGTCAGATTTGTAATAGTTCATCGCTGACGTCAACGCCAGCCTAGTTTGCGTCATAGGATTCTGCGTCACATTTAAAATTGATGCAAAAACTCAATTGTAGCAGTTAGAAACTGACACAAATAACATTTTTTGTTGTACTGAGAGAAAGAGAGAGAAACTGAGAGTATTGAAAGAGAAAAGAGAAGCTCAATTTTTATTTTATTTTTTGTGTAAATATGAGAGGGATATTTTTAGTAGATGGGGAATGTTTAACATCAAATTGAAAAGTGAATAATGGTGATATTTTTTTTAATAAGAGAGACTATTATGCATAGAAAGTCAAATTTATCCATACAAATGGACCCCTAAGTATCTTATAGCAATGTCCATATCCTTCCCCACACCATAGACTTCTTTCATCTACGAAAGGGCACCTATATTTGTGGCTTGGATAATAAATTTTAGGGTTCTCCATTTAAATCTAAAACATAGCAGTAGGTAGCTAGTGTCTTTGGCTTGTCGTGACTACAAAAGGCAAATCAAAGTCTTCCACTTGACACACGCCATAAAAGGAAGTCTTGGTGGATCTCACTCAGAGGGTTCTACCGTTATTGCATGGTCAATTATTGTTTTATATTTTATTAATAATGACTATCCATTACTCTTTTGCTCAAGAGACTAACTCTGTACCATCATGTACTATTTCACCTCCACTTCGTTCTTCTAACCCCTTTCAATGGCTAACATTTCTTCTTACCACGTCATCTCATACGTGTACTTCCATTAATTCATTTCCTTCCTAAAAAAAACTCATGTTTTCTCGATTATAGTGAAATCCTGGCATCCTGCTACATATTAACTTTTAACTTACATTTGTTTGTTTTTGGGTGGTTTTATTTTATTGGAATAATAATAACATTGTCTCAAATTTAGTCACATGGTCTCAGATTTGGTGTGCCCTTTCTACGGGCCTATTTATCAAGAAATATTACATCATCTAATTTTTAAGAGTGAAAAAAAAATTCATTAAGGCAAACTTAGCCAATCAAACATACAATATAGGATCAAGAATTAAGGTCAGAGACAGACAGGAAGGCTTGACCACCAAACTTTGGTCGCCGCACTAGAAAATGTGCTACACTATTATTTGAAAAATTACAATGCTTTATTGACACAAGACTATGCTTATCATCCAGACTAATAATGTCCTGAATTAACAAGCCAAACTCTGAGACAACGTCTCAGTTATTAAGAATTTATTAGCACACTTTTAGACATTCTAATTAGAGATGGACTTTAATGTACCCAAGTCTGAGACAGAGGTGAGGCTTTGAACCACAGTTGATGCTTCCGCGAGATGAGGTGCCATTGTTGCGAGGAGGAGGTAGCCGCAGATGCTACAACTTGACGTCCATTCCCATAAATAACGACCCCAATCCCTAACTTCATCCTTCTATCATCTCTGTTAGCATCCACATGCAATCTAACGGAATCCTCCTCCATCAAGTCCTCATTCGAATCCATTGGCCCATGTCTCATCTCCTCATTTCCACCACTAGAATTCTTTACTTGGGCCTATTGATACCTCCTAAGGAAGTCCAATGCCCATGAGGCAACAAGAGGTTCAACAAGCCAAATGTAGTCATCGATGGCCTTATTTCGGCCATACCAAATTCTCGAGCTAAGAGTGAGAAAGTTGTCCCATCTCTTGTTTGGTGAGGCTATCCATACAGTCAATCATTATCAAATAAAAATCTAAGCCATTTCTGAATGTCTCCAAGCCAAGGGTTGGCCAACCATCTCTAATATTTTTCAGAGATGAGCATCCCCATAAGGCATGCAATGTTGTCTCTATTTCTTTTATACATAGAAGGAAAATCTATTCTGAAGGGACTCCATGTTTAGACAAGTTAACATTAGTGGGGATGAAGTCCAAAGAGGCTTTTTAGACAAAATTCTTAACTTTAGGAGGGATAGATAGGGGCCATAGAAACACTACAAGAAAAAATACTTTCAATAAGAAGTATTATCAAATATATACCATAATACTTTTTGATGTGTTAAGGAAAGGGTGTTATAGTAGGTCGGAGCACTTTGCATAACACTTTTCTATAGTTATAGACATGTGTTATGGTATAGCTTGCGATAACACTTTCGTTGTGTTTTTTTAATAGTTAGATAACTATTTCATTATGCTATTTATAAATAGATTATATAACACTTTTTTGTACTTATAAAGTAGTGTTATGATACACTTTATAATAACACACTTTCTGCATTATAGGAAATAGCATAATTTTATGCTTATAAACAAGTGTTATTGTAAAAGATACAATAACACATTTTTTGTATTATTCTAATATTTGGATAAACTTGAATTATTATCATATAAACCTGTACATTATAATTATTTTTTATCGCTTTCATTCAAACCCGCTCCATTTAATATACTTAAGACACCCTTAACATTGTACAAATATATTTTTGAGTGCCAATTATAAGGTTCATAACATATATAACTAAAAAATTGTGTAATGACCCAACTATATCTAAGACCTTGGACCATTAAAAACTACTAGACATAACTACTATTTTTGGAGAAAACATGCATAAGAAATAATCATAACTTTATTAAAAAACTTCAAAATAAATATTGTATCAATAACATAAAATTATAAATTTAAAATATAGTATGGCATGGGTACCCATTGTTTATAAAACACAAAACATAACTTTAAATCAATTGTTCAAAAACTAAATGCGGAATTACAAAAGAAACATAATTCAAAAGACTAAATAAATGTCATCCTCGATCGACACGTAGCTTATTGAATCCATTCTTCCTTAACACACAAGCCAAGCTACCAAGAATCCTCCCGCCTCCAAATCTATTTTCCTGCCTCACACTAAAAATAAAGGAGTGAGCCTAATGTCCAACCAGGAAAATCTACTAACAATCATATAACATAAAACATAAACATAAGACTATATCAAAAAAAAATATACTATAAAACATATATCACAATTCTAACCCATGTACATGGAAATCTTGGGGTTTTCTATCTAAGCAACTATAAGCCTCAAGCAACATACAAACAGTGGGGTTTGCTAGCTAAGCAACTATAAGCCTCAAGAGACATAAAAGCATTGAGGTTTGCTAGCTAAGCAACTATAAGCCCCAAGGACTACAAGACATATTCATATATATCATAACATAACATATATAACATAAACATATTATAAGATAAACATATCATAACATATAAGCTTATAAAAACTATCCTATTTTCCTTACCAAAAGCCGGGATATTTGGAAACAAGAACGAGATTTAGAAACTCCTATAAACCAACAATAGAGAGGGTGAGAATCTTTTAAAAAAAATAAAGATGAATGTGGGAACTAAACCATCAAAAGAAACTTACCAAGAAGGACCTTAAGTTTCAAGAACTTAAATACCTAATCAAGAATCATAATCAAGAGTTAGGATCTGAATAAAAGAAACTTAAAGAAAACTAAAGAATTATATAGAACTTGACTTAAGGAATAGGAATACCTCGAATGACCTTATGGATTGGTCTATACCTCAATACCGAAATCACACTAAACCTCACTTCCCAAGTGTTTATAAAATATTATAAGGATAAAGCTTTAACCCAAAACCCAAGTGTATCTCTCTATAGTAACACTAGCACCTTGGAGGCTCTGATCAAATGCTTGAAGAATGAAGAAAATGGCTGAGCACTAAGTCCTGTTTATAGAGTTCAAGGAGTGAAACTAACCCCTTTTAATTTGAATAAATAAATGATTTTAAATGAAAAAGATTTGAATTTTCATTCAACTAACACCCAGAAATCGATCAAAATCGTTCAAAGGCAGGTCTAAGTGGTTAAGGGTATTTTTAAAATTCAAAAAGTCAAACTTCCAAAACTACCTTCATGGAGCCGATATATTGCCCACCATAGGCGATATATTGCCTCCCCCAGTATTCTCGAGGTTCGTTCAATCGTTCGTGTAAAGTCGACGTGTTTTCCGTATCTTCGGTTAGGTGATATATTGACCCCTATGCTGCGATATATCGGCATACGTGAATATATTAAACACGTAATTGCACTTTTTCAGCATAATTTGAATTGGATAATAGCTTGGACTGAGTCATAATACGATCCTAACAATTTCTAGAAGGTTCTAGAGCTTCTAGATCTTTCTACTATTAAAACTATTCATCAAAATTACTTAATTTCTTAATAATCATGATTATGACAAGTGTCATTATCTTAATGGCTATATCAAAACCTTAGGTTATAATAAATAATATATCTAGGACCAACAATATTAAATAAACCTTATGTTATAATTAATATTCTTAAACTATAGGTTAAACTTATAAAATCCATTACTATTGCTATGAGTTTCCAACTAAGTCCCAACTAGAACCAAAATCCACGGTAACTAACATACTACTAAATAATACTAACTACCATCTAGCTAAGTAAACATTGTGGGACTCTACAAATTGTGTCAAAATACATTCAAGATTATCTAAAAAACAATCCAAAAGTCTTAAGATATTCAACACTACCTAATTAACATAAACAAAACATTCTCACAATAGTCAACAAAATAGTCTTAAATAGTTGCATATTCAAAAGTAAAGGTAGGAATTCATGATCTTCCAAATATCGGCACACCAAAGCCATCCAAATAAAATTTTCTTTTGCACTTCACTTGTTGAAGCTGGTAAATAAAATATAAAAGAAAAACTAATGAGGTCATGAAATATCATATCATTAATCTAAACTAGTCAATAATATCATGACGCATAACCAAATTTACAATAATTGAGTTTGAATAATAAACAAGTTATTACAATACACACATTACTACAACTATCTATACTCAAGTGACCTTAGAACTTTAATTTAATGGTGCATAATATTAATTCAAATTGGCCTTATTATCATTTTGTCTTTCTCATCTTCCCTATCAAATCAATCAAATAATACGATCATAATCTTGGATTGCATATCGATTAATGTTGAACAAACATTTATATAATCAAATAACCAAATAACTACCTCTTGGAATAACCTTTTGAGAAGGGCATGCAACTGTTGAACCAACAACTTCTCGTATAGTAAACATCGCATAGTTAGGACGAAATAAATAAGCACCAGGCACAACAACAACATCAACCCATACATGCATAAAATCTGGTCCAAGAGGAATTCCGTGCACCTCTAAGCCTGGATCACTAGAATCCCAACAGCCTTCAGCATTAATTGCATCTGACCAATCGAGTAAGTAGCAAGCATTCCTTGCTTCTGTAAAGTTATGGCCCTTTTTAACTCCAACACTCTACAAAATTAATTTTAAAGACAATATATAAAGGTAACCTAACCATCTATCAATACTAAGTAAAAAAATTCAAACAACACACAATAAGTTTTCTACCTTATATCACCACAACATACAATTTTAATCTCAGAACCTACTTCTCTACGAATGAATATTTAAGATATTCAAACTCATCTAACATTTGTATGATATTAATAAAATAGTTAAGAGAACATACTTCCGTACCTCTTGCAATTAATAATCAAGTTAATTAACTTTGCAATGCTCCTTGCCAATTCGATCCACAACCTAAAGAATATAATCAGTACCTAAATGATTAATACAAAATTAAAATTAAATGATACAATAAGTAAAAAAAAATATTTATATATTAATTTTTTGGTATATATGGTTATCATATTATTATAGGGACTAGGGAAAAGAATTGTCGAAACTAACAGTGTTGAATAAAAATGAAGAATCATCATTCAGAATGTGTTCTTTGTCAGCATAAACAAAAGCCTTTTTAAATTAAAAAAAAAAGAAACTAATATAGAGCATAAGACCATTAGCTTGTCTCAAAAATAGTACCTTGATTCTTTTAAGTATTACAAAATGTAGGCCTTAGATTGTTAACCAAGTAGTCCCAATTTTTTGTTGAAAAGAGCAAAGAATGTCATCATTATAAAAGGTAGCTTACCTACAGGAGAAAAATTCTACTCTCCTAATACCTTTAAAACCAAACACATAAAACATTGTGTCTCAACCTTCTTCCACCTCTATTGATCATTTTTTTTGTAAATTTTTTCTAGTTAAGGGTATGTTTATGGTATTGAATTTAACTAAAATATTATATATTTAGCCAATACCATACATAGTACTGTGTATATACAATATTTTATGACTACCTGGTTTTAAAAGATGACCTCTTTATACTAGCAAATTGCATACATATGCTTGAGGAAATATATGGATTATAACTCATTCTCATGATGAAGGAAATAATGAAATTACTGTCTCATACAATACTCTAAAATAAATTGAAAATTAAAAAATTAATTTAAAATGTAAACAAGAGAATCAATCTAACAAACACTGAACAAGCTCATCTCTATTCTTAAAAAATAATGAATCAAAGGAAGCAATAATTATTATCAAAATAGCCACATTGCAAAAAGATTGATAAAATACTGACACTTTTCTTTGTATCATTACCTATAGTTTTTTTGCATCATTCTCACAAACACTTAGAGGGCATCATCTATTACCTTACAGAGAGAGCTCATAACCAATGTAGCTTAAAGTAGTTAGAAAAATAAGAATAAAAGTGTATTTAAAACTAACAAAAACCATATTAATAAAGACACTTTAGAAAACTCAACTAATGAATTATTTATATATATATATATATATATAAAAACTAAAACTGCAAGCGTAGAAGACTTACCATCCAAAGATCTGAAATCTAAACTGTTCGGGGACTGATGAGGAGAGCCTAGAGGTGTGAATGCGTGATTGTGTGTGTCTCAGGAAAATAACTTCAATGAGCTGTCTATGGAGTGGCAAGGAGAAACATCAATTTCAGAACAGACACAATCTGTCTTTGGGGTCCTGAAGAGGGAAAGGGGAAAAGCATATATAAGGTTTTATGAAACATTACCACAAACACAAATTGCTAGAATCAAGAACGTTAGAATCTCTTAATTTGGAATGTCACTATATTCACAGCAACTCTTACGTTCACAGCAACTCGTGGTCGCTCGCTATGGGAGTGAAACTGGAACAAATAAGAAACACTTGTCATCGTTAGGATAAGATGAAATGTATATTTTCAAAATATGACACAACACCTAATTCTAATATAACAATTGAAAAATGATCAGAAATACCAAAGTAGAAAATTAGGCACTAACAAATTTTGCAATTACTCTATTCAAATTCCCACTTCTCAACAGTAAAGCCAAGGACAATCACAAATGTGAATACAAAAGCAATGTATATTCCCTCTGATTTATCTTTTCCAGAAAAAGAAAAATTTCTATCAAACTTTATAATGTATTACCAAACTCAAAAAAGTCAAGGACCCAATTTAATTGAATTTTATGTTGTTTTGCTGATCTTCCTACAAAACTGGGACCAATTTTGACATGTGGAATCTTGGATTTGTCTATTGATTTTGAATTTTTAAAAGAAAAAGAAAAAAAGAATGGTCGGTTTTTTTTTTAAAGTGTTCAGTACAACAAAGAAAGGGTGGTTTAGTCTCTTTGACGGAATTATGCAAGACTTAGTTAACCAAATGAGAAGTAAATTTTAGGGATATCAGAATGCAAGTTAGAGTCGCCTCACAAAACAAGTTCTTACTCTACCCTTTTAAATAATGCATATAAATGACACTTTGGTTCGGAACAACTTGGCTGACTTATTAATTTGATGTACAAAAAAGGTTAGAGAAAATAACAAAGGATGTAATATGCACGATATATGTTGAAATTGGCATATAGATGATTTCACTCTGTGCAACTTCAGTTAATATTGGCTAGGCAATTGCTAATCAAGGCATTTCACTAAGAAGAACAATCTCTTGAATATGGTGATGGGTGGATAGAGACTTCACTAGAATAATGCATATAAACACATAAAATTCAAGCATGGTGATTGTAAACTACCATAAACAAAACCATATATACCACACTCTAAAACTGGATTAATAAGTGTTTAGTCAAGATTTCTTATGAAAGATTATATAAACCTTCTTTATAATTAGGGTGTGTTTCTATACTTAGAAAATTTAGCCATTACAAGCAATGCAGAATCATCAAACAAGCAATGACAAAGAAAAAAATGTAGAATTATAAAAGTAATGACAACCAAGCTTAAACAAATGTAATACAAAGAAGTGTCAGTTAATTTTTTTTTAGATTGTATACTGCCAAGTATCATCTATATCCCTCTTAATTTTATATTAGTTATGAGGATTTCAAAGACAATGAAGTCAAAGATATAAAAATGAATAGTTGGAAGTGTGCCTTGCTAAACAATATTCGTATATGCATGATTAAAATACATAGAAACATAATAACAATACAATGCAAAGTTAGCAACTTGAGATAAAAAAAAATTCATTATCTCTTCCTATCCAAATTGATATATAAACAGGACAGGATATCTAAACACCAACAAAAAGTAAGAAGAGAAATACTTAATTATTTATTATCTAGAGAAAATAGTTGTTGCTTTCGTTATATAAAGAAGCATATAATGGGATGGTCTATCCTCTAATCCACGACAATCAAATTTTGGCATGCATGAATAACAAACTAAATATATCTCTATATAAATAATTGTGATAAGTTCACATATATGATGATAAGTGTGCTAAATAAGTATAGGCCAACATAATCATTCAAAAGTGTGCTACAGTAGTTGCTGCATTTAAGACCCTTTATGTATATATTGACATAGTTAAAAAAATCAAGAAAAGTTAACATTCCAAGATGTCGTTTAACTCACAAATGGAAAGAGAGCTTCTACAAATATACCACTACACACTTAAATAGAGTGGAGAAGAGAAGATGTGTACCTCAATTGAAAGAAGAAAAGAGCAAAGAAGTAGTTATATGTGTGAATCTATAAAAACGGTGATCATCTATATAACTAGGACCAAAAGTAAAAATATAGTCACTCCATTCTAAAAACTCACACCTCACGGCTCCATTCAACACCTCAAATATCAACCCTAATTGACCAACACCCAATCGTGCAAGGAAGACCCAAATTGAACAAGAGAGAAGCTCCTATTTTTATTCTTTATTTCACATGTATACATATATTATAATAAATCATATTAAAAACAATTAAACATAAGCGTATACAATGCACAGAAAATTAATAAGGAAATTTACACACATATATATAACACATACATGTATATAGATCAAGCATAATATTTGAAATAAAAAAAAAATAGAATATCTTAATAGAATACACCTTCTTATTCAGTTTCTAGAGATTTTTCCCCTTTTTTGAAAGTTTAAATCAAGCCTTAAATTAACTTTTTCCAACCATAATTGTAATGAAGTGAGACCGGAAAAAAAACACAATAAATTAAGAGCACAGCAGAGAGACCGGAGCATAAAAATACCCAATAAATACAAAAATGGATATTAAAAAAAATGCTTATAGTAATTGAGAGAGGGAAAAAAACCGGAGATACCCTGAGTGAGAGAAAGAGAGAGGTAGCCAAGAAAAAAAAACAAGAAACATATTAATATTATATAAAAAATATTTATATACACATACCTGGGGATTCCGTGTGGAAGAGAAA
Organism: Humulus lupulus; assembly: GCF_963169125.1. NCBI lineage: Eukaryota > Viridiplantae > Streptophyta > Magnoliopsida > Rosales > Cannabaceae > Humulus > Humulus lupulus. The sequence goes on from NC_084798.1 coordinate 39,398,020, forward strand.
GAGGCAGTGAGAGAAAGAGAGAAGCGGTGAGAAATAGGTAACACTGAGTGAGAGGAGGAGAGGGTTTGGGGATTTGGCGAGATAAATTAAGAGACTAGAATTTTGGGATTTTGGTGAGAGGTAGGGAGAGCCGGGAGTTTGATGCTTTGGGGAAATTTGGAAAGTTTGGAAATATTTTTAGAGAGGTCTCAGAGGTTCGGGAAAATTTGGGGTTTGGGTAGGGAGATTTGAGGTCTGCTAGGTTTAGATAGATGTGAGGGAGACAAAGAGTTAAGAGAGAGAATGAGATATGTTAGATTTAGAAAATGAGAATAGCAAGTGAAATAATACAATATTTGGCACAATTATTTCATTTGCCGCCAATTAATTTATTTGCTCCAAAATTGTGTGCGCCATTTTTTTTATTAACATAAAGAATTAATAATACTTTTTACCTTATTTTGGAGCATACTTTTTTATCTCAACTTTTTTTTTTTAGTCCTGCCAAATTTTATGGGTTTAGTATAATAGTTTTTTAAAAAAGTTATACTTAAATGTCATGGAAAGGGTTATTTGGTGTAGTGAAACTTCCACCAATGGGACTAGCCTGTCAAAGTAGAAGATTACCCATAACCAAATTCCCTCACTGCAAACCAATAACCACTCTTAACATTGTATATGCGTGATTTAGTGTGATGCCATGCAGGTTGGTCATGTCTATGAGTGATCGAAACTCGGATAGATAGTATAACATGAGCTTCATCGCTACCAAAGGAGTGGCGAATCAAGTCCACATTCCACGTGCCTGAGGATGTCTTCAGAGAGCTTACAGTGACATAATCTGCCGATCTAGAGAAAGACAAGGCCTTACTGCCACCCTGATTTGGGATCCATCGATCCTGAGTAATATTGACAGATTGACCATCACACACAATCCATCTAGATCCCTTCATATACATATCTCTTCCCCACATGATGCTACGCCACATGTAAGAAGACATTTGAGTCACTTTAGCATTGAGAAATGACCCATTGGGTATACAACCCTTTCATAACTCTAGCAATTAACGATAGAGGTGAGTTGTAGATTCTTACTGCTTGTAGGGCGAGGAGCGCTTGGTTAAATAGAACTAGGTTGTGGAACCCCAATCCTCCATCAAACTTATGCCAACACAAACGTTCTCACTTACACCAATTTTGTTATTTATCATTACCTCCCCACAAAAAATGAGCACATAATCTATGAAGTTCATTGATTAGGGACATTGGTAGTCTGAATAAATTCATCACATGGGTTTGTATTACCTGAATAACTGATTTTAGCAAGACCTCCCTACCACCTACTGAAAACAGTTTTGATTTCCATCCAAACCACTTACTCCACACCCTATCTCTTTATTTTTTAAATGGCATCATCTTCTTTACTGTGTTAATTCTTTCTATATTAATAAAATAAAATAAAATACAATTATGATGAGATGACATTTAAAATGAAATAAGATAAAATATATACAACAAATTTGAGAATTGCTAAAAAGTACTAGTGGTGTCCAACACCACCTAAAAGTTTTTAATTTAGTCTATTGGTGGTATTTTTTCAATCATAACTTTTTTAACCAATTAATTATTACTAAATATATTATTTTAATAAATTTAAATAAATATACGATCGAAATCATACCTGAATATTCCTCTAAGAAAAAAATCATACTCGAATATTAATGAGAAAATTTGTATATGCATAAAATAAATGAGACGATAGCATTTATAATAATTCGACCATAATATCAAGTCTATACACATCTACTAATAGTATTTCATTATGGTCATGATAAGTATAAATGAAAGAGATAGTGCACACCTCCATCTTTACAATTTTTTTCTCTAATCTAATAGCTATTCCCTTGTATTTTTAAAGAAATTTTAGGTAAAGTTAATGTATTCTCCTCTAAATGCAGTATATCACTACAAGAAATCATGTTTTTAGCTACAAAACTTTTAGCTACCAAATATTTTTGGTAGCAGTTAATTATCATTTGCTACTAAATTTTGGTAGCAAAATGATTTAGTAGTAAATTCTAATCATACAATACCAGATATTACTCCTACCAAATATTTTGGTAGTATATTTATATTTTCAGCTACCAATGTTCTTTTGTAGCTAATATTATTGGCACCAATGAATAAATTTGCTATTAAATTTTGGTAGCAAAATGATTTAGTAGCAAATTATAATTAAATGATACTAAATACGTCTGGTACCAAAATATTTGGTAGCACATTTATATTGTCAGCTACCAATATTTTTTGGTAGCTAAAATTAAATATTAGCACCAAATATAAAATTGATGCATTTTATATGATTTTATCTTTGTTTTTTTCCCATTTAGTGATCAATTCTTTGGTAGTAGAAATAAATTTATTGCTACTAAATTATATCATATTTTGGCACTAGCAAATAAAATATTTCTAGTAGTAGTATTTTTGCTACAAAAGTATTGGTAGAGAAAGTACACAATAAAAATTATAATGTAAAAAATGTATAAGAATACCAAGTAATTAAATTTAGATTTGTGTTATGGACTCTCAACAAATCAATAATATTTTAATTCGTAAAATAATTTTATTTTTTAAAAAATATGATCAAGGTAAAAAAAACTAACTAAATGTATATGGACAAAATCAAAAGATAAAATTAAAAATATCATAACTACAATAACAAACTCGAAGGAAAATAAAAGTAAGAAACTACATAAGTCATGTATAGGGATGCATATAACTTCCTAAAACAAAGATATTGCATTGAACCTATGGCAAACCTCAGTTAAAAAACGCAAAATGGAAAATCCAATAGGAAAAAGCCTCTTGGGGGAAAAAAGAGCATAGTGACTATAAAACTATTCAAAATAAATTAAAAACTTGAACCACAAAACTCTTTGGATACAACTTTTGAAAATGAAAATTGGAGAAGGAACTATAGTATTGCTCATTGGAATTAGTCAACCAATTCTATGAATTCGTCAGCCCACTCCACTCGAATTTGATCAATATTTTGTTTTGTGTAATCTTTCATCTTCTCTTTGCACTGTAATAAATAAATGTAAGTAATAATGAATATTAGTCAATTGTATAATATAATAACAAAATATTCTATTTCAATAGTATTTATATACATCTTACATGAGTAGTTAACCAATTGATAGGTCTAGGATTCATGCAAAATTCACGCATATATGTCATTACATAATATCCACACTCAATATTCAATGGTTGTTGAGGACACTGCACAAATTCATAAAATGTAAATGACAAGATTAAAAGATATTGATAATTTAAATTTTCAATACAATATTATATTGTAATATTTTAAAGTAACTATCAAATGTAATATATATTATGTGATATTATTTTATAACTTACCTTTATAGATTTCCATGTAATCTCTTTTGGTTGCCTATTTTTGGAGGTATTGTAGTAATCAAAAGCCCTAATAAAGAAATAAAATATTTAATAATAAATTTAAAGTAAAAATTAAATAAGACTAATCCATATCACTATTTAACTTACATTGCCATTAGACTTTTAATTTTATTTCGTGGGGGTAGTCTAATTAGATCAAGCCAATAACATGTATCATGCAATGAATCAATTATTATTAGCTGTAATGACCCACTACTCTAGACTTTTTGGACCATTAACGAAACTATATATAAAACTTACATTTTTGCGAAAATACCATAATTTATCAGAAACTTGTAGAAACAAAGTTTACTTTCATATAATAAGTAGGATATGGGTACCCATTGTCTTTAAAACAAAAATAACTTAAAAACTAAAAAGAGTTACATAGAAAATGCGGAAAATACATTTAAAACCATAAAAACATAAACAAGACTACATCCTCGAATCGAATAACGCTCGGCCCCTTGACTCCATTCACCATCGATACACATCCTCTAAGCGTCACGAATCTTTCCACCTCTAAAGCTTATTTCCTGCACATAAACAGAAAGGAATGAGCCTAATGCCCAGCAAGGAAAAATCTAACACTTAATCATATACATAATTTCATAAGAAACATAAAGACTTAACATAATACAAATAACATACACTTATTATAATGCCCATTATTACTTGGGGTCCCATAGACTAAACAAGCATATGCCCATGGGATTAGTGGGGTCCTACTAGCTAAGTAGGTCATATGCCCATAACCCATTTGGGGTCTTGTTAGTCATATGGGTCATATGCCCAAGCCTACAAACATACACATATACATATCATAACACATTTGATAGCATAAAACATAAGATAACATAAACATATAACATATTGATTCTAGCCTATTTTCCTTACCAAAGTTACCTGGATATAATGGACTGAGTTGGGACTTTTTGGAACACTCCTAAAACCATAAGAAAGAGTGAGTCTAAAGAAAGGAGAAGAAATGAAAGAGATGGAAAGACTAAACCATTTGAGAAACATGCTTACCGAACTTATGTGCTCAAGAACTTAGATTCCCTAACCAAAATGAAGATTAAGGTTAGAGATTGAGTAGAAGACTATGAGAAAGAAAATAATATAATACAGAAATGAACTAGAGTTTTGGTTACCTCAAAGACTTGAAAGACCAATCTACACCTCAACAGAAATACTATAGAACCTCACTTCCCAAAGTGTTTGATAAGCTTATGATGTTTAAGCTTATGATTTTCCCAAACCAGGTGTTTACACTCTCACACTCACTTAACACTAGCAGCTTCTGAACTTAGAGCAAAAGGTGAATAATGGCTGGGTACTAGGTCCTATTTATAGAGTTTTGGAGATGAAAAGATCTTGATTTTACTTGAATAAAAATAATGGCTGTTTAGGTGAAAATCATTTGAATAATCGTTCAGCAGAGGCTGAAGACTCGTTCAAAAGATGCTGGACTGTTGAAGGAGTTTGAATGGCTGAAAGGAAAAGAATTCAAAAGTGTTTGAAAACATGATGGTGGAGGCGATATATCGCCTGGACCATTATTCCCGAGGCGACCGTGCATCGATTCGTGTTTTCCGTATCTACGTGCTGCGATATATCGCCTCCTATAGCTGCGATATATCGGCATACGCTGAATATGTAAACACGAAATTACACATTTTTAGCTAAGTTTGAATGGAGTAAACAGCCTTGACTAAGCCCTCAATGTATTCAAAGCTGCTGACTGACCCTATAACATTCAAACTTTACTCCATATTAAATTTAATCCCCAAAAGTACTTAATCCTTAATCACCATTCATAACATGTGTTTAAAATCCTATTGGTTGATGTCTAAACCTTATAATATAATAAATATAATCCTTAATATCAGTCACTTTAATCAAACCTTAGGTTATACTTAATATTCTTAAACTATAGATTAAACTTAGAAAATCTATAAGTACTACTATGAGTGTCCAAATAATTCCCGGCCTGAACCAAAAATCCACAGTTACAAAGATAATGCTATAAATACTATCATACTATTATCTATCTTAGCTAAGTAAAGTTCTTGGACTCTACAATTCTCCCCTACTAAAAAGAATTTCGTCCTCGATACCAGCCTTGCATGTCCTCCTCTAACTCCCACGTTGCCTCGCGTTCAGAACTATTGCTCCATAGGACTTTGACTATAGGAAGGTTCTTAGACCGTAACTACTTCATCCCTCTATCTAGGATGCTAACCGGTCATTCCTCGTAACTTAAGTCTTTCTGGAGCGCTATCATATCGTACTTGAGGACGTGAGATGGATCTGACACATATTTGCGTAACATCGAGATGTGGGAGACGTTGTGACTATCGGCTAGTGCTGGCGGTAGGTCTAGTCTATATGCAATTGTTCCCACTTTGTCCAATATCTAAAAGGACCTATGAATCGGGGACTAAGCTTGCCTTTCTTCCCGAACCGCTTGACACCTTTTATAGGAGATATCTTCAGGAAGACTTGATCTCCAACTTGGAACTCCACATCGTGTCGCTTGGTATCCGCATAGCTTTTCTGATGGCTTTGAGCAGCAAGCATACGCTGTCTAATAAGCGTTACTGCTTCTTGAGCTTGCCTAACAGCTTCGGGCCCTAGAAGCTGCCTTTCTCCTACCTCGTCCCAGTGCAACGGTGATCGGCACCTTCTTCCATATAGCAACTCATAAGGTGCCATCCCGATCGTCGACTGGTAGCTGTTGTTGTACGAGAACTCGATCAGCGGTAAGTACTTGTTCCACGATCCTCCGAAATCAAGTATACACGCGCGTAGCATACCTCTAAGATCTGAATCGTACGCTCAAACTGCCCATCTGTCTGAGGATGGAAAGTTGTACTAAGGCTTAACTTAGTACCCATATCTCTCTGTAAGTTTCTCCAAAATCTTGACGTAAATACTGATCCTCTATCTGACACTATCGTGCAATCGTACAATCTCTTGGATGTAGATGTCTGCGTATTGGTCTGCCGTGCATGAAGTTCTAACAGGAAGAAATGAGCCGACTTGGTTAGTCTATCTATTGCTATCCAAGCGGAATCATGCTGCTTGTTCGTCTTTAGCATACCACTTCCATTCTGGTATGCTAAGCGGTTGCAATAAACCTGCAGGCCGCTGATGCTCTGCTTTCACTTGCTGGCATACCAGACACTTAGATACATACTCCGCTATGTCCTTCTTCATCCCTGGCCACCAATAGACTGCCTTGATGTCACGAGTCATCTTGGTAGACCCTGGATGAACTGAGTACGGGGTGCTGTGCGCTTCTTCTAGGATCATCTTCTTAAAACTCTGATCGTCTGGTACGCATACCCGATCCTTATATCTCAATAAACCTTAACTGGATATTGAGAAATCTGTAGTCTTGCCTTCTCTGAATGCATCCGTGTGTGCTGCTAGTGTGTCGTCATGTCCTTGACCAATTCTTATATCTTCTAACAAATTTGATTGGATAGACAGGTTAGCCAGCTTGTCTACAACCACTTCTATTCTGGCACTGATAAGCTCCTGCTGTAGCGGCTTTTCTATTCCGGATAAGACTGCTAAGTTCCCATAGCTTTTCCTACTAAGCGCATCGGCAACTACGTTCGCTTTCCCTGGGTGGTATAGGATTTCCCAGTCGTAATCCTTGACTAATTCTATCCACCCGCGCTGCCTCATGTTGAGCTCCTTCTGCGTAAAGAAGTATTTTAAACTCTTGTGGTCCGTATAAATCTCACACCGTTCTCTGTAAAGATAATGGCGCCAGATTTGCAACGACCACCGCTGCCAACTCCATATCGTGAGTTGGATAGCGTTGTTCATACTCCTTCAACTGATGTGAGGCGTAGGCTATCACCTTGTCGTTTTTACATCAACACGCATCCCAATCCTAGCTTTGATGCATCGCATTAGACAACGAACTTATCGTCGGGTGTTGGTACACTAAGTACTGGTGCTGAGCAAAGCTTATCTTTAAGCAACTGGAAACTTTCTTCACACTTATCGTTCCAGTTAAACTTTTGTTGCTTCCGGGTCAGGTTGGTGAGTGGAGTGGCTATCTTAGAAAAGCCCTCTACAAACTTTCTATAGTAACCTGCTAGCCCTAAGAAGCTTCTTACTTCTGACGCGTTCTTTGGTCTAGGCCAATCCTTCACGGCCTCTACCTTCGATGGATCTACTGCAACTCCGTCTTTTGATATGATGTGCCCGAGGAACGCCACTTGTGAAAGCCAAAACTCGCATTTCTTGAACTTGGCGTAAAGTTTATGCTCCTTCAATCGCGTCAAAATAATCCTTAAATGTTCCTCGTGCTCTACTTCATCCTTGGAGTATACTAAGATATCGTCGATGAATACAACAACGAATTTATCTAAGTAATCCTTGAAGACTCTATTCATTAAGTCCATAAACGCGGCTGGCACGTTAGTAGGACCAAAAGACATAACCAAGAACTCGTAGTATCCATAACGAGTCCTAAAGGCTGTCTTAGGAATATCTTCTTCTTTTTCCTTGAGCTGGTGATACCCGGATCGTAGATCGATCTTTGAGAATATCGTCGCGCCTCGGAGTTGATCAAACAAATCATCAATCCGAGGTAGCGAGTATTTGTTCTTAATTGTTACTTTATTCAGCTCACGGTAGTCTATGCACATGCGCATACTTCCGTCCTTCTTCTTCACGAATAGTACCGGAGCTCCCCATGGTGAATGGCTTGGCCTAATGAAACCCAAGTCTAGGAGTTCATGTAGCTGCGTCTTTAACTCCTTGAGTTTCGTAGGTGCCATCCGGTATGGTGCCTTAGAGATAGGCTCGGTGCCCGGTACTAATTCTATCGTGAAGTCTATTTCTCGATTTGGCGGCAATCCTGGCAAGTCATTGGGAAATACCTCTGGAAATTCTTGTATAACTCGAACATATCCATCCTTAAGTGGCATCTCCCTTTCCACGTTTGTGATGCTGGCTAAGAATGCTTAACATCCTTTCTCTATCCTTTGTTGAGCTTTGAGAGATGACACTAACGGGGTGCGTAATCCTGAAGCTTGTCCCATGAAGCATCGTCTCTGGCCGTCAGGAGTCTTGAACATCACCTTCTTGCGTTTGCTGTCGATCGTTGCGCCATGCCGTGCTAGCCGATCCATGCCTAGTATTACATCGAAGTCCTTGATCACTAGCTCTATCAGGTCTCCTTCTAGTTCTATGTCCTCAATCTTGATCGGTACGCCTCGTACTATTCGTGATGATAGAACTACTGTGCCGAAGGCAACTCGGTTACAAACCTAGTTCTAAATCTTTCACTAGGTTTGTCTAGTTTTTCTTTCATTCCTAATGAGATATACGAGTATACTGCTACCAATCAAGCGATACTAGAACATGTACTATCGAGGATAGGATCTGACCTGTAAATCCTTGTTACTAGCATGGGTTCCTCCTTGGGTCAAGGCAAAGACTTTGGTCTGGAACCATCGTTTAATCCTTCTTCTCCTTACTAACATTAATCTGAATCATTTCTACTTCTATTGCCATTTCTAGAATATTGGCATAGGTAGTGGTTCCCAGTTTTGCTAACTTAACCCCTAATTCCATCTTTGGTCTAAGTCCTCTGACGAACTTGGCCAACCTCGTAAAGTCGGTTGGGACCAACTCTGGTGCAAACTTGACTAATCTGTTGAACTGACGAGCATATTCTTCTATCATTAGCGATGAATGCCGAGGTGTAATACTTCTTGTGGAACAGCTCCTTAAATCTTGTCCATATCATGGTGGTGACATCGTTAGTCTGGTGAACTAAGTCCCACCATATTTTGGCATCCTTCTTGAGTAATGACGAGATGCAGGATATGCGGTCTGCATTACTGGGATTCATGTGCGTAAGAATTGGCTTCACATTCCTTAGCCACTCTTCTGCCTCAAAGGGGACTATAGTCCCTTTGAAGTTTGGAGCGTGCTGCTTGCGAAACCTCTCATACACTGACTCCATATTCGGTACTGGATGTGGCGCGTAGTTCGTCACTGGCCATCCCCCATATGGACCAACTTGTTGGGGTGCTAGGGCCATTTGTTGTAGCTGCGGCTGCGGTTGCGGCGGAGGCTGAGGCTGAGTCTGCGCCTGTTGACGTTGTTTCTGCAAGAGTTCCTCGACTTGTTGTCGCCGTCTAGCAATTTCCGCGATGTTGTCAACTGACGATGTCGGCGCGTTGCGGCTAGTAGTAGCACGCACTCCTCTTCTATGAACTGGAGGGCATCATTGGTCGCTGCAACAACGTTGGAGGCATTTCCGTTGGTGCGTGCAGATCTTCGGAGCGACATCTTCACCAAAAGTTCTAACAGTCGAGAACTTGTTAGAACTTACCCTAATAGGCTCTAAGGCAAAAACTTATTCTAAAACAAACATACCTCGGACCTATTTATTATTGACTTCTTATGAAAAAATTATATAGGTCTTTATTTATTATTAGAGTGGGTTTCTATACTTAGAAAAATAAGTCATCTTTATTTTCTAAGTGTGTTTCTAATCTTCCTATATGACTTAATTCTCAGGCTCGAAACTTATCTTTGTTCCAAAGTTAACCATATTGAGGGAGGGTTGGGATCAGTAAAATCGTTCCCACTACTAAGGCCCCCTAACTCTCAATACGGAAACTTGGTTCATTGATTTGTATCCACCCTCACTGAACTTGGTCATTATTCATTTTATTTATTACTTATTATGATTGCGAAAATAAAATCAAACTCATACATGATGATAAAATAACATGAAATTAATTTGGAAAAATAATTTTCACTTATTACAATCATAAAATAAAGAAATAAACAAAACAAACAATGAAAAACTAGCTATTCTTAAAAATCGGGATCTTCTACATCCGATCCTTCATCTAGCATATCATTATCTATCTCCTTATAATCATCATTGTCTTGAGCCTCAAAATTTCCTCGGGGAAGATTCAAGAAGATCCTATGTTGTTGCTCATTAGTGAATTGAAACTCTAAATCATAGGTGAACTTAAGTATGAGAGAATAATATCTTAGGGCTGCTTGTAAGTCATCATCATTATTTATATTCTCCCATATTTCTTCTAAAGTTAAAATTGCTGAAGGAAAATCTTTTAAAAGCCTAATTACTAGGACATATTTTTCTACAGCTCTCATCATAATTTGCTTAGACTCTTGAAGGTGACCTATCTCTTTGTGGAACAAGATCAATCTTCGAGTGATCTTTTCTAGTGCTCCTACGGTGTTCCTTGGCTCCCTTATTCTTTTTAAAGCCTTAATGGCTCGGATATCCTCATTGCTTAAAGCTCCATTCATTCTTAACTGAAAACATAAACACTAAAGGTGTTAGCTATACACATAAGTAACATAACTAGTAACTTAAACACTTACTTGGCGGTCCGATTCGGAGCTTTGAGCGTGTGTATCGAGGAGAACTTCATGCAAAAGAACCGTTGCTCTAATACCAACTGTAATGACCCACTACTCTAGACTTTTTGGACCATTAACGAAACTATACATAAAAATTACATTTTTGCAAAAATACCATAATTTATCATAAACTTGTAGAAACAAAGTTTACTTTCATAAAATAAGTAGGATATGGGTACCCATTGTCTTTAAAACAAAAATAACTTAAAAACTAAAAAGAGTTACATAGAAAATGCGGAAAATACATTTAAAACCATAAAAACATAAACAAGACTACATCCTCGAATCGAATAACGCTCGACCCCTTGACTCCATTCACCATCGATACACATCCTCTAAGCGTCACGAATCTTTCCACCTCTAAAGCTTATTTCCTGCACATAAACAGAAAGGAATGAGCCTAATGCCCAGCAAGGAAAAATCTAACACTTAATCATATACATAATTTCATAAGAAACATAAAGACTTAACAGAATACATATAACATACACTTATTATAATGCCCATTATTACTTGGGGTCCCATAGACTAAACAAGCATATGCCCATGGGATTAGTGGGGTCCTACTAGCTAAGTAGGTCATATGCCCATAACCCATTTGGGGTCTTGTTAGTCATATGGGTCATATGCCCAAGCCTACAAACATACACGTATACATATCATAACACATTTGATAGCATAAAACATAAGATAACATAAACATATAACATATTGATTCTAGCCTATTTTCCTTACCAAAGTTACCGGGATATAATGGACTGAGTTGGGACTTTTTGGAACACTCCTAAAACCATAAGAAAGAGTGAGTCAAAAGAAAGGAGAAGAAATGAAAGAGATGGAAAGACTAAACCATTTGAGAAACATGCTTACCGAACTTATGTGCTCAAGAACATAGATTCCCTAACCAAAATGAAGATTAAGGTTAGAGATTGAGTAGAAGACTATGAGAAAGAAAATAACATAATACAGAAATGAACTAGATTTTTGGTTACCTCAAAGACTTGAAAGACCAATCTACACCTCAACCGAAATACTATAGAACCTCACTTCCCAAAGTGTTTGATAAGCTTATGATTTTCCCAAACCAGGTGTTTACACTCTCACACTCACTTAACACTAGCAGCTTCTGAACTTAGAGCAAAAGGTGAATAATGGCTGGGTACTAGGTCCTATTTATAGAGTTTTGGAGATGAAAAGATCTTGATTTTACTTGAATAAAAATAATGGCTTTTTAGGTGAAAATCATTTGAATAATCGTTCAGCAGAGGCTGAAGACTCGTTCAAAAGATGCTGGACTGTTGAAGGAGTTTGAATGGCTGAAAGGAAAAGAAATCAAAAGTGTTTGAAAACATGATGGTGGAGGCTATATATCGCCCCCTATAGGCGATATATCGCTTGGACCATTATTCCCGAGGTGACCGTGCATCGATTCGTGTTTTCCGTATCTACGTGCTGTGATATATCGCCTCCTATAGCTGCGATATATTGGCACACGCTGAATATTTAAACACGAAATTACACATTTTTAGCTAAGTTTGAATGGAGTAAACAGCCTTGACTAAGCCCTCAACGTATTCAAAGCTGCTGACTGACCCTATAACATTCAAACTTTACTCCATATTAAATTTAATCCCCAAAAGTACTTAATCCTTAATCACCATTCATAACATGTGTTTAAAATCCTATTGGTTGATGTCTAAACCTTATAATATAATAAATATAATCCTTAATATCAGTCACTTTAATCAAACCTTAGGTTATACTTAATATTCTTAAACTATAGATTAAACTTAGAAAATCTATAAGTACTACTATGAGTGTCCAAATAATTCCCGGTCTGAACCAAAAATCCACAGTTACAAAGATAATGCTATAAATACTATCATACTATTATCTATCTTAGCTAAGTAAAGTTCTTGGACTCTACACTAGCATCCAATGATATCTGCTGACCATAAAATACGATATTGTATATTGTAGAGTCCAAGAACTTTACTTAGCTAGTTATTTAGTAGTATTATAGTATGTTTAGTATTATCTATGTAACTGTGGATTTTTTGTTCAGACCGGGAATTATTTGGACACTCATAGTAGTACTTATAGATTTTCTAAGTTTAATCTATAGTTTAAGAATATTAAGTATAACCTAAGGTTTGATTAATGTGACTGATATTAAGGATTATATTTATTATATTATAAGGTTTAGACATCAACCAATAGGATTTTAAGCACATGTTATGAATGGTGATTAAGGATTAAGCATTTTTTAGGATTAAATTTAATAAGGAGTAAAGTTTGAATGTTATAGGGTCAGTCAGCAGCTTTGAAAACGTTGAGGGCTTAGTCAAGGCTGTTTACTCCATTCAAACTTAGCTAAAAATGTGTAATTTCGTGTTTAAATATTCAGCGTGTGCCGATATATCGCAGCTATAGGGGGCGATATGTCGCAGCACGTAGATACGGAAAACACGAAACGATGCACGGTCGCCTCGGGCATACTGGCCCAGGCGATATATCGCCTACAGGGGGCGATATATCGCCTCCTCCAGCATGAATTCAAACTCTTTTGAATTCTTTTCCTTTCAGTCATTCAAACTTCTTCAAAAGTCCAGCATCTTTTGAACGGGTCTTCAGCCTCTGCTGAACGATTTTTCAAATAATTTTCACCTAAAAAGCCATTATTTTTATTCAAGTAAAATCAAGATACTTTCATTCCCAAACTCTATAAATAGGACCTAGTTCCCAGCCATTTCTTCACCTTTTACTCTAAGTTCATAAGCTGCTAGTGTTAAGTGAGTGTGAGAGTTTAAACACCTGGTTTGGGAAAATCATAAGCTTATCAAACACTTTGGGAAGTGAGGTTCGTTAGTATTTCGGTTGTGGTTAGATTGATCTTACAAGTCTTTGAGGTAACCAAAACTCTAGTTCATTTCTGTATTATGTTATTTTCTTTCTCATAGTCTTCTACTCAATCTCTATTTTGGTTAGGGAATCTAAGTTCTTGAGCACATAAGTTTCGGTAAGCATGTCTCTCAAATGGTTTAGTCTTCTCATTTCCTTTTCATCTCTTTCCTTCTTTCAACTCACTCTTGTTCATTATGGTTTTAGGAGTGTTCCAAAAGTCCCAACTCAGTCCATTATATCCCGGTAACTTTGGTAAGGAAAATAGGCTAGAATCTATATGTTTATGTTTATGTTATCTTATGTGTTAAGTTAATGAATATGTTATAAATGTGTTTGTTTGTAGGCTTGGGCTTATGCCCTATTTGACTAACAAGACCCCAAAAAGATTGTGGGCATATGATTATTTAGCTGGTAGGACCCCACTAATCTCATGGGCATAAGCTTGTTTAGTCTATGGGACCCCAAGTAATAATGGCCATTATAATAAGTGTATTATGTGTTATGATATGTCTTTACGTTATTATGAAATTGATTTGTATGACTATGTGTTAGATTTTTCCTTGCTGGGCATTAGGCTCATTCCTTTCTGTTTATGTGCAGGAAATAAGCTTTAGAGGCGGAAAGATTCGTGACGCTTAGAGGATGTGTATCGATGGTGAATGGAGTCAAGGGGGCCGAGCGTTATTTGATTCGAGGATGTAGTCTCTTTTTAATTTTTATGGTTTTATATGTATTTTCCGCATTTTCTTATGTAATTCTTTTCATTTAAATCATGTTTTGTTTTTAAAGACAATGGGATCCCAAATCCTTCTTAGTATTCTGTTTATTTGTAAGTAACTCTTATTTTTACAAGTTACTCAATAAAATTATGGTATTTTCATAAAAATGTAAGTTTTATGTATAGTTTCGTTAATGGTCCAAATATTCTAGATTAGTGGGTCATTACATATATAAATTAAGATATTGATAATGTAATCAATTAAATAAATAAATAAATCTTACCCAATATGAATAGGAAGCAACCAAAATTGTTTTTGTGTCTTCCCAGCGATTTTCAATTGATATTGCATTTTGTTTTTGACACGATTACAAAGCCAAAGTTGGATGAAAGAAACGAAAATATTGTGCTCGATTTGCTTTTTCCAACTTTCGATGTTAGATCCTAAATATTACAATTGAATTTGTAAGACAAATAATGTTATTTTGTGCATGAGAATTATGTGAAAGGTATTTCTTTTTTACCTAATCCAAAATGTTATACAAGGAGCTCCAATTTCTGTCATGGTGCCAAGGTGAATCACATCTTCAAGTGAAATAAATAAGTATTGATCACTATCCAAAATTTCTGGGTCCATGGCAATACGAAATGTGTGTGAAGGTTCATAAAGTCGAACATCTAGTAATACAGCTTTTACACTCTTTGGAGCATCCTTGGGCATCTCAAATTGAATTGGAGATTTTTGCACTTCCTTTAAACTTGTGGAGGATGTATTGAGAGTTTGTGAAGAAGAAGGTTGATCTTTTCCTTTACATGGCTCCAGTTGCGGTGAAAGACTATGTTGTTTATTCTGAAACAAAATATAAAATTAATAATTGATTAGAAAAAAACATCATAAATTATATGTAATATTGAATTTAAAATTTAAAATTTTAAACTTAAAATTTAATGAAACCATTGATGGAGGAGGTGTGATTTTTGACTCTAATGCTCTTTGTTCTAATAATCGACTTTGTTGTGATTCGTAGAACTTCTCCATATTCTCTTGAACAATTCTTGCAATGTTGTTATTTTGTTCGTTTTTAAGATCTTCAACGATTTTCTCTAATTTCTTCAAACGTTCATCTTCAATCTCTTCACGTTTGGATGATAACTAGGTTGACATCTTCTTTCCGGGTATAGGACCAAAACCTCGTAACCAACCATATTTTTCTTCGCCTAAAACTTGCCTGTATATTGCAGCCTCATCCACTACTAGTAACAATCCATCTTCAAATTGAATGAGTTTCTCTTTTCGTAACTCTACCATTTCCTTCTACAATAACAACAAAATAATAGTGTAATAGTTTCACAAAATTTAGAAGGTAAAAATTCATAATTTTTAAAATTCGAACATACATATTTGTCCTTGGCTATTATGTGGGTCCACTCATTCTTAATTGTACAATGAGTTTTTCGAAACATTTCAATCTCTCCAAACTTCATTGTTTCTTGTTGTACTTTGTCATCCATTATTTGATTTGATTTTTGTAATGCATTTAAATAATTAATAACATTAAATATAATAAAATTACAGTGATATTATCCAAATATATGTTTACCTCCTCATGTAAATACTGAATAAATGACTTAGTTCCACCAGAATGCATAAAAGAAACACTTGATCTATTTTTTAACCCTGCAATTGACTTTTTCTACAAAATACCTTTCATGTGAGTTTTAAGAATTAAAAATTATGAAATGTGTACAAATAATTCAAGAAATGTAGGATACCTTCCATTCTTCGTTAGAGAAACATTTATTGCACATCCATTGCCAATCCTCATCAGTTAGCACCAATTTCACAGGTCGATTTTCTAATGGATTCTTACCTTCTTTGATGATATTCTTGTACTCTCTGTGACAATTATTATGATAATCTTTATAGCTCTCTGAATAATAGTGATTGTAAATAGTTTCAAGATATGGATCTTTTTTAAAATCCATCTCAAATACATCCTGCAAAAAGAATTTCAAAAAATAAATTGTCATGCAAAAAATATTATAAAATAAGTATGGTAACATAAACATACCATGATACGTGCATATACGACTTTCTTATCTTCTGGAGGAACTTTAGCCCATCCACTATACTAAAGTGGAGCAAGATGGCGTACATTTACACCAACAATGTTCGCAAATGCAGTGGCATGCGTCCCATGAACTCGAAGTTCTCCTTTTTATAGGAAATCTTTAACTTACTTGCATCATCCTTTAATAAGCATCTGACACCATCCCCACGAGTAGGGCCACGAGTTCTCTTCCTTGATTCTGTCAAATAATTGTTATATTACTTATAATCATAACTATTTTCATTAATTTTTAATGTATATATTATCATATTATCATAAGTTGTACATAAACCATTTATACCTTCTAAGGACTTGTGTGTTTCATCATTTAATGGTGTTATTGGATCATCATTGGAAGAACATGGCAAACGAGGAGGAGACTGTGTAGATGATGAAGAGCTAATATGCGTCCTCTTACAGCCAAACACCCTTCTAGTAGTTATTGGTGGATCGAGAGACTTCTCATTTGTCATGATTAAAAATCTAAACAATATAAATTTTTTATTAGCATATAATAAATTTGCATATTCAAAACTTTACAAAAAACAAAAATAATAACACACTTTATAGTTAATCAATTTCATCACTCAAAGTTATATCTTCAGAATCATCAAGTAAAGCTTCTTCATCGGTATCGTCACTGTTTATATCACTTTGAACTTGATCATTATGATTTATTTGAAGTTCATTGAACAATTGATGATTATCACATTCTATATCTTCAATATCATCCCGAATAAGATTAGTATCATTTGTCATTGAATCAAAATTCACGCCAATGTCATTCGAAGATTCTTCTTGATATGCTTCAGAACTGTTGATAGTTGGATCTTCATCATCAACTTCACCATTCATTGGCTTTGATGGTATATCCCAGATGTGACGATGATTTACTTTTTGTACTACTTTCCAATCTTTATTAACTTTACTTTTTTTAATGTCATCCAAATAAAAAACCAAACTTACTTGATTGGCAAGAACAAATGGTTCATCTTCAAACCATTCTGTGTTGATGTTGATACTAGTAAAGTTATATTCAGAGTACATTCTATCACTTCCATTGGTATTGTACCAAGAGCATTTGAACAGTATAACTTTGTTCAAATAAAGGTAATGTACATCCCAAATTTCATTGATGACACCATAAAAATCACATATATTTCCATCATATTCTGCTTCAACGTGAACACCGTAGTTTTGAGTTAAAAGTCTTTCATCTCGACTTTTTGTATGGTATCGAACTCCATTAACCATACAACCAGCATATGTACAAGCCAAAAAACTTGGTTGCATTGCAATTGCATACAAATCTTCCTGTGCTTTACCAGATATTGTTTCATTCATTTTTTTTATGTGTGATGGCAGATAAAATTATAAATGTAAGATCAAGACAAATAAAAAATTTAGAATATCGAACATTGATATTTAAACTTACTTTATTTTCAAACCATGTTGAAAATTCATTTTTTTGCACTTGATTGATATCCAGAATTCCTTGAGATTGTAAGAATAATCTATGTTCTCTGTGTTCACAATAAGTACTATGAAATATTATTTTTATGCTAAAACCTAAATGTTGTTAGAATTTAAAAAATAAAATTATAAACTTACGTTAAATATGGTTCCAACTCAGGACAATTATTGAAAATGTACCATTGAACTTGGGTTCGTTGATCTTGAGTTAGTGTGATGGATGATTGTCTTCCAAATGGTCTTGTAGGCATGTTGAATATTGACAGTGTCGATTGTTTTCTAATTCCAAGGTAATCAGGATTGCGCTCAGGATGATTAAAGCGTGTTTCCATTCCACGAAGATACATTGAACAAAAGTTTAGTGCCTCAGTAATAATGTATCCTTCTGCAATAGAACCTTCAGGTCGAGCTTTGTTTTTCACATATTTTTTCAAATGACCTAATTCCCTGAAATTAATTAAGTTTTCAATATATAGTAATAAAGAATTGTATTCAATGATTATTTAATTTTTTAAACATAAGTTATAGATTTTGTTACCTTTCGATTGAATACATCCATCGCATTTGTACTGGACCACCTAACTTAGCTTCTAATGGCAAGTGAACCATAAGATGAATCATCACATCAAAGAAGGCAGGAGGAAAGATACTTTCTAATTTACACAGCGTGAGTACAATGCCCTTTTCCAATTCGTCTAACTCTTTCACATATAATGTCCTCGCACATAGCTTTTTGAAGAATAATGACAGCTCAGCAATAGCATCCATTACTTTCTTTTTCAAATATGGCCTTAAACCAATAGGTAACAACCTCTGTAATAAAATATGACAATCATGACTTTTCAACCCAAATAACTTTCCATCTTTCATGTTAACATTCCGAGAAATATTTGCAACATATCCATCAGGAAATTGTACGGACTTTATGAATGTACAAAATTCTTGTCGTTCCTTCGCTGATAATGTATAGCATGCTACTGGTTTGAACCATTTGTTCCCCTTCTTTTTCATGTGTAGCTGCTTACAAATATTTAAATCTTGTAAATCAAGTCTTGCCTTTTCAGTATCTTTAGACTTCTCATCAATACTAAATATTGTACCAACTACACTATCACATATATTTTTCTCAATATGCATCACATCCAAATTATGTCTTAGTTTTAATTTAGGCCAATATTCTAACTCCCAAAAAATAGTTTTTCGCCTCCAGTTCATGTTATTTTCATAACGTGCATCCTTCATTTGTTGCTTATCGTCCTTAATGATCTTATCATTTTTACCTGCCCTACATTTCCATACACCTTTTAATTTATCTAAGATTTCATCTCCTATTAAAATACTTGGAGGTGAACACCGTTCGATTGTACCATCATACTCCATATCATTGCGCCATTGGTGGTTCAGACACAAATATCGACGATGACCCATGAAACATGTTTTTCCTCTTATTCGAAATGAAGATGTGTCATCTTCACAAACAGGACAAGCTTTATAACCTTGAGTGCTATACCCAGATATAGTACCATATGCTGGAAAATCATGGATCGTCCACAATATTGCTGCACGCATTGTAAAATATTCTTTATCAATAATATCAAAAGTACGTACACCATTTTCCCATAGTTCTTTCAGCTCATCGATCAGAGGTTGTAAATAGACATCTATGTCTTTTCCTGGAGCACGACGTCCCGGAATCAATAATGCCATCATTAAGAATTCTCGTTTCATGCATCTCCATGGCGGCATGTTATATGGCATTAGTAACACTGGCCACATACTGTATGAGTTTGATAAATCACCGAATGGATTGAACCCATCTGTTGCAAATCCAAGCCTTACATTTCTAGATTCTTTTGCAAAATCTGGATATTGTCTATCAAAATCCTTCCAAACCTCTGCATCTGCCGGGTGTCTAAGCACACCTTCTGTATCAACATGTTCTTCCTTATGCCACCTCATATCAAATGATGTATGGTGTGACATAAAAAGTCTTTGTAGTCGTGGAGTTATAGGAAAATATTGCATATTTTTGTGTGGGATCTTCTTTCCTTTAGTTCCTTGGAATTTGTATCGTTCATGACCACATATAGGACATCTTTCAGCATTTTTATTCTCTTTCCAAAATAAAGTACAATCATACTCACATACATGAATAGTTTCGTACCCTAAACCAAGATCACGCAACATTTTCTTAGCGTCATAATAAGATCGTGGAATTTTATTGTCTTTGGGAAATGCTTTCGAAAGTAAGTCAAGCAACAAATCAAATGATTTGTTACTCCAACCACGCATCACTTTAATGTGCATTATATTAACAATAAATGTTAAGATTGAGAACGTTGTACATCCAAAGTATAACTCCTTTTCT
Organism: Humulus lupulus; assembly: GCF_963169125.1. NCBI lineage: Eukaryota > Viridiplantae > Streptophyta > Magnoliopsida > Rosales > Cannabaceae > Humulus > Humulus lupulus. The sequence goes on from NC_084798.1 coordinate 39,418,475, forward strand.
GCTTCTACAAATAAGTCAGGCAATGTATTCCTTTCATCATTGTGCTCATTTGAATCTCCAAGGTTCACAAAATCACTCTTCCTATGATATTGACTAGCTAAATCTTCTAATGCTGGTCTCATATCGTCATTGTCTTCATCATCATCACTGTCATATGGTATGTCCTCTTCATTGTTTGATTCTACTTCTTCTTGATCTCCGTTTACTTCTGTGATATCTTCCCCGTGAAACTCCCACATAACATATTTGGTATAAAATCATTTTACGAATATATGACGCTCAATTGTCTCTAAGTCGTGATAATATAAGTTCATACATGAAACACATGGACATTGAATCTTATTTTCACCATTTAAATGCAAAGTTGATAACTTAATAAAACTCTTAAGTCCATCAAAATACTCCACTGATAATCTATTCTTTTGGAAAATCCAAATTTTATCCATCATTTCTCTATTATCTTTCGAACAAGTAGACGATGGATTATACTACATTGAGAAAAATAAAATACTTAATTAGCCCTTGAATTGTAGTTATAGGGTATGACAGAGTTATGGTACAAAAAACATGTATTCGATGCACGTATAGGGTAGGATATTAGTATAAGTGTTTCTTATCCTACTCTATTACGTGCATATTTTTTTTATATATGTGTTTAATTTAAGTGCCAAATAGACACATATGTGTAAGTTTTTAATTGGTACATGCCATTATTTTTTTATTTAAAAAAATTAATTGAAATATTAAAAATTTATTTAAAATCTAATAAAAAAAATTAAAAATCATTTAACAAAAATTTTAAAACTTTCTTTTTAAAGGAATAAATACTAAAATTATTATTCATGAAACAAATTTAATTACTAAATTAAAATAAAAATAAAAAAACCAAAAAACTTTAGAAAATCCTACTATAAATTCAAATTTAAAATAATTAAATATATAGAATTATAAGGTTCAATGATACCAAAACCAAAATAATAAGCTTAAACCCATTAAGGGAATTTTATTCTAATCAGACACTAATGAGCTTAATCCTCTCAACTGCCTATAAATAAGGTTAGAGTATCACTTGTTTAGTGCATGCAAAAATGCGACCTAATAAATCTCTAAAGAACTTAGGGCCTGTTTGGCATTGTTTTTTGTTTTCAAAATTTTGTTATCAGAAATGAGAACAGTAAACTGTTTTTGTAGTTTTCAAAAAATAAGAGGTGTTTGGTTAATGTTTTCTGAAAATAATTTTTTTTAGTTTTATTTTTTTTAATCTTAAATAAAAAATTAACAAATATATTTTCAAGAACAAAAATATTTTAAAAGTTTGTAATAAATAATGAGATAAAATAATTTGAAAGAAAAAATGATGAAAAATAAGAAGTGAGAAAGTTAGGAAATAAAATTTGAGAACAATAGAAAACAACTTTTTGTTGTTCTCAAATTTTTCTGTTTTTTATAACTTTGTTTTTAAAAATTGTTTTCTGAAAACAATGCCAAACACTCCAACTTGTTTTCGAAAAACAGTTTTTAGCTTTTAAAAACAAAAAACAGTTTTTTAGTTAAGGTGCCAAACAACCTCTTAAGTTTTGCAAGTTCTTATTTCTCAATACAATTAACTCGTGCACTAGGACTAATTAATAACCTAAATCCCGTACATATCACGTGTTTGATTTTTTTTTATGCTTTATTGGTTTATTTGTAATTGACAAAAAAATCAGTCAACAAGTATTAAATCTATCTTAATTCCAGAATGAGTGACTACTATCTCATTTTTTGGATACGTGAGTAGTTTCAACGAAAAAAAATCTTGAATACTTAAACTAATAAAAAAATATTGGGTAATTTCGCTACAAATTTTTTTTACAAACACTAGAAGATTTCTTAAATTCCAACTTTAATTAAAAAAAAATATCAAAAAGAAAGGAAAAATTAATAGAATGTCTCACAATAGTAAAGTTGATCAAGTTTGTACACAATATAAAATACTTTTTTAGAAAAATTAATAATAAAGAAGCTCATTCCACAATCGAAAAAATGTACCACCACATAATTAACTTTGAAATTTTACGAATTCAAACGGGGTATTTCTATCAATGGAATATAAAGTGTGTTATGTTATCTAGGCAAATAAGTAATTTTATTAAATTAATATTAAATCATTAAGTGGTCATTTTCCTTTCTCTAAGTATTTTATGTTTCTTTTTAATTTTATTTCTAAATTAAAAGGAAGGGCTTCAGCCAATACACCTCATCCGATCGAAAAGCCCATTTCGTTTTCTTCTTTCTTCTTCGTATCCGTAGCTCCATCTCACTCACAAAGCCCTAGCTCCATCTCACTCTAATCTCTCTATCTCTCAGTTGAAATCAAACGGCAGACCCCATTATTCTTCCCCTCTCTCTCTCGTATTCATGTCTCCCTCTCACTCTAGCTTTCTTTGTGTCTCTGATTCTAAGTTTCTTTCTTCTAATCCCTCTCTCCCTCACCCTTTCGTACAGCTACCATAGCCAATAAAGCTGAAAAGAAAAGCCCCATTTCATTTTCTTCTTCATATTCCCCTATACACTCTCAAACCCCTAGCTCCCTCTTACTCAATTGAAATTAAACCCAGACCCCATTATTCTTCCCCTCTCTCTCGTATTCCTGTCTCCCTCTCACTCTAGCTCTCTCTGTCTCTCTCATTCGAAGTTGAGGGTCCATGACTGATTTGATAATTGTTAGATGAATAGGGTTTTTTTGGGTTGTCGGATTTGATGAAGGCTGCGGCAGAGGTGCTTGGTAATGGCGAGTTAGGGTCAGCCTATAAGGTCACCGTGGTCATTTGGGCTGTCTATGGCGTTCGACGTCGAGATAAGGTGATTCGGTGGAGAGTGGAGAAACTGTTAGTCTCCGAGTACATTCCTAAAGGCAGCTTTTATACACAGTAAGAGAAATCTCCACATACACACACAAACAAAAAATCATATTGTAATGCCCCAACTCCAGGGACCGTTACGGTGTGCCTTGTAAACACTGCTAAACTCGCTAATCGAATCATTTGGCCAAATCGTGTAACTAAGTGTGATTAGCGGTTTAGGGATTAAATTTTTTGGATAAGATGTAACGTTTCATTAGAGCATTTAATATATATGCTGGGATCCCAAAATTATATTTTCAGAGTCTATTACAAGAAAATATTTACATCAGGCCGTTCTATGCGACAAAACAGGGTTTAACCCTAGTTTCTCTTAAAACCTCGGTCGTGGCGGACGAGCAGCTACATATGTACACGTCATCACCTAAGCTCTCCAACTCAAGGATGGTCTAGTTTTGTTTTGCCTTTACCTGCACCACATAGCACCCGTGAGCCGAAGCCCAGCAAGAAAACGCAATATAACATGATATAATATCAACAGTGATTGTATTACTTAATCAGGACCAACAGTCCAAACAAATAGGTGACTATCACAAAAGTCACAAATATGGGGACAACACCCTTTAGCCATGTGACGATAGGGTCACCAGGGCTTAACAAATATCAAAAGTCACTAATATGGGAACAACACCCTTTAGCCATGTGACGATAGGATCACTAGGGCTTAAGAAATAAGTGAGCATCTCACTAGATTTAGTAGGATAGATGCATGGTGATTAGTCACCAACATAACCTTCCTCCTGACTCTAGAGTCATAACTATGGAACAATGTTCCCTAGCCATGTAACAAACAGTCACCGGGCCATATGCCCTAGCTCTGAATAACTAGTCTCAGACTAGCCAAGCGCTTATAATTTCGTCGACCTTATGGTCAGTCCAGTGTTAATACCCCATATGAGTCATTCTTGTTGGTATCGATTAGATCTAATCTTCATTTGGCTCGGCGTTCACCACGCTATGCCATTTCTGACTCTTAGGTCAGTAAAACACGACCAGTGTTCAACCCATTGTGAACTTGACTAGTAAATCACAGCTTCACAGATGGATCTAACACCATTGCCGATTCTGACTAGTAAGTCAGTGCCACACACAAGTAAGCCATGCCACCAAACGTATATCACATATCCAATATGTAGAGTCCAAGAACTTTACTTAGCTAAGATAGATAATAGTATGATATTATTTATAGCATTATCTTTGTTACTTTGGATTTTTGGTTCAGACCGGGAATTATTTGGACACTCATAGTAGTACTTATAGATTTTCTAAGTTTAACCTATAGTTTAAGAATATTAAGTATAACCTAAGGTATGATTAATGTGACTGATATTAAGGATTATATTATTATATTATAAGGTTTAGACATCAACCAATAGGATTTTAAGCACATGTTTTGAATGGTAATTAAGGATTAAGTATTTTTTAGGATTAAATTAAATAAGGGTAAAGTTTGAATGTTATAGGGTCAGTCAGCAGCTTTGAGTACGTTGAGGGCTTAGTCAAGGCTGTTTACTCCATTCAAACTCAGCTAAAAATGTGTAAATTCGTGTTTTAATATTCAGCGTATGCCGATATATCGCAGCTATAGGGGGGCGATATATCGCAGCACGTAGATACGGAAAACACGAATCGATGCACGGTCGCCTCGGGAACAAAGGTCCAGGCGATATATCGCCTCCACCAGCATGTTTTCAAATACTTTTGAATTCTTTTCCTTTCAGCCATTCAAACTCCTTCAACAGTCCAGCATCTTCTAAACGAGTCTTCAGCCTCTGCTGAACGATTATTCAAATGATTTTCACCTAAAAAGCCATTATTTTTATTCAAGTAAAATCAAGATATTTTCATTCCCAAACTCTATAAATAGGACCTAGTACCCAGCCATTATTCACCATTTGCTCTAAGTTCAGAAGCTGCTAGTGTTAAGTGAGTGTGAGAGTGTAAACACTTGGTTTGGGGAAAAACTATAAGCTTAAACATCATAAGCTTATCAAACACTTTGGGAAGTGAGTTCTATAGTATTTCGGTGGAGGTTAAAGTGATCTTGCAATCTTTGAGGTAAACCCAAAACTCTAGTTCCTTTCTGTATTTTATGTTATTTCCTTTCTCAAAACCTTCTACTCAGTCCCCTAACCTTATTCTTATTTTGGTTAAGGAATCCAAGCTCTTAAGCATATAAGTTGGTAAGTATGTTTTTATGGTTTAGTCTTTCCATCTCTTTCATTTCATCTCCTTTCTTTAGACTTACTCTTTCTTATGGTTTTAGGAGTGTTCCAAAAGTCCCAACTCGGTCCATAATCCCGGTAACTTTGGTAAGGAAAATAGGCTAGAATCTATATGTTTATGTTTATGCTATTTTATGTGTTATGTTTTCATATGTTATGAATATGTTATTGATGTGTATGTTGTAGGCTTGGGCATATGCCCTATTTGACTAACAAGACCCCAAAAAGATTGTGGGCATAAGCCTATTTAGCTGGTAGGACCCCACTAATCTCATGGGCATAAGCTTGTTTAGTCTATGGGACCCCAAGTAATAATGGCCATTATAATAAGTGAATTATGTGTTATGATATGTCTTTACGTTATTATGAAATTATGTTTATGTTTATGGCTATGTGTTAGATTTTTCCTTGCTGGGCATTAGGCTCATTCCTTTCTGTTTATGTGCAGGAAATAAGCTTTAGAGGCGGAAAGATTCGTGACGCTTAGAGGATGTGTATCGATGGTGAATGGAGTCAAGGGGCCGAGCGTTATTCGATTCGAGGATGTAGTCTTGTTTATGTTTTTTTATGGTTTTAGATGTATTTTCCGCATTTTCTATGTAACTCTTTTTACTTTAAGTTAATTTTTGTTTTAAAGACAATGGGTACCCATATCCTACTTATTTTTATGAAAGTAACATTTGTTTCTACAAGTTTATAATAAATTATGGTATTTTCACAAATGTATGTTTTAGTAAGACTTTGTATGTATAGTTCGATAATGGTCCAAGAGTCTAGAGTAGTGGCTCATTACACAATATCCATAACAAGGTATTCATCATGCTTACCTAACAAGTACTAGTACAATTAGGACTATGCACGAATACAGAGGCTCATGCTCTTAACGATATCATACTCAGTATATAAAGCATGTCCTAATCACATGTTTCTTGTGCATCATATCCATTATATTCAACAATCCAACATGCACCCATAATAGCCATGCATGTCATACTTAATAATCAACCAACATGCATCAAGAATAGCCATGCATGTCACATATACACAGGGTGCAGTTTTCTTACCTTTGGTCCAAGCACAGGTTACCAATAAACGAGCCACAAGCACGACCCTGATTCCAATCCCCTAGTGAAAACCTAGTCAAAACCATAATATAAAACCTCATCAAAATGAGTAAATCAATACTTCCAAGCCCAACCCAAGCCTCCGGGACAAAAAATCCCACTCAACTAGGTAGTGGGATCGATCCCAGGCCCTTAGAGTTAAGTTCCCATGCTAATTTTCCCAAAAAATGACAACAAGCGCTGCGGCCCTTCCGGCAAGCGCCGCGGCCCTTAGGCAAACAGAACCTCCACCTGTTTCTTCAAGCCTGGGTCGCGGCCCTACCTCGAACCAGCCATTTTTCTTCGTGTTCAACCTTTTAAAACCTCCCAAAAGCATATCCAAACATCTCCAAACTCAAAAATCAAAGTTCCCAAACATCCCCATCATCCAAAACCAACAAAACCCAAGTCTCAAATCACCCTAAAACTCATCAAAACACAAAGTCTAATTCAAGCTTAAAAACTTTAAAAACTTATAACTTAAAACTTGAATTACCTCTGATTGAGTTGTTTCCAACTAAATCCTCTAGCTAATAAGCTTCTAATTTTCCTTAGGATTGCTATGCCTCGATCCTCGCTTGAATCCGAGCCTCAGAACTCAAGTTATCTTTGAAAACGCGATCAGGAGACGAAAAGGAAACTTTTAAGGAGAGAGAACGTACAGAACGTTCTTTTTATTTCTTAAAAGGTTACTTGAAGCTTAAGTAGCTTCCAATAAAACCTAATGCTCGGGGTCCCAAAAACACCCCCGGGGATATTATAGTCAAAACTTCCAAAATTTCCCCCTGATCTTACTAACTCCCAATTTATCACCAAATATTAATTCCCATTACCCAATAACCCAGTAATGCTCTAAACACCCCTTGACTTACTCTAAGTCAAGCTTAAATCCCATTGTGACTTTCCCACTAGCTTACCTCCTAGGATCGTCTTGTGCTGGGTAACCCTGGCATAACCAAATAATAACAAAGCACCATGCCCATTTCACATATATGCCAAAAATGCCCGAAATGGCCAAAATATGAAAATCACCCCGTTAATCACAAATGGGTTCACATGCATATTTAATACACCTAAACATGCATATTATCATTAAATATCATAATAAAGCAATTATGGCCCTCCCGGCCTCCTAATCAAGGTCCTAAACCTTATTAGGAAATTTGGGGCATTACACATATTCTTTCACAGTCATTAATTTATTAATATACTCGTTCTAAACTAATCCAAGGAATCATCAGGGGATCCCCTATACAGAGTTCTTAAACTACGATGGGGAAATCTGAAGCCCAGCAATGTCCTCTTGACACATGTAAAGCTTGGTTTTTTTTTCGTGTTCTGTTCTTGGGTAGGCTTGAATTTGGTTTTAATTTTTTTTTCTGATCTGTTCTAGTCATAGAGAATTAATTGATTGTTGGTGAGATGGAACCTATAATGGCATTAAGAATTAATTGATCTTGGCAAATCCAAAATTAATAGTCAAGATTTGAGTGGAAGTTTCCAAGAGAGATAATTGGTAGAGTTTAGTTTTAGTGGAGTTTGGGCAGCAACGTTGATGCTGATTAGTGTTTTGTTGGGTTCAGTTGTATTGAGAATGGTTGGACTAGTATTATAGTGGTGGTGGCCATGAGAGAAAAAAATAATTTGGATCGATTTAAGGCTGTGATACCATAACAGATATATGCAGAACCACTCTGTATTTTATTAATAATGATCATATTTCAATGGATATTGTTTTAGTCAAAAAAATATAGTATGGAGTTCAAACCTGATATTGATATTTGGTACTAGTTCCTTCTATATTTGTTGTAATTGAAGCACCAAAAACTCTCCTTCTATCTCTATATCTCAGTTGAAGCACCTGAAATAGAGAGAAATAAATAAATTTTAAATAAACAAGCATATCATACAAGATAAGTGAACTAGTTACTTGTTCTTTGTATTTTTTTTTTCTTTGATTATAAATTTCCATCAAAGAGTGTTTGATTTGTGTGATCAAAATGTCAGAAAACACCTAATGAATCTTCAAGAAAGTATAACAACATTCATAAGAAAAAAGAGATGTATATGTCTATGATCAATGTTTTTATTTCCAAGTTAATTTCAATGCATATTGTTTTAGTGAAATATGGTTCAGAGAATAAAAACCTCTTTGTCACTACCTTCTCCTTACACCCAGTTGAAGCACCTAAAGAAAAAAAATTTAATTAAACAATCTAACCAATTTAGCCATGATATTTAATCAGTATATGCCATACATACCTCAACAAAATGTCGATGAACTAGTGAAAAAAAAAGAGATACTTACTATATATATATTAATTTTCTTAGATAGTATCTTCCTTGAAAAACTAAAATTTAAATTTCAAACTAGTTATTTGTAATTTTTTTAATTAATACTTTTATTTCCTATATTTGTGGCTGATTATAAATATATAGAGAGATATGTATATTTTATGAAATAAAAATTTGAAAATATTAAATAGTTTTTTTATAATTAATTTTTATTATATTTCCTACTTTACACGGTTAGGAAAAATTAAAACTAAATTTACATTTTATAATTAATGGTTGTTGTTTCCTAAATATGTGGTTATAGTTAAGTAAAATATTATTTAATTATTAAAAAACTGAATATGCATATATATAATAGGTTAGTTTTTTAAATTATATTAAAGATATTTGTATTATTGACCCATACATATGAATCAGTTTTGCTGAGTCATATATTTGAATTTGGCTGTAATCACTCTAACCCACCAAAGCAAAACTTGATCGGAACATAAACAAAAATCATGCACTCTCTCTCTTTGGGTCCGCACTCTCTCTCTCTCTCTCTCTTTAGGCTTTAGCCCACTCTCTCTCTCTCTTGATCATCTTCTTACTGAGCTCTCTTTCTTTGTTTGTGGAGAGAGTCACTCTCCCTATGGTTTCTCTCTCAAAAAGAATATATTATTTGCTTTATAGTTTTTAGTAGGTGGGTTTGATTTTTTTTATCTCTAAAGCTCCACAGAAGATGCAAAAGTTCCCCTCCAACTCCAGTCCATTAAACTCAAATTCCCATTTGATTTTAAGCTCTGTCTTTTTTTCCTCTATCTCTCACTCAAAAATCAATCTTGAAGCTTGAGAAGAAGAACAAAGTATTCTTCTTCTTTATGCTTCTTACTTAGTCTTTTTGTGCTCTTTTTTTGGTTCACTGGTGTACAAATAGAATCCTATAAACTTGGTTAGAGTTTTAGACATTCAAAACAAGAAACATAATTTTTATGTCAAAGATGAGTTTGAAAAGTCCACAAGGATTTTGGTTTTTCGTTCACTTGCATTGTCAAATAAATGTTATTGAATGTGTATAAAGAATTATTCAAGATTCAAGAAGCAGAGGCTGCTTATTTCTGTAAGGTTTAAAGTTTTACTAGTTGTGGCTATTTACAGTCACTAATTGATCAATATAGAGGAATGCATATATGTAGTTTATTTCTCTTGTACCAAAATTTTACTTGCTTTTCATTGTTTGTGTCTGCAGAAGAATTTACAAGAATGGTGAAAGTGGGAAAGGTTATGATGGCAGCAGTACAGCTCCTCCATGCACTGGGTAAAATTTCAGTTGTCAGATGTAATGACCCACTAATCTAGACTAATTGGACCATTATCGAAACTATACATAAAAACTTACATTTTACGAAAATACCATAATTTATTGAGTAACTTGAAAATAAGAGTTATTTACAAAGAAACAGAATACTAAGAAGGATTTTGGGATCCCATTGTCTTTAAAACAAAATAAGATTTAAAATAAAAGACATTACATAATAATGCGGAAAATACATGTAAAACCATAAAAAACATAAAAGGAGACTACATCCTCGAATCGATAACGCTCGGCCCCTTGACTCCATTCATCATCGATACACATCCTCCCAAGCATCACGAATCTTACCGCCTCTAAGCTTATTTTCCTGCACATAAACAGAAAGGAGTGAGCCTAATGCCCAGCAAGGAAAAACCTAACACATAGTCATATACACAATTTCATAAGAAAACATAAAGACTTAACATAATACATATAACACACACTTATTATAATGGCCATTATTACTTGGGGTCCCATAGACTAAACAAGCATATGCCCATGGGGTTAATGGGGTCCTACTAGCTAAGTAGGTCATATGCCCATAACCCATTTGGGGTCTTGTTAGTCATATGGGTCATATGCCCAAGCCTACATACACATATACATATCATAACACTTTTAATAACATAAACATATAGATAACATAAGCACATAACATATTAATTCTAGCCTATTTTCCTTACCAAAGTTACCGGGATAAAATGGACTGAGTTAGGACTTTTGGAACACTCCTAAAACCACAATGAACAAGGGTGAGTCTAAAGAAAGGAGATGAAATGAAAGAGAATAGGAAGACTAAACCATTAAACGAAAATATGCTTACCACCACTTAAGTGCTTAAGAACTTGGATTCCCTAACCAAAAATAAGAATAAGGTTAGGGGACTGAGTAGAAGGTTTTGAGAAAAGAAATAACATAGAATACAGAAAGGACTAGAGTTTTGGGTTTACCTCAAAGATTGCAAGATCAATCTAACATCCACCGAAATACTATAGCACTCACTTACTTCCCAAGTGTTTGATAAGCTTATGATGTTTAAGCTTATAGTTTTTCCCCAAACCAAGTGTTTACACTCTCTCACTCACTTAACACTAGCAGCCTCTGAACTTAGAGCAAATGGTGAATAATGGCTGGGTACTAGGTCCTATTTATAGAGTTTGGGAATGAAAATATCTTGATTTTACTTGAATAAAAATAATGGCTTTTTAGGTGAAAATCATTTGAATAATCGTTCAGCAGAGGCTGAAGACTCGTTCAGAAGATGCTGGACTGTTGAAGGAGTTTGAATGGCTGAAGGGAAAAGAATTCAAATGTATTTGAATTCATGCTGGTGGAGGCGATATATCGCCCCCCTATAGGCGATATATCGCCTGGACCTTTGTTCCCGAGGCGACCGTGCATCGATTCGTGTTTTCCGTATCTACGTGCTGCGACATATCGCCCCCTATAGCTGCGATATATCGGCATACGCTGAATATTTAAACACGAATTTACACATTTTTAGCTGAGTTTGAATGGAGTAAACAGCCTTGACTAAGCCCTCAACGTGCTCAAAGCTGCTGACTGACCCTATACATTCAAACTTTTACCCTTATTTAATTTAATCCTCAAAAATACTAAATCCTTAATTACCATTCAAAACATGTGCTTAAAATCCTATTGGTTGATGTCTAAACCTTATAATATAATAATATATTCCTTAATATCAGACACATTAATCAAACCTTAGGTTATACTTAATATTCTTAAACTATAGGTTAAACTTAGAAAATCTATAAGTACTACTATGAGTGTCCAAATAACTCCCGGTCTGAACCAAAAATCCAAAGTAACAATGATAACACTAAACATACTATAATACTACTAAATAATTAGCTAAGTAAAGTTCTTGGACTCTACAATTCTCCCCTACTAAAAAGAATTTCGTCCTCGAAATTTACTTACCAAATAACTCCGGATACCGGCTCTGCATGTCCTCTTCCAACTCCCACATTGCCTCGCGTTCAGAACTATTGCTCCATAGGACTTTAACTATAGGAAAGCTCTTGGACCGTAACTGCTTCATCCCCCTATCTAGGATGCTAACCGGTCGTTCCTCGTAACTTAAGTCTTTCTGGAGTGCTATGGTATCGTACTTGAGGACGTGAGATGGGTCTGACACATACTTGCGTAACATCGAGATGTGGAAGACGTTGTGACTATCGGCTAGTGCTGGCGGTAGGGCTAGTCTATACGCAACTGGTCCCACTTTGTCCAATATCTCAAAAGGACCTAAGAATCGGGGACTGAGCTTGCCTTTCTTCCCGAACCGCTTGACACCCTTCATAGGAGATATCTTCAGGAAGACTTGATCTCCAACTTGGAACTCCACATCGCGTCTCTTGGTATCTGCATAGCTTTTCTGTCGGCTTTGAGCAGCAAGCATACGCTGTCTAATAAGCGTTACTGCTTCTTGAGCGTGCCTAACAGCTTCGGGCCCTAGAAGCTGCCTTTCTCCTACCTCGTCCCAGTGCAACGGTGATCGGCACCTTCTTCCATATAGCAACTCATAAGGTGCCATCTCGATCGTCGACTGGTAGCTATTGTTGTACGAGAACTCGATCAGCGGTAAGTACTTGTTCCACGATCCTCCGAAGTCAAGTACACATGCGCGTAGCATATCCTCTAAAATCTGAATCGTACGCTCTGACTGCCCATCTGTCTGAGGATGGAAAGCTGTACTAAGACTTAACTTAGTACCCATGGCTTGCTGTAAGCTTCTCCAAAATCTTGACGTAAACACTGATCCTCTATCTGATACTATCGTCTTGGGGATTCCATGCAATCGTACAATCTCTTGTATGTAGATGTATGCATATTGGTCTGCCGTATAAGAAGTCTTAACAGGCAGAAAATGAGCCGACTTGGTTAGTCTATCTATGACTATCCAAGCAGAATCATGCTGCTTATTTGTCTTTGGCAGACCCGTCACGAAGTCCATGGCTATATCGTCCCACTTCCACTCCGGTATGCTAAGCGGTTGCAATAATCCTGCAGGCCGCTGATGCTCCGCCTTCACTTGCTGGCATACCAGACACTTAGATACATATTCCGCTATGTCCTTCTTCATCCCTGGCCACCAATAGACTGCCTTGATGTCATGAGTCATCTTGGTAGACCCTGGATGAACCGAGTATGGGGTGTTGTGCGCTTCTTCTAGGATCGTCTTCTTAATACTTTGATCGTCTGGCACACATACCCGATCCTTATATCTCAATAAACCTTGACTGGATATTGAGAAATCTGTAGTCTTGCCTTCTCTGACTGCATCCATGTGCGTTGCTAGTGAATCATCATGTCTCTGACCATTCCGTATGTCTTCTAGCATATTCGATTGGATAGACAAGTTAGCCAACTTGCCTACAACCACTTCTATTCCGGCACTGATAAGCTCCTGCTGTAGTGGCTTTTCTATTCCGGATAAGGCTGCTAAGTTCCCATAACTTTTTCGGCTAAGTGCATCGGCAACTACGTTTGCCTTCCCCGGGTGGTATAGGATTTCGCAGTCGTAATCCTTTACTAATTCCAACCACCGGCGCTGCCTCATGTTAAGCTCCTTCTGAGTAAAGAAGTATTTTAAACTTTTGTGGTCCGTATAAATCTCACACCGTTCTCCGTAAAGATAATGGCGCCAGATTTTTAACGCAAAGACCACCGCTGCCAACTCCATATCGTGAGTTGGATAGCGTTGTTCATACTCCTTTAACTGACGTGACGCGTAGGCTATCACCTTGTCATTTTGCATCAGTACGCATCCCAATCCTAACTTTGATGCATCACAGTAGACAACGAACTTGTCGTTGGGTGTTGGGACACTAAGTACTGGTGTTGAGCAAAGCTTATCCTTAAGCAACTGGAAGCTTTCCTCACACTTATCATTCCAGTTAAACTTTTGTTGCTTCCGGGTCAGGTTGGTGAGTGGAGTGGCTATTTTAGAAAAGCCCTCTACAAACTTTCTATAGTAACCTGCTAGCCCTAAGAAGCTTCTTACTTCCGACGCGTTCTTTGGTCTAGGCCAATCTTTCACGGCCTCTACCTTCGATGGATCTACTGCAACTCCGTCTTTCGATATGATGTGCCCGAGGAACGCCACTTGTGAGAGCCAAAACTCGCATTTCTTGAACTTCGCGTAGAGTTGGTGCTCCTTCAATCGCGTCAAAATTATCCTCAAGTGTTCCTCGTGCTCCACTTCATCCTTGGAGTAAATTAAAATGTCGTCGATGAACACAACGACGAATTTATCCAAGTAGTCCTTGAAGACCCTATTCATTAAGTCCATAAACGCGGCTGGCGCGTTAGTAAGACCAAAAGACATAACCAAGAACTCGTAATGTCCATAACGAGTCCTAAAGGCTGTCTTAGGAATATCTTCCCCCTTTACCTTGAGCTGATGATACCCGGACCGTAAATCGATCTTAGAGAATACAGTCGCGCCTCGGAGTTGATCAAACAAATCATCAATCCGAGGTAGCGGGTATTTGTTCTTAATCGTTACTTTATTCAGCTCACGGTAGTCTATGCACATGCGCATACTTCCGTCCTTCTTTTTCACGAATAGTACCGGAGCTCCCCATGGTGAATGGCTTGGCCTAATGAAACCCAAGTCTAGGAGTTCTTGTAGCTGCGTCTTTAACTCCTTGAGTTCCGTAGGTGCCATCCGGTATGGTGCCTTAGAGATAGGCTCGGTGCCCGGTACTAATTCTATCGTGAAGTCTATTTCTCTAGTTGGCGGCAATCCTGGCAAGTCATCGGGGAAAACTTCTGGAAATTCTTGTATGACTCGAACATCTCCAACTTTGAGTGATGTCTCCTTCTCCACATTCGTGATGTTGGCTAAGAATGCTTGACATCCTTTCTCCATCATTCTCTGAGCTTTGAGAGATGATACTAACGGTGTGCGTAGTCCTGAAGCTTGTCCCATAAAGCACAGTTTCTGGCCGTCAGGAGTATCGAATGTCACCTTCTTGCGTCTGCAGTCGATCGTTGCGCCATGCCGTGCTAGCCAATCCATGCCTAGTATGACGTCGAAGTCTTTGATCACCAGCTCTATCAGGTCTCCTTCTAGTTCCTTGTCCTCAATCTTGATTGGTACGCCTCGTACAATTCGTGATGATAGAACTACTTTGCCCGAAGGCAACTCGGTTGCAAACCTAGTTCTAAATCTTTCACTAGGTTTGTCTAGTTTATCTATCATTCCTAACGAAATATACGAATGGGTGGCTCCCGAATCAAATAATACATGACATAATTTATTGAGGATGGAAACCTGACCTGTGACCACCTTGTTGCTAGCATCCGCCTCTCCTTGGGTTAAAGCAAAAACCCGAGCAGGAACCATCTTTTCCTCCTTCTTTCCTTCCGGCTTTTGCTGAGGACAGTCTCTTTTACGATGCCCTTCTTGACCACAGTTGAAACACTCCTTGGTGTTGGCACGGCATTCTCCGGGGTGCTTCTTCTGACATTTGGCACATGGCGGGTATTCCACGTAACCCGACCTATTTCCCCCATTACTTGGTCGTGCCCTTTTATTGTTGTCGGCTTGCTTGTTGTCAGGATGCCTTCTCTTCTGTCCGTTACCATTGTTGTTGGACTGACTGTTGCTGGACTGATTGTTGTTCCGACTGGCCTGAGGTTGGCTCTGCTGCCTAGGTTCCGGCTTGCTGGCTTCTTCTTTGCTCACGTTGGCTTGCAACCTTTCTACTTCAATTGCCGTCTCAAGAACGTCGGCATATGAAGTGTTTCCCGGGTTTGCTAGTTTAACCCCCATCTCGATCTTCGGGCGAAGTCCTCTAACAAACTTGTTCACCCTTAGATAGTCGGTTGGAACCAACTCTGCTGCGAACTTCGCTAAGCGATCGAACTGACGAGCATATTCCGCCACTGTTAAATTCCCTTGCTTCAGATTGGTGAACTCCTCAACTCTCGTAGCAAGCACTGCTGAATTGTAGTACTTCTTGTGGAAGAGCTCCACAAATCGGGTCCACGTCATGGTGGCAGCATCGTGGGATTGCTGGACCAAGTCCCACCATATCCTGGCATCTTTCTTGAGCAAAGATGAGACGCAGGATATGCGGTCTGCATTACTAAGGTTCATGTGGGCTAGGATCGGCTCCACATTCCTTAGCCATTCTTCTGCTTCAAAGGGGTCCGTAGTCCCTTCGAAGTTCGGAGCGTGCTGGTTGCGGAACCTCTCGTACACCGGCTCCATGTGCTGAACAGGATAAGGAGCGTAGTTCGTCATAGGCCATCCCCCATACGGACCAACTTGTTGGGGTGCTGGGGCCATTGGCTGGGGCTGCGGCTGCGGCTGTGGCGGAGGCTGAGGCTGAGATTGAGCCTGTTGGCGTTGTTGCTGCAGAAGTTCCTCGACTTGCTGTCGTAGTCTGGCAATCTCTGCAGTGTTGTCAGCTGGCTGTGCTGGTGCGTTGCGGCGAGCAGTAACACGTACTCTCCTTCGGCGAACGGTAGGGACCGCATTGGTCGCTGGAACATCGTTGGAAGCGTTCCCGTTGGTGCGAGCAGATCTTCGGAGAGACATCGTAGCAGAGTTCTAACAGTTAAAAGAAACATGTTAGAACTTTTTCCTAATAGGCTCTAAGGCAAAAACTTATTCTAAAACAAACATATCTCGGACCTATTTATTATGACTTTTTATGAAAAATTATATAGGTCTTTATTTATTATTAGAGTGGGTTTCTATACTTAGAAAAACAAGTCATATTTATTTTCTAAGTGTGTTTCTAATCATCCTATATGACTTAATTCTCAGGCTCGAAACTTATCTTTGTTCCAAAGTTAACCATATTGAGGGAGGGCTGGGATCAGTAAAATCGTTCCCACTACTAAGGCCCCCTAACTCTCAACAAGGAAACCAGGTTCATTGATTCGTATCCACCCTCACCGAACTCAGTCATTATTCATTTTATTTAGTATTTATTATGATTGTGAAAAAAATTTCAAACTCACACATGATATTCAAATAGCATGTTTATTCATTTGGAAAACAATTTCACTTATTACAATCATAACATAAAAGTAAATAAAACAAATAAAAACTACTAATCTAAAAATCGGGATCTTCTACATCCGATCCGTCATCTAACATATCATCATCTATAGCCTCATAGTCATCATTATCATGAGCATCAAAATGCCCTCTAGGAAGGTTTGTGAGAATCCTATTCTTTTGCTCCTTGGTGAATTGAAATTCAAATTTTGCGGTGAACCTAACTAAGAGGAAATAGTATCTCATTGCTAATGGTGATTCATCCTCATCATTCATTTCTTCCCATATTTCTTCTAAGGCTGCTATTACAGGATGGAAATCTTTAAACAACCTAATCACTAATACATATTGTTCTGTTGATCTTAGCATTATTTGTTTAGCCTCTTGAAGGCCACCTATTGCTTGGTGAAACAAAAGCAACCTTCGTGTAATCCTTTCTAAGGCTCCTACGGTGTTTCTTGGCTCCCTTATTCTTTTTAAGGCCTTAATGGCTCGGATATCTTGGTAGGTTAAAGCTCCATTCATTTTTAACTGAAACATAAACACTAAAGTTGTTAGCTATACACATAGACAAAGTAACTTGTAACTTGTAACTTAAACACTTACTTGGCGGTCCGATTCGGAGCTTTGAGCATGTGTATCGAGGAGAACTTCATGCGAAGGAACCGTTTGCTCTGATACCAACTGTAATGACCCACTAATCTAGACTAATTGGACCATTATCGAAACTATACATAAAAACTTACATTTTACGAAAATACCATAATTTATTGAGTAACTTGAAAATAAGAGTTATTTACAAAGAAACAGAATACTAAGAAGGATTTTGGGATCCCATTGTCTTTAAAACAAAATAAGATTTAAAATAAAAGACATTACATAATAATGCGGAAAATACATGTAAAACCATAAAAAACATAAAAGGAGACTACATCCTCGAATCGATAACGCTCGGCCCCTTGACTCCATTCATCATCGATACACATCCTCCCAAGCATCACGAATCTTACCGCCTCTAAGCTTATTTTCCTGCACATAAACAGAAAGGAGTGAGCCTAATGCCCAGCAAGGAAAAACCTAACACATAGTCATATACACAATTTCATAAGAAAACATAAAGACTTAACATAATACATATAACACACACTTATTATAATGGCCATTATTACTTGGGGTCCCATAGACTAAACAAGCATATGCCCATGGGGTTAATGGGGTCCTACTAGCTAAGTAGGTCATATGCCCATAACCCATTTGGGGTCTTGTTAGTCATATGGGTCATATGCCCAAGCCTACATACACATATACATATCATAACACTTTTAATAACATAAACATATAGATAACATAAGCACATAACATATTAATTCTAGCCTATTTTCCTTACCAAAGTTACCGGGATAAAATGGACTGAGTTAGGACTTTTGGAACACTCCTAAAACCACAATGAACAAGGGTGAGTCTAAAGAAAGGAGATGAAATGAAAGAGAATAGGAAGACTAAACCATTAAACGAAAATATGCTTACCACCACTTAAGTGCTTAAGAACTTGGATTCCCTAACCAAAAATAAGAATAAGGTTAGGGGACTGAGTAGAAGGTTTTGAGAAAAGAAATAACATAGAATACAGAAAGGACTAGAGTTTTGGGTTTACCTCAAAGATTGCAAGATCAATCTAACATCCACCGAAATACTATAGCACTCACTTACTTCCCAAGTGTTTGATAAGCTTATGATGTTTAAGCTTATAGTTTTTCCCCAAACCAAGTGTTTACACTCTCTCACTCACTTAACACTAGCAGCCTCTGAACTTAGAGCAAATGGTGAATAATGGCTGGGTACTAGGTCCTATTTATAGAGTTTGGGAATGAAAATATCTTGATTTTACTTGAATAAAAATAATGGCTTTTTAGGTGAAAATCATTTGAATAATCGTTCAGCAGAGGCTGAAGACTCGTTCAGAAGATGCTGGACTGTTGAAGGAGTTTGAATGGCTGAAGGGAAAAGAATTCAAATGTATTTGAATTCATGCTGGTGGAGGCGATATATCGCCCCCCTATAGGCGATATATCGCCTGGACCTTTGTTCCCGAGGCGACCGTGCATTGATTCGTGTTTTCCGTATCTACGTGCTGCGGCATACGCTGAATATTTAAACACGAATTTACACATTTTTAGCTGAGTTTGAATGGAGTAAACAGCCTTGACTAAGCCCTCAACGTGCTCAAAGCTGCTGACTGACCCTATACATTCAAACTTTTACCCTTATTTAATTTAATCCTCAAAAATACTAAATCCTTAATTACCATTCAAAACATGTGCTTAAAATCCTATTGGTTGATGTCTAAACCTTATAATATAATAATATATTCCTTAATATCAGACACATTAATCAAACCTTAGGTTATACTTAATATTCTTAAACTATAGGTTAAACTTAGAAAATCTATAAGTACTACTATGAGTGTCCAAATAACTCCCGGTCTGAACCAAAAATCCAAAGTAACAATGATAACACTAAACATACTATAATACTACTAAATAATTAGCTAAGTAAAGTTCTTGGACTCTACATCAGACTATTGTACCACCCTGGTTTGTATAGCTTAATAGTTTTTTCTTGCTAATCAAGAGATGATAATCTTTTTTTGCTTTCCTGAATTCAACTATATAGGATTCTGTTTGTACATCTTTTTTATTATTGGTATTATAATCCATGTTTGTTTTCAAGTGAAAAACCAAGAGCCACTTACTGAGAAGAACTGCTTTAAGAGAGGTTTTGAGTTTTTTTTCTCTTTGTGTGTCAAAATTCAATTCTTTTGTGGGAAATTGGATGGAAATTCTATTAGTTTCTTAAAACTTTAATTTGAAATTTCTTCATCTGCTTTCTACTTCTTCTTTCTATCTATGTAATGGAACAAGTGAGTGAGTATTTGGTAGCTTGGCTTTTAAGAAAGTTGATTTTGGGTGTTCTGTTCTGGTTTATGTGTACTTTGTTGAAACTTGGTCGGACAAGAATAAAGTAACTGCATTGAGTGCATTTATGTTATAATTTTTTTAAGTTATGAGGTGTCTTTTAGGTCCAATTTTTCTTCATATGAACTTGAGTAGTTGGATAGAAAATAGGCTATATGTGTTCTGTTTTTATACTATTGGGATAATAATTTTTAGCCAATTAGGCTTTATTTTAAATTCTAATTCAAGGATTAGTAGAGATTCTGTTCAATTCTTGTGTATTCCCATTAATGCGTAAACCTATTTAAGTATAGACAATTCAGCATGGATGACAGTAGATTACCTTAATTAATCTTCAAAGTTTGATGCTTCCTCTGAGACATTATGCTGCTTGTGTCCTCCTCCTTTTACGATGATCGTAGAATGTAATATATTTTTGCAGGGAATCATTTTCACTTTTGTTTCATTTTTTTTTTATTTGTTCTCATTCAAACAATTTAAAGAAATTTTATAGTAGGGTTTTTTTCCTTTGATACAAGTGACTAAACTATGTAAACTATGGGTGACAACTAAATCCGCATTTCATGTAGAATGTTCATCATAAGCGTCTGTTTGCCATATTTGAATAATATTGAAATCATCTAGAAATTTAAGTGTGTTTCATGGTTTTGCTCAATAGGTACAAAAGGTCTTAACTTCAGCCTGAATTTGTGATCATCAAGTGTTTGTTTTCTGATTTATGCTGGTGTGATATTCTGTGTTTGAAGTTTAAGTCATAAAGGGTCTTGCCGATCATGACCTTATTGTCTCTTTTGGAAAGCTTGTATTTTAAAATGATATTTTGGTTTTGCGTGGTAGGCAGAAGTCTTCAGATTTTGATTCTTCAAAAAAAATTGTGGTGGAGTAGGAAAGGAGAGAGGTTTTGTGTATGAAATAGAATGGCTGATCCCAGAAGTGGAGTTTGATGATCAAAGAGGGTTAATAATGTGCAAGACAATCCTTCTGTTTTAGTTCCACCTGCTTGCCCAGGTACCAAAATAGGTAAAGGCTCTAAAAATCATAGTCTTCATATTTTATCCGTAAAATTCAGCTAATTCATCATTGTCTTATTTTGAAAATGCAGTGCCATCCAGCAGAGGAAGAGGGAGAGGCTCTAGAGCTATGAATCAAGGTAAAAATGTTAAGCTGACTGGTGCTGGAATCGGCGCTCATGGAAATACTGGTTTAGACTTGCCAGTAGGAAATTTAATTTCCGTTCGTGAGCTAGGAGTTCAGAAAAGTGCAGAAAAACTAGCTGTTGCTGACGATGAAGGAAGCACAAATCCGCTTCCTAAGAGGGTACTCTTTTGTTTTTCTGTTCTCAACCTATTTTTAGAACTTAACAATACTGCGTTCAAAAAATCAATTGAGTAAAAGAAACCTAATGGTTTAACTGGAACAACCGTCAATAACTTGTTGCGTTTATCACTTCTTGGAATTTTTTTTCCTTGCTTGTTTGAAATGGCACCATTGTAGTTGTTGCATGCACCTCTTTCATGTTGCAAAAGTTTTCTGTTTTCATTTGATTCGAGTATTTTGTAGTAACTATGTATTGTTGCTAAGTGAACCTTTAAACCTTTGCAGCTATTTGATTGACAATGTGCAATTGTTCCTTTTTACACTACATGATTTCTGTTTAACATTTATGTGTTTTAGATATGTATGAATTTTGTGGTTTCCAAAAAAAGGCTACTTCTCCATGTAGTTTGTGGACTGAGCTTGTTGTGTAATACTAATAATGTTTTTTAAATACATCTTTAGGTGCAGATTGGAAATTCTCCACTGTATAAGATAGATAGAAAGCTGAGGAAGGGGGGTTTTGGACAAGCATTCGTGGGAAGAAGAGTGGCTGGTGGTATCGCTGGAACTGGGCCTGATTCCTTTGAGGTTTTGCCCCTCCCGCATGTTTCACTCTTGTACAGTTATTAAGGAAGTTTGTTATGTTGCTAATGGCAATCCCATTAACATTTTGTAGGTTGCTTTGAAGTTAGAGCATAAAAATAGTAAAGGCTGCAATCACGGTCCTCCATATGAGTGGCAAGTGTACAAGTAATTTTTTTTATGCACTTTTATTGTTATTAGTTATTAATCACCAAGTTTTATTACCTAACTAGTGTTTTTGTTAAAAAAAACATAACAGTTCTCTCAATGGTTGTTATGGAATTCCCTCTGTCCATTATAGAGGTCAGCAAGGAGACTACTATATCTTAGTCAGTTTCCATTCTATCTGTAGTGATTCTTTTAGTTGTTTTGAAATTGCTTTTGCCAGTAAATATTCATGACTAACGATTTCCTGATTGTGAAAATAGGTCATGGACATGCTTGGCCCAAGTTTATGAGATCTTTGGAACACTAATAACCAAATGTAAGAAATTGTGTGTTCTTTCTTCCTCCTCCCAAGTTACTCTTTCCAATGTTTCAGATTTTATTATCTATTCTTAATATACACATATATTTCCCAACTAAAAAGATATTTGAATAATTACCTTTTGGTATTTACATTGATTATTTCTAAATGTCTACTCTTTTTAAAGGTTGTCTAAAGATACAGTTGCTTGTATAGCAGTGGAGGCTATATCAATTCTAGAACAGCTTCATTTCAAAGGGTACATTATTAATCATTCTTATATCTTATCTTTTATTTTACTTTATCCTACTCTAATTATTTTTGTGTTTCCTAATTGGACTCCAGTTTTTTGCATGGAGATGTTAAACCTGAAAACTTTTTGCTTGGTCTGTCCAAAACACCTAATGAGAAGAAGTTGTATCTTATTGATCTTGGTTTGGGTAAGTGTTTGCTGGTGAACATGTATAGGATCAATACGACAACAGAAAAACCATGACAATCTGCTTTTGTACCTATCATAATTATTGCACCAAACTAATCTTACTTTTCTTCTTCAACATCAAAATGGAGAGATTCATCATCTAGTCGTCATGTTGAATATGACCAAAATCCGGATGTTTTCAGGTACTACTTCCTTTAGTAAGGCTATGCATGGTCAATGGTTAGGCTGTAAGATGGTTCTCAGAAAGAAAGAAAGAAAGCTAAACCACTTGTCTGTTTCACTTAACATGATTTTTTTTGGAAGCCTAATATAATTTCTGACTTTTGATAGGGGAACTGTACGCTATGCGAGTGTACATGCACCTTGAAACAACATTACAAGACCAATTTGAAAATTATAGGTGGATGTAGTCCTCAGTTATAACCAAAACAGATCATTTGAACTGACATGCAAATATTTTATAAATGAGTCAAAGCACCAAAAGTAAAAGGGAAGATTTTAGATGTTTTTCTTAGGTTAGTGGTTGCATGTGTATCTTATATTGGGGTTGGATGTGGTATTGGTACAAATGTAACATTTTTTATTTTACCAATTTGTGAGAAGTAATGGATACCTCATAACCATTCCTTTCCTTTTTTGTTAGACTCCTGTAATTATACCTCATAACATTGTCCTTTATTTTTCTTCATGCACCTTGTTCTAAGAGAATGAAATTCAGTGTCCCCAAGCCTTGAGTGTTTGTTATTTTTCTTTATGCTTTATATTAATTGGATGTTGCAATTATTTGCAACTGTCCACAAAATTAATATTTTAGAATTCTGAATGCTTGTGATGTATTTTCAGGAATGATTGTTGTTGGAACTAAAATCATCAATAAAATGAAAAGAGCCTTCAAGAGGGAGCAAGAAGTGGAATTGCTGCCAACTTCTTTATATATGTAAATATGAACTAAAAGTACAATTTTTGGCATGTGTATAGATTTTTGTATTATGTTTTATATTGATTTTGTACTAAATATTTTTTTTTTAGTTTGTATTTTGTTTATCTATTTTATAAAAATTAATTTTGATATTTTATTAATGTTTTTTTTTTTGTAAATATTATAATAAAAAATAGAATTGATAAAATAATTAAATTAAAAAACTAATAAAATTATATTTTAAAAAAATTATTTAATTTATTATTAATTTTGCTACCAAATTTTAGTAGCAAAAGTATCGAATTTTCAAGTACAAAACAAATAATTTGCTACTAATTTTGTGATTGTTTGCTACCAAATTGTGGTAGTAAAATGATTTTGGTGGATTGAAAATAAAATAAATTTTAATGACACAAATTTTTTAGCTACCAATTTAAATGCAATTGGCTACCAAATTACAGTATCAAAAAACCTCTTGTAGTCCCGTAAAGTGGTGTTTTAGCTACTAGATTTAATATTTTTAGCTACTAAAAAATTAGTAGCAAATAGGAATAATTAGCTACAAATTTTTTGGTAGCAAGAAACCTTTAGCAAAGGGATTTTAGCTACGAAGCAGCTACCATAAAATTTTGGTAGCAAAAAGGGTATTAGCTACCAAAAAGAAATAGTTTGCTACCAGTATTTTGGTAGCTAAATCACTATTTTTTTGTAGTGTATATAATAAATACCAAATATTTATTTTGTTAAAATAATGTGTAATATAACAGTAAGTGGATACATTCCCATGATTATAATGAATATTTAGATATTTTTAACAATTTCTGCTACTCACACAACCTCCTATCTCCTTATTCATTCGGCTGTTTAAATCGCACAAGTGTAGGACAACTCACTAGTATACATATAGCACATTTACTAATACATATAGACAACGCATGTGAAAACACACATATTGTCTTTCATTTTAGAGCAACTAGGTCACGAGCACACTACAAAAAACGAGACTTTTGCACCGGCAAAAGCACTCTAGGCTTCCCCATTGTGAAAGACACTTTTAGCGACGCAAAGTTGCACCAGCAATAGTTGTTACTTTTAGTGGCGCAATACTGCGCTAGCAAATGTGGATATCTTTGGCGACGCTTTTTTGCGTCGGTAATAGTAGGTTTTTTAGTGGCGCGTTTTGGCGCCAATAAAAGTAGAGACTTTTGCCGACATAATTTTGCGCTTGTAAAAATATTTTTTAAATAATTTTTTTTGATAATATTACTAATTTTATTTTCAATATATTAATATTAATTATAAATTTTGATTTTAATATATTAATAATTATTTAATTTTTTAGTAATATTATTTAATTAGAAATAAAATAAAAATTAAGATTTTATAAATAAATAAAAAATATTTTATAACTATTAATGTTTATAGGCTCTACGAAACATGAAAATATATAAATAGTTTAGTAAATTAAATCTCTAATCAATTAAATTTTAAATAAATAAAAAGTTCTACAAATGTGTACTGTCCTCCTCATCATCCTAGCCTTCGTGAGCATCATCGTCACCTGGACCATCGTCCTCGTCCGGATTCTCTTCTGGCAAGTTGACAGTAAATCCAGGAGCCAATACACCAACATGCTTCAACAAAACACTGAGCAATACATCTTGATGTCGTTGACGACTCTCAAGTTTATTCATATACTTCTTTAGGTTCTGATTTTCCTGCATAATGTCCTGAGTTTGCTGCAAAATGGTGTCCACTTCAGGTGGCAATTGCGCGGACATTTTAAAAGTTGATGAAGATGCTGCCCTCTTTGCGCCAATTGCCCTCAACCTAGGCAACACCACAAACCCTTTCTTATAATGCGAGCGGGGCCCAAGGACATGTGTGACAATATTTATATCAGGCGGGAACTGACCGTTGACATTATCGCCGACACAAGAAGCAACAGATGATACAGGGGTTGTACTCTGCGATGCTCGACGCTCGGTCATCTCAGTCTGCACAATAAAAAACACATATATCACATTCCAATATAACATTATTTGAAAACCTAACATAGAAATTTTTAATATAACTACATATAAAGTATAACTTTATTATCTATCTTCCGACATCCAATCATTAATGACTATAGAACAATGATTGAAAAAGAATGTAATTACTTTTGTTCCTGTATGAGGGAGCAAATGGGCTAAAGTTAATTTGGTCATGAAAAATCCACTTCTAAATCACAATAATGAAGATATTATTGATATAGACAGTAAGAGCAGTTAATTTCATTAATGGGGAGTTTACATCGCTAAACATATACATCAACAATATTTGCATGTTTGTGATTTAGATATGGATTTTCATGAACAAACTAACTTAGCCCATATGCTCTCTGATACGAAGACAACAATAGTTACGTTTTTTTTTATTTTAGTCCACAATCATTAATCATAAAAATATTGGCACATAGATTATAAAGATTTAATTGTTATAAATTTAATTAATAATTAATAAGTAATTACTAATTGACACCAACCAATTAATAATTAATATTTATTAATTATTTACTAAACTTTTTAAACATTAAATGGTCATAAATTAGTTAAGGTTAGGCAACTTACATGTTTTGTCGCCGCTTCATCGCTAATCCACTTATCCTTCTTCTTGTGGAGGTGCTCTAATGTGTTGATCATGCTCAGAAACTGGCCAGTAGACGGGTCGATCTAAAAACAAATTATTAAAACATTGTTACCTTTATAATATTTTCGTAACTGTAAAGATATAGGTTATTATAATATACGTGATCATAAACATGGGCAACGATGGATTTGGAACTGTGTCCTTCTGGATTGGTCATTTTTGCTCGAGCCTCTTTATTTCTCTTCAATATACGCTTCAAATAGAAAATAATACTCATTAATCTAGATTGTAATTCTATAATTAAACATTAATATAAAAACTAATGTATACTTGCTGAGAATCAAAAGCCCAAAAATCGCATAGAATTTCCCAATCAATAGAAATAATCGAACTATAAGGTTTCGACTTCGCTCTCTCGTTGTCCACCTCACCTCCAACCTCTACCCAGTGTTTCTTCATCATGTGGCACCAATCACTCATATGCTTTTGCATTTTTCTTACCATGACATCAGTGATTACTGAATTGTCTTGTGGATAAATGAATTTGTCTTAAAATCACAATTAAATTTGGAATTTGTTAAAATATTATGAAGATAGAAAAAATAATTAATGGTGAGTTATTAAAGATTTACAAAATGCTTATAGATAACCTATGCCGAATAACTTGGAGATCAGCTGGCGTTACTTGTTCCCAAGCTAGAGTAGTTGGGGGTAAGGTGTCACACACATAACGAGCCATGAAATTGTTGAACCACTTGCTGTACATGTGAATAGCTTTTCTAGTTTGTGCATCAAACTCTACTTTCAGGTGGCTAACTTTTTTGGCGGCCAGCTCCTTCTCAATATTGGCACCGTAATAAGCTCCCATGCCCTTCTTGTAGCCACCACTGGTGTCATTACTTGGTTCAGCCATTCTACATTAAAATATTCATTAATCAACTAATTCAAATTATGTATGTCTATTTATTTTTGTTATAAAATTAACATTTTATTACTTATGGTCTTTCCCAACCTACCATATTCCATCCTAGTGGATCCCTTGGAGATAGTAAGCAGTCATGTACTTCTCCGCATTTTTTCAAGATGTTTCTCGAATATCTTGAAAAAATGAGGAGCATTACATGAATACATTGGCTATCCCCAAGGCATCCACTAGGTGCATGTCTATTATTTTTTGTTATAAAATTAACATTTTATTACTTATGGTCTTTCCCAACCTACCCTATTCTGACCTAGTTAATCCCTTAGAGATAGTAAGCAGTCATGTACTTCTCCTCATTTTTTCAAAATGATTCTCAAATGGCTATCCCCAAGGCATCCATTAGGTGCATGTCTATTACTTTTTTTATATATAAAATTAACATTTAATAACTTATTGTCTTTCCCAACCTACCATATTCTGACTTAGTGAATCCCTTGAAAAAATGAGTACCAGTAATGAATACATTGACTAACCCCAAGGCATCCACTAGGTGCATGTGTACGTATATCTAATACTATCATTAATTAATGATAATAAATAAAGTTTTCATTGAATTAATTAAAAAGTTACAAATATTTGTTCAAATTACATATCACTGTCCTCATCATCACTAACTACAACATCATTACAGACACAACTATCACTATCACTATCGACTAGAACATTGTCGTCATCCTCATCGTCTTCATACTCGGCCAACGTGTCGTCTACAAATTCAACTTCATCATCGACAAAAAATTCATCTGAACCTTCGCCAACCAAATCATCGATGTTGTACACTTCAGTGGGATTGACATCAACCCGATCATACTGAAGATTATCAAAAATTGGAAGTTCTACCCACAACTGAAATGAAAAAGAATTAACTTCTTGCAATATTGGTATATCATTTGTGGTCATCAGAATTTGAGAAACGCCATATATTCCTCAGAATTTATTCATTAACGAGCCTCCAATCATCCCCATTTTTCACATCTCGAAGATAATACAGCAACTTTACTTGAGATGTGGTTTCTTCCACTTTTTTCCCTCTTTGCGAAGGTGGAGATTTACCCTAATTTCCATGACTACTATATCAAGTCTTGCCTTATAAGTGTCTTTAGATTTTCCCTCTAAGTTCAACAAAGTTCCCAAGACACTATTGCAAACATTCTTCTCAATGTGCATTACGTCCAAGTTATGCCTTTGCAATAATTCCTTCCAATAATCAAGCTAAAAAAAATATGCTCTTCTTCGACGAATTATGTTCAGCCGGAGCCCTTTTATGTTTCACACCACCAAATTCTTTGTGGTTCCCAGTTTGTCTAATCTGCAAATTCTCTAATTGCTTCAACACATCATCACCAGAGTAATCTTTCGGTGGTGGCCTAAGTTCCTTGTTACCGTCGAATAGTGCTCGTTTACTCCTCCATTCATGATCCATATCAAGAAACCTTCTATGACCAATGTATGCAATTTTACTTCTAATCCCTACAGAGGGATTCTTCATTACATGTGGGGCAAGCCTTGTACCCTTTTGTGCTCCACCCAGACATCATAGCATAAGCTGGGTAGTCGTTAATGGTCCACAATATTTATGCACGCATATTGAATAAGGTATTATTGTATGCATCTCGTGTTTCGACACCATTCACCCATAACTCCTTCAACTCGTCAAGCAAAGGTCTCATATAGACATCAATATCTTTTCCACGTGAAGAAGGACCTGGAATTAGAATAGACAACATTAATGATTGTTGTTTCATGCACTTCCACAGCGGCAAGTTCTATGGGACAAGTATCACACGCCATATGCTATAAGAGTTGCTCATGTTCCCAAAAGGATTGAAACCATCTGTAGCCAACCCAAGCCTAACATTTCGAGGTTCGACTTCAAAAGATGGGCACAACTCATCAAGGTGCTTCCATGCCTTACTGTCAGTGGGGTGCCTCATCACACCATCTTCCTTTGGCCTTTTAGAATAGTGCCATCTCATAACCTATGTAGTATTTCTCGAACTGTACAAGCTTTTCAATCTCTGCGTCAACAGAAAGTACCGCATTACCTTATGTGCCACTTTCTTCCCATTCCCACGATTATCTTGCCAACGACACTCACCACAAATCGGATAAAATTCCAAATTTGCATTTTCCTTCCAAAATAGTGCACAGTCATGCTTGCAAGCATCGATGGACTCATATCCCAATCAAATACTCCAAAACGTTGCCTTCGCCTCATAGCAAGACTTAGGTAAAATTGTTCTGTTAGGCATAGCATCGATTAACAATTCCAGCAAACCATCAAAATAATGGTTGTTGCACTTGTTAATAACTGTAACGACCCAACTATTTCTAAGACCTTGGACCATTAAAACTACTAGACATAGTTACTATTATTTTGATACAAACATAAGAAATAACTTAACTTTATTGCAAACTAAACAAAAGTATAGTATCAAATACAAAGTAAATAAAATATGATATGGTATGGGATCCCATTATTTATAAAACATAAAAAAAAAACATAAACTTTAATTGTTAAAATACTAAAACTATTTACCTGCATCACACTAAAAAAATAAAGGAATGAGCCTAATGCCCAACAAAGAAAATCTACTAAAAATATACAACAAATATCATAAACATAAGACTACGTCATATTCATATACTATAAAACATTTGACTATAAACATATATCACATATGACTACAACATTAATGGCCAATATAAATTATTGGGGCTTGTTAGCTAAACAAGTCTTATGCCCACAAATTTGTGGGGCTTGCTATCTAAACAAGTCTTATGCCCAATATAACTTGTTGGGGCATCATTATCTAAGCAAGTCATATGCCCAATCATCCATTCATGGGGCTTCTTATCTTAACAAGTCATATTCCCAATCACAAATTCTCGGGGCTTGCTTATCTAAGCAAGTCGTATGCCCAAGCGACTGAAAACATATTCTTGGGGCTTGTCGTTTAAACAAGTCATATGCTCAAGGACTACAAAACATACTATACATATACTTATCATAACATAAACATATCATAATATAAATATAAACACATAAAATCTATCATATTTTCCTTACCAAAAGCCGGGATATTTGGAAACAAGAACGAGATTAGAATACTCCTCAAGTTTCAACAACTTAAATACCTTGATTGATCTTATGGATTGATCTTAATACCAAAACCACACTATTTCTCACTTCCCAAGAGTATAGAAAAGCTTAGAATGATAAAGCTTTTAACCCAAACCCAATTGTATCTCTCCATAACAATACTAACACCTTACAAGCTTTGATCGAATGCTTGAAGAATAAAGAAAATGGCTGAGCACTAGGTCCTATTTATAGAGTTTGAGGAGTGAAACTATCCTATTAAAAAAATACTTAAATCCTTAAATAAACATGATTATGACAAGTGTCATGCTCTTAATGGTTATGGAAGATTCTAGAGTTTCTAGATCTTTCTTTTATTTAAACTTAAATCCTTAAATAAACATGATTATGACAAGCGTCATGCTCTTAATGGTTCTGGAAGGTTCTAGAGTTTCTAGATCTTTCTTTTATTTAACAAATAAATAATTTCATTCTAACTATAATCCAAATTTAAATTTAAATAAAATAGAATCCTAACTTCTGTAGAAAATATCTCTAAATTATCTTATTAATATTTTTATTAAATAATTTAGGAATAATCTAACATCAAACTACATAGGAAAAATATCTCAATCTCTAACTACCTAAATCTCTTAACTCTAAACTCACATGTAGTAAAATCAACAGTAATTCAATTATCTACAACTTTTTAGAAATACTATTTTTCGAAATTCCTAATATAACTGGGTCAAAAATAGATTGGAAGTTATAGTAGCCTAAAGTTACGAAAAATCTATTTAATTATCTAATAACAACCTAATCCACAAATATCTAGATTAACCATAAAATAACAAACTCTAATTCCCTAGGCTGATTTCGAATTTACTATGCCCAAAATCTTATTGGGCTTTTGGGCTTTATGAAGGCTCGATCCATAACACTTTTTTATAATATCGTAATTAATTTATTCCTATGAAATCACCCCATTTACCACAACAAGGATACTAATATCATAAACCTATACTATACTACAATAAAAAAAAATTAAACCTTATTCTATCACAAGCTAAATCAATTCTATAAAAGTAAGACAACCTACAGTCACAAAAATAAAGAGGTCTAAGAGAAAGGTAACCTCAGATACTAAAATTCTCGTCTCCTTAAAGAAATTTTGTCCTCGAAATTTGACTTACCAAACAATTTCGGATATCAGACTAATATGTCTTCCTCCAACTCCCACGTTTCCTCCCTTTCAGAACTATTACTCCATAGGACCTTGACTATCATAATACTCTTAGACCGTATTCCTTCATCCCTCTACATAGGATGCTATCGTATCATACTTGAGGACATGAGATGGGTCTGACACATATCTACGCAGCATCGAGATGTGGAACACATTATGGCTATCTGCTAGAGCTGGCGGCAGGGTTAATCTATAT
Organism: Humulus lupulus; assembly: GCF_963169125.1. NCBI lineage: Eukaryota > Viridiplantae > Streptophyta > Magnoliopsida > Rosales > Cannabaceae > Humulus > Humulus lupulus. The sequence goes on from NC_084798.1 coordinate 39,450,220, forward strand.
GCGACTGTTCCCACCTAGTCCAATATCTCAAAAGGACCTATAAACCAGGACTAAGCTTGCCTTTAAGAAGACTTGATGTCTGACTTTGAATTCCACATCATGCCGCTTGACCTCCGCATAACTTTTCTGACGGCTCTGAGCAGCGAGCAAACGCTTTCTAATCAGCGCTACTGCATCCTGAGCTTTGAGAGATAAAATAAGCGGCGTAGGTAGTCCTAAAACTTTTCCAATATAGCATAGTCTCTCACCGTTAGGAGTCTCGAACGTCACTTTCTTGTGTCTACAGTCGATGGTTGCGCCATGCCTTGCTAGCCAATCCATGCCCAGTATCACGTCGAAGTCTTTGATCTCTAATTCCATTAGGTCTCCTTCTAGTTCTACGTCCTCAATTTTGATCGGTACGCCTCGTACTATTCATGATGATAGAACTACTTCGCCTGAAGGCAACTATGTCATAAACCTAGTTCTACAAGGTTTGTCTAATTTCTCTGTCATTCGTAACAAGATATACGAGTGTGTTATTCTCGAATCAAACAATACTTGAACGTATACCATCAAGGATAGGAATCTGACCTGTGGCTATTTTATTACTAGCAGGGGCTTCTCCCTGGGTCAAGGCAAAGACTCTGGTCTAGAACCATCTTAGTATCCCTCTTCTTTTCTTGCCTAAGCTGTGGACATTCCTTCTTCTAATGACCTTCCTGGCCACAACTGTAACATCCTTTGGTGTTTGCACGACATTCCCCAAGAGGTTTCTTTTGGCATTTGCAGCAGTGCGGATATTCTACATAACCTAACCGATCACTTTCTCGTACTCTTTTGTCACTATTGGCCTGATTATTATCAGAATGCCTTCTCTTCTGCCTATTATTGCTATGCTGAGGATGCAGTTGCAGCTGATGGAGAGGTTGTTGTCATTGTTGTTGTCGCTGTAGCAGCTCTTCCACTTGTTGTCGTAGCTTGACAATTTCTGCGGTGATGTTAACTGGCGGTGGCGGTGCACTTTCATTAGCAGCAGCATTGGTTGCACGCTTTCCCCTTCTTTGAATTGTAGGGGCTTCATTAGTCTCATGAGCGACGCTGGAGGCATTGTCATTCGTGCGTGCAGACCTTCAGAGCGATATCTTCAACAAAGTTCTAATAGTCGAGAAAACATATTAGAACTTACCCTAATAGGCTCTAAAACAAAACTTAATCTAAGCAAACATAACTCAAACATATTAATTATGACTTCTTATAAAAATTATGTAAGCCTTCTTTATAATTAGGGTGTGTATCTAAACTTAGAAAAATAAGCCATCTTTATTATTTTCTAAGTCTGTTTCTAATCATCCTATATGACTTAATTCGCAGGCTCGAAACTCGTCATTGTTCCAAAGTTAGCCATATTGAGGGAGGGCTGGGATCAGTAAAATCGTTCCCACTACTATGACCCCCTAAACTCTCAATATGGAACCTGGCCCATTGATTTGTATCCACCCTCACCAAACTTGGTCATTATTTATTAAATTTATTATGATTGTAAAAAAAATCAAACTCATACATGTCATTCAAAAATAACAATGATATTCATTTGGAAAAAGGTTTTCACTAAGTACAATCATAAATGAAAATATAATAAAATAAATAAATAAATAATAAACTAAACTAACATAACTAGGGTAAATCTAAAAAAAAATCGGGATACATAACGGCTAATATGTTAGCTATAAACATAAACATAAACATAAGCATACTAAGCATAAACACTTACATTGGCGGTTAGATTCGAAACTTGAGCGTGTGTATCAAGGAGAACTTCATGAATATGAACCGTTGCTCTGATACAAACTGTAACGACCCAACTATTTCTAAGACCTTGAACCATTAAAACTACTAGACATAGCTACTATTATTTTGATACAAACATAAGAAATAACTTAACTTTACTGAAAACTAAAAAAAAAAGTATAGTATCAAATACAAAGTAAATAAAATATGATATGGTATGGGATCCGATTGTTTATAAAACATAAAAAAAAAAAACATAAACTTTAATTGTTAAAATACTAAATGCGAAAATAGATCAAAACATGATTCAAAAGTCTAAAAATAAATAACGCCATCCTTGATCAACACGCAGTCCATCCAATCAATTCATCCTTAACACACAAGCCAAGCTGCGAAGAATCCCTTCGCCTTCCTAAACTATTTACATGCTTCACACTAAAAAAAATAAGGGAATGAGCCTAATGCCCAGCAAGGAAAATCTACTAAAAACATACAACATAAACATAAGACTACGTCATATTAATATACTATAAAACATATGACTATAAAAAAAAAAAACATACGACTATAAACATATATCACATATGACTACAACATTAATGGCCAAAATAAATTATTGGGACTTGTTAGCTAAACAAGTCTTACGCCCACAAATTTGTGGGGCTTGCTAGCTAAACAAGTCTTATGCCCAATATAACTTCTTGGGGCTTCCTTATCTAAGCAAGGCATATGCCCAATCATCCATTCTTGGGGCATGTTATCTTAACAAGTCATATGCCCAATCACAAATTCTCGGGGCTTGCTTGTCTAAGCAAGTCGTATGTCTAAGCAACTGAAAACATATTCTTGGGGCTTGTTGTTTAAACAAGTCATATGCGCAAGGACTACAAAACATACTTTACATATGATTATCATATCATAAACATATCATAACATAAATATACACACATAAAATCTATGCTATTTTCCTTACCAAAAGCCGGGATATTTGGAAACAAAAACGGGATTAGAATACTCCTTAAGTTTCAAGAACTTAAATACCTTGATTGATCTTATGGATTGATCTTAATACCAAAATCAGAGTATTTCTCACTTCCCAAGTGTTTAGAAAAACTTAGAATGATAAAGTTTTTATCCCAAACCCTAGTGTATCTTTCTATAATGATACTAGCACCTTAGAGGCTCTGATCGAATGCTTGAAGAATGAAGAAAATGGCTGAGTACTAGGTCCTATTTATAGAGTTTGAGGAGTGAAACTATCCTATTAAAAAAAAATACTTAAATCCTTAAATAGACATGATTATGACAAGTGTCATGCTCTTAATGGTTCTAGAGGGTTCTAAAGTTTCTAGATCTTTCTTTTATTTAAACTTAAATCCTTAAATAAACATGATTATGACAAGTGTCATGCTCTTAATGGTTATGGATGGTTCTAGAGTTTCTAGATCTTTCTTTTATTTAACAAATAAATAATTTCATTCTAACTATAATCCAAATTAAAATTTAAATAAAATAGAACCCTAACTTCTGTAGAAAATATCTCTAAATTATCTTATTATTATTTTTATTAAATAATTTAGGAATAATCTAACATCAAACTACCTAGTAAAATATCTCAACCTCTAACTACCTAAATCTCGTAACTCTAAACTCACATGTAGTAAAATCAACATAACTAGGGTTGTAAGATTTTGATTCAGAATATCTTTATACCGTTAGAAAGCTAATTCAATTATCTACAACTTTTTAGAAATACTATTTTTCGAAATTCATAATATAACTGGGTCAAAAATAGGTCGGGAGTTACAGTACCCTAAGGTTACGAAAAATTTATTTAATTATCTAAATAACAACCTAATCCAAATATATTGACTAACCATAAAATAACAAAATCTAATTCCCTAGGCTGATTTCAAATTTACTAAGCCCAAAATCTTATTGGGCTTTATGTAGGCTCGATCCATAATACTTTTTAATAATATCATAATTAATTTATTCCTATGCAATCACCATTTTTTCCACAAACAAGGCTACTAATATCATAAACTTATACTATACTATAATAAAAAAAATTAAACCTTGTTCTATCACCACAATTGAAGCTAAATCTATTCTATAAAAGTAAGACAACCTACAGGCACAAAAATAAAGAGGTCTAAGAGAAAGGTAACCTCGGATACTACAATAACTTTCAAATGCATTAGCTTCACCTACAAGTTCAACACGGAATACTTTCTGCAACCCAGGCACAATTCCCTTGACATCTCCTCAAATAAATTGTCATACTTGTCGCAATGTTGAACATCATCTTGGAGAGGATCATTACAGTTTCCAGCAGGAGCGTCATCTTCAGTGTAAACATCCTCCAGGATATCTGCTATCTCATCTCTATCCTGATCTCATACAACATCTGGTGGCGGCTATAGCACCTCTCCATGGTAATGCCACACTCATCCAGCTTATGTCGCTCGCCATCTTCAAACGAAATAATTAAGATAATATTAATAATTGTCTTAAAATGAGGGAAATAATAGTCAAAGTATTTCATGACTATTTGTCTCCCTAATTATCACTAAGTGATAATAATATATTATCTCTGGAAAAAATAAATATTTATATTTACCAAAGAAAATGTAGTTAATTGTTAATTATTACAATTTCTTAAATCATTTACTTATTTTTAAATTAATTTAATTATACATTAATTTCATTTTGTAATTTTTATTAAATTCTTCATTTTGTATTTGCTTATTTACTTAATAAATAACAATTTTATTATATTGATATTTTACTTAATTGTATTTTATTAAATCATTTATATTTTTAACTTTTTTCAATTACGTAACATCTAATATTAATGTTAAAATTATTTGTTAATTATTATGATTGGTAGTTTTATTTTATTTAAATTATAGTTAAAAATTAATTTTTAGATGTATTTTTTAATTATACTTAAACTTTTTTTAATTAATTATTAAACTTTTATTAATTTTACTAAGTCTAACAGAATTTGGGCAGCATAACGACTATCTTTCAAATTGTCCCAAAAATTTTAAAACCTGCAAATTAAACACATATATAACTAGAATGTTCTCAGATCATACAAAACATATATATACATTAACAAATATATTCATTTACATATATACAAATATTTAACAACAAAAAAACAAATCAAAACTGATTTTTTTATTAATAAAAAAATTATTAAATACATATTTACAAACATATCACATTTAATATAAAATAATTTAAATTTATAAACATACATTATTAAACTGATTTTTTTTAAAGTTCATACTTTAACTAAAATTCATATACCACAAAATACAATGTAATAAATATTAACAAGCAAAAATAAGCAAATACATATAAAGTATTAAAATAAAAAAAAATACATATTTAAATTTGTTTTTTTAATTTTACAAAAAAAATTAATAAATACTAAAAACATATATTATAAAATAACTTAAAAATAGTAAATAAAAATATTATAATGGGTGCAGTGACACCGTTCCGGCAGTGGCTTGGGGTTGGCAGGGCTCGAGGACTCTATAGAAACCAAAAAAATATTAAATTCAATACATACGAAAAACTAAATATATATATATATATTAAACTAAATTAAACTTACCTTAGGCCGGCGGCTTGGAGGAGGAGGAGGCAGCAGGGGCTTGAGGTGGTGGGAGTGCGACGTCGGGGAGGAGGGGCTCGGGGTGGTGGGGGTGCGGGGTCGGGGAGTAGGGGCTCGAGTTGGCGTCGGGGTGGGGTGGGGTGGGGTGGAGGGTGGTGAACAGAGAGAGAGAGAGAATGTGTGTGTGTGTGTTTGAAGAATGGGGAAGAAGGGAGGGGAGGTTGGTGAAATATCCTTAAACTTTTGTCGCTACGTTGCATTGCGCCGACAAAAGTCACCCATGTTGCCTTAATACAAAATGGTGTCATATCATTAAGTGGACATTTGCTGGCGCAATTTATGACTTTTGTCGTCACAACGAAATGCGACGGCAAAAATTTTCACCTACCACATGCGTTTTAAAATGCGAAGGCGGGAACTTTCCTGCTTTACTTTTGCCAGCACGTTTCGTCAAAAGCGTTGGTGAAAGTACTTTCACCGACCCAATATTGCGTCGGCAAAAATGGTTTTGCGCCGGCAAAATATTTTTTTTATTTTTCTCTTTTAATTAATAAAATTATTTCAATTATCCGTACACAATAATTGGAACATTTTATTGTCTAAACAACAAAATAATAGTTCAAATGGTTAACATAATACTAATTTCTGGTGTTATATCGAAGGAGATCGAAACATTCATGCACTACCAACAAACTAGGTTAATTATCAGTACTGCTTAACATTTCCAATATTTTAAACTTACAGCTTAAACAAAATATTTATAATGTCCATAATTAATAATATATACTAAATATATCTAAAAATTGATATGCTTAACGTATTTTTCGGGTGTTATATCGAACGAGATCGAAACAGATACTACCAACAAAGTATGTTAACTAGCAGTACTGCTTAACATTTCGAATATTTTAACACTTACAGTTTAATCGAGCTATATATAATGTTCATAACTAATAATAAAATACTAAATATATCTAAAAATTGATGAAATTCGATTACATACAACCTACCCTATATACATTACAAGATTTTATCTATTTACACATTCAATAAAATTACTATTAATTCTTGTCAATGATAATAAAATATCAGTAGTATGATCGAATATTTATTTGTTCCTCAAAAAATGGATAATTATTTAACATTTCAATAAATTATCAATAATGAAATGTACATACATATTAACAAAAGAACAATACTCGATCATATGATCGGTAACACTAATAATGTTGAGTAAGAACAAGATTGTATATATTCATAAACTTATGTGTAATACAACAGTTTATTAGACCTATGATCGTAATTTTTAAAAATAAATGATAATCGTATGGTTAGATAAGCATAATCGACAATGATCACAACAATCTTAGTTCATAATTACAAAGTTAATTAGTATTATTGTTGATCTTAAATCAATCTAACAACTTTATACCCTTAATTAGAATTTAAATAATTATTAATTAATGAATCATGCTATATAAAACTATAAGCACTTATAAAAATTAAAAAGAATTGTGTCTTTAAATTCATTAATACTTTTACCGGCTCAATTTTATCTTTTACCGGTGCATTTATGACTTTTACCAGCGTGTTTAGAAGTCATTTTCCAGCGCAACATCGTAATGCGCCAGTAAAAATACCACAGTCAAATGAAGGTTCATATAAAAATCAATTTCACCGACGCAATAATGCCTAGTGCTCCAGCAAAAAGTAGGTCGTAAAATGTGTGCAAACTTTTGCCGGCGCAATTGGAAATGGCGTCGACAAATTATTTTGCCAGTGCATTTCGTAATTGCGTTAGGAAAAACAACTTTTGCTAGCGAAAATTGCCGCCAGTAATAGTAAGGTTTTTTGTCAGCGCAATACTGAAATGCGCCAGCAAAAGCCCCGTTTCTTGTAGTGGCAACGTCCCCCTCTCCATAAAGATGACAAGCAATGCTTTACTATGACTTTCTAGGTCTCTTCCACTTGATAAATAAAGCCCCTAATATCCCAATATATACTCATTTCTATATTTTTCTCTGAAACAGCCAGCCTACCCCTACCCCTTCCCTTCTCTCTTCATTTCCTCATCTTCCTCTCTGTGTGTCAAATTTATCATTGGTAGTGACACGAAGCAAGCAAAGAAGTATTCTTGAAGTAGTGGGAGGGTGGCAAATCTACTAAGAAATCGTAATCGACAACTCAAGATTGTTACCTCTACGGAGCAAGCCAAGCTGACAACTTCTAAGACACTTCAAAGCTTCTAGGTTAGCTTGCCACTTATTGTTGGTTAGCTCACATCTTCTTAATTATCACCTCATAGTTTTTTCTTCTTGTACACTAATGGCACTATTCTTAATGGTAATTGCTTATCATAAGAATATATGGGATATTATCTTGTAATACAAGATAGTATATGATAAATATCATATTCTTTTTTTTTTGTTTGTTTAAATATGAAATGCATCTGACAAAGGATATATTCCCACGATTATAGCACATATTTCGATATTTTAGAAGATATTCTGGTACTCGCACAATTGTTTCATCTCCTTATTCGTCTGCCCTAAATTAGAAAAGTATAAAATAACTTCTTGAAGTAACAAGAAGTGGTAGCTAGGTCTAGTCATAGATCATAATAGCCGATTTAAGCTTTTTGCCCTCTATGGAGCAAGCTAAGCTCACTCCCTATTATTTTCCTTATATCTTTTTTTCCTTCTATTTCTTTCTCTCCCTCCTTCAAACTTCATCATCCGTGGTGACACGAACCGAGTGGTGCAAGGCGTGCGGTAAAGACGAGCAGTGAGAAATGAGTAGGGCGAGGTGAGCGAAAAAGTACTTCTTGAATTTACGACCACACTACAAATCAACAATGAATAATAAAAATAAACTTAATGATACAAATCTTATAGACTAATGAAGAATCACATACATAGTATGAAGGAAAATCTTGAAAATTCAAATATTAAAGCAAGTTCTAGAAAATGATATAAAATGGAGAGTGAAACTACACCTCCTAGATAAATGGAATCCTCGCATAAAATATAATAGAACGATCAAAAGTGAAAACCCAGAATATAATGGGAAACTCAAAAACAAAATCGATATAGTCTATCTCATATAGTTAGAGGTTTAGAGAGATACAACATTTGAATTGAACAATTGAATCTTCTAACTTGGAGAACATCAAAAGGCTTATACACGAGGAGTACCTATAATGACTCGAATTTACTGTTAAGGCTAAGTGCTTGGATTACAGTGACTGGAGAGCATAATGGGATATACATGTTGAATTAATTTAATAAATGTGAGACTACGTAGCATACATGATTTATATGATAATATGGATTTAAATGCATGTTTATATGTATTAAATATGCATGTGGGCCCATTCTTGATAGTAAGGGCATATTTGTAATATTGGTCCATTGCAGGCATAAATGTGATTATATGTGCATAAATGATTGAGACCACATTATTATGTGGATATATTTGCAGAATACGACTCGAAGTGATCTTAGTTAGCGAATTAGGGGAATAGTCACGACGAGGTTTAATACCCGGCTCGGGGTGAGCTTAGGGGTATTTTGGGAAGTTTAATGTATATTTGGGATTTATTGAGTAATGGGTAAGTATTTGGTGATTATTAGGGTATTTCAAGATTGATTGGTAATCTATAGGGCTACTTGAGGATTAGCGGGAAATGTGGCAAATGACGATTTTGCCCTTGGGGCCATTTAAGGTTAATAGTATGCTTAAGGGGTGTTTTGGTCCTTTGGCCAAGTAATAGGCTTGGTTTAAGGCTCTAGACTTCAGTAAAAGCTTAGGATAGACTTTAATTGTCTTGGGAAGCAATCAGAAGGAAAAGAACAAAATATGGAGTTGTTTTCTCTCTCTCTCTCTCTCTCTCTCTCTCTCTCTCTCCATCCCTCTAGAGATTTGGGAGACACTTAAAGTTTTGATGAAGTTAGGGGAAAGGGTTGAGTTTCTTCCTGAAGAATTGAAGCTGCGGTTGGTCGAGGTGCAGTTCAAGCTTGAAATCACTCTTGAGGTAAGCTTTGCAATCTAAATTTTCTTTGTGAATTTCTGGGTTTGAGTATTGTTTTGGATAAGTTTAGTTCTAGCTTTGGTTCTGATAACTTCATTTTAGTGTCATTTTAGAATGTTTTTGTGTGTTAATCTTGAGTCTTTATGTGTGTTTTATGCAAGATTACGCTTTTGTTTGTCTTTGTTGTAGGTTGGTGCGGAGAATCACGAGAAAAACGTAAAAAGAAGTGAAAATGGTGGAAAAATGATGCTCTTGACGGCTGTTGGATTCAAAAATGATGCTAAGGACGATTAAAAATCAACTTTTGATGAAGAGAAGAGTTGAAAGAAGAAATGTGAGAAAAAATGGAATTAGAGCCGCGACTTGGCCTTACAAGTCACAACTCAAGGCAATTCAGAAATGCATGGATTATGGAGGCAATTAGAGCCACGACTTGACCTTATAAGTCACGACTCAAGGCAAAGCTAGAGGCTAGCTAAGGAAGGGAAAAAAATGGACACACGCCGCAACTTGATGATGCTTGAGTCACAGCGCCTGAAGGCTATCACAACAGCGAAATGGCTCAAAAATTGACACGGGCCGCGACCCAGAGAAGGCCAAGTTGCGGCCCGCATATGAAAAACACAGCTCTTGTAATTTTTTTTACTATAAATTCATATTTAGGGTTTAATTAGGTCATAAGGTCATGTTTTAATTACGTTTTTAGAGACTAATTTTAATTCTTAGACTAGTGATTCTACATTTTTATATTTTTCTTTCTTCTTTAAGTTTGTGAATCTTATGTTTTTTAACTATTATTTTGTTGATTTAGTCATGTCTGATATGAACTAAACAATTTTATCTAGGGTTTAATGTAGTCACTTGGAATTCTATCTAATTTAATTAGGATGTTCTATTGATTTTTCTTCTCTATTCTAATCTATATAATGAGTGTTCAATGCTAGTAAATATTTGATCAATACTTGCTTGATTTATGATTTTGATTCAAAATTCAAAAAATGAGAATTGAATATGCTATCATTATATAGACATAGGTTGCATATTGGATGAAAGTACCTGTATGACTTGTGTAGTAATTAAGTTTCCATGCTTAATCTATGCTATATGTTTAAGTTTATCACAAAGATGTAGAAAACTTGCATATAGATAGAGATCTTATATCTCGAAAAATTAATCGATTTGTGTCAACCTGCTATTAGAATAGAAGGAAAGAAATTTAGATCTGGTTAATAAAATTAGTAGAATAAAAAGTTGATGAAATTAATACCCTAGGTCTTTATAATATTGATTTTCATCTTTAGTTAATTTTGTTCATAGTTATTTATAATTTTTAAATTAAATTCATTCATCTAAATTTTGGTTGCCAAATAGAAATTAAATGACAATTAGTGGTAATTGGAAAATAGTCTTCGTGGGAACGATACTCTATTTATCATCTATATTACTTGAATTGATTGCATGCACTTGCATATATATATATATATATATATATTTTCTTGATCAGGTTCTTAATTGGATTAAGGATTTGATATGGATTCCAGGTTTTTTGTGTTATTTATAAGGTGTTATTGAGAGTTGTAGACTTAATTGCGGCTTTAGAACATGTTTAGGTTGAATTATGTGGCTTTGAATTGGGGGAAAACCGTAGAAAGAAGCTGGATTTTCTGGGTTCCTGGGGGGCTTTCTGTGGCCCCCCGATTGAATTCTATGGCGGCACAGAAAACCCTGTTCATGGGCGTCGTGGCCCGCGTGGCCTCAGGAGCCTCGAGGCTTTCTATCTCTTAGGCGCGCTGCGACCCTCAGGGCCAGGTCACAGCCCACATGCCTGTAGGGGTTGGGGCAGGCATCTCTAACCAGTGGGCATGCTGCAACCTTCAGTGCCAGGTCGCTGCTCGCCCAGGCAGCCATAACCAAGTTTGGTCTTTAGGCTCGAGGAGGCTCAGGGACTTAAAGCTAAGCGCTCAGGACAATTCCTACTACCTAATTTAGTGGAAATTGAGGTCCTGGAGGCTCATATTTTATTACAAGCTTTTAATTGGTTTAGGATTTTAATGGTTGTCCACTATCTCATTGTGACTAGGTTATACAGCAAGTTCTCAAGATTAGGGATCGTGCTCGAGGTTGCCATACGCTATCTGCTCGGGACTTGAGGTAAGAAAACTACACCCGAGTTGTGAATGGGGCTTAAACCCCTATATGAATATATTATGAATATGAACATATCTGTAGCTGGGAATACCTGGATGGGCATGCTTGTATATGATGCCATTGATTACTTGCTATGCATTGTGCATTTGTGATTATATCTGTTTGCAGGTCGGCCTAAGGGTGCTGGGGTCGGCTAAGAGACTAGGGGACTTGTCCTAAGGGCGCCAATACCATAAACAGAAGTGTGGTTCACACTTAATCATTTCCATTGATTGATGAGTTTGGCTTACATATTTGACTATGTTAGAGATTACTATTGGTTGGTTATTTATATTCTATTGTTAATTGAATCTGATGATTTATGTTCACCACTTTTATATTGTTGCCTAGTTGTGCATGTTGCTTTAAGTTTTCCTGCTAGGCCTTAGTTCACGGGTGCTACGTTGTGCAGGTAAGGAAAGGGATAGCGGGACAAGCCATTAGTTGGAGAGCTTCAGGAGCGGTGTGTAAATATACAGCCTGCTCGATCGGCACAGTCAGGATAGCTTGGAAGGAACTAGGGTTAAACCCTATTTTACTGCTTAGGATGGCTAAGTTGTAATCTATTTGTCTTTTACAAGTCTGTAAACCAATTTTTGGGATCCCATGTATAAACTTAATATTTTAATGAAAAATAACCTTTTGTTGACCAAATATTTTAATACTTGACCATGACTTAGTCTTTAGTTACACGTTTAAATTCAAACGACTTGTTTAGCAAGTTAAGCACTATTTTAAACACAAAGTGTAACGGTCTTGATTATCCAGGGCGTTACAGTATTGCTATCCAAAATCTCTATTCTAAGCTTTCCAAAAGTTGCTTGAAGCGTCACAAAGATGGAATGAGAAGTGAGATTAAAAAATCCTTTGAAACTCACACGCCAGTCATATGTGACATGTCACTGGTTATGTTTTTTCAGCATAAGGTTTTTAAGCCTTCTAGCAACATGTCGCCTCATAGCTTGCAACATGTTAGCATAAAACCCAACAACCTTTCCACTACCTAGGGTGCCCAAATCACTTTTAAACACCTCCAAATAACTCCAAACTTTTGTGGTAAGTTTAGATACCTCATTGTATCATTTTATTAATGCCTACAATAAAAACTGACATTTTTACTTCAACTTATTAAGTGAAAATTGTTAAGTGTAGACCACATTGTATAATTACATTTAACCAATCTCAATAGTAGCAGGTTAGTCTACTAACAAATAGTATTATTTAGGCCAAGTTTGTTACCTCTAGGGAGCAAAGATGAGCTCACAACTTTTAAGATATCTCAAAGTTTCTAGGTGCAGCTTCCTCTCACCTTGTAGGTTTTTTTAGTGACACTCTTCATAATGCTAATTGCTTATTATAAAAATATGAGAAAATATTTTAGATATTATCTTTTAATAGAAGATATTATATGATGAATACCATTTTTTTTTCAAATATGTAATACAACTAAAAGAGGATATATCCTCATGATTATATATATCGCAAATATTTAGATATTTTGAACGATATTCTTCTACGACTTGCACAACCGCTTTATCTCCTTGTTCATCTGCCCTAAATTGGAGAAGTATGGCTAACTTCTTGAAGTAGCTGGAGGTTAGGTGAACTTATAAGGCGGTGTTTGATTTTCAAGAATTATTATCGAAATGAAATTACAAATATTTGTAATTTAAGTATTGGAATTCTAATTTTATTGGAATGATAATTCCACCACTTGATGGAAACAAGTTTCCACTTTAAGACCAATTGAATGATTATTTCATTCCTAAAGACTTTAAAAATAAAGTCAAATGTCTACATTACGCTTATCTTTTTCTTTCTTCCTATTAAGAAATTACCAGAAAAGAAAAATGATGAAGTTATCAAATAAAATTATAAATAAATAAATTAATTCATTTTTAGGATTTATGCTCTAAAAGTATGTGTAAAGATATTTTATATTCTGCAAGTTAATAAAAGTACATTTTTTTATAATTGAATATTTAAATTGTTATTGAATAATTAATACAAATATCAAAAAAGTCCGTATTCATTAAGAATATGATTTTGTATTAGTATTAGAGGATTCAGATCATAAATAATGAATTGAATAGTCAACAACATATTAAATTATAAAATATTTAATTAATGGTTGCTAGTACTGTTCACTAAACGTTCTTTAAATACATGTGATCTTGATCCGAATTACTTATGTTGATAAACATCTTAGAGAAAGTACTTTATATAGTTAAATTATATAGGTAAAGACTTGTTTTTATTTATATATTAAATATTTTTTTAAGAAAGGTGGGACCCACCAAGTAAATGAGACTAAGTCTCTTTGTTTTTCTTTTTTTTTTTCTTATGTTTCTCGACTACTCTCTCTCTCTCTTCCCTTTCTCTTTCTCTTCTCTTCTTTTTCTCTTCTTTCCACGGCAACACAGCACCACACAAACCCAACCACTGACGACCACCATTTTCGACACGCGGTGGCTCATTGGATTCGCCTTGCTCCGGCGACCTCAACCACCAAGCGGCACTGCCCAACTCACCGTCAACTGTTCGGAATCGTCAGTCAAAGTTTTGGTCCATCAACTTCGACTGTGTTTTTCGGCCAACTCTGACCACCTCTTGACAAGTAGTTGGTACATTTGAAACCAGCGTGGAGAGAGGAACTAAACCCACTAATCCATTTCGATCAGCTCGTCATTTTTCTCCTACGAGGTTTTGGGTATCTTTGCCACTTTCCGGCGAGTATGAGCACTTTTTGGACCGATGGTTGGAATGAACGTGATCTACTCACAGATGTGGTCATTTTTATATATGTCACACCTACCTTCGTCGACGTTTCTGATACACCGCTCACTGTCGTCACCAACCGCTGTTGTGCACCACTTGGGTGAGGAACCGGAACTTGAAATTTTAAATATGGTCATATTATATGTTGTTGGACACGATTTTGAATAAGGAATGTAATGATGATAATCGTTTGCTCATTTGATGCACGTAGGAAAAACGTAATATTAAAACTTTGGACTAAATCACTCCATGATCATTGTTAAGCTTAGGAGCGTCGTTATGGGCTCGGATTGAAAATTCTAAGGAGGTAGGGAATCAAATTGAATATTAGACTTATTTTCCTCGTGCTAAATGTTATTAAACATATTCCAATTTTGATATTTATAAAATGTTTGAAAAATTGAAAACTTAATCTGCATGTTTTCTGATCTGTTCAGAGGGCACTGGGTGTCAAGTATATTTTTGTTCACTTATTTATGCAGGTTATGACTTTTGGATTTTATTCAAATGTAGTCGTTATGCTGCCCAATTTTCTAAAATATAATGGGAATATGTTTCTTTCTCTTCATGTTTACCTGCATTTGATTATACTGATGAGAGTCATAGTGATCATGATTTGTGCATGTTGTTGTTTCACGACCTAGTCTCTGTGTCATCATAGGTAGATCAGGTGTTCACTCACCTATAGGTGTAAAGACCTAGCATCTATATACAAAAAGTATTCTAAGCCTCCC
Source organism: Humulus lupulus (assembly GCF_963169125.1). Taxonomy (NCBI): domain Eukaryota; kingdom Viridiplantae; phylum Streptophyta; class Magnoliopsida; order Rosales; family Cannabaceae; genus Humulus; species Humulus lupulus. The sequence goes on from NC_084798.1 coordinate 39,465,353, forward strand.
CTTTGTGGTGGTTATCATGTCCGGCTACCTGGTTTAGGATGTCAGTTTTTAATGATGGGTAAGAGGAACTAGGGATCTAGTGGACGGTATGATTTGCTCTTGTGATTATGTTTGGTTTCTATCTCTATTTTGGTTTATAAATGGTGAGGTATGTTTTTTTTAAAGCTAACCATGTAGGGGTTTTATCAAACTTTTTGGGTCCTATGATATTAGTTGCTTTCCTACTAGGCTTCATAAGCTCACCCCCTATATCTCTCCCATTCCAAGAACCCAGTGATGCGAATGTGAAAGGTGAATTATTGATGGAGCCAATGTGTTTAGCCTAGTTCTATTTAGTGCCTTAGTCTTATCTTTTGAACATTATATTTGTATTTGATTTGGAACATTATGGTCTGTATCTCTAAATTAGCAATTTAAAAGTTAGGAATGAGGAATGATGGATGCTAATTATTATTTTGGTGTTTCATGACTTGCTAAATTTAACTATTTGGTGACTACATAGCTGTGGGAATATTAATGTTATATGTATAATGATAGATGATCATGCTTTTATCACTAATATTTTTATATATAATTATAGGAGTTAATCCATTAGTTTTTTACTTATAATTGTAGTACTATTTGGAATAAACTAAAGGATCATTTATAATGGTTATTTTCCAGCAATGGTCTAAGTTTGACATTTGACCACCCAAGTTATAGATATTACAAATATGCCCCAACCTAGGGCACGGGTTGTGACAATATGACTAGACTTGTGAATTAATTTCTTTATAAACTTACCATTTTCCACAAAGATTTAATTCATTTAACATGATGATCATATGTAAATCATTTTGAATCCTAAGTAGTCATGAACTCATATTCATGTCTATTGGATATTCTGATTCACTTGTTAAGGTTTTTTTTTGTATATCAAGCTAATTATTTTTATTTTGGAGATTGAGTGGTATGAATGACTAGGAACATGTTCTTACAAGATTTGGAATTTATGTTTTCCTAAATGATCATATATTGGTTCACTTAAAGGTTAATTCTAGAACTGAATGGTTATTGAGCTCAAGTTTACAATATGATTATAAATTAACCATTCATCCATGAATTAATAGTACTTACGGATCAAAAGATAATTAGAAGGGTAAAATAGTAATTTTAAGAAGCTCCAATTTATGAACTAATAATCGGATGGCATAACATAAATTGATTATATTAATGGACTACACAAGATAATTTTATAAATATAATTCTACAATTACTAAGAGTGCAATTCCAATATATAGTGGAGTAATAATTTAATTAATATATACTTTAATTAAATACTATAATTAATTATCTCATTAGTTAGAGCTTACCATTATAGGTCTATGATCATCAAGTCATCATTATACTACACAGTCTAAGGTGTGACTATTTATGACAAACATAAATGACTAATTTGCAAGAAAATTATTTTTCCAGAGCAAATAATTATATGTGATTAATTGAATAAATTTATTAATATAGTTTGTTTACAAAACTATATTAGTTGATTAAAACATCAATTAGTTGAGAATTAATTGATATTGAGAGAATATATATTTATTATTTGGAGTTAATTAAAGTATTTTTTATATTATAAGTTAATAAGATAAAGTTAATTTTCAATTAACTGATATTTTTTCATATTTAAAATAATACATAAATATTTTTTCTTATTAAATGGAATAAATAAATGAGAAAATAAAATGTGGCATTACAATGACACATGTCCCAGCCATTGTGCACAGTGACTAGTGTGTATCCTACAAAAATATATGATGATGTGGCATAACAAAATGGCACATGTGGTACTTAGAAGCATTTAATTCTATCAGCATTGGTCGAATAGAGTCGAACAGAAGATGAAAATGTCGTTAATTGAAGAATGCAAGTCGACTACAAGCAAACTATGTCTACTCGAAAGAACCCTGGTTGTATGAAATCTCCAAAATAAGTTCAAACAACCAGTTCAACCCAAATTTTACGTAATATTTGTTTCACCATAATTTGAATGTATTGTTTATATCCGTTTATTGCATAATTATTTGTAAAAGACACACGTTATGCGTGTATGACCTATTTTATATTTGTAAGGCCCACGATCCACTAGAGACTTTATAAATAGAGACCTCTTATAGTCATTATTTTTTCATGTGCACTTTTACATGCAGAAAACTATGTCAAACTGTATTCTTTCTCCCAGGCTTAAGAAATTCAGTTGGATCTTGTTCTTCTGATCTTCAGTTTAAGATCTTTGTGATCAATATAAGTGCAAGTGGACGTAAATCATTACAAACTCTTGGGGCCGAACCACTATAAATATTCGTGTTGTTTACTTAAGTTTAGTTCTCTTATTATTTATCATTGTATAATTGACTCAGTGTCATTGGCCACGTCGGTGGTCATCAACTGGCGTAGACATACTAGAATGGATCCACTACTATGACTAATTAAATAAATAAAACATAAAAATCATGAGATTTGACCTAGAATATACATATAGATATTAGGTTGTCTCACAAATGCTTCATAAGTTTCTAAGCTTGAAAAACACTTAAAGAGAAAAGTTACTCTTTTTCTCTATTCTCTCATACAATAAATATTCTCCAAGTCTCTTGATTTCATGTGTTGTGTTGTTGAGATAAATTTGTCCAAATCATTCTACGTCTCCATACACGTCCTCATTAGTTAAGGACTAACTTGGAAGATCGTGGTGATGGATCTCATTGTCATATAGAAAAGATTTGATGATCGTTATTTTGTATTGAAAGACAGCGGTGACACATGATAGACCACAAAAAGTATGATCTCTTTTGTATACTTTAATGTAATATAGGTATATATATTAAATAAAATTTTGGTACGTAGCGAGGATAATTTTTTTGGTAAACAAATCAAAAATTTACACACTTCCGATTCGCATATGAAATGCTCTCTTATCATACCAACATTAATATAAAAAATAGAACTCATGTCATAAAATAAACAGACAAGACTAGAGCTATAAATGTGGGCGAGCTGGCCCGGTCCGGCCCTCATTTTTGTGCCTCCGAATAATTCGGGCCGAGCCAGGCCCGTATTTCAATTCGTGCCAGTCGGCCCATATTTGAAAGAGTAAGCCTAGCACAGCCCATGTCATGCCGTGCTCGTGCCGTGTCAGGACCAAGTCGGGCTGGCCCACTTTCCTTATTTGGGCTCATTTTATTATTGCCAAAAAAATGTGAAGATGAAGAATTGAACCCTCCACCTCCTCTTTAACAATCAATGGACTCACCACAAATCCAAATACATTTTTTTGTTTAAATTATAGTTTTAGATATTTTTATATACTTTTTAACAATACTTTACACATATTTGGTCCCGTAATTATGATGTCGTTGACATAAACTAGTAGAGCAATAAAGGAATCAGGCGAGCCTTTAGTGAACAATGTATAGTCAGCTTGTGATTGTTGGAAACCGTCATGAATAAGTGCCTCGGATAGCTTGGTGTGCCATTGTCGAGATGATTGATGGAGACCATAGAGGGATTTGTTTAATTTGCAGACAAGTGGTTGATCTGTAGAAGGAAGAGAAGAAATAGTAAGGCCTTGTGGGATTGACAAATAAACATCTTCATTCAAATTACCATTTAAAAAAGCATTGTTAACATCTAATTGAAGTGTATGCCAAATTTTAATGGATGAAATGGCAAGTAGAAGCTTTAATGTAACCATTTTGTCTACGGGAGAAAAAATGTCGAAGAAATCAAGGCCTTCTTGTTGAGCATAGTCTTTGGCAACTAAACGAGCTTTGTATCGTTCAATAGTGCCATCGCTATGATACTTGATTCTGTATATCCATCGACAACCTATAGGTTGCTTATGTTTAGGACGGGTGGTGATGGTCCAAGTATTGGTTGCTTGTAAGCTGCAAGTTCTTTGTTCATTGCGTCTACCCACTGACTTTGCTGAGCAGCCTGATTATATGTGGTGGGCTCAGTATGTGTGGATACTGCAAAAACAAAATCTTTGTGAGTAGATGACATTTTAGAATATGACAAATAATTAGATAAGGGATATGGAGTAGAGTAAATCTGTGTAGATGTTGAATTGCACTCAAAATCTTGTAAATAAGCCGAAGGTCTTGTTTGTCTAGTGGACTTACGGATAGGATGAGTGGTTGAATCAGATATAGGGGGAGGAGTTGGAGGAACAGCAGTTGAGTCTCTAGCTGAAGCATCAGGAACAGAGTAATGAGAATCATCTGTGGATTAGTTAGTAAAACTTGGAACACTAGCAGGAGCCGAAGAGTTACTGTCATGTTGTGAGGGGTTGGTGTCTAAAAAAATTTCCTTAGATGAAGTAGTAGTATTATAATCTATGATAGGAGTGTGAGAAATAGAAGTAGCAGGCAAAATAATTTGAGGAAAAGGATCTGAAATAACATAAGTATTATGTAATTTAGAAAAAGGAAATATAGACTCATGAAACACAACATTTCTAGAAATGAAATTTTTTCTTGAGTTAATGTCATATAATTTATAACCTTTTATACCTGGAGGATATCCAATAAGAATGCAAGTTCGAGCTTGGGGTTGAAATTTGGTTCTATGTGCAGTGAGTGTAGATGCAAAAGCAAGACACCCAAAGACTCTAAAAATGTTGTACTCAGGTGGTTTTCCATAAAAAAATTCATAGGGAGATTTGTTTTGCAAATTAGGTGTTGGTGTCCTATTTATAATAAAGGTATCATTGAGAGTACAATCAGACCAAAAATATTTGGGAGTATGAGCTTGAAAATGAAGGGCACGAGCAACATTCAAAAGATGTTAATGTTTACGCTCGGCTACAGCATTTTGTTGAGGTGTTTCAGTACAAGAAAACTGATGCAGAATTCCTTTTTCAGCAAACAATTTAGTGAAAGTAAGTTCAGGTTCATTATCAGATCTAAATTGTTTGATCATAGTATGAAACTGAGTTTCAATCATAGAAATGAAGTTAGGAACAATAGTTAAAACGTCAGATTTGTGTTTTAAAAGATAAATTCATGTAAAATGAGATTTATCATCAACCAAGGTGAGGACAAATCTATGGTTAGAGTGAGATGGTGTGTGATGTGGTCCCCAAATATTGCAATGTATAACATCAAAGATAGCATTAGCAAAGTGATTATTAGAAGGAAAAGACAAATGCCTTTGTTTAGCTTTAGGACAAATGAAACATGCTGAATTTTTATGTAGAGTAGCAGTATTACATGTTAAAGTAGAACTAATAAAATCTAGGCATTTTGAAGATAAATGTCCTAATCTAGAATGCCATATATCGACAGAAACAAAATTCACAGTAGGAACAGAAGAGTTGAGCTTTATGTCTAAAAAAATATAAGCCATGCGCAGAGTTACCCTTGCCAATCACCCTCTTGGTTAGAGGTTCCTGGAACAAGAAAGAATTGTTATAAAAAGTGATTGATAATTGTTGAGAAATGGTAAGTGAGCTAATTGATATGATGTTATATCGAAAATTTGGCACATATAAAACATCATATAAGGTGAGATCTTCACTTAAAATTATAGTACCAGAATAATGAACAAAAATTGTAGAACTATCGGGTAAAAATAACTTTGTGGACTGAGTTGGACATAAAGAGTGAAAAAGTTTAATGTTATAACATATGTGCCTTGTGGCACCAGAGTCAATAATCCAGGAATTATGGAAATTGAAAGATGTATAATGGGAAGTAGATAGAATGATACCTGGGGTGTCATTTGAAGTAGTTGAGTTAGAATGAGCAATATTCGAATATTGACTAGCTAGAAGATTCAATAGTTGTTGATATTGTATAGGATTCAATTAAGGGAGAAATGTGGAGTTCTCACCATTAACAGTAGCAGGAGTTTCAGAACATTGGACTTGATTTGCAGAAGTAGGAGTTGAGGTAGTATTCTGAGGTTTGTTATAGCCGGGAGGGTAACCATAGATCTTGTAACATTTCTCAATAGTGTGTCCATGTATATTGTAGTGAGTACAAAATGGATGGTTCTTGTGAGGTGGGTATGACTGAGGAATATTAGGCCCTTGTTTGTGGTTTGAGTTTTGAGAACCTGAAATTACAAAGGCCATTGAGGGTTGGAGGTAGGATCAGATTGAGGGGTGATGGTTATGGTGTTGCATTGGTGTTCATCTTGAGTAACAAGGTTAAAAACCCTGCTCAAGGATGGCAAAGGGTCCATAAGCAGTATGTTACCTCTAACCTGAGAATAAGGATCTTGAAGTCCCATTAAAAAGGACATGATATACTCCATATTGTAATGTTCTTGAAGAGATTTTACTCCTCCACAGGTACACTAGTTGCAGGTACAAGAAGGGCGATAATTGGAGAGTTCTTCCCACAGAGATTTTAGGTGTGTATAGTAATGGTTGACTGACTGCAAATCTTGTTTAAGATTCATGAGGTCACGCCTCAAATTGAAGATACGGGGACCATTTCTTTGCTAAAATCTAACCTTTAGATCTTTCCAAATTTCAGCAGCTGATTCATCATAGAGAATGCTTGTTGATATGTCTTTAGACACAGAGTTAAGGATCCAAGAAATGACCATGTTATTGTTCCTAAACCATGCATTATACAATAAAGAATCAGAGGAAGAGGGTTTAGAAATGGACTTGTAACGACCCAAATTCACTAATAAGGCTTAAGGGCCTTGATTAGTGTGCCTGGAGGGCATAATGGGAATTATGTGTGATTTTAATGATTAAGATGCATGATTATGATTTAAAGCATGTTATATGACTATGTGTATTATGTTATGTGATAATTATGCTATGTGATTTGTACCGCGTGGGTGTGGTGGTATCAATGTGATGTACGTGCCGAGACGGTCCTAGAAAGCTAAATAATGGTAACTGGTGATTTGGTAACCTGCGTAACCATTAGTAACTATAGAGAGTAACAGGTTTTGTTGGAGAAGTGGTAGAATTGTAAAGCTAGTGAAAGGACAAATATGCCCTTGAGGTTTAGTTAGGAAGGGGTATTAGTGGAGGGCTAAGGTAGTCTTTTGGCAGTGGTATAGGTGGTTTTGGCTGAGGGAAAAGGATGTATACGATTCTTTTATGCTAAGTATAACTGAAATTAAGACTTGGAAGGCTAGAAAGATCAAGAAGGAAAGGGAGAATCAAGAACCTAGAAGGCAAAGTGGAAGAGGAGTTGAGCTGTGTTCTTTGAGGCTAGTAAAGGGCTTAAGGGTGTGGAATCAAGGACATATCAAGGTTTATACTGACGTAAGGATTTAGTCCCTGTTTTGTTAAGTTTTGAATTGATTTTTGGAAGGAATTGAAAGATATCCATGGCTTGTTTTGCATGAAAAACTCAGCTGGTTTGTCAAGGGAAAACTCAGTTTAAAGCTTGGATTGGAGGAAGCTCAAGTTGGATTTCTGATTGAGGTAAGGGTATTAAACATGTTTGTAATCTTGTAGCTGTTACGATTTAGGGATTTAGAGGTCTGGTTTGTACTTTTCTCAAGTTTTGGTTTAAGTGCTTGAGTCTGAAATTTAAGTGTGAATTATGTGAATGGTTGTGTAACTGAGCGAGATTATGATGTTTGTAGGTCGTTGAAAGGTTTATTTGGGGTTTTGAGTTGGTTTTGGGCCTTAGGTATAAGTTTGGGGTGATTTGGGGTGATTTGGGTTCGGGAAAACGCAGGGGAAAAACCCAGAATTCTGGGCTCGCGAAGGAGCGCCGCGGCGCTGTTCTAGCGCGCTGCGGCGCAAGGCTGTTTCTGGGCGGTGTGTGTTCTCTGACTTTCTGGGCACCGCGGCGCTAGGCCAATTTCAGGACATGGGAATTTGCAATTTTGAGCCTTTGCTCCGGGGGTTCGAGGGATGCCTTCGGTGCATTGTTTTAGGGATTTGGGGGTTCCGAGAGTGTGGGATTGGTTCCAGGAAATAGTTTTGGATTTGTTAATGACAAAGGATGTTTCATTTATGTTGTGATTAGGTCTTTGGAGAGGCTCGGGGTAGTGGACCGTGCTCGCGGCTTCGTGGCATTAGAAATTAGTGTATTGAAAGGTAAGAAAACTGCACCCGGTTGTATGGTTGTGATGGGACTAAGTGCTCCCGAAGGTTATATCGTGTCAACGTTGGTATTACGCCATGGGACATGTCATAACGGTCTAAGAGTGCCATACATGAATTTAGCGCATAGGGCGCAGATTGGCCACTGGGAGCCAAGAACAAAGGGATAACAGAGGGAGCAGCCTGAGGGCGCTAGCCCTAGTTATCGTTTGTGAGTTGTGAATATTATGAACTGAAATGCCTAGTATGTGGAATACTTGATTATACTGACTGATGATATATCTGATTATATGTGATGCAATGTGAGATGTTGACTTCTCTGTTAATTGTTCATGCTCTGTTGTTGTTGTGTTTTCTTGCTGGGCCTTGGCTCACGGGTGCTACGTGGTGCAAGTAAAGGCAAGGGCAAGCTGGACCAAGCCTGAGGTGGAGAGCTCCGAGGTGAAATGTACATAGCCAGCTGTTCGATCACCATGGTCGAGGAGTGAGTCAGGACAGGGATCTACCTAACTGCTCGTTTTGCCTTAGTATGGCTGGTTAATGTATTTGAACCTTGTAACTTTTGTATACGGCCTTTAAACTGATATTTTTGGGAGCCCGTGTAAATAAACAACGTTTTTTTTAATGAAAATGTGGCTTTTGAAACCAAAACGCTTTCAACCCTAGTTCCTTAACAGTTTCAATAACACGATTTTGTTTAATTGACTTGGTTAGCAAGTCTGGCACTTTATAAACACACAGTGTAACGGTCTTGGCTTTTCCTCGAACATGGTCCGATCGGAGCTTTTGTGGCCTCTCCTTGGCCAAGGTCCATCTACTTGGACGCAGCTGCTTCTTCTTGGCTTGGATGCACACAGGCCTACCTGAACACTCATGGCATCCACTCGGCCATGTCCTATCCGATCGGACATAATGTAGCTTCCAACCACTCAAGTGTGTTTCTCCTCCTCAGATGCAGCACCTTAGGCACCAATATTTCTGGGCCTAGATGCTTGAACGTAGGCGAGATGCTCCTTGGCTCAACATGCATCCGATCGACCATCTCAAGGTATGCTTGGACACCACATTTTTCAAACACTTTAAGCACCTGTATTGATCGTGAGCATGGACATACAGGCATAAGCCGTGTTGACATGAATGCAATGCAATGCATGGAACAATAGCCAGCCTTCTAAGCATGCACATCCGATCGGACCAAACATGGTATACTCCATGCTATAATTTTTTCAAACATTTCACCCTTAGGACCTTTTAGGAAAAACCATCAAAGCACCTTGTTCGAACCTCCCTAAATTATTTTGAGAGATTGATTTCTCTCAATCAATCTTGGTGAAAACTTGATTTCTCCTCCCAAAGACAAATTTTCACCATGTAGCATTTATTTTGCATGCATTTGTTTGATTCACTCCAGGGAAGTTGATTGGTGATACATACTTAGCCTACCAGGGAAGTTGTATCTGCTCTCTTGAGTAAGAAAACTTTACACCTGATGAGTTAAACTTGTAGCTGTTGGCACTTATACTTTACTTCTCTTTATTAACTTAAACATTCTAAGTCTCCTCTAGACTTAAAAAGTTATAAGTTTTTTGCGAAGAGTAAAGTCACTCTGGTGTGTGCCTCATATTTTCGCATGAGTACTTAGTTTTCTAACTTAGAAATTCTAGACATTTCATAAGTCCATGCTAAGTATACTTTCTCACACTCTTATTGCTCTGAAAATTTATGAGCATGATGTTTATGGTCACACGAATATCTGCTCCTAACTTGAAATTTTAAAAATTCCAAGTTACTTAAGCTTTGCCAAGAAAGTTAGCTTAATGGCCTTTTTGGACTTCGAAAATTTACAAGTCAGCCTAAAAACAGATATATTAACTCGTGCTCTTATTGCCTGTGTTAAGTTATATACCAGTATACCCCATGTGCCCCCCAGGTGGTTGAGGGTTGAAAGATCCTTAGTCACTTGCTACCTGACCGAATCTGTTCGAGGAGCTAATTACTCGTGAAACACATAGAATATATGGAAAATACTCAAGCAGTTGAACACTGCTTGAACATATCGACCAGTTGAACACTGCTCAAATAACTAACACACATGCATATTTGTAGCAAGAATCGACCACGCTGCGCGTAGTCCCTTTTATTACTCGTAAATTAAAATGACAAAACATGTCTAACAACGAGTCTTAAACAACCAAAATTGTTCAAAATAAAATGACTGGTTAGCAAATAACCAGTTCATACACCAAACTTAAATAACAAGTCTAAAAAACTCGAAATCAAGCTACCACTCTGAAAGATGTATTTAAAAATAATATCTCCTTCGATGCTCTATGTGCACGCCACTCCAGTGATTCCTGCTCCTAGCACTCCTCCTCAGCATACTCCTCCTCTTGCTTCGTTGCTCTCCTCAGCTAAGGGTGGACCTCCACATATAGTGTCTACGGTGAAGTCCACAGGTCCAGGCTGCAAGGGTGGAGATCTTTGTCGCTTGAATCCGGAGTTGCTTCTACCTCCTTCTCCTTGGGGTGTCTTTGCTCGGTACTTCTTCAACTTGCCCGACCGGAGAAGAAATTCTATCTCGTCCTTGAGGTGGTTGCATTAATTCGTGTCGTGACCATAATCTTCATGGAAGCGACAATACTTGTTCATGTCTCTCTTCCTCATCTCTCTCCTGATGGTTGGAGGCTTCCTGTAGGGAACCTCCTCTTGACTAGCAAGATATATCTCTGCTCTACTGGTTGAGAGAGTAGTGTAGTTGGTAAATTGAGGCTCATACTTGGTTGGCTTCTCACTTGAATCCACCTTTGCCTTCTTTTCTTCATGGTGGTCAGACCCATTACTTCTACATTTTTTTCCACCATCACTAGGAGAGCCAGTTGGTCTGCTTGGGTTGTTTATGCCATTCTCCCCTTTCTCTATCGCATCATCCAAATTCATATATTTTTTCGCCCGGTCAAGAAATTTTTGAAGTGTTGAGATTGGATGGCGATGGATGCTGTCCCATAGAGGACTCCGATAAATTATCCCAGCAGATATGGCAACCATCTTCCCCTCGTCTCCTACAGCGGTTGCTCTATTGGCTTCTCTCATGAATCTCTGTATATAGATCTTTAGAGACTCATCTTTTCCTTGTTTGATATCTGCCAAGTCAATGGCGTAAACTGGCGGAGTCCGGGCAGTGCTAAATTGTCTGCAAAACTCCTTCCTGAATGCCTCCCAAGAGGTAATGGAGTTTGGTTTAAACCTCTAATACCACTCCTGAGCAGTGTCCGTCAAGGTGGTGAGGAAGACTCTACACCGATAGTCATCACTCACTCCAAGCAGTTCCATCTGGTCCTCAAACTTCCCAACATGCCTTATCGGGTCTGCCTTTTCGGTATAAATTGGCAATACCGGTGCTTTGTACTTTGCTGGTGGTTGGGCTGCTCTAATTCGAGCACAAAATGGGCTGCCACTCCGGCAGTCGATCGCATCTATCTCGGAAGGTCGTTTCGACAAACCTTGCACTGCAGCTGCTAGCATGTCAAGCTGGGCTTGGATAGCTGGTGCAACTGATGAGGTTCCAAGGTTTTGACCGCCTGGTCGGGCATTACCATCTGGTGCGCCACCGTCAAGTATTTCTACTTGGCTGGTAGGACGGTCCAGATTTTGCCCTTCGACCGGGACGGTCCTCCTCTTGTTGGTGATAACGTCCCTTAGATCCTTCTGAGAAACATGCTCTCCTACCCGATCAAGCACCGTATTTTTCGACTTCCCAGCGGGCTTACTACGCGGTACTTCCTCTCTCCTGCTACGCCGCTGGTTGGGGTGCAATGGAGGCTTCTTGGCACGCTCTGGGCAATGTTCTCCTCCTTGTGGGTTGTGGCCCTCCTTTTCCTTGGATTGGCTGGTGGGATGACTATCAGCCTCATCCCTACCATGCCCATCTTTGAACTGTGAGGTCCTCTTCTCTCTAGGAGCTTTATTTTGCTCCTGCCCAGGTGGAGTCTTCTTACCGCCCGATCGGTGACTTCTGGAGGGGGTTCTAGAGTACTACCCTTGGGTTGAGGTAGTGTGCGATCGGACTCCATCTCCCTCACCAGGTGGGTTATTACCATCCCTCCTTGGTCTATCATTGTTCTTACCACCAGCTTGTGTGGTCCTTGCTTCTGGGGTGGTTGCCCCTCGTGCTGCAGCTTGGGCATTGGCCTGGGCCAATTTAGTAGCTGCCTCCAAAGCAAGTGCTGCTTCACGATGTTTCCGGTTGACCTCCTCCTGTTGTTGTCTGAGCTCCTCGCTTCTAGCCTCCATATCGCGTTTTTGCTGCTCTAAGGCAGCTCTCTGCCTGGCCATCTCTTCAGCAAATGCTTCTTGCCTAGCGTGGAATTGTGCCATCTCCTCTTGGAAGGCCCCCATGGTCTCTTGGAGCTCTTCAACTCCTGGAGTCACGTCCTCAAGCATGACTCTAGGCTCATTCTCATGATATTGTGGGCAAGGACCTTCTGATCTAGCAGGCTCTTTAGAGGAGCTTGTCCTCTTGGAAGCAACAGTGGTGTTCTTAGGCACCATCTTGCTTCAGGGACCGTCTGTTCTTCTCTTCAGGCTCTCAACGAAAGCACCTAAATGTTGACTGCGTTTTTAGCCAACGACGTGAGAACGTCAATAACGACAAGCTTTCAAGAGAAATAAAAACGACAACAGACGGTATAAACAAGAAAAGTAAATAACACAGGAGATTTTTATAGTGGTTCAGCCCCGATTGTCGGTAATAGCCTAACCCACTTAGAGTTGTGATTTATAGATCCGTACTCAAGATCAGATGGACAGAGCCAACTGAGTTTCTTCAGTACAGATTGCAAAAATACAAGAATTCTCTCTTATTTCAGCACTTTCTCTCTCTAGAATAGACAGTCCCCATTTTCTCTCTCTAGAAAGAAACAGCTCAAGGACCTCTCTCTCATCCCATAAGCTCTCTATTTATAGGCCTGGGATCCTCAACTGATATCCCTTTATGATAGGGATATTTTATTATATTTATTACATTTAAACATTCAAAATTCGAAATGTAACAAACCCCCCATTTGTGGGAAGAATGAGAGATTCCCGCGTATGTTGTTGAAGCTGTCTCTGGGAATCTTGACTTAGTCTCCTCTAGCTAGTTTATCCACCTCCTACTGACCACTCATGCAAGTGTTGGTCGGACGTGCATGGTGGTAGGACATGCATGGTGGTAGGACATGTTTTCGTGGGTTGAACGTGCATGGTGGTAGGACATGCACTTCTCTCCTCTAACATGGCACTCTCCTCTAGCATGCCATGTTCCTCCTTGAACCAATCTCCTTGGCTTCTCCTCGGACCAAGGTGGTCCGAGGCAACCTCCTTGGCACCTCACCTTGGACAACATTGAGGCAACCTCCTTGGCACCTCACCTTGGACAACATTGAGGCAACCTCCTTAGCACCTCACCTTGGACAACATTGAGGCAACCTCCTCCATAACATCTCACCTTGGACAAGATCAAGGCGTTCTCCTTTAACATCTTCCAAACATGTCCGATCGAACATTGTATAGGCTCTCCTTATCAAAATCTAAGTCTCCTTCCCCTTGCACGAGACTCCTCCTCCTTAGCTACTTACCTTGGACACGTTCGAGCCAACACTCAGGAAATCTTGGGAGGCTTGCCTCCTACACACCCTTGGGGTCTCTTAGGACCACATCCTCCTTGGGGTCTCCTAAGACCACTTTCTCCTTGGGATCTCCTAAGACCACTCCCTTGGGGTCTCCTAGGACCACATCCTCCTTGGGGTCTCTTAGGACCACTCCCCTTAGCTCTTCTAGAATGCATTCTCCTTAGCCTCCTAGGATGCATTCTCCAATTTTTGGGTATAACACAAAAAATAACAATACAAAGTATCATGTAAAAATAAGTAAAATAAAATCTGATAATTATCAAAACTATTATTGTAACGACCAAATTTACTAATAAGGCTTAAGGGCCTTGATTAGTGTGTCGGGAAGGCATAACTGGATTATATGTGATTTAATGATTAAACGCATGTTATATGACTATTTGAATATCTATGATGCATGACTATGTGTATTAGTATGCATGTAGGCCCTGATTAGGTTAGAAGGGCGTAACCGTAATTTCGGCCCGTTGAGGGCATAACTGTATATATCTGCGATAAATTTTCGAGACCACAGTATTATGTGGATATATTTATAATCTGTGACTCAAGGCGATCCTAGTGAGCAAGTTAGCGAAAAGGTCACGACAGGGATTTATACCCGGCTCGGGGCGAGCCTGGGCGTATTTTTGAGAATTTAGGTAATATATTGGAGATTATTTGATATTGAGGAATATAATTGGAAACTAGTTAGGTGTCGGGAATTAAGCGATAAATATTAGAGACATTTGAGGAATTAGCGGGAATTGGGTGAAATGACCAAACTGCCCCTAGGTGGATTAAAAGGCTTAGAAGTAAAGGGAGGGAAAATTGGTCATTTGGCTTACAAGGGATGAGAGTTAAGTTGCTTTATGCCTTAGTGGGAAAAGTCTAGAGTCTGAAGGAAAGAAAAGAAGAAGGAAAGAAAAAGAAGGAAAAATAGAAGTTCATTTTTCTCTCTGTGGGTTTAGGATTCTTCTCCATTCCTTCGGGTCTTTTGGAGCTAAAATTCAGATGAGTTCTTGGCTAGGGCCTTGTTCTTAAGACCTTAATCAAGTGTGAGGATTCAACATGGATTAGGTATCCAACTGAGGTAAGTTTCTAGGGTCTGCTCTTATGTTTCTAGTTTTGGCTGAGATGATTTTCTTAACTGAGTTTTTATGGGGAATTAAGGGAATTAAAGCTGAGGATTTGAGAAGGAGTAAGCCAAGGAGGTGTAGAGGCTAGCTTAAGGTCGACTCTCCATTGAAGGTATGAAATTCTAACTCTAAAATCCTGAGGTTTTAGCTGTTTTGTTGAGTTTATTGAGTTTGAGGTCCAACCATGGTGAATTTTGGGATTTGGAGTGCATGTGCTTAAGTTTTATGTGGTTAGGTCACTTGGGATGAGTTATACATGTTAATAAGCTTATTTTTAAGTTTGGTTGAAGTTTGGAAAGTTTTGGTAAGGTTTGGCTCGGGAAAATTGAAGGAGGGAAAAATGCAGGGTTGCTGTTCTGTGACTAACGCTACAGCGCTAGCCTTTGGGCGCTGTAGCACTAGGCCATGTTGTCTGGGACATTTTTAGGTTCTGTTTGTAGTGCTGTAGCACCCTCCAAAGAGAGCTATAGCGCTATCCTGTTTCCATAAAAAGGTTTTTGGGTTATTTTCAAGGGTTTTTGCTCGGGGGTTTTGATTCCACCACCCTGTTTGGTGGAATTAAGGCTTCCCGAGGGCTCGGCATTGGTCCCGAGGCTAGGTTTTGAACTTAGTTTTTGTGATGATTTTGATCTATGGTTGTGACTAGGTGCGCGCTATGGCTCAAGAGGGATCTTGCTTGAGGATTAATCGATCAAAGCTAGCAAATCTAAAGGTAAGAAAACTACACCTGGTTATGTGTTTGTGATGGGACTAAGTGCTCCCGATATGTGAATAATGTCATAGATGGTATTACGCCATGGGACATGTGATAAACGGCCTAAGGGCGTCGTAAATAATACTTGCGCACAGGGCGTGGCTCGACCACTGGTAGCTGAGGACAGCTTAATATTCACTGAGCTCGGTTTAAGCGGGCCTGAGTCAGTGGGATAAATAGAGGGTGGGGCCTAAGAGCGTTGACCCTAGTTATCTTATGTTGATTGATTATTGTTATGGAATGATATACTTGGTATGATGAATACTTGAATAACATGAATGCTTAAACTGTTGATTACATGCTTATGCGATATGAGTTATCTGATTGTCTATTGAATGATTGTGCTCTGTTATTGTGTTTTCTTGATGGGCCTAGGCTCACGGGTGCTTTGTGGTGTAGGTAAAGGCAAAGGCAAGTTGGACCAATCCTGAGATGGAGAGCTACGGGGCTGAATGTACATGGTTAGCTGTTCAGCCACCACGGCCGAGGAGTGGAACAGGACGGGATATGCTTAACTGTCTGTTTTGCCTTAGTATGGCTAATTACTGTATTTAAATTTTGAATCTTTTGTAAACAGTCTTCAACTTATTACTTTTGGGATCCCATGTAAAAAGAATAGTGTTCATTTATAAGAAATGCAGTCTTGAGACCAAAATATTTTAACCCTAGCTCAACTATAGTTTCAGTGGCACGTTTTGAACTAAATGACTTTATTAGCAAGCCTTGCACCTTTATAAACACTCGGTGTAACGGTCTTGGCTATCCAGGGCGTTACAACTTGGTATCAGAGCATCTTAGGTTTAAGGGTTCTTGAAGACTGGCTGAACATGTACATTCGCTGCGAAAGACAAGCTCGACTTAGGGTTTTGTAAATTGTGTATATATGACTATGTGCTTAAATGAGTTGAATGGGATCTGACTATTAATATCTGTTTGATTAATAGGGAGCATGAGATACTGATAGGGCCAAACCCTTGACTATTACATGATGATATTGAGGCATGCTTATCAGCATTGCTATGCATGTGAATGAATATATGGGTAAATTGCTATATCTTGATTATTTGTGAATGGTTGGAGTTCCAGTGATGGATCATGAAAGGATTTTTACCCTGTCATCATAGTCTGATTGCCGAGTCGTTGATTGCAGATTGACTTGGATAAATATGCGTCTAAGAAAATCTACACGACTAGCCCGCAATAGGTCTGAGTCTATAGATGATGACCAGGGCCAGACCCCTCCTCTAGTCCTTGATAAGTGGCAGCAGCTTATGGCAGACATGCAAGCATGGCTACAGAGCCAGGATGAACAGATCCAAATTCTACGGCAGCAGGATCCACCAGGGAGTGTTGCCCCTATTGTGCCACCTGCAGTGGTACTTGTTGTACAGCCAGTTGAGGTTGGGAATAGATGGTAGTCGTTGTATGAGTGGTTTAGGAAGCAGCAGCCCCCGATCTTTAAGGGAGGACCTGATCCACTGAAGGCTGAATAGTGGATGACCTTAATTTCTACCATTTTGGACTTTATGAGGGTAGAGGGACATGATAGAGTGGCCTGCACCACGTATATGCTGAGAGAGGATGCTCGAATCTGGTGGGAGGTGGCATCACAGACCAGAGATGTTACTGCTTTGACTTGGGAAGGATTCAAGGACCTATTTAGTCAGAAGTACTATAATGTTGCCATCAGGGCAGTAAAAGTAAATGAGTTCATGGGGCTAGTTCAGGGCAGTTCATGGGGCTAGTTCAGGGCAATGTGACAGTTACAGAATATGCCCTAAAGTTTGACAGACTTGCAAAATTCGCACCAGACCTTGTGCCTAGTGATGTAGCTAGGCAGGACAGATTTATCAGAGGGTTGAATGCTATGATAGCCCGAGATATGAGAATTACAATAGTTCCTGGAGGAACAACCTATGCCCAGTCTGTAGAGAAGGCTTTTACCACTGAGGAAGTGGAAAATAAGATATGGAGGGAGAGTGCAGTGAGACGGGAGGGCCACAGGGCGGCGCCTCCATATTCTGGTTCTGGTAGGGGCGGAGGCCCCAGTGATCTAAAGAGGAAGACCCCTGATGCTTCGACCGTTCCTGGTCCTAATAGGAGAAGTCGGGGTACTCAGGGTGGCCATCAAGGAGGTGGTGATTTATGGAGGACTTATCCAGAGTGCACAAGGTGCAGAAGACACCATCCGGGCAAGTGTCGGGCTAAGGCATGTTATGTGTGCGGGGTGGTGGGACACCTCAAGAAGGATTTCCCAACAGTGAAGAAGGGAGATGCGGGGAAGGTGGACAGCTTGACTCCAGCTCGAGTGTTCACCCTGACGCAAGCAGAAGCCGAGGCTAGCCCCTCGGTAGTGACAGGTCAGCTTTCTAGTGCTGGCACTCCTTTTACTGTATTGATTGACTCTGGTGCTACACATTCGTTTGTTTCTAGTAAGGTGATTGATAGACTGTGTAGACCTAGTGAGTGTTGTACTTCAGGGTTTGGGACTATTTTGCCTACAGGAGAACTGGTAGTATCTAGGAGGTGGGTTAGAGTACTGCCAGTGATAGTAGACGGTAGAGAGTTGTCAGTAGATTTGATTGAGTTGCGTATGGAGGACTTTGAAATGATTTTTGGTATGAATTGGTTGGTTAGATATGGAGCTACTATTGACTACAGAAAGAAGATGGTAACCTTTAAGCCAGAGGGCGGTGATCCCTTTGTTTTTGTGGGAGCGGTGCATGGACCTCGCGTACCCAGGATATCAACGCTGAAAGCCAAAGATCTGTTACAAGGAGGGTGTGTAGGTTTTCTGGCTAGTGTGGTCGATACCACCAAGGTTTCGCCAGTAGGACCGGAAGAGACCATATTGGTTTGTGAGTTCTTGGACGTGTTCCCCAAGGACTTGCCGGAGTTGCCACCGCGTAGAGATATTCAGTTTGTTATTGAGTTGGCGCCAGGGACAGAGCCAGTGTTGAGGGCACCATATAGGATGGCACCAATAGAACTGAAAGAATTGAAGATACAGTTGCAGGAGCTTCTGGATTTGGGGTTCATTAGGCCTAGCTACTCGCCGTGGGGTGCTTCAGTTTTGTTTGTGAAGAAAAAGGACGACACTCTGAGAATGCCCATAGACTACAGGGAATCGAACAAGTTGACCACCAAGAATAAGTACCCCCTACCAAGGATTGACGACTTGTTCGATCAGATGCATGGTAAGACGGTGTTCTCATAGATTTATCTTCGATTTGGTTATCACCAGCTGAGGATCAAGGACGAGGACATACCAAAGACGGCCTTCCGAACGAGGTATGGGCACTATGAGTTTCTGGTCATGTTGTTTGGTTTGACCAATGCCCCAGCAGCCTTTATGGACTTAATGAACAGGGTGTTCAAGGACTTTCTGGATCAGTTCGTTATTGTCTTCATCAACAACATCTTAGAGTACTCCAGTTCAGAGGCAAAGCATGAGATTCATCTTCGACTAGTTCTTCAGAGGTTGAGGGAGCACCAATTGTACGCCAAGTTTAAGAAATGTGAATTTTGGTTACCAGAAGTGACATTCCTTGGACATATCGCGGGCGCAGATGGGATTAAGGTGGATTCGTCTAAGGTGGAGGCAGTTAGGGATTGGCCGAGGCCAAGGAACGCCTCAGAGGTGCGGAGTTTTCTTGGTCTAGCGGGTTACTATAGACTATTTGTGGAAGGCTTCTCGAAGATAGCAGCACTGATGACAGAATTGACACAGAAGAATTTGAAGTTTATCTAGTCAGACAAGTGTGAGGACAGTTTCCAAGAGCTGAAGCGACAACTTATTTCTGCGCCCGTGTTGAGTCTTCCTTCGGGGGAAGGGAAGTTTGTTGTTTACTGCGATGCATCGAGGTTGGGTTTGGGCTGTGTGTTGATGCAGAATGAGAAGGTCATAGCTTATGCATCATGACAGTTGAAGGAGTATGAGTAGCGGTATCCTACCCATGATCTGGAGTTAGCAACGTTGGTATTCGCACTAAAGATATGGCGACATTACCTATATGGGGAGAAGGCATACACTGACCATAAGAGTCTAAAGTATTTCTTCACACAGAAGGACCTGAACATGAGACAGAGGCGTTGGCTAGAGTTGGTGAAAGATTATGATTGTGATATTCTTTATCATCCGGTGAAAGCCAATGTAGTGGCGGATGCATTGAGCCGGAGAGGCCCAGGTCAGTTGTACAGTTCCACCCAGATCTCGAGAGAGCTAGCTGATGAGATGGTCAGAGCAGGAATAGAGCTGGTAGTGGGCCGGTTGGCCAATATTACTCTGCAGTCGACCCTGCTAGAGCGGATTAAAGAGGGACAGTTTGTAGACGCTCAGTTGCAAGAGGTTAGAGAGAATGTCTTAGCGGGAGTAGCTAAGGACTATTCTATTTCTGAGGCTGGTTTGCTCTAGTATCAGGGACGAATTTGTGTTCCGACTGATGAAGGGATCAGACGAGAGATACTAGATGAGTCTCATACGACGCCGTACTCACTTCATCCGGGTACCACGAAGATGTACGAGGATCTACGGATATTATATTGGTGGCCCGGGATGAAGAAGGATGTGGTGGAGTACGTAGCCAGATGCTTAACTTGTCAGCAGGTTAAAGCTGAGCATCAGCGAGCAGCAGGCTTGCTTCAGCCTTTGGGCATTTCCGAGTGGAAATGGGAGGATATTACGATGGATTTTGTGGGGGGTTTACCCAGGACGGTAGGGCTTCATGACTCGATGTGGGTGATAGTAGACAGATACACCAAGTTAGCCCATTTTCTTCCAGTGAAGTCAACATATACTATGGATCAGTATGCTGAGTTGTATGTGAGGGAGATCGTACGTCTCCATGGGGTTCCTAAGTCTATAGTGTCAGACCGGGATCCTATCTTTACTTCCAAGTTTTGGAGTGGTTTGCAGAAGGCTATGGGGACGCAGTTGAAGTTCAGTACAGCCTTTCATCCTCAGACTGATGGATAGTCTGAGAGGACGGTTCAGGTATTGGAAGATATGCTCAGAGCGTGTGTAATCGACTTTGAAGGGTCATGGAGTAAGTATCTTCCGTTGATTGAATTTTCGTATAACAATAGTTACCAATCAACAATTGGAGTGGCTCTCTACGAGAAGTTGTACGGGAGGAAGTGTAGATCACCCATTCACTGGGATGAGATGGGTGAGAGGAACTATTTGGGGCCAGATATGGTTCAGAAAACAAGTGAAGCTATAGAGAAGATTCGAGCTAGGATGCTCACCTCACAGAGTAGACAAAAAAGCTACGCTGATCCCAAGCGTAGGAACGTGGAGTTCCAGGTTGGGGACCACGTGTTTATCTGAGTTTCACCATTGCGAGGGGTGAGGAGGTTTGGAAAGAAGGGCAAGCTAAGCCCTAGATTCATCAGACCTTTTGAGATCCTGGAAAGGATCGGTCAGGTGGCTTACAGGTTAGCCTTACCACCATCGTTATCGGGAGTTCATGACGTATTCCATGTTTCTATGCTTCGGAAATACGTCTTAGATGTGACACATGTGTTAAGGTATGAAGACTTAGAGTTGCAGACAGATTTGGCTTATGAAGAGCAACTGGTTCAGATTTTGGATCATAAAGATAAAGTACTACGGAATAAGACAATTTCTCTTGTTAAGGTTCTATGGAGGAATAGTAGGGTTGAGGAGGTGACTTGGGAGCTTGAGACAGCGATTCGGGATCAGTATCCTGAGTTATTCAGGTAAATTTCGAGGATGAAATTCTCATTAGGAGGGGATAGTTATAACGACCCAAATTTACTAATAAGGCTTAAGGGCCTTGATTAGTATGCCGGGAGGGCATAACTGGATTATATGTGATTTAATGATTAAACGCATGTTATATGACTATTTGAATATCTGTGATGCATGACTATGTGTATTAGTATGCATGTAGGCCTTGATTAAGTTAGAAGGGCATAACCGTAATTTTGGCCCGTTGAGGGCATAACTGTATATATATATATGCGATAAATTGTCGAGACCACATTATTATGTGGATATATTTATAATATGTGACTCGAGGCGATCCTAGTGAGCAAGTTAGCGAAAAGGTCACGACGGGGATTTATACCCGGCTCGGGGCGAGCCTGGGGGTATTTTTGGGAATTTAGGTAATATATTGGAGATTATTTGATATTGAGGAATATAATTGGAAACTAGTTAGGTGTCGTGAATTAAGGGATAAATGTTAGAGATTTGAGGAATTATCAGGAATTGGGTGAAATGACCAAAATGCCCCTAGGTGGATTAAAAGGCTTAGAAGTAAAGGGAGGGAAAATTGGTCATTTGGCTTACAAGGGATGAGAGTTAAGTTTCTTGATGCCTTAGTGGGAAAAGTCTAGAGTCTGAAGGAAAAAAAAAAGAAGAAGGAAAGAAAAAGAAGGAAAAATAGAAGTTCATTTTTCTCTTTGTGGGTTTAGGATTCTTCTCCATTCCTTGGGGTCTTTTGGAGCTAAAATTCAGAGGATTTCTTGGCTAGGGCCTTGTGCTTGAGACCTTGATAAAGTGTGAGGATTCAACAGGGATTAGGTATCCAACTGAGGTAAGTTTCTAAGGTCTGCTCTTATGTTTCTAGTTTTGGCTGAGATGATTTTCTTAACTGAGTTTTTATGGGGAATTAAGGGAATTAAAGCTGAGGATTTGAGAAGGAGTAAGCCAAGGAGGTGTAGAGGCTAGCTTAAGGTCGACTCTCCATTGAAGGTATGAAATTCTAACTCTAAAATCTTGAGGTTTTAGCTGTTTTGCTAAGTTTTTGAGTTTGAGGTCCAACCATGGTGAATTTTGGGATTTGGAGTGCATGTGCTTAAGTTTTATGTGGTTGGGTCACTTGGGATGAGTTAGACATGTTGATAAGCTTGTTTTTAAGTTTGGAAAGTTTTGGTAAGGTTTGGCTCGAGAAAATCGAAGGAGGGAAAAATGCAGGGTTGCTGTTCTGTGACTAACGCTACAGCGCTAGCCTTTGGGCGTTGTAGCGCTAGGCCATGTTGTCTGGAACATTCTTAGGTTCTTTTTGTAGCACTGTAGCGCCCTCCAAAGAGTGATGTAGCGCTACCCTGTTTCTAGAAAAAGGGTTTTGGGTTATTTTTAAGGGTTTTTGCCCGGGGGTTCGGGGTTTGATTCCACCACCCTGTTTGGTGGAATTAGGGCTTCCCGAAGGCTCGGGATTGGTCCCGAGGCTAGGTTTTGAACTTGAGGTTTGGTGATAATTTTGATCTATGGTTGTGACTAGGTGCGCGCTAGGGCTCAAGAGGGATCGTGCTTGAGGATCAATCGATCAAAGCTAGCAAATTTAAAGGTAAGAAAAATGCACCCGGTTATGTGTTTGTGATGGGACTAAGTGCCCCCGATATGTGAATAATGTCATAGATTGTATTACGTCATGGGACATGTGATAAACGGCCTAAGGGTGTCGTAAATAATACTTGCGCACAGGGCGCGACTCGGCCACTGGTAGCTGAGAATAGCTTAATATTCACTAAGCTCGGTTTAAGCGGGTCGGAGTCAGTGGGATAAATAGAGGGTGCGGCCTAAGGGCGTTAACCCTAGTTATCTTATGTGGATTGATTATTGTTATGGAATGATATACTTGGTATGTTGAATACTTGAATAACATGAATGCTTAAACTATTGAGTACATGCTTATGCGATATGAGTTATCTGATTGTCTATTGAATGATTGTGCTTTGTTATTGTGTTTTCTTGCTGGGCCTTGGCTCACAGGTGCTTCGTGGTGTAGGTAAAGGAAAAAGCAAGTTGGACCAATCCTGAGATGGAGAGCTACGAGGTTGAATGTACATGGTCAGTTATTCGGCCGCCACGGCCGAGGAGTGGAACAGGACAGGATATGCTTAACTGTCTGTTTTGCCTTAGTATGGCTAATTACTGTATTTAAATCTAGAATCGTTTGTAAATAGTCTTCAACTTATTACTTTTGGAATCCCATGTAAAAAGAATATTGTTCATTTATAAGAAATGCAGTCTTGAGATCAAAGTATTTTAACCCTAACTCAACTATAGTTTCAGTGATACGTTTTGAACTAAATGACTTGATTAGCATGTCTTGTACCTTTATAAACACTCGGTGTAACACTCTTGGCTATCCAGGGCATTACAATTACCACTCCATTACAACCAACCAAATGACATCATAGATTGTAATCGTCGGTTCTAAGCTTGTTACCTTTATGGAGCAAACTAAACTTGCAACTTCTAATATATCTTGCAAAACTTCTAGGTTAGCTCGCAAATTTCTAGTCATCTTGCACCTTCTTATCACCTCAAAGCTTCTAGCTATGTAACCTCCACTACAAGAAAAATGCACTATCTCGATAGTTAAAAACCACATAGAAAACCCTGTCTAGGCAATTCATCATAATCTTTGTGTTAATATGTCTATTATTGATGTACTTATAAACACCTTTTCAGAATTCGCCAAATTCTCTATGTGCTTATTTGGTAATTGTCTAAACCATATACTAGCACCATCCATCAAAGTTTTGTGGGAAAAACTTTGTTCCCCGTGAATAATACCTTGAAATTTAGTGCATCAAAGCCTTTGGATTTGGTTTCACCACTATCCATTTATCAAATGTGGATTGGGTAATCCCTATAATATTATCATTGGTTTTATAGGTTGGGATCATTTGTGCACGAAAGCGTGCAGTTTTCTTCATCATTTCTCAAATCATTAGGAAATTCAATTCCTTTGGCATGACAATTTTTTACACTTTTCTCAAAAGGATTGTTGGAGAATATTCTATGAAGAAATTCTCCCAAATCTATATCTTTGGGTGTTTGCCCTCTTTATTTTGTCTTCCTCCAACAAATCACACCTTCATCCTCATCCATACATTCTAAATTGGTACGTTAGATAAGTAGTTTTTTTTTTTTAATTTGTGTTCGCAGCCCACAGTTTGTGAACTTCCTTCGTTACATTATGTTAGTTTTTTTTTTAATCATTGTTTGTGTTGAATTAGATTTCTTTTGGTTTTTCTCACGACCAATAATATTTTTGCTATTTATTGGTGCATAAATGCTTTTGAGTGGTATTCTATCTTATACATTACCTTGTTTTATTGAAATTATGGTCTCATGATGATGGCTTTGTATATATGTTTTTAGATTCTTAAACGTGAAACCTTGATATGGTTTTAACACTAAAAATAAAAATAAAAATTATTTTCCCACTGTCAATACGAATTATAAAATCCGAAAAGCTTTGGTGTTTGACACCTTAACTAAAAATCTATTTTTTGTTTTTAAAAGCTAAAAACTGTTTTTTAAAAACAAGTTGAGTTGTTTGGCGTTGTTTTCATAAAACAATTTTTAAAAACAAAGTTACAAAAAACAGAAAATTTTGAGAACAACAAAAAGTTGTTTTCTGTTGTTCTAAAAAAAAATTTGTCTATTTTTTTTTTCTTATATCATTTATTTATTTATTATTATTTAACATCATTTATTATCACATAATTTTCTCTCTCATTAGTTTCTCTTACATCACTTTCATTCTCATCACTTAATATATCTTCATTTTCTTTCTCATCATTTTTTCTCTCTTGTCATTTCCTCTCTAATTACTTTCTCTCTGCTCATTTCTCTCTCTTCACTTTCTTTCTCATCACATTCTCTCTCATTTTTTCTTGGATCAATTTCTCTCTTCTCAATTTCTATTTCTTTGAATTTTCTCTCCTTACTTTCTCACTTCTTATTTTTCATCATTTTTTTTCAAATTATTTTATCTCATTATTTTTTAAAAATTTTAAAATATTTTTCTCTTTGTAAATATATTTGTTAATATTTTATTTAAGATTTTAAAAAAATAAAACTAAAATATCATTTTTAGAAAACATTAATCAAACACCTCTTGTTTTTTGAAAACTATAAAAATAATATTCTGTTCTCATTTTTTAGAACACAACTTTGAAAACAAAAAACAGAAAACAATGTCAAACATGCCCTATATGATCAATAACTTATTTTCTTGAGAATAGCTTGTGATGGAATTATGAAATGAAGGAAAAACAAATTGGGGTAGATTGATAAGGGAAATTTGAATTTTTATGCTTAATGAGGGGTTCTAAATAAAAAAAATCCTAGACATTTAAATCATTTTTAGAAATGTCAATTCTTTAGACAATACCCAAAATACTCCTCTCATAATTTTTCCCATCCACTTCTTCTTCTCTCTTCTTTCTCTCTCCCTCAACCCATTCCTCTCAACTCCCTCTCTAAAAAAAGTCCATGGGTAAGGTAAAATATAATAGAAATTAATGTAACGACAAGTATTCTTCACTTAGGACACTAAAATACTACACTTCGAACAGATCTAGGCATAATTTTTGGGTTCTTTTTTGCGATTTTTGATAGATCTGAAATTTTGAAATTTGCAGAAAATCGACATGGTTCGATGGTGCTCGATGCCAGCTCGATGGGGCCTTCAAAATCAAGACTTTCATGAAAAAATCGATGTTGCTCGATAGTGGTTCGATGGAGGTTCGATTGTGGTTCGATGGTGTTCGATGCATTTCTTTCAAGATACGTAATTTTTCAATCGGGTGTCTGTTTGGGGTGATTTTTTTTTTTTTTTTGTATTTTTTCAAAATCTACACGTTTGAGATGTGTATATACACATTTTGGAAATATAAATCTTAAAATAAATGCAAAATGCAAAACATACCTCATGTTCATGATATGTTTTGGTATGTTTTCAAGTTATAAACTTTGAAATGCGTATGTGAACATCTAAAATGTGTAGATCTCAAAAAAATACCCAAAAAAAAAAAATCATCCCAAACGGACATCAGGGTGAAAAATTATGTTTCCTACAAGAATTGTATCGAACCACCATCGAGCAACCATCGAACCACCATCGAGCAACGTCGATTTTTTCATGAAAATCTTGATTTTGAATGCCCCATTGAGGTAGCATCGAACACCATCGAGTTGGGCATGGTTTTTGAGTTATTTTTCAGATCTGAAACTCTGAAATATGTAGAAAATTAACTTTGCTCGATGGTGCTCGATACCAGCTCAATAGGGCCTAGAAAATCAAGATTTTCATGACAAAATTGACATTTCTTGATGGTGGTTCGATGGTTGCTCGATGATGGTTCGATGCAATTCTTGTAAGAGACATAATTTTTCACTCGGGTGTCCATTTGGAATGATTTTTTTTTTTTGTTTGTATTTTTTTAGATCTACACATTTTGGATGTTCACATACACATTTTCAAAGTTTATAACTTGAAAACGTACCAAAACATATCTTGAACATGAGGTATGTTTTGCATTTGTCATTTTTTTTCAAGATTCATATTTCCCAAATGTACATATACATATCTCAAACGTGTTGAACTTGAAAAAATACAAAAAAAAATCTCCCCAAACGGACACCCGAGTGAAAAATTACGTATCTCGCAAGAATCACATCGAACATCATCGAACCACCATCGAGTAACATCGATTTTTTCATGAAAATCTTGATTTTGAAGGCCCCATCGAGTTGGCATCGAGCACCATCGAACCACGTCGATTTTCTGTATATTTCAAAGTTTTCGATCTGAAAAAAAAAATCGCAAAAAAAACTCAAAAATCATACCCAGATCTGTTCGAAATGTAATATTTTAGTGTCCTAAGTAAGGAATACTTGCTATTACATTGGGTTCTCTTATATTTTACCTTACCCATGGATTTTTTTTTAGAGAGAGTTGAGAGGAATGAGTTGATGGGGAGAGAGGGAAGAGAGAAGAGGAAGTAAATGGAAAAAATTATGCGAATGGTATTTTGGATACTATCAAAAGATTGGGTATTTTTTTGAAATGATTAGAAAGCCTAGTATTTTTTATTTATTTATGACACCTTATTAAGCATAAAAACTCAAATTTCCCATTGATAAAAATATCGCGATGGTTAAGAAAGTAATGAAACATTTTGGTTCTTACTAGCTTATAGTTTTAAATTTGACATGCATCTTGGCTTTACTTCTCTGTCAAAGTTCGTTATAATGAAATGATGATTTTTCCTGACAAAAATTGTGACTAAAAATAATTCAATCATATTTGATCCAATGTGTATTGGTGAGTTTAATATATAAAAAGATATGTTTGAAATATTTATTCTATGTAAAAATTAAGTAGGGTGCCCATTTTAAGTGTTTTTTTTTTCCATTTGTAGTCATATTTTGAATTTTTTTCAGGAAGGAGAATTGAGTAGATGGAGAGGAGAAGAGGGAGAGAGAGATAGGCAGAGATAACAAATCCTCTTGTGTTGGCAAGAGGGGTTAAATGAAGGAAAGGATAAAGGAGAGAATAGTGAATTATCGTAAACCTCTCATTTGGAATCCTTCCACACTCTCCCTCACCCTTGTTTAAAATTACAATTATACCCTCATAAAATATTATTAAAATTTAATTATAATTATAAAAAAAAATTCATAAATAAATACTCATCTATCCTTCAATTACTCCATCTCTCTAACCAAACACCATGAAAGGATTACTACTCTCTTCTCCCTCTTTTATATTCTACATTTTTCATCTACTTTCCATCCTTCCTATTCTCCATCCATCTCACCAAACATAACTTTAGTTACTATTCCTGTTATATCATTTTTTCTGTTCAAACACTCACAACACAGTGTATTTTTCAAGTAGTACTATGAAAGATGTAATTATATAAATGGGTCATATCTCACTAAGCGTATTTAGTGACTGTATTTGGTTAATTAATCAAAAGTACGTACTTTTCAAGTTATTCCTTTTACAAAATTATAGCTTGGCATTGACCATGCAAATAGGCCCTGCAATTTTGTAAAAATACCACAATTTGCATATACTTTAGAAAAATATTACTAATATATATACATATATATTAAACAAAATATAGATTCATATTTGAGTACCTATAATTTTACTTTAGTATGACCGCCATCCATTTTATCAGGATCTTGCTTGGTTGCTTCAATTGTTACTCAAAAATGATAGTTTGGTTAATTGGTTTGTAAATATATAGTATAAGTTAGAATGAGAATGTGCCGGGTATGTATGATTAAAATGTTTTTTTTTGTTATTGTTTTCCGTACAACCGAAATTGGAAATAAGATTATATGTAACATATATAGATGTACCAAAATGCATTTTTATTTTTATCTTCTGTCTGTTGTTTGTGAATCCTTCGGTTGATGATGCTCCTTTTGAGATGAGCTATTGACATATGACAAATCATTAGGTGCCACAGTTGTTGTGCTGCCATCGATGGTGTTACTAATTAATTTGTTTGGATTAGTAGGGGCGAGCACAACAATGTCGATCGATTCCGAATGATCACCAAAGCTATGTGATGGTGCCAGTTGAAGTTCCTTCTTCATCTCTTTTCGTTTTCCCCACAGCACCAGATATAACCCAAACACAATTAGCACTCCTCCTAATACACTGCCATGTTTCTCTTACAGTTAATATAACAACAAATTATGATGAAATATACTTAGATTATTTCATTATATAAAACTATATTCATTATCGTTTTATGTCATTCTATGCAAACACCTGTTTTATGTAAATTAATTACATTAAAAAATGAATATTGTTACGGGACGTTATATAGTGTCCAACTCTTCGTATTATAGCATACATAAAGTGATTAATGTAATTTATATTATTAGAATTCTAGTAAAAATTACAGTTGGGGTTCATAGTTTTTTAATTTTGATAAAATAATTTACAAATTAAAGGTTTTTAAACTAAAGGGCCTTAGAGATATCATATTAATATAAATTTAAATGTTATAAAATATCATTATTATAATAATATATAATACAAGAGTAGATATTTAATTATTTTATTAATATAAATTTAAATATTATAAACTATTATTATTATAATATATAATCTTAATTTTTTACTAATTATATTAATATAAATTTAAATATTATAAAATATTATTATTATATTAATATTTAATACAAAATTAGATATATAATACTTATATTAATATAAATTTAAATATTATAAAATATCATTATAATAATATATAATACATAATCTTAATTTTTATTAAAAAAATTATTATTTACATTTAAAAGGAAAATATGTTATTTTTTTATTTGATTTAACTTATATAAATATATATTTTTAAAAATCATAAACAATATTTTATTTTAATTTTTCTTTTAATATATTAGAATCATTATTATATATATAATATTTTTTATTTATTTAAAATTTATATAACAATCATACAAATTTAATAAAAAAAATTAATAAATTTTATAAATAAAATTAAACAAATGAGATCACAATTAAGAATGATAATCATTTATAATATTATGAATATTATAACATAGATGTGTGAAGAAATTGGGTGCCAAAGAGACTAATAAATCCAACATGATTAATTATTATTATCGACATAATTAATGTTTGATTTGAAGGGGCAAGATCTAGTGATGACTTTCTTTACTATGAGTTGCGTGTGATCTAAGTCGGCCCCACAATGAGAGTAATCACATGGGGTCCACACTCATATTAAGGGTCAAGATTAGTTAGTTTGATCATATCAAGTTCTAAAGAATATATATAAATATATATATATTTATATATATATTAGTTATACCTGCCCAGGTGTAACTTCTCGTCGAGAAGAAGGGAACCAGCTATAGCTACTAGGACAAGCATAACAGGACTGAAAATAGAGACGAACAATGGACCTCTTAAGTGGACACACCATGCAATCATTGTCACCATTAGTCCTGAAGCTACAGCACCCTATTAATCACATCAACCACCATTATTATTATTATTATTATTATTATTATTACATTCAAATAAACTGAACTCAAGCATTGAAATAAACATTAAATTATCTAGAAAATGTTTAGCCATTTTAAGTAGCATGAAGAAGCAATTAGATACAAGAATGTGTACATTTATATTAATAAACCCATTTTTAAATCTTGGCTTTTTCTTTTTTGTATTTTGTTTCCTCTCACAAAATAAAATAAATGACAGGATCGCACTATTTCTTTAAATTTTATCCATTACTTTGGAGGATTCAAACTTTAGAGAGAAAAAAAAGTTTTAAAAATATTTTCTTTTATTTGGATTAAAACAAAAAATAGGAGAATAAATATTTTCTTAAAAAAGTATATGAGTTAAATTTAATATAATTTAATCAAATTTAGAACAATTTTAAATATATTGAAGAGAAGAGAAAGGAAAGAAAAGGAAAAATCATTAAAAAAATTAATAAAATAATAATTTTTTTCCATTATCTTCTCTCACAAAATATTTTTTCTTATTAAAATCTGAGATGTGAACTAAGTCTATATACATTAGTTATTTAAAGTTTATCTAATAATATCCTACTAACTTAAAAAACAAAATTCCTAGTAACCAAAAGTTGTGATATCAGTTAGTGTCAATTCAATTTATTTGGCACATGGATGTTGATTTTGCTTTAATATCAAATATATTTCCATGTATTGGGCGACCAAATACCTAAAATAAAATAAGAAAAAAACAGAATTAAAAAAAATTATGTATTATATATATACCGAGTACGCCACACTGAGAAGCCTAATATTCCAACCTAATTTCCATTGGTTCAAATCCCTCTCCGTCCACAAGGCATAAGCTACAGTTTGTATTAACGCCATTAATGACATCAGAGCTGTGCTTGAATAATAACAAGGATAATCCTTGCTCATTTTAGCCTGTCAATACAAACAAAAACACCACAATTAATACTAACAAAAAAATTAGTATTATATGTTTTATGTGTCTGTTAGCGAATAGATTCTCGCCTAAGTAGTCTTATATATAAAAAATATTGTTATTTCACTAATTATATTTGAGATAGTATTTTATACTATGTACCACATAAACTACATTTCATATTTTAAAATGATATTCGAGCCCAAAAAAAAAAAAACTCTATCAAGTACAATCCAAATCCAAATCCAAATCAATTCAAAAGGAAGAACCACCACTAATTAATTCTTTCCATGCACAAAATTCTAATTTCTAAATCAAATTTCACATTCTAACAATATCTTCATAATAGATCATGGAATATAAAGTCATATTAGCCACGTGCAAGTTGTCAGCTCTCTATTCATGCACATATGTACCTTCTCCATGTCATGATTATATTTTTATGTTTATTTATTTATTATTACAAATGATCCAGAAAATTATTAAAAAAAAGAGTTTATATATTTTTGAATCATGTATTTTATATTATTATTTGTTTGAATTTTATATTTTGATAAATTATTTTTTGAATATTATGTTTTGTAAAATAGTTAAAATAGAACCCTAAATTTAATTATGGTTAATATTTTCTCAATTAAAATCACAAATAATTTACCAAACTAATATTTCAGAACAAAAATAAAATCATTCTGCTTAAAAACTGTATTGTTATATTCAATTTTTTATTGATCAAAATTAAGTTTAGTTTTAACTATTTTACAAAATATAAGACTAAAAAAAAACAATTTATCAAAACACAGGATCCAAACAAATAAAATAATAAAACACCAAATTCAAAAGAATATAAACCCTTAAAACAAAAACTACGAAATTACGTATAAAACATAAAAGAAATAAATTATTTACCTGAATTATGAGCCATAAAGAGTAACACGTGCCACTGCCCACAGACAATAAGCATCCTAGGAGACGATTACCATACTCTTCCTTTGGTGATGCCACGTGGCTCTGTTTCAAAAGATCAATGTGCGTTGACCAAATATTGATTTCTACTCCTTTGTAAAAGGTTAGAAGCATTGCTCCACCTATTCCAACTAGTGATCCCAACACCTTAGCCTTCCCTGATGACCTACCAAAGTTCAGCTTCTCTAACCTGAAATATGTGTACTTGTTCAAATATATATATGGATTTATATATATATATATATAGATATAAAATATGGGATGCCTCAATCAATATTTTGTATATATAATCCTAATTTTTATTATATTTTGTTAGAATAAATATTTAGTAATTATATTAATATAAATTTAAATATTATAAAATATTACTATTATAATAATATTTAATAATTATATTAATATAAATTTATATGTTATAAAATATTATTATTACAATAATATGTCAATAAATATATTATATATAAGCAGTGTCCTATGTGTATAAATAATATATATGAGCGTGTAACAAAATAAAAAAAATATTAGAATAACATTTATATTCTATCAAGAATAAATAAATTTCTTGTCTAATTATTAAAGTATGATTTAAATAATATCATAATTTTTTTGTACCTAAAATAAAGTATAGTTTGTGGAAATAAAAAGTTATCATTTTTTTTTGTTTAAAAAAATCATAAACAAATATTTTGATTTAATTTTTTTTTAGTATATTTATATTATTTTCTATATATAATATTATTTATTTATTTAAAATTTATATCACAATCATAAAAACTTAATTATTTTAGTAAATTTAGAAACGTAAAAACATGTTATTACTTGCCCACTTTTTATATATATATATATATATATATTTAGGACAATTCTTGGGAATTCCGCTATAGAAGCTTCACTTTAAGCCATACTGATAAGGCTCTCAGTGTTTACAACCCGTGAACAGTTTTCGGCGTGATTTTTTTTTATGATCATGTATACAGTATATTGTAGCTATTTAGAGCATCCTGCAAATTTTTAGAAAATTCTGAATAGTTTACAGTACCGAAAACTAGGTTCAAACATGTTATTGCACTCGTGACTAATTTTTTTATGCGTGTGGAAAACAACATGTTTGAACCTAGTTTTCGGTACTGTAAACTATTCGGAATTTTCTGAAAATTTGCAGGATGCTCTAAATAGCTACATATACACGGTCATAAAAAAAAATCGCGCCAAAAACTATTCACGGGTCGAGAAACACTAAAAGTCCTTCTGGTAGGCTTAAAGTGAAGCCCATATAGAAGAATTGTCCTCGGTATTGTAAACTATTCGGAATTTTCTGAAAATTTGCAAGATACTTTAAATATCTACAATATACACGGTCATAAAAAAAAATCGTGCCGAAAACTATTCACGGATCGAGAAACACTAAAAGCCCTACCGGTAGGGCTTAAAGTGAAGCCCCTGTAGAAAAATTGTCCAGTATATATACATATTATTACTCGGTAAGTGTATATTTATATTTTATCTATTGGCTACCATTTAAATTATATCAGTTATTAACCATTATTTTCCAAACATAATAGTGTACCTGAGGTTTATAAAAAAATACTATAAATACATACATGAACTTCAAAACTCTAAACAGCCGTGATTATAAATTTCTCTTAATTACTTTGCAATATATAGGTTAGGGTCTTGTGAATCTAATTAGTTTTATGGTATTATAACTCCATATTTTTATTTATAAATCATATATATTCAATGAACACACTCTTCTTAAAAAAATGACGACTACAACTGCTCATGCATATTTGAGCCTTAATTTAGAAGATTAATATTGTTCTGCGTATATATACAGAAGTAGTAGAGAACACTACACTAAAAATATAGAATCGAGTAAATATTATAGAGATAATTATGCTCAAGTCCATTTAGAAAAGAAAATAGAAATAATTAAAAAAAAGTGAGATAATAATATATATGCATACCTGAATGAGACGGCTAAAATGAATGTTATAGCAGGAATGAGGTTGCTCATGGCAGATGCAAACGTTGCTGATGTTACATTTAAACTTTCAATATACAGATTTTGCACCAGTGATCCCCTGTATATTATAACTATATATTAGTATTTATTTCATCGTAGTCTTTATAATAATATATTTGTGTATTAAACATCTAATGACAACAAGAGTTGCACAACTTCGCAAAAAAATTTACTCTTCGAAAACACATTGTTTGTTTTTAAAAAAAAAATTATAATATGTAATATTTATATTTTGTGTTTACACTCTTCTCAATATACAAATATTACAACTTTGCAAACAATTCTCACCCTCTTTTCTAATTTGTTTACACTCTTCTCAATATATAATATATATGCGGATATTGATATGTATATATAACATTTAAAAAAATTAAAAATTGTTTATTGGAAAATATGGAAATCTAATTATTATATATATATATTTATCTTTTTTTCTTTATATATTTATTTTTCTTTCCTTTGATTTAACTTTTTTTATTGTTTTCTAACAATATTAGTTATTCTAAACAAGTAAATAAATTAAAACATAAATAAAAAAGTGATAACGATATCTAAATAAGGTAAAAAATTGAAAAAAAAAATTAATAAAAAAGAAATAAATGAGCTATAATAATTTATCATTACATATTATTAAAAATTTAATATTAAAGTATTTAAATTATTTTATTTTATTTTTTTTCAAAATTATAATCAAAAAATATTTATTTGCTTAAATTTATTATTCTCTTTCTTTTATTAATTATTTATTTTGTCATTTAATGTATTTTTTTTATCCAAATTTATATATAATAATAATAGTGAAATATGACATAAATATATATTTTCTTATTTTTCCGTTTAATTTTTTATTTTTAATGAGAAATTACTTATTTTAATTACTTTAGCCATTAATTAAATAATTTATATTTATATATAACTTTTTGTTGTATTTAAAAAATTAAAATTTGAAGAATTTTTTTTTTTTTAAATTTATAGTTTAACTTAGAATTTTTTTAATAATTTATTATATATATTGAAATTCATATGTATTTTTTTAAAAAGAAAATTAGAAAAAAAATATTAAATTTTAAAATTAACATGCCGCATATCTTTATATATAAAAAGTTACTTAACCGATTATTGGTTTAATGTATTTTATTTTTTCAAACTATAGACAATATCTTAGTTTAATTTTTTTTTTATACTTTTTATGTCATTCTTTTATAATATATGATATTACTTATTTTTAAAAAAAATTTATATGATAATTAAAAAAAATATATAATAAATTTTGTTTTAAAAAATCATAATAAAAATAAACTAATATATTTTTTAAAATAAAACTAAGTAAACTACACATTGATTTTACCTAGTATAAATATATGTGAAGGTGTAACTTAATTTCATTTTTAAAAAAATATGTTACTCTCCGTAAATTGTGGAAATGAAAAATTAGTACTCATATTTTAAAATTATTCTTCTATGAATATATTCCGTAAATGCCCATCAATTTTTTATACCTAGAAAGAAAAGGTGGACTTTATATATAAATATATATGTAAATAATTAATGTGGTATGTATTATATATATAAATAATATACTTACCCAAACAACCCACATAAAAAGGCCTGAAAAAGAATCCTCCAAGTTAGCTTTGGCCTAGCATTCCTGTGAAATTAATCCATTAATTTGATTAGTTTATAGAGTAAAAATAAATGTGCAGATAATAGAAATTCTTTATTTTAAATTTTTTTTTGTTAAGTTTAACCAAACATTCTAAATATTTAATAGAATATATATTTAAAATTAATTAAAAATAGATATATATTACTTATATAATATCATTATTTTTTAAAAAGATATAATATCATTATCATGATAATATTTAATGTAAAATTACATATATAATAATTATATCAATATAAATTCAAATTCAAATTTTATAAAATATCATTATTATAATAATATATAATACAAGACTAAATATTTAATAATTAGAATAATATAAATTCAAATGTTATAAAATATTATTATGATAATAATATAAATCTTAATTTTTTACTAATTATATTAATATGATTTCAAATATTATAAAATTTTAATATTATAATAATATTTAATATTTATATTAATATAAATTTAAATATTATAAAATATTATTATAATAATATATAATACATAATTTTTATTTTTATTAAAAAAATTATCATTTATATTTGAAAAAATTATCGTATTATATAAATATTTTTTTAAAACACTATTAACAATATTTTAGTTTAACTTTTCATTTAATATGTTTATGACATTCTAATATATATAATATTATTTATTTATTACCTTGAAAATTGTTTGTATCTAGTATATAGATAAATGTTAGATATTTATATAAAGGAAAGCACTTTGCAACATCAGTAATTACGCTTTTCTTTATATAATTAAAGTTATTCCATAGCTAAAGTAGTTTTGTTTACATGCATTCCACAAGTTGGTAATTTATTAGATATAAAAAAAGTTCCACGGGGAAAATATATATGAAGAAGAATATTTTTATAAAGGAAAAGAGTTACTCTACTTAAAACTAATTAATTTTAAGATGGAACCACAATCTTAGTCTTAGTAATCTTTCTCCCCTCAAATTGTAATATGGTATCAAGAGCAAGTTTGACTTCCGCTACACTCCACTCTTGACCTCGGTTTGGGACCTTTCTAATATATGTTAGATTTTATGACCTGTTTCGAACAGCATGCATGTATAACCACAAATTTTCCGATCAACCTTGTGATGTCCTATATTCTTACAAATTTCCCAAGTCGACTTTGTGGTATTATTATCAAATATTCACGTTCGGTAATGTTATATCTAAGGTTTTTCATAGTGTCCATATTTTCAGACCCAAACGTAAATGGACATATTAAATATGAAAAAAGTACCCCATGAAAATATATGAGAATCACTGTTCATTGTAGCAAAAATTGCACAAAAACCAATTACTCAGATTTTTTTTAGAAATCATAGAGAATATTGTTACTCCAAGAATGTACATTATTAAAATAAGCATATGCTTCGACGTCACTAACTGGCATGAACAAACTTTGTTTTTTTTTCTGAAAATTAAAAAGTATTAAAAATGCTAAATATTGTATTTCTCTCTTGAACTAAGAACAAAAAAAAAACCAGGCTGAAAAAAAAGACATGGATAGAACATGTACACTCTATTATATATATATATATATATATATCATGATTAACCAATGATTGAGTTAAACAAAAAGTAGTACAAAGATTAGTTATACATAGATTTTAGTATATGAGAGAAGAAAAATTGCTTAAAAAAAGAGGTACCTTTCGATGAAGAAAGCAAGGGGAAGAATGAAAGCAGTGGCGAAAACAAAGCGATACGCTACAATGATTTTCAAGTTCATGCCATCGTTGGCAGCCAATTTGTAGAGCACATTGACTCCAGCATAGGCAACCTGAACAACCATCATCAACAGAGCTGGCTTCAGCTCATGCAAACCCTCCCATATCTGACTTCTCTCGAAACCCATCTCTGCTAGTACTCTCTCTCTCTCTCTCTCTCTACACTACTACTGCTTTCTACGCACAGATTAAAGAAAATACGAGCGAGAAAGATATGTGGCCAAGTGGCCTATTTATTGAGCAAACATGACTTAGTGGATCCCAACTGTTTCCTGGATTAGCTTTATATAGAATCACAATTTTATGACTAATGATATTCAATCTTGTAAAAGCCAAAGCCAAATTCAAATAATAAGTACTTACGTACTTACAAGTGTTCGATTTATAACCTATAATGTATGTGACAGGTGCTTTGAGTTATACTACTGTTGATATATTTGTCGCACTATATATGATATGACAAACATGCTTTGTGTACTGGTGATTTAGATTAATTCCTGCTTTTCAAAAAGCTAGCATGTAATATTTTGTACCGCTCACTATGTAGACCACATAATAAGAAACTAAGAATAAAAAAATAAAGCAGCGATTGTCGACCATATATAGTAGTAGTTATAATCAGCAAGCAATGCAGCTATAGAATTTTTATTTATTTGTTTTATTCATCTAAAAAATGGCATTAACTTCGATGGCTCATTCCCATGGACCATGCACATGGGAATGGCTTCATATATAATTGTTTAATGAGATAACCAATTAATTTTAATTACTAAACTATTAGTAAAATGACTTCATTCTCATGTAGCGTATAAAAATCAATTTTTTTTAACACAAAACTCTCTATAGCCTTTATGCAAAAATCTATATTTATTCAAAAATGACAACAAAGCTAATAAATTTTAGGGTTCACAATTTTGCCTCTAAAACTGAGCAGTGGCACTAGTGGGTTGTTCTTTTAGTAGTAACCAAAGGCAATTCAAATTTTTCCACTTTTGAGACACGCCATAAAATAGAGTCTTCGTGGATCTCACTGAGAGTTCTATCGTTGCATGATCAATGTTTTAAATTATTACATAACCACTTTTATTTACTCTTCTTTTCTTTACGAGCAAAGCAAGACACTTGGGTACGTTCATATACCATTGCACAACCTCCACTATTTCATTCATTGAACTCCTTTTAATAGCTAACGTACGTTTCGTTTTACCACGTAAGCTCATACGTGTTCTTCCATTAACTCATACCCATTCTGATCATTGAATTAAAGTTTTCTGGATTGTGGTAGTGACTCCTGCTATTAAGTTTTGAATTTCTCCATTCTTTTTCTTGGAAAAAAAGTTACACCAACATTATACAACTTTTCAATTTCAATTTCACTTTCTTTTGTTTAGTTTTTTTTTTCAAATATAATATTGTAATTGACATTATAAGATACGGAATTATATAATGTTTTTTGGATTTCTTTTATTTTTACGATTTTTTTCCTATTATAGAGAATTGTGCATTTTCGATCTTTCCTTTTTTTAATTCTTCTTTTTGTCTTTACCTAATCCAGGTGGCATGTAAAGCTTTTACAAAGTTAATACGTCGGAAACAAGAGCACATTCACACTCTTACAATGACCACTTAAGAAACACTGATTAAGAAAATAGTGAAGAAGCGCCGCTCTAGGATTCCTAGAATTCTCATTCTCCTCTTTTGGCTAGGACCATCGACACCGAGCCAGCCGCGCGTTCGGACATGTCTAGCCAAGAGGAGTGTTGTTGATATGGCTAAAGATGATGTGAGTTGGAGAACGATTCTTGGGGCATTGGGCCCAGAGGGTGGCACCAATTGGGTCGGGAGGTGGTCGTGGCTAGTACATCTGGTATGTTTTGGTCGGGAGGTGGTCGTGGCTGGTACCTTTTAACTTCGGTTTTTTTTTTTTTAAAAAAAAAAAACAAAGTTAAAAGTCTTTAAAAACCATTTTCCACCTATACGTCTTCTCATTCTGAAACGCAAAACAGACCAGAAAACCCCCATTACCACTGTGGGAGACACTACAATAAAAATAATTTTTAGGGGTGACGGTATGTCGCGCTTAATAATGCCAGTATTAGAGGCGATAATGATAAGTTGTCCCTAATATTAAGTGAGACTATATTTTTAATTGGAAAAACTATTAGGGGCACCAAAATATTATATCAGGGGCCCCTAATAATATTAAATATTTTTTGAAATTTTGAGTGAAAAAAACATGAAAAATTTCCCCACCAAAATTTTTTAGATTATTAGGGGCGACTTTTATACCTAGCCTATTCTCACATTTTCTTCTTCTCCACTGTGCTGAAACAATAATTTCTTCTTCTTCTTCTTCTCTCAAAATCCATCTCTCCCTCACTCTCAAATCCCTCTCTCTCAAGTCCCTCCCATCATTATCACCACCACCTCCACAACCATCTCTCTCTCCCTGACCCTTTCTCTCTCTCCCTCTCCCCAAAACTCCCTCACTCTTTCTCTCTCTCCCTCACCCTTCAAAACCCCCAAATTCCGACCACCACCACCATGCCAACCACCACCATCACACCAAGAGGACCGATCCTCCACCCCAACTGTTGTTCTGAATGCAAGAGTATGTGGTATTTTTTTATTTATTTGTACTTTTTCAAATAATTATTATTTATATATATATATTTGTGTTGGTGTGTAGAATTTGAAGGAGAAATGGAAAATTGAAGGAGAAAGGAGAAAGGGAATAGGCATGGCAGCAAGGTTTTTTATTTATATTTATTTTGTTCATTTAGTTGATAAAAAATATATTGATAGTTGAACTGTTTGAAATTTTAGAATTACTAGTGTTAATATGTGTTAAGGTAATATTAGTGTTATTATTATTTATTTAGAAAAAAATGTATTGTGAATGTTTACTAATATGTGTTTAGAAAAATTTATTGTGAATGTGTATAGAGAATAATATATGTTTAGTGTTATTAATATATTTGCAGAAAAATATATTGTGAATATGTGTAGAAAAATGTATAATATATTGTCAATGTTCTATAAATTTTCTGAATATCATTTGCATACTTTTAAATTTTTGGAATAGTTTAGAATATAGTCGTTATGCTGCCGAAATTTTAATAGATTTACGAGACTAAATAAATAAAACTTTGAATAATTTGAATTAACACAATAAATTAAAAAATTAGATAAATAATATAATTTAATATTAACAAATGTAATTTAATATTAAAAAATTTAATAATTGTAAAATAAATTAAAAAATTAGATAAATAATTTAATTTAATATAATAAAATTTTATTAAAAAATTAGGTAGATAATTTAAAAATAAATTAAAAATGAGATAAATAATTTAATTTAATATTAATAAATTTAATAATTAAAAAAATTAGATGAATAATTTAAATAATTTAAATAATTTATATTAATAATTTAATTTAGTATTAACAAATTTAATAATTTTAAAATATATCATTCATATATTCAACTTTTTAAAAATCATATTATTTGTAAATTTAATACTCATTTGTAAGAATAAAAAGTAAGTTTGATAAATAAAAAGTAAGTAATAAAACTAAATAGGATTGGTTAAAGTAATTAAATAATAATTCAAATTTGAATTAATAATAATTTTAAACATTATAAAATAATAGCTTATAAAACATCATATTTTTTTATGATATCATAAGACTTTATAAGACATCATAAAACAACTAGTGTTGATAAATATTTCATTTTTATTGCTTTTCTTTGGTGATAAAATTTGATCACCAAAAATAGGATAGACGTTTTATATATTATGAGATAGTGATAATTTTTTCTTAATTAATTTTAATCACGAAAACCTTAGACCTGTTCAGAGAGGCTTATACTTCTCCAAATTATATAGGATGGTATGTGTCTACATAGATAGTTTGGATTTGTTGTGTACCTATAATTTGATCTATTACTCATTTTATTGTTTCATTAGTAGACCATCACCTTATCCGTGGTTGATTTCACCATCGTCACAGACGTCGTATCCCTACATGTATGAACCTGGAGCATCCACATTACCTCCCCAATATCCATGGCTAATTTCGCGGCAACCACCACAACCGCAATAGGAGGACAATATGGAGGATGAGACAACTAATTTAGGAGACTAAGATATTATTGTTAGTTATTGTTTAATTATATTAACAATATGGGCATTTGTTATCTTAATGAACTAATTTGAATATTTAATATAATATTTCATTTTTAATATATTTGTTTTTAATGATTTAAATTTTAACTATAATAATTTAAATTTTAATTAATGATTTTTTTAATTATTTAAATAATTTTAATATATTTTTTTATAAATAAAATTGTATTAGGTCCAATATTAGAGGCAACACATAAGTCATCCCTAATGTACCCCATTAGGCACATTTTATTAGGGGTGACAGATTAGGGGCGACTTTTATCTTCACTCCTAAAAATAGATTTTCTTGTAGTGAGAGAAAATTGTTTCAACTATTTTCCATCATTTTTCTGATTTTCTTCCATCATTTTTGCTTAAAAAAAATCTCAACTAGATCATAGAAAACTGGTAATTTTTAGTTATGAGAGGAAAAAGTTGTTCACTTTATAATGGGTATGGGTGGTGGTAAAAAATACTCATTGTTTTGGGTTTTTGAATAGTGTTATCCCAAAAATTTGAAAAGAATGATGTGGCAATAAAATTAGCACATGGCATGAGTTAGTGGGGTGATCTAGCTTAGCAGTGGCTCAATGCACCAGTTAAGAAGTTGGACAGATAGTCAAGTCAAATACACCCGACCGAAGAGAATATTTGGTCTAAGGGTTGCTTGGCTCAGACCCCAGTTTGAAGGCCCTAGTGATTGATTTGAAACCAGGTCCAAGAAGATTGAAGGAGGGGTTTGGATTTTGGTTAAGGGATAAAAGAAACAGGTCCGATCGGACCTTAGCTTGAGGAGCCTCTTGATATTTTGGCTCGAGTGTGTCCGAGGTAAACCTCTCAAGGTTTCCTAGGCGTTGCTCGAACGTGTCCAAAGAGAGTGACTAAGGGAAAGAGGTCCCGTACAGGCCAAAGTTTGGGACTTAAGTTTCAGTCAAGGGGAAGGCCACATAATGGCCGATTGGATATGCCATGGAAGAGGTATGCTTGGGCTTGTCCGAGGTGAGAAGAAGGAGGAAGGTTGGCTCGGACCACCTTGGTCCGAGGAGAAGATTACAAGGTCCGATCGGACCTTGGTTGAAAGAGATAGACTCGGACCACTTTGGTCCGAGGAGAAGGACATCATGTCCGATCGGACATGCCATGGGAGAGGTGCCTTGGACCATTTTGGTCCGAGGAGATGGTATGAAAAAGGTGGCTCGGACCACCTTGGTCCGAGGAGAAGACTACAAGGTCCGATCGGACCTTGATTGAAGGAAATAGGCTCGGACTTGACCGAGGTGAAAATGCTAAAGAGGATGGTTCGGACCACCTAAGACTGAAGAGAAGGCCATCATGTCCGATCAGACATGACATGGGGGAAGTTACCTCGGACTTGCCCGAGGTAAGGTGCAAAAGAAGTTGGCTCGGACCACCTTGGTCCGAGGAGAGCCAAACTTGCATGGCCTTTGGTCGGAGAAGAGCCATGCGTTTACCACCTTTGGCCCACGGAAAGCTCGAAGGAGTAATCAACATGCATGTGAGACTAAGTCAAACTCCCCGAAACGACTTCAGTGAGAATTGGTCTAGGCACCCGGGAATCTCTCACTCCTCACTCGAATTTAGGGATCAGTTGTATTTTAA
The DNA here is from genome assembly GCF_963169125.1 of Humulus lupulus. Lineage (NCBI taxonomy): Eukaryota > Viridiplantae > Streptophyta > Magnoliopsida > Rosales > Cannabaceae > Humulus > Humulus lupulus. The sequence goes on from NC_084798.1 coordinate 39,508,866, forward strand.
ACATTTATTGTAATATAAATATAAGGTGAATAATAAAATAATCCTATCTAAATGGGATATCAGTTGAGAATCCCAGGCCTATAAATAGAGGGTTGGGAGGATCGTAAAAGGACTTTTGGGGGGCGAATTGAGAGTTAATCTGTGTTCTAGAGAGAGAAAGTGTGTTTTTCTGGAGAGAACCCCTTTTTTGAATTCTGAAATATTTACACTGAAGAAACTCAGTTGACACTGGTTCATCTGATCTTGAGGGTGAATATAGTAATAAAATCTCTAAGTGGATTAGGCTATTACCGACTATCGGGGCTGAACCACTATAAAAATATTGTGTTATTTATTTGCATTGATTAAACTGTCTGTTGTCGTTTATATTCTCTTGAAGGCTTTGTCGTATTTGACGTTCTCGCGTCGTTGGCTAAAATCACAGTCAACAAATAGATTTTCAACATCCAAACATGCTATAGAGTTTTGAAAAAGGTATAGATCATTAAATATTTGTTCGTATGATTTTTTTGTTTTTTGCTTACTATTTTGGATTTATTATATTTTTAAAATTATATTGATAATGTATAGGTTTTTAAGGTTGAAAATCTTTATTTGGAGTTGCATTTGACTATTTAAAAAGGTATGAATTTTCCAAATATGTGTTTATGATAATTTTCTTTATTAATCCGAATTTAATATTATTAAATTAATAAATTTATAATTTTTTGTTATTTTATCAAATATTATTGTTTATAATAATTATTTGGTGTATTAATGAAGTTAATATTTTGTTGTTGATAAAAAACAAATTAATATGTTGTTGTTGTAAAAAATATCAAGTTAATATTTTGTTCAAATAGTCATTTGTATAAATTATTTTTAATGTTTAGTTTGTATTAAATATTCAATATGTTTGGTACTAGTTATATATAAACTCAATAATTTTAATACTTTATTTTTGTTTAAACTTTTTAGGATACTATTATTGTTTTGGCGGTATTTTGGTTTTGAATTGGTTGTTACTAAAATGAAGATTAATTTGAAGGTGAGTAAGTATTTTAGTTTTATTTATTACTATTGCACATATTTATAGAATTATAGTTAAATGATATTGAATTTAGTGCAAATTAAGTTTGAAAATTTGTGAAGTAGGTTTTGGAAAATTTGTGTGTTGCGGTGGTATAAGGATGAAATTATGCATGTCGATTGTTGTTTCTTTTTGTATTGAATTAATATGTACTTATGAAATTGAGATATGTTATAGAAACATATGAAACTCTACCAAATTTTTTAGGATTTATTAATTGAACATGTTTTTAAATATGTAGTATTTATTCATTGAGTTATAATTTAAAATTTTTAAGTTTGGCGGTAGGTTTTGAATAGGATATCGAGAAGTGTGCTGCGGTGATAACCATAACTCCCTAATTTGAAGTAAGCTTATCATGTCCCTTGACTAGATAATGTTACTTTGAACTACGGGACTTACGGATACCGTCAAAATTCAAGATCGGAAATGGATTAACATGACTATTCTATTGTAATTAGAGACTAAGCGTTGCTTTTTCGTATGAGATATTCCTCCAATTTCTGATAAACTTGACATAATTATGCTTATATGCTCTGTGAACTGCTGCAAATTTTAGTTGTAAATTGAATGTCTACAGGTTTGGGTAGTCCTATTTATAGGGGAAATTCTGCTAAATTTTTTGAAAAATATTTAATACTTAAGAAATTTCAATATTTCAAATAATTACTTAGGTGACTTCACTTGTTTAGTTGTATGAACACTTTAGATGTTTATGTGGTACTTAGATTGTATTTGTATATGAATGTGTAGATATATGTACATTAATTCTATATAGTTTGTGAATATTATTTTATTTGAAATTTATTTGAATGTTAAAATATATTTATTAATATTAAAATAATTGCAAATTAGAATTAAAAAAATAATTTATAAAAAACCAAAATAATAATACAAATAAAATAAATATATTTTTTTTAGGAAAAAATACCTTTAACTTCGGTTTTTACATAATAACCGAAGTTAAAGGGTACACTTCAGTTTTTAGATACTTTTAACTTCGCTCGGATTAACTTCGATTCATATCTCCATGAGATCTGAAGAATAACAAGCGAAAAAACTGAAGTAAAAGCCTATTTTTGTAGTAGTGTTACAAGCTCTTGTTGTCTTTGGAAAAAAAAGGCTAACTATTATTCCAAATTCTACAAAAATGAAATAGTGAAAGCTACATACAAAGTAGCAGTGCCTCCATTGTCAAATGATTATGAATGACATCTACCAGAAACTTTAAAACATACTTGTGCTACCTACAAAAAGAAGAACTCTTCCAGGAAGACCAAGAAATAGAAGAATAAGATCTTGTGGAAAGCCAAAAGTAATTATATAGTGTAGACATAATAGGATTACTTGCAGGAATCCACCGATAGAGAAACCACAAAAAAAAAAAAAAAGCAAACAAACTATTCAATCCATTTTACTTAGGTATATCGAAATTTATACATTCATAAAAAAATGTACCATGTTACTTTGAACACAATATTACATACTACCGAACAATTATGAACATTATTGTTAGATATATATATATGTCACACCTAGATTTCGAACATGAGGAATTATTATCTCAAAATCTAGGCTCGTTAGGTGTAAGCTCGAAATAAGCACAATCATCATTTGTTCCACCAGTCATAGACAGTTTTGTTGTAAATGACGACCTCGTGAGCTCGAGCAATGTGTAGCCTCAAAGATGCTCCGAGCTTATGAGATAGGCTCGCAACTCGCAATAGCAAGGGTTCAACGCTTGCCCTCAGAAAAGATGGTTCGAGCTTGAGAAGTGTAAGCTCGAATGTGATGACTTCGTCAAAGGTTACTTGTTGGGAGTATAGGTGAAGCAAGATGACAAGCTCATGATAGAAAAATGGTCTCAAAGGCTTAATGAATCCAGTATCTAAGCTAGTCGGTTGTGTGTGAATGTGGTTATTGTTGTAAAATCCCTATGTTTAAAGGATATGATGTGATTAGTTATCCAATCCCACATTCTATGGGATATTATCACGCACTTAGCAAATATTGCATTAATTAGCATTATAATATTTGATTCACAGAATACCTCCCCAAAATATGTGGGAATGAATTCTGAAACCTTATCTATAAATAGAGAAGGAAACTCCATTTGTAAAGGGAGGAAGTTTTGAGATCTTGAGAGAAAACTCTGGGCAACTATTCTTTGAAAGTTTCAAGAAGACTCCCAAGTGCTAATCACACAGACTCGTGGATTACGCAGATTTTAACTGCTGAACCACGTAAAAAGATCCGGTTTTCATCTTTTTATTTCATTTCCTCTGATATATTCTTGTTTAATCGCTTTCCTTTTTAAGTTGAAGAAAAACGACGTCAACAATTTGGTGCTTTCATTGAGAGCCATTAACACAGTGCGTGAGTCTGTTTAGTCAAAAACCCTCTTAGATTAGCAATGGCTACAATCGATCCCAATATACCTAAGGAGGAAATTCTTGATGAAGAAGAATACTCGCGACGGCCTGGGAAGCAACCTATGGTGGATCCCGATCCCGATGAGAGGAGTGACTCGTCTAACTCCTGGGGACCACCTGCTCCCAGGGCCGACGAGGATATGTACTATAATCCCGAGAGATATGTTCCAATTGTGGAACTTGAAAATTGTCAACTGCGCAAACAGTTGGCGGAAGCTACAAAATGCAATGAAGAGCTAGTCAGACTAGTTGGTGAAGCATAGGCGCCTCCCCGAGACACTCAAGCCCCACCTCCTCAAGACATTTAAGTCCTACCTCGCAGGCCTCAGGGGCACCCTCGTAAGAATGCGGGCTGAGGGTGGGTAGAACAAGCTCTGCCACCGACGACCCATCCTACTCCACCAAGACCCCGGAGGAGTAATCGAGCTGAGGGTGCTGCCAACCCAACTGCAAAAGCACAAACGGGAATAAAGAATAACTGAGCCCCCTTAGTGACTTGGACCCCAAATCCTGGTGCCATGCAGAACGTTTGGGAACCTAATCGGGAGAATTCGGGACCATCTAGGCCCCATAATGGGAGGCAGCCACCTTCTTCAATAAGGCACCCACCATCGTCGATAAGGCATCCCTCACCAATCCAGAGGGTTCCACGACTTGCCCACCAAGACAGGGATAGGTGAGTTGAGCGTAGACATGGAAATGAAGAAGCTGCTCGAGAGCGCAGGACTCCCCACCTTATGCGGAGCCAACTGTTACGCTCTCAAACTCTCGAGACGAGGAGACCGACAGGAAACCCACCTCGTAATAACCAAGAAACGAGCTATGTCAGTGAAAGTTTGGATCACACCAAGTCTGTGAGTATATATAAAACAAAGCCAAGAAATGTCGGGAATTAGGGAGATCAGCCGGATCTACGAGAACATTTAAACCATAATCGGGGGCGTGATAATCCTCCGAACCCAGATCTATGGGATAATCTGAACGGCCGCAAGTAGCCATTTTACAATCCTACACCAAGACATGGAGTTGGAGTTGTTATCAATGATAACCAGCCTCCTCAAGTCCAGGTCAGGCCTCCTATCGATCTAGTCCAAGAGAGGATTGAACAGTGGGAAAGAGCATTTAGGCTCTTGCAGAATGAGTGCAGGCGGGAAAGGGATGAAGAGTTCGATGAAGAACTCGAGTTGTTTGCCTCGCACATCTCCAAAACTCCTTTTCCTCAAGGGTTTAGGATTCCTCATGTCCCGCCATTTGACGAAAATTCTGATCCCTACAGCCATCTGAGCACGTTCAACACAATTATGTGAGCCAACAATGTGGGCTACGAGCTCAGGTGTATGCTGTTCCCAGCCACTCTCATGGGACCAGCAAAGAATTGGTTCGAAAAGTTCAAAAGACATTCAATCGCATCCTGGGATCAACTATCGAGAGATTTCAAGAAACAATTTAAAGCCATGGTCAGCATTAGGCCCGAGGCTTCAGCTTTAACCAATGTCCAACAACAGCCAAATGAGACTCTAAAAGGTTACCTCACAAGGTTTAACCTAGAAGTGGCCCGAGCCCAAAATTTCGACAATAGTGGTCATTTAATGGCCGTTCGAGCCGAAGTAATGCCTGGAAGTCCTCTCTGGGAAGGCTTGTTAAGAAAGCCTGTCAGGTCCTTAACCGAGTTCAATCAAAGAGCTTAGAGGTTTGTTAATGTAGAGGAGGTGAGGTCAGCATTGAATATAACCTCTCAGCCCATAGCTACAACAAAAAACGCAAACTATGCCTCGACCTCGGTGGACCCTACAACTTCAAAACCCCCTGGGGACAACCCTTCTAAGAGAGAGAAAAATGAAGGAGTAACCACGAGGCAGATGGGGGAAGAAGAAGAAAGGGGAAAGATACTTCTCCGTACACAAAGTGTATAACGAGCTCAATGAGTCTCGGGAGAAAATCTACCTGGCTAATGAAAACAAGGTCCCTTTCAGACGAACTGATCCCATGAGGAACCAAAAGGAAAAAGAGACTCTAGTAAGTACTGTAGATTCCATAGAGATATCGGACATACAACAGATGAATGTTGACTGTTAAAAGACGAGATCGAAGGATTGATCTCAAGGGGATATTTCGGACAATATGTAAGAAACCGAAACCCCAATTAGGCTTCCACCAGCCAGAGGGTAGCAACTATACCACCTTCCCAGAACAGTAACTCCTGAGCTCGGGAAGATGAATGAGGCCCCTCTGATTGACGAAGAAGATGTCATAACCATCTCGGGGGGACCCCATATCGCAGGATTGGGCAGGAATGCCTAGAAAAGATATGTGAATGAGGTAAAAACTGGTGACGATTCTCCCTACGAACCCAAACCTAGAGCCCCGTAACAACAAAGGGTTGAAAGTCAACCCATAACTTTCACTGAAGAGGACGCATCTCATGTCCAGTTTCCCCATAATGACCCCTTGGTCATCACCCTTAAGCTGGCAAACAAGAGGGTGCATCAAGTCCTGATTGATAACGGGAGCTCGGTGAATATCCTCTATAAAGCCACTTTAGAAAAGGTGGGAATTGCACTTCGCGACCTAAAAGCCTGCGCAACCACGTTGTACAACTTTTCAGGAGAAGGGGTTGCCTGCATGGGATCCATTGAACTCCTTGTGACCTTGGGAGATTATCCAATCTCTATAACCAAGATGATGGAGTTCGTCATAGTGGATCTTCCATCTGCCTACAACGTATTGCTTGGGAGACCCGCCCTAGTGGGGTTGGGGACAGTTTCATCTATTAGACATTTGGCCATCAAGTTTCCAACTTCTGGCGACGTTGGGACTCTAAAACGGGACCAGCTCGCGGGGAGGGAATGTTATAGCATTTCCGTTAGAGGGAAGAAACAAATAAGTGCACATGCACTTGTCATAATTGAGAATGAGGACGGCACGATCTTCGAAATAGACGAAGAAATCAACCCTAAAGTAGAGGAGAGGGCTGACCTCGAGCCGCTAGAAGATCTCGAAGAGGTCAAGCTCGAAGAAGTTGATCCCCCGAAGACTGTGAAGGTGGGGAAAAACCTTTCTGAAAAAGAAAAGTAGCAATTAATTTTCTTCTTAAAGAAGAACCAAGATATTTTCGCATGGTCACATTCGGACATGGGAGGGAACAAAACTCAAATGCAGACGCCTTAGCCAGGCTCGCCACATCCAACGAGGCCGACACGCTAAATGTTGTACCAATAGAGTACCTGTCGACTCCCAGTATCAGCGAGCCTGAAAAGGAAGACTTATGCATGATTAACTCTAAACCAACCTGGATGACCACAATAGTTGATTACCTCGAAACCGACATTCTCCTAGCATAATGAAACAAGGCTTGGAAATTAATGCATTGGATTCCGAGATACACTATTGTGGAGGGAGGTTGTATCGAAGAGGATACTCTATGCCATTACTTCGATGTGTGACTCCACCCAAGTAAAAGAAAATCCTAGAAGAAATTCGTGAAGGATTTTGTGGAGACCACACTGGGAGGCATAATCTATCAAAGAAAATCATAAGACAAGGATACTTCTGGCCTACTATCAATTAAGATGCATTTGAATATGTCAAGAAATGTGATAAATTCCAGCAATCTATAATTCCTCGGGCTCCGCCATCCGAGCTAACCATGATGACCTCCCCATGGCCATTTCCAATATGGGGAATTGATCTCATAGGTTCATTGCCAACCGACAAAGGTGGAGTAAAGTATGCTGTGGTCGCGATCAATTATTTTACAAAATGGGTTGAGGCTGAACCCCTGACAACGATTACGTCAAAAAAAGTCCTGGACTTTGTGGTAAAAAACATCATCTGTAGATACGGAATGCCAGGAAAAATAGTGTCAGATAACGGTACTCAATTCGACAGTGAATTATTTACCCATTTTTGTGAAAAAAATGGAGTAATAAAAAGCTTTTCCTCTGTTGCCCATCCCTAGGCTATTGGTCAGGTCGAAGCTGTAAATAAAACTCTGAAGAGTTCTATGAAGAAGAGGTTAGAAGAAGCTAAGGGAAAATGGCCCGAGGAGTTACCCTAAGTTTTGTGGGCATAATGAACCACAACTCGCACTTCAACAGGGCATACCCATTTTCCTTGGCATATGGATGCGAGGCCATGTTACCAATCGAGGTCGAAATACCCACGATCCGTAGCCATGCTTATGATCAAGCCTAGAACCAATCCTAACTCAAAGTAAGTCTGGACCTTATTGAAGAAAGACGAGATGAAGCTCAACTGAGAAATGCGTCATAAAAGCAGTGAGCTACCCAATATTTTAATAAAAAGGTTCGGGATAGGAAGACTTAGTGTTAAGACGTGTGTTCTTAGCTACAAGGGACCCGGCTGCTGGCGTACTTGGACCTAATTGGGAAGGACCTTACCAAATCGAGTCAATTATTCGACTTGGAGTCTATAAATTGGCGAGATTAAATGGAGAATTGGTACTGCGAGCTTGGAATGACGAGCATCTACGACCTTACTATCAATAGTGTAGGAATGATGTCTCCTTGTAACCACACATGTTTGTTTTACATAACTTTTATTAATAAAATATTTGATTTTAAGAAAAATTCCTTCTTTTTCTTTTTATGTTGTATTTTTTTGCAAAATCTCTTAATTTAATAACCTATGGTCGCCCTCATAGGATATTAATGGGACATCAGTGGTATACATACCATAAGTTTGAAAAAATAAATAACATAAAAATAAAAATGTCTGGGTGGTTATCCCGACATGCAAATATAGCATACACAAAAATTAGCAAATGTCTCGACCATTAACCCAACATAGAAGCTATAAGTTCATGCTCGAAATAAGTGTTTGGACATAACTAGATGTGCGAGCTAAGATAGATTATTAAAAAATAAGTCTATGGATTACAAACCAAACACGACCTGAATAGGTTTGGAACGAACCAGCTAAAACTAATTGACACAAGTTAGGAAAAAGATAAACCTACTTCAAGCTAAGTCGAGATCGAGGCTGGAGTATTTTGCAACAATAGTTTCGACCTCATAACCTCAAGGAAATACTCGAGGAAGAGTAAAAGTGATTAAAAAGCAAGATATAACTAAACTACCTATCTTACATACCACTTAAGTACTTTCGAGTGCGTGGTAAAAGTAAGATTCGACCTTGGCACAAAACGAGATCAGATATGGAATACATCGAGCAAACTATGCATGAATGCATTGAAATTCAAGTTGAAATCCAATAGTTATTTGTATGAATAAACAAACATAAAGGAAAAATTCAATATAAATTGCTTAAAATATTTTGATTTAAGAAATGTGAGGCAAAAATATTAAAGTAAAGCTGAGCATAACATTAAAAATATCAAGTGTAAGCTTGGTTAAACAAAAAATAACTCTTTTACGAGCTGTAAATTATTTCTGCCCCGAGGGCATAAAAAAGAAAAGTTCTAACTATTACAGAAATTTTAAATGGGACGCAGCCCATGATCGAGTTTCTAGGAAGCATGAGCACCCCCTTGGTAGCATTCGACCCCTCTTTAGCCTTCTCGGCCTCCTCCTCAGCTTCCTCCGCCTCCAGCCGAGCTTGCCACTTAGCCAGGAGCTTGTCCTCTAGGGTACCCAAGAAGTTTATGTCGAGATTGACATTGTTGGCCTAGATCCTATACATGACCATGTACACTACTCGATCATTCCTTTGCTTGAATTCTTCAAGGAGGCGAGGCTTTTGACCCTCCATTATGTCGAAGGTTGCCTTTTTCTCCTCCTCGAGCTTGGCGTTTAGTTTTTCAAGCTCCTCGACCCTTGAGTTCTTCTCCTCAAGCTCCCTGATCCTCATGTTCTTCTCTTCGAGCTTAGCCACCAGCTTTAGCTTGGCAGCTTCAAACTCGTCGGCGAGCATAAGCTGAAGATTCTTTGACTCTTGAGCATAAGACATGCTCGCATGAACCTTATTGTTCAACTTGTAATTCAGCTAAGCAACTGCAGCGAGAGCCTAATACACAAAAAAAGTAAGTCAGAACATGTTCCAAGTAAAGCTCAACCGAATAACAGAGTAAGAAAAATTACCGAGGAGATGAGCTCAGTACTCTTATCGTAAAGGACATTGGAGTCCTGAGCGTTGATCAGAAACTGCCACTGAGGAGCTCCAAGATTGTTGAAGCTTTGACCCACTCAAGACAGGAAATCTGAACTGAAAGTGGCTCCGTGAGTCCACACAGCACTGTCGATGACATACTATTTAGAATGATTCGAAATCGACAGCAGGCACTTCCGAGTGGGAACTGGCTTCTTCGGAGCTGGTGCGACCGTTTGAAGGGTTTGGGTGGCAGGAGGCAGGGAAGGAACAACTTCCGCAGGAACCCTAACTTGGGGGTCAGAGGTTACAACTTGGCTCGGGACCTAGGGGTCCGAAGAAGGAGGAGTCACCTTGGTATTTTTGAGGACTTTAGCAGGCTTTTTGTGATGCTCTCGGGTTCTTGCTCTGCTTGGCTCCCGAGCGGCTGTTGAGCACGTTTTCAAGGTCAGAATCCACATCGCCTGCATAATCAAGTCACACATTAGTGTACGATTTTAAAAATACTAAAGTAAAGGTGAAGCAAACATCTAATGGAAACAAAGGGAAAAGTGACGAGAAAACTAACTGGAACTCTCCCCCGAGCTCGTGCTCAGCGACCAAGTTATCCCCCTATCTTCAAAAGAAACTGGGGGAGTCCTTTCCCTATACGTGGAAGTTAACCTCGAAAGGTCCCTATAATCGTTTATTCCGTATTGAACGACTATCCCATCCCAAACTTCATTCAGACTATACATGGTTTGGTATTTCCCCAGCCAGCTATCAAATCTATGGACCCTATCGTCTACCCAAGACCATACATGGAAATTAAACCTATAATTCGGGAATAGGATCAGGGTGTCGGGTCTATATTTTAGAAGGGAAGGAGACCACAAGGCCGAGCCGAGGATGACTTTATCGCTATCACTCGAGCTCGAAGCCTCATCATTTTCATCATTCCCCGAACACGAACTCCTGTGGAGACGAGCTTGGGATCGGGCCCTCAAGCTCGTTGACCTCTGCCTCGAAGGAAGTTTGTCAGTGGGGAGTGATACATGCTCCCACATGGTATATTTTTGGTAAGTGGTATCATCCGTTGTTTGATCCTTCTTTAGAAGGCCGCAAGCTCGGAGTTTATCTTCGTGGAGAAGGTAGGATAGGGAGCGCCTACATTAGGAAGCTGGAGTAGAGCCTCCTTATGCTCCTTCATTGCATCCGTAGGGGTAGGACGGTGGTAATTGGCTGGAGAATCGAATGTATAACAATTATTTTAAGCCAAAACATTAATTGAGCACGAAAAGAAATAAGAATTTGTACTTATGAATTCGATGAAACGAATAGAACTTTGAAGGAGCCAGGCCATCTGTCCAAAACAAGGCTAGCTTGAAGTTGGGGGGATGGTTGGGCATGTGCTCAAAGATCTTCTTTTCTTGGGATAGCTTGACAAGTAATAGAAGTCATCTCCTCCCCGAGCTCGAGAGGTGTTTCTTTTTAGGCAAAAGAGATATAGGATCTCTTATGGCGAAGGTCCATCCCACTTTAGTTCGTGGTATAGCGACCTCATGGCTGACAAGACCCTGTTTGAATTGCTCTGGAGTTGGAAGGGTGCGAGCCCAAAAAAATCCAGAAAGTCCTTAAAAAAGGATTACAAGGGCAATAGAGCTCTACCTTCATATGCTCGCGACTCCAGGCCGTGAGTTTAAGTTTATTGCCAGGAAGGCCATCACCCGGAGCATAGCAGCTTCGCTCATAGGAGGTAGGAGCTCAACAACTCAGTGAGCCTGATAATCCTAGGCCATGACGAGCTAGAATGTCAGTGATTTTTCCTAATGAAGAAACCGAGCTCCAGTAATGCTCGACCTCAAAAAATTCTCCCCTTGAGGTAGGAATGGCAGTTGATTGCGAGGTGGACAGAAGATTTGATGACTCCTCCATCAGCGAGAATAATAGATCACCAGGCTTGAAGGCAACAGTTACTTTGAGCGTAGGGTCGAGAGGGATCGATCTAAGCCCGACGTTCGAGTCTGGATGGATAGCGACCCGAAGATTTTTCCTTTTCCTCTCCTCAACCTTGTTGATTTGACGTCAGAAATGAGCTCGAATATCTTCTTGCTCACACCTCACTTTATGCTCACAAATTACCCGCTGATTTCGGGTGAAGGGCGATTCAGGGCTTGGAGTTGTCAGAGAATAGGGAATTGCGAGCACAAACCCCCACCATTTTTCAAGATTCTACAACATCTAGCAAGAAAGAAAAGGGTGAGGGCCAGGCACATAAGAAATAAGAGTAAAATTGTAAGCGGTTCGAGCTCGAAGGCTCGAAATCGTGCGATAAGCTCAATCGAGATCGAAATCTTGAAAGAATGGGTCTAACTCGAGGAAAACCCCGAGCCATTGTAATGCTCGAGCTTCGAGCGTATATTTGACGTAGAGAAGGGAAAGTGGATTCATTTTAAGAATCCCGGATTTTCAGGGAAAAAATTGACGGTTACTCAAAAAAGGTGATAATTTGGGAAACATGCAATTTAAAACCCTAAATTAGTACTCCATTCCTTGGTCTACATGGTACATTACCCGTAAACAAAAAATAACAATAAAAAAGCTACATTCGCTTCCTCTACACTAAATCTTGGTTTGAAACCCATGATTTCAGAAATTTTTTGAACCCAAAGTCTGCGCAGCATCAGCTAAACTATATGGTTGAAGTTACTAATTGCTACAAATATCCTTGTACAAAACTAGTAAATATACTCACGGTGCAACAAGAACACAGAAATGTAAAAACAAAATATATATAAACATATGGGATCAATAACAGAAACTTACACATAGTATCTTGCAGATACAGAGAGATTGACGATTGGAGGAGTGGTTGCAAAAATGATCTCACAGAGTCGAACAAGCCAAAATTCTTTTCCTTTCTCAGTTTGGAAAACACGCAAGAACAAACCCAAGTTTGGGTTCTGGTCTTTTCTCCTTTTTTCTCTGAAAGTTCAAAATGTGAAAGTGAAGGGAAGAAGATGATATGGACATGTTTATAGGCTCTAAAGAATGTCAAATGTCGAGCTGATCTGGACCATTGGCCGAATTCGGTATTTGATCGAACGAACGGGTACAGACGTGATGATGGCGGCATAAAGGTGGCAGATGAATAGACGTGGGCATGGTACAAAAGCACTCGAGTACTCTAGTTAAGCAACCCCTGGCTGACGCATGTCCATTCTTGAGTACATTAGACGATTCCATTTCCAAGGAGGGTAGTTCAAAAGTTTCCTTCTCATAGGATTTGAACTGATACTTTTGAGGGGGAAAAATCCCTATGTTGAAGGGATATGATGTAATTAGTTATCTGATCCCACATTCTATGAGATATTATCATGCATGTAGCAAATAATGCATTAATTAGTATTATATTATTTGCTTCACAAAATATTTTCCCGAAAAATATGGAAATGAATTCTGAAACCTTCTCTATAAATAGAGAAGGAAGCTCCATTTGTAAAGGGAGGAAGTTTTGAGATCTTGAGAGAAAACTCTGGGCAACTATTCTTTGAAAGTTTCCAGAAGACTCCCAAGTGCTAATAGCATAGACTTGTGGACTAGGCCAATTTTAACTGCTGAACCACGTAAAAAGATTTGGTTTCATCTTTTTATTTCATTTCCTCTGATATATTCTTGTTTAATTGCTCTCATTTTTAAGTTGACGAAAAATGACGTCCACAATATATATATATTTATATTGCCTCAGTGGAAAATAAGAAAAACAATTACAAATCTAAGCAACATAATACAAATGAACTGGAAATAGTAAGGCGAAGTAGGTAGAAGAAGAAACAACTCTTATAGCAAGAGGAAATAGAAAAAAGACGACAAGATGAACAATAGAAGAAATAATAAACAACAAGAACAATGAAATAAATCACTCTCACTTACACAACCAAATTGAAGAGCATTGTGGATCACTAACGTGAACAATGTTTAAAACCTTTGTCCAAAAGCTTATTTCCCCTATCTCAAGCACTAAGGGATTCTCTCAATATTTGAAATAACTCTCTAGAATAATCAAGTCTTTTTGGTGTATTTCTAGCCAAGTGCTCTAGTTGATAGAATTAGTGTTGTCTTACAAGTGAGCAATAGGGGTAGAGTTTTGAGACACCCTTTGAATTTCAAAGTCCGCCAACCCTCATGGTTGTTACCTATGTTTAATTGGATGTTTTATGGAATTACAAATGAGTTTTGGGAGTTACATGTGGTGTTAGAACCGTTCGAGATAGAAACGAAAGAGTTGGAGTTGGCTGTCAGCATCCCTAGCTGCAGCCAGAGATGTTCTTGGTCGTTGCCACTAGCCTCTGTTTCCCAAGCCGCGGCCAGGGATAATCAGTGGTCGCGACCACAACTCCAATTTCAGCAAAACTCAACTTTTGTATTTCCAAACGATGCTATCCTCTTCCCACATGACTTTGTAACCTCCAAACACATTATGAGAGTTAAAATCATGTCTCTAACAACCATATTACTTATGGCTTTATGAAATCCAAAATCACATGTGTAACATACAATCTACACATTATTGGGTAATATTTGGGAGTTACAAATTTGTGTTACAAATTTGTAATTGACTTTGTAACTCCAAAATATTTCACATTTGAGCACACACATGTGTCCAATTTTGTAACTCTCAATAATATGTTACAAGGTGTGACAAATCACACTTTGTCACATTATTTAAAATAATATAACATTCCAACACTTAGATTAAATAATCACTTTTTGTAGAACTTATTTAATCAATCAAACGTTATATTAAAATATAATATTCCCCCACTTGATTAAATAATTACTCTCTATAGAAACCTTTCAATTGGTGCATAAAGTAAAATGTCTTTCGACTTGAATTTTACCTTAGTGTAATTATCACAAAGTTTTTTGAAAGTTTGGTTTCTGAAGCATTGAACCACTATCTCTTGATAACAAACCGATGATAACACACACACACACATTTGTTATGTTCACTTCAAACCTCAATGTCTCGCATTTGCACTGTTAATTTCCATGTGCACATTGCATTCATAGACCTTTCTTGAGAATGACTCCCAATTCTCATGAGGGGCGACACCACCCTAGGTCTATAGAGGTATAACACTTACAGTATTTTCTTACCCTAAAATACTTGTTTTTTAAGACTGAGTTCTATTATAAAAACCTTTCGATTTTAGCTCTCATTTTGGTAACACTCTAGTACTCATATCTCAAATGGGAAAAAATATGAGTACTACTACTATTCACTTGATTAACTTTTTATTACCTATTGAACCTAATACTAGTATATTTATTAGCATTAAGATAGGTTACCATCAACCATGAATCTCTTTAGCAAGTTGGAGTCCCATCCCTTGAGATGTACAAATGATTCCATTTGAGTCATTTCTTTTCTCACATATGCATACTTAAAAACTCTCATTATTTTATTCAAACTTTGTTGCTAGGTATAGTTTGATTAAAATAATTTCACCATTATAATAGTAATTTTTACCATAGTCAACACCCCCACTATTTTATACTTCAATATCCAAGATAAACATTTCCTATAATATTAATTCTAGACACATCTCTGTTTCAAAAATTCTCTTTTTGTTTTAAATTAATTCCTTCTTGAATAAAATATTTTACAAATAATAACTTTAGACATCAAACAAGTCTAGATTTATTCATTCGATACCCATATAGTCAAAGTAATTTAGAATGTGGAATTCCAAATGACCTATTTGATAGGATGACCAAATTAATCAATTATTATTAACAAAATTGATTAACTTTGGAGCATCACCCCCACATTTCTCACATAAAGTGATAATGAAATATCACTTTTAAATAGAAATCTCTTTATTTCTATTAAGTTCTTTATCCTCCAAGATAAATCTAGACTTATAATTCTCAAACTTCATCATGAGTCATTTAAGCCACATGATACACTCTCAATAGATATAGATAAACAAATCTTCAATGTTAGTTTACTTGATTTATTTACTTGCTAAAGCAATACACACTTAATTGAAAGTAACCTTCACTTGATTGCCTTCTTTTTTATCTTTCACAAAAATAAAATATGTGAACAAGTGACATGTGAAAATTTCTCAAGCAAATAATGACTAATTTTCACTTTTAGTTGTCTAAATAATCTCACAATTACTTAAACAACTTGTGTGCATTTTCTAAGAGTCTCTTTGAGATTCTTTTGAAAACACCACTTTGACATCCATTGATTTTCCTCACCAAGATCAATTTGAAGATGTCAAAACACTTAAATCAAATCAAATAAACCCTCATTGATTTGTTTAAATACTTTGATTTCTTGTACTCTAAAATTGGTTTTACAATTAAAAGTATCCCCTCATTGAGATTAAATTAATCATATCACCATTTTATTATCTTTAACCTAAATGAACAAAATTCTCATCCATTCATTCACTATTTTTGGTTTTAAGATTCAAAATTACTTTCCCAAATTTGTAATGTCTCCTAATTGAGACATTAAATATTTAAGAATTATTGTCACTAGATAATTCTCAAATATTTATCATTTGACCACACTCTAGACTCCAAGTCTATTGAACAATATGTTATCTCAAAATTTTGGATCTACCTTGTTCCAAAATTTTCCTGCAATAGCAAGATACTTCCACCAAAAGATGTAACCCCCTTAGGTTCATATTTTCTTACATCATAAAATGAGATGTTCATCTATTTAAATAAGAAAATTAAAATTTTCAAATAATTTTTTAAATTATTTACCAAATAACTGGTAACTCATCACAATGTAATAGGATAAATACATTCCTATTACATTAATTATCATATAATACACTATATTAATATAACTCACACACATATATAAAGTTAAAACCCAAGATGTTGAAGTATGTTCTAATGTAAAAACTATATTTACAAAAGCAAAGGAGATTAGAAAACAATAATTTTGTATGAACCTCATTCATGAAAATTTTCTTCTTTTCACTTTTATCACTATATGAAAGCCATTAGATCTTCTAAGAAAAACAAAGAAAAAACATTACCTTATCTTACCACTTTTTAAAGTTGGATCCTCACAAGATCTCTATGGTTTCTCCTTCCATTAAAAGGAATGAATAAGCTTTTGATTGTTAGATATATATATACTGCCTCAATAGAAAATAATAAAAATTATTACAACTTTAAGCAAAATAATACAAATGAACTAGAAATAGTAAAAGAACAGTAGGTAGGAGAAGAAACAACTCTTATAGCAAGAGGAAATAGAAAACAGATGACAAGATGAACAATAGAAGAAATAATAAACAACAAGAACAATGAAATAAATCACTCTCACTTACACAGCCAAAGTGAAGAACATTGGGGATTGCCAACTTGAACAATGTTTACAACCTTTGTCCAAAAGCTTATTTCCCCTATCTCAAGCACTAAGTGATTCTCTCAATATTGGAAATAACCCTCTCGAATAATCAAGCATTTCTGGTGTATTTTTGGCCAAGTGCTCAACTAGATAGAAATAGTGTCGTTTTACAAGTGAGCAATAGACTCCTATTTATAGAGTTTTTAGACACCCTTTAAATTTCAAATTCCACCAACTCTCATGGTTGTTACTAATGTTTGATTGGATGTTTATGGAATAAAAAATGAGTTTTGGGAGTTACATGAGGTGTTAGAATCGTTCAAGATGGAAAAAAGAAGTTGGAGTTGGTTGTCAATGTCCCTGGTCGCGGCCACTGGCCACTGTCCCCCAGGCCATGGCCAGGGATAATCACTGGCCTGGCCACATCTCTAATTTCAGCAAAACTCGAATTTTGCATTTCCAATAGTTCTATCATCTTCCTACATGAATTTGTACTTCCAAACACATCATGGGAGTTAAAATCATATCCAAACTCAAATGTGTAACTTACAATCTACACATTATTGGGTAATATTTGGGAGTGATAAATTTTTAACTGACTTTGTAACTAAAAAATATCACATCTGGGCACACACGTGTCCAATTTTGTAACTCTCAATAATATGTTACAAGGTGTAACAAATCACATTTGTATGACAAATTACATTTTCTCACATTATTTAATCTAACATATTATATAAAAATTATTCATGTGAAAGCATGAGTTATATCCAATAAACATCACTTGGACTGTATTATTTTTTTTTGTACACGACAGCCAATTATAGGCACCGTCTTTACAATAGTTATTATTAAAGTAACAGGTTGCCAAATCTGAATTATGTTACAACATTCAAACTTCACTTAAAGTAACAAGTGATCCACTAAATAAACTCCTTCATAAAAATCAATAAAACAATTTCAAAATTTTATCGACAAACTATATTATATTGCATCATTATGAAAAAATTTGAAAATCAACGTAATAGTACATTGTTACTTGCTAACATTATTCATGAAATTGTCTAAACTATAATGCAAAATACTGAAGGTGACTTGTTACTTAAAACATATTTAATTCAAGACCTAAAAAATCCATCATAATAGCCAACATTGCCTACAACAATATAACAAAAGCAATGTTCATAGTAACCCTAAAAACTACATCTTCATCTTCTTCTTGGAACTTTGTCTTGGAGCTTCATCATCAGTCTTGTAGCCTTTCAATTGCTTCTTCATGGCATGATTGAACAAACAAACAATAAGTTCATCTCCATAAGTGGCAATATTAATATTAGGTGGGATATCATTGATGGTCTCAAGAATAATGTGATTAGCTAACACAACAATAAACACACCACAATCACTGCAGAAATGAAACAAAAATAATAAGAAATAAATACATTTTTTATTAATTAAAAACGAACACATTGAAAATGTAACTTTTTACTTACCAATACACTTGTTGAGACAGACCTTTTGCAATTTTGACATACAAGGGTTCAAATCTCACAACTGCATATGGACCCATCAAGCTTTTTCTTCAATTTTGGAGAAACACTCACAATTGGAGTATGAAACTCAAGCTCCTTAGGAATCTATAAAATAACACCAAAACATAAGGAAAAAAAATAAAAGACATAAAGAACAACATCAAATATGTACCTAGTTATTAATCAATCAAAACATACCATATTTTTCTCAGCATCTTTGCCTGATCCTAGAAGTTTCATAGTTGTAGGAAAAGCTAGTACCAACAGTTTGTATAATTTCATTACTAATCCATTGAAAATCATAATAAAATAAACATTGTCTTAAAACAATATATTTATTTCTAAAATTCATTCAAGTTTATCCTTTTTCCTTGTTTGATACGAACAACCTTGTCTGATTCCAAGCTTTAGCTTTTCATCGTTCACGACTTTCCCAATACTAAAAAGTTTTTTTAAAAAAAAAATACATGCATATGTGTTAGTAGATCCTGATTCAACGATCTAAAACCGAAGAATCATCCCCTAAAAGCACATGCATCCAAGATAAATATCATTATCTTGGGTTCCATATGTCTTGAGTACCGGGCATTCTTGTGCCAATTCCCAGTCTCCTTGCAGTTGGAAACACTCCCTTTTTTGTGTACTTATAATCAAGCCTTGCTCCAAGATGATTTGCAGCATTTGGTGCCTTTTTAGTGGACTTCTTGTTCTTTTTGTGTGAATTTATTTCTCATTTTCTATTCGAAGAAGAAGCTTAAGGCAACTTCTCCTTGAGCTTGTTTAGTAGTATTAGCCTTCTATCCTTTGCTCGAACCACCATCAACAATCTTATTGAAGAATTTGGTAATAATTGCTATAACACCCTAATTTCTCATAGATTACCGAGAACACAACGTTGAATCATAATTCATAAAGATTGCCCTTTTATTTAATAAAAACTTGAAAATAATAACATACATGGATCCATGGTTTTACAAAAATAAAATACTTGTCCTTAACTTAAAAATGAGCAACATTCAAATTAAAAAAATCTAAAATAAACATTATTTAATAAAAATAGGCCCGCATGATCTTCCTCGACTATATGGTCCCCACGAGTACATCACGAAGCTCTTAGGTCCCCACTCGCCACCGACCTTTCTATCCTTAATTGCCTGAAATAACAACATCATAAGGAGTGAGCTTCTAAACCCAGTAAGGAAAATACAAACAAAAGTTAGTCATATAATCAAACATAACACAAATTAACAAGATTCATACAAACACAAACCTCTAGGTCATATCATAGCTTAAGTCATAATTCTACATCATAATCTAAGTCATAAATCATAAATCATACTCTAAGTCATAAGTCGTAGATCATAGATCATAAATCATAAATCATAACTACAGGTCATAGGTCATAATAACAAGTCAGATATAATAAAAAGATAAGTGTTTATACTGGGGGTGGCAATTAAGCCCCAGAAAAAAGTCCATCATACACTGGATATAGGTTCGTCATAAAGTTTTGGTAACCGAGCCTACCAGACATATTTCATCATGCATCATTGGACACCTTAGGTCCAAACACACTTACCCCTTTATTGTACCTGAAATGTTAGATCATACAAACATAAACTAGATCATGAACTAAGTCATAATAATAAACTATCTAATTTTCCTTACCAAAAACCGGAATATTGGAGACAAGAGTGGGATTGGGAACTCCTAAAACAAAACATAAGAAAACCATAGGTTTCTAAAGAAATGAAGATGAAAAGAAAATCTAAACCATTGAGATAAGAACTTACCGAAAAACTTATGTTTCAAAGGACTTGAACACCTAACCAAAAGTCACTATCACAAGTTAAGATTTGAAGAATAATGAAAGAATAATAGAAACTATAGTGAACTAAACCTGAAGATAATGAATACCTTGGATAACTTAGAACCTCGATCTACACCTCGAACACCAAAATCACACAAAATCCTACTTCCCAAGTGTTTATAAAAGCTTTAGATTTGAAATCTTTAACCCCAAAACCCTAGTGTTTTACTCTAGAATAATCTTAGCAGCTTGGAGGCTCTGAACTGTGCTTGAATGAAGGAAAATGGATGAGTACTAGGTCCTATTTATAGAGTTCAAGGAGTGAAACTAACTCCCATTTTAATGAATAAATAAATGAATAAATTTAAATTATTTGTTCAACAGATGCCTAGAACTCGGTGAAAAACGTTCAGGAACGAGTCAAGGTTGTTGAAGGCTGTTTCTAGTTCAGAATTCTACGAAATTCAAAAATTGACCATTGGAGGCGATATATCACTTAGGGTAGGCGATATATCGCCCCTAACATGATCTCGAGGGTCCGTGATTTCGTTCGTGCAAATTTGACGTGTTTTCCGTACCAATCATAGGCGATATATCGACCCTTATAGTTGTGATATATCGGTATACGCTGATATTTCAAACACATTTTTGCACATTTCATGATAATTTGAAATTGATTAAAACTACTTTGACTGAGTACAACGTGATCCGAATAGATGATAGAAGGTTCCAGAGCTTCTAGATCTTTCTTTTAATTGAACTATTCATAATAATACTTAAATCCTTAACAAACATGCTTGTGACAAGTGTCACACTCTTAATTATTCTATCTAAACCTTAGGTTGTAATAAATAATATTCTTAGGACTATATTCATTAATCAAACCTTATGATAAAATTAATATTTCTAAACCATAGGTTAAACTTATAAAATCCATAGTTATTTCTACGAGTTTTTAACTAAATCCCGGCTTTGACCAATATTCACGAAAACTAAAATTCTACAGCTACTACTACTATTGCTACTACTATCTAGCAAAGTAAAATTTCGGGACGCTACAATTGCATAGGAAAAATAGGAATATTTTTTATTATCACGAACTCGATGTTGTCCAAATGAACACCATGTTGATGTGGACAAACATTTCGTGAGTTCTCACCATAGAGTAACCTTTTAGAGATTAGAGAGAGTTTGGGTGGGAAGCCTAGAGCTATGATTATCAACTAAGTATAAATCAACACATTGCTTGATAAAGATTTATTAATTAAATATATATTTTTTTGAGAAATAGCATAACATACAAAATGTTTTGAGATAAGCAAAATACTAAAATACTTATCTTCTATTTCTTAGGTACTTCAACTAGCCATGAAGCCATGTGTCCTAGCAGGCGAGAGTCACAAATATTTCTTACTTTATGAGTTTGACCCACGATTTCGATTATTATAGACTTAATTCCTATAGCCACCGATGGATGAGTTTATAGAAGGTCCATATATAACCATCTATCCTAAGAAATTTAACCATATTATGAAGTCAATGAACACCTTCTGTAGGGAGATGAAATCAAAGCGCCATGAGGCCCCACTGAACTCTAACCTTGTTAAATCAACAGTGGAGATCGAATTCAGATTTTAAAACTCATTATTAAATCTTTTAGTATTTTATTATTTTGAAAATTATCAACTTTGGTTTGCCAATTTATTAAAATAATCAATAAACCAACTTAGGTTTGCCAAATTATTACAATAATCAATAATCCAACTTAGGCTTGCCAAATTATTAAAATAATCAATAAACCAACTTAGGTTTACTAAATTATTAAAATAATCAATAAACCAACTTAGGTTTGCCAAATTATTAAAATAATCAATAAACCAACTCAAGTTTGCCAATTTTTTTAAATAATTAATAAACCATAGTTTATAATTTTCTCATTAATTCTAAAATTACCCATAGAAAACTAATCCAAAAAATTAGAATTAATTTGCTTCTAATTAATTATTAGGTACAACTAAAAAGATTAACCTAATACAATTAAATCCAACTTAGGTAAATGAGTTAACAATTTGAGCTTGCATGAATGAGAACTGAGTTCAGTATGTTGGACTCACTACTAAGACTCTCTAACTTCCATACAAAGCCCAAAATGACATGAATTTGAACATTCGTTTTATTATTTGTTATCAATTGATTAGACTCAATTTACTAGTGCAAAGCAAATGTGCATTCACAAGTGGAAACACCCACAAGAGAAGAATTTAAATTTTATATTTTCAATTGGACCCAAATAAAACGTAACATTTTATGAAAATTTTATTTGAATTTTCCCACAATTTTCAAAGCAAAAATTAATCCATCATTATTCTTATATTTAATACCCAAATAAAAAAAATAACTTAATAATGATGCATGACATTTTAATTTTCTTATTATTTGGATGGGTCTAACATGAAAATATATATGGCATGTTATACAACTTTATGCATCATTACATTTAATACCAAAATAAATAAAGCTATTGCTAAAATAAATAAATAAATAAATATCCAAAATAATTAATTCAATTATCAAAATTAATTTACTAATTAATTAATTACCATAAAGTTTTTCCCAATTGAAAACTTACCATATAATTAATTAAACATAAATTAATTTAATTTTCTTTAAAGAAAATATCACAATTAATTCAAAATTGGATATTTAGATATTTCTTTAGCACAACAAAAAGAATCTTACCAACCTATTATATATATATAGATAAACATATATACCACTTATTATAAAAAATAATAATCTTATTATAAAGCTTCAACCGTTAAGATTAATCAATATATATATATATATTTGAAGGCTGTCGTATAAAACAAAACAAAAATGAAAGTTTTCATTTTTTTAAATGTAAACCCTAATAGGGTATATATATATATATCTTTCAAAAATAAAATTGCAGCCGCCAACTATCATAAAACACTATAAAAAAATTGTGCAATTTTTCAATGTACATTCTACCAAGTATCAATTAGGATCTTAAAATGCATGAAAAATAAGACAACTTAAATTAGAAATATAACACATAAACATTCAAAACATGCATATCAAATTTCATGTACAATCTAATTAAACATATCAACAAACACATATAATGATGCATTCATAACATCTAGATCTAGGCAACCTAGGATCTGAGGCTAATTGTAGGATCTTGGAATTTAAATCTAGATGCATGCTTCCTATTATATTTTTCCAAAAACATAATAGAAACATAGAATAACATGAATTACATATGAACATAAGATTCTTAAACTAACATAAACACAAAGATGTAGAAACTTACGAATACGCAGCGTAATTGGAACAACTCCTTCCTTCAATCTCTTTAACCATTGATTCCTTTCTATAGCAGAGTATTATCAAGAGATTGAATTAGATTAGCAACACAGTCGTCCTCACCAAGCCTTTGACCAACCTAGAAAAGAAGAAGAGAGAAAGTGACAATAAAAGGATTAGATTGTCTAGGTTTTCACTTACCCAATGAATTATTTGAGACTGACCTTATGAAAACCCTAGATATCATATTCCTTATATAGGCAACTTAATGGGCTTTATTTAAATTCAAATTAATTAAAATTAATAAACAAAAAATAAAAGTCTTGGGCTCCCACAAATGGACTTGTGCCCAATCTCTTTGTTTTGAATTTAATGTTAGGAAAATATGTATTTTGCCTCAATGGAAATAATAATTAATTACAACTCTATGAAATATATTATAAATAAATAATGATTGATTAAAAAAAAGGTTACAACTCTATCACTGAAAATTACAAATAAACAAAGAAAATGAAGAAGATGATGAAGAAGAAGAGAATAGTAAAATACAACTCTAAGCAAAATGTTACAAATAAAGTAAAGTGTTTGAAACAAAAGAAAAGAAAAGATTACAACTCTTGAACAAGAAATACAAGTAAATAGAGAAGAACAATATAAAGATGAAAAGTAAAAGAATGAAAGAAAGGAACAAGAAACAAAAGATAAGCAACTCTCACTCACACTACCAAAGTGAAGAGTGTTGGCGATCACTAACTTGAACAATGTTTGAAACCTTTGTTCAAAAGCTTATTTCCCCATAACTCAAGCACTAAGGAATCTTTCACAGATTATAGGAAATGCTTTCTAGAATTATCAAGCCTCAAGGTGTTTCCAGCTAAGTGCTCTAATGGATAGAAATGTTGTGTCTTACAAGTGAGCTATAGGCTCCTATTTATAGAGTTTAGAAACATCCTTTTAATTTCAAATTCCACCAACCCCATGGTTGTTACCAATGTTTAATTAGATTAATATGGAATTAAAAATGAGATTTGCGAATTATTTGGGTTTTTTGAGCCCTTCAACAAAGATTGAAAAAAATGAAAAAATTGTCAGTTTTTATCATGTGGCTGCGGCCACCAGCCTCTGTCCCACAAGCTGCGGTCACCAACATTTAGTGGCCGCGGCCACCGACCATTTTCAGCACTAAAAAATGTGCTGTTTTTCCAAATGGTTCCAAACCCTCCCAAATGATTTTGTAACTCCTAAAACACATTATTGGGGTTAAAATCGTATCTCTAACAGCCATATCACATATGGCTTTATGAAATTCATCTCAATATTGTGTAACAACAAATTTACACAATAAAGGGTTATATTTGGAAGTTACAAATTTGTAACACCAAATATATTACATTATTTGGATATATCTCATATATCTAAATATTGTAACTCTCTATTATATGTTACAATATGTGATACTCTTTGTCACATTTATTTAATCTAAAACATTATATTATAATATAATATAATATTTCATTATATTATAAAATAATATAACATTCCCCCACTAGATTAAATAGTAAATAATTTTAACACTTATTTAATCAATCATTATATTTTAAAATATAACATATCCCCCACTTGATTAAATAAGAACTCTCTCTTATAGGAGTCATTGTATCAGTGCATAAAGCAAAGTGTTTTTCAACTTGAACATTACTATAGTGTAATTATCACAAAATTTGTCGAAAATTTGGTTGCACTAGGAATTTAACCATGTTTTCATGATAACAAATCGGTGATAACACACAAACCTTTGCGATGTTCACTTGAGACCTCTATGTCTCGCTTTGCACTGTTAATGGCCATGTGCACTTTCCATTCATGGACGTTCTTGAGAATACTCCCAATTCTCATGAGAGGCGGCACCACCCCTAGGTCCATATAGGTAGAATTCTTACAATATTTTGTTACAAAAAATAATTGCCTTTACAAGACTGAATTCTATTAAAAAACCTTTCGGTTTTAACCCTCCACTTGGTAACACACAAGTACTCAATATCTTAGATGAGACTTGTTTTGAGTACAACTAATATTCACTTGATTGACTTGTTATTACCTATTGAACCTGACACTAGTTGAGTAACTAGTGTTAAGATAGGTTACCATCAACCGTGAATCTCTTTAGGGAGTTTAAGTCCCATCCCTCGAGATGATGCAACCACTAAATCCCTCGTTAGTGGCTTAGTGAAATGATCCGCCAGATTTTCACTTGTTCTTCAATAGGATATTGAGATGACTCATCTTTGAATCAATTCTCTTACATATCCATGTCTTAGACTAATTGTTGATGCCATTTTTTGTCAACATAAAATGTGGAGCACATAAACAGTAAAGAACTATGGCAATAATAGCATAATAAAACAAGGAGAGTTTTTTACGTGGTTCAACAGTTAACTTTGCCTAGTCCACGAGTCTTTATTATTAGAACTTAGGAAATTTTTGGAAATTCTTCAGGGATGAATTCTCCAGAGGTTCTCTCAAGGTCACAAAATTTCAGTCCTTTACAATGGTGCATGACTTCTCTATTTATAGAGGAGATCTCAGAATAATATCCCACACGTTTCGGGAAGTTATTCTGTATATTAATAAATTTAATGGCTTTAAAGCTTGTAACGCCTATATACAAGGAAACATCCCCTGAAGACCAGGGGGTGTATAACCGAGTAGTTAATATCCCTTTATTGTAGGGAAGTTACAACAATAAATATCTCTTGAATGCATGGATTGCGTCTCCTCAAGTGACCTATTAAGTCGTTCGAGATCAGCAATCAGCATCATGCCCATCTAAGTCTCTGAGTAACTTATGAGTTGCCTTATTTTCCCAAGACCAACTCAGAGTGGGTAGATACCACTGAGACCGCCTTACTCTGAGCTCACACTCATGCCAAGCTCGGTCCACTTGATCCGAGGCTGCCCGACAATGGATATACTGCGATTGTTCTGTTTTTCGAGCTTATAAGGACTTTGAGGCTACCCCTCTTTAAGAACATGTATTTTAGCTATGGCGAACTCACACCTGACGGATCCAGCTTTCGAGGTCATAACCTCAAGTCTCGAAATCTGGGTGTAACATTTTGCCCCCTCAAAAGTATTTGTTCGAATCTTATGAGAAGGAAACTTTTGAACTACTTTCCTCGGGAACCGCACTGTCACACATACTCGAGTATGGACACGCGTCTGTTGAGTATTGCTTATTCAAGGTACTTGAGTACCTTGGAAATCTGCCCATGATCGTTTTCCTGCCACCTTTACGACACCATCTTGTCACTTATCCCTGGCCGTCGGATTTGATACAGAGCTCGGGAGGATATGTTGTTGATCCGACCTCATGTTGATGAGTTTGCGATTGACAATGCTGCTGGCACCCACGGGGCTATACTCGGTTCGGACATCCTGTCTCGGGTGGGTCAGAGCCTTGGTGGTTTCGATTCTGAGCATTGGGAGTTTGTGAATAAAGATCGGGACTGCAATACTCTTTATGATAAAATTATTGAGCTTACTTCCGTGGTAACTTTTCACAACTTACTTTTAATTGTTTATGTGACTTATCATATACTCTAATTCAATCTCTTTGTGTGTCAGGCTCTTGTTGTCTCAGATCAGCTTAATTATAAGTTGACCAATGAGGTGCACTCGAGCATGTCTTTAGCCTAAGAGTCGAAGGATCTTCAGCATAAGATGGCTGATGAGCTCAAGGCTACGAAGACAGAGGTCGAGGCTAAGACAGCTGAGCTTGAAAAGGTGAATGCTCGGCTTGCGAAGCTAGAGAAGGCCAATGCCAAGCTTGAGGAAGAGAAGGCCGCCACTTTCGAGATAATAGAGAATGAAAAGGCTCGTCTACTCGCCGAGTTTAAAGAGAAGAAGGACAAGGCGGTTGATTTAGCCATGTATAGGATCTAGGCCAAAAACGCCAACCTCGACACTAGCTTCCTTGGCTCTTTTGAGGCAGGATTTGTGGCCAAATGGCATGCTCGGCTTGAAGCAGAGAAGACTGCTCGGGAGGCTGCTCGGGAAGCTCAGAAGGATAGTCATGCTATTCGTCCTGGAGAGTCTAGTGTTGTGGATGCTAAGAAGGCTAAGGAGACTACTCCTTAATAAATCTTACCTCGGGGATGCGTCCCTTTATTTTTGTAATTGTTTTAATTTATGCCCGTAGGGCTGATACAATTTCTCTTTCTTTTTGACTTTCTTTTAATATATATGCTTTACATTTCTCGATTTGATATATTTTGCACATTTTATATTAAAGAGTCGTATATGCTTGTTTATTCGCACAAACATAGTTTGGATTTAGGCTTGAGATTCAATGCATTCATGCACAGTTTGCTCGAATTATCTGCTTCCGATCTCGTTATTTGTCAAGGTCGGATATTACTTTAACCATGCACCCGAGAGTACTTATATGGTGTATAATGCAAACGGTTTAGTTATATCTTACTTTTTAGTTACTTTTTCTCGTCCTCGGTTATCTCTCCGAAGTTATGAGGTCGAAACTATTGTTTTGTAAGATACTCCAGCCTCGTTCTCAGTTTATCCGAAGTGGGTTATGCTCCAACTTACTGCCGATTAATTTTAGCTGGTTTGTTCCAAACCTATTAAGGTTGTGTTAGGTTTGTAATCCATACACTTATATTTTTAATCTAGTTCGCATATTTGGTTACAACCAAATATTTTTATCTTTTGATAATTTGGTTATGTCCAAACTTTCTTATCTCGCGCATTTGGTTATCTCCAAACTTTCTTAGCTCGCGCATTTGGTTACGTCCAAACACTTGTATGTTTTTGATAGCTTGGTTATATCCAAACTATCTTAGCTTGCGCATTTGGTTATCTACAAACACTTGTATGTTTTTGATAGCTTTGTTATATTCAAACTATCTTAGCTCGCGCATTTGGTTATCTCCAACCACTTGCATGTATTTCGTATATGTTATTTTATTTTTCAAGATGATGGTATATATACCAATGATGCCCCCTTAATATCCTATGAATGTGACCATAGGTTATTAGATTAAGAGAGATTGCATAAATAAACCATATTAGACGAAATAAATCTTTATTTGACAAAATCCAAAAGTAGACAAAACAGTACAAATAAACAAGCATGGTTACAGGCAACATCCTTCCTACACTATTATTGATAGTAAGGTCGTAGGTGTTCACCATTCCATGCTCGCAGTACTAGACTCCCATCCAATCTCACCAACTTGTAAACATCGGGTCAGATGACTGACTCTATCTGGCAGGGTCCTTCCCAATTTGGCCCGAGCACGCTAGCTGTTGGATCTCGCGTTGCCAAGAATACACGCCTTAGCCCTAAATCTCCCATGCCGAATTTTCGATCCCGAACCCTCTTGTTGAAGTACCTGGTAGCTCACTGTTGGTATGCAGCATTTTTTAGTTGAGCTTCATTCCTTCGTTCTTTGATCAGGTCAAGAGTTTCTTCGAGCTGAGTGTGGTTCGAGGCTTGATCGTAAGCAAGGGATCGAATTGTGGGAATTTCGACCTCAACTAGCAACATAGCCTCGTAATCGTACGCCAGAGAGAATGGGGTATGTCCCGTCGATGTTCAGGCTGTAGTCCTATATCCCCATAGGACTTGGGGAAATTCTTCAGGCCATCGTCCTTTTGCTTCTTCCAACTTTTTCTTCAGCGAACTCTTTAGAGTTTTGTTTACGGCTTCGACCTGGCCATTCGCCTGGGGATGGGCTACTGACAAAAAACTCTTTATTATTCCATTTTTTTTGCAAAATTTGGTAAACAGATCGCTGTCGAACTGAGTTCCGTTGTCGGAAACAATTTTCCTTGGCATCCCGTATAGACATATGATGTTCTTCACTACAAAGTCAAGGACCTTTTTGGAGGTTATAGTTGCTAACGGTTCTGCTTCTTTCCACTTCGTGAAGTAGTCTACGGCAACCACTGCATACTTCACTCCGCCCTTTCCAGTTGGGAGAGAGCCTATGAGGTCAATTCCCCATACCGCAAATGGCCATGGGGAGGTCATCATAGTCAGCTTGGACGGTGGGGCTCGAGGAATCATGGTGAATCGCTGGCACTTATCACACTTCTTTATGTACTCAAAAGAATCCGACTAGATGGTAGGCCAGAAATAACCTTGGCGTATGATTTTCTTGGACAGGCTATGCCCCCCAGTATGGTCTCCACAGAGCCCTTCGTGAATTTCTTCAATGATTTTCTTGGCATCGGGTGGAGTCACACACCGAAGTAATGGCATGAAATATCCCCTTCTATACAACCTTCCATCCATAATGGTGTAATGAGGGATTTGATACACCATCTTTTGAGCCTGGTTCCGATCTTTTGGAAGGATGCCGATCTCGAGATATTCGACTATTGGAGTCATCCACGTAGGCTCGGAATCGATCATACACACGTCTTCTTGCTCGGGCTCGTTAATACTAGGTGTCGAGAGATGTTCAATTGGTACGACGTTCAGTTTGTCATTCTCGGTAGAGGTAGCGAGCCAGGCCAGGGCATCCGCATTCGAGTTCTGCTCTCGCGGGACCTGTTTGATTGCATAAAACTCGAAATGCTCCAATCCTGACCTTGCTTTTTCTAAGTAAGCTGCCATTTTCGTGCCACGAGCCTAGTATTCTCCCAAAATTTGGTTAACCACCAGCTGGGAGTAGCTGTAACAAAGTATTGCTTTAGCATTGAGCTCCTTGGCTATAGGAAGTCCCGCCAGTAAAGCCTCGTATTCGGCCTCGTTATTAGATGCGTTCAAGTCAAATCTCAAGGCAGAATGAAATTTGCTTCCTGCAGGAGTGATCAAAATTACTCCTGCCCCCGATCCAGTTTCATTAGATGACCCATCAACGTAAAGTTTCCACAGCTCGTGGGCCAGGGTTATAACTTCATCGTTGGTCATGCTAGTACATTCCACTATAAAGTCTGCTAAGGCTTGTGCCCTAATGGTCGTCCTTGGATGATAGGTGATCTCGAATTGCCCGAGTTCAACTGCCCATTTAAGAAGTCGACCTAAAGCTTCTGGCTTAGACAAGACTTGTCTTAGTGGTTGATCAGTTAGTACATGGATGGGGTGCGCTTGAAAGTAGGATTGAAGTTTCCGAGATTAGTGAATTAAGCTGAGAGCTAGCTTTCAATCAAGGGATATCTCAACTCTACCCCCAGTAACCTTTTACTGACGTAATATACGGGCCTTTGTACCTTTTCTTCCTCTCGTATGAGCACCGCACTTATTGCGTGCTTGGTAGTGGCAAGATATAAGTATATCACTTCTCCCGTAATAGGTTTTGATAAGATAGGGGGTTCTACGAGGTGTTTTTTAAGCTCCTGGAAGGCCAACTCGCATTCTTCCGTCCATTCAAATTTCTTGCCTCCCCTCAACAGGTTGAAAAATGGAAGATAACGGTCTGTAGATTTCGAGATAAACCTAATTAGTGCTGCCATTCTGCCGGTCAAACTCTGGACATCTTTGTGTTTTTGAGGTGAGGGCATATCGATCAAGGCCTGGATGTTGTCTGGGTTAGCTTCTATTCCTCGAGCGTTTACAATGAAATCCAGGAATTTTCCTGAAGATACCCTAAAGGAGCATTTATGAGGGTTAAGCTTCATGTTATATTTTTGGAGCACGGCAAAGCATTCTTCGAGATCATCAACATGGTTATTGTTAAGTTGGGACTTGACTAACATGCCATTAACATAAACTTCCATGTTGTTCCCTATTTTCTCCAAGAACATCATGTTCACGAGTCGCTGGTATGTGGCCCCAATATATTTGAGCCCGAATGGCATGACGTTATAACAATATAGTCCCTTGTCCGTTATGAAGCTCGTATGTTCCTGGTCAGGGGCATGCATGGCAATCTAGTTATATCCAGAATAGACATCCATGAATGACATCAGTCCATGCCCTGCCGTGGCATCCACGAGAAGGTCAATCCACGGTAAGGGAAAGCAGTCCTTTGGACAGGCCTTGTTGAGGTCTGAATAGTCAATGCAGGTTCGCGACGTCCCATTAGGCTTCAGGACAAGTACTAGATTGGCTACCCAATCGGGGTAAAAAGCATCCCTAATGAATCTGTTTGCTTTTAACCTGTCGACTTCCTCTTTCAGTGCCTTTTTTCTATCGTCGTCCAGTTGTCTTCCCTTTTGTTGCTTCGGTGGGAAGCCTTTATTGATATTTAGCGTGTGGCTCACAATATTTGGACTTATTCCTACCATGTCCAAATGTGACCAGACGAAGACATCCTGGTTTCTCTTCAAAAAGCAAATTAATTGCTATTAAGTTTCTTCGCATAGATGTTTCCCGACCTTTACCATTCTTGAGGGATCTGACTCTTCGAGCGTGACATCCTCGAGCTCTTCTAATGGTTCGATATCAGCTCTTTCCTCCACTCTTGGGTCGATCTCTCCATCTATCTCCAAGATCATCCCGCCTTTATTCTGGATAAGGACGAGTGCTTATTCGCTCGCCTGTTTCTTTCCTCTTACGGAAATGCTATAGCATTCCCTTCCAACTAACTAGTCTCCCTTCAGCATCCTGATGCCACTAGAAGTTGGGAAATTGATGGCCAGGTCCCTTACAGACGAGACTGCCCCAAGCCCTATTAGGGCAGGTCTCCCGAGCAGCACGTTGTAGGCCGATGGCAGGTCCACTACTACAAACTCCATCATCTTGGTTACTGAGACCGGGTAGTCTCCCAAGGTTACCGGGAGTTTGATGGACCCCACAAAGGCAATCCCCTCTCCTGAGAAACCGTACAAGGTCGTTGCACATGCTTTTAGGTCTCGAAGCGCGAGTTGTTGGGGTTTTATGCCCTAATTAAAACTCAAATTCTTTGTAATCTCATTTTATTATCAATAAAAGAATACAAATCATTTTTGACTTGGTCAATCGCTTTGCTCACATGTTTTATTTTCATGATTATTTGTTTAATATAAACTTCTATTAAATCCCGAGCATATAGCTAATCTTATTTATAGTGACGTAATCACAGTGGAATATAAATATGATTATATGTTCAAAATAAGTTAGTCCTAAGATTAGTCAGTGCACCGGATTTACACTGACTTGCCAATCTACGATATGATCTACTTACACATTACAGTGTTATGTTCTTTCCAGAACATTAGCAAAGTAGATAAGATCATATGTATTTGTTACATCGGACAGGACCGATATTGACAGTTGATAAGATAAGTAAACATACCGTTATTATCTATTCTAGTCATATCATATAGTTGACCATAGGTCAATTCAATCTCAATTCTGAGTGGTTAGTATTCTAACTGATTATATTATTTGAGTTCTTTGACTTGTTCGTTACCTGCTTACCCTACGGACTAGCCCATACTTACATCTTGGGAACTCGATAGTATAATTGAGTGGGAGTGTTGATCATAGATATGAACATCTATAGCTTCTGATGAAGAAGTGAAACGATGGTTTCCTTTTAGTTTGGTTCAAGGTGTTAAATGATAGAGATCTCATTTCATTAATTAAATTAGTTTACTGAAATATCATTTACAAGGAACTAAATGTTTTAAGGATAAAGTACAATGAGGGGTAAAACGATATTTTAGTCCTATCTCATTGTAGACCGTCTATAGAGGATTGAGTGACAATTATGGTTGTAACAATGGATAATTAATAGCGTATCTATATTTGTTATAGAGCGTTCTATGAATTTAAGAGTGCAATTCCGAGTCTATAGTGGAGTCACGAGGAATTAATAAGTTAGTAAATTTATTTGTTAGATTTATGATAATTAATTGGATCTTGATTTCATAGGCCCATGGTCCCCATTGTACCTTGGATAAAATCATCTAGATAGTCTCAATTAATTGATTTAATAATCAATTAGAATTATCAAAGTTGACCAGGTCAATTTTGGATAGTTTCACAGAGTTGTGTAATTTTGAGAAGAAAAGAGAAATTATGGCAGATTTATTAATTAAGATAAATTGGTATCTAAATTAATAAATAAATTTAAATCAAGGTTCAAATTATAAATAATTAATTTGATAAATGATTTAAATAATTATTTAATTAATTAAATCAATAGAAAATAATACATGCCTTGATTTTAAGTCCAATGGGCTTATAATCAAATGGGAAATTTCACGGGCCTATAGCCCATGATAATTTTGACCTAGGGCTTCAAAATGGCTGTTATTTTATTGGTTTTTTAATTAAATTAAATTGCCTAATTGAGTCTATAAAAGGAGTGCTTAGAGAGAAGTCAAAGAAGAAGCTTGAGAAGTCACAAGTCAGATTTTCTGATAGTTTTAGATTCTCTCTAAACACAAGTCCTTTTCTAAGCCTCTTTGTTATTTTCTCTTCTTCTCTCTATATCCATCTCATGTGTTGAGAATTGCCCACACTAGTCTAGGTGGTTCTAAGGATACATTGGAAGATCGTGAAGAAAATAGAAGATCGATTCAGTTTCTTGATAATACTCTGCGACAGAGAGGATACAAGAGTTAGAGAAACTGAAGGAAGGACTCTTAATTTCGCTGCGTATACTGTAAGTATTATATTATTTGTTTATCTTTGAATTCAATTTTAGAAACATGTTTTAGGCTATCTTGTATTAATTTGTTTAATATTAGATATACATGAAAATAAATAAAGATCCTGTATAAAGTTTTTCCAACACGAGTCCCATCTTTTCTAGGGTGGCCTTATAGAGGATGTTCACGGAGCTCCCATTATCAATGAGAACTCGGTGAACTCTCTTATTCGCGAGCTGGAGAGTGATGACCAGTGGGTCATTGTGGGGAAACTGAACAGGGGATGCATTGTCCTCAGTAAAGGTTATCGGGTGAGATTCAATCTTCTGTCATTTTGGAGCTCTAGGTTCAGGTTCATAAGGAGACCCGTCCCCAGTTTTTAGCTCGTTCACATATCATTTTTGGGCATTCCTGCGAAATGAGGCCCGCCCGAGATGGTTATCACGTCTTCTCCATCAATTAGAGAGGGCCTATATCTTCTTCCCTTGCTCGGGAATTGTTGTTTTGGGCAGGTTGTGGCGTAGCTGGCCTCTGGTTAGTAGACGCTTGATTATTATTTTGGTTTTTCAAATACTGTCTGAAATAACCTCTCGACATCAATCCTTCGATCTCGTCCTTCAACTGCCTGCACTCATCAGTAGTGTGCCCAGTGTCTCGGTGAAAACGACAGTACTTGCTGGAGTCCCTCTTAGACTTCTGATTTCTCATGGGGTCTAGACGCCTGAAAGACACCTGGTTTTCATTTTCCAAGTATATATTCTCCCGAGACTCGTTGAGCTCGGTGTACACTTTGTACACAGAGAAATACCTCTCCCCCTTCTTCTTCTTTCCCCCTTCGGCCTCGAGGTTACTCCCTTCGTTCTTTTAACTTTTGGAAGGGTTTTCCGCAGTAGGCTTTGAAATTGGTGGGTCCGCCAAGGTTGAGGCAGAGTTTACGTTTATCATTGTAGTTATGGGCTGAGAAGTCATATTCAGTGTCGACCTCGCCTCCTTTACATTGACAAACCTCTGAGCTCGCTTATTAAACTCGGTTAAGGACCTCAACGGTTTTCTCTGTATATCATCCCAGAGAGGATTTCCTGGAATTACTCTAGCTTGGGCAGCCATTAGATGACCGCTGTCATCCACATTTTGAGCTCGGGCAACTTCCAAATTAAACCTCGTAAGGTAGCTTTTCAACGTCTTGTTTGGCTGTTGCCGAACATTGGTCAGAGTTGATGCCTCGGGTCTCACCTCAATCATGGCTCTGAACTGCTTCTTGAAATCCTTTGATAGCTGATCCCAATAACTGATCGAATGTCTTTTATATTTATCGAACCAGCTTTTTGCTGGTCCCGTAAGCGATGCTGGAAATAACATGCATCTGAGCTCGTAACCCACATTACTTGCTCTCATTACGGTATTGAATGTACTCAGATGGCTGTATGGGTCGGACTTCCCCTCAAAAGGTGGGACATGAGGGATCTGAAACCCTTGAGGAAATGGAGTGTTGGAAATATGGGGAGCGAACGGTTCGAGCTCCTCATTAGAATCCTCATCCCGACTCCGACCTCGCTCATTTTGCAAAAGCCTAAAGGCCTTTTCCAACTGATCAATTCTTTCTTGAACTGGGTCAGCAAGGGGTCTTGCCTAAAATTGGCTATCATTAATCATAATTCCAGGCTCACGCCTTCGCAGGGGATCTTTCTGCCCATTTAGGCGATCTCTTAGGTCTGAGTTTGATGGGTTACCATTACCCCGATTCTGATTAAAGTGTTCCCGCAGGTCGGAGCGGTTCCTGTGGTTCCCAGTATTTTTTCGACCTCGATCATGCATAATGACTGATCTAGTATCTCCTAAGTCGTCACTGGCAAGGCTTGTCGCATGATTATTCTGAGATGGGTCTCTTTCATGCTGCCTTGTCTCTGCAGTGCGAGACCGGGACATTTGACTTCTTGTAGACTGGACGCCTCTCCGCTCCCTGAAGGCTTCCTCATCATCTTAAACTGGTTGAGCATTCCTGCGAGGTGGTGAAGGGTATCTTATAGGTGATGGAGGGAATCGTATGGGTGATGGTGGCTGCCACCCATTTCGAGGCCTAGACGGTCCTGAGTTCGCCCGTGTTGGGTCGGTAACATTCTGCGTGTTACCAGGGATTTGAGTCCGAGCCTCTGTAGGGGCTCGGTTATTCTCAGTTCCCCCTGGTACCTCCGCATTTGAAATAATCGGAGCCCTAGCTCGAGTACTTCTTCGGGGTCTCGAGGGAGCGGATTGCTCTACTAGTGCCGGAGGTTGATCTGGTCCCCTTGTGGCAGCATTTTTTCGAGGTCGTCCACGAGGCCTGCGGGGAGGAACATGCACATCCCTCGGAGGTGGGGCTTGGTTCTCACGCGGTGGTAGGGGCTGAGCCGCCTGGGCCTCTGCAGCTAACCTAGCCAACTCCTCGTTCTGCTTATTGGCCTCGGCCAACTATTTTTTTAGCTGTCGGTTTTCAAGTTCCACAATGGGGACGTACTGTTCAGGATTATAGTACATGTCCTCATCCCTTGGGGCTGGAGGTGCTGGAGGTCCC
This sequence comes from Humulus lupulus, assembly GCF_963169125.1. Taxonomy (NCBI): domain Eukaryota; kingdom Viridiplantae; phylum Streptophyta; class Magnoliopsida; order Rosales; family Cannabaceae; genus Humulus; species Humulus lupulus. Next base: position 39,545,567 of record NC_084798.1, read on the forward strand.
CGAGAATCGGAGGACTCGCTTCTCTCTTCAGTCTCTGGATTTACCATTGGCTACTTCCTAGGGCGTCTTGGATTGTTTTCTTCAGGAATGTTTTGATCATTTGTGGCCTTAACTATTTAGGGATCGTACTGCTTAAGGCTCTCAATGAAAGAACCAAACTGTTAACGCCATTTTTCGTCAACTTAAAATGTAGAGCACGTAAACAGTAAAGAACTATGGCAAGAATAACACAATAAAACAAGGAGAGTTTTTTACATGGTTCAGCAGTTAACTCTGCCTAGTCTACGAGTCTTTGTTATTAGAACTTAGGAAATTTCTGGAAATTCTTCAGGGATGAATTCTCCAGAGGTTCTCTCAAGATCACAAAATTTCGGTCCTTTACAATGGTACATGACTTCTCTATTTATAGAGGAGATCTCAGAATACTATCCCACACGTTTCGGGAAGTTATTCTGTATATTAATAAATTTAATGGCTTTAAAGCATGTAACGCCTATATACAAGGAAACGTCCCCTGAAGACCAGGGGGCATATAACAGAGTCGTTAATATCCCTTTATTGTAGGGAAGTTACAACAATAAATATCTCTTGAATGCATGGATTGCGTCTCCTCAAGCGACCTATTAAGCCGTTCGAGATCAGCAATCAGCATCATGCCCATCTAAGTCTCTGAGTAACTTACGAGTTGCCTTATTTTCGCAAGACCAACTTGGAGTGGGTAGATACCACTGAGACTGCCTTACTCCGAGCTCACACTCATGCCAAGCTCGGTCCACTTGATCTTAGGGTGCTCGACAATGGATATACTGCGATTGTTCTGTTTTTCGAGCTTATAAGGACTTCGAGGCTACCCCTCTTTGAGGTTGCCACCTGCTTTGAAGATTCGGCGTCTAGATTACAAACATGTATTTTAGCTATCGTGAACTCACACCTGACGGATCCAGCTATCACGGTCAGAACCTCAAGTCTCGAAATCTGGGAGTAACACTAATATGTCTAGACTTCCCATTATACACCCTGCTGTATGCTCTAGCAAATGTCGCTTGGCTATCACAATGTATTGGTATAGTAGATACATTCTCTTTGATTAGGGGAATCTTTCTATCAATAGATCTCTTAACCATTCAGCCTATTTGCCGGTAGCAGCCAGAGCTATGAACTCTGCTTCCATAGTGGAATGAGATATACATGTTTGTTTCTTGGAACCCCAAGAAATTGCACCTCCACCAAGTGTAAATACCCAACCAGTTGTGGGCAAGTTGTCCCCATGATTGGATATCCAACTTGCATCTGTATATCCTTCTAAAATTGAAGGAAATTTGGAGTAGTGAAGGCTATGTCCTTTGGTTTTCTTGAGAAAACCTAGGACTCTTCCAATTGCCTTCCAGTGATCCACACTTGGATTACTTGTAAACCTACTAAGTTTACTTACCGCAAATGTTATATCAGGTCTAGTACACTGGGCAACGTACATTAGACTCCCTATAGCACTAGCGTACTCCAATTGAGCCACCACTCTTCCTTCATTCTTCTCTATTTTTACACTATGATCAAATGGAGTATTGACATCTTTAACCATGAGATGGTTAAATTTGTTCAATACTTTCTCAACATAGTGGGCTTGCCCTAATGCAAAACCCCCACTATGTTTCTTTACTTTGATACAAAGTATGGTGTCAACTTCTCCAAGATCTTTCATCTTGAAGGTTGATGATAGAAACCTCTTCGTTTCTTCTATCCCTTTCATGCTATTACTTAGAATAAGCATGTCATCCACGTATAAGCAAACAATGATCACATATCCACTACACCAAATACCACTTTCCACAACACATAAATATAAGTTTATTAAAAAAGTATTATAATATCTAATGTAAAAATAAAAGCGGTAAAGAATAATGAAAGTTAAAATAAAGGCGAGCTTTGAAATTGTTAAGTGGCAAACTAAAATGAAAACGTATTGTTATACTTTCCCAAGTCTAGTTTTGTCTTCCCTTTTCCCTCTTCCCATTCTATTCTCTCTTAGAATTTTCCATACAATATTCAACCTAAACCCAGAGCTCTCATTTTCTCTCCTCTATTCTACCTATCTTCTCTTTCCCCATTCCATATCTGGATTATTTTTATGTCTTCGCTAAATCTCTCATCGCATTATCACCCTCTCTACTAAAGCAAACCCAGCCACCTCTGTCCTTTATATTCCTCTACTCATTTCATTCTGAAGAACTTAGTCGCTATCACTCCTGTCTCTCTAAATCTCACACTTTTCTCTTCACTTTGGGCATGCAACAGAGATGTCGGGCATGGGCAGATCGTTCGTGTGACAGCCGTGAGCAACGCCTCTTTCTCGGAGTGACAACCCAGGCGAACGGTGACTAATCTCTACAACTTTATATATATAATTCTTACTTTCTAATCTTCATTGTAACTTGACTGTTCTATGCTTTGATTGCAGCCTTCAGCAACAGAAAATGGTCCTTATGATTATACTCGAAGTGGAAATCCTACACAAGATGTTCTTGAAAGGTCTGATTTCTTTTGTTACTAATATGAGTCAAAGTAATTGTTGTATAATCTCAAATATTGCTACTTTTTCCTTGTTCTGGGAGTTTTTTTTTATGTTGGGCTTTATTATATTGTATAGCCTTTTGGCCAAGCTGGATAAAGCAGATCGTGCTTTTTGCTTCACTAGTGGAATGGCTGCTCTGTCTGCTGTAGCCCATCTTGTTGGGACTGGTACTTCGCTTTTGTTTTCCTTTTTCTTTTGTATCTTTAATTATTTATCACTAAGTTGAAGTTACAGTATTTTCTTTTTAAATTTTTAAAATAATAAATGCAGCATGCATCAATATGGATATTCAAATGAATTGGATATATTTTTAATGAATTAAAGTGGATATATTCTTGTCTAACATATGAGATGGATTTGGGTCCTTCGGTTTATAAAATAAATTTACCATGAAGAGGTATCTCTTGGCTTGTGGATATTTTCTAATGACTAGGTTATCGTTTATGCCTTTATGGCCCTTGGTTGAATTTGTAGCTGCTATCTTATTTGAATTTTTTTTCTTAAGATATAATAATGTGATTTTAGGTGAAGAGATTGTTGCTGGAGATGACATTTATGGTGGTTCTGATAGGTTGCTGTCAAAAGTAATTCCAAAGACATGGGTCGTGGTGAAGTAAGTGCAGCTCACTTTTCAAATATATTATGAAGCCTCAGAGTAAAATCTGAAAGTATCATGCTTATAATGTGTAGATGAGTTGATACAACTAGTTTAGATGAAATAGCATCTGCAATTGGTCCCTGGACAAAGCTTGTCTAGCTGGAGAGTCCCACAAATCCTCGACAAATGGTTTCTAATATTCGTGTAAGATATCTGGCTATTATATTTTCTTATTCCTTTTTATTCTCTCTTTTTTAATGTTACTTCTGGTAAATTCTTAAAAGAAACAGAGAAGATAAACTTAAATTAATGCCCAAATATGACACTTGTACTCTTTGAATTATATGTTGTGTGTGGGTTTATCCTTTCTCAAAAGGCTGATGAATTACTTGGACATCTATTGTAACCCAGGTAGAGAACGATCTTTCTTGGCTGTCTGATATTTTCTTAGACATTAAACTTGTTTTTGATAGAATCAATAAAAGAATTAAGTTGTTATTCAATTATTTGTTGTCAGAAATGTCATAATTGAATGATTTGGTAATGTTTTTAAAGTGAAATTAATTTTCTTTATTTATTTTGTGCATCTTCAGGAAATAGTTAAAATGGTCCATTCTCATGATGCTCTTGTCTTGGTGGATAACAGTATAATGTCTACTGTAGTGTCACAACCTCTGGAACTAGGAGCTGGTAGCAATATAAAACATGAACTTTACATTCTACAGATTACTCTTTTTTATTTCCTCTATAAAACTGTTGGATTTTGATTCATTCATCTTTCATTCAGACATTGTTATGCACTCAGCTACCAAGTTCATTGCTGGGCACAGTGATGTGATGGCAGGTGTACTGGCTGTAAGAGGGGAAAGGTTATTCATGGACTTTCTTTACTATGAACTGTAATGTTATAATTTATAACTTCAGGCCCTTATTATAATTTTTTTTTTCAGATTAGCAAAAGAGCTGTACTTTCTACAAAATGCAGAAGGGTCTTGGTTGGCTCCATTTGATTGTTGGCTCTACTTACGAGGAATTAAGACAATGGCTTTACAAATTGAGAAGCAGCAGGTGAAACTTCATGCTTTTATCACTTTATAATTTTCTTATAATCCTTTTTTACAACTGTAAAGCTCTGACTTATTAAGGTCGTAATTATTTAATATTTATTTCTTGTAGTTATGAATTATAGCCTGGTCATTTATCATATACATTGTCTTGACTTCACATAACTAATTCAAAACAATATTGTAACTCTGTTATATGTACTTGAACTTGTGCTGTGCATCTTAGGTAAGTTTGAATTATGTTAGTAATTAATGCTTTACCTTCTAACTTAACATGAGATTCTTCAGATGCAAATATTTGCTGTACCATCTTCTCTTTTACATTAATTTCAAAGTTGTAAAGTTAATACTTATATGGAGTACTATATTGTATATTTTAATGCATTTCTTTCTTTGGCAGAGTAATGCACAAACGATTGCTGAGTTTCTGGCGTCCCATCCACGGGTGACGAAAGTTAACTATGCAGGCCTTGTTGATCATCCTGGACATGATTTGCATTTTTGTCAGGTACTAGCATCAGATGTAACCTGAGATTGTTGCTGCAATATATCAAACCAATTTACTCCAAAACTTAATTGGATATGTTTTTCAGGCTACAGGTGCAGGATCTGTGTTAAGCTTCTTGACTGGCTCAATTGCACTATCAAAGCATATTGTCGAAAGTACGAAGTACTTTAGCATAACAGTCAGTTTTGGTATGCATCCCTTTTGGCTTTTTTATGCTGTTTCACATATGGTTGAGCAAAGAAACTATGTTTTGTAAATGTCTAATCCTCGTGTGATTAAAGGGTATCACACTTGTCTTATTATTCCATCAAAACAAGTATCATTCCCTAAATAAAAAAATAAAAAATAAATAAATATGGTTCAGCAAAGGAAGATATAACTAAGGTTTAAATTTGATTCAGGTTCAAGTTCTTTTCCTTATGTTGAATAAGGAGAATTCCTCAGATTCAGATTATGAAAAAAAAAACTAAAACTAATTTGAATGCCCAACTTATGCATTTTATCAGGCCATGCTATTCAATAAGTCACATATTTGACACAATTTTTAGAGCACAATTGTAAAACAAATTATGCCTAGTCTGGGATTTAGATATGTATATATATTTAAGAAATATGAATATTGCACATGCTCTTGTATTGCTGGTATGTTTTATTCATTAGATTTTTTTTTTTGGCCTATGTAATTTTCAGAGATTACCCCCCCCCCCCCCCCCCCCCCCAAAAAAAAGCTTCTGTTCTCCTTTTTATTTTTTTTTTTATTTTTACCCTAACAGAGGTGAAAATCAATTTAGCAGAGGTGAAAATCAATTTATTTTTATAGAAGCTAGAAGCTAAAAGTTAGATAAGAAAATGAGATAAAAATATTGCTAGCCAATTTTATTGTGAGTCTTGTCTCCATGAAGTTTAATAAAAAGGTCCAATTGTTATGAGACATGTCTAGAATCCATTCTTTTTTGTTTTTCCTCTTCTTTTTTTATATAATTCTTTTGGCTGCTCCTTCTCATGATTAATTCAGTATTGATTATATTTTTTAACTCATTACAAGTGTTGAATCACAAATATTCAACACTTGCATATATTTAGATAAAGTTTAGTTCATTCATTCTCTATTCTCTTTGATGAATGTGGTTCTATTTGGAGAGACCAGTAATAAGGAACACATCATAATGAAAATTTCATATGTTTGCCATAATGGAGTTGTATTGTATTGTATGTATTTGGTTTTGATTCATGTTAGGGTGATTGGTGCAGGATAATTGGCCTTCTGTGATGTTTGCAATGGCAAGAGGGGTGGTACTTAGCCTTGGGAATCTCTCAACTCAGTATGCTTGGGCTTTTGTTGGCTTATCAGTCACAGAAGTGATCACTGCAAGCATAACAATTGTTATAGGTCCTTTCTTTCATTCTTTCTCTCTCTCTGACCATTTCTAAGTGTTGATGTTTGTCTGTGTTGCTCTTATAGATACTGAATTTTTTGCTTCTGTTGCGATCTTTAATGGTGACAGGAACAACCTTGAATTACTTTTTAGACAACTGAATTAATAGAGCCGGGATCCTTTTCCCTGGTGTGGCTGCTTCTTGGTTGCAATTTTCCTTGCTTCTACTGTCCACTCATCTAATGCAACTGATAATAAATAAAAGCTTGAAGGTTTTTAATCTAAAGACGGGTAAGTTTCATTCATTAAATGTTAAGGTTATCAAAGAACTATCTTGTTTCCAGGTGACATTCTTCTTTCTTTTTATTAGAAAGAGTTCTTTTTTCTAACTTTGTTTTTATTTTTATTGCAAAAACTGGGCTAAACCTTATATTAAAGATGCTAAAGAAGTTTCCAGGTGCATTTTTATTTTATTGCTTTTCTTTATGATTTTGTTGTATAAGAAGTCAAAGTGTGATTCTGTTTTTATTCTTTAATTTTTTTGGGGATATATTGACAGAATTTAGAGTTCTGGAATCAATTCTTCCTCACATACTTTTTGATCATTGAGAATGATATATTTGTTATCTTGATACATTTCACAAGCCTTGTTTTAAGTTGCATGGTTTGTTGCTTTAGTCATTGTTTTGCAAGGTAGTACATCTTGCTATACCCTGCTGTTTCGTCAAGTTTGGAGTTATTACAAATTTAATTTAAAATTTATATGCTTACAGGTGGAAACTAGCTTAAGTCTTATATTCTTAATAATAAAAGGAATTTTTTTTTTTACAATGTGCAGGTATATTGAGATGATTTCTTTGGAGCAATTCTTGACAACATTTGTAGTTGAGGCCTTTAGAATGGAAGAATGTATTTCACTAATTTTTGTATACATTTCTTGTTTTGTATTTAGTGATAAAGGAATCTGAATTGGGCATAAATTATGTTGTAATATGATTTCTTAAGCCTAGACTAGTAGACTAAATATTGTAATTACATTTGAGTAATTAATAAAAATCTATTTATGTTACCTTATTTGGCTTCAACTTTCATATTTGTTTTCCTAGTTTTGTGTAAGTAAAAAAAGATTATGTTTCTCTAAGCTAATATAACACAAATAATGTGCTATACTAAAGTGTAGTATAACACAAATAATGTGTTATACTAAAGTGTAGTATAACACAAAAAATGTGTTATACTAAAGTGTTGTATAACACAAATTTATAAGTATTGAAATGTGTTATATAATCGATTATAAATAACATATTTAAACACTTATCTATTTATTAATATAACATAAATTGTGTTATCGTTGACAGTATAATAACACATCTGTATAACAATGATAAAGTGTTATGTAAAGTACTCAGACCAACGATAACATAGTCGGTCTTAACACATCAAAAAGTGTTATGGTATGTTTTGATAACACATTTTCGGTGTTATTAAAAGCATTTCTTCTTGTAGTGATCCCTTACAAGTTTCGGAATACAAACACTTGTCTCCATTGTTATGTCTAAACCCATTAGATATGATGGCTAGATCAAATTTCTCATACCATTGCTTAGGAGCATGTTTCAATCCATATAAGGATTTTACAAGTCTACAAACTTTATGTTCATATTTTGGTATTACAAACCCTTCGGGTTGTTCCATATAGACCTCCTCATTGAGGTCACCATTAAGGAATGTCGTTTTGACATCCATTTGATGAACATACAAGTTGATATAGAAGGTAAAGCGAACAAAATTCTTATAGAAGTTTTTCTTGCAACAGGCGCATAGGTGTCGAAATAATTAATACCCTCTTTTTGCCTAAACCCGTTAGCTTCTAATCTAGCTTTGAAGGTTTGGATAGTGCCGTCAGTGTGGTATTTTCTCCTAAATACCCACTTACACCCAATTGGCTTAGACCCCAGTGGGAGGTCTACCAATTCCCAAGTGTTATTGGAAAGAATGGAATCCATCTCATCATCGATGGCTTCTTTCGAAAATGCACTATCTCTCGATTGCATAGCTTCTCTATAAGTCTTAGGATCATCCTCAGCGAGAAGTACAATAGGAATTTTCCTAATGACTTCCTCCCTATTTCTTTCTAACATGTAGAATGAAATTCGTTGAGAATCTATCTTATCCACTACTAGACTTTTATGATTTTTAAGCCTTTGACTTCTTCTAGGTTCAAAGGGTTTCTTTACATCCTTTTGAGAATTCTCCTCTTGAGAATCAACTTTGGATGTAGAAGCTTGAGAATTGTTCTCATATAAAAAATTCTCCTTTAGAGATGTTGAAGCTTGAGAATTGTTGTCACATAACATATTCTAAAGTAATTCAAATTCTCTAGATTCAATCGCAACATTAGACTCTGAGTCTAATAGCCTATAAGCTTTACTACTGTTGGCATAACCAACAAATGCAAACTTTATGGCTCTTGAACCTAACTTTGTTTTATTAGGTTCGTTTTTCTTGCAATATGCAAGACACCCCCACACTTTGAAGTACCCTATGTTGGGTTTTCTTCCTTTCCATAACTCATATGGAGATATCTCATTTTTCTTCATCGGTATTCAATTAAGAATGTGACAAGTGGTTAAAAGTGCTTCACCCCATAAGTTGAAGTTCAACTTAGAAAACACCAACATAGAATTTATCATCTCTAGATAAGTCCTATTTTTCCTTTCGGTAACACCATTGTGTTGTGGTGTATAAGGTGCAGTACACTCATGAATTATACAATTTTCTTCACAAAATGTATTGAATTCATTAGAGAAGTACTCTCCTCCTCTATCAGTTCTTAGCACCTTAATCTTTTTATTTAGTTGATTTTCAACTTCTAATTTATACAATTTAAAAGCATCAAAAGTTTCATCTTTATGCTTTAAAAGAAACACATAGGTATACTACTAAAATCATCTATAAAAGTAAGAAAATACCTTTTACCACCTCTAGTTAAAACACCATTTAATTCACAAAGATCACTATGGATTAAATCTAGTAAATTAGATGATCTTTCTACACTAGGAAATGGTTTCTTAATCATTTTCGCCTTAACACATATTTCACATTTACCATAGTTTTTAATATTGCATGCAATCATACCACATTTTACTACTCTTTTCATGGTTGAAAAACCTACATGCGATAGTCTAAGATGCAACAAAAATAAAGAATCTTACTCAATACTATAGTTGGAATTAGCATTTTTATTGATAACTTTGAAAGTTACATCATTGGTGCACAATTTAACCATTCCCTCACAAGAGTACCCATTTCCCAAGAATACATTTGATCTGGTAAGTATAAGTTTACCGAACTCAAAAACGGCTTTAATGTCGGGCTTGCCAAGCAAATCACCACTAACCAAGTTTCTACTCATTTCGGGACATAAAGTATATTCACTAATGTAACTTTCTTGCCGGAGGTGAAGTAGACTTCAATAGTACCTTTGCCAAGTACCTTGAATTTGCACTCATTGCCCATTTGGATCTCATGGTTGCCCATTGACTCTTCAAAGGTCTTGAACAATGATTTTTCATAGGTGACATGGATGGTGGCACATGTATCATACCACCACCCTTTCACCTTGCCTTAGACCGCATTCACCTCGCTAAGGGTAGCAACTATGTTTTCCTCTCGAGTTGCGTTCACCTTAGGTCCTTGTTGGTCTTTTCTATGCCTACACTCTTTAGCATAGAGACCCTTTTTACCACATACAAAGCAAGAGCCTTTCTCGCCCTTAAACTTGTTTGGGTAGGTTTTTGGACCCAAAGGTTTCTCATTACCATTTTTGGGATGTTTTGGTTGTGACACCGCATTTTCTTTGGAAGTCTCTCCATTAGACCCCTCCACAAGTTTATCTCTACATATCGATTCCTCTTCGATTCGAATATGCTTTTGGATCTCCCCAAAAAAAAATCCTCATTTTTATGAAGGATTCTTTTCCTATAGCTCTTCCAAGTTGGTGGTAATTTAGCCACTATCGCACAACCTTGAAAGGCCTCGGGAAGCTCAATCTTCAACACTTTCAATTTGTTAACAATTATTTGCAATTCATGAATTTGAGGAAGAATAGGTTTATCACCGAAAAATTTGAAATCGAAGTATTGAGATATCAAAAACTTTTTGGTACCTTCCTCTTCCGCCTTAACCTTTTTCTCAAGTGAATCCCATATCTCCTTTGCCAATTTGGTCTCGGTGTAGAGGTCATAGAGCCTATCGGATAGGGCGTGTAGGATATGACCCCTACAAAGGAGATTGTCCTCCTCCCTCATCCTTCTTTTCTCCACCTCCTCGGGAGTGTCTTTGTCGGATGGCTCGGCTAGAGGTGCCAAGGATGACTCAAGGATGTAGGCTATCTTGAGTGTTGTCAAAAGGAATTTCACATTGTCTTTCCACCTAGTGAAATTGGATCCATCAAATCTATCCAACCTCACTAGGTCTTGGTTCATGATCTTGATGGCCTCGCCTTCCATTGAAACAAAAAAGAATTAAGCTTTTGAATGTTAGGAAAATATGTATTTTGCCTCAATGGAAATAATAATAAATTACAACTCTATGCAATATATTACAAATAAATAATGATTGATTAAAAAAAAAAAGGTTACAACTCTATAACTGAAAATTACAAATAAACAAAGAAAATGAATAAGATGATGATGAAGAAGAGAATAGTAAAATAAAACTCTAAGCAAAAGGTTACAAATAAAGTAAAGTGTTTGAAACAAAAGAAAAGAAAAGATTACAACTCTTGAACAAGAAATACAAGTAAATAGAGAAGAACAATATAAAGATGAAAGGCAATAGAGTGAAAGAAAGGAGCAAGAAACAAAAGATAAACAACTCTCACTCACACTACCAAAGTGAAGAGTGTTGGGGATCTCCAACTTGAACAAGGTTTGAATCCTTTGTTCAAAAGCTTATTTCCCCCTAACTCAAGCACTAGGGAATCTCTCACAGATTATAGGAAATGCTTTATGGAATTATCAAGCCTCAAGGTGTTTCTAGCCAAGTGCTCTAATGGATAGAAATGTTGTGTCTTACAAGTGAGCTATAGTTCCTATTTATAGAGTTTAGAGACACCCTTTGAATTTCAAATTCCACCAACCCCATGGTTGTTACCAATGTTTAATTGGATTATTATGGAATTAAAAATAAAATTTGGGAGTTATTTGGGTTTTTGAGCTGTTCAACAAAGACTGAAAAAACTGAAAAATGGTCAGTTTTTAGCCTGTGGCCGCGGCCAGAGACATTAGTGGCTGCGGCCACTAGCCTCTGTCCCACAGGTCGCAGCGACCAACATTCAGTGGTCGCGACCACCGACTATTTTCAGCACTAAAAAATGTGTTGTTTTTCCAAACGGTTCCAACCCCCCCCCCCCCCCCCCCCCCAAAATGATTTTGTAACTCCCAAAACACATTATTGGGGTTAAAATCATATCTCTTACAGCCATATCACATATGACTTTATGAAATTCATCTTAATATTGTGTAACAACAAATTTACACAATAAAGGTTAATATTTGGAAGTTACAAATTTGTAACACCAAATATGTCACATTATTTGGATATATCTCATATATCTAAATATTGTAACTCTCTATTATATGTTACAATATGTGACACTCTTTATCACATTTATTTAATCTAAAACATTATATTATAATATAATATAATATTACATTATATTATAAAATAATATAACATTTAAAAAATAATTGGGCCTAAGTTCAAAACCTTTTATTTATTTAGTTTTGATTAATTAATTAAATTCTTATACAAATTAACTAATTATAATTTGAAACTTGATTTAATATTATATAGTTATATTGACACCAATTTATCAATATTAATAAATTTACCCAAAGATTCTCTTTTATTCTCTAAATCTCTCATCTCTGTAAATTTTCCAAAATTGACCTATTTAACTTTAAAAATCCTAATTAATAATTAAATCAATTAATTGAGACATTCTAGATGATTTACTCAAAAGTGATGTGGGGACCATGGATCCATGAATACATGCTACAATAAATTTTCGTGAGTTTATTTATTAAATAAATTATCTCACAATTTATTAATTCCTTATGACTCCACTATAGATTCAGAATTGAACTATTGAGATCATAGAACATATTGTCCAAACCATAAATACGTTATCCACTGTTATTACCATTACAATAAGTCAATCCTCTATCGATGACTTACTAACGAGTCGGGTATAAATTACCATTTTACCCCTCATTTTTATTTTATCCTTAACTCCCACTAAGTCCATATTAAATGATAAATCCGTGAACTTAATCATAGATGTGAGTGCTCAATCATTTACCCTTTTAGACCAAGCTATCAAGGAAGTCATCTTTTCACCTCTCATATAGAAGTTATAGATTTCATATCTATGATTAATACTCTCACTCATTTACACTACTAAATATCCAAGATGTAAGTATGGGCTAGATCGTAGGTTAAGCTGGTAATGAACAAGTCAAAAGATTTAAATAATATAATTAGTAGAATATTATCACTCAGAATTATGATCAACTTGACCTATTGTCAACGTTGTGACATTGATTAGATTCGATAACAACTATACTTATTTATCAATCAATAATCAATATCGGTCCTAGTCCAATGTCAACAAATACATCTGATCTTATTTAGTTGGTCAATGTCTTGGACAAGACATTACACCCCGAATGTGCAAGTAGATCATATTGAAGATTACCAGATCAGTGAAAATCCATTGTCTTGACTTAATCTTATGACTCGTTCTTTTGAACATATAATTACAACTATAATCCACTGTAACTATCCATCTATTCGGGATGATATAAATGTTTTTATTATTTCAATAATCATGTAATAAAACAAGCAAGCAACACGGTTGTCAAACTAAATGATTTCTACTACTTTTACTAACAATATAAAATTGTGTTACATGTCTGTCCTGGTTTTATAAGGGCATAAAACCCAACAAACTTCCCCTTGCCCTTTTAAAAAAAATGGGACATGTTTCTCAAAACCACTTATTCTACATGCTTCACAATTATTCTCTATGCTTATATATTTGAAAAGGGGTATGAAAGATTGATTTCCAATGCCATCTTCATTACATTCACATCACGCATTCTCCACACATCCTCGATAATGTGGTACTTTCTCTCTATATGCTTTGCTCTTTTTGAGGCTTTGAGGCTCTTTCGAATTCATTATTTCCTCATTATTGTCACTAGAAAAAATGAGTGGTTTATCCATTTTTGGAATAACACCGAGATCCGTACATGACTTCCTCAACCTGACTATTTCCTTTGCTGCCACAAACATAGCTATGTACTCAGCCTCCAAGGTGGAATCTAAAATGGCAGATAGCCTAACGCTTCTCCAAATCATAGCTCCACCCCCAAGAGTAAACACCTTTTTCAGAAGTAAACTTCCTGTCATCAACACATCAGTCCAAAATCTGAATCTCTATAGCCTAACGGGTTAAAAGATCCACCAAAATAGACTAACATATAGTCTCTAGTCCATCAAAGATACCGACCTTAATCTATTGTTCATTTCCAAGGTATTATTGACACTTTCTCACCACTCCCACTGCATAGCATATCTCCAGTCAGAGCACATAACACATCATGCATTAGACTTCTAATTGTAAATTCATAAGAAATTCATTTCATCTTTTCTTTCTTTTGAGGAGTTTGTGGACACTGCTGCTTAGAAAGATAAATTCCATGTCAAGATGCTAAACATCCTTTCTCAAAATATTTTATAGAGAAACGCCCAAGAACCTCACCGAAGTACGCCGCTTGAATAAAGCTAAAATGCATTTCTTTCTATCCTTGATGATCTGGATACTAAGAAGACGACTTCCTTCAACGAAATTTGGAATTTCGTTTCCAGCTAGTTCTTTAGGTCTGATAATTTCTTGACATTGTTTCCAATGAGTAAGATATCATCTACATAAAGGATTAAGAACAACACAATGCATTTTCCCCTAAGTTGTTAAACACAATGGTCAACTACATTTTGTTCAAAAACACAGGTCTTAATGTTTTCATTTAAACTTAATTCCAGGAGCACGGAGCATGTTTAAGTCCATAGATTAACCTACTCAACTTGCCAACTTTCTTGTCCAACTACTTTAAATCCTTCTGATTTATCCATGTAAATGGTCTCATCAAGATAGCTATTACAAATGATTCTTTGATGTCTATTTGCCTTATCTCTTAATCAAGAGTAGTGTCTGTATGTAACGACCCAAATTTACTAATAAGACTTAAGGGCCTTGATTAGTGTGTCGGGAGGGCATAATTGGAATTTATGTGATTTAATGATTAAAAGCGTGGTGTATGGCTATTTGAATATTTGAGATGCATGATTATGTGTATTAGTATGCATGTAGGCCCTGATTAGGTTAGAAAGGGAATAATTGTAATTTTGGCTCGTTGAGGGCATAACTGTATATATATGTGATAATTGTTGAGACCACATTATTATGTGGATATATATTTGTGATCTATGATTCGAGATGATCCTAGTGAGCAGGTTAGCGAAAAATTCACGGCGGGGATTTATACCCAGCTCGGGGCGAGCCTGGGAGTGTAAATGGGAATTTAGAAAGTATATTGGGATCTATTTTGATATTGAGGAATATAATTGGTGATTAATTAAGTATCGAGAAGTAAACGGTAAATATTAGAGACAGTAGAGGAATTAGCGGAAATTGGGTAAAATGACCAAAATACCCCTAAGTGGATTAAAAGAGTTAGAATTAAAGGGGAGGTATTGATGTCATTTGGGCTTATAGAGGATAGGCATAACTGATGCTTTATGCTTAGTGGAGTTTGTAGAAGGAAATAGAAGTCTAAAGGAAAGAAAAGGAAAGAAAAGAAAGAGAAGGAAGGGAAGGAAAAGCAAGGTCGGTTTAGGCTCTTTACCACCATTTTCTTGAGGTTTCTTCGAGAAAAGTTCAGAGGAGAGTTAGGTCAAGCTGAGCAATAAGGTTTCTGAGTTAAGCTTGAAGAATTGGCAAGGGTTTAGCAAGAACAAACCATTCAGTTAAGGTAAGACTTTGAAGTTTCTTCAGTTTCTGGTTTTGGTTTTGAACTAAGGTGTCTAAGCTGAATTTGATGGGAATTCTAGGGAATTCAAGCCAAGGGTTTGAGGAGGAGTAAACCAAGGAGGTGTAGAGGCAAACCTAAGGTCGAATCCCCATTGAAGGTATGAAATTCTTAGCTCTAAATTCTGAGGTTTTGATTGATGTGCTGAAGTTTCTGAGTTTGAGGTTCAACCATGGTGGATTATGAGATTAGGGATGCATGTGATTGGGTTTTGTGTATTTGGGATGCTTGGGATGAGTGGATTATGTCAATAAGCTTGTTTTTAAGGTTGGTTGAGGATTGGAAAAGTTTTGGTAAGGGTTGGCTCGGGGAAATCGAAGGAAGGAAAAGTGCAGCATTGGCTGTCTGTGACTAACGCTACAGCGCTAGCCTTTGGGCGCTGTAGCGCTAGGCCATTTGTCCTAGGGAGATTTTTGGTTCTGCTTATTGCGCCCTCCTTAGAGCACTGTAGCGCTACCCTGATTCCAGAAAGGGGTTTTTGAGTTATTTTCAAGGGTTTTTGCCCGAGGATTTGGGGTTTGATTCCACCACCCCGTTTGGTGGAATTGGGGCTTCTCGAGGGCTCGGGATTGGTCCCGAGGTTAGTTTTTGGACTTGAGGTTTGGTGATGACATTGACCTATGGTTGTGACTAGGTGTACCCTAGGGCTCAAGGGGAATCGTGCTCAAGGATCAAAGTGAATAAAGCTAGCAAATTTAAAGGTAAGAAAACTGCACCCGGTTATATGTTTGTGATGGGACTAAGTGCTCCCAATATCTATATAATGTCATAGATGGTATTATGCCATGGGACATGTGATAAACGACCTAAGGGTGCTATATAAAATATTTGCGCACAGGGCGCGACTTGGCCACTGGTAGCCAAGGACAACTTTATATTCATTGAGCTCGGTTTAAGCGGGCCGGAGTCAGTGGGATAAACAGAGGGTGCAGCCTAAGGGCGCTAACCGTAGTTATCATTTGTAAATTGGTGATTGATATGAGTTGATATGTTTAGTATGCTGAATACTTGATTATCATGAATGCTTATGTGATATTGGATTGTCTATTGATTGCTTATGCTCTGTTATTGTGTTTTCTTGCTGGGCCTTGGCTCACAGGTGCTACGTGGTGCAGGTAAAGGCAAAGGCAAGTTGGACCAATCCTGAGGTGGAGGGCTGTGGGGGTGAATGTACATAGTCAGTTGTTCGGTCACCACGGCCGAGGAGTGGATCAGGACAGGGATTGCTTAACTGTCTATTTTGCCTTAGTATGGCTAATACTGTATCTCAATCTTGAACCTTTTGTAAATGGTTTTAATCTTATTATTTTTGGGATCCCGTGTAAAGAGAAGGTGTTTATTTATAAGAAATGCGACGTTTAAGACCATAATCTTTTAACCCTAGTTCCATTATAGTTTCAGTAGCACGTTTTCAACTAAATGACTTGATTAGCAAGTCTAGCACTTTTATAATCACACAGTGTAACAGTCTTGGCTATCCAGGGCGTTACACTGTGGATAAGAGTATACTAAATGAATTTTACCATGACTACCGGAGAAAAAGTTTTCTTTAAGTTGACTTTTGCTCTCTGCCACAAGTCGAGCCTTAAATGTCTTGACCTTTTCATCAGCTCCCCTATTCTTATTATAGATTCACTTACACCCCATGGGCCTAAAGTCCAATGATGCATCTACAAGATCGTAGAAAATATTAGGGACTTAGATTCAATTTCCTGGTACTTGGCTTCGAGGCAAAGACCCCTTTCAAACTTACCCATTGCATGTTTAAAGGCTAACGAATCATTGTTACTTGTGTCCCCAACTAGCTTGTGGGTTTTACTATCCATTTCATAGGTATCGGGTTCCAAGAAACCCTCCCACTATGACGAGGCACCGTAACTTTTTGACTTCGATTACTGGTTTCAAAATCTACCTTGTTTTCATTGACTTGCGTCGATGAGGATGGAAAAATAGTTTATCATTTTTCCATATAATATTATTTTGCTACGAGACTTGAGATTCATTATTTAGTCATTATTTAGAAATGTAGCATTTGTAGAGCCAAACACTTTCTTGTCTACTGGATTATAAAATAGACCACCCTCAGTACCTTTAGAATAGCCAACAAACAAGAAAACCTTAGTACGTTGTTCTAGCTTTCCTACCTTTTTCCTCAGGATATCTCCATATGAGTTATGGAAAGGAAGCAAACCCAACATAGGGTACTTCAAAGTGTGGGGGTGTCTTGCATATTGCAAGAAAAATGAACCTAATAGAACAAAGTTAGGTTCAAGAGCCACAAAGTGTGCTTTTGTTGGTTATGCCCATGATAGTAAAGCATATAGGCTATTAGACTTAGAGTCTAATGTTGTAATTGAATCTAGAGAAGTTGAATTATATGAGAACATGTTATGTGACAACAATTCTCAAGCTTCAACATCTCTAAAGGATAATTTTTTATACTAGAACAATTCTCAAGCTACTACATCCAAAAATTATTCTCAAGAGGAAAATTCTCAAAAGAATGTAAAGCAACCCATTGAACTTAGAAGAAGTCAAAAGCTTAGAAAGGAGAAAATTCCAGTATTAGATGAGATAGATTCTCAACGAATTTATTTCTACATGGTAGAAGGAAATAGAGAGGAAGTCATTAGGAAAATTTCTATTGTACTTCTTGTTGAGGATGATCCTAAGACTTATAGAGAAACTATGCAATCAAGAGATAGTTTATTTTGGAAAGAAGCCATCAATGATGAGATGGATTCCATTCTTTCCAATAACATTTGGGAATTGGTAGACCTCCCACTAGTGTCTAAGCCAATTGGGTGTAGGTGGTTATTTAGGAGAAAATACCACACTGACACCACTATCCAAATCTTTATAGCTAGATTAGTAGCTAAAGGGTTTAGGCAAAAATAAGGTATTGATTATTTCGATACCTATGCGCCTGTTGCAAGAACAACTTCTATAAGAATTTTGTTTGCTTTAGGTTCTATGCACATTTTGTATGTTCATCAAATGGATGTCAAAAAAATATTCCTTAATGGTGAACTCAATGAGGAGGTCTATATGGAACAACTCGAAGGGTTTCTCCTACACAGATATGAACATAAAGTATGTAGACTTGTAAAGAGGTTTTTATCATCAACATTTAAGATGAAAGATCGTGGAGAAGTTGACACCATACTTGGTATCATAGTAAGGAAACATAGTGGGGGTTTTGCGTTAGGGCAAGCCCACTATGTTGAGAAAGTATGGAACAAATTTAACCATCTCAAGGTTAAATATTCCAATACTCAATTCGATCATATTGTAGAACTAGAAAAGAATGAAGGAAGAGTGGTGGCTCAATTGGAATATGATAGTGCTATAGGGAGTCCTATGCACGCTGCCCAATGTACTAGACCTGATATAACATTTGCGGTAAGTAAACTCAGTAGGTTTACAAGTAATCCAAGTGTGGATCACTGGAAGGCTATTGGAAGAGTCCTAGGTTATCTCAAGAAAACCAAAGGACTAAGCCTTCACTACTTCAAATTTCCTTTAATCTTAGAAGGATATACAGATGCAAGTTGGATATCCAATCTTGGGGACAACTTGTCCACAACTGGTTGGGTATTTAGACTTGGTGGGGGTGCAATTTCTTGGGGTTCCAATAAACAAACCTGTATATCTCATTCCACTATGGAAGCAGAGTTTATAGCTCTAGCTGCTACCGACAAAGAGGTTGAATGATTAAGGGATCTATTGATAGAGATACTCCTAATGAAGGAGAATTTATCCACTATATCGATACATTGTGATATCCAAGCAACATTGGCTAGAGCATACAACGGAGTGTATAATGAGAAGTCTAGACATATTAGTCTAAGACATGGATTTGTAAGAATATTGATTCAAAGAGGAGTCATCTCAATATCTTATGTGAGAACAAGTGAAAAATTGGCGGATCTTTTCACTAAGCCACTAGCGAGAGATTTAGTGGCTACATCATCTCGAGGGATGAGACTTAAACTCTCTAAAGAGATTCACAATTGATGGTAACTGATCTTAACATTAGTTATTTAACTAGTGTTAGGTTCAATAGGTAACAACAAGTCAATCAAGTGAATATTAGTTGTATTCAAAACAAGTCCCCTCTGAGATGTTGAGTAATTGTGAGTTACCAAATTGAGGGTTAAAAGCGAGAGGTATTTTAATAGAATTCAGTCTTGTGAAGACAAGTATTTTTGGTAACAAAATACTGTAAGAGTTCTACCTATATGGGCCTAGGGGTGGTACCGCCTCTCATGAGAATTGGGAGTATTCTCAAGAATGTCCATGAATGGAATGTGCACATGGCCATTAACAGTGCAAAGCAAGACATAGAGGTCTCAAGTGAACATGGCAAAGGTGTGTGTGTTATCACCAATTTGTTATCATAGTAAAGTTCAAGTTGAAAAACACATTACTTTATGCACCAATGAAATGACTCTTATAAGAGAGAGTTATTATTTAATCAAGTGGGAGATTAATTAAAATATAATGTTGTATTTTAAAATATAATGTTGATTAATTAAATAAGTGTTATAATATATAACTATTAAATCTGGTAGGGGAATGTTATACTTTTTTATAATATAATGTAATATTATATTATTTTATAATATAATATTTTAGATTAAATAAACATGACAAAGAGTGTCACATATTGTAACATATAATAGACAGTTACAATATTTAGATATGAGTGAATATCCAAATATGTAACATATTTGATGTTACAAATTCAGTCACAAATTTGTAAGTCTCAAATATTGCACATTATTGTGTAGATTTGATGTTACACAATATTGAGATAAATTTCTTAAAGCCATATGTGAAATAACTGTTAGAGATATGATTTAAACTCTAATAATGTATTTTGGGGGTTACAAAATCATTTGGGAGTAGAATAGAACCGTTTGGAAAAACAGTACATTTTCATGTGCTAAAATTGGCCAGTGCCCGCGGCTACGAATGTTGGTGGCCACGGCTTGGGGAACAGAGACCAATGGTCACATCCATTGATACTCCTGGCCGCGACCACAGGTGCTGACTGGCCAAAAACTTCAGTTTTTCCAACCTTTTTTAACGACTCCAAAAACACAAATAATTCCAAAATCTCATTTTTAATTCCATAAATGTCCAATTAATCATTGGTAACAACCATGGGGGTTGGTGAAATTTGAAATTTAAAGGGTGTATCTAAACTTTATAAATAGGAGTCTATTGCCCACTTGTATGACACAAATTTTCTATCCATACGAGCACTTGGCTAGAAAACACCTAGAGGCTTGATTATTCCAGAAATCATTTCCAAAATCTATGAGAGATCCCTTAGTGTTTGAGTTAACATGAAATAAGCTTTTGGACAAAGGTTTCAAACCTTGTTCAAGTTGGTGATCCCCAACACTCTTCACTTTGGTAGTGTGAGTGAGAGTTGTTTGTTTTTGTTTCTTGTTCCTTTATTTTATTCAATTGCTTTTCAACTTCAAATTCCTCTTGTCTAATTTACTTGTATTTCTTGTTTAAGAGTTGTAATCTCTAATTTCTTTTGTTACAAACATTTTACTCTATTTGTATCTTTTGCTTAGAGTTATATTTCACCATTCTCTTCTTCTAATTATTTTCTTATTTATTTGCATTGTCAGTCATAGAGTTGTAACATTATTTAATCAATTTTGTTTATTTGTAATATTGTGTCTATAGTTGTAATATTTCTTACAAATTTCCATTGTACAACATATATTTTCCTAACATTTGCTTTAGACAATTCTCAAAGTTCAATTAAATGATCTTGGTTCTGATTATCTAAATATCCTCCACCCCTATTAGATCGCAAGATCTTTAACATTTTACCTAATTTTATTTTAAAGCCATAACAATGAATTCTTTGAACTTCTTAACAAATTCTCAAAATTCCTATGCTTTTGTTAGTTACATAAGTCTCTAGAGCAATCATCGATGAAGATGATGAAATACTCATAACCACCCTTCACTTGAACATTCGTTTGTGCTCAGACATTTCAACATACTACCCATAGTGGTTCTTTGGCCCTTTCTCCTATCACAGAGAATGGATGCTTTCTCATCATGCCCTGGAGACTAGATTCACAAACAGATAGGTCACCCTAGGTAAGTTCCATCAAAAGCCCAGTCTTTGTTAGTCTTTGAATCCTATCATATCAAATATGACCAAAGTGAAGATGCCAAAGGTACATCATTTCTAACGTTATTGACCTTTTGTCGTTTAACGGTCCTAGATTTAGCTATCTTAAACAACTCATTATTTAGAACATAGGGTTCATTTAGTTGTAATAGGTATAGCCCATTTTTCATACATCCACCCCACAACTCACATCCATTTAAAGAAATAAGATTTTATTACTTGTTAAAGTAACTACAAATTGTTGTTGATGTAATAAGAAAAAATGAAATTAAAATTTCCATTGAAAATCATAATAAATTAAACACTGTCTTAAAATAATATATTTATTTCCAAAATTCATTTAAGTTTATCCTTTTGCCTTGTTTGATACGAACAACCCCTGTTGGATTCCAAGCTTTAGCTTTTCATCTTTTGCGACTTTCCCAATACTAAAAAGTTGTAAAAAAAATACATGCATATGTGTTAGTAGATCATGATTCAATGATCTAAAACCGAAGAATCATCCTCTAAAAGCACATGCATCCAAGATAAATATCATTATTATCTTGGGTTCCATATACCTTGAGTACTGGGAAATCTTGTGCCAATTCTCAGTCCCCTTGCAGTTGGAAACACTCCATTTTTTGTGTACTTATAATTAGGCCTTGCTCCAAGATGATTTGCAGCATTTGGTGCCTTGCTAGTGGACTACTTGTTCTTTTCGTTTGAATTTCTTTCTCATTTTCTATTCGAAGAAGAAGCTTAAGGTAGCTCTCCTTGAGCTTGTTTAGTAGTATTAGCCTTCTATCCTTTGCTCGAACCACCATCAATGTAGAGTCCAAGAACTTTACTTAGCTAGTTAGATAGTAGTATAATAGTAATAGTAGTAGTATTTTTATGACTGTGGATTTTGGTTCAGATCGGGATTTAATTGGACACTCATAGTAACACTTGTAGATTTTCTAAGTTTAACCTATAGTTTAAGAATATTAATTTTAACCTAAGGTTTGATTAATATGACTGATATTGATGGTGATATTTATTATATTATAAGGTTTAGATAAACCTAATAAGATAGTAACACTTGTCATATGCATGATTATTAAGGAATTATTAATTTAATGATAAAATAAGGGAAATATAAGACTTAGTCTTCACCAAAATCTGATAGGTGCATGATATTTGTCACAATTTTATTTATTTGTGGATTAGGTTGTAAATAGATTTTTTGTAACTTTAGAGTACTGTAACTTCCGACCTGTTTTTGACCTAGTTATGTTATGAATTTCGAAAAATAGTATTTCTAGAAAGTTGTAAATAATTTAATTATATTTCTAACGGTATAAAGAAAGTCCAAATCAGAGTTCTATAGCTCAAGATATGTTGATTTTACTGAAGAGGAGTTTAGAGTGACGAGATTTAGGGAGTTAGAAGTTAGGATTCTATTTGTTTTTATTATTTTAAAAATCAAGCTTTGAATCCTTAAATCTCTCTGAAAAATTTGACCAATTCCTAAGCCTTTGGCTGAAGGATATTAAAATATTTTCAATTAAATTTATTATTTTTATTCAAAGCCAAAAAGAAGATTTTAATTCCTAGAACTCTATAAATAGGACCTAGCACCAAGACTTTTCATTCATTCTTCAAGCATTGATCCGAGCCTTCCATGTGCTAGTGAGACTATAGAGTGA
Source organism: Humulus lupulus (assembly GCF_963169125.1). Classification (NCBI taxonomy): domain Eukaryota; kingdom Viridiplantae; phylum Streptophyta; class Magnoliopsida; order Rosales; family Cannabaceae; genus Humulus; species Humulus lupulus. The sequence continues at coordinate 39,568,679 of NC_084798.1, forward strand.
TAAACACTTGGATTGGGGTTATAATCTTAATAAACACTTGGGAAGTAAGGTTATAGTGTATTTCGGTTTTGAGGTATAGTTCGGTCATAGAAGCATTCAAGGTATTCCTAATTCTAGTTCCTTTCTGTATTGATTCTTATAGTTTTTCTCTACTCAAATCCTAACTCAGTCTTTTCTATTCTTAGGCATCTAAGTTCTTCGAACTTAAGGTTTTCATTGGTAAGTATCGTTTCGATGGTGTAGTTTATTCTTTCCATCTATTTTCTTTAGTATACTCACTTCTATATTATGGTTTTTAGGAGTGTTCCAAAATCCCTACTTTGTTCTCATCATCCCGGTATATTGGTAAGGAAAATAGGATAAGATTTTATATGTTATATGATATGTGATATGTTATCTTATGTTATGTTGTGTTATGAAATGTTATATTGTGTATGTTTGTAGACTTGGGCATATGACTTGTACACTAACAAGCCCCAATAAATTTATGGGCATATGACTTGCTTAGCTAGCAAGCCCCACAAATCTAATGGGCATATGACTTGTTTAGTTATGGGATCCCAAGTAATAATGGCCATTATAGTATGTGTGACATATGTTTATGATATGTTTTATTATATGCTACGTTATGAATTTTATGAATATGAGTTATGTGTTAGGTTTTCCTTGCTGGGCATTAGGCTCATTCCTTTATTTTTTTTAGTGTGATGCAGGAAACTAGATACGGAGGCGGAAGGATTCTTGGAAGCTTGGCATGTGTGTTGAGTGGGATTGCCCAAAAGTGTGTTTTTGTGATGGAAACTCAACTCTAAGGGCCTAGGATCGATCCTACTACTTAGTTGAGTGGGATTTGATGTTCCGGAGGCTTGGGTTGGGTTTGGAAGTATTTAATTACTCATTTTGATGAGGTTTTATATTTGGCTATGACTAGGTGACCGCTAATGGCTTAAAGGTTGATCGTTCTCGAGGGTCGTTCTTTTAATTGTTCTAGCTCGAATCTGAGGTAAGAAAACTGCACCCTGTGTATATGAGACATGCATGGTTATTATTGATGCATGTCGGTTGATTATTATGTTGACATGCATGGTTATTATGATGCATGTTGGTTGATTAATAAGTATGACATGTGTGGTTATTATCGATGCATGTCGGTTGATTATTATGTATGACATGCATGGCTATTCTTGATGCATGTTGGTTGACTATTAAACGTGACATGCATGGCTGTTATTGGTTCATGTTGGATTGCTGGACATATTGCATATGATGCATGAGAAACATGTGATTGGGACATGCTTTATATACTGAGTATGATATCCTTTAGAGCTTGAGCCTCTGTGTTTATGCATGGTCCTAATTGTACTAATACCTATTTAGGAAGCATTCTGAGTACCTTGTTTATGGTTATGGAACATGTGATTTATGATTGGCGGCATGACTTACTTGTGTATGACACTGACTAGTCAGGGACTGACTCTAAAGTCGAGAATCATGCATTGAATGGCTCTATGGCATTAATGCTAGACCGACTCTAAGGTCGATGAATCATGCATTGAATGACTCTATGGCATTAATGCTGGACCGACTCTAAAGTCGAGAATTGTGCATTGAGTGGCTCTAAGGCACTAATGCTAGACCGACCCTAAAGTCGATGATCACGTATCGAATAGCTCCATGTTATTAATGCGGGATCGACCCTAAGGTCGAAGAACTTATAAGCGCTTGCCTGGTCTACGACCAGATGACTATAGCCAAGGTATATGACCCCGGTGACCGTTTGTCACATGGCTAAGGGACGTTGTCCATAGTTTCGACTCTAGAGTCGTGAGGAAGGTTATGTTGGTGACTAATCATCTTGCACCTGTCCTAATCAAACTTAAGAAAGAATCACTTACCGGTTAAGCCCTGGTGACCCTATCGTCACATGGCTAGAAGGAGCGATGCTCATTATTGTCACTTTTGGCTATTGTCACCTATTTGCTTGGACTGATAGTCCTGAACGGTTATTATGACTGTTGTTGATATTATATCATGTTTTATTGTGTTTTCTTGCTGGGCTTTGACTCATGGGTGCTACGTGGTGCAGGTAAAGGCAAGAGGAAGCTGGACCATCCTTGAGTTGGAGAGCTTAGGTGATGACGTGTACATATGCAGCTGCTCGTCCGCCACGGCCGAGGTTTAAAGTGGAACTAGGGTTGAACCCTGTTTTGCTGCTTAGAACGGCCTGTTGTAAATATTTTCTGTAATAGACTCTGAAATTATATTTTCGGGTTCCCAATGTATATGTTAAACATTCTAGTGAAACGTTACATCTTAACCAAAGTTTTTAATCCCTAAACCACTAATCATACTTAGTTCACGATTTTGGCCAAATGACTCGATTAGCGAGTTTAGCACTGTTTACAAGGCACACCGTAACGGTCCCTGGAGATTGGGGCGTTACACCCACGTGCATAAAGGCACATGATAATGCTTTGTCACAAGATAAGCATAAGACGTAGTGAGACTTGTTATAATTTCTTCATGAAGAAAACACGAAATCCGAAAAAACCTCTCAGGTAAAATAAGTCAAGCAACATTACAACCAAATCAAAGGAAAAATAGAGAAGCTGCCCACACATGGGACCAAAAGATGGGGCAGGAGAAAACTTGTTGGTTTCCCGTCGCGAGCAATCCATTCGGCAACCTCACGGTCACCGAATGAGGAGAAGTCAAGGCCAAGATTTTGTTCCATATAAGAACTTTAGCTTCCGCTCTTTTCTTACTCTTAGACAGAGATGAAATCTACTCTATAATCGCTCTTATGTTGTGTATGGCCTTAATAGACTGTTTCTCAAATCCCAGAATCTTTGCAATAAATCAATCATTCTCTGCCCTGGCCAAAGGTAGATCTTTTGTCAACGTCACTTATACGTCAAGGGTAACAATCGACGGGCACGTACTGATAGACTTCTTGGTCCAGTCGACCTGTTGGTAAAATAGAAGAAGCCAACAAGACGAAGGGGCCACAAGAAAGAATGGATAAATCACTCTTCACTCTGAAATCTAACAAGTGCTAGATATGCGCAAAGCACCCAGGGTAACAGCTTAAGAGCACCGCCCGAGAGCAAACCCTATCTGAACGACACTTATTTGCCTCTTCGGGTAGAGTGCCTCAAGCTTCTTCCTGCGGCCTGACATTTGTACAACAACGACACCCTTGGGGTCTATATCAAAGAATGATTGGCGTTAATTAAGCTTCAAAGGAGTCCTAAGGATAGCCACTCATGAAATATGTTTTTCCATATCTTGTAAATGGAGAAAAGCACTTGCACCATGAATGTAAAAAAGATGGCACAAAAAAAAAGAGAAAAAGAAATAGAAGAGTCTACAAGAACGCCTAAAGGCCTCCCTATAGACTAGGGGGAATGTGTGGATGCCAAAAATCCACCAAGGAAAAAAGGTTTGGTCCCTTATTGAAGTAAACAGCTAAGGGGCACTGAAGGCGTCAAATACATGATATAGGCAGATGGTTATTACGTGCCACCAAGAGGCCACAAATTTGTGAGGCCCCAAGCCTCAAGAAGTCATTCCATGCCAATGGGAGGCAAGAATTCCACACCAATAAGAGACCATATGAATGTGGGAAAATCACTAAAGGTGCAAGGCACCCGGGAAGGAGGCCTGCTTTATGCCAACATGTTTCATGTCTTCTACGAGTTATATCCCTTGCGTTGAGGAAGACTAGCATCTGAGGGTGAAGGCCTCACTATGCGAGGCCCAGCTTAACTATGCCTCGTGCCCTTGAAGACATCATACGTGGCCCTAGGGCCTCACCATGTTGCTTCGGATTCTGCGATTCCGGCCATGCGCGAAACTATTTGTTGAAGACACTTCGCCTATGCACGAAGCCAAGGATCTCGTTGTGAAGGCCTCATTTCCTTGAAGCCCCACATAGTGAGGGAGAGCCTCGTATAGCGAGGCTGGGGTCTCCTATTGAAGGATTTGTAGAGCCTCACACACCCTTCGTGTAGTGTCTCAGAATTTTACTTAGCAAGACAGTAGTAATAGTAGCTAGTATTAGCTTGTAGTATGTTAGTTTATGTGGATATTGGTTCAAGCCGAGACTTAGTTGGAAACTTATAAAAACAATTATGGATTTTATAATTTTAACCTATAGTTTAGAAATATTAATTATAATATAAGGTTTGATTAATATAGCTGGTCCTAGAAATATTATTTATTATAACCTAAGGTTTAGATAGAATGAATAAGAACGTGACACTTGTCACAAGAATTTTTATTAAGGATTTAAGCATTTTGGATGAATAATTTAATAAAGGATAAATCTAGAAGCTCTAGAACCTTCCAGCAATTGTTAGGATCACATTTTACTCAGTCAAAGTTGTTTAAATAAATTCAAAATAAGCTGAAAGAGTGCAAAAATGTGTTTGATATATTAACGTATGCCGATATATCGTAGCTATAGGGGCTGATATATCGCCTATGGATGATACAGAAAACATGTCGACTTCGGACGAACAAAATGACTGAGGCTCGAGAATATGGGGGACGCGATATATCGCCTATAGGGGCGATATATCGCCTCCACACACATATTTTGAAAGTCCGCAAAATCTGAGCTAGAAACAGCCCTTAACTACTTGGACTTGCTCTTGAACAGTTTTGACCGAGTTCTGGGCATCTGTTGAAACTAAAATTCAAATCTTTTCAATTTATTATTCTTTTTAAAAGGGGTTAGTTTCACCCCTTGAACTCTGTAAATAGGACCTAGTACTCAGCCATTTCACTCATCATTCAAGCATTCTTCAGAGCCTCCAAGCTGCTAAGGTTACTCTAGAGAGAAAACACTTGGGTTTTGGGATAAAAGATTTTCCAATCTAATCTTTTCTAAGCACTTGGGAAGTAAGATAGAGTGTTATTTTGGTATCGAGGTGTAGATCAAAGTTCTAGATCATCCAAGGTATTCTTATCCTCAAGTTTAATTCTTCACAGTTCTTTAGTTTTCTTTTATTTTCTTTCAGATCCTAACTCATTGTTATGATTCTTGGTTAGGTGCTTAAGTTCCTTGAAACTTAAGGTTTTCAGTAAATTTCTACTTTGATGGTTTAGTTCTCTTTTTCATCTCCTTTTCTTTAGAAACTCATGGTTTTTACAGTAGGTTTTAGGAGTGTTCCAATCCCGTTCTTGTCTCCATATCCTGATTTTTGGTAAGGAAAATAGGTTAGATTATATGTGTTTATATGATATGTTATGAAATGTTTATATGCTATAATATGTGCTATGTATAAATATGTTTTGTAGTCACTTGGGGCTTATAGTTGCTTAGATAGCAAACCCCAAGATTTTTTTTATCATTTTCGTGGTTTAGAGTTATGATTTATCCTACCTCGATTAGTAGACAGAGGACCTAGACGTGTTATCATATACTATTTTGTGATCTAACCTACCTCAATTAGTAGACTGAGGACCTAGATGGTTTATCACATACCACATTAATGAGTTAATGGCAATTAATATTGTAGTCCTATATGATATACGTTTTTACGTCATATGTTTTATAGTATATGCTTTATGATATAGTCTTATGTTTTATGATTTACGATATATGTTTTTAGTAGATTTTCCTTGCTGGGCATTAGGCTCATTCCTTTTATTTTAGATGGTGTAGGAAATTAAACTTGGAAGGTGGGACAGATTCATGGCAGCTTGGCATGTGTATTAAGGATGGATTGATTGAATGGACTGATGGAAGATCGAGGATGAAGTTATTTCAAGTCTTTTTAATTTATGTTCTTATGTATTTCCGCACTTAGTTTTTTTAAACGATTGATTAAAGTTTATGTTTCTATGTTTTATGTACTAAACAATGGGTACCCATACCTTATTTTGTATTTCATAAAATATTTTGGGTTTTAAATAAAGTTATGTTATTTCTTATGTATGTATTCCAAAATAGTAGCTATGTTTAGTAGTTTTTAATGGTCTGAGGTCTAGAATTAGTCGGGGCATTACACCTCACGATGTCCGAGTGCCTCGCACCGAGAGGCTTAACATAGTGCAGCCAGCCAAGCCTCACGCACCCCTCGCGACACTAAGGGCCTTGCACCGAGAGGCTTCACATGGTGCAGCCAGCCAAGCCACGTGCACTCCTTGTGACACCATGGGCCTCGCACCGAGAGGCTTCACATGGTGCAGCCAGCCAAGCCTCGCGTACCCCTTTCGCGACACCAAGGGCCTCACACCGAGAGGCTTCACATGATGCAGCAAGCCAAGCCTAGTGCACCCCTCATGACACCAAGTGCCTCGCCGTATTACGCATATTGTGGTGACACCCCCCATGAGCAAAAGATACTTCGCCTATATGAAAAATATGCAAAGGGCCTTGTTGCCATGGTGCCAGGGCATGGAGGAAGGCCACACATAATGAGGGCTTCATTGCCTCATTACATACCATATGTCCCAAACCTCCCATGTAGAGAAGGAGAACTAGTATGTGTTTCCAACACTTAGCAAAATATTAGAAGGTGATGAGAGAAGATATATTTTGGAAATGGGAGAAGGACCTTCAAGTACGGGGGATGTGAATAGGTACGAGGTGTATGACCTTGAGGTAGAAAAGGGCGTGAATCTGACATCAGTGCCTGACAAGTAGTGGTGGTACGAATCAATACAAGAGATGGCGACATGACCTGTATACCTCTGACCCTGTACCGACAACCAACACCACCATCCTCTGCTCCTCTACATCACGACCCACTATTATGACAAGGTACCAACATACGAACTTGTCCCTTAGGACCACCTTGTATCAAAGGCCATTAGAGCCAATATATAAATTGGCTTCAACCCCTCAAATGAAGGGGTTGGAAAATTCATTGTATATTCAGGCTATTAAGCAATATACGAATGTTCACTCCATTGTTGATCTGCACTTATTTTTCTTCAAGTCCATTCTAAGTTCATATTTAGTTATCTTCTTACTAAGCTTTGAGTTTTCCGACCTAACATCATTGACGAGTTCTCACCGTCAACATGATGTTCTATTGATTCTTCTTCTTTATTCTAATCTATATAATGTTTGCCTAATGTTGATAAATACTTTATCAATATTTTCTTGATTTATGATTTTGATTCAAAATTCAAAAGATGCGAATTGAATATGTTATCGTTGTCTATAAATAGGTTACATATTGGACAAGAGTATCTGTATGACTTGTGTAGCAATTAGGTTACCATTCTTAATGCCTGCTATGTGTTTAAGTTTATCACAGGGATGTAGAAAACTTGCATATAGGTTAAGATCTTGAAAAAGAATAGGAATTGATTTTCGTTAACCTGCTATTAGAATAGGAAGAAGAGATTTAAAATTGATTAGTGAAATTAATAGAATGAAAAGTTAATGAAGTTCATACCCTAGGTTTTTAATTATTGAATCAATCTTTATTATTGCAAAATTTATTTCAATATTAAGTCTTAGTTTAAAAATCACTCTATTTTCGACAGCCAAATAGATATTTAAATGAAATTATTGGTAATTGGTTTATAGTCCTTGTGGGAACGATACTTTCCTTACTTGCACATCATATTTTCGATATCAAGTTTTTGGCGTCGTTGCCAGGGACTATTTAATCAGTATCAAATATAATTGATTCTTGATTCTAATTTGGTTTTTATATTTTATTTTCAGTTTTTTTTTCCTTTTTCCTTTTATGTTTGTTTTTCTTTGTTTGTTTTTTGTCTTGCAAGGAACTTGAGATCTCTCATATGCATGTCCAGATGAATTTTGTTCACAACGACTTGGAGCCTTTATACAATGCATGGTGGAGATACAAATCTTTGCTAATGAGGTTCCCATACCATGATTTGTTCAAAGAGTGTCAATTAGAAGTCTTCCTCAATGGGTTGAATGTCGAAGCAAGAGAATGGGTAGAAAGAGGAGATGTGTTATCCTAAAAATTGGCATATCTAACATGGCACTAAATTGGACATGTGGAGCGGACTAGGCAGATCCCCCGACAAGTTGGTCGGTGTATACCTGCAGGGAATACGAACAAGTTATCGCTTGGCATGCTATAGGCTCACCTGCTCGGCAGGATGCTCAGATACTTGCTGGTCGGTATGACGAGCAGATATACATGCTTGGATGAAAGTCATTACACTCTTCGCTGAAACTCTGGGAAAATCGCCCAACCACCTGCAAAGAGTGCCTAATAGCCCTAAAAACTTGGTCAAGGCTCCTGAAGAATAGGAAAGCAACTACCTACAAGAATATTGGGATTTTTCCCATCAATTACACTCAAGCGCAACCCCTGGGCGACAAGATCAATATAAATACAAACCCTCAACCATAGTGGAGGGGATTCAGAAAAATAACCTACCAACCAACTGTTAGGAAAAATTAGACGGCCTCAATGGAAATTTATAATAATATTACAACTCTAGGCAATATATTACAAATAAATATTGATTGATTGAATAAGGTTACAGCTTTATAACTGAAAATAAAAATAAACTAAAGAACAAGAAGAAGAGTAGAAGAATAGAATAGTGAAAATACAACTCAAAGCAAAATGTTACAAGTAAAGTAAAATGTTTGAAATAAAGAAAAGAAGATTACAACTCAAAACAAGAAATACAAATAAACAAAAGAGAAGAATATGAAGATGAATAGAAATAGAATAGAAAGAAAGAACAAACAAATTAAATAGAAGCAACTCTCACTCACACTACAAAAGGGAAGAGTGTTGGAGATCACCAACTTGAACAAGGTTTGAAACCTTTGTCCAAAAGCTTATTTCCCCCTATCTCAAGCACTAAGGGATCTCTCAAAGATTATAGGAAATGCTTTCTGGAATTATCAAGCCTCAAGGTGTTTCTAGCGAAGTTCTCTAATGGATAGAAAAAGTTGTAACTTACAAGTGAACTATAGGCTCCTATTTATAGAGTTTAGAGACACCCTTTGAATTTCAAATTCCACCAACCCCCATGGTTGTTACCAATTTTTAATTGGATAAATATGGAATTAAAAAAGAGATTTGGGAGTTATCTGGGTTTTTTGAGCCGTTCAACAAAGATTGAAAAAAACTAAAAAATTGGTCTGTTTTTGGCCTGTGGTCGCGACCAGAGACATTAGTGGTCGCGGCCACTGGTCTCTGTCCCACAAGCCGCAGCCACCAACATTCAGTGGCCGCGGCCACCGACCAATTTCAGCACTTAAAAATGTGTTGTTTTTCCAAACGGTCCCAAACCCTCCCAAATGATTTTGTAACTCCCAAAACACGTTATTGGGGTTAAAATCATATCTCTAACAACCATTTCACATATGGCTTTATGAAATTCATCTCAATATTGTGTAACAACAAATTTACACAATAAAGTGTAATATTTGGAAGTTACAAATTTGTAACACCAAATATGTTACATTATATGGATATATCTCATATATCTAAATATTGTAACTCTCTATTATATGTTACAATATGTGACACTCTTTGTCACATTTATTTAATCTAAAAGATTATATTATAATAAAATATAACATTCCCCCACTAGATTAAACAGTTATCTATTGTAACACTTATTTCATCAATCATTATATTTTGAAATATAACATATCCCCCACTTGATTAAATAAGAACTCTCTCTTATAGGAGTCATTGCATTAGTGCATAAAGCAAAGTGTTTTTCAACTTGAACTTTACTATAGTGTAATTATCACAAAATTTGTCGAAAATTTGGTTGCACTAGGCATTGAACCGTCTTCCATGATAACAAATCGGTGATAACACACACACCTTTGCGATGTTCACTTAAGACCTCTATGTCTTCCTTTGCACCATTAATCGCCATGTCCACTTTCCATTCATAGACGTTCTTGACAATACTCCCAATTCTCATGAGAGGCGACACCACCCCTAGGTCCATATAGGTAGAATTCTTACAGTATTTTTTTACCAAAAAATACTTGTCTTTGAAAGACTAAATTCTATTAAAAAACCTTTCGGTTTTAACCTTCCACTTGGTAACACGCAAGTACTCAATATCCCAGATGGGACTTGTTTTGAGTACAACTAATATTCACTTGATCGACTTGTTGTTACCTATTGAACTTAACACTAGTTGAATAACTAGTGTTAAGATAGGTAACCATCAATCGTGAATCTCTTTAGGGAGTTTAAGTCCCATCCCTCGTGATGATGCAGCCACTAAATCCCTCGTTAGTTGGTTAGTGAAAGGATCCGCCAGATTTTCACTTGTTCTCACATAGGATATTGAGATGACTCCTCTTTGAATTAATTCTCTTACATATCTATGTCTTAGACTAATATGTCTAGACTTCCCTTTATACACTCCACTGTATGCTCTAGCCAATGTCGCTTGGCTATCACAATGTATCGATATAGTAGATACATTCTCTTTGATTAGGGGAATCTCTATCAACAGATCCCTTAACCATTCGGCCTCTTTGCCGGTGGCAGCTAGAGCTATGAACTCTGCTTCCATAGTGGAATTAGATATACAGGTTTGTTTTTTGGAACCCCAAGAAATTGCACCTCCACCAAGTGTAAATACCCAACCAGTTGCGGACAAGTTGTCCCCAAGATTGGATATCCAACTTGCATCTTTATATCCTTCTAAAATTGAAGGAAATTTGGAGTAGTGAAGGCTTAGTCCTTTGGCTTTCTTGAGATAACCTAGGACTCTTCCAATTGACTTCCAGTGATCCACACTTGGATTACATGTAAACCTACTAAGTTTACTTATCGGAAATGCTATATCAGGTCTAGTACATTGGGTAGCGTACATTAGACTCCCTATAGCACTAGCGTACTCCAATTGAGCCGCCGCTCTTCCTTCATTCTTCTCTAGTTTTACACTGTGATCGAATGGAGTATTGGCATCTTTAACCTTGTGATGGTTAAATTTGTTCAATACTTTCTCTACATAGTGGGCTTTCCCTAACACAAAACCCCCACTATGTTTCTTTACTTTGATACCAAGTATGGTATCAACTTCTCCCAGATCTTTCACCTTGAAGGTTGATGATAGAAACCTCTTCGTTTCTTCTATCCCTTTCATGCTATTACTTAGAATAAGCATGTCATCCACATATAAGCAAACAATGATCACATATCCCTTACAGATTTTGGAATACAAACACTTGTCTCCATTGTTATGTCTAAATCCATTAGACATGATGGCTTCATCAAATTTCTCATGGCATTGCTTACAAGTCTACAAACTTTATGTTCATATTTTGGTAGGACAAACCCTTCGGGTTGTTCCATATAGACCTCCTCATTGAGGTCACCATTAAGGAATACCGTTTTGACATCCATTTGATGAAAATACAAGTTGTGTATAGAAGCTAAAGCGAACAAAATTCTTATAGAAGTTGTTCTTGCAACAGGCGAGTAATTATCGAAATAATCGATAGCCTCCTTTTGCCTAAACCCTTTAGCTACTTATCTAGCCTTAAAGGTTTGGATAGTGCCGTCAGTGTGGTATTTTCTCCTAAATACCCACTTACACCCAATTGGCTTAGACTCTGATGGGAGGTCTACCAATTCCTAAGTGTTATTGGAAAGAATGGAATCCATCTCATCATTGATGGCTTCTTTCCAAAATGCACTATCTCTTTATTGCATAGCTTCTCTATAAGTCTTAGGATCATCCTCAACGAGAAGTACAATAGGAATTTTCCTAATAACTTCCTCTCTATTTCCTTCTACCATGTAGAACAAAATTCGTTGAGAATCTTTCTCATCCACTACTAGACTTTTATGATTTTTACGCCTTTGACTTATTCTAGGTTCAAAGGGTTTCTTTACATCCTTTTGAGAATTCTCCTCTTGAGAATCAACTTTGGATGTAGAAGCTTGAGAATTGTTCTCATATAACAAATTATCCTTTAGAGATGTTGAAGCTTGAGAATTGTTGTCACATTACATATTCTCAAAAAATTCAACTTCTCTAGATTCAATCACAATATTAGACTCTAAGTCTAGTAGCCTATAAGCTTTACTATTGTTGTCATAACAAAAAAAAAAAAAGCACACTTTATGGCTCTTGAACCTAAGTTTGTTCTATTAGGTTCGTTTTTCTTGCAATATGCAAGACACCCCCACACTTTGAAGTGCCCTAAGTTGGGTTTTCTTCCTTTCCATAACTCATGGAGATTTCTCATTTTTCTTCATTGGTATTCTATTAAGAATGTGACAAGCGGTTAAAAGCGCTTCACCCCATAAGTTGAAATTCAACTTAGAAAATACCAACATAGAATTTATCATCTCTAGATAAGTCTTATTTTTCCTTTCGGCAAAACCAATTTGTTGTGGTGTATAAGGTGCAGTGCACTCATGAATTATACCATTTTCTTCACAAAATGTATTGAATTCGTTAGAGAAGTACTCTCCTCCTCTATCACTTCTTAGCACCTTAATCTTTTTACTTAGTTGATTTTCAACTTCTAATTTATACAATTTAAAAGCATCAAAAGTTTCATCTTTATGCTTTAAAAGAAACACATAGGTATACTACTAAAAGCATCTATAAAAGTAAGAAAATACCTTTCACCACCTCTAGTTAAAACACCATTTAATTCATAAAGATCACTATGGATTAAATCTAGTAAATTGGATGATCTTTCTACACTAGGAAATGGTTTCTTAATCATTTTTGCCTTAACACATGTTTCACATTTTCCATAGTTTTTAATATTGCATGCAATCATACCACATTTTACTAATCTTTTCATGGTTGAAAAACCTATATGCGATAGTCTAAGATGCCACAAAAATAAATAATCATACTCAACAATATAGGTGAAATTAGCATTTTTATTGATAACATTGAAAGTTACATCATTGGTGCACAATTTAACCATTCCCTCACAAGAGTACCCTTTTCCCAAGAATACATTTGATTTGGTAATTATAAGTTTATCAGACTCAAAAACGGCTTTAATGTAAGTTTTTACTCATTTCGGGAACATAAAGTACATTCACTAATGTAACTTTCTTGCCGGAGGTGAAGTAGACTTCAATAGTACCTTTGCCAAGTACCTTGGATTTGCCCTCATTGCCCATTTGTATCTCATGGTTGCCCTTTGACTCTTCAAAGGTCTTGAACAATGATTTTTCATAGGTGACATGGATGGTGGCACATGTATCATACCTCCACCCTTTCACATTGCCTTGGACCGCATTCACCTCACTAAGGGTAGCAACTATGTTTTCCTCTTGAGTTGCGTTCACCATAGGTCCTTGTTGGTCTTTTCTATGCCTACATTCTCTAGCATAGTGACCCTTTTTCCCACACATGAAGCAAGGACCTTAGTTGATCTTAAACTTGTTTGGGTTGGTTTTTGGATCCAAAGGTTTCTCGTTACCCTTTTCCCTTTGTTTTTGGGATGTTTTGGTTGTGACACCGCATTTGCATTGGAAGTCTCTCCATTAGACCCCTCCACAAGTTTATCTCTACATATCGATTCCTCTTCAATTCGAATATGCTTTTGGATCTCCTCCAAAGAATAATCCTCATTTTTATGAAGGATTCTTTTCCTATAGCTCTTCTAAGTTGGTGGTAATTTAGCCACAATAGCACCAACTTGAAAGGCCTCAGGAAGCTAAATCTTTAAAACTTTCAATTTGTTAACAATTATTTGCAATTCATGAATTTGAGGAAGAATAGGTTTATCACCAAAAAATTTGAAATCGATGTATTGAGATATCAAAAAAAATTTGGCGCCTTCCTCTTCTGCCTGGAATTTTTTCTCAAGTGCTTCTCATATCTCCTTTGCCGATTTGGTCTCGGTGTATAGGTCATACAGTCTATCAGACAGAGCGTTGAGGATATGACTCCGACAAAGGAGATTGACCTCCTCCCTCTTCCTTCTTTTCTCCACCTCCTCGCGAGTGTCCTTGTCAGATGGTGTTGGGAGAGGTTCTAGAGTGGATTCTAGAATTTACGCTATTTTGAAAGTGGTCAAAAGGAATCTCACCTTGTCTTGCCACCTAGTGAAATTGGATCCATCAAACCTATCCAACCTCACTAGGTCTTGATTCATTATCTTGATGGTCTCACCTTCCACTGAAACAAACAAGGGGTAAGCTTTTGAATGTTAAGAAAAATTAGATTGCCTCAATGGAAATTGATAATAATCACTACTACAAAAACACCTTTTTAGGACACATTTTTAGGACACTCATATAAATGCGAGTCCTAAAAAAGTCTCCTGGACCTTTTAGGACTCACATTGCGAGTCCTTATAGAATTTGTTTTAGGACTCGCGGAGCGAGTCCTAAAAACTATGTGTGTCCTAAAAGTTTGAGTTTTTTTTTAAACAAACACCTCCTGGACTTTTTAGGACTCGCATTGCGAGTCCTACAAACTTATGTATATCATAAAATTTTGAATTTTAAAAAGCTGGAGATTTTTAGGACTCGCGTTGCGAGTCCTAAAAGAATGTTTTTAGGACTCGCATTCCGAGTCCTAAAAACATTATTCGCGAGTCCTAAAAACTTATGTGTATCATAAAATTTTGAATTTTGAAAATTTTCGAATTCCCACTAATTTTTTGAAGTGTTCTCATTTAATTAATTATTTATTAGGAAATAATTAATAAGAAATAATTATTATGTGTTGGGAAATAATATTTAACAATATATATTTTTTTTTACATTTCATTTTTATATTTTAAATGTTTTATCATATACATAATACCTAATCCTAATAACCTAATAGAACTCAGCCGCCTCCTTCTTTCATCTTCTTCTTCTTCAACATAAACAACTCAGCCGCCTCCTTCCTCCTTCTTCTTCTTCTTCTTCTTCTTCTTCTTCAACAGAAAGAACTCAGCCCTTAGCCACTCATCATCAATAGTTGCAGACGACGACCGACGGTGGCGCAAATCTTCGGGCTGGGTGGTTCTCGGCGATGGCGGCGGATTCAAGCGACGCAGGGGCATGAAATTTCGGGCTGGGTGGTTCAAAGCAACAACTACGGCTTCGAGCGACGCAGGGGCGACGACTTCAAGCTTCGGCCGACGCATGCTCGGTCTAGGTGGTTCTTCTCGCCGACGACTTCGGGCGACGTTGGGGCTCATCGGTGCAAGGCTTCTGGCTGGGGCTCGATGTCGACGGCGACTGGTGGTTCTCGGCGCCTCCGTCCACCACGGTAGTTGTTTCTGAATGTTATATATATATTGATTTAATATTTATTTAATATATAAATGTTATTTTTGAATTATATATATATTGATTTGAATATTATTAGAGTATATATATATATTGTTAGAGTATACTGTTATGTTATTAGTTGGTAATGCTGTTCAGTTAGTTACGTAAAGGTCTTAGTCTTGTATAAATACATTTTCAGTGTAACAGAGTAAGGCAATAATACAGAATAATCATTTTCATTCAACTTCTTCTTTGGACTTTACACCTACACCAACATCAAATGATAAATCAGAAGAAGAAGAAGAAGATACAGTACAGAGGGGAAGAGGTCCATAATTCAGATAGTGAGGAGATGAGGGAGAAAGATACAACTGAGGTGAGGAGGTCAAGAAAAAGGGCAAATCTGTGTAGACGTGTTGTTTCAAAAGTTTGAGCGAGCATACTGTACAGACATGTTGTTTCTTTGACCGCTACAATTAGATTGACTATTATATGTACTCTAAAGTTCTAAACAACTCAATTTGATTGTTTATGTAGATTTAATTATATAAAATTGTTGTTTATCTTTAGAATTAATTAGAATGGCTGTTAATTGTTGTGTCTATTTTGTTATTTTAATTTATAAGTTTTCATAATTGTATATAAATGTTTAATTTAAAAAGTTATTTTTAATTTAAAATAAAAATAAATTATTTTTAAAAAATTAAAAATAAAATTTTTCAGGACTAGCAATGCGAGTCCTAAAAACATTAATTTAGGACTCGCAATGAGAGTCCTAAAAAATTACTTAAAGGCACTCAACCAGATTTTTTAGGACTTGCATTGTGAGTCCTAAAAGAATGTTTTTAGGACTCGCATATTCTTTTAGGACTCGCAATGCAAGTCCTAAAAAACCTTAGTTTTTAAGGCTCTCAAATAGAAGACTCGCGGGGCGCGAGTCCTAAAAAACCTTTTTTGTAGTAGTGAATATTACAACTCTAGACAATATATTACAAATAAATATTGATTGATTGAATAAGGTTACAACTCTATAACTAAAAATACAAATAAACTAAGAACAAGAAGAAGAGAAGAAGAATAGAATAGTGAAAATACAACTCAAAGAAAAATGTTACAAGTAAAGTAAAATGTTTGAAAAAAAGAAAAGAGGATTACAACTCAAAATAAGAAATACAAATAAACAAAAGAGAAGAATATGAAGATGAAGAGAAATAGAATAGAAAGAAAGAACAAACAAATTAAATAGAAGCAACTCTCACTCACACTACCAAAGTGAAGAGTGTTGGGGATCACCTACTTGAACAAGGTTTGAAACCTTTTTCCAAAAGCTTATTTCCCCCTAACTCAAGCACTAAGGGATCTCTCAAAGATTATAGGAAATGCTTTTTGGAATTATCAAGCCTCAAGGTGTTTCTAGCCAAGTGCTCTAATGGATAGAAAAAGTTGTATCTTACAAGTGAGCTATAGGCTCCTATTTATAGAGTTTAGAGACACCCTTTGAATTTAAAATTCCACCAACCCCTATGGTTGTTAACAATGTTTAATTGAATTAATATGAAATTAAAAAAGAGATTTGGGAGTTATTTGGGTTTTTCGAGCCCTTCAACAAAGATTGAAAAAACTGAAAATTGGTCAGTTTTTGGTCTGTGGCCGCGGCCAGAGACATTAGTGGCCACGGCCACTGGTCTCTGTCCCACAGGCTGCGGCCACCAACATTCAGTGGTCGCGGCCACCGACAAATTTTAGAACTTAAAAATGTGTTATTTTTCCAAACGGTCCCAAACCCTCCCAAATGATTTTGTAACTCCCAAAACACATTATTGGGGTTTAAATCATATCTCTAACAGTCACTTCACATATGGCTTTATGAAATTCATCTTAGTATTTTGTAACAACAAATTTACACAATAAAGGGTAATATTTGGAAGTTACAAATTTGTAACACCAAATATGTTACATTATTTGGATATATCTCATATATCTAAATATTGTAACTCTCTATTATATGCTACAATATGTGACACTCTTTGTCACATTTATTTAATCTAAAACATTATATTATAATATAATATAATATTACATTATAATATAATATAATATTACATTATATTAGAAAATAATATAGCACCAACACCATGAATATACCGAGCAGCCTGACTTGGTACTTAGCAGCCATTTTGCTATTCTGTATTGTCTTTTACAAATAGAAATTGACTTGTAAATCCTTGTGATCTTGTGTAAACCTTCAAGATTAATACAAATCTAAGAGGACGTATGTCATTACCAATCTTTGGGGCCGAACCTCTATAAATCTTGGTGTTCTCTATTATTTATTACTTATTATTACTAGGTTCTTGGCTCATTTATTGCTCATTGATTGCCTAATTGAACACTCTCTAATTAAATATTTGACTCCACGTTAGTTGACTAGAAAATATGTCAACATTTTTGTGCTTTCATTGAGAGCCTAAGACAATCACTTTTGGATTCTACTACTGCAAGGATGGTAGTCCCAACCAGAAGATCAAGCTAAGAGCCTCCAGAGCCCGAAGCTGAAGTCTATCACCAAGTCCCGTTAATAAGCAATTTCAATGGGCTGTGAAGTGATTTGCCGCCTAGGAATCTGTTTGGTGTTAGAGGCTAATCACTGGGCCCACTGCAATAGGATGCGGAGCTGCTGCTTCTGCTGGAATCACTGAGGCAGGAACATTAGGTGGAATAGCTGCACGGGGTAGCGACCAATTGGGCCCAGAGTTGGAGGTCCTAGACGGTATGAGCCCCACATAGATATTGAAGGACTTGACCTTGAAATTGATCAGATAAGGGAAGTCGTTGGGCAGATGCAAGATCATCTTGCCTCCATGAACCAGGGGCGAGCCACCATGCAAGAGGCCCTTAATGAAGCTTTCAAAAAACAAAGGAGAGATTTTCAAGAGTGGATGGATCGGCATGCTCGAGAGGTGCAGGCCTACCAGGAGGATATGGAACACTGTACTTAAGAGGTAATTGAGTCCATCCGCAATTATATGTAGCAGCAAAAAACCCAAGGTATGGGAACTGCAACTAGAACTACAGCCCAAAACCAACAACGCCCTCCTGTTTTTGGTTTCGGTGAAGGTGTCATGCATGGGCTAGAGGCTCAACCTCAAAATAGGAACCAGGGACCAAATAGAAGTCCCATATCTAGTCGGGGCTCTCAAGCTAACAACATTAGGAGACCTTTACCAGTGGATGAATAGGTCTTACTAAGGCGTGGCATGGGACATGACCAAGCAGGAAATTTTCGGCCAAGATCTCAGGGTAGCGGTCGTGACAAGAATCCTGTCGCTGCAAAACGAGATGGCAACCCCCAAGCTCCAACACCAAATACGAATGGCCAACCCCATAACTACCAACAACAACATGGTTGATACAGACAACATCAAGATTATCGAACAAGGTCTAGAAGAGATGAGCCAGAAGTTAGTAGCGCATATAGGCCCCATTATGATGATGGTTATGACCACGATGAAGTAGCAAGTCAAGTTCGCCAACAGAATAATCAAGGTCAGAGAGGTAACCATCCCGAATGACCGTCTGTCCCGCAAGGGCAGGCTGTCCCAAACAATCAACCACCTTGTGGTGGAGGGTTTAAGGGAGTACCTTCAGTGCTAGGCCAAGCAGATAGCCAGAATGTCAGGGGCAGACCTCGACCAAATTCCATTTTCAATCGAATGGGCCCCATGGGAGGTGAAGACCTTCGAGATGCTCTTAATTGCAGTAGGGAAAATGGAGATTCGAACAATATAGCTTTGCCTGAGCCTATTCGGGACTCGAGAATGGATGAGGTTCGCAATGCCGCACAACCCTAGGCAGCTGCAGACCCTAACATCCAAGCCTAACTGGATCTGTTAACCCGACTAGTAAGGAACTTGACAACCCCCAAATTAACAGATATTAAAATGGAAAGGCAAAGAGGTTCCCCATTTTCACACCGTATAAATCAGCTGCCCATACCTGTCAAATTCCAATTTCCAACATGGAAAATGTATTGGGATGGAGGACCCAGTATCTCAAGTTCATCACTTTGAACTACAGACTGATTTATAGGGAGTTAGGGATGATGCCACGTGCAAGATCTTCCCAGCCACCCTGTTAGAAATTGCCCAATAGTTGTATTTTAAGTTACCACTAGGATCGATTACATCATGGGATGGATTTGTACGCACATTCTATTCCCAATTGTCCTCAGCAATGCCTCTTCCCGCTAAGCCGAATGACCTGGTGGACATAAAACAAAAAGATAATGAACCTTTGAAGTAATACATTCAACGTTTTATGAGGGAAGCCACTAGAGTGAAATCCCTTAGTGATGATGGTAAATTAATAGTCACCAATTTAGGAATTTAGGTAAAGAGTCTATTCTAGAGCAGCTTGAAAAGGAAAGCAGCACGTACCACTCTGGAGTTCCTTGATTGGGCAGAGGAATTTATTAAGCTTAAGGAGGTTGAGCGGAAGGTGGATAATCTAACTCAGGCGGTTACCGGGCAAAGGAAAACAGATGCTAGAAATACTACTAACCCTGTAGAAGGAGTAAATAATGGGGCCAAGAATGGCAAACACAATAATGGAGCTAGAAGTAGTGGTAACCAGAATGACAGCAAGAAGCCTAAAACTGCCGAGCAACCCAAGCTATGGGAATATGTTCCCAAATTTACTACTTACTCCATCCTGCTAGTGACTCGAGCTGAAGTTTTAATGCTACACAAATTTTCGTACCGTATAGAAGACCTCCACTGATGAGGAAAGATGTGAATAGACGTAATATGACCAAGTTCTGTCGGTTTCACAATGACTATGATCACGAAACCAAAGAATGTAATCACTTGAATGATGAAATGGAATTCCTCATTAGACAAAACAATGCTCATTTGAAGAGATATGTACGACCAGCTACAGACTAACATCCTTAACAATCTCCCCAGCAACAATCTTAGCAGTATCAAAGCAGTCAACCTATCCTACCACCACCAGTTGCTGGTTGGCTAGACATGATCTGCAGCGAGCCAAATTTGGCCGGTAACTCTATTAAGGCTCTAGAAAGGTACACTTGTTCCCTTAGGCACAAGCCAGAGGAAGATGTACTGGCTCTCCAGGAGTGTACTCCCAAACATCCTTACTACGAGCGTGAGCCTATCACGTTGAGCGAGGAAGACACAAGTCATGTACATCATCCACACAATGATCCTTTGGTGGTAGAAGTACAAATACCTAACATAATCGTATCCTGAACGATGATTGACCATGGATCATTTGCCAATATCCTGTTCAAGAGTACCCTAGAAAGAATGAATTTAAGCATCAAAGATCTAGAACCATGCGTGCAGCTACTATATGGGTTTACAAGGAATTACATGGCCCCGACTGGAAGCATAAGGTTGCCTTTGATAGTAGGAATAACACCTAATAGTAACACAGTAATGACTTTGTTCGTGGTAATAGACATCCCTTCTCCATACAATGCCATGATAGGGTGACCAGCCCTGTATGACCTCCAAGAAGTCACTTCAGTCTTCAATCTGCTCGTCAAATTCCCATCCTGAGCAGGTATTGGATGTCTTAAAGGAAACCAAATGATGGCTAGGGAATGTTATAATTATTCAGTAAAAAAGGTAGGGAAGGCAGCCTGCAGGCCCCAGTCACCAAAAATAGGATGTAGCCCAAAACAGGGGGGAGGACATAGACCCTCGTTTTAGGTATATTGATATGGGAGTAGGCCCAGTCGAAGAATTAGAAGAGGTCTCGTTAGATCCAAAGAACCCGACCAAGGTATTAAAAGTAAGGAAAGGGTTGTCCAGGGACATAAGACCCGCTTTGATCTAGTTCCTATTAAACAACCAAGATGTATTCGCCTGGTCTCATGATGATATGGTGGGGATCTACCCAACCATTATAAGCCATTCCCTCAACATCGATACCGAACACTTCAAGCTTGTACATCAAAAAAGGAGGTTACTGGATCCAATGAGGGCAAAGGCATTAAAGGAAGAAGTGGAGAAGTTTCGAAATAACAACTTCATCAGGGAAGCTTTCTACCCAGTATGGGTGTCCAATCTTGTATTGGTGCCAAAGCCTAATAACAAGTGGAGAGTGTGCTTGGATTTCACTGATTTAAATAAGGCATGCTCGAAAGACTGCTTCCCACTTTCAAGAATTGACCAATTAGTGGATGCTAAAGCCAGCCACGAGATCTTAACTTTTATGGATGCCTATTCGGGGTACAACCAGATGAGTATGCATCCACCCAACCAGGAGCACACTAGCTACTACACAGATGTGGGGATGTACTGTTATAAAGTTATATTGTTCGACCTGAAAAATGCTGGAGCCACGTATCAACGGCTAGTAAACTATATGATCAAAGACCAAATAGGAAATAACATGGAGGTTTACGTAGATGATATGTTGGTAAAATCCAAAAAGGCTGGGGGCACATTGAAGACTTAGAAGAATGCTTCAACATTCTGAGGCAGTATAGAATGAAATTGAACCCCCTAAAATGCTCCTTTGGTGTGGGGTTAAGAAATTTTTTAGGGTTTATAGTCAACTCTCAGGGAATTGAAGCAAACCCCGAAAATATAAAGGCACTGTTGGACATGCTCTCTCCAACCAGGATCAAGGACGTACAGAGTCTAACAAGATGCATAGCAACACTCAGTAGATTTGTGTCTAAATCCACTGATAAGTGTATTTCATTATTTAATATCCTCAGAGGCATAATGAAGTTTGAATGGACTAAAGAATGTGAACAAGCCTTCCAAGCTCTAAAGCAGCAGCTGACACAACCCCCGATCCTTTCAAAACCTCTGCAAGGTGAAGAACTATGCATATATCTGGCAGTAACTCAACAAGCTATCATTGCAGTCCTAATCAGAGAAGAAAACAAGATCTAGCATCCAGTCTAATATGTCAGTAAAAGGCTGGTTGAAGCCAAGAGCAGGTATCCTCTAATTGAAAATTTAACTTACTGCCTGCTCCTCTCGTCCAGGAAACTTTGCCCGTACTTCCAAGCTCATCCCATAAAGGTTCTTACTGACCAACCATTGTGCCATGTCCTGCTAAAACTAGACACCTCTGGTTGATTATTAAAATGGTCTATAGAGCTCGGACATTATGACATCACTTACCAGCCCCGAACAACAATTAAAGGATGGGCTCTTGTAGATTTTGTATCTAAATGTACCAATATACAAGATATAGATGAAGAAATGGTTCAACTATCATCGAATTCTAGATCACTGCCCAATACAGGTGCCGAGAAGAGCACCGACCGCCTAGCACGGATCATTCCGAGGAAGAACCCCAGGTATGGAAGCTGCACGTCGATGGCTCATCTACTAATCAATTGTCTAGGGTCGATCTGACATTAATCACTTCTGAAGGGTAACACATCCATTGCGTACTTCGTTTTGGATTTAAAGCATCCAATAATGAAGCAGAGTACGAAGCATTAATTGTGGGGTTGAAGCTAGCCAGGGAGGTAAAAGCTGAAGTCCTAGATATATACAGTGATTTGCAATTGGTTGTCAATCAAATCCTTGGAGAGTATACAGCTCGGGGGGGGGGGGGGGGGAAATGATGGCCTATCTTGATAAAATCAAATACATGCTTGCTCATCTTAAAAGGTACAATATACAACAGATATCAAGAGAGCAGAATGCCACATCAGATGCACTGGCTAGACTAGCTAGTAGTTTTGTAATGGACAAGGCCAACCTAGTCCTAATTGAATACCTGGCCGAACCAAGTATCAATCTGCCAGAACCAGTCTTTCTTATAGATGACACTCCATCCTAGATGACCCCAATTGCAGCTTATCTAGAACACGACATCTTGCCCAATACTCACAATGAATCCAGGAAATTAATGAGGAAAACTGCTTGGTATATAATTCTAGATGGGGTTATGTACAGAAAAGGATTCTCCATGCCATTACTTAGGTGTGTCAACAAAATTGAAGCACGATGAATGTTGGAGGAGGTACATGAGCGTTTTTGTGGGAACCATGCAAGGGGGCAAAGTCTGTTTAAGAAGATTTTGAGGCAAGGCTACTTCTGGCCAGCTATGAACGAAGACACCATTGCATATGTTTGTAGGTGTGACAAGTGTCAAAGATTTTCCAAGACACCTCGAGCAGCACCAAACAAACTTACTCAAATGCAAAGCTCGTGGCCCTTCGCCATTTGGGGAATTGAACTCATTGGTCGATTACGAAAAGGAAAATGAAGAGTTCAATATGTAGTAGTGGCCGTTGATTACTTCACTAAGTGAACAGAAGCCGAGCCACTGGCAACCATCACTGCCAAGAAAGTATTGGACTTCGTGTTGAAAAATATAGTCTGTAGATTTGGTTTACCCAAGAGGATAGTGTCCGACAACGACACCCAGTTTGAAAGCCAACTATTTACTGATTTATGTGCCAATCATGGCATCACAAAACGTTTCTCAGCAGTCCCACACCCTCAAGCAAACAGCCAGGTTGAAGCGGTTAACAAAACTCTCAAAGACACCCTAAAGAAATGTCTAGAAGAGGCCAAACAAAACTAGCCTGAGAAATTTTTTGAGGTACTCTGGTCATACAAGACTACCGAACGAACAGATATTAGTAATACCCCCTTTGCACTTACATATGGGTATGTGTGATGCTTCCCATTAAGGTGACTCCACTGTCTCACCGGCGTATAACATACAACCAAGATTATAATCACCAACCGCTCGCCAAGTCCTTAGACCAGATTTAAGAAAGACGCGAAAGGTCAAATATACGCCTAGTTGCCCACCAACAGAAAATCGCCTGGTACTTCAATTCTAGAGTTAAAAAATGAAAGTTCAACATGGGTGATTTAGTCCTGTGAAGAGTATTCCCAGAAACTCGAGATGCTTCGGCAGGAGTACAAGGCCCAAGCTATGAAGGCCCCTACCAGGTCACGGAGATACTACCACCAGGCACGTGCAAGCTAGCACAATATGTGTTATATTATTTTATAATATAATGTAAAATTATATTATATTATAATATAATGTTTTAGATTAAATAAAATGTGACAAAGTGTGTCACATATTGTAACATATAATAGAGAGTTACAATATTTAGATATATGAGATATATCCAAATAACGTAACATATTTGTTGTTACAAATTTGTAACCTCC
The DNA here is from genome assembly GCF_963169125.1 of Humulus lupulus. Taxonomy (NCBI): domain Eukaryota; kingdom Viridiplantae; phylum Streptophyta; class Magnoliopsida; order Rosales; family Cannabaceae; genus Humulus; species Humulus lupulus. Next base: position 39,593,052 of record NC_084798.1, read on the forward strand.
AAATATTACCCTTTATTGTGTAAATTGTTGTTACACAATATTGAGATGAATTTCATAAAGACATATGTGATATGGCTGTTAGAGATATGATTTAAACCCCAATAATGTGTTTTGGGAGTTACAAAATCATTTGGGAGGGTTTGGAACCGTTTGGAAAAACAACACATTTTTTGTGCTAAATTTGGTCAGTGGCCGCGGCCTGTGGGTCAGAGACCAGCGGCCACTAATGTCTCTGGCCGCGGCCACAGGCCAAAACTGACCAATTTTCATTTTTTTCAATCTTTGTTGAACGGCTCAAAAAACCCAAATAACTCCCAAATCTCATTTTTAATTCCATATTAATCCAATTAAACATTGGTAATAGCCATGGGAGTTAGTGGAATTTGAAATTCAAAGGGTGTCTCTAAACTCTATAAATAGGAGCCTATAGCTCACTTGTAAGACACAACATTTTCTATCCATTAAAGCACTTGGCTAGAAACACCTTAAGGCTTGATAATTCCATAAAGCTTTTCCTATATCTGACAGAGATCCCTTAGAACTTGAGTTAGGGGGAAATAAGCTTTTGGACAAAGGTTTCAAACATTGTTCAAGTTGGTGATCCCCAACACTCTTCACTTTGGTAGTGTGAGTGAGAGTTGCTTCTATTTATTTTGTTTGTTCTTTCTTTCTATTCTTTTTCTCTTCATCTTTATATTCTTCTCTTTTGTTTATTTGTATTTCTTGTTTTGAGTTGTAATCTTCTTTTCTTTATTTCAAACACTTTACTTTACTTGTAACATTTTGCTTTGAGTTGTATTTTCACCATACTATTCTTCTTCTCTTCTTCTTGTTCTTTAGTTTATCTGTATTTTCAGTTATAGAGTCGTAACCTTATTTAATCAATCTATATTTATTTGTAATATTATTGCATAGAGTTGTAATATTATAATCATTTCCATTGAGGAAAATTTATATTTTCCTAACATTCAAAAGCTTATCCCTTTTTGTTTCAATGGAAGGGGAGACAATCAAGATCATGAACCAAGACCTAGTGAGATTGGATAGGTTTGATGGATCCAATTTTACTATGTGGCAAGATAAGGTGAGGTTTCTTCTAACCACTCTCAAAATCGCCTACATCCTTGAGTCTTCCTTGGCACCTCTAGCCGAGCCATCCGACAAAGACACTCCCGAGGAGGTGGAGAAGAGAAGGAAGAGAGAGGAGGACAATCTCCTTTGTAGGGCTCATATCCTCAACGCCCTATCTGATAGGCTCTATGACCTATACACCGAGACCAAATTGGCCAAGGAGATATGGGATGCACTTGAGAAAAAGTTTAAGGCAGAAGAGGAAGGTACCAAAAAGTTTTTGATATCTCAATACTTCGATTTAAAATTTTTTATTGACAAACCTATTCTTCCTCAAATTCATGAATTGCAAATTATTGTTAATAAATTGAAAGTGTTAAAGATTCAGCTTCCCGAGGCCTTTCAATTTGGTGCCATAGTGGCTAAATTACCACCAACTTGGAAGAGCTATAGGAAAAGAATCCTTCATAAAAATGAGGATTATTCTTTGGAGGAGATCCAAAAGCATATTCGAATCGAAGAGGAATCGATATGTAGAGATAAACTTGTGGAGGGGTTTAATGGAGAGACTTCCAAAGCAAATGCGGTGTCACAACCAAAACATCCCAAAAACAAATGGAAAAAGGGTAATGAGAAACCTTTGGGTCCAAAAACCAACCCAAACAAGTTTAAGGGCGAGAAAGGTCCTTGCTTTGTGTGTGGGAAAAATGGTCACTATGGTAGAGAGTGTAGGCATTAGAAAAGACCAACAAGGACCTTAGGTGAATGCAACTTAAGAGGAAAACATAGTTGCTACCCTTAGTGAGGTGAACGCGGTCCAAGGCATGGTGAAAGGGTGGTGGTATGATACATGTGCCACTGTCCATGTCACCTATGACAAATCATTGCTCAAGACCTTTGAAGAGTCAAAGGGCAACCATGAGATACAAATGGGCAATGAGGGCAAATCCAAGGTACTTGGCAAATGTATTATTGATGTCTACTTCACCTCCGGCAAGAAAGTTACATTAGTGAATGTACTTTATGTTCCCAAAATGAGTAGAAACTTGGTAAGTGGTGATTTGCTTGGCAAGCCCAGCATTAAAACCGTTTTTGAGTCCAGTAAACTTATACTTGCCAAATCAAATGTATTTTTGGGAAACGAGTACTCTTGTGAGGGTATGGTTAAATTGTGCACCAATGATGTAACTTTCAATGTTATCAATAAAAATGTTAATTCCGCCTATATTGTTGAGTATGATTCTTTATTTTTGTGGCATCTTAGACTATCGCATATAGGTTTTTCTACCATGAAAACAGTAGTAAAATGTGGTATGATTGCATGCAATATTTAAAACTATGGTAAATGTGAAACATGTGTTAAGGAGAAAATGATTAAGAAACCATTTCCTAGTGTAGAAAGATCATCTAATTTACTAGATTTAATCCATAGTGATCTTTGTGAATTAAATGGTGTTTTAACTAGACGTGGTAAAAGGTATTTTCTTACTTTTATAGATGATTTTAGTAGATAAACCTATGTGTTTCTTTTAAAGCATAAAGATGAACTTTTGATGCTTTTAAATTGTATAAATTAGAAGTTGAAAATCAACTAAATAAAAAGATTAAGGTGCTTAGAAGTGATAGAGAAGGAGAGTACTTCTCTAATGAATTCAATACATTTTGTGAAGAAAATGGTATAATTCATGCGTGCACTGCACCTTATACACCACAACACAATGGTGTTGCCGAAAGGAAAAATAGGACTTATCTAGAGATGATAAATTCTATGTTGGTGTTTTCTAAGTTGAACTTCAACTTATGGGGTGAAGCGCTTTGAACCGCTTGTCACATTCTTAATCGAATACCGATGAAGAAAAATGAGATATCTCCATATGAGTTATGGAAAGGAAGAAAACCCAACATAGGGTACTTCAAAGTGTGGGGGTGTCTTGCATATTGCAAGAAAAACGAACCTAATAGAACAAAGTTAGGTTCAAGAGCCATAAAGTGTGCTTTTTTTGGTTATGCCAACAATAGCAAAGCTTATAGGCTATTAGACTTAGAGTCTAATATTATGATTGAATCTAGAGAAGTTGAATTCTTTGAGAATATGTTATGTGACAACAATTCTCAAGCTTCAACATCTCTAAAGAAGAATTTGTTATATGAGAACAATTCTCAAGCTTCTACATCCAAAGTTGATTCTCAAGAGGAGAATTCTCAAAAGGATGTAAAGCAACCCTTTGAACGTAGAAAAAGTCAAAGTCTTAAAAATCATAAAAGTCTAGTAGTGGATGAGATAGATTCTCAACGAATTTCATTCTACATGGTAGAAGGAAATAGAGAGGAAGTCATCAGGAAAATTCCTATTGTAATTCTCGTTGAGGATGATCCTAAGACTTATAGAGAAGCTATGCAATCAGGAGATAGTGCATTTTGGAAAGAACCCATCAATGATGAGATGGATTCCATTCTTTCCAATAACACTTGGGAATTGGTAGACCTCCCACCGGGGTCTAAACCAATTGGGTGTAAGTGGGTATTTAGGAGAAAATATCACACTGACGGCACTATCCAAACCTTTAAAGCTAGATTAGGAACTAAAGGGTTTAGGGGAAAAGAGGGTATCGATTATTTCGATACCAATGGATGTCACAACTTCTATAAGAATTTTGTTCGCTTTAGCTTCTATACACAACTTGTATGTTCATCAAATGGATGTCAAAACAGCATTCCTTAATGGTGACCTCAATGAGGAGGTCTATATGGAACAACTCGAAGGGTTTGTCCTACAAAAATATGAACATAAATTTTGTAGACTTGTAAAATCCATATATAGATTGAAACAAGCTCCTAAGAAATGGCATGAGAAATTTAATCAAGCCATTATGTCTAATGGGTTTAGACATAACAATGGAGACAAGTGTTTGTATTCCAAAATCTGTAAGGGATATGTAATCATTGTTTGCTTATATGTGGATGACATGGTTATTCTAAGTAATAGCATGAAATGGATAGAAGAAATGAAGAGGTTTCTATCATCAACCTTCAAGATGAAAGATCTTGGAGAAGTTGATACCATACTCGGTATCAAAGTAAAGAAACATAGTGGGGGTTTTGTGTTAGGGCAAGCCCACTATGTTGAGAAATTATTGAACAAATTTAACCATCTCAAGGTTAAAGATGCCAATACTCCATTCGATCATAGTGTAAATCTAGAGAAGAATGAAGGAAGAGAGGTGGCTCAATTGGAGTATGCTAGTGCTATAGGGAGTCTAATGTACGCTGCCCAGTGTACTAGACCTGATATAGCATTTGCGATAAGTAAACTTAGTAGGTTTACAAGTAATCCAAGTGTGGATCACTGGAAGGAAATTGGAAGAGTCTTAGGTTATCTTAAGAAAACCAAAGGACTAAGCCTTCACTACTCCAAATTTCCTTCGATTTTAGAAGGATATACAAATGCAACTTGGATATCCAATCTTGGGGACAACTTGTCCACAACTGGTTGGGTATTTACACTTGGTGGAGGTGCAATTTCTTGGGGTTCCAAGAAATAAACCTGTATATCTCATTCCCCTATGGAAGCAGAGTTCATAGCTCTAGCAGCTACCGGCAAAGAGGCCGAATGGTTAAGGGATCTGTTGATAGAGATTCCCCTAATCAAAGATAATGTATATACTATATCGATACATTGTGATAGACAAGAGACATTGGCTAGAGCATACAACGGAGTGTATAATGAAGTCTAGACACATTAGTCTAAGACATGGATATGTAAGAGAATTGATTCAAAGAGGAGTCATCTCAATATCCTATGTGAGAAGAAGTGAAAATCTAGTAGATCCTTTCACTAAGCCACTAACGAGGGATTTAGTGGCTGCATCATCTCGAGGGATGGGACTTAAACTCCATCGAGAGATTCACGATTGATGGATACCTGTCTTAACACTAGTTATTCAACTAGTGTTAGGTTCAATAGGTAACAACAAGTCAATCAAGTGAATATTAGTTGTACTCAAAACAAGTCCCATCTGAGATATTCAGTACTTGTGTGTTACCAAGTGGAGGGTTAAAACTGAAAGGTTTTTTAATAGAATTCAGTCTTGTAAAGACAAGTATTTTTGGTAACGAAATACTGTAAGAATTCTACCTATATGGACCTAGGGGTGGTGCCGCCTCTCATGAGAATTGGGATTATTCTCAAGAACATCCATGAATGGAAAGTGCACATGGCAATTAAGGGTGCAAAGCGAGACATAGAGGTCTCAAGTGAACATCGCAAAGGTGTGTGTGTTATCACCAATTTGTCATCATGAAAAGATGGATCAATGCCTAGTGGAACCTAATTTTTGAAATGTTTTGTGATAATTACACTATAGTAAAGTTCAAGTTGAAAAACACTTTACTTTATGCACTAATGCAATGTCTCCTATAAGAGAGAGTTCTTATTTAATCAAGTGGGGGATATGTTATATTTCAAAATATAATGATTGATTAAATAAGTGTTACAATAGATAGATATTTAATCTTGTGGGGGAATGTTATATTATTTTATAATATAATGTAAAATTATATTATATTATAATATAATGTTTTAGATTAAATAAAATGTGACAAAGTGTGTCACATATTGTAACATATAATAGAGAGTTACAATATTTAGATATATGAGATATATCCAAATAATGTAACATATTTGTTGTTACAAATTTGTAACCTCCAAATATTACCCTTTATTGTGTAAATTGTTGTTACACAATATTGAGATGAATTTCATAAAGACATATGTGATATGGCTGTTAGAAATATGATTTTAACCCCAATAATGTGTTTTGGGAGTTACAAAATCATTTGGGATGGTTTGGAACCGTTTGGAAAAACAGCACATTTTTTGTGCTGAATTTGGTCAGTGGCCGCGGCCTGTGGGTCAGAGACTAGTGGCCGCAGCCACTAATGTCTCTGGCTGCGGCCACAGGCCAAAACTGACCAAATTTTCAGTTTTTTCAATCTTTGTTGAACGTCTCAAAAAACCCAAATAACTCCCGAATCTCATTTTTAATTCCATTTTAATCCAATTAAACATTGGTAACAGTCATGGGAGTTGGTGGAATTTGAAATTCAAATGGTGTCTCTAAACTCTATAAATAGGAGCCTATAGCTCACTTGTAAGACACATCATTTTCTATCCATTAGAGCACTTGTCTAGAAACACCTTGAGGCTTGATAATTCCATAAAGCTTTTCCTATATCTGAGAGAGATCCCTTAGTGCTTGAGTTAGGGGGAAATAAGCTTTTGGACAAAGGTTTAAACCTTGTTCAAGTTGGTGATCCCCAACACTCTTCACTTTGGTAGTGTGAGTCAGAGTTGCTTCTATTTATTTTGTTTGTTCTTTCTTTCTATTCTTTTTCTCTTCATCTTTATATTCTTCTCTTTTGTTTATTTGTATTTCTTGTTTTGAGTTGTAATCTTCTTTTCTTTATTTCAAACACTTTACTTTACTTGTAACATTTTGCTTTGAGTTGTACTATTCTTCTTCTCTTCTTATTGTTCTTTAGTTTATTTGTATTTTCAATTATAGAGTTATAACCTTATTTAATCAATCTATATTTATTTGTAATATTATTGCATAGAGTTGTAATATTATAATCATTTCTATTGAGGCAAATTTATATTTTCCTAACAGTATGACCAAGATCTCTAGTTAGTACTTGCTCCTGTTAGTGGAATGGGGAACACCTGAGGAATTACTACCAATAAAGATCACTTTAAAGTAATTGTTGACTAGTCGGTACAGGCACGAACTGTTCATACCACCGACCAGCTCAAGTTAGTTATATTAAGTAGGCACATGCACGATTTTCCCATTTATTGTAATAATTACTATTTATGAATGTAAGCTATAATGTAGCGATGCAGCTTGTATGGTTAACTTTTAATCAATAAGACATGATTTATGTCCATTATTACTAGCCTTATTTCTATAATGACTATCTTGCTAATTAGTGATTTACGGATTGTCAGCAGTGTATGAAACCTTTGTAGGTTTTGGCAAACCCAAGTACCACCGAACAGGTTATTACGAACAGCTCTGGTCAGTTAGCAAGTGACTAAGAGGATAACCCGAGAGTTATGAATCATGCTCGGTCACTTGGGGGGTACCATACTCATACATGGACAAGCAGAGAGAAAAGTGTGTAATCAAAAGGACTTAGAAACATTAATTGTTATTAATGTTAAAGTGCTTGTGCATTGCTCGGTTGGTATATACCAAGCAACAAAAAGGGCCATAAATCAACTTTTGTAGATATGGTTGAACTGTTTTGTTACAACTCATTTCGAAAAAAAATTGAATAGCTGCGATTCACAGAGCCACACAATTCCAAGAAATAGTATACGTCGAATAGCAACGAAAAATAAAAGTATGAGCAGATAGATAGCTTAAATGTGAAGCATTTTATAAAAAGGAAAAAGATTTCTCAAGATTAAAGGCTGCTCGGCTCAGCCATATTTGTCTTTTTAGCAATAAAAATAATAATGATATAATAACAGGTAAAGTTTATCAAGCACTCTAGAGTGGTTGGTCGGATTCGATGACAGAGGTCTCAATAGGGAAGCTGTTAGACTGGTCGGCAGGGTTCGGAGCCGCAGTTAGAACATTTGGACTAGAGGGCAAGACATCTTGTTCAGGGGATGTGATAATCATCTCATTGGGTGGAACAAAAAATTCTAGTTCAGAGGAGAAAGGTTGCTCGGCATGGATGGCTGGGGCCTCGTTCTTCTCCCGTTCAGCACAGTAGTGCATAAGCTCATCATAGGCTTCTCCCAGATAGAAAAAGTCTGTCTTCTTGTTGCGAACGTAGAAATCATAGAAGTTTTTCATCCCAAAGTCCTCCAAATCTTTAGCATCGGCAGCCCTATCATTTTTCTCTTTCTTAAGAGCTTCTGCTAGCTTATCTTTTTTCTCCTGAGCGACCCTCCCACCAACAACATTTTTCTCCTTTAATTCCTCAATCCTCCTTTCCAACCGGTTAACGTCGAGATTCCTCTGCTCAGTTGCAAATTTAAGCACCTCATTTTCCTTGGTCATCTGCTCGGCGACCTGTAGAAGAGGTAAACTTACTCGGTCAGATAGGCATCCTAAGAAGTTTTATCCTCAGACTCTTTCACTAGCCTAATTACATGTTTGCTTACCCCCTTGTCTTGATAATATGCATAGCTAAGAGCCAGCATACCCTGCAATGTGGAATAAAGAAATTTAAGACATATAACAAGAAAAGAAAGACCCATTCAGAGATCGAATAGATTTATTGCTTACTCTAGTAACATCCTGAAGACTGGTGCTAGTAATGAAGTCCAGAGATTTGCTACTAAGGGTATCCATGAATTCGATCTGGGAGGTATACACTATTTTTATGTGTCCTTGTTGGATGGCCAGGGCTTTCTTCAGGGGCCCGTGAGCTTCCTCGGCAAGATTCTCGACAGTGCCATCAGGAACTTTGCTCGAGCTGGTCAACTCCGTAGCAACGGCTATATACCGTCCTTTGCCTGACTTGCGCGATGGTATGGGTGCCTTTTTCCGAGAAGAGGCCTTATCAAGGGTCTTCTCGGCCTGCTTGGCAATTCAGATAGGAAGGTCAGCTTTTTGACGCTTGGACGGGGGAACCTGCTAGGACCACTGGTGTGTTTCTTAGCAAACTTCTTGAAAAATATGGACGATATATCTGCAAAATGAAAGCAATGGATTAGCAAAAGTGTCGAGAAGAGTTGAAACAGACAAACAAAAGATCATTATAATTCGGCAAAGAATAAAACTCAATGTGGGAAGAGAGTCAGATCACCCTCTTCAGTTCCCCCCGAGCAGAGGGCTGCGTTAAACAGAAGACCCCCCATCACTATTTGAGGAGTCTGAGTCTACATGCTCTATTGCAGCCTCTTTGCCTTTGCCAAACTGGAGGGTGGTAGTAGCTTTGGAATGGCCATGCTCAATAGGCTCCTTGATGAAAACTCTGGCCAAACTCTTGGCTCGGTGAGCCACGCAAGGTCCGGACGGGAGGATTGACACTCTAGTTTGCTTCTTAGTGAGTGGTGAATTAGGCAGTTTAGAAATGGATGAAGGTTTCTTGGGCGATTGCTTCTCAGGGGTGGCATCCTTGGCCCTTGTTTTGGGGTTAGGGTAGAGCCTAGCGGATATCAACTTTTTCCGTAGTAGTCAAGGCCACCAGATCCTTGTCGATGGGATCCATAGCAGCTAGTTTTCTAGCCCTTGTCTCCATTTCCTTAGTGGTGGTCAACCAACTAAAAGGACCATTACGACGAAATGACAAGTGATTGGCGACAATAGTATCAGTGACAAAGCATTGACTAGCATACTCCCCAACTTTGGAGATTCCTTTAGTGTTTGACAGTTAAATATTGGAGTCCCAATAACTAAAATAAAAATACGCTGACCTGCCTTGGCGAGGGCTGGATTTGAGATCAAAGAGAATTGATTTAATGAGTGGTAGGTACCGGCCAGTCTAAGGATTGGTACAAAACATAAAGGGCGGAGAGAAATCTGATGCCCTTATGGCTAATCTGGGTAGGGCAAAGCCCGAAGTAATCTGCCACACTGTGAAAGTATGGCAGAAGGGAAAGGGTGGCGCCCGCGTTCATATGATATTTGCTCTAGGTGCAGAATTGAGCCCCAGGGTGTTCAGCAGTTTGTATAGCTGTAGGATTGAAGATAGAAACATCTCCGAGATTGAAATGCTCCCTCATATTTTGCAACTATTTATCAGAAATTGTGTTCTTAGGAGCTACATACATAGGGGCATCTTCTACCTCTGAGGTCGGGTTAAGGACGGCCTCAGTATGTATCTCCATGGCATATTCCTCCTCTTGCCCAGAAGAGCTCAGCTCTTCCTCAATGGATGGGACCCTCTGCTGAGCCACAGTTGTGGCACACCGCGCCACATGGAGATCTACTTCTTCGATACCTAGGTTAATGTATTTCATGCAAGCAATTGATTTCAAATGATGTCTTAGAACACAGTTCGGTGATCACCTCCTTTATGCGTAAGGGTGAGGCGAGAACACCGAATAGTGCTGGTCAGTAGAAGTTCGCAGATTATACCGACCAGCCTAGACCAAACACAAAGCAGTGTGATAAATAAGGAGTAGATCAAATTGAAAACAAGAAAACTCAAGAAAATGGAAGATCTCCCTGAAAATATTTTCGAGTGGTATTCTTCGTGTCCTTCAAAAACACCAAGCGTAAATCAACAAAAAGGGGACGGTAAAACACAATTTTCACAAAATCAGAGGTTCAAATAGATTACCCATTCCAAAAACTACACGAAACATTCATTCAAACCTAGATTCCAACAACATGCAAATGCCACCCAAGGTTACAGTAAAGAATGAAGTCAGAGAAAAAGGATCGCATTTTCTCACACATAGTGCTAAGTGAAATAGAGAAGTCAGGAAAACTTACTTGTTGCAGTAGTACGATGTCGGAGACGGGTTCGTAGTGTGAAGGTGGCGAGATGTAGGGATCGGAGTACAAGCTAGCTCTCTTAAACAAGCTGGGAAGAGGAGACTCAGGGTTTTCCAGGTCGGCTGTGGTTTTTTTTAAGTAGAAAAGAAGAGAAAAGGAAAAAGCATCATTATTTATAACCAAGGGAAATGATTTCCTCCCAGCAGAAATTCAATGCATCTGTCCACTCAGCGAGCCTAGGGGTATTTTTGGGAATTTATAGAATATATCGGGGTCAATTTTGACATTGAGGAATATAATTGGTGATTAGTTAGGTGTCGGGTGCTAAGCGGTAAATATTAGAGACACTCGAGGAACTAGCGGGAATTGGGTGAAATGACCAAAATGCCCCTAGGTGGATTAAAAGGCTTAGGATTTATGGGAGGGCATTGTGGTCATTTGGCTTATATAGGATAAATTTTATTAGGCTTTATGCCTTAGTGGATTGTGTAGTAAGGGCTAGAATTCTAAAGGAAAGAAAAGAAAGAAGAGGAGGAGGAAAAAAGGGAAACAAAAACATGGCAATTTCTAAAATCGGTTTGGGACTTCTTCATCATTTTCTTCTAGAGGTTTGAGGCTAGAATCGAAAGGAGCTTAAGGCTTAGATTGTATACTTGGGATCTTGATCAGGTTGGGGAAACTAGCTGGGGTTGTTCATCAGTTGAGGTAAGACTTTGAGGTTAATATTTCAGTTCCTGGTTTTGGTGTTGAGCTGGTTTTTCTAAGAAAAGTTCTGTGGGAATCCTAGGGAGTTGAGGCTAAAGATTTGAGGAGGAGAAGGCCAAGCAAGAGTGGGAGAAAACCAAGGCTAAGCTCATCCATTAGAGGTAAGGAACTTTAGTTTTAAGCTTTGTGATTTCTGTGGTTTTGCTGAGTTTCTGAGCTTTAGTTCTAGCTATGGTGAATTCTTTGATTAGGGGTACATGTGATTGAATTATGTGTGGTTGGGATGTTTTGGATGAGTGGATTATGTTTGTAGGCTTGTTTTTAAGTTTGGTTGAAGTTTGGAAGAGTTTTGGTAAGGTTTGGCTCGGGAAAATTCGAAGGAGAAAATTTTGTGCAGGGTTGTGCTGTGACTAGCCCTACAGCGCTAGTCGTTGGGTGCTGTAGTGCTATATCCTGAAGTTTCTGAGCCTTTTGGCTCTGTTTGTAGCATTGCAGCGCTCTCCTTAGAGCGCTGTAGCGCTACCCTGTTTCTATAAATGTGTTTTTGGGTTATTTTCAAGGGTTTTTGCTCGGGGGTTCGGGGTTCGATTCCACCACCCCATTTGGTGGAATTAGGGCTTCCCGAGGGCTCGGGATTGATCCCGAGGCTAGGTTTTGGACTTGAGGTTTGGTGATGATTCTAATCTATGGTTTTGACTAGGTGTACGCTAGGGCTCAAGAGGGATGGTGATTAAGGATCAAATCGAACAAAGCTAGCAAATCTAAAGGTAAGAAAATTGCACCCGGTTATGTGTTTGTGACAGGACTAAGTGCTCCCGATATCTATATAATATGATAGATGGTATTACACCATGGGACATGTGATAACGGCCTAAGGGTGCCGTAAATTATATTTGCGAACAGGGCGCGGCTTGACCATTGGTAGCCGAGGATAGGTTAATATTCACTGAGCTCAGTTTAAGCGGGCCAGAGTCAGTGGGATAAATAGAGGGTGCAGCCTAAGGGTTTTAACCCTAGTTATGATACTTAGATCGATTATTGATATGGAATGATATACTTGTTATGTTGAGTACTTGATTAACATGAATGCCTAGATTGTTGAGTACATGCTTATGCGGTATCAGTTATCTGATTGTTTGTTGAATGATTCTGCTCTATTATTGTGTTTTCTTTTTGGGCCTTGGCTCACAGGTGCTATGTGGTGCAGGTGAAGGCAAAGGCAAAGGAAAGTTGGACCAATCCTGAGATGGAAGGCTGCGGGGCTGAATGTACATAGTCAGTTGTTCGACCACCACAGCCGAGGAATGGAACAGGATAGGATATGCTTAACTGTCTGATTTGCCTTAGAATGGCTGGTCACTGTATCTAAATCTTGAACCTTTTGTAAACCGACTTTAACGTATTACTTTTGGGATCCCATGTAAAAAGGAAAATTTTATATATATATATAAGAAATGCATCTTTTGAGACTAAAATCTTTTAACCCTAGTTCAACTATAGTTTCAGTAACACGTTTTGAAATAAATAACTTGATTAACAAGTCTTGCACTTTTATAAACACACAGTGTAACGGTCCTGGCTATCCAGGGTGTTACAACTTGGTATTAGAGTCAAGTTTAAGGGTTCCTGAAGATTGGCTGGACATGTACATTCGCCGTGAAATCCAAGCTCGACTCAGGGTTTGGTAAATTGTGTACACATGACTATGTGCTTAAATGATCTGAATGATATATGACTGTTAATATCTTCCTGATTAATAGGGAGCATGAGATACTGATAGGGCCTGGCCCTTGACTATTTCATGATGATATTGAGGTGTGCTTATCAGCACTGCTATGCATGTGAATGAAGATATGGATGAGTCATCGGATAAACTGTTATAACTTGATTGCTTTTGAATGATTGGAGTTTCAGTGGTGGATCATGAAAAGATTATTACCCTGCCATCATAGTCTGATTGTCGAGTCGTTGATTGCAGATTGACTTGGATAATTATGCGTCCAAGAGAATGTACTCGACTAGCCGGCAGATCTGAGACTAGAGGTGATGACCGGGGCCAGACCCCTCTGCCAATCCCTGAGAACTGGTAGCAACTTATGGCAGAGATACAGGCTCAGCTTCAGAGCCAAGATGAACAGATCTGAATTCTGCGGCAGCAGGCTCCATCAGGGAGTGTTGCCCCCATTATGCCATCGGCAGTGGTACCTGTTGTGTAGCCAGTAAAAGTTGGGAATAGATGGGAGCCATTGTATGAGTGATTCAGGAAGTAGCAGCCCTCGATCTTTGAGGGAAGACCTGATCCACTGAAGGCTGAACAGTGGATGACTATGATTACTACCATTCTGGACTTTATGAGGGTAGAGGGACATCACAGAGTGGCCTGTGCCACATATATGTTGAGGGAGGATGTCCGGATCTAGTGAGAGGTGGCTTCACAGACCAGGGATGTTACTGCTTTGACTTGGGAAGGGTTTAAGGAGCTATTCAGTCAGAAGTACTAAAATGTTGCCATCAGGGCAACGAAGGAAAATTAGTTCATGCGGCTAGTTCAGGGCAGCATGACAGTTATAGAATATGCCCTAAAGTTTGACAGACTTGCGAAATTTTCACCAGTTCTTGTGCCTACTAATGCAGCTGGGCAGGACAGATTCATTAGAGGGCTTAGTGTTATGATAGCCCAAGATGTGAGGATTACTACAGTACCTGGAGGGACAACTTATGCCCAAGCTGTAGAGAAGGCTCTTACTGCAGAGGAAGCATAAAATAAGATATGGAGAGAGAGTGCTGCGAGACGGGAGGGCCACAGGGCGGTGCCTCCATATTCTGGTTCTGGTAGGGGCAGAGGCCACAATGATTTGAAGAGAAAGATCCCTGACGCTTCAACTATTCCTAGTCCTGATAGGAGAGGTCGGGGTGCTCAGGGTGGCCGTCAGGGAGGCGGTGATGCATGGAGGACTTATCCTGAGTGCACGAGGTGCAAAAGACGCAATCCGGGTGAATGTCGGGCTAAGGCCTATTATGTGTCTTGGGTGGTGGGATACCTCAAGAAAGACTGCCTGACACTGAAGAAGGGAGATGCGGAGAAGGTGGACAGCTTGAGTCTGGCTCGAGTGTTCACTTTGACGCAAGCAGAGGCCGAGGTTAGCCCCTCAATAGTGACAGGTCAGATTTCTAGTGCTGGCTCTCCTTTTACTATATTGATAGACTCTGGTGCTACACATTCATTTGTTTCTAGTAAGGTGATTGATAGACTTTGTAGACCTTGTGAGTATTGTACTTCAGGGTTTGGGACTATTTTGCCTACAGGGGAACTGGTAGTGTCTAGGAGGTGAATTAGGGCACTGCCAGTGATAGTTGACAGTAGAGAGTTGTCAGTAGATCTGATTGTACTGAGTATGGAGGACTTCGATATGATTTTGGGTATGGATTGGCTGGTTAGATATGGTGCTACCATTGACTGCAAGAAGAAGATCGTGACTTTTGAGCTGGAGGGCGAGGATCCCTTTGTTTTCGTGGGAGCGGTGCATAGACCCAGGATATCGGCGCTGAGAGCCAGAGATCTGTTACAAGGAGGGTGTATAAGTTTTCTGGCTAGTGTGGTGGATACCACCAAGGTTTTGCCAGTAGGACCGGAAGAGACCAGATTGGCTTGTGAGTTCTTGGATGTGTTCCTTGAGGACTTGCCAAGGTTACCACCATGTAGAGAGATTCAATTTGTCATTGAGTTGGCACCGGGGACAGAGCTAGTGTTGAGGGCACCATATAGGATGGAACCAACAGAATTGAAAGAATTGAAGATACAGTTGCAGCAGTTTCTGGATTTGGGGTTTATCAAGCCTAGTTACTCGTCGTGGGGTGCTCCAGTTCTATTTGTGAAGAAGAAGGACGAGACTTTGAGAATGTGCATAGACTACAGGGAATTGAACAAGTTGACTATCAAGAATAAGTACCCCTACCAAGGATTGACGACTTTTTTTATCAGCTGCAGGGTAAGGCGCTGTTCTCAAAGATTGATCTTCGATCTGGTTATCACTAGCTGAGGATCAAGGACGAGGACATACCGAAGACGACCTTCCGAATGAGGTACGGGCACTATGAGTTTCTGGTCATGTCGTTTGGTTTGACCAATGCCCCAGCAACCTTCATGGACCTAATGAACAGGGTGTTCAAGGACTTTCTGGATCAGTTCATTATTGTCTTCATCGACGACATCTTAGTGTACTCTAGTTCAGAGGCAGAGCATGAGCTTCATCTTCGACAGGTTCTTTAGAGGTTGAGGGAGCATCAGTTGTACGCCAAGTTTAAGAAATGTGAATTTTGGCTACCAGAAGAGACATTCCAGGACATATTGTGGGTGCAGATGGGATTAAGGTGGATCCGTCTAAGGTGGAGGCAGTTAAGGATTGGCCGAGGCCAAGGAACGTCTCGGAGGTGCGAGTTTTCTTGGTCTAGCGGGTCATTACAGACGGTTTGTGGAGGTCTTCTCGAAGATAGCGGCATCGATGACAGAATTGACACAGAAGAATTTGAAGTTTATCTGGTAAGATAAGTGTGAAGACAGTTTCCAAGACCTGAAGCGAGGACTTATGTCTATGCCCGTGTTAAGTCTTCCTTCGAGGGAAGGGAAGTTTGTTGTTTACTGCGATGCATCGAGATTGGGTTTAGGCTGTGTGTTGATGCATAATGAGAAGGTGATAGCTTATGCATCATGATAGCTGAAGGAGTATGAGCAACAATATCCTACCCATGATTTGGAGTTAGCGGCGGTGGTATTCGCACTGAAGATTTGGCGACATTACTTGTATGGGGAGAAGTGCGAGGTGTACACTGACCATAAGAGTCTGAAGTATTTCTTTACACAGAATGACCTAAACATGAGATAGAGGCGTTGGATGAAGTTGGTGAAGGACTATAATTGTGATATTCTTTATCATCCGGGGAAAGCCAACGTAGTGGCGGATGCATTGAGCTAGAGAGGCCCAGGTCAGTTGTACAGTTCCACCCAGATCTTGAGAAAGTTAGTTGATGAGATGGTCAGAGCAGGGATAGAATTGGTGGTAGGCTGGTTGGCCAATATTACTCTGTAGTCGACCCTGCTAGAGCAGATTAAAGAAGGAAAGTTGGTAGATGCTCAGTTACAGGAAGTAAGAGGGAATGTCTTAGCAGGAGTAGCTAAGGACTATTCTATTTCTGAGGTTGGTTTACTTCGGTATCAGGGGCAGATTTGTGTTCCAGCTAATGAGGGGATCAGATGAGAGATACTGGATGAGTCTCATACGACGCCGTACTCACTTCATCCGAGTACCACGAAGATGTACCAAGATCTACGGATGTTATATTGGTGGCCCGGGAAGAAGAAGGATGTGGTGGAGTACGTAGCTAGATGCTTAACCTATCAGCCGGTGAAAGCTGAGCATTAGCGACCGGTAGAGTTGCTTCAACCTTTAGGTATTCCTGAGTGGAAATGGGAGGACATTACAATGGATTTTGTGGGAGGTTTACCCAGAACTATAGGACTCCATGACTCGGTGTGGGTGATAGTGGACAAATACACCAAGTTAGCCCATTTTCTTCTAGTAAAGTCGACATATACTGTGGATCAGTATGCTTAGTTGTACGTGAGGGAGATCGTACGTCTCTATGGGGTTCCAAAGTCTATATTGTCATACTGGGATCCTGTCTTTACTTCCAATTTTTGGGGTGGTTTGCAGAAGGCTATGGGAACTCAGTTGAAGTTCAGCACAACCTTTCATCCTCAGACTGATGGACAGTCTGAGAGGACGATTCAGGTGTTGGAGGATATGCTCAGAGCGTGTGTGATTGACTTCGAGGGATCATGGAGTAAGTATCTCCCGTTGATTGAATTTTCATATAATAACAGTTACCAGTCAACAATTGGAGTGGCTCCCTACGAGATGTTATATGGGAGGAAGTGCAGATCACCCATGCATTGGGATGAGATGGGTGAGAAGAAGTATTTGGGGCCAGATATGGTTCAGAGGACAAGTGAAGCTATAGAGAAGATTCGAGCTAGGATACTCACCTCTCAGAGCAGACAGAAAAGCTACGCTGATCCCAAGCGTAGGGACGTGAAGTTCCAAGTTGGGGACCACGTATTTCTCCGAGTTTCACCATTGCGAGGGGTGAGGAGGTTTGGTAAGAAGGGCAAGCTAAGCCCTAGGTTCATTAGACCTTTTGAGATCGTGGAAAGCATTGGTCAGGTGGCTTACAGGTTAGCCTTGCCACCATCATTGTCAGGAGTCCATGACGTATTCCATGTTTCTATCCTTCGTAAGTACATCTCAGATGTGACTCGTGTGTTGAGATATGAAGACTTGGAATTGCAGACAGATTTGGCTTAAGAGGAGCAAACGGTCCAGATCATGGATCAGAAAGATAAAGTACTACGGAATAAGACGATTCCTCTTGTTAAGGTATTGTGGAGAAATAGTAGGGTCGAGGAAGCGACCTGGGAGCTTGAGACAGCGATGCAGGATCAGTATCCCGAGTTATTCAGGTAAATTTTGAGGACAAAATTCTCATTAGGGGGGGATAGTTGTAACAACCCAAATTTACTAATAAGGCTTAAGAGCCTTGATTAGTGTGCCAGGAGGGCAAAATTGGATTATATGTGATTTAATGATTAAAACATGTTATATGATTATTTGCATATATGTGATGCATGACTATGTGTAATAGTATGCATGTAGGCCTTGATTAGGTTAGAAGGGCATAATCGTAACTTTTGGCCGTTGAGGGCATAACTGTATATATTTGTGATAAATTGATGAGACCACATTATTATGTGGATGTATTTGTAATCTGTGATTCGAGGCGATCCCAGTGAGCGGTTTAGCGAAAAAAAGTCACGGCGGGGATTATACCTGGCTCGGAGCGAGCCTGGGGGTATTTCTGGGAATTTAGAGAATATCTCGGAGTCAATTTGGACATTGAGGAATATATTTGGTGATTAGTTAGGTGTCGGGAGGTAAGCGATAAATATTTGAGACACTCGAGGAATTAGCGGAAATTGGGTGAAATGACCAAAATGCCCCTAGGTGGATTAAATGGCTTAGGATTTATGGGAGGGTATTGTGGTCATTTGGCTTATAAAGGATAAATGTTATTTGGATTTATGCCTTAGTGGATTGTGTAGAAAGGGATGGAATTCTTAAGGAAAGAAAGGAAAGAAAAGAAAGAAGAGAAGGAAAAAAGGGAATGAAAAACATGGCAATTTCTAAGATCAGTTTGGGACTTCTTCATCATTTTCTTCTAGAGGTTTAAGGCTATAATGCAAAGGAGCTTAAGGCTGAGATTGTATACTTGGGGTCTTGATCAGGTTGGGGAAACTAGTTGAGGTTGTTCATCAGTTGAGGTAAGACTTTGAGGTTAATATTTCAGTTCCTGGTTTTGGTGTTGAGCTAGTTTTTCTAAGCAATGTTCTGTGGGAATCCTAGGGATTTGAGGCTGAATATTTGAGGAGGAGAAGGCTGAGCAAGAGTGGGAGACAACCTAGGCTAAGCTCATCCATCAGAGGTAAGGAACTTTTGTTTTAAGCTTTGTGATTTCTGTGGTTTTGCTGAGTTTCTAAGCTTTAGGTCCAGCTATGGTGAATTATTTGATTAGGGGTGCATGTGATTGAATTATGTGTGGTTGGGATGTTTTGGATGAGTGGAGGATGTTGGTAGGCTTGTTTTTAAGTTTGGTTGAAGTTTGGAAGAGTTTTGGTAAGGTTTGGCTCGGGAAAATTCGAAGGAGAAAATGTTGTGCAGGGTTGTGCTGTGACTAGCGCTACAGTGCTAGTCACTGGGCGTTGTAGCGCTAGACCCTGAAGTTTCTGAGCCTTTTGGCTTTGTTTGTAGCGCTGTAGTGCTCTCCTTAGAGCGCTGTAGCACTACCCAATTTCCATAAATGGATTTTTGTGTTATTTTCTAGGGTGTTTGCTCGGGGGTTCGGGGTTCGATTTCACCACCCCGTTTGGTGGAATTAGGGCTTCCCGAGGGCTCGGGATTGATCCCGAGGCTAGGTTTTGGACTTGAGGTTTGGTGATGATTCTAATCTATGGTTGTGACTAAGTGTACGCTAGGGCTTAAGAGGGATCGTGCTTGAGGATCAAATCGAACAAAACTAGCAAATCTAAATGTAAGAAAACTGCACCCAATTATGTGTTTGTGACAGGACTAAGTGCTCCTGATATCTGTATAATTTCATAGATGGTATTACGCCATGGGACATGTGATAACGGCCTAAGGGTGCTGTAAATTATATTTGCGCACAGGGCGCGACTTGGCCACTGGTAGCCAAGGACAGCTTAATACTTACTGAGGTCGGTTTAAGCGGGCCAGAGTTAGTGGGATAAATAGAGGGTGTGGCCTAAGGGCATTAACCCTAGTTATCATACGTGGATTGATTATTGATATGGAATAATATACTTGGTATGCTACTTGATTAACATGAATGCCTAGACTGTTGAGTAAATGCTTATGCGGTATGAGTTATCTGATTGTCTGTTGAATGATTATGCTCTATTATTGTGTTTTCTTGTTGGGCCTTAGCTCACGGGTGCTACGTGGTGTAGTTAAAGGCAAAGGCAAGTTGGACCAATCTTGAGATGGAGGGCTGTGGGGCTGAATGTACATAGTCAGCTGTTCGGCCACCATGGCCGAGGAGTGGAACAGGATGGGATATGCTTAACTATCTGTTTTGCCTTAGAATGGCTGGTCACTGTATCTAAATGTTGAACCTTTTGTAAACAGACTTTAACGTATTACTTTTGGGATCCCATGTAAAAAGGAAAATTGTATATATATATATATAAGAAATGCAGCTTTTGAGACCAAAATCTTTTAACCATAGTTCAACTATAGTTTCAGTATCACGTTTTGAAATAATTGAATTGATTAGCAAGTCTTGCACTTTTATAAACACACAGTGTAACGATCTTGGCTATCCAGGGCGTTACAGAACCTCTATAAATCTTGGTGTTCTCTATTATTTATTGCTTATTATTACTATGAAAATGTTGTTATTCTAGAACTTGTTTGCTTGCTATTTGAGACGAAATCCTAGATTATGCATGCTTAGGAAGATAATTTAGGCAACTTTTTGGAATGTTTGAGCATTTCAAGCACACTTTGATTTAATAAATCCTTAGTTACCCAATTTTGAGCCTAATTTGATTCTTTTTATTTGACACTTATTATGAGCTTATTTGAAACTTTGTTATTTTTTCTTCCCTTTGATATACCATGAGCATATGAAAAGTGATTGGGAGATGGTTTGTAATGGGGACTTATATGTGGAAATTTGTGTCAATAGAAGAAGAAAAATTAAGAGGGAAAAAAAAGTATATTGAATATAAACTACACTCCAATTGAAAATACAAAGAAATAAGTCTGGGGGAGTGTAGTATCATTAGAAAAAAAATGAAATAAAAAAAATTAGTTTATGAATTCTCTCTTAAAATAAGAAATAATATTGGGAAATTTGGGGCTGGTTTTTGGGTTTGTGAGTGGATAATGGTTTAATTGTTTGGTTTAGTGTTTATGGTATATTTGAGCCTAGATGACTTTTTCATCTACTTTTACCTAAGCCCTTCAATTATAAGTTGTAAAAGTCATATTGATTTAAAACATGTGTTTTCTAAATTAGTGGAGATTAGTAAGTATAGCAAGCTTATCGGGTAATGATATTAATTGATTGTAATGAAAAAAATTTGGTGAGAATGAATTGATTCGAATGCATTTTATTTATTAATCATGATTTTGAGAGCTTTTATTTTTGTTTGGACTTAAGTGAATTGGAAGAATGTTTTGACTGAAATTCTCGATTATAAGTTGATTTTCTTGAAGATTATATAAGTGCCTTAGTCATCATAGCTTGAGGCGTGAACTACTGTTGTCGTCTTGATTCAAGTGTGTTGGTTGTTTAGGTTCTGAGTTTTTTCATGTGAGTTTGTGTCCTTTGCTCGAGGGAGAACAAAGAGTAAGTTTGGGAGAGTTTGAGAACTCCATTTTAGTGTTATTTTAAGATGCGTTTTTGTGGTAATCTTGAGTCTTTTTGTTTGTTTTGTGCAAGATTACGATTGTGTTTGTCTTTATTGTAAATCGATGCTATGAATTATGAGCTAAACACAAAAAGAAGAAGAAATGGTAGGAAAATGGAACTTTTGGTGGTTGTTCGAGTCAAATTGGCATTAAGGAGGAGTTAGAAGAAGTTTTTGATGAATTTGATGAAGGAAGGATTTAAAATGGTCAAATTTTGAAAAAAAAAAAATAGAATTAGAGTCGCGACATGGGCTTAAGGGTTGTGACTCTAGCAAAGTCAGAAACTACTCAAATCTGGCATGAATTAATGTTGCGACATGCCCTTTAGGGCCGCAACATGATGAGTGGTAGAGAGCAAAGGAAAATTTGGGCATGCACACAGGTTGTGGCATGGTCACCTAAGGGTTGCGATGCTTGCAGAAGAAGGTGCAAACCTCCTTGGAATTTTGAAGACACGAGCCATGGCATGAGAAGACTAATGTCGCGACGCGCCTGCTTGAAGAGAAAAAAATACTATTTAGGTACAAAACATTAGAGATTAAGTTTTAATTAGGGTTTTTAATTACGAATTTTCATAGAGTTCTTGACGACTAAGCTTATTTTTTGTATTTTTCTTCTTTAATTTCTTTTCAACTTTTGGATGTTTGAGATGATAACATTTATTTGTATGGTGTTAGCTATATTTTTCATGAACTAAATATTTTCCTCTAGGGTTTAATGTAGTCGCTTGGATTTCTATTTAATTTTACTATGATGTTCTATTGATTCTTATTCTTTATTCTAATCTATATAATATTTTCCCAATGCTAGTAAATACTTGATCAATATTTGCTTAATTTATGATTTTGATTTAAAATTTGAAAGATGTGAATTGAATATGTTATCATTATATAGACATAGGTTACATATTGGACGAGGTACATATATGACTTGTGTAGCAATTAGGTTATCATTCTTAATGTATGCTACGTGTTTAAGTTTATCACAGAGAAGTAAAAAACATACATATAGGTTGAAATCTTATATCTTGAAAAAGAATTAGTATCACTTTTTTTAAGCTGTTATTAGAATAGGAAGAAGAGATTTAGAATTGATGAGTAAAATTAATAAAATGAAAAGTTGATGAAGTTTTTTTTTTGAAATTTTCCCGCACCGGCGCCATGGCAAAGGGAACCAAGGCTGGGGGGAAGGGCAAATCGAAGAGCAAGGGCAAGAAAACAGGACCAACTTCTGCAGATAGGGTCATGAAAACTCGATCTATGGATGCTATTCTTGGGGTCCAGGAATTGGAATTGTCAGAGGATGATCAAGGAAAAGGGGCAGAGCGAATCTGTAGTGATACTCCTTCACCTCGAACTGGAATTTGTACGAATGTTGACGATTGGAAATCGGCTACTCAGCAAGCTATGCAAGATGTTCATATGGGTAAGGCTGTATCATCTCCGATTTTACAGACTCCGTATACTAATAGAAGTGCTAATGGAGACAAAGAGAAGGTTATCGCAGGGAAGGGTCTAGATCAGAAGAGGACCGCTGGAGTCAAAATTGATATTGAGGATATTGCTGAGGAGGTGAATTTTTGGCAATCCTCTTTAGTGTGCTATGTACTGGGTGCGAATCCACCAATCCGAATTCTGGATGGCTTTGTGAGGCGATTATGGAAGGACCAGGTTGATAAGGTAGGCATTCTCTCATCTGGTATTTTCATCATTCGATTTTCAACAATGGAAGTTCGAGATAGAATATTGGAGGGAGGATATCTGTTCTTTGGGAATAAACCTCTCATAATGAAGGCATGGAATCCGGTTGATGATTTTACCAAGGAAGATATTGATTCTGTTCCAACTTGGATACAGTTGGGAGGATTGGATATTAAATACTGGGGTGATAGGTCTCTGTTCAAAATAGTGGGACAGATTGGGAAGCCAATTCAAGTGGACACCATTACTAAAAACAGAGATCGCTTAGCTTACCCCAGAATTCTCATTGAAGTGACCATGACACAGGAATTTCCATCTCGAATCAGTTTCTTGAATGAATTTGATCAAGAAGTAGATATTTTCGTGGAATATGAATGGAAGCCTACTGTCTGTATGAATTGTTCTGGTTTAGGACATGAGGCACAAGTTTGCAGGAAAAGTAAAGTTGTGAAGCAAGAATGGGTTCCTAAACAGAAGGCTTCATCCCCAACTGTAAGCAAAGTTAATGTAGATCCTGATGGTTTTCAAACAGTTACTAAGGGGATTAAGATACAGGATTCTACTGTCCTCCCAACGAGTTTGAAGAACAAGTTTTGCTTGCTTGAGGGAGATCCTGAAATGGAGTCTTTACAGGAGAGAAATACAGTAAGAGAGGGGGGAGGACCCTCTATACTAGATGGATAGAATTTTAACTTGGAATGTTCGGGGGATTAACAGCCAACATAAACACAGAGAGATTAAACAGTTAATTCAGTCAAAGAAGGTTGGCTTGGTTAGTCTTCTCGAGACAAAAGTGAAGAATAAAAATATGGGGTCTATTTACATGAATCTGTTTTCTGGATGGTGTTTCACAAATAATAACCCTTGGATTGATAAGGGTAGGATCATAATTGCTTGGAATCCGAGTGCATTTACTTTGGATATCAAGTTATGTACAGCACAATTAATCCACTATCAAGTTCAGGTCCCTAATAGAGCAGGAAGTTTTTTGATTACTTTTGTATATGGGTATAATGATGCAGCAGCTAGGGAGAGCCTTTGGACTGATTTACAAAGTTTGGCTGGGAGCATATCTGTCCCTTGGCTGGTGGTTGGTGACTTCAATGAGATTTAATCCATGCATGACAGGATAGGCAAAAAATCTACTATGAAGTTCTCAAGTAAATTTTCAGATTGTATGTCAACTTGTCATCTGGAAGATTTGAAGTTCACTCGATGTTTCTATACTTGGAATAATAAGCAAAGAGCTGATGAGAGGGTTTATTCCAAGATTGATAGAGCTTTAGTGAACTCCAATTGGACTGATTAGTTTCCTAACTCAGAGGCTGTTTTTTTGCCAGAAGGGATCTTTGATCATTGTCCAATTCTTGTTCATTTCTCGTTGGAATTGCAGATGGACAAGAAGCCATTTCGTTATTTTCATATGTGGAAAGAGGCACCCTATTATGATGATAAGCTTAAGGCAAATTGGGAACTTTCGGTGGATGGCACACCAATGTTCCAGTTAGTGTCAAAGCTTAAAAGATTAAAGCAGGTGCTCAAGACTATCAATAGAGAAGGTTTTTATGATATTCAGCAGTTGGAATTCAAGGCAGGAATTGTATTAAGGGAGACTCAGGAACAGTTACAAAAAGAGCCATTAAATGACAGATTGATCTCTCAGGAGAGAATATATAGAGAACAGTATATGGCTTACCATAAAGCGTACATGAGCTTTTTAGCACAAAAAGCTAAAGCCTCTTGGATGATTAATGGTGATGAAAACACTCATATCTTCCATGCTTCTCTTAAGGCAAGGAGACTTCAAAACAGAATTTTATCCATCAAGAATGAGGCAGGGGATTGGGTAGATTCTCCTACAGCTATAACAAATGCTTTTTTGGAGTATTATACAGGTTTGTTAGGGACAGTAATGGTATGCAGAAAGAAGGTGTCATGGTCAATCATGAAGATGGGACCAGTCTTAAATGCAGGGCACATTCAGGCGCTTACAATGGAATTCTCAGCTCAGGAAGTTAAGAACACGATATTTTCCATACCAGGGTTGAAAGCTCCAGGCCCCGATGGATTTGGTAGTTTTTTTTATCAGGATAATTGGGGATTGGTGGGTTCGGAGGTCACTACTGTTGTGTTATCATTTCTTACTTCAGGTAAAATTCTTAGAGAAATAAATAACACAGCTATCACACTTATTCCCAAACATATATGCCCAGATACGGTGTGTGATTTCAGACCTATATCTTGCTGTAATGTCATTTACAAAGCTGCATGTAAGTTGATTTGTTCAAGGATAAGGAAGGTGCTACCTGAATTAATTGCAGACAATCAAGGGGGTTTTGTACATGGTAGGTATATAGCATACAACATTATGATATGTCAAGACCTAGTT
This sequence comes from Humulus lupulus, assembly GCF_963169125.1. Classification (NCBI taxonomy): domain Eukaryota; kingdom Viridiplantae; phylum Streptophyta; class Magnoliopsida; order Rosales; family Cannabaceae; genus Humulus; species Humulus lupulus. The sequence continues at coordinate 39,618,424 of NC_084798.1, forward strand.
CGGCACTATGGGAGGAAAAATAGTAAGCCAAGTTGCTTGATTAAGTTGGACTTGAGGAAAGCATATGACACCATTGAATGGGAGTTTATTGAAGAGATGCTCACTAGTTTTCGATTTCCAAAGAAGTTGATTCAGCTCATCATGGTGTGTGTGAGTACTACCAGATTTTCCTTGATGATTAATGGCTCATTACATGGGCATTTTGAGGCTAAACGAGGATTGAGGCAAGGAGATCCAATCTCCTCCTTATTATTTGTACTTGGTATGGAATACTTATCTAGGATCATGCTTAAGTTTGGTACTCACCCTAGTTATAAGTATCATGATCGGTGTGCTCCTTTGAGGTTGAACCATCTATGTTTTGCTGATGACATTTTGATGTTCAGCCATGGTGATTTTAATTCTATACTTTTGATGCTCAGAGGACTCAAGTTGTTTTCAAAGAATTCTGAACTCTTTCCAAATGAGGCAAAGTCTGCAATATATTGCAGCGGCATGAAGGAAGCTGAGATTGAGAGAGTACTAGCTGCCTCAGGATTTTCAAGATCTACATTACCTTTTCGATACTTGGGCATTCCTATTTGTTCTAAAAGGATTTCTAAGGTTGAGTGTGGGATCATCTTAGACAAAATGGTGGGCAGAATTAGACAATGGAGTTCCAGGAATTTGTTATATAGTGCCAGAGCAATCTTGATAAATTCGGTCTTAATATCCATTCATTCTTACTGGGCCCAAATCATGGTATTGCCAAAGAAATTACTGAAGGGCATAGATGCAATTTGCAGGGCATTCTTATGAAAAGGAGTTGCAGAAGCTCACGGCCCAGGTGCAGTTGCTTGGGCTACTATCTGCTCTCCAAAGTCTGCAGGAGGGCTAGGCTTTAGGAAAGTTACCGAATGGAATTTAGCTGCCTTGGGGAAATATGTCTGGGCAATTACAACTAAAAAGGACAACTTATGGGTGAAGTGGATACATAGCATTTATCTGAAGGATAAGGACTGGTGGACATATTCAGTTCAGCAAGGTTGCAGCTGGTACTGGAAAAAAATAGTGGAAATTAAAGAACTTTTTCGAGCTAGATTGGCTGAAGCAGTGTTCGGAGCAGTGAAGTATGGAATACACTCGGGGCATACATTGTTGTATTATCAACAAGCTAAGGTTCAATGGAGTAAATTTGTTTGGGAAAGATGCAATATACCAAAACACAGGTTCATCTTATGGTTGGCAATGCATCAGAAGTTGAAAACCAGATCTTTTCTTAGTAGTCATGGTCAGGTAGTGGATAAACTATGCCTACTGTGTGGAATGCATAATGAAGAGATCTCACATTTATTTTTCCAATGTGATTACAGCAAAATCTGTCTAGTGAAACTAAAAGAATGGATCGGTTGCAGAGCTCAAACAGGGGATTTTATTGCATTACTGAGTTGGATATCCAAAGCCAAAAACATCACCAAATTTAGGAGAGGTTGCTATATAGCTGCTGTATCAACTTTAGTGTATCATATTTGGAGAGTCAGGAATCAGGTTCTATGGTCCTCAAAGTTGTGGCATGTTAATCATACAATGGAAGTCATTAGGAGAGAATTAAAGCTGAGATTTTCTGTAATGTATAAAGAGAAACCAAATAGGGATAAGGAATGGTACCAAAATTTGTAAAGTTAGTTGTGGATTGTAAGTACTATAGAAGTAGGAAAGATCTATATTGTACATGACTTGTTTTTGAGCAATACAATGATTCTTATTCACCAAAAAAAAAAATTTGATGAAGTTAATACCCTAGGTTTTTCATTATTGAATCAATCTTTATTATTGTAAATTTTATTTCAATTTAAGTCTTAGATTGAAAATCACTCTATTTTCGACAGGCGAATAGAAATTTAAAAGCAATTATTGTTAATTGGTTGTTAGTCCTTGTAGACAATACTTTACTTACTATTTTATTACTTGAATCGATTGTGTATACTTGCACATCATATTTTCGATATCAATGTAACGACCCAAATTTTCTTAACTAGACCCGACTAGGACCTTTCAAGGTCCACTGGACCCTTACAATCAACTTTGGCAAAAATCAGACGTTGAGAATTAAATAAACTTAAGACAAACTTTAGAAAATCTTACATTAGAGTACTTTGAAATAAAACAATGTTTAGATGGGATCCTATAGTTTAAAAAAAACGTAGTTGAATGTAACTTTAATAAAATGTCTGTGGCCATAGGGCCTTCTTTAAGTAACTAGTAAACATAGAATTTATAAACCATTACTGGACTTAGCAGAAAACTTAAGAGAACCCTGACAATCTTGTAGGTTGGTTGTTTCACAGTATGCATACTTCAGACATAATCCCGTCCAAATCATTGCACTGATCCTTAGGCTTTACCTTTACCTACGCACGCAGAGTAACTGATGAGCAACAACACTCAATAAGGAAGCTAGTTATAACTTATAATTCTGCTAACTAATCAACTTGACATAACAGTAATGCACAACTATAAATTTTAAACTGAGCAACTTGTCTAGCACATTCATGTAAGTCAAAGCATTTCATAACATACTAAGAGCATATAACTGAGTCATCGAGTTATCTATGGGGTCATGATCCCCGTGTGGCCTCCATGGCCCAGAGAATACTTACCTCCCGTACCAAAGGGGTACACTCCGCTAAAACACGATGACTTTACTAGCTTGATGGATAACCCCACTGTACGGCTGTATGGGACCCACCCTCACAAGGTTTCCCTTGGCAAACACAAATATCTCACATATTGCATTCACAATACCTTACTAAAATAAATACATTCAACCCCGTCAAATGGGTACTGCTATGCACATTCAACCATATAATCATACATATATAGCAACTAGAATTTAACTGGCAGTATACAAACATGCAAACAATTCACTAAAATCACAACAAGCTAAGTTATTCTTGGTGTATACTTCCTTACCTCTAGTCTTTAGCTTTCGTGAATTATGTTTTTGTGAGTATTTTCAATCGCGTTTAGACCCTATAATCATATTGGGACAATATTCCTTAGTTTATGCTTTACTAAGATTTTAAATATATTTAAAGGAATTTAAAAATAAAAAACTGAAATTCTCGACCCTGGCCCAAACTCGAACCCTTGGGGCAAAATGACCATAATACCCTTTTGAAAATTTCGAACTCAACTTAGAAAATTATTATTTCCAATAATAATTTTATCTTAAACTACGCCCGAAATTTCAAGTCCAAACTCCAATTACACTACTAGAAATATAGGCTTTTACTTCGTTTTTTACACATAGAACATAAAAAAACTGAAGTAAAAGCCTTTCAATGGGTTTTTACTTCGCTTTTGGGAATGGTAGTAGATAAAAAAAGGCTATTACTTCGGTTTCTTAAAAAAATGAAGTTAAAATAGAAAATAGACAAGGGATATGTTTAGTTTGCACACTATATTGGGGCTTTTCACTTCGGCTTTTATGAAAAAACCGAAGTGAAAAGTGGAGCAAACAAAACCGAAGTAGAAAGTACCCTTTCTACTTTGGTTTTTATATAAGAACCGAAGTAAAAGAGTTTTAATACCCTTAATATATAGCTCACGCCCCTCATTCGTCTCTCTGCAGCAAAAATCTCAAACGCCAAACCCAGAAAACCTCCATTGTTGTCATACTCCCACGAGGGTTTCACCAAATATACCCCTTTTTATGTTTTTTTTTACCATTTGAAACCATTTTTCTTACTTAAAAACAGAAATATTAGTTCCATTTTTATTTTTGGGGGAGAAAATAAAGACTTTGGGTGTGGGTATTTTTAGGGTTCGAAAATGGGTATTGTTATTGGACTTTGACTGATTTTCTTACATTAAAATAAGTTCTTGAGCTTCACAAAATGTATGAATCACTAAATCTTTGTTTGTATGATTTTTTTTTCTATATTATTTTCAGATTTTTTTTCTTATAGATATGATGTGTTTATTATATATAGGTTTTAGAGTTGCTAATATTGATTTAGAGGTTATTTTGAGCATCAAAGAAGGTTTGTTACCTTAAACTTTGTTTGTGTTAATTTTTTTATATTATTCCGAATTTAATACTTATTTTTTAGTATATTTGTGTTATATTTTGTTATTTTATATAATGTTATTAATTATATATATATTAGTAAAATTTAAAAATTGTTGTGACTTGCTATTTAAATTTCTAAACATAGCTTCAATCGGTAATGTTGTTGTCAATGTTAGAACTTGAAATGTTTGGATTATTAGTGACATTTTTTTTTTATTTTCTATAACTAGCTAGCTTGATATATTATGTAACTAGTTTAATTAATTATGTAATTGATTTTTATTTGTTTTTGTTTAAGCTTTTTAGTAGGGTTGTTGATTTAGTTGCCAATTTGGTATTGATTTTGGGTGACTTCAAGAGTAATATTGGAGGGGAGTAATCTTTAAATTTTATTTATTACTATTGCAATATTTATTTATAAAATTAGTGTTAAATCATGCATGTTTTACTTTAGTGAAGTAGGTTCTGGGAAATTTGTTATTGGCGGTGATATAAGGATGGAATTATGTATGTTGATTTTGTGTTTTTTTGTGTTGAATTTATATACAACTATAAAATTAGTATATGCTACAAAAACAAAGGAAACTCTGCCAACTTTTTATAGATTTTATTAATTTTTTTCCTTTTTCAATTCACACACTATGTCGAGATATTTTGTATGTTATTTTCAGGCTTTTAAATTTTTGGAGATGTTAAAATGCAGTTGTTATGCTGCCGAAATTTTGTTAGATTTAAGAAAATTTAATAATTAAACTTCAATTATGTTTGATGTCCTAGAAACAAGAACTAGGAGTGGAAGATGTAGATGGATATGAAATTTGGATAAGAGCGCGAGAAACGAAGAAGACTCTTGTCGAAGATAATTTGGACAACAAAATTGAAGAAAGAGTTGTAAGTGTTTTAAAACAAAGTAGGAATTTTTTTTAAGTGTTGTTACAAGTTACTAATTTAAACTATCATTGGTTTGTTTCATAGAATGATCTAAATGACAAAGTTACTAGTAGTCAAATTGTCGCCAAGGGTCAAGAGGACATCTTGCCAATCCAACATGAATAGTTAAGCCGATTGATGACTTAAATTTATTAGTAAGACTATTTTGTTTATACATATCTTTAGTTTTATGTGAATGAATATATAAATGTTTAGGCTATTTTACTTAATTACAATTATGTGAATGTATATATGAATGATTAGGTTATTCTACTTAACAATTATGTGAATGTATAAATATTTAATTTTATAAGAATTTTAATTCTAAGTCTATAAATTTTGTGATTTTTATTTATGTTATAAATTAAATGAAAACAAACTAATTCCAATTGTAAAAATATATATTACTATAAATTCATATAATTATACTATTTAAAAAAATTAGGGCAAAAATATATATATATATAAAATAGAATTGGGCCATTTAAAAATAATTAGAAATAATTATTAAAAAGGGGGGGGGGGGGGGGGCTTTCTACTTCGGTTATTATGTAAAAACCGAAGTAGAATCATCACTTTCTACTTCAGTTTTTACATAATAACCGAAGTAGAAAGCTTATTTTTCACTTCGCTTTTTAACTACTTTTTACTTCTCTCTAAACTAATGCAGTTGTGAATTTTAGCGAAAACTGAAGTAAATCCAGCTTAAAAACCGAAGTAAAAGCCCTTTTTTCTTGTTGTGTTATTTCCTAAAATCCCATTTTTTGGTATCTGAGTCTAAAACACGAGTCCCGAGCCCACTTCTTGATCTTAAGATTTAAAGGAAGTAATATTGTACATCCTCAAATATTTTCTAAGTCCCTAAAAATATTTCTTAGGTTCTAAGCCATCAAATCTAAACTTTGAAACCAAACCCCGAGCCTAGAATTTTCTTGAAGCTTAAGTAATAATTTCCGAGCCTTGCTCATAAATTATTAAACTTTAATATTATTTAGATAAATTTTCTAACCCCAACTCTCAAAAATCAGGTCTTAGACTTTGGGGTACCTAATCACGATCCTGGCCACAAAATTCCAAAGTTTTGGGACCAACTACCCTTTTGGTCCCTTTGGTTACAAATATGTAACCATTTGTAACTGGCTGGGTCATGGACACACATGCATGCACGTGACCCCTATTGTCTTCACACTCATCACATATTCAGCCATGGCCACACGAACCAAGGTTTCTTACCATGGCAGCCAAGATCTCACTCCCTAGACCACCATGCTCATCACTTCGGCCACCACTAGCACCACCATCACCACCACCGGCCTCCACCCATGACCACCATAGCCACGCACGGCCACCCAACATTTCCAACCTTTAACCACCAACACATCTCAAACCTCAAGATCACACATATTAAACTATATCCAACCCCTTAATGTATGTTTCTAGTTTCAAAACACCAATTAATTCCTTGCAAAATAGCCCACAAATCCATAGCCAACCTTTGAACAAAAATGAAAAATAATCCGTACCGTAAACTATGAAAGAAATTCACGGATTTGTAACTCTTACTGTGGCTGGTTTCTTGTGATTCTTTCTTCTCCTCACTTTATTTCACAATGCTATGAACACCGCCAAACCATTCCACATGAGTTTCGTACTCAGAATCTAAGAGAAAAACCAAGACAAAGTAGACTCGTACTTACGTTTTTTCTTAGGATCGTTCTTGTGCCGAACTCCCAAGAAAGCTCTCTCCTTTCCTTTACTTTCTTCTACAAGGGATTAAGGGACTTAATGAACGTGCTCAAGGTCTGTAACTTCAATGGAAACCCAAGAAAAATCTCTCATCTTGCTCTTAACTCCTTGGACCTGATCGTACTTTCAAGAACACCAAGTGTTCTTCATTTGTTTCTCTCTCGGTTTCCCTTCCAAAATTCGAAAATGGCTGAAGCAAAAAAATGAGAGCAACATGGCTCTAACCCCCTCTCAACCAACCTCTAATAACTACCCATGATCATTTAAAAATTTCCCCCCAATTGTGTGTGCAGCAGAAACTACATGCATTTATCCAAAAAAAAAAATACACTAAAACAATAGCTAAAAATAATTAAATTAAAATATGGTCTACTTTGGTTTAAACTTATATCTATGATTTTATGTGAACACTTTCAACATAAAATCATGAATTTTATCCCATAAAATTCCTCTTGAATTATTTAGAGACTATTGGTGAATAAGTCACAAAATCATATAGTCTAAAATAATTTTTATTGTGGATCCCAAACATATAAAATCATATACTAAAATTCTTTAAAAAAATGTCCAAAATTCTCAAGTGACACCAATTAAAATTCTAAGATTATTCTAGGGTCTTTAGCAAAATAAATATTTCCCACATTATATTTATTTCAAATCTAAGTTCCCAAACTATATTCTAAAGCGATCAACTCACATTTCCTTAATTAAGAATAATATACACAAATTAATTATTATTTTAATCTTTTCCGTTACCCTTAAAATAAAATAATTCACAATAATTTACATAAAATAAAAATGACTAAAATGAAATCAAATAAAAATAAAAAATAAAAAATTCTAGGTTATTACAATCAGCTAGCGTGAACGATTGCAGAGGCTCGGCGTTAGGGGGAGAGAGCAGATCGCGATGGAGCTCGGTGTTAGGGAGAGAGACCAGACCAAGAGGAAGTCAGTGTTAGGGAGAGAGAGTCGAGAGACTTTGCGCAATAGAGAGAGAGAGAGAGAATGGATCGAGAGGCTGAGGAGAAAATAGTTTGAGAGGATTAGGAATTAGGGATTCATTTTGGGCTAAGTTGTAATGAGACATAGGGTGACGTGTCATAGTATTAGGGGCAATGCGTCGCCTCTAATAATTTTCAACAACAACACACACTGCCAAAATTTCCCATCCAGTTCCAGTCAAAGTATCTCGTTACCAAGGGTGAATATCCCAATATTAGGGGCGACTGATGATGTGTTGCCCCTGATTTCTTGAATATTAGAGGCGACAGAGAGTCGCCCCTGATAGAGTCGCCTCTAAAACAATTATTTCTTGTAGTACCATGTTCAAATCACTAATTCTTTTATTTTTAAAAGGAATCACTAAAAAAATTTATAAATCATAAACACATTATTTTATAATTCTTAAATAATTAGTAATAACTAGAATAATCACTACAAAAAACCTCACTTTTGTCGGCGCAAATTTGCACCAGCAAAAGTCCGCGACGTACCCTCGTCGCTAATTGCACTTTTGTCGACGCAAAACGTAATGCGCTGGGAAATTTTTTTGTCACATTGTTGTGGAAAACACTTTTAGCGGCACAGCCGACAAAAGATGACTATTTTAGTAGCATGTTTTTGCGCCGGGAAAGGTGTATATATGCAGTGAGGGTTGAGACTTTTGCCGACGTAATTTTGTGCCGATAAAAGTATTTTTTAAATAAATTTTTTGATTATATAACTAATTTTATTTTCAATATATTAATATTAATTAATAAATTTCTATTTTAATATATTAATAATTATTTAATTTTTTTAGTAATATCATTTAATTAGAAATAAAATTAAAATTAAAATTTTATAAATAAATTAAAAAAATTACAACTATTAATATTTATTGTCTCCACCAAACATGAAAATATAAAAGTAGTTTAGTAAATTAAATGTCTAATAAATTAAACTTTAAATAAATAAATAAAAAGTTCTAGAAATGAGTACTGCCCGCCTCATCATCCCCGCCCCCGTCAACATCATCGTCCTCGTCCGGATCCTGTTCTGGTAAGTCGACAATAAAACCAGGAGTCAATTCACCAACCTGCTTCAACAAAGAACTGAGCAGGACATCTTGACGTCGTTGACGACTCTCAAGTTTAGTCGTATGCTTCTTTAGGTTATGATTTTCTAGCATAATGACCTGATTTTGCTGCAAAATGGTGTCCACTTCAGGTGGCAATTGCCCGGACATTTGAGAAGTTGACGAAGATGCTGCCCTCTTTGGGCCAATTGCCTTCAACCTAGGCAACCCCCCAAACCCTTTCTTATAATGCGAGCGGGGTCCAAGGACATCCGTGACAATATCTATATCAGGTGGGAACTGATCGTCGACATTATCGCCGACACAATAAGCAGCAGATGATACAGGGGTCGTACTCTACGATGCTCGACGCTCGGTCATCTCAGTCTGCACAATAAAAAGCACGTATCTTGAATTCCAATATAACATTATTTGAAAACCTAACTTATAAATTTTTAATATAACAACATATAAAATATAACTTTATTATCTATCTGCCAACATCCTATCATTAATGACTGCAGACCAATGATTGAAAAAGAATGTAATTAATTTTGTTCCTGTATCAGGGAGCAAGTGGGCTAAAGTAAATTTTGTCATGAAAATCCATATCTAAATTAAAATCATGAAGATGTTGTTGATATATACATTAAGTGCAGTTAATTCCATTAATGGGGAATTTACGTCTCTAAACATATACATCTACTATATTTGCATGTGTTTTTATTTAGATATGGATTTTCATGACTAAATTTACTTTAGCCCACAAGCTCGCTCATATGGGGACAACATTAGTTACATTCTTTTTTATCTTAGTCCACAATCATTAATCATGAAAATATTGGCACATAGATTATAAAGATTTAATTGTTAAAAATTTAATTAATAATTAATAAATAATTACTAATTGACAACAACCAATTAATAATTAATATTTATTAATTATTTACTAAACTTTTTTAAAGTTAAATGATCATAAATTAGGTAAGGTTATGCAACTTATATGTTTTTTCGCCGCTACATCACTAATCCACTTATCATTCTTCTTGTAGAGGTGCTCGAATGTGTCGATCATGCTCGGGAGCTCGCTAGTAGATGAGTCCATCTAAAAAAGTAAATTATTTAAATATTGTGACCTTTATAATATTTTCGTAAATGTAAGGATATATGTTATTATAATTTACGTGATCATAAACATGGGCAACGATGGATTTGGAACCGTGTCCTCCTGGTATGGTCATTTTTGCTCAAGCTTCTTTATTTTTCTTCGATATACGCTTCAAACAGAAAATAGTACTCATTAATCTAGATTCTAATTTTATAATTAAAAATTAATGTAAAATCTACGGCATACTTGCTGAGAATCAGAAGCCCAAAAATCGCATAGAATTGCCCAATTAGAAGAGGTAATCGACCCAAAAGGTCTTGACTTCTCTCTCTCGTTGTCCACCTCTCCTCCAACCTCGACCCAGTGTTTCTTCATCGTATGGCGCCAATCAGTCAGATGTTTTTGCATTTTCCTTACCATGGCATCGTTGATTACTGGATTGTCTTGTGGATAAATGAATTTGTCCTAAAATCACAATTAAATTTGGAATTTGTTAAAATATTATGAAGATAGACAAAATATTTAATAGTGAGTTATTAGAGGTTTAAAAAATGCTTACAGATAGCCTATTTCGAATAACTTGGATATCAGCTGGTTTTACTTGTTCCCAAGCTAGTGTAGTTGGGGGTGCGGTGTTACGCAAATAACGAGCCATGGAATTGTTGAACCACTTGTCGTACGTTTGAATAACTTTTCCAATTTGTGCATCAAACTCTACTTTCAAATGACTGACTTTTTTGGTGGCTAGCTCCTTCTCGATATTGGCACCGTAATAAGTCCCCCTGCCCCTCTTGGAGCCACCACCTGTGTCATTACTTGGTTCGACCATTCTACATTAAAATATTCATTAATTAACTAAATCAAATTATGTATGTCTGTTGTTTTTTGTTATAAAATTAACATTTTATTCATTATGGTATTTCCCAACCTACCCTATTCCAACCTAGTGGATTCCTTAGAGATAGTAAGCGGTCATGTACTTTTCCACATTTTTTCAAGATGTTTCTCAAACATCTTGAAAAAATGAGGAATAGTACATAAATACATTGGCTATCCCCAAGGAATCCACTAGGTGTATCACTATTGTTTTTTGTTATAAATTAACATTTTATTACTTATGGTATTACCAAACCTACCCTATTCCGACCTAGTGGATTCCTTGGAGATAGTAAGCAGTCATGTAGTTCTCCTCATTTTTTCAAGATGTTTGAGGCTTTCCCCAAGGCATCCACTAGGTGCATACCTATTACTTTATATATATATATATAATTAACATTTTATTACTTATGGTATTTCCAAACCTACCCTATTCCAATCTAGTGGATCCCTTGGAGATAGTAATCAGTCATGTAGTTCTCCTCATTTTTTCAAAATGTTTCTCAAACATCTTGAAAAAATGAGGAACAGTACATGAATACATTGGCTATCCCTAAGGCATCCACTAGGTGCATCACTATTGTTTTTTGTTATAAAATTAACATTTTATTACTTATTATCTTTCCCAACCTACCCTATTTCGACCTAGTGGATCTCTTGGAGATAGTAAGCAGTCATGTAGTAATTCTCATTTCTTCAAGATATTTCATCAAATATCTTGAAAAAAATGAGAACCAGTACATGAATACATTGATTATCCCCAAGGCATCCAATAGGTGCATGTGTGCCTATATCTGATACTATCATTAATTAATGATAATAAATAAATTTTTCATTGAATTAAATAAAAAGTTACATATACTTGTTTAAATTACATATCATTATCCTCATCCTCACTAACTACAACATCATTATGAACATCACTATTGTAGAGTCCAAGAACTTTACTTAGCTAATTAGATAGTATTAGCAATAGTAATAGTTGTAGTATTTTTATGACTGTGGATTTTGGTTCAGACCGGGATTTTATTGGACACTCGTAGTAATACTTGTAGATTTTCTAAGTTTAACCTATAGTTTAAGAATATTAAATTTAACCTAAGGTTTAAAATATATGACTAATATTGATGGTGATATTTATTATATTATAAGGTTTAGATAGACCCAATAAGATAGTAACACTTGTCTTATGTATGTTTAATGAAAATTAAGTATTTTTTAGGAATAAGTTTATTTAGATAAATATTTGAATATCCTAGGGTCTGTCAGCAGCTTTTAAATCGTTAGAGGACTTAGTCAAGGTTGTTTACTCAATTCAAATTAGACTGAAAATGTGCAATTTCGTGTTTAAATATTCAGCGTATGCTGATATATCGCAGCTATAAGGGGCAATATATCGCAATACGGGGATACGAAAAACACGTAACTTCGCACGATCACCTCAACGAGCCTCTGGCATGCTGGCCCAAGCGATATATTGCCTACTGTTAGGAAAAAATTGTTTTGCCTCAATGGAAATGATTATAATATTACAACTCTAAGCAATAATATTACAAATAAAATAGATTGATTAAATAAGGTTACAACTCTATAACTGAAAATTACAAATAAACAAAGAAAAGGAAGAAGATGATGATGAAGAAGAGAATAGTGAGAATACAACTCTAAGCAAAAGATTACAAGTAAAATAAAGTGTTTAGACCAAAAGAAAGATTACAACTCTTAAACAAAATATACAAGTAAATAGAACAAGAGAATAAGAAGAAAAGCAATAGAATAAAAAGAATAACAGAAACACAAGCAAACTCTCACTTACACAACCTAAGTGAAGAGGGTTGGGGATCACCAACTTGAACAAGGTTTAAAACCTTTGTCCAAAAGATTATTTCCCCCTAACTCAAGCACTAAGGGATCTCTCTTAGATATTGGAAAAGCTTTCTGGAATTATCAAGCCTCAAGGTGTTTCTAGCCAAGTGCTCTAATGGACAGAAAAATCATGTCTTACAAGTGAGCTATAGGCTCCTATTTATAGAGTTTAGAGACACCCTTTGAATTTCAAATTCCACCAACCCCCATGGCTGTTACCAATGTTTAATTGGATTAATATGGAATTAAAAAAGAGATTTGGGAGTTATTTGAGTTTTTTTGAGCCGTTCAAACAAGGATTGAAAAAACTGAAAATTTGGTCAGTTTTGGCCTGTGGCCACGGCCAGAGACATTAGTGGCCGCGGCCACTGGTCTCTGACCCACAGGCCGCGGCCACTGAATGTTGGTGGCCGCGGCCACTGACCAAATTCAACACAAAAAATGTGCTATTTTTCCAAACGGTTCCAAACCCTCCCAAATGATTTTGTAACTCCCAAAACACATTATTGGGGTTAAAATCATATCTCTAACAGCCATATCACATATGACTTATTGAAATTCATCTCAGTATTGTGTAACAACAATTTACACAATAAAGGGTAATATTTGGAGGTTACAAATTTGTAACACCAAATATGTTACATTATTTGGATATATCTCATATATTTAAATATTGTAACTCTCTATTATATGTTACAATATGTGACACACTTTGTCACATTTTATTTAATCTAAAACATTATATTATAAAATAATATAACACTTATTAGTGGCGATATATCGGCTCCTTTGGTATATTTTTGAACGTTTTTGAAAACGTTCTCATTTAAATCCTTAACCTCTTGATAAGTCCAACATCTTTCTGACCGAGTCTTCAGCCTCTGCTGAAAGATAATTCAAATATTTTTCACTTAAAAAACCATTATTTTATTCAAGTTAAATGAAGATCTTTTCATTCTTGAACTCTATAAATAGGACCTAGTACCTAGCCATATATTCATTCATCAAGCTAAGTTCAGAGGCTGCAAGCTGCTAGGTTATTTTTGAGAGTGTAAACACTTAGGTTGAGAATTATAAGCTTAATCATTATAAGCTTACCAAACACTTGGAAAGTAAGATTTATAGCACATTTCGATTCGAGGTTTAGATCGGTCATAGAAGCATTTAAGGTATTCCAAACTCTAGTTCATTTTGGTTTTGTTTTCCTTAAAGTTCTTATAGTTTCTACTCAGCACCCTAACTTTATTCTTTATTTTTGGATAGGAAATCTAAGATCTTGAACATAAGGTTTTCGGTAAGTATATTCTTGATGGTATAGTTCGTCCATTCTTTTCATTCCTTTTTCTTCAGTATACTCACCTTCCTTTGATGGTTTTTAGGAGTGTCCCAAGGTCCCAAACCTATTCACATATCCCGGTATATTTGGTAAGGAAAATAGGATAGGATTTTATATGTTATGTTATGTGTTATCTTATGATTTAAGTGTTATGTATATGTTATATGTTATATTATGTATGTTTGTAGACTTGGGCATATGACCTGTATAACTAACAAGCCCCAATAAATTATGGGCATATGACTTGCTTAGCTAACAAGCCCCACAAATCTAATGGACATATGGCTTGTTTAGTTTACGAGACCCCAAGTAATAATGGCCATTATAGTATATGTGACATATGTTATTATACGTTTTAGTATATGTTGATATGAATATTATGTATATGATTTATGTGTTAGATTTTCCTTGCTGGGCATTAGGCTCATTCATTTTTGTGTATATGTGCAGGAAAATAGTTTTGGTGGCAGGAAAGGTTCTTCGAAGCTTGGGGATGTGTATTGAGGCGGGATGGATTCAATGGACCGAGAGTTTGATTCAAGGATGAAGTCTCTTTGATTATGGTTTTCTATGTATTTTTCTGCAATTGGTTGTAATAAGTTTTAATTAAGTTTTCATTATGTCAAAGTTATGTTTTGTTTTAAACAATGGGATCCCATATCCTACTTTGAATTTTATGTAGTTTAACATTTGTTTTACAAGTTTTTAATGAAGATTATGATTATTTCACTTGTAAGTTTTATTAAAAAATAGTGTATATGTATAGTAGTCATTAATGGTCCAAAGTCTAGAGTCGTTGGATCATTACAGTTGGTATCAGAGACAGGTTCATTCGCATGAAGTTCTCCTCGATACACACACTCAAAGCTCCGAATCTGACCGCCAAGTAAGTAGTTACGTTATAGTTATTTTGCTTATATGTATAGCTAACAATTTTAGCATTTATGTTTTCAGTTAAGTATGGACGGAGCATTAACCTATGAGGATATCCGAGCCATTAAGGCTTTAAAGAGAATAAGGGAACTGAGAAACACCATAGGAACACTAGAGAGAATCACTCGAAGGCTGCTTTTGTTCCATAGATAAATAGGTCACCTTCAAGAGTCTAAGAAAATCATGATGAGAGCAACGGAACAATACGTTTTAGTAATTAGACTATTTAGAGATTTTCATCCCATAATAGCACCCTTAGAGGACATATGGTTTACAATGGATGATGAAGATGAACTGCCAGCAGCAATGCGATATTACTTTCTTTTAATTAGGTTCACCGCAAAATCAGAATTTCAGTTTACAAATGAGCAAAAACATAGGATTTTTACGAACCTTCCTCGAGGACATTTTGAGGCACATGATAATGAAGACTATGAAGAATTAGATGATGATATGCTAGATGAAGAATTAGATGTAGAAGATCCTGATTTTTAGAATAGTTAGTTTCATTGTTTGTTTTATGGTTGTAATAAGTGAAAACTCTTTTCCAAATTAATATCATGTTATTTTGTTATCATGTATGAGTTTAATTTTTATTTTCACAATCATAACAAATAATAAGTAAAATAAATAATGACTAAGTTCGGTGAGGGTGGATACAAATCAATGAACCAAGTTCTATATTGAGAGTTAGGGGGCCATAGTAGTGGGAACGATTTTACTGATCCCAGCCCTCCCTCAATATGGTTAACTTTGGAAAAAATATGAGTTTCGTGCCTGAGAATTAAGTCATATAGGATGATAGAAATAGACGTAGAAAATAAAGATGGCTTGTTTTTCTAAGTATAGAAACCCACTCTCATAATAAAGAAGACTTATATAATTTTTCATAAGAATTCATAATCAATAGGTCTGAGATATGTTTGTTTTAGAATAAGTTTTGCCTTAGAGCCTATTAGGTAAAGTTCTAACTTTTTTCTTTCAACTATTAGAACTCTGCTGCGATGTCACTCCGAAGATCCGCACGCGCCAACAAAAACGCCTCCAACGCTGCTCCAATGAACAATGAAGCCCCTCCAGTTCGCAGAAGGGGAGTGCGGGCTACTACCAGCCGCAACGCATAATGTCAAAAAATGCTGGAGGAAATACCATTTCCAACTTGCATAAAATGGTGATAATGTTTGTCTCCATCTTCTCAAGGTCTTTCACATTCAAAGTCCGTGAACAAAGTTTTTTGAAAAAACCGCACAACTCAATAATTGGCTTCCGAACTTCAGGAACCAAAAACAACCTAATTGCGGCGGGCAATAACTGCTGAAACAACACGTGGCAATCGTATGATTCCAGTTATCTTGCCATCATTGACATTGACATTCTTCGAAAGGTTTGCAGCAAAACTGTCTAGGAATTCAACTGACTTCACAAATTCACAGAAAACTCGACGCTCCAGGACATTGAGGGTGTAACTGGCGTGCGGTTTCTTCCACTTGTTTCCCTCTTTGCGGAGGTGGAGTTTTTCCCTAATTTTCATGTCTGCTAGATCAAGTCTTGCCTTGTCAGTGTCTTTAGATTTTCCCTCTAAGGTCAACAAAGTTCCTAAGACACCGTCGCAAACATTCTTCTCAATGTGCATTACGTCCAAGTTATGCCTCAGCAATAATTCCTTCCAATAATCAAGCTCGAAAAATATTCTCTTCTTCGACCGATTAAGTTCAATCGGAGCCCTTTTGCGTTTCACACTACCAAATTCTTTGTGTTTCCTAGGATGTATAATCTACAAATTCTCTAATTTCTTCAACACATCATCACCGGAGTAATCTTTCGGTGGTGGCCTGAGTTCCTTGTTACCGTCGAATAGTGCTCGTTTGCTCCTCCATTCATGATCCATATCAAGAAACCTCCTATGGCCAATGTATGCAATTTTACTTCTAATCCCTACAGAGGGAGTTTCTTCATTGCATGTGGGGCATGCCTTGTACCCTTTTGTGCTCCACCCAGACATCATAGCATAAGCTGGGTAGTCGTTAATGGTCCACAAGATTGTTGCACGCATCTTGAACAAGGTACTATTGTATGCATCTCGTGTCTTGACACCATTCACCCATAACTCCTTCAACTCATCAAGCAAAGGTCTCATATAGACATCAATATCTTTTCCAGGTGAAGAAGGGCCTGAAATTATAATAGACAACATTAATGACAGTGGTTTCATGCACTTCCACGGCGGCAAGTTGTATGGGACAAGTATCACAGGCCACATGCTGTAAAGTTGTGCATGTTCCCAAAAGGATTAAAACCATCTGTAGCCAACCCAAGCCTAACATTTCGAGGTTTGGCTGCGAAAGATGGGTACAACTCATCAAGGTGCTTCCACGCCTTACTGTCAGTGGGGTACCTCATCACACCATCTTCCTTTGGCCTTTTAGAATAGTGCCATCTCATATCCTCTGCAGTATATCTGGAACTGTACAACCTTTTCAATCTCGGTGTCAACGGAAAGTACCGTATGACCTTATGGGCCACTTTCTTCCCGTTCCCACGATTATCTTGCTAGCGACACTCACCACAAACCAGATAGAATTCCAAATTCGCATTCTCCTTCCAAAACAGTGCACAATCATGCTTGCAAGCATCAATGGACTCATATCCCAATCCAATACTCTGCAACTTTGCCTTCGCCTCATAGTTAGACTTAGGTAAAATTGATCCGTCAGGCATAGCGTCGACTAATAATTCCAGCAAACCATCAAAGTAATGATTGCTACACTTGTTAATAACTTTCAGATGCATCAGCTTCACCAAGAAGTTCAACGCGGAATACTTTCGGCAACCCGGGTACAGTTCACTTGACATCTCCTTAAATAAATTGTCATACTTGTCGCGATGTTGAGGATCATCTTGGGGAGGATCATTATAGTTTCCAGCGGGAACGTCATCTTCAGCGTAAACATCCTCCAGGATATCTGCTATCTCATCTCTTTCGTGATCTCGTACCACAACTGGTGGCGACGGCAGCTCTCCATGGTAATGCCACACTTTGTAGGACTGTATGATGTCATTGTTGAATAAATGCATCGAAATTGCATTTATAGGCTGGAACTTAACATTCCCACATTTCTTGCACGGACAACGAACCAAACCCTGATCGTTCAACTGATTTTTAGCGATATCGAAGAACTCCTTAACACCATTTCTATACTCCAGAGACCAACAATTCCTCGTACTCATCCAACTTCTGTTGCTCGCCATCTTTAATCGAAAAAATTAAGAAAATATTAATAATTGTCTTAAAATGAGGGAAATGATAGTCAAAATATTTCATGACTGTTTGTCTCCTAATTATCACTAACTGATAATAATATCTTATCTCTGACCAATATAATTATTTATATTTACCAAAAAAAATGTAGCTAATTATTAATTATTACAATTTTTTAAATCATTTACTCATTTATTACTTTTATTTTAAAATTAAATTAATTATACATTAATTGCATTTTGTAATTTTTTATTAAGTTCTTCAATTTGTATTGGATTATTTACTTAATTAATAACAATTTTATTATATTTATATTTTACTTAATTATATTTTATTAAATCATTTATATTTTTAACTTTTTTCAATTACAAAACATCTAATATTAATGTTAAAATTAATTATTAATTATTATGATTGGTAATTTTATTTTATTTAAATTATAGTTAAAAATTAATTTTTTGATGTATTTTTTAATTATACTTAAATTTTTATTAATTTTACTAACTCTAACAAAATTTGGGCAGCATAACGACTATATTTCAAACTATCCCAAAAATTTAAAAACGTACAAATTAAACACATATATAACCAGAATATTCCCAGATCATACAAAACATATATATACATTAACAAATACATCAATTTGTATATATACAAATATTTAACCATAAAAAAACATATACCAAAACTAATTTTTTTTATTAATACAAAAAAGTTATTAAATACATATTTACAAACATATCACATTTAATATAAAAAAATTAAAAAATATAAACATACATTATTAATCTAATTTTTTTAAAACTCATACTTTAACTAAAATACATATATCACAAAATACAATATAATAAATATTATCATGCAAAAATAAAAATATTACAGTGGGTGAAGTGGCTCCGCTCCGGCAGTGGCTCGAGGACTCCATAGAAAAAAAAATTAAATTTAATACATAAATAAAATACAAAAGTATATTAAAATACTTACAGTGGGCAACTTGGAGGAGGAGGGGCGGCAGTGGTGGCGCCGGGGTGGGGCTCACCTGGGGTGGCCGTCGGGGTAGGGTGCCGTCAGGGTGCAGCTGGTGGGGGTGCGGCTGGTGGTGGTGTGGCCGGAGTGTGGTGGAGGATTAAGAAGAGAAGAAGAAAGAGTAAAAAAAAGGAAGAAAAAAAATGGGGAAGAAAGGCTCACGACTTCTGTAATATCGCTATGACTTTTGTCGGCGCATTTCGTTGCGTCGGCAAAAGTTTTTAATAAACCCTAGGACAAAACGGTGTCGTTTTATTTAGTCCAACTTTTACCGACGCAAAATAGACTTTTGTCGGCGCAACGAAACGCCCCGGCAAAAGTTTAGCCAACTACTTTGTTGAAAACGTGCAAAATTTCAAAAATGCACGTTGACTTTTGCCGACGCATTAGGTGAAATGCGCCAACAAAAGTCTACGGTATTTTTTTTTTAAATCTGATAGACTTTTGCCAGCATAATTCACTAAATGCGCCCGCAAAAGTTTTTTTGTCGACACAATTCCGAATTGTGCCGACAAAAACCTTGTTTCTTGTAGTGCATGTTCATGAATGTTTCTATAACTTTTTACTAGAACTACTCTTCACACTTGTTTTTATCTCTATTCTTTTCTTTAACGTTATTCCATTGATCCTAATTACTTTTTCTCTAGTATTTACTCTTTGACCCCTTTTCATCAACCAAACAACGAAATTTCTTGTTAGAAAACTACAAGTGTGTGTTAACTATTCAAAAGCTTGCTAGTACTTTCATTTTTTTGTTAACTAGTGTCATATTTTAATGAGAAAACAAAACTAAAAAAAAAAACACTTTTTTTCAATAAAAAGATAATCTTCAATGGCATCCAAAAACAAAATGAGAAAAAAATATGAAGAATCATCATATCATATATTATTAGAATTAAACCTACTGCAAAAAAAAAAAAAAAAACTCATATAATACATCAATAAAAATTGTAACTAGTTGAAAAAAAAACAAAGAAATATCTTCAATCAATTACTATCTATTATAAAAATAAATATTTAAATAATGTGTTTCATATATAACTATCTATTATATACAATTTCTGTAATTTTAAATTTTTTAGTAATAGAAACTCAAAAATTTACCAAAAAATTAATCTAACATAAACAAACTAAAATAAAATACTCACCCACTCAATATTAAAAAACAAGAGACTTGAATGTGAAATTGGGATTTCAAATTTATCCAAATCCTAAACGCATACACAAACTAAAATTAAAGGCAATAAACATATTTTGAGAGAGCATTTAAATATTAAATGAATGTAAAACATTATTAATCAAAGAAATAAAAAAAATAAGGTGAAAATACATGTTGTCCCTACTGTAGCCGTGGTCGTGGTCGAGAAAAGTAGGTGCCAAGAACATCGTGGCCGAGATCCCCTAGCACCGAAAACCCCTGCGCCGCCGCCGTGGCCGAGAAACCTAGGCATCTTTAACCCAAGCAGTGTCGTGGCTGTGGCCGAAAACCTTTGTTTGCTTGTGTCGCCGGTGAGAAGCCCAGCCTCCTTGAATCATTTTATCTTCTCTTCTTTGTGTGCTAATGAGAAAAGTGATGAATCCCCAAAGCTCCAATTCGAAAATGATAATATATTTTTATCCTTCTTTATACTTAAAATTTTTGGGGGCACATTTTTGCTGCCCTTGATACTCTTTTAGGACACTCAAAGTGTGCCATTAAAAGTCACCATTAATTCAAAATTCTCTCTCTAGTCTTTTTAGGACCTGCATATTTTTTAGGACACATTGTGTGTCATAAAATGTGGTTTTTAAAGACTTTCATTGAGCGTCCTAAAATTCCATAACTTTTTTAAGGACCTACATTTAGGTGCGTATTCTAAATATGTGACATGGAAATTGTATTTTGTAGTTGTCTCGTTAACTCTTCTTATTGTAGTGAATTGTTAACTAAACAAATGCGTAAACATACTTAATTAGGTATTGAGAAATGCAAGAAAAATAGTATACTTGTAACAAATATGATGCGACTAAAATCAAATGGGAGGGCAATGGAACATAGAATAAGATGTTTTATATTCCTAGTGAATTTTTCAAGTTGTAACCCCTTTTACAAGAGATTTTCACTTCCCTTTCATAGGAATTTCTTATTACATTTAAAATTACACAAATACCCTTTGCTTTTGGCTTATGGAAAATAGAAAAGGACAAATATCTGTTACTTTAATTAACTAACACTGTGATTAGGTTGGAGATCTGGACAATAAGTAGCTTTGGGTTATGCACCATGTAGACGGACTGTACGGTAAATGGTTGTCGAGCGGTGTGCATGCAGGCAGTTTTGCCAGGCGACGTGGTGTTTGGGACATTGCACAATGTGAGTGGGATATTTTCCCCCACGTGTCCTAGGGCACACTCTCCTGTAAGGACTACGTACGTACCACATTGCTTGTGCGAAAAGTTACTTCTTGGTGAGGGTGGAAGTTAAGTGTATGTAGAGTAACCAAAATATTGTTACTGTGAAAGATTTTCATAGCTCTTTTATCTATGTGAACTCTTGTAGCGTTTAGGATAAATTGTAGAGCTAGCTCTCTTAATTTCTAGCTTATGTGGTTTTTTCTAGAGAAATATGGTGAATCGAACCAAATTTTATGTTTAATCTTTAGTTACACATTTACTTCTCTAAATCTTTTGATTGACATCAAGGACTTTTGATTCTTCTTATGGTAAGTATTTAAGAGCCGACTCATTGTCCTTATCTTTTTGTCTATCAAGTACACACTACTGTCCAAAGCAGTAGGCTGTAGATGATTAGAAGCAAAATTCTGGGAAAGTTATTTCCTAATTAATTCTTTTTTCATTATTAATTAGTGAAATTAACCCGCACATATGTTTCTTCTCCTTTTGTTTAGTAATTTCTTTAATTAATTGTAGACATATATATGTTATTTAGATGAGGTAAGATGAAAGCCACCTATTAATTGTATAAATATAATTTAAGAAACTCTTAAATTTGCTATCAATCATGATATATAAACTTTATAAATGACCATTTTAACAGCTGGCTTCTAATATATTTTGCCACTACTTTGTTGGATGGAAATTAATTGGAATTTGGCCTCCTTTTAAGCGTTTACCTTTTTAATACTAATTAGTTACCTTTTTATTATTAATTATATATGTGAGCTTGAATTAATATTATGAAATGGCCGGTTCTGTGTTACTTTGTACATGGACAAGCATTGTCACCATCTTCGAGCTCCGTTTATTCCTCCTAGACGTGATCGATTTCTTCTTGTTTGGGGTGTGGCCGTCTACCAACTTAGATACTATTAATTATATAGACAAAAGATTTGTTTCAAATCTGTTTGTCCATTTTTGTTTGGAAAATCTTTTAGAGTCTCTTGATCTTATCTCCCTAGCTCCCTTATTTTTGGATTAAATTATTATAATCCCTTTGGAGTGCTTTCATTGGACTTTTATATGAAAATCTATAAATAATTAATTTAGATGGATTTTATTCCTCAAACTGCTTCAATCTATAGATGGGGTAATTATTTGTATTGTTGATACTGCATATTTATTAATTAATTATGTAAGATATAGAGTTTTATTGAATTTCATTACTTTAACCATAAATATTTGTCTATATATATAAGGTACCAGTAGCGATTTGTTTTTAATAGCTACAGTAGTGATTATTTTTTATATTTTCAGCAGATAAATAAATTGTAATTTTACTTATTTTACATATATAATGTAGTTATATAGGATAATTTAGGATGTCATTAAGATTTATATATCTTGACGTACAAGTATATAAAATTTATGGGATAATTTAAGATATCAGAATTAAGATTCATAAATCCTAATGCACGAGCGTATAAAAATTGAAATAAGTATATGTGCAAATTTTGATTTTTGTATCACAAATTATTAAGAATTTCCCAAAAATTTATAAGAGATTCACTACAATCCATACCGTCGTCACGTAAATAAATAGAATTTACAAACATATTGATATTGATTAAAAACATTCATTTCCTAATAAATTTTCATATATATTTTTTTGTTGGATATATATATATATATTTACTCTTACAAAAGAAAAATACTAAGTCCATTATTTTTTAACAATGTGCAAATAGGAAAGCTATGTCGTCCATAAACAATTTAAAAATAAATATATATTTTCCAAAAAAAAAATCAATTAATATAACAATCACCGATAATAAAAAAAAAAATTGAACCCAAAAGCAATAATATTTAAAATTTCCACAACCAAAAACAATGAAATGGAGCTATCGATGTCTTGAAATAAACGATTAACAGAAGACCCCATTAATTTACTTATACTGACTCCCACAAGAGAGAAAAGCCTTAATATATTTCAGTCTTTGTTTGATTTTTTGATTTTTTGTTGGTTGAGATCTCATTCTTGAAGTGATGATTATGGTTTTATTGGATAGTTGCAGCTGGTATATCAGCCACGGGTGCAGCAGGTTCAAATGCTTTTTCTGGCTCAGCTTTATTAGTCGTCTTTTCCTCCACCTTCTCAGCTAATTTCACTGCCTCAACCTCTTTCTCTTCTTTTGCTTCTTCTTTTGCTTCTGATGCTACTTCAACTTCTACTTTCTTCTCACTTTCTTCATCTCCCTTTTCCCCTTTCCCTCCATTCTGTCAATGTTTGTTCAATAGTGTACGTCAATATTTAAATATACCAAGATGATAAAATAAATATTATACAATTACTGTTTTTGATTTGGAAATATTTTTTTTTTAAAAAAAAAACCTCATGATTTTAGAAATTTTATGAAAATACAAAAAAAAAAACAAAATAATAAAGTCCATGGGAATGGAATCATAAAACATGTATATACTTTATATAGATAAATCAAAGATTAAATATTTAAAAAAAAAACTAGGGTTGCGCTGAAACAAAGCCATAAATATATTTATTTTTCTGATCGAATCAAAGACAAAAAAATATTATATACTTTGTTTAAACATTTGACACAAAAAGTAATATATATATATATATATATATTCTATGAAAATCTGGCAAAGACAAATTACGATTGAAACTTTTCATGATGTATATGATATAAAAACATAATTAAAAAAATATATATAGTTATGTACGATTTGATGGATTAATAGACAAATATTCTTGTATATTAGTAAAATGGTACGATGTGTTTATCTTGATAATATATCCAGAAAAATAACTCAATTACCTCAACAAGTAAAGTCTGAAGAGATTGAGCATTTTTGTCATCATCAAGAGCAGGCTTGGCCTCATCACCATCATGAAGATCAAGATCAGAATTATTCTTCTCAGCATTGAAGCTGTCATCAGTTGTAATAGTTTTCTCTTCTTCTTCGACCTTCGTAACGTTCTCTTGATCATTACTATTCTCGTTATCGACCTTAATTGACTCTTCCTTGCGTGGCTCCGGTGCCGGAACGGCTTCATCTCCCTTTGTCTTAGGAAAACTTCCACAATTGCCCATGTCGAGTAGTGTTTGTTTCCCGAGAAAATAAACAAGAGAAAATATTATACGTAAGGAAAAGAAAAGAATGAGCCTCTTATTCTCTCTTTCCCTCTTTCTATGTTGAAGAGAGAAAGGTTGAAAAGAAGATCGCAAAGGCAAAAGAATTATTGTTTCGTGGTGTGAGGTAATATGTGATTAGGTTATGTGGCCCTTTATATAGGGTTAAGGCATTTGATTCTATAAATATTTTCTTATACGTACGGCGTAGAATTTTTCAAGGATCAAGAGAGTTGTCAAATTCATCTTTACTATAAATGTATTTAGAAATAAATAATATTAGAAATTTATTGTAGAAAAACATAGTTGTAGTAACAGTTGGGTCATTGTCAATCACAGGCTGTTTAATTGATATTATCATTTTTTTAGTATATTAAAACATTTGACGTGTGTATTTTTCATTATATTAATCTTAATTATTTCCTTTAAAAAAAAATCTTAAATATTGCATATAAAAATAGTATGATTAAATTGGAAAAAAAAACACAAATCACAATATCTTTTGGGACCTGAAGCTGAATCCAAAAGCTAGTACCCATTTAAGTTAATTTAACCTATTTTATTTTTTGACAACAAAGACAATTGATATATATATATATATTAATAATGGACTGTATAGAATGAATATTGAAATTTTAAATTGATTGCAATATATTTAGTAACACACTGGTGGAATTATAATTAGCTGGAATGAGAAATTATAGGACATTTACATTATATATTGTTTTTTCATTAAAAAAAACCTAAAATAATCTTAAATTGTATCTGGCGTGTTTTTGTATTATGTACTGATCGTGTTTTAAAAAATATGATCAGCATAGTCGCCTAGATAAATATATATATATACATATATATATATATATGTATATTAAAAAAACAAAACGCAAATTGTTATATGTTAGTAAGACAAAAAATTATTCTTGGACAACTAAGAGTATTTAGTATTTGGTGACCATAAACATTACTCAGTGGCAATACACTTTTTTTTCTTCCCAAAAGAGGATCATCCAAGAATCCAAAGTTCAAATCTCCTTTTTTTAGACCAAAAAAAAAAAAAAAATCAAAACTTTTCAAACCTCTTTCAATGTTATTTTCCCACAACATATATTTCTCTTTCTTTCCAAATTCTTTATTGTTTTCTCTATCTTTATTTTCCACATCGTTTTCTTTTGATTAGTTTTTCTATGGATCCCTTTTTATTTTCTCAAATATTTATATCATTTTAATACTATATATTTTGTTTTGGTTTATTACATCTTATAGTTTAGTTGATATTAAAACACTATCATATTTTTGACAAAACAGTATATAAGCACCACTTGAGCATAATTGGTTAAGAGGTATTTGTATACTGATTTCACAAATAAAAAAAATAGTATTATAGTATAGGAAACTTTTCAAAAATATGGTTTATATAGCAAAAATATGAGAATTATACTTTTCTTAATTTGTATAGGAAAATTTATTAAAGAAAAAATTAAAGTATGAGAAACACAATTAATAGCTAACTAAAATATGATAATGTCATATTTTTTATCATAGTTATGTTTTCTTTTATTTTGAAGGTTATTTTATTTTTTTCAATTTTTTTTATTTTTTTTCATTTTTAATTATTTTTTCAGTTATTTTTTCTTTTTTTTCCTTACTTATTTTTTCTTCTATTTTTCCCTTTTCTTTTTTTTTTCTACCAATTTCTTTTCATTTTTTTTCTTTGCAATTTTTCATTCTTCTTCTTCTTCTCATTTTTATTCATTTATCTATTTTTTTTCCTGCATCATTTCTTTTGTTTTTTTTCTTCATATTTTTTTAGTTTTATTTCCTAAGCTTTTTTCCTTCTTTTTTCTTTGTTGACGCCGTTTCTCGTCAAACAGTAAAAGAAGAACACGTAAACAATGAATGACAATGGCTAAACGAAATAAAACAAATCAAACACGCGATTTTTACGTGGTTCGGCAGTTAAATCTGCCTAGTCCACGAGTCTCTGTTATTAATCTTAAGACTATCTCTGAAAATTCCTTAGCATGAATTCTGCAGAGTTTTCTCTCAAGGATTAGAATTTCGGTCCTTTACAATGGTGCATGGCTTCTCTATTTATAGAGAAGGATGCAGAATACTATCCCACATATTTTGGGTAGTTACTCTTTTGTGAATAAAATAAATGGCTTTAAATGCCTATAATCAGATATAAAAGGAAACGCCCCTGAAGACCAGGAAACGCATAACTGACCAAATAATATCCCACGATTCTTGGGGATTTACATTTATAAATGAGGATTA
Organism: Humulus lupulus; assembly: GCF_963169125.1. NCBI lineage: Eukaryota > Viridiplantae > Streptophyta > Magnoliopsida > Rosales > Cannabaceae > Humulus > Humulus lupulus. Next base: position 39,645,422 of record NC_084798.1, read on the forward strand.
CATCTCATATTTATAATACTTGTAGATATTCAAGGTGATTATCGCGTATCTCTAAGGCTTTAGCATCCCAGGTCTCACGTCATGGTTCGAGCTAATGGCATCTCCCGAGATCACGTCTCTTTCGAGATCATACATACATCTAGCTCGAGACCCCCGATCCGAAGTCGTCCCCGAAGATGAGTGTGTTCTCGGAGCTACCTTTCGAGATCATATATTCGAGGTCATATATCATACTTTGCAGGCTTGATATACAATCCTGGAGCATACTTCAATCCTTACGAGACCATTTGTTGTGAATCCAACTTTCGAGGTCATATTTACCATGGCTCGAAATCTGGGTATAACATCTTGCCCCCTCAAAAGTATTTGTTCGAATCCTAAGAGAAGGAAACTTTTGAACTACTTTCCTTGAGAACTGTACCGTCACACCTTTGAAAATGGACACGCGTCAGCTGGGTATTGCTCATTTTAGGTACTTTAGTACCTTGGAAACACGCCCACGATCGTCCGTCTGACAACTTTTCGGCGCCTTCTTGTCATTGATCCCCATCCGTTTGATCTAGTGAGGATTTCATTCGACGCTCCTGATTAATTCCTTTTCCCCACCTATATATACAAGGCCCCACTCTTCATCTTCTTCACTTTCATCCTCATTCGCCATAAGCAAGAAAAGAAGAAAAACAAGCCCAGAGACCTCTTTGCAAAGTTCCTGTTCCGTGCATGTTTTCTCGACCAAAGAAACAAAGGAATCCTGGTCTGTTCGAATCAGTGAGTTCTTTCCTGCAACCTCTTCTCCAATCGACGATCTCTCTGCAATCGCCATTACTGTGTAAGTATGCCGTTTTTGTTTTTCGTTTAAAATGTTCTTGCTGTGTGTGCTAGTTTATGTTCTTATCATGATACGATAGGAGGTTTTGAACCGATAGGTTTTTATGCTTTCTGGATTTTCACTCTGGAGGTTCGTCTCTGGTTTGTACCCAGTTTTGACGTGTGAATGTGGTTCCCATTTTCTGGGTTTTGAAATTCTTAGGCAGCGTTTCTTGTACATTAAGCTTTCGGATAGAAACATGGGCTTTGACAAATGCACGAAACCCAAAAACGCTTTTCCTGGCTAACTGCCACTCTCCTTTCCCTTGAATTTCAGGATTTTCAAAAAATTATCCAGACTCCTTTTCTTTTTCGTGGAATACACGCCCCTGACTCTTCAATAAGGGTCTTAGTATTTAGTCTCGTTCCTAAATTTCCGAGCTCATTCCATCGAGCTCGTGACTCTTGCATGCATGGCCCTCACCATTTTTTCTTTCTCGCTAGATGTCACAGAATCTGGAAAGACGGTGGGGGTCATTGCTGGCAGTCCCTTACGAGCCGAAATCTCCGAGCCCAGAATCGCTCTTCGCCCGGAACCAACGTCGGATAAGGGAATACGAGCTTGCACGCGAGCAAGAAGACATTCGAGCTCACTATCGCCGCCAGATATACGAGGTCATTGAAAAGAAGATAAGAGTTCTTCGGGAGGCCCTCTATCCGGAGCCCAATTCAGGACCTAGGCCCATTCCCCTCGACCCTGCGCTAAAGGTCACTGTTGCGTATCATCCAGGGGAACTCCAGTTTTCATTAATGGGGGAAACTTCATCCTCGCAGCCAAGGAAGGAGATGTTCGAGGCCGAGCTCTACTGGTGCACGGTTACCACAACCAGCCAAATATCTGAAATCCTGACCTTCCATGGCCTCCATTTGTCAGGCACCTTGAAGTGTTGGGCTCCGACTGGTCAAGAACGGAGCTGTTTCGCCCCTGGCGGCCGCGATGCCACAGTAAAATATGCGGCATGGAGCCAAGAACATATGAGGGCGGGAGCACTGCTGCCCTTGAAGTCTTTTTTCAAAGACTTTACTGATTTCGTTGGGTTGGCACCGTTCCAACTCAACACTAATTCGTACAGGGTGCTGTCTGCCTTGAGGTCCTTGTACCCATCCTGGTTGAATGCCCAACACCGATACAGCATCTCCCCCAGAGAATTCATCGACTTTGCAATCTCCAACCTCACCCTCTCGAACTCTTCCTTAGCTTTGTTTTTGACCTCGTCAAGCTTCTTTTTAAGGCTATCATTCTCGCTCTGTAGCTCGTCCAGTCATTGGATCACTTCCACGACTTGGTTTTTAGCAATCCGCTCGCTCTCTTGGGAGGTAGTCAAGGAAGCCTTGGCAGATCGCTCGCTCTCCTAGGAGGTAGCCAGGGTAGCCTTGGCAGATCGTTCGCCCTCTTGGGAGGAGGTCAGAGTGGCTTGGAGCTCATCACTTGTAATGACCCAAATTTGCTATTAAGGCTTAGGGCCTTGATTAAGTTTGTCGGGAGGGAGATAAGTGATTTATTGTTATAATATGTGAATTTGTGTGAATATGTGATTAGTGATGCATGTTTAGGTGAATTAAATATGCATGTGGGCTCCGTTTGGTTATTAGGAGCATGATTGTAATTATAGCTCGTTGAGGGCATAATGTGATCATTGTGAATAATTTTGATATATTTGTGATATATCTGTGTTATACGATCCGAGACAGTCTTAGGGAGCGGATAGCTAGAAAGTCACAACAGGATCGAAAATTCGACTCGGGGCGAGTCAAGGGGTAATTTGGGGATTAGACATTTTTATGGGGTTATCGGGTTTTGGAAATAAATATTTGGAGATATATCTGAGGATAAGATGTTTAGGAGGGAATATTGGGGAAATTTACTATTTTTGCCTTAAGGACTTAATAGGACTTGGTAAAAGACTAAATTTTCCTTGGGTTGCTTAAGGATAGAGGTTAAGCTTAAGGGGCAGCTTGGTCGTTTGGCAGAGGTATTATTTGATTTAGGTGACTTAAGAATCTGCTGGAACTAAGTAAAGGAAACAACTTCTAGCTTCCCATCACTTGGTCGGTTCAGCACTTCCTTCTTGGGTGCATGATTTTGAGAGACTCTAACTAGGAATCTAAGGCTTGGAGCTTGGAAAAGGTGACCTTTGGAGGTTGAGGAGCTAGTGAAAGCTTGAATTCATCAGCTGAGGTAAGGATCCTAACTCTAAAATCCCTTGAGTTTCAGTTAAATTAAAGCTAGAGCTGTAAGTTGCATGTGAACCAGAATCTTGAGTTAAGTTTGGTTATGGGTTGAGTTTATATGACTGCTTTGGGTTTGCTATGGAGCTTAGATGATGTGGTAGGGACGTTCAAGCTTAATTTTGAGGTTAGGTATTGAGTTGGGGTGATTTTAGAAGGATTGGCTCGAAGGAAATGCAGGGAGAAATGGAGGTTTTATGGGTTTGGAGGTGAGGGGCGCGGCCCTAGGAGGGGTATGCTGCTGCCCGTGTGCATGCAAGGCCTGGGGAGGCCACTGACCTTGGGGAGCACCGCGGTTCTTAGCCAAGCATGCCGCGGCCCTTAAGGGGTTGGGTCGCAGCCCTAGTTCAAAATGCAGGGCGTCTTGTGGGATTTGACTTGGGAACCTAACTGGTAGGGCTCGAGATGGATTTTATCACTCGGATTGATAAAATCCAAGGTCCCGAAGACTAGAATTATGACCCAATGCTATTTAATGGATTAGAACTTGGTGGATGGATATTGTTAATGTGTTGTGACTAGGGTTTCGGCGAGGCTCGAACTAGGGAACTATGCTCGGGACATCGGTGCTTAGAAAGCTTGGGATACAGGTAAGAAAACTACTGTTCCCATAGAGCTTGACTTGCAGGGCTCGGCCCTATATGACCGTGTTATAAGGCGTAGCCCTTTGATTGAATTTATATGTGTTAAGTATCTGTTTAGTTATACATATAAATGAATGAACGGCGACGGCAAGGAACGACGAAGGCTGAGAATGGCAAGGGGTCGGGAGCAGTGTTTAGCACGCGAAGTGCAAGTTGCCAGGGCGAGACCCTAAAGGATACCTGGGATATCCTCATAGTGTGGACCGCGAACCCAGGGCCTAGTAAAGCGCCTGGGACGGCATGGCCGTGCGTGCATAGCCTAATGATGGCTTGTTTATATGTTAAGTGTTAGGTATGCATATATTATCTGCTTGTGAGGGTTTTCTTGCTGGGCTTCGGCTCACATGTGCTCTATGGTGTAGGTAAAGGTAAGGGGAAAGTCGACCAACCTCTAGTATGGTGAACGTGATGAGCGGCGTGTACATGTTTGGTCTGCCTGGCTTCCACGGCTAGGGGTACTTTTGGGAAATGATTGTACTAAACTTAATTTTTGTCGCTTAGCCAACTCTGGTTATGTTTTTGAATTGTAAATATTTCTAACCAATATTTTTGGGATCCCAAATGTTAAACGCTTTATAATCTTCAATGAATGGTTTATTTTCAAGTTTATGACTATGATTATGGTTTAATTACACTTTTGTCATAAAACCTTGATTAGCGAGTTAATTGCACTTTTTAAACTCACTTAGTAACGGCTCTAAGGCAGTAGGGCGTTACAAATTGTTATAAGAGCCGGGTTATGGTTTCTGGAGAGTGACTGAACATGTACGCTCGCTGTCAGTGGCAAGCTCAACTCAGGGTTGGTTGGTAATAATTGAATTGTATGTCTGACTATGTTCTTAAGTTCCCTGTTTGCCTGCTTATTCCATGTAGAGCATGATGAATGATTTAATGTATGCATGATGTCAGGGCATGACCCGTTGTGTGTTATATGCTATCTGTGTGTTATGTGGATTGTTGCTCATGGTTGACTGATGTGATTCGGAGGTGGTTTTGGATGTTGTTATCATGCCTGATGAGCGGCATCATTGATCGCAGCCATATTTGTTGAGATGACTCGACAATCATCTAGACTCTGCGACAGTCGGGCCAAGGATGATAACCAGGGTCAGGACCCTCCACCTACCCCACAGAATTGGTAGCAAATGTTTGCCAAAATTGAAGTAAGACTGTAATGAACAGAAGAAGAACTTTGACAGTTGAGGCAACAGGCCCCTCCACAGGTCACTGGGTTGCCAATTCAGCAAGTTATGGCGCCAGTGCCGATTCAACCTGTTGTGGAGAACAAGTGGAAACCTTTATATGAGAGGTTCAGAAAGCAGCATCCTCCCACCTTTGAGGGTGGACCAGACCCACTGTGGGCAGAGCAGTGGATGAATATGATTTCTTCTAATCTCGATTTTATGAGGGTTGGGGGGAACGAAAGGGTAGCTTGTGCAAGATGCATGTTCAAAGAGGAATCCCGCATCTGGTGGGATGTAGTAGTTCAGAGGAGAAATGCGACAGCTATTACCTAGGAAGAATTCAGAAATATTTTCAACGAGAAGTATTATATTGTTGCAGTCCGAGTTGCGAAGGTTGATGAGTTTATCTACCTGACCCAGAACTGGACCGTGATAGAGTATGCTCTGAAATTTCACCGATTGGCGAAGTTTGCACCAGATTTAGTGTCGACAGATGAGGCAAGAAGAGACAGATTTATACGGGGATTGAACATTATGATCGCCTGTGATGTAAAGATCACTTTGGATCCAGAGACTACTACCTATTCTCAGGTTGTGGACAAGGCCCTTACAGCTGAGGGGGACGAGGACCAGATTTGGAGAGAGAGCGATGTCAAGCGCGATGCTAGGAGGACAGTGCCTCCTTTTATTGGATCCAGTCGGGGTAGTGGCTCTAGTGAGCAAAAGAGGAAGACCCCAGATTCCTTTGTTCCTCCCAGTTCAGATAGGAGGACACGGGGTGGTTCTAGTGGCCATTAGGGCGGAAGTGACAACTAGAGGAGTTTTCAATGTGTCCTCGGTGCAGACGACGACATCAGGGTGAGTGCAGAATTAGGGCCTGCTTTGTCTGTAGGAGTGCCAATCATCTGAAGAAGGACTGCCCACAAGCCAGGTAGGAGGAGTCAAAGCAGGGAGATGGTCTCGCTCCTGCCAGGGTGTTTACTTTGACTCAGACTGAGGCAGAGGCTAGTCCCTCAGTTGTGACAAGTCAGATTTCTAGTGTTGGTTCTTCTTATATTGCATTGTTTGATTCGGAAGCTACTCATTTGTTTGTGTCTGCTAGAGTGATAGATCAGCTGTGTAGACCCAGTGTTTTGTATGCTAGGGGTTTCCATACTTTGTTGTCGACTGGGGAACTGGTAGTCTCTAGGAGATGGACTAGGGCTTTACCAGTAGAAATAGATGGTAGGGAGTTGTGTTGCTGACCTGATTGAGCTTGCGATGGATGACTTCGATATGATCCTAGGGATGGACTAGCTATCAAAGTATGGGGCCACGATTGACTGCAAGCGCAGGATGGTGACTTTTGAACCAGAAGGGGAGGTACCCTTTGTATTTGTGGGGACAGCTAGTGGACCACGAGTACCTATGATTTCAGCACTGAAGGCTAGAGACCTGATGTAGGGAGGTTGCATAGGATTCCTAGTGAATGTTGTGGATACCTCTAAGGTTGTGTCGGTTGGACCGGGGGAAACCAGGTTGGTATGCGAGTTTCCAGATTTATTTCCAGCAGATCTGTCAGGGCTGCCACCGCAGCGAGAGATTGACTTTGTTATAGAGTTGGTACCAGGAGCGGAGCCAGTATCTAGGACACCTTACAAAATGGCTTGGCTCCAGCGCAGTTGAAGATTCAGTTACAGGAGTTACTGGATTTGGGGTTCATCAGACCAATTTTCTCGCCATGGGGTGCTCCAATGTTTTTTGTCAAGAAGAAAGATGGATCTCTTAGGATGTGTATTGTCTACAGGGAGTTGAACAAGTTGACCATTAAGAATAAGTATCCATTGCCTAAGATTGATGATTTATTTGACCAGTTATAGGGAAGAACAATGTTTTCCAAGATTGATCTCTGGTCAGGTTACCATCAGTTAAGGATCAAAGAGGAGGACATACCAAAGACTGTTTTTCGCACGAGGTATGGACACTATGAATTCCTGGTTATGTCCTTTGGATTAACCAATGCCCCAGCAGCTTTTATGGACATGATGAATAGGGTTTTCAATGACTATTTGGACAAGTTTGTGATTGTGTTCATCGATGACATTCTGGTGTACTCTCAGTCAGAGATAGAGCATGAGCAGCATCTACGTCTGGTGTTGCAGCGATTAAGGGAGCATAGGTTATATGCTAAGTTCAGCAAGTGTGAGTTCTGGTTACCGTAAGTTACATTTTTGGGCCATATTGTCAGTAAGGAGGGGATTCTGGTTGACCCAAGTAAGATTGAGGCAGTGAGAGACTGGCCTAGACCAAGCAGTGTTCCTGAAGTCAGGAGTTTTCTGGTATTGGCTGGGTATTATCGATGATTTGTTGAGGGGTTCTCTAGGATAGCTACACCATTGACAGAATTGACAAAGAAGAAGACAAAGTATGTTTGGACAAACAGATGTGAGAACAGTTTCAAAGAGTTGAAGCGGCGACTGATCACCACGCCAGTGCTGAATCTTCCAGCAGACAATGAGAAATTCGTGGTTTATTGTGATGCTTCCAGACTGGGTTTCGGGTGTGTGCTGATGCAAGCTGAGAAGGTGATAGCCTACGTATTGAGACAGTTAAAGGAGTATGAATAGAGATATCCCACGCATTATCTAGAATTGGCAGCGGTGGTATTCGCACTTAAGATTTGGAGACATTACCTATATGGTGAGAAGTGTGAGATTTACAACAACCATAAAAGTTTGAAGTACTTCTTTACTCAGAAGGATCTGAATATGCGCCAGAGACGATGAATGTAGTTGGTTAAGGATTACGATTGTGACATCCTATACCATCCTAGGAAGGCTAATGTAGTCGATGATGCATTGAGCCGGAAAGGCCCATGACAGCTGTTTAGTTCGAGACAGATATTTGATAAGCTAGCTAAGGAGATGGCTAGAGCGGGTATCGAGTTAGTGGTTGGTCGGTTAGCCAACATCATTCTTCAGTCTATGCTCCTTGAGAGGATTAAGGAGGCGCAGGAGAAAGATTCTCAGTTGAAGGGTCACAGGGAGAACGTCTTAGTCGGAGCGGCTAAGGACTCCTCTATCTCGGAGATGGGGTTGCTGAAGTACAAGGGTCAGATCTGTGTTCTGATGGATTCATATATCCGGCGAGAGACCTTAGATGAACTGCATACCATTCCCTATTCCTTACATCCAGGTACGACGAAGATGTACCAGGATCTGAGAGCTTTGTATTGGTGGTCGGGCATGAAAAGGGATGTGGTGGATTATGTGGCCAAATGCTTAACTTGTTAGCAGGTCAAGGCTGAACATCAAAGGCCAGCAGGGTTACTGCAGCCTTTAGGGATTCCATAGTGGAAGTGGGAGGATATTACCATGGACTTCGTAGTTGGTTTACCGAAGACCGTGGGACAGCATGATTCAGTGTGGGTGATTGTGGATATGTACACCAAGTCCGCCAAATTTTTACCAATCAGGATGACTTATACTGTGGAGCAGTATGCTGAGTTATATGTGAAGGAAATTGTTCGACTTCATAGGGCTCCAAGGTCGATAGTATCTGACAGGGACCCCACATTCACCTCCAAGTTTTGGGAGAGTTTGCAGAAGGCTATGGGCACGCAGTTACGGTTTAGTACCACTTATCATCCTCAGATAGATGGATAGTCTGAGAGGACAATTCAGATATTAGAGGATATGCTATGAGCATGTGTGCTAGATTTTGGGGGATCTTGGAGTAAGTATCTTCCTTTGATTGAGTTCTCGTACAACAATAGTTATTAGATGACTATCGGAGTGGCTCCGTATGAGATGCTATATGGGAGGAAGTGCAGATCACCTATCCATTGGGATAAGATAGGTGAGAGGAGGTACTTAGGTCCTGAACTGGTTCAGAGGACCAATGAGGCGGTTGAGAAGATTAGAGCTCGAATGATCGCCTCCCAAAGTCGCCGAAAGAGTTACTCAGACCTGAAACGCAGGAGCGTGGAATTTCAGGTTGGTGACCGTGTGTTCCTTAGGGTTTCACCTTTGAGGGGAGTGAAACAATTTGGTGTTCGGGGCAAGCTGAGCCCTAGATTTGTGGGCCACTTCAAGATTCTGGAATGGGTTGGAGAGGTAGCTTACAGATTGGTGATGCCTCCAGCCTTGTCAGGGGTTCATGATGTGTTTCACGTGTCCATGCTCCGGAAGTATATGTCTAATTCGACGCATGTTCTGAGTTATGAGAATTTGGAGCTGGATCAGGATTTGTCTTATGAGGAGAAGCCGGTACAGATTCTCGACTGGAAGGACAGTCTTGTGAAGCAAGACCATCGCTTTGGTGAAGGTGCTGTGCAGTAAGGTTGAGGAGGCGACGTGGGAACTTGAATCTGAGATGTGGGAGCGGTATCCTGAGTTGTTCAGGTAATTTCGAGGACGAAATTTCTATAAAGAGGGGATAGTGGTAATGATCCAAATTTGCTATTAAGGCTTAGGGCCTTGATTAAGCATGCCTGGAGGGCAATAAGTGATTTATTGTTATAATATGTGAATTTGTGTGAATATGTGATGAGAGATGCATGTTTAGGTGAATTAAATATGCATGTGGGCCCGTCTGGTTATTAGGGGCATGATTGTAATTCTAGCCCGTTGAGAGCATAAATGTGATCATTGTGAATAATTGTGAATGCCCCAAATTCTCCGATATGGTTTAATGGTGGGAATAGTAGGCCGGGAGGGCCATACTTGTTTAATTATGCCATTAATTGATAATATGCATGTATATGTGAATTATATTATGATATGATGTTATATGCGTGCATGTGGGTCCACATTTGAATAATTATGTTGTTTTGTTAATTTGGCCCATTGAGGGTGAATATGTGTATTTATTTGGGTGCATAACTTGATTTGTGAATGAGATTCCATTATTATGGATATATATTCGAGCTATTCGGCATGAGACGGTCATATAGAGTGGATTAGCGGTTTTGTCATAACGGGGTCAATTTCAGGGTAATAGAAATGTTTATTTGATGATAAATTGGGAATATTTGAGATCAGGGTGAAATTTATGAGGTTTTGACTATAATGTCCCCGGGGGTATTTTCGGGACCCCAAGCATTAGGTTTTATTTGAGGTTACTTAAGCTTGAAGTAGTTTTCAGATAGAACGTACGATTAGAAAACCTCTCGTTCCCCTTTTCGATAGTCTGTTTTACCGTTTAAGCCTTTTTGAAGAAATCTTGAGTTCTAGGAGTCAGAATCAAGTGAGGATTGAGGCATAGCCATCCTAGGAAAGATTAGAAGCTTCTTATCCGAAGGATTTGACGAAAAACAACCTAATCGAAGGTAATCGAAGTTTAAGTTTTGAGTTTTTCCGAGTTTCTAAGCTTTGAATTGATTTTGTGAATCGTTGGGTTTTTGTTCGTTTGAACCTTGGGTTTTAAAGTATTGGGAAGCTTGGAAACTTTGTTTTGATGATTGGGGAATGTTTAGGTATGATTTTCGAGGCTTTGGAGTGTTAAAATACGTTTGGGAGTGGCCCAGAGTTGAGGGTTGCGACCCTAGATGGAGGGTGTCGCGGCCCTTGCTTTAGGGAACTCTGGGGGCCGTGGCCCAAGGTGCCAGGGCCGTAGTCCTTGCCCAGTTTTCACCCTGTTTTTTTGTTTTGACCCTGGGAACTTAGCTATAGGCCTTGGGAGTGTTCTTACTACTTGGATTAGTTGGGATTGTTCTTCCGGAGGCTAGATGTTGGTTTGGAAACCTATGTTGATCATTATTATTAATGATGTCCCGTGTTTGGTTATGATTAGGTGACCACTAAAGGACTAAAGGTTGATCGCTCTTAAGGGTCCTTCTTTTTATCATTCTAGCTCGAATCTGAGGTAAGAAAACAGTGTATGAATACAACTGCACCCTGTATATGTATATGACATGCGTGATTATTACTGAGGCATGTTGGTTGATAAATGTGGACATGCAATGCATATTATATGTTAGTGAATGTTGTATACTTGTATATGTACTGATTAGTCAGGGTTACTGAATTAAGAGTCAGAGATGGCATAGCGTCATGAACGCAGGGCCAAATGAAGATTAGATCTAATCGATATCGGCATTGAATGGCTCTATGGAATTAATGCTGGACCGACCCTAAGGTCGATGAAACTTATAAGCGCTTGGCTAGTCTATGACTAGTTACTCAGAGCCAGGGCACAAGACCCCGGTGACTGCTTGTCACATGGCTAGGGAACGATGTTCCAAGGTTATGACTCCATGGTCATGAGGAAGGTTATGTTGGTGACTAATCACCATGCACCTATCCTATTTAAGCTATGAAAGGTTCATTATCTGTTAAGCCCTGCTGATCCTATCGTCACATGGCTAGAGGGGGCTTTACCCATTTCAGTGACTTTTGCAACTGTCACCTATCTGTTTTGGACTGATAGTCCTGAATGATTATTATGATCATTGTTGATATTATATCATGTTATATTGTGTTTTCTTGCTGGGCCTTGGCTCATCGGTGCTATGTGGTGCAGGTAAAGGGAATGAAAAGCTCACCCAACCATGAGTGGAGAGCTTAGGTGGCGTTGTGTACGTAAGTAGCCGCTTGACCACCACGGCCAAGGAGTTCTCAGAGGAACTAGGGGGTTTACCCTAATTTTCCGCTTAGGTCGGCGGGATTGTAAATTTCAAACAGTAATGACCATTTTGTACTGAGAACAACTTGTAAATGTTTTGATTAGCTCTGCAAAGCAGTTTGTAATGAAAAACCTCCTTTTCTTTTATTGTTTTTCCACCTTAACCTGATAATCACATTTACAGCACATTTTTAACCAAAGGACTCGGGTAACGAGTCAAATTTCTGGTTCACCATTCACCGTAAATGTTCTGGAGTAACCAGGGCATTACAACTTGGTATCAGAGTAATGCCAAGGTTAGGGTTCCTGTAGACTGGCTGGGCATGTACACACATCACTGAAGTCAAGCTCAACTCATGATTTGGTAACTATTTATGTAGTTATATGTATGACTGCTTAAATACAGTATATATGCTTTACCTGTATGCATGAAGCACTATGTTAAACCCGTGCCCTGAAATATTATATCCTCAGCAACTGTGTGCTTATTAGTACTGAAACTGCTGGAACATACTTATAAGTATGGTCGATTATGAACTACTATGTGATACATGCTGAGTGCTGAATGCTATAGACATGTATCTGTTTGTATATTTGTATGACTATGGAATGTGATAATTTTCTGCTTATTCTTGGACCGTAAGGCGGCAAAAGGTTTAGTTATTACTACCTGACTGGCCGTATTAACCATTGTTTCAGCAAGGTATCAGTGATAGAAATATGAATCCAGAGCAGACAGATACTACAACTGGCTAAAGTGGTCAGGGCCATAATAACAATGATAATAGTCAAGGTCAGGAAAATGACCAGTCACAGATTCCACAGCCAGCTCCTGTTAACTGGCAGCAGATAGTCAGTGATCTGCAGGCTATGATATTAAAACAGGGGGAAGAGCTTCGCCTAATGAAGCAATAGCAAGGGCCTGCAGTGGCCAGTGTATCAGAGGCACCTCCTGTGTTGGTGTCAGTAGCTGGGCAGCTGCCAGAGGTTGGGAATAAATGGGAGCCTCTCTATGAAAGGTTCAGGAAACAGCAACCTCCAGTATTTCAGGGCAGTGCAGATCCTACCAAGGCTGAACAGTGGATGAGCATGATTACCACTATCCTTGATTTTATGAGGGTAACTGGTAATGAGAGGGTGACCTGTGCTACCTATATGTTTTGGGAGGATGCCCGGATTTGGTGGGAAGTGATTACCCAGACCAAGAATGTGAATGCCCTGATTTGGGAAGAGTTTCAGACTCTATTTAATGAAAGATATTATAATGATGCCATCAGGGCGGCGAAGGCTGAGTAGTTTATTAGGCTACTTCAGGGGAACTTATCAGTCACTGAGTATTCCTTAAAGTTTGATCGTTTGGTGAAGTTTGCCAAGGAGCTGGTGCCCACTGATGGAACCAGGAGAGAGAGATTCTTACAGGGGCTACAGCCTAGATTAGCCCGAGATGTACGTATCACCACTGTGGCAGGGGTTACTACCTATGCACAGGTGGTTGAGAAGGCACTCACAGTTGAGAGTGCGGAGATCAAGATCTGGCGTGACAGTGCAGCCAGAAAGGATTTTAGGAGGCCAGGTCCTCCATTTGTGGGTTCTGGTAGGGGTGTTGGCCCCAATGATCAGAAGAGGAAGGTTCCTGACACCTTCCTAGTTCCAGGTCTTGACAGGAGGCCCCGTGGTATTTCTATGGGTCGTCCAGGTGGTAGTGAAGCCTGGAGGTCTTATCCTGAGTGCCCTAGATGCAAGAGGCATCACTTGGGAGAGTGTAGGGAAAAGGCCTGCTTCTCATGTGAAGCAATGGGTCATCTTAGAAAAGATTACCCTAAGGCAAGAAAAGAAGAACCCAGGAAAGCGGACAGCTCAGCCCCAGCTCGAGTGTTCGCATTGACTCAAGCAGAAGCTGAGGCTTCTCCCTCAGTTGTTAAAGGTCAGCTTCTTAGTGCTGGAACCCCTTATAATGTGTTGATTGATTCTGGTGCTACACATTCTTTTGTTGCTAGTATTGTTATTGATAGATTGTGTAGACCTTGTGATTTTTATGCTGTGGGGTTTGGTACCTTGTTACCCACTGGAGAGTTAGTGGTATCCAGGAGATGGGTTAGATCTTTGCCAGTGACAGTGGAGGGCAGAGAGTTGTCAGTGGATTTGATAGAGTTGGTTATGACTGACTTTGATATGATACTTGGTATGGATTGGTTGGAAAAGTATGGGGCAACCATTGATTACAGAAGGAAGATGGTCCCATTTGAGCCTAAAGGTGAGGATCCTTTTGTATTTGTTGGTGCTGTGCATGGACCTCGTATTCCTATGATTTCTGCATTGAGGGCTAGGGATTTATTGCAAGGAGGTTGCAATGGATTCTTAGCCAGTGTGGTTGATACCACCCAGGTTGTGCCAGTGAGACCAGAGGATACCAGGTTAGTTTGTGAGTTTCTGGATGTGTTTCCAGAGGATTTTCCTGGGTTTCCACCGCATAGAGAAATTGAGTTCGTGATAGAACTGACCCCAGCTGAGTTGAAAGAATTAAAGGTACAGTTGCAAGAACTGCTGGATTTAGGTTTTATCAGACCTAGTTTTTCACCTTGGGGTGCGCCAGTTCTATTTGTAAAGAAGAAGGATGGTTCTCTGAGAATGTGTATTGATTACAGGGAACTGAATAAGCTGACAATTAAGAACAAGTATCCTTTACCAAGGATAGATGATCTGTTTGATCAGTTGCAGGGCAAGAAGGTATTCTCAAAGATCGACCTTCGTTCTGGTTATCATCACTTGAGGGTCAAGGAAGGGGATATATCGAAGACTGCTTTTCGTACCAGGTATGGGCATTATGAGTTCTTAGTTATGTCATTTGGATTGACTAATGCCCTTGCTACTTTCATGGATTTGATGAACAGAGTGTTCAAGGATTTTCTGGACCAGTTTGTGATTGTCTTTATCGATGACATTCTGGTATATTCTCGGTCAGAGTCAGAACATGAGTATCACTTGAGATTGGTTCTTCAGAGACTGAGGGAACACAGACTGTTTGCTAAGTTCAAGAAATGTGAGTTTTGGTTGTCTCAGGTTTCTTTTCTTGGACACATTGTTAGTAAGGAGGGGATTAAAGTGGATCCAGCGAAGATTGAAGTGGTCAGAGATTGGCCAAGGCCAAAGAATGCTTCTGAGGTTAGAAGATTCATTGGATTGGCAGGTTATTATAGACATTTTGTGGAAGGGTTCTCAAAGATTGCTAGTGCTTTGACTGAACTGACACACAAGAGCCAGAAATTTGTGTGTTCAGATAAGTGTGAGAACAACTTCCAGGAACTGAAGCAGAGATTGATTACAGCTTCGATTCTGAGTCTTCCAACAGATCAAGAGAAGTTTGTGATTTACTGTGTTGCTTGTCATCAGGTTTTGGGCTGTGTTCTGATGCAGTCAGAGAAGGTAATTTCTTATGCTTCTCGACAGTTGAAGGAGTATGAAAAGAGGTATCCTACTCATGATTTAGAGTTAGCAGCGGTGGTCTTTGCTTTAAAGATATGGAGGCATTATCTCTATGGAGAGAAGTGTGAGATCTGTACAGACCACAAGAGCCTGAAATACTTCTTCACCCAGAAAGACTTGAATATGAGGCAAAGGCGTTGGCTGGAGTTAGTAAAGGATTATGACTGTGAGATTTTGTATCATCCAAGAAAGGCCAACGGGTAGCTGTTGCTTTAAGCCGGAAGGGTCCGGGACAGATTTATGGTATGAGGCTGATAGCCAGAGAATTAACAGATGACATGACCAGAGCTGGTATAGAGTTGCTGGTGGGCCAGTTGGCTAACATTACGCTACAATCTACGCTGTTAGAAAGAATTAAGGAGGGTCAGTTGAGTGATCCACAACTGATCAAGATCAGAGAGGATATTCTGGCTGGAGTATCTAAAGATTATACAAGTCTGAGATGGGCTTGTTGAGATACAAGGGGCGGATATGTGTTCTGTTAGACACTGCATTGAGCCAAGAGATTCTGGATGAATCTCATACTACACCTTACTCTTTGCATCCAGGCACCACGAAGATGTATCAGGATGTGAGATCGTTGTATTGGTGGCCGGGGATGAAGAGAGATGTAGTAGAGTATGTGGCTAAGTGCTTGACATGTCAACAGGTCAAGGCTGAGCATCAGAGGCTGACAGGGCTACTGCAGCCTCTGGATATCCTAGAGTGGAAGTGGGAAGACATCACAATGGATTTTGGGGTGGGTTTACCCAGGACTGTTGGTCAACATGATTCTATTTGGGTGATATTGGATCGCTACACCAAGTCAGCTCACTTTCTGCCAGTGAGGACTACTTATATAGTTGACCAGTATGCAGATCTCTATGTGAGAGAGATCGTGCGGCTCCATGGTGCGCCTAGGTTGATGGTGTCAGATCGGGACCCTACTTTTACTTCCAAGTTCTGGGGAAGTTTGCAGAAGGCCATGGGGACACAGTTGAAGTTCAGTACCGTTTATCATCCTCAGACAGATGGGAAATCTGAGAGGACGATCCAGATATTAGAGGACATGCTGAGGGCATGTGTGCTGCACTTTGGTAGATCTTGGAGTAAGTACTTGCCTTTGATAGAGTTCTCCTACAACAATAGTTATCAGTCTACCATTGGAGTTGCACCTTATGAGATGTTGTATGGTAGGAAATGTAGATCCCCCATTCATTGGGATGAGACAGGTGAAAGGAGATACTTAGGTCCTGAGGCAGTTCAGAGGACCAGTGAGGCCATAGAAAATATTAGAGCTAGAATGCTTACTTCTAAGAGTAGACAGAAGAGCTATGCAGATCCCAAACGCAGGAATGTGGAGTTCTAGGTAGGAGACTATGTCTTCCTTAGAGTCTCGCCATGGAAAGGGGTGAGAAGGTTTGGGAAGAAGGGCAAATTGAGCCCCAGATTTGTAGATCCATTTGAGATCCTGGAGAAGATTGGTCAGGTGGCTTACAAGTTGGCTTTTCCACCGGCGTTGTCGGCCATGCATAATGTGTTTCATGTTTCAGCTCTTCAGAGGTATGTGCCTGATGTTAATCATATTTTGAGCTATGAAGATCTGGAGCTTGAGGTAGATCTCTCCTATGAGGAACAACCTGTCCAGATACTCGACAGAAAAGATAAGGTCCTCAGGAACAAGACGATACCTTTGGTTAAGGTATTGCGGAGGAATAGCAAGGTCGAGGAAGCGACCTGGGAGCTGGAGTCAAACATGCACAGTCAGTTTCCCGAGTTGTTCAGGTAAATTTTGAGGACGAAATTTCTGTAAGGAGGGGATAGTTGTAATGGCTCGAATTCTCCGATATGTTTTAATGGCGGGAATAGTAGGTCGGGAGGGCCATACTTGTTTAATTATGCCATTAATTGATAATATGCATGTATATGTGAATTATATTATGATATGATGTTATGTGCGTGCATGCGGGTCCACATTTGAATAATTATGTTGTTTTGTTAATTTGGCCCATTGAGGGTGAATATGTGTATTTGGGTGCATAACTTGATTTGTGAATGAGATTCCATTATTATGGAGATATATTCGAGCTATTCGGCATGACACAGTCATATAGAGTGGATTAGCGGTTTTGTCATAACGGGGTCAATTTTGGGGTGATAGAAATGTTTATTTGATGATAAATTGGGAATATTTGAGATCAGGGTGAAATTTCTGAGGTTTTGACTATAATGTCCCCGGGGGTATTTTCGGGACCCCGAGAATTAGGTTTTATTTGAGGTTACTTAAGCTTGAAGTAGTTTTCAGATAGAACATACGATTAGGAAACCTCTCGTTCTCCCTTTCGATAGTCTGTTTTACCGTTTAAGCCTTTTTGAAGAAATCTTGAGTTCTAGGAGTCAGAATCAAGCGAGGATCAAGGCATAGCGATCCTAGGAAAGATTAGAAGCTTCTTAACAGAAGGATTTGACGGAAAACAACCCAATCGAAGGTAATCGAAGTTTAAGTTTTGATTTTTTCCGATTTTCTAAGCTTTGAATTGATTTTGTGAATCGTTGAGTTTTCGGTTCGTTTGAACCTTGGGTTTTGAGTGTTTTGAAGTATTGGGAAGCTGGGGAACCTTTTTTTTTTTATGATTGGGGAATGTTTAGGTATGATTTTGGAGGCTTTGGAGTGTTAAAAATACGTTTGGGAGTGGCCTAGAGTTGAGGGCCACGACCCTGTTCTTGGGGTGCCGCGACCTTGCTTTGAAGAATCAGGTGTAGGTGTTTTTCTCGTTGGGCGCCGCGGCCCTAGATGGAGGGTGCCACAGCCCTTGCTTCAGGGAACTCTGGGGGCCGCGGCCCAAGGTGCCAGGGTCGCAGCCCTTGCCCAGTTTTTGCCCTGCTTGTTTGTTTTAACCCCGGGAACTTAGCTATAGGCCTCAGGAGTGTTCCTACTACTTAGATTAGTTGGGATTGATCTTTCGGAGGCTAGATGTTGGTTTTGAAACCTATGTTGATCATTATTATTGATGATGTCCCGTGTTTGGTTATGATTAGGTGCCGCTAAAGAACTAAAGGTTTATCGCTCTCAAGGATCGTTCTTTTTATCATTCTAGCTCGAATCTGAGGTAAGAAAACAATGTATGAATACAGTTGCACCCTGTATATGTAAATGACATGCGTAATTATTACTGAGGCATGTTGGTTGATAAATGTGGACATGGAATGCATATTATATGCTAGTGAATGTTGTATACTTGTATATGTACTGATTAGTCAGGGTTACTGAATTAAGAGTCAGAGATGGCATAGCGTCATGAACGCAGGGCCAAATGTAGATTAGATCTAATCGATATCGGCATTGAATGGCTCTATGGAATTAATGCTGGACCGACCCTAAGGTCAATGAAACTTATAAGCGCTTGGCTATTCTATGACTAGTTACTCAGAGCCAGGGCACAGGACCCCGGTGACTGCTTGTCTAATGGCTAGGGAACGATGTTCCAAGGTTATGACTCCATGGTCATGAGGAAGGTTATGTTGGTGACTAATCACCATGCACCTATCCTATTTAAGCTATGAAAGGTTCATTATCTGTTAAGCCATGGTGATCCTATTGTCACATGGATAGAGGGGGTTGTACCCATTTTAGTGACTTTTGCAACTGTCACCTATCTGTTTTGGATTGATAGTCTTGAATGATTATTATGATCATTGTTGATATTATATCATGTTATATTGTGTTT
Source organism: Humulus lupulus (assembly GCF_963169125.1). NCBI lineage: Eukaryota > Viridiplantae > Streptophyta > Magnoliopsida > Rosales > Cannabaceae > Humulus > Humulus lupulus. The sequence goes on from NC_084798.1 coordinate 39,664,139, forward strand.
TCTTGCTGGGCCTTGGCTCATGGGTGCTATGTGGTGCAGGTAAAGGGAAAGAAAAGCTCATCCAGCCATGAGTGGAGAGCTTAGGTGGTGTTGTGTACATAAGTAGCCGCTTGACCACCACGGCCAAGGAGTTCTCAAAGGAACTAGGGAATTTACCCTAATTTGCCGCTTAGGTCGGCGGGATTGTAAATTTAAAACAGTAATGACCATTTTGTACTGAGAACAACTTGTAAATGTTTTGATTAGCTCTGCAGAGCAGTTTGTAATGAAAAACCTCCTTTTCTTTTATTGTTTTTCCACCTTAACCTGATAATCACATTTAGAGCACGTTTTTAACGTAAGGACTCGGGTAACGGGTCAAATTTCTGGTTCACTGTTCACCGTAACTTTTCTGGGGTAACTAGGGCGTTACAGATATATTTGTGATATATCTGTGTTGCATGATCCGAGACAGTCTTAGGGAGCAGTTAGCTAGAAAGTCACAATGGGATCGAAAATTCGACTCGGGGCGAGTCGAGGGGCACTTTGGGGATTAGACATTTTTATAGGGTTATCAGGTTATGTAAATAAATATTTGGAGATATATCTGAGGATAAGATGTTTAGGAGGGAATATTGGGGAAATTTACTATTTTGGCCTTGAGGACTTAATAGGACTTGGTAAATGACTAAATTGTCCTTGGGTTGCCTAAGGATAGACGTTAAGCTTAAGGGGTAGCTTGGTCATTTGGCAGGGGTATTATTTGATTTAGATGACTTAAGAATCTGCTGGAACTAAGTAAAGGAAACAACTACTAGCTTCCCATCACTTGGTCGGTTCAGCACTTCCCTCTTCGGTGCATGATTTTGAGAGACTCTAACCAGGAATCTAAGGCTTGGAGCTTGGAAGAGGTGACCTTTGGAGGTTGAGGAGCTAGTGAAAGCTTGAATTCATTAGCTGAGGTAAGGAGCCTAACTCTAAAATCCCTTGAGTTTCAGTTGAATTATATCTAGAGCTGTAAGTTGCATGTGAACCAGAATCTTGAGTTAAGTTTGGTTATGGGCTAAGTTTATATGACTGCTTTGGGTTTGCTGTGGAGCATAGATGATGTGGTATGGAGGTTCAAGCTTAATTTTGGGTTTAGGTATTGAGTTGGGGTGATTTTAGAAGAATTGGCTCGAAGGAAATATAGGGAGAAATGAAGGTTTTCTGGGTTTGAAGGTGAGGGCCGAGGCCCTAGGAGGGGTATGTCACGGCCCGTGTGCACACAAGGCCTGGGGAGCCCATTGACCTTGAGGTGTGCCACGGCGCTTGGCCAAGCATGCCGCGGCTCGTGTGTGTTTCCAGGGAGGCGTTTAGCCTCTGTTTTGAGGCAAGCCGCGGCCCTTAAGGGATTGGGCCGCGACCCTAGTTCAAAATGCAGGTTGTCTTGTGGGATTTGTCTTGGGAACCTAACTGTTAGGGCTCAGGATGGATTTTATCACCTGGATTGATAAAATCCAAGGTCTCGAAGACTAGAATTATGACCCAAAGCTATTTAATGGATTATAACTTGATGGGTGGATATTGTTAATGCATTGTGACTAGGGTTTCGGCGAGGCTCGGACTAGGGAACCGTGCTCGGGACATCGGTGCTTGGAAAGCTTGGGATACATGTAAGAAAACTACTGTTCCACAGAGCTTGAGTTACAGGGCTCGACCCTATATGACCGTGTTATAGGGCGTAGCCCTTTGATTGAATTTATATGTGTTAAGTATTTGTTTAGTTATATTATGTGTACATATAAATGAATGAACGGTGACGGGCAGGAACGGCGAAGGCCGACAATGGTGAAGGCCGAGAATGGCAAGGGGCCGGGAGCAGTGTTTAGCATGCAGAGTGCAAGTCGACCAACCTTGAGTATGGTGAGCGTGATGAGAGGCACGTACATGTCTGGTCTGCCTGTCTGCCACGGACAGGGGTACTTTTGGAAGATGATTGTACTAAACTTAATTTTTGTCGCTTAGCCGACTGTGGTTATGTGTTTGAATTGTAAATATTTCTAAACAATATTTTTGGGATCCTAAATGTTAAATGCTTTATAATCTTCAATGAATGGTTTATTTTCAAGTTTATGACTCTGATTATGGTTTAATTACACTTTTGTCCTAAAACCTCGATTAGCGAGTTAATTGCACATATTAAACTCACTTAGTAACGTCTCTAAGGCAGTAGAGCATTACATAACTCCTAGATCAAACTCAAGAAATACCATGAAGTTGAGCCAGAACAAACTGCAAAGGTAAAATATAGGTCAAGTTTAGTAAAAAAAAGGAGAGGAAAAAGAAAAAAAAAGTATTATTTGAAGAATGAAGGTGGCTCACAGTGAGGTTCATTCCAATGGCAAACTCAAGAACATCTTCGGGAGTACGCTCCTCCATGGCCCTCAAATCCTTGACATTGACTCTATACGCATGGCTCACCATATGGCTCGCTATCTCGTATATAGTCCCACAAAACACTTTAGGGATCCTTCCCAACTCGAGTAGCTTTATCGGGATCTGAACAGAGGGGACTTAAGCAGAGGGAGCTTTGCTCTGAATCACTTGAGGAATCAAGTGAGGTGCATGATGAGAGAGAGGAGGGGTAGCCTTGAGGACGGTGACTGCTGTTACCGAGGATGGGGTTGGGTTTGTTGTTGCTGCTCTCGAGTGGAGCTTGCACCTTTATCTTTGATTGGAGGCTGGTAGAAGTTCCAGTCTTAGAGGCACGTTTCTTTGGCAATCTAGGCCTTTTTATCATGGGCCTAGCTCCGACCCCACCAGCCTTTAAGGCACCCTTTAAACCCAAGGCATCTGACAAATCCATCTCTTCACTTGAAAAGGAACGTGCAAAGGATTCAGATACAAGGAATAATTAGTCAAAATAATGCAAAGAAAAGAATAGAGCTCTTCTTCCAAGATGGATTCATCCACGAATTGCAAAGAAAAGAACGAAGTTATTTCTTTAGGGGAGGAAACAATTACAATCAGCTCAGGATTATGAACCAGACTGGGTAAAACCTCTAACTCCTAGACTACTGGAGGTAGGGGGACTCTAGAATTATTACACCATGGGTTCTAAGGGGTCCAGGCTCTTCTTCTGAGCTAGATTCATCTACGGATTACCTAAAACCGGGGGAGAATACACCCTGACATAAAGAAGGCCATGTCCTATGATTCGTACAATATTCCTAAAAAAATGTGGACCTAAAATGGAGTGTATTGTCTACCACAATGGTGCATCTAGCGTACCACCAGATGATCCACACATTGGAGGAACATCGTGTTTAGGTCCGAGTCAACAGGATGTCGACTCATGAGCTGATGGAGGTTGAATTGAATTAGCCTAAAACTGGCAGCAGCCCAATCTAGTTCTCTATATGGGTTACCTTGGCCGGAAATGTCGAATGCTGCCCCAGACTCAGCTTGGTCTAGGTCAAGATGATGCCCATCCTCAAGAAATCTTCTCTTATGCACCAGCAACACCATATCTTCTTCCTCCTTCGTGTCTTCAATGGCGGGCATGATTTCTTGAGGAGGGGGAAGTTTAGGAAGCACAGGAAGTTGACCTCGGGTCCTAATATCCAGCGTTTGATCTTTTCATATCAGGTTGCAAGCCACCATGGTAGCATCATTCACTACCTGTCGAAATTCCTTCTCCTTCGAAGGAAGTTGGGATAACTTCTTGTATTAACCTCCAAGGGTCTTAGATCACCCTGTCCTTTTTAACATAGTTGCACAAAGAACGAACTCAGTTAGGAGGATTAAACTCAATTAAAAAAATGACAAGGGAGTTCATGTATGGAGTTTAAAAAGTTAGGAGACTTATGCTGATTGTTGAAATATAAGTGATTGCAGTTCTTGAACCCATTCGACATAAAGAACTGATCTTTATAGTCATTTGGTTTGCTGGGGAGGTCAATAACGGAGACCGTGTTGGGGAAGCGAGCGAGGTAGTAGCAACCGTCACCTCGCCCTTTCTGATTAGGACTAGCTTTGAGGTACAAGAAGTACATAATATCAGCCGGAGTAGGGACCTCCCACTTAAGCCTTAAGAATAAATATTTTAATCACACCAAAAGTCCATACGAGTTTGGGGGAGCTGAAATGGAGTCATTTTGACGTAGTTTGAGAAATCTATGAAGTACTGGTCTAAGGGAAGGAAAGCACATGCCTTCAGGTGCTCATCACTCCAAGCCCTGAAGTCATCTTGAAGTGGGGTTCAGCTCCGCTATCCTTTTAGCGAAGGTCAGTTAATAAGGCCCTCAATCCCCATCTCAATCCCATGGCTTAGCAGTATCTTGTTCACTTTCCCTTGAGTCATTATTCGGGACACGGTGTGCTTGGCCTCGAAAAAAGTGTCAGGGTCGACAATAATATCCCTTTCCACCACTGGGCCAAAATGAGAAATAGGAGATTTGGATGCGATCTCCTTGCCCTTATTCTTGTTTTGAGTAGAGGAGCTCGCGATGTTTTTTTTCGAGGGGCCATGGTCTAGCTTGCCTGATGATAAAGCGACCTATTAGTGGTAGCCTAAAATAATGACTAGCTACGGCGATAAAGGTACGGTGACCCAATGATTTGAGTGTGGTTTATTTTTGGTAATTTAGAATCTACACAAGCTAAGTTGTTTTCTAGCACCAATACATGTTTCCACACGCAGTCATAGGCCACGTGGTGTAGACTTAGAAAAATCCCTAATACTTCGTGATTCACATGTCAGACCCACTACTTTTCTTTTGAAAGAAATTTAATGCAAAACCACTTAAGGAATCGTGACCCTTAAGCTACTCAGAGCCAACCCTAAAAAAGCCTCTCAACTTCTATATCCAAATAGGTATCCTAATCGATTCATCAACAACGCTTTCCTTACAAAACCCAGAAAAATTGCCTAGGTTTCAAACACCTTATTTGTAAATAATCCTAATATCTTTCTTTTAGCCAAAACCGATCCCTATTTGAACTCAAACATGGCTAGAACACGAAATGGTACTGAAAGTAAAAAAGAAAATATTTTTTGAAATAAAAGGAACTCATTGGAAAACAAAGAGGGACAGATTTAAACCAGATGAAGAGATACTTGCAATTCATACGTTTACTCAATGAGAATGTTGGTGCTTCCATAGGCAAGAGCTTGAGAGCCTCTGAAAAATGGAAGGGTGATGAAGGCTTTTGAAAAATAGTTTGAGAGAAAAAGGGAAGTTTTGTCTCTGAAAGGGAAGTTTTTGAATGCAAAGGTGGTAAGGTAAGGTCTGATCTCCCTATTTATACGTAAGCTTTGGGAATTAATCAGGGCCAATATTGAATGACCCGTGCGGTGGAAAAAATTTGACATGACAATTGTCATAGTCCTCGAAACCCAAACAAACGCCAATTACAGACGACCATGTTCAACACTTGAGTAGTGGACATGCACGATTTCACATGACAGAAGCCTAAAAGCCCCTACTATGTGTGTCAGAAAATGATGACAAGCACGAGCAGGAGCTTGGGGGCAAATGTTGTACCCTACAAAATAGGCATGGGCTCAAACACTTAGCTAGGGGTACAGTTGCCATTTAAGCATGTGGAAAAGGCAGGCGAGTAGAACATCTAGCTAATGATGATATGAGAAGCTCGAGTTAGGACTTGACAGCGCGACATGCAAGTAATCTCCAGATCGCCTTGTAGGACAATAATCTAGTTCGAGACAGATAATCTCCAGACCTCTTTTTGGAGGCCTGAACTTAACCGATGAAGATATTCAGCTCGTGGAAACCTGATCATGACACACAGTGAAGGATCTCAAAAGACTTGGAGGTCACTTATACGCTCATTAATGTCCATAATGTATTATACATTTATTGTCTAAGATAAAAAGAGTAATTTCCATAGGCAATCGTATCCCTATGTAAATGGGAATTATCCTGTTTAATTTCTTGCCATATTTTTGCACACGGTTACCCAAACCTATCCAGGAAATTCCACTATAAATATCAAGGATAATGGACAAGGAAAGGGGCTGCTTTTTGTAATACAAAATCTCTGCAAAAATTGTGAGAGAGGGTAATAATATTGTCTCGTGGGCTAGGTGGATTTTAACCACTGAACCACATAAAATTGTGTGTGTAAGAAATTGTTCGTATAGTTCATTACGATTTTGAAGAGGGCACTGGTATCTTTCCTATTGGATTTCTTAATCTACTGTTGGCGAAAAACTGTGTCAACAAACAGTTATGATGAAATTTGATGAGTTCTCATCATGGACAACATCAATATCAGTAATGACTTTATTAGCCTCCGAAATTTCCCAAACATGTGTATGATTCACATCTTGAACCACCTTCCAACCTCGACCTTTCACCAGATCGTCAAGATAGAAAATTTGCTTCACTTGGGTAGCAAGTTTATACTGGTCATCTTTATACCATTCACCAGTGACATTTATACTAGTAATATTTTTTTAATGATTGATTTGTTCCTGCTCGAATCAGTATCGAACCATTTGCACTGAAATAATACTACTTTATATTCACCAGTATAAGATAGTTCCAATACTTCTTCAATTTGGCTATAAAATGTCAAACCTTTTTCTCCAGAATGGATACTCCACTATTTTCCTCCAATTACTTTTATCTCCACCTCGTTTGCGCTTCACACCCCCAAAACTGTCATGTTTACTAGGAACTTGAGGTGGTAAAGCATTAAATTGCTCTAAAATTTGTTGGCAAGTAAACTGTCTTGGAAGACCTCTCTTCTCAACTTGGCTGTCAAATTCTTTGTTCATTCTATACTTATGATTATTTCTCAAAAACTGCCTATGAAAAATATAAGATGTTTTACCAATTAATTGGATGGATGAAGTATCTTCATTTCATGTTGGACAAGCTTTCTATCCCTGCTCACTACATCCAGACAAACTATTGCGATCTATAATCCACCTTTTCACTCCATTTCTATAACGGTAAGAACCTATCCCATTCAGGTTTACTGTGTACATATAGTGTGATCTATACTTTTAATATTTTTTCATATCGGTACAAATTTCGGCAGCACGTCCCCATAGTTCTCATAAGTGGATAGACTAAAATTAAGTCTGCACACTAACAAGAATAAATAAGGAGACACATACCAAGGCTTGGCAAACACTATAGTGTTCAGCCATATAAGGCATTTTTAAGTTATTATTTTAATTATTTAATTAAATAAATTTAACCCTAAAGTGTTGCTATAAATAGGTACTTATGTCTAAGGTTTTTGGGTGAAGAAATTTTTTTGAAGAGCCTTTATTCTTTGGGAAGAAAAAAAACCTAGACACAAAAGACCTAATTAGGCCACCCATCATACACTCTCTTCTTCTCCATATTTTCCCATCTCATGTGTTGAGAATTGTCCACCCTAGTCTAGGTGGTCAAAGGAAATTATGGAAGAATGTGTAGTTTGATGATCCAGTTCACTCTCTTGTTATTACTCTGTGACAAAAAGCAACAAGGGTTAGAGAGAGTGAAGGAATGAGTCTTAATATCTACTGCGTACAAGTAAGATTCTTAAACTCTGCTAGTTGATTTACTTTATGAAATTCATTAGAAACATTTTCTGGGATGTTTTATATTTTAATTTGTTTAATATATGAAAATGTTATATAATCCTGTAAAATATATTCCCAACATAGAGAACATAGGAATCAAGATAGAGGATGAGGATGAGGATAAGGATCAAGCAATCATTGTTCTTAACTCTCTTCTCACTGAAAGTTATGAACACTTTATCGATACCATGATGTATGGTAGAGAATCTTTGACACTTGAAGAGGTGCAAAGTGCATTAATGTCAAAGGAGATGAACCGCAGGTCAAAACTAAAAGAAGAAAGCACTAGAGATGGATTACTTGTTCAGGGTAAAGCTTTCAAAAAAGGAGAACAAGAGTCAACATGATCCAAGTAAAGGGTAAACAACTATGAAGTTTAAAAGGAGGTGTTTCATATGCAACAAGGCTTCTCATTTAAAGAAATCTTGCCCAATTTTGAAGAGTTATAACCAGAAGAAATATGGAGATGCAGATGTGGTGTCTAATTATGCAGATTGTGAAGGATATGATAGTGCAAGTTTTTTAGTAATAAAAAATGGATATTCTGATCAGTTAGGCTGGGTAATTGACTCGGGATGTTCATTTCACATTTATCTTGAAGAAAAGTCAATTTTTTTATTATACGCAAATTAATGGTTGAAATGTGAAGCTTGGTGACAATCAAATTGTGTCTGGAAGGGGGAAGTACTACTAAATTGAAACATGTAAGACATGTTCCTGATATAAAGTGAAATCTCATATATGTTGCTATGTTCGATCAAGATGGTTGTTCTATTAAAGTAGAAGGTGGCAAGTTATCAAAGGCTCATTGTTAGTCATGAAAGGGTCAACAGTGAAGGGTATATATGTTCTATATGGAAGTACTTTGAAAAACAATGATGAATGTGGTATCCATAGATGCTAACAACTCAACTATGATATGACATAGACGACTTGGACACATAAGTCATGGGGGTCTGGAAGTCCTCAACAAGAAGGGTGTATTTGGCAAAGATCTGATACAAGAATTGGGCTTTTATAAATGAGTAATGATATGTGTACCCAAAATATGCACTCAAACATTACACACAGTGATGTGGCAGTTTAGCCTAGCCAATCACATTTATTAAAACTGGGATCCACTGTTTTAAAAAACAGTGACACGCCACTGTGTGTAATGTTTGGGTGCATATTTTGGGTGCACATATCGTTACTCTTTATAAATAGTGTGTACTTGAGAAGTCTACCAGGGTGAAGTTTGGAACTGGATTACATACTACAAAAGGCAGGTTGGATTACATACATTCAGATCTATGGGGACCATCCAAGACAATTTCTAAAGGTGGAGCATGGTATTTTTTGAATTTTATTGATGACTATTCAAGGTATGCATGGGTATATAGTTTGAAGAATAAAAATGATGATTTTGATAAGTTTAAAGAGTTTAAAGTCATACTTTAAAATCAAACTGTAAGAAAAATTAAAACGTTTAGAACAGATAATGGCTTGGAGTTTTGTGCATATATATATTTAACAATTTCCGTAGGCAAGCCGGTATTGGGAGGCACTTAACATTTCCTAGGACCCCTCAACAGAATGGAATCGCTAAGAGAATGAACAGGACAATCTTAGAGAGAGTGAGATTCATGTTGATTTTTTCAGGTTTGCCTAAGATCTTCTGGGCAGATGATGTTGTCATGGCTTGTTACTTAATCAACAGGTGCCCTTCATCAGCTATAGAGTTTGAAACTGCAATAGAAATATGGACTGGACATGCTACTAAGTATGATCACTTGAGCATTTTTGGGTGTGTTACCTATTAACACATAAAGCAAGATAAACTTGGGCCAAAGCTAGAAAGTGTATCTTCATTGGATATCTCGAATGTGCAAAAGGATACAAAATGTGGAGTATTGAATTCGAGAATCATCAGAAGTATTTTGTCTGTCGTGATGTAGTCTTTGATGACGGAAAGTTGTACAAAGATATAGTTCAAACTTGAGTTGAAGATAAAAGTAAAGTAGTAGATAGTAACTTACAGTTTGAGGTGGAGATAATAGGATAGAATAATCAAGAAGAACATGATGAAACTGATGAAGCTTTGAAAGATGAGGTACAAGAATTAATTGATTATGAAGATGATAAAAAAGAAGATACTGAAGATTATTAATAGGTCAGGGACAGAAAGAGAAGAGTAATAAAGCCACCAGATCGCTTTGGTTTTGCAGATATGGTTCATTATATCCTGAATGTAGCTAGGATGAATGATGATGAACTAGGCTCTTATGAGGAGACCATGATGTCAAGAGATAAACTTGAGTGGAAAAATGCAATCAACAAGAAATAAGTTAACTAAATAAAAATGAAACTTGGATATTGGTAGATAAACCAGTAGGAAAGAATGTGATTGGGAGCAAGTGGGTCTATAAGTTCAAAGAAGGAATTCCCGGAGTAGAAAAGGCTTGATACAAGGCAAGGCTAGTGGCTAAACGTTTTACACAAAGAGAGGGAATAAATTATAATGAGATATTTTAACCAGTTGTAAATCATACTTCAATAAGAATGCTACTTAGTCTAATTACTATTGAAGACTTAGAACTTGAACAATTAGATGTCAAGACAACTTTTCTACATGGAGACTTACAAGAACAGTAACTAATAAGCAACCAAGAAGTTTTAAAGTGAAAGGGAAGGGAGATTATGTTTTTTTATTAAAGATATCTTTGTATGGCCTAAAGAAATCACTACAACAATGGTATAAACAATTGATGATTTTGTTACCTAATTTGTTTCAAAATGAGTCATTATGATAGTTGTGTGTATGTCAAAAATGCAAATAATCTAGTTTATCTACTGTTATATGTAGATGATATGCTAATTGATAGCAAGCATATGGGAAAAATAGACAAGATCAAAAAGATGCTGAGAAGAGAGTTTGAAATGAAGTATTTGTTAGGATTGGTTAAAATACAAAATTAGAGTGTTCTTACACAAGCTAGGTGTAAAAACAATAAATGGCTTCACATAGTGAAGATGTGAAATTTGAGTTTCTGTTGTAGGAATTTAAAAATTATGTTTTTGGGTCCAAAGTGATATATTGAGGTATCTATTGATGCCCAAAAAGTTTGGAAGCATTTAGAGGTGTTTAAGGTCAATTTTGAGAGTTTTGACATGCCTAGGTGGCGTTGCATTTTGGCAATGCCCAACAGGCGGCGCGTTGCTTGACGTGTCCATACAGACATGTGTTTTAAGCTCCCAATGTTGTGTTCAAAATATAAACTCCTATTGGTTAGACCTAAGGACGATGCTTACACTATAAAAGATTCTCTTAGAGTTTTGATAAACTTGATCACTCTCTCAAATCTCTCTTTAACCTCTCTCTCTCTCTCTCTCTTTCTCTCTCTAGCTCTCAATATAACAAGTTTCCTCCAAGAAATTCATAAAGAAAGTGCTTGTATTTGTTAATTTAAAGGCTTGTTCAATCCCAATTCTCATTCCATCCTAGAAAATCCTCAACCATCCATTAAGGGCTAAGGAATAAAGAATATGAACAGCAATACTCCTCGTGTATAAGCCTTGGTTTTGATTCCCATTGTGAATATGGGAAATTCGTTGAAGAAGCAAGGCACCCAAGAAGAGGGCCTCACATATGTATAGGGCCTCACATAACGAGGCCCAACATACCTACACCTACGCAAAAGGACATGCGGGGGCTAGGCTTCCTTGGTATCGCGGCATGAAGAGGACCACACATGGCCAAGGGGAGAGCCTCACATAGCGAGGCCAGGCGCATGGAGAGGATTCCTTTGTGTCGCAGCATGTGGAGTACCGTGCATGGCCAACGGGATAGCCTCGCATAGCACCAAAGGGGATAGCCTTGCACATCAACACCAAGCGCATGGAGAGGCTTCCTTGGTGTCGCGGCATGTGGAGGACTGCGCATAGCCAAAGGGATAGCCTTGCATAGCACCAAGGGGATAGCCTTGCATAGAGGCTACCTTGGTGTTACAGCATGTGGAGGGCTGCGCATGGCCAAGGGGATAGCCTCACATAGTGAGGCCAGGCACATGGAGAGGCTTACTTGGTGTCATGACATGTGGAGGGCTGCGCATGGAGAGGACCAGACTTCCTTGGCGTCGTGACATGCGAAGGGCCGCGCATGGAGAGGGCCAGGATCCCTTGGTGTCACGGCTTGCGGAGCACCACGCATGGCCAAGGGGATATCCTCGCATAGCGAGGCCAAGCAGATGGATAGAAAGAGCCTCGCATAGCGAGGCTAGGTGCCATGATGGAGACTCTCCTAGTGAAGGCTTCTGAGAAGGCTCACGCACCCCTGGACACCACTCGAAGCCCCAACACCTCATCGTGTTGCTCTGGACGCAGCTACCTCACCTATGCACTATACCATGCGAGGCCCTTGTGGCCCTGGTGTCGAAGCGATAAGGAGGGCTTCACTTAGTAAGGGATTTATTGCCTCTCGCATTATATCCGTGTCGGGCCTCCAAACTATAAGGAGAATTAGAAAGGATGTCCCACACTTAGCAAAATATTAGCCAAGGTATGTCATGGGAAAGTGAGAAGGACCATTGGACACAAGGACAAAGACGAGGGGTACGACCTTGAGGAAGGCAAAGGCATGATTCTGACATCCATACCCGACAAGTTGTGGAGATACGAATTCATATAAAGCGTGGGGGCATGATCTGCATGCCTCTGTCGTGTACCAACAGCACACCATAACCTTCTACTCCACCAAGACCTGGGCCAATACCCTGACAGTGCACCCGCGTACAACTTTTTCCCCATGGACCATTATGTATTAGGGGCCATCAGACCCGCTATAAATAGACCTCCACCCCTCAAGTTAATGGGTTTGAAAAATCGTGTAATACCAGACTATTCTAAGAGCAATATATGAGTCTTCTTCTATTGTTCAATGGAAATTTTTCTCTAAATTTCTACAAGTTCTTTTGAGTTCATGAGCCTCTTATTAAGTCTTTGAGTTTTCCATCCATATATCGTTGATGAGTTTCTGTCGTCAATAGTTTGGCACCGTCTATGGGAAGGATAAGTATCAAGTCAATGTTCTTTCATCACTTCTAGCAAGGAAAATTTCCAAGGCGTTAAAAACACTTATGGCAACTACAAGATGTTGAGGTTCACCTGGACGGAGAACAACTGAAGGCCTCCAGGAAGGACCCTCCTCTGCCTAAGCATGGAGATATGCTGGAGGAACGTCCTCCCCCAAGGGAGGAGAAGGAAGCATCATCCCTGTCTGTCTGGTTTGACGGAGGTCATTCAGAGCCGCCAGCACACCCACATCCTCAGCCCCCAGTGGCACAACACTCTGGCCATCGAGATCCGGGTCCCTTGACGCACAGGCCAGGCAAGAGTCCCCGAGTGCACTCGGTGAGTTCCAGCTCAAAGACTCGCTTCTATGAGGACAAGATTCGTGAGTTACACAAAAAGAATCAAAGGCTGGAAACCACACTAGAGAACATGCAGCAGGTTTTAAACGACCTTCTGCAAGGAAAGTTGAGCATACCCCTTCTGAAGCATAAAGAGAAAGAGCGTGAAAGAGGGGAAACCACTGTCCCTGTAGACGATGGGAGAACCTGGCTTTCCACCAGCAACACTCCCTAGAAAAAGAACCATGAGGGACCTAGGCTGGCAAAATACCCCCAGGACCAAAGGCGGAGGGACGACTATGGTCGTAAGAACGAAGCCGAAGTCACCTAAAAGGAGGCGCCCCTAGCCTGAGAGAAAAGCTCAATGGGAAGAGGTCAGAAGTAAGGACGACACCTCATATGGCCCCTTCGAAGGGCAAAGAGAAGAGAAAGGAAAACCCTACTGAGCTGAGAGACTCATTGAATAGGAGGCGACAGGACCTAGACACCGAGATTAGGAGCCTTCGGAGCAAGATTGTCACAACGTCTGGGGGGTACATTATCGATGAAGAGTTCGACTATAAGTCACCCTTCATGCGAGAAATCCAGTTTGAATGGCTCCTGGCCAACTTTAAAGAACCTCATATGACCCTTTATGACGGCACCTCGGACCCCAAATACCACTTGGATGCCTTTGATGATTTAATGAAGTTAAGAGGGATCAATAACAGAGCAAGGTGTCACTGTTTCACTGTCACGCTGAAAGGGCTTGCGTACAAGTGGTTCAAGAGACTGAGACCTGGAACCATTAGGTCATGGCAACAATTTTCCTAAGATTTTATCCAACAACATTATGTCGTTACGCGATTACACCATGTCGGGCACTAGCCTCGCTAACATAAAGCAAGGTGAAGGAGAAAGCTTGAAGAGCTATATTCATAGGTTCAACATGGAGGCAGTTAAAGTGGGAAGCCTGACCAGGGGAGAACTCAAGAGGGCAATCACAACTAGAGTGCATCGATGCAGTAAGCTTTGGGATAATATGATCAAAAGGGAGGTCACCGACATAGACGACTTCTACGAAAGAGCACAAAAGTACATTCGTGTCGAGGATGGCCATGAGAACCTAAAGGCAGGAAAAAGTGAATCCCACATCAAGCCTTCAGCCCATGAAGGTTCGAATGATGCAAAAAAGAATAGGGTGTATCAGTGGCTGAGAGATGACCACCAGAGAAGGCCCAAACACGGAAGCGACCCCAGGCAAATGTCTTACACCTTCTATACAAACCTGACAGACACCAGATAACATATCTACCTCACGAATGAAGGCCAAGTTCCCTTCAAGAGACCCCCGCTGATGAGAAAAGATCGGTCCAAAAGGGACCCTAGCAAATACTGTCAGTACCACAAGGACATTGGCTATACCACAACAGAGTGCACCCATTTGAAGGTATAAGTTGAGGACCTGATACGCAGAGGGCACCTAGGAAGATATGTCAGAAGGGAAAATAAAAAATTGGAGGACGGGCCAGCGTCACCTCGGGCCCAAGAAAGAACCCCAAAAATACAAGGAGAAGTGAGAACGATCTTTAAAGGCCCGGGGTTTGGAGGAGAGTCTAGGAAGGGTCGAGATAGGTACGCTAGAGAAGTCAGACGGAGTCCACCACCGTGTGTCATGAGCCTGGAGCAACGACCCCTGAAGAGTTTTAAGGGAGAAAATGACTCAATCACTTTCATGGAGGAGGATGCACGAGGGGTGCACTTCCCCCACAATTATCCTTTGGTGTTGACAGTCCATTTGGCCAACATGAGGGTACATCGAGTCCTCATAGACAATGGAAGATTCGTGGACATCTTGTATCGCCCCGCCTTGGATAAGATGGGTTTGGGTGTCAGGCACTTGAGACCTTGCCATTCCTCCCTGTATAGATTCACAGGGGACTCGATACAACCTTTAAGGGTAATCGAATTGGCCCTCACCATAGGAGAACAACCCAGACAAACTACTATCATGGAAAACTTCATCGTGGTAGATTGTGCTTTAGCTTTCAACGCAGTATTGGGGAGACCATCCCTAAGAGAATTGAAAGCGATAACTTCAATATATCACCTAGCTGTCAAGTTCCCAACTTCTGGGGTAATAGCGAGTATGAAAGGGGAACAAAAAGAATTAAGGGAGTGTTATAACAACTCCCTCCGCATGTCTGTAAAGCCACAGGAACCAATGGCGATGGTAGTACATGAAGGCACAAACTCGCAGGAACTAGACCCCTGAGTCACAGAGGAGCTAGGTGCCAAACCTGTGGAGGAGTTAGAAGAAATTGTTGTAATGGAAGAGCCATTGTGAAAGTTGAAGGTGGGAAAAAACCTTCAAGATGACAAAGGAGAAATTGGTGAGATTCCTGAAAGATAATCTCAATGTATTTGCTTTGAGTCACGAAGACATGGTGGGGATAGATCCTTCCATCGTGTGCCACCATTTAAATATCAACCCAGAAGCAAGGCTAGTTAGGCAGAAAAGACAAGTGGTCGACTCAGAAAGATATGCAGCCTTGAAGGAGGAGGTTGACAAATTGAAGGAGAATGGGTTTATCCGCGAAGCTTTTTATCCCGTATGGGTATCGAACCCCGTACTAGTCCCAAAACCACACGGAAAATGGAGGACCTGTGTGGACTTCTCTAACCTCAATAAGGCTTGTCCTAAGGACAGCTTCCCGCTTCCAAGAATAGATCAACTGGTGGATGCAAAAGCCGAACATGAGTTACTTAGCTTCATGGATGCTTACTCTGTATACAACCAGATACCCATGAACCCAGCTGACAAAGAACATACATCATTCATAACGGATAAAGGACTCTACTGCTACAAAGTGATGCCTTTTGGATTGAAGAGCGCAGGTTCCACCTAACAAAGATTGGTGAACAAGATGTTCGCTAACCATATAGGAAGGAACATGGAGGTATACGTTGATGATATGTTGGTGAAGACCAAAAATGCTGAAGAACTCAACGGGGACTTAAGTGAGATGTTCGACACACTCTGAAGATACCGAATGAAGCTGAATCCACTCAAGTGCACTTTCAGAATCTCTTCGGGAAAGTTCTTGGGTTTCATGGTCAACTCCAGAGGTATTGAAGCTAACCTTGACAAAATAAAGGCCCTAGTAGAAATGAATCCACCCAAGAGAAAGAAAGAGGTGCAATGTCTAACGGGACGGGTAGCAGCCCTCAACAAATTTATTTTAAGGTCTACGAACAAATGCCTCCCCTTCTTCAACATCCTAAAAAGGAACAAAAAGTTTTCTTGGGATGGAGATTGCAAGGACGCCTTTACCAAGTTGAAGGAACACCTAGGGAAGCCACCCTTGTTGGATAAACTTGAAAAAGGCAAAAGGCTATACTTATACTTGGTAGTATCCGAGCACGCCATAAGCGCTGCCCTGGTTAAAGGAGAGAAGAAGCACCAATTACCCGTGTACTACGTCAGTAAACGGTTGGTAGACATGGAAATCCGATACCCAGAGATAGAAAAGTTAGCATATGCCTTAGTCGTGGCCTCAATAAAGTTAAGGCCCTATTTCCACGCCCATGCGATCGAGGTACTCACTAATAACCCATTGAGACAGGTCTTGCACAAACCTGAAACCTCGGAAAGACTGATGAAATGGTCGATTGAGTTAAGTCAATTTGACAAAACATATACCCCAAGGACCTCCATCAATGGGAAAGTTCTCACAAACTTCATGGTGGAGTTCACCTATCAGCCAAATGAAGAAGAAGATATAGGAGAGGGTGAGTTGGTCGGTAAGGAAGAGGAAAGGAAGTTTGAGGAATGGAGCCTCCATGTGGATGGAGCATCCAACGAAGGGGGAGATGGAGAAGGTACTATGATGACTGGACCTGGAGGATACAAGATGTATTGCGGGATACGATTTGGGTTTGACACCTCGAACAATGAGGCGGAGTACGAAGTGCTCCTAGCTAGATTGCGGTTGGCCCAGGGGCTAAAGGTAACACATTTACACATTTTTAGTGACTCACAGTTGGTGGTATTCCAGGTGAAGGGAGAGTATCAGGCGAGGGATCCTAAGATTGCCGCATACTTAAAAAAGGTAAAAGGCACTCTGGAGCAATTGAAGGGGTATAACATAGAGAAAATCCCAAGAGAGAGGAATACCCATGCTGATGCCCTCGCAAAGCTGGCCTCCACAAAGGATGGAGATATCCTCGAGTCTGTGCCTGTGGAGTACTTATCCAGGCCAAGCATCACTGAAGTAGAGGTTCACATGATCAACACCCCAAAAGAATCGTGGGTCGACCCAATTATGAACTACGTGAAGGATGGAGCTCTACCAAGAGACAAGAGAGAGGATTGGAGACTATTGTATAAAGCAGCCTGATATACCTTAGTAGATGGAGTCTTGTACAAGAGAGGTTTTTCTGTGCTGCTCTTGTGGTGTGTTGATGAAGAGGAGGCAATGAAAGTTATGTATGAAATACATGAGGGTGAATGCGACAACCATGCGAGTGGGCCATCCACGGCCAGGAAAGCCATGAGGCAAGGGTACCACTGGCCCTCTATGGAGAAGGATGCAAGTGACTTCGCGAGAAAGTGTGACAAATGTCAGAGACACGCAAACTACTACCAGAAGCCCCCAAATGAACTAACTAGCCTGTCCAGCACTTGGCCTTTCACTATTTGGGGAATAGACCTGATCGGCGCCCTTCTCGTAGGCAGGGGTGGAGGCAAGTACACAGTCATAGCGTTAGATTACTTCACCAAGTGGGTTGAAGCAGAACCTCTAATAAAAATAATGGCCAAGCAGATCACCATCTTTGTCAACAAATTCATTGTTTGCAGGTATGGAGTGCCCTACAAAATCATTTCTAACAATGGCACCCAGTTTGAGGGGGAAACGTTCGAGGAGTATTGTAAGGAGAAAAGAATAAAGAGAAGCTTCTCAGCTGTTGTGCATCCGCAAGCCAATGAGTAGGTGGAGGCCATTAACAAAATCCTCAAGAAGAACCTAAAAACAAAGCTAGAGAAACTGAAGGGAGCCTGGGTCGAGGAGCTACCTAATGTGCTTTGGGCCTATAGGACCACTCCTCGCACAACCACTGGGGAGACCCATTTTGCCTTAGCATATGGATGTGAGGCTGTCCTCCCGGCTGAAATGAAGATTAACTCTATCAGGATATAGGCATACGAGGACCAAGTCAACCATGCGGAAATGGCCGAAAACTTAGATATGTTAGAAGAAAGAAAGGAAAGGGCACAGATAAGAGTGGTGGTATACCAGCAACGGGCAGCGAGGTACTACAACTCAAGGGTGCGAGAAAGAATGTTCAGGGTAGGAGACTTAGTCCTGATAAAAGTACTCCCCAACACGGAAGACCCAGGGGTAGGGGTACTAGGGGCAAACTGGGAAGAACCCTACCAAGTCGCCCAATGCATATCACCGAACACTTATAAACTAGCACGCATGGATGATGCCGTAATACCCCGAGCATGGAACACGGAACACCACAAGAAATACTACCAGTAAGACTTTCATATCCAATGCAAAGAATGTCCGTATTTAGTTTATTGTATGTTATGATAACTTCAGCAGATAAGAATCAAAGAGGTTACCAAGATAACCTCACAAGTAGATGTAACTGTTTCATATATGTATTTGTAATCTGCCTATTATGAATGAAAATATTCCCTACTTCGCATGCTACATTTCTTCTCTATGCAAACATACACCAAAGTGCTTGATGGAATAAATTTCACCAAGCACTTCGGGGGCAGGACAGGAGGCACGCATATATGCAAAAAAGAATAAACTCGACAAGTTGTCCCTTATATTCAAAAGGATTAGCTACCCTTATGAATATCAATGTAATAGTAAAATAAAGAAAATTATAATGAATGAATACCTCCAACCAAAGGTTGACACCCCCGCAGGGGGTGAAGCTGTAAGGAAGGCATCTCCCAATAAGTCTAGAACGCCCACTAAGTCGGCTAGCCAAAAAGGGTCCTAAAAATGACGCTTGTAAAAGTAGTACTATAAATAATGACGAGAAGGAAGTTTCTCGCACAAAATTACAAGCGCGCGCAAAGAATATAAAAGGATACCAAGAACCTAAAGGGTTAATATTTCCTTACAAGTATAGTTAGGGTGCACAAAAAAGACTATTATCATCAGCCCAAAGAAGACACAAGGAATTAGTCAAAAAATAATAATAAACTTACCAAAGTCCCTTAAGTCTGATAATCAAAAGAAAACTACAAAGGCTAGAAAGGCCAATGCATCCTCATAGTCGATATAAAAAACAAACAAGGACATACAAATCAAAAGTTGCACACATCATTACAGATTTATGAGGAGTTAAAAAAAAAAAGGAAAACAATATGGAGGATTACATGACAGAAACATATGTGTGTACAAATATGCCTTGAAGAGAGATCTACGGGTTTCCACCCTGACCTTTTCACTCAGAGATTTTCCCAGTTACATACTCTCCAAAGGGAGATAGGTCGACGTCAGGATTGGTCCTCCACACGGCATGCAGTGTGCGCTCAATTATGTTGTTCTCGGCATTTACAACTTCAGCCTCAAGGGCACTAATCTTCTCGTTTAGAGTGTGGATGGTAGCTTCTAGTCTAGTGTTGGAGAGAGAGGTCAAAGTAGCCTTGGCTAATGCTCCGTCCCTCTAGCAAACTGCTTCAGCAAGCTGACCCTCCAAATTGTGGACCTGTGTGGACAAACTATCATTTTCTGCCTCTGCCATTGAGAGATTCTTCAGTATCCCCTCGAGTACGAGCTGTAGCCATTGTGTGGATGAGGATCTTGAGGCGACAAGCCAGTGACCCAGGATGGAAGCCTAAGTAAGGACAAAGAAACAAAATAAAACATCAATGGTCAACCGATATAGAAACCAAAAAACATACATCGAGTGTTTTGACAAATACCTACATGGAGGCTCGCATATAAGCCTCACCCAACTCGGCATCTGGAATGTTTGTGCATAGACCCCCACTCGCCTTTAGTAATGTTGCCCATATAATGATTCATGGCTTCTCCATACTAGTTTGCCAAAGGATGGCCTCTAGAAGCAGAAGCATAAGATCGACGCGGGGGGGGGGGGGGGGGGGGAGCATGTATACCTGTCGAAGTATGCTTAGACAAGGAAGGAGACCTAGAAGGTCCTGACCCATCTATAGAGGCACGAGGGGCACAGAGTCACCTCTTTAGGTAGAAAGGCACCTGAATACGGCCGCCTCAAATGCCCCCCCCCCAAGGGTGGAAGGGCATCACCAAAAGAAGGAAGGACAAAGTTCCTCTTCAGTATAGAAGGGGGCGAGCATGGGTATAGAAAGCAGACTCACCACTAGGCACCGACGACAGAACCTGAGAAGTAGCACCATCGGTGTGTCCATTATCAACATCCCTAGCCCCACCAGCCAAGGATCGTAAACATGAGTAATTCTCGGACTCCACCTCTGCTTCATCTTTTGTGTCCATATGGCCACCCGATGGGTAAATATAATCTTTATCAGCTTCCTCATCATAACTGTCTTCATCACCACCATATACCCATGGAACGGTAGATTTGGACAAGACGGAGCATAAGGAAACAACTTGATTCGGAGATAGCAGCTTGTACGAATAAAGGTTGCCCTCTGTGAAAAGGCCACAGACCTGTTTACGCAAGGTCGGCACACCAAGGATCTTTGCATATGTTGGGTGGACACGCTGGGGTGAAGAAGAGGTCACTCTTCCACGAGCCTCTATTGGAAATGGAGCCCTCCACCAAGGGATACCCTGTAAGAGCCACAACTTTCTGCAGCTGATAGAAGTTGGGGCCTGTTGGGTTCGCCCTAAGGGTATAAAGGTGATGGACCTCACTCATGGAAGGCCCTCTAGAGTGCACTTGTTTGTATAATACGTATAAAAAATTGAGCACCACCAAAGAGTTGGGGGACAGTTGGAGGGGCGCCATCTTAAAGTAGTTGAGTACCTTGACGAAAAAAGGGTGAAGCGGCAAAACTCCACCGGATTTGATTATTGAGTCATTGAAAGCAATAAGCCCTACGGGAGGCTCAGATGCATGGTCCTCGCACTTTGGAATTATGAACTTGATGTCCATCGATAGTTGGTGAGCCTTCAACATGTTGGCAAGCTTAACACGGGTAAGAGTGGACATGATACCCGCATTTTTAGAATTTTCGGAAGTCCTCCTCGGCATGTCGGGTACCTGAATAGAGACGGACAATTTTTGAGCGACTAACTTCCTCAAACCCCTAGAAGGTCCTCTACGCATCTTACGTCTACCCGCACTTTGCTTGACCCTATGACGTGCGACCGGGGGTAGGTGAGGAAGCGTGGGGAAAATCATAGAAAGAAACTCAGGTTCAAGGGGTTCACAATCAGCACTCCCACGGACAGGACCCCCATAGCTTGAGCATTCGTCGGCACAGAAAGAAAAAGGTTCAGGTGGCAGGTTTTCCTCTAGGAAGACGATTTCAACTATACAATCCTGAAGGGTTGATTTTAGTTGGGAGACATACGTTTCATGCCATGGGGGGAAAAGTAAACCCATGCCACTAGTAATAGATTTGAGTTCATTCTCAAGGCCACGCACCTTCTACCTAAGGTAGGACAACCTCTGTAGATAGAGCATTCACACATTCCCATGGTTAGGGGGTTTGCAAACGTCGGTCTCAGAGTCGGAGAATGAAAATTCGATAAATTCAATACTAGATGGACCTTTAGAACACTACCTAGACGCCATGGGGCAGCTAAGACTCAATGATGTATGTGCGTGAAGACAACCCTATATCTACAACATAAGTATGAAGGGTATAAGAAAAGGACCCATGCATATGTGCTTGATGGGCCGTAAAAAAAAAACCTCTAAGGAACAGGTGCATTTCAACCAGTGGCTCTACCCTCATATAAAAGACAAAGGAAACATGCCCACGGCATTCATACATTCCCAATTACCCAACATGAAGGAGTGTCTTCGTTGCATGAAGGGCATGCCATATATCCTTGGCCACTCCAACTAGACAAACAACTACAGGCTGGAAAATCATTGATAGTCCATAATAGTGTTGCACGCATTCTAAATACACTGTTTGTTGCAGCGTCTCTGGTTTGAACTCCTTCATCCCACAACTTCTTCAATTCTTCTACCACATGCCTCAAAAAGACATCCATGTCCTTCCCAGGTGATTTCAGATTGGGAATCAATAAGGTCAGCATGAATGATGACTCTTTTATGCACAACCAAGGAGGCATACTATATGTGCAGAATATTATCGGCCACATGCTGCAAGATATACTCATGTTACCAAATGGATTAAAACCATCAATGGACAAAGCCAATCGAACATTTCTGGGTTCTTTGGAAAAATCAAGATATCTGGAATCAAATTGTTTCCAAGTACCCCCATCAACAGGATGGTACATCACACAATCTTCTTTCTACCGTCCTGTACTATGCCAAGTCATAACATTTGTTGTATGCCTTGAACCATAAATAAGCTTCAGCCTATGAGTCAAAGGGAAGTACTGCAACACTTTGTGGGCGAATTTTTTGCCCTTTATGTCTTTGTCAACCCATTGGCTCTCACCACATACAGGACAACTATATTTTTGGGAATTCTCCTTCCAGAACAAACAATATTCATACTTGCAAGCATGAATTGATTGATAACCTAACCCTAACTTCCTCATTTTTTTCTTAGACTCATAGAATGAAGTCAGAATTTATTCTCCTTTGGGAATACAAATTTCTTAAACTTCAAAAGTTCATCAAATGAACTATTTGTCCATTTATTCATAACCTTCATGTGCATCATCTTCGCCAAGAAGTTCAAGGAAGACAACCAAGTAAAACCAGGGTATAACTTAGTGTAACGCCCTGGTTACCCCAAGACAGTTACTGTGAAATTTGAATCGTGCTTAACTTGCTAATCGAGTCCTTTGGTTAAAAACGTGCTTCTAGGTGTTATTAATACGATAAGGTGTAAAACCAATCAAAAGGAAAGGATATATTTTATTTAAAACATAAAACTATTCATAGGTCCATAAAACGTTTACAAGTTATTTACAATTCAAAATGGTCATTACAGTTTCAAATTTACAAATCCGTCGACCTAAGCGGAAAAAATAAGGTAAACCCCCTAGTTCCTGTAATGACCCACTAATCTAGACTAATTGGACCATTATCGAAACTATACATAAAACTTACATTTTTACGAAAATACCATAATTTATTGAGTAACTTGAAAATAAGAGTTATTTACAAATAAACAGAATACTAAGAAGGATTTTGGGATCCCATTGTCTTTAAAACAAAACAAGATTTAAAATAAAAGACATTACATAATAATGCGGAAAATACACATAAAAACCATAAAAACATAAAAGGAGACTATATCCTCGAATCGAATAACGCTCGGCCCCTTGACTCCATTCATCATCGATACACATTCTCCAAGCGTCACGAATCTTTCCGCCTCTAAACTTATTTTCCTGCACATAAACAGAAAGGAGTGAGCCTAATGCCCAGTAAGGAAAATCTAACACAAAGTCACATACATAATTTCATAAGAAAACATAAAGACTTAACATAATGCATATAACATACACTTATTATAATGGCCATTATTACTTGGGGTCCCATAGACTAAACAAGCATATGCCCATGGGATTAGTGGGGTCCTACTAGCTAAGTAGGTCATATGCCCATAACCCATTTGGGGTCTTGTTAGTCATATGGGTCATATGCCCAAGCCTACAAACATACACATATACATATCGTAACACTTTTAATAACATAAAACATATAGATAACATAAGCACATAACATGTTGATTCTAGCCTATTTTCCTTACCAAAGTTACCGAGATTATGGACTGAGTTGGGATTGTTGGAACACTCCTAAAACCATAAGAAAGAGTAAGTCTAAAGAAAGGAGATGAAATGAAGAGATGGAAAGACTAAACCATAGAAAACATACTTACCGACTTATATGCTTAAAAGCTTGGATTCCCTAACCAAAATAAGAATAAGGTTAGGGGACTGAGTAGAAGGTTTTGAGAAAGGAAATAACATAAAAATACAGAAAAGAACTAGAGTTTTGGGTTTACCTCAAAGATTGCAAGATCAATCTAACCTTCACCGAAATACTATAGAACTCACTTCCCAAAGTGTTTGATAAGCTTATGATGTTTAAGCTTATAGTTTTTCCCCAAACCAAGTGTTTACACTCTCACACTCACTTAACACTAGCAGCCTCTGAACTTAGAGCAAATGGTGAATAATGGCTGGGTACTAGGTCCTATTTATAGAGTTTGGGAATGAAAATATCTTGATTTTACTTGAATAAAAATAATGGCTTTTTAGGTGAAAATCATTTGAATAATCGTTCAGCAGAGGCTGAAGACTCGTTCAGAAGATGCTGGACTGTTGAAGGAGTTTGAATGGCTGAAAGGAAAAGAATTCAAAAGTATTTGAATTCATGCTGGTGGAGGCGATATATCGCCCCCTATAGGCGATATATCGCCTGGACCTTTGTTCCCGAGGCGACCGTGCATCGATTCGTGTTTTCCGTATCTACGTGCTGCGATATATCGCCCCCTATAGCTGCGATATATCGGCATACGCTGAATATTTAAACACGAATTTACACATTTTTAGCTGAGTTTGAATGGAGTAAACAGCCTTGACTAAGCCCTCAACATGCTCAAAGCTGCTGACTGACCCTATACATTCAAACTTTTACCCTTATTTAATTTAATCCTCAAAAATACTTAATCCTTAATTACCTTTCAAAACATGTGCTTAAAATCCTATTGGTTGATGTCTAAACCTTATAATATAATAATATAATTCTTAATATCAGACACATTAATCAAACCTTAGGTTATACTTAATATTCTTAAACTATAGGTTAAACTTAGAAAATCTATAAGTACTACTATGAGTGTCCAAATAACTCCCGGTCTGAACCAAAAATCCAAAGTAACAATGATAACACTAAACATACTATAATACTACTAAACAATTAGCTAAGTAAAGTTCTTGGACTCTACAGTTCCTTTGAGAACTCCTTGGCCGTGGTGGTCAAGCGGTTGCGTATGTACACATCACCATCTAAGCTCTCCACTCACGGCTGGGTGAGCTTTTCTTTCCCTTTACCTGCACCACATAGCACCCATGAGCCAAAGCCCAGCAAGAAAACTCAATACTACAAGAATATAACATCAACTGATGATCATAATAATAATCCAGGGCTTTTAGCCCTAAATAGAAGAGTGACAATTGTGAAAGTCACTAAGGTGGGTTCCATTCCCTTTACAAATAAGTGATCACCTCACTAGCTTAAACAGAATAAGTGATTGATAAGCAAGTCACCATTGCAAACCAACTGAGTGACCATAGAGTCACTACTGTGGGTTCCGTTCCCTCTAGCCATGTGACGATACGGTCATCTGGGCCTTCTGGCCCCGACTCTGAGTAACTAGTCATAGAACTAGGCAAGCGCTTTTAGTTTTCATCGAACTTAGGGTCGGTCCGCCATTAATGCTCATAATGAGTCATTCAATGAAGATGTCGATTAGATCTAATCTTTTATCGACTCTACGTTCTTGACGCTTATGCCGTTTCTGACTCTTAGGTCAGTAACATACAACTAGTGCTCAGTATCACTATCAAACTTGACTAGTGAGTCACAGCTTCACAGACAGTCTGACTCAATTGCCAATTCTGACTAGTAAGACAGTGCCATTCACAAACAAAAAAGATTTGCTAAGCATTTAATATGCAATCAATGTCCACATTTAAACACTCAACATGCCTCAATAATAACCACGCATGTCATATACGGGGTGCAGTTTTCTTACCTCTGGTTCAAGCGAGAATTAATAAAAGAACGACCCTTGAGAACGATCAGTCTTTTAGTCCCTTAGCGATCACCTAGTCATAACCAAATATGGGATTCCATCAATAAAATGAATAATAAAAAGTTCCCGAACCAAGATCTAGCCTCTGGGACATCAAATCCTACTAAACCGAGTAGTAGGAATGATCTCGAGGCCTAAGGTTTAAGTTCCCATGACAAAAACACATTTTTGGCCAAAAAAGCTGTTAAGGGTCGCGGCCCTACTTCCACCATGCCGCGGCCCGCCTCCCAAATAGAGGCGCCAGCCTCAAGCTCCTGCACCCAATGTTGCCGCATTGCCTCCCAAGCACCACAGCATTGCCTCCCAGCAGCCAAATACCCATGTTTTCTCCCATCAAAACCTCTTTTTTTTTTTCCCTCTTTCAATCCTTCCTAAAACTTACTCAAACATCTCCAAATCCAAAACCAAGTATTACCACAACACAATCAACATACCAACAACAAAACCCAAGCAAATTTTCTCAAAAACCTCCATCTCAACTAATCACTTCAAATTTCTCAGTTGAAAACCATTAGAAAAATAGAGTATAGCTAAAGTTTCATGGATGAATTCTTACCTCAAGCTGGATGTAAGTCCTCTTCAATGGATGAACTAAAGTCATAAGCTCCAAACTTTGATTTCCTAGCTTGGTTCTTCAAATTGGGGTAAAAAATTCCAAAAGAGGAAGAAGGAGGATGATGAACATCAGAAGGGATGAGGAAGCTTTGTTTTGGTAAGCTTCTACAGTCTACATGCTTGATATATATCTTAGGGGTGAAAAGACTATTTTGCCCCTAGGTCATTTAAAGGTTTCTAAAGACTCCCAAGGGTAAAACCGTCCTTTTCAACCTATTTCGTTAATCATAATTAACACCCTCCAATTCCCATTATTCTCGATATTCTCAAATACCAATAATTCATATCCCGTTACCCTTTAATTCCCGGCAATGCTCTAATCACCAAACCACCCCGAGACTCACCCCGAGCCCCGTGCTATTAAACCTGTTATGACCAAATCGATAGTTTGAATTCAAAGATCGTCTCATGCCAAATAACTCGAACAAATCCACATTTAGATGTGGTCTCAACAACAGTTCACCGACATGCATACAAATATACAATTATGCCCTCAACGGGCCAAATTACCAAAATGCTCTTATAATTAAATGTGGACCCACATACATACATTTAACATCACATTATAATATAATTCACATAAACTTGCATATAATCATTTAATGGCATAATAAATCAATTATGGCTTTCCCGACCTACTAATCCAACCACTAAACGGCATTAGGGATTTTGGGGCATACACTTAGCTTCGACCTCTTGAAACAAGTCATCAAATTGATTCTCCGCGCTATTGTCACCACCATCTGAAATTCCTTCATTTACGCCTTCTTCGTTAGTGTCTTGTTCACCAATAACATCATTGATGATGTCAATCATCTCATCAGTCACTGGAGCCCCTTCATCCACTACTAGAGGCATATCAACTTCACCGTGATAGGTCCACTTCACGAATTGCTGCAGTAACCCATATCTGTGTATGACAGCCTCCACCACATCTAGTTTCTGATTCAACATATTAGCACACTGAATGCATGGGCATCTGACTTCTCCCGAAGCATTCACATGATTCTTGGCCATTTGTATAAATGCTTGAAGACCATTCCAAAACTCATCAGAGTTACGTCGTCTATTAGTTAACCAACTCTTGTCTATCATCATAACTGATTCAAGTAGAAAATAAATTATCACAAAGTGATAATCATAAAAAAAAAAAACTACCTTTATTTGCTAATAATTTTTTTATCACCAAAACACTAATTTTTTCAAGTAAATTGTAAAATCTTATTGAATCTTATGAATGAATTATTAAATTTTATGAATATATATTATAAAATTTAATAATTTATTATAAAATTAATTAAATATAAAAATATTTAATTATAAATTTATAAACTTACTATTAATGATTATTATTAATTTCTACTTTTTAATTTTAAAAAATAACAATAGAGTTTTATAATTATAAATTTATTATTTTAATTTCCACTTTATAATTTTATGAATATATATTATCAAATTTTTTGAATGTATTATAAAGTTTCATTATATATACAAATATTTAATTATAAGTTTATTAATGATTGATATTAATTTCTTTGATAATTATCAAATTATTATTTTAATTTTTACTTTTTATTTTTTTTAAAATAACAATAAAGTTTTATAATTGTAAAATTATTTTTTTTAATTTTCAATTTATGATTTTTTTTATAAATTTTTATTAGTCACTTTAAAATTAATTAAAAAATTCAATTACACTAACTTTTAAATTATTTTGTAATGTTTAATATTTCTAAATCTACTAATATCTTGGCAGCATAACGGTTGTAATCTAACATATCCCAAAATTTAAAATGTGCATAAAAACTACAAAATCAGTCCTAGAACATACATATACTAATTATAAACATATAATTATATTAATATAACCTACATAAAATTTTAAAATGCAATTCACATTCACATTTATATAAATAAACATATTCAACTAATATCTCACATAAAATTAAATTAAAATAACATATTCAACAATATATATCTAAAATAACAAATTAAACAACTAACATATTAATATTTAATTACATCAACAAATTAACATATTCAATATTATCTATAATACCCAATTACACAATTATAATCAAATTAACAAACATACAAATCTGAAATGAAAAAAAATAAATTAACACTATCTAGAATAACTAATTACACAATTTGAAAACATAAATTGACATTTTATCAATACATTAATCAATCACAAAAAAAAAACAATACAAAATTTAAAAACAATACCTAAGGGCTCGGGTTGGGGAGTTATCCAAAGGCAAGAGCTCGAGCTCGGGCTCCAATGGAATCTGAAAAGAAAAAAAAACAAAAACTCATTTATACCAAATACAACACATATATTAAAAAAAAAATCTACAATTTTAAGGGCACAATAGAAAGAGTATGGTATAGATTCATGAACCTCATGAAAAAATAGCAAAAAAATGGGTTGGGGAGGCGTCCTACGACAGCGTGCAGCGGTCTAAGGCGGAAGAGAAGCTCTGGATTTTCCTGACTTTTTGCAGAAAATGAAGAAGAAGGCTCTACCTGGGGGGTTATATCACTGTGACCTATAGCGATGACACGCTATAGGTAATGACCAGTCGTCGATGATATCAAATGCACCGTTTCACTCAAACGGTGAGATTGTCGTCGCTGTAGGATAGTGAATAGTACACAAATACTCGCGTGTCCAATTTTGTACTATACAGTGACGACATGCTGTCGCTATAGGTAGTGAAATTTGACTTAAATTTTTTGGCGATTCACATTCCCACGTTTTATTTTAGGTCCTATTGCGACGACACGTTGTCATTGTAGAGTACAAAATAATAGATCCGTGGATTGAATTGAACTCTATAGCAACGACATGTCGTCGCTATAGGGAGTGAAAAATAGGCTACCGTCTCTTGGCGGTTAAGTTCCCTCCCTATCCTATTGCGACGACATGTCGTTGCTTTAGAATAACATATTTCCCTCTTTTTTTTCTACGATTACTCTACAGCGGTAACCAACTCTGGGTGGTTGAGTTTCCTGAGCATCCTACAGCGATAATAGTTCGTCACTATAGACCAACATATTTCACTCTTTTTTTTTCGACGAAGACCCTACAGCGACGACATGTTGTCACTATAGAGTCACTTCCCGCCTCGTGTTCCCTCCAAATTCCTGATACCCTCTGTAGCTTAATTTTTTTATAAATTAAGAAAAAATAATTTTTCGTGGATTTTTCTTACACACAACGACGACTTTGTACTCGTCACAATAGATGTTGTCGTTGTAGAGTATTTTTCTTATAGTATAGATTTCGGCAAGCTTACTTTTTCTAAGGGAAATATTTTTGTAGGGAAGTGATATGCTTGTGATGACATGTTTAAACTTTGTGCCTCCATTGATCATTTGAACAATAAAGCTTCTAGTTCTTCTTGTTATTTGCTTGACTCAAATTCTGTTACTTTGTGGCATGTTAGACTTGATTGATTAATTGTGATAATGTTAAGCATGATAAGTGTGAACTATTGTAAAATCTAAAATGGTTAAGAAACATTTTCCAAGTGTTTATAGAAATTCTAAATTGTTAGATTTGATACATAGTGATTTATGTGAACAAAAAAGGCATGTTGACTAGAGGAGAAAATACATATTTTATTACTTTCATAGATGATTACTCTAGATTCACATGTGTATATTTTCTTAAGAACAAAGATGAAACATTTGATGTGTTTAAAGCTTATAAAGTAAAAGTTAAAAATCAATTAGAAAGGAAAATAAAAGTGCTTAAAAGTGATAGGGGTGGTGAATATTTTCCAAATGATTTCAATATGTTTTTTTGAAGAGTATGGAATAATACATGAATGTACAGCCCAATATACTCCACACTACAAGAAATTCACTCTATAGTGATGACTTCTATTGCGATGACAATGATGTTGTTGTAATAGAGCACATAAAACCATAAAAATTGGATTTTTATTTTTTTATTATAAACCTACAGGGAGGACATGTCGTTGCAATAGATGTCGTCGCTGTAGATTCAAAATATCTTGACCTATAGACATGACATGTCATCGCTATAGGTCTCTAAATTTTTGGAGGGAATATACAACGCACAAATTATTTATTATTTATGTTTTATGTTTTATTTTTTCTCAAATAACATATAGCGACGACATATCATCGCTATATGCCTCTAAATTTTTTGGAGGGAATATACAGCGCCTACATTATTTATTATTTATTATTCATGTCTTTTTTTTTCTCAAATAACCATGTCGTTTTTGTAAAGGTCCGAAAAAAATGGTGGGAAACTTTCCCCCAAAAAAATTTAGCACTAGAACTTGAATTTTGGAAACTCCTTATAGCGACGACATGTCATCGCTATAAGTTATTTTCATTAATGAAAAATGTGCATTTCATCTACTGAGACGATATTTTATGCCCTACAGTGAAGACATGTCATCGCTATAGGTATTAGGTATATACCAAAAAACTTTGATCATTTCTCTTCCCCTTTCTCATTTTCTCATTAAATGTTTAATAGGGTCTTAGTTTCTCTCCACCTTCAGCACGCCTCAACTCAGTTTAGGTAAAAAAAAAAAAAAATTAGTGTTAGATTTCTCATATATGTTCTCTTATGCATATATCTAAGTTCTAATTGATTTTATTAGTTTTTTTTCTTTCTATTTTGATGAGATTTCCCCATTGTTGATGGTGTTTATGAGGATTTTAGGGATGATGTTTGTGTTTTATGAGTTTTCTAAGATATGCATAATTTTAACTTTGGGTTTAGTGATTTTTAATGTTATTCTATGAAAATGTTAGGTTTATTAAAGATGATTGATTAATTTTAAATTTGTTTTTTTGTTTCTTTTTTTCTTCTTCTTAAATATTGATTTTATAGATTGGTTTTTCATATATTTAATTTTATTAATTTTTTTAAATGTATATGCAAATGTGATTTGATTAATATGTTATATGAATATGATTAGTTTATTTTTTAGTGTAAAATTATATGAATATGTATATGTATATGCATTTTAGATAAACTTTTAATTTTAGATAATTAAGTTTATATTTAGGTTAAAGTAAAGATATTTGGAACTGTATTTTTGGGAAATAGATTAATTATAGATTTCTAATGAGTTTTTATTTGTGTAACATTGTATTGTTAGTTTTAGGGTTTAGATAAATTTATAAATTAATTGTAAATGTGATTTGTTAATTGGAAATATTTTTCATATGTTTATTATTTATTTTAATTTATGTATGTATATATGTGTTACTTAATAATATTTTATTTCTGTTGCTCCAAGCTTGATGTCAATAGATTTGATGCATTCATATGCTAGAAAGGATCATGAAATTGTTAATGTTGTTGTGGTATTTTCTCTTTTCCACATAACTATTTTACTTGTTTATGGATTTATAAATATTTAACATAGATAGTGTACTTTGTTATTCTTATTGTTGATTGAATTGTTATTTATATGTTAGGTTATATATATATATTAATATATGTAGAAGATTTCTGAATGGTTACTACTAACAATTATGATGATGTGGCAACATATTAACTTAGTATAGCAAGTCACTAATCGGTAAAGATTTTTTTTCTACATTAATTTCGAATTTTAATATATAATGCTTAAATGAGATTTTTTTTAATTATTTAATTTAATAAATATGTGACCGTCATGTAACTAGGTAGCATTTCCAAAAATTTACAAAAATCAAAATTTATTTTTAGAAATATTAATTAACAACTATAAATATGGATCATTGATATTAAAATAATGGTTAATATTAAAGTAACCATCTATGGGCAGTAACCATTAAAAATGCCCCCATATATATATATATATGTGTGTGTGTGTGTGTGTGTATTATATGATTGATATTGAGCATATATTGATTAAATTGGTTTGTTTTTGTTTTGTTTTCATATATGTGTGGATTTATATATGTGTTAGTATATACTATATGTTTGAATGTTTGTATTAAAAGTCTATTTGGAATTATATATGAGTTGGTATATATAGTGAACTTTGTTTTATGTTAGAAAGTAATTTATGTTTTCTTTTCTAATTATTTATGAGTATTGAAAATATTAAGTTACTAAGTATATGCTTTAATGATATGAGTTGGTTAGAATTGTGATTTTTTTTTAGAATTTTTAAAAATTTTCAATTTTTTATTTCGAAAAAGACCTATTGAGACGACATGTTGTCGCTGTAGGATCCAAAATTCAAAAAAAAAAAAATTCCCAAAAACACCTACATAGACTACAGGTCGTCGCTGTAGATCCCAATTTTTTTTATTTTGAAAAGACCTACATAGACGACGTGTCTTGGCAATAGGGTCCAATTTAAAAAAAAATAGATTTTGCGAGTGTCCTATTGTGACAACCAAGTCATCATAGTAAAGAAACTCTACTATGACGACATCAAAATGTCATTGCATTAGGTCCCTACACATACGGACCTACTGCGACGACATGTCATCCTTAAAAGCCTACCGAGACGACTTCGTGACCTATAGAGAGGATTTGTCATCGCTGTAGGCCTGTTTTCCTGTAGTGCCACAACAAAATGGTACAACAGAAAAGAAAAATAAAACATTTCTTGAGATGATTAATCCTACGCTATTACATTCAAAATTGAATTTTAATTTGTGGGGTGAAGCCTTGTTATCCACATGTCATATTTTGAATCGTATTCCTATGGAGAAAAATAATATATCTCCACATAAGTTATTGAATGGAAAGAAACCAAATATTGGTTATCTTAAAGTGTGGGGTGTCTTGCTTATTACAAGAGCACAAATCCTAAAAGGACCAAGTTGGATCCAAGGGCTATAAGATGTGCATTTGTTGGCTATGCCTCAAATGGCAAAGCTTATAGATTGTTAGACTTGAAGTCTAATGTGATAATTGAATCAAGAGAGCTTGAGTTCTTTAAGAACATGTCATGTGATGACAACAAACCAAAGAGCCTATTCAAATTAGAGCCTCAAGAGGAGATTCCTAAAATGGTTAGTGAGCAACCTTTATTTCCTAGAAGAAGTCAAATGCTCAAAGATTTGGGGTCAAGTGAAAAATGCTCTCAAGTAGAGATACTACATATTATAGAAGGAAATAATGAGTAACTTACTTGGCAATATCCAATAGTACTTCAATTATTAGAAGATGATGCCAAAACTTTCAAAGAAGCTATGCCCTTGAAAGACTCCGCTTTTTGGAATGAGGCAATAAATTATGAAATAGATTCAATTATATCTAACCATACTTGGGAATTGGTTGACCTTCCAAAAGGATCTAAACCAATTAGGTGCAAATAGGTATTTAGAAGAAAATACCATACTGATGGCACTATACAAACCTTTAAGGCTAGACTAGTGGCCAAGGGATTCAAGAAAAATGGGGGAATAGATTACCTTGACACATGTGCATCGGTAGCAAGAACCACTTCTATTAAATTTTAATTTGCCTTATCATCTATATATAACCTTTTATGTTAACTAAATGAATGTCAAAATGATATTCCTAAATGGAGATCTCGAAGAGGAGGAGGTCTATATGGAACAACCAGAATGTTTTGTTCTTCAAGAAAATGAACATAAAGTATATAGACTTGTCAAATCATTATATGATTTGAAATAAGCTCTAAAACAATGGCATGGAAGTTTGATAAAGTCACTGTTTCAAATTGGTTTACACACAATCATGCGGGCAAGTGCTTATACTTTAAGATTTGTGATAACTATGTCATATTAGTATGTCTTTATGTAAATGATATATTGATTTTGAGTAATGACATGAGAGGAATAATAGAAAAAAAAGAGGTTTCTATCATCTAACTTCAAGATGAAAGACTTTAGAGAGGTTGATACCATTCTAGGTATCAAACTCAGAAGAAATAGTGGGGGTTTTGTATTGAGTCAAAC
This sequence comes from Humulus lupulus, assembly GCF_963169125.1. NCBI lineage: Eukaryota > Viridiplantae > Streptophyta > Magnoliopsida > Rosales > Cannabaceae > Humulus > Humulus lupulus. Next base: position 39,698,571 of record NC_084798.1, read on the forward strand.
CCATTATGTCGAGAAAGTGCTTGACAAATTTAGTCATCTCAAAATAAAAAAGGCAAATACATCATTTGATTCAAACATAAAGCTTGAAAAATATGAATGAAGAGCGGTGACTCAATTAGAATATGCAAGTACAATAGGGAGCCTAATGTACGTCGTTCATTGTACTAAAGTGGACATTGCATATGCGGTTAGTAAACTTAGTAGATTTACTAGAAATCCAAGTATCAAGCATTGGAAGGCAATTGAAAGGATTCTAAGATACCTTAAATGTAAAATAGAATATAGTCCTCACTACTCAAATTTTCCTAGGATACTTGAAGGATATTCCAACGCTAGCTGGATATCGGGAGTGGGAAACAATCTCTCCACCACTGGTCGGGTGTTTACTCTTGGAGGATGTGTTATCTCTTAGGGTTCCAAAAAACAAACTTGTATATCAAACTCAACCATGAAAGCGAAGTTTATAGCTCTAGCGGCAATCAGCAAAGAGGTTGAATGGCTTAGAGATCTCATGTTGGATATCCATTTTACCGCGTATATGGTATCGAAAATCTCGATACATTGTGATAGTTAAGCTACTCTTCCTATAGCATATAATAGTGAGTACAATGGGAAGTCTAGACATATAAGTCTAAGACGTGAATATGTGAGAGAATTGATTCAAGATGGAATCATATCAATCTCATATGTTAATAAAAGTGAGAACTTAGGGGATCCATTTACAAAACCTCTTGTGATAAGATTAGTAAGTTCCACTTCAAAAGGAATGGGACTGAAACTCCTAAAATAAGAGATTCACCAATGATGGAAACCCAACTCAAACCTTGTTAATATCAAGGAAAAGATTTCAATGGCTAAGAACAAGTCATTGATAAGTGGATGGTTTCAACATTAAGACTATTGATGGTTCCATCCAAGATGGTTAGTGTTGGTTGCTACCAAGTGAGGGTTAAACCAAGGGTTTTTAATGAAGTTCAATTGAATGCAACAATCAACTATAATGGTAGCCAAGATGCTGAAAGAACTTCACCTATGTGAACTTAGAGGTGGTGTCACCTTTCATGGGAGTTGGAGTTTCTCCGGAGAAAGTTTATGAAAGGATGAGCACATGGCCATATGAGTGCTAAGTGAGAAAAGTGGGAAAATGAATGATCAAGTGGAAGTGTGTGATGTATTACAAGTTCTTATATAAGGAATAATTTGTTCAAGATTTTAAGCAACCAATGATTTCGATAAGACTTTGTATTATTTTCACTAAGTTAAAGTTCAAGTCGAAAGACACTTTATTTTAGGCACCAACATTGTTTTTGAGCTAGAAGAAGAAATTTATATTTAACCAAGTGGGGGAATGTTAAAATTGGTTAAAATATAAAGTGGAGTGTTCTTACACAAGCTAGGTGTAAAAACACTAAAGGGTTTCACATAGTGAAAATGTGAAATTTGAGTTTCTATTGTCACTAAAACAATGAATGCCATTTGCGGCATAAGTATTAGCAACGGACCCAGTCTACCTGTATTGTACAAGCTATTAGCGGTGGACTAGAGAGTCTGCCGCTAATAATGTGTGATTAGTTAAAAAATATATATTAGCGGTGGACTTACCATTATTAGTGGAGGATGGTCCGCTGCTAATATACCAAATGAATGCCCAGGAAAGAGATGGTGTTTTTTTAAATTTATTAGAGACGGATAATCACCTTTATTGGAGTCGGACTATCCGCCGCTAATAGTAATAGCGGAGGGTAATCACCTTTATTAGAGGTGGACTACCCGCCGCTAATAATATTATTAGCTGCGAAGAATACTAATAACAGTGGGTCCCATCGCTAATACTATTGAATAGTTTTAAATTTTATCACAACTCTCGTCCCACCCCTCTCTCGTTCTCTTCTCTTCACTTCTCTTCTCTCCCAGGCGCAAGGCAACGACATCCACCCACCCACCATGGCTGAATGCGTTCACCCTGCACGACTCCGACAGACCCAACAACACTACTGCCAGTAACTTCGCCACCTCCGCCAGTGACCCACGCCAATTGGCCACCTTTCTCTCTGACATTTGTCATTTGTAAGGTTAGTGTTATATATGTATATATTTATAAATATTTAAAGAAGAGAGTACGTAGAGGAAGATGGGAAAAGAAATGGGAGAAGAGGGACCTTTCATGTGTGTGTATTTATTTAGTTTATAATTTTTGTGCATAAACTATTTTTGTCAGCATCTATTTTTTTCATTCTGTAATTGTGCATATTTAAATTGTGTAAGTTGTATTGAGTGTAAATTGTGCATATTTATTACAACTTTCTGTTATTGGTAAAAGTTGTTTACCAAATATTCACACTTATGGTTTGACCTACCTTAAAATATATGAATATATGGGAGGATTTGACCGATTTATTTATGAGTACTAATGCTAGTTTCACATGTTAATCACAATATTACTTAATTTAATTGCTCATCAAATTTATGAGATACACGTTTTGTCAAATTTCTCAAATTTAGTCTTGCTCTTTAGATGATGGTTGAATGTGTCAAAGGTCAATTTTTACTACTAAAATATATATTTATTAATGTGTCAATTACAGTTACGAGTTTTTAGTTAGTTGATGAATTTAATGTCTTAATAATTTGGTCTGTTTCCTTATTATTATTATTATTATTATTATTATTATTATTATTATTATTATTATTATTATGTTAAATGGTTAATAATCACGATATAGTAGTTGAAAAGGGGGAAAGTGACATTTTATTTTCTAATAACAATTATTAGTTTTTAAGATATAATTCATCTAATATGAAATTATGATGTAAATTTTTTCGACATATAATTAATAAAGTTATCTGTCTCTAAACTATAGATTTTTTATTTGTTTCATCATTCAAAATTTAATAAATTAGTTATTTACTTAAATTTATTCTCTCACGTATCCTCACTTAAATTTAAATATATTTTTTATACATAAATATTAATTATAAATAGAAAAATAATTTAATTTTAGAATAATTATAAATTATATTTATTAAAAAAATTGTATATAAATAATTTGCGAAAAAAGGAAGTCATTATAAAATAACATAAATTATCATAAAATAAGATGAGATAAATTTAGATAAACTTTACCATGAATTTTAAAAAAAATGTTCTTATTAACTATAGTAATATTTAATTAAGTAATAAGAGATCAGAAAACTCAAGTTTGTCCAAGAATAACAATTCTCATAAGACATCATAAAACATTTAAAATAATAATTTTTTTTTAAAATGATAGGATTAGGACAATTGCTCTTTTTTCTTCTCTTTCTTATACTCTCTTATATCATCGTAGATGACAATTGATAAATCTTGGACAACATTGAGAAATCGTGGTTGTCAAGAATATTGGAATGGTCTATAAGCTTTTTTGAGGATGGTGTCGAAACATAAAGATTCTGATGGAAGAATTAGGTGCCCATGTGTGAGATGCAATAACAATAGATTGGAATCTTTGGATGTTGTTCGGCACACGTATTCGATAGGGGTTTTCATCAAGCTTATGATAAGTGGATTTTTCATGGTGAAGTGAAATAAATTGTTGTCGATGAGGTGGTTGATGAGATGATTCACATTGTGGAAGACTTCCTTTTACCGACAACTGAGGAAGTAGAAAGGGATCCTGGTGAGAGTCAGTATTATGATGAGCTATTTGAGGAGATTGAAGCGGAGTTGTATCCTGGCTGTGATTTGATTTCATCCGTGAACTTTTCAGCAAAGTTATTGCATCTAAAAGTTAGAGGGAAGGTGCCTAACAACATATTTGATGAATTGTTGAAGTTGTTAAAGCTTGTCTTTCCTAAGGAAAAAAAAATTCCCAGATCGTACTACGAGGTGAAAAAGAGATTTAAAAAATTAGGGTTGGGATATGAGTCTATTCATGTGTGTCAGTATGATTTCTGCTTATTTTACAATGAGCATGCATCTAAAGAGACATGCCAAATATGTAGAAGTAGTAGATGACGAAAGGAAAAAAACTATCACACAAGGTGATGTGTTACTTTCTGTTGACATCTCAGTTGAAAAGATTATACAGTTCAAGGATTACAGCGAAGCACATGATATGATGATGGGGGGATGCGACACCTGGTAGATGGCTCTGCGTGGAAGGACTTTAATGTCAAGCATCCTGATTTTTCAAGGGATCCCATAAATGTTCGTTTGGGCTTAGCTGCTGATGGATTTAATCAATTTGGAAACATGAACTTTGCATACAGCATGTGGCCGGTGGTGTTGGCAAACTATAATCTGCCACCTTGGTTGTGTATGAAAGACAATTATTTCAAGTTGACCCTCCTTATTCCTAGGCCAAAATCATCGGGAAAGGACATAGATGTATTTCTAAGACCATTGGTGAATGAGTTGAAGGAACTGTGGGTTAACAGAGTTGATACAAGAGATAGTACGACCAACACGATGTTCAAGATGTGGGCAGCCCTTTTGTGGACAGTGAATGATTTTCCAGCTTGAAATATTTTTTCTAGATGGAGTGGTCAGGGATGCAAAGCTTGTCCTACGTGTAATGAAGACAAAACTTCCATCCGAGTAATCGGTAAGACATCTTATGTTGGTCATAGAAGATTCTTGCCAAGTACTCATCGAATGATAAGAGACACTAAGTTCAATGGACAAGTTGAGACAAGACGTCCTCCGAGATGATTTACTTGTGAGGATATACTAGAATAAGTTAATGCTCTTGCACTGCAAGTTCCAGGAAAACGCGTCCAGTTTGGGGGTGTGAAACGTAAAAGAGGTGTAGATGAAGGTAATTGGAGGAAAAAAAAAGCATCTTCTACGAGCTTGAGTATTGGGGTACAAACAAATTAAAAAAAAATATAGATGCCATGCATGTTGAGAAGAATGTGTGTGATAGTCTCCTTGGCACCATCTTAGACAATGATAAATCTAAGGACACACTAATGCAAGACATGATTTGAAAAATATGGGTGTGAGGGAATCATTGTGGATTTATGAAGATCAGACAGAAAGTTAATGAAGTCGCACGCTCCTTACGTCTTAACTCCGGCCCAGAGGCAACAATTTTTTTAGTTTATAAAAGGAGTTAGATTTCTAGATGGCTTTTGTACAAATTTGAAGAAGAAAGTGTCCGAGAATGATATAAATATTCTTGGGTTGAAATCACACGATTGTCATGTGATAATGCAACGATTACTTGTGCTCGGTGTTCGCAAGTTTCTCCCAAAATCCATATCGACCACCATTATAAAATTATGCAATTTCTTCAGGCAAATATGTTTGAGGACTTTAAATGTTGAAGATATGAAGGAAGCACGAAATGACCTTATTCAAATATTGTGCAAGATGGAGTTGATTTTTCCTCTAGTTTTTTTTGACATAATGATCCATTTGGTCTTACATTTTTTAGAAGAAGCTATATTGAGTGGCCCGGTATTTATGAGGTGGATGTATCCTTTTGAAAGGTACATAAAAAAATTGAAGAATTACGTGGGAAAGGGTCAATCGCCAAGGCTATGTTGTAGATGAGGCTTTGACCTTTTGTTCAATGTATTTCAAAGACATTGAAACAAGATTTAACTGTCTTGATCGAAATGAAGATGCAACTTATATCCCACGAAACCTTACAGTCTTCCAATCTCAATGTCGTCCACTCACAAAGGGAACATTGAAGCCTCTCAATCATAACACTTGTGAAATAGTTGAGTGGTTCATACTTGAGAATTCTCTTGAAATTGAGGCTTATTTAAAGTAATTTTATTCCCTTTTAAATTAGAACATGCGTGGTTATTATAAGATTTTTGTTATCAAGAACTGTAACACTATTCTAATTAACAACGAACACCTACAAGAGACTAGACAAAAAAATACCCGAATGGTGATCATGATCATTTTCATAGGAAAAAATTTCGTTTGTGGTTTCATAAGAAGGTATCTTTGAACTTTGAACTTTCATTTTACAAATGATATTTTTTGTGAATCTAATATAGTTTAATGTATTTAGATATATGACTTGCACAAGCTTGGATCATTGAAAAATGGTGATGAATTGCTAGCTTTAACATCTGGGTCAGATCATTTGGCAACCTACTACCAAGGTTGTATAGTCAATGGTGTTCGATTTATTGCATACGACCGAGATAAAAAGTGCACCACACAAAATAGTGGAGTGTCTGTTGCAGGAATAGAAGGTTTAAATTATTACGGCACGCTTGAAGAAGTATGACACTATCTTTCACTAGTGCATATTCAGTTGCATTATTTCCATGCAAATGGTTTAATACAAATCCACGAAGGAAGAAAATAATCATTGAAAATAATATCACCAGTATAAACATCAGTGGTGAATGGTACAAAGATGAGTCGTATATACTTGCTAGTCAAACTAAGCAAGTTTTGTGTCTCGATGATCTACTTAGAGGTCATGATTAGAAAGTTGTAGAAGATGTGAATCATCAGCAAATTTGGGACATTAAGGACAATTTTGGTGAGGTTAATGACGATATTGATGTTGTACATGAAACAAGTTCATCAAATTTTGTGTTGACTGTGGATCTCGGAGAGTTGATTATGCAATCTGATCAACCTGTTGAATATGTTGGGGCTGATGAAGAGGGTGACAATGAAGGTGATATGCCAGAACACGAGGAAGTTACAAATGTAGAGGATGAATGGCTAGTTGAGCTTTGTGAAGTTGAAAATGTGTCTCCAATTACTGATAGAAATGATAGTGATTACTTTGTTTAGTTTTTCTATTTGTGTAACAGAACTATAATTGAAATGTAATAAAGTTTTTTTTGTAAGTGTTATGTCTACGAATTGAATGTGATATTAACTAGTATACCTCTAACTTAATTTGATGCTAATTACTAACTAATAATTTTTAAACTGAAGTATAATGTCAGTTGATATAACAACCTATCACGACGGAGATGGTGGTGGTCGAGATCCGCCAAATCCTTCTAGGGTACCGTCATCCTGGGAGTCAGGTTAAATATTTATATCAAAATTATTTTCAGAAATTATATTGTTAGAGAAATATAACAACAATACTAATATTGGTTATGGTTAAAAAAATTTAAAGCCTTGCCGATGAGAAGAAGGGTCGTGGCCTTGCGACTAATAACGTTCTTGAAGAACGAAGGAAAAAAGCCGGTAAACCATTGGATCTAGAGCTTGATCATGTGACGAACAAAGTGGTTGGACAGGAGGACCAAGCTTTTATTTGCATGTTGGGCATTCAAGTTACGATTTTGTGTTTGGGACATTACTTGGATTTTGTTGATTTACCTCAATAGTTTAAGGATCAAGTGCTTCATCGTATGAGGGCAAAAAATTACAAATCTTACGCTCTACATTATTTATTTGCATTATTTAAAAAGGCATCTATTTTTTTCTGTACTACAGTATTATTATAATATAGACGGTCATCCACAACCTAAGTCAGTTCTGGCAACTGTCTATTACGAGATGGGCGAAAGATATCGTGAGAGAAAGAACATCAGACATAGACACTTCAAAAATCATTACGCAAGACCAGAAGATTAGGAGAATGTCCTCTCTAAGCCACCGGACCATTGCACTAAGGAGAAATGGAAGGATATTTGTGAGTTGTTCACGAGAGAAAGATCTTTGGCTCGCTTCGCCAAAAACCAAGCAAACAGAAAGCAAACGAAGTATGTAACAATACAAGGCACAAAATTGTTGGCTGCTCAGCATCACAAATATGTAAGTGAAGATGTTAATTTAATTTTACAAAATAATACATTCTAAAACACTTTGTTTACATTTGTATAGGAGCACCTAGATGCGCATGCTGTTGATACTTGGAGGGATGTTCATATGAAAAAAATCAACAAAAACTTTTGTCAATGAGGCAGCTCCACAATATTATGTAAGTTTAATATTATTGTGCTCTCATATTCAAAAAAATTATTTTAGTTTTTTGTTTCTAATATTTTCTTTGTACAGGAAAAAATGGCAACGGAGCTTCAGAGGTCACAACTTGATAGGTAGTCTCAACAGCATAGTGAGGGGTCTGGTAATGTATCTGGCATTGATTCGTCCCTAGTCAATCAATACGAGATACTAAGTAAAGAACTCGGGGAGAGATCTGACTACCAAAGAGGAGTGGATTATAGGGTGAAAGGGAAAGTGAGAAAGTCAACCTCCAACTCTACAAATCAAATTCGGTCCCAAGCACATTTGCTTCTACTCCTAATGAAGATATGACTACTATGGCTCTGATGATGAAGGCAATGCATGAGACGATTCAGATGGTGGCACCTCAGCAACCTAGTAATCTGTATAGCCCACAGTTTGACAGTTTTCTGCAGAGGTATTTTCCATCACAATCTGAAGGTGGTACGTCTTCTCATAGTAACATCGCCCATCCTGACCTCTATACACCGCCACATCAACAGTACCAGCCTCCTCTATAGTGTCCACCATATGTGTCATCGCAACAACCTTCGTAGTATCAAAATCAGCACATGTTTGGACGCTCTTCCCAATCTCCTCCACTCTATTTTAACTTTACCGATTTTCAAGGAGGATCGATGCAGCATCCGCAACCTAATCTTAGGTATGGGGAGGTTGGAGGTTCATCACAGTAGAAACCATTTTCTCGGTATGGTGAACTTGGGGGTTCCTCGCAACAGCAGCCATATGTTAGATATGGTGAGTTTGGGGGTGGGTTGCAACAACCTTTTTTATCCATCCCGATACAGCCACAGACGTCATGGTCAGTTTGGGTACCTTACGCTTGGACGATCTTCACATCAGCCTTATATTCCTTCACTGCCACAGACACAACCACCGCCACCGCCACAACAAAATGTTGAAGATGTGGAGAATTACAATATTGACCTTAATGATTATATTTAGTTATTAGTTTATGTATTTTGATTAAATTAACAGTGTATTTATTTTTAATGACAACAATGATATTAGTTAGTTTGATCAATATTAAAATTATATATTAATTTTAATGTTAGTTATGTTTAAATTAATTAATTGGTTATTTTGTTAAAATTTATTATGAATTATTTTTAAAAATATTTAAATTTAATAAATATTAATTTATTTAAAAATATATAATAAAAACATTATTAGCAGCGGACCCCGCGGCTAATAATGTCGGCTCTGACACGGGTATTAACGGCGGGCTCCGCCGCTATTGTTCGCTGGTAATAATAAATTATTAGCAGCGGGTGTGTCAGTCCGCCTCTAATAACTATTATTAACGGTGAGGTATTAGCAGCGAAACCCCGCCACTAATTATGATTACCGACGGACCCTTATATAAGTAGTTGCGGACCTTTTTGCCGCTAATACCCTAAACTGTTGTAGTGTGTAGGCATTTAAAAATTTTCTTTTTGGGTCCAAAGTGATACGTTGAAGTATCTAAGGATGCCCATAAAGTTTGGGAGCATTTGGAGGTTTTTAAGGTCAATTTTGAGAGTTTTTTCCTACCTAGGTGGCGTTGCTTGGCCACTTGGAAGGTGTTGCATCGCCTAAAACCCTAGGGTTTTGGCGATGCTCAGTGGGCGAGGTAGGCGACGTGTCGCCTGGTAGGTGATGCATCGCCTATAGGCAGACAATATTATATTATTTCATATAATATAATGTTAGATTAAATAATGTGACAAAATGTGATTTGTCACACCTTGTAACATATTATTGAGAGTCACAAAAATCAGACACATGTGTGTGCCCAAATGTGACATATTTTGGAGTTACAAAATCAGTTACAAATTTGTAACTCCCAAATATTACCAAAAAATGTGTATATTATATGTTACACATTTGAGATTGGATTTCACAAAGCCTTGATGAAATATGGTTGTTGGAGACATGTTTCTAACTCCCAATAGGTGTTTGGATGTTACAAAATCATGTGGGAAAGGATTTGGGACGTTTTGGAAAAATGACTTTTTTGTACTGAAAAAGGCCTATGGTCGCGGCCACTGAAGGCCTGGGGGACAGAAGCTAGTGGCCGCGGCCACTGAAAAGTCCTGGCCGCGGCCAGTGAGGCTGACAGCCTATTTGGCTTTTCAGTTTTTTCAAAATTGAACGGTTCTAACATCCCAAATAACTCCCAAATCTCCATTTTAATTCCATAAACATCCAATTAAACATTGGTAACAGCCACGGGGGTTGGTGGAATTTGAAATTCAAAGGGGTATTTCAAACTCTATAAATAGGAGCCTAATGCTCACTTGTAAGACATACCATTTTCCATCCAAAAAGCACTTGGCTGGAAAATACACTTTGAGGCTTGATTATTCCAGAAAGCATTTCCAAAATCTATGAGAGAACCCTTAGTGCTTGAGTTAGGGGGAAATAAGCTTTTGGACAAAGGTTTTGAACCTTGTTCAAGTTGGTGATCCCCAACCCTCTTCACTTAGGTTGTGTAAGTGAGGGTTTACTATTGTTTTGTTCTTGCAATTTTTCTCTATTGCATTTCATCTTATTTTCATTTTCTATTTACTTGTAACTTTTGTTTAGAGTTGTAATCTTCTTTTCTTTTGTTTCAAACAACTTTCCTTTACTTGTAATCTTTTGTTTAGAGTTGTATCTTTCATCATTCTCTTCTTTTCCTTCTTCCTCTTCCTTTCTTTGTTTGTTTGTATTTTCAGTTATAGAGTTGTAACACTCTTTTTAATCAATCATTATTTATTTTTAATATATTGCATAGACTTGTATTATCTTACCTTTTCCATTGAGGCAATTAACATATATTCTCTAACAATCAAAAGCTTATTCCTCTTTGTTTCAATGGAAGGGGAGACTATCAAGATCATGAACCAAGACCTAGTGAGGTTGGATAGGTTTGATGGATCCAATTTCACTAGGTGGCAAGACAAGGCGAAATTCCTTTTGACAACACTCAAGATAGCCTACATCCTTGAGTCATCCTTGGCACCTCTAGCCGAGCCATCCGACAAAGACACTCCCGAGGAGGTGGAGAAAAGAAGGAAGAGAGAAGAGGACAACCTTCTTTGTAGGGGTCATATCCTTAATGCCCTATCCGATAGGCTATATGACCTATATACCAATACCAAATCCGCAAAGGAGATTTGGGATGCCTTGGAGAGTAAGTACAAGGATAAGGAAGAAGGTATAAGAAAGTTCTTAATTTCTCAATATTTTGAATTTTCTTTCATTGATGGGAAAACTCTTTTACCTCAAATTCATGAGTTACAAGTGATTGTGAACAAGTTGAAAGTTCTCAAGATTGAGCTTCCCGAGGCCTATTAAGTTGGTGCAATAGTTGCAAAATTACCACCAACTTGGAGGAACTATAGGAAAAGAATCCTCCATAAGAACGAGGATTACACTTTGGAAGAGATCCAAAAACACATTAGAATTGAAGAGGAATCGGGAATAAGAGACAAGGGTGTGAATGAGTCTAAAAATGAGACTTCCAAGGCCAATGCGGTTTCACACAAGCATCCCAAGGGAAACAACAACAACAAAAAGGGTAGTGGGAACCCTTTATGTCCAAAGAAAGATCATGGACAATTCAAAGACATGAGAGGTCATTGTTTTGTTTGTGGAAAACCCGATCACTATGCTAGACTATGTAGGTACAGCAAGGACCCACATGAATATGAGGTAAATGCTATAGAAAAGGAAGAAGAGATCCTAGCATCATTACCATGTTTATGTGCCTTGTTGGGAAAACTGTTATTTTGTAATAAAGCTTGTACTCTTGAAAGCTATAAATAAAATTAAAGTATTATTCTATGATAATTCTTTATTTTGCTATGAGACATTTGTGTGAGACATTAACAAAGTTTCAAAATGAACTTGTTAAAATAATAGGTAAGATTGTAGACCTATTATTTCATAATGTGACTATTTGTTTGAGAAATTCTCACATTATATTTGTGTTCACATTTTTATTTTGTGAAATACATAAAAGAAAGAAACTAAGTAAAAGTTGTTTTTCTTTAGCAAGTAAATAAATCAAGATAAACATTGAGGTATTTTATCTTGATCTATTGAGTGTTTATCATGTAGCTTAAGGACTCATGATGAACTTTGAGAATCATAGGTCTAGATTTATCTTGGAGGATAAATGACTTAATAGAAATGAAGAGATTTCTATTTTAAAGTGATATTTTATTATCACTATGTGAGAAATGTGGGGTTGTTGCTCCAAAGTTAATCAAGTTATTTTGTTGTTAATCAATTGATTAATTTGGTCATCCTATCAAATAGGTGATTTGGAATTCCACATTCTAAATCACATTGGCTATATGTGTATAGATTGGATAAATCTAGACATGCTTGGTGTCTAAAGTTACTATTTATAATATTTTGATTCAAGAAGGAATCAATTTAAAACATAAAGGAGAATTCTAGAAACAAATAGGTTTCTAGAATTAATATTCAAATGTTTATCTTGGATATTAAACTATAAAATAGTGGGGGTGTCGACTATGGTCAAAATCACTATTTTAAAGAGGTAACTATTTTAATCAAACTATAGCTGGCAACAAAGTTTGAATAAAATAATGAGAGTGTCTAAGTATGCAAAAATGAGAAAAATGATTCAAATGGAATCATTTCTACATCTCAAGAGATGGGACTTAGACTCCCTAAAGAGATTCACGGTTGATGGTAACCTATCTTAATACTAGTCACCAAACTAGTATTGGGTTCAATAGGTAATAACTAGTCAATCAAGTGAATAGTAGTAGTACTCAAATTTTGTCCCATCTGAGATATGAGTACTAGTGTGTTACCAAAATGAGGGTTAAAACCGAAAGGTTTTTTAACAGAACTCGGTCTTGAAAAGACAAGTATTTTACGGTAACAAAATACTGTAAGAGTTCCTACCTATATAGACCTAGGGGTGGTGCCGCCCCTCATGAGAATTGGAAGTCATTCTCAATAAAAGTCTATGAATGGAATGTGCACATGGCTATTAACGGTGCAAAAGCGAGATATTGAGGTCTCAAGTGAACATAGCAAAGGTGTGTGTGTTATCACCGGTTTGTTATCAAGGGATAGTGGTTCAATGCTTCGGCAACCAAAATTTTAACAAACTTTGTGATAATTACACTAAGGTAAAATTCAAGTCGAAAGACATTTTACTTTATGCACCAATGCAAAGGTTTCTATAGAGAGTGATTATTTAATCAAGTGGGGGAATATTATAAAATATAATATAATGTTTGATTGATTAAATAAGTGTTACAAAAAGTGATTATTTAATCTAGTGGGGGAATGTTATATTATTTCATATAATATAATGTTATATTAAATAATGTGACAGAATGTGATTTTTCACAGAAATGTGATTTGTCACACCTTGTAACATATTATTGAGAGTCACAAAAATTAGACACATGTGTGTGCCCAAATGTTACATATTTTGGAGTTACAAAATCAGTTACAAATTTGTAACTCCCTAATATTACCCAATAATGTGTATATTATATGTTACACATTTAAGATTGGATTTCACAAAGCCATGATGAAATATGGCTGTTGGAGACATGTTTTTAACTCCCAATAGGTGTTTGGAGGTTACAAAATCATATGGGAAATGATTTGGGATGTTTAGGAAAAATGACTTTTTTGTGCTGAAAATGGCTTGTGGCCGCAGCCTAGGGGACAAAAGCCAGTGGCCGCGACCAATGAGGCTGACAACCTATTTGGTTTTTCAGTTTTTTCCAAATTGAATGGTTTTAACATCCCAAATAACTCCCAAATCTCCATTTTAATTCCATGAACATCCAATTAAACATTGGTAACAACCATGGGGGTTGGTAGACTTTTAAATTCAAAGGGGTATCTCAAACTCTATAAATAGGAGCCTAATGCTCACTTGTAAGACACACCATTTTCCATCCACAAAGCACTTGGCTGGAAAATACACCTTGATTATTCCAGAAAGCATTTCCAAAATCTGTGAGAGATCCCTTAGTGCTTGAGTTAGGGGAAAATAAGCTTTTGGACAAAGGTTTTAAACCTTTTTCAAGTTGGTGATCCCCAACCCTCTTCACTTAGGTTGTGTAAGTGAGAGTTTACTATTGTTTTGTTCTTGCATTTTTTTCTGTATTGCTTTTCATCTTATTTTCATTTTCTATTTACTTGTAACTTTTGTTTAGAGTTGTAATCTTCTTTTCTTTTGTTTCAAACACCTTTCCTTTACTTGTAATCTTTTGTTTAGAGTTGTATCTTTCACCATTCTCTTCTTCTCCTTCTTCCTCTTCCTTTCTTTGTTTGTTTGTATTTTCAGTTATATAGTTGTAACACTATTTTTAATCAATCATTATTTATTTGTAATATATTGCATAGAGTTGTATTATCTGATCTTTTCTATTGAGGCAATTAACATATATTCTCTAACAGGCGACGCATCACCTGACGTGTCCGTACAAACACATGTTTTAATCTCCAAATGACTTGTTTGAAAGATCTAATCCTATTGGTTAGACCTAAGGATGGTGCCTACATTATAAAAGGGTTCTTTTAGAGTTTTGATAGATTTGACCACGCTCTCAAATCACTCTCCAACCTCTCTCTCTAGCTCTTTGGCGACCCTGGGGGTCGTTTGGGCAAATGGGTTGTACTTCCATGATGTACTCATCAAGATGGTCGTTTTTATATATAGAAATTCAATTTCTATCACAATTGTTAGAGCACCACCACTGGTCACCGTGAATTGCCACTCTGCGCGGCTGAGGTGAGATTTTTGACTATCTTTAAATGGTATCATGTTATATGTCATTGGACTCAGTTTGAAGAGTACATTACAATGATGATAATTATTTTTTAAATTGAGGATTGTAGGACAATGTTACTTTGAAGTGGGCTAAGCTACTTAGAACCTAGGAATTTGGCGCTTAGGAGAGTCTCTTTGGATAAGAGATAACGATCCTAAGGAGGTAGGGACCCAACTTAGTTATTGGACTTGTTTTATATGTATCGAATAACATTAGACATATTATAATTTTTTATTTATAAAATGTTTGAATAATTGAAAACTTAATCTACATGATTTTCTGGATTGTTCTGAGGGCATTGAGTACCAAATATATTTTTGTATACTTATTTATGTAGGTTATGATTTTTGGGTTTTATTCACATGCAGTCGTTATATATGCTGCCAAATTTTCTAAAATAAAGGGAATATGTTATTTTGTTACACTACAAGAAAATGGAGTCTTTACCTACCAATTGCAAGTGTAGGTAAAACTAGCCTAATGGTGGGTAATATGGTTTACCTACCAATATTGAATTGGTAGAGACTGGTAGGTAAAGGTTAGTGGGGAAAGAGTCTTTACCTACACTTATTAATACTGGTAGGTAAAATAATCAGTGGACCCCACTAAGTTATAAATCAATTGATGAGTCATCAGATGACGTGTTTGATGACTTGTCATCCTACGTGTCTGCTGACATGGTTTCCATAGTAGCATACACGTGGCATACGTCAATACCGCCACTTGGCATCTTGTGGTTGCTCCACATGTCAAAAAATAATTTTTCCACGTGTCCTTTGATAATTAGTACATATGTCATCATTTGATATAGACCACCTGGCATCATTTTATTAGTCCACATGGCATCATTTTATTGGTCTACGTGGCACAATATTATTGGACCACGTGGGGTCATTTTATTAGCCCACATAGCATGATTTTATTGGTCTGTTACACATTTTATATTTTGGTCAAATTTAATGGTTATGTGTAGGTAAAAGATAATAACAGTTATTTATAAATATTCTATACTATAAATAAACTAGAAAAAAACCATATAATAATAAAATATTTAATGTTAAAATTCTTTATAATGTTCAATACTAAAATAAGTCTTAAAGTTATCCTTTTAAGGTTACCCCTACCAAAATAAAAATAAAAAAGTTCATAAAGTTCATTCCTTAGTAAATTAATGTAAATAAACTAAGAATCATCTTGTGACTCCCGAACCGAACTCAAATAAATTATTTAACATTAATAATAAAATAAACAAACACATATTATAAAATATTCATTGCTTATAAAAGATGAGTGTTAAACTAATTACATTTCATAAAAAATATCAACAAGTCTATTCTTCACTTTGAGATTATTACTAGAGAGCATCCTTTTTCTTGAACTTGTGAATGTCGATGATGGCTTTGTGAGGTGGACACCGACGATGATTGGAGGTGGGTTTCGGGTTGGCAACAATGGGAAAATATAATTAATCTCAACACAATAATTATCCCCAATTTAATCATCATAAGAATTTCAGAAAATATGACTTATTATTATGGGCATTTATGACACTTGATATACCAGCATATATTAAAAAACAAATATATGAGCACATCAAGTCCCATAATCACCAACATAAAATAAAATCATTTATCAACATCACAGGCAAAACATAATACATAAAGACTCTAAATGTAATACTAATATTAGAAATAAAATAACCAAAACTTGCAGCATATCTAGATGGAGACTCACTCATTTGAAAAAGGAATTAAAAAAAACCATAAACTTAAAACATGTAGAATCATAGACACGCATGTTCTACAAATGAAAATGACATAGCAAAATTAGATTTCAAATATATGGAACAATGCCACAATATATTACCATGAAGAATATATTTTATGGATATCTCTATTTTCTTTCTTAAATGTTCAAGTGCTAAATCTTGCAGAATATATAATGTAAGAACATGGGAATACAATCACTTTTGCACAAATAAAGAATCGTAAAATACAGAGGCCCTCACAAACAAGAACTAAAGGAATAAAATTTCTAAGAACATTACCCTATATCCTATCATTAGAAACACAATAAGTTTATAGTACGAAAATATCTAAGGGCCCAGTTCTATAAGTCATGTATACAAATTTTGAGCAAGTGAAGGAATTTATTGTATGTTATACAAATAATGCAGAAACTCAATGTTCAAACACCATCAATAGACAATCATTTTCACAAACTTAGTAAATCAATCACCAACTTATAAGTAACAATGGCATAAATCCACAAACTAACTAACAAACTAAAAATCATATTATAGACATAGAACCAGACCCTACAGCCAAACACCCATTTCCATAACACATGAATATAATAGAAATGAAAAAGTATTATGGAAAATGTTATATATGTGGCAAATGAAAAAGGCGGTAATATTTTGGGAGCCCGCCACTTATACATTTTTTTCAGAAAAAATCAAACCAATTTCGGACTCACCATTTTCTTCTTCGGCTAAGCATAGTCCGAACTCTATCCAGCTTCAGTTTCATCATCCCTGCTTCAAATCTCAGCTCACATCTCCTCCATCCCTCAAATCTCAGCTCAAGTCTCCTCCATCCCTCATATCTCCTCCATCTCTCTCTCGTCTTTCTCTATCTCTCTGTCAATAGGGTTCCATTCGTTGGGTTGTTTCACTCATTCTCTTCGGTCTTGGCAAGCCAGGTAAGGATATATAGTTTTAGGTGTTATCGATCTGGGTCACTCTCACCATTTCTCTGTTTCGTCTCATGATTTTGTTCTCAGACGATTAATGAGAGGCTTCTCGGCAAATTTGTTTTCCGACGAAGCCTTCTTCTAGTTTCCCAAACGATCAACGAGCCTTCTTCTAGTTTCTCTCATCTTGCAATCAATGGAAATTCTAGCCACAATTTTGTTCTCAGATGATCGACGAGACTTCTCGGTAAATTTGATTTCTGATGTATAGATGGGACTTCTCAATGAATCTGGTTTGTTTTAGGTATAATCTTTGACTTTAAAGTTTAGATTCATGATTTTCCTATGTTTATGCCTTATTATTTTGGTTTAACATTAGGATTTTGTTAATTTGATAGGTAGCTAAATCCTTAAAAATCTATAGTTCAACTTTACAACAAAGCTTGAATTTGTTGTCATTGCTACATTGCTCATAAAATTCAACTTCACTACTGTTGGAAAAAGCTTATACAGGATCTTTATTTATTTTCATGTATATCTAATATTAAACAAATTAATACGAGATAGCCTAAAACATGTTCTAAAATTGAATTCAAAGAGAAACAAATAATATAATACTTACAGTATACGCAGCGAAATTAAGAATCCTTCCTTCAGTTTCTCTAACTCTTGTATCCTTTTTGTTGCAGAGTATTATCAAGAAACTGAACTGATCTTCTATTTTCTTCACGATCTTCCAATGTATCCTTAGAACCACCTAGACTAGTGTGGGCAATTCTCAACACATGAGATAGATATAGAGAGAAGAAGAGAAAATAACAAAGTGGCTTAGAAAAGGACTTGTGTTTAGAGAGAATATAAAACTGTCAAAAAATCTTACTTGTGACTTATCTGTCGTCTCTCTAAAATCTTCTCTCTAAGCACTCCTTTTATAGACTCAATTAGGCCATTTAATTTAATTAAAAAATCAATAAAATAACAGCCATTTTGAAGCCCTAGGTCGAAATTATCATGGGCTATAGGCCCGTGAAATTTCCCATTTGATTATAAGCCCATTGGACTTAAAATCAAGGCCTGTATTATTTTCTATTGATTTAATTAATTAAATAATTATTTAAATCCTTTATCAAATTAATTATTTATAATTTGAACCTTGATTTAAATTTATTTATTAATTTAGATACCAATTTATCTTAATTAATAAATCTGCCATAATTTCTCTTTTCTTCTCAAAATTACACAACTCTGTGAAACTATCCAAAATTGACCTGGTCAACTTTGATAATTCTAATTGATAATTAAATCAATTAATTGAGACTATCTAGATGATTTTATCCAAGGTACAATGGGGACCATGGGCCTATGAAATCAAGCTCCAATAAGTTATCATAAATCTAACAAATAAATTTACTAACTTATTAATTCCTCGTGACTCCACTATAGACTTGGAATTGCACTCTTGAATTCATAGAACGCTCTATAACAAATATAGATACGCTATTAATTATCCATTGTTACAACCATAATTGTCACTCAATCCTCTATAGACGGTCTACAATGAGATAGGACTAAAATACTGTTTTACCCCTCATTGTATTTTATCCTTAAAACACTTAGTTCCTTGTAAATGATATTTCAGTAAACTAATTTAATTACTGAAATGAGATCTCTATCATTTAACACCTTGAACCAAACTAAAAGGAAACCATCATTTCACTTCTTCATCAGAAGCTATAGATGTTCATGTCTATGATTAACACTCCCACTCAATTATACTACCGAGTTCCCAAGATGTAAGTATGGGCTAGTCCGTAGGGTAAGCTGGTAACGAACAAGTCAAAGAACTCAATTAATACAATCAGTTAGAATACTAACCACTCAGAATTGAGATTGAATTGACCTATGGTCAACTATATGATATGACTAGAATAGATAATAACGACATGTTTACTTATCTTATCAACTGTCAATATCGGTCTTGTCCGATGTAACATATACATCCGATCTTATCTACTTTGCTAATGTTCTGGAAAGAACATAACACTGTAATGTGTAAGTAGATCATATCGTAGATTAGCAAGTCAGTGTAAATCCGGTGCACTGACTAATCTTAGGACTAACTTATTTTGAACATATAATCATATTTATATTCCACTGTGATTACGTCACTATAAATAAGATTAGCTATATGCTCGGGATTTAATAGAAGTTTATATTAAACAAATAATCATGAAAATAAAACATGTGAGCAAAGTGATTGACCAAGTCAAAAAATGATTTCTATTCTTTTATTAATAATAAAATGATATTACAAAGAATTTGGGTTTAAATTAGGGCATAAAACCCCAACAAACTCCCACTTGCACTAATTGAAACTAATGCCTTAATTCTACTAATCCCATTTCCTTGATATGCTTATCAAATGTAGCTTCTGGTAGTGTCTTTGTAAACGGATCTGCAAGATTGTCTTCAGTTGCAATCTTCATAACCTTCACATCTCCCCTGGCCACATATTCTCGAATAATGTGATACTTCCTTTCTATATGCTTACTCCTCTTGTGACTTCGAGGTTCTTTTGAGTTGGCTATCGCTCCTGTATTGTCACAAAACAACACAAGCAGTTTATCCATTTCTGGAATAACATCAAGATATAAATAGAACTTCTTTAGCCAGACTATTTCCTTAGCTGCTTCTGACGCGGCTATGTACTCAGCCTCCATGGTGGAATCTGAGATTGCAGACTGCTTTACGCTTCTCCAAATCACAGCTCCACCCCCAAGAGTAAACACCATTCTAGAAGTAGACTTTCTGTCATCGACATCAGTCTGAAAATTTGAATCGGTGTAGCCTACAGGGTTCAGAACACCACCCTTGTAGACTAACATATAATCCCTAGTCCGTCTCAAATACTTCAGGATATGCTTAACTGCTATCCAATGTTCCGGTCCTGGGTTTGACTGATACCTGCTCACTACTCCCACTGCATAGCAGATAACTGGTCTATTACACAACATGGCATACATCAGACTTCCAACTGCAGATGCGTAAGGAACTTTTCTCATTGCATCTTCCTCTTCAGGAGTCTGGGGAGATTGCTTCTTTGAAAGATGAATCCCATGGTGGGACGGTAGACGTCCTTTCTTGGAATTTTTCATTGAGAAACGCTCAAGCACTTTATCAATGTAAGCTGTTTGAGATCGAGCTAAAAGTTTGTTCTTTCTATCCCTGATGATCTGGATACCTAGAACATAACTTGCTTCACCCAAATCCTTCATCTGGAATTGAGTGCTCAGCCAATTCTTCACATCTGATAATTTCTTAACATTGTTTCCAATGAGTAAGATATCATCTACATAAAGAACCAGGAATACCACTATTTGATTTGCTTCAGTTGGTAAACACAGGGCTCGTCAATATTTTGTTCAAAGCCATATGTTTTGATTATTTCATCAAACCTAAGATTCCAGGAACGAGAAGCTTGCTTAAGTCGATAGATGGACCTATTTAACTTACAAACTTTTCCTTCTTGTCTAGATACTTTAAATCCTTCTGGCTGATCCATATAAATGACCTCGTCAAGCTTTCCATTAAGAAAAGTTGTCTTGACGTCCATTTGCCAGATCTCATAGTCGAGAGCGGCTGCTATGGATAGGAGGATGCGTATGGACTTGAGCATGGCTACTGGACTAAAAGTTTCCTCATGGTCCATGCCTTCTCTTTGGGTATAAATCTTTGCCACTAATCGAGCTTTATAAGTCTCGATATTTCCATCAACACCTCATTTCTTCTTATAGTTCCACTTGCACCCAATGGCCCTAAAGTCACTAGGTGCTTCCACAAGATCCCAGACGGAATTTGAGTACATAGACTCCATTTCCTGTTTCATGGCTTCGAGCCATAGTTCCTTTTCAGGGCTAGCCATTGCCTGTTTGAAAGACAATGGGTCATCATCACTAGTGTCACCAACAACCATATTGGTTTCACCATCCAAACCATAGCGAACTGGGTTTCTAGAAACCCTCTCACTACGACGAGGCTCCGTGACTATTTGCTCAGGAACAGTGGTACTTTCTTCATTTAAATCGACTTGCATCGGTTGTACATGAAGAGTGGGAATTTCATCATCAACTCGCGTTGATGACGATGGAACATTGGTTGGAGTCAATTCTTTAACCATCTCCTCTAAAACTACTTTGCTGCGAGGTTTAAAGTTCTGGACATAGTCATTTTCCAAAAAAGTAGCATTTGTAGAAGTAAACACTTTCTTTTCTGAATGACTGTAGAAAAGTCCACCCCGAGTACCTTTAGGATAGCCAACAAACATGCAAACTTCAGTTCGCGGTTCTAGCTTTCCCTCCTTTTTCCTCAGGACGTGAGCGGGACACCCCCAGATTCTATAATGGCGTAAACTAGGTTCATGACCATTCTAGCGTTCTAAAGGTGTTTTGGGGATTGATTTTGGCGGCACAACATTGAGAATGTCATTTACGGTTTCAATTGCATGTCCCCAGAACGAAGTTGGTAGAGTTGAGTAACTAAGCATGCATCTAACCATTTCCAATAAAGTTTTGTTTCGGTGTTCCGCTACACCATTTTGTTGCGGAGTACCTGGGGTAGTAAGTTGTGATAAATTTCCAAGTTCAGTTAAATGATCTTGGAACTGCATATCCAAATATTCTCCACCCCTATCAGATCGCAAGATTTTTAACCTTTTACCTAATTGGTTCTGAGCCATTGCTAGGAATTCTTAAAACTTTGAAAATGTTTCTGATTTCCTATGCATTAGGTAAAGACATGAGTATCTAGAGTAATCGTCAATGAAAGTGATGAAATACTCAAAACCACCCCTAGCTTGTACATTCAAAGGTCCACAAACATTTGAATGCACAAGACCAAGTGGTTCTTTGGCCCTATCACCCTTTGCAGAGAATGGACGCTTGGTCAGTTTGCCTTCTAGACAAGATTCACAGACAGGTAATTCACCTAAGGTGAGTTCCCTCAAAGGTCCATCCTTTGTAAGTCTTTGAATCCTATCATAGCCAATGTGACCTAGTCTTAAGTGCCATAAATACATCATATTTTTGTTATCGGTCTTTTGACGTTTATTGGTCCTAGATTTAGCTACTTTGAATAAATCATTATTAAGAGTGAGGGGTTCGTTAGGTCGCAGAATATAAAGCCCGTTTTCCAAACATGCAATACACAATTGTGATCCATTGAAAGAAATAGATATATAAAAACTTGTGAAAGTCATAACAAATTGTTCCAATTGCAACATGGAAACTGAAATTAAATTTCTACTAAAATCTGGAATAAAAAATAGTGATATTTTTTACACTAATGCCGACATCACTATCCAAAATCCATGGAAATAGTGATATGTGTTGTATTGTTCAGAGTTGGACTGTTTGGGAATAAGAATGATTAAGAGTGAATGCTTGTATGTAGGCTAAATTCATATATAAATAGAGTATATTTGTGTCAATTTGTCTTTTAAGTTTTGTTAGTCTTACTACTTAAGTTGGTCTTGTTTGCATGGAATGCTTCAGTGAGATAAATGAGTGAATTGAATTATTTTTATAGCTTTTTTTTAATATGCTTATGTGTCGGGGTATCGATTCCTTCTGCCCACTCCCGTCGTCTCCCTCTACTTCTATGCATTACAACTCCTTTATTTTTCAAAGCCTTTTTATAATCCCTACAAAAATTTTCATTCTCCAAGTCTTGCTAAACTCTAGAGTGCTGCTAATATATTTTGCACTTCCTTTTGTACCCATTCTTATTGTGCTAATCTCTATCCCAAGATTTGTATATATGACGAATTGAAGAATTAGAAAAAAAAATGTATGATCAATTCATATTGGACTCTTCATTAAAAACAGAGCAGAGAGACACAAAAAGTATGATCAATTCATATTGGACTCTGCAGCACTGTCAAATGACGTCATCACAGTCCAGGAGTACTGGATTCCAAATCCAGAACAAATACTCGTTGGCTTCACTCACTTTTCTTGCCATGTTTGCTTCAAAACATTTAACCGCTACAACAATCTTCAGGTGCAGCTATATATATATACCATTTTCAATTCATTTAATGAATAAACCTTATGATGATGGTGATGATGATGATATTATATGCATATATAGTTGATGAAATAGTAGGACTTCTGAGCTCTTTTTGAGGTTCCCACATGCATTGTCGTTGCTTTGCTTTGCTTTAATAGCCACTCATATCTTCTCCAACATCTTCATTCCAACAACTTTGTTCTGTTCATTTGTGTCACCCATTGATATTGGCTTAAATTTTTTGAGCTTGCTGTGATTACAATAAAAATTCTACTCTTTTTAGCAATGAGAAAACTGCATGTTCTTTCACTCATCTCAAGTTATTGTCTATGGATTCTGGCATTTGCATTTAGTTTAGTGCTGCTGGTAATGATCAAGATGAGGAGGATTCCGGGCAATTCCATAAACCTTTTTCCATTCAGATTTTGATGTGAGCCTTCTTGCCAGTTCCCTCCCCACAACCCCGGTGACCCCAAAGATGGATGCCACATGCCCATTATTGTGGTTTGGCTCTGGTTCATCGAACTCTCTGATTGCCATTACAAAAATATTGATGGAATTTCCTCTCTTAGGTATGAGCTTTCACCTTTCTTTACAAATGGGTTTATACACACACACACACAAATATTAAAATAACTTGGAAGGTTCTAGTCGTCTAGGCTCTAGATTTTATTTAATAACAATAATAAAGGACAAAAGTGTATCTCAATTCTCAATTGTATTTTACACAAATATTATTATATCAGCAATCTTGTATAGACAAATATTTTGTAGAAATTTAATTTATGTGGTAGATTAAGATATAACTGAAATGATTTGTCTCAATGAAATATGTAGCTATATCATGATCAAGCATCATATTTTATTAGATATTTAAGTTATGATATGGTATATATGTGTTTATAATACTTCAAATAATTACTATAGAGAAATGGTGAGAGTGAGGGTATTTATTTGAAAAGTGACTGGTTTATCTGTTACGCTGCAGCGTTGTTTCTCAAGATTAATGCAGATTGGGACTAGTTTATCACATTAAGTGCTGCTGATTATCCACTCATGACTCAGGATGGTACACAAACTTTCTTTTCCCTTGTGACTTTGAAGTAGGAATAAGAGTTGGTTGTTCTGACCGAATCGAAATTTCACTCACATTGGCATTTTAGTCCTCAAACATTGGGTCAGAAACACTGTCAAATTCAAGCTTTTACATGTTTTTTTATTTTCATTCAAGCACCTTCAATTTTACCTTTTCTGCATATGATTAATGATATGTGCACACACTCTTGTTGCCACATAGGTGTGTATGTGTGATGTTAGTGTGTCAAAATTGTGCTGCTCAAAGCTTATTTAGATGCTAAATGGGGGCAATGCTGCCCAGCAAAACTCTAAAATTACCATATTATCCTTTCAATGAATTCTACCATTTCAGTCATTCAAAAGTTCCTTATGAGCCCAACCAACTTCTAGATTCTACAATACAAAAATATGCAGATAAATGATAGTTGTTTACCAAGCCTTGGTGTCCATTTCAGGTCCAATATCCAAGCATTTAGATGCCATTAAATAACTTTTAGGATCTCTTTATTATTCTGGATTATTAGTTTCATTGTATTACAGCTTGTCAAAGCTGAAATCTGAGCCCAGCATAATTATACATAAAATTGAATTATCAAAGTACCAATAATCAACTGTCATATACTGGATTCAATTATGGAAAAAGTACCATTTAATCCCCTATATTCAGAAAACGATCAAAACTTACTGTTGTATTGTGTGAAATAGGTACACTCTCCTATCCATTTTGTCAAAATTTACTAAGTCATACTTAAAATGCCTTTAAAGTAAATGTGTGTATATATTTTATCCCCAAATTTTAAGATCGAATTAGATAAATTTTAGATTTCAAAGGATGTTTGAATATCTATTGACAAATTTTAATTTTGTATTAATCTTTTAGGTATTGATTATATTCTTTAGGTTGTGGATCGAATTGGCAAGGAGCATTGCAAAGTTAATTTGCAAGAGGTACGTAATTTGTTCTTTTAACTCTTATTATTAATATCTTAAAAATGTTAGAGGAGTTTGAATATCTTAAATATTCATCCATAGAGAAGTAGGTTCTGAGATTAAAATTGTGTGCTGCGGTGATAACAGAAGGTTGAAAACTTGTGTGTATTAGAGAAGTAGGTTCTGGAAATTTTGTTTGTGTGCTGTAATGATATAAGGAAGAAAACTTATTGTGTGTTGTTTGAATTTTTTGACTTGGTATTGATAGATGGTTAGGTAAGCTTTTATATGTATAGATTAGATTTTTCATTATATGTATAGATTTGATTTTTCATTTAATCATATTGTTTTCATTATTTCCATATGTATAGATTAGATTTAATTGCCATAACAAAATTTCCATGACCCAAGCTAAAATCTTGTCTTTGATCCAAACCCAATTAGTTAGTGGCTACCATTTTAGAATCTGCTTTTTAAATTAAAAACAACACTAGAATCTCTTGAACTAGAGACTATTAAATTGATAGAAAATAAACCAGCAAAATTAACAAAAAATGGTGGTCAAGGCACAACATAGACCAGTGCCAAGTTACTTGTAGGGCTGGAAAACTAAGATCTAATAATTTTGCATGTAAATATGGTTGTTGCTCACATGCAGTCTATCATAAAAAAACAATGAAATTCAGCCAAACATTGAAACTGCATGGTTCGTGCATAGATAACTCAGACAGAACTTTCCTGTTTAGCTGAATGTTTTCTTTCATAAGCCCATGCATGAAGTTTCCATAATTAACCTGAAACAAAACATCAAGATTTTGTAATATGTTGCTAAGAAATGAAAGGCCACCAACGACAATAGGAAGCAGAGAACAAAGTGGAGTGAAGCTGTTATTTCCTGTCCTAAATATATATTAATAGCCAGTTTGAGCAAATATTCAGTAGCTTTTGATTGTCATTTTCTTTACTTTGTAAATGTCATTATCAAAAGAAAAATGAAAATCTAGGAACCATGTTAATGCTTGAATTTGAGATAAGTTCACTGAGAACAAGTCTCAACATAGCCATGATAATAACACTATGGATGTTACTTCAAGAAAAGAAAGAGTAAGGGCATTTGAATTTGGGATGGTGCCCCCAATACTTCTTCAACCATAGATGATTTGTTAATAATAATGACCTTCCCTTACTTTCCTTGGATTTTACTGATCGATACCTTATAATTTTTTTTTTCATTTTTTCTATTTTTTTTATCTTTTATGGTTATTAATTAATAAAAATTATAAAAATATCTATAATCTATAATAATAAAATTTATTATATACAGTAGACCAAGCTTGATATATTTTTAATTTTCACTTTTTTATTGTCTTAATCAACAAAAAAATGATTCAAACCGTATAATCACAATATCTATAATACTATTAAATTAATTTATTAGTTGTAAAAAATATTTACTTCGATCAAACTAGAGCAAAATTGCTACTAGTCTACATCCAAGGGGCAGCCACTATTATTGATTCTTTCTTATACAATTCTCTTTACAACCTTTACAACACTCTTGTCTCTGTTCCTCTCAAGATGTTACAATTTTAGAGAATAAAACTTGTTCTTTTTCACGACCAAAAAACTAAAGTAATACAAACTTATATAGCAAAGTATTACAAGTAAAGAAATAGAACCAACAAACTTAACAAAAACAGTTAGAAGTTAGTTGCCTGGACCAATATAACAAATTTCCACCTTGGTTCAGAAACTAAACTTGAACTAGTGACTGCCCAAATAGCCCCATAGAGCCTATCCATCTTGTAATTGAATGAGATCCAAGCAGTGATAAAACTTTGACTTTCAATGCTTAAATATAAATATAACTATATCTATATGAAGTTGCAGAATCATGAGGTTTAACTTAATATGTTTGATTAGTGGTGCTCATAAATATCATGCTCAATGTAAGGCCTCGCCAAAATTGGAGCGGCTAAAACTTCTTTATAAGCTATTTTTGCTTAGTCCATTATGTGTTTGATGAAATACCTCTCTGAAATTTATGCAGACCATCAAAAATATTTTATAATATCTTCACTTTTGTTTCTAGCGGGAAATAAAAGATTTCGTATGAATTTATATTCGACAAGGTTGTAAAAAAGGAAATTACCTTTTCTTATGTTTAATTTTATCTTTATGGCATCCCCTTTATTCATATTAAGTGTCTTTTTTTTTTTATCATTTTGGATCTTCATATATCTTTTCAGTTATGAAAGTGATAATTAATTTTATATTTATTTATATGTAATTTTCAAGCTCGATCCATCTTCAAAGTTGAACTATAGAGTTATATAAGCATATGTTATATATAGGCAAATAGATCACCAAATCATTTTTTGTCAATACATATTTGCATTTGTACTACTGTTATCTTATATCTTGTTTTACCATCATCATATTCATGTGGGCTTATTATTAATTTAACATATTAAGATTTTTTTCTCCATTACTTATTCTATACTTGTAGTTTAAATCTTAACACATTAAAGAAATAATCATTTAGCATTTATGTTGTAAAGTGACCTTGCAAGTGCTTCCCATGCTTATGAGTGATATAGCCTTTTTTTTTAAAGTACTGATATACTTTCATTTAGAGTAAGACTTATGTTATGATTATGTTCCCTTGTGCTTATTCTTAGTTTTCCACTAGTATGAGACTCTGTTCTTAGTTGGGTTCTTGTGACTCTACATTGCTTTGTTTGACTTTGGTTCTTCTTTTCCTAGCTAGTTTCATTTAATGTGTTAAGATATTATTTTCTGCCTACTTGGATAGATACAAAATACCCTTTCCACAACACGTGATTATAACTCTATTAAAAAAGTATTATAATACACAAACAAAATAAATGGTTCAGTAAAAAAAAATGGTTTATCTCAGTTTTTGGCATTTGGTAAATACAATGGTTTTTTATACTTTTTTCAAATCACTGTCTCCATTTCAGCTTTAAAGTCATCAGATTGTCTAGCAGCATCACTCTCTATCAAGGTAATGCATTTTTTTATGGTTTGGCTTCTTGTTTTTGTTCTACTACTGGTCTTTGGTTTGGTATGGTGCTTGCTTTTTTATTTCCTATGTTTGTTTTGTCTTGTGCATTTCTAGGGTCTAGTAGATTAGTTTTAGTAGTTTTATTTGTTCTCTTTTTGGTGTTTTTCATTTTCTTGTCTGAGTAATGGCCCTTGAGCTTACGTTGTGTTGTATTCTACTTTGTTTTAATGAATGAAGTGTGTGGCCTCTGTCTAGGAAAATACCATTTTAAATTAAAAAAAATCCAACACAGCTGTTTGAAAAGTCCACTAATCTATCGAGTCCATGTGCCTAAGATGATGCCATTTGCAAGTTTCTTATCTTTTTCCACTTGTTGCCCCTGTTTTGCATTATGAGTGAAATCTGAAGAAAAAAAATAAAGGGGTTTATTCAAGCAAAAGATGGCAGAGATATCTGATGGGTGCATTGTGTAACGATCAGATTTTGCTTGGTTTTATTTTCTGATGGAATTTACAGTCGCTGATAGATTTTTGGGACCAAGGACTAGTTCTTTCGTTAATCTTTGAAGATGCTTCATTTTCCATCTTTTATATTCGATGATAATGCATAACAAAGTTTACATGTTTAATAAATGTGTGACAGTATACACACACACACATGCATCACATAGTTTTGACTAGTCGTCATCATTTTAAACAATTTCTTCATTTATCCTTGTTCACTTCATGAAGACCTTAAAATAATAATACAAACAGATCAGTATTTATCTTAGTTTTCCATTTTCTTCTTTTGAAGTTTTCAATGTATCATTTATGAACCACAGATCATCTTGGGTTGGACTTCGGTATTTTATCACATTAGTTATACTGATCTACTACTATCATGGTCTACCATCTCTATAAAGATGGGAGTATTTCTATTTCTACATATAATTTGATCTTAATACTTGTGTCCTATTTTCAAGTTAGGGCTTCTGATGTTGTCTCTAACTTGTGTAGAGATGGTGTTGAAGGAGATGAAGAATGTGATAATGATGAAAAACTTAGAGCAAAGATTAATATTATTAAAAGCCTATTAAGCGTAGCTTCAGATGGAAGTCCATTAGTCAGAGTAGAGGTTGCTGTTGGTATGTTGTTTATCATCAAAAATTGCCTATTCATTTGTTGACTTGTTTAGTTCTAAGAAGTCGTTTGCACCAGGTTTTTAGGCATTATATTGGCAGCTTGTTCATACTCTTGAGACTACTCAAAAAAACCTGCTCCTCCTGGGGCAGTATTGTAATCTGTTAACTGAGCTAATGAAGTTTGATTTCTTTTCCATCCTGGCAGCTCTAGGGAGATTTTCCTTTGGTCACAACAATCATCTCAAGTCAATTGCTGTAGCATATTGGAAGCATACTGGGTCTCCTTTGAGTTCCCTGCCTTCTTTGGCTCATATAAGAAGTCCAAGTAGTGTTGTTCCATCTCAGATTGGTCCAATATCGAGAATTGGCACTGACAGCTCGTCTCTTGTTCGAGATGGAAGGGTCTGCACTAGCAGCCCTCTTGCTACTTCTAGATTGGCCCGATCCTTTGGCATCGACTCCTTTTGGATTGGCCCGATCATCTTCATGGCTTGATATGAATGGAGGAGGTATTTTTTTTTTCTGCCAATTATATTCCAGGACAATCTTATTTGTTGGAATACAGATTTCTTGTTATATTTGCATAATTACTTATTAAATGAACTGTTATGAACAGGCCATGCGTTAAATAAGCTTTTAATGGCCTTGCTTGCTTATTGACTATTTTTTTTCTTTCTACTTAAGTGGTGCTTATTCTTATTTCAATACTTTTTTTTTGTGTTGTTTGGTCTCTTGAGGCATGTTAATGGTGGCTGCAACTTCTACAAGAGCTGTTGCTGTTCTTTTACATTTAGCTGTTGCTTTCCTTTGTGTGTACTAACTTTGTGCTGTGTATGTTACAGCTGGTTCAGCAATTGTGTATCAGCAATTGCCTTAGCAATTAACCTGCTCTTTATATGTAGAATGTTGTTTAATGGTACAGGCAGTTCTCTTGTCTAGAGTTTTGGTCATTTGTTTCTATGTTTTTTGCTTTTGCAGTAGCAATTTAATCTTGCTGCTCTATGCTTTTTATGTGTTGATAATTTGAGACAAAGTTATAATTTTTTTTCTCAAGTTTCTCAATGAGATTAAATTATCCTATTGTAGTTGGATTAATTAGGTTTTCAGATTCAAACTTTTCTAAATTATCCTGTAGATAACTATTACTATTACTCTATGACTCACTCATGTCTTAACTTTGAATTTCAAAGAACTAAATCAGACTTAGTTTATCAATTTAACATTGAATGTTGTTGTATTATGTTGCGTTGCAGTCTGCAATGAAGACACGGAGTGTGTTGGTTTTGCTAGAATTGGAAGTGAAGATCAGAGCATTGTGGCTGGTACAATGAAGCAATTTCAATTGCATGTTTTTTTCCTATCAAATAGTACTAAAGGAGTGTGCAACTACTCAAATTTTGACGTGTTATTATGTAAAAAATCAAATTCTTCAATATTTTGTGCTGAAAGTAGTAACTTTTCAATATGCTGAATATTTAAGACTACTTGAATACTTAAAAAACATTTTGTTGTTGATGACAGTGTTGAATTTTTTAAACTAATTTGTGGATTGTT
This sequence comes from Humulus lupulus, assembly GCF_963169125.1. Classification (NCBI taxonomy): domain Eukaryota; kingdom Viridiplantae; phylum Streptophyta; class Magnoliopsida; order Rosales; family Cannabaceae; genus Humulus; species Humulus lupulus. The sequence continues at coordinate 39,729,797 of NC_084798.1, forward strand.
AATACAATGTTGAATGTTTTTACTTTTTGTTATTTGAAAATCAAGTTCATTTGATGATGATAGTATATATTAGAAAGTTAATTTTAATTATATAAATAAAAATAAAAATATAATAGAATAAATTAGTGTTATATAAATGAATATATAATGAGAATTTAAACTTATCTAAACATTAAAATAATACGAAAAATGTGTTATAATATCTATTACAATGACACTTTTTATAAGTAACGAATTTTGTTATGCAAACTTCATTATATAACACAAAAAATGTGTTATACTAAAGTGCAGTATAACACAAATTTATAAGTATTGAAATGTGTTATATAATCGAATATAAATAATATAATTAAACACTTATCTATTTATTAAAATAACACAGAAAGTGTGTTATCGTTGACAGTATAATAACACATCTGTATAACAATGATAAAGTGTTATGTAAAGAACCCTGACCTACGATAACATTGTCGGTCTTAACACATCAAAAAGTGTTATGGTATGTTTTGATAACACATTTTTGGTGTTATTAAAAGCATTTTTTCTTGTAGTGAAAGAGCAACACTAAATCTTAATACAAATATCATAAACAAATTACCAAACAAAATATATTAAAAAATATCCTAGCTCAAAAGAGATCCCTTCATCTATAGATGTTAAAACAGATTCCTTCCTCAAAACAGAACCAGAGTACCAGAACCTACAAGCAAAGAGAAATAAATATGTAGCTGGTGAAAGGTGTTAGAACCAGACCCTAAACTAACTAAAAAACTAAAAATCAGATTATAGACATAAAACATCACAAATTAAGGTGTTAGAACTAGACCCTAAAATTACAAACAAACCAGAATTTGAACCCAGATTCACTCAAACTAAATGACTAAGGTATTTTTCAATGAAATATTTACAAAAACAAGATTACAAATATTATTTATGCTTTAGAAAAACACATGAAAATTTGAGATTAATGCAAAACTTTTGAAATAGGGAAAAAATAAATAAATAGACTCAATGAACAATAAAACAAGAAAACTACTCAATTCTTGAACATCAAAGTAGAACAAAAATTCCTCAAAGCATTCAACAATAATTACAATCTTTAACAAATCATTTATTCTTGACAAAGGCACCTCAAAACCATCTCAAAAAATTAGAAAATAAACTGATCATACTTATTATTCAAATATCATTGGCAAAATAACTAAAAAACACATAAATCATCAAAATAGATCATAAACCATTTTCTAAAGCAAACAGAAACACAATGACAAACAAAAACAAAAACAATCCAGCAAGGACTAGACAAAACAAAAGAAACGTTACAAAATGAAGTTCCATTCCCTAATACCAATTCTTAGTTTGTTTGCATAAACTTTAACTTCTGTTTCAGTGTGACTAACTTACAACTCGGAAAAACTGTTAATAGTCATACAAGTTAGAAAGAATCAAATCATACATTACTAATTTAGAAAGGACATAGAACCCACAATTTTTTTTCGCTTTTTAGTATAAACATGGAAGTATACAAACCAAAAAAATATAACACACTGCAAAATAAACATAGAAAAACACAAAACTGATTAGAAACACACACAAAAAAACTAAATCTAAAACTAATATGGTATTTTAGGCATAATCAAGTTGTAACCAGAAACAAACCAAGTTGTAATCCAGATTATAGACACAAAAAGTAATAGATTAAGATTAAATAACAATAAGCAACATTATATATAATCAAACCAAGCTTGTAATATAGAATATCCAAAGCCAAAATGAAACACTAATGAACAGAATGAAAACCAGAAAGTCGATTATGGTAAAAACAAAAAACAAATTACAATTGAAGAAAAAAAGTTATAATGTCACTAATCTCAAAGTTAATATATAATCTCCAACATAATAATAATCAGATTATAAACACATAATGATCCACATCAGAAAAAAAAATTATAAGAAAAACCATAACTCTAATAATAGCCAAAATCAGACATAATATATAAGACCACCTTAAAAAAGCATAACAAAATGCCTCAGAACAATGATTCATCATCAATCCTTCAGATTGTTGGGGATTTAATCAACCAAAATCATACACATTTACCTCCAAGCCACCAGTTCAAAAATCTTAAAGCAACCAAGCCTAATTAAAAAATCGAAGGGCCACCAAGCTTAATCCGAAAACTCAAAGCCAAAAGCACCAACCAAAAACTCTCAAAGCAAATGAAACAAACCTGAAATAAAAAATCCTCTAAATGAATCAAACCTAATGAATAAATAAACCTAAAATACTAACAGTAATCAGGGCAAAGCCAACATAATCTTCACAAAATCACAAAGCCAATAGAAACAATTTTAATCAAACAAAATATTAGAGAGGCAAAGAAAGGTTTATGGTTTACAGAGCTTTAACCAACGAGGGGTGAGAGAGGCGTGAAACAATGGTAGTGGCTCACATCATCGAAGGATTCAATCGAGCTCATAAGAGTCGTGGAATGATGGTGGCGGCTCATATTGTTCTCGAAAGAGGTAGCCACTCACTGATTTCTGGAATGAGGCAGCAGCACCAAGCTTTGTTGAAGTGAGGCGGCATAAATGAAAGGCAACAACAAAGCTAATCAACCCATAAAAAAATGAAGGCAGTAGTGGATTGTGTCTTCAAGAAGAAGAAGAACAACAACAACAGCAGCAGCAATAAGATGGGCGGCGTGAGTGTGTGGAATAAAGATTAAGATTGCAGAGAGAAGAAGAATGAGAGGGACGTCGTGAGTGTGTGGGGAATTAGATATTAGGTTTAAGTAGATTAGGTTTTAAGTTTTAATTTTTTTATATATACAAATTTATATATATAATATATATAAACTTTATTGTTGTTTTTTTAATATGGTAATGTTTAGCAATATTGGTTTATGTTAGGACACCTATGACAATTTTAACACCTAAGCATTTCATGCAATCAATAATTTTAATAAAAATTGACAAATTAATTAAATTTGGAGGGAAAGTTAAGCGCCACTTTCTAAAATTTCTCCCTCCAAAATAAACGTAGTTAAAAGTATTTACTTACCAATCGTATTGGTAGGAAATACTTTTTTTAAATTGTATATGTCATTGACCAAATATTTACCTACCAATATTATGTATCAAATATTATTTGTAGGTAAATATAGTCTTTACCTACCAATAAAAATTGGTAGGTAAGAAATCGGTAGGTAAATGTCAGATTTCTTGTAGTGTTATTCTCTTTGCCTGCATTTGGTTATACTGTTGAGAGTCATATTGATCATGATTTGTGCATATTATTGTTTCACGACCTAGTCTATGTGTCGTCATAGGTAGGCCAGGTGTTCACTCAGCTATAGGTGTAAAGACCTAGCATTTGTATACATGATGTGATCTGAGCCACCCATTGTGGTGGTTATCATGCACAACTACCCAGTTTAGGATGTTGTTTTTCTATGATGTGTATTGGGAACTAGGGATCTAGTGGACGGTGTGATGTGCACATGTAGTTTACCTCTTGTGACTAGTTGTGGTTTCTCTCTATTTTTTGTTTATACATGATGATAATATGTTTTGTTTTCAAAGCTAACCATGTAGAGGTTTTAATAAACTATTGGTCATTTAATATTAGTTGTTTTCTTACTGGGCTTTATAAGTTCACACCTATATCTCTCCCCTTCCAGGAAACCAGTGATGCGAGTGGGGATAAAGTGATTTATTGGTGGAGCCAATGTGGGTTTAGCTTAGTTCTATTTAGAGTTATAGTCATATCTTTTAAATGTGGTTTATGTATTTTATTTGGAACCTTATGGTTTGTATCTCTTAATTAGCTATGTAATAGTTATGAATGACGAAATATGGACACTAAGTACTATTTTGGTGTTTTATAACTTATTAAATTAATTTCTTTGGTGATTATATAACTGTAGAAATATTATTGTTCTAAGTATAATGATAGATGATCATGCTTTTATCATTAATATTTTTATATATAATTATAGGAGTTATTCCATTATTTGTGGACTTATAATTATGGTACTATTTATTATGATCATTTATAATGATTATTTTCCAACAAGGGTCAAAGTTTGACATTTGACCACCCAAGTTATGGATATTACATATCTATCACAATCTAGGGCTTGGGTGTGACAAAATTGATGTTATTGGGTTTGTAGATTCAGATTATGCAGGGAACATAGACTCAAAAAGGTCTCAAACTGGCTATGTGTTTCAACTGAAGGACTGCATGTGTTAATGCCCAAAACGTGCATCCACTAAGCGGTGGTTGTAGTATAGATCGGGCAGTCGATTCCACAAGGAGGCATAGAAAAAAAGTTAATCAATAAATAAAGTTTAGAAATAAATAATATGAGGAAAATAGAACAAGTGATATTTTTGTTGTTTTTTAGATTTAAAGATTAGAAATAAAGTTAGACTGAAGTGTGATGTAACAATTGGTAACAAGTAGGGAGGATCAAGAGTCACCAATATGAATACTTATTTATTTGGAACTTTGATTCATAAAAATTACACAAATGAGTAGTTCACATCCCAACTATTCATTTGGAAGATTTAACATTGAAGCACAAATATGTTTCACAAAAATATATTCAAGTGATTATTATTCTTTACCATGGAAAGATGAGATAAATCTTACGAGAAATCTAAAATTGACATTACACCATTGACAATAATGCAATAAATGATTGGACATAAAACCTAACATAAATATTACTTTTACTATTTATAAAATACATTGAAAGAGCATGACTAATTCTATATATATTTTAGCAAAAGTAAATATATATGAATGAGATGGAGAAAATGATAAAGATATTATCTATATTATTTTCACTAATTTGATAATACATAGAAAGTGCTTGACAAAATCTATATATTATTAGTAAATATAAATATAGATAACAAGATGAAGAAATAGGAATGAAAGAAAATAAATCTCTCAAATATATAAACTTTAATCACATGGTGAATCAAAAGTACCAAACAAAGTCATAGTGCATGTAGGATCATCCTAACTTTCCTAAGAAGGTTAGTCTATTATGCTAGACATTCTCATGAAATTCTAGAGAGAAAATATGAGAAATGAGACTAAAATTTGGTAGAGTTTTGCTACCTAAAAATTACATGGTAAATGTGAAAAAAGAGTCCCTATTTATAGAAAGGTAAAATGACTAAAAAGAAATTAAACAATAATTGGGGTTTACAAAATAAATCTGAAATATTAATAATAAAATATGATTTTGAAAAATAAAATCTTATTATAAATATTAACCTAGTTAGTTTGGTGTATGGTCAATATGCTCTTTTTCTAAAATACCACAAAGTGTGAACTGTAAAGCTCAAAATAGCAATTTGCAAGGCCCAATACACACAAAATATGGGTTGAAGGTGGCTGGTGGCAAAAGTGGGTTTTGACCCATTCCCAGCCAATGGGGAGGCGCCATGTGGCGCTGGCTGGGAGAGGAGAAGGCAGATGGGTGCTGGGCGGGTTGGCGAATGATGGGCTTGCTGAAGATGGCTTTGGATGCTTCGGATGGGCTGTTGCTACGTTGAAGGAGGCAAGGCTGGAGCTTGGGCATATGGCTGAAGGAGGCAAGGCTAGGACGGGTCCAGGTGTCAGGTGGCTCAGTAGGCGTGGCTTGAGCTAGCTTCGGTGGGCTGGGGAGGAAACGGGCCTGGACTGAGGCCTTTGGATTGAGCCCTTTGTTTCAAGAAAAATACCATTTTTCTCTTCTCTATTGCAGATTTAATTATTTTATTTTCTCTTCATTTTAAAGTGCCAAAATGAAACTTTAATTCCTAAAAAATAACAAAAAATTAAATCATAATAAAATATTTTCATTTATAAAATAAATCATATTAATTCCATGAAAATATTAATTAAAACTTAATTTATTTTGACTATTAAAATCAATAAATGTGTATTTTTCACCACTAATCACAACCCCAAGTAGCTTATTGCTAGTCCCTAGCAATTCAAGCGAAAAATAAAATTATTACCAAGATGAATCAATGAACTAAATAAGAAAAATCATTCAACAAAATGTTTTGTGAGAATTTAGAAAATGCTATTTAAAGCTATCAAAGTTGTAATTCAAGAGCTTTGTGTGTGTGCACCAAACCACATCGTTATTTCCAAAATTTATAACACAAACAGTATCGAAAAATCACCAAAAAATAAAGTCTCAACTCCAAATCCTCACCAAGGTATTGAAAGTATTTTTATGGGAGATGGTTGATACTCTTGGAGTTGTAAATTTATCAATAAAACTCAAAAATGGATGTTATCATTTTAGGACAAACAATGTTAACGAATATTGATCAAAAGATAGGTTAATCAATTAATTGGAATCTAAATGACGTAAGAACCTTGGAGATTTTACAAAATGATATCAAGAGCCAAAATAAAGTACAAAACAAAATTAAATAATAAAAATAAACAATACAGGGACTTTTATTTCTTTTTTTTTGTATGACATAAATTGAAAACAAATATAGTAGTGTTGAATTTTTATTATTACTTTTTTTTTTTGAATTTTTTTTTTCAACAAAACTACAAAAGATGAAGATGAAAAATGTTGCTCTTGTTCCCCTTTTTTTTCCTCATTTTTTTATTAATATATTTCTTCTTTTTCTTTTTTTTGACAAGAGACAATATAAGAATAAAAAGAAATTAAAGGAAAATTACAATAAAATACAACAAAGGCTTTTCTTTAAAACAAAAATTATCCATCTAGTAAATGTCATGTTTTAAATCCCAAAAATTAATTTTACTAACTCAAATGATCAATAGAAGTTTTTGAAGTTGTTTTCTCATTCTCACATCTCACAAAAATTTAAAGCTTTAACCTTCAGGATTTTTCTCAACTGAATGTGTTAGCAAATTTTTTTTAAAAATGTTTGGTTGTGCATGATATTGTTCTCAAAAATTACTTCCTAATAGTAAAAATAACAAAAACTATCTCACAAAAATTATGTTGTGATGAGTTTTGCAAATATTTAACTCAAAATTTCAAAATGGTAATCAAAATATATTGCAACGCATGAATATGCCTACTACCCCCAACTTTAATTGAGACATTGTCCTCAATGTCTAACTTTAAGCCCATTGTAGGAGATAAAGGGAATATGATAACCAACAAAACCCCAAAAAGTAAAATTGGCAACATAAAATAAAGACTCAAATTAAAATAAAGCACACTAAAAATAAAGATAAAACCTTATCAGTCTTTGGTAGACAAAAGCATCACTCTCAGGTAAGTCTACCAACTGCATATTTGCGTACTATCTTGTATCGAAAATGAATTTTCTTTTATCATGCGTCTCAAAAATCAAAGCGATAGTAACATTTTCAGGATAACGAAAATGTTTTGTTTCAAAATCGTGGAGGAAATTGGGTGAATGTTTCATTGCAAATATGTTTATGATTTCCTCAACGATTAAGCTTATCACATCAATATGATAGCTTCCATTTTTCTTTGGAGTGGTTGGAAGAATTTTGGTATGGGAAAGAGTTTCACTCCAAATGGCAATAGCATCATCCTCATCAGGTTTAGAACTGAGAGTAGGGGATGGTGTTATGGCATCAGGTTGGGATGGGAATTGACTTAAATTATGTGAAATAATAGCGTTGGTCAATCCTGAAAGTTGAGTACTAGTTTCCCTAAAATCTTCCACAAATTGTTTATTGAATTCTCTTTGCTCCTCTATAAATGTGTGTAAAGTGTCCTCTAGAGAATTCGTATTAGTGTAGACATTATATGGAGGTGCATGTGGGAAGTTAGGAAAATTTTGCTTAAAATTCATGTGAGGCGGTGCATGGTAGTTGTACTTAGGCTTCCAACTAAAATCTACGGGGTTGGTCCAACTAGAATTATGATTCCTATGGTCGACTCTTTCAAAGTCACAATAACGTTCATCATAATCTTTCTCGGGAACCTCGTAACTTTCTCTTTCAAACTTAGTTTCTAAGACCTCAAGTTCTCGGTATTCTCTTACACTAAGTTTGCATGCACTCCTAAAATGGCTAGTATCCTCAGTAGCACTAGAATTACGATTGTTTCCGAATGAAGAATAATACATTGGAAAATACATCTCGAAATGTTTCTTTTCTCTTCATTCATTTTTTTTATCTTACTTTTGTGCTTTTTTTTTATGTGGTTTTATGATTGATTTAGTTTTGTTGTTTACTTAGTTTTTCCTCTATCTTTGAAAAAAAAATTACTTTCTTAGTTTTTTTTTTTTGTTTTTAGCCCTTATATTCATTTGTTTTTTTTATAATATTTTTTTAGGCTTTGTGAGCATCTTATTTCTTTTGTTTAGATGTTTTTTTTATTTATTATTGCTAGGTTTGTCTCTTTATTTAATTTTTTTTTTGTTATTAGTTTTTTTTAATGTTTTAAATCTTAAAAAAAATCATAAAATACAAAATAATAATAATAATAATAATAAAGCTTGTTTTGTCAACATAAGCAATTTTTTGCTTAAAGGCCAATTTGAGTAAATTATATCCATGCTTACTTAGTAATCTCAGGGAGTTCTAGTAAGTATTGGTTGTAAGAGGACCATTTTTATGAATTGTGACCCCTCCACAATTATCTATGGACACCGGCAACGGCGTTTAAATTTATTTAACACCCAAAATGTGCATCCACTAAGTAGTGGTTGTAGTATAGATTGGGTGGTCGATTCCACACACTACAAAAAAGGGGACTTTTGCCGGCGCAAATTTGCGCCGGTAAAAGTATGGTTTTGCGCCAGCAAAACACATGGAGTTTTTGCCGACGTAATTTTGCGCTGGCAAAGAATCGCGTTGTATCTCCGTCGCTAATTTCACTTTTTCCGACGCAAATATAATGCGCCGGCAATGGCCTTTTTTGGCGACGAAAAAATACGCCGGTAAAAATATGGATACGCCGGTAAAAAAATCTGTCACGATATTGTGGAAAACACTTTTAGCGGCGCAATAATGCGCCGGCAATAGTTTACTTTTTTAGTGGCGCATTTTTGTGCCGGTAAAAGTGTATATGTGAAGTTAATATTGAAACTTTTTGCCGACGTAATTTTGGGCCGGTAAAAGTATTTTTGAAATAATAATTTTGATTAAATTACTAATATTATTTTCAATATATTAATATTAATTAATAATTTTCAATTTTAATATATTAATAATTATTTAATTTTTTAGTAATATTATTTAATTAGAAATAAAATTAAAATTAAAATTTTATAAATAAATAAATAAAAAATTACAACTATTAATATTTATTGTCTCTACCAAACATGAAAATATAAAAGTAATTTAGTAAAATAAATGTCTCATAAATTAAATTTTGAATAAATAGAAAAAAAGTTCTACAAATGAGTACTGCCCGCCTCATCATTCCCGCCCCCGTCAGCATCATCGTCCTCGTCCGAATCCTGGTCTGGTAAGTCAACAGTAAAACCAGGAGCCAATTCACCAACATGCTTCAACAAAGCACTGAGCAGGAGATCTTGACGCCGTTGACGACTCTCAAGTTTAGTCGTATGCTTCTTTAGGTTCTGATTTTCTAGCATAATGTCCAGATTTTGCTGCAAAATGGTGTCCACTTCAGGTGGCAATTGCTCGGAAATTTGAGAAGTTGACGAAGATGATGCCCTCTTTGCGCCAATTGCCTTCAACCTAGGCACCCCCCCCCCCCCCCCAAACCCTTTCTTATAACGCGAGCGGGGTCCAAGGACATCCGTGACAATATCCATATCAGGCGGGAAATGACCGTCGACATTATCGCCGACATAAGAAGCAGCAGATGATGCAGGGGCCGTACTCTGCGATGCTCGACGTTCGGTCATCTCATTCTGCACAATAAAAAGCACGTATTTCGAATTCCAATATAACATTATTTGAAAACCTAACTTATAAATTTTTAATATAACAACATATAAAATATAACTTTATTATCTATCTGCCAACATCCTATCATTAATGACTGCAGACCAGTGATTGAAAAAGAATGTAATTAATTTTGTTCCCGTATCAGGGAGCAAGTGGGCTAAAGTAAATTTGGTCATGAAAATCCATTTCTGATTGAAAATCATGAAGATATTATTGATATATACGGTAGGTGCAGTTAATTCCATTAATGGGGAATTTACGTCTCCAAACATATACATCAACTACATTTGCATGTTTTTCAATCAGAAATGGATTTTCATGACCAAATTTACTTTAGCCCGCAAGCTCCCTGATACGGGGACAACATTAGTTACATTCTTTTTTTATCTTAGTCCACAATCATTAATCATAAAAATATGGGCACATAGATTATAAAGATTTCATTGTTAAAAATTTAATTAATAATTAATAAATAATTACTAATTGATAACAACCAATTAATAATTAATATTTATTAATTATTTACTAAACTTTTTTAAAGTTAAATGATCATAAATTAGTTAAGGTTATGCAACTTACATGTTTTGTCGCCGCTGCATCACTAATCCACTTATCCTTCTTCTTGTGGAGGTGCTCGAATGTGTCGATCATGCTCGGGAGCTGGCCAGTAGATGGGTCCATCTAAAAAAGCAAATTATTTAAACATTGTGACATTTATAATATTTTCATAAATGTAAGGATATAAGTTATTATAATTTACGTGATCATAAACATGGGCAACGATGGATTTGGAACCGTGTCCTCCTGGTATGGTCATTTTAGCTCGAGCTTCTTTATTTTTCTTCGATATACGCTTCAAAAAGAAAACAGTACTCATTAATCTAAATTGTAATTTTGTAATTAAAAATTAATGTAAAATCTACGGCATACCTGATGAGAATCAGAAGCCCAAAAATCACACAGAATTGCCCAATAAGAAGAAGTAATCGACACAAAAGGTTTTGACTTCGCTCTCTCATTGTCCACCTCTCCTCCAACATCTACCCAGTGTTTCTTCATCGTGTGGCGCCAATCAGTCAGATGTTTTTGCATTTGTCTTACCATGGCATCGTTGATTACTGGATTGTCTTCTGGATAAATGAATTTTTCCTAAAATCACAATTAAAATTGGAATTTGTTAAAATATTATGAATATAGACAAAATATTTAATAATGAGTTATTAAAGGATTAAAGAATGCTTACAGATAGTCTCTTTCGAATAACTTCGATATCAGCTGGTTTTACTTGTTCCCAAGCTAGTGTAGTTGGGGGTACGGTGCAACGCAAATAACGAGCCATGGAATTGTTGAACCACTTGCCGTACTTTTGAATAGCTTTTCCAGTTTCTTTATCAAACTCTACTTTCAAATGACTAACTTTTTTTATGGCCAGCTCCTTCTCGATATTGGCACCGTAATAAGCTCCCCTGCCTCTCTTGGAGCCACCACCTGTGTCATTACTTGTTTCGGCCATTCTACATTAAAATATTCACTAATTAACTAATTCAAATTATGTATGTCTGTTGTTTTTTGTTATAAAATTAACATTTATTCATTATGGTATTTCCAAACCTACCTTATTCTGACATAGTGGATCCCTTGGAGATAGTAAGGAGTCATGTACTTCTCCTCATTTTTTTAAGATGTTTCTCAAACATCTTGAAAAAATGAGGAGCAGTACATGAATACATTTGCTATCCCCAAGGCATCCACTAGGTGCATCACTATTGTTTTTTGTTATTAAATTAACATTTTATTACTTATTGTCTTTCCCAACCTTCCCTATTCCGACCTAGTGGATCCCTTGGAGATAGTAAGCAGACATGTGCGACTACCCATTTTTTCAACATATTTCATCAAATATATTGAAAAAATGAGTACCAGTACATGAATACATGGACTATCCCCAAAGCATCCACTAGGTGCGTGTGTACCATTGTTTTTTGTTATTGAATTAACATTTTATTACTCATTGTCTTTCCCAACCTACCCTATCCCTTGGAGATAGTAAGCAGACATGTGCGACTACCCATTTTTTCAACATATTTCATCAAATATGCTCACTACAAATGAACAAAAAAAATTATGATTTTGGCATTTACTCGGTATATAAACCAAACATCATTATTGAAAAAATACTAGAAAACACACCTAAGGTACTCCTTAATTTCGGCACAATTGTTCAAGATATACCACTCAGACTTTTGCTTTAACTGCGGATTGAGGAGCATACTTGATTTCTTACCAAATGGACGACCAACAACCTTATAAATAGAATATTCCCAATTTGGTTGGGATTCAACGCGATCGTCATTCCTCTCAGGTCGATTGAATCGAGTCTCAATCCCCCGCAGGTACATTGAGCAAAAGGTTAAAGCCTCGTTCACCACGTAAGCTTCTGCGATTGAACCTTCCGAACGTGCACGATTTCTTACATATTGTTTATAAACTCCCATCGAACGTTCAATGGGATACATCCACCTAAAGTGCACGGGACCACCAAGAATTGCCTCTTTCGGAAGATGCAAAACCAAATGTACCATAATGTCAAAAAATGCTGGAGGAAATATCATTTCCAACTTGCATAAAATGGTGATAATGTCTGTCTCCATCTTCTCAAGGTCTTTCACATTCAAAGTCCGTGCACAAAGATTTTTGAAAAAACCGCACAACTCAATAATTGGCTTCCGAACTTCCGGAACCAAAAACGACCTAATTGCGGCGGGCAACAACTGCTGAAACAACACGTGGAAATCGTGTGATTTCAACCTAGTTATCTTGCCATCATTGACATTGACATTCTTCAAAAGGTTTGCAGAAAAACCGTCCGGGAATTCAACTGACTTCACAAATTCACAGAAAACTCGACGCTCCGAGACACTGAGGGTGTAACTGGCGTGCAGTTTCTTCCACTTGTTTCCCTCTTTGCGGAGGTGGAGTTTTTCCCTAATTTTCATGTCTGCTAGATCAAGTCTTGCCTTGTCAGTGTATTTAGATTTTCCCTCTAAGTTCAACAAAGTTCCCAAGACACTGTCGCAAACATTCTTCTCAATGTGCATTACGTCCAAATTATGCCTCAACAATAACTCCTTCCAATAATCAAGCTCAAAAAATATGCTCTTCTTCGACCAATTAAGTTCAATCAGAGCTCTTTTGTGTTTCACACCACCAAATTCTTTGTGTTTCCCAGGATGTCTAATAAGCAAATTCTCTAATTGCTTCAACACATCATCACCGGAGTAATGTTTCAGTGGTGGCCTGAGTTCCTTGTTACCGTCGAATAGTGCTCGTTTGCTCCTCCATTCATGATCCATATCAAGAAATCTCCTATGGCCAATGTATGCAATTTTACTTCTAATCCCTACAGAGGGAGATTCTTCATTGCATGTGGGACACGCCTTGTACCCTTTTGTGCTCCACCCAGACATCATAGCATAAGCTGGGTAGTCGTTAATGGTCCACAAGATTGCTGCACGCATATTGAACAAGGTACTATTGTATGCATCTCTTGTCTCGACACCATTCATCCATAACTCCTTCAACTCGTCAACCAAAGGTCTCATATAGACATCGATATCTTTTCCAGGTGAAGAAGGACCTAATATAAGAATAGACAACATTGATGACTGTGGTTTCATGCACTTCCACGGCGGCAAGTTGTATGGGACAAGTATCACAGGCCACATGCTGTAAGAGTTGCTCATGTTTCCAAAAGGATTGAAACCATCTGTAGCCAACCCAAGCCTAACATTTCGAGGTTCGGCTGCGAAAGATGGGTACAACTCATCAAGGTGTTTCCACGCCTTACTGTCAGCGGGGTGCCTCATCACACCATCTTCCCTTGGCCTTTTAGAATAGTGCCATCTCATATCCTCTGCAGTATATCTGGAACTGTACAGCCTTTTCAATCTCGGCGTCAACGGAAAGTACCGCATGACCTTATGGGCCACTTTCTTCCTGTTCCCACGATTATCTTGCCAACGACACTCACCACAAACCGGACAGAATTCCAAATTCGCATTCTCCTTCCAAAATAGTGAACAGTCATGCTTGCAAGCATCGATGGACTCATATCCCAATCCAATACTCCGCAACTTTGCCTTCGCCTCATAGTTAGACTTAGGTAAAATTGTTCCGTCAGGCATAGTGTTGACTAACAATTCCAGCAAACCATCAAAGTAATGATTGCTGCACTTGTTAATTACTTTGAGATGCATCAGCTTCACCAAGAAGTTCAACGCGGAATACTTTCGGCAACCCGGGTACAGTTCACTTGACATCTCCTTAAATAAATTGTCATACTTGTCGCGATGTTGAGGATCATCTTGGGGAGGATCATTATAGTATCCAGCGGGAACGTCATCTTCAGCGTAAACATCCTCCAGGATATCCGCTATCTCATTTCTATCATGATCTCGTACCACAGCTGGTGGCGACGGCAGCGCCTCTCCATGGTAATGCCACACTTTGTAGGACTGTACGATGCCATTGTTGAATAAATGCATCGAAATTGCATTTATAGGCTGGAACTTAACATTCCCACATTTCTTGCACGGACAGCGAACCAAACCCCGATCGTTCAACTGATTTTTGGCGATATCGAAGAACTCCTTAACACCATTTCTATACTCCAGAGACCAACGATTCCTCGCACTCATCCAGCTCCTGTCGCTCGCCATCTTTAAGCGAAATAATTAAGAAAATATTAATAATTGTCTTAAAATGAGGGAAATGATAGTCAAAGTATTTCATGACTGTTTGTCTCTCTAATTATCACTAACTGATAATAATATCCTTTCTCTGGCAAGAATAATTATTTATAGAGATATTTCCGGCTAAATTACTCAAACTTACAACTTACTAACACTTAAATGACACGTGGCACCACATGATTGGTACACATTATTATTATTATTATTTTAAATAATTTTTCATAAAAAAATCATTTTATATTTTTTATTTTTTTTAAAAAATCCAATTTATTGTTTTCCAATTTAAAGGTAACAAAAAATAATTTTTTTTTTTATTTTTTACAAAAAAAAAATCAAATTTGCTGCTTTTAATCAATTATTTAGGAATAAGTAAAAAAAATATTTAATCTTAAATTATTGCTTAGATTTTAAACAAAATTACTTAATCTTTAATTACAAACAAGTAGACAAAATGATAAATAGGAAGATTTTAATAATAATAATAATAATAATAATAATAATAATAATAATAATAATAATAATAATAATAATAATAATAAATTAAAAAATTTGAGGATATTAACAATATAAAATTAAATTTTAAAAAAAATGTATTTTTCATACTTAATCTTAAGTTGAAAAAAATTTTGAATTTTTTTTTAAAAAATGTAAATTTTATTTTTTTGTTAAATTAAAAATTATTTTAAGAATAATAACAATGTAGATCAATCATGTACTGCCACGTGTCCGTTGACTAGTCTACTTTAACATTTACTTATTTATTACTTTTAATTTAAAATTAATTTAATTATACATTAATCTCCATTTTGTAATTTTTTATTAAATTCTTCAATTTGTATTGGATTATTTACTTAATCAATAATAATTTTATTATATTTATATTTTATTAAATCATTTATATTTTTAACTTTTTCAATTACAAAACATCTAATATTAATGTTAAAATTAATTATTAATTATTATGATTGGTAATTTTATTTTATTTAAATTATAGTTAAAAATTATTTTTTTGATGAATTTTTAATTATACTTAAATTTTTATTTAATTAATTATTAAACTTTTATTAATTTTACTAACTCCAACAAAATTTGGGCAGCATAACGACTATATTTCAAACTATCCCAAAAATTGAAAAACCTACAAATTAAACACATATATAACTAGAATATTCCCAGAGCAATATACAGAACATTATCATAACATGCACAACATAAACCAAGATTAATAACATATATCAAATCTTTTTATATCATTTTATATCAGTAACATCAAAACAATTTATTTAATAAATATTTATAAAGAAGTAATATTTAATATAAAAAATATAATATATATTTTTTTAATATACATAATCTAATCTATTTTTTAATATACATATTAAGCATTAAAATTAAAAAATATACATACTCAAATCAAATTTTTTTTAATAAATACTAAAATCATATTTTCTTTTTCATTATTAATCTCATTTTTATAAAACTACACATATTTATTTATTTTTTTAACAGAAAAATATAACTATAATATCAAATATCACACACATACATTTATATTAATCAATTTTCTAAAAAAATTTAACATTAAATAAACATATATATACACACATTTACACATATACATAAACATATATACACACACATTTACACATATACATAAACATATATACACACATATACTGAAATGCATATATATATATATATATATATTCGGATATATAAATATATACATATACTCAGATATATAAATATAAACATATACTGATATATATAAATATATACATATATATAAACTGATAAATATAAATTAATATATATAATCAGATATATATAAATATATATATAAAACAAAATAAATATATATATAAACCGAAATATATATATAAACATATATAAATATATATATAAACTAACCTTTTTAGACTTGTTTTATCGAGAGTAGCTACACACATGTATATATAGGGAGAGAATAACAAAAAAAATACAATTACAAAAAAAAATATAGAGAAAAAAATCCAAAAATGTTAAAAAATCCCGAATACTAACTTGAGAGAGAAGCTTCACTAACCTTGAGAGAGAAGCCACGGTGGGATAATGGCTCACGGTGGTCGGAGAGTATATCACAGAGGAGAGAGAGAGAGACGCTTTGTTTCAGAGAGAGAACTGAAATGGGGAAGAAGGAGGCTCGGGCGGCTGAGTATATCGTTATAACTTTTGCCGGCGCATTTCGTTGCGCCGGCAAAAGTATTTTACTAAACCCTACACTCAAACGACGTCGTTTTAATTATTTCAACTTTTTCCGGCGCATTTTTTCACTTTTGCCGGCGCAACTAAACGCGCGGCAAAAGTATACCCACCTACCTTCTTTAAAACGTGTGAAAATTTTAAAAAACACGTTTGAATTTTGCCGGCGCGTTAGGTGAAATGCGCCAGCATAAGTTTGTATGTTTATTTTAAAAATCTGGTGGTACTTTTGCCGGCGCAATTCGGGGTTGCGCCGGCAAAAGTGATGACATTTTTTTAACACGATACCTTTGCCGGCGCAACCCCGAATTGCGCCGGCAAAAGTCACCTTTCCCAGCGTAAATTTGCGCCGGTAAATGGGTTGATTTTTGCCGGCGCAATTCACGAATTGCGCCGGTGAAAGTAATTTTTGCCTGCGCAATTCCGAATTGCGCCAGCAAAGAACTTATTTCTTGTAGTGACAAGAAGGCAAAGAAATAAAGTTAATCAATAAATAAAGTTTAGAAATTAATAATATGAGGAAAATATAACAAATGATATTTTTATTGTTTTTGAGATTTAAAGATTAGAAATAAAGATAGACTAAAGTGTGATGTAACAATAGGTAACAAGTCGGAAGGATCAAGAGTCACCAATATGTATACTTATTTATTTGAATCTTTGATTCATAAAAATTAGACAAATGAGTAGTTCACATCCCAACTACTCATTTGGAAGATTTAACATTGAAGCACAAATATGTTTCACAAAAATGTATTCAAGTGATTATTATACTTTACCATGGAAAGATGAGATAAATCTTATGAGAAATCTAAAAATGACATTATACCATTGGCAATAATGCAATAAAAGATTGGACATAAAACCTAACACAAATATTATTTTTACTATTTATAAAATACATAGAAAGAGCATGACTAATTCTATATAGATTTTAACAAAAGTAAATATATATGAATGAGATGGAGAAAATGATAAAGATATTATCTATATTATTTTCACTAATTTGATAATACATAGAAAGTGCTTGACAAAATCTATATATTATTAGTAAATATAACTATAGATAACAAGAAGAAGAGGATAAAAGAAAATAAATCACTCAAATATATAAACTTTAAGCACACAGTGAATCAAAAGTATCAAACAAAGTCATAGTGCATATATGATCATCCTAACTTCCTAAGAAGGTTAGCCTATTATGCTAGACATTCTCATGAAATTCTAGAGAGAAAATATGAGAAATGAGACTAAAATTTGGTAGAGTTTTGTGACCTAAAAATTACATGGTAAATATGAAAGAAGAGTCCCTATTTATAGAAGGAGAAAATGACTAAAAAGTAATTAAATAACAATTGGGGTTTACAAAATAAATTTGAAATATTAATAATAAAATATGATTTTGAAAAATCAAATCTTATTATAAATATTAACCTAGTTATTTTGGTGCATGGTCAATATACTCTTTTTCTAAAATACCACAAAGTATGAACTTTAAAGCTCAAAATAGCAATTTACAAGGCTCAATACCCACAAAAATATTGGTTGAAGGTGGCTGGTGGCAGAAGTGGGTTTTAACCCATTCCCAGCCAATAGCAAGGCACCACGTGGCGCTGGCTGGGAGAGGAGAAGGCAGATGGGTGCTGGGCTGGTTGGCGAATGCTGGGATGCTTCGGATGGGTTGCTGCTACGTTGAGGAGGCAAGGCTGGAGCTTGGGCATATGGCTGAAGGAGGCAAGGCTGGGACGGGTCCAAGTGTGAGGCGGCTCGGCGGCTTTGTGGCTCGGCTCGACAGGCGTGGCTCGAGCTAGCTTCGGTGGGCAAGGGCCTTTGGATTGGGTCCTTTGTTTCAAGAAAAATACCATTTTTTTCTTCTCTTTTTCAGATTTAATTGTTTTCTTTTCTCTTCATTTTAAAGTGCTAAAAGACAACTTTAATTCCTAAAAAATAATAATAAATTAAATCATAATAAAATATTTTCATTTATTAAATAAATCACATTAATTCTATGAAAATATTAATTAAAACTTCATTTATTTTGACAATAAAATCAATCAATGTGTATTTTTCACCACTAATCAATGCACTATAAGCTTGAAGGCAAATCTTCAAAATATTGTTGCATTATCTACAACTGAAGCAGAATCTAGTGCGTGTACTGATCAGATAACTTGGGTTGGAGCAGAGAGTTGTGATTGTTTATTATGATAGTCAAAGTGCTTTATACCTCAGTAAAAATCAAGTATTTCATGAAACAACCAAACATTGATGTGAGACTTCATTTTATTCGAGACATTATTTCATAAGGGAAAGTTATGCTTAGTAAAGTTTCAACCGAAGAGAATTCAGCTGACACGCTCTCCAAGTCATTGCCAACAACAAGTTTAGACATTGTCTAAACTTGCTGCACATCACTGAAGACTAAACATAGTGATCATAGATGCCTCTCTCTCAATCGAAAGTAAGTAAAACGATACTAGATTGACAGTCAATGTAATGACCCACTAATCTAGACTATTTGGACCATTAACAAAACTATACATAAACTTACATTTTTACGAAAATACCACAATTTTATTTAGTAACTTGTAAAATAAGAGTTACTTACAAATAAATAAAATTCTAATAAGGATATGGGATCCCATTGTCTTTAAAAACAAAAGATGATTTTAAATAAAAGACATTACATAATTGGTGCGGAAAATACACATAAAACCATAAAAACATAAAATGAGACTACATCCTCGAATCGAATAACGCTCGGCCCCTTGACTCCATTCACCATCGATACACATCCTCTAAGCGTCACGAATCTTACCGCCTCTAAAACTTATTTTCCTGCACATAAAACAGAAAGGAATGAGCCTAATACCCAACAAGGAAAATCTAACACATAGTCATATACAAAATTTCATAAGAAACATAAAGACTTAACATAATACATATAACATACACTTATTATAATGCCCATTATTACTTGGGGTCCCATAGACTAAACAAGCATATGCCCATGGAATTTGTGGGGTCCTACTAGCTAAGTAGGTCATATGCCCATAATCCATTTGGGGTCTTGTTAGTCATATGGGTCATATGCCCAAGCCTACAAACATACATACATATCATAACACATTAATAACATAAAACATATAGATAACATAAGCACATAACATATTGATTCTAGCCTATTTTCCTTACCAAAGTTACCAGGATATAATGGACTGAGTTGGGACTTTTTGGAACACTCCTAAAACCATAAGAAAGAGTGAGTCTAAAGAAAGGAGATGAAATGAAAGAGATGGAAAGACTAAACCATTTGAGAAACACGCTTACCGAACTTATGTGCTCAAGAACTTAGATTCCCTAACCAAAATGAAGATTAAGGTTAGAGATTGAGTAGAAGACTATGAGAAAGAAAATAACATAATACAGAAAGGAACTAGAGTTTTGGTTACCTCAAAGACTTGAAAGACCAATCTACACCTCCACCGAAATACTATAGAACTCACTTCCCAAAGTGTTTGATAAGCTTATGATGTTTAAGCTTATAGTTTTCCCAAATCAGGTGTTTACACTCTCACACTCACTTAACACTAGCAGCTTCTGAACTTAGAGCAAAAGGTGAATAATGGCTGGGTACTAGGTCCTATTTATAGAGTTTGGGAATGAAAGTATCTTGATTTTACTTGAATAAAAATAATGGCTTTTTAGGTGAAAATCATTTGAATAATCGTTCAGCAGAGGCTGAAGACTCGTTCAAAAGAAGCTGGACTGTTGAAGGAGTTTGAATGGCTGAAAGGAAATGAATTAAAAAACGTTTGAAAACATACTGGAGGAGGCGATATATCGCCCCCTATAGGCGATATATCGCCTGGGCCAGTATGCCCGAGGCGACCGTGCATCGTTTCGTGTTTTCCGTATTTACGTGCTACGATATATCGGCACACGCTGAATAATTAAACACGAAATTACACATTTTTAGCTAAGTTTGAATGGAGTAAACAGCCTTGACTAAGCCCTCAACGTATTCAATGCTGCTGACTGGCCCTATAACATTCAAACTTTACTCCTTATTAAATTAAATCCTCAAAAATCTTTAATCCTTAATCACCATTCATAACATGTGCTTAAAATCCTATTGGTTGATGTCTAAACCTTATAATATAATAAATATAATCCTTAATATCAGTCACATTAATCAAACCTTAGGTTATACTTAATATTCTTAAACTATAGATTAAACTTAAGAAAATCTATAACTACTACTATGAGTGTCCAAATAATTCCCGGTCTGAACCAAAAATCCATAGTAACAAAGATAACATTAAACATACTATAACACTACTAAACAATTAGCTAAGTAAAGTTCTTGGACTCTACAGTCAAGGTGGAGAATTTGTAATATGTTAACTGCCAATCAGTACACGTGTATGTTTCTTTTATTCTTAATGGCTATAAGTTGTAATTAGAGAAAAGATTCCGTTAGGTTCGGTACTCTTGTCCTTTTCTTTGGTCAGAGCCGACTTTGTTGTATTGTATTGTAACATACCATTGATCAATAAAGATTGGAAGAGCTGGGTTTTCCCCCGTGGATGTAGGTTGATTAAACTCAGCTTTACCACGTAACTTTGAGTACTTTATGTGTGTGTGTTGTTCAGTTTGTGTTGAGTGTGTTCTTGGCTGTTCTTGGATCAAATCTAGAGAGTGTTTGCATAACAGTTTATATCTTTTATAAATACTTTGCTTCTACATTTATTATTTCTTAATTTAAATTTGTCTTTTTTCAAATGAAAGTAGAGTTAATTGATTTGATTAATGAATAGTTAGATTAATCTATCTCTAGATATTCCACCGCAATGTAAATAATTAGAAGAAATACGTACAATGTCAACAATGTGAGTGTTTAATATATCACCAGACTAAAAGCTTTGTCATACCATTTTACCCCAATTCAATGACATTTTGAAAGTTAATAATTTCTATTCCTGTTTGCACGTTTATATATATGCCAAAGTTAAAACACAAATAATTTTTGTGCACGGATCGATTGAACATATATACTCTTTCAAATCCCACAAGACAGTAGAGAATTATCAACAAGTTCAAAAAATTACGACCAAAACCATATAATGTTAACCCTAATTAACAATTAAATAATTAATGAAGCCTATTTTTAGTAGGTACGTGTATAACCTCCATTGTAACTTTTATGTTGTATCTTTCCCATTCCAAGCTGCCCCTGCATTCCATCCCTAGCATACTGCTGCCACATCAACTGCTCCTCCACCAACAACTTCTGCTTCTTCTCCATCTCCGACATCTGAACATACGGCGGCGGCGCCACTCCTAGCGAGGCAGCAAATGGATCAACATTGCCATTAGAAGGTACCACGGCGATCCCATCGGACGTGGGCGGTGGAGCAGGTAGCGCAAGCATGGCCGGCTGCCCAGAAGAACCCACCGCCACGCTGCTGGCACTTCCACTGGCTCCGAACCCCGGCCCAGCAATCGCCATCGACGTCTTTGCCTGTCGGTACATTCCGTCGAGCAACAACATGTCGAACCCTCCCGCAAGATTAGTCTTCTGGTTGGCTAACCCAGTGGCCGACTGAACCAGCGCCGTCTCCCAATCAGCCGCTGCTTTGTCCGAAAAAGCTTCCCAACCAGGCTGCTGCTGCTGCGGTGGCTCCTGCGGAACATGATCAAACAAAGCCAAAGCTAATTTATCAGCTTGGTCTTGGCTCGACAAGCCATAATCTTCTCCCAAGTTCAACAGGTCACCCTCTTGTTGTTGAGGCTTCGTATCAGTAATGGCTTCTTTTTCTGGCTTTTCTTTCTTCTCTTCCACAACTAGGGTTTCCGGTGCTGGAAGAGCTTTTATGGCATTCATATCTTGTTCTTCTTCTTCCTCCTCCTTCTCTTCCTTGACCTCTTGATCATCGGAAGTCTGTCTCCTTGTTTTTTCCATGGTGGACTTTTCTCGGATGAAGTCGTCCATTACCTCAAGCTTTTTCGGCGTAATCTTTTCGACTTCTGGGTATTCGGAAGAGCGGGCTATTCCAGTGGTCTTGCACCAGCTGTAGAAATGGTCCAGTTCATCGAACTGTTTCCCGACGCGAGTGAAGATATCGAGTACCTTAACGCATTCGGGGACTTCCATCTCCATAAAACGGTCGATTAATATGCCTATTGCTTCAGTGAGATCGTAATACATTTGGAAGCTTTCTCTAACTGAAGGGTACAGTGCTACTATTATAACTCTGTTGACTTTAGCTGCACCTGTTTATGCACAAAAGATTTACGAACATAAGCATTTAATTATATAACACAATATAAATATAAATTATATGACACAATATATAAATATATTGTAATTTAATATAACACAAGCATTTAAATATAAAAACAGTTGATAGGTTTTTTTTTTTGCACATAAGCATTTAATTATATAACACAATATAAATATATTGTAATTAAATATAGCTGCTTATTTACGAACGTGCATGCATTTTCTAAATTAAAATGTATATTAATTTGACTTCCTGAAGCAAAATTTATATTCATTGCATATGATCATTGAGAACATATATGCTGTACTATTACTTTTTCGGTAAAGGGTTGGGTGTGAATTGAATTATATATAGATAGTTCTATGTAAAAACCTATCAACTCATTTTGTTATAGCTAGTATATAATATGTGTTTTATTTCCTGTGGAATTAATAGATTATAATTATAATATTTTGAAAAGAATAGAGAAAAAGAAAAAGAAAAAGAGAAAGAGAAAAACAAAGATAAAAATGTGATATTAATTGTTGAAAATTTATTTACAATATTTTTTGTCTTATCATCTTCATATTCGTGCATGCATGATTACTTTAGAGAGTGGGATTTTGAATCTGGAATTTTCTAAATCATGTTTTTACAAATTCTCGATCCAAAACTACACTATAGTACATACAAAAACATACATATATCTATATATAATAGTTATATATCATGAATGTGGATTTGAATGTGTACGACTTATATTATATATATAATTTTGCAAAACATCAAAAATAAGACATTCATCCAAATATACTATGTAATATTAGCTGTATCTGAGTTCATCACAAACCTGTAGGGCGACAGGCTAAGAAACGGTCAAGCAGCTGCAACAGATGCTGAACCTTAGAGAAGACTTGTTCCGTTTTCATCTCCCTCACCGGCGTGGCCCTCACGCACACGGCCAACTGGTTTGTGGGAGCCACCTGATCATCGTCATCCTCATCCATCCCAAACGCGCTCCGCCTCCCGCGCCGGCTCTGCATCCGGTACTCAAGCCGCTCGTCCAGGTAGAGCGCGTATGTCCTCACGAATGCCGAGTAGTCCCACGAGGACGAGCTCGAGCTGTCGCGGAAGTCCGACATGTTGAGGAAGCGCGTGCCACGGCGCGTTGAGAAGAATATCTCCTGCTCGTAGGCCGGGTCGCCGTCGGAGAGCAGGCGGTGGATGAGAACCAGGGTCTTGAGAGCTACGGTCCAGTTCTTCGTCTTGTTGAGTCGGCGGGCCAGGGTGTTGACGCAGGCGCTAATAAAGGCGCGAGAGTAGCATGTCAGGCTGAGGATCTCCCTGATGTGCTTCTCCTCCGCCGGCTGCTCCTCGTGGCGCGTGGCTTTCACGATGGCCACGTCGAGGTCGGCTAGCGACGCGCTGCTGCCTACCTTGGCGAGGCCAATGCTGGTCTGGTCCTTGACAGCGCCCAGGGCTCGTCTCATTTTGCTGGGAGCCATAATATTGGTCTAACTTCTTATTAGGTGATTGTTAAGGACTTTTGAGGAGGAAAAGACAAGGTAGAAAGAAAGAAAGAAAGTTTTGTGAGGCAGAAGAGAAGAAAGATGATGATTTTGATGGGATGTAAATTATTATTAGCAATCTCTCTTCTCCTCAATCGAGTCCTTTTTGTTTATTTTTATTTTTTCATTTTCTTGGTATGTTTTTAATTCTCTTCTCACTAACTTCTTTTTTTAATTTTCTGAACCAATCAATATTAGGTCTTCGGTTCGGCCATGCATTAAGCGTCATTGTAGCATAGAAATATGGAAGCTCAATGGGAGATAGTCAGCCACGTGTACATTCATAATTCATCATTTGGATAACATTAAACTTTTTTTCCGAGTACATACCTACTAGAGTTTTCATAATTGTGACATTATTACATCATGAGTTTAGAATGGAGAATAATATGGCCAGGAACACACTACTAGAGTTATGGGACTCCACATGAAAGTTTATATATAGAAAATAAATGATAAAATGTAAGGTTGATTTTTTAATTTTAACTACTAATTAGAATTTTGAATTTTTGAGATACGGTTGAAAAAGAATTAAATTCGTCTTAGCTTTGACCCTCAAATTTACATGATTAAAGACTATAACAAATTAAAGCAAAACATTACACCAAAAAAAAAAAAAGTTTGGTAACTTCGGTCGGGATTTTGGAGATTGAGAGTAAATTATTATTAAAATATTTAATGTTATGTTATACTTTTATATTAATTTTTTTTTACAGTGTATATACTTAATGTCTTGAAAATGTTGCACTTTTATACCCAAATTTTTTAACGATAAATATATCTAATATTTTTAAAATGTTGCACTTTTATACCTATTTTTTTTATTATTTTGAGAAATAATAAGTCATTTAAAGAAAAATATAAAATTTTAATTATTTTTAAATTTTAAATTATTCCTTTTCATATTTTTTCTCCAAATAACTATTTTAAATTAAAAAAACTAATAAATATTTTATTAAAACTAATAAAAATGATTTAAAATACTAAAAAACTTATATTTTTCCATAAATGTAAAATATAAGTTTAAAAAAATGAAGGAAATATATAAGTTTTAATTATTTTGATTAATTTTAAAATCTTAAATGATGTTTTTTATTATTTTGATCCTTTAAACATCTTAAATGAAATGGTTTATACTTTTTTGGACCCTGTGTTTTTTCTCATTTTCTGTTTGGACCCTGTATTTTGACAAATTACTTTTTGGAATCTATGTTTTGTAAAATGGTTAAAATAGAACCCTAAACTCAATTTTGATGAAGAAAAAATTGAATATAACAACACAGGTTTTAAGCAAAATGATTTTATTTTTGTTCTGAATTGTTAGTTTGGTAAATTATTTGTGATTTTAGTTGAGAAAACATTGACCAAAATCGAATTTAGGGTTCTATTTTAAACATTTTACAAAACATAAGGTCAAAAAAGTAATTTTTCAAAACACAGGGTCCAAATAGGTAATGGGAAAAAATACAGGGTCCAAAAAGGTATAAACCCTAAATGAAATAACATTTTCGCCCACATGTTTTGAACTTGCACTGTTCCCCTTCCTACTTAATAACTAACTCCAGAGTCGTTGAAGTTCAAAAAGAACCACTTCAAAGACCTGCTAGAACCAAAACCTTTGTAACCAAACCTTTGTAAACATGCCTCTACTATTGAAGAGTAAAACACAGAAATTATACATTGGACAATCCAAAAAATCATTTTATACTTACTATCACTTTAGTACAAGTTCTTAAAATCATTCTCAAATGACTTTAGTTAGTGATTGTGTGATTGTGACAATGAATGATTCATTTTTCTCATGACTTATTAAACATCATTTGCGACTTATTAAACATCATTTGCATCGCCTCACACTTTGCATGTGTTGACGACATTTTTTGTCAACTATAAAAACAAGTGCAATTAATAAGCAAATGTATAATTTAGCAAGAAAAGAAGAACATTGATTTTTTACGAGGTTCAACAGTTAAAATCTGCCTACGTCCACGAGTCACTTTTATTAATGTCACGACCCGAGCCCTAGGCCGTGGCAGATTTGTAATATCCATAACTTTGGTGGTCAAAGGTCAAACTTTGATCCTCGTTGAAAAATAGTCTTTATAAATGATCATTTACTTTATATTAATCGTACTATAATTATAAGTTAAAATAATGAAATAACTCCTATAATTAGATAGAAAAATATTAGTAATAAAAGTATGATCATTTATCATTATACATAAAACAATAATATTCCCACAGTTATGTAATCACCAAACAGTTAAATTTAATAAGTCATAAACACTCAAAATAATACTTAGCATCCACCATTCCTCATCCCTAACTATTTCATAGCTCATTCAGATATACCGATCATTAGATTCGAAGTCGAATACATATATAATGCTCAAAAGATAAGGCAATGACCCGAAATAGAAATAGGCTAAACACATTGGCTCCATCGATAATTCATCATTTCCACGTTCGCGTCACTAGGCTCCTGGAATGGGAGAGATAGGGGTGAGCTTATAAAGCCCAGTAGGAAAACAACTAATATCATGGACCCAAAAGTTTAATAAAACCCCTGCATAGTTAGCTTTGAAAGCAAAACATATATCATCATGTATAAACCAAAATAGAGAAACCACAAATAATCATAAGAGCATAGCTACAAGTGCACATCACACCGTCCACTAGATCCCTAGTTCCCGTTACCCACCATAGAAAATCCGACATCCTAAACCGGGTAGCCAGACCTGATAACCACCACAATGGGGAGGCTCAGAACACTTCCTGTATACAGATGCTAGGTCTTTACACCTACAGGTGAGTGGACACCTGATCTACCTATGATGACACAGAGACTAGGTCGTGAAACAACAACGTGCACCAATCATGATCACTATGGCTCTCATCAGTATAACCAAATGCAGGTAAACATGAAAAGAAAGAAACATATCCCCTTTATATTTTAGAAAATTGGGCAGCATAACAACTACATTTGAATAAACCCAAAAATCATAACCTGCATAAATAAGTGAACAAAATATATATTTGGCACTCGGTGCCCTCAGAACAGATCAGAAAACATGCAGGTTAGGTTTTCAATTTTTCAAACATTTTATAAATATCAAAATTGGAATATGTTGAATGCAATTTAATATGAGTAAAATAAGTCCAATAGTCTAGTTGAGTCCCTACCTCTTTAGATATCTCCTTAGAATTTAATCCGAGCCCAAAGCAACGCTCCTAAGCTTATCGATGATCTTAGAATGATTTAGTCCGATTTTAATATCATGTTTTTCCTACGTGCACCAAATGAGCAAACGATTATCATCATAGCATTCCTTATTCAAAATCGTGTCCAATGACATATAATATGACCATATTTAAAATTTCAAGTTTCGGAACCTCACCCAAGCGGTGCACAATAGCGGTTGGTGGCGGTACCGGAAACGTCAACGAATATATGCATGGCATATATCAAAACGATAATCCCGATGAGTACATCACGAAAGTACAGCTCCTTCGCCCAAATGACCTCCGGTGTCGCCGGAAAATGCTTCCAAAGGGGCGAAGATACCCAAAATCTCGCTGGAGAAAAATGGTGAGTTGACCGGAATGACTTAGTGGGAGGCGATCCTCTCATGACGCTGATTCCAACGATACCACCCACTCGCCGAACGGTGGTCGGAGTTGGCCGAAAAGTCACCTCAAAGTTTCGGCGGCGAAACTTCGGAGTGGCTGTATAGGCGCGTCCTTGCTCCGATGGCCACCAAACTTTGGGGTTTTCTTCATCGCTAGTCAGGGAAGCTGCAGATCCGGCGCGTGTCGGAAATGGCACTCCGGCGGTGGTCCAACTGGTTGTGGCCGTGACTGGTTTGGAGAGAAAACAAAGGAAAGAAAAGAAAAGAAAAAGGGAGAAGAAGAAGGGGTTTCGGGGAGAGAGAAGGGAAAAGAAGAAGGAAAGAAAAGAAGAAAAAAATGAGTACTGACTCATTTACTCAGGTGGGTCCCACCCACAAAAAAAATAATTTAAATAATACTTTTTTTTTTCTGAGTCTCTACAATTAAGGTCTGTGTTAAAGTTTTGAGAGCAATTTTACAAAGCATTTCTCAGTAAAAAAATAGTGTGTGAGTACAAATGACTAACCCCATGCTATTTATAGACTCAGTTACCATAATTCTCCCTCAATCTTAGGGATGTTACAATATTCATATTAGGTTCAAATTTTAAATACAATTCGTTACTCAAAATTCAATCAATTACATTAATCGTAGATAAATATCCCTAAACAATAGGGTTGGTTACACGGTTTGAATTAAATCCTTATGATTATAGGGATTTCCTAACAGCACATCCGTGTATTAGTTTAATGCGTCTTCGAGCTTGAACGCTGCTTCAGCACACTTTTGAGATCATATGTGACTTCAAGATCATTGTTCTAGATGTTGCTACTCCTTGCTTGATCGATCTTTTGAACTCATCTTTCAGAGGAGACTCTTGTTGCCTTCGAGCCTGCAACTCATGCTCGAGTGCAAGCAATATGGCTCTTTGGAACTTCATATTTATTTGTACAAGTATAATGTTAATATATACTTATGAATTCTAAGCTTACACCTTATGAGCCTACATTTCGAGGCTCTTTATTTATTCTCGAAATTTGGATGTAACATTTTGCCCCCTCAAAAGTGTTGGTTCGAATCCTATGAGAATGAAACTTTTGAACTTCACTTTTGGGACACGTGCCCACCTACCACACTCGAGTGTGAACATGTGTCAACATAGGAATGGATGCTAAGAGTACTCGAGTACTCTTTTTCTGCACACGTCCTTTCCTATTCCCTTTTTTTCCGCCAATTTTTGAGATCAAACGTGGTCCATTGGATCACGTTTTAATCTGATTCAAGGGCTCAGATTCCCCTTCCCCCTCCGAATGCCACCTTATCTATTTAAACCCATTTTTATCTTCTCCATCTTCACATTTACTCTCCCATCTTTCAGAAAAGAATCACAAACTAGAGTTCCAAACCCTCGCATGTTCTCCAAGCCAAAAAAAAAAAAAGCCTTCAATGTTTGGTTCCACAACATTGTTCATGCTTCCAATCTTCTGATCGACAATCTACTCATTTCCACGATCGACTTTGTGTAAGTTTTTTTTTGTACCATTCTTTTATTTTTCATGCATGAGAAATTTTTCTTAGTTCTTGTTGTATTCTTGAAGTCTTCTCTATACAAAGGGAGATTTTGATTTGTATGGATGAGTATTGGTAGTGAATAAAGATCTATTTAGGCAAAAAAATTGGTAAAAAATTGGTTAAAATGGCACCTTTTAGGTTTTATAGAGTAATAGGTTATAGGTTTCGTGTAGTACAAGAAATAGGGTTTTAATGCTCATAAACCGATGATATCCCCATTTTTGGTAATTGCCCATTTCTTCCTAGAATACCCCAAATTGGAAGTAATCGTCCCACTCTCGCATGGATCTACTATCGGTGCCTCGAATAGCCTCACTATTTCGAGTTATCAAGATTTTTTCTTTCTGTTTTTTTCTAAGTGATGGGCCCTCACCCTCTTATTTCTTGTTAGATGATGCAGTTTTCAGAGAATCGGTGGGGGCTCGAGCTTGCAATCCCTTATTACCCACCATCTCCTCGAGTTGAGTCTCAATTTACTCAAAATCAATGGTTGATTTGGGAGCACAAGAGCCTCGAATGTGAAGACATTTGAGCCCCCTTCTGGCGTCAAATTACCGAGGTTGAAGAAGGAAAAAGAATAAGACTACGATTCGTCATATATCCAAACCCAGACCTCGAAATCCATCTGATTCCCCTAGATCCCAAGTGTAGGGTTTCCATAGCATTTCCCCCAGATAGGCTCTTTTTCGAGATCATGGAGAGTACATCAAACCGGCCAGCCAGTCAAACAGCCCCCGAAGTTTCTTCTGCCCCGGTCTCAGAGAGTTCTTTCTTCAGATCTCCACAAGACAGATTTCGGACATTCTGTCTCGCCATGGATCAAAGTTGTCTAAAAAATTGGTGTGTCATCCTGCCAGCTCCGAAAAATGAGCTGCTTTGCTCCGGGTGAAGACAACCAAGAGAGAAAGGTTACACTCACAGCCAGGAGTCATGAACATATGCAAGCTGAGGCACTATTGCCTTTAAAAGACTACTTCAGGAAGTTCATCGACTACGTCGGTATGCCCCCTTACATCTCTAGTCCAACTCATACAGGGTCCTAGCAGCACTAAGGTCGTTATACCACGAGAAGAAATGGGATGGACCCTTGGCACACGAGACTCTATATATCTTTTTCCTGAAAAGAACCCTTCCCAAGCTCACGGTGGGGATGATTTCTATTACCTGTCGAGTTATCCAAGGGAGAGGAAGTTGTTCAAGTACATACCTAATTACCCTCCAAGCCTCAAGAACATCTTCTTCTGGACAAATGGGCTTGATCCATCCAGATTCTATTCTTTTCAACGAATTCATAAGTATTCTCTTGTAGTTTTCTTCTTGAATTCTTTTCATTTTGAGTTTGAAATGCTCATTCAGGTAACTTATGCAACCAACTACAACTGCCCAAAGCCTACTGAGGCTATGAAAGAACATTGGGAGAACATTTTAAAGCTCCCACATGGTTAGTGGTCCCTTAACTACCTCTTACATGAGGACAAGCTTCGCTTATGCGGTCTTCATGGTGTAGGCAAGTCTGCAGATGATACTGGGACTCATAAGTATGTGAGATGGAAAGATTTCCCTGTCCCAACTGCCAAGCTTCCACCCAAAAGGAAGCACTCGAGTTCGCGTTCCCGAGCCTCCATTCCTCGTCTTGTTAAACCTTCAGGCTTGAGGACCGAAGCACAAGATGAGGCCTCTTCAAGCTAGTCTGATGGAGGTAAAGTCATGTTAGACATGTCTATGTGGTCTCTGAATTTATTAAAACAAGAACCCAACGTCATAGTCCTTTTTAATGATCCCTAGAAAAAATTTATGACATGGTCGGGGCTAGATTTTAATGTACATAGGGACGATAGTTGGTTAGGAAAATACCAAACCATGTATAGTGTAAACTAGGTTTGGGAAGGGATAACCGTCCAACACGGGACTAATGGCTATAGGGATTTGCCGAGGTTTTCCCATACTTATCAAGAAAGAACTCCCAAGAGTCTTCTGAAGATAAAGGGATTTCTTGGTCCCCAAGTCGAGCCAGAGTGGGTCTTCCAGTTAGGTTTCTTTACTTAGAAGTGTGTTCATACTTCTTACAAACACTTTTGAATACAAATGTTTGCTTTCCTTTTTTCAAGTGAGATGGATTCGAGCATTGAAAACATCCTCAACCAGCACATCGTGTCTAAGGGATCCAAACGCCAACAAGTGTCCTCAAAGAGTGTTCGTTTCTCAAAGGTTGGATCGAGGTTGCACCTGCGGCCTCGGCATAGGCTGATTTGGGCCCCCCGTGCTTCCAGAGGTTGTCATTCCTCCTCCTTCAAGTTAGGTGAAGAAAACTTGTCCTTCCCACACTTCAATCCAGGACTATAAGCTCATGATTGCACCCTACGTTCCTGAAGTTCATGATCAATAATGCTATCGGTACTTTAGGAGCCCAACTAGGTTCAGATGCCTTGACCCGCATAAGTCAATGCTATAGTAACCTCGAAGCTCCCTAGTGGGAGTTCATAACAGGCTGTAAGAACGTCAATGCCCTTTTTCGACCAGAGTGGAGAGTTGTTCTCTTCAGTAAGTTTGCCTTAAAAATTGATTAACTATGTGCTTTAACGCCCAACTCTTTGTTAACATCTACTTTCAATTACAGGCCTTCCTTGCCTTTGTCCAGCACAACTATATTTTGGACCATGAGGTTGCAATGAATAAGGTGTACACTCAAAGTTCCTAGGAATCACAGATCAAGGCCGAGGATGACCTTAAGAAGGCACAAAGCAAAATGCCTGGAGCTTAAGAGGGCTTAAGAGCTAAATGCCAAGCTCGAGGAAGACAAGAAGACAACCTATGAGTTCATTGAAAGCGAGAAAACTCGTCTTCTTGATGAATTCAAGACCAAGAAGAACAATGTCGTTGATATGGCGATGTATCATATCTGGGTCACGAATCCCGAACTTGATACCTGTTTTCTGTCTTGCAAGAAGACTGAGTTTGTCGATAGGTGGTAGGCTCATTTAGAGAAGGAGGAAGCCAAGCTCACAACTCAAGAGGATGCAAAGGCCAAGGAGCAAGCCAGATCGGTGGATGCCAGAGCCGCCAATCCTTGAAGATTCAAACATGGGTTGTGACCCATGGTATATTTTTTTTTTATATAATTGTAATTATCTTTTTTGATGCTCTTGGGGAAAGAGAATTTATAGCTCAAGTTTGAGCTATTTTTATTATCTTGCGAATGTTTATTTAACTTAAAGTAGTTTTATGCTTTTAATTCTCTAGCTCAAAAACTGTTTTGCACACTATCTACTTATAACCTTTTGCCTTAATATCATGCATCATATTTCCGTATCAAAACATTTCAAGCTTATTACTAAGGGATTGCTCTTATACTTGTTTATTCACACAAGTACATGTTTGAGCTTAATTTCAAACTTCCATATAATCATACATAGTTCATTCGATCACTCATTTTCGACCTCATTATATTCAAGGCCAACTACTACTTATACCACGTATTTTCGCGTTTAAAAACACTTATTGGCATGTAGTCTCGTTAGTCTAGTTATTTTCTTAGTGATAGTAACTTTCCTCATCCTCGCGTATGGTCTCAAGGTTGCGAGGTTGAAACTATTTTGCAAAAAATTCTAGCTCTGTCTCGATTTATGAATATTGTTGGTTAATCTAGAATTCCAACTTTATCCTTGTATCATTTTATTTGTAATGGTTAATCCAAACTCGTAATGGATTTATGCCCGTGCTTGGTTATTGGTCCATGCACTTATTTTTATGCTCGTTCTTAATTAGTGATCCATGCACTTAAATTTATTTTTAATTTTTTGTTATATTTTTTCGAGCTTATGGTATTATTGTATATCACTTATGCCCCCTTAAATTCCTATGATTGATAAATCTTAGGTTGTTGAATATTGAGAGCTTGCGAAAAATAACAAATAAAAATAATGAAAATGAATAACATTTTATTGATAAAAGGCCTCGTTAAAACCTTCAAGAGCAAACCCCATGGGAAAATCTCAAGAAGGGAAAAGAGTGCCTTCGGGAAAACACAAGCTTGGTTATAACTAAATAAACATCATACCATAATTTATTGATAATATGGTCGTTGATGTTCAACGTTCCAAGCTCGTGAGACCAATTCTCCATTTAATCGAGCTAGTTTATAGACTTCGGGTTTAATGATAGATTCAATTTGGTAAGGTCCTTCCCAATTAGGTATGAGCATGCCTTCAGAGGGGTCTCGCATGGCCAAAAATACGCGCCTTAGCACCAAGTCTCAAAATCCAAAGTGTCTATCTCGAACCCTTTTGTTGAAATATCTTGTAGCCCTTTGCTGGTATGCAACATTTTTAAGTTGGGCTTCATCTCGCTTTTCTTCAATTAAATCTAGGGATTCTTCGAGCTAAGATTGGTTTGAGTATTGATTATATACTTCACGCCTTATAGTGGAAACTTCGACCTCAATTGGCAACATCGCCTCGCAGCCGTAGGCTAGGGAGAAAGGTTTATGTCCGGTTGAGGTTCAAGCAATCGTCCTGTAAGCCCACAGTACTTGTGGTAATTCTTTTGACCATCTACATTTATCCTTTTCGAGCCTTTTCTTCATAGAAGTCTTGAGAGTCTTGTTTACAACTTTGACCTAACAATTTGCTTGGGGATGGACCACCAAGGAGAAGCTTTTAATAATCCCATTTTTCTCGCAGAACTGTGTGAATGACTCGTTGTCGAACTGGGTTCCATTGTTCGAGACTATCTTTCTCGGTATCCCATATATGCAAATGATATTCTTCAACACAAAGTCCAGAACTTTCTTTGAGGTGATCGTGGCCAGAGGTTCACCCTCAGTTCATTTAGTGAAGTAGTCAATGAAAACTACTGCATATATGACTCCACCTTTTCTAGTTGGTAAGGACCCAATGAGGTCGATTCCCCATACTGCGAATGGCCAAGGGGAGCTCATCATGGTGAGATCGGTTGGTGGAGCTTAAGGTATCGAGGCGAATCATTGACATTTGTCACTACATATTTAGATGAGTCTGGCTTTATCGTAGGCTAGAAATACCCCTGCCTTGTTACTTTTTTCGAGAGGCTATACTCGCCAACGTGATCTCCACAAAATCCTTCGTGAATTTTTTGCAAGATTTTCTTAGCCTCAGATGGAGTTACACACCACAGTAACGACATGGAATCTCCTCTTTTGTACAATCTCCATTCCAAGATAGTGTACCTTGGTATTTTGTACAATAGTTTTTTAGCCTTGTTCCAGTCTACATGCAAGTTCCCTATTTCGAGGTAGTCGATTATAGGTGTCATCCAAGTAGGTTGTAAGTCTATCATATCGACTTTGACCATGTCACACTTGGTTATGCTTGGTTCTGGTAAGAATTCTACTGGTACCACGTTGAGTGTGTCAACTTCCCTGGTTGTTGCGAGTCAAGGTAGGGCATCTGCATTAAAGTTCTTTTCTTGCGGTACCTGCTCTATCACGTAGAACTCAAATAGTTTGAATGCCACTTTAACTTTTTCCAAGTATGTTGCCAGTTTAGTCCCACGATTTGGACATTCTCCTAAAATTTGATTGACCACACAACTGAGAATCATTATACCAGTGTATGGCCTTAGCGTTCAGCTTGGAAGCTATTCGAAGCCCTACTAATAGTGCCTCACATTTAGCCTTGTTATTTGAAGCCTCGAAGCCAAATCTTAAGGATGAGTCAAACTTGTTTCCTAACGGGGTTATTAGGATAAGGCTTGCCTCTGATCCGTTCTCATTAGAAGATCCATCGACATAAAGTCTCCATAGCTCACGAGCTTCGGTTATGGCTTCTTCGTTGGTTAATCCTGTACATTCAACTATAAAGTTAGCCAAGGCCTGGCCTTTTATTGTTGTTCTCGAATGATACATGATCTCGAATTGTCTGAGTTCAATAACCCACTTCAATAGTCTTTCGGATGCTTCAAGTTTCGCTAATACCTGTCTTAATGGTTGATTTGTTAGCACATGTATAGGGTGTGCTTGGAAGTAAGGCCAAAGCTTTTGAGACGCATGTACTAGGCATAGTGCTAGTTCTGTCATCAGTGATTATCTCGATTCAGCTCCCAGTATTCTTTTGTTAACGTAGTAGATTATTCTTTGTACTTTCTTATCATCCTGAACAAGTGATGCACTGATTGCATGCTCGGTTGTAGCGAGGTATAAGTACAATATTTCCCTCGTGACTGGTTTGGATAAGATTGGTGGCTCAGTGAGGTTCCTTTTGAGAGATAGAAAGGTGAGCTCGCACTCGTTTGACCACTCGAACTTCTTGCCCCCTCTCAAAAGATTAAAGAATGGTACGCACTTGTCTTTGGATTTCGAGATGAACCTACTCAAGGTCGCCCTTCATCTAGTTAGGTTCTACACATCTTTGTGCTTTTGAGGTCAAGGAATATCAATCAAGGCTTTGATCTTATCCAGAGCATTCACTATAAATCCTAAGAACTTTCTCGAAGATACCCCGAAGTAGCACTTTTATGGGTTGAGTCTCATGTTGTATTTTTGAAGTATAGCAAAGCATTCTCCGAGGTCATCAACATGGTTATTATTGTGTTTGGACTTGACTAGCATGTCGTCCACATACACTTCCATGTTGTTTCCAATCTATTCATCGAGCATCCTATTTACCAGTCTTTGGTATGTCGCTCCAGCATTTTTGAGCCCGAAAGGCATTACATTGTAACAGTTTAGCCCTTTGTCCGTCATGAAGCTTGTATACTCCTAGTTTGGTGCATGCATTGCGATATGGTTATATACAGAATATGCATCCATGAATGACATTATATTGTGACCTGTGGTTGCATCAACGAGCTGATCAATTTGA
Source organism: Humulus lupulus (assembly GCF_963169125.1). Classification (NCBI taxonomy): domain Eukaryota; kingdom Viridiplantae; phylum Streptophyta; class Magnoliopsida; order Rosales; family Cannabaceae; genus Humulus; species Humulus lupulus. The sequence goes on from NC_084798.1 coordinate 39,766,541, forward strand.
GGCAACGGAAAACCGTCTTCCAGGCATGCTTTGTTGAGGTCTGAATAATCAATGCAAGTTCTCCACTTGCCATTCAGCTTTGGGACTAGTACTGGGTTAGCTATCCACCCTAGGTATAAAGCATGTCAAAATAAACTAATTTGCCTTCAATTTTTTGATCTTATCTTTCAAGGCCTTTTTCCTCTCATCTTAGAGGAGTCTTTGCTTTTGCTATTTCGAAGGGAAGATTTTATCGATGTTCAGTGCGTGGCTTATAACATTAATACTAATCCCAATCATGTCTGAGTTCAACCATGCAAATACATCATGATTTTCCCTTAAAAAGCAAATTAATTTGCTATCTCGCTTCCTTTGTGAGGTTCTTCCCGCTTTTCACCACCTTGGTGGTTTCCTTATCACCGAGTTGAATGTCTTTGAGCTCCCCAATGAGACCAATATTGGCCATGTCTTCTTCTATTCTGGGGTTGATTTCTTCTTCGACCTCGTAGACTCTCTCTTCAATTTACTCTATGATTACTGATGCATGTGCACTTGCTTGGCTTTTTCCCTCATGGAGATATTGTAGCATTCTTGAGTTGCTAATGGATCTCCTTTCAACGTCCCGATTCCACTAGCTGTTGAGAACTTTACAGCCAAATGCCTAACAGATGTGGCTGCCCCCTGCCCAACCAGGGCTAGTCTCCCGAACAGGACATTGTAGGCTAATGGGGTGTCCACTACTATAAACTCCAGCATCTTAGTTATCAAGATTGGATAGCCTCCTAAAGTGACTGGGAGCTCGATGGATCTGGTACTGGTGATTCTCTCTCCTAAGAATCTGTACAAGGTCTTTGCACAAGCCTTTAAGTTTCGAATGGACAACCCCATTTTTTTTTTCCAGTGTCACCTTATAAAGGATGTTTAAATATATATTTTTCATAATATGACACTTATTCTATTTTATTTGATTTTTTGTGATACTTGGATATAGTTTATATAAACATTAAATGTTAAGATTGGTTAAATATAATGGTTAAGATGTTTTCATGTTGAGGTACAAAACACTTAACAATTTTCACTTAAAGAGAAGTGAAAATATCAGATTGTGTAGAAGGCATCTAAAAGTGACTTTTATGGGTCTAAAGTGATACAATGAGGTATCCTAACATTCCCAAAAAGTTTGATAGCATTTGGAGGAATTTTAGGACCATTAGAGGGGTCCAAAATCATAGAGGGTGGCGATGCATTGCCCCCTAAGTGGTGTAGCATCGCCAAAATTCAAAGGGCTTCAAAAGCTCTAGCAGGCGATGTATCTTCTGCTAGTAGGCAACGTATCATCTGACAGGAGATACATCGCCTGGGCAGTCTTTTAGGACTGTATAGTTTACGCAAAATCCTTCAAATGATGAGTTTTAAATGCTCTAATTCTATTGGTTAGAATAATGATGATGCCTACATTGTTATGATTAGTTAAATACAAATGATAAAGTGTTAAAATACAAGCAAGGTATAAACACTTAGTAGAATTCACATAGTGAAGATGTGAATTTGAGTTTCAAATTGCAAGTACTTAGAAAATAAAATTTTGGGTCCAAAGTGATACATAAAAGTATCTAAGGGTTCCCAAAAAGTTTGGTGGCATTTGGAGCATTTCTTGGACCTTTGGAAGTGTCCAAAGTCAGAGGGGGTGGTGATATGTCGCCACCCAGGAGGTGACACATCGCCTAAAAGCTAGGGTTTCCAGAAACCCTAGTAGGCGATGCGTCGCCTGATGTATTACGTGGATTTACGTAAATGCTCAAAATTACATGTTTTGCAAGTCTAATCCTATTGGTTAGACCTAATGATTGTGCCTACTCTATGTATGGGTCAAAAACAGTGATTTGGGAGACTTGATCACTTTCTCCAATCTCTCTCTACCCTCTCTCTCGCTAGCTCCAAGAATCTCTAATTTTCTCCAAGAACTCTCCAAGAAAGTGCTTGACTTAGAGAGTTCAAGGCTTGTTCAATCTCAATCCTCATTTCCTCAAAAGAATGCCCCAAGCATCAATGGTGGCTGGGAAATAGAGTATTAGGACAACGTTCTACAACGTGTATAAGCCTTGGTTTGTGTTTGATTTGGTCAAGGGTTTGCTCAAAGGATTATTCAAAGTGGTAAATTTTCGTAGGGTTTGAAGCTTCAACAAAACTTGAAGAACACCATTATTCTACTTGGGTTTGCATGTTCTTTCTCAATCTTTTTTCAAGTCTCTGTCAATCCAAATTTTGTATAGATTCTATTTTTTGTGGTGGTGTTATCTCACTCTCCCCCAACATACACTATATATATATAAACATCACACTTTCCAACTCTCTCTCTCTCTCTCTAACCTCATTCTCTCTCTAGCTTTCTAAGACCAAAGTTTTCTCCAAGAAACTCATTAAGCTTTGCTTGACTTGCATGAATTTTAAGGCTTATTCAATCCCAAATCTCATTCTGCTTAGTTAAAGCTTCAATAAATTGGGAAGGCTTGAAATAGAGATTTTGGACAACAATATTCATATTGTGTATAAGCCTTAGAAGTTCCCCAAGTTTTGAAGCATCAAGTTGCTCAATACAAAGGTTGTATCTCTCTAACCCTAATCTTGTATATTGTCATTCTATTATTTTAATTGTTAGTATTGATGATTAAATATATCTAAGTTCATCTTATCATTATTTAATCATTTAGTTTCTTATATTTAAGATTAACATTCATATAATGAACATGTTTATTTGATTGTTAAGAATTGCATTCATACATTGAATTTGAATCTTGATCAACATATATGGTTTGGAATATTGCATTACTATCATAATTCATTGTTGATTTGCAAAAAGTAAAGTCATATATTCCCAACATTAAATTCTTTAAATCTCTAAAAAAATAATAAAAAAATAAACCTACAATTTTCTAGATTATCTCTTGAGACGAAATCCTAGAAAATACATTATTTAGGAAGTGATTGAGGCCACCTTTGGAATGTTGAGCCTTTCTATTAATTACCATTGTACATGATACTCCATAGTTCACCCATTTGAGCCAAACACAAGTCATTCTTGTTTCACCACATTTGAAGTTGCATGTTTCTACAAAATTCATTCCTTACATCGTGAGTAAATGATCATTACTGTATATGTTAAAAAAGTTAGTCAAGTTTTGGGAAAAAAATTCATAAAGTCACATTGAAAATATATATATACATATTTTGTGACTTGAGAAAAGAAAAATATATATATACATAATTTGTGACTTGAGAAAAGAAGAAAAAAAAATTATGACTTGAGAAAAAAGAATCCAAGGGGTGAAATAATTATTTTGAAGCATGATGGTGTACATGTAGATTTATTTTATTTTTTTGAAAACAATGGTTATGAAAGAACAATCAAGTTAGCAACTAGTGAGTTAAGCCAAATTTTATATCTTTTATCTCACCATTTTGCCTAACCACATTACAAGCTTAATAAAGTCATATTGATTCTTGACAATGTTTTATTCTGCATTAGTAGAGAGAGATAAGAAAAGCAGATATATATATATAAAAGAAATAATAAATATATATATGTTTCTTGAGATTTAATTTATTTTTGTTTGCATAAGCTGGTCTAAATTTTACATTGATGATAGATTTGTGTTTGCATGTTGAATATCTATTTTGAAAACTATTTTTGAAAACTATTTTAACTTTTTAATTAATTACATAAGCTTGACTTTTATTTGTGATTTTTCCTTGAACTATTTTCATTATACAATTTTTGAGGAAAACATTTGATATCACCAATTAAAAAAATGTGTGTTTTTTTAATTTTCTTTTGCTTGAGGATCTAGCCAAACATTAAGTTAAGGGTTGTGATAACTCTACAAAATAGAGTTATTTTTATCACATTTTGTAAGCTAATTGTTGCTTAGTTCTTGAGTTTTAAATTAATTTGTTAATTTTTTTAGTCTTTTTGAATTTATTAGGTTTGTTTTATTTTTAAATAATTTTGTGTGTTTTTATAGTAATTTTTTTGTAGAATGTTGCAGTTTGATTATTTGAATTGTTGTTGTTTAATTAGAGGTCAATGTAAATTAAGTTTTAATTAATAATTTCATGGAATTAATGTTGTATATTTTATTATTGAAAATAGTTAAGTTCAATTTAGTTTATGATTATTTTTATGATGCATTTTGTGCTTGAAAAGAAGAAGAAAATAGAAAGAAATAAAGCTAAAATTAAAATGGAAAAAGTGGCATTGTTGAAGAAAGAAAAGAAAAAGATGATATTTGAAGTCTGTTGATGGTGAAATTTCGTCAACGAAATTAAATCGGAAAACTCAAAGGTAAGTATGGAGATATTTAGATAAGAACTTAGAATGAACTTATGGAAGGATAAACCCAGATCAATAGTGGAGTGAGCCTTTGTATATTGCTTTAATAGCTTGAGTGTACATTGAATTTTCCAACCCCTTATTATGAGGGGTCCAGGACTATTTATAGCTGGGCTCTAATGGCCCCTCATACATGGTGGTCCCTCAGGACCAAATAGTACATGAGTACACTGTCAGGGTAATAGCACAAGTGGTAGTGGTGTTGGAAGAGTGGTGGTCTGATCCAGTACGTGTCAGGGGTCTGCAAAAGTGTTCCTGTCTTGGTACCATATTATGCCTCCACTACTTTTCGGGTACGGACCTCATAAGTGTGCTGAGGGAGTCCGTACCATGTACCATTCTTGTACTGCCGTTACTTGTCTGGCATGGACATCGTGTCCGTACTCTAACTCCTCCTGGTTTATAGAAGCATATCGTACTTGTACGGCCTCCTCGAGTCACAAGTTTTTATCCTCGCACGGTATCTTATTCCCATGGACTTTAAGTGTTGAAACCCTTATACATTATTCTAAGGTTCTTGGAAAATATGGACCTTGCGGGATGGCTTCATGAAAATGAGCTGAGAGGTGTCTCGTGATGCCTTCATTGGGACACCCCCAGCAATCCTTGTGATAGGTGGTCATGTGAGGCGAGGCCCCTAGGCGCACGAGATGGCACCTGGGCTAGGCTCCTAGGCGTGCGAGATGGAACCTGGACGAGGCCCCTAGGCGTGGGAGACAGCACCAGGGTGAGGCTCCTAGGCGCGCGAGACAACACCTGGGCGAGGCCTCTAGGCGCGCGAGACGACACCTGGGTGAGGCCCCTAGGCGTGCGAGACGGCACCTGGGCGAGGCTTCTAGGTGCGCGAGATGACTCCTGGCGAGGCCCCTAGGCGTGCGAGACGACACCTGGGCGAGGCTCCTAGGCACGTGAGACGACACCTGGGTGAGGCCCCTAGGCGTGCGAGACGGCAGCTGGACGAGGCGAGGGCCATGGCTGCATGAGGCACGAGGCCATGGCTGTATGAGGCGCGAGGCCGTGGCTTCATGAGGCACGAGGCCGCAGGAGAACCTATGCAAGATGGCACCTAGGCGAGGCCTCTTGGAGCGAGGCCATGATGCACGGCCCTTGGCACAGGGTGCTTGGTGGTGTCGCAAGGCCATGCGCACGAGCCCCTGGTTGTGTCGCGAGGCCGTGCGCGCGGATCCCAGGTGGTGTCGTAAGGCCATGCGCGCGCGGGTCCCTGGTAGTGTCGCGAGGCCATGCACGCAGATCGCAGGTGGTGTCGTGAGGCCATGCGCGTGCGGGTCCCTGGTGGTGTCGCGAGACCATGCACGTGGATCGCAGGTGGTGTCACGAGGCGAGGCGCGCGAGCCCCCTGGTGGTGGGGGGAGGCCATGCGCACGGATCCCAGGTGGTGTCGTGAGGCCATGCGCGCGATCCCCTGGTGGTGTCGCGAGGCCATGCGCGCCAATCCCAGGTGGTGTCGTGAGGCCATGCGCGCTTGGGTCCCTGGTGGTGTCGCGAGACTATGCACGCGGATCCCAGGTGCTGTCGCGATGCATATGACTCGAGTGCACTCGACATATATGGCTCTGGTGCCCTTTGCACGTAGGTAGGCGTATGCCTCGGGTGCCTTTGACAACCCTTGTGCGTGTGAGGTCACCTCGATCCATGAGCATGTCAACCTCGCACGGGTACGCCGGACCTCACTATGAGAGGGCCTTGTGCACCCATCCTCTTGCAATATTTATTTTGGCCCCTTAGCTTAGCAGGGCCAAACCTCAAGGCTCATAATGTGTTGTTTCCCTTGAGACAATCTCCTGTATCTGAAAGGCCTATAGGCTCAAGCCCGATCACATGACTAAGTGACCTTTATCCCTGTGTTCGAACCAGGGACTAGAGATTTTTTTTTCTTGGTGGATTTTTGGTATCTACACTTGCCCCCAGTCTATAGGGAGGCCTTTAGGCGTTCTTGTAGAGTCTTCTCTTCCTTTTTATTTTTCATTATTTTTTTTTTGCTATTTATCATGCCTGATGTCCTTTGGAGCCCACGCGAAAGGTGGTTCGATAGGTCTCTCTTTGGTGCACCTTGATTGTGTCTATAAGGATATGTTGACCCCTTGGGTTCTAGTTATCCTTTTATATACTTTTGCACGCGCTTATTATTTCTTGCGAGAAGCGTCCTTCTCGTCATTAGGCATAGTACTATTTTTGCAAGCGTCTTCTTTGAGACCCTTTTTGCAAGCATCTTCTTTAAGACCCTTTTTGTAAGTGTCTTCTTTGAGACCCTTTTTGGCAAGCGGCTTCTTTGAGACCCTTTTTGCAAGCATATACTTTGAGACCCTTTTTGCAAGCGTTTTCTTTGAGACCCTTTTTGCAATCGTCTTCTTTGAGACCCTTTTTGTAAGCATCTTCTTTGAGACTCTTTTTGGCAAGCGCCTTCTTTGAGACCATTTTTGCAAGCATCTACTTTGAGACCCTTTTATGATTTTTGAGGTGATCTCCCCTCGGGTCAGGACTTTTATGGCTAGATGGTCCTCATCCAATTTTAAACTTGGTTAGCGACCCCTCTAGTATGACGTCCCCTTCTATATCGAATCTTCAGACGTATTGGTAGCAATGCGACTGGAGGAAGGTTCGCTTTCTTCAACATGCGAGTTCTTATGGCCCTCTTCCACACGTAAGTACTTCTGTGCTCTTTCTAAGAAATCATCTAAATTCAAAACTTCTCTTTTGAGTATGCTACCCCATAACTTGCTTCCTGGAAGAACTCCGGCTATAATAGCCATCTTGAGCTCTGCTTTTGTTAAACTTCCCACCTTTGTTGCTTCCATATTGAACCTATGGATATATTTCATCAGACTTTCATTTTCACCTTGCTTTATGTTAGCGAGGCTGGTGATGGGCATAACGTAATCACAGACCGCGTGGTGCTATTGAAGAAATTCGCCAGAGAATTGCTGCCATGATCTGATTGTCCCTGGCCTTAACCTTTTGAACCACTTTTACGTAACACCTTTAAGTTCAACAACAAATAAATGACATTTTTCTCTACCGTTGACCCCTCTTAACCTCATCAAGTTATTGAAGTAGTCTAAGTGATACTTTGGGTCCGTAGTACCCTCGTATGGAGTCATGCGAGGCTCTCTGAGGTTGGCAGGGATTTGCTCAGCCTGGATCTCCCTTGTGAAGGGCGAATCATGGTCAAATTCTTCATCATCTCTGTGCCCCCCGGGCGTGGTGATAATCTTGCCTTGAGGGTGCTGCATTTCGATGTTTAGTTCCCTCCTCTTTTTGCTTAAGGAGTCTTGCGGGTTGTGTTCCTCGTGGGAGCCACGAGGGGTGCGTTTCTTACTTCTGACCTCTTCCCAGGGAGCTTTTTTCTTAGGCTAGGGGCACCTCTTTTGAGGTGACTTCTGCTTCGTTATTACGACCATCATCTTACCCCCGCCTTTGCTCCTAGGGGCATTTTGTCAGTCTAGATCCCTCATGGTACTTTGTCTAAGGAGTTTTACTAGTGGAAAGTCGGGTTCTCCCATCATCTATAGGGATAGTGTTTTCCCCTTTTTCACGCTCCTTCTCTTTACGCTTAGGAAGGGGTATGCTTGACTTTCCTTGCAGTAGGTCATTTAAGACCTCCTGCATGCTCTCTATCATGGTTTCCAGCCTTAAGTCTTTTTATGTAACTCGTGAATCTCATCCTTGTAGAAGCGAGTTCTTGAGTTGGATCTTACCGATCGTACCCTAGGACCTTTGCCTGGCCCGTGCGTCGATGGACCTGGGTCTTTGTGGCCTGAGCATGGTGCCACCGGGGGCTGGTGAAGTGGATGTACTGGCGGCTCTGGATGACCTCCGTCGGGCCGGATAGCCAGGGATGATGCTTCCTTCTCCTCCCTTGGGGGAAGAGGTTCCTCCGGCCTACCTCCATGCTTAGGCAGAGGGGGTTCTTTCTTGGAAGCCCTCTGCTCTACTCCATCCCGGCGAACCTCATTATCTTGTAGTCGCCGTAGGCGTTTTGAACGCCTTACCATCTTTCTTTGGTTGAAGTGATGAAAGAACATTGGCTTGATGCTTGTTCTTTCCATAGACGGCGCCAAACTGTTGATGGTGAAATTTCGTCAACGAAATTAAATCGGAAAACTCAAAGGTAAGTATGGAGATATTTAGATAAGAACTAAGAATGAACTTATGGGAGGATAAACCCATATCAACAATGAAGTGAACCTTTGTATATTGCTTTAATAGCTTGAGTGTACAGTGAATTTTCCAACACCTTATACTTAGGGGTTCAGGCCTATTTATAGTTGGGCTCTAATGGCCCTTCATACATGGTGGTCCCTCGAGACCAAATAGTACATGAGTGCACTGTCAGGGTAATAGCACAAGTGGTAGTGGTGTTGGAAGAGTGGTGGTCTGATCCAGTACGTGTCAGGGGTCTGCAAAAGTGCTCCTGTCTTGGTACCATATTATGCCTCCACTACTTTTCGAGTACAGACCTCATAAGCGTGCTGAGGGAGTCCGTTCCATGTACCATTCTTGTACTGCCATTACTTGTCTGGCATGGACATCGTGTCCATACTCTAACTCCTCTTAGTTTGCAGGCGCATATCATACTTGTACGGCCTCCTCGAGCCACAAGTTTTTATCCTCGCAAGGTATCTTATTCCCATGGACTTCAAGTGTTGAAACCCTTATAGATTATTCTAAGGTGTTTGCAAATTATGGACCTTGCGGGATGGCTTCATGAAAATGAGCCGAGAGGTGTCTCGTGATGCCGTCGTCGGGACACCCCCAGAAATCCTTGTGATGGGTGTCCATGCGAGGTGAGGCCCCTAGCACGCGAGACAACACCTGGGCGGGGCTCCAAGGTGCGCAAGATGGCACCTGGGTGAGGCCCCTAGGCGCATGTGACAGAACCTGGGCGAGGCCCCTAGGCGCACGAAATGGCACCTGGGCGCGGCCCCTAGGCGTGCGAGACGGTACCTAGGCGAGGCTCCTAGGCACGCGAGACGACACCTGGGCGAGGCCCCTAGGCATGCGAGACGGCACCTGGGCGAGGCTCCTAGGCGCGCGAGACGACACCTAGGTGAGGCCCCTAGGCGCACGAGATAGCACTTGGACGAGGCGAGGGTCATGGCTATGTGAGGCATGAGGCCGTGGCTTCGTGAGGCATGAGGCCGTGGCTACGTGAGGCTCGAGGCTGTGGCTGCATGAGGTAGGAGGTCGTGGCTGTGTGAGGCACGAGGCTGCAGGAGCACCTGCGCGAGATGGCACCTAGGCGAGGCCTCTTGGAGCGAGGCCATGATGCACGACCCTTGGCGTGGTGTGCTTGGTGGTGTTGCGAGGTGAGGTGCGTGAGCCCCTGGTGGTGTCACGAGGCCATGCGCGTAGATCCCAGGTCGTGTCGCGAGGCCATGGATGCATAGGTCCCTAGTGGTGTCGTGAGGCCATGCATGCGTATCCCAGGTGGTGTCGCGAGGCCATGCGCGCAGATCCCAGGTGGTGTCGCAAGGCTATGCGTGCACGGGTCCTTGGTGGTGTCGCAAGGCCATGCGCGAGAATCCCAGGTGGTGTCGCGAGGCATATGGCTCGGGTGCCCTCGACATAAATGGCTCTGGTGCTCTTTGCACGTAGGTAGGCGTATGCCTCAGATGCCTTTGACTACCCTTACGCGTGTGAGTGCACCTCGACCCATGAGCATGTCAACCTCGCGCGGGTACGCTGGACCTCATTATGTGAGGGCCTTGTGCATCCATCCTCTTGCAATATTTATTTTGGCCCCTTAGCTTAGCAGGGTCAAACCTCAAGGATCATAATGTGTTGTTTCCCTTGAGAAAATCTTCCCTATCCGAAAGGCCTACAGGCTCGAGCCCGATAGCATGACTAAGTGACCTTTATCCCTGTGTTCCAACCAAGGACTAGAGATTTTTTTTTCTTGGTGGATTTTTGGTATCCACAAAGTCCAACCCCACTTCCTTTCCTAGTCTAGATCGCCTTAGCTCCAACTCTCCACTTGGGCTCGCCTGCCTCTAGGCCCGCCAGCCAACTGCAACTCCACGGGCCCACCAGCTCCATCCCAGCTCCCATGCGTACGACCCACAGGTCTTCTCCACAAAAGAGCCCATTTTGGGCTTCCTTCTCTGCATCCTGCAGCCCAGCAGCCAGGAGCCCTTTGGGTTGCTTTCACCCCTGCGCCAATAAGCTCAGTGCCCTCTTCTCAGCCAATCCGAGAGCTAGCTTCAATTTTGGAGCCCATTTCCCAACATTGCACATCAAGCTCAAGACAATTTTCAAATGTGCACCATATCCAAGCTCAACTTGTCACCTTGTCTCAATTGCACCAAATCCCCAACTCCGACATGCAAGTTACCAAGAAAAAAAGACAACAAGTACATCAAAATTTCCATTTTTATTCTTTTTAATTATTTCTTGTTTTATTACACTTTAATTCACCATTTCAAGGACACCTTCTCTTACACCACTTCTTCCAGCTCTTTTTTCTCTCCATCTTTTTATCTTTCTAGAGTAGATTTTATGTATTTTTAGAGGAATAATTTGGAGGCACCTCCTCCAATTTTTCTTATTTATATTGTAATTTTTATTTTGTTTTTGATAGCTATGAGTCTTTAATCCCCTTAAGATTATTAAGGTGGAGGATGACTAAATAGTATTTATTTTATGTTGATCTCCCAAAAATGAGCAATGAAAAGTTTATGATTTCTTTTCTTTTAAATATTTATTTCATCTATAATATCATGTATTTTAGATTGTTAGTATATATTTTACTTGGTTATTAATTTTTTTAAAATATAATATTCTTTGATTAAGTATGGTTCATTAAACTGTTCACATCAAATTCTTACAACATAAGTATTATATTTGACTAAAGATATAACATTATTTAATTTTTTGTTGTTTCACAATTAATGCTTCGAAGTTATACTATTGAAGTGAAGGAAAATCTATATTTTTTTAAAGAGAGCTTAAAGAAAATAGATTTTTTTGTAAAAGATGGTTTGATTTGTTTCAACTATCACTAATAATTGGGAAGTCAACATATTTATAAATATTATTAATTATATTTTGTGGATTCTAAAATCTTAATAAGGCATGGCCTCCTCAGTACGAGCTCGACGGTATATCCAGCTCGGGGTAATTTGAAGATATGGCGTATCCGTGGATCCCCGAAGACCCGAATACTGTATACGATTATTTATGGCCAGCCTGTGCTATTTAATAGGAGACTATTTATTTCATGATCAGATCATATCATAGTATAAATGGGAATATTTCATATTAAATGTAATAAATGTGTAAATTCGTGATTGACTCACACGGTTACCCAAACCTGTCCAAGGAATTTCTCTATAAATACTGAGAATATTGGACAGGAAAGGGGAGGATTATTCTATAAAACCGAAGCTCTGTCAAAATAGAGAGAGAAAAGCAGTAATAATATAGACTCGTGGAATAGGTGGATTTTAACCATTGAACCACGTAAACAGACCAGTGTTCTTCAGAGTTATTTTCTTACTTCGGTTTGTCATCAAGCACTAATTCAACCTTGTTATTTTCTTAATTCATTGTTGGCGAAAAACCACGTCAACATTTTGGTGCTTTCATTGAGAGGAAAATTGGTGCTTTCATCAAAATCCCAATCAAATCTCATCACGGTGGTCATTCGCTCAATGCACGACAATGAGATGGAATAGCCTGATGGGCAGGGGGCCCACCATACCGCTGTTTCAAATGAGCATGGCCCTGAAATTCAGCAACGACCAGGAAAGCAACAGGTGGGCCACGACGATACTGGGAGTTCGGCGTCATTGCTGCCGAATCTAAACCCAAACTACTTAACTACAGTAGAACTGGAAAACATGGAGTTAAGGAGCCATCTTGCTAAGGTAAACAGGCAAATCGATGAGGTTTTGGCTTGGTTATCCCCTCTTGCAACCAACGTTAATGTCGAAAAGAGGCAAAGTGGGTCTCATAATTCCCACAGGAATAACCGATCCAAACCAAGTCAGTCAGTAAGAACTGCCACCCCATGTTTTGTGCCCACAGCGCGAGATCGTCAAAATGCTCAGCCTAGTGGCCCTCCCAGGGGTCATCGGCAGGTTAGTCGATCAGTTAGAACCGCAACCCCAAGTTTAGTAGCATCGTCGCACGTGCCTAGGAATACCCATGGCAACCCATGAGGAGTAGCCGGAGCAGGCTCACAGAGATAAAAAAATTTGACCAACCTTCCTACATCACGATCAAATTGCTAGACACAAAGAACTAGAATTTGTGGAGCGGAGCGACCGCGGGCTAATTTAGTTCGCTCTGATGGGACAAGAATTGCCTCGCCAGTCAGGCATCGCCCATCACCCATAAGACATCCGACACTGCCTTGTTCTGCACGAGACATTCCTGCTTATTGGGACAAAGGAGAAATCCTCCTCCGTCTGCCCCTACTTATGTCCCACGGACACGTGTCAATAATCCAGATCCTCAGCCTCAGCTGCGAGCAATGAGCTTCGCTAATGGAAGTTATTGGACGAAAAGCCATCGAAGTGGCAGGTCCGAAGGCAATTTGAGAAATCACATGAGTTCGGCTCCGAGTCCTTCATTCGATCCATAGCCTGATCTACGAGATCACCTAAACTCACAGAGAATAAATTCATCACGAAATGAAGGAGTTAGTTATACTCGTCAAGGGGGAGGTCCTTCCGAAGTACGTGATAACGGGAATGTCCCACCAAACCAAGCCCGAACATGGAGGAACTACAATCTGCCGAACGCGTATGATGGGACAGGAGCTATTGAACATCCCCAAAATAACCAAGGAACCAAGGACCTAACCCTTGAAAGGTTAGCTCAGATGGAGGAGCTAATGAAAAGGCTCCTGTCAGAAAAAGAGAAAGATGAGTGCGATTCAAAGGATGAGCTCGAGCTTTTTGCCCCAATTATTGCGGCGATTGCATATCCACAGGGTTTTAGGATGCCACATTTGTCAAAATTTGACAGAGATGGAGATCCATCTGACCACTTGGGGATGTTCAACACCATGATGATGGCCCACAACATCGGGCCCGAGCTAAGATGCCTAATATTCCCCTCGACTCTGATTGAGCTAGCTAGGCAGTGGTTCAAACAATACAAGAGGCATTCAATCAGCTCATGGAAGAGTTTTTTTGCCGATTTTAAGAGAGCATTCAGGGCTTCTCAAGCAGCTCAGATTAAGGTTGACTCTCTGGCAAATGTAAAGCAGCAGCTCGGTGAATCGTTTAAAGCATACCTAAGTAGGTTTCCCAAAATTGTTGCGCGGGCTAAAGATGCCGACGAGAGTTCTAAGCTCATGGCGATGAGGATGGGGATCCTTGTTGGAGGTGACCTGTGGCAAGAGCTACAGAGGAAAGGAATTAGTACTATGGATGAGTTCTTGAACCGAGCTCAAATGTGGGTTAACCTAGAAGAGGTACGAGCTTTCGTCGTAGGAACCAGCCAAGTCCCAGTCCAGCCCGTTGAAGCGGTAACGGATGTAGAAGCTATGGCTCAAACTATTGCCCAGAATAACCAAGGGGGAAATAATAAGAGAAAGGGAAATGGTGAGGGCGACCAGAACGGAACAAAGAAAAACAAGTCCATGGAGAAATTTAAATTGCTATACACAACATATACCGATCTCACAGATACTAGAGAATGCATCTTCTTGACAAATTCTGCTCGCCTTCCATGGAAGAAACCAGAACTGTTAAAGAATCAAAGGGCGAAGAGAGATCCTTCAAAATTTTGTCGATTCCACAATGATATCGGTCATAATACTGATGACTGCAGACACCTACAGGATGAGATCGAGACTATCATCAGGGAAGGACCTTTGGCTCAATATGCCTGGAATCGAGCAGCTCCCAGTCAACCCGCTGGACAAAACACTCCGTCAGCTCCGGAAGCTCCAGTGAATGAAGTTGGAGCTCATGTGAATCAGGACAATCCTCCTCTGATAACAGGAGGAGATATAGCCACCATTTCGGGAAGACCTCATCTGGCAGGCACGAGTAGAGGTTCCCAGAAGAGATATATCGACAAGATGAAATCCCATAATGGAGTAGAGTTCGCCCCGAAACAACGGTTATTAAAATAACAGCGATTGGAAAAACAACCAATCATTTTTATGGAGGAAGATACCAGCCATGTCCAGTTCCCACATAACGATCCTCTGGTCATAACAGTTCAGCTTGCCAACCAGAGAGTTAGGAGGACACTAGTAGATAATGGAAGTTCTATGAATCTACTATTCAGGACCACCCTAGAAAAAAACAGGATTTTCTATAACCGAGCTGAAGGCAACTTCCATGATTCTATATGGGTTTTCTAGTGAAGTGTCGACAGCTATCGGAATGATCGAATTAATGGTAACATTGGGTGAAAGTCCACGGACTGTCTCCAAGCTTCTTGAGTTTGTGGTCATCGATTGTCCAGCCACATACAATGCGATTTTGGGACGACCTGTGTTGATGGCGTTTGAGGCCATAACCTCTATCTGCCACCTAGCAATTAAATTCCCCTCATCTGCGGGAATATGCACTATCAGAGGCAATCAGCTCACTGCCAGGGAATGCTATAGTATTTCCATGAAGGGAAAAACACAAACCGTACAGCAAGCAATGGCCATAAGTGACAGAGGTAAGGAGTCCCAGGAAGTGGAAGTTACCTCCAGGACGGAAGAACCTCAAGAAAAAAAGGATAGAGACGTTGCCTCAAGTGATGATATCGACCCACGAATGGGCGAGGATAGGTCAGAGCTTTAAGCTATTGAGGATCTCGAGGAGACAAATATAGATCCCAAAAGACCCTTCAAGAGTCGTTAAGATTGGGAAAAATCTTGGCGATGATAGGAAAAAGGAGCTAGTTGAATTTTTACAAGGGAATCTAGATTTGTTCGCCTGGTCTAATGAAGACATGGTGGGAATAAGCCCGAGTGTGATCATGCACACCCTAAACTTGGATAAAAGCGTGCCTGCGAAATCCCAAAAATAGAGACATTTGGGAACAGTCCGAGTTGAGGCATTGGATGAAGAAGTAGCTCGGTTATTAAAGTGCGGGTTCATTCGTGAGGCAAAATATCCAATCTGGATTGCGAATCTTGGTCTGGTCCCGAAGCCAAATGAAAAATGGCAGAATTGCATCAATTTCTCTGACCTGAATAAAGCTTGTCCTAAGGATTGCTTCCCATTGTCGAGAATTGATCAGTTGGTAGACGCCACCGCGGGACACGAGCTCATGTCCTTTATGGATGTGTACTTTGGATATAACCAGATCGCGATGAATCCTGCAGACCAGGAGCATACTAGTTTTATGACTCCAACAAATGTGTATTGTTATAAAGTTATGCCCTTCGGGTTGAAGAATGTCGGGGCTACTTACCAACAGTTAGTCAACATAATGTTTGTTGGTCAAATCGGGAAAAATATGGAAGTGTATGTCAACTATATGCTAGTCAAATCCAAGACTGTTGATAACCATGTTTCAGATCTAAATGAATGTTTTGAAATCTTGAAATATAATTTGAGGGTGAATCCCTAGAAATGTACTTTTGGAGTAGCGTCGGGAAAGTTTTTGGGATTCATAGTCAATACAAGGGGGATAGAGGTGAACCCAGATAAAATCAGGTCATTATTGGATATGCCTTCGCCCAGCTCATGTAAAGAAGTTCAGATCCTGACTGGAAAGGTAGCAGGGATAAACCGATTTATTTCAAAGTCCACTGACAAGTGTTTTCCATTCTACAACTTACTCAGAGGAAACAATAAATTTGAATGGACTGAGGAGTGCGAGTAGGCATTCCTCGACCTAAAGACGCATTTGGTCGAGCCCCCAGTATTGTCTAAGCCTGTATCTGGAGAGCCCGTGTTCCTTTATTTGGCCATGACAAAGAATGCAGCCAGCACCGTGTTAGTTCGGTAAGAAGACTGTGCTCAAAAATTGGTGTACTATATAAGCAAAAGACTTCTCGGGGCTGAATCACGGTACCTGCTGATAGAAAAGATAACATTCTGTCTGATATTAGCTTCTAGGAAGCTTAGACCATACTTCCAGTCCCATTCAATCAACGTCACGACCAACCTCTAAGGCAGGTATTGCAAAAACCTGAAACGTCGGGACGTCTTCTAAAATGGGCGGTTGAACTCAGCTAGTTTGAGATACTGTACGTACCACAGACCTCGATCAAAAGCCAGGCCCTGACTGATTTTGTGGCTGAATGTACCAGATTTCAAGAAGTGTTTTTGAAGGAACCGGTGTAGGAGTTGTGGAGAATATTCATGGATGGCTCATCTAACAAGAATGGGTTCGGAGCTGGAATTATACTAATCTCTCCAGATGGGCATCGATTCCACACAACTTTGAGATTCGAGTTTGAAGCATCCAACAACGAAGTCGAATATGAAGCTTTGTTAGCCAGACTTAGAGTGGCAAAGGAATTAAAAGCAAGGGTCATCCAGTGTTAAAGTGATTCCCAGTTCGTGGTCAATCAGTTGTTGGGAGAATATCAAGCCCGTGGTACCAAGATGACGACTTATCTAGCTAAGGTGAAGGGAGAGCTATCAGATTTTGAATACAGTACTATTGAACAGATACCTCGCGAGTAGAAGTCTAATGCTAACGCTTTGGCAAGACTTACCACCACCAAGGAAGTTGAGACTTTGAATGTAGTACCAGTGGAATTCTTGGAAAGTCCCAGCATGGCAGAAAAAATGGTAGAGGTCGAGATGATTGACACTAGGCCGACCTGGACGACCCCCATAGTTAAATATCTTACAACAGGAAGGTTACCTGAGGAAAGAATGTTATATTATTTTATAATATAATGTAATATTATATTATACTATAATATAATGTTTTAGATTAAATAAATGTGACAAAGAGTGTCACATATTGTAACATATAATAGAGAGTTACAATATTTAGATATATGAGAAATGTCCAAATATGTAACATATTTGGTGTTACAAATTTGTAACTTCCAAATATTACCCTTTATTGTGTAAATTTGGTGTTACACAATATTGAGATGAATTTCATAAAAGCCATATATGAAATGGCTGTTAGAGATATGATTTAAACCCCAATAATGTGTTTTGGGGTTTACAAAATCATTTGGGAGGGTTTGGAACCGTTTGGAAAAACAGCACATTTTCAAGTGCTGAAATTGGGCTGTGGTTGGCGGCCACGGCCTAGGGGACAGAGAGCAATGGCCGCGGCCACAGGTGCCTTTCAGGCCAAATGTTCAATTTTTTCCAAATGTGTTGAATGGTTCCAAAAACCCAAATAACTCCCAAATCTCATTTTTAATTCCATAATAATCTAATTAATCATTGGTAACAGCCATAGGGGTTGGTGGAATTTGAAATTCAAAGGGTGTCGCTAAACTCTATAAATAGGAGCCTATAGCTCACTTGAAAGACACAACATTTCTATCCATTAGAGCACTTGGCTAGAAACACCTTGAGGCTTGATAACTCCAGAAAGCATTTCCAATATCTAAGAGAGATCTCTTAGTGCTTGAGTTTGGGGGAAATAATCTTTGGACAAAGGTTTTAAACCTTGTTAAAGTTGGTGATCCCCAACACTCTTCACTTAGTTTTGTAAGTGAGAGTTTACTTTTGTTTTTGTTCTTACTTTTTACACTATTGCTTTTCTTCTTATTCTCTTGTTCTATTTGCTTGTAACCTTTGTTTAGAGTTGTAATCTTCTTTTCTTTTGTTTCAAACACCTTTACTTTACTTGTAATCTTTTGGTTAAAGTTGTATTATTCATTATTCTCTTCTTCTTCTTCTTCTTCTCCTAGTTTATTTGTATTTTTCAGTTATAGAGTTGTAACTATTTGTAATCAAACATTATTTATTTGTAATATATTGCATAGAGTTGTATACCATTTCCATTGAGGCAAAAAAACTATTTTTCCTAACATTCAAAAGCTTATCCCATTGTTTTTTTTTCAATGGAAGGTGAGACTATCAATATCATGAACCAAGACCTAGTGAGGTTGCATAGATTTGATGGATCCAATTGAATTAGGCAGTAAGACAAGGTAAGTGTAAATGTATTCACTATTTTATATAATAGTGATAAAATTTGATTTCATGTATTAGCATGTTTTTGAAATTTTGATACATGAATAATTGTGTAAATGTTAACATGTTAACTATGAGATACATTGTAACATAGTTGACACATCTACTTGTGAAAGATAATGTGTAATCCTTAGAAGTGAACTTT
Source organism: Humulus lupulus (assembly GCF_963169125.1). Lineage (NCBI taxonomy): Eukaryota > Viridiplantae > Streptophyta > Magnoliopsida > Rosales > Cannabaceae > Humulus > Humulus lupulus. The sequence goes on from NC_084798.1 coordinate 39,785,154, forward strand.
TGGCAAGCTCTACATAATCTAGGGAATGTTTATCTTATGTATGCTATACGTGAGATAGTAGTACATACATTTGACATGAAAATTATGTTTTGAGATTTTATAAAGCATGATAATTAAGTAGTTTTTGACATGCCTATATATTGCCTTTATGAATCAATAGTATATATCAATACGTGGATATGTGAATTATTGTATGATATTTGTGATATAATTACAATATAATTATGAGATTCAAAATGCATGCTAATATGATGGATATATGTTGACAAATTATGTTAAATTTATTTGAGACATAATTATGTTAATATATAAAAGTATTTTGATATATACATGAGAATTATCATGATTATTATGGTGTGCCATATAATATGATTATTAAGGTGATAATAATATAAATATGTTTTATCCTCTATTATTGCAATGTGATGAGTTGCCATTTATTTGGTAAATAAAGAGAATTATTTGAGAAATTAAAATTTCTCATTTAAATTGTTGATCATCTCAACTTATGAGATAAGAAAAGATGAACCTAAGGGGGTCACATCTTTTGATATGTGTCTTTCTATTGCAAGAAAATGGATTAAAGGGGGTCCAAAATTATGGGATGACATATTGACCTATAGGCTTGGAGTCTAAAAGTGTGGTCAAAAGAGAAAACATTTGAGATTTATTTAGTGATAACAATTCTCAAATATTCAATGTCTCAATGAGGTGATATTACAAAATTGGAGAAGCAATTGTGAATCTTTATACCAATAGTGAATAAGGTTGAAGAGAATTTTATTCATTCTTGTTAAAGATGGTGATATGTTTCAAATTAATCTCAATGAGGAGATAATTTTAAACAAAAGCATTAGAAATCAAAGTGTTTGAATAAATCATTGAGGGTTTATTTTCTTTGATTTAAGTGTTTAAAATTGACATCCTCGAATTGATTTTGATGAGAAAATCAATGGATGTCAAAATGATGTTTTCAAAAGAATCTCAAAGAGACTCTTAAAAATGCACAAAAGTTGTTTAAGTGATTTTGAGATTATTTAGACAACTAAAAGTGAAATTAGTGATTATTTGCTTGAGAAATTTTCACATGGTATTTATATCTCCATATGAGTTATGGAAAGAAAGAAAACCCAACATAGGGTACTTCAAAGTGTGGGCGTGTCATGCATATTGCAAGAAAAACAAACCTAATAGAACAAAGTTAGGTTCAAGAGCCATCAAGTATGCTTTTGTTGGTTATGCCAACAATAGTAAAGCTTATAGGCTATTAGACTTAGAGTCTAATATTATGATTGAATCTAGAGAAGTTAAATTTTTTGAGAATATGTTATGTGACAGCAATTCTCAAGCTTCAACATCTCTAAAGGAGTATTTGTTATATGAGAACAATTCTCAAGCTTCTACATCCAAAGTTGATTCTCAAGAGGAGAATTCTCAAAAGAATGTAAAGCAGCCCTTTGAACTTAGAAGAAGTCAAAGACTTAAAAATCATAAAAGTCTAGTAGTGGATGAGATAGATTCTCAACGAATTTCATTCTGCATGGTAGAAGGAAATAGAGAGGAAGTCTGTTATACCCAAAAATTGGAGAATGCATCCTAAGAGGCTAAGGAGAATGCATTCTAGGAGAGCTAAGGGGAGTGGCCCTAGGAGACCCCAAGGAGGAGGTGGTCTTAGGAGACCCCAAGGAGGATGTGGTCCTAAGAGACCCCAAGGGTGTGTAGGAGGCAAGTCTCCCAAGGTTTCCTAAGTGTTGGCTTGAACGTGTCCAAGGTAAGTAGCTAAGGAGGAGGAGTCTCATGCAAGAGGGAGGAGACTTAGATTTTGATAAGGAGAGCCTATACAATGTTCGATCGGACATTTTTGGGAGATGCTAAAGGAGAAGGCCTTGATCTTGTCCAAGGTGAGATGTTATGGAGGAGGTTGCCTCAATGTTGTCCAAGGTGAGGTGCTAAGGAGGTTGCCTCAATGTTGTCCAAGGTGAGGCACCAAAGAGGTTGCCTCAATATTGTCCATGGTGAGGTGCCAAGGAGGTTGCCTCGGACCACCTTGGTCCGAGGAGAAGCCAAGGAGATTGGTTCAAGGAGGAACATGGCATGCTAGAGGAGAGTGCCATGATAGAGGAGAGAAGTGCATGTCCTACCACCATGCACGTTCAACCCACCAAAAACATGTCCTACCACCATGCATATCCTACCACCATGCATGTTCAACTAGCACTTGCATGGGTAGTGAGTAGGAGGTGGACCAACTAGCTAGAGGGGACTAAGTCAGACACAACTCCAACAACGTACGTGGGAATCTCTCATTCTTCCCACAAATTGGGGGTTTGTTACATTTCGAATTTTGAATGTTTAAATGTAATAAATATAATAAAATATCCCTATCATAAGGGGATATCAGTTGAGGATCCCAGGCCTATAAATAGAGAGTTTATGGGATGAGAGAGGCTGCTTCTGCTTCTTCTTTCTAGAGAGATAAAATTGGGTCTGTCTATTCTAGAGAGAGAAAGTGCTGAAATAAGAGAGAATTCTTGTATTTTTCACAATCTGTACTGAAGAAACTCAGTTGGCTCAGTCCATCTGATGTTGAGTATAGGTTTATAAATCACAACTCTAATTGGATTAGGCTATTACCGACAATCAGGGCTGAACCACTATAAAAATCTCCTGTGTTATTTACTTTTCTTGTTTATACTGTCTGTTGTCATTTTTATTTCTCTTGAAGGCTTGTCGTTATTGACGTTCTCACGTCGTTGGCTAAAAACGCAGTCAACAAAGTCATTAGGAAAATTCTTATTGTACTTCTCGTTGAGGATGATCCTAAGACTTATAGAGAAGCTATGCAATCGAGAGATAGTGCATTTTGGAAATAAGTCATCAATGATGAGATGGATTCCATTCTTTGCAACGACACTTGGGAATTGGTAGACGTCCCACCGGGGTCTAAGACAATTGGGTGTAAGTGGGTATTTAGGAGAAAATGCCACAATGATGGCACTATTCAAACCTTTAAAGCTAGATTAGTAGCTAAAGGGTTTAGGCAAAAAGAGGGTATCGATTATTTCGATACCTATGTGCCTGTTGCAAGAACAACTTCTATAAGAATTTTGTTCGCTTTAGCTTCTATACACAACTTGTATGTTCATCAAATGGATGTCAAAACGGCATTCCTTAATGGTGACCTCAATGAGGAGGTCTATATGGAACAACCCGAAGGGTTTGTCCTGCCAAAATATGAACATAAAGTATGTAGACTTGTAAAATCCTTATATGGATTGAAACAAGCTCCTAAGCAATGGCATGAGAAATTTGATCAAGCCATCATGTCTAATGGGTTTAGACAAAACAATGGAGACAAGTGTTTGTATTCCAAAACTTGTAAGGGATATAAGATCATTGTTTGCTTATATGTGGATGACATGCTTATTCTAAGTGATAGCATGAAAGGGATAGAAGAAACGAAGAGGTTTCTATCATCAACCTCCAAGATGAAAGATCTTGGAAAAGTTAAAACCATACTTGGTATCAAAGTAAAGAAACATAGCGGGGGTTTTGTCTTGGTTCAAGCCCACTATGTTGAGAAAGTATTGAACAAATTTAACCATCTCAAGGGCAAAGATGCCAAAACTCCATTTGATCATAGTGTAAAACTAGAAAAAAATGAAGGAAGAGCGGTGGCTCAGTTGGAGTACGCTAGTGCTAAAGTGAGTCTAATGTACGCTGCTCAATGTACTAGACCTGACATAGCATTTCTGGTAAGTAATCCAAGTGTGGATCACTAGAAGGCAATTGGAAGAGTCCTAGGTTATCTCAAGAAAACCAAAGGACTAAGCCTTCACTACTCCAAATTTCCTTCAATCTCATAAAAATATACAGATGCAAGCTGGATATCCAATATTGGGGATAACTTGTCCACAACTGGTTGGGTATTTACACTTGGTGGGGGTGCAAGGTGCAATTTCTTGGGGTTCCAAGAAACAAACCTGTACATATCATTCCACTATGGAAGCAGAATTTATAGCTTTAGCTGCTACCGGCAAATAGGCCGAATGGTTAAGGGATCTGTTAATAGAGATACCCCTAATCAAAGAGAATGTATCCATTATATTGATACATTGTGATAGCCAAGCGACATTGGCTAGAGCATACATCGGAGTGTATAATGGGAAGTCTAGACATATTAGTCTAAGACATGGATATGAAGAGAGTAGATTCAAAGAGGAGTCATCTCAGTATCGTCTGTGAGAACAAGTGAAAATCTGGCAGATCCTTTCACTAAGCCACTAATGAGGGATTTAGTAACTACATTAACTCGAGGGATGGGACTTAAACTCCCTAAAGAGATTCACGATTGATGGTAACCTATCTTAACACTAGTTATTCAACTAGTGTTAGGTTCAATAGGTAACAACAAGTTAATCAAGTGAATATTAGTTGTACTCAAAACAAGTCCCATATGAGATATTGAGTACTTGTGAGTTACCAAGTAGAGGGTTAAAACTGAAAGGTTTTTTAATATAATTCAGTCTTGTGAAGACAAGTATTTTTGGTAACAAAATAATGCAAGAATTCTACCTATATGGACCTAGGGGTGGTGCCGCCTCTCATGAGAATTGGGAGTATTATCAAGAACGTCCATGAATGGAAAGTGCACATGGCCATTAACGGTGCAAAGCGAGACACAGAGGTCTCAAGTGAACATCGCAAAGATGTGTGTTATCACCATTTTTGTTATCATGAAAAGATGGTTAAATGCCTAGTGCAACCAAATTTTTGACAAATTTTGTGATAATTATGCTATAGTAAAGTTCAAGTTGAAAAACACTTTACTTTATGCAGTAATGCAATGACTCCTATAAGAGAGAGTTCTTATTTAATCAAGTGAGGGATTTGTTATATTTTAAAATATAATGATTGATTAAATACGTGTTACAATAGATAACTATTTAATCTAGTGGGGGAATGTTATATTATTTTATAATATAATATAATGTAATATTATATTATATTATATTATAATATAATGTTTTAGATTAAATAAATGTGACAAAGAGCGTCACATACTGTAACATATAATAGAGAGTTACAATATTTAGATATATGAGAAATATCCAAATATGTAACATATTTGGTGTTACAAATTTGTAACTTCCAAATATTAACCTTTATTGTGTACATTTGGTGTTACACAATATTGAGATGAATTTCATAAAAGTCATATATGAAATGGCTATTAGAGATATGATTTTAACCCCAATAATGTGTTTTGTGGATTACAAAATCATTTGGGAGGGTTTGGAACTGTTTAGAAAAACAACACATTTTCAAGTGTTGAAACTGATGGTGGCCGCGGCCTGGGGGACAGAGAACAGTGGCCGCGGCCACTGATGTCCCTGGCCGCGGCCACAGGTGCATTTCAGGCCAAATTTTCAATTTTTTCCAAATATGTTGAACGGTTCCAGAAACCCAAATAACTCCCAAATCTCATTTTTAAATAAATAATAATCTAGTTAATCATTGGTAACAGCCATGGGGGTTGGTAGAAAAGGAAATTCAAAGGGTGTCTCTAAACTCTATAAATAGGAGCCTATAGCTCACTTGAAAGACACAATATTTCTATCCATTAGAGAACTTGGCTAGAAACACCTTAAGGCTAGATAATTCCAGAAAGCATTTCCTATATCTGAGAGAGATCCCTTAGTGCTTGAGTTAGGGGAAATAAGCTTTTGGACTAAGGTTTTAAACCTTGTTCAAGTTGGTGATCTCCAACACTCTTCACATAGGTTGTGCAAGTGAGAGTTTACTTTTGTTTTTGTAATGTCAGGAAAAATAGTTTTTGCCTCAATGGAAATGGTAAGAAAATTACAATTCTATGCAAAATATTACAATAGATAATGATTGATTAAAAAAAGTGTTACAACTCTATAACGGAAAATACAAATGAAAGAAGAAGGAAATGTAAGATGATAGAAATAGAAAGTACAACTCAATTACAAAAGATACAAATAAACTAGAAGTGTTTGAACTAAGGAAATAAAAGGATTACAACTCTTAAACAAAAGTACAAGAAAATAGAACAAGAAGAAAAGCAATAGAAGAAAATAAGAACAAGAACAAAACAATAAACTCTCACTCACACAACCAAAGTGAAGAGTGTTGGGTATCATCAACTTGAACAAGGTATGTAACCTTTGTCCAAAAGATTATTTTCCCCTAACTCAAGCACTAAGGGATCTCTCACAGATTTTAGGAAATGCTTTCTGGAATTATCAAGCCTCAAGGTGTTTCTAGCCAAGTGATCTAATGGATAGAAATATTGTGTCTTTCAAGTGAGGTATAGGCTCCTATTTATAGAGTTTAGAGAAACCCTTTGAATTTCAAATTATACCAACACCCATGGCTATTACCACTGATTAATTGGATTATTATGGAATTAAAAATGAGATTTGGGAGTTATTTGAGTTTTTGGAACCGTTCAACACATTTGGAAAAAACTGAAAATTTGGCCTGAAATGCACCTGTGGCCGCAGCTAGGGACAACAGTCGCCGCATCCACTGCTCTCTGTCCCCCAGGCCACGACCACCATTATTCAGTAGCCGTAGCCACAACGTAGTTTCAGCACTTGAAAATGTGCTATTTTTCCAAACGGTTCCAAACCCTCCCAAATTATTTTTTAACCCCCAAAACACATTATAGGGGTTAAAATCATATCTCTAACAACCATTTCATATATTGCTTTTATGAAATTCATCTCAATATTGTGTAACACCAAATTTACACAATAAAGGGAAATATTTGGAAGTTACAAGTTTGTAACACCAAATATGTTACATATTTGGATATTTCTCATATATCTAAATATTGTAATTCTCTATTATATGTTACAAAATGTGCACTCTTTGTCACATTTATTTAATCTAAAATATTATATTATATTATAATATAATCTAATATTACATTATATTATATTATAAAATAATATAACATTCCCCCACTAGATTGAATAGTTATCTATTGTAACATTTATTTAATCAATCATTATATTTTAAAATATAACAAATCCCTCACTTGATTAAATAAGAACTCTCTCTTATAGGAGTCGTTGCATTAGTGCATAAAATAAAGTGTTTTTCAACTTGAACTTTACTATAGTGTAATTATCACAAAATTTGTCGAAAATTTGGTTGCACTAGGCATTGAACCATCTTCTTATGATAACACACACACCTTTGCGATGTTCACTTGAAACCTCTATGCCTTGCTTTGCACCATTTATGGCCATGTGCACTTTCCATCCATGGACGTTCTTGAGAATACTCTCAATTCTCATGAGAGGCAACACCACCCCTAGGTCCATATAGGTAGAATTATTACATTATTTTGTTACCAAAAATACTTGTCTTCACAAGACTAAATTCTATTAAAAAAACCATTCGGTTTTAACCCTCAACTTGGTAACTCACAAGTACTCAATATCTCAGATGGGACTTGTTTTGAGTACAACTAATATTCACTTGATTGACTTGTTGTTACATATTGAACCTAACACTAGTTGAATAACTAGTGTTAAGATAGGTTACCATCAATTGTGAATCTCTTTAGGGAGTTTAAATCCTATCCCTCGAGATGATGTAGCCACTAAATCCCTCGTTAGTGGCTTAGTGAAAGGATCTGCCAGATTTTCACTTGTTCTCACATACAATATTGAGATGACTCCTCTTTGAATCAACTCTCTTACATATCCATGTCTTAGACTAATATGTCTAGACTTCCCATTATACACTCGGCTTTATGCTCTAGCCAATGTCGTTTGGCTATCACAATGTATTGATATAGTGGATACATTCTCTTTGATTAGGGGTATCTCTATTAAAAGATCCCTTAACCATTCAGCCTCTTTGCCGGTAGCAGCTAGAGCTATAAACTCTACTTCCATAGTGGAATGAGATATACAGGTTTGTTTCTTGGAACCCCAAGAAATTGCACCCCCACCAAGTGTAAATACCCAACCAGTTGATGACAAGCTGTCCCCAAGATTGGATATCCAGCTTGCATCTATATATCCTTATGAGATTGAAGGAAATTTGGAGTAGTGAAGGCTTAGTCCTTTGGTTTTCTTGAGATAACATAGGACTCTTCCAATCTCCTTCTAGTGATCCACACTTCGATTACTTGTAAACCTACTAAGTTTACTTACTGCAAATGCTATGTCAGGTCTAGTACATTAAGCATCGTACATTAGACTCCCTATAGCACTATCATACTCCAACTGAGCCACCACTCTTCCTTCGTTCTTTTCTAGTTTTACACTATGATCAAATGGAGTATTGGCATCTTTAACATGGTTAAATTTGTTCAATACTTTCTCAACATAGTGGGCTTGACCCAACGCAAAACCCTTGCTATGTTTCTTTACTTTGATACCAAGTATGGTTTCAACTTTTCCAAGATCTTTCATCTTGAAGGTTGATGATAGAAACCTCTTCGTTTCTTCTATCCCTTTCATGCTATCATTTAGAATAAGCATGTCATCCACATATAAGCAACAATGATCACATATCCCTTACAAGTTTAGGAATATAAACACTTGTCTCAATTGTTATGTCTAAACCCATTAGACATGATGGCTTGATCAAATTTTTCATTCCATTGCTTAAGAGCTTATTTCAATCCATATAAGGATTTTAGAAGTCTACATACTTTATGTTCATATTTTTGTAGGACAAACCCTTCGGGTTGTTCCATATAGACCTCCTCATTGAGGTCACCATTAAGGAATGTCGTTTTGACATCCATTTGATGAACATACAAGTTGTGTATAGAAGCTAAAGCGAACAAAATTCTTATAGAAGTTGTTCTTGCAATAGGCACATAGGTATCGAAATAATCGATACCCTCTTTTTTCCTAAACCATTTAGCTACTAATCTAGCTTTAAAGGTTTGAATAGTGCCATCAGTGTGGTATTTTCTCCTAAATACCCACTTACACCCAATTGGCTTAGACCCCGGTGGGAGGTTACCAATTCCCAAGTGTTGTTGGAAAGAATGGAATCCATCTCATCATTGATGGCTTCTTTCCAAAATGCACTATCTCTCAATTGTATAGCTTCTCTATAACTCTTAGGATCATCCTCAACGAGAAGTAAAATAAGAATTTTCCTAATGACTTCCTCTCTATTTCCTTCTACCATGTAGAATGAAATTCGTTGAGAATCTATCTCATCCACTACTAGACTTTTATGAATTTTAGGTCTTTGACTTCTTCTAAGTTCAAAGGGTTGCTTTACATTCTTTTGAGAATTCTCCTCTTGAGAATCAACTTTGGATGTAGAAGTTTGAGAATTGTTCTCATATAACAAATTCTCCTTTAGAGATGTTGAAGCTTGAGAATTGTTGTCACATACCATGTTCTCAAAGAATTCAACTTCTCTAGATTCAATCATAATGTTAGATTCTAAGTCTAATAGCCTATAAGCTTTACTATTATTGGCATAACAAAAAAAAGCACACTTTATGGCTCTTGAACCTAACTTTGTTTTATTAGGTTCGTTTTTCTTGCAATATACAAGACACCCTCACACTTTGAAGTACCCTATGTTGGGTTTTCTTCCTTTCCATAACTCATATGTAGAAATCTCATTTTTCTTCATCGGTATTCGATTAAGAATGTGACAAGCGGTTAATAACACTTCACCCCATAAGTTGAGATTCAACTTAGAAAACACCAACATAGAATTTATCATCTCTAGATAAGTCCTATTTTTCCTTTCGGCAACACCATTATGTTGGGGTGTATAAGGTGTGGTGCACTCATGAATTATACCATTTTCTTCACAAAATATATTGAATTCATTAGAGAAGTACTCTCCTCCTCTATCACTTCTTAACACCTTAATCTTTTTATTTAGTTGATTTTCAACTTCTAATTTATACAATTTAAAAGCATCAAAAGTTTCATCTTTATGCTTTAAAAGAAATACATAGGTATATCTACTAAAATCATATATAAAAGTAAGAAAATACCTTTTACCACCTCTAGTTAAAGCACCATTTAATTTACAAAGATCACTATGGATTAAATCTAGTAAATTAGATGATCTTTCTACACTAGGAAATGGTTTCTTAATCATTTTTGCCTTAACACATGTTTCACATTTACCATAGTTTTTAATATTGCATGCAATCATACAACTTTTTAATACTCTTTTTGTTGGGGTTTTATGCCCTAATTAAAACCCAAATTCTTTGTAATCTCATTTTATTATCAATAAAAGAATAGAAATCATTTTTTGACTTGGTCAATCACTTTGCTCACATGTTTTATTTTCATGATTATTTGTTTAATATAAACTTCTATTAAATCCCGAGCATATAGCTGATCTTATTTATAGTGACGTAATCACAGTGGAATATAAATATGATTATATGTTCAAAATAAGTTAGTCCTAAGATTAGTCAGTGCACTGGATTTACACTGACTTGCCAATCTACGATATGATCTACTTACACATTATAGTGTTATGTTCTTTCCAGAACATTAGCAAAGTAGATAAGATCGGATGTATTTGTTACATCGGACAGGACCGATATTGACAGTTGATAAGATAAGTACACATACTGTTATTATCTATTCTAGTCATATCATATAGTTGACCATAGGTCAATTCAATCTCAATTCTGAGTGGTTAGTATTCTAACTGGTTGTATTATTTGAGTTCTTTGACTTTTTCGTTACCAGCTTACCCTACGGACTAGCCCATACTTACATCTTGGGAGCTCGGTAGTACAATTGAGTGGGAGTGTCAATCATAGATATGAACATCTATAGCTTCTGATGAAGAAGTGAAATGATGGTTTCCTTTTAGTTTGGTTCAAGGTGTTAAATGATAGAGATCTCATTTCAGTAATTAAATTAGTTTACTGAAATATCATTTACAAGGAACTAAGTGTTTTAAGGATAAAATACAATGAGGGGTAAAACGGTATTTTAGTCCTGTCTCATTGTAGACCGTCTATAGAGGATTGAGTGACAATTATGGTTGTAACAATGGATAATTAATAGCGTATCTATATTTGTTATAGAGCGTTCTATGAATTCAAGAGAGCAATTCCAAGTCTATAGTGGAGTCACGAGGAATTAATAAGTTAGTAAATTTATTTGTTAGATTTATGATAACTTATTGGAGCTTGATTTCATAGGCCCATGGTCCCCATTGTACCTTGGATAAAATCATCTAGATAATCTCAATTAATTGATTTAATTATCAATTAGAATTATCAAAGTTGACCAGGTCAATTTTGGATAGTTTCACAGAGTTGTGTAATTTTGAGAAGAAAAGAGAAATTATGGCAGATTTATTAATTAAGATAAATTGGTATCTAAATTAATAAATAAATTTAAATCAAGGTTCAAATTATCAATAATTAATCTGATAAAGGATTTAAATAATTATTTAATTAATTAAATCAATAGAAAATAATACAGGCCTTGATTTTAAGTCCAATGGGCTTATAATCAAATGGGAAATTTCACGGGCCTATAGCCCATGATAATTTTGACCTAGGGCTTAAAAATGGCTATTATTTTATTGATTTTTATATTAAATTAAATGGCCTAATTGAGTCTATAAAAGGAGTGCTTAGGGAGAAGTCAAAACAAGAAGTTTGATAAGTCACAAGTCAGATTTTCTGATAGTTTTAGATTCTCTCTAAACACAAGTCCTTTTCTAAGCCTCTTTATTATTTTCTCTTCTTCTCTCTATATCTATGTCATGTATTGAGAATTTCCCACACTAGTCTAGGTGGTTCTAAGGATACATTGGAAGATCGTGAAGAAAGTAGAAGATCGGTTCAGTTTCTTGATAATACTCTGCGACAGAGAGGATACAAGAGTTAGAGAAACTGAAGGAATGACTCTTTAATTTCGCTGCGTATACTGTAAGTATTCTATTTTTGTTTCTCTTTGAATTCAATTTTAGAAACATGTTTTAGGCTATCTCATATTAATTTGTTTAATATTAGATATACATGAAAATAAATAAAGATCCTGTATAAGCTAATCCAACACTTTTCATGGTTGAAAAACCTATATGCGATAGTCTAAGATGCCACAAAAATAAAGAATCATACTCAACAATATAGGCGGAATTAGCATTTTTATTGATAACATTGAAAGTTACATCATTGGTGCACAATTTAACCATACCCTCACAAGAGTACTCCTTTCCCAAAAATACATTTGATTTGGTAAGTATAAGTTTACCGAACTAAAAAATGGCTTTAATGCCGGGTTTGCTAAGAAAATCACCACTTACCAAGTTTCTACTCATTTCGGGAACATTAAGTACATTCACTAATGTAACTTTCTTGCCAGAGGTGAAAAAGAATTCAATGGTACCTTTGCCAAGTACCTTGGATTTTGCTTCATTGCCCATTTGAATCTCATGGTTGCCCTTTGACTCTTCAAAGGTCTTGAACAATGATTTGTCATAGGTGACATGGACGGTGGCACATGTATCATACAGCCACCCTTTCACCTTGCCTTGGACCGCATTCACCTCATTAAGGGTAGCAACTATGTTTTCCTTTTGAGTTGCATTCACCTTAGGTCGTTGTTGGTCTTTTCTATGCCTACACTCTCTATCATAGTGACCATTTTTCCCACACACAAAGCAATGACCTTTCTCGCCCTTAAACTTGTTTAGGTTGGTTTTTAGAACCAAAGGTTTCTCATTACCCTTTTTCCCTTTGTTTTTGGGATGTTTTGGTTATGACACCGCATTTGCTTTGGAAGTCTCTCCATTAGACCCCTCCACAAGTTTATCTCTCCATATCGATTCCTCCGCGATTCGAATATGTTTTTGAATTTCCTGCAAAGAATAATCCTCATTTTTGTGAAGGATTCTTTTCATATAGCTCTTCCAAGTTGGTGGTAATTTAGCCACTATAGCACCAACTTGAAAGGCTTCGGGAAGCTCAATCTTTGGAAGAGTCCTAGGTTATTGTAACGACCCAACTATTCTAAAATTGGACCATTAGAAACTACTATACTAATCTTAAAAAATGTACATATGAAAACACCATAACTTTATTTAAAACTGTAAAGTAAAGGTTTTAATACATAAAAATCTCACTTAGGATATGGGATCCCATTGTTTTGAAAATAAAAAAAAACATAACTTAAATAAATTGGTTACAAAATTAAGTGCGGAAAAATAATACATAGAAATCATAACTAAAAGACTAAAAAAAAACTTCATCCTCGAATCGAACGCGCAATCCACTGATTCCATCCTGCCTCAATACACATTCCCAAGCTGCCAAGAACCTTCCCGCCGCCATAACTCTTTTCCTGCACATATAAAACATAAAGGAATGAGCCTAATGCCCAGTAAGGAAAATCTACTACAAGCATGAAACATATACATACTCATAAACTATAAACTATAAACTATAAACTATAAACTATAAACTAAAATCATATAACTATATAAATACAACATCTATTATAATGGCCATCATACTTCTTGGGACTTGCTAGCTAAGCAATCATATGCCCATAAATTTATGGGGCTAGTTATCTAAACAAGTCATATAAATTTATGGGGCTGTTATCTAAACAATCATATGCCCAAGGAAACTACTATTGGGACTTGTTATCTAAACAAGTTATTTATTTGTTCTCTAAACAAATTATGTGATTGTTATCTAAACAATCCAACAACTAAAAACATATCATACTTACAACATAAACATATATCAACAACATAAAAGCATAAAAATCTACCCTATTTTCCTTACCAAAAACCGAGATGTGAGAATAAGATTGAGACTTTGGAACACTCCTAAAAACCATAATAGAAAGGTGAGTATACTAAGGAAAAGAGATGAAAAGAATGAACTACACCATCGAAAAGATACTTACCAACAAGAACCTCATGTTCAAGAACTTAGATGCCTAACCAAGAATAGAAAAGACTGAGTTAGGATTTGAGTAGAGAAGAACTATAAGAATCAATACAGAAAGGAACTAGAATTAGGAATACTTTGAATGCTTCTATGACCGAACTATACCTCGAAACAGAAATACACTATAACCTTACTTCCCAAGTGTTTATTAAGCTTATAACCCCAACCCAAGTGTTTATCACTCTATAGTCTCACTAGCACCTAGAAGGCTCTGATCAATGCTTGAAGAATGAATGAAAAGGCTTGGTGCTAGCTCCTATTTATAGAGTTCTAGGAATAAAAATCTTCTTTTTGGCTTTGAATAAAAATAATGAATTTAATTGAAAATATTTGAATATTCTTCAGCCAAAGGCTTAGGACTTGGTCAAATTGTTCAGAGAGAGAGATGTTTGAGGAGTCAAAACTTGATTTCTAAAACAAAAATAATAAAAACAAATAGAATCTTAACTTCTAACTCCCTAAATCTCGTAACTCTAAACTAACATGCAGTAAAATCAACATATATAGAGTTCTAAGACTTCGATTTAGAATCTATTTATACCGTTAGAAAGATAATTCAATTATCTACAACTTTCTAGAAATACTATTTTTCAAAATTCATAACATAACTAGGTCAAAAATAGGTTGGAAGTAACAGTACCCTAAAGTTACGAAAATTTTATTTACAACCTAATCCATAAATAAATAAAATTGTAACAAATGTCATGCTCCTAACAGATTCTGGTGAAGACCAAGTCTTATATTTCCCTTATTTTATCATTAAAATAATAATTCCTTAATAATCATGCATATGACAAATGTCATAATCCTATTGGCTCTATCTAAACCTTAGGAATAACCATGCTCATGACAAGTGTCATATTCTTATTGGCTCTATCTAAACCTTAGGTTATAATAATTGTCATATTAATAACCAGCAATATTAATTAAACCTTATGTTATAATTAATATTCTTAAACTATATGTTATACTTATAAAATCTACAAGTGTTACTACGAGTGTCCAACTAAGTCTCGGCTTGAACCAAAATCCACAGTCATAAACATACTACAACTACTACTAGCTATTCCTACTACTACTACAATCTAACTAGCTAAGTGAAGTTCTTGGACTCTACAGTTATCTCAAGAAAACCAAAGGACTAAGCCTTCACTACTCTAAATTTCCTTCAATCTCAGAAGGATATACAGATGATAGCTGGATATCCAATCTTGGGGACAACTTGTCCACAACTGGTTAGGTATTTACACTTGGTGGGGGTGAAATTTCTTGGGGTTCCAAGAAACAAACCTGTACATCTCATTCCACTATGGAAGCAGCATTTATAGCTCTAGCTGCTACCGTCAAAGAGGCCGAATGGTTAAGGGATCTGTTAATAGAGATACCCCTAATCAAAGAGAATGTATCCACTATATCGATACATTGTGATAGCCGAGCGACATTGGTTAGAGCATATAGCGGAGAGTATAATGGGAAGACTAGACATATTAATCTAAGACATGGATATGTAAGAGAGTTGATTGAAAGAGGAGTCATCTCAATATCCTATGTGGGAACAAGTGAAAATTTGGCGGATCCTTTCACTAAGCCACTAAGGAGGGATTTAGTGGATACATCATCTCGAGGGATGGGACTTAAACTCCCTAACAAGATTCACGATTAATAGTAACCTATCTTAACACTAGTTATTCAACTAGTGTTAGGTTCAATAGGTAACAACAAGTCAATCAAGTGAATATTAGTTGTACTCAAAACAAGTCCCATATGAGATATTGAGTACTTGTGAGTTATCAAGTTGAGGGTTAAAACCGAAAGGTTTTTTAATAGAATTCAATCTTGTGAAGACAAGTATTTTTGGTAATAAAATACTGTAAGAATTCTACCTATATGGACCTAGTGGTGGTGCTGCCTCTCATGAGAATTGGGAGTATTCTCAAGAACGTCCATGAATGGAAAGTGCACATGGCCATTAATGGTGCAAAGCGAGACATAGATGTCTCAAGTGAACATCGCAAAGGTGTGTTTGTTATCACCGATTTGTTATCATGAAAAGATGGTTCAATGCCTAGTGCAACCAAATTTTCGACAAATTTTTGTGATAATTACACTATAGTAAAGTTCAAGTTGAAAAAACAACTTTACTTTATGCACTAATGCAATGACTCCTATAAGAGAGAATTCTTGTTTTAATCAAGTGGGGGATTTGTTATATTTTAAAATATAATGATTGATTAAATAAGTGTTACAATAGATAACTATTTAATCTAGCGAGAGAATGTTATATTATTTTATAATATAATATAATATAATGTAATATTATATTTTATTATATTATAATGTTTTAGATTAAATAAATGTGACAAAGAGTGTCACATATTGTAACATAGAATAGAGAGTTACAATATTTAGATATATAAGAAATATCCAAATATTTAACATATTTGGTGTTACATATTTGTAACTTCCAAATATTACCCTTTATTGTGTAAATTTGGTGTTACACAATATTGAGATGAATTTCATAAAAGCCATATATGAAATGGCTGTTAGAGATATGATTTTAACCCCAATAATGTGTTTTAGGGATTACAAAATCATTTGGGAGGGTTTGGAAAAACAACACATTTTCAAGTGTTGAAACTGATGGTGGCCGCGGCCACAGGTGCATTTCAGGCCAAATTTTCAGTTTTTGTCCAAATGTGTTGAACAGTTCCAAAATCCCAAATAACTCCCAAATCTCATTTTTAATTCCATAATAATCCAATTAATCATTGGTAAAAGCCATGGGGTTGGTGGAATTTGAAATTCAAAGGATGTCTCTAAACTCTATAAATGGGAGCCTATAGCACACTTGAAAGACACAATATTTCTATCAATTAGATCACTTGGCTAGAAACACCTTGAGGCTTGATAATTCCAAAAAGCATTTCCTATAATCTGTGAGAGATCCCTTAGTGCTTGAGTTAGGGGGAAATAAGCTTTTGGACAAAGGTTTCAAACCTTGTTCAAGTTGGTGATCCCCAACACTCTTCACTTTGGTTGTGTGAGTGAGAGTTTATTGTTTTGTTCTTGTTCTTATGTTCTTCTATTTCTTTTCTTCTTTTTCTTCTTGTTCTATTTACTTGTACTTTTGTTTAAGAGTTGTAATCCTTTTATTTCCTTTTTTCAAACACTTCTACTTTATTTGTATCTTTTGTAATTGAGTTGTACTTTCTATTTCTATCATCTTACATCTCCTTCTCCTTTTATTTGTATTTTTAGTTATAGAGTTGTAACACTCTTTTTAATCAATCATTATCTATTGTAATATTTTGCATAGAGTTGTAATTTTCTTACAATTTCCATTGAGGCAAAAACTATTTTTCCTAACAAAGAAAAGACGCGAGAAAAATACTCTATCAAGCTCCGAGGTATGTGATTGTGGATGGAACATTGTACCGGTGTGGGCATTCACTGCCTCTTCTACAGTATGTTCTTCCTGAGGAGACTAAAACCATTCTGCAAGAGGTGCATGAAGTCTTTTGTGGAGATCATGCTGGGCGCAAAACCTAGCTTTAAAAATATTAAGGCAATGTTATTTTTGGCCCATTTTAACAAAAGATTCCATCTCCCATGTTCTGAAATGCGAAAAATGCCAGCGCTTCGCCACAGTCGCATGAGATGCTCCAATCAAACTAATGATGATCTCATCCCCGTGGCCATTTACAGTATGGGGCATTGACTTAATAGGTCCTTACCTATGGGAAAAGGAGGAGTTCCCTACGCGGTGGTGTCAATTGATTATTTCATGAAGTGGGTAGAGGCTGAGCCTTTGGCAACCTTCATTTCAAATAGAGTGTTGGACTTTGTGGTTAAAAACATTGTATGCCAATTTGGGCTTCCTAAAAAGACCGTGTTAGATAATGGAACCCAGTTTGACAGTGATCTCTTCACCGATTTCTGTGAAAAACACAGAGTTATTAAAAGTTTTTCTTTGGTTGCATATCCACAGGCCAATGGACAGGTCGAGGTTGTGAATAAGACCCTAAAGGTGAGTCGTAAGAAAAGGTTAGATGAAGCCAAAGGAGTATGGCTTGAGCAGCTCCCGCAAGTACTTTGGGCATACCGAACTTCCCCCAGGACTTCCACGGGACATACTCCTTTCTCCTTGACCTTCGAAAGTGAGGTCGTCCTTCTCGTCGAAGCAAAGGTAACCAAGCATAGACTAAGGACATTCAGCCAGGAGCAGAATGATGAGTTACTTAATGCGTCTCTCGACCTGATCGATGAAAAGCGAGAGGATTCACAGTTACAACCTGCACACTATCAATAGAAAATCACTCGTTATTTTAATTCTAAGGTCAAAAGACGTAGTTTTGGGTTGGGCGACCTAGTTCTCCGAAGGGTCTTTTTGGCAAACAAGGAACCTAAGGACGACGCTTTAGGCCTGAACTGGGAAGGACCTTATCAGATCGTGGAAGTTTTGCGTGAGGGAACTTTCAAATTAGCTCGACTTAGTGGAGAAACAGTCCCACGGACCTGGAACGCCATGCACTTGAAGAAGTATTACCAGTAGTATTACCAACCACTTATGTAAGGCTTAGTTATAAAAGCCATTTAATTAAATAACGGGGGATTATTATATAATTTTTTCTTGTTAGCGTGTTTTTAAATAAGTTTTCTTTGTAAGGTTATTTATCAATTAGCTTGTGTATTGATGTTTGTAAAAGCAACCAAGAAAGTCTTTACATTCTGGTTACATGGGGGGGCATATAACCTGAGGTGAATCTACTTAAAATCTTGGATACAACCAAGTACAAAACTATCCTGGATACAACCAGGTCAGAAACTTAGAAGCTTGGAAAATTGATTATCCGACGACTTTTTAAGAGCTCGGGGTGTCAATAAACCTAGCACGAACTAAGTTCAAGTCATTTAAAATCCTTGATACAACCAGATACAAAACTTAGAAGTTAGCAAAATTGAATATTTGATGGCTTTTTTTTAGAAGCTCGAGATGTCAATAAACCTAACACAAACTAAGTTTAAAATATTTCAAATCTTGGATACAACCGGGTCCAAGGTTTGACACTTAAGAGGTATGATATAAATCAACACATTAAATTTGTATATAACCAAACTCAAAATATCTATCCCGATGTAAAAATCGATTTCTAAAATCTCGAATGTGCAAGTATAAGAAAGCATAAACATGAGAGATAATCAAGGAAAAGACATATAGATTAAAAGTTAGATATATGAATTGAAATTTAAGTTGTCTCGAATAGAAGAAAACCTCGAACTAAGCCCAAGGGCAATTATTTACAAAAAAAAAAAAAGGCAGGAAAGAGTAAAACAACAAAGGCTTAATTAAGCCCCTCCAGGATGTTCTGAGGACGTGACCTCCTCGACCTCCTGCTCGCCCGCTGTAGAGGCATCCCTTGTCTTCGACGGCTCTTGCAAGATCCAGGCCTTAAATTTTTCAAGGTATGGATCCCGCAGCTCGGGGGCCATGAAAGAAAAGTTACCATCCTGGTTAAAAGCCCAGCAATGATACAACATGTCTTCCATGGCAGATAGTGAGGTCGCTTTCTCTTTTTTAACCGCAGCCTCGGCTTCTAGCTGCTTTGCTTTGGCCTCAGCAACCTCGACCTGAAGAGTAGCCAAGGCTATCTTTACGGCCTGCTCGCTTTCTTGAGATGATGCAAGGGCGAACTTGGCATCGTACTAACCTTTTTGAGCAACTGCAAAGGCAGCTTGGGCGGCCTGCTCACCTTCTTGAGAAACAGTAAAGGCGGTCTTGGAAATTTGGAGCTCAGCTTGGAGTTCATCGTTTCTAGTCCTACCTCGGGCTATACTGCGGTGTTGAGCCAGGGCTGACTGCAAAATAAAGAAACAAGTTAAATGTATACTTTGGCAAGATGAAAAGAAAAAAAATTCCCTAAAGAATGATATCTTACTATGAGGGTCATCCCTAAGGCTGACTCTAGGATGTTCTCTGGGCTCCGCTCTTCTATTGTCCTTAGATCCCTCGGGTTGGCTTTATAAGCGTGCCCCACCATGTGGCTCACTGTCTCTTAGAGGATTCCCCGAAAGGCATCAAGGATCTTCTCCAGGTCCTGTGGATCAACTGGGATGCGCACAATTCCAGCTGAGATAGGAGGAGCTGGGGGATCAGCTTGTATTACCTGATTCCAAGCAGGCGCGAACTGAGGAGGAGGAGGTGGAGGAGAAATCCTCTTCTCTATCACAGTAGACGCTGGAGCGGTTGAGCTCGCGCCTTTCCCCTTAGCAGGGGATTTGGAGGTGTTTCCTACCGCATGGGGGGTTTTCTTTGTAAAATGGGGCTTCTTTACAAAAGGACCCGAGCTAGACTTTCCGCCCTGGAAAGCTGTATGGAGGTCAAGAGCCCCGGATCGTTCCATCTCTTCGCCTGAAAATAATAAGAAGGGAGTTAAATCACAAGTAAAGTCAGAAACTCACATAAAATAAATAAATGAAGGACCTACCCTCCGAGCTGGGGGAGGAGTCTATTATCACGACCTCCAGCCTTGGGATTACTAGAGGAGAAAGGGAATCTAAGTCTAGAATTTCTTGGATTATAAGAGTTTCGGGATCAGGTTCTTCCTCGGGGCTAGACTCGTCTACATATTGCCTAAATCTAGGGGCAAAGGCGCCCTGGAGCAAAGAGGGCCACGACCTATGATTGGTCCTATACTCCTAAAAAATGGTTGACCTAAAGGATGAGGTATTATCTACGACAATGGAAACCTCTAGGGTAACTCATATCATGGCGCAACACTAAGTGATCCACGCACTAGAGCAGGGTACTATTACAGTCTGGATTATTAGAGTGGCGGTGGACGAGATGATTTGGGTTAAATCTAACTAGCCTAAAGTCGACAACAACCCTATTTAATTCCCTATACGAGTATGGGTTACCTTAGTCGGAGGGGCCGGCTACTGCCCCCGATACAGCTCATTCTAAATCAAGTTCCTGAGCAGCCTCAGGAACCCGCCTCTTCTGCACAAGAGGTACTTCATCCTCCTCTCGCTCCTCGCCTTCAGCAGCTTCTAAGTCTTCTTCTCGGGAAGGCGGGAGCTCGTGGACTATCAGAAGGGTAGCTCGGGTCCTTCTTAAGGCCAGCGTTTGGCCTTTGCCGATCAAATTACACGCCAACATCATGGCATCATTCACGAGCTGGCGGTAGTCCTTCTCACTGGGTGGAAGCCCAGACAGCAATTTCATATTGACCCCTAAGGGTCACTGACTTCCCCGTCCTCACGAATATGGATGCACAAAATTAAACTCAATTAACATATGCACAAGGAGTATGTCTTTAAAAAGGAAAAATAGTGATTTTATGAGCTAAGAAAAGAAAAAAGACTTACAAGGACGGTTGAAGTATTGATGCTCATATTTTCAGAACCCAATTGACATGAAGAATTGATCCTTGTAGTCGTTGGGGTGACTTGGGAGCTCGATGACTGAAGCGGAGTTCAGGAATCTGGTGAGGTAGTAGAATCCTTCACCTCATTCCTTTTGCACTGGGCTAGCCATAAGGCAGAAGAAGAATAAAATATCTGCCGGAGTGGGGACCTCCCACTCGTGCTTCAAAAAGAGATATCTCAGCCTCGCCAAAAGTTTTTATGAATTTGGGGGGAGCTAAAAAGGTGCCAACTTCACATAATTCAAGAAGTCAGCATAGTATTGATCCAGGGGAAGGAAGTGTAACATCCCAAATTTCCTAATAGGGCTTAGTGCCTGGATTAGGGGGCCAGGAGGCAATAATTGAGTTATTATGTGAATTATATTATAATATAATCATGCTTGTATGTTAGAGATATTAAATATGTGTATGTGGGCCCGTTTCTTATAAGAAGGGTATTCCAGTAATTTGACCCATTCGGGGTATAAATGCAATTATGTGAATGTGCGATTGTGTGATTGAGACCACATTATTATGGGGATATATTTGAGTTACTTCACGAGAGGCGATCCCGATGAGCAAGTTAGCGGAAAAGTCACAACGGGGTTTAATACCCGGCTCGGGGTGAGCTTAGGGGTATTTTAGTGATTTGGTACATTACTGGGAATTAGTGGGTAATGGGAATTTATTGGTAATCATGTGAGAATATTGGAAGTAACGGGAATTATAGGATGTAAATTGTGGATAGCGGGATTTGAGGCAAGGGACAAAATTGCCCTTGTCAACACTTGATGAATAAGCTAGGGGTAAGGGGCAAACTAGTCATTTTCTCTCCAAGTATAGTGTAAGGTGAGCTGGGAATTTTTGAGAAGATTAAGGAAAATTAAAGGAAGGAAAAATATAGCAGCAGCTCTCCCTTTCTCTCTCCCTCGTTTTCTCTATGCACCATGGAAGCTTAAGGAATTTTTGGGGAAATTGTATATTAAAGCTTAAGAATCAAGGTGTTAGACTTCGGGATTAGTGCAAGGGCGTTTCTCATCTCTGAGGTAAGATTTTAACTCAGCTTCTCTTGATGTTTCTGTGGTTATTGACTAAAGTTTAAGTTTATGCATGCTTGATAGTTGGGAGGTTGGGTTTGGTAAGTTTGATGAGTTTTACTGTGTTAATTAGTTGAGTTTTATTAGTGAGAATGAGTGTATAAGTTGTGGGAATCGAATTGGAGGTGTGAGATGAATTTGGTTAAGTTTTAGTTGGGTTCGGCTAAAGAAAAATCTAGAAATTTCTGGGTTCATGGTGATGAGCCGCGACTCTTTTATGGTGAGTCGTGCCCTGCGAAGAAGATTTTGAGCCAGCAGGGCTCAGATGCAGGGGTGGGTCGCGGCGCCTCAAGGGCGCGGCGCGGCGCGCGTTGGTTTTCAGGGAGGCCGAGCCTCTGGAATTAGAGGCAGGCCGCAGCTCGAATTTTTGGGGCCGCGACCCTTAAGGGGAAAATTGTCTTAAATGAAGTTTTTAGATTGGGAACTTAACCATTTGGGCTCGGGATCGATTCTACTTCCTTGTTAAGTGGAATTCGATGTCCCGAAGGCTAAGAGTTGGTTTGGAAGTTGTTATTTAACTGTTATTGATGGGAACTTCCTTATCGCGGCTGTGACTAGGTTTACGCTAAAGGCTTGAATTAGAGATTGTACTCAAAGGGTTGTCGCTAATAACTCGAATACGGACCGAAGGTAAGAAACTGTACCTGTTATGTAAATGCATGACTAGAGCTTAGTCAAGGTGATGAACATGATTATAATTATGTTTGTGAATATCAGATTAGGTACATTGTAAGGTGCATAATTATGATTATGCTTATGACTGCTATGTGAATGTATTATAATCCATTTTGATTGTTGATAATTATGTTATATGAAACATGTGACTGTTTGTTATGATTGTGAAGCTTAGTTTATAAACTAGGGTATTATTGGGGTGTTAAGTAAGGATCAACTTATTAGTTGAGAATATGGGGAAATCTGGGAGACTCGCCTCATAAGTTTAGAGTCTCAAGGCTTCAACTTATAAGTTGGAGGCACGTGGTGGCTTGACTTATAAGTCAAGGGTATAAGGAACTTAGTTTATAAGCTAAGATTGGCATAATGCACGTGGAGTGCAGGCCACCATGGCTGGGCCACCCTAGGAGTGCAACATGCACTTGACTGGCTCAGATGCCAATAATTTGAAAGAAAGTGCAACATGCACTTGTGTGACTCTATGGTCTCCAGTTTGGTTTAATGAATGTGTCAGTTACTGTTTGATAATCATTTTATTCTGTAAGTTGTTGAATATGTTTTCTTGCTGAGTCTTCTGGCTCACAGGTTCTTTGTGGTGCAGGTAAAGGTAAAGGGAAGCTCAGTCAACCATGAGTTGGAGGGCATTAGTAGTGGTATGTACATATGCAGTCCGCTTGACCACCACGGCCGAGATACTTAGAGGAACTAGGGTTAAACCCAGCTTTTGCCGCTTAGGTCAGCTTATTGCGTAGTCTGAGTATTGTAATTAGTTTTAAACTGATGTTTTTGGGATCCCATGTAAAGAACTTGTTTTGACCTTAATGAAAATGTTTATGAGATGACCTAAAGTTTTTAATACCCAAACCTTAGTGGCTTAATCACATGTTTAGTCCAAATGAGTTGTTTAGCAAGTCCAGCAATGGTTTAAAACACACTTGGTGATGGACCCTAATTAGTAGGGTGTTACAGGAAGGCCCCTGCCTTTAGATGCTCGTCTCTCTAGACCGCGAAGTCGTCCTAGAGAGGCACGAAACTCTGTTCCCCTTCGAACGGATGTCCGGCAATGAGGACTCCAGACCCAACCTCTATATTATGGCTCAGCATAATTTTGTTGACCCTTACTTGGGTTGTAATATTGGAGGAAATTTTCTCTACCTCAAAGAACACGTTGGGGTCGACCACGATCTCCCCCTCCACCATTAGGCCGAAGTGAGGAAGGGGAGATTCGGAGGCGATCTATTTTCCCTTGTTTGTTTTCTAAGTAGACGAGCTAAATGCATTCTTCTGGGAGATGCTCTTCTTGGGAACGCTCTTCTTGGATTCCATTAGATCGCCTAATGAACAAGAATGATGAGTTACTTAGTAGGCGATCTAAGATTTTGTAAAGGTTAAGACACGGAGGTATGGGGGAGAATGTTATCTCTAATATACGAGCTGAGTTAGTCTCAGCCCATTGTGTGATCCCTCGTGCTACCTTATGCTGCGTGCCTCGGTTTCCCAGCAGACCCCTGATGTTTAGGGATCTGTGTGTCATAAAATCTGGCCACTACTATCCTTGGGGGGTGGTTTAGAGAAAAACCACCAAAGAAGCGTGTTCCCTAAGTAATCTGGTTTTGAGCCCTAAACTTTCATCTTCTATATCCCGAATGGGTATTTCCTCAAATTCGCCATAAGCTACCAAAATTTACCTGGAAATGACCCAATTCTATGAACATCATAGTTTTAAGAAATATTCTAAGACCTTCTCAGTAAACCTAAGTTGAAGCCTATGTTCCAAAAACATTGAGAAAACAACCTAATATTAACTATGGTGAAGCATGGGTGAGCCTGGTAAATAAAGAACAAAAATTAGTAAAGAAAAAGTTTCTTCGAAACAATAAGACTTACAGTGTGTTCGTCGATGGAAGAAGTAGATTTTTCACGAAAGAATTCCTAGAAGACTCCTGAGTAATTGAGCTACTGGATTTCGGAGAGATGTTGCAACAAAAGGTTTTTGGGTTTCTTTTCTTTGAGAAAGCAAAAGTGTTTGAAAATGCAGAAGAGAGAAGATGAAGAAAGATTTCGAATAAAAGGTGGTGAACTGTGGAAATTGTCTATCCTATTTATACGTAAAAAGCATAGATCAATTTGAGCCATCCGATTTGGTCAACACAAGACCCAATGGCTATGTTTCGAAAGACAAAACAACGACAAAAATTTGACAAGACAATTATTGCAGTCCTCAAAACTCGAACAGGCGCCAATTGTAGTGTTCCACGTGTCCACTACTCGAGTAGTGGGTAGGCATGGTTTATTGCTATAGAAGTCTAAAAGTCCCTACTGTGTAGGTCAAAAGGTGTTGTCATAAACCATGAGCAGGGACTTGGGAGGAAAATGTGTGTCCTAATTTCAGCACGGATCTTCCACTCAGATCATGTACAGCTGGCAAATAAATGCATGGAAGAAATAGCCAAGGATTCCATGTATTTTCTATATAGACAACATGATTTTCATGATAGTTGTACGAGATAGGGATGCATAAATTCATAAGCGCGAGATTGTAATATTTATAAGGAACGACCTCCTCAGCACAAGCTCGACAATATATCTAGCTCGGGGTAATTTGAAGATATGGCGTATCCGCGGATCCCCGAAGACCCGGATACTGTATACGATTGTTTATGGCCAGCCTGTGATATTTAATGTCCCAGATATTAGGAGACTATTTATTTCATGATCAGATCATATCCTAGTATAAATGGGAATATTTCATACTAAATGTAATAGATGTTTAAATCTGTGATTGACTCACACGGTTACCCAAACCTGTCTAAGGAATTTCTCTATAAATACTGAGAATATTGGACAGGAAAGGGGAGGATTATTCTGTAATACCGAAACTCTGTCAAAATAGAGAGAGAAAAGCAGTAATAATATAGACTCGTGGAATAGGTGGATTTTAACCACTGAACCACGTAAAAAGACCAGTGGTCTTGAGAGTTATTTTCTTACTTCGGTTTATCATGAAACACTAATTCCACCTTGTTATTTTCTTAATTCACTGTTGGCGAAAAATCGCGTCAACATAATTTTAGACAACTCCTTTTTGTTCGACCTTGCACTTACACAAAGCTATAATATACACACGATTCGTGCGCTTGCGAGTATAATATTTTAAAACGTACCCATTTTGGGTCCATCATAATGTCATAAGTCAAACCCATTATGTTGAGAAAGTGCTTGAAAAATTTAGTCATCTCAAAATAAAAAAATTAAAAAATTAAAATACACCATTTGATACAAACATGAAGCATGAAAATAATGAAGGAAGAGCAATGACTCAACTTGAATATGGAAGTGCAATTAGGAGTCTAATATACGTCGCTAATTGTATTAGAGCAGACATTGCATTTGAAGTTAGTAAACTTAGTAAGTTTATTAGCAACCCAATTATGAAGCATTGGAGGGTTATTGAAAGGATTCTAGGATATCTTAAGTGTTATTATTGGTTAAATACAAAAGGATAAGTATTAAAATACAAGCTAGGTATAAACACTTAGTAATTTTCACATAGTGATGATGTGAAATTTGAGCTTCAATCGTAGGCACTTTAAAATATGTTTTTGGGTCCAAAGTGATGCATGAAGGTATCTAATGTAGAGCATTTTGAGGACCTTTGGAAGTGTCCAAAAATAGAGGGTGGTGATGCATCGCCACCCAAGTCACGTAACATCACTTGCATGAAGGCGACATATCACCTAGCAGGCGATACATTGCCTGCATGAAGGTGACGTATCGTCTGGCAGGCAATGCGTCACCTATTGGAGTCCGTAAAAGTTACGTAAATTTCTCTAAATGATGTATTTCACAAGTGTAATCCTATTGGTTAGACCTATTGACGGTGCCTACTCTATATAAGGGTTAAAATAGAGTTTTGGAAAACTTGATTACTCTCTCCAATCTCTCTCTACCCTCTCTCTCTCTCTATCTAGCTCAAAGAATCTCAAGTTTTCTCCTAGAACTCACAAAGAAAGTGCTTTACTTTGTGAGTTTAAGGCTTGTTCAATCTCAATCTTATTTCCTCCTAGAAAGGGCTCAAGCATCCATGGTAGCTTGAAAATAGAGTATTAGGACAGCGTTAAGAAACGTGTATAAGCCTTTGTTTTGTGGTTTTGCATTGTTCTAAGGATTTGCTCAAAGTGGTGGTTCTACAAGGGTTTTGAAGGTTCATCAAGATTGAAGAAGATCATTCACCAACTTGGATTTGCATAATCTTTCTCAATCTTTATTTAGTCTTTATCAATCCATTTTTTGTGTAGATTCTAAATTTTGAGGTGGTGTTATCTCACTCTCCCCCAACATTAAGTATACCAAAGAACATAGCCTTTACTATTCAAATTTTCCTAGGATACTTGAAGAATGTTCTGATGCTAGTTGGACATCAAGAGTGGGAGACAATTTCTACACCACGGGTTGGGTGTTTGCACTTGGAGAAGGTGTCATTTCTTGGGGTTCCAAGAAACAAACTCATACATCACATGCAACCATGGAAGCTGAGTCTAACAACTACTAGCAAAGAGGTCGAATGGCTTAGAGATCTCATGATGGACATTCCTTTTACTGCGGATATAGTATCGATGATATCGATACATTGTGATAGTCAACCCACTCTTGCTAAAGTATATAATAGTATGTATAATGGGAAGTCTAGATACATAAGTCTAAGACATGAATATGTGAGACAATTGATTTAGGATAGAACGATATCTATCTCATATGTAAAGACTAGTGAGAACTTAGCAGATCAATTTACAAAATCTCCTCTGAGAACGTTAGTAAGTTCTACATCTAGAGGGATGAGACTAAAACTCCTAGAATAAGAGATTCACTAATGATGGCAACCCAACTCCAAGTTTGTGAACATTAAGGGAAAAATTTCAATGGGTAAGAACAAATCATTGATAACTGGATAGTTTTCAACACTAAACAAATTATGAGTTCCATCTAAGTTGGTTAGTTTTTGTTACCGAGTGAAGGTTAAACCTAGGGCTTTTAACTGATTTTATCATGGAAATACTTGGTTTAAGCTTTTAAGTAACCAATGATTTCGATAAGGCTTTGTGATACTTTTTAAAGGTGAAGTTCAAGTCAAAAGACACTTTATGCACTGTTATACCCAGTTTTCGAGCCATGTTAAATGTGACCTCGAAAGCTGGATTCGCAGCAAATGAACTCGTATAGTTTGAAGTATGTTCCAGGACTAAATATCGAGCCTGCAAGACATAGATGACCTCGAATATGGTGACCTCAAAGTGTTCATGATCTCGAAACGTAGCTCTGGAGACGCATCCATCCTCATGGATGACCTCGGATCAGGAATCCCGAGCCCGACGCACAGACGATCTCGAAAGCCATGTGACCTCGGGAGATGTCTCTAGCTCGAAAGCTGACAAGAAACCTGGGAAGCTAAGGCTTTTGAGATATATGATAAAAATATTGGATATCTATAAGTGTTGTCCATACGAGATGTAATCCTCATTTATTACTGTAAATCCCCTAGAATCGTGGGATATTATTTGGTCAGTTATACGTCCCCTGGTCTTCAGGGGACGTTTCCTTTTAAATCTGATTATAGGCATTTAAAGCCATTTATTTTATTTACACAAAAAGAGTAACTACCCAAAATATGTGGGATAGTATTCTGCAGCCTTCTCTATAAATAGAGAGGTTATGCACAATTGTAATGGACCGAAATTCTGAACCTTGAGAGAAAACTCTGAAGAATTCATGCTTAAGCATTTTCAGAGATAATCTTGAGTTTAATAACAGAGACTCGTGGACTAGGCAGATTTAACTGCTGAACCACGTAAAAATCGTGTGTTTGTATTGTCATATTTTATTGGCCATTATCAGATGTTGTTTATGTGCTCTCCTTTCACTGTTGACGAAAAACGGCGTCAACAGTTTGATGCTTTCATTGAGAGCTTAAGCGTTCATCCCTGAGAAAATCATGGCCACAAACAATCAGAACACACCTGAAGAAAATTACCGAAGACGTCCTGGAAAACAACCAATGGAGAACCCGGTTGTTGAGGAGAGAAGTGGGTCTTCTGATTCCCGGGGACCACCTCCTCCACCAAGAGATGAGGATATGTACTACAATCCTGAATGGTACGTTCCTATTGTGGAACTTGAAAACCGGCAGTTGAAACAGCTATTAGCAGAGGCCAACAAACGAATTGAGGAGTTGACAAGGATAGCCGCAGAGGCGCAGGTGGCTCAGCCCCCGCCTCCGCGCGAAAACCAAGTCCCTCCTCCAAGGGACGTGCATGTTCCTCCCCGGAGGCACCGCGAACGTCCACGAAAGGATGCTGCCACAAGGAGGCCGACTCAACCTCCGGCACCAGCGGAGCCATTCGCTCCACCTAGGCCCTAGAGGAGCACTCGGGCTCGGGCCCCGGCTAACCCGCCTGTGGAAGTGCCTATAGGAACTGAGAATAACCGAACCCCTACAGAGGCTCGGACTCAGGCACCTGGGAGCGCACCAAATGCGACTGACCCATCTCGGGTGAATTCCGGACCCTCTAGGCCGCGGCAAGGGTGGCAGCCACCATCGCCTATACTGTTTCCTTCGTTACCCATAAGATATCCTTCGCCCCCCCGCAGGAACGCTCAACCCGTTCGAGATCAGAATGAAGGGCGTGCGGGGGAAAGACAAGGAAACAGGGAGACTTTCCAGGAGCGGAGAGGCGCCCCGTCTGAGAAAAGTCAGACGTCTCGGTCTCGCACTGCGGAGACGAGGCGACGTGGGAAGAATCCATCACGAAATAACCAAGAAGTGAGTTTTACCAGTGAAGATTCCGGAGATACCAGGTCAGTCAGTAAGCATGACCGAGGTCGTAAGAATACCGGAAGCCACAAGAATCGTCCCGACCTGCGAAATCACCTGAACCAGAGTCGTGGTAAGGGAGATCAAACAAATCCGGACCTGAGGGTTCGCTTGAATAGGCGTAGAGATCCCTCGCGGAGACGCGAGCCTGGGATTGTGATCGATGAGAGTCAATTCCAAACAGTACCTCCTATTGACCCAGTCCAAGAAAGAATCGATCAGCTCGAAAGAGCCTTTAGGCTTTTAAAGAATGACCGAGGAAATGGTCGATATGAGGACTCTGACGAGGAGCTCGAGCCGTTTGCTTCCCATATTTCCAACACTCAATTTTCTCAAGGGTTTCGGATCCCTCACGTCCCAACGTTTGAAGCAAAAACCGACTCGTGTAGTCACCTGAGCACGTTCAACACTATCATGAGAGCCAGTAATGTGGGTTACGAGCTCAGGTGCATGTTGTTTCCTACATCATTGGCAGGACCTGCCAAAAGTTGGTTCGAAAAATATAAGAGACACTCAATAACCTCATGGGAGCAGTTGTCTAAAGACTTTAAGAAGCAATTCAGAGGGATGATGGGGGTCAGGCCAGAGGCATCCACCTTAACTAACGTCCGACAACAGCCGGGCGAAACACTAAAAAGTTACCTAACAAGATTTAATCTGGAAGTAGCCCGAGCTCGGGACGTGGATGACACTGGGCACCTAATGGCTATCTGAGCTGGTGTATTACCAGGAAGTGCCCTTTGGGACGACATGCAAGGGAAACCAGTAAGGTCAATAACCGAGTTTAACAGACGAGCGCAGAGGTTTGTCAATGAGGAATCGAGGTCGACGCTCAAAGCGACTTCCCAGTCCGAAACTACAATGATAAACATCAACTCTGCCTCAACCTCGGCGGACCCAGCAGTTCCAAAGCCTGCCACGGAGAACCCCTCCAAGAGGAAAAAGAACGAAGGAAGTAACCCCGAAGCTGAGGGAGGAAAGAAAAAGAAAGGGGAGAGATATTTCTCCGTGTATAAAGTATACACTGAACTCAATGAGTCTCGGGAGAACATATACCTGGCTAATGAAAACCAGTCCCCTTTAGGCGCCCGGACCCGATGAGGAATCAAAAATCCAAGAGGGACTCCAGTAAATATTGCCGGTTCCACAGAGACACCGGGCATACAACAGATGAATGTCGACAATTGAAGGACGAGATCGAAGGGTTGATCTCGAGAGGTTACTTCCGGAAATATGTCAAAAACCAGAGTACTGGTTAGACGGCCGTGAGCCAGAGAGTATCCATGCCCCCAATGACACAAAACAATAACTCCTGAGCTCGGTAAGAGGACAGGCCCCCGCTGATTGATGGAGAGGATGTAATAACCATCTCGGGAGGGCCTCACCTCGCAGGAGGGGGCAGGAATGCCCAAAAGAGGTATGTTAACGAGTTGAAGACAGGGGACGGGTCTCCTTATGATCCCGAGCTTAGGGCACCAAAAAGCCAGAGGATTGAAACACAACCAATAACCGTCACCGAGGAAGACGTCTCCCATGTTCAGTTCCCTCATCATGATCCGCTGGTCATTACTCTTCAGTTGGCCAATAAAAGGGTCCACCGAGTTCTCATAGATAATGGGAGCTCAGTCAACATCCTTTATAAAGCAACCCTCGAGAAGATGGGACTCTCCCTTCGCGACCTGAAAGCGTGTGCAACTACTTTGTACGGCTTTTCAGGAGAAGGAACTGCCTGTATGGGATCCATTGAGCTCCCCGTGACCTTAGGAGACTATCCAGTCTCGGTGACCAAGATAATGGAGTTCGTGGTAGTAGATTTACCATCTGCCTACAATGTGCTGCTCGGGAGACCCGCCCTGGTCGGGCTGGGGGCAGTTTCATCAGTAAGGCATCTGGACCTTAAGTTCCCGACCCCTAGCGGAGTTGGGACATTAAAAGGAGACCAATTGGCAGGGAGGGAATGCTATAGCATCTCTTTGAGAGGAAAGAAACAAACGAACGCTCAAGCACTCGTCATCGTACAAAACAAAGACGGAACGGTCTTAGAGATTGACGAAGAGATCGATCCGAGGATTAAGGAGAAAGTTGACCTCGAACCTTTAGAGGAGCTCGAAGAAATTTAGCTCGAGGAAACTGATCCCTCGAAAAAGGTGAAGGTCGGAAAACACCTCCAAGACGAGGCAAAATAGCAATTAATTTGTTTTTTGAAGAAAAACCAGGATGTCTTCGTGTGGTCACACTTAGACATGGTAGGGATAAGCCCAAATGTAGCAAGCCACGCTCTAAACATAGACAAAAGCTTTCCCCCAAAGCAACAAAAGCGAAGACAGCTGGACGAAGACAGAATGAAGGCACTAAAGGAGGAGGTTGACAGGTTGAAGGCAAACCGATTCATTAGGGATGCCTTTTACCCTGACTGGGTAGCCAATCCGGTGTTGGTCCCAAAGCCTAATGGGACATGGAGAACCTGTACTGACTACTCAGATCTCAACAAAGCTTGCCCAAAAAACTGTTTTCTGTTACCAAGGATTGACCAGCTCGTGGATGCCACGGCGGGGCACGGCCTGATGTCGTTCATGGATGCCTATTCTGGATATAAACAGATTCCCATGCATGCCCCCGACCAAGAACATACGAGCTTCATCACGGATAAAGGGCTATATTGCTATAATGTCATGCCATTCGGGCTCAAGAATGCTGGAGCCACATACCAGCGACTCGTAAACATGATGTTTTCAGAACAAATAGGGAACAACATGGAGGTTTATGTTGATGACATGCTTGTAAAGTCTCGACTCAACAAGAACCATGTTGATGATCTCGAAGAGTACTTCGGCGTGCTCAGGAAGTACAACATGAAGCTAAATCCTCAGAAGTGCACTTTCGGGGTATCTTCAGGAAAATTTCTGGGCTTTATTGTGAACTCTCGTGGAATCGAGGCTAACCCCGACAAGATCAAGGCCCTGATTGATATGCCTTCACCTCGAAGGCACAAAGATGTCCAAAGTCTGACTGGCAGGATGGCAGCCCTAAGCAGATTCATCTCGAAATCTACGGATCGTGGTCTTCCATTTTTCAACTTACTGAGAGGAGGTAAGAAGTTTGAATGGACAGAAGAATGCGAGCTGGCCTTTCAGGAGCTCAAAAAGCACCTTGCCGAACCACCCATCCTGTCAAAACCTGAAACGGGGGAAATACTGTACCTGTACCTTTCAACTACCGAACACGCGGTAAGGGTGCAAAGACCCGTTTATTACATCAGTAAAAGATTACTGGGGGCAGAGTCAAGATATCTGTTGATGGAGAAACTCGCGCTCAGTCTAATTCATTCATCCCGTAAACTCTGCCCCTACTTAAAGGCACATCCCATCCATGTGCTAACTGATCAACCGCTTAGACAAGTCCTGTCTAAGCCAGAGGCTTCAGGTCGACTTCTTAAATGGGCTGTTGAGCTCGGACAATTCGAGATCACCTACCACCCAAGAACAACCATTAAGGCACAGGCATTGGCGGACTTTATAGTGGAATGTACGGGTATAGCCGACGACGAGGTAATAACCACGACCCATGAGCTGTGGAAACTTTACGTCGACGGCTCATCAAATGAAAACGGAGCAGGGGCAGGGGTCATTTTGGTTACCCCCGCAGGAAGCAGATTTCATTCTGCCCTAAGATTTGGCTTTAAATCATCGAATAACGAGGCCGAATACGAGGCTTTACTCGCGGGACTTCGTATAGCAAAGGAGCTCAAAGCTAAAGCTATACATTGCTACAGTGACTCCCAGCTCGTGGTTAATCAAATCCTAGGAGAATACCAGGCTCGTGGCACTAGAATGGCAGCTTATCTAGAGAAGGCAAAATCTGCATTGGAATATTTCGAGTTTTATGCAATCGAACAGGTTCCCCGAGAACGGAACTCAAATGCAGATGCCTTAGCTCGACTCGCCACATCCGCCGAAAATGAAGAGCTGAATGTTGTACCCATAGAACACCTATCAGCGCCTAGCATTAATGAGCCAGAAGAGGAAGATGTGTGTATGATCGAAACAGAGCCGACCTGGATGACCCCGATAGTTGATTATCTCGAAAATGGAACTCTTCCAAAAGATCGGAATCAGGCTCGAAAGTTGATGTATCAACTTCCCCGTTACACAATTTTGGATGGAAGGCTATATCGAAGGGGGTATTCCATGCCGTTACTTAGATGCGTAACCCCTCCCGAAGCTAAGAAAATCATTGAAGAAATTCATGAAGGGTTCTACGGAGATCATACCGGGGGGCATAGCCTGTCCAAGAAGATCATATGCCAGGGATATTTCTGGCCAACAATTAAAACGGATTCTTTCGAGTATGTGAAGAAATGCGAGAGATTCGCCACGATACCCCAAGCCCCACCATCCGAGCTGACCATGTTGACATCCCCATGGCCTTTCGCGGTATGGGGCAATGACCTCATAGGCTCTCTCCCGACTGGCAAAGGCGGAGTGAAATATGCTGTAGTTGCCGTGGATTACTTCACAAAATGGACGGAGGGACCAACCAGCGAAGTCAGCGCCATTGCAGAAGCGACGACCTGCGAGGACGGCGCCGTTGTGGAAGCGCCGGCCTGGGAAGTCGCCGCAGAGATGGAGCTCGAAACTGGTGGAACAGGAGGAGGGGTTTTCTTGGATCTCTTGGGGCCCTTGCCTGGCCGGTCGGTCTTCAGCGACCCCGCTCTGGGACGCTTGCTCCTTTTGGCGCCAGCACCATCGATGATGTTGTCGAGGTCAGAGTCCATCTTGCCTGCACAAGTCACAACACAGAGTGAGTTAATAAAAGAGAAGCATACAAGTTTTTTCAGTATCACAAACATATAAAGTGATGATAGAAGAAACCTAACTGGAACTCTTCCCTGAGCTCGAGCTTGGGGACCATGAAATTCCCCCGTCTTCAGAGGAGGCGGGGGGAGTGCCTTCCCTATATGTGGGTGATAACCTCGAAAGGTCCCTATAATCGTTGGTCCCGTACTGAACAACTATCCCGTTCCACACCTCGTCCGTGGTATACATGGTGTCGTATTTCCCGAGCCCACTATCAAACCTATGGACACAGTCATCTACCCAACTCCATATGTAGAACTGGTATCTATCCTATGGGCATGAGACTAATCTATTGGGCTTATGTTTTAGTAAGGTGGGGGACCACATTCTCGAGGTAGGGAGGACTTTACCTTCATCTGAATCTGGGATCGAGGCTTCATCATTAGCCTCATTCCCCGACAGCGGACTCCTAAGGCGAACTGGAAGTGGCGGCCTCGTTTCTCTCCTCGGAGGAAGGGCGCCTGTGGGCAGGGGCACCTGCTCCCAGTGTTCATATTTTTTATTAGACCAGTCAAAGGTGGACTGGCCCTCCCCCAAAAGTCCGCACTTTCGGAGCCTATCCTCGTGTAAAAGATATAAGAGAGACCTCCTGCCATGGGGGAGTTGGAGCAGGGTCTCTCTATGCTCCTTCATTGTCTCGTCAGGAGTGGGACACTGAAAATTGGCTGAAAGACAAGACATATTTCTACTAAGTACGGATCTAAGAGCTAAAATCTCGAGCATAGAAATAAAGATAACGAGAATACTTACAAATCCGCCTGAACGAGTAGTGTCGAGACGGGGACAGACCGTCTGTCCAAAAGAAGGCCCTTTTGAAATCAGGCGGATGATTGGGAAGATCTTCAAAGACATTCTTCTCCTTGGGATAGCTCGAGAGATAATAAAAGCCATCTCCTCCCCGAGCTTGGGAGGGGTTACTTTTTAGACAAAAGAGATACAAAATCTCTTGAGGCGAAGGTCCTTTCCACCCCATCTCGTGGTTAGACAGTGCTCCCGCCCTCATGTGTTCCTGGCTCCACGCCACGTACTTCAACCTGGCGTCATGGCCCCCAGGGGCGAAACAGCTTCGCTCATGATCGGCCGAAGCTCGACACTTCAAGGAGCCTGACAGGCTGAGGCCGTGGAAAGCCAGGATGTCAGTTATCTGACTAGTTGTGGTAACCAAGCTCCAATAGTGCTCGGCCTCAAACATTTCTCTCCTCGGCTGCGAGGAAGAAGGTTCCCCCATTAGTGAAAATTGGAGCTCTCCTGGATGGTATGCGACGGTGAACTTTAGTGCAGGGTCGAGGGGAATTGGCCTAGGTCCTGAATTGGATTCCGGATAGAGGGCCTCCCGAAGAACTCTCCTCTTCCCCTCTATGACCTCGTCTATCTGGCGGCGGTAATGAGCTCGAATGTCCTCCTGCTCGCGCGCAAGCTCGTACTCCCTTATCCGACGTTGATTGCAGGCGAACAACGATTCTGGGCTCGGGGTTTTTGGCTCGTAAGGGATTGCCAGCAACGACCCCCACTGTTTTTCCAGATTCTGTGACATCTAGCGAGAAAGAAAAAATGGTGAGGGCCATGCATGCAAGAGTTGCGAGCTCGAAGTTACGAGCTCGGGGTTTAGGAACAAAACAAGCAATATATTAAGACCCTTATTAAAGAGTCAGGACGTGTGTTCCACGAGAAAGGAAGGAGAGTGGATAATTTTTTGAAAATCTTGAAAATCAAGGGAAAAAAGAGTAGCGGGAAACCAGAAAAGGCAGCCTTGGGTTTCGTGCATTTGTCAAGGCCAATGTTTTTTACCCGAAATCTTGGTGTACAAGAAACGTCTCTTAAAATTTTAAAACCCAGAAAACAGGAATCTTGTTCAAACATCAAAACTAGATATGAACCAGTGATGTAAATTCTGTGTTGGGAGTTTTAAAAAAAAAAAAACCAAGAGCCTATCGGATAGAAATCTCCTATCGTATTATGCTAAGGATGTAAACTAGTACATACACATACACAGCAAGAACAGCATGACCAAAAATTAACAAAATGGAAAACAAAGATTGCATACTTACACAACAATGGCGATTGCAGAGAGATCGTTGACTGAAGGAGAGGTTGCAAATAAGAACTCACGGACTCGAACAAACCATGGTTTCTTTGTTTCTTTGGCCGAGAAAACATGCACGGGATAGAAGCTTTATAGGAAGGTCTCTGGTTTCATTTTTTCTCTTTTCTTGCTTCTGGTGAACAAAGATAAAAAAGAAGATGAAGAATGAGGTCTTGTATATATAGATGGAAAAAGCTGGATTAATCCGGGGCGTTGAATGAAATCCTTGCTAGATCCAACAGATGGGGATAAATGACAAGATGGCACCGAAAAGGTGACTGACGGGTGATCGTGGGCATGTTTCCAAGGTACTCAAGTACCAAAAATGAGCAATACCCAGCTGACGCGTGTCCATTTTCGAAAGTGTATGACGGTACAGTTCTCAAAGAAAGTAGTTCAAAAGTTTCTTTCTCTTAGGATTCGAACAAATACTTTTGAGGGGGCAAGATGTTATACCCAGTTTTCGAGCCATGTTAAATGTGACCTCGAAAGCTGGATTCGCAGCAAATGAACTCGTATAGTTTGAAGTATGTTCCAGGACTAAATATCGAGCCTGCAAGACATAGATGACCTCGAATATGGTGACCTCGAAGTGTTCATGATCTCAAAAGGTAGCTCCGGAGACGCATCCATCCTCATGGATGACCTCGGATCAGGGATCCCGAGCCCGACGCACAGACGATCTCGAAAGCCATGTGACCTCGGGAGATGTCTCTAGCTCAAAAGCTGACAAGAAACTTGGGAAGCTAAGGCTTTGGAGATATATGATAAAAATCTTGGATATCTATAAGTGTTGTCCATACGAGATGTAATCCTCATTTATTACTGTAAATCCCCTAGAATCGTGGGATATTATTTGGTCAGTTATACGTCCCCTGGTCTTCAAGGGACATTTCCTTTTATATCTGATTATAGGCATTTAAAGCCATTTATTTTATTTACACAAAAAGAGTAACTACCCAAAATATGTGGGATAGTATTCTGCAGCCTTCTCTATAAATAGAGAGGTTATGCACCATTGTAATGGACCAAAATTTTGAACCTTGAGAGAAAACTCTGAAGAATTCATGCTTAAGCATTTTCAGAGATAATCTTGAGTTTAATAACAGAGACTCGTGGACTAGGCAGATTTAACTGCTGAACCACGTAAAAATCGTGTGTTTGTATTGTCATATTTTATTGGCCATTATCAGTTGTTGTTTACGTGCTCTCCTTTCACTGTTGATGAAAAACGGCATCAACATGCACCAATAAATTTTGAGTTAAGAAGAAATGGTTATATTTAACCAACTAGGGGAATGTCGAGATTTGTTAAATATAATGGTTAAGTTGTTTACACAATGTGGTGTAAAACACTTAACATTTTTTCACTTAAGTTGAAGTGAAAAATATGAGTTTTTGTTGTAGGCATTAATAATTGACTTTTA
The DNA here is from genome assembly GCF_963169125.1 of Humulus lupulus. Classification (NCBI taxonomy): domain Eukaryota; kingdom Viridiplantae; phylum Streptophyta; class Magnoliopsida; order Rosales; family Cannabaceae; genus Humulus; species Humulus lupulus. The sequence goes on from NC_084798.1 coordinate 39,823,538, forward strand.
TGGATCTAAAGTGATACAATGATGTATGTAAGCTTACACTAAAATTTTGAAATCATTTGAAGGCAATTAAAGGTCATTTTTGGCACCCTTGGTAGCGGGAGGCAACATGTCACAACCCAAGTGGTGACATGTCCCCACATAGCTAAGAACCAATTTGAGGCGGAGGGCTGGAGACATATCGCCCAGTGACAAGCGACATGTCGCCTGTCTCAAATTTGAAGTTAATTTTTTGGCTCCAAATTGATGTGTTTAAAAGCTCTAACCATATTGGTTAGACTTAATGACAGTGCCTACACTATAAAAGTATTCAGTTAGAGTTATAAAGTCTTGATCACACTTCTTAACTCTCTCTCTCTTTCTCTCTCTCTCTCTCTAACCTCTCTCTAGCTCTCAAAGATCATAAGTTTTCTCCAAGAAATGTCTTGAGAATTTCAAAGGCTTGTTCAATCCCAATTCTATTTACTAGTAGAGAAAGCCACAAGCATATAAGAAGTGCTATGAAGTAGAGAATTCAGACAATGATACATCTCATGTATAAGCCTTGGTTTTGATTCTTCTTCATCAAAAGGATTCAAGTTGTGTTCTAACTAGGGTTTGCAGTTTTCAAGAAGATGAAAGAGTTTGTTCCACAACTAAGGTTTCCATTTCTCCACTCTAATCTTTTATTGGACTCTGTCAAGTGAAATTGTGGGTAGATTCTTATCATAATGGTAGTGTAATCTCACCCTTCCTTAACAGCTTACTATTGTAAATAAAGAAGATACCAAAATATATAAGTACTTAAAACCGAAGGAAACTATAGCTTAATTTTCAAACTAAAATACCATAAAGCATCACCTCAGGAAATGCTTCCATTAGCCATTTCTTCAGTGAACCAGGTCCAACTCACTAAGCCCAAAAACTAAGCATCAATGGGTCATCAACAAAAGCCTTATTTGGGCACCAATAGTTGATCAACAAAATCTACAAGTTTTTGAATAATTATAACATATATGAAGGCAAACTTCAGCAAGTAAATGCACAAAATGAAACATCTCTTATTCTTTCATCTCAAACCCATTATTGCAAATTATTTCACACAAGGACCAGGTTACTTATATATGGTATTTATGAAACCATATATAAGGTTTCTTTTAATGTTTAAATTCACATTTCAATGTGTTTTTCATTGAGTTAAATCAAAAGAAAGCCATTTAGTTTAAGTAGGGAAAAATTCCTAAAGATGTAAACTGAGATAAAAGTAAAGCTTAGTGTATGTAGTCCCAATCTGACAGAAAGAGAGATGGTTCATCTGAATTGAGGTTGAGTTACAGGAGAAAAATATCATGGATGAAGCCAAAACAAATTAGAACAAATAGGGAACTATATTTTAACATCATAACAAAAATTAATCTCTAAAGTGATTGAAATAGGCAGAGTGGAAATATGATCTAAGGACTACTATCCTTACTTATAATTATGGGAAGAGACTCGATCGCCGATGGTTTTGATCGTCAGTGAAGAAAAAGTCCATACCCAATATTCTTCCATCAAGTGCATGTCTTCCATGATTTATGGTTCGAATGAATTGATTTCTAATAAAACATCTACCAGAACCCACCTTTTTTTTTCCCTTCCTTAGGTGAAACGAATATCGTATGTTGTGAGCTCAATCACCCATTTGGACATTCTTCTGGAAAGTCAAGCTTTGATAAGATATTCTTCAATGGGAATTCCATTAGTATGGTGACAGTATGGGTTTCAAAATACTGTCTTAATCACTTTTTAACTGTTATTAAGGCCAAAACCAACTTCTCCATTGTGTTGTATCGAGTCTCTACATATAAGAGCATCTTACTTACATAAAAAATTGGTTTCTATTTGCCTTCTAATTCTCAAAATAATACAAAGCACACTGCTCATTTGAAACAACCAAATATATGACGAGCTCTTCATTTGTTACTAGAGCACTCAACACCGGTGGAAAGCTCAATTATTTTTTTGAGCTCTTCAAAGGCTTGCCTCTGCTCTGCCCCCCACAATGTTTTTAAGTTCTTCTTAATGCATTGGAAGAAGGGCTTGCATTTATCTGTCATCTTGAGATGAACCTTCCCAAATATGTGATTTTTCTTGTTATCTTTTGTACATCTCGGACAATTTTTGGCTCCGTTATCTTAGATGGGATTTCCACTTGGGTTGAATTTTCCTCAATTCCCCTTTTCTCACTATATGCCCCCAGAAATGTCCTGAAGCAACACTAAATGCACATTTGCCAAGGTTCAAATTCATTTTGAACTTGTTGAGTACCCCAAAGCATTCCTTCAACTACTTTAAATGTTCTGCTTCACTTTTCAATTTGACCACCATATAATCATGGTATACTTCCATAATTGTCCAAAGCTGCTCAGCAAAAATTTTACTCATCAACCTCTGATATGTTTCCTCGACATTCCTCAATCCAAAAGGCATTACCTTGTAATAGTAGAGGTCACACTCTGTTTTAAATGTCATATGTATCATATCCTCAATGACTATTGGAATCTGATTATAGCTCGAGTACACACCAAGAAAGCTCACATGTTCAAAAACTATCATTGTGTCTACCATTTTATCAATCCTCAACAAAGGGAACTATCTATTGGGTGGGTGATAGCTCAATATTTTAGAGTTATTAATTGAGCTTTTAGACTTAAAAATCCAAGTGAAGTAGAGTGTTTGTGTTACTAATGTGTGGTTTTAGTCATTTTGTCTTTTAATTTTGTTTGTGAATTTTGTTTTAATCAATGATAAATATTGTTTGAAAATAATTGGATTATAAACTAAAAAAATGTGATATCTATTTTAAAGGCAAAAAAGAAAGGATGCTTGGAAAGCTTGGTGGAAATTGTGAAAAGAAAGCATCTTGGAGCTGAAATCCTGATACTTTGTTGTAGCATCATTTCAACTTTGTTGCAGCAAAGTGTACACAGTCAGAAACTTAAGTCATGCATTCTTGGCAAGCCATTAAATGAAATGGAATCACATGATGAGATGGATGATGAGGTGGAAAAAGAGCTGATATTTTTAGGGAAAGTTGTGGTCCCCACGTAGAGAGAGAGAAGAGGATTTATACCCATTTTTTAGCCCTAAAATTGGATGGAATTATCATCATCTTCTTCAACTTTTAGCAGCCGCCCAAGATCAGAGAAAACCATTTTTCTGTAATTTTTTGAGCTGAAACACCAAGGAGAAGAGGAAGAGTGTGGGAGAAGAGAAGAGAATCAAGAGAAGAGGAAGAAGAGAATAAACTTTCCACCATTCGGGGCTAGAATCTTTTTCTTTCTTTCTATTTAATTTTTTCATTCCTTCTCTAAATATTGAACTCATAGAACAATGGTGTCTTCTTTTTGTGGTTATTATAGTATTTTGATAATGAACTAACTCTTTCAAAGCTAGGGATAGTAATGAACCCTAATTGTAGTGAACCCTCAATCTGTTAATTTAAATTTATGCTATGTTGCTCTTGTTCAATTAAGCTATGTTTATTGCTAATTCTTTCTTGAAATTTATCAACTTTAGTGAGACACAAGCTAATATTAATTCCATAAGGGTTTAAATTAGTTGAAAAGCTTAATTGATGTATGTTAATAACTATGCTGTTAATTAGTGAATATTATAGGAATATTGTATTCACCATGAAAACATATCAGATTAATGCTTTAATTGTGTTCTTGAAATTGGATTAGCATAGGAATATGTGGATTTAATTGTGAGAACTTTAGCATGAGCATTTGGAAAGATGGCATGTACAATTGTTATAGAATCTTAGTTACAAGAGTAACTTTGCTGTAGCATTAGGGGTGAACTACAAATTAGGGGGAATTGATATTCCTAGCTATTTCATCATTCATTTGACAAAGTAACTATTCATTGATTTAGTTTAATTGGGTCATTTTATTACTTTATTTTTTTAAGTAGTTTGCAAATTCTTAATTACTCACATCAATTCAAAGTATTTTCAACCCAAAATGTTAGAGTTAATTTTTATAATTTTAGGTTAAAGAAATCCTTGAGGAGACGATAAAATTACTTACTACTTTATTACTTGTTAGACGATTATGTAAACTTACAGTTCCTAAAAGAAAAGAAAAATCGCAACAATTTTTTGCTGCCGTTGTCGGGGATTGTTTGAAGTCATTTATTGTGAAATTAATTATCTTGCAATTTGGTTTAATTTTCTTTTGTGCTAACTTAGGTGATTCTCGTGCAAATTCAGGTTCACATAGTGCATGAATGAGAAACAAGACTCTGAAACACTTCCCCTTGATCCAGAAATTGAACGTACATTCAGAAGAAGGAGAAAAGTACAAAAATCCAAAAAGGAAGTAGTAGTGATGGATGTTGACCAAGGAGCTCAACAGGGAGTCGCTCAAAGGACAACAAATCAAGCAGGAGCTACTCAAGAAAGAGTAGCTCAGGGGGCAGCAACTGTTAATAATGGGAAGAATGGTATTATTGTAGCTGATGATCAAGATCGTGCCATCAGGCAATATGCTCTCCCCCTCTTCAACGAGCTCAATCTGGGCATTGTGAGACCAGAAATTCAGGCTGCACAGTTTGAACTAGAGCTAGTTATGTTCCAAATGCTTCAAACTGTGGGCCAGTTCAGTGGGATGCCAACAGAAGATCCTCGCCTTCACCTTCGTTTGTTCATTAAAGTGAGTGATTCTTTAAAGTTGCCCTGATATTGAAGTTGTTCCCATACTCCTTGAGAGACAGAACGAGAGCTTGGTTGAACTCTTTGCCATCTGATTCTGTGACTACTTGGCAAGAGTTGGATGAGCGGTTTTTGATAAAGTACTTTCCTCCTACTAAGAATGTCAAGCTCCACAATGAGATTACTTCATTTCAGCAACTTGATGAAGAATCTTTATAGGCATGGGAGCAGTTTAAGGAGTTATTACGAAAATGCCCTCATCATGGCATTCCTAATTTCATCCAAATGAAGACATTCTATAATGGTCTCAACGCTCACACAAGAATAGTGGTAGATGCTTCGGCAAATGGGGCTCTTCTTGCTAAGTCCTATAATAAGGAATATGAGATCCTTGAGAGGATATCCAACAACAACTATCAGTAGCCCACTACTAGAGCGTCTACAGGAAGAAAGGTGGCTAATATCCATGATGTCGATGCCCTCACTTCTTTGGCAGCCCAAGTTTCCTCTCTATCAAATATGCTCAAGACGATGAACATGGGGATGAATCAGTCAATGGGGCAGCCTAAGGGGTCACAAATGGGGAAAATGGAAAAGATTTCTTGAGTGTATTATGGTGAAGGCCATATTTTTGACAATTTTCCTTCCAATCCAACAGCAGTTTGTTATATGGGAAATCAAAAGAGGAATAGCCCTTAATCGAATTCCTACAATCCATCATGGAGGCAATGTTGGGAATTGTTCCCTTAAATCAATTGTTGTTGACAAATTTTTTAAATGAAATAAATAAATGACTTGAATTATTACATATATAGACTATGTCCGATATTATGTTGATAATATTAAGTAAATATCATAAAATTCCAAAGTTTATCTATGTGGTCTTACTCTCATATTGGTATAAGAGGATCGAGATTAAGATAATAAACTTGAAACAGTTCGCAGTAAAATAAATTTATGGAATCTTTAGATTAATTAGTGCTAGTATTGTTCGCTAGTATTATGAATACAAGTGACTTAGATCCGGGTCACTAGTGTAGTAGGACACTTTAGTGAATGTACTTTATATTTAATGATATATTGAACTGGACCAGATGTGATTTGTTAATACTTTGTTAAACATCCTTTCATAATATTAATCAAACACATCAAACAATGATCATATACACGATGATCTTATTCCTGAGGTTACTATGAACTCCTATATATGTCATTTGTTCCTTTGATTCATGCGTTAAGGTTTCTTAGAATGATCAGGCTAAGAACAATTGTTTTGGGGACTCAATGATATATATGGTTGGGAACATAGTTTAACAGATATGGAATCTATACATTCTTATAGATTGAATAATGGTTTCCTATTGGGTTGATTTTTGGAACTGAAAAGGTTATGAGTGCTCACGTCGCAAACTTGTTGTGACACAACCTTCACTAGTAAAGTCAATGGTACACTAGGAACAAGATATAGTTAAAAGGGGAAATAGTAATTTTATTCCCTTTTAATTGTGAACCATTAATAGAGGATTAATGTTGTATGTAATGATTATATCAATGGACACTTTATTCTTTTATAAAGTACTCTGTAAATATATGTCTATAATTATCAATTGTTCAGTCTCATATGTATAGTGGAGTAATCAAGAGATTAATAAATATAAGTATTAAATCAAAGAGCTTTGATAAATAATGTAATATTTATTGGAGCTTGATGTTATAGGTCCATAGATCCCTAGGTTGGCTCTATCAAGACCATATCAAGGTAAGAGTTGATACAAGGGTAAAACTACAATTTGAAAATTTGAGAAGAATTTTATTCTTTGAGTTAATTATACAATTATATGATAATTGAGGTTGAATAATTCATTTGGAATTAATTATTAAAATTTTCAAAAATATATTTATTTATTTAAATATAAAATTTTGAAATATATATAAATAAATTAATTAATTTTTAAAATTAATTATTTTATTTGAGTGGGAGAAAATAAAATTGGTAAGTCAAAATAGTTTTTGATTTATTGAATTTTAAAAGATGATGATAATGATGATCATCAATTTGAATTTTGAATTTAAAATTTAAATATTGAAATATGGTTGTGATCTTTTCCTTAAAAATGTGATATCATATTTTGTGGAAAGATTAATTTTAATTAAATAAATAAATAAAAGAAAAATACAATATCCCTGAAAATTGAATACTGCTAGACGCATGACACTGTCCAGGAATTGTGTGATAGTTAGTATCCCATGATCCGTAGGAAGAAAGACCGGGTAAAGTTGTGCAATCCCACATCGCCTAGGGACGGTCAAATGTGATTATTCTAAGACTGTATAGGTATGTGACTACACAGTTGAAGGGGCTTAAATGGATTGATGGGTACTACTTATGCCAACAAGATGCATCTTCTTTTTGGTAGCCCATCACATGAGAACTCCAAAGTTAAGTGTGCTTGACCTGGAGTAGTCTCATGATAGGTGACCTCCTAGGAACTTTTCCCAAGAAGCGTATGAGTGAGGACAAAGCACATTGGAAAGACTCATGTTGGTTTGTAGGGCCAGTCGTCCTTCCAAGAAGCAACCATAGTGACGTGGGGTGTTACAGACTGTGTCATGCGTGTAAGTCAATGCATATAAAGTATTTGTGTTGTTTTTATTTTATTTATTTAATGAATTAATAATTTGAAAATAGATTTTTTCAAATTTGGTAAGTTAGATATTACCTGAATCAATTCCTATCATCTTTATGAAATTATTATTATATTACTATTATTATTAGGAATAATAAGGTAATATATAATATCTAATATATATTTTATGATAACAAGAAGAAGAAGAAAAAAAGCGTAAGAATTCAGAAAAAGTTTCAGACTTTGTTAGACAAAAAATTATCATCTTCTTCTTCTTTTATTCTAACCCTTCTCAAGCCATAATCCAAGTTCTCATGTGTTGAGATATACTTGTGATTTCTAAATTACAAACCCTTGTTCTCTATGTGCCCACACACATCTTGAGGTGTAGAGAACACTCTGGAAGATCGTGGTTTGAGTAATAAAAGCGCTGGATGGTATAAATATACATATATATAAATATACGAAAAGACTCAAGGACACTTGATAGGCTTCAAGAGGTAAATATTTATGTTCTTGAATATTTGTATAAATGTGCATATGATATATATAAATATATGTATAATTATATATATGTTGCATGATTAATGATATTGCATACTAATGTTTCCTATCTGGATGTTTTCTTGAACATATAAATTGTTTATATGAGAGATGAAAAAAATTGTGTTAACAAATTAGGCTGACCACGCCAATTTTCGTTGTGCACTCAGATTGTTTTTCCAACAATTGGTATCAGAGTAGGTCATTAATCTCTGCATATTTTTAATTGTTGTGTGGACTATGTGCATTTTTAAATTGTATGTGACATATGTTTGAATGGATGGATGTTTATATTGATGATGATAGATTCTTAAGAGTTGTTTATAATGGTGCTTTTGGGTTTAGGAATTGTTCAAAACGTTTCTAAATGAAAAATGTAAGCGAAATTTTGGGGCATGAGAATTTAGTAATTTTTCTTTTAAAATTTATGGATAAAATTCTTATATGGTCCAAACCCCAAGCATGAACCCCGAGGCCCGAGTCATGCCCTACACCCGATGTCGTGCGCTTCCTGTACCCGAGCTATGTGCCTACACCCACAACCGTGCCCACCTGCGCTAGCCGCACCCCTGCGCCCACGCTATGCCACATGCCCAGGCCAACAATGCCCATGCGCCCAGTCATGCAGCCTCCATAGCTAGACCCTTGCTGCTACCCACATTGGTACACACCTAATGTGTTGTTACCAAAATATTTTTAATTATTTATTTAATTAAAAATTAAAAATTGAATTAAAATGGTTTTAATTTGGAAATTTCCTTAAGTGAAATAATATTGATTATTTTCCTTAATTAAAAATATTTTAATTAAAATATCCGAAATTAACATTATTCTGAATTTTAATTTATTAAAATTAAATTGTTTCATTTTGTTTTTTAATTAAATTACTCAAATTCAAATTGGGCCTTAGAAACTATTTGGGTGTTAAAACTCAAGTTTAATTATTTTAAAAGGTTGTTTAAAATAATTAAAAAGTTGTATAATTCAAAATAAATATGGAAAAGGGTGGCATTGGCTAAGCAAGACTACATCTCAAGGTTTGAGATCAAGGTGCTCTTCATTAGGCCTTAGCTAGTCTAGATTACATTTTCATGTATTTTTTTTGCAAGTGTTGTAATTATTCTAGAAATACCCCAAAGTTACACACCCACTTTTATTTACTTATTATAAATATTTGAGTATGATTAAAGTGTTAATATTTTTTCATGCATTATAACATGTCATTCATATACCCACACAGTATGCAATTAGCATGCATTACATTAGGAACGTCCTATATTTTATTATATGATAATTCATATAATAATAAACTTAGTCTTAATTAGTTAAGATGGTAAATCAAAATTAAGTTATTTTATTTGTTATTTTAATGAAAAATGTTTTTATTAAAATAAAAATGATATTCTCTTAATTAAAGAAAAATTAAAATTAGAATTAAGGGCACAATTTTTTATTTTTTGCTTAATCAGATTAGTAATTATTAGAATATCATTTGGTAAAAACAATTAAATTTATTTTTACAACTAAATTAAAAAAAATATATATTGATTTTGTGAAAAACACATTTTTCAAAATAGTGAGTGGGAGAGGGAGTTATGACAATAAGTCCCATGGTCTCCATTATTGGTTGAACACCGAGAGGCATAGGAAAGGCCTCATGTCGCCTCCGTTTGCAGCCTCCCTAAGGAAATGCTTCCGAATATGTTTATTTTATCTCAAGGTTGACTTCTCTTATGAGAATATAACTAATGATTATTTCAAGTTTGGCTGGCCCTAAGGCACACTCTTGTGTTAAGTCATTGATTAAAAGTAATGGGTTGCACTCTGAAGGTGTATCTAGGCTTTCGAGCACGACTAGTGTATCTAGACCAAACTAGCGGTAGTTCATAAGTCAAAAGAGAAAATGATGTTTTTAAGTTTTCACTTATGAAATTGAGATTTGTCTCAAAATTAATTTGGAGTTAGTCTGACCTACCACAAGGCTGGTCCATTAATTTTCAAATTAATTTATCATGTTATGTGTTTTCATATATTGCATTCATGCATCATGTTTATTTTTCCAAATAAAATATGATATTTATTATATGTTTTAATTCATTAGATTTTATATATTTATTTCTAGCAACAATGGTTAATTCTCTTAATCCTAATCAAGGACCTCAAAATGTGAAAGAACCAGTGAATCCTTATGACGGCTTCCTAAATACTTTTCATTTAGACTTCAACAATCTTGATGATAGGTACAGAAGCATACATATAGTTCTGAGTAAACTAAAAGTGTATGATGCAATCATTAATGTGCCTCCAGATGAGTCATCAACTTTATCTGATTATGACGATCATAAAAAATATGCAGATTGGATGAGTTCTGATTATTTGGCTCGTCATTGCATACTAAAGACTATGCATGATGATATTAAATTGAGATATGTAAACCTTAAATCTACATACGAGATATGGGAAAAGATCAAAAGAGACTCTTTTGTCCACTTTAGAAGTTTGTAAGAAGAAATGGTAAATATTATTTGCTCATCTCCTTTTAATATATTTGAATTGTTGATTCAAATTTGTATGCCACAAAATATATTTTTTTATCATGTTTTCATGAAAGCATTATTTAAGAAAAGAAAGAAATGTGAAAGAGAAACATGAAAATGATTGCAGATTGGTAGACTAAGAAATAACTAGCATGGAATTTATTAAGCCTTTTTCTTTAAATTAGCTCTAGAATTTTTTCTAGAAATTATATTTTAGATTCCTTTATTTGATGAGTGAACAAGTTTAATATTTCTTTTGAATAACAAATTCAATTGTTATTTTTTAAATATATTTGTTCTACTTGATTCATCAATGAGTATAAATGATAATTATGAATTATTCATTATTGTGCAAATCATAGATTTAATAAATAAGACATATTATTCCAACAACAATTAAGTGAAACATATATGTAAATTATTTTTAGATTGGCTTGTAATTAATTAGACACATAAAACAAATAAAAGACAAGACAGTCTTTTATTAGAATTATTCTTTTGTTCTCTCTCTGTTTATATACTATATTAATTAAAGTTAACCAAAAGTCATTTCTCTAATAAAGGCTCAAAAATTACATAATCGTTTAGGTAATACATAGAGATGTAAAGCTAAAAGAGATAATAAATAGTAAATCAATATTGATTGACATTTATTTAAGATATGTTTATTTTTGTTGAAGGCAAAGAAAATTTCTAGAAAATTTATGCAACATTCAAAGTAAAGCCACTTAAAGACTTGTTTTATCTGATCAAAAGGAAGTCTAAACTCGAATTCAGAATTCAAGTAATTTGCATGTGAACTTGGAATTCAAACCCAACTCACATAGAACTAGAATGCTAAGAAATATTAGTATTTTAGAAATGGAATATAATCATATTAAATAATATTAACTAGATAATGCGTGATCGTTATCGTCTTTATTATTTCTATAATTTTAACACTTATTATACTCTGAACATGTTTGATTGTACAACATCAAAGACTTAAAAGTTGGGATTCACAAGTGGTTATGTGAATAAATTGAAATTTTTCCATGAAGTCTTTTAGTGAAACAATTTAATATTCATAAAAGATTACAAAAGTGTTTGTATCTCTTAAATGCTACTTTAATGAAGCATGATTATTATAATCACTATATTTTTTTCTAGTTAAATTGTACTAGAAATAATGACTATAAGTCAAGTAAGCAAGTTACTGATAATTAACAATGATGAAACCAAAGAATATCACAAATTTTGTAAAGCATTATTGTAGTGGGTGCGTTAGTTAGTAACAACTCTGTTACAAATGTAAAGTTTAGCCGGTTGTGTGTAACACAATCTAACTATATTTCATTCACATACTAGTATGTAATGAAAAATGTTTTAACAGAAAACAATGGTTGAAACACCATGAATCTAAAAATGGAATTTGGAATACCTATAACATCTGGATTCTTGAATATCCAACTAAATTTCATTAAACTTCAGTTTGGAACATGACATTCAAGATGAAGAGGAGAACAAAGGAAAGTATAGACTTTTCAAAGTAAGGTTAATAGCCTAAGGCTATAAACAGAAAGAAGAATTTATTACTCGAATAAATACCTTCTATTGTAACTAAGCTTAAATTTGTTTACATACTCTTATCCATTGCTTTATGAATTGATTATAAGATTAATTTAAATGGATGTCTAAGTAGTCTTTACTGAATGGCTGACATGCAAAACCGTTTGAAGATCTTGAACAGAAAGATTCTGTTGTGATTCTTATTCTTAATATTGATAACATTTTGATCATTGGGAATGATGTTGAGAAATTATCAATAGAAAAAAAATGGTTAGCTGAACATTTCTAAATATTAGATTTAGAAAAGCCAAACATGTTCTATACATTCAAGTCTATAGAGATTGAAAGAATAATCTTTTGGCACTATCTCAAGCGACTTATATAGATAAGAAGCTTAAATACTTTAGTTTACAAAAGTCCAAGAAAGGTTTTTTGCCTTCCCAGTCAAGAGGATGTATTATCTAAATAATAATGTCCATTTATTCTTTTACTAGAAAAGAAGGGCATGAAACAGTATTCCTACAACTCAGTGATGGACTATTTAATGTATCGAATGTTATATCTTTGAGTTAACATTTGTCAAATGGTGGGAATAGTCAGCAGTTGTCAATCCAATGATGGATTCAGTCATTGAATAATTATAAGAACTTAATTTTTTAGTGTCTAGAATATAATGGAGATTATATGTTTGTGTATTTAGGCAGTGACCTAAAATCCCAAAGGATGAAGTGATTTTAAACTAGATAGAAATCTTCAAAGATTGATATCAGAATCAGTTTTCATAACTGTGGAGGAAACACATTAATCTGGAAATGTATTGGACATTTCAGAATTATATGTTTCACCATAGAAGCTGAAATATAACAGCTTCGAGCAGCTAAATAGGCTATTTGATTTAGTTGAGTTATTTTTCATTATGGAAAGGGTTTCAGACTTGAAAAAACTACTAATAACTCATAACGAAAGCAATGGAGATATAACTATTCTAGAAGAACTACAAATCATGAGAGGGTAAATGATTAAGGGTCAAAAATGCACATTTATTGATTTTAATTGTCAAAATAAATTAAGTTTTAATTAACATTTTCATGGAATTAATGTGATATATTTTATAAATGAAAATATTTAATTTGGATTTAATTTGTTTTTATTTTGTAGGAAAATGATACAATTTTCGTTGAATAAAATAAAGCAAAAAGAAAAATAAGTAAAAGTGGAAGAAAATGAAGAAAGTTGACATTTTGAAGAAGTCAAGCCCAAATTGAAAAAGCCCAATCCAATTCATGAAGATGCCATGTCACCAATCCATGCAATTTCTTCTCCATTGTGAATGCAAAAAATTGACCAAGGAAAAAATCTTTGGTCCATAGTTAGACCACATGGCTAAAGGTAGGGTATTCATGTTATTGGGCTCGGACCTGTGGGTCTTGGGAATATGGAATAATTTCCCTTAGAGCTTTCCTCAATGGAAGTATGGAAATTATAGGTGAATATTTCTCTAGGACAATGGCCTCGCACCATCAGGGCAATTCGCACCTCAGATGGGCCTCATGCCCAGAAGGGTGTCTTGCACCATGCCACGCCTAGCCTTGTGCAGTGAGACACCACAGGCCTCGCCCAGCCTCACGTAGGAGGCACTCCATGCCTCGGCCAGCCTCGCACAGCGAGGCGCTCCTTGCCTCGCCCAGCCTCGCACGGCTTGGCCAAGCGTCTTGTGTCTCGCACCATGCCACGTGGAGCCTCGCGCACCTGAGGGTCTCGCACCCTCACAAGCACCTCGCACCATGCCATACGGAGCCTCGCGCACCCGAGGGTCTCGCACCCTTGTACCCTCACAAGTACCTCGCACCAATGCATGCCTCACCGCACACCCGAGGGTCTCGCACCCTCATACCCTCGCATGCCTCGCCATGCACTCGAGGGTCTCATACCCTCGCAAGCGCCTCACACCAATGCATGCCTCGCTGCACACTCGAGGGTCTCGCACCCTCGTACCCTCGCATTCCTCGCCATGCATTCAAGGGTCTCGCACCCTCGCACCCTGTCATGCCTCGCCATGCACCTGACGGTCTCGCACTACGTTGGGCCTCGCACCCTCGCATGCCTCGCATGCATAACCATCAGGTACAAAGCACCCGTACATGTATGGGTGCAGGACATACGACCATGAGGAGGATAGAAGCATGACCATGACATCTGTATAACACAAGTAGTGAAGGTACGAATTTGTACAGAGAGTGGAAGCACTACATGCATGCCTCTGACTAGGTACCAGGCTGACACCATGACCTTCTGCCCCACCACAACCTGTGTCACTACCCTAACAATGTACCTATGTACAATCTTGTCCCCAAGGACCACAATGTATGAGGAGTCATTAGAGCTCCAATATAAATAGATCAGTACTCCTCTAGAAAGGGGGTTGGAAAATTGAATATATGCTAAGGCTGTTAAAGCAATATACAATTTCGATCCATTGTAGTTCTGCATATTTACTTTTTCAAGTTCTCTCCATCTTTGTCTAAGATACCTTTGGCAATACAGTCTCATTTTTCTAACCTTATATCGTTGACGAGATTTCACCGTCAACAGTTTGGCACCGTCTGTGGGAAGAACAAGCATCAAGCCAACGTTCTTTCGTTACTTCCAGCAAAGAAAGATGCTAAGGCATTCAAAATACCTATGGAAACTACAATATGATGAGGTTCAACGGGACGGAGTAGAGTAGAGGGCTTCCAAGAAATACCCCCCTCCGTCTTAGCATGGAGGTAGGCCGGAGGAACCTTTTCCCTTAGGGGAGAAGAATGAAGCATCGTCCCCGGCTACCCGGCCCCCCAGAGGTCATTCAGAGCTGCCAGTGCATCCATTTCACTGACCCTCGGTGGCACCACGCTCAGGCCACCAAGACCCAGGTTCGTCGAAGCGCTGGCTAGGCAGGGATCCTAGGGTGCACTCGGTAAGTTCCAGCTCAAGGACTCGTTTCTACAAGGTGAGATTCAAGAGTTACATAAAAAGACTCGAAGGCTGGAAACCGCGATAGAGAGCATGCGGAAGGTCTTAACGACCTACTGCAAGGAAAGTCAAGCATACCCCTTCCTAAGCGTAAAGAGAAGGAGCATGAGAAAGGGGAAAATACTGTCTCTGCAGATGATGAGAGAACCCAACTTTCCACCAGTAAAACTCACCAGAAAAAGTACTATGAGGGGCCTAAGTTGGCGAAATGTCCCCAGGAGCAAAGGTTGAGGGAAGGCGATGGTCATAAGAACAAAGCAAAAGTCACCTCAAAAGAGGCCCCCCTGGCCTAAGAGAAGAGATCCATTGGAAGAGGTCAGAAGTAAGAAACGCACCCCCCACGGCTCCTCCGAGGGGCACAACCAAGGCAAGGATCAGCCTGAGAACCCGCAAGACTCCTTATGCAAAAAGAGGAGGGAACTAGACATCAAAATGCAGCACCCTCAAGGAAAGATTATCACCGCACCTGGGGGGCACAGAGATTATGAAGAATTTGACCATGATTCGCCCTTTGCAAGGGAGATCCAGACTGAGCAAATCCCTGCCAACCTCAGAGAGCCTCGTATGACTCCGTACGAGGGTACTACGGACCCAAAGTATCACTTAGACTACTTCAATAACTTGATGAGGCTAAGAGGGGTCAACAGCAGAGCAAAATGTCATTTCTTTGTTGTTACGCCTAAGGGTGTTGCATACAAGTGGTTCAAGAAGTTAAGGCCAGGAACTATCAAATCATGGCAGCAATTTTCTGGCGAATTTCTTTAGCAGCATCGTGCGGTCTGTAACTACATTATGCAAATTACCAGCCTCGTTAACATAAAGCAAGGTGAAAATGAAAGTCTGAAGAACTATATCCATAGGGTCAATATGGAAGCAACAAAAGTGGGAAGGTTAAACAAAGTGGAGCTCAAGATGGCTATTACAGCTGGAGTTCATCCAGGAAGCAAGCTATGGGGTAACATGCTCAAAAGAGAAGTTACGAATTTAGATGATTTCTTCGAAAGAGCACAGAAGTACATGTGTGTGGAAGAGGGCCAAAAGAACTCGCATGTTGATGAAAGCGAACCTTCCTCCAGTCGCCCTACTACCAATACATTTGAGGAGTCTATATAGAAGGGGAAGTCATGCTAGAGGGGTTGCTGATCAAGTTTAAAATTGGACGAGTACCATCTAGCCATTAAAGTCCCAACACGACGGGAGATCACCACCAAAATTGCAAAAAGGGTCTCAACGTAGACGCTTGCAAAAAGGGTCTCAATGTAGACGCTTGCAAAAAGGGTCTCAATGTAGAAGTTTGCAAAAAGGGTCTCAACATAGACACTCACAAAAAGGGTCTCAAAGAAGGCACTTTCCAAAAAGGGTCACAAAGTAGACGCTTTCAAAAAGGGTCTCAAAGTAGACGCTTGCAAAAAAGGTCTTAAACAAGGCGCTTGCAAAAATAGTACTATGCCTAATGACGAGAAGGATGCTTCTCGCAAAAAAATAAAATAATAGCAAGCACGCACTAAAATACATAAAAGGATAGCAAAAACCCAAAGGGGTCAACATATCCTTACAAGTAATCAAAGTGCACCAACAGACACGAATCACCCAGCAGTACCACCAGAGCAAAGTGAGTGTAGCATTATTATGAGTATACGAGGAGGCTTGAAGACTTCCTAATAGAATGGAGGGCAAGTGTGAATGTAAAAAATTGACCAAGGAAAAAATCTTGGTCCCTAGTTAGACCACATGGCTAAAGGTCGGGTATTCATGCTATTGGGCACGGACCTGTGGGTCTTGGGAATATGGAATAATTTCCCTTAGAGATTTCCTTGATGGAAGTATGGAAATTATAGGTGAACATTTCCCTAGGCCAATGGCCTTACACCATCAGGGCGATTCGCGCCTCAGATGGGCCTCATGCCTTGAAGGGTGTCTCGCACCATGCCACGCCTAGCCTCGTGTAGCGAGACACCACAGGCCTCGCCCAGCCTCACGTAGTGAGGTGCTCCATCCCTTGGCCAGCCTCGCACAGCGAGGCGCTCCTTGCCTCGCCCAGCCTCGCACAGCGAGGCACTCCAGGCCTCGCCCAGCCTCTCCTCGCCTAGCCTCACACGGAGAGGCCAAGCGTCTTGTGTCTCGCACCATGCCACGCGGAGCCTCGTGCACCCGAGGGTCTCGCACCCTCGTACCCTCGCAAGCCTCACGCACCTGAGGGTCTCACACCCTCGTACCCTCGCAAGCACCTCGCACCATGCCACGCGGAGCCTCACGCACCCGAGGGTCTCGCACCCTCGTACCCTCACAAGCGCCTCGCACCAATGCATGCCTCACCGCGCACCTGAGGGTCTCGCACCCTCGTACCCTCGCATGCCTCGCCATGCACCCGAGGGTCTCGTACTCTCACAAGCGCCTCGCGCCAACGCATGCCTCACCGCACACCCAAAGGTCTCGCACCCTCGTACCCTCGCATGCCTCGCCATGCACCTAAGGGTCTCGCACCCTGTCATGCCTCGCCATGCACTTGAGGGTCTCGCACTACGTTGGGCCTCGCACCCTCGCATGCCTCGCATGCATAACCATCAGTTACAAAGCACCCGTACGTGTACGGGTGCAGGACATACGACCATGAGGAGGATAGAAGCATGACCATGACATCTGTATAACAAGTAGTGGAGGTACGGATTTGTACAGAGAGTGGAAGCACTACATGCATGCCTCTGACTAGGTACCAGGCCAAGACCATGAACTTCTGCCCCACCACAACCTATGTCACTACCCTGACAATGTACCTATGTACAATCTTGTCCCCAGGGAGCACATTGTTTGAGGATTCATTAGAGCTCCAATATAAATAGATCATCACCCCTCCAGAAAGGGGGTTGGAAAATTGATTTTATGCTAAGGCTGTTAAAGCAATATACAATTTCGACTCCATTGTAGTTCTGCATATTTACTCTTTCAAGTTCTCTCCATCTTCTTCTAAGATACCTTTGGCAATACAGTCTCAGTTTTCTAACCTTATATCGTTGACGAGATTTCACCGTCAACATCCACCAATAAGATATGTCAATTACAACTCATTCCAATAAATATTGATAATCCATGTGCTTCACTTTCAACCAATATAAGTGTGTTCTTTTCAACACAAATTAGCAATCCATGTGCTTCCCTCTCAACCAATGGTAGCTTGCCACATGTCATTTCCACCATAGTTTATTTGTATTCTACACCTATAAATAGGATGTAGTTTTCATTTGAAAAACACACATTTTCTACACACTTCTCTCCCTGCCATCTTTTCTCTCTATTTCCTCTTCTCCATTTTATCTTTAAGCCTAGTCTTCTCACATTTTCAATGGAAAATGTGAGAATGACTTTAACGTAGGCTAGAGTTTTCTTTTGGTGAGGATGGGGGTGAAGCTTTATATTTTGTAATCTTTTTATTTTGATTTTGATTTTATAAAAGTGTTTTAATGATCAAATATTTGAGTTTTATTATTTCTATCAATATTTATGCAATTAATATTTATTATTAATTTTATATAGATTCAGTTAAGCTTTTTCTATGTTATTTTACAAAAATAATATATATTAATTTTATTATTTTGTGGGTAGTCTTTTACTGCATTATCGCTAAGATGGTATAGTGTCGTGTACGCCCTAGATATATGCACGTACTTTGTCGAGCTAGAAAAGGGCCTAAACTAATCTGCCACGTATCCACCATTCATCCAGAGCTGTTTGTTACGGTCCCCTAAACAAATAGCTTGAGCTGATGGATCATTTAGCTACTCATCACTTGGAGCCCTTGTGTCAACATAGTAGAAGCCACGAGCTAGCGCCACATTAAGCTCATGGTGCATTAGAGGCCTGACATACCCCCGGATATTTATAAAGTCAACCATGTAATATAAACGTGCATATACCAGACATCACGTGTCTGTTTTATTCCCAAATTCCCGGATACGCAATATAAACGTGCGTGATCAGACATCCCACACCTGATTTGGGCCATGCGTCCCATTACCCATCTTTACCTATTGATTGGACGACACTTCACTGTAAGGTTTGGATATTAATCATCGGTGTCACGTAAATGACATGATGGATGAAGAGATCATGGGATGACCCTAATACCTACTCAAAGATCAATCGCCTATAAATACCAAGACCCTGGATAATGCAGGGGATTGGATTCTTCTTGTAATGAAAATACTCTGTAAAAAATAGTAAGGATAGATCAATAATATTGACTCGTGGACTAGGGGATTTTAATCCCCGAACCACATAAAAAAGGAGTTACTATCTTTCTCTGCAATTAGTTTCCACATTCTCGATTATTATCATTTTCTGATTACGGTTTATCATCCAGCACTAATTTATCCTATTTATTCATATAATTCACTGTTGGTGAAAAACCGCGTCGACAGTTTGGTGATTTCATTGAGACAGTTTTGATTAGTGCTATCACAAAAATTCATCATTGTGGTCACTTGTTCAAGGCATGGTAATTAAATGGATCAGCTTGGTGGGCAGGAGGCTCACCATACCGCTGTGTCCAATGAGCAAAACCCAGAGATTCAGCAACGATGGGGAAAATAGACAATGGGCCATGATGATACCGGAAGTTCAGCGCCCCTACTGACAAATCCGAACCCTGGTGTAGAGTCCAAGAACTTTACTTAGCTAATTGTTTAGTAGTGTTATAGTATGTTTAGTGTTATCTTTGTTACTATGGATTTTTGGTTCAAACCGGGAATTATTTGGACACTCATAGTAGTACTTATAGATTTTCTAAGTTTAATCTATAGTTTAAGAATATTAAGTATAACCTAAGGTTTGATTAATGTGACTGATATTAAGGATTATATTTATTATATTATAAGGTTTAGACATCAACCAATAGGATTTTAAGCACATGTTATGAATGGTGATTAAGGATTAAAGATTTTTGAGGATTTAATTTAATAAGGAGTAAAGTTTGAATGTTATAGGGTCAGTCAGCAGCTTTGAATACGTTGAGGGCTTAGTCAAGGCTGTTTACTCCATTCAAACTTAGCTAAAAATATGTAATTTCGTGTTTAATTATTCAGTGTGTACCGATATATCGCAGCTATAGGGGGCGATATATCGCAGCACGTAAATACGGAAAACACGAAACGATGCACGGTCGCCTCGGGCATACTGGCCCAGGCGATATATCGCCTATAGGGGGCGATATATCGCCTCCTCCAGTATGTTTTCAAACGTTTTTTAATTCATTTCCTTTCAGCCATTCAAACTCCTTCAACAGTCCAGCATCTTTTGAACGAGTCTTCAGCCTCTGCTGAACGATTATTCAAATGATTTTCACCTAAAAAGCCATTATTTTTATTCAAGTAAAATCAAGATACTTTCATTCCCAAACTCTATAAATAGGACCTAGTACCCATCCATTATTCACCATTTGCTCTAAGTTCAGAAGCTGCTAGTGTTAAGTGAGTGTGAGAGTGTAAACACTTGGTTTGGGAAAAACTATAAGCTTAAACATCATAAGCTTATCAAACACTTTGGGAAGTGAGTTCTATAGTATTTCGGTGGAGGTTAGATTGATCTTGCAAATCTTTGAGGTAAACCCGAAATTCTATTTCATTTATTTCATGTTATTTCCTTTCTTAAAACCTTCTACTCAGTCCCCTAACCTCATTCTTATTTTGGTTAGGAAATCCAAGTTCTTAAGCATATAAGTCGGTAAGTATGTTTTTTTTATGGTTTAGTCTTTCCATCTCTTTCATTTCATCTCCTTTCTTTAGACTCACTCTTTCTTATGGTTTTAGGAGTGTTCCAAAAAGTCCCAACTCAGTCCATTATATCCCGGTAACTTTGGTAAGGAAAATAGGCTAGAATCAATATGTTATGTGCTTATGTTATCTATATGTTTTATGTTATTAAATGTGTTATGATATGTATATATGTTTGTAGGCTTGGGCATATGGCCCATATGACTAACAAGACCCCAAATGGGTTATGGGCATATGACCTAATTAGCTAGTAGGACCCCACTAATCCCATGGGCATATGCTTGTTTAGTCTATGGGACCCCAAGTAATAATGGCCATTATAACAAGTGTATGTTATATGTATTATGTTAAGTCTTTATGTTTTCTTATGAAATCATGTATATGACTATGTGTTAGATTTTCCTTGCTGGGCATTAGGCTCATTCCTTTTTGTTTTATGTGCAGGAAAATAAGCTTTAGAGGCGGAAAGGTTCGTGACGCTTAGAGGATGTGTATCGATGGTGAATGGAGTCAAGGGGCCGAGCGTTATTCGATTCGAGGATGTAGTTTCGGTTTTATGTCTTTTTACATGTATTTTCCGCACTAATTATGTAATGTCTTATTATTTTAAATTATGTTTTTGTTTTAAAGACAATGGGATCCCATATCCGTTTTGGTATTTACTTTGTAAGTAACTCTTATTTTTATAAGTTACTTAATAAAATTATGGTATTTTCGCAAATGTAAGTTCTTTTAAGGATTTTATGTATAGTTTCGTTAATGGTCCAAATAGTCTACAATAGTGGGTCATTACACCTGGTTACCTGACGGCGATCGAAATGGAAAACATGCAGTTGAGGAGTCATATAGCCAAAGCAAACAAGAAAATTGAGGAAGTCTTGGCCCGACTACCCCATCTTGCAACCGACGTTAACGTCGGAAAAAGGCAAGGCAGGACTCGTAAGTCCAGCCGGGATAGTCGGCCCAGGCCCAGTCGATCGGTTAGAACCTTAACCCCGAGTTTTGCGCCCATGTCGCACCATCACCGGGAGACTATGTTTGATGAGTTTCCCAGGAACCATCAACAAGTCAGTCGATCAGTCAGAACTTCAACCCCAAGTTCGGCTCCATCTCCAAATGCACCTAGGAGAGCTCACAAAAATTCACGGAGGAGGTCTGGGGGGAGCTCACGTGGCCAACCTGGTCCAGCTAGCCCTCCCGCACCACGATCAAATCTCCAAACACAAAGGGCTAGAGACGTAGGAGAAAGACTGCGAGCTAGTTTGGTCCGACCTGACGGAACTAGGATTGCATCACCCATTAGGCATCCTCCTTTGCCGAGAAGATATCCATCTCCTCCGCATCCTGCTCGAGACATTCCTATAAACTGAAACGGCAGGAGGAATCTTCCTCCCGCTGCTCCTGGTCACCCCCTGTGAGAGCACAGAAATTTCCCAGATCCTCACTCTTGGCGGCAAACTCCGAGCTTCTCTAATGGGAGTAATTGGACTGAAAGCCACCGAAGTGGCAGACTAGTGGAGATCTAAGAAATCATCTAAGTTTGGCACAAAGTCCTCAAGCCGATCCACGGACCGATCTTCGAGATTGCCTTAACTCGCAGAGGGGGGATCCGACCAAAAATTATAGTCATACTCGCCGAGAGGATGGTCCTTCCAAAATATGCGACAACGAGAATATGCCACCAAACCAAGCTCAAGCTTGGTGGGACAATAACCCGCCTAACGCGTACAATGGAATGGGAGCTGTTGAACAGCCCCATAACAACCAAGGGATCAAGGACTAGACCCTCGAAAGGTTAGCTCAGATAGAGGAGCTGATGAAGAGACTCTTATCAGAAAAGGGAAAAGACAAATATAACTCGGGGGACAAGCTCGAGCTTTTTTCCCCCAACATCGCAGCCACGACATACCCGCCGGGTTTCCAGATGCCCCATCTGTCCAAATTCGATGGGGACGGGGATCCGTTGAATCACTTGGGGATGTTCAATACCCTGATGATGGCCCATAATATCGGCCCCGAGCTGAGATGCCTGATATTCCCTTCAACTTTGATCGGGCCAGCTAGGCAGTGGTTCAACCAGTGTAAGAAATAGTCGATCAACTCGTGGAAAAATTTCTCTGCCGATTTCAAGAGGGCATTCCAAGCCTCTCAAGCGGTTCGCGTCAAAGAGGATACCCTGGCGAACGTGAAGCAACAGCCCGGGGAACCCTTAAAAGCTTATCTGAGGAGGTTCACAAACGTTGCGGCCCGAGCTAGGGATATGGACAAGAGTTCCAAACTCGTGGCTATGAGAACTGGAATCCTTGTTGGGGGTGGGATGTGGAAAGAAATCCAGAGGAGAGGTATCAGCACTGTGGATGAATTATTGAACAATGCCCAAGAATGGATAAACTTGGAAGAAGCATGAGCATCGGTCACGGGAACCAGCCAAATCCCTGACCAGCCCGTTGGAGCGGAAACAGATGTCGTGAATACGACCCAGACCGTTGCCCAGAATAACCAAGGGAGTGGAAGCAAGAGAAAGGGGAACGACAAGGGCAGCCAGCACAGTCCAAAGAAGAACAAACCCATGGAAAAGTTCAAACCAATCTACGCATTTTATACTGAACTCACTAACACTAAGGAGCACATTTTCCTAGCAAATTTTTCCCGCCTTCCCTGGAAAAAGCCAGAGCCCTTGAAAAATCTGAAGGCTAAGAAAGACATTTCCAAATTCTGTCGATTCCACAACGACATCGGTCACAACACAGATGATTGTAGGCATTTGAAGGATGAGATCAAGACACTCATCAGAGCCAGACCTTTGGCTTAGCATGTGCGGAATCGAGTCCATACCAGTTAGCAAGCTCCGGAGGCTCCCATAAACCAACCCGGGGCCCGGGTGAATCAGGATACCCCTCCTCCATAATAAGGGGAGAGATAACCACCATTTCCGAAGGCCCTCATCTGGCAGGCACGAGCAGAGATTCCCAGAAGAGATACATCAATGAACTGAGGTCTCATAACCGAGTTAAGTTTATCCCGGAGCAGCATCTACCTAAATAGCGGCGATTGGAGAGGCAACCAATCAGTTTTACCGAAGAGGACGCTGGTCATGTCCAGTTCCCCCATAACGATCTTCTAGTCATAACTGCCCAACTCGCCAATTAGAGAGTTAGGAGAATACTAGTTGATAATAGGATTTCAGTGAACCTGCTGTTCCGGTCCATGCTAGAAAAAATGGGGTGTTCTGTAGCCGAGCTGAAGGCCACCTCTGTGATGTTGTATGGGTTTTCTGGCGAAGGGTCAACAGCGATAGGAACAATCGAGTTAGTAATAACCTTGGGTGAGGGACCATGAACTATTTCCAAACTCCTCGAATTTGTGGTCATCAATTGTCCCACCGCGTACAATTCAATTTTGGGTCGGCCTACGTTGATGGCATTCGAAGCCATAACTTATGTATGCCACCTTGTAGTCAAATTACCCTCCTCTATGGGGGTATGTATAGTCTGAAGCGATAAGCTTGCTGCTAGGGAATGCTATAGCATTTCCATGAAGGGAAAGTCAGAACCTGGGCAGCAAACGATGGCCATTCAGGGCGAGAGCGAGGAATCCCAGGAAGTAAGAACTGATATTGGGATAGAAAAACCTCAGCAAGCCGGTGGCGTAGGTACCACCCTGAGTAATGATATCGACCCAAGAATAGGCGAAGATAGATCCAAGCTCCAGGCTATCAAAGAGCTCAAGGAGGTAAACATCGATCCTAAAGACCCTTCGAGGGTGGTTAGGCTTGGGAAAAACCTTAATAATGAGAGAAAGGCAGAGCTGCTGAAATTTCTACAGGGAAATCTAAATGTGTTCGCCTGGTCTCATGAATACATGATAGGAATCAGCCCGAGCATCATCATGCATACCCTTAATTTGGACAAAAACATGCCTGCGAAGTCCCAGAAATAGAGGCGCCTGAGCACAACCCGAGATGCGGCCCTAAAAGAGAAAGTAGCTCGACTTTTAAAATGCGGCTTTATTCGTGAGGCAAAATACCCGATCTGGGTCGCCAATCCTGTTCTGGTCCCAAAACCCAACAGAAAGTTGCAGACCTGCATCGACTTTTCTGATCTGAAAAAAGCATGCCCCAAAGATTGTTTCCCCTTGCTAAGAATTGACCAATTGGTGGATGCCACTGCATGGCACGAGCTCATGTCCTTCATTGATGTGTACTCGGGTTATAACCAGATCGCTATGAATCTTGCGGACCAGGAGCATACTAGCTTCATGACTCTGACCAACATTTATTGTTATAAAGTCATGCCCTTCGGGTTGAAAAACACGTGAGCTACACATCAGAGATTGGTCAAAAGAATGTTCGCTAATCAGATCAGGAAAAACATGGAAGTGTATGTTGACGACATGTTGGTCAAATAAAAAACTGCCAATAACCATGTTCCCGATCTGAAGGAATGTTTTGAGATACTGAGGAAGTATGGTATAAGGTTGAATCCCCAAAAGTGTACATTTGGGGTGGCATTAGGAAAATTTCTAGGGTTCATAGTCAACACTAGAGGGATAGAGGCAAACCCTAAGAAAATTAGAACACTGATCGAAATGGCGCTGCCCAGGTCGCGAAAGGACGTCCAGAGTCTAACAGGAAGAGTGGTAGCCCTTAATCGGTTTATTTCTAAGTCAACCGACAAATGTTTGCCATTCTATAACCTGCTCCGAAGGAATAAAAAATTTGAATGGACCGAGGAATGCGAGCGAGCCTTCCTGGATTTAAAAGCACATTTAGCTGAGCTGCCACTGTTGTCTAAACTGATGGTAGGAGAGCCTATTTTTCTTTACTTAGTTGTTACGGAAGATGCAGCTAGTGCTGTGCTAGTCTGAGAAGAGGGTCGTGTTCAAAAGCTGGTCTATTACATCAGCAAAAGACTTCTCAGAGCTGAATCACGATGCCCTTTAATGGAAAAGATGGCTTTCTACCTTATCACAGTCTCCAGAAAGCTTAGGCTATACTTCCAATCCCATTCAATCCACGTCATGACCGATCAACCTTTAAGGCAGGTACTTCAGAAACCTGAGGCATCAGGGCGTCTATTGAAATGGGCTATTGAGCTTAGCCAATTCAAAATATTGTATGTCCCACAGACTACAATCAAAAGCCAAGCTCTGGCTGATTTCATGGTTGAATGCACTAGATTCCAAGAGGAACCTTTGGGAGAACCGGTGCAGGCTATGTGGAGAGTCTTTGAGGATGGTTCATCTAATGAGAACGGGTTCGGAGCTGGAATCATTACGATATCCCCAGAAGGGCATCGTTTCCACTATGCACTACGGTTCAGATTCGAGGCGCCCAATAATGAGGCCGAGTACGAAGCTCTATTGGCTGGGCTTAGAGTGGCTAAGGAGTTGAAGGCCAGAGACATCCAGTGCTACAGCGACTCCTAGCTCATGGTAAACCAAGTATCAGGGGAATACCAAGCTCGAGGAGCCAAGATGGCAGCCTACCTGGCCAAGGTGAAGAAGGAGCTGTCTGATTTTGAATATAGCCGAGTCGAGCAAATCCCTCGTGAGCAGAATGCCAATGTAGATACTCTAGCAAAACTCGCCACCTCCAAGGAGGCCAAAACCTTGAGCCTAATACAGGTGAAATTCTTGGAAAGGCCAAGCGTGGAGGAGAATACAATAGAGGTCGAGATGATCGACACCAGACCAACCTGGATGACTCCCATAGTCGAATACCTTACAACAGGAAAGTTACCCGAAGAACAAAACAATGCAAGGAGGATACTCTATCAAGCTTCGAGGTATAAAATCGTAGATGGGATGTTGTACCGACGTGGTCTTTCTTTACCTCTTCTACGATGTGTTTTTCCAGAGGAGGCCAAAACTATTTTGCAGGAGGTGCATGAAGGCTTTTGTGGGGATCACGCTGGGGGGCAAAACCTGGCCTTAAAGATTTTAAGGCAAGGATATTATTGGCCCACTTTATCGAAGGATTCAATTTCCTACGTCCGAAAGTGTGACAAGTGCCAGTGGTTTGCCACGATCGCCTTAGCTCCACCAGTCAAGCTAAAGATGATCTTGTCCCCATGGCCATTTGCGGTATGGGGGATTGATTTAATTGGAGCCCTGCCCACAAGAAAAGGAGGAGTTTGCTATGCAGTAGTGGGCATTGATTATTTCACGAAGTGGGCAGAAGCAGAACCCCTGGTAACAATAACGTCGAAGAAATTCCTCGACTTTGTAGTTAAGAATATCGTCGGCCAGTTCGGACTGCCAAGGAAGATTTTATCATACAATGGAACCCAGTTCGATAGCGATCTCTTCACCGAATTTTGTGGAAGACACGACATAATAAGAGTTTCTCTTCAGTGGCCTACCCACAGGCTAATGGGCAATTCGAGGCTGTAAATAAGATGCTCAAGGCAAGCCTTAAGAAGAGGCTGGACGAGGCTAAGGGAGTTTGGCCCGAACAGCTCTCGCAGGTGTTGTGGGCATACTGGGCCTCACATCGAACTTCCACGGGGCATACTCCTTTTTCCCTGACTTTCAAAAGTGAGGTCGTCCTTCCTGTCGAAACAAAGATAGCTACGCATAGGGTCCGGGCCTTCAGCCAAGATCAGAATGATAAAATGCTCAGCGCGTCCCTCGACCTAATTGACGAAAAATGAGAAGCTTCACAGCTACAGCTTGCGCATTATCAAAAGAAAATCACTCGTTATTTTAACTCAAGGGTCAAGAGACGCATCTTTAACTTAGGTGACCTGGTACTCCGAAGGCTCTTTTTAGCTGATAAGGATCCCAAAGACGGAGATTGGGACCAAATTGGGAAGAACCCTATTAAATAATAGAAGTTGTGAAGGAAAGGACCAGTCCCACGGACGTGGAACGCTGTGCACCTAAAGAAATATTCTCAATAATCGTAGCTTTGTAAGGCTTAATTATAAAAGCCACCAATTTTTATTAAAAAATGAGAAGTATATTTCTTATATCGTTGTATGTTTCCATGTTCGTATGGATTTGAAAGATGGCATGTCCAAAGTAACCGAGAAAGTTCTCTTTCTGATTACTTAGGGGGAACATACCCCGAGAAGGAAATAAACTTGGAAGTTAGTAAAAATTGATTGACCAGTGTTTTTCCTAAAAAACACAAGCCATCAATCATACTAACACGAACTAAGTTTTAAATTAAAATCCTTGATACGACCAGGTAAAAACTTGGAAGTTAGTAAAAATTGATTGACCAGTGTTTTTCCTAAAAAAACACAAGGCATCAATCATACTAACACAAACTAAGTTTTAAATTAAAATCATTGATATGTTCAGATAAAAACTTGGAAGTTAGTAAAAATTGATTGACCATTGTTTTTCCTAAAAAAACACAAGGCATCAATCATACTAACACGAACTAAGTTTTAAATTAAAATCATGGATACCACCAGGTAAAAACTTGGAAGTTAGTAAAAATTGATTGACCAATGTTTTTCCTAAAAAAACACAAGGCATCAATCATACTAACACGAACTAAGTTTTAAATTAAAATCTTGGATATGACCAGGTAAAAACTTGGAAGTTAGTAAAAATTGATTGACCAGTGTTTTTCCTAAAAAAACACAAGGCATCAATCATACTAACACGAACTAAGTTTTAAATTAAAATCCTTGATACGACCAGGTAAAAACTTGGAAGTTAGTAAAAATTGATTGACCATTGTTTTTCATAAAAAAAAAACACAAGGCATCAATCATACTAACACAAACTAAGTTTTAAATTAAAATCCTAGATACGACCAGGTAAAACTTGGAAGTTAGTAAACATTGATTGACCAGTGTTGTTCCTAAAAAACACAAGGCATCAATCATACTAACACGAACTAAGTTTTAAATTAAAATCCTGGATACGACCAGGTAAAAACTTGGAAGTTAGTAAAAATTGATTGACCAGTGTTTTTCCTAAAAAAAACACAAGGCATCAATCATACTAACACGAACTAAGTTTTAAATTAAAATCATGGATACGACCAGGTAAAAACTTGGAAGTTAGTAAAAATTGATTGACCAGTGTTTTTCCTAAAAAAACACAAGGCATCAATCATACTAACACGAACTAAGTTTTAAATTAAAATCCTGGATACGACCAGGTAAAAACTTGGAAGTTAGTAAAAATTGATTGACGAGTGTTTTTCCTAAAAACACACAAAATGTATCACCACTCACATGTGGTAAAGATCACAATATACACAAATATATCATTTGTGCCCTCAATGGGCTAAAATTACAAACATACCCCTAATAACCAAATGGGGTCCACATGCATGTTTAATTCACCTAAACATGCATTTCTAATCACATACTCATCAAATTCACGTATTAATATAATAAATCACTTGTTGCCTTCCAGGCACGCTAATCAAGGAGCTAAGCCTTATTAGCAAATTTGGGACACTACAACTAGAGAATTCAAAGCTTGGAGTTCTAAAGCCAGAGGTTTAGGATTGAATTGTAGTAGCTAAAAGGATTCAATTCACAGTTGAGGTAAAGATTATCAACTCTATTTTAGTTATTATTTCCTGTGGTTTTGGTTGTTCTTAAGCTTGAAAGTTTAAGGTTGTGAATTGGGTTTTGGTTTGAGTTTTTGGCAGTGTTTTGTATGTGTTTAAGTTGGGTTTTGCTGTTGAGATTGAGGTGAGATGTTTTGGATTGTTTGGTAATGATTTGTGGTGAGCTTTGGGCTGAGAAGAACATGGATGGCTGGGTTCGCAGGGTCGCGTCGTATCCCTATTGTTGGGCATCGCGACCCGTGCGAACCTCAGGGCCTAGGTGGGGGCTCTATCTTAGTGGCGCGTTGCGGCCCGCCCCCTGGACCCAAACAGGGGGGTTTTCTATCTAGGAGGCGTGTCAAGGCCTTTAAGGGAAAGTCGCAGCCCTTTTTTGGCGACCTTAAGTTTTAATGACGGGATTTCAAACCTTAAGGCTCGGGATCGAATCTACTACTCGGTTTGGTAGAATTCAAGGTCTTGGAGGCTAGGACTTTGTCCAGAAGCCTTTATTTGCTCGTTATTGATGAGATTCTATATTTGGTGATGACTAGGTTACCGCTAGGGGCTCAAGATCAGGATCGTGCTCGAGGGTCATTCTTATTTTACATTATACTCAGACCTGAGGTAAGAAAATTGCACCTATTATGTGACATACATGATTAGGACTTGGCCCGAATGCTGAATATAGTTTTGATTGGGCATTGGCCCCTGTAAATGTGCATGAATATGATTATTCTTGTGGATGATTGATCAAAGCATGTTGAATGATTTGTATATGGATATTTTTTATATGATGAATGTCTGTTACCATTATATACTTGAGAAAAGCATTAACCTATTAGCCAAGGACGGCAATAGTACTGAGCGTTGGTCGTAAAGCATTGACTTATGAGTCAAGGGCGGCAATAGTGTGCTGAGCACTGATTGATATGATTAGACCTAACCAAGAGTGTATTATACACTTTTTCGACTCAATGGTCATAGAAAACCAAAGCGCCAGGTATGCTAGGCCAGTTCCAAGGCGGTTATATAGAGGATAGCGCAATGGGCCCCATGGTGACTTATTAGTCTCAGATCCTAGGGCGTTGAGCCCCAATGTGATTTATTAATCATGTACTTGGGCAACGAGCCCTAATATGAATAAATTAGTCGTTTATTTAGGGCACTTGGTCCCATATGACGCTGTGGTCATTTATATGAATGGTATGCATGCATGAGTAAGGTTTCATTGCTGGGCATGTTTATTATGATTTGCAAAGGTGTTATTCATTGCTTATGAGCATGTTTAAGTTTTCTTGTTGGGCCGTGGCTCACGGGTGCTATGTGGTGCAAGTAAAAGGAAAGAAAAGCTGGACCAGCCATGGGTTGGAGAGCTTAGGTGGCGATGTGTACATATGCGGTCGCTTGACCACCACGGCCAAGGTTTCTCAAAGGAACTAGGGTTAAACCCTATTTTTTCTGCTTAGGCCGGCAGATTGTAACTTTTGAGTTGTAATGACCATTTTGGAATTATAAATAACTTTGTAAACGTTTATTATGGGATCTCATGTATAGTTTAATGTTTTAATGAAATATCCATTCCTTTTTTACTGAAATTTTTAACCATGGACCATTAATCACTTTTAGATGCATGTTTATGGCCTAATGACTCGTTTAGCGAGTTAAGCACTATTTAAAATACATAGTGTAACGGTTTTGGCTAACCAGGGCGTTACACCGTAATCTCATCATCATCTCTCAAGCTTTGCTCACCCATTCGCCCACCATCTCTCTGTTGGAAAAACATTCAGAGCACAGCGAAAATGGCGTGGTGGGCCCAATGTGTACAACAACAAAAAAATTCATTAATCATATAGACAGTTTATATGACCAAGAAAACAATCCATATACATTAACATACAATATTATTGATCATGCAACATATATATATATAAATATACAATATATTTATATATAACATATAAACATTCAAGAACATGAACTTTTACCTCTTGAAGCCTATCAAGTGTCCTTGAGTCTTTTCGTATATTTATCGATCTTCCTATCCAAAGCTTTGAGCACTCAAACCACGATCTCACGAAGTGTTCTCTACACCTCAAGATGTGTGTGGGCACATAGAGAACATGGGTTTGTATAGTTTGAAAAGTAATAAAGGAGAAGAATAAAATAGAGAAAGAGAATTTTATTGTAATGCTTTGCACAGTATACTGAGAGCACACTCTCTATATTTATATTTACAAAGAATACAAGAATTAGCTCATTTAGTCATTTACACATATACAAAGAATTCTCCTAACAATTATAACAAATCATATTAGAATGCCAATGATTGGCTGATTGAGAGGCACTAAATCAGGGGTGAAGTAATGTCTGGATCACACTACAGTTGTCAAATGTTGTCAAATATATTAGCCTTTTATTTCATTTTCTCAACACCTCCTCTTAAACGAATCGAGGAGTGTACGACACCAAGTTTTTCTACGAGAAATTAAAATCTTGAAAGAGTCAAGCTTTTGGTGAGGCATTCGACTATTTGATCATAAGAGGGGATGAATCTAACTTCAAGTTGCTTCTGGAGAACCTTATCTCGGACAAAGTGCACGCCTAACTCGATGTGTTTCGTATGAGCATGTATACTGGATTCGAAGCAAGCTCACTTGCTCCAAGATTATCACACCATGTTATAGGGGTAGTTGAGCAAGGCATTTTTAATTCACGAAGAAATCCTTGAATCCACAAGATTTCAGCTACTACATGTGCTAGAGCCCTGTATTCCGACTCGATGCTAGATTGAGAGACAACAACTTGTTTCTTAGAAGACCATGCTACTAATGAGTCACCAAGATACACACATTATATAGCTACTGATCTCCTATCATCCAGACAGCAAGCCCAATCAGCGTCTGAATATCCAGTGAGACTTAGTTGCTTTCTGAACTTAATGTGAAGACCACAGTTTATGGTCCCTTTGAGATACCTCAGAACACGCTTGACCACACTCCAATGAGCAGCTGTAGGAGCTTTAAGAAATTGACTAAGCTTTTTGACTGCAAAATTAATGTCTGGAAGAGTATGATTAAGGTACTGTAGACCTCTTATGATGATCTGATACATGGCTGGTTCTTCCAACAATTCACCATCGTTAATGGATAGATTTTTCCCCATGGTCATTGGAGTCGGGAAAGGCTTAATGTGAGCCATGTTGCTTCTTTCTAGTAGCTCAGAAATATATTTTGATTGTGTCAAATAATTCCCTGTGTCATCTCGATAAACCTCTATCCCCAATAAGTAGTTTAAGTCACCTAGATCCTTTAAGGAAAAAATCAGGTACAGCCGAGTAGTAAAGTCCTTGAGTTTATGAGGATGATTTCTTGTGATAATTATATATTCCACATAAATCAAAATAATTATCACAACATTATGTAATAAAAGAGGGAGGATTCTGCTCTAGAATTAAGAAACTTCCTGCTGAGAAGAGTGTCTTTTAACTGATCAAACCAAGCTCTAGGAGCTTGTTTTAGGCCATACATTGACTTGTGAAGGCGACAGACATGTTAAGGGAGTTGTGGATGCTCAAAAGCAGACAGTTGGCTCATAAAAACTACTTCATCAAGGTTCCCATTCATGCAGGTGTTATTAATATTAAGCTGTCGAATTTGCTAGCCCTTTGTTAAAGAAATAGTGAGTATAATTTGCACAGTAGAAACCTTTACAACAAGGCTGAAATTCTCTCCAAAGTCAAGACCGGGTCTTTGATGGAAGCCTTTAGCAACAAGGCGAGCTTTGTATCGTTGAAATGAGCCATCAACATTGTTTTTAATTTTTAAAACCCACTTACACCCCACAACATTCATAGCATCTGAGTGTGGAACAAGAGTCCATGTTCCATTGGTCATGAGAGCATTATACTCTTTAGCTATAGCTTATTTCCAGCCACTGTGAGCAAGACCAAATTGTATAGAGGTTGGTTCTTCACTTACTAGCTGCCACTGAGAGTGCCCGAGATAAGTTTTTGGCTTAAAAATTCCAGCCTTCAATCTTGTAACCATGGGGTGCATTGAAGTTCCTGTAGTAGGTTTTCGTTGTACATTATTGGGGTTGAAACTAGTGTGTTCAGGACTGGAACAAGAAGTGGAAGAAGTATGTGCTACAGAATGCTCATTAGCCAGCTCTACCTGATTGTCGTTTTGTGATGGTGCAGATGAAGTTGATTCTTCAATAAAAACACGAGATTGGGAGCCATCAATTTGAGAACCTAGAGTAGATGTGGAAGGGACTTGATTTTGAGCTGGAATTTGAGTAGACCACGAAGGCACTTCAACAATAATAGACTGTTCAGAATGAAAGTTGTTAAGAAAACCAGATTTAAATGGGAATTCAAGCTCGTGAAAGATGACATTATGGGATATGTATATACGACCTGTAAAGTTGAGATATTTATAGCCTTTATGAGCTTCACTATACCCTAAGTTGACACATTTAACTGAGTGGAAGGAGAATTTATGTGTTTGGTAAGAGCGGATACAAGGAAAACAAGTTGTACAAAAGGTTTTGAGGAGCTTGTAATTTGGTTATCTAGCAAAAACAACATGAAACTGAGATTGTGTTGGGAAGAGTGCCCTTAAAGCAATTGTAGCTGACAAATGTTTTATATGAAATAAATAATTGAATTGAATTATTATATATATAGACTATGTCTAATATTATATGATAATACTAAGTGAATATCATAAAATTCCAAAGTTTATCTATGTGGCCTTAATCTCATATTGGTATAGGGGGATCGAGATTAAGATAATAAACTTAAATAGTTCGCAATAAAATAAAGTTATGGAATCTTTAGATTAATTAGTACTAGTACGGTCCAGTAGTATTATGAATACATGTGACCTAGATATGGGTTACTAGTGTAGTAGGATACTTTAGTGGAGGTACTTTGCATGCTGATAGTATATAGAACGGAACCAGATGTGATCTATAATACTTGTATAAACACTATTTCATAGTATTAATCAAACACATCAAACGATAATCATATACATGATAATCTTAATCCTGAGGTTACTATGAAATCCTATATATGTCATCTGATCCTTTGATTCATGCGTTAAGGTTTGTCAGAATGATCAGGCTAAGACCAATTGTTTTGGGGACTCAATGATGTATATGGCTGGGGATGTAGTTTAACAGATATGGAATCTGTAACGCCCTAACTAGTAAGGATCATCACACTATGTATTTTAAATAGTGCTTAACTTGCTAAACGATTCATTATGCCATAAACGTGCATCTAAGTGTTATTAATGGGCCAGGGTTAAAATCTCGGTCAAAAGGTATGGATATAATTTTCAAAATGTTAAACTGTGCATGGGATCCCATAAAAGTGTTTACCGAGTTATTTACAATCCAAAATGGTCATTGCAGTTAAAAAGTTACAATTCCCCGACCTAAGCGGGAAAAATAGGGTTACACCCTAGTTCCCCTGAGAAACACCTTGGTCGTGGTGGTCAAGCGACCGCATATGTACACGTCGCCACCTAAGCTCTCCACTAAAGGCTTGGCAAGCTTCTCTTTCCCTTTACCTGCAACACATAGCACCCGTGAGCCAAGGCTTGGCAAGAAAACTTATTACCGCGTGTATACAAATAATAATAACGATCATGAAATCATCATGGGGATTGCATCCCTAATAAAATGATGACTATTAAGTCATTCTGGGGTCCTATGCCCTAGATTATTGACTATTAAGTTATACTGGGGTCCTGCGCCTTGAATAGATGACTATTAAGTCAACCTGGGATCCTGTGCCCTGAATAGAAGACTAATAAGACATCATGGGGTCCTGCGCCCTAAGCCATGCGATCATCAAGTCACCTGAGCCTTTTAGCCCTGGCTTAGAGTAACTAGCCATAGACTAGCCAAGCGCTTTAGTTTTCTTCGACCAATAGGTCGGACGGGCATATAATGCTCTTCTTGATTAGATCTAATCATATTGACCAGCGTTCAATATGCTATTGCCGCTCTTGACTTATAAGTAAATTCCATGCGACCAATGCTTAGCACTATTGCCATTTCTGACTGATAAGTCAGTGCCACTTACAAGTAAGCAATGCAATCAGGCATTCACAATGCAATAAATGTCAATATATATAGAGAGCACTCAACATGCCTCATCAATAATCATGTATGCCACATACTGGGTGCAGTTTTCTTGCCTCAGGTTTGAGCGTAAAATAAATAAAGAATGACCTTTGAGAAAGATCATGTCCTTAGGCCCTTAGTGGTCACCTAAGCATAACTAAATATGAAATCACATCAATAAAATGAGTAATAAAAGATTCATGGACTAAAACACAGCCCCCTGAGATCTCGAATCCAACTAAAATGGTTAGTAGATTCGATCTCGACCCTTAAGGTTCGAAAACATGCGCCTAAAACTAAGCAAAACCATGCCTAGCTCAAAAAGAACAGGCAGGTCATGATCTACCCCCAAGAGCCATGCTGCGCCTCCCAAACAAACAGTCCCCTATCTGGGTGCCAAGGGCTGGCCGTAACTTTCCCTTGAGGGTCGCAACGCGCCTGTAAGAAATAGCCCAGTGAAGGCTCTAAGGTTCACTCAAGTCGCGGCGCCCATGAACTCATTCAGGACTTGACCCCGCAAACCCAGCTCCCCTGGATTTTCCTCAATCCAAACTCAGCCAAAACTCATCAAACAAATCCCAATATCACAACCAAACATTAATACAACATAACCACCAATCTAACAACAAAACCCATGCCTAGAAACACTCAAAACACCATAAAATCTCAACTCCAAGATCAAACTATTAAGCTTTCAAACAATATAAAAACAGAGTAAAATCCTTAAAGTTCCAGCTGAAAATCCTTAACTCATTCCCAAAATTAACACCTTCGGCTACTACACTTAATTCCTAAACCCCATGCCTCAAAACCTCAAGCTTCAATCCTCCTAGTTTTCCTCAAATGCTAATCGAGAGAGAGAAAGAAATAACAGAGAGAGAGAGAGAGAGAGAGAGAAAAAGAACCTCTGTTTTTGCTGCCTTAGTACCTTCTACAGCCAGCCTTAGTTAAGCTTATCTAATGGCCTAAATGACCAAATTGCCCCTAGGGCCATCTAAAACCTTCAAAACCACCCAAGGGAAAATTTGTCATTTCCCACCTAACAAGTTAATCATAATTAATGTTCTCCAATTCCCATTATTCCCAATATCCTCAAATAATCATTAAATCATATCCCATTACCCGCTCATTCCCGGTAATGTACTAAACACCAATTTAGCCCTAGGCTCACCCCAAGCCTGATAATTAACCCTGTTATGACCAAATCGCTAACTTGCCTCCTAGGATCATCTCATGCCGAATAGCTCAAACATATCCACATAATAATGTCATCTCACCCAAATATTGCATACATGCACATAAATATACAAGTATGCCCTCAACAGATCAAAATTACAAAAATTCCCTTTTAATATGAAACGGGCCCTCATGCATGCAAATACCATCATATAATAGTGTAACTTACATAATCATGCATATAATCACATATTAAATCAATTATGGCCCTCCTGGCCCCCTAATCCAGGCACTAAGCCACACTAGGGAATTTGAGACATTACAGAATCTATACCTTCTTATAGATTGAATAATGATTCCCTATTGGGTTGGCTTTTGGAACTGAAAAGGTTATGAGCGCTCACATCGCAAACTTGTTGTGACACAACCTTCACTAGTAAAGTCAATGGTACTCTAGGAACAAGATATAGCTAAAAGGGTAAAACAATACTTTTATTCCCTTTTAATTATGAACTATTAATAGAGGATTAACACTGTATGTAATGATTATATCAATGGACACTTTATTCTTTAATAAAGTACTCTGTAAATATATGTCTGTAATTATCGAGAGTTCAATCTCATATTTATAGTGGAGTAATCATGAGATTAATAAATATGAGTATTTAATCAAAGAACTTTGATTAATAATGTAATATTTATTGGAGCTTGATATTATAGGTTCATAGGTCCCTAGGGTGGCTCTATCAACAACATATCAAGGTTAGAGTTGATACAATGGTATAACTATAATTTGGGAATTTGAGAAGAATTTTATTCTTCGGGTCAAATATACAATTATATGATAATTGAGGTTGAATAATCAATTTATAATTAATTATTAATTTTGAAATATATTTATTAATTTAAATATATAAAATTTCGAATTTCATATAAATAAATAAAAATTTGAAATTAATTATTTTATTTGAGTGGGAGAAAATAAAATTGGTAAGTCAAAAATAGTTTTTTATTTATTGAATTTTAAAAGATGATGATAATGATGATCATCAATTTGAATTTAGAATTTAATTTTTGATATATGGTCATCTTTTCCTTAAAAAGATAAATACTTTATTTTGTGGGAGATTGATTTAGTTTAATAATTAAATAAAAGAAAAATGCAAAATCACTGAAAAGGGAATAACAGTACACGCCTCACACAATCCAAGGACTGTGCCATGCATGTACTACTTGTACTAATATTGTATTAGTGTAGTTTTTATTTTATTTATTTAATTGTTTGATAATTTGAGGATAGTTTTTTCAAATTCGGTAAGTTGGATATTTACCTAAATCAAATCCTATCATCGTTATTATATTATATTACTATTATTATTAGAAATAATAAGGTGAAATAAATCTCTATATATATGATATAGAAGAAGAAGAAGAAGGGAAAAATAAACAACATACACACAATACACAGAACACAAATCATTCAAAGCTTTTTGTCAGACAATTTTTTTTTCCTTCTTCTTCTTTTATTCTAGCCATTCTGAGACCATATGATGGACCCAAAACGGGTATGTTTTAAAAATTTATACCTCGCAAGCGCACGAATCATATATGGAATATAGTGTTAGTGTAAGCACGAGATCGAACCCAAAGGAGTTGTCTAAAATCGAAAAGAAAACTACTTTAAATCAAAGGTAATAAATTCTAACCTAGCTCCAAAGATTGAAGATATTTTTTAATAATGAAAATAAAAATAAAAGACAATAATATAGAAATTAAAGACAATATATATTACTAAATTAATAATTGTAAACAAGATGGTAAAATAAGATTATTAAGGATTATAATCCACATAATATAAGTTCAATAATATTTATAAGTACATTGATTCCCAAGTTTTAGTGATAGTTCAGATAAATCAAACTATCATTTTCTAAATAGATTTATAATTTTAAGCACAAATTTCTTCCAAAAAGATAAGATTTTTCTTCACTTTTCAAATTTATAATTTCAAAGCATTTAGTGTAAATCAATCTAATGAAATAACAAATAAATCAATGAATTATAAGGCAAAACATAATATTTTTGTTCTAAGCATGGATGTGTACAATTTAATGACACATCTTACACAAAGAATATTATGATTTTGCACTAATGAAGAACAAAGTGTAAATATGTGCTAACAATCCAAAATACATGATATTTAAGAAGAAAGAAGATATTTGAAGAAGAAAATTCCATAAACTTTGTTGCACAAAATGGGAAATCAACATACAAAATAAATACTATCTAGTTACAAATTGTTTCATCATCACCTTAATAATCTTAAAAAGATTAGAAACACATAACTAGAATAGCAAATACAAACTAGAAATTACAACCATAAATAGGAAAATTTGGAGGATGAACCCCCAAAATTTCCTCTAAAAATACATAGAAAAATAACCAAAAAGAAGAAGAAGATGAAGAGAATAAAGAGGTTTTGAAATGTGTAGAGTTTTTGGTATGGTAACCTCCCCCCTCAAAATAGACACCCCTTAAATGGTCTTCAAAACTCCCTATTTATAGCCAAAATGAGTAAATTAAAATAATCAATTTAAATTGATTAAATTAATTTAATTGATTATAATATGGAAAATAGGGGTAAATTATAGAGTATAATAATGATGTTTTGGAGTAAAATGTGTAGAAAAGTTTGGGTAAAAAGTGGTATTTTTAGACAAAAGGAAACAAGAGTACATTGTGGCATTTATGGGCTCAAGGCAAAATAAAATAGTTGGAAAAAGGGGCTGTTGGACCATGAAGCTGCTGGGCGTGGGGAGCTTGAATGGGTGCATCAGGCGGGTGGCTTTTGGTGTTGTTGGGAAATGGCCAGGCGGGCCTGGGCTAGATCCGTGGGTCATCCAGGGGAGGCAATGGGCCTGGACAGGTGCGGCCCAGGATGAAGGCTGAATGGAGGCAACCGTGTGAAGCTTGGGAAGGCTGTGTGTAGAGTCCAAGAACTTTACTTAGCTAATTATTTAGTAGTATTATAGTATGTATAGTATTATCTTTGTTACTGTGGATTTTTGGTTCAGACCGGGAATTATTTGGACACTCATAGTAGTACTTATAGACTTTCTAAGTTTAATCTATAGTTTAAGAATATTAATTTTAACCTAAGGTTTGATTATTTACTGATATTAAGAATAATATTTATTATACTATGAGGTTTAGATATCAACCAATACGATTTTAAGCACATGTTATGAATGGGTGATTAAAGATTAAGTATTTTGAGGATTAAATTTAATAAGGAGTATAGTTTGAATGCAATAGGGTCAGTCAGCAGCTTTGAATACATTGAGGGCTTAGTCAAGGTTGTTTACTCCATTCAAACTTAGCTAAAAATGTGTAATTTCGTGTTTAATTAATCAGCGTGTACCGATATATCGCAGCTATAGGGGGCGATATATCGCAACACGTAGATACGGAAAACACGAGACGATGCACGGTCGCCTCGGGCATACTGGCCCAGGCGATATATCGCCTACAGGGGGCGATATATTGCCTCCTTCAGCATAATTCAAATGTTTTTGAATTCTTTTTCCTTTCAGCCATTCAACTTCTTCATAAGTCCAATATCTTTTGAACGAGTCTTCAGCCTTTGCTGAACGATTATTCAAATTATTTTCACCTTAAAAGCTATTATTTTTATTCAAGTAAAATCAAGATCCTTTCATTCCTAAACTCTATAAATAGGACCTAGTACCCAGCCATTATTCACCTTTTGCTCTAAGTTCAGAGGCTGCAAGTGCTAAGTGAGTGTGAGAGTATAAACACCTGGGTTTTGGGGAAATCATAAGCTTAAAACATCATAAGCTTATCAAACACTTTGGGAAGTAAGGTTCTATAGTATTTCGGTTGTGGTGTAGATTGGTCTTACAAGTCTTTGAGGTAAACCAAAACTCTAGTTCATTTGTTTTATGTTATTTTCTTTCTCATAGTCTTCCACTCAGTCTCCTAACCTCATTCTTATTCTGGTTAGGGAATCTAAGTTCTTGAGCACATAAGTTTTGGTAAGTATGACTTTCAATGGTTTAGTCTTTCCATTCCTTTCATTTCATCTCTTTTTCTTCATTAGACTCACCCTGTTATATATGGTTTTAGGAGTGTTCCAAAAAGTCCCAACACTGTCCTCTTATCCCGGTAACTTTGGTAAGGAAAATAGGATAGAATCTATATGTTTTATGCTTGTGTTATCCTAAGTGATATGTTATGAAATATGTTATAAATATGTTATGAAATGTGTATGTTTGTAGGCTTGGGCATATGACCCATATGACTAACAAGACCCCAAATGGGTTATGGGCATATGACCTACTTAGCTAGTAGGACCCCACTAATCCCATGGGCATATGACTTGTTTAGTCTATGGGACCCCAAGTAATAATGGCCATTATAATAAGTGTATGTAATAAGTGTTATGATATATCTTTATGTTTATTACGAAATTTATGTTTATGACTATGTGTTAGATTTTCCTTGCTGGGCATTAGGCTCATTCCTTTTTGTTTTATGTGCAGGAAAATAGCTTTTAGTGGCGGTAAGGTTCGTGGAAGCTTGGAGATTGTGTATCGATGGTGAATGGAGTCAAGGAGCCGACCGTTATTCGATTCGAGGATGTAGTTTTGTTTTATGTCTTTTTACTTGTATTTTCCGCACTATTTATGTAATGTCTTTTTAATTTAAATTATGTTTTGTTTTTAAGACAATGGGATCCCATATCCTACTTATTTTATGAAGTAACTCTTATTTCTACAAGTTCTAATAAAATTATGGTATTTTCGCAAATGTAAGTTTTAGTATGAGTTTTTATGTATAGTTTCATTAATGGTCCAAAAAGTCTAGAGTAGTGGGTCATTACAGTTGGTATCAGAGAAACGGTTCCTTCGCATGAAGTTCTCCTCGATACACACGCTCAAAGCTCCGAATCTGACCGCCAAGTAAGTGTTTAAGTTACAAGTTATTTTGCCTATGTGTATAGCTAACAATTTTAGTGTTTATGTTTCCAGTTAAGTATGAACGGAGCATTAAGCAATGAGGATATCCGAGCCATTAAGGCTTTAAAGAGAATAAGGGAACCAAGAAACACCATAGGCACACTAGAAAGGATCACTCGAAGATTGCTTTTGTTTCACCAAGAGATAGGTGGCCTTCAAGAGGCTAAG
The DNA here is from genome assembly GCF_963169125.1 of Humulus lupulus. Lineage (NCBI taxonomy): Eukaryota > Viridiplantae > Streptophyta > Magnoliopsida > Rosales > Cannabaceae > Humulus > Humulus lupulus. The sequence goes on from NC_084798.1 coordinate 39,865,290, forward strand.
CAAATAATGTTAAGATCAACGGAACAATATGTACTAGTAATAAGACTATTTAAAGATTTTCATTCTGTAATAGCAGCCTTAGAAGAAATATGGGAAGACATGAATGATGAGAATGAACTACCCTTAGCAATGAGATATTATTTCCTCTTAGTTAGGTTCACCGCAAAATTTGAGTTTCAATTCACAAATGAGCAAAAACATAGAATTCTCACAAACCTTCCTAGGGGGCATTTTGATGCTCATGACAATGACGATTATGAGGAAATAGATGACGATATGTTAGATGATGGATCGGATGTAGAAGATCCCGATTTTTAGATTAGTAGTTTTATTATTTGTTTTATTTACTTTTTATGTTATGATTGTAAATAAGTGAAAATCTTTTTCCAAATGAATAACATGTTATTTTCATGTATGAGTTTGATTTTATTTTCGCAATCATAATAAATACTAAATAAAATGAATAATGACTAAGTTCGGTGAGGGTGGATACAAATCAATGAACCAAGTTTCCTTATTGAGAGTTAGGGGGCCATAGTAGTGGGAACGATTTTATTGATCCCAACCCTCCCTCAATATGGTTAACTTTGGAACAAAGATAAGTTTCGAGCCTGAGAATTAAGTCATATAGGATGATTAGAAACACACTTAGAAAATAAAGATGACTTGTTTTTCTAAGTATAGAAACCCACTTTAAATATAAATAAAGACTTATATAATTTTCATAAGAAGTCATAATAAATAGGCTGAGATATGTTTGTTTTAGAATAAGTTTTTGCCTTTGAGCCTATTAGGTCAAGTTCTAACATGTTTCTTTCAACTGTTAGAACTCTGCTACGATGTCGCTCCGAAGATCTGCACGCACCAACGATGTTCCAGCAACCAATGAAGTCCCTCCAGTTCGCCGAAGGGGAGTGCGTGCTCCTGCTCGCCGCAACGCGCCGGCACCGCCAGCTGACAACACTGCGGAGATCGCCAGACTGCGACAGCAAGTCGAGGAACTTCTGCAGCAACAGCGCCAACAGGCTCAATCTCAGCCTCAGCCTCCGCCACAGCCGCAGCCACAGCCGCAGCAAATGGCCCCAGCACCCCAACAAGTTGGTCCATATGGGGGATGGCCTATGACGAACTACGCTCCATATCCAGTACAGCACCTGGAGCCAGTGTATGAGAGGTTCCGCAAGCAGCACGCTCCGAACTTCGAAGGGACTACAGACCCCTTCGAGGCAGAAGAGTGGCTAAGGAATGTGGAGCCGATTCTGGTCCACATGAACCTCAGTAATGCAGACCGCATATCCTGCGTCTCATCTTTGCTCAAGAAAGATGCCAGGATATGGTGGGACTTGGTCCAACAATCCCATGATGCTGCCACCATGACGTGGACCCGATTTGTGGAGCTGTTCCACAAAAAGTACTACAATTCGGCTGTACTCGCTACGAGGGTTGAGGAGTTCACCAATCTGAAGCAGGGTACTTTAACAGTGGCGGAATATGCTCGTCAGTTCGACCGCTTAGCAAAGTTCGCGGCAGAGATGGTTCCAACCGATTATCTGAGGGTGAACAAGTTTGTCAGGGGACTTCTCCCGAAGATCGAGATTGGGGTTAAACTAGCAAACCCGGGAAACACCACATATGCCGACGTTCTCGAGACGACAATCGAAGTAGAAAGGTTGCAGGCCAATGTAAGCAGAGAAGAAGCCAATAAGCCGGGACCCAAACAGCAGAGCCAACCTCAAGCTAGTCGGAACAACAACCATAACGGCAACAATCAGTCTAGCAATAGCGGCAACAATCAGTCCAGCAACAACGGTAACGGTCAGAAGAGAAGGCATCCTGACAACAAGCAATCTGACAACAATAAGAGGGCACGTACGAATAATGGAGGAAATAGGACGGGCTACGTGGAGTACCTGCCATGTGCCAAATGTCAGAAGAAGCATCCTGGAGAATGTCGCGCCAATACCAAGGATTGTTTCAACTGTGGTCAAAAAGGGCATCGTAAGAGAGACTGTCCTCAGCAAAAGCCAGAAGGGAAGAAGGACAAAAAGATGGTTCCTGCTAGGGTTTTTGCTTTAACCCAAGGAGAGGCCGAGCCTAGCAACAAGGTGGTCACAGGTCAGGTTTCTATCCTCAATAACTTATGTCATGTATTATTTGATTCACGTGCCACTCATTCGTATATTTCGTTAGGAATGATAGAAAAACTAGACAAACCTAGTGAAAGATTTAGAACTAGGTTTGTAACCGAGTTGCCTTCAGGCAAAGTAGTTCTATCATCACGAATAGTACGAGGCGTACCGATCAAGATTGAGGACATAGAACTAGAAGGAGACCTGATAGAGCTAGTGATCAAGGACTTCAACGTAATATTAGGCATGGATTGGCTAGCACGGCATGGCGCAACGATCGACTGCAGACGCAAGAAGGTTATGTTCGAGACTCCTGACGGCCAGAGACGATGCTTCATGGGACAAGCTTCAGGATTGCGCACCCCGTTAGTGTCATCTCTCAAAGCTCAGAGAATGATGGAGAAAGGATGCCAAGCGTTCTTAGCCAGCATCACGAATGTGGAGAAGGAGACATCACTTAAAGTTGGAGATGTTCGAGTTATACAAGAATTTCCAGAAGTTTTCCCCGATGACTTGCCAGGGTTACCGCCAAATCGAGAAATAGACTTCACGATAGAATTAGTACCAGGCACTGAGCCTATCTCTAAGGCACCATACCGAATGGCACCTATGAAACTCAAGGAGTTAAAGAAGCAGCTACAAGAACTCCTAGAATTGGGTTTTATTAGGGCAAGCCATTCACCATGGGGAGCTCCGATACTATTCGTGAAGAAGAAGGACGGGAGTATGCAGATGTGCATAGACTATCGTGAGCTGAAAAAAGTAACGATCAAGAACAAGTACCCGCTACCTCGGATAGACGATTTGTTTGATCAACTCCGAGGCGCGACGGTATTTTCGAAGATCGATTTACGGTCCGGGTATCATCAGCTCAAGGTAAAGGGAGAAGATATTCCTAAGACAGCCTTTAGGACTCGTTATGGACATTACGAGTTCTTGGTTATGTCTTTTGGTCTTACTAACGCGCCAGCCGCGTTTATGGACTTAATGAATAGGGTCTTCAAAGACTACTTGGATAAATTCGTCGTTGTGTTCATCGATGACATTTTAATTTACTCCAAGGATGAAGTAGAGCACGAGGAACACTTGAGGTTGATTTTGACGCGATTGAAGGAGCATCAACTCTACGCAAAGTTCAAGAAATGTGAGTTTTGGCTTTCGCAAGTGGCGTTCCTCGGGCACATCATATCGAAAGATGGAGTTGCAGTAGATCCATCAAAGGTAGAGGCCGTGAAGGATTGGCCTAGACCAAAGAACGCGTCAGAGGTAAGAAGCTTCTTAGGGCTAGCAGGTTATTATAGGAAGTTTGTAGAGGGCTTTTCTAAGATAGCCACTCCGCTCATCAACCTGACCCAGAAACAACAAAAGTTTAACAGGAATGATAAGTGTGAGGAAAGCTTCCAGTTGCTTAAGGATAAGCTTTGCTCAACACCAGTACTTAGTGTACCGACACCCAACGATAAGTTCGTTGTCTACTGCGATGCATCAAAGCTAGGATTAGGATGCGTGCTGATGCAAAACGACAAAGTGATAGCCTATGCCTCACGTCAGTTAAAGGAGTATGAGCAACGCTATCCAACTCACGATATGGAGTTGGCAGCAGTGGTCTTTGCGTTAAAAATCTGGCGCCATTATCTTTACGGAGAACGGTGCGAGATTTATACGGACCACAAAAGTTTAAAATACTTCTTTACTCAGAAGGAGCTCAACATGAGGCAACGCAGGTGGTTAGAATTAGTCAAGGATTACGAATGTGAAATCCTATACCACCCAGGGAAGGCGAACGTAGTTGCCGATGCACTTAGTAGGAAAAGCTATGGGAACTTAGCAGCCTTATCCGGAATAGAAAAGCCGCTACAGTAGGAGCTTATCAGTGCCGGAATAAAAGTGGTTGTAGGCAAGCTGGCTAACTTGTCTATCCAATCGAATCTTCTAGAGGACATACGGATTGGTCAGAGACATGATGAATCGCTAGCAGCACATATGGAAGCAGTCATAGAAGGCAAGAATACCGATTTCTCAATATCTAGCCAAGGCTTATTGAGATATAAGGATCGAGTATGTGTGCGAAATGATCAAAGTATTAAGAAGACGATTTTAGAAGAAGCGCACAGTACCCCGTACTCAGTTCATCCAGGGTCTACCAAGATGACTCATGACATCAAGGCAATCTATTGGTGGCTAGGGATGAAGAAGGACATAGCGGAGTTTGTATCTAAGTGTCTGGTATGCCAGCAAGTGAAAGCAAAGCATCAGCGGCCTGCAGGTTTATTGCAACCACTTAGCGTGCCAGAATGGAAGTGGGACGACATAGCCATGGATTTCGTGACGAGTCTACCAAAGACAAATAAGCAGCATGATTCCGCTTGGATAGTGATAGATAGACTAACCAAGTCGGCTCATTTCCTGCCTGTTAAGACTTCTTACACGGCAGACCAATACGCGGAGATCTACATCCAAGAGATTGTACGGTTGCATGGAGTCCCCAATACTATAGTGTCAGATAGAGGATCAGTATTTACGTCAAGATTTTGGAGAAGCTTACAGCAAGCCATGGGTACTAAGTTAAGCCTTAGCACAGCTTTCCATCCTCAGACAGATGGGGAGTCCGAGCGTACGATTCAGATCTTAGAAGATATGCTACGCGCGTGTATACTTGATTTCGGAGGATCGTGGAACAAGTACTTACCGCTGATCGAGTTCTCGTACAACAACAGCTACCAGTCAACAATCGGGATGGCACCTTATGAGTTTCTATATGGAAGAAGGTGCCGATCACCGTTGCACTGGGATGAGGTAGGAGAAAGGCAGCTTCTAGGGCCCGAAGCTGTAGACAAGCTCAAGAAGCAGTTGCGCTTATTAGACAGCGTATGCTTGCTGCTCAAAGCCGTCAGAAAATCTATGCGGATGCCAAGCAACGCGATGTGGAGTTCCAAGTCGGAGATCAAGTCTTCCTGAAGATATCTCCTATGAAAGGTGTCAAGCGGTTCGGGAAGAAAGGGAAGCTTAGTCCCCGATTCATAGGTCCTTTTGAGATATTGGATAAAGTGGGACCAGTTGCGTATAGAATAGCCCTACCGCCTGCACTAGCTGATAGTCACAACGTCTTCCACATTTCGATGCTACGCAAATATGTGTCAGACCCCTCTCATGTCCTCAAGTACGATACGATAGCGCTCCAGAAAGACTTAAGTTACGAGGAACGACCGGTTAGCATCCTAGATAGAGGGATGAAGCAGCTATGGTCCAAGAGCTTTCCTATAGTCAAAGTCCTATGGAGCAATAGTTCTGAACGCGAGGCAACGTGGGAATTGGAGGAGGATATGCAAGGCCGGTATCCGGAATTATTTGGTAAGTAAATTTCGAGGACGAAATTCTTTTTAGTAGGGGAGAATTGTAGAGTCCAAGAACTTTACTTAGCTAATTATTTAGTAGTATTATAGTATGCATAGTATTATCTTTGTTACTGTGGATTTTTGGTTCAGACCGGGAATTATTTGGACACTCATAGTAGTACTTATAGACTTTCTAAGTTTAATCTATAGTTTAAGAATATTAATTTTAACCTAAGGTTTGATTATATTACTGATATTAAGAACAATATTTATTATTCTATAAGGTTTAGATATCAACCAATAGGATTTTAAGCACATGTTATGAATGGGTGATTAAAGATTAAGTATTTTGAGGATTAAATTTAATAAGGAGTAAAGTTTGAATGCAATAGGGTAAGTCAGCAGCTTTGAATACGTTGAGGGCTTAGTCAAGGCTGTTTACTCCATTCAAAGTTAGCTAAAAATGTGTAATTTCATGTTTAATTAATCAGCGTGTGCCGATATATCGCAGCTATAGGGGGCGATATATCGCAGCACGTAGATACGGAAAACACGAGACGATGCACGGTCGCCTCGGGCATACTGGCCCAGGCGATATATCGCCTCCTTCAACATAATTCAAATGTTTTTGAATTCTTTTTCCTTTCAGCCATTCAACTTCTTCATAAGTCCAGCATCTTTTGAACGAGACTTCAGCCTCTGCTGAACGATTATTCAAATTATTTTCACCTAAAAAGCTATTATTTTTATTCAAGTAAAATCAAGATCCTTTCATTCCTAAACTCTATAAATAGGACCTAGTACCCAGCCATTATTCACCTTTTGCTCTAAGTTCAGAGGCTGCAAGTGCTAAGTGAGTGTGAGAGTATAAACACCTGGGTTTTGGGGAAATCATAAGCTTAAAACATCATAAGCTTATCAAACACTTTGGGAAGTAAGGTTCTATAGTATTTCGGTTGTTGTGTAGATTGGTCTTACAAGTCTTTGAGGTAAACCAAAACTCTAGTTCATTTGTTTTATGCTATTTTCATTCTCATAGTCTTCTATTCAGTCTCCTAACCTCATTCTTATTCTGGTTAGGGAATCTAAGTTCTTGAGCACATAAGTTTTGGTAAGTATGACTTTCAATGGTTTAGTCTTTCCATTCCTTTCATTTCATCTCTTTTTCTTCATTAGACTCACCCTGTTATATATGGTTTTAGGAGTGTTCCAAAAAGTCCCAACGCTGTCCTCTTATCCCGGTAACTTTGGTAAGGAAAATAGGATAGAATCTATATGTTTTATGCTTGTGTTATCCTAAGTGATATGTTATGAAATATATTATAAATATGTTATGAAATGTGTATATTTGTAGGCTTGGGCATATGACCCATATGACTAACAAGACCCCAAATGGGTTATGGGCATATGACCTACTTAGCTAGTAGGACCCCACTAATCCCATGGGCATATGACTTGTTTAGTCTATGGGACCCCAAGTAATAATGGCCATTATAATAAGTGTATGTAATAAGTGTTATGATATATCTTTATGTTTATTACGAAATTTATGTTTATGACTATGTGTTAGATTTTCCTTGCTGGGCATTAGGCTCATTCCTTTTTGTTTTATGTGCAGGAAAATAGCTTTTAGTGGCGGTAAGGTTCGTGGAAGCTTGGAGATTGTGTATCGATGGTGAATGGAGTCAAGGAGCCGACCGTTATTCGATTCGAGGATGTAGTTTTGTTTTATGTCTTTTTACATGTATTTTCCGCACTATTTATGTAATGTCTTTTTAATTTAAATTATGTTTTGTTTTTAAGACAATGGGATCCCATATCCTACTTATTTTATGAAGTAACTCTTATTTCTACAAGTTCTAATAAAATTATGGTATTTTCGCAAATGTAAGTTTTAGTAGGAATTTTTATGTATAGTTTCATTAATGGTCCAAAAAGTCTAGAGTAGTGGGTCATTACACTGTGGATGCTTGATTGATGCAGTTGAACGTGGCATTGGCTGAGGAAGGCAGTGCTGAAGGCTGAGGAAGGGCTTCTTCGGATTGGGCCAGGCGCAGAGGCAGGTGGGAGCTGGGCTTGGGCCGGGGGCCTGGCAGGAGAGGGAGGTATGTGGGCCTGGAAAAATGGCACTTTAAACTCTTTTCTTTTCAGATTTACCACTTTTTTTTCTTCTTTTTCTTTACTTTTCAAGAGCATAAATTCCCTACAAAATAAATATAAAATAAATCATAATACAATATTTTCAACTATAAAATAAATCAATTTAATTCTTTGAAAATATTAATTTTAACTTAATTTATATTTTACATTTAAGTTCAATAATACAACATTTTTTTCCCACTAACTTAACAAAAATAATTCAAATAATTAACTACAACATTTTACAACAAAACAATTACAAAAACACACAAAAGTATATAAAATCAAAATAACCCTAATAAATTCAAAATTACTTAAAAACTTAATAAATTACTTAAAAACTCAAGAATTAAGCAACAATTAGCACATAAAAAGTGGTAAAATAACTCTATTTTGTAGAGTTATCACCATAATCCAAGTCCTCATGTGTTGAGAAATACTTGTGATTTCTAAAATACAAATTCATGTTCTCTATGTGTCCACACACATCTTGAGGTGTAGAGAACACTCCAGAAGATCATGGTTTAAGTGCTAAAAGCTTTGGATATGAAGATCATTAATAATACAAAAAGACTCAAGGACACTTGATAGGCTTCAAGAGGTAAAAGATTATGTTCTTGATTTTTGTGTTTATATATTCTATATAAATATATTGAATATTTATATACATATTTGTTGCATGATTAATGGTATTGTATGATAATGTTTTTGGATTGTTTTCTTGGTCATATAAATTTTTTACATGATTAATGAAAAAAAAATGATTGTTGTTGTTCTGTGTTTATAAACAAAACAATGGGCCCACCAGAAAAAGTTTTCGTTTCATGCTCTGAATGGTTTTTCCAACAGATTGATCACTACGAATAGGTGAGGGTAGCCTATTGATAAGGTAAACAGAGGTAACAAATGCATCCCACCCAATATTTCAAGGGCATGCTTGCTTGAGCTCACAATGTGAGTCCCATCTCAGTGATATGACGGTGTTTTCTCTCTGCTCTACCATTTTGAGCAAAGGTGTGAGGGCACGAATGTTGGAAGGTTATCCCATTTTCAATGAAAAAATGCTCAAAGGCTTGATAATCACCACCCAAATCTGTTTGTAATTTCTTGATTTTTCTCGCAAATTGATTTTCAACTAAGGTTTTGAATTGAATGAAGGCTTGAAGGGCCTTGGATTTGGCTTTAAGCGGGTAAATTCAAGTGTGATGACTATAATCATCGAAAAAATGAATATAGAACCTAAAATTGGTGTTAAAAATGATTGAGTCAAACCCCAAACATATGTGTATTAAATCAAGAAGATGTTGAGCTCTATTGTTGGAATTTTTGAACGAAAGTGCGTGAGATTTTCCAAATTGGCAGGCATCACAAAAATTGTCATTCTCATCACTGAAAATTTTTATATTTAAGGTGTTTAGAACTTGACTCAATACACAACTAGAAGGGTGGCCTAATCTCCTTTGCCAAAATTCTTTCTTGGAATTTAAAGACTGACAAGACTCGGACAGACTTAATAAGGCAAGTGTTGAAGACAACGGCTTTACTGGTTTTTGGATTTGAGTTGTAGGTGTCTCAAATTGATAAATACCATTTCTAAGTCTCCCTTGAAGGACCACCTTCTTTGTTTTTTTGTACTTCACAAAACAACAATCAGACAAAAATTCATTGAGGACATTATTATCTAAAGTAAGCTTAGAGATGCTAACAAGGTTCTTGGTAATATGGGGAACATGCAATATATTTTTTAGCAGCAGGTTATAACCAAAGGCAGTCTTAATATGCATATTACCAGTATGAGAAATGTTTAGAGTATTACCATTACCAACTACCAGGTGATCTTTACCATGGTATTCATTTTTCTGCTACAATTTGGTTGCATCTGAGGTGATATGGTGGCTAGCGCCACTGTCAGCGTACCACTGGTCGTTCTCGACCATTTCTAGAGTGGCTATGAAAGCAGAAGGGTTCAAGGCTGGTTTGCTTTGATTGTTGCCACCAAGAATTTTTCCCTGTGTATTTTTCATCATATCTGTTATAACAGATAGGAGCATATTGTCCAAATCTCCCATAAACTTGGCAAGTGGGCATGGAATTGTTGAATCGTCCACCCCTGCCGCTACCTCTGCCACAATTTGGTTGGAGGGTGACTTATAATAAGTGCCCCTACCTTGATTAGATCCCTGAAAGTTATAAACAAAATTAGCTTGAGGCAAAGCCAAGGAGTTAGGAAGTTTCGAAGTACCAGAAAGAGCACTCAATCTCTCCATTTTGTTGTCAAAACTCAAGAGTATATCCTGGAGTTCCATCCATGATGTGTGTAACACCCTACTTCCTTAGAGTCATTATCATGTGAATTAAAAATGTGCCATTAGCTCGCTAATCGAGGTTTTAGGTTAAAAGTGTGACTAAACTAAAATAAAACTCGTTTAATGACATTAATGATAAAAATTTGGACATTCATTGAAATCATAAAAACTTATACAGTTAGGATCCCAAAATATTGTTTAGAAAATACATTACAACTAAATTATACAATTAAGTTCGACCTAAGTGACAAAGCACTTCATTTAAATACTTTCCCCAAAATAACCCTGGTCGTGGCAGCCAGGTAGGCCGAACTTTTACCCGTCACTCCATGCTCTCTGTAATCATGGTTGGCTGACCTTCCCTTTGCCCTTACCTGCACCATAGAGCACTCGTGAGCCAAAGCCCAGCAAGAAAACTCAACATATAACATATAACATAACAATCCACAGTATACAGCAAGCCAACGGGCTAAACACATAGCGGCCTACGCTGTCCCAGGAGCTTTACCAGGCCCTGGGTTCGCAGTCTTCACCGAGTGGGTGGATTCAGCACCCTAGCGGCTTGCACTCAGCGTGCTCAATGACGATCCTGGGCCCTTGCCATACCCGACTTCTTGTCATTCTTGGCCTTCGTCGTTCCCTGCCTGCGTTGTTCTTGGCCTTCGTCGTTCTCAGCCTTCGCCATTCATTCATAAACATACATAACATTCACAAACATTTACACGCATAGTTAAACATAAACATTAGGGTCACACCTTACAATACAAACAATTGGACCATGCCCTGCTCTACGGGTACAACAGTTTTCTTACCTGTGTCCCGAGCTCGTAAGCCAATGCGATTCCGAGCACGGTCCCCTAATCTGAGCCTCGTTGAAAACCTAGTCACAACGCATTCATAACAACTTTCCAGCAAGTCTTAAACCAATAAATAACTTCGAAATATTAATCTAGCCTCCAGGACCTTGGATCCTACCAAACCGGGTAGTAGAATCATTCCCCAAGCCTTAACATTCAGGTTCCCGAGCATAAAACCCTCAAATAGCCAACATTTCACATTTGAGTCGCGGCTCAGCCCCTTAAGGGTCGCGGCGTGCCCAAGTTAGAGGGTAAATCCCTCTCTACTGAAGGACACGGGCAGCGGCGCACTATACCTTGTGTCGCAATGCTTGGGCAAGTTTCTGAGGCCCTCAAGCCTAATTATTCAAGCGAGTCGCAGCGCCTGATGAACAGGGCCGCATCTCGAGCCCCAAAACCCAAAAATCCCATCATTTCTACTGCGTTTTTCCCAGCCAAACCTATAAATCCTCACCCAATTCAACCCCTATACTCATAATTTAACCCAGAAATCATATCACAGCAGCGTAACTAAACTAAATCCCCCAAAACCTACTCCACCAACTCATTAAAATTCAAAGATCACACCAAATAGTCTAACCCCATTAAACTTCAAAACCACAATTAAAACTCGGTAAAATCTATATAATTTCATACCTCAGTTGAAAATTAGACCTGAGCTTCCTCTAACCTCCACAAGCTTTAAGTTTTCCAAGCTTCAGCCTCACACCAAAATTTCCAAAGTTTCTCCAAGTCTTTAAGAGAGGGAGAGGGAAAAATGAGAGAGAGCAAGAGAGAATTGAATTTCTGTTTCCTTCCCTTTGTCTTTTCCCCATTCCAGTGTTTTCTTAAAGTCACTAGCTGCTAAAATGACCAAGATTCCCCTATGTCCATCCTCCCTTCCGTTAATGCCAACAAGGGCAATTTTATCATTTGCCACTTCCCACAAAATCCTCGAGTAATCCTATAAATCCCCATTTAATCTCGAAATGCCCAAATAATTGCTAAATTACTACCTGTTAACCAATTATTCCCGAACACATACCATATTCCCAAAATACCCTTAAGCTCCTCCTGAACTGGGTATTCAACTCCGTTGTGACTATTTAGCTGAACTGCTCCCTAGGACCGTCTCGGATTGTGCATCACAAATATATCACCACTCACTCATGGTATCAATCACAATATACACATATATCACATTTATGTTCTATCATTACTTCAGTGGCAATCTGTTCAAACCCATGTTCTGTCATTACTTCAGTGGCAATCTGTGATGGGTTTGTTCTATCATTACTTCAGTGGCAACCCATTACTTCAGTGGCGATTTATTCTGTCATTGAGCCATAGAGCCACCTAAGAAGTAACTGATCATGGAGATTTCATTGCTTAAAGTCAGGATTGATTTCTAAAGAAGAAGAATTGTCGTTGGAATCATCGGAGAGAAACTCAGAGAGCATCGTCTTCAAACCAAAGATATAACCATCGAGGCAATGTCCCTGGACTATCACTGAGACCGTCGTCTTCCAGAGGGAGAAATTATTACAATCGAGCTTGAGGGCAAAGGGCTGATGCAACGTGTTGTTGATTTGCGGAGCGTGAACGGGCGACGGAGAAGAGAAGGAGCTAACAGGAGCAGAGCTGACATGGCTAGTTTCTTGGTCCTTTTCAGAGGATGGAGTTGAGGAACCATGACCACAAATCGACATTAGGGAAGATTCATTTATGGCTCTTATACCAAGTTTGAAAAGTAATAAAGGATAAGAATAAAATAGAGAAAGAGAATTTTACTGTAATGCTTTGCACAGTAACTGAGAGCACACTCTCTATATTTATATTAACAGAGAATACAATAATTAGCTCATTGAGTCATTTACACGTATACAAAGAATTCTTCTCACAATTATAACAAATCATATTAGAATGCCAATAATTGGCTATTTGAGAGGCATTAAATCAGGGGTGAAGTAATCTCAGGATCACACTACAGTTGTCAAATCTATCAAATATATTAGCCTTTTATTTCATTTTCTCAACATGTATTTTTAGGAATCACAAGTATGTCTCATCACATGAAAACTTGGATTATGGTCTGAGAATGACTAGAATAAAGAAGAAGAAGAAAGAAAGAGTTTTGTTTGACAAAAATATCAAAGAACAATTCTGAATTGTGTATTTAATATGTGTAGTGTCTAATCTTCTTTCTTCTCTTTATTCTATATCATATATATAGATATTTCTATTACCTTATTATTCCTAATAATAATAGTGATATAATAAAATATCATAATGATGACAGAATTTTTTTTAGGTAAATATCAAATTTACCAAATTTGAAAAAGCTATTTTTCAAATTATTAATTAATTAAATAAATAAAATAAAAACAACACTGATACAATATCAGTCCAGTTGGTACACAAATGGCACAGTCTCTAGACTATGTCATGCATGACCTACTATTCCCTTTTCAGGGATTTTACATTTTTTTTATTTAATTATTTAATTAAAAATCAATCTCCCACAAAATAAGATGTTAATCTTTTTAAGGAAAAGATGACAACCATGTTTCAAAATTTAAATTGATGCTCATCATTATCATCATCTTTTAAAATTAAATAAATCAAAAACTATTTTTGACTTACCAATTTCTCTCACTCAAATAAAATAATTAATTTCAAAAACTAATTTATTTATTTATATATATATATATGAATTTCAAAATTTACATATTTAAATTAATAAATATATTTTTGAAAATTAATATTTAATTCCAAATTAATTATTCAACCTCAATTATCATGTAATTGTATACTTGACCCGAAGAATAAAATTATTCTTAAATTCCAAAATTACAAGTATACCCTTGTATCAACTCTTACCTTGATATGGTGTTGATAGAGCCACCATGGGGACCTATGCACCTATAATATCAAGCTCCAATAAATATTACATTATTAATCAAAGTTCTTTGATTAAATAATCATATTAATTAATCTCATGATTACTCCACTATAAATATGAGATTGAACTCTTGATAATTACAGACATATATTTACAGAGTACTTTATTAAAGTGTCCATTGATATAATCATTACATACAGTATTAATCTTCTATTAATAGTTCATAATTAAAGGGAATAAGAGTATTGTTTTACCCTTTTAGCTATATCTTGTTCCTAGAGTACCATTAACCATACTAGTGAAGGTTGTGTCACAACAAGTTTGCGACGTGAGCGCTCATAACCTTTTCAGTTCCAAAAGCCAACCCAATAGAGAACCATTATTCAATCTATAAGAAGGTATAGATTCCATATCTGTTAAACTACCTCCCCAGCCATATACATCATTGAGTCCCCAAAATAATTGTTCTAGCCTGATCATTCTAACAAACCTTAACGCATGAATCGAAGGATATCAGATGACATATGTAGGAGTTCATAGCAACCTCAGGATTAAGATCATCATGTATATGATCATCGTTTGATGTGTTTGATTAATACTATGAAATGGTCTTTAAACAAGTATTAACAAATCACATCTGGTTTAGTTCTATATATTACTAAATATAAAGTACCTTCACTAAAGTGTCCTACTACACTAGTAACCCGGATCTAGGTCACATGTATTTATAATACTAATGGACCGTACTAACAGTAATTAATCTAAAGATTCCATAAATTTATTTTACTATGAATTATTTTAAGTTTATTATCTTAATCTCGATCCTCTCATACCAATATGAGATTAAGACCACATAGATAAACTTTGGAATTTTCTGATATTCACTTAATATTATCATATAATATCGGACATAGCCTATATATATAATAATTCAATTTAATTATTTATTCCATTTGAAACATTTGCCAACTACAATTTCTTTAAGCGCATTATTCCCAACAATCTCCCACTTTCCCTAAAGCAAATTGAGGCATCTCTTTCAATATGTCAACCACATTCTTCTGACTGAATTTGTCTAACAAAGTCTATGTAACAGTTTTGTAAGAAACTGTTTTGAAGTTATCTTCAAGATTATTACATCAATTATGTATAAATTGTCTTCAATTAAATTATACTTCATTTCATGTGCTTTACCCTCTCATGATTTATAGTTCTTCTAAAATAGTTGTATCTCCATTGCTTTTGCAATGAGATACTAGTTTTTTATTCAAGTCTGAAATACTTTCCAGAAAGGCAAAGAACTCAACTAAATCAACCTATTCAACTGCTTGTAGCTATTACATTATGGATTTTGTGGTGAAATATACAAATTTGAAATGTCTAACACATTTCTAGATTAATGTGTTTGCTCCACAGTTATGGAAGTCATGCTGATATCAATCTTTGAAGATTTATAATCAGTTCCTCCTATGGGATTTTAGGTCTCTGCCT
The DNA here is from genome assembly GCF_963169125.1 of Humulus lupulus. Taxonomy (NCBI): domain Eukaryota; kingdom Viridiplantae; phylum Streptophyta; class Magnoliopsida; order Rosales; family Cannabaceae; genus Humulus; species Humulus lupulus. The sequence goes on from NC_084798.1 coordinate 39,880,428, forward strand.
AAATGCACATACATATAATCTATATTATATTCAAGATACTCAAAATTAAGTCTTTATAATTATTCACTGACTCAATCCATAATGAATTGACAATTGCTGACTATTCCCAACGTTTAACAAATGTCAAAATGTAACATTCGATACATTAAACAGTCTATCACTAAGTCGTAGGAATACTGTCCCATGTCCTCCTTTTCTAGTAAAAGAATAAATGGACATTTATTAATTAGATAATACATCCTCCTGATCAGGAAGGCATAAAAGCCTTTCTTGGATTTTGTAAACTAAAGTATTTAAGCTTCTTATCTATATAAGTCGCTTGAGACAGTGCCGAAAGATTGTTCTTTCAATCTCTATAGATTTCAATGTACATAACATTCTTGGCTTTTCTAAATGAAATATTTAGAAACTTTAGCTAACCATTTCTTTTCTATTCACGACATCTCTACATCATCCCAATGATTAGATCGTTGTCAATATCAAGAATATGAATCACAACATAATCTTTCTCGACGAGATCTTCAAATGATTTTTTCATGTCAGCCATTCAGTAAAGACTACATTTTGAGGCTATCTATTTAATCTCAAAATTTGGGTGTAACATTTTGCCCCCTCAAAAGTGTTGGTTCAAATCATCTGAGAATGAAACTTTTGAACTCCACTTTCGAAAAATGTACCCACCTACCACACTCTAGTGTGGACACGTGTCACTAAGGGATTGCTCACCGAGAGTACTCGAGTACTCGAGTACTCTTTTATCTGCACACATCCTTTCCTATTCTCTTTTTGCCACCATCTTCGAGATTGAATAGAGTCTGCCTGATCTTTTTAATTTATCTTGCAGCGGTCCGGATCCATACAACTTTTTTACTATTCCTCTTGCCTATATTTATGTCCTTTCTTCTTCTCCATTTTTTGCTTTTGCTTTTTAACTTCCAGAAAATAAAACACGAACCTTCTTCTCTTTTCATGTTCTCCAAACCGAAGAAGCAAAGAAACCTCACCACCTTCGGCTCAGTGGGATCATTTCTACTTCCCCTTCTCTAGTCAACAATCTCTTCGGTCCCATAATCAACATTGTATAAGTTCTCTGATCTTTACCACTCATCATTTTTTTATAGGTTTCTTCTCTGTACGTAAGAAAAATTCTCTTGTTCCTACCAGATTCTTGAAATTTCCTTTGCAATAGGTAGCTTTTGAATTTCTAGACTTGTCTTAATTAGAAACATGCTTTATGAAAAAAAAATTGGTAAAAATAGATAAAAATGGGACCTCTTTTTTCTTTGGTTATGGGGTAATAGGTTGTAGGTTTCGTGTAGCTTAATAAAAAGAGTTCTGGATTAGGGTTCAAACACATGTATCCCAATAATATCTCCTTTTCCGGTAACTACCCATTTTTTCCTAGAAATCTTGGATACTCCAAACTGACAGTAACCGCCCCACTCTCGTGTGGGTCCACTCTCGATGCCCTGAGCTTTTAATAGCTCTGTTTTGGCATCTGATTTAATCTCGCTATTTTGAACCTTTAGGCTCGATTAATGCGATCTCGTTATCTAGAGCTTGTAAACCCGAGTTGTTGGGATTTAATCTTTTCCACTTTTATAAATAATGGGCCCTCACCTTTTTCTTTCTTATTAGATGTCACAATCTTCAGAGAATCGGTGGGGGCCTGAGCTTGCTATCCCTTACCACCCACCATCTCCTTAACCTGAGTCGCCATTTACACAAAATCAACAGCTGATCTGGGAGCATAAAGAACATCTCAAATGGGAAGACATCCAAGCTCACTTTCGATGTCAAATCAATGAGGTTGAAGAGGGAAAGCGGAAGAAACTTCTATTTTCCATGTATCTTGGCTCGGATCCTGAAATTCAACCCATTCCATTAGATCCCAAGTGTAGGGTAACCCTAGCTTTTTCCCCAGGCGAGCCCTCATTCAGCTTCATGAAGAGTACTTCAAATCAACCATCCACACACACAACCCTTAAAATCCCTTCTGCCCCGGCCTCAAAGGAACTTATTTTGTGAGGCTAAACACTACCAGAGTTCTGTTACCTCTACCAGACAGATTTCAAAGGTCTTAGCTTGCCACGGGCTAAAGCTGACTGGAAAACTGGCGTGCCAGCCCACCAATCCCAATGAAAGGAGCTTCTTTGCTCCAGGTGAAAATGATTCTGACAAGAAGGTCCAGCTCGCAGCCTAGAGTCGGGAACATATGCGAGTTGGGGCATTGCTGCCTGTGAAAGACTACTTCTGAAACTTTATCGACTATGTTTGTATTTCCCTGTTCTAGCTCCAATCCAATTTTTATAGAGTTCTGGCCACTCTGAGATCGCTCTACCATGAAATGAAGTGGGATTGCCCTTCAACACATGAGATCCTATATCTCTTCTACCTCAAGAGTAACCCCTCTCGAGCTCACGGTGGAGATGGATTTTACTACCTCTCGAGCTATCCCAAGGAGAGAAGAATGTTCGAGGATATCCCCAATCATCCACCCAACTTCAAGACCATCTACTTCTGGACCAATGGCCTCTTTCTGTCCAGATTTTATTCATTTCAATGAATACGTAAGTACTGTCATAACTTGTTTCAATCTCCTATAGTTAAATTCAAAGCTCACACTGCTCATTATATTCTATTTTCTCAACCAACTATCATCGTCTGCAACCCACTAAGGACATGAAGGACCACTAGGAGGAAATTTTCAAGAACCCACATGGTCGACAGTCCCTCAACTACCTCTTCCACGAGGATAGGCTTCGACGATGCGGTCTTTTAGGAGATGGTGAGTCTACAAACGATGTCAGAATTCACAAATTTGTGAGGTGGGAAGATGTCCCACTGCCAACAGTAAAGCTTCCTACCAGGGGGAAGCGCGTGAGCTCGAGATCACGCATCCCTATTCCTCGTTCCATTGAACCTTCATGCTCGGGAAATAAAACACAAGATGAGGCCTCAATGAACTCGTCTGATGGAGGTAAAGTCTTGCTTGACCTGTCCAAGTGGTCTCCCACTCTCCTTAGGCGAGAGCCTAATGTTGTGGTTCATGTAACAACCCTAGGAATAATTTTATTGTTTGGTCTGGGGTAGATCTCAAGGTTCATAGCTTTGATAGTTTGTTAGGGAAATGCCAAATTATGTATAGTTTAAACGAAGTTTAGGATGGGATAGTTGTCCAATATGGGACCAATGACTATAGATATTTTTTGAGGTTGTCATCCACCTATAGAGAGGGAACCCCTTTAAAATCATCAGAAGACAGGTCGATTTCTTTGTCCTTGACAAAATCTTCCAGTTAAGTTCCTTTTACTTAAATAGTTTTCAATGTTGTACTTATATAGAAATTTTACTTATATAGTTTCTTTTTCCTGATCATAATCAATATTTTTCTCTTTTTAAGGCAAGATGGATTCTAACCTTGACAACATCCTTGGGATGCCCCCCAAGGCTCGAGGTAGCAAGCGGGGAATCGCATCCTTGAAGAAGGGCGCGCCTCCCTCTAAGGCCACAAGGGTTACTAAGGACCCTCTTCTGGTGACCTCGAAAGCTACCTCCAGAGAGCCAAAGGTCAAAACTTCTCCTCCCTCTAACGTCATAAAGTTGACCGAGGACTCTCCTCTTACAACCTCCAAGGCTGTCACAAGCGAGCCGAAGACTGCGGGGCCCTCTCCCCAGAAGGGGAAGACTCCACCTACTCCTCTCAGCATAGTCCTTATTGGGGACAAAGGCAAGAAGGTCATAGAACTTACGACCTCGAAACCAGTGAGTGCTGCAGTCCCGACCGTGATCTGCAGGTTTTTCCCCACGCCTCACATGCCCAAGTATCCTTTGGCAAACAAGGCTGGGGCTCTAGTGGCCAACTTATGCTCGGACTTACTATCCCAGGCAGGCCAATCATGCAGCAACCTTGACGCTAATGTGTGGAGGTTTTTGAAAGGTGATAATACAACTTCCCTTTTCAACCAGACCATGGACCTTGGGGTCTCTGTAAGTCTACTTTACCTGATCTTTATTTTCATGGTTCTTTCTTTATTCTATAATTGTTGTTACTTTGTCTTTCAAACTCTCCTCGGTTTCATACATCAGTGCTCCCTCCTATCCTCAAAGATAGCGAATATCGAGAAGCTGGTCAATGAGGCCCATAAAGCTCGAATCCGGGCTAAGGAAAATCTAAAGAAAGCCAAGGGAGCCCAAACTAAAGCTGAGGATATGCTTAAAGAGGCAAAGGAGGACCAAGTTAGGGCCGAAAGCTCACTCTGAGAGGCCAGGGAAGCATAAGCCAAGGCCAAGGATGCCCTCAGAGCCTCCTAGACTAAACTCGCTTCTTCCGAGGCTGACGCTAACCATCTGAAGGCAGAGCTCAATACCAGGACAACCGACTTTGATGCCTCCAAGGCCGAGATTGAGTGTCTGAAGGTGGAAAAGAGCATTGCTTTTGAAATCCTCAAGGATGAGAAGAAACACATGCTTGAGGAATTCAAGGCCAAGAAAGAGTTGGCCACCGATCGATCCATGTACAAGATGTGGTCGTTGAATCCAGAGATGAGCACCTCATTCCTTATGGACAAGGAAGAAGAGTTCCTGACCAAGTGGAGGCTCGATTTTCTGAGGAGGAGGTTACAGGCACCATCTTAGAAGGAGGCGTTGAAGAGGAGAAGGGCAAGGAGGCTGAGTCTTCTCCTGCCAATCAGGAGTGATTAATATTTTACAAGGGTTATGTCCCTTATATTTTATTTTGTAATTTTTTTTCTGATGTCCTTGGGGCAAAGACAATTATAACTCGAAGTTTGAGTTATATGACAAGTTTACATTTTAATGGTAGTTTATATTTTATGCTTAAACCTCTCTCTCAAAATCTTTATGCACACTATCTACCTTTATCGTTTTTCCTTTATAGCATACTTTATATTTCGAGCATACTACAAAATACTTTGCTTTTATATTTGTTTACCTATACAAATATTGTCATGCTTAAGCTCGAACTTCCATGTATTCATACATAGTTCATTCGATTGCACATTTTTGACTTCGTTGTCCTCAAAATCGAATATTACTTTTACTACGTATCTTCATTAAAAATACTTATCGGCTTGTGACCTCACTATTCTAGTTATTTCTTGCTTAATCACAGTAACTTTTTTTCATCCTCAAGTATGGTCTCGAGGTTGCGAGATCAAACTTATTTGCAAGATTTTCCAGCTCTATCTCGACTCATAACTTTTGTTGGTTTATCTATAATTCCAACTTTTAATCGTGTCGATTAGAGTTTGCTGGTTTATTCTAGACTTGTTTAGTTTGTGTTTGGTTAATAATCCATACATTGTTCTTGTTTAATTCGTGCATGGTTCATAATCCATACACTTCGACTAATTTTATTTTTATTGATGCTATATTTTCAAGCCTATGGTATGGTTGTATACCACTTATGCCCCATTAATATCCTATGATTGCAATCTTAGGTTATTGAATTTTGAGAGCTTGTAAAAAATATAACTATAAAAATATAAAATTGGAATAAGACTCATTGCTTTATTAATGAAAAATAAAATTTAAGTACAAGCTTGGTTACAAAAGAATAAACATCATTCCTACATTACTGGTAATAAGGTCGTAGATGTTCACCATTCCATCCCGTGGAACCAAATCCCCATTTAACCTCGCTAGTTTATAGATACCAGGTCAGATAATGGATTCAATTTGGTGGGGTCCTTCCCAATTAGGCCCGAGCACACCTGCGGAGGGGTCTCGTGTGGCCAAAAACACGCTCATGAGGACCAAATCTCCCAATCCAAATTTTTTGTCTCAAACCCTCTTATTGAAGTATATTGTAGCCCTTTCCTGGTATGCAGCATTTTTAAGTTAGACTTCGTCTCATTTTTCTTCAATTAGGTCTAGACTTTATTCAAGCTGGGATAGATTTGAGGTCTAGTCGTATACCTCGCGTCTGATCATTAGGATTTTGACCTCAATGGGCAGCATAGCTTCATAACCGTATGCCAGGGAGAAGGGGGCATGTCTAGTTGAGGTTTGAGTTGTCGTTTTGTAAGCCCATAGGACTTGTGGTAATTCTTCTGGCCGTTTTCCTTTAGCCTCTTCAAGCATTTTCTTAATAGAGCTCTTCAGAGTCTTGTTCACAACTTTGACCTGGCCATTTACTTGTGGATGGGCTACTGAGGAAAAACTTTTGATTATCCCATTCTTTTCACAAAACTATGTGAAAAATTCGCTATCGAACTGGGTCCTGTTGTCTAACACTATTTTCCTTGGTACCCCATATCTGCAGATTATATTTTTAACCACGAATTCAAAACTTTCTTTGGGTGAAAGTGGCCAAGGGTTCGGCCTCAGTCCACTTTGTGAAGTAGTCAACAACAACTACGACATATTTTACTCCTCCTTTTCCTATTAGTAGGGATCCAATGAGGTTGATCCCCCATGTCGGGAATGGATACGAGGAGATCATCATGGTGAGCTTGGTTAGTGGAGCTCGCAGGATTGAAGCGAGCATTTGACACTTGTCACAGCGCTTGACATATTCGAACTATTCCGCTTTAACTGTGGGCCAGAAGTATCCTTGCCTAATTACTTTTTCTGATAGACTATGCCCCCCCCCCCCCCAAGTGTGATCTCCATAAAATCCTTCATGGATTTCTTCCAAAAAAAATTTTGGCTTCAAGTGGAGTTACACACCTTAACAATGGCATAAAACACCCTCGATTGTACAATTTTCCCTCCAAGATAGTGTACCTCGGTATTTTGTACATAAGTTTTCTAGCCTCATTCGGGTCTGCTAGGAGGCTCCCAGTTTTAAGGTAGTCTATTATGGGAGTTATCCAGGTAGGCTGCGATTATATCATGTCAATATCTAATTCTTCAGGCTCAGCTATGCTTGGTACGGGTAGAAATTCGACCGGCACCACATTGAGTGTACCGGCTTCCTTGGTTGTGGCGAGCCGAGCCAAAGCATTTGCATTCGAGTTTTTCTCTCGTGGAACTTGTTCAATGGTGTAAAACTAGAATTGCCCGAATGCTACTGTAGAGTCCAAGAACTTTACTTAGCTAATTATTTAGTAGTATTATAGTATGTATAGTATTATCTTTGTAACTGTGGATTTTTGGTTCAGACCGGGAATTATTTGGACACTCATAGTAGTACTTATAGATTTTCTAAGTTTAACCTATAGTTTAAGAATATTAAGTATAACCTAAGGTTTGATTAATGTGACTGATATTAAGGATTATATTTATTATATTATAAGGTTTAGACATCAACCAATAGGATTTTAAGCACATGTTATGAATGGTGATTAAGGATTAAGTATTTTTAAGGATTAAATTAAATAAGGGTAAAGTTTGAATGTTATAGGGTCAGTCAGCAGCTTTGAATACGTTGAAGGCTTAGTCAAGGTTGTTTACTCCATTCAAACTTAGCTAAAAATGTGTAATTTCGTGTTTAAATATTCAGCGTGTGCCAATATATCGCAGCTATAGGGGGCGATATATCGCAGCTATAGGGGGCGATATATCGCAGCACGTAGATACGGAAAACACGAGACGATGCACGGTCGCCTCGGGCATACTAGCCCAGGCGATATATCGCCTACAGGGGGCGATATATCGCCTCCTCCAGCATAAATTCAAACACTTTTGAATTCTTTTCCTTTCAGCCATTCAAACTCCTCCATAAGTCCAGCATCTTTTGAACGAGTCTCCAGCCTCTGCTGAATGATTATTCAAATGATTTTCACCTAAAAAGCCATTATTTTTATTCAAGTAAAATCAAGATACTTTCATTCCCAAACTCTATAAATAGGACCTAGTACCCAGCCATTATTCACCTTTTACTCTAAGTTCAGAAGCTGCAAGTGCTAGGAGAGTGTGAGAGTTAAACACTTGGGTGGGAAAGTCATAAGCTTAATCATCTTTAGCTTATCAAACACTTTGGGAAGTGAGGTTCGTTAGTATTTCGGTTGTGGTTAGATTGATCTTTCAAGTCTTTGAGGTAACCAAAACTCTAGTTCATTTCTGTATTATGTTATTTTCTTTCTCATAGTCTTCTACTCAATCTCTAACCTTAATCTTCATTTTGGTTAGGGAATCTAAGTTCTTGAGCTCATAAGTTTCGGTAAGCATGTTTCTCAAATGGTTTAGCCTTTCCATCCCTTTCATTTCATCTCCTTTCTTCTTTAGACTCACTCTTTCTTATGGTTTTAGGAGTGTTCCAAAAAGTCCCAACTCAGTCCACACATCCCGGTAACTTTGGTAAGGAAAATAGGCTAGAATCTATATGTTTATGTTTATGTTATGATATGTTATGAATGTGTATGTTTGTAGGCTTGGGCTTATGCCCTATTTGACTAACAAGACCCCAAAAAGATTGTGGGCATATGCCTATTTAGCTGGTAGGACCCCACTAATCTCATGGGCATAAGCTTGTCTAGTCTATGGGACCCCAAGTAATAATGGCCATTATAATAAGTGTATTATGTGTTATGTTATGTCTTTATGTTTCTTATGAAATTATGTTTATGACTATGTGTTAGATTTTCCTTGCTGGGCATTAGGCTCATTCCTTTTTTGTTTTATGTGCAGGAAAATAAGCTTTAGAGGCGGTAAGATTCGTGACGCTTAGAGGATGTGTATCGATGGTGAATGGAGTCAAGGGGCCGAGCGTTATTCGATTCGAGGATGTAGTCTTGTTTATGTTTTTTATGGTTTTACGTGTATTTTCCGCATTATTTATGTAATGTCTTTTATTTTAAATCATGTTTTGTTTTTAAAGACAATGGGATCCCACATCCTTCTTAGTATTTATTTGTAAGTAACTCTTATTTTACAAGTTACTCAATAAAATTATGGTATTTTCGTAAAAATGTAAGTTTATGTATAGTTTCGTTAATGGTCCAAATAGTCTAGATTAGTGGGTCATTACAGCTACTTTGACCTTCTCCAAGCTGCCATTTTAATTCCACGAGCCTGGTATTCTCCTAATACTTGGTTAACTACTAGTTGGGAATCACTATAGCAATGGATGGCTTTTTCTTTAAGCTTGGAAACTATCCGAAGTCCTACTAAAAGTGTTTCGTATTATGCCTCGTTATTTGACACTTCAAAGCCAAATCGCAAGGCTAAGTGAAAACAGTTTCCCATCGGAGTTATTAATATAATTCTTGCCCCCAATCCATTCTCGTTCAATGATCCATCAATGTAAAGTCTGCACGGCTCACTGGCTGGGGTTACGACTTTCTCATTGGCGATTCCTGTACATTCAACTATGAAATTCTCCAAGGCTTCTCCTTTGATCATCATTCTCGGATGATATGTGATCTCAAATTGTCTGAGTTTGACCGCCCATTTTAACAGTCTCTTGGATGCCTCAAGTTTTGACAACACCTGTCTCAATGGTTGATTAGTCAATACGTGTACAAGATATGCCTGGAAGTAATGTCGAAGTTTTTGAGATGCATGGATCAAGCATAAGGCCAGCTTTTCCATTAATGGATATCTTGATTCTGCCCCCAGTAACCTTTTACTGACATAGTAGACAGGTTTATGTACTTTCATATCCTCCCAAACAACTGCTGGGCTAATTGCATGCTCGATTGTAGCGAGGAATAAGTATAATACTTCCCCTGTGATTGGTTTGGATAAGATTGGTGGTTCAGTGAGGTGCTTTCAAAGGGCTTGAAAAGCAAGCTCACACACATTTGACCATTCAAATTTATTAACTCCCCTCAAAAGATTGAAGAACGGAAGGCATCTGTCCATAGATTATTCATCCAGTTAAAATCTGGACATCTTTATGCTTTCGAGGCAAAGTCATATCAATTAACGCCTTTATCTTATCTGGGTTTGCCTCTATGCCCGAGCGTTTACTATGAACCTGAGAAACTTTCCCAAAGATACTCCAAAGGAGCACTTCTGTGGGTTAAGTCTCATATTGTACTTTCAGAGAATAGCAAAGAACTCTGTGAGATCGTCAACATGGTTACAGTTATGTTTGTACTTGACTAGCATATCATCCACATATACCTCCATGTTGTTCCCTATTTGTTCTGTAAAGATCTTATTTACCAATCTTTGATTTATGGCCCCAATGTTTTTGAGTCTGAAGGGCATCACATTATAACAATATAATGCTTTATCGGTCATAAAGCTCGTATGTTTCTAATCGAGTGCATGCAGGCTATCTGGTTATATCTAGAATACACGTCCATGAACGACATAATGTTGTGACCCATGGTAGAGTCTACGAGCTGATCAATTCGAGGTAGGGGAAAGCAATCCTTTGGACATGCCTTGTTAAGGTTCGAATAATCATTGCAAGTTCGCCCCTTGCCATTGGGTTTCAGAACTAACACCCGATTGGCTATCCAATCAAGATAGAAAGCATCTCAGATAAACTGATTTGCTTTCAGTCTCTAGACCTCCTCTTTCAAGGCTTTCTTCCTTTCATCATTTAGGAGCCTTATTTTCTGTTGTTTTGGTGGGAAGCCTTTGTCTATATTGAGTGCATGGCTTACAATGTTTGGGCTAATCCCAACCATGTCCGAGTGTGACCATGCGAATACATCTTGGTTTTCCCTTAGGAAGCAGATTAATTGCTATCTCGCGTCCTTTGGAAGGTTCTTCCCTATCTTTGCTCCCTAATGGTATCCTTATCATCGAGCTCTTCAATTGGCCTGAGAATGGCCTTGTCCTCTTCTATCCTAGGGTCGATCTCTTCTTCAACCTCATATACTGTCTCCCTTAACTTTTGGATGACAACAATTTCATGTGCACTTGTTTGGCTCTTTCCTCTCATCAAGATGGTGTAGCATTCTCGAGCGGCCAATTAGTCTCCTTTTAGTGTCCCAATGCCACTAGGTGTTGGGAATTTTATAGCCAAGTGCCTAATGGATGAAACTGCCCCTAGCCCAATCAGGGCTAGTCTTCTGAGCAATACATTGTAGGTCGAAGGGGTGTCTACTACGATAAACTCCATTATCTTGGTTACTAAGACTGGATAGTCTCCCAAGGTTACCGAGAGCTCGATAAATCCTGTACTGACTATTCCTTCTCCTGAAAACTCGTACAACATTGTCGCACAAACCTTTAGGTCTCGAACGGAGAGTCCCATTTTTTCCAGAGTGGCTATATAGAGGATGTTGATTGAGCTTTCGTTATCGATCAGGACTCGGGGCACCTTCTTATTGGTAAGCTGAAAGGTAATGACCAATGGGTCATTATGGGGGAACTGGACATGCGAGGCGTCCTCTTCGGTGAACGTAATGGGTTAGGACTCAACCCTCTGTTGTTTCTGAGCTTGAGGTTCAAGCTCATAGGGAGATCCATTCCGTGTTTTGAGCTCATTGGCGTATCTCTTCTGGGCATTCCTACTCGACCTAGCAATATGCAATCCCCCCACGATGGTTATTACATCCTCTCCATCGATTGAGGGAGGTCAGTTATCCTCCCTTGCCTGTGAGGTCGTAGTCGGTTGGGTAGGCTATGTAGGAGCTCCCCTTTGTCCAGGCAAAGCCAAAGTTGGATTTCTGTTTCTAACATACTGCCTGAAGTATCCTCTCGAGATCAGATCTTTGATCTCATCCTTTAGCTGTTTCCATTCATCGGTGGTGTGACCTATGTCCCTTTGAAATCTTTAGAATTTATTGGCATCTATTTTGGACTTTTGGTTTCGCATTAGGTCAGGTCGTCTAAAAGGCACCGGATTTTTTTTTACAACAAAAATGTTCTCTCGAGTATCTGTGAGCTTGGTATAAACTGTGTAAAGGGAGAAGTATTTTCTCCTTTTTCTTCTTACCCCCGTCAACCTTCGAGTTATTCCCTTCATTTTTCTTTCTCTTGGAAGGGTTATCTCCGGAGGGTTGTGACGTGGAGGGTGTAGCCGAGGTGGTGGCTAAGTTAACGTTTGTCATTGTAGTTATTACAAACTGAGGAGTCAGCTTGAGTGTCGAACTCGCCTCTTCTACATTAACAAACCTCTAAACCAGAGTATTGAACTCGGTTATCGTCCTCACAAGTTTTCTTTGCATGTCATCCCAAAAGGGACTCCCTGGTAATACTCCTGCTCGTACTGCCATGAGATGACCGTTGTCATCAGCATTTTGAGCTCGTGCTACTTGTATGTTGAATCTTGCCAGTTAACTCTTCAATGATTCACCTAGCTGATGCCTAACATTAGTCAATGTTGAGGCTTCGGGCTTGATACTTTTTACTGCCTGGAATTGCTTCTTGAATTCCCGAGACAACTGTTCCCATGACCAGATCGAGTGTCTCTAGAACTTCTCAAACCAGTATTTTGCTGGTCCAGTGAGTGTTGTCGGAAAGAGCATACACCTTAGCTCGTATCTGACGTTGTTGGCTCGCGTTACCGTGTTAAGAGTACTCATGTGGCTACCTGGGTCAGAAGTCCCATCGTAGGGTGCCACATGAGGTATCTTAAAGCCATGGGGAAATGTTTTGTTTGAGATATGTGGAGCAAAAGGCTCAAGCTCCTCGTCGAAATCGTAAGCCTTGTCCTTGTCTTTTCCTTCTTGAAGGAACCTAAATGCCTTTTCAAGCTGATTGATCATTTCTTGGACCAAATCAATCGGAGGGGAGCTTGCACTATTGGTAGCTGGTTATTGTTCGCAAGAACTCCGGCTCCTTCATTCAGTACAGGGTTATAATGATTCCCATATACTGGCTACAAAGGCTTTCTCTGGTTATTTAAATGTGTCTGTAAGTCCGAGTTTGGAAGATTAAACGACCCCCGGTAATGATTCAGTTGATCTTGAAGATTAGGATAGTTGTTCTTGTAATTCTCGTTGTTTCTGGGTTTGGTATTATATACATTCACCGACCAGCTAAGGTCTAGACTTCCAGTAAGGAAGCTGACATTCCTATCTAGCTGTTGTTGTTGCACAACCCGATTGTTGCGAGGTGGGTTTTCTACGTGTACCCTTGCCCCAATCATTTGAAACCTCGACATATGATTTCTAGATGGTTGAGGCACTTTATGCCCTTGATGAACCTCTCACAGGGCCTCACATTCACCCCCGTGCTCAGGTTGAGCCCTATGGCTTATGTCTTGGCTCCCACTTCGAGCAGTCCAAGAGGGCCTCTAGGGTGCCTAATTCCCTGCCCTGTTCCCACTGGGAACTGCCTACGGTGCCTCTCGCACTGGAAAGGGATGTCTTATTGGAGAAGGTGAATTCTTTATTGGTGATGGTGGTGGCCTCTCGTCATTCAGTCGGGAAGATCCAAAGTTATCCTGGAGAGGTTTTGGGTTGTTCCTGATAGGTTTCGGGTCATCATTCTGAGTCACTGAAGGAGCTCGGTTATTCCCAGTTCCAACATGGATGTTTCTCGTAGGATTATTCCTAATAGAAACACCTCCCGTAGGATTGCTCCTGACAGGGTTTTGAGAATTTTCCCCAGGTCGACTGTTGCCGGTATTTGTCCTGGGCCTCGGTTGAGCCTGCTGGGCCCTTTGCTCGGCCATTCTAGCAGTCGTACTTCCTTGGGGTTGTCTTACAGGGCGGTACTTGTACTTCAGCAGCTTTCCACGCCAATTCCTCATTTCAGCGGGTAGCCTTGGCCACCTACTCACGCAATCTAAGATTTTCTGATTCCACGATTGGAATGTACCTTTCAGGAATATAATATAGGTCTTCATCAGGACTAGGGGTCTGAACAAGTCGTCCTCTAGAGGCCGATGAGACACTCCCCTCATCGGGCTCTAATCTACCATGGGCTGCTTTCTAGGCCTCTAAGGGTGGTTCTTAGTCTGAGGAGTACTCTCCTTGGGGATTTGGGGTAATGGTTTCCTACTGGTTTGGGGGATGTTCAAGGCGACCATTGATGTTGTGCAGAAGGTTTGTATTAAACAATATAGAGATTTGCTTAATGCTCTCAACGAAAGCACCAAACTGTTGATGTCATTTTTCGTCAACTTAATTATGTAGAGCAATAAGAAATAAATTAGAAATCATAAAAGAAACCATAGATTTTAATGTGGTTCAACAGTAAAGATCTGCCTACATCCATGAGTCACTGTTATTATGAATACTCTCTGAAAGCTTCGAATGAAAACTATTTGGCAGAGTTTCTTCAATACAATTTGTGCATGAATACAAATGAATCATTGGGGCTATTTATAGACTTGGTTGTAGGAATATCTTCCCCCCAATTCAGGGAAGTTACATTAATTACATAATATCCCATGATAATAGGGATTCAATACACGGTGCTAACGAATCCGTACAAAATAAGGATTTCCTAATAGCTTTTCTGTGTGAAAAACGCGTCATTGAGCTCGATCATTGTGATGACGCAGTTTTGAGACTAGCCAAGCTTCGAGCTCATCATTTTAGTTGTAGCCTCCTCCTCATCCATTAATTTGGTCAAATTCCTTCTTCGGCGAAGGTTGTTATCTTTGAGCCTGCAACTCATGCTCGAACGTTGTGACTCATGCTCAAGGGCTAATTAACAGATCTAGAACCATTTGACAATCCGTATGTGTACTGCTAATAGACCCCGAGCTTAACCTTTTCGAGCCTGCATTATAAGGCTATCTATTTAATCTCAAATTGGGTGTAACGTAAAGTCATCACTTGAGGACGAGCAATGGTTTAATTTTGGGGGTGTGGTAACTCTATATTTTAGAGTTATTAATTGAGCTTTTGGTCTTAAAAATTTAAGTGAAGTAGAGTGTTTGTGTTACTAATGTGTGGTTTTAGTCATTTTTTCTTTTATTTTTTTTTTAATCAATGATAAATCTTGTTGGAAAATAATTGGATTATGAACTAAAAAAATGTGATATTAATTTTGAAAGCTAAAAAGAAAGGATGCTTGGAAAGCTTGGTGGAAATTGTGCAAAGAAGGCATGTTGGAGCTGAAATCCTGATACTTTGTGGTAGCATCATTTCAACTTTGCTGTAGCAAAGTGTACACAGTCAGCAACTTAAGTCATGCATACTTGGCAAGTCATTAAATGAGATGGAATGACATGATGAGATAGATGATGAGGAGGAAAAAGAGCTGATATTTTTAGGGAAAGTTGTGGTCCCCACGTAGAGAGAGAGAGAGAAGAGGGTTTATACCCATTTTTTAGCCCTAAAATGGGATGGAATTATCATCATCTTCTTCAACTTTCAGCAGCCGCCCAAGACCAGAAAAAACCATTGTTCTGTAATTTTTTGAGCTGAAACACCAAGGAGAAGAGGAAGAATGTGGGAGAAGATAAGAGAATAAAGAGAAGAGGAAGAAGAGAATAAACTTTCCACCAATTGGGGCTAGAATATTTTTCTTTCTTTATATTTAATTTTTGCATTCCTTCTCTAAATCTTGAACTCATAGAACAATGGTGCTTTCATTTTGTGGTTATTTTAGTATTTTGATGATGAACTAACTCTTTTGAAGCTAGGGATAGTAATGAACCCAAATTTGCAGTGAACCCTCAATGTGTTAATTTATTGCTAATTATTGCTTGAGATTGATCAACTTTAGTGAGATACAAGCTAATATTAATTCCGGAAGGGTTGAAATTAGTGGAAATGCTTAATTGATGTATGTTAATACCTATGTTGTTAATTAGTGAATATTATTGGAATATTGTATTCACTATGCAAACATATAAGATTAATGCTTGAATTGTGTCTTGAAAATGGATTAGCATAGGAATATGTGGATTTGATTGTGAGAACTTTAGCATGAGCATAGCATTTAGAAAGAAGGCATGTACAATTGATATAGAATCTTTGTTACAAGAGTAATTTTGCTATAGCATTAGGGGTGAACTACAAATTATGGGGAATTGATATTCCTAGCTATTTCATCATTCATTTGACAAATGACTATTCATTGATTTAGTTTAATTGGGTCATTTTATTACTTTATTTTTTTAAGTAGTTTGCAAATTCTTAATTACTCACATCAATTCAAAGTATTTTCAACCCAAATTGTTAGAGTTGATTTTTATAATTTTTAGCTTAAAGCAATCATTCAGGAGCGATAAAATTACCTAATACTTTATTACTTGTCAGACGATTATGTACACTTGTATATCCTAAAAGAAAGAAAAATCTCAACAACAGACTTTGTTAAGGTTAGTAAAATTGATGCACACCCTTTTCTCACTATTCTTCTTTGTACTATTACTAGATTAGAAGTCCTAGTAGGATACAAACACTCCTCTATTGCCCCTATCTTTAATAACATTTCAACATCATCGTTGATCACTTGGTTAATTTTTGAAGCAAAATGCCTTTGCTTTTGTTTCATCACCGGGAACCATTTATCAATTTGCAACTGGTGTGTCATTATTGCAAGGCCTATTCCTAGTATGTCCTCCAAAGACCATGCAAATATTGAACGATTTTCCTTTAAAAAGTGCAGCAATGATTCTTATTACTCTGCAGGCAAATGGACACTTACCATCTGTAACGCCTTGGATAACCAAGACTGTTACACTATGTGTTTAAAATAGTGCAAGACTTGCTAATCAAATCATTAACATGAAAATGCGACCCTAAAGTCATAAACAAGTTAGGTTTAAAAGATTTTGGTCATAAATGGATAATTTTCATTAAAATGAATGTTTAGTACATGGGATCCCAAAAACAGGGTTTAAAGGAAAAATTTACAAAATTCCAAAAGTTATATACAATAAAGGCAACTCTAATGGAAAAAAAACACATTTTAGGTTTCCATCCTTGTACAATCCCTCGATCGTGGCGAACGAACAGCTTACAATGTACATCTCGCCCCCAGAGCTCTCCATCTCATGGTTAATCCATCTTACCCTTGCCTTTACCTGCACCACGTAGCACCCGTGAGTCAAGGCCTAACAAGAAAACCATAATATCATAGAATAATCCATAACGATAATCAAATCATTCACAAGACATTAACCAGATATTCAGCAGTCATAGCAAACACATACTTAGTGACGACAATCAAGGAATCATCAATCTATCATCCATGTATTCAATATGTCATAAGCATCAGATTAACAACAGTATACACATTCATATTCGATCATTTATCACAAGCATCATACAATACTTAGGGTCAGCGCCCTTAGGCTGCACCCTCTATTTAACCCACTGACTTCGACCCACTTAGGCCGAGCCCAGTATTTATCTAGCTGACCCTAGCTCTCAGTGGCCGAGCCGCGTCCTGTGTGCAAATTATCAGACCCAGCTCTCTTAGGCCGCTTAGTACATGCTCACATGGCATATTATAATCAAACAGCATTTGTATTCAAATATAGGGAATCTCAGTCCCAACACAACCACGCAAGGGGTGCAATTTTCTTACCTTGAATTCTGGCGGAGATAATAGAGCGATCCCGAGCATGATCCTTAGTCTTGATCATTTCCAATAAATCTTAATCATGACTGACTTTCTCATAGGCTTCAACCTCAAAAATTTGATCTTAAATATCAGCCAACCTCCTGGTTCTAGAGCTTTGATTCACCCCAAACTTCTTCCAAGAGTACAGCTCAAGACTTCAACTCCTTCAAGAATGAGAGAAAGAATTTTTATGAGAAAGGGAAAGAAAACTGAGGGAAATAGAGAGAGGGAAAAGGGCAGGAGGTTTCTACTTCCTTCTTCCTTGACTGACTGAGTTTATCCTTAGTAGTCAAAAGACTATTTTGCCCCTCCTAACTTACCAACCTTCCAAGGGTATTAAAGGGGTACTTTAGTCATTTTGCTCCTAGTTCCCCCTAATTCCTCAAGTGTCCCTAACTTTTACAACCTAATCCCATCATCCAATTAATTACCAATTATTTACTCAATATCCAATAATCTCCAATATATTTTTTAAATTCCCAAAAATACCCCCAGGCTCCCCCAGGCCGGGTATTAATCCCCGTCGTGACTATTTTGCCAATCCGCTCACTAGGATTGTCTAGAGCCATATGCTGCAAATATATCCACATAATAATGTGGTCACAATATTTTATCACATATAATCACATTTATGCCCTCAACCGGCCACAATTACAACTATGCCCTTAAAAGCTATAAAGGGCCCACATGCATATCTAATACTCATCAACATGCATATAATATATCCACATAGTCATACCAATCATGCATGCCACATAATCACGTATTTAACCATTTAAACATGTATAAACCAATTATGCCCTCTCGGCACCCTAATCAAGGCCCTTAAGCCTTATTAGCAATTTTGGGTCGTTACAACTATCCCCTCCTTATTACAATTTCATCCTCGAAATTTATTCAAACACATCATGTAATAAATCTCGTACATTTGACCGCAATTTCAGAGTCCACTTCTTTACCTTTTTATCCTTTAATAACACTCGCACTAGAGTGACAGTCTTATTCCATAGGGTCTTATCTTATCACTATAATTTCAGTAGCCTTTCCTTGCACAATAACTCTGCTGAAACCCCAGGGTCTCCTTACCTCATCAACGGTGATTATTGTCCATTTATGATATTTTCATTGGCACCAGTAATACTTATAGGGTAAGGCTAACTTGTAGGCCCCCGACCCAATTCTTGGTACGATCTTAGAACCCTTCTCGAATCAGAAGTCAAAACTTCCCCCCTTTCTTTCCCAAGGTATCATACCCTTTCTTGTCTGCAATGTTTGGAGAAATACAAGTCTCCCGACCTGGAACTTCGTGTTCCGATACTTGAAACTCACGAACTCTTATGTCCTTTCAGATAGGCAGATACTCCTACCCTACTAATTCTAATAACTTCATTGGTTTTCCCTCGAACCTATACTGAACCATGATACTCACTGCCTTTCATTTCTTTACTTAGAACCAGTACTTCTTGCTTTTTTTTTATCTTACATCATTTATGCCGTGTCATTCTAACCGTAGTCCGGCATTCATCACTGTGACTGTTTCATCAAGGGACTGTACTTTTTTTGCCCATTCAATACATGATTCTTTAAAATAACCATTAACTCTTCAGATTGCCATTCTATCTGAGAATAACCAATAATTCTAGGTTTCAATTTTATTCCTTTCGTTTTCAATTTCCTTTTTAGAACTTGGAAAATTAAAGGGTCTCAACCCAGCATTATCAATTACCATGCTACATCACCCGTTCACACGAACCAAAGTGTACTAACTCAATCTGCTAAGTTTCAACTTTTTAAGTCCTATCATCCTACCTGTAGTCTAATGTGGTCCACTCTTAAGATCACCCCTATACCATTTTACCTTCCAATATATGAATATTAGACCTTAACATCCATTTAAACTTCCTGGTTACAATAAGCCTAAGGAGGTAGTACGATATTCATTTAGGATCTCCATCCCAACACCAGGTTCCATCGGATACTCATCCGATCTTCATATCTTAATTCACACTATGATGGTAGGATTCTTAACCATTTTCACAAGATCCTTATTCTGAATTTCATTGTCCATAGAAATATATATATGTCCACAACCAATCACAGGTGCTATATCAATCTTAATCGTTTCCTCGTCTGACCTTACTGTAATCCATGGCATTCTATCCAACTGACACAAATCTTCCCAAGTAGGAGGTCAGCTTCCAAATTAATTTTCCCCTTGTGCAGTCAAGGGTTTCTAATATGAATCACTCATTAATTCTCACTGGATCTTGGTCTCGGGGTTATTCCTCTACAAATGACCAAGCACTCAAATCCATTACGCTATGCATTCACCTCTAACTCGTGGATGCCTAGACTGTACTTTAATCGTGGCCATCCAGCATTACCGTCAACTTAATGTTCCATGTATACCGGTCATGTTCTCATTATCTCTCCTACTGCAAGGCACAAACCATCATCCCTTCAGTCTATGTCTAGGCGCTTCTCAGCCTTTGATGCACCGCTTACAGTTTCATGTCTTAAACAAAGACAAGGTCCTTCACATTACCCTTCCGTATCCATCCATTATGCACGGATTCCAATACCCTAGGGTGCTACCAATCCTAATTACTCCTTCCAAATATCTGATACAAAATTATCCATTCAATCTAACTTTACATTTCTCTATCATCCTAATCTCAGGTGTAGCTCTCTTCGAAGATACTCCAGGTAGTAGATAACATGTCCACCGGTCTCATTGTGCTTCTTATTCCTCAGGCATTCTTCATTAATTTCTTTGTGGCTTCTAATTAAATCTCTTCATACTTTATCCACTCTCTTCCTGTAGCGTGACCCTGAATACCCTTGAAGAAATTGAAGCTTACACCTTCTGGATCCTTACTTGTGATTCTGCTTCTTTAGTCTTAGTATCATCAGTGTAGTAGTCGTCTGCATTCTGCTTCTAACTGGGAAGTAGATCAACACATCTCTACTAAACATGGATGTGCCTTGTTCATATTGTTCTTGTACTCTCTACTTGTCGAACTTACCTATGTTGTTGAAGAATAAGTTAGTTAAGAACTTTTACTAATAATCCATCACACCCTACTTGGTACAAGAAATAATTCTTGAAATGTCTCTCTTTCCTTGATCCACAGTTGGTAATAACCAGATCGAAGATCAATTCTTGAAGACATTGTCCTGTCTTGTAACCAGGCATTTAAACTCTTCATCCTTAATAGGCGATGTCAATGAATCCCATGATACGATGCTCCATCTAATTCATCCCTAAGTCAAATACTTCTTCAACTGAACCAGTAATTCTTTCTGCCAAACTAATACCATTCTTCATAATGTCCCTGATACTGAATCTGTCTATAGCCAAATCCTGAAGTGTACCCAACAACTCCTTACATACCCATATGAATCCCTACTTACCAACTCTGTTTCCATTCAGTCCAACTAATATACTTCAAGTGATGTCCCCTAAAACCCATGGTTGTCCCTTATCTAAAGAATTAGCTCTCACTCAAGCACATATCAAGGCTCTCATATGACGAGCTTAATCACTTTCACTACGAATCCCTTTACTACTTGTATTCCAATTCTTCTTTTAGAAGTTTCTAATTCATCCCCAACAAGCACTAATATCTCAAGCCCCTCGTATAATAACCTTGAGGCATATACTTCATATCTGAATCTTTCCTGGGAGATACGTAACACCGAACTCTTTCAGCTCGTTATATAACCAAGAACGAGGACTATCAAGTCAACCGGTCACCTCCAAGGAACTAGCCTCGGGCTTTGAATGTAACAAGGCATTCCGGTCTTCCATTCTCTAATCCTGGGCAATCCCTAATCCGCCCTAACATACTGAACCATTCCATGTAGATAATGTGTCCTTACATGACATTTTTCCAGATGGCTTCTCCTGCTTCTGGGGCATACTAATAACTTCACTAGGCCTCATCACTGTCCTGACGGCTAACCTGTAAACTATATCCCTTCCTATCAAAACCAGGAGCAATAGACTGTCAGGGGTTCTTCTGTTCCGATTACTGAGCATCCGCCCTTACTAAATCCCACAAATGGGAATACCGTCATCCGCATTTCTTGCCCTACGGCACTCACGCTCTATACCTCATTCCTTGTATCTTAAATAACATGGCCCTCCCTGTTGCCCAAGCACGGGTGAAAATCTCATGCACTGGTCCAGCATTGATGCTCTGGGACATCCCAGAGTTTAATCCTTAACTGAATCATCATTTCCGACTACATCTGCTGGTATCAACTTCCAAAGTGGATTGACCAACCACCAAACTTATTGACATACACTGTCGTTGCCTTGTAATTCTAAACCAAGTTCATAAACTCATTAGTTTCTGCAGTTCAAACTACTTCATTGTAATCTCTTTTATCAAATCACTGTCTGAGTTCCTCCCAACCCATCATGTCAGCATTTTAGGTCTGGGATACCACTTCCCACTACTTTCGGGCATCCTTATGCCACAAATGCTTCACAACCTATAATCTTCACAATATCAAGGATGGAATTAGCTATGCCAATCAATTAATCAATTCTTGAGCAAACCCAAGCCTTTCTCAAAACTAAAGGATAATGCTTCTAAAGCCTTCCATACAGTAATTCTTATATGTCTTTACCTTCAAGTTAAACCAACACTGGTGCCCCTATTATCAAGGTATACAAAGCAACTTTTCTCCCAGCAAAACCCGCTGCTTCACCCATCTAATCTCCTCTATCAAACCTCACAGCTTTACTCACATACCAGCAAACATCTGCTACGAATTTCAAGGGAAAATGGAGGATTCCAACCCTAGTTATCATCTGCAACCTTCACTATAACAATACTAGGTCCAATCAACCATTTTGAGCGCATACAATCTGAATTAATCTGCCATCCCCGGCTGAACCCCTCAGCCCTGATGTTCATATCCAAAACCATCCCATGGGCAGGTCCAAACAACCACAATAATCATACACACATAAAGCATATCAAACACCAATCTACATTACTAAGCATTAGTTATCAAATTTCATTGCTACCAAATACACTCATATTCATCATGCTTTCCATATACCAACAAGCAGATAAAACATGTAAGTTCAATTTAAACAATTAACCACATGCAATCAATATACAAATCATTATCCAAATATTCATTCACATGCAATGGCAATGCTAATAAGCACGCCTCAATATCATCACACAGCAGTCAAGAGCCAGGCCCTATCAGTATCTCATGGTCCCTATTCATCATACAAATTAATGCATTCATATTTCATTCAAGCACTTAAGCATATAATCTCATGCATTCAATTACAAACCCTGAGTCAAGCTTATATTTAGCGGCGAGTGTACATGTCCAGCCGGTCTTTAGGAACCCTTAAACCTAGACCGCTCTAATACCAAGTTGTAACGCCCTGGATAAGCAAGAATGTTACACTAAGTGTTTAAAATAGTGCAAGACTTGTTAATCAAGTCATTAAAATGAAAATGTGACCCTAAAGTCATAAACAAGTTAGGTTTAAAAGATTTTGGTCATAAATGGATAATTTTCATTAAAATAAATGTTTAGTACATGGGATCCCAAAAATAGGGTTTAAAGGACAAATTTACAAAATTCCAAAAGTTATATACAATCAATGCCACTCTATTGACAAAATACACATTTTAGGTTTCCGTCCCTGTACAATCCATCGACAGTGGTGGATGAGCAGCTGACAATGTACATCTCGCCCCCAGAGCTCTCCAATTTATGGTTGATCCATCTTACCATTGCCTTTACATGCATCACGAGCACCCGTGAACCGAGGCCCAGCAAGAAAACCATAATATCATAGCATAATCCATAGCGATAATCAAATAATTCACAAGACATTAACCAGATATTCAGCAGTCATAGCAGACACATACTCAGTGACGACAATCAAGGAATCATCAATCTATCATCCAGGTATTCAACAAGCCATAAGCATCAGATTAACAACAGTAAACACATTCATATTCGATAGTTTATCACAATCATCATACAATACTCAAGGTCGACGCCCTTAGGTCACACCCTCTATTTAACCCAGTGACTCCGGCTCACTTAGGCTAAGCCTAGTGTTTATCTAGCTGACCACCGCTCTCAGTGGCCGAGTCGCGTCCTGTGCACAAATTATTAGCCCCGACTCTCTTAGGCTGCTTATTACATGCTCACATGGCATATTATAATCAAACAACATTTGTATTCAAATATAGGAAATCTCATTCGCAACACAACCACGCAAATGTTGCCGTTTTCTTACCTTGAATTTCGAGTGGAGATAATAGAGCGGTCCCAAGCACGATCCTTAGTCCTGAGCCTTGGCGATAAATCTTAATCATGATTGACTTTCTCACAGACTTCAACCTCAAAAATTTGAGCTTAAATCTCAGCCAACCTTCTGGTTCTAGAGCTTTGATTCACCCCAAACTTCTTCCAAGATTACAACTCAAGACTTCAACTCCTTCAAGAATGAGAGAAAGAATTTGTATGAGAGAGGGAGAGAAAACTGAGAGAAATCTAGAGAGGGAAAGGGCAGGAGGTTTCTACATCCTTCTGCCTTGACTGACTCAGTTTATCCTTAATAGTCATAAGACTATTTTGCCTCTCCTAAATTACCAACCTTCCAAGGGTACTAAAGGGGTACTTTAGTCATTTTGCTCCTAGTTCCCCCTAATTCCTCAAGTATCCCTAACTTTTACCAACTAATCCCATCATCCAATTAATTACCAATTATTTACTCAATATCCAATAATCTCCAATATATTTTTTAAATTCCCAAAAATACCCCCAGGCTCCCCCAGGCCGGGTATTAATCCCCGTTGTGACTATTTTGCCAATCCGCTCACTAGGATTGTCTTGAGCCATATGCTGCAAATATATCCACATAATAATGTGGTCACAATATTTTATCACATATAATCACATTTATGCCCTCAACGGGCCACAATTACAACTATGCCCTTAAAAGCTATAAAGGGCCCACATGCATATATAATACTCATCAACATGCATATAATATATCCACATAGTCATACCAATCATGCATGCCACATAATCACGTATTTAACCATTTAAACATATATAAACCAATTATGCCCTCCCGGCACACTAATCAAGGCTCTTAAGCCTTATTAGCAATTTTGGGTCGTTACACCAGCACAGTTTTCTTAGAGTTAGTTTCATCTAATCTAACCTCTTCAAGTTTATCAATTGCTACATGCAGTTCCACTGACTCCTCCCCTTCTTCAATAACTATTAGACATGCAGATAATGTTCCCTTGATTTGTTACATGATTTATTTCTCTCCTCTTGTCTCCACTATTAGAGTGGTATTAACATTCTTCATTAAAATGCAACACTTTTTGGCCTATTTTTGGTATGCCTTAATGTTTATGGTGTAAGTCCTGCAAGAAAATTCACAACATAGAACTCAATGGAGTGTAGAGGCTACTCCTTGCATTATGTGTACCCATCCTCTACCCATTATTGCGTTGTAGACTGAATATGGCTCTATCACAATGAAACCAACTATCAGGGTTTGCTCTGTAGCCACCATTTCAATTCTATTGCGCCTTTTGGTATCACCTTTGCACTATTAAATGATAAAATAGAAATTGGTAAAGCCCTCGGCCCCTCTTTTGTGATTCCTAATTTTCAAAAGGCATGATGAAATAGGATTTCAACACTACTGCCACTGTTCACCAATACTCTTCCCAATTGACAATGATAGGATTTCATGGGGGAGATCTACTTTCCTCAAATCCTCTTTTGTGAAAATTATTGGGTGCACGAGAAAGTGACGTTTCACAAGCACGATGAAATTTACAGAATGCTTCAAGTAGCACATTCTCTTCACCTTTTCTTATGTTCTCTTCTCAAACTTCAGAGTAACTTTTCTCTCCATCGGATGTTTTGTAGAGCCAAATATCATTAGAATTTGTTTCAAGGGCTGCTTCCCTAGATCTGAGCTCATAGCCTACGAAGTCTGGCCCTGCTCTATCACAGTCTGAGCAGGAAATTTAACTCTAGTCGGCATGACTTTGACATATTGTGGCAGCCCCCCAGTCCTCAACATATATTGCATCTGACACTACAACAAAAATGACTTTTAAGGACTCACTCCTTATAATGTCTTACCAAAAGTGTGAAAGAGTATTTTATGTCTTATTTTGTGAGTCATTGAAAGTTTTTTGTTATGTCTAATATTATAAGACATTAAAAAGCATGGGAGACGTTATATGTGGAGATATCTCACGTCTCCCATGGGAAGAGGTTAAAGGCCTACCAAGTGCTCATTAAAAAAAATGTAATTACCCATACATATTAATCTCTCTCCCACGTTATATCTCTCTCATTATTATTATACATCAAAATCCTTAAATTTTCCTCCTCTCTCCCACGTTATGTCACGCTTTTCTATTGTTATTATTGTAACGCCCCAACTCCTGGGACCGTTACGGTGTGCCTTGTAAACAGTGTTAAACTCGCTAATCGAGTCATTTGGCCAAAATCGTGAACTAAGTATGATTAGCGGTTTAGGGATTAAAAACTTCAGTTAGGATGTAACGTTTCACTAGAATGTTTAATATATACATTGGGATCCCAAAAATATAAATTTCAGAGTTTATTACAGAAAATATTTACAACAGGCCGTTCTAAGCAACAAAACAGGGTTCAACCCTAGTTCCACTTTAAACCTCGGCCGTGGCGGACGAGCAGCTGCATATGTACACGTCATCACCTAAGCTCTCCAACTCAAGGATGGTCCAGCTTCCTCTTGCCTTTACCTGCACCACATAGCACCCGTGAGCCGAAGCCCAGCAAGAAAACATAACACTTTTCATAAACATTATCAAATGATTATTATTATAATCACACTGATCATAAAGCTTTCAAACCAATGGGTGAACATCACATGGTTCTAGCGGGAGAGTGGTTGTTAAGTAAGCCACTAGCCTCCAAGCTCTCTTTTCTAGCGGGAGAGTGGCTGTTAGTTAAGCCACTAGCCTCCAAGCTCTTTTTTCATTCATCGACCCTCAGGGTCGGTCAGGCATTAATGCTCCTTGAGTCATTCAATGCTGGTAGTCGATTAGATCTAATCTCTGTTGGCTTGCGTGATTCACGCTAAAGTCGTTCTGACAAATAAGTCAGCGCTACCTGACCTATGTCCAGTATCACTGCCGAACCTGACTAACGAGTCACAGCTTCACAGTTAACACTAACACTTTTGTCGATTCTGACTGAAGAGTCAGTGCATCGTGACTAGTGCCCAGTACCACTGCCGAACCTGACTAATGAGTCACAGCTTCACAGTTGATACTAGCACCTTTTGTCAAATCTGACTAATTAGTCAGTACCATACACAAGTAAGCAATGCTATCAATATCTATCATATGCCAGTTATCCAAGAATAGGACATTCAGCATGCTTACTAAACAGTTTCTAGCATAATCATGATCATTCACAAACTCAGAGACTCAAGCTCTGGCCAATCTCATATTCATCATTCATGGCATGCTCTACTCATATGTTTCTCGTGCATCACATGCATCACACTTAATCATCCAGCATGCCTCAATAATAAGCATATGCAAATGGGCAAGTTCTTCAAGCATTCATTATGCTATCAATGTTTACATTTAAACATCCAACATGCATCAAGAATAGCCATGCATGTCATACTCAATAGCCAAACAACATGCAACATAATAGCCATGCATGTCATGCTCAATAATCAACCAACATGCATCCATAATAGCCATGCATGTCAAATATACACAGGGTGCAGTTTTCTTATCTTGGGTTCGAGCGAGAATTAATAAAAGAAACGACCTTTGAGAACGATCAGCTTTTAGTCCTTTAGCGGTCACCTAGACATAACCAAATATAAGGTATCATCAATAAAAATGATCAACTTAAGTTCCCAAATCAATATCTAGCCTCCGGGACATCAATCCCCACTTAACCGGGTACTAGGACCAACCCCGAGGCCTATGGTAGACATCCCTAGGCTAAAAACACAATTTTGGTCAAATCTGCCCTGATGGGCCGCGGCTCACCACAGCCATGCCGCGGCTCACCCTCCTGACAAAGCCATTTTCACCTTTAGAGCCAACACAGGCCGCGGCACACCATAGACAGGCCGCGGCTCATTTCGCAAATCAGCCAAGAAACCAGCACGCACCAGCCAACTCTCCCCTGCGTTTTCCCTTGGAACCAAGCCTTCAAACCAGTTCCAAACCTTCTCCAAACACACAATTAAACCTCTAAACATCACCCATAACTTCCCCTCATCAAAACCCAACCTAAACTTCACTTAAAACCTCCTCAAATCCATACCTCCATCAAGAAACCAAAAGCTGAAAACTAGAACTTAAAAACAGAGCACACTAGTAAATTCACAACTGGAACTCACCTCAAACACGGTTTTGAATCCCCTATAATGATTGAAACCAGTCCCCTAGCTGCCACTTTTGATTTCCTAGCTCAAAACCTCATGATGGCCTCAAGAACACCAAAGAAGGATGAAGGGAAGGTAGTGTACGGGAAGGGAAGAGGATAACCTCTGTTTTATCTCTGTTTTAATCTACCACTTTCCACAGCCAACAGCCTTTAAATCATATATATCCAAAACCCAAAATGACCAAAATACCCTTAAGCCAATAAAAGCCTCTAAACCATTTCAAGGGTAAAATTGGTATTTTCCACCTATCCCGTTAATCATAATTAACGCTTCCCAATTCCCACTAATCTCCATATTTTCAATTTCCAATAATTCATATCCCGTTACCCTAAAATCCCCGGTAACGCTATAATCATCAATATCAGCCCGAGACTCACCCCGAGCCCCGAACTTAATCCCGTTATGACTAGACCGAAAACTTGCTTTCCCATGATCGTCTCACGTCGAAAGGCTCGAACCAAACCACATATAATGTGGTAAAATTATAATTCACCCATATGCATAAAATTACACAATCACGCCCCCAACGGCCAAATTACCAAAATGCCCTTGCATTTAAAATATGAGCCCATACGCATGCATTCACCATCATATAATAATATAATTCACATAAACATACATATACTCATTAAATATCATAATAAATCAATTATGGCCCTCCCGACCTCCTAATCAAGGTCCTAAACCTTATTAGGAAATTTGGGGCATTACAATTATTATTATAAATTAAAACTCTTTTATTCCACTCTCTCTCCCACATTTTCTCACTCACTCTTATCTTCTTTAACCTAACCCTAGCCGCCAAACCCTTTTCTCATTCCCTTTCCTTCTCTCATTCTCTCTTCCTCTCGCATTTTCTCATTCTCTCCATAAGTCTTAGCAGCCCACCCATTGAAATACAATTTTTCTTTCTCAAACTCTCTCACCGGCCACCTATCCCATCAAAATTCCATCTCATCTCACCTTTATTTCCTCATTCGACGGTGGTGAAAGGCTTGTGGCGGTGGTCTGGTAGATCACGAGTTGAACTCATGGTGGAGGTTGTGGTGAAGGGTCTGTTGGGTCTCGGTGGGCAGTGCTTTCTCAATTGGCGGGATGGGGTCTTGCGTCTCTTGCTGTTGATGGTGGCTGCAGCTTTCTTTGCATGAACAAATCTGGTTTATATTTGTATTTATATACATATTTTGGTCAATTTCTTTATGGGTAAGGGATTGTGGATGTGATAAGGACTTAGTTTATAAGTTTATATTTCTACAATTTTTTACTCTGTTCAGTTCACATTGTAAAAATTATTACTTTTGGTAGAATAACTTTTTCTTCTATTTGGGTTGTTGTTGTAATCTCTTTTGAAAAGAAGAATTCCACAACAAATTGTATTGTGAAGAACCTAATTCATTTTAAATTAATTTCACAAATTAAAAAAATATTAAAATAATTGATTAATTATTTATTTTAAAACTTAATTAATATACATAAAAAATGAAATACAATTATTAATATACAATTTAATTTAATATATTTTTATTTTATTATATAATGAAATATAAAAATTAATAAATATCTTTCACGTCTCCCCATAGGAGACGTGAGAAGTCACGTGGGAGACTTTCAACGTCTCCTATAGGGAGACGTTAAAGCCCTACTTTCAATGACGCCCTTACAATATCCTCTTTTATGGGAGACATGGTAGACTTTTAATGTCTCACAAATAGAATCATAAAACCCTCATTTTGTTGTAGTGTGATTATGTATAGCTCTTCATTCAGCGATGGTATGACCAACATCCTTATGGAACAGGAAATACTTATTTTGATCTCTCTTTTCCAATGGTGGAGTGATCTTGAATATGCCTCTCCATATTGGTTTGTCTTTATTTTTGTTGTAAATTGGCTCGACTGGCATGTACTTTCAATAGGGAAATTTTACTTTTTATGCTTAATGGGGTGGTGTAATTCAAAATAATACTAGGAATTTTTATCATTTCAAAATGATGCCAAAAGTTTTGCTAGTGCCCAAAATGCCCCTGTCACAATTCTCCCATTCTCCTTCTCCTTGGGACCCTTCTTCTTTCTCTCTCTCAAACTCTCTCGGTTCATCTCCCCCCGACCGACCGACTAACCAAAACCCAACCCCGTCGAAACGCCGTCGTAGCCCCCGTCGAAGCTGCGCTGCTGCCCCCGTCGAAGCCGCGCTGCTATCACTGTCGAAGCCCCCTGTCCCTCTCACTGTCTCGCCTCTCGCCTCAAAGATTCCCCCTCTCACCTCTCGCCATCCGTCCATCTCTATTGTTCGCCCTCACGAGCTCATCCAAAACCCAGGGCCTCTGGGTTCGAGTTTCTCCATCTCCACGAGTTTCTCCATACCCAAAACAAAGGTAAGCTCTTATTTTTTATTACATTGAATTTGTGTTTGTAGTGTTATATTTTAGGATTGTTTGTGTGTTTGCGTCTGGTTTTGGGTTTGAATCTGGTTTGTTTTGGGTATGGATTAGTGTGGGTATGTTGAGAGTGAAGTCTAGGATTTTTGTGGGTCTGGTAAGGATGCTCGATGGTGGTTCGACGGGGCTCGACGGGGCTTCGATGATGGTTCGATGCATGCTCGATAGGGGTTTGATAGGTTAAGTCTTTAAGGGTTCCAAGTTTAGGTTCTATGCATGCTCTATTGGGTTCGATAGGTTAGGTCTTTTTGGGTTCGATAGGTTAGGTCTTTTTGGGTTCCAGGTTTATGCTTCTGTGGGTTTCATGCATGTTCGATGGGGGTTTGATGCATGCTTGATAGGTTGGGTATTTGTTGGGTTCGATGGTGGTCAATGTTGGTTCGATAGGGTAGGCCTTGGGGATTTGATGTTGGTTTGATAGGGTGGCCCATTATGGGTTCCAGGTTTAAACCTAAGAAATTATATGCATGCTCGATGGGGGTTCGATGCATGCTCAATGGATTGGGTTCTATGTTGGGTTCGATGGTGGTTCAATGCATTCTCGATGGATTAAGTTTTATGTTCGGTTCGATGGTGGTTCGATGCATGCACTAGGGTTGTTCGATGGGTAATCGATAGCGGTTCGATGGTTCATGTATGTTTATTGATGGGTTTTTCACGCGACTTTGTTTAACTGTATTATTTTTATTTTTAATTTTTGCAGATGCCGAAGTTTTTTTTTCCTTTGACAGATCACTTTCCTGGTCGAGTCACATATAGGGGCAATGGTTACTTTAAAACAAGCAATGACAAGTTTGAGGAGCTCGGGTTGATAGAAAGGGTGAAGGAATCCCCTTTCAAACAATTTTTCGTTGCTGAGAAGTTAGACTTTTCTGCATCTCTCATACATCAATTAATGTTGCGCAAGATCTAATGCATGAAAGAGGATGAGTTGCATTTTCATTTGGGATCTAGACCCTGTAGATTTGGTAGAGGCGAGTTTTCTTTAGTTACGGGGTTGAACTTCAATTCCGGACCATCTGAGACTGATTTGAAGAAACACTTGACTAGTGACCGCTTAATCAAGGAGTACTTTAATGATGAAGAAACATTGAAAATAATGCATTTGGAGGCTGCTTTAAAAAACTGCACTGTAGTTGAAGATGCCTACAAGTTGGGCCTATGTTTCTTTGTTGAGGGGGTTTTACTTGCACGAGAGGGCAAGTTAAATGTCTAGATAGATTCGCTGCAGATGGTGGAGGACACTGAGTACTCCTTTACTTACCCATGGGGGGAGGTGACAAGCTTATGGATGCATGTAAAAAAGACATGCATCATCATAAGAGGAACTATGAGAAGAAGAAGGAAGTTAAGGGGAAATAGAAAGAAGCAAAATACAGTTTGTATGGTTATGTCCCTGCATTACAGTATTGGGCATACGAAGCCATCCAACAGTTTGCACGTGAGTATGGTATTAACCATGGAAACTAGTTTCCAAGGATGCTCAATTGGTCGGGCAATAAGGAGCGTCATATTTTGAAGGTCGACCTTGCACCGATGTTCAAGAAGATGAGTGTAAGTTCTTCTATATTATGTCAAAATACAGTATTCTTTGGTGGTTTCAAACTAACTTAATGCTTTGTATTTGATGCAGTTGATTGTGTTTTCCATGTTGAAGCCTCGGCCTTTGGAGATAGATTATTATAGCGCTCTGACTGAGGGTGATGCTCCCTTGTATCCCTGGTTGGGCCAAGAAGAAGAGGTAGAAACTCCCACTGATTTTGAGAAGGTGGCGGAGATAGCTGCTGAGGTTGTGAAGGTAGCCAATATTTTGGTTGATGGCCCTGATGATGAGAATACTGCAATCCCCATTGGCCCCACACCCTCGGCCCCGCCCAATCGGTACACCCCAGTCCTGATCAACCTAATTTATGGGAGGTGTTGGAGAGGTTGGAGCGAGTCGAGAGTCGTCGAGATACCATCCTAAAGAACCAAGCAGTCATCATGGATGTTGACAATAAGATCTTGACATTTGTACAAGATCTTCCAGATGATTCTGATTCCGACTCACTTGACCTCCCAGATGATTTTTTCGTACATGACATAGGCACTCCTCCCCCGATAGTACTCACAGCAAATCCGAAGACCCCGGGTGTTGCTATTATAAAACCTGGGGATGTTGCCGGTGTAGAGTTTGAATTGTCCAAGAGGAAAAGACGCAAACCTAAGAAATTTGAAGAGTACACTGACCCAACCAGGAAGAAAGGTCGTGTGGATGCGATTGATGACGTGCCATTAGTCCTCGACCCTCTGAAGAAGCCACTTGCTACACAGTACAGGACGGTCGGCAAGTGGTTTCTTGGAGATATTCCAAACAAGACGAAGAGGGATGTCCAAACTGATGTGTATGGTCCGAGTTGGTTTCTGACGATGAAGACACCACAGTTTTGGATCGATGATGGGGTAAGTAATTTTATTAATATCTGTTAACTGGTATAAATAGTGGGTTCGATGTTGGTTCGATAGGGGTTCGATGGGTGGAGGTAGATGGTTTGGTTCAAGTAGCTTTAGATTGGATTCGATGGGGTTCGATAGGGGTTCGATAGGGTTTTGATGGGTAGAGGCAGATGGTGTGGGTTCTAGTACCTTTAAATGGGGTTCGATAGGGGTTCGAGGATAGAGGCAGATGATTTGGTTCAAGTAGCTTTAAATTGGATTCGATGGGGTTCGATAGGGGTTCGATGGGGTTTTGATGGGTAGAGGCAGATGGTTTGGGTTCTAGTACCTTTAAATGGGGTTCGATAGGGGTTCGATGGATAAAGGCAGATGGTTTGGTTCTAGTAGCTTTAAATGGGGTTCGATAAGGGTTCGATAGGGTTTCGATGGGTAGAGGCAGATGGTTTGGTTCTAGTAGCATTAAATTTTGTTCGATAGGGTTCGATGGGTAGAGGCAGATGGTTTGGTTCAAGTAGCTTTAAATGGGATTCGATAGGGGTTCGATGGATAGAGGCTGATGGTTTAACAATTGCTTTCCTATCATTTTTGCAACATATTGATGCGGCCAAGCATATGCTACGTAGGCGTCGACAATTCTATCCCGGGGCGTATCGGCAAGATGATGTTGTGATGAATATTATGTTCTCACAAGTGGTACCGGCCCATTATGATGCATATCATAATGCCAAGGAAGCGGATAAGAAAAGGTTTTTGTGGGATTCAGATGTGATGTCAATGATTACGGGAATCGACAATCAATTTCTGGCTCCGTGGAAGGGAGTAGACACTGTATATTGGTGCCAGAACTACCTTCAAGCGCGTTGGTTTGCAATTGAAGCCTCCATTTCTACTTGAACTCTGGATGTTTATGATTCAGACGTGACCGTGATAAGTGATAAACAACTGCAATCCTTTATGAAGTCATGGTCTACTTTGTTCCCATCGTTGTTATTGTAGTCACAACTTTTCAAGGACGACCCTCGGTTGACGATTCCACCTGGAGCTAAAAGATGCAAAGAGTTCAACATGCACCACATGCCAGTTGATTCAGTACCCCAAACCAAAGTCAGGTAATCAAAATTCTAGTTTTTATTCAAGCTTTTTAAATTAAATTCTATGTTGATGTTGTTACTAATTCAGTTTGTGTTTTGTTCACAGTGGAGATTGTGGTGTGTATGCCATCAAACACATCGAGCACTTATTGGGTAGGCTACCACTTCACATGATCTGCGATGACAACATGGAGTTATTCAGAAACAAATGGACAGTTGACTTATGGTATCAGAATGTTAGACATTGAACATTCTCTTTTTGTTATATTTCTTTGCTTAAAATTTAAGTTATTAAGAAAAAAATTTGTATCGAGCCTACAAATCATTAACAATAATTAGCAGTAAAAATCCAAGCGACCAAAATTCATTAACGACAATAAAAAAACAAAACAAACTTCAACTTCAAGTTTAAATAAAATACAACAAAAAATAAACTCAAAGTCGAGCATTGCATGAGGACTTGTTGTGGCCACGACCACCACATCTACTGCACTTACGCATTGTAACTAGTTTTTCCCCGCCGGATGGCCAACGGTTTGTCCTTGGTCTTCCTAGCTTTGGCTTTTTTGGATGACCAAATTTTTGTTTCTCAATGGGTACACCAACTACCATATTCTTAATGTCATCTAGAAGTATCCAGTCATCCTCGTTCCTAGTTGGGTAAATGGTTTCTTTGTACAAATTCCTCCATGACTCAATAGTGTAAAACGGTGAACGCAAAGAGTAAAGGTTCACCCCATGCTCTATAGCTCCTGTAGCTGGATGGGGACAAGGTGTGCCTATGAGCTGGAATACCCCACATGAGCATGATTTCATTATCAAATTCACCTCAACATCGGTGTAACACCCCAAACTCCAGGGACCGTTACAGTGTGCCTTGTAACCAGTGCTAAACTCGCTAATCGAGTCATTTGGCCAAAATCGTGTAACTAAGTGTGATTAACGATTTAGGGGTTTAAAATTTTGGTTAAGATGTAACATTTCATTAGAATGTTTACTGTATACATTGGGATCCCAAAAATATAATTTCAGAGTCTATTACAGGAAAATATTTACAACAGGCCGATCTAAGCGGTAAAATAGGGTTTAACCCTAGTTCCTCTGTCAACCCTCGGACGTGGCAGTCGAGCAGCCGCATATGTACACATCGTCACCTAAGCTCTCCAACTCAAGGATGATCCAACTTTCTTTTGCCTTTACCTGCACCACATAGCACCCGTGAGCCGAAGCCCAGCAAGAAAACTTAATATGCTCATGAACAATAATAACATGTCATAAAATCATAAGGCACACGCCTAGCAGATATAGCCCTATTCCAGCAGGCAAACAAATCCACGTAATGTTGAGTATAACACATCAACCAATGACCATAATAGTCATCCAGGGCTTTTAACCCCAAATAGAAGAGTGACAATGGTACAGTCACTAAGGTGGGTTCCGTTTCCAATAGCCATGTGACGATAGGGTCACCGGAGCTTATAGATAAGTGATCATTTCACTAGCTTAGCAAGATAGGTATCTGGTGAAATAGTCACCAGCATAACCTGTCGAGTAAATAAGTGATCCTTTCTCTAGCTTAGATAGGATAGGTGCATGATGACTAGTCACCAACATAACCTTCCTCATGACCATAGATTCATAACCATGGAACTCTGTTCCCTAGCCATATGACAAGCAGCCACCTAGGCCTTAGGCCCTGGCTCTGAGTAACTAGTCCTAGACTAGCCAAGCGCTTATAAGTTTCATCGACCTTAGGGTCGGTCCAGCATTAATACCCCATGTGAGTCATTCAATGTTGATATTGATTAGATCTAATCTTCATTCGGCCCTGCATTCAGGACGCTTATGCCGTTTCTGACTCTTGGGTCAGTGTCCCTGACTAGTCAGTGCCATAACAAGTAAGCAATGCCACCAAATATATATCATATCCAATATCTGAATACAGGGCATTCAGCATGCTTACTTAACAAATACCAACACAATTAGGATCATGCATAAACACAGAGGCTCAAGCTCTGAACAATATCATACTCAGTATACAAAGCATGTCCTAATCACATGTTTCTTGTGCATTACATTTAAACATCCAACATGCATCAAGAATAACCATGCATGTCACATATACAGAGGGTGCAGTTTTCTTACCTCCTGTTCGAGCGAGAATTAGAACAAGAACTACCTTTGAGAACGATCGATCCTTTATCCTTTAGCGGTCACCTAGTCATAACCAAATACAATCTTCGATTGATGAAAATCAACAAGAATAGGGTCTTGACCTAAACCCCACTCTCGAGACCTCGAAACATGCCCACACGGTGAGTAGATTCGATCCTGGGCCTTAAGGATTGAAACCCCGAGCCAAAAACCCTTAAAAACACTCAAAACAGGGTTATGAAGAAACAGGGTAGCGCTACAGCGCTGCCCTCCTAGCACCCCAGCACTCAAGACAGAACCAAACCGCCCTAGCCTCCTCTGCAAGTAGCGTTGTAGCGCCCTATACTGGGTGCTATTGCGCTACCTTCAGCCAACATCTGCCCAGAAAGTTCTTTCTTCGATTCCACCATTTCTAACCCAAACCAAAAGCTTCCAATCATCAAATTATGTCCCAAATGAACCCAAATACCACCTCCACATGTCCTAGGCACCACAACCCCAAGAACCCTAGCCAAAACTCCAATCAATTCCCAACTTTTCAACTCAAAAACCAGTTGAAACTTAACTATGAAAACAGAGCAATACCAAGAGTTCTAATGGCTAAAAACTCACCTCAATCTCAGCAACACACCCTCTTCAATGGTGGAGCATAACCCTAGCTTATCCCAGCTTCATTCCTTGGCTTGGTTCCTCAAGAGAAGCTTGAAAATTCAAGGGAAAATGAGGGAGAGAAACCATCGGGAGAGAAGGAGAACAACACTCTGTTTTCCTCTTCTTTCTACGGCCTTAATGGCTTATATCAATCTCTAAGTGTGAAAATACCCTTAGGTCTAAAATAAAACCTTAACAGCCACCAAGGGAAAAACTGGTATTTCCCACCTATCTCGTTAATCATAATTAACGCTCTCCAATTCCCACTATTCTCGATATTCTCAAACACCAATAAATTATATCCCATTACCCTTTAATTCCCGATAATTCTCTAATCATTAAACTCACCCCGAGCCCCGAACTTAATCCCGTTATGACCAGACCGAACACTTGCATTTCATGATCGTCTTATGCCGAAAGGCTCGAACAAATCCACCTATAATGTGGTACCATTCATGACTCACCCACATGCATGAAAATACACAATTACACCCTCAGCGGCCAGATTACCAAAATTCCCTTATAATTATAAATACACCCATATGCATGCATTTATCATCATATAATAATATAATTCACATAAACATGCATATGATCACTAAATAACATAGTAAATCAATTATGGCCCTCTCGGCCTCCTAATGAAGGTCCTAAACCTTATTAGGAAATTCGGGGCATTACAATTGCTGTCTGCACCAGTTACATAAAACTTGAATTGGCCAAGGGCATAGACATTCATGAACCTACCTTTGTCAGCATTGTTCGATACATCTGCCTCCATC
The DNA here is from genome assembly GCF_963169125.1 of Humulus lupulus. Lineage (NCBI taxonomy): Eukaryota > Viridiplantae > Streptophyta > Magnoliopsida > Rosales > Cannabaceae > Humulus > Humulus lupulus. Next base: position 39,917,814 of record NC_084798.1, read on the forward strand.
AGGGTGGATAATTTGGTGGTAGTCTTCTCTATCACACTACGTCGTTCAGAAAACCAAGACTATAGTGTGAACCGAATGAATTCCAAAAAAATTGTAACTGGAAAGGTTCTTGCATCCTTGGTCTTGTTGTTGAAGCTATCAGCGTAGTTGCTTGTCATAATTTGTATCATTTTCCAGGAAAGAAAGGACGAGACCACTTATCGAAACCAATTCCCTCCAAATAGGCAGCTATGAGAGGATCCATTCACTTAATATTTTCAAAATGCTTTAGAAATTCGGTCTTCTTCCATGCATAGGCTGCTGCCCACATCTCATTGTGACAGTGATCAGTCTTGAACTTAGCTTTCACATTTATATTGATGTGATGGTAGCATGTGCCGTGGTAGGCATCAGGAAAGACAGCCTCTAGAGCATGAATAATACTAGCATGCCTATCTGACACGAAAGCCAAGTCATCAACGTCTCCAATGGCTTCCTTCAACTTCGTCATGAAATATTTCCACGAGTTGTGGTTCTCATTATCCACCAACCCGAACACAATTGGATATAAATGACTATTCGCATCCAAAGCAACGGCACATAGCATATGGCCACCGTACTTATTCTTCAGGAACGTGCCATCCACACATATCACAGAACGACAAAATCTGAATCCCCTCCTACAAACTCCAAGGGAAAATAAGCAATATAGGAAACGACCATCTTCAGTGACAAAATCAGTAATTGTACCTGGATTCTTTTGCTGCAACATGTGCAAGTAGGATGGCAACTTGCAATACGAATCTTCATATGTCCCCCTAACATACGTAAGTGCCTTCTTTGTACATCTCCATGCCTTTTCATAACTCATAACAATACCAAAATTTGTCTTCATATCCTCCTGTATGTTGTTTTCCATGTAACTGTTCCCATCAACTGCGTATTTGTTCTTTACGAGGTGTCCAACAACCCACGGTGCAGCTTGACGATGACCTTTTTGTCGCACTTATAGTGAGCATGTGTGTACGCTCTTGTATACCGTGATCTCAAACATAGGGGGACATTGGTAGTTTTTTCCCTCTCAGTCTGCAACAACAGTCAGGATCTTTGCATGTGATATACCACATGTTAGTACCAGACTTTTTCACCATATACTCAAAGTTATTCTTCATTGCAAATAGAGCAACTTTGGTTTTTAAATCAATCTTGTCCTCAAAAGTCTTCCCAACATATATTTCTCCCATTGGTGCACCAGATGATGAGGAATGGGTTTTAGCAGATGCCTCAATATCTTCTTTTGTAAACATTGGGGCACTCCATCTGGTGTGATCTTTTCTTGATATAATTGTCTCCCTCCACCCAGTGTTATCTTTTGTCCTAGCAGGTTGATTACTGCTTCTAGCAGCTGCTCGACGTCCTTGAGTTGGGAGGTGTGCCTGTGCAAGAGGTAGTCCTGACTCTTCTTCTACTTGTTGGGCTTGGGAAATGTCTAATTCCTCATTTGAAACATATGCACTATAATACGAGTCATCCTCGGAACCATCATCATTATCTTCAAAGGAATTACCAACTAGATCATCATTCACATAGGGATCGTACTCATATGCCTCAAGCACACCTGTGGGATCTCCTTGTGGTATATCAAGCTGAATAGTAGCCATCGGATCAGTAACTGGAACAAAAGTGCCCACCTCGCTAAGATGCTTGTAACTGCTACCTACAGAAGATGGATCGACATTGTTCGTGTCTTTTTTGTTCACACTAGGAGAAGGATCTGATATGACATTCTTCTTAATTGGAGTCACACACAAGATTATCCGTTCTTTCAAGCTTATTCCTAAGAATACACGAACTTGACGATCATTCCTCAATTGAACCGGTGCAAATGGTTGGTCTCCGCATATGTATGGCACCTCGAGTTTCAATTCATACACCTCTCTATCCACCTGAAATGTCTCGTGCAATATCTCAAGTAGTTGCAAGTAAGTGACATCATTCTCTACTGGTATCACTTTACCTTCAGCATCCTTAAAATACCATTTCCTACCATCTGTTTCCCAAACATCGTTGTAAGAAACAAATACGTAAACAGTAGAACCTGAAATAAAAAAACACAAATACAATTAGCTGAAAAATAGATGGTAGGAAATGGTATTTTAAGGATGCTGAAAAACATGACCATCGAGCCTGCATCGAACAGGCATCGAGCCTCCATCGAGCATGCATGAAATAGTGAGAATGCACATTACCATTGAGCTTCCATCGAGTAGGTATCGAGTAATCATCAAGCACAACATGTAACATAAAAAATGATGTGCCATCGAGCCTGCATCGAGCAGGCATCGAGCATCCATCGAGCATGCATGAAATAGTGAGAATGCACACCATCAAGCACCCATCGAGTAGGTGTCGAGTAACCATTGAGCACAACATTCAATCGTAAAAATTGATGTGCCATCGAGCCTGCATCGAGCAACCATCGAGCATGCATGAAATATAGATATTGCACATTACCATCGAGCACCCATCAAGTAGGTATCGAGTAACCATTGAGCACAACATGTGACCGTAAAATTGATGTGCCATCGAGCAGACATCGAGCAACCATTGAGCACAACTCAAACCCAGAAAATTTTCAAAAAACGCAGATCGACAAAAAACCAGAAAAAAAAAAAAAAAAACAAAACTATGTGCAAATATTGCTCAGATCTATTCGAAATGCCCAAAAAGTTTAAAGGAAACATCACTAATCCAAGTATTTACGAAAAAATTGCTTACCCATAAGATTTTTCTCCAAGATTTCTCAACCCTTACTTTGGTCTTGATCTCTACAAATGGCTTTTGTATGAGTTGCTTGACTTCCTTCTGTCGTGGTGCTCTTAGTGGCGGTGTGAGGTGAAGTGAGTGAAATAGAGTGAGGAAGAAACAAGAAGAAGGAAGAGAAGAGGGAAGAGAGGAGATAGTTGTGATAGGGGTATTTTGGGTATGCTAAAATGAATTGGCATTATTTTGTAATGATAAAATGCCTAGCATTTTGTTTGAATTACAATCCCCTATTAAGCATAAAAAGTCAAATTTCCCTTTCAATATGTGGATATTTCTAAACATTTTTAGTTCTTGGTCTATTGCTTCTTCCTTGCGACTGCGTGTGCTCTATTTTCCTCTTCTCATTTATTTCTCCTAATGGTGGGTTTCCTTCGGTAGGTTAAGTGATTAGAGTAGCTCTCTTGACTTTTTCTTCTTGAATTTCCAATATCTTGAACACTCCATCTGCCCTGATTTGTATGTAGTTCAAATCCCTAGGCAGATTTAGATAGAGTTGCTCACTAAGGAATGACCCTTTTTTCAAGCTTTCATGAAATAGATCAATTGTAATTGCTTTATCCACATTGTTAATTTGATTAACAAGTTTTATATATCTCTTTAGATTAGTTTTCCCATGCTTATTGACCCTTTGTTGTATTGAGTATAGGTCTCTCATTGTTTTCTGTGCTTCACTATTGCCTCCGTATTGTAGCAAAAATTGATCACTCAGTTCTTGGAAAGAATTGATTGACTTTAATTTCAACTATCAAAACCATCTTAGCCCTAGGCCTATGAATGTTGTGAAGAAAGACATGCATTGTATAGCTTTTAGTCGTCTCAAATCAAGATTTTAGCTTAATGACATAACAATTTATTAGCCTCTGTTCTCATTGAACTTTCACTTGTCTTTTTTCATTCTTCTCTTATCTCTAGTGTGCATTTAATTAAAGATGAAGTTCGTACATTATGCTCTTTTGAGCTTTGTTCTACTGCCAAGTTCCATTGAACTCTTGTCTTCGATGAGCTCTTCTAAATTATGTTTTACTAATGAGTACTTTTGAGCTTACTTCTACCAAAGAACTCTTTCGAGCTCTTTTCTTTGAAGAGTTGCTTTGAGCTATTTTCCTCACTGAACTCTTTTCACCTCTCAACTATGGCAAGCTCTGATCTCTTATCCTTAATGAGCTTTGTTGAGCATCTTCCTTACGATGAGCCATATCGAACTCGTGTTCTTTATTCTTATTCTTCTCAACTTACTAAGTGAAACAATGCGTTTTACTTACTCATATCATCGATTTTTAATGAGAAAATCTATTATGAATGGTTAAATACATGGTAAAATTTGTTAGGCACGAAGAGGTGCAAAAACCATAACGATTTCACAAAAGTCAACATGTGAAAGTTGACTTTCAGTATAGGTATTTATAAATCATCTTTTTAGGTCCAAAGTGTTTCTTTGGAGTATGTCAGAGTACCCAAATAGTTTGGGAGCATTTTGGGATGTTGTGAGACAAGTTTTTGAGTGCCAAGCCAGAGGCATCGGCGATGTGTCGCCTTTAGGAGGCGTAGCGTCGCTCATTTAGGAAACATGCACTAAGGCGACATGTCGCCTAGGATGTCCATACGAGTCCGTATAGTGACGTATTTTTTGCTCCAAAATTAAAATTAAAATTCTTTAATCTCATTGGATGAGTCTAATGAGGTTCCTATACTATTTAAAGGGTTCATTTGTGTTAATTGGTGACTTGATCACTCACATCTCTCTCTCTCTAAAGAAACTCTCTCTTTCTCTCTCTAGCTTTCAAGATTACTAGTTTTCTCCAATATCTTCATCAAGAAAGCATGAATTGTATGAAGATTCAAGGCTTCTGAGTCCCAATATCATTTCATTGTTGTAGCTTCAAGCAATTCCAAGGAGAAGGCTAGGAATATAGATTTTTGAACAACAAATCTTCATTTGTGTCAAGCCTTGTTATTTTTTTGGTTCACATAAAATCATAAACTTGTGATTTTATGTTTAAAGGTTCTTCTTCAAGAAATGTCTACTCTACACTTTATTTTTTGTGTTTATGTACTTTGTGATTATCTTCCATTAGAGTTTAGATTACTTGTAATTATTTCTTTGAGTTGTAATACAAAAGTAAGGTTATAAGTCTTTAACCCCCAACAATAAAAAATATCTATCTCTAAACCTTTGTTTTGTATCAAAGTTTTTCTATCTCTAAGGTTTATCTGCTAACCAAAGCTATGGAAGAAAGTTCATCAATCTCAGCCCTCAAGTTCACGTCTCAAGATCTAATGAGACTACATTGATTCGATGGATAAAATTTTGTTTGTTGGCAAGACAAGATCAAGTTCCTCCTCACAACTTTGAAGGTGCACTACATCCTTGACAAAGGTCAAGGAAAGGAAGAAAATGGAAGAGGGTGAACTCAAATGTAGAAGCCATATTCTCAATGCTCTATCGAATCGTCACTATGATCTCTACACAAACACTACATCGATAAATGAGATATGGGAAGTGTTGGGGTTTTATGCCCTAATTAAAACCCAAATTCTTTGTAATCTCATTTTATTATCAATAAAAGAATAGAAATCATTTTTTGACTTGGTTAATCACTTTGCTCACATGTTTTATTTTCATGATTATTTGTTTAATATAAACTTATATTAAATCCCGAGCATATAGCTAATCGTATTTATAGTGACGTAATCACAGTGGAATATAAATATGATTATATGTTCAAAAATAAGTTAGTCCTAAGATTAGTTAGTGCACTGGATTTTCACTGACTTGTCAATCTATGATATGATCTACTTACGCATTGTAGTGTTATGTTCTTTCCAGAACATTAGCAAAGTAGATAAGATCGGATGTATTTTTTACATTGGACAAGACCGATATTGACAGTTGATAAGATAAGTAAACATACCGTTATTATCTATTCTAGTCGTATCATATAGTTGACCATATGTCAATTCAATCTCAATTCTGAGTGGTTAGTATTCTAACTGATTGTATTATTTGAGTTCTTTGACCTGTTCGTTACCAGCTTACCCTACGGACTAGCCCATACTTACATCTTGGGAACTCGTTAGTATAATTGAGTGGGAGTGTTAATCGTATATATGAACATCTATAGCTTCTGATGAAGAAGTGAAACGATGGTTTCCTTTTAGTTTGGTTCAAGGTGTTAAATGATAGAGATCTCATTTTAGTGTTTAAATTAGTTTACTGAAATATCATTTACAAGGAACTAAGTGTTTTAAGGATAAAATACAATGAGGGGTAAAATAGTATTTTAGTCCCATCTCATTGTAGACCGTCTATAGAGGATTAAGTGGCACTTATGGTTGTAACAATGGATAATTAATAGCGTATATATTTTTGTTATAGAGCGTTCTATGAATTCAAGAGTGCAATTCTGAGTCTATAGTGGAGTCACGATGAATTAATAAGTTAGTATTTTTTTTTGTTAGATTTATGATAATTTATTGGAGCTTGATTTCATATGCCCATGGTCCCCATTGTACCTTGGATAAAATCATCTAGATAGTCTCAATTAATTGATTTAATTATCAATCAGAATTATCAAAGTTGACTATGTCAATTTTGGATAGTTTCACAAAGTTATGTAATTTTGAGAAGAATAGATAAATTAGGGCAAATTTATTAATTACGATAAATTGGTATCTAAATTAATAAATAATTTTAAATCAAGGTTCAAATTATAAATAATTAATTTGATAAAGGTTTTAAATAATTATTTAATTAATTAAATCAATAGAAAATAATACAAGCTTTGATTTTAAGTCCAATGGGCTTATAATCAAATGGGAAATTTCACGGGCCTAAAGCCCATGATAATTTCGACCTGAGGCTGTTAATTGGCTATTATTTTATTGATTTTTTAATTAAATTAAATTGCCTAATTGAGTCTATAAAAGGATTGTTTAGAGAGAAGTCAAAAGATAAGTTCTAACAAGTTCATAAGTTCAGAAGTCAGATTTTCTGATAGGTTTTAGATTCTCTCTAAACACAAATCCTTTTCCAAGCCTTATTGACCTATGAAATTGGCCAATGGTCGTATGTACAATATACGACACCTTTTGAATGGAATAAGTAACATAAATGACAGAATACGATTATCTTAAGTAAACACATAGAAATTTATAGTGGTTTAGCTCTGTTCTGATGAACAGTAATAACCTAATCCACTTAGTCTTTAGTATTGAGTTACTTGACAATTACAAGTATGAACTCAGTAATTCACTTCTCAGAAGAGTTTTTCCAGTCCAAAAAAGAGAGTCCGAAAAAGGTCCAAAAAAGAACCCTTTTCATGAAGCCATGGGTCCTTTATTTATAGTACCAAGGGGCTGTTACACGATTAGTAGTACTTGAGATCGTGGTTTGGTACACGATCATGGTGAGTGGAGATACGTGTCCACCTTCCCATGATTATGAGATCGTGGGTCTTCTCTTGTTTCTATAGATCATGGTGGATGATGCACGATAGAAACTTCTAGGAAATGCTAAGTCTCTGGTGGTATGTTAGACTTAGGTGCTAGGCCCAAAGACCAAAGCTTGGGTGCTGGACCTGTGACCTTCTGGGTGCTAGGCCTGTTGATCTTCGGGGTGCTAGGCCTATTGATCTCAGTTTGAACGAGAGGAATTACTTCCCAGTGAAGTGCACTTGGGGTGTAGGTCAACCACCCTATTGAGGATAGGGTCGGGCCGACCACCCCTAAGGTCCTTGGGCATATTGGGCTGACCACCCTTAAGGGGTACAGAGCTCTCTTGGGCCGACCACCCCTAGGGGGTATAGGGCCTGTTTGGGCCAACCACCCCTAGGGGGTATAGGGCCTGCTTGGGCCGATCACCCCTAGGGGGTACTGGCTTGGTCGATTTTCCTATAGGTCCTGGACCTATCCTTTTTGCCCGTCGGTCTTTTCTCAATACTTTGTCGTTTTTCCCTGATTTGTGATGTCACGTGTCACATTCTTATTTGCCACATCATCCTCGTATTTTTTAGGGATAACATTTGCCGCCCCCCCCCCCCCCCCCCAAGTTTATTGTAATGTATTTAACATTACGGTAAACTTGATCCAAGCCCGAGAAACATACCGTAGCAATACTTAGATAGTCAAGTCCCTCGAGACATTACATAGTACTGTTTACTACCGATACTTTGCTCAGTATGAATTTTTCAGGGATAATTAGCAATTCTTAAAAATAATTAGGTTTTTTAAGGAAAATTAATTTCCTAAAAATCCAATATATTTTTCAAGGAAATTTGACATCCTAAAACTATAATATATTACTCAAGGAATTTTTAAGGTCCTAAAAATATATAATATTTTTAAAGGATATTAATTCCTAAAAATAATAAATATTTTTCAAGGAATTTTATTTCCTAAAAATATAAATATTTTTCAAGGAATTTTATTTCCTAAAAATATAAATATTTTTTCAAGGAATTTTAAATTCCTAAAGATATAGATATATTTCAAGGAATTTAAATTTAAACCATATTAGATATTTTTCAAGGAAATTTGAATTCCTAAAAATATCTTAACATATCTTGTCTGTCTGAGAGGTTATAAATAGATCTCTCTTTCATCACTGCTCCATGCGCCACTTTCAGAAGGATCTAGATCTGATTTTTCCAGGTCTTCATCAAAATCTGATATTTGGTAAGTATTCTCTTCTGATCATCACATCATTTAATTTACATGTGCTTAGTGTTGACGTCGTTTTTCGTCAACTTAAATAGGAGAGCAATTAAACAATAAGATATTAGAGGAAATGAACAAAGATGAACACAAGAGGTTTTTTACGTGGTTCAGCAGTTAAATCTGCCTAGTCCACGAGTATATGTTATTTGAACTTAGGAGTTTTCTGGAAAATTTTCAGAGAATAATTGCCCAGAGTTTTCTCTCAAGTCATCAGAATTCGATTCCTTATAAATGGAGTCTCCTTCTCTATATGTAGAGAAGTTTACAGAATTCATTCCCACATATTTCGGGAAGATATTCTGGGAATCAATTAACATAATGTTATTTAATACATTATTCCCCACGTACACAGAAACGTCCCATAAAATGTGGGATCAGATAACAGATTAAATAATATCCCTTAAACATTGGGATGGCACAACAATAAATATATTTACATATAATTGATTAATTCAGATACGGGATTCATCAACTCGCCGAGACTATCAGTCGATCACGAGCTCGTCGCCTAACTTTGCCTATGCTCGGAACAAATAGACATTAACAATGTCGCCACATTAAAACTCACCCATTCCAAGCTCGAACCAGACTGGAAGGCAAGAGATGGTTCAGGGATATATCCAAGTGCCACACCATGCTATTTCCGAGCTCAGAGCATTTCGAGGCTACATACTTCTTTGCACCTTTGAGGTTGCTATTTACAGAAACGGTTTGACGACCATCTCTATTTTGAGCTTACAAATAATGAGCCTATATTTCGGGATCACAATCTCATGCTCAAAATCTCGGTGTAACATTTTGCCCCCTCAAAAGTATTAGTTCGAATCCTATGAGAAGGAAACTTTTGAATTGTCCTTCTTGGAAACTGTATCATCAGTTGTACTTGAGTGCAGACATGCGTCAGCCAGGGATTGACTAATCAGCGTACTTGAGTGCCTTGGTACCATGTCCACGTCCATTCGCCTGCCAACTTTATGCCGCCATCATTTTATTTGTACCTGACCGTCAGATCAGATACGAAATCTGGCTAATGGCTCAAATTAGCCCGACCTTTGACATTCCATAGGGCCTATAAATATACCCCCATCGTCTTCTTCATTTCACTTTCTCGCCTTGAGTTTTCGGAGGAAAAAAGAAAAACCAGAACTGAAGTCTGCTCTGTTCTTGCATGTTTTCCAAACCATGGAAACAGTCTACGTCTAATATATTTGACTCAGTGAGATCCTCCCTGTTACCAACACTTTATTCGGCGATCTCTTTGTATCCATCAACTTTATTGTGTAAGTATCTGTTCTTGAACCCATATGCATATATATGTATATATATATTCTGCTTTTTACATTTCTGCGTGTACGTTTGTATTGTTGTTATATTGTAGGCACATTTGCTAGTTTAGCAGTAGAATTTTTTAGCCGATACTGTGTAGCTCTTAGATTCTTCTGATATTATGGGTTCCAAACCCAGATTTTGCACGAAAGATGTAAATATAGTTCTTCATTTGAATTTCAGATTACATACCGTGTAGACCAAGAAATGGGGTATGGAATTAGGGTTTTTAAATTGTACGTTTCCCAAAAATATCACCTTTTTGAGTAACCGCCAACTTTTTCCCTGAAAATCCGTGATTCTAAAATATAAATCCACTTTTCCCCCTTCACATCAAATACACGCTCGGGGCTCGACTCTTTCAATAGCTCAGGTTTTTTTTTAGCCTAATCTCATTCTTTTGATCAAGCTTATTCCATGGTTTCGAGCATTCGAGCTCGAACCATCTTGATTTTTATCCTTAATTTCTTGTGTGCTTGGCCCTCACCCTTTTTCTTTCTTGCTAGATGTCACAGAATTTGGAAAAATAGTGGGGGTCAGTACTCGCGATTCCTTATTCACCGACAACTCCAAGCCCAGAGTCGCCCTTTACTTGAAATCAACGGCTGATTCATGAGCACGAAGTGAGGTGTGAGCGATAGGATACTCAAGCTCACTTTTGACGCCAAATCGACGAGGTCGAAGAGAGAAAGAGGAAAAAACTTTGAGTCGCGATCTATCCTGACCCGGACCCCGAGCCCAGACCAATTCCTCTCGACGCTACACTTAAAGTAACGGTTGCTTTCAAAACGGGCGAACAAAAATTCTCACTGATGGAAGAATCAACAAATCGTCCATCTGCCTCACAGCCGACTGCCATTCCCACCTCGAGGGGAGAGTTTTTCAAGGCCGAGCATTATTGGAGCTCGGATTCTTCATTGGGACAAATAAGCAACATCCTAGCTCGCCATGGCCTAGGATTGTCAGGCTCACTAAGGTGTCAAGCTCCGACCTCCAATGAACGAAGCTGCTATGCCCCGGGAGATGGCAATTCTGATAATAAGCGGAAGCTCGCGGCTTGGAGCCACGACCATATGAAGGCAGGGGCTTTATTGCCCTTGAAGTCCTTTTTCAAGGACTTTCTGGATTTTGTTAGGCTTGTGCCCTTCCAACTCCAGACCAACTCATACAGGGTCTTGTCAGCCCTAAGGTCGCTTTACCACGAACTAAAGTGGGAAGGACCTTCGCCAAGAGAGATTCTGTATCTCTTTTGCCTAAAAAGCAACCCCTCCCAAGCTTGGGGAGGAGATGGCTTCTACTACCTTTCGGGTTATCCCAGGGAGAAGAAGATCTTCGAGGACATGCCCAACCATCCTCCTAACTTCAAGTTGGCATTCTTTTGGATGGACGGCCTGGGTCCCTCTAAATATTACTCGTTCAGACAAATCCGTAAGTATGCGATCCTTTTTCTTTTCATGCTTGACTTTTACTTAGGATCGAATTATATCATAATGTATTCCATTCTTCAGCCAACTATAATCGTCCTACCCCCACAGGCGCAATGAAGGAGCACAAGAAACTTTGCTCCAGCTTTCATATGGTAGGTGCTCCCTATCTTATCTTCTTCATGAAGATAAGCTTCGAGCCTGTGGTCTCCTGGAGAAGGACCAATCAATAGATGACACTGCCTACAAGAAGTATACCAAGTGGGAGTTTGTGCCTCTCCCAATTGATAGGCTTCCTCCGAGGCGAAACTCAAAGGCACGATCCCCAGCTCGATGTCGCAGGAGTCCATGCTCGGGGAACAACGCCAATGATGAGGCCTCGAGCTTGAGTGATAGAGGTAAGGTCATTCTCAGCTCAGCCTTGTGGTCTCCTTCCCTCCTTAAGCATAAACCCGACACCCTGATCTTATGCCCAGATGATAGGGACAATTTTTATGTATGGTATTGGGTAGATGATGGGGTCCATATGTTTGATAGCTTGCTAGGGAAATACGCACAATGTATAGTCTGATTGAGGTTTGGGATGAAATAGCCATCCAATACGGGACAAACGACTATAGGGACCTTTAGAGGTTGACTTCCACGTATAGGGAAGGAACTCCCCCAGCCTCCTCCGAAGATAGGGGAATTACTTAGTCGCCAAGGACAAGCTCGAGGGAGAGTTCCAGTTAGGTTCCTTGTCACTTGTCTTTAGTTCCTTTAAATGTCTGCTTTACACTAATTTAAGCCTTTTGAGATTTTTTTCTAATGTGATTTGATCAGGCAGGTACTATGGACTTTGACCTCGAGAATATGCTCGCCAGTGGTACGGGGGCCAAGCAAAGCAAGCTCCCGAGAGCCTCACAAAAGTCTGGTCGGCCTGCTAAGGTCCCTAAAAGAACCGAGGTGACTCCTCCTCCCCCAACTCCTATTGTTCCGACCTCCACTTCCCAGGTCGAGAATCCTGCGGCAGGTGTTCCTTCTCCACCTCCTGCTGTCCGAATCCTTCCAACCCTTGGCCTAGCTCCGAAGAAACCAGCTTCCACTCGGGAGCGCCTGTTGTCGATTTCTACTCATTCTAATGAGTATGTTATCGATAACGCTGCCGAGACTCATGGGGCCACCCTCATTTCGAACGTCCTGTCTCGAGTAGGCCAAAGCATCAGCAATCTTGGGGTTCCTCAATGGCAGTTCCTGGTCAATGCTTAGGACTCTAATTTCGTTTATGATAAGGGTACCGAGCTCATCTCCTCAGTAATTTCTCTTACCTCGCTATTTATTATGATTTTATTCGGATCATGCTCTAACTTGATTTGTTTGTGTGTTAGGCTCTTACTGCAGTTGCTTAGCTGAATTATAAGCTAAATAATGAGGTTCACACAAGCATGTCCTATGCTCAGGAGTCGAAGGACCTTCAGCTCAAGCTCGCTGATGAGTTTAAGGTCGCTAGGTCAAAGCTGGAGGCTGAGATTAAAGAGAAAATCTCCAGGATTGAGGAGCTCGAGAAGCTAAATGCCAAGCTCAAGGAAGAGAAAAAGGCCTCCTTCGAGAAAATAGAGGGTGAAAAGGCTCATCTTCTCGAAGAGTTCAAGCAGAGGAAGGATCGGAAGGTTGACTTGGCTATGTACAGGATCCGAGCCAGCAACGCCGATCTCGACATAAGTTTCTTAGCCTCTTTTGAGGACAAGTTTCTGGCCAAATGTCAAGCTCGGCTGAAGGCAAAGGAAGCTGCTCAAGAGGATGCTGAGAAGGCTAAGGAGGGTGCTCCTGCCTCCTAAATCTCGATCATGGGCTGCGTCCTTATGAAACTTTTGTAATATTTTATAGCTTTTGTTTTTGATGCCCTTGGGGCAAAAACAATTTACAGCTCATAAAAGAGCTATTTTCTTTTGATATTTTTAATACCATGCTTGACTTCACTTTAATATTTTTGCTTTACATCTCTCTGATCGAAATATTTTAAGCAATTTTTATATTAAAAGTCTTCTTTTATGTTTGTTTATCCATACAAACACATGTTGGATTTAGGCTCGAGTTCCATGCATTCTCGCATAGTTTGCTCGATATATCCATATTTGATCTCGTTATTTGTCAAGGTCGGAACTTACTTTTACCATGCACTCGAAAGTACTTATATGGCATGTAAGATAGGTAGTTTAGTTATATCCTTCTTTTCCTCATCCTCGAGTAGCTACCCAAAGTTGTGAGGCGAAACTATCTTTTTGCAAGATATTCCAGCCTCGATCTCGACTTAACTTTAAGTGGTTTATTTATATTCCCTCTTTTTGTGGATTAATTTTAGCTGGTTTGTGCCAAACTTTTTTAGCTCGTATCTGGTTTGTAATCCATACACTTTTAATTTTAATAATCTGGTTGTATCCAAACTACTTTAGCTCGCGCATCTGGTTATGTCCAAACACTTTATTTTTAATAATCTAGTTTCGTCCAAACTATTTTAGCTCACACATTTGGTTATGTCCAGAAGCTTTATTTTTAATAATATGGTAATGTCCAAATTATCTTATCTCACCGATTTGGTTATATCCAAACACTTTTTTTTTAATAATTTGATTATGTCCAAATTATCTTAGCTCGCACATTTGGTTATATATAAACACTTTATTTTTAGAATACACTTTTAACCTTTATGCGGGTTAATGGTCCAGATATTTGTTTGTTTTCGTGTATGCTATATTTGAGTTATTCATTTTTTCAAACTTATGGTATATATACCACTGATTCCCCCTTAATATCCTATGAGTGTGACCATAGGTTATTAAATTAAGAGAGTTTGCAAAAAATACAACATATTGAAACGAAAATGATCTTTATTAGAAACTTGGTAAAGATAAACAAGCATGGTTACAGGAGACATCATTCCTACACCATTGATAGTAAGGTCGTAGATGTTCTCCATTCCATGCTCGTGGTGCCAATTATCCGTTTAATCTCGCCAATTTGTAGACGCCAGGTCGAATAACTGGTTCGATTTGGTAGGGTCCTTCCCAATTGGGCCCGAGTACGCCAGCGGCTAGGTCCCTTTTAGCTAGGAACACACGCCTTAACACCAAGTCTCCCAATCCAAATTTCCTGCCCCGAACCTTTTTATTGAAATATTTGGTAGCTCGCTATTGATATGCTGCATTTTTCAGTTGAGCTTCATCTCGCCTTTCTTCAATCAGGTCCAGACTTACTTCGAGCTGGGATTGGTTTGAGGCTTAATCATAAGCATGGCTACGAATAGTGGGTACTTCGACCTTGATTGGTAACATGGCCTCGTATCCATATGCCAAAGAAAAAGGGGTATGTCCTGTTGAAGTGCGAGTCGTAGTTCGATATGCCCACAAGACTTGGGGAAACTCCTTGGGCCATTTTCCCTTAGCTTCTTCCAATTTCTTTTTCATAGAACTCTTGAGAGACTTATTCACAGCTTTGACTTGGCCATTTGCTTGGGGATGGGCAACAAAGGAGAAGCTCTTCATTATCCCATTTTTCTCACAAAAGTTGGTGAACAATTCACTATCGAATTGAGTACCATTATTTAATACTATTTTTCTTGGCATTCCATATCGGCAGATGATGTTTTTTACCACAAAGTCCAAGACTTTCTTCGAGGTAGTCGTTGTCAGTGGTTTAGCCTCGGTCCAATTTTTAAAATAATCAACCGCGACCACTGCATACTTAACTCCACCTTTGTTAGTTGGAAACAAGCCTATGAGATCAATTCCCCACACCGCAAATGGCCATGGGAAGGTCATCATAGTTAGCTCGGATGGAGGAGCTCATGGAATTGTAGCAAATCGCTGGCATTTATCGCATTTCTTGACATACTCAAACGCGTCTGCCTTGATAGTGGGCCAGAAGTATCCTTGTCTTATAATTTTCTTAGATAGACTATGCCCCCCAGTGTGGTCTCCACAAAATTCCTCATGAATTTCTTCTAGAATTTTCTTGGCCTCGAGTGGAGTTACACATCGAAGTAATATCATAGAGCATCCTCTCTGATATAACCTTCCTTCCACAATAGTGTATCTGGGAATCTGCTACATCAGTTTCTGAGCCTTGTTCCGTTCTACTGGGAGAATGCCGATTTCGAGGTAATCAACTATCGGGGTCATCCAGGTTGGTTCGGAGTCTATCATGCATACATCTTCCTGTCCGGGCTCGCTAATACTGGGTATTGAGAGGTACTCAATTGGGACCACATTCAGCGCATCGACCTTGTTAGATGTGGCGAGCCTGACTGTAGCGTCTGCATTTGAATTTTGCTCTCGGGGAACCTGCTTTATCATATAGAACTTGAAATGTACGAATGCTATTTTTTATTTTTCTAAATATGCGGCCATCTTTGTTCCACGAGCCTGGTACTCCCCTAAGATTTGGTTGACCACCAACTGCGAGTCACTATAGCAATGAATTGCTTTAGCTTTAGCTTTGAGCTCCTTGGCTATTCAAAGTCCTACCAATAGAGCCTCGTATTCAGCCTCATTGTTAGACACTTCAAAGCTGAAATAGACTTCCAATTGGAGTGATCAATATGATTCCTGCCCCTGATCGATTTTTGTTAGAAGATCCATCGACATAAAGTTTCCACAGCTCGCGGGCTGGGGTTATAACTTCATCGTTGGACACTCCTGTACATTCCACAATGAAGTCTACCAAGGTCTGCCCTTTTATGGTTGTTCTTAGATGGTAAGAGATCTCGAACTGTCCGAGCTCAAAAGCCCATTTTAATAATATGCCTAAGGCCTCTGGTTTGGACAAGACTTGCCATAGTGGTTGATCAGTCAACACGTGGATGGGGTAGCTTGGAAGGTCAGAGTTTTTGAGATGAGTGGATCAGGCTGAGAGCCAGTTTTTCCATTATTGGGTATCTCGATTCTGCCCCCAGTAACCTTTTGTTGACATAGTATATTGGTTTTTGTACCTTTTGATCTTCTCGAACAAGCACGGCACTGATGGCGTGCTCGGTTGTAGCGAGATATAGGTATAGGACTTCTCCTGCGATAGGTTTCGACAAGATGGGAGGTTCCGCAAGGTGTTTCTTTAGCTCCTGGAATGTGAGCTCACATTCCTCTATCCACTCAAAAAATTTCCCCCTCTTAAAAGGTTGAAAAATGGCAGACATCAGTCTGTAGATTTAGAGATAAACCTGCTTAATGCCACCATCCATCTAGTTAAGCTCTGGACATCTTAAGTTTCACTGGAATTTATCAACACTAAAGTAATAATTTAAGCAAGCACCAACTTACATCAACTAAAGAATTGATTATTAACACTTTTAATTAACATAAACACCCCCACCAGTGGAAAGAATATATCAGGAGTTAACTAATAACTATAAGCCAAAAACAGAAAATATAATTTGAACTCAAAAAGTATATATTGCAAACACATCACAAAAAAAAACCCCACTTATGAACCTGAAATGTAAAATATGGCAAGATAATTGTGTGACTTGGCAATAGCAACATAATGGCTGGCCAAAAATAGCTATTATATATGCTTCAAGTACAGCCCATCAACACTTGCTCAAACCAAAAGCTTAATGGCTATAGAATGTTTTGTTAAGAAGTTTATTTACACTTATAGATGTTATGATAGTGTTGACCAAGACTTAAAAAGTTCCGACAAAATGAGGCAATGAAAAGAACTAAATCTAAAAGCTTGTCTACATATGTTACTGTATATTTACAAGCATTTTTTGTATGTGTGTGTAGTTTATTCAGTTTTTATGTTATATATAGAAATTTTGTTAGGCTAGTTGGCTCACTCTCTCAGCATTCTCTCTCTATGAATCAAACTGTATATATATCTATATGTATATATTTATGTTTTTTTGTTGTATTAGTTCTATTCTCTATTTTTTTTTTTTTTTTTTGTATGAAAGGGGGAAGTTTTTGGCATTATTCTGTTGATGTGAAAGTGGTCAAGCATAATAACCCGATTGAGTTAAGTTACTTTTAATCCTAACCCAAATCAAACTAATTGTCTACCACTTACAAATTTTACTGAAAATAGAAAGACATAAATTGAAATAACACAACAAAAAATAGGGGATTGACCTTTTACCAGCTTCTCTTTGCTGCTTCAACTAGACCTTTTTTCGCCCAATCTTCATGGAAGGCAAACAAAGTTAAAGTGAAAGAATCAAAAAGAAGCTTTGGAAAGATTGTACTATACATGAGAAAAAACAATAAAAAGAAGATCACTACCCAAAAAAAAAAAAAAAAAAAAGATTGGCTTACATCTTTTGTATGCCCTCTTCCTAGTACACTTTAAAAAGACTGTGATTCCTAGTCTTTTGTTTTGTTAGAAATTCATAAGAGCACCATTGTTCAGGGTAAAATCGAAGCTTAGTTGATATGGAATGAATGGCCTAAAGATAAAAAGAAAAGCAGGCTTGAGATTACCATATGATTATTGTAGAGAAAACAAATTATAGATGCATGTTCCACCTTGGATTTTCTGTCAGCTAACTCAATCAGAGCCATTTTGATGTAAATAGTGATTACAATTACATATTTTAATTTTTTTCCTATATCACTATATATGTGTATGTTATGTGATTGAACTGAATTTTTCAATGAAACATACAAGAATTTAAGGGACTGACTTCTGAGTTTTTTTATTTTTTTATCTAAAGGACTTATTCCATGCATTGTCTTACTGGTTGGTCTACATTTTGTTCCTGAGTCCCCTAGATGATTGGTCTTACGGGGAATGTGATTTCGGACTGCTGTTATATTCATGCATATTGCAATCCCAAGTAATTTGAGACACTATAATTGCATTAAGGTTGGTTATCTACACAAACTACACAACAAATGTACCATGTTTTTTCTGCTCCAATCATATGCACAGACATCTATTATGAATAAAAATAAATACCATAACCAAATTTAAATATCAACAAGGCACAATTGGGACTCAAATAAAAGTTATTCAATAAAAATAAATACCATAACCAAAGTTACATCTTGAGTTAATAGATTAATAATAACTAACTTACCTGTAATGATTTGTGAAGCCTAGTTCCAGGAATGTAGAAGCCAGAGCTGGTTCACCTTTTCTATTTAGCAAATCATTTTCAAACCTAAGTAGAAGCCAGAGCTGGGGTATTTCAAAAATCAATAATTATTACTTTCACTGTTTCACAAACAGATTCTTTATCCCCCCAAACAAAGAAATATTTATGAATATAAATAAATCACCCCCTAAAAATAGCTTAACCACACAAAAAAGGCCAAAGGTTTAAACTTTAAAGATAGAAGGCATCTTTTTTTTTTCCTGTGTCTACTTCAAACTCTTCCCAAAAAAACTAAACTCAGATGAACCAAGTAATAGTCTTTATTTTTTATTTTTCCTTTCTAAACTTCAAATATTAAAGAATATCCTCACAACTCATTCCCCAAGATCAAGATGTGTGAGAAAGAGAGCTTACATTTTTGGTTTCATCCTGAATGTAGATTGGTCGGTCATGGCTCCAATTTGTCATGGATTCTTGGACATACTTGTACATGTCTCTGGTGATTTGAGCCTTGAGCTATGGATATTTAAAGAAGCCACCCACTAGTCCATGGATTCTCCTTTGCAAGCTTCCATTGATAAGCAAAATAGAAGACTTTCCCATTAACTCAGTCAGAGATTTTGGGTAAGAAGGCACAAAAACCTTTGCATCAAGTACCAACAGAAAGAAGTTGTTAAGAAACCCAATAGTTGTTATAATTTGACCCTGAATAATGAGAGAAAGAAGTTCAAGTTAAACCAAAGAGCTGCAAGTACCAACATAAATTATGAACTAATAGCATCCTGGAAATCATTGAAACATGATGAAGACAACTGAAACAACACAATATAACAAACCTCAACAGCTCCTGCATTCTAAGGTTTATACACAATAAATTGTGGAAATTTGAGATCATTAGCGATATTTTGATGTTCCACAACTTCCCCCCAAAGTATTATTCTGAAACTTGCTAGTAGAAATAGTTAAGAAATGCAAAAAAGAGATGAGTGAGAGATAGAGAGAGAGGGAGCTGAGAGAGACAAAGAGAGCAGAAATAAAAATGTAGAAAAAAAATACAAACCTGAAAAATGGGACAGATCTTGAGCTGAAATGGGTTTGCGTGACAGGTATTACATAACAAATCAATTCAATGGTAAACTTTTACATGGCAACTTATACTCGTGTTTACTACGAAATTTATATTTGAGAATGTGAATTAGCATAAGCTTTACATGTCTTGTAAAGTAAAAATAAAGAAGAAGACTCACCTTTATTTACATGTATGCCATCATCAACTTTGACATAAAAATCAGCATCCCACAAAGCAGCAGCAGTAGCAAAATATATTTTTGTCTTGTCAGACAATTCAAGGTAACCTTTAACGTGGTCCTGCTCACAACATTGTAAATATTTTCCTTTATGAGTTATTGAAAAAAAATACCAAACTGAATTGACAATGTTTTGCACCAAGGGTACAATGTAGAAGAAGAATAAAATTTACTAGTCTTAGAATATCTCCATGTTTCTTATCCTCTGCTTCAACAGCTCTGTCTAGAATACCCTCTGATGTGGCACTAAATGTGGAGAAAAAGAAAAATTTACAAAATTAATTAAGTGAAAATCTGTCAAAAGAACAACTGAATTGAAGAAAAGATGAATTTTGCATAGGAGTTTCATTAAATTGAAGAGTGGGAACTCAAAGGGCTGTCCACAAGGAAATAGAACAAATCCATATAAAGTCAGAACAGATCAAACTCATATGACTTTATTTGATTAGTTATTATAATACTTTTCTAATAGTCTTATACTCATGTGCTGTAAAAAAAAGATATTCGGTGTAGTATATGCCTATCTACAACATAAACGGGGCAACATATGGCTTGTATTGGAGTAGCTAATAACAAAAGACTAACAGAGCGACAATCTACACAAAACCCACACTGCAGTCTAAAATTTAACACTAAATAGCAAACCAGGTGGGTCTCAAATCAAGCTATCCATGCATAACATAAAAACTAAAACAAGAACACAAGAAGAAACACCTCAACGAATTATCACAAACACAGAGAAGGGTCAATAGTTTCAGCTGAACATAAATATTACGATTTAGTACAATTGAATAAAAATAATCCATCATTGAAAGATTCCATGAATATGTCAATGGTATTTGTATAAGTTGTCTGTATATAGAAGCATAGAAATTTAAAAGGTAACCCATATATTACCTTTCACACTTGGGTCCTGTCACAATAGATTCTATATTTCTATTCCTCTACTTTTCATAACAACATTATTAGTGTATCATGTTATCAGCTCAATATATTAATGTTTCAATGCATAAGAAATGACACTCAAAACAATTCATCACTTTAGAATCTATAGCTAGAGAAGAGCTAAAGAAAAAGAAGGTATTACAGAAAGAGCTAAAGAAATTGGACCACAGAATTGCGAGGATTAAGTCTAACTACATGACCTAATGTTAACAGTGGTAGCATAGCTATTTTGGGTGTTCTAGCCACAAATCCAGGTAGTATAGCTAATATCAAGACCAGAACATACTAAGGAAAGACATTATTTGAGTGGGTCTATTGTTTGAAGGCATGCAAAGGTGGGCTCACTATGAAATCTTGGAAAACCTTGGAACAAATTGAGCACATTAGTAATGCATTTGTATGCATTTACAAATAAAACAGAGGGCACATTCATAATAAAAAAAATGATCAGAACAAATTTAATAAGACAATTAAGTCACGCATATCACAAACTTGAATTGAATCAGAATAATGTTCAGTTACGCTCTTACAAGATGAGAAGCTGCTGCTGACAAAGACATTGACAAATTTGAAATTGGTTTAGCATCTTATTAATCTACCAACTTATTCATCTAAAACAAGTTTAGCTCTAACAATTTACAATATGGGATCACATTCATGTCAAGTAATCAATAAAATTGATGCCACCTTTGCAATTTTGGTACCACAAGCTGCAGCAAGTATTGAAGCTCCAGTCAAAATGTTAACTGTGTTTGCTCCATCACCACCTGTTCCAACAATGTCCACTGCATCAAGTAAGCCCTCTACTTCTAAACTATGCTTGATCATCGCCCTCGCAAGCCCCACAGTCCGTTTAACCACTAAAATCCATAAGTCATTTCTTTACTTATTTCCTTGAAACATTCCCCCAAAAAAAATTCACTAGAGAACCTACAGCCTATCAAAATTGCTTTGAAAATTAACAATTGCATTGATAACAGTTCTTTCTATCCAAACAACATGGTAATAAAACTTTCAACAGTCTAAAATCCTGCTTGGACAAACTAAGTTATCTAGTATAAATATTCAGAGTACAACTCTCAACCAAAATGATATTTTAACAATGATGCAAGGCTAGTAAAAAGATTATACAGAAGTAGGTCCCTGTTTTTTTTACAATATATAATGCACCAAGTAAACTTTCTCCCAAAAACTTACCAAAAACCATTAAAAAATTTACACTGTGCTAATCTTCTTTGCTTATATGAACAACATCTAGAGCTTCCTGAAATGGCAACCATGCTAAGTTCAAATGCAGAAGTACATATATTTTTTCAATAACAAGAAAAGATTAAAGTTCACCAGCTAAATCAATACTCCAAAAACATAAGTAACAAATGAGTAAAGACTTACTTACAAATTTTTAATAATAATTCTAAATATTAAATTTATTTCATCTTAAATTTTAAAGTAATATATTATATATTCTTTTGTAATATTTTTTTTTTAAAAAAAGTCATATATAATTTACCAAATGTAATTCCAGTAAGAAAAAAAAGACTTTTAGTTATTTTTTTTAATTTCATTACATTAGTTAGTCAATTTTTATGAGTTCTGATTCACAACCAAAAATTAGTAACAATTTAGGGAAAAAGTTTATGGCGGTGTTTCCTAACATGGTGGTAGAAATTAGCAACAGAATAAGACTTGAGAAAATAAAAGTTTACTAACAAGTTAACAAAACAAACAAAAATATGAGTAACAAAGTTAACCGGGCATAATCGTATTGTTTTTACCTCAAAAAAACAAAAAACAAAGTAGGGGAAAAACTCAGCCCTCTTCAAATTTTTTTACCATCAAAGAAATTATAGCATAGTCTCCCCTGACCTGAACACCCTACAATCTAAGTCTATGTCCTCAAATTTCTCTGCATATAAAATTTTCTTCCCTAGGTAGACAAATACGCCATATAACTTCTAAGTTCCCCAGTTGCCTAATGTCATTTTGAGGCGTTAACCTAAATCTTCCTATATATTTTTCTTCCTCTGTTACTATACTCAAAAATTGAAGAAATAAAAACATGGAAATTGAGGTTTCAAGAGAGAGACTAACGTTTTGAGAAGTTAAAGATTTAAAAGGCAGCAGGAGAAAGAAGATGGTATGTATTAAGATCAACCTTCTGAACCTGATTATGTAAATTGCAAACCCTAATTCCCCATGTTTGAACAATGTTAACCATACCGATACACAAATTTGAACATAATATTTCACAGAAAAATGATAGCAGCACAATCCACAAACTCATAAACACAACACCATAAACAAAGCAGCAGCACATGTTCTCCTCAACCAAGAGCATTGCTGCTGCATTTAAGATCTGATCCAGTGTTTTTGGCATGAATTATGTTCTCAAAAAAACTTAAGGCACTAGTGCTTTGTCAGAAGAATTAAGGAGATACTTACAAATGCATCTGCAATTGAACTTTTCTCCCCTGACATGCATACTCTATAAATTCCTCTTGAAGACACAAATGTACAATTCCTCTTGTATCAACTAAACTCCCTAAAGCATTCTAATACTTACCAAACATAATACTTTTTTTAAATCTATTAGATTTTAGTGTTGTTATTAACACAATAACAAGTTAACTAAATCTTTGTTAAGACAAATATTAACATAACAAACCAACAAAATTATGGTTTGAAGGGCACCATCAAACCATTTTTCGAACCGAAAGATGCACGTTTACACAATCCACCAGTTTGATGCAACTTATTTTACAATAACCACTGTCAAACATACTTAATAAATTAAACATGTTTACAATTAAAGTGTAAATAAAAGCTACTCAAATGAATGGTTTCTCTTCAATGATTTTAATTGCTAGTGAAGGATCCTTGGGTTAAAGTTTCTGAACAACAAGCCTAAAATGAATAAACTGCCTAAGTTGCACAAGACAAAACATGAATGAAGAAACCTAACCTCAACAGAGCATTGTCTATCAAAGATAGTTAGAGCACATGTTTAGACTCTTCATAAAAAATATCATCAAAGGATTTCATTAAGTAACAAGGCACCAGTATATTTACAAGCAGCATCGAATTCTATAGACCCTCCACTACATCTTATGACAACCATAAGCAATATTGAACCAACACAGGTAACTTATTAACTTCTTTTTCTAATATTGATTTTTTTCTTTATTTACATATAAATTATCTGTACTAATAAATATTAATAATAACATTGCAGAACAAAACATATTGGATTATAGCATCAATTAAAATCACAAATCAAACACATCAACAAGTTGAAGATGTTATTAGACAAGAAAAACTTATAACTTTTTTTATTTCTTATATAATAGTATGCCTATTATATCATGAGAGGTAAAAGAAATAGTTTACAATTGTTCCAAGCTTCGGAGATTTTCAAATGTTGAAGGAATCTCGCCACTAACTCCAGAACTGAAAAGACTACTATCAAATATAAACAATGAAAAACAAAGGAATCAGGATGGGACCAATGTATTACTGCAACCATTAAGTTGAATAGTAATTCTCAATGGGTTTCATGATACATGTATGGACTATAAATAAATGCACCCAATCATAAACAGAAAAAGAAATGAAACGAAAGACCCGTAATAATACAAGCGTACAGTATTTTTAATTTGTTTAAATTCCCTAGTTCTGGCGGTAGCTGACCAGAGAAATTGTTCATTGGTAAGTACCTATAGACAAAATTATTTCCAAGAATAAATGTCATTAATATCATAAACTATGAAATAGTCTTCAATGATATGATTGAAATGGGCAATGGAAAATTCATAAAGAAAGGAGAAAAAACGATATAGTTACCATTAAAATGAAAAAATGCCTATAACTTACAAAAAAGATAGGTCAGTAAGTAGTCCCAATTCCTTTGGTACCTCCCCTGACAGTTCATTTGTGCTTAAGGCCCTAGTAATTGCCAAAAAATAATGATTAAGTGGAGAGAAATATTTTTAACATATCATACTAATATTGTTAATTCCAAGCTCAAACTTTAGGTAAGCTTACAAGGATTTCATGTTAATAAGGTTTCCAATTGATGGAGAAAGAGAGCCTGTCAAGAAATTGTAGCCCAAATTCCTACAACAGATGAAATAAACCAAGTATATATGATGCACCATGTTATTCTTAAAGTTGTGAAGAGGACACGAAAACCATGAAAGGTCCAAAATAAACACATACAGATAGTTTAAGAAGGTCAGAGTCCATAGCTCTTCTGGAATCGGACCAGCAAAATTCATTCCCCTAACTTTCCTACATTGTGGCGACCAAAATCAGACCAGCAACATTCATTCCCCTAACTTTCCTGCATTGTGGCGACCAAAATCGAACCAGCAACATTCATTCCCCTAACTTTCGTGCATGAGGCAGCAAAGTAATTTGGGGGAAATGAGAGAAATGAGTTTCAGTTTTGGGGTATTGAGAAGGGAAATGAGAAAATTGGGGCTCATTTTTTTTAGTGAGAGGAGAGGCGGGAACCTTTGCCGCTTCTTGTATCGATATGTTGAAGGAAATGGGCAGAAATGTTGAAGGAAAGCTTAGATATGTTGAAGAAATTTGTGTGTTGTGTCTATATGTTGAAGGAAATGGGCAGAAATGGGTGTCTCGGGTCTCAAAAATGGGGAAGAGAAAGGAGATGGGTGTCTCGGGATTCTCAGTCTCATAAATGAAAAAAATTTCTAAGTGGCGAGATGTGCACTATATTACCGCCCTTTTTACATAAAAAGTTGCCCAATATAACACTCTACCATAATACTTTTCTATTAGCATTATATTGATGTGTCATGGAAATGGGTATTTGGTGTAGTGGGTCCCTCAAGGACCAAGATCGAACCATGATTCGTCTTCTGGTGACAAGGTCCTCGAACCTGTTTCTTGTTGAATGTAATTTACAAAGTAAAGAGAAACTTTAAGAAATAAATTCATTCATTGAAGCACAATGGTTGTTACATACATAATTTGGAAAATATTACATTTGAAAATTTAAACTTGTGTCGCTACTAAAAAGCTTCGCTGATAGTACCAGCAGAGGTGTTCGCCATTCCAGTAGATTTTGATTAGTTCTCCATTTAGTCGAGCTATCTTGTACGTCTCTGGTGGGATCACCTCCTCCACAAGGTATGGCCCTTCCCAGTTAGGTCTTAGTACCCCTGCCGTAGTGTCCTTAGTGTTCAGGAACACCGTCCTGAGTACTAAGTCCCCAACTTGAAATTTTCGATCTTTCACTCTGGAGTTGAAGTATCTGACCACTTTTTGTTGATGGCTGCTACTCTAAGGCTTGCCTTTTCTCGTCTTTCTTCAATTAAATCAAGCGACTGTTCTATTAGTTGATGGTTCCTCCCCTGATCGTATGTCTCTCGTCTATGCAAAGGGGGCTAGTTCAACTGGCAACATGGCCTCATACCTAAATGCCAAAGAGAATGGCATATGTCCTGTTGTCGTTCGTGCCATCGTTCGATGTGACCATAGGACTTCAGAAAGTAATTCTGGCCAGGCTCCTTTGGCTTGTTCAAGGTGTTTCTTTAGAGTGTCTTTGATAGTCTTGTTCACTACTTCTACTTGGCCATTAGCTTGGGGATGTGCTATCGAGGAAAAGCTCTTTCTGATTCCATGCCTCGTACAAAAGTCGGTGAACATATCACTATCGAATTGAATTCCATTATCCGAGACTATCTTCCTCGGTAGGCCAAATCGACATATGATATTCTTCACCACAAAGTCTAAGACTTTCTTCGAGGTTATGGTGGTGAGCGGTTCTACTTCAGTCCATTTGGTGAAGTAGTCCACAGCTATAACAGCAAATTGGACTCCTCCCCTTCCCATGGGTAGCTTTTTGATTAGGTCGATCCCCCATACAGCAAAGGGCCAAGGGCTCTGCATCTGTGTTAATTCGTTAGGTGCCGCTCAGGGTATCTTGGAGAACATCTGGTACTTGTGGCATCTTCTGACATACTCCATCGAGTCTCCATTCATCATCAGCCAAAAGTATCCTTGTCTTGGGATTTTCTTTTATAGGCTCTGCCCTCCACCGTGATCTCCAAAAAACCCCTCGTGTACCTCGATCATTAACAACTTTGACTGGTTGGGTGTAATGCACCTTAGTAGTGGTAGGGAGTACCCTCATCGGTACAGTACCCCTTCGACTATCATATAACATGCAGCTTGTCTCACCAACTTCCTTGCTTTGTTCCGATTTCCAGGTACTACTCCTTGGTTAAGATAGTTAATAATAGGGGTCGTCCATGTATCTCCTAACTCAACAGGTAGTGCCTCCTGCTCGATTATGCTCCTTTCCGCCAAGTATTTGATGAGAACAACATTTAAGGTGTCTGCGTCTTTGGCACTGGCAAGCTTGGCTAAGGCATCGGCATTGGCGTTCTGCTCTCTTGGGTATTGTACAATTGAGTATTTCTTGAACAATGCCAATAAGTCCTTCACCTTGTTCAGGTGTTGCACCATCCTAAGTCCCTTGGCTTGATACCCCCTAGTACTTGGTACACCACTAGCTGGGAATCGCTGAATATCTCCATGGACTATGCGTGTACATTCTGAGACAAGCGTAATCAAGCTAATAATGCCTCGTACTCAACCTCGTTGTTTGAGGCATTGAATCCAAATCTGAGAGCACAATGGATTCGATGATTCTCCGGAGTAATCAGTATGATTCCTGTGCCTGATTTATGTTCATTGGATGCTTCTTCAACATATAGCTTCCATATAGGAGTATCTCCTTCCTTCTCGGTATCTCCATTCTCTGATTGGTAGGAAGGGTCTTCAAGGTTGGTGCCTTCAACTATGAAGTCTGCCAATGCTTGTCCTTTTATCACTGTCCTTGAATGATAAGTGATATCAAACTGTCCCAGTTCCACCGCCCACTTGAGTAGCCGTCCCGAGGCTTCTGGTTTCTGAAGTACCTGCCTCAGTGGTTGATCGGTCAGGACTTGGATCGAGTGAGCTTGGAAATATGGGCGTAGCTTCCAAGAGGTGATTACTAACCAGTAGGCTAGTTTTTCAAGAGGGGGATACCTAGACTCCGCACCTACTAGCCTTTTACTGATATAGTATATAGGTTGTTGTACCCTGTTCTCCTCCTTTATCAAAGCAGCACTGATTGCATGATCAGTGATTGCTAAATAGATGAATAATACTTCACCATCTATTGGGTTTGCTAGGATGGGAGGTTGGGCGAGGTGCTCCTTCATGGCTTGGAAAGCCTCCTCACACTCCTCGGTCCATTGGATCTTCTTGTTGCCCCTCAGTAACTTAAATAAAGGGATACACTTGTCCATAGACTTTGATATGAACCTACTGAGGGAAGCTACTCTCCTAGTTAAGCTTTGCACTTCTTTGATTGTGGTAGGTGACTTCATGTCGATCAATGCTTTGATCTTCTCGGGGTTAGCCTCAATTCCACGTGAATTGACTATGTATCCACGAAACTTACTAGAACCAACTCCAAATGAGCACTTTAGAGGGTTTAGCTTCATGTTATACTTTCTAAGTATTGCAAAGCATTCCTCCAAGTCTTGAACATGCCCTCCAGCTTCTTTAGACTTGACCAACATGTCACCGATGTATACCTCCATATTTTTGCCGATCAAATCTCGGAACATGCCATTCACTAACCGCTTGTAGGTGGCTCTTGCGTTCTTCAAGCCGAATGGCATCACCTTATAATAGTACAATCCCTTGTCTGTCCGGAAGCTGGTATGTTCCTCGTCAGGTGGGTGCATACTTATTTGATTATACCCAGAATACGCATCCATGAATGAGAGTATTTCATGTCATGTTGTTGCATTGATCAGTTAGTCTATTCTGGGTAATGGGAAGCAATCTTTGGGGCAGGCCTTATTCAGATCTGTGAAGTCCACGCAGGTCCTCCACTTCCCGTTTGGTTTTGGGACCAACACGGGGTTTGATACCCAATCAGGGTAGTAGGCTTCCTTTATAAAACCATTTTCCCTGAGCCGCTCAACCTCCTCCTTCAGAGCTTGAGATAGGTCTTTATCAAGCAGTCTCCTTTTTTGTTGCACTGGTGGGTAGTTCTTGTCTATATTGAGGACATGACTTATTACGGATGGAGAAATTCCAACCATGTCCTTATGTAACCAGGCAAAGACGTCATGGTTTTTCTTTAAAAATTCCACCAATCGTGCTTTAGTTTTCACCTTTAACTCTTTCCTGACTTTGATTACCCTAGTCGGGTCCTCCTCATCTAGTAGGACTTCGTCAAGATCTTCGACTAGTTCTACCCTCATGACGTCATCCCCAAAGCGAGGATTGATGTCATTTCCCTTGCTTTGGGAAACTTGCTATAATAACAAATCTTCGTTAAAAGGAGCCCTTGACTCCAGTAGAATGTTTCTCTCAATGTCAACCTCCATGTTGACAACATCATCAGTTCCTTTACCCTCTTCGCAGCAGGTTACTATCATGTTGTTTACGCATGGTCCTTTCTTTTCCTTGGCCATTGATGCATTATAGCATTCTCGTGCCTCCCTTTGGTTACCCTGTACGCATTCTTGCCCTGCGCTGGTGGGGAACTTCAAAGATAGATGCCAGATAGACACTGCTGCGTGTAATGCCATCAGAATGGGTCTCCCGAGCACCACATTGTAAGCTGATGAGCAATCTACCACCAGGAACTCTGTCATCACAGTCTCGTGCCTGGGGGCATCCCCCACTGTGACCGGTAGTTTGATAGTTCCTGTTGGTGCTAGGCATTCTCCCGTGAACCCATGTATCACTTGGGAACACGGTGTCAGGTCCTTGACCATGAGCTTCATCTTCTCGAGGGATGATTTGTAGATGATATCTACTGAGCTTCCCGTATCCACCAAGCATCTCTTCACTCGGGCATTGGCGATTTGAATGGTAAGGACTAGAGGGTCATTGTGGGGGTACCTCACGTGCCTAGCGTTATCCTCTGTAAAAGTGAGAGTTTCACTTTCATACTTTGGATTTTTTGGAGACCACTCCTCGACTGCCATACACTGGGAAGACTCCCCTACCTCATGTCTGAAGGTATTTTCATATCACTCCCGGGCATTGTTACTATTGCCTGCTATGTGGGGCCCTCCACATATGGTGTCCAATGTGAAGTCTACAGCCGCCGGCTCCAGTGGTGGACTCCTTTGCCTTCGGAATTCTAGAATCCTGCTCAGGGTCTCAGTCTTGCCTCGGTACCTCGAGATTTTTCCTGATCAGAGAAGAAACTCTATCTCATCCTTCAATTGTTTGCACTCGTTTGTGTCGTGCCCATAATCATTATGGAAACAACAAAACTTATTCTTATCCTTCTTTCCTTCTAGGCACAAGGGTGGTGGCTTTTGGTATGGTACCTTATGGTATGTTGCCAAGTAAATCTCAGCCCTTGATGTTGTCAAGATGGTATAATTGGTGAACCTGGATTGGTAGGGTTAATGCTTAGCTTGTTTGTCGGTGGGTGTTGACTTAGCTTTCTTCTCTCCACCCTGCTCGGCCCCTGAGGTATTTCTCTTCTTTCTATTGCCCCCACTACTGCCCTGAGGGTTCGCGCCGTTTTTATCCGTTTTAACAAAGGTCGGATGGTTTATGTCTTTTTCTTCCTTCATGATAGCATCATCTAGCTTCATGTATTTGTCAGCCCGGTCTAAGAACTCTTGCAAGGTATTGATAGGGTTCCGTTGTATACTATCCCACAAGGGACTTCGATAGGTTATTCCTGTCGAGATGGCAACGAACTTCCCTTCATCTCTTACCGTGGCTGCTCGGTTTGCCTCTCTCATGAATCTTTGAATGTATTCTTTTAGGGACTCATCTTTCCCTTGCTTAATGTCAGCTAGCTGATTGGCATAAACCGGTTGAATCCTCTCGGCACTAAAGACTTTGCATAGCAGAATTCCTTCCTAAACTGCTCCCAGGAAGTGATGGATCTAGGTTTGAATTTCCAATAACATTCTTGAGCTGGTTCGGAGAGAGTGGTAGGGAATACCCTACACCTATAATCATGCTCCACACCGAGTAACTCCATCTGATCCTCATACTTCCCAACATGTCATATTGGGTCCTCCTTCCCAGTGTATGTTGGGAGTTTCAGGGTCTTGTATTTCGGTGGTGGTTGAGCAGCTTGGATATTAGCACTAAAGGGACTCCCACTTCTATGCGCCAACTCGATGTTGGAAGGTTTCTTTGTCAGACCTTGGACAACCATGACAAGTGCATCTATTTGAGCCTGTACTGCTGGTGGGATCGCTGCCGCAAGTGGGGTAGAGGTTCTTGGTACCCTCTCCAGAGCGATGGTCTGCCTATTGATGACCTCCCTCAAATCTTGAGGTTGTGCATCTTTCCCCAGCCTATCGAACACAGTGCTTGTATTATTCATCAGTTCTTTTCCCTTGGGAGACTGAGGGTGTAGGGGTGGTAGATCTGCATTGCCCCTGTGGATGCGACCCTGCCCCCGAGCATTTCCTCTTACATGAGTTTGAGACTTAGAGCAACCATTTCCATTCTTGTCACGCCTCTTAGATGTTTGACCTTCATCTCCGGCGTTGTTTCGTCGGTCCCCCTGGGAAGGGGCCTTTGGGTTGGTAATACTCCTACTCCTAGATGGAGTGTTATTCTTCTTAAACATAGAGGAGGCAGTCTTGGACTGTGCCTCCTGGGAAAGTGGTTTTGAGAGTGTCCTTGGAGTCCTACTCCTCCCCTCGGACTCCCTGTTACTGCGGTCTCGCATTCCTGCTGCTTTGGCCCGAGCCACCTTCGCCACCTGAGCAGCAACTTCAGTGTTAGCTCGAGCTAACTTAGTAGCCGCCTCTAAGGCCACAGCAGCCTCCTGGTGCCTCCGGTCAGCCTCCTGCTCCCTCTGGATCATCCTCTGGACCTGTTCATCGATCCCCCGTCGTTGTCGTTCCATAGTCACCCTCTGAAGGGAAATTTCTACAGCAAAGGCCTCCTGCCTCACCAGAAATTGCGCCTTCTCCTCCTGGTGAGCGCCCTGTGGATCTTCTGCCTCAGGTTGATCTCCAACCTCCACCTGAGATTCGTTAACGGGATCTATGGGATCCTGGGTGGTGGAATCCATAGGAGTAGTCTTCTTGGTCTGACTAGGTTTTGGAGGCATCGTAATTAATGATGAAAGTGTCTTTTTGGATTTCGTACTCTCAATGAAAGCACCAAAATGTTGACCTGTGAAATTGGCCAACAGTCGTATGTACAATATAAGATACCTTTTGAACGGAATAAGTAATATAAATGACAAAATACGATTATCTTAAGTAACACACAGAATTTTATAGTGGTTCGGCCCTGTTCTAATGAACAGTAATAACCTAATCCACTTAGTCTTTAGTATTGAGTTACTCAAAAATTACAAGTATGAACTCAGTAATTCACTTCTCAGAAAAAGTCCAAAAAAGAACCCTTTTCATGAAGCCCTGGGACCTTTATTTATAGTACCCAAGGGCTGTTACACGATTAGTAGTACTGGAGATCGCAGTTTGGTACACGATCATGGTGAGTGGAGATACGTGTCCACCTTCCCACGATTATGAGATCGTGGTTCTTCTCTTGTTTCTATAGATCGTGGTGGATGATGCACGATAGAAACTTCTGGAAAATTCTAAGTCTTCGGTGGTTTGTTAGACTTGAGTGCTAAGCCCGACGACCAAAACTTGGGTGCTGGACCTATGACCTTCTGGGTGCTAGGCTTATTGATCTTCGGGGTGCTAGGCCTATTGATCTCAGTTTGAATGAGAGGAATTACTTCTCAGTGAAGTGCACTTGGGGGTGTAGGCCGACCACCCTATGGAGGATAGGGTTGGGCCGACCACCCCTAAGGTCCTTGGGCATATTGGACCGACCACCCCTAGGGGATATAGGGCTCGCTTGGGCCGACCACCCCTAGGGGGTATAGGGCCTGCTTGGGCCGACCACCCCTAGGGGGTATAGGGAATGCTTGGGCCGACCACCCTTAGGGGGTACTGGCTTGGTCGATTTTCCTATAGGTCCTGGACCTATCCTTTTTGCCTGTTGGTCTTTTCTCAATACTTTGTCATTTTTCCCTGATTTGTGATGTCACGTGTCACATTCTTATTCGCCATGTCATCGTCGTATTTGAGGGATAACAAGCCTCTGTGTTATTTTCTCTTCTTCTCTCTATATCTATCTCATGTGTTGAGAATTTCCCACTCTAGTCTAGGTGATTCTAAGGATACTTTGGAAGACTGTGAAGAAAATTGAAGATCGGTTCAGTTTCTTGATAATACTCTGCGACAAAAAGGATACAAGGGTTAGATAAACTAAAGGAAGGACTCATTCATTCCGCTGCATATACTGTAAGTATTCTTATCGTTGTTTCTCTTTGAATTCAATTTTAGAAACATGTTCTAGGTTATCTCATGTTAATTTGTATAATATTAGATCTACATGAAAATAAATAAATATCCTATATAAAGTTTCCCAACAACTGGCCTCAGAGCCTTTGGTAATCTTTATTTTCATGCATGAACATGTTGAAAATTGGATTATTTGATGTGTTTGAACAATTGGATAGTTTTTCATGTTTTTATGAAGCATATTGACTTTATGTGATTATTAGCAATTTTTAGGTTATTTTGTAGTGTTTTCTATGCTATTAATTTTTATATATGCTTTATTTTGTGTAAAGCATGTTAAAAATTAATTGGAAAATGGTTTTGGTTTGAAAAATTGCTCAAAAAAAAATTTGGAAATTTTTTCCTCTGGCTGCCATGCACGCGCGTACAGCGCACGCGCACCTGCTCACACCAGCCAGCCGCACACGATGAACAATGTCGTGGTACTATTCATCTGATTTTTTTTTAAATTAAAGAAAAATAAAAATTGTGAAAATAAATTATTTCTAATCAAAACCAAAAATATCAAATTTGTTTTATCTTTAAAATTGTTTTTTTTAAATAAGATATTTTTGTTAGTTGAGATTTAAATAATTAGATATTTTCTACAAAGATTCAAATTCAAATTTAAAAATAGACTAATAACTTAATTTTAAATCTTTTAATATATTAAAATATTATAATTAAGATATCAGATATTTAAGATATTTTCTTTTAAATTCTTGATATTTTTATTAAATCTTTATTTGAAAATATAAATATATTTTTGTTCTATAGTTTTTAATATTTAAATTATTTAAAATTTGTATATTGTTAGTTAGATATTTTTATGGATATTTGAATTTGATTAACTGTTTTGAGATATTTTATGTTTGTTATAACTATTTATTTATTTATTTTTAAATAGTTAAAATATTAGCTAATAGTTTTAATAATACGAGATTTTTTTTTTTTTGAAAAACAGTTAAGATATTGATTTTAAAATTTAAAATTGGTTAAATTTTGAAAAATATCATTTTTTTCAACCAATTAATAAAATATATTTTTAATAAATGGGATTTAAATTAACTTCGGTTAATTGTTGATAAATCCTATTTAAATTAAATTGGTATTTTTTTTCAAATTAACCTAAATCAAGTTGATTGTTGATAAATGAAATTTAAATTAACTTTTGTTAATTGTTGATAAATTTCATTTAAATTGACTTATTTTTGTAAAAATTTAATTAATTTGAATTTTATGATAAATTCTAGATAATTAATTGTGGTATTTTTGCAAATGAAATAAATTGTGGTATTTTTGCATAAATTCATAGACTTGCTCATATAGTAACATGATTAGGCCTATCTAATTATAACATGTCTGTTTGCACTGTATGTGTTATTTTTGCAATTGGGCTTAGATGCATATAGTGGCCCATAAGTTTGTTAGATATATGGTTTTTGCCAAATAAAATATTCATAAAATGATAGGTTTTATTTGGTCTCATTAGTAAATGTAAAGTTTAAATTCATCTCTTGTGGGTGATTCCACTTGTGAAGGCTCATTTGCTTTGCATGACTATAGTGGGTTTAATCAATTAATAACAATTAATAAAACGAAGGTTTAAATTCCTGTCTTTTGGACCTTGTATGGAAGATTGGGGGCCTTTGTAGTGGGAACGAGACCCAGCCCTCCTCCATACAAGCCTAATTGTTAAGGCTTATTTGCCTGAGTTTGGCTTAATTGTATAGGTTCATTATATTAGTTAAACCTAAATATTGATTACCAACAAATTAATTCTAAATTAATTGAATTTGTTTCAATGTGACACTTTAGAATTAATAGGAAATTATAGGACTTTGGTTTTAAAAATTTAATCTTTTCAATTTTTTGGAGAACCATAGTCATTAATTTTCTAAAAATAAATAATAAAAATACTATTTTTTTAATTTTATAATGAGCTTATTTTGAGATTTTTATTCGATCTCCACCGTTGGTTTAACATAGTCAATAGCTTAATGGGGCCTCGAGGCGCTTTGATTCGTCCCCCTACGGAAGGTGCTCATTAGTTATTTTGACAAGGTTAGATCTCAAAAGATAGATAATTATAGGTTAAATTCTACTAGACTCACCCCTACGGTGACTACTAGGACTAAATCTATGATTATCAAAACCGTGGGTCTAGCTCATAAAATAAGAGATTTTGTTTTCTTATTTTGATCGAATAGTAGGTTGTTAATAGTGGTGTCCATTATTAAATGAGTTTAGAACTCTATTTAACTAGTGGTATTTTTTACTCTCGCCAACCTGGACAAGGATATCATAGATTAGTTAAAAACCTAAAGAAATAGATATATGATTGTTTTTGGTATTTTTTCTTATATCTTACATATTTTTTGTATATGATGTGCTATTTCTTGAAATTTTGTGTGAATAGAATTTTTATTGAGAAAAAATGATTGATTTCTATTTTAATGATAATTTGTAGTTTTAAGTTAAGTAGTGTCTGAATCTACTCCCATCCTTTCTCAAATTTCGATGGAGAAACTCACCGGAGAAAACTTCCTTAATTGGAAGTAGAATATCAACATAGATTTGATTTGTGACAACTCCGAGTTCGTCATGATTGAGGAATCCCCAGAACGAGCACCGTGTCCGCACATTCATGATG
Organism: Humulus lupulus; assembly: GCF_963169125.1. Lineage (NCBI taxonomy): Eukaryota > Viridiplantae > Streptophyta > Magnoliopsida > Rosales > Cannabaceae > Humulus > Humulus lupulus. The sequence goes on from NC_084798.1 coordinate 39,953,444, forward strand.
GCACCATCAACGCTTGTGATGGCACCATAAATGCTTGGATAGCACCGTCTCTGCACATACATGATGACACCGTAAATGCTCGGATGGCATCGTGTCTGCACGTTCGTGATCAACTCAACTATGGTCTGACGCAGCTCATGAACGAGCTTCAGATTATTGAGCCTATCATGGGTGGACCAAGTAAAGGAGGAGAAAATAAGACTACTGTTGTTGCTGCTGATCCAGCTAAGGCTGAAGCACACCAAGCTTCATCTTCGAAAGCTGAAAACAAGAGGAAAGGTGGACAAAACACCAACCCCAAGCCTGCAAAGGTTGCAAAGACGAGTGCACAACCAAATGCACAGATGCCTAAGGGGAAGAACAAGAAAGGTAAAGGTAAGTGCTTTCACTGCAAAGAGAATGGGCATTGGAAACAGGATTGCCCCAAGTTTCTAGTAGATAAAAACAAAGGTAATGATTATAGTTCATTTATCTTGGAAACATGTGTTTTGGAGTATGAAAAATCTGTTTGGATTATTGTTTCTGGATCTATTAACCATGTTTGTAATTCTTTACAGCTTTTGAATCGTGGGAGGAAGTGAACGAAGGCGGCCTAAAGCTTAGAGTTGGGAATGAAGCATTCGTTGCGGTCCAAGCTAGAGGAAGAGCTCGTCTGAAGTTCAGAAATAATTTTTTAATTTTAAATGATGTATTTTTTTATTTCGGATTTTAGTAGAAATTTAATTTCAGTTCCATGTTACAATTAGAACAATTTGTTATGACTTTCACAAGTTCTAATATATCTATTTCTTTCAATAGATCACAATTGTGTCTTGTATGTTTGGAAAACGGGCTTTATATTCAACGACCTAACGAACCCCTCGTTCTTGACAATGATTTATTCGAAGTAGCTAAACTTAGGACCAATAAACATCAAAAGACCGATAACGATAATATGACATATTTATGGCACTTGAGACTAGGTCACATTGGCTATGATAGGATTCAAAGACTTACAAAGGACGGGCCTTTGAGGGAACTCACCTTAGGTGAATTACCTGTCTGTGAATCTTGTCTAGAAGGAAAACTGACCAAGCGTCCATTCTCTGCAAAGGGTGATAGGGTAAAAGAACCACTTGGACTTGTTCATTCAGATGGTTGTGGACCTTTGAATGTACAAGCCAGGGGTGGTTTTGAGTATTTTGTCACTTTCATTGACGATTACTCTAGATACTCATGTCTTTACCTAATGCATAGGAAATCATAAACATTTTCAAAGTTTCAGGAATTCCAAGCAATGGCTCCAAACCAATTAGGTAAAATGTTAAAGATCTTGCGATCTGATAGGGGTGGAGAATATCTGGATATGCAGTTCTAAGATCACTTAACTGAACTTGGGATTTTATCACAACTTACTGCCCCAGGTACTCCGCAACAAAATGGTGTAGCGGAACTCCGAAATAGAACTTTATTAGAAATGGTTAGATGCATGCTTAGTTACTCAACTCTGCCAACTTCATTCTGGGGACATGCAATTGAAACCGCGAACGACATTCTCAATGTCGTTCAGTCTAAATCAATCTCCAAAACACCTTTAGAATGCTGGAATGGTCGTGAACCTAGTTTACGCCATTATAGAATCTAGGGACATCTCGCTCATGTCCTGAGGAAAAAAGAAGGAAAGCTAGAACCACGAACTAAAGTTTGCATGTTTGTTGGCTATCCTAAAGGTACTCAAGGTGGACTTTTCTATAGTCATTCAGAAGAGAAAGTGTTTACTTCTACGAATGCTACTTTTCTAGAAAATGACTATGTCCAAAACTTCAAACCTCGCAGCAAAGTAGTTTTAGAGGAGATGGCCAAAGAATTGACTCCAACCAATGTTCCATCATCATCAATGACAGTTGATGATGAAATTCCCACTCTTCATGTCCAACCGATGCAAGTCGATTTAAATGAAGAAAGTACCACTGTTCCTAGGCAAACAGTCACGGAGCCTCGTCGTAGTGGGAGGGTTTCTAGGAACCCAGTTCACTATGGTTTGGATGGTGAAACCAATATGGTTTTTGGTGACACTAGTGATGATGATCCATTGTCTTTCAAACAAAAAATGGCTAGCCCTGAAAAGGAACTATGGCTCGAAGCCATGAAACAGAAAATGGAGTCCATGTACTCAAATTCCATCTGGGATCTTGTGGAAGCACCTAGTGACTTTAGGGCCATTGGGTGCAAGTGGATCTACAAGAAGAAATGAGGTGATGATGGATATATCGAGACTTATAAAGCTTGATTAGTGGCAAGGGGTTATACCCAAAGAGAAGGCGTGGACTATGAGGAAACTTTTAGTCCGATAGCCATGCTCAAGTCCATTCGCATCCTCCTATCCATAACAGCCGCTCTCGACTATGAGATCTGGCAAATGGACGTCAAGACAGCTTTTCTTAATGGAAAGCTTGACGAAGTCATTTATATGGATCAGCCAAAAGGATTTAAAGTAGTTGGACAAGAAGGAAAAGTTTGCAAATTGAATAGGTCCATTTATGGACTTAAGCAAGCTTCTCATTCCTGAAATCTTAGGTTTGATGAAATAATCAAAATCTATGGCTTTGACAAAATATTGATGAGCCCTGTGTTTACCAACTGAAGGTAAATCAAATAGTGGTATTCCTAATTCTTTATGTAGATGATATCTTACTCATTTGAAACAATGTTAAGAAATTATCATATGTGAAGAATTGGTTGAGCACTCAATTTCATATGAAGGATTTGGGTGAAGCAAGTTATGTTCTAGTTATCTAGATCATTAGGGATAGAAAGAACAAACTTTTAGCTCTATCTCAAGCAGCTTACATAGATAAAGTGCTTGAACGTTTCTCAATGACAAATTCCAAAAAAGGGCATCTACCATCCCGCCATGGAATTCATCTTTCAAAGAAGCAGTCTCCCCAGACTCCTGAAGAGGAAGATGCAATGAGAAAAGTTCCTTATGCATCTGTAGTTGGAAGTTTGATGTATGCCATGTTGTGTACTAGACCAGATATCTGCTATGCAGATGGAGTAGTGAGCAAGTATCAGTCAAACCCAAGACCAGAACATTGGATAGCAGTTAAGCATATCCTGAAGTATTTAAGGCGGACTAGGGTTTATATGTTAGTCTATAAGGGTGGTGTTCTGAACCATGTAGGCTACACCGATTCAGATTTTCAGACTAATGTCGATGACAGGAAGTCTACTTCTGGAATGGTGTTTACTCTTGGGGGTGGAGCTATGATTTGGAGAAGCGTAATGCATTCTGTAATCTCAGATTCAACCATGGAGGCTGAGTACATAGTCGCATCAAAAGCAACTAAGGAAATAGTTTAGCTAAAGAAGTTTTATTCAGATCTTGGTGTTATTCTAGAAATGGATAAACCGCTTGTGTTGTTTTGTGAAAATACAGGAGCGATAGGCAACTCGAAAGAACCTCGAAGTCACAAGAGGAGTGAGCATATAGAAAGGAAGTATCACATTATTTGAGAATATGTGGCCAGGGGAGATGTAAAGGTTATGAAGATTGCAACTGAAGACAATCTTGCGGATCCATTTACAAAGACACTACCAAAAGCTACATTTGATAAGCATATTAAGGAAATGGGATTAGTAGAATTAAGGCATTAGTTTCAATTAGTGCAAGTGGGAGTTTGTTTGGGTTTTATGCCCTAATTAAAACCCAAATTTTTTGTAATCTCATTTTATTATCAATAAAATAATATAAATCATTTTTTTACTTGGTTAATCACTTTGCTCACATGTTTTATTTTCATGATTATTTGTTTAATACAAACTTCTATTAAGTCTCGAGCATATAGCTAATCGTATTTATAGTGACGTAATCACAGTGGAATATAAATATGATTATATGTTCAAAAATAAGTTAGTCCTAAGATTAGTTAGTGCACAAGATTTACACTGACTTGCCAATCTACGATATGATCTACTTACAGATTGTAGTGTTATGTTCTTTCCAGAACATTAGCAAAGTAGATAAGATCGGATGTATTTGTTACATCAGACAGGACCGATATTGACAGTTGATAAGATAAGTAAACATACCGTTATTATCTATTCTAGTCATATCATATAGTTAACCATAGGTCAATTCAATCTCAATTCTGAGTGGTTAGTATTATAACTGATTGTATTATTTGAGTTCTTTGACCTGTTCGTTACCTGCTTACCCTACGGACTAGCCCATACTTACATCTTGGGAACTCGGTAGTATAATTGAGTGGGAGTGTTAATCATAGATATGAAAATCTATAGCTTCTGATGAAGAAGTGAAACGATGGTTTTCTTTTAGTTTGGTTCAAGGTATTAAATGATAGAGATCTCATTTCAGTAATTAAATTAGTTTACTGAAATATCATTTACAAGAAACTAAGTGTTTTAAGGATAAAATACAATGAGGGGTAAAACGATATTTCAGTCTCATCTCATTGTAGACCATCTATAGAGGATTGCGTGACAATCATGGTTGTAACAATGGATAATTAATAGCGTTTCTATATTTCTTATAGAGCATTCTATGAATTCAAGATTGCAATTTCGAGTCTATAGTGGAGTCACGAGGAATTAATAAGTTAGTAAATTTATTTGTTAGATTTATGGTAACTTATTGGAGCTTGATTTCATAGGCCCATGGTCCCCATTGTACCTTGGATAAAATCATCTAGATAGTCTCAATTAATTGATTTAATTATCAATCAGAATTATCAAAGTTGACCAAGTCAATTTTGGATAGTTTCACAGAGTTATGTAATTTTCAGAAGAAAAGATAAATTAGGGCAGATTTATTAATTAAGATAAATTGGTATCTAAATTAATAAATAAGTTTAAATCAAGGTTCAAATTATAAATAATTAATTTGATAAAAGATTTAAATAATTATTTAATTAATTAAATCAATAGAAAATAATACATGCCTTGATTTTAAGTCCAATAGGCTTATAATCAAATGGGAAATTTCACGGGCCTAAAGCCCATGATAATTTCGACCTGGGGCTGTTAATTGGCTATTATTTTATTGATTTTTTTAATTAAATTAAATGTCCTAATTGAGTCTGCTATCCTTAAAATTTTAAAACGATGACGTGGCAATAGAAGTGACAAATGGAAAGGAATGGATGGGTAATCTGGCTTAGAAGTGACCCGATAGACTAGTGAAGATTTTTGACTGACCAGTCATGTGCTTGTCCGCCCAGTCAATGCCCTTGGCCGACCATTCATGTGTTTGTCCGCCCAGTCAATGCCCTTGGCCGACCAGTCATGTGTTTGTCCGCCCAGTCAGTGCCCTTGGCCGACCAGTCATGTCTTTGTTTGACCAAACATGTGCTTGTCCGCCCCGTCAGGTGCTTGTCTGACCAGTGAAGGTTTGGCTGACCAGTGAGGAATTTTGGCCCTTCAATTCTCCTCCCGAGTGTGATGTGGACCGACTAGACAAAACAGTGCTACGCAAAGGATCCCAGTAACGGTTTCAACAAGAATCAGTCATACCTGTGCGGGAATCTCTAAGATTATCCCACAAAATAGTGTATTATTGTATTTTTAGTATTATTATTAATTAAATATAGTGAAAATAGTGAAATATCCTGATTATGGGGGACATCATTTGTACAATCCTGAGCCTATAAATACAAGGCTCATGGCATCATAAAGGGGATTCGATTCTAATTTTCCAAGGGAATATTTGTTTCTGGAGAGAAATATTGTATTCATTTCATCTTCACTAAAGAAACTCAGTTGACTCAAGTTCATCTGATCTTGAGTGTAGATCTATAATCATAACTCTAAGTGGACTAGGCTATTACCAACACATTGGGGCTGAACCACTATAAAAATTGTCTATGTCGTATATTTTCTCTTGAAGGTTTTTTGTCGTTTTGACGTCTACACGTCGTTGGCCAAAAATGCGGTCAACATTTTGGTGCTTTCATTGAAAGCCTGAAGAGAAAGGAAAACAATCACTATAGCATTATGGCGCCTAAGAACACCACTGCAGCCTCCAAGCAGCCAGGTTCCTCTAGAGAGCCTACTAGATCAGAAGGTCCTGGTCCTCAAGACCATGAGACTGAGCCTAGAGTCGTGCTTAAAGACATGAATCTAGAGGTTGAACAAGTCCAGGAAGCCATGGGGGCTTTCCAGGAGGAAATGGCACAATTCAACGCCAGACAAGAGTCATTCACTGAAGAAATGGCTAGGCAGAAGGCTGCATTTGAGCAGCAAAGATGGGAGATGGATGCTAGGAGCGAAGAAATCAGGCGACAGCAGGAGGAGGCCGATAGGCGACATCGGGAGGCTGCACTTGCTCTAGAGGTAGCTATGCAGCTGGCTCAGGCCAATGCCCAAGCTGCAGCATGAGGAGCAGCCACCCCAGGAGCAAGGACCACAGAAGCTAGTCGCAAAAACACTGACAGACCCAATTCTGGATGACCAAATAGAAGCGGTAGTAACCCACCTGGTCGGGAAGACGATGGGGTTGGATCAGGCACTGCCTCAACCCAAATGGGGAACTCCAGAATCCCCTCAAGGAACCACTGATCAGAGACTTCCAGATCCGGAAGTCACAAGTCAGGCAGTAAGAAAACTCCACCTGAGCAGGAGCGAAATAGAGCTCCTCGAGGTAAAGAAACTTCACACTTCAAAGAGGAGCATGGTTGTGATGAAGCTGATAGTCATCACACTAATCAGTCGAAGGAGAAGAATGACAACAACCAGCTAGGAGGGAAAGACCGCCCAACGCAGACAGGAAGGCCACCACTGCATCCCAACTAGCAGCGCAGTGGCAAAGAGCATGTCCCGCACGGCAAGCCTTCCGAAAAAACTCAGAGTACAGTGTTCGATTGGTTAAGGAGGCATACCTCTCAGAAGGATCTAAGAGACGTCATTGCTGACAGGAGAAGGACCGTCCCGGTTGAAGGGAGAGATCCGAACCGACCTACCAGTCAAGTAGAAATACTTGATGATGGTGTGTCGGATAGGAGTGCCCAACCAGGCGGTCCCGAGAATGAATCCCAAGCAGTGGCCCCAGGCATCCAAGCCCAATTTGATTATCTGACAGCAGCAATTCAAGGTCTATCGAAACGACCTTCTGCAATCGATCCAGTAGACCACAAGAGTGGCAGCCCGTTCTGTGCTCGAATTAGAGCAGCCCAGCCACCAGCAAAGTACAAAGCACCGGTACTGCCAGTTTATACAGAAAAGGCAGATCCGATAAGACATGTGGGGAAATTCGAAGACCAAATGGAGCTGCTCGGAGTGAGTGATGACTATCGGTGTAGAGTTTTCCCCACTACATTGTCCGACACTGCCCAAGAGTGGTATTGGAAATTTAAGCCAAACTCCATCACTTCTTGGAAAAGTTTCATAAAAGAGTTTTGTAGACAATTCAGCGCCGCTCGGACCCCTCTAGTTTATGCCAATCACTTGGCAGATATTAAATAAGGGAAAGATGAATCTTTCAAGAACTACATACAGAGATTCATGAGAGAAGCCAACCGAGCAACCGCGGTTGGAGATGAGGGGAAGATGGTGGCCATTTCTTCTGGCATAATCTATTAGAGTCCTTTTATGGGACAGTATCCATCGCAACCCAATTTTGACGTTACAACAGTTTCTTGACCAGGTGGACAAATACATGAAATTGGATGACGCGATCGAGAAGGGAGAGAAGGGCTTGAATAATCCGAGCGGATCAACTGATCCTCCCAAGAATGGTGAAAATGGACAAGGTGGTGGTAAGAAACGTGGGAATAACGGGTCTGACCGCCACAACGAAAAGAAGGCTAAGTCGGGCCAAACGACAAGCCAACTAAGTATGAACCTCAGTTCACCAATTATACTACTCTTTCGGCCAGCCGATCAGAGATATATCTCGCAAGTCATCAGGAGGTCCCCTACCGGAAACCCCCACCCATCAAGAAAGAGATGAGTAAAAGAGATTTGAATAAGTGCTATCATTTCCATGGGGACTATGGTCACGACATGAATGAATGCAATCATCTCAAGGACGAGATAGAATTCCTCTTCCAGTCGGGAAAGTTGAAAAAATATCGAGCAGAAAAGACCCAAGGAGAAGGGAGTAATAATAATCCTGGGTTTAAGCAACAACGGTATCCACCCTTACAACCTGAGCCTGTAGACTTCACTCTTGACACCATATGTGGAGGCCCACATCTGGCTGGGGACAGCAACAAAGTAAGGGAGAGATATGCTCAAACCCTTCGGCATGAGTTGGATGCAGCATCAACGTCCGAGATCATGACAGTAGAGGAGCGGCCTCCGAAGAACCCACGATACAAAAGTGAGTCTTTCACTTTCACTGAAGATGATGCGCGACACGTAAGATATCCTCATAGTGACCCTCTCGTCATAACAATCCAAGTAGCAAACATGAAGGTGAAGAGATGCCTCGTCAACATAGGGAGTTCTGTGAACATTATCTACAAATCATCCTTTGAAAGGATGAAGCTATCTATCAATGACCTGAAGCTATGCTCTCAAGTCATTTATGGATTTACTGGAGAAGTTGTCACTGGCTGGAACGATCAAGTTACCAGTCACAACAGGGGATGATCCCAAGCATGAGACAGTTATGATAGAGTTTTGATAGTCGACTGCCTGTCCGCCTATAATGTGGTTATTGGTCCACCACTACTTACAACCTTGCAAGCGGCAGTCTCTATATGGCACCTTTCTATGAAGTTCCCGACCAGTGCAGGCGTAGGGTGCGTCCGAGGAGACCAGAGAGAAGCTAGAGAATGTTACAATGCCTCGGTGGCTAAAGCACGAAAGGGGGCCAAAGAAAACAACATGATTGTATGTGCCGATAGAGAAGAGGTAGACGAGATGGATGTCAACCAAAGCATTACAGTCTGGCCGATCGAGAAACAATGTTTGAAGAGTTGGGCCAAGAAAGCACTCTTGGTTTAAGTGAACAACAAGCCCCATCAAGTGATAAAGTCACCAAATAGGGCGTTGCCCAAAACGAGGGAATGGACTTTGATCCTCACTTTGGGGATTATGAAAGTGATGTGGGACCTACCGAGGAGTTAGAGGAGGTTCTGATAGATGAGAATGACCCGACCAGAGGGGTTAAGGTTTGAAAAAAGATGAAAGTAGAAGTAAAAGCACAACTGGTAGAATTTTTGTGGAGGAATCAAGATGTCTTCGCCTGGTCTCACAAAGACATGGTGGGTATCTTACCAACTGTGATCAGCCACGTGCTCAACGTGGATGAAAACTATCCAGCAGTGCAACAGAAGAGGAGGTTTCTCGACAAGGATCGAGTAAAGGCTCTCAAGGAGGAGGTGGAGCGGCTAAAGGAAAATGGGTTCATAAGGGAAGCATATTACCCTGCCTGGGTTTCAAACCCAGTATTAGTGCCCAAGTCCAATGGAAAGTGGAGGACTTGTGTGGACTTTACCGACCTGAACAAAGCATGTCCAAAGGACTGCTTTCCTTTGCCAAGAATAGACCAGTTGGTGGACGCAACCTCTGGTCATGAAACTTTGTTCTTTATGGACGCTTACTCGGGGTATAACCAGTTTAGTATGCACCCTCCCGATGAGGAGCATACCAGTTTCCGAATAGACATAGGGCTATACTGTTATAAGGTCATGCCATTCGGTTTGAAGAATGCGGAAGCCACCTACCAGCATTTAGTGAATGGCATGTTCCGTGACTTGATCGGCAAAAACATGGAGGTGTACGTAGTAGATATGCTGGTAAAGTCAAAGGAAGTTGAAGGACATGTATGAGATTTGGAGGAATGCTTTGCAGTACTGAGAAAGTACAGCATGAAGTTGAATCCCCTCAAATGCTCGTTTGGAGTAAGTTCTGGAAAATTTCTTGGGTTTATTGTTAACTTGCGGGGAATAGAAGCAAACCCAGAAAAGATAAAGGCACTGGCGGAGATGAAATCCCCAGCCAGAATTAAGGATGTGCAAAGCTTAAATGGGCGGATTGCTGCTCTAAGCAGGTTCATCTCTAAATCAACAGACAAATGTGTCCCGTTTTTTAATTTTCTTAGAGGAAGCAAGAAGTTTGAATGGACTGAAGAATGTGAGCAAGCTTTTCAAGCCATAAAGGAACACTTGGCTCAACCTCCTATTCTTTCAAAGCCAGTTGATGGGAAGACCTCTTTATTTACCTAGCGATCACAGAGCATGCAGTTAGTGTTGCTCTAGTAGGAGATGAAGATAAAGTACATCATCCGGTGTACTACGTTAGCAAGAGACTAATAGGAGCAGAGTTCAGGTATCCCATAATCGAGAAGTTGGCCTATTGCTTGGTACATGCATCCCGCAAATTGCGACCGTACTTCCAGGCACATCCCATTAAAGTCCTTACAAACCAGCTGTAACGCTCTGGTTACCCCAGAACAGTTACGGTGAACCGGAAATTTGACTCATTGCCTGAGTCCTTTGGTTAAAAAATGTGTTCTAAGTAGTATTAACAGGCTAAGGTGAAAACCAATAAAAAGGAAATGATATGTTTTATTTGATGCATAAAACTGTTCATGGGCCCACAAGAACATTTACAAGTTATTTACAACTCAAAAAGGTCATTACTGTTTCAAAATTACAAACCCGCCGACCTAAGCGGCAAAAATAGGGTAAACCCTCTAGTTCCTCTGAGAACTCCTTGGCCGTGGTGGTCAAGCGGCCGCATATGTACACATCACCACCTAAGCTCTCCACTCAAGGCTGGGTAAGCTTTTCTTTCCCTTTACCTGCACCACATAGCACCCATGAGCCAAAGCCCAGCAAGAAAACATAGCATTATATGTAAACGTTATCAAATGATTATCAATATAATCACACATAGCTCGTAGCTCTCAAACAGATGAGTGAATATCACTTGAGGTTCTGGTAAACCATACTGAGTGACTGACAAGCAGGTCACTAATTTAAACAGAAGAGTGGCTGCTGGGTAAGCCACTAGCCTTAAACAAATGAGAGACTGATGGGTAAGTCTCTAACTTATCAAATGAGTGACTGATGGGTAAGTTACACAAGTGCTTATAATATTCATCAAACTTGAGGTTGGTCCGACATTAATGCTCTTTGAGTCATCCAATGCAGAAGGTCGATTAGATCTAATCATTATTGGCTTGCGTGGAACACGCTAAGGCCGTCCTGACTAATAAGTCAGCACTATGTGACCAGTGCCCAGTACCACTGCCGAACCTGACTAATAAGTCACAGCTTCACAGTTAATACTAGCACCTTTGCCAAATCTGACTAATGAGTCAGTACCATGCACAGGTGAGCAACATTTGCTAAGCATTAAATAATCAATCCATGTCCACATTTACACAATCAACATGCCTCATGAATAACCATGCATGTCACATATGGGGTGCAGTTTTCTTACCTCTGATTCGAGCTAGAATGAACAAAAGAACGACCCTTGAGAACGGTTTAGCTTTTAGTCCTTTAGCAGTTACATAATCATAACACATTATAGGGTACCATCAATAACATGATAATCAAAGGTTCTCAAACCAATATCTAGCCTCCAAGAGATCAATCCAAACTAAACCAAGTAGTAGGGACACTCTCGAGGCCTAAAACTAGGTTCCCGGGGTCAAAACGAGCAAACGGGGCAAAAACTGGGCAAGGGTTGCGGCCCTAGCACCTTGGGGCGTGGCCCCCAGAGTTCCCTGAAGCAAGGGTCGCGGCGCCCTCCATCAAGGGCTGCGGCACCCAGCAGGTACACTTTCCCTCACCTGCTTCTTCAAAGCAGGGTCGCGGCACCCCAAGAACAGGGTCGCGGCCCTCAACTCTGGGCCATTCCCAAACGTATTTTTAACACTCCAAAGCCTCCAAAATCATACCTAAACATTCCCCAATCATCAAAAAAAAGTTCCCAAGCTTCCCAATGCTCCAAAACCCTCAAAACCCAAGGTTCGAACGAACTGAAAACTCAACAATTTACAAAATCAATTCAAAGCTTAGAAACTCGAAAAACTCAAAACTTAAACTTCGATTACCTTCGATTGGGTTGTTTTCCGTCAAATCCTTCAGTCAAGAAGCTTCTAATATTTCCTAGGATCGCTATTCCTCGATCCTCGCTCGATTCTGACTCTTAGAACTCAAGATTTCTTCGAAAAGGCTCAAACGGTAAAACGAACTATGGAAAGGGAGAACGAGAGGTTTTCTATCGTACGTTCTATCTAATAAGCTACTTCAAGCTTAAGTAACCTCAAATAAAACCTAGTGCTCGAGGTCCCGAAAACACCCCCGGGGACATTATAGTCAAAACTCCAAGAATTTCACCCTGATCTCAAATATTCCCAATTTATCATTAAATAAACATTTCTATTACCCCAAAATTGACCCCGTTATGACAAAACCGCTAATCCACTAAATAAAACTGTCTCATGCCGAATAGCTCAAATATATCTCCATAATAATAGAATCTCATTCACAAATCACATCATGCACCCAAATACACAAATTTACCCTCAATGGGCCAAATTATCAAAACATCATAATATTTCAAATGTGGACCCACATGCATGCATAAAACATCATATTATAATATAATTCACATAAACATGCATATATATTCATTTAATGGCGTAATTAAACAGTTACGGCCCTCTCGGCCCACTAAACCGCCACTAAACCACATCGGAGAATTCGGGGCATTACACCAACCCCTACGTCAAGTCTTGTAGAAGCCGGAGTCATCTGGTCGTCTACTTAAATGGGCGGTTGAATTGGGCCAATTCGAAATCAAATACCAACCACGGTCTGCTATTAAGGGACAGGCTTTGGCAGATTTTATTGCTGAATGTACTGGGATTGCTGATATTCCCGACCAGCAAGAGCATGTAACTGGGCAAAGAGAAAATCTTCCTGTTTGGCAACTTTTTGTTGATGGGTTGTCAAACGAACATCATTCGAGAGCTGGAATTATATTAGTCACACCGGAGAAGCACCGAATTCATTGCGCATTAAGATTCGGATTTAACGCTTCTAATAATGAAGCAGAATATGAAGCCCTCCTAGCAGGCTTGCGCCTGGCTAGAGATGTTCGTGCCTGGTCGGTTGAAGTGAACAATGATTCCCAATTGGTGGTCTACCAAATTTTAGGGGAATATGAAGCAAGGGGCCTACGCATGATGGCGTACTTGAATAAGACCAAGGATCTGCTAGCACAATTCGAGGAGTATACTATTAAGCTGGTACCGCGAGAGCAGAACTCTAACGCAGATGCTCTAACAAAATTAGCTAGTGCAAAAGATGCTGAAACTCTTAATATAATACCAGTGGAATACTTGGTAGAGTCGAGCATTAATGAACAAGAAGCCATGCCCATCACAATAGTTGACACTTGGATGACACCCATCATTGCTTACCTTGAGCAAGGAATCCTCCCAGATGATCGTAATGAAGCAAAGAAGATTATGAGGCAAGTTGCTAGGTACATTATGATGGATGGAGTGTTGTATAGAAGAGGGTACTCTTTGCCTCTACTAAGGTGCATAGCACCCGACCAGTCAAAAAACTTATTGGCTGAAGTGCACAAGGGGTTCTGTGGAGAACATGCTGGGGGGCAGAGTCTATCTAAAAAGATTTTGCAGCAAGGAGTTTTCTGGCCTACAATGAATGAAGATTCCATGGAGTATATGAAGAACTGTGATAAATGCCAGAGATTTTCTAATGTACCCAAGGCGCCTCCGAATGTCTTGAAGCAAATGCAGAGCCCGTGGCCTTTTGCAGTATGGGGCATTAATCTCATCGGGAAACTACTCAAAGGGAAAGGAGGAGTACAGTTTGCAGTAGTTGTTGTGGATTATTTCACCAAGTGGACCGAAACCGAACCACTAGCAACAATCACCTCAAAGAAAGTGTTAGATTTTGTGGTCAAGAATATAATATGTCGCTATGGTCTACTGAAGAAGATAGTCTCTGACAATGGCACGCAGTTCAATAGTGACTTATTTACAGATTTCTGCACCAGGCATGGCATTACGAAAATCTTCTCCTCGGTAGCTCATCCGCAAGCCAATGGGCAAGTTGAAGCCATAAATAAGACTTTGAAAGATACTCTAAAAAAGCGTCTGGAGCGAGCTAAGGGTGCTTGGGCAGAAGAACTACCAAAAGTTCTTTGGTCATACAGGACCACTACTCGGACAACAACTGGTCATACTCCTTTTTCCTTGGCATATGGGTATGAGGCCATGTTGCCTGTCAAAGTAGATACCCCGTCTCATCGAAGAACCATGTATGACCAAGAGGAGAATCATCAGTTGCTAGCTGATTCTTTAGATTTTCTTGAGGAGAGATGAGAAAAAGCAAGCTTGAGAGTTATTGCTCATCAGCAAAAGGTGGCCCGCTATTTTAATTCCAAAGTTACAGATCAAAAGTTTCAGGTCGGAGATTTGGTCCTCAGAAAGGTGTTCATCAGAGACCCGGCGGCTGGAGTGCTAGGACCAAACTGGGAGGGACCATATCAGATTGAGCAAGTCTTGCCACCCGGCACTTACAAACTTGCTCGATTAAATAGAGAGCTGATCAAGAACTATTGGAATGGCGAGCACTTGAGGAAATATTATCAATAAATACTGCTTACAGAGTAGTAGCTTTGTCTCAAGTGTTTAACTTGTTATTTAAGTCTGTTTGTGAACTGGCTATTTGCTAACCAGTCATGTTATTTTGAACAATTTTATTTTGTTTGAGACTCGTCATTAGACACGCTTTGTCCTTTTTATGTACGAGTAATAAAAGAGATCACGCGCAGCGCGGTCTAATCTTGCTACAAATTTTGCATATGTGTTGATTATTCTTACTTTGGCAGTGTTCAACTATCATTACAACGTAAAACAAAAAAAAGGTTTTCTGAAGGAAGTACCGGGCAGTGTTCAACTGGTCGGTATCCATCAAATGAATGACCAACGTTTAAATAGTTGCATGTTTTTGCAGTGTTTAACTGCTGAAATATCCTTTGTATATTCAATGTGTTTCATGAGTAATAACTGCTCGAACAAATTCGGTGAAGTAGCAAGTGATCAAGGATTTTTCAACCCTCAATCACTTGGGGGGCACATAGGGTATACTGGTATATAATTCAACACAAGCAATAAGAACATGAGCAAAGATATTTGTTTTCAGGCTGACTTGTAAATCTTTGAAGTCAAAAAGGCCGTTAAGCTAACTTGTTTTACAAAGCTTAATTAACTTGGAATTTTTTCAAACTTTTAAGTTAAGAACAATTATTCGTGTGTAAATAAAACGCTATGCTCATAAAATGTTAGAGCAATAAGAATGTGAGAAAGCATGCTTAGTAGTAACTTATGAAATGTTTAGAATTTCTAAGTTATAAAACTAAGTACTCATATGAAAATATAAGGCATCTATGTAATAAAGCTTTTAAATGATTAAGTCTAAAAAAGTGAAGTGTTCATACGAGCAAAAGAACAGTAGCAAAATACAAAATAAAGGTCTACTAGTATGCTAAGGAGTCAGCTGGTCGGATGGAGGCTCACTGGTCGGTTATGGGGCTCCCTGGTTAGGTGGTCACTCAGATTGATCAACACCTTCCTCAGTATCGGTGGCTTCTTCTGGTCAGAATGATAGCGTGGGGGAAAAAGGTGTTGTACCAGCAGGATTAGCTGCCTCCTCAGCAGCCTTTGCCTCGCATTTGGCAAGCTCTTCTGCCTTAGCCTCCTCTGTGAGAAAGTCGAGGTTGAGAGGTTTGTTTAGCTTCCACACCTGGTAAAAGCAATTGAAACAAATTTCCTCGTAGCAAGCGAGATCGGCCTCTTTCTCTCGCTTTAGCTCCTCGTTCTCACGAGTCAATTTCTCTAGCTGATTAGTCAACGACTTGTTGATTTGAGTTTGTTTTTGGTTCTCGTCAGCCAGCCCCCTAAGAGACTCATTCCGCTCAGCCACGGTCTTCTCTGCCTGCTCCACCTTGGATTTGAGATCTTTTTCCGAGGAAGTTAAAGTCTCCACTTTAGTTTGGGCATCCACTAGTTGATCATTTAAGACCTTGATCAATTCTTTGTAGTCTACTGCTCGATGTTGAGCATGGCTGATAGTGATAAGCGACTGAATGGAAAACAGGAAGTTACTACAAGTAAAAATGATAAATAACAAATTTTCTTGTGATAAAATACTTACATTCATCAGCTGAGCGAGCCCTCTTTGTAAGACGACTTCAACACTAAGCCGAGGCAAGGATTCAAAGCTTTGAATCGTTGAAGCATCATGAAGGGTTTGGTCAAGAAGTTCCTTCCCAATGTTACCGGCAGTGCGAAGGGCCTCACTCAAGCCAGTCAGGCGAGTGGGGGTTAGGCTCGCAGAGGGAGAAATCGATGAAGGGGTCAGCTGCGGGATTGTAATTGGCTCCTCGGGTTGTCTTCCTTGGCTGGTCGGGGTTGTCCTTGGAACTTTGCTTGGGGGTTGGAGCCACTTCCTTCCCCAGATTTCCTCTTTTGGGCAAGAGTGGTGTTGAATATCCTGAACATCTCTGAATCTGCAAAAGAGTAAACACAAGATTTGTTAGTAAAAAGTAAAGCAATATGTAGGTAAATACATTACAACTACCAGGCAGCTCTATAAATCCCATATAACCAAGTTATTTAAAATCAAACATCTCACTATGACTACTAGACCTGAGTTTAGGATCTGGTCCAGGAAGTCATCCTCTTCATCAGATGATGAGCTTAAGTCTCTATGAAGCTGGATGGTCTTTCCTTTCCCAGGCTGTGTGGGAATAACACGCTTGCGTTGATCCTCTGGCTGGGGTTCCCTAATGATAAGGTCACCTGGTCTATGAGAGTAGGGAAACGATCCAGGAGAGAACTGATCGATCACTACCTCAGTATCAGCGTTGGACTGGTCAGTTACATTCGCTTCCTCAGTAGTACTCTTTACTATGATGTTCTGGTTACTTGGTAACAGGCCCACCATCTAAAGATTATCCACAGTAACCAACTCTTTCACATTCTTCTCCTCGGTGCACATATTAGCCAATTCTTCTGCTCGGGAACACATTTCCTTGGTAGGCAAGGGCTGGTGAAATGGACCCGCATGTGTAAAAGCTAAGTTGTTGGCTTTGATATCTGAAGTAAGAAAATACTCTGTATAGTATTTTCCAGGATTTGACTTATGAGAGATACCATGGAGGTATTTAATCCCTTTATGCCTGTGGAAGAGGTGGAAAAAACCTATATTCTTGTGGCTCGGGTTGGTTCTGAAGTCGAAGAGATAGTGTATTTCATGAGGAGTGGGTGGATCCCAGCCTTGAAGGAAGTAAAGAATGTATAGAGCGGACAACGCCTGAATCCCATTGGGAGAAATCTGAAAAGGAGAGACGTTGAAATAGTCTGCTACTGATCGAAAGAAAGGATGCAGCGGAATGGTAGCTCTTGCGTATACATGGTGCCTGGACCAGGCACAGTAAGGTTCGCCAGGCTTGTTGACTCTCTGATGAGGGTGCGGACATATCACATTAACCCCTCTCAAGCCCAAGGCTTGAATGTGTTTGTCGAACATGCCGAGATTGAGTTTGGAGGGCTTGGCTGTAAACCAAGAAGGAGTTTCTTCTTTGTCTTTTCTCAGTTTTTGAACGGCTAATTGTTGGATCTCGGTGGTAAATTTTTGAACGATTTTTCTCTAAGGCTTGCTGGGTTTTTGTGTCTGGCGAGGTGGTCTTGAAGAAACCGCAATTCGGACTTCACTGCGTTCCACTACTTTCTTTGCCGCTCTGCGACCTACTTGAGGGTCCTGGTCCTGAGGAAGTCTGTTAGATTTCTTTACCCTCATTTCTGAATGGTCAGCCTGCTGATTGAGAAACTGTTCTTCATGGAGGAAATATAAGGTTGATCAGGGGAGGATCTTTTTAAGACAGCGAAGGCAATCCTCGGGGGTGCGACGGCTAGGAGACTTCGACGAAGAGTCGCTGCTTTGAGGAGTATCGCTCGATTGCGGAATGGAAGTGTCAGAATTTGTATGGTTGTCACCTCCCCTATAGTCAAAGCGATTCATCTACAACAAATAAAAATAAGGGGATGTGAGTAACCAAACAAACATAAATCGATTAATGTAAAGGAAAAATATTTTTTTTCCCCAGAATGAGCATGTATGAGGGAAAAAATGATAAGCCAAAAATTTGGTGCTTAAAGTGTGTGATGTTCGAGCGGATCGGGGTGTGTCCAAGTAGGCTGAGTGATGTCCGAGCGGGCATGCATGTGTCTGAGGGGCTAGGCCCAACAATTGGGTGCGGTGTGTGCGTGTGTCCGAGGAGCCAGCACGGTGTCCGAGCGGATGTCTCGAGGTGTCCGAGTAGACCGAGTGATGTCCGAGCGGGCATGCGTGTGTCCGAGGGGCTAGGCCCAACAATTGGGTGCAGTGTGTGCGTGTGTTCGAGGAGCCAGCATGGTGTCCGAGCAGATGTCTCGGGGTGTCCGAGTGGATCCGGGGGCGTGTCCGAGTAGACCGAGCAGATGGCCTGGGCGTCCGAGCGGATGGCCTGTATCATGCCGAATCATCCAAGCAGTGCGTGCGTGTCCGAGGAGTGCAGCAGCCGTGTGCGTGACATCCGGTCGGTGCACCTGTGTCACGCCAAGGCATCTGAGCAGTGTGCGCATGTCTGAGGAGCCTCTCGTCCGAGCAGCCAATGATGCATCCGAGGGGCTTCACCCCAGTTCCAAGGGGCATTAAGGCACTCAAGGAGCTATTATGTTCGAGCAGCCATAGGTTTGCCCAAGTATTCAAACAGAAAAAAGGCCATGGCCTATCAGCCATACAACACATCTCCTAAACTTTTTTCGATAAACCCTAAATCCCATAGGACACAAACACATTTCCTCACCCAAAATGCACAATAACAAGACCAAAATGGGGGATTTGAAAGCTTCCCAAAGTTCGAAGAACCGTATCTATCATCCATTACCCATAAACCCATATATGCAATTTAGGTTGAAAAAATCATTTTTCTTTAAATTTCCATGAAATTAAAGACAAAATTGAGTTACCCATAGCCTAAACAACATCAAAACAGCCACAATACACATTGTATATCAAAGATTCATACACAAATTCAAGGGAAAATTCCTATGGGGGTTTCGGCCTACACATATTTTTTCTTAAAGCTTTGAGAAAAAAAACATAAGTGGAGATGAAGAAGAAGGACTTACCCAAATATGTCTTGAAGAGGTTGTGACTTCTTTAAGAACTCTTGGATTTGCTTGAAGAAAATGGAGCTTTAAACTTTTGACCTAGAAGAGGACTTATGGGGTATTCGGCAAAGAGGGAAAAAGATGAGGGAGAGGGAAATATTTTGCTCTTTTTTTTTTTTTTTGCTTATGAGAATATGAGCACCTATGGGTCTATTTTAAGGGAAAAAGTGGAAATTGTCACTTATTCTCAGACTCTTGGAATTCCTTTGAGTATATTTCCTTCCTATGATTGAGAGTAGTTAATTACAGTATCGTGGTCTGTTATGGCGTCATGGTTTGTTGCATAGGCGGGAAAATGAACAGTTGGATTTTCTTTTTGTTGTGCCATCAGTAAGTGAAGAAAAAAGTTTATTATGTGAGAATATCATATAATAAACTTGGGGGGCAAATGTTATCCTCAAAATTTGAAAATGATGACGTGGCAATAGAAGTAACAAATGGAAAGGAATGGCTGGGTAATCTGGCTTAGGAGTGACCCGATAGACCAGTGAAGATTTTTGACTGACCAGTCATGTGCTTGTCCGCCCAGTCAATGCCCTTGGCCGACCAGTCATGTGTTTGTCTGCCCAGTCAATGCCCTTGGTCGACCAGTCATGTGTTTGTCCGCCCAGTCAATGCCCTTGGCCGACTAGTCATGTCTTTGTTTGACCAGACATGTGCTTGTCTGCCCCGTCAGGTGCTTGTCCGACCAGTCACTTGTCTTGGCCGACCAGTGAAGGTTTGGCTGACCAGTGAGGAATTTTGGCCCTTCAGTTCTCCTCCCGAGTGTGATGTGGACCGACTAGACAGAACAGTGCTACGCAAAGGATCCCAGTAACGGTTTCAACAAGAATCAGTCATACCTGTGCGGGAATCTCTTAGATTATCCCACAAAAATAGTGTATTGTTGTATTTTTAGTATTATTATTAATTAAATATAGTGAAAATAGTGAAATATTCCGATTATGGGGGACATCATTTGTACGATCCTGAGCCTATAAATACAAGGCTCATGGCATCATAAAGGGGATTCGATTCTAATTTTCTAAGGGAATATTTGTATCTGGAGAGAAATATTGTATTCATTTCATCTGCACTAAAGAAACTCAGTTGACTCAGGTTCATCTGATCTTGAGTGTAGATCTATAATCATAACTCTAAGTGGACTAGGCTATTACCAACACGTTGGGGCTGAACCACTATAAAAATTGTCTATGTCGTATATTTTCTCTTGAAGGTTTTTTGTTGTTTTGACGTCTACATGTCGTTGGCCAAAAACGCGGTCAATAGAGTCTATAAAAGGAGTGCTTAGAGAGAAGTCAAAAGAAAAGTTTTGACAAGTTCATAAGTTCAAAAGTCAGATTTTCTGATAGGTTTTAGATTCTCTCTAAACACAAGTTCTTTTCTAAGCCTCTTTGTTATTTTCTCTTCTTCTCTCTATATCTATCTCATGTATTGAGAATTGCCCACTCTAGTCTAGGTGATTCTAAGGATACTTTGGAAGACTGTGAAGAAAATTGAAGATCGGTTCAGTTTCTTGATAATACTCTTGGACAGAAAGGATACAAGGGTTAGAAAAACTGAAGGAATGACTCATTCATTCCGCTGCGTATAATGTAAGTATTCTTATCGTTATTTCTCTTTGGATTCAATTTTAGAAACATGTTCTAGGTTATCTCATTTTAATTTGTTTAATATTAGATCTACATGAAAATAAATAAAGATCCTGTATAAAGTTTCCCAACAGGAAGATCTGGAGAACAAGTACAAAGCAGAAGAAGAAGGCACCAAGAAATTTCTTATTACTCAATACATGGAATTTAATTTTTTGTATGGTAAACCCTTACTCCTCCAAGTACATGAGCTTCAAGTTATTGTGAATAAGTTGTCTACTCTTAAGATAACATTGACGGAACCCTTTATTGTGGGAGGGATTATAGCTAAGTTACCTCCATTTTGGAGAAGGTGTATAAAGCAGATCTTCCATAAGAATGAAGAGATGACTTTGAAAGAGATCTTGAAGCACCTATGGATTGAAGAAGAGTCTCGTTCTAGAGACAAGTGTATGGAAGAGTCCAATGTTGGTACATCCAAGGCTAACGCTAAAGAGAAACCCTCTCAATCCAAAGGGAGGACTCACAAGAAGCCCCAATCTAAGAAAGATACTTACCTAGCCCCTAAAAAGAATTCAGATAAATTCAAGGGTTTGAGAGGCATTTGTTTCTTTGTGGCAAGAGTGGCCACATGGCTAGGGGTGCAAGTATTGAAAGCCCTATAACCATGAATCCAAGGTCAACACAACCGAAGAGGAGTTGGTTGCTACCTTGAGTGAGGTGAATGACATCCAAGGGAAAGTACAAGGATGGTGGTATGCCACTTGTGCCACCATTCATGTAACTTATGATAGAGGTCTTCAAAACCTTTGAAGAGTCAAGAGATGGTCATGAAATCCAAATGGGAAATGAGCATAGGTCCAAGGTGTAGGGCAAGAAGAATGCTAATCTTTACTTCACATCCAGAAAGAAGGTTTTGTTGACCAATGTGTTGTATGCTCTGGATATGAGTAGGAATCTTGTGAATGGGCACATGTTGAGCAAACTGGGCATCAAAGCGGTGTTGAGTCCAGCAAGATAATTCTATCCAATGGCAACTACTTTGTGGGGAAAGGGTATGTTTGTGATGGGATGATAAAGTTGTGTACCAAAGACAACTATTTTGACAATAATGCATGCTCATCTTCCTCTTATATGATTGGCTTTGATTTTATTACTTTGTATCATAATAGACTTGCTCATATAGGATATAGTACAATTAAAATAATTATCAAATGTGATTTAATTGTATGCAATGATGTTGAGCAAGATAAATGTGAATTATGTGTTAAATCTAAGATGGTAAAGAAATATTTTCCAAGTGTTGAAAGGAAAACTAACTTGTTAGATTTGATACATAGTAATTTATGTTAATTGACTAGAATAATTACTAGAGGTGGACATAGGTATTCTATTACCTTTATTGATGATTGTTCTAGATTCACATATGTGTACTGGCTTAAGAATAAGGATGAGGCATTTAGCATTTTTAAAATTTATAAAGCCGAAGTTGAAAATCAATTGGAAAAGAAAATTGAAGTGATTAGAAGTGATAGGGGCGGTGAATACTTTTTCAATGAATTCAATGTGTTTTGTGAGATGTATCGTATAATACATGAATGTACAACCCCTTATATACCTTAAAAATATGGTATAGCAGAAAGAAAGAATAGAACATATGTTGAAATGATAAATGCAATGCTATTACATGCAAATTTGAGTTTTGTGTTATGGGGAGAATCTTTGCTTACCGCTTGTCATATTCTAAACTGGTTCCTCTAAAGAATAATCAAATTTCACCATATTAGATATGGAAAGGAAATAGGCCTAACCTAGGGTATCTCAAAGTGTGGAAGTGTCTTGCTTATTACAAGAGCACAGAGACTAAAAGGACCAAGTTGGGTTAAGTGTCACCAAATGTGTATATGTAGGCTATGCCTTAAATAGCAAGGTCTATAGGTTATTAGACTTGGAGTCTAATGTGATAATTGAATCAAGAGAAGTTGAGTTCTTTGAGAATTTTTTGTACAGTGACAATAAGCCTCAATCACCGATCTCATTAGAAGGAACTTAAGATGAGTTACCTTCAAGGGTTTCAGAGCAACCGATATTGCCTAGAAGAAACCAAAGGCTTAAAGAGAGTGGATCACAAAATAAAACCTCTCAAGCATAGACTCTTTACCTAGTAAAGGGAAACCACAAGGGAGACACTTAGAAGTATCCTATGGTACTTCAAGTGGAGGATAATCCTAAAACTTTCCAAGAACCTATGTCCTCAAGAGACTCCACTTTTAGAAATTGACAATAAATGATAAGAAAGATTCAATTATGACTAACCACACTTGGGAGATTGTTGATCTACCACAAGGATCAAAGCCAATAGGTTGCAAGTGGGTATTTTGAAGAAAATACAACACTAATGGGACCATTCAAGCCTATAAGACAAGATTGGTGGCTGAAAGGTTTAGACAAAAGGAGAGCATAGATTATTCTGATACCTATGCACCAGTAGCAAGGACAACATCTATAAGATTATTGTTTTCCTTATCATCAATACACAATCTATATGTTCATCAAATGGATGTCAAAATGACATTCCTAAATGGTAACCTCGATGAGGAGGTGTACATGGAACAACCGGAAGAGTTTCTTCTAAGGGGAAATGAACATGAGGTGTGTAAGCTTGTTAAATCATTATATGGTTTAAAATAAGCACCAAAACAATGGCATGAGAAGTTTGATGAGGTCATTGTTTCGGATGGATTTAGACACAATAGTACGGACAAGTGCTTATACTCTAGGACTTGTGATGACTATGTCATTCTAGTGTGCCTATATGTTGATGATATGTTGATATTCAGTAACTACATGAAAGGAATAATAGAAACAAAGAGGTTTGTCTCTTCTAACTTCAAAATGAAAGGCCTTGGAGAGGTTGATACCATACTAGGTATCAAAGTTAGAAGAAATGTAGATGGGTATGCCTTAGGTCAAGCTCATTATGTTGAGAAAATGCTTGAAAAGTTTGGTCATCTTAATATCAAAGAGGAAACACACCCTTCGATTTAAGTCTAAAGCTTGAAAAGAATGAAGGGAGAGCGGTGACTTAACTAGAGTATGCAATTACAATTGGGAGTTTGATGTATGTCACTCATTGTACTAGAGCGAACATTGCTTTTGTGATTAGTAAACTAAATAAGTTTACTAGCAACCCAAGTATCTTACATTGGAAGGTCGTGGAAAGAGTATTTGGATACCTTGAAAGGACCAAAGAGTTATGCCTCCAATATTCTAAGTTTCCTAAATACTTGAGGGATATTCCAATGCCAGATGGATATCCGGTGTAAGAGATAATCTCTCCATAACTAGTTGGGTGTTCACCCTTGGTGGGGGTGTCGTTTCTTGGGGATCCAAGAAACAAACATGTATATGTCACTCAACCATGGAGTCCAAGTTTGTAGGCAACCAGAAAAGAGGCCAAGTGGCTAAGAGATCTAATGTTGGAGATACCAAAAATCGTGGTTGATGTATCGACAATTTCCATACATTATGATAATCAAGCCACTTTGATTAGAGCTTACAACAAGATATATAATGAGAAGTCAAGACATATAATTCTAAGACATGACTATGTGATGGAATTGATTGATAAGAGTATCATATCAATTTTATATGTGAAATCTTGTGATATTTTAGCTGATTTGTTTGTCAAACCTCTTTGGAGAGATTTGGTGAATTCCACAAATAGAGGGATGGGACTAAAAATCCTTAGCCAATAGATTCCCCAATGATGGCAACCCAAAACTTGTATACATCAAGTTTAGAGTTCAATGGGTGTGAACAAGTCATTAATAAGGGAATAGTTTCAACATTAACAACTTAAAGGTCCTGTCAAAGATGAGTTAATGTTGGTTGCTACCAGACATGAGGGTTAAGCCATATGCTTTTAATCAAATTCAGTTGAAAAGCAACAAGCATCTCTAAAGGTAGCAAAGAAGCTGTAACGCCCTGGATAGCTAGGACCGTTACACTGTGTACTTATAAAGGTGCAGGACTTGCTAATCAAGTCATTTAGTCAAAACGTGTCACTAAACCATAAGTGTGCTAAGGATAAAATGGTTTTAGTCTCAAAAGATACATTTCATATACTTAAACAAATTTACATATGGGATCCCAAAAAAGAACAGTGTTTAAAGGTTAGTTTACAAAATTTCCAAAGTACATACTACTATCAGCCATTCTAAGGCAAAACAGACATTTATAGCTTTTCTGTTCCTGTTATCCTCTCAACCGTGGCGGCTGAGCAGTTGGTCATGTACATTCCGCCCACAGAGCTCTCCAAGTCAGGGCTGATCAATTTCGTCATTGCCTTTACCTGCACCACGTAGCACCCGTGAGCCAAGGCCCAGCAAGAAAACATAATACACATCTCAACAATCATATCAAGAGAATAATTCATCAAGCATGACCAACCACTTAACATCCCACATTATTCACATAGCATGTAATCAGAATCAAAGATGCAACCAATCATTAATAACAGTAAAATCACATAATAACTAGGGTTGACAACTTAGGCTGCACCCTCTGTTTACCCCACTGACTCCGGCCCGCTTAAACCGAGCTCAGTGCATAATAAGCTGTCCTCGGCTACCAGTGCCCGAGCCGCACCCTATGCGCAAGTGTAACCTTTGGCACTCTTAGGCCGTTGGTTTACTATTTACATGGCATAATACCATCCTTCTCAAAGCATACATATTAGGGAACCCTTAGTCCCATTACAAATACACAACCGAGTGTAGTTTTCTTACCTTTAGCTTCCAAATGTAAAGACTACGAGCGATGCTCCTTGAGCGCAATCCAATCCCCGAGCCCTAGCTTAACACCTAGTCACAGCCAAGATAAAGGATACCATCAACCATCTTAAGTGAGCCTCTAGACAAAGTTCTAGTCTCCGGAACATTGAACTTCACCAAACATGGTAAAAGATTCAATCCCGAGCACCCTAGGTTAAATTCCAATGCCTAGAATCTCAAAATCCCTTAAGGCCATCCATGCTGCGGCATGACCCCAACCAGAGGCCTCCCAATGCCCAAAAACAGGTAAGGGCCGTGACCCTACTTAGACCATGCCGCGGCCCGCCCTCCTTCCTCAGCACACATCAGCTTCGAAGGGCTGCGGCTCAACAAGAACTATGTCGCGGCCTGACCCCTTCGAACCCAGAAAAACCTCCATTTTATATTCTCAAACCTCATGCAAACTCACTCAAAACTACCCCAATTCCACAACTCAATTATCCAAAAACTTCCCACAAGATTCCAGCAACATACCCCAGCTGAAACCTAGACTAGAAACCCATCAAAAACCTATTTCAATCACTGAAACTTTCTAACTCAAGAACACAAAACCCAGCCATGGAAACACTATAACTCAGCCATTAACCCTTAAATTCGAGCTTACCTCAACTGCAGAACCAATCCTCCAAGAGTTTTCAGGCCTAACTTCCAAGGTTCCAGCCTCAATTTAATCTTCAAATCCAAAAACCCAAAACCTCTTAGAACACACTCAAAAACACAGAATTTCAACCACAGAAAATGGAATTCAATGCTTACCTCAACCTTGATTAAGTTCCTTTGATATTCCTTGAGCTAATCCTCTAAACTCCAGCTTCAATTCTTAGAATTCCAGCCAAGGCCTCTAAGTTTATGTGTTCTTCTTTGGGAGAGAAAGAGAGAAAGGAAGAGAGGGTCGGTTTGCTATTGTAACGCCCTGGATAACCAAGACCATTACACTGTGTGTTTGAAATAGTGCAAGACTTGCTAATCAAGTCATTTAGCTCGAACTGTGAATCTAACAACACAAAAAGATTAGGTTAAGAAGGATTTTGATTATAAACGGTTAAACTTTATTAAAAACAGACGTTTGTTACATGGGATCCCAAATCATGGTTTAAATAATGTAAATACAAAAATTCTTAATTACAAATAAATGACCAAGCCACTCTAATGGCAAAATATACGTTTTAGGTTCCCGTTCCTGTGCAAATCCTCGACCGTGGTGGCCGAGCAGCTGACAATGTACACCTCGCCCCCAGAGCTCTCCATCCCATGGCCAACTTGCCTTACCTGCACCATGTAGCACCTGTGAGCCGAAGCTCAACAAGAAAACATAATAACATAACATAACAGCAATAGCAGCTAAACAGCTCGCAGATCATAATCCAACAATCACAAAGTATTAACCAGTTCCATCAAGCTATAAAATTCACTCAAAGCAACACACTGATCAACAACCATTAATCCAGCTCCAGATACTCATCAAGTCACAGACAATAATTCCACAATAACACATATCAAGCAATAACTAGGGTTAACGCCCGCAGGTCGCACCCTCTATTTAACTCACTGCCTTTGGCTCGCTTAGGCCAACTCCAGTGACATGCCCACTGACTCCGGCCAGCTTAACCGAGCTCAGTGAATAATAAGTTGTCCTCGAATACCAGTGTCCGAGCCGCGCCATATGTGCAAGTGTGGATTTCGGCACCCTTAGGCCGTTACCACATGTCCCCGTGGCATAATACCACCTTATGACATTCATACGATTATAGGGAACTCTTAGTCCCAACATATTCATATGGTTTATTATGATCACATAATAATACATTCAAATATAGGGAACACTTAGTCCCATCTTATCCACATACACAGGTGCAGTTTTCTTACCTTGATTCCAAGTGCTTTAACTAGAAAGGACGACCCCCGAGCACGATCCATTCCCGAGCCCTAGCTTATTACCTAGTCACAACCAAGATAATGAATTCCATTAATATTCACATATAGGTTTTCATGTACAAAACTAGCTTCTGGGATTCCAAATTCCACCAAGCACGGTGGTGAAACCAAACCCGAGCACACTAGACCACTTTCCCATGCCTAAAACCCTCAAAAACTCATGTGTGCAACCAATGGCTGCGGCCCCTGAAGCCTAGCCACAACCCTTCCCCAAAACAGAGCCAACACCACACCTGAAGGGGGACATGCGCCGCGGCCCTTGCTTTGGGCACCGCGGCGCTTGCCTTTGGCCGAGCCTCCTTGGCTCCTTTGCAAGCTAGGGCCGCAGCGCTCTAGAACAAAGCCACGACCCTTCCCTTTGAACCCAGAATTTCTCCCATTTCTAACATCCAAAACCTCATCCAAACCCATTATTAAAAATCCCAATAACACAACTCAATTATCCCAACACTCTAGCATGCTTCCAGCAATAAAACCCATCAGAAATCTAGGCTAAAAACCCCTCAACACATCATTTTAATTTATGAAACTCTCACACCCAAGAACTTCAAAACCAGTCAGAAAATCTCATAAATTCAAACATTAAAACCTTAATTTCAAACTCACCTTTGTTGCAGAATTAATCCCCCAAATAGAACTGAGCTAACTCCCAAGCTTCAAGCCTCAATTCAACCCTTAAATGTCAAAATCCACAATCTCTTTAAAACCCAGCTTAATCACAGAATTTAACCATCATAAACAAACTCATAGCGTACCTTTACTCTTGCTAGAATCCTCAGCTAATCCCTGAGTTAAGCTCATAAACCATAGCTTTAAATTCTCTGAATTTCCATCAAATTCCCCTTAATTATTCTGTAGTTCTTCTTGAGAGAAAGAGAAAAGGAAGAAGACAAGAAGGGGGGCTGAGGCTAAGTCGGTTTCTCTAAGTCTCCAAGTAGTTCCTTTGTTTTGTTTTATTAGCTTAAGCTTCAAGGTTATCTCAAGGCTCGGGGTACCCAAAAATGTCCTCGAGGGAAAAAATGGTAAAATCCCCCATTATTCCCACCTAGACTTCCTAACCTCAAATATATCTCCATGTATTTATTTTCATAACCCGATAGTCTAAATAACTACCCGATACCTATAATATCCCTGACTTATCCAAAGCCAACTATTAAGCCCCGTTGTGACTTTTCCCACTACCTGCTCCCTAGGATCGCCTCGTGCCGATAGTTACAAATGCACACACCTGTACACACATAAACATTTATCTATATATCCACATAATAATGTGGTCCCAACGATTTATCACACACATTCACATTTATGCCCTAACGGGCCAAAATTACAATAACACCCTTACCATCCAAACAGGGCCTGCATTACTTATCCAATACCCATATTCATGCTTTCTTACCATTAATTCTCTTAACCTCCAATTATGCCCTCCCGGCACACTAACCAAGGCCCTTAAGCCTTAATAGTAATTTTGGGTCGTTACAGCTATATTCCACAGTTTTCTAAAATCTTCTTAAGTCTATCCTTAAGCAAAACAAGTGAATCCCAAGGCTCAGGGTACCGGAAACGTCCCCGAGGGCAAAATGGTAAAATTCCCCAATATTCCCACATAGACTTCCTAACCTCAAATATATCTCCAATTATTTATTTTCATAACCCGGTAATCTAAATAACCACCCGATACCTGAAATACCCCTTGACTTGTCCAAAGTCAAATATTAGGCCCCGTAGTGACTTTCCCGCTATCTAGCTCCCTAAGATCGCCTCAAGTCGCCTGCTGCAGATTTACTCACATAATAATATGGTTCTCACAAGTATAACATTTAATCACATTTATATTCATATAATCATACAAGCATGCTCATCATGTAATCATGCATTAAATCAATAAATTCACACATAAACCAATTATGCCCTCCCGACACACTAATCAAGACCCTTAAGCCATATTAGTGATTTTGGGTCGTTACAGAAGCTGTAAGAATTTCATATATATGAACCTAGATGTGGCGTCACCTCTCAAGAGAGTAGAATTTATCACTAGGAATGTTGGGGTCAATCTCTTAAGAATACCTTCGCATTTCAGTAGAAGCTTTGTAGTGTTTTCACTAAGATATATAAAGTTCAAACTCAAAAGGTACTTTATTTTATGCACTAATATCATTTAGCTAGAGAATTGATGATGTATGTGACCAAGTGGGGGAATGTTAGGATTAGTTAAATACATGGTGAAACAAGCACCCAGGCGACGTGTCGCTTAGGCTGTCCGTACGAGTCCATACAGTGACGTATTTTTAGCTCCAAAATTCAAATTAAAATGCTCTAATCTCATTGGTTGAGTCTAATGAGGTTCCTGTACTATTTAAAGCGTTCATTTGAGTTAATTGGTGACTTGATCACTCACCTCTCTCTCTCTCAAAAAGAACTCTCTCTAGTTTTCAAGATTACTAGTTTTCTCTAAGATCATTATCAAGAAAGCTTGACTTGTATGAAGATTCAAGACTTGTGAATCATAATCTTATTCCATTGTTGTAGCAAGCAATTCCAAGGAGAAGGCTAGGAATAGAGATTTTTGGACAAAAAATCTTCATTTGTGTCAAACCTTGGTACTTTTATGGTTCACATAAAATCATAAACTTGTGATTTTATGTTAGAAGGTTCTTCTTCGAAAAAGGTCTACTCTACACTTTATTTTTTGTGTTTATGTACTTTTTGATTATCTTCCATTAGAGTTTAGATTACTTGTGATTATTTGTAAAGACCCAACTAACTTAAAGACCTCGGACCTTTAAAACTACTAAGACAATAACTACTATATTTGGATACATACATAAAATAATAAAGCTTTATTATAGAAAATCCAAAAAAAAAAATACGGGATCTCATTATTTATACATAAAAGAAAATTAAACTTTTATTTTAAATGTTCAAATACTAAATGTGGAAATCATAAATACATAATAAAAAGACTCAAATGTCAACGTCATCCTCGATCAATCCGTCGATCCATTCCTTTAGTCCTCTTCTAATACACATGCCAAAGCCACCTAGGCTCCGTCCCGCCTTCCATGTTCATTTACCTGCACAATCTAAATAAAAAGGAATGAACCTAATGCCCAATAAGGAAAAACTACTAAAACATAACATAAAACATAAAGCATAAAAATGGACTACAATATTAATGGCCATTAACTCATTACCGTAGTATGTGATAGAAACTGCTATAGTCCTCTTGCTACTATTTAGAGGTAGGTTTAAAAACAACTATAGTCTACAATAATGATAAAAATCTCGGGATTTGCTATCTAAGCAACTATATTTCCCAAGCGACTAAAAGACATAAATATCTCGAGATTTGCTATCTAAGCAACCATATTTCCCAAGTGACCAAAGACATGAGAAAAAAACATACAAACAAACACATAGCACATAAAATCTAACTTATTTTCCTTATCAAAAACTGGGGTATTGGAGACAAGTGCGGGATTGGAAACTCTGAAAACCTTAAGTTTCAAAGAAATCAAGCACCTAACCAAAAGCCATTATAACGAGTTAGGATTTGAAGAAAAATGAAGGAATAAAAGAAATAGTAATGGACTAAACATGAGGATTAAGAGTACCTTAGATAACTTAAAGCCTCGATCTATACCTCAATACTGAAATCACACTCTAGCTTACTTCCCAAGTGTTTAGAAAAGCTTAGATTTGAAAGATTTTAACCCCAAAACCCTAGTGTTTCTCTCTAGAATGAAAATTGGTAGCTTGGAGGCTTTGAGAATTGTTTAAAAGATGATGCAAAAGGCTGAGTGAAGGATCCTATTTATAGAGTTCAAGGGGTGAAATTAACTCCCTTTAAAATGAATAAAAATTGAATTTTCTGCTCAACAGATGCCGAGAACTCGGTCAAAATTGTTCAAAAGCAAGTCCAAGTTGTTGAGGGATGTTTTTAGGTTTAGATTCCACGCATTTTCAAAAATGGCTGAGGGAGCCGATATATCACCCCCTATAGGTGATATATCGCCTGCCCCATTTTCCCGAGCCTCCGTGGTTTCGTTCGTGCGAAGTCGACGTGTTTTCCGTATCAACATAGGCGATATATCGGCCCCTATAGCTGCGATATATCGGCTTATGATATATATTAAATCACATTTTTGCACATTTTAAGCACACTTGAAGTTGTTTAAACCACTTTGACTGAGTAAAACGATATCCTAACATCTGAGGGAAGGTTCTAGACTTCCTAGGTTTATCCTTTATTATTTTATTCATCTAAAATCCTTAAATCCTCAATAAACATACATGTGACAAATGTCACATTCTTAATTATTCTATTTAAACTTTAGGTTATAATAAATAATATTTCTAGGACCAGCTTCAATAATTAAACCTTATGATAAAATTAATATATCTAAACTATAGGCTAAACTTATAAAATTCATAACTACCTCTATGAGTTTCTAAATAATTCCCAGCTTGAACCAATAACCACGAAAACTAAAATACTACAGCATAAGCTACTACTATCTAACTAAGTAAAATTCTGAGGCGCTACATTATGGATTTGAGTTGTAATACAAAACTAAGGCTATAAGCCTCTAACCCCCAAAAAAATCTTTCTTCTACAATTACTAAATGAGAAAATGAGGCTAACTACAAAAGTTGAAGTTGAATGTATGAGAGATAAATTTTCTTAAATTTAATTTAACTATTATTGTTATATTATTTTAAATAATATAATGTTAGATTAAATGATATGACAAAATGTGATTTGTCACACCTTGTAACATATTATTGAGAGTCACAAAATTAGACACATGTGTGTGCCCAAATGTGACATATTTTGGAGTTACAAAATTAGTTACAAATTTGTAACTCTCAAATATTACCCAATAATGTGTAGATTGTATGTTACACGATTTAGTTTGGATTTCACAAAGTCATTATGAAATATGGATGTTGAAGACATGTTTTTAACTCTCATTAGGTGTATGGAGGTTACAAAATCATGTGGGAAAGGGTTTGGGACGTTTTGGAAAAACAGAAATTTTAGATGCTAAAAATGGGTTGTGGCTGTGGCCTGGGGAATAGAGGCTCACGACCACAGCCAGGAATAGCTCTGGCCGCAGCCAATGAGGCCGACAACCAAAACCATTTTTTAGTTTTTTCCACTTTGAACAGTTCTAATATCCCAAATAACTCCCAAATCTCCATTTTAATTCCATAAACTTTCAATTAAACATTGGTAACAGTCATGGGGGCTTGGTGGAATTTGAAATTCAAAGGGTATCTCAAACTCTATAAATAGGAGCCTATTGCTCAAGTGTAAGATACACCATTCTCTATCCACAAAGCACTTGGCTAGAAAATACACCATAGAGGCTTGATAATTCCAAAGAGTTATTTCCTTGTGAGATCTCTTAGTGCTTAGAGAATAGGGGAAAGAAGCTTTTGGACAAAGGTTTTGAACCTTGTTCAAGTTGGTGATCCCCACTACTCTACACTTTGGTTGTGTGAGAGTTTGTGTTCTTCTTGTTATTTATTTATTTATTTTTTGCTCAAGAAAGAAACTTTATTGAATTACAAAGAACGTACAAACAAGAGCTCACAACGAGCTGCCAAAAACCAGATTACATCTTGTGAATAAACTCAAACATGGCCTTCTCTTTTTTCAAAAGATTCTTCCTAGCAAGGCTTAGCATTCTAGGCTTCATACTCTCTTTAATCAAATGATCAACTCTCTGAACAGTATAAGCATTACAATCAAACACACAAGAATTGTTATTCAGCCAAATAAAGTATATTGAGGCAGCAAGAGCAGCAGCTGCAATTTTTTGCAGCAGTCCTTTGGGTCTCCCTTCCATCCAAGTAAGCCACTCAGTATATTTAGAAGGCTAAATGGAAGCTTCAAGCCAATCTCTAACCCAAATCATTACTCTTTGAGAAAATGCGCAGTCAAAGAATAAGTGGGCATGAGTCTCCAACTCAATCTCACAAACAGAGCAAATGTTAGAGTCAACTTTAACATGACAATGCAATAACTTATCCCGTGTAAGCAGATGGCCTTGGACCGACTGCCACATAATAAACCCGTGTTTCGGAATTGAAAGCTTACACCAAACAACATTAGCATAACTGACCTTTTCCCACTGCAACAGACAGTTATAAAGAGAACCCAGTTTGAGCTTCCCTTTATTAACCGAAGCCTCCAAATTAGCTAAGGACAAGTAATCTCAAATTAGTCAACTTCCTCCAATAACAGCTAACATCAATCTTTAAATTGTACTCCCAAAAATTATGCCCTTTGAGGTAAATATCATCAATCCATTTAACCCAAAGTTTGTCTTGTTTGGAAGAAACCGCCCAAATGTACTTAGCTAACAAGACTTTATTCCATTTAGAGCCTTCCTTGAACCCAACACCTCCAAAACATTTCGGTAAACAGACCTGATCCCAAGATGTGAAGTGAGCTCTTCCAGCAAACGAGAAGGAATATGCTCATCCAATAGCCTCTCTCGCCCCATAAAAAGTTCCTACAAAACTTATCAATCTCTTTTGTAACACTTTGGGGGAGAAGGAATATGCTCATCCAATAGCATCGGAGGCCTAAGAGGACTGAATGAACCAGTTAAGCTCTTCCAGCAAACGAGAGGTGACGACTTGACCAATTGTGAAGATGAATATTTATCTTTTTAATAATCGGCCCATAGTCACCAGCCTTCCATTTTGTAGGCCGGAGAGGGACACCAAGATACTTTAAAGGAAAAGTACCCTCTTCAATTTTTAAACAGTCCAAAATGCTCTTCTTTTCCTCAGTTTTCAAGCCTCCAAATTAAATGTGAGACTTAGCCATGTTAGCTGTTAGACAAGAAGCTTAACTAAATTTTTGAAAGCCTTCTTGAAGGATTTGGACAGATTGTAGAGTCCCTTTGCAAAAAATCACAAGGTCATCCACAAAACAAAGACTAACCAATTTCAACCTTTACTTGTATTAATATTGTTTTGAGTTTGTAACCTTCCTACTCTACATATTTCTATTTGCTTATATTTTGAGAAATTGAGTTGTAACATTACTTTGATCAAATACCTTGTCTTTTGTATTCTTGCTTAGAGTTGTATTTTGGTTTCTCCATTTCCATTGAGTATAATATACTCTAACAATCAAAAGCTTATTCCTTGTTTGTTTCAATGGAAGGTGAGACCATTAATATCATGAACTAAGACCTAGTGAGGTTGGATAGGTTTGGTGGATCCAATTTTCCTAGGTGGCAAGACAAGGTGAAATTCCTTTTGACAACACTCAAGATAGCCTACATCCTTGAGTCATCCTTGACACCTCTAGCCGAGCCATCCGACAAAGACACTCCCAAGGTGGTGGAGAAAAGAAGAAAGAGAGAAGAGGACAACCTTATTTGTAGAGGTCATATCCTTAATGCCTTATCAGATAAGCTATATGACCTCTATACCAATACCAAATTCGCGAAGGAGATTTGGGATGCCTTGGAGAGTAAGTACAATGCCAAGGAAGAAGGCACAAGAACGTTCTTAATTTCTCAATATTTTGAATTTTCTTTCATTGATGGAAAAACTCTTTTACGTCAAATTCATGAGTTACAAGTGATTGTGAACAAGTTGAAAGTTCTCAAGATTGAGTTTCTCGAGGCCTTTCAAGTTTGTGCAATAATGGAAAAATTACCACCAACTTGGAGGAGCTATAGGAAAAAAATCCTCCATAAGAATGCGGATTACACTTTGGAAAATATCCAAAAACACATTAGAATTGAAGAAGAATTGAGAATTAGAGACAAAGGTGTGAATGAGTCTAAAGATGAGACTTCCAAGGCCAATGCGGTTTCAGATAAGCATCCCAAGGGCAACAACAACAAAAAGGGTAGTGTGAATGTAACGCCCTGGATAACCAAGATCGTTACACTGTGTGTTTAAAATAGTGCTTAACTCGCTAAGCAAGTCATTAGAACTTAAATGTGTAATTAAAGACTAGGTCAAGGTTGAGTATTAAAAGATTTGGTCAACAAAATGGTCATTTTTCATTAAAATATTAAGTTTACATACGGGATCCCAAAATCAGTTTACAGACTCATAAAAGACAAATAGAATACAACTTAGCCGTCCTAAGTGGCAAAACAAGGTTTAACCCTAGTTCCTTCCAAGCTATCCCGATCGTGGTGATTGAGCAGGCTGCATATGTACACACTGCCCCTGAAGCTCTCCAACTCATGGCTGGTCTCGCTATCTCTTTCCCTTACCTACACCACGTAGCACCCGTGAGCCAAGGCTCAGCAAGAAAACTTAAACCAGCATGCACAACTAGGCAACAGTATAAAAGCAGTAAACATGAACCATCAAATTCAATTAACAATAGAATATAAATAACTAACCAACAGTAATATTCAACTCAATCAAATATGTAAACCAAACTCAACAATCAATATAAATTATTAAGTGTAAATCACACTTCTATTTATGGTATAATACCCAGGCCCAGCACCCTTAGGCCGAGTCCCCTGGTCTCTTAGACAACCCCGACACCCTTAGGTCAGGCTGCATTCCGCACGCTTGCTATCGGCCCCTTGGCACCCTAGGCAGGCCTGCAAATAGATATAATCACAATTTCACAATGCATATCAATTAATAAATGGCAGCGTATACAAGCATGCCCATCCAAATATTCTCAACTACAGATATGTAACGACCCAAAATCACTAATAAGGCTTAAGGGCCTTGATTAGTGTGTTAGGAGGGCACGATTGGTTTATGTGTGAATTAAGTAGTTTAATGCATGATTCTGTGATTAACATGCTTGTATGATTATATGAACATATATGAAATGTATGTCTACGAGTATTAGTATGCATGTAGGCCTCGTTTAGCTTAAAGGGGTATATTTGTAATTTTAGATCATTGAGGGCATAAATGTGATTATATGATATAATTGTGAGGACCACATTATTATGTGGGTATTTCTGCAGCATGCGACTTGAGGCGATCTTAGGGAGCCAATTAGCGGGAAAATCACAACGAGACTTAATACTTGACTTGGGGCAAGTCAAGGGGTATTTCAGGAATTGGATGGTTATTTGGGTTATCGGGTTATGGAAATAAATAATTGGAGATATATTTGAGGTTAGGAAGCTTAGGTGGGAATACTGGGGAATTTTACCATTTTGCCCTCAGGGACATTTTTGGTACCCCGAGCCTCGGGATTGACTTAATTGCTTAAGGATAGACTAAGTCAAACTCAGAAAGTGGTAGAACAAGGCCAACCGACCCATCTTTCTCTCTTCTCATTCTCTCAAGGGAAACTACATAAAAACTAAGGGAACTTGGCTGGAACTCAGTGAATTGAGTAGGGGCTTTGGAATATTAACTTAGTAGAAGCTAAGGAAACTAACTAGGAACTGAGGTAAGCACTGAATTATACTTTTGATCATTTGATTATATAGCTTTGGGGCTGGATTCTAAGTGGTTATGGGTTCTGAATTTAAAGGTTGAATTGAGGCAGAAGGCTTGGGAGATAGTTCAGTAATTATTTGGAGGATTGAGTCTTCAGTGAAGGTAAGCTTCAATTTATGATATAGTGTTTGAATTCTGGGTTTTTCTGACTAGTTTTGGTGTTCTTGAGCTTGTGGGTTTCAAAGATTGAAATTTTGTTTTGATGAGTTTCTAGACTAGGTTTCTGCTAGGTTATGTCGCTGAAATCATGTTAGAATGTTTGTGATAATTGGATTATACCAATAGGGTGGTTATGGGTGGTTTTGAGTGAGGTTTGAGTGTTAAAAATGGTGATTTTTTTGGGTTCGAAGGGGTCGGGCCGCAGCTCAGTTCTTGGTGTGTCGCGGCCCTCTGAAGTAGATGGGTACTGGGGAAGGAGGGCAGGCCGCGGTATGGGGAAGGCTGAGCCATGGCTCGTGTCTGTTTTTGGGCGAGGCTGGGCCTCTGGTTGGGGGCATGCCACAGCATAGGAAGCTTGAGCCACAGCCTGTAAGGGCACTTTTGGCCTTTTGGAGTTTTTAAGCGCGGGAACCTAACCTAGGGTGCTTGGGATCGATTCCACTACCGTGTTTGGTGGAATTCGATGTCTTAGAGGCTAGAATCTTATCCGGAAACCTTTTAACAATTATTAATGGTATCCCTTATCTTGGTTGTGACTAGGTATAAGCTAGGGCTCAGGAAACAGATCGTGCTCAAGAGGCATCTCTCGTAATCAGTACACTTGGAAATTGAAGGTAAGAAAATTGCACCCGGTAGTGAATTTATAATGGGACTAAGGGTTCCTTGTTTTGTATGCTTTATGAAGGATGGTATTATGACATGTGAATAATAAACAAACAGCCTAAGAGTGCCGGTGTTTACATTGGCGCATAGGGCACGGCTCAGCCACTGGTAGCTGAGGACAACTTAATATTCACTGAGCTCAGTTTAAGTAGACCAGAGTCAGTGGGGTAAACAGAGGGTGCGACCTAAGGGCGTCGACCCTGATTATCATGTGATTTGGTTATTATTGTTGATTGATGAATTTGTCATGCTGAATAGCTGAGTATTGATTTGTAGATTCTCTGGTTATGTCCATGGACTATGTGATTAATGTGGGATGCTAAGTATATGAACATGCTTAAAGAGTTATTTAATTATTATCACTGTTTGTGCTATAATGTTATATTTTCTTGCTGGGCCTTGGCTCAAGGGTGCTACGTGGTACAGGTAAAGGCAAGGGTAAACTTGATCAGCCCTGACTTGAAGATCTCTAGAGGTGGAATGTACATTAAAAGCTGCTCAGCCCCCACGGTTGAGGGTGGGATAGGAACAGGAGGACCATAAATGTCTGTTTTGCCCTTAAAGTGGCTAGTGGTTATTTATACCTTGAAATTTTGTAAACTGACTTTCAAACATTGTTTCTTTTGGGATCCCTTGTACAAAACGTTTAATTATATGAAATGTATC
Organism: Humulus lupulus; assembly: GCF_963169125.1. Taxonomy (NCBI): domain Eukaryota; kingdom Viridiplantae; phylum Streptophyta; class Magnoliopsida; order Rosales; family Cannabaceae; genus Humulus; species Humulus lupulus. The sequence continues at coordinate 39,991,975 of NC_084798.1, forward strand.
TTTTATGACCAAAATCTTTTAACCCTCGTTCATTAGTGGTTTCAGTGACACGTTTTTAACTAAATGACTTAATTAGCTAGTCCTGCACCTTTATAAATACACAGTGTAATGGTCTTGGCTATCTAGGGTGTTACAAGATATGTTCATATTCATAATATATTTATATGAGGGGTTTAAGCCCCAATCACAACTCGCGTGCAGTTTTCTTACCTCACTTCCCGAGTAGTTAGCATATGACAACCCCGAGCACGATCCCTAATCATGAGCCCTTGCAATACAACCTAGTCACAATGCGATAATGGATAACCATTAAAATCCTAAACTAATTAAAAGCTTTGGGATAATACCCAAGTCTCCGAGACCTCGAATTATATTAAACCAGGTAGTAGAATTCATCTCGAGCGCTAAGGTTTAAGTTCCCATCATTAAAACCTGAAGTGGCCTAAAAATGACCATGCAGGCTGCGACTTGGCCATAAGGAACCAGAATGTAGGCCACAACTTGCCTTAGAGAGTCATGGCGCACCTCCAAAGCAGAAGCCTCTGCCTAGGCTTGGTTCACCTGGGTCGCGACGCTCCAAGAACAGGGTCGCGACTTGACCCTACGAACCCAGGATTTCCTTGTTTTTCCTCAGCCAAAAGTCCATCAAAACTTCCCAAATAAATTCTAGAACTATAATTCAATCCACAACATAACACCAATATGATACTAGCAACAAAACCCCAGCTCAACACACTCAAACTTCCATTCAAACTCAAATTCATAATCTTAAACCTTAAAGCTAATAACAACAACAAAACCAAAACAGAGCACCATTGAAACAACAATTAAAACTCACCTTAGCTATGAATTACTCCCCCTAGCTACATCTAACCAACTTCCAGGCCTTAAGTCTTCAATTCCCCAAGTTTTCAACCACCAATTCCCCTTAGCTTCCTCAAAAATTCCACCAAATTGAGAGAGAAAAAGAGAGGGTCGGTTGGGAGAGGATGGAGGAATGAGTGTTCTGTCTTTTTTTGGTTTCTAAAGGCTTCTAAGGTATCAAGTCTATCCTCTAGCCAAATGACCACCATACCCCTATCTTACAATCTCCCATCAAAACCCCTCAAGGGCAAAACAATCTTTGTGTTCCATTTCCCACTAATCCTCCAATAGTCTTATAAATTCCCAATTAATCATGACATGCCCAATTAATCACCAAATAATTGCACGCTAATCAATAAATCCAAAATACACACTAAGTCCCCAAAATACCCCTAGGCTCGCATCGAGCCATGTATTGGACCCCATTGTGACTATTCACTATGATTGCCTCGAGTCAAATATTGCAAATATATCCACAAAATAATGTGGTCTCAATCATTGACACACATATAATCACATTTATGCCTGCAACGGGCCAATACTACAAATATGCCCTTATTATCAAGGACGAGCCTACATGCATACTTAATACCCATAAACATGCATTTTAATCCATATTATCATATAAATTATGTATGCCACGTAGTCACACATTTATTCAATTAATTAAACATGTATATCCTATTATGCGCTCCAGGCACTTAGCCTTAACAGTAAATTCAGGATGTTCTAGTCAACCCTTTAGGTCCAATGAAAGAGCATGGACAATTCAAAGACATGAAAGGTCTTTTTTTGTTTTTGTTTTTTTTTTTTTTTTGTGGAAAATCCGGGCACTATGCTAGAGTATGTAGGTGTCGAAAAGACTCACATGAGAATGAGGTAAATGCTATTGAAAATGAAGAAGATATCATAGCATGATTGCCATGTGGGAAATGGGTGTATTCATGTAATGACCTATAATAAACTTGTACTCTTGAAAGCTCTCAATAAAAATTAAAATATTATTCTATGATAATTAATTATTCTGCTATGAGATTAATTATTGTGATATGAGACATTTGTGTGAGATATTAACAAAGTTTTAGAATGAACTTGTTAAAATAATAGGTAAGAGTGTAGACCTATTATTCCATAATGTGATTATTTGTTTGAGAAATTCTCACATTGCATTTGTGTTCACATTTTTTATTTTGTGAAATATATAAATGAAAGCAACTAAGTGAAAGTTACTTTCAAAGAAGTGTGTCTTGCTTTAGCAAGTAAATAAATCAAAATAAACATTGAGGTTTTGTTTATCTTGATCTATTGAGAGTTTATCATGTGACTTAAAGGACTCGTGATGAACTTTGTGAATTATAAGTCTAGATTTATTTTGGAAGATAAAAAACTTAATAGAAATAAAAAAAATTCTATTTAAAAGTGATATTTTCACTTTATGTGAGAAATGTGGGGGTGTTGCTCCAAAGTTAATCAATTTATTTTCATAATGGTTGATTAATTTGGTCATCCTATTAAATAGGTGACTTAGAATTCCACATTCTAAATCACTTTGGTTATATGTGTATAGAATGGATAAATTTAGACATGCTTGATGTCTAAAGATATTGTTCATATTTGATTCAAGAATGAATAAATTTAAAACATAAAGGAGAATTTAGAGACAAAGAGGTTTCTAGAATTAGTATTCAAGAAAATGTTCATCTTGGATATTGAAGTATAAAATAGTGGGGGTGTTGACTATGGTCAAAATCACTATTTTAATGGGGTAACTATTTTTATCAAACTATAGCTAGCAACAAAGTTTAAATAAAATAATGAGAGTGTTTAACTATGCATACATGAGAAAAGAAATTACTCAAATGAAATCATTTCTACGTCTCAAGGGATGAGACGTAGACTCCCTAAAGAGATTCGCGGTTGATGGTAACTTATCTTAATACTAGTAACCAAACTAGTATTAGGTTCAATAGGTAACAATAAGTCAATCAAGTGAATAGTAGTAGTACTCAAATTTTGTCCCATCTGAGATTTGAGTACAAGTGTGTTAACAAAATGAGGGACCGGAAGGTTTTTTTAATAGAAATCAATCTTGAAAAGACAAGTATTTTAGGGTAACAAAATAGTGTAAGAGTTCTACCTATATAGACCTAGGGATAGTGCCGCCCCTCATGAGAATTGGGAGTTGTTCTCCAGAAAAGTCTATGAATAGAATGTGCACATGGGAATTAACGGTGCAAAAGCGAGACATTGAGGTCTCAAGTGAACATAGCAAATGTGTGTGTTATCACCGGTTTGTTATCAATGAATAATAGTTCAATGCTTTGACAAGAAAAATTTCAACAAACTTTGTGATAATTACACTAATGTAAAATTCAAGTCGAAAGACATTTTATTTTATGCACCAAGGCAAAAGTTTCTATAGAGAGTGATTATTTAATCAAGTGGGGGAATATTATATTTTAATATAATGTTTGATTGATTAAATAAGTGTTACAAAAAGTGATTATTTAATCTAAGTGGGGGAATGTTATATTATTTTAAATAATATAATATTAGATTAAATAATGTGACAAAGTGTGATTTTTCACACCTTGTAACATATTATTGAGAGTCACAAAATTGGACACATGTGTGTGTCCAAATATGACATATTTTGGAGTTACAAAATCAGTTAAAAATTTGTAACTCCTAAATATTACCCAATAATGTGTAGAATGTATGTTACACATTTTAGTTTGTATTTCACAAAGCCATTATGAAATATGGTTGCTGGAGACAAATTTTTTAACTCTCATTAGGTGTATAGAGGTTACAAAATCATGTGGGAAAGGGTTTGTGACGTTTTGGAAAAACTAAAATTTTGGATGCTGAAAATGGGTCGTGGCCGCAGCCACAACAAGTGTTCCTAGTCGCAGCCACAAGTGTTCCTGGTCGCGGCCTAGGGAACAAAGGCTCACGACCGCAGCCAAGAATAGCCCCAGCCGCAGCCAGTGAGGTTGACAGCCAATACCATTTTCAGTTTTTTCCAATTTGAACGGTTCTAACATCCCAAGTAACTCCTAAATCTCTATTTTAATTCCATAAGCATCCAATTAAACATTGGTAATAGTCATGGGGGTTAATGGAATTTGAAATTCAAAGAGTATCTCAAACTCTATAAATATGAGCTTATTGCTCACTTGTAAGATACATCATTTTCTATCCACAAAGTACTTGGCTAGAAATACACCATAGAGGCTTGATAAATCCAGAAAGCTATTTTCTTGTAAGATACCTTAGTGCTTAGAGAATAGGGGAAATAAGCTTTTGGACAAAGGTTTTGAACCTTGTTCAAGTTGGTGATCCTTACTATTCTACACTTTGATTGTGTGAGAGTTTGTGTTCTTTCTTTTGTTCTTCTAGTTCTTATTTACTTGTATTATTATTATTTTGAGTTTGTGATCTTCCTCCTCTACATCTTTCTATTTATATGTATTTTGAGCAATTGAGTTGTAATATTACTTTAATCAAATACCTTGTCTTTTGTATTCTTACTTAGAGTTGTATTTTAATTTCTCTATTTCCATTGAGTATAATATATTATCTAACAATTATATTATTATTTTGACCTATATATAAATATATATTTCTCCAATTTGAATTTCTTTAGAATAAATACAAAAATATCTATCTTTTTTATTTTATTCAACTTACTTAATTTACCAGTGATGGAAAAATACTATTTTAGAGCTCTATATTTTATTTTATCTAAATACAAAATTTGTCTCCCTTTTCTGTTTTTGTTTTTAAATCTAATTATATAACTCTTTTTTTTATAAACTCTTAGTTTTACAAGACATACAAAAATTAACCTTCAACCAAATTTATATCAAACTCCTTTTAAAAATGATATTATACTAGTTTTATAATAACTAATATAGTATTAATTAAATTATTATATTTTTAATTTTTAGAAATTTAATCAAATTTTATTAAATATTTTTTTATAATTGCAATTTTAATTTCAAAATAAAATTTTAAGAGCTAATTAAAATTATATTGATAGTGATAAAATAAAGATATACTAAACTTATTTAAACAAAGTTTAACTAAAATTATAGTTAATTTTGATAGGCTCTGTAAAACTAATAGCTATTATTAGCTAAAATTCTTATAAATAAGTGTTTCGGCCAAAATCTTTCACATGATTCTTCTACACTTATGGACTTTAGATCATTGATGTTGATCACTTTTGGTTTACGCATTCCATTGACTTAATCAATGACATAAATGTGTTCTTCCATAGAGTGAGTAGAAAAACATAAGGAGTGTACCTACAAAAGACACTTCGATGCTTAAGTTAGCACAATGTTCATTCTCTCAATCCTCACAAACTTCAACTGGATTAAAGCCCGGTGGTCCTATATGTGGTCCCCCCGCTATCTATTTATAGAAAAAGAATAAAGGGTAAGGTTAAGCACACTTATCCTGTTTGGTCCACGTGTCCAACTCTACTCACCCTTCATTCTCCTCTTTCTTCTTTTGCTCTGAAAGTTCTAACATTCATTTAAATGATCTACCATCTATTCTCAAAGCTTTTCTGTCATTTAATTGTCTAATCTTAATAATCATCTAATTATTTGATTGGCTGAGTTGCACACTCATCACATTATTCTATCAACTGAGCTCAAAGCTCATCTATCCAATCAATTGAGTGCAAAACTCATCTACCTACTTGATCAATTGAGGGCGGGGCTCATTATCAATTTAATCAACAAAGCACGGTGCTCATCTAATTATCCAATCAACTGAGCACAAACTTCATCCAACTATTCAATCAACTGAGTGCATGACTCATCTAGCTATTCAATCAACTAAGTGTATGGCTCATCTAACTATACAATCAACCGAGCGCATAGCTCATCTAACTATTCAATCAAATGAACGATGAGCTCATTGATCTGTTCAATCTTATTGAGCTCAGAGCTGTTGGGGTTTTATGCCCTAATTAAAACCCAATTTATTTTTAATCTCATTTTATTATCAATAAAAGAATAGAAATAATTTTTTACTTGGTCAATCACTTTGCTCACATATTTTATTTTCATGATTATTTGTTTAATATAAACTTTTATTAAATCCCGAGCATATAGTTAATCATATTTATAGTGACATCAAATGTTTTTGTTACATTGGACTAGACCGATATTGACAATAGATAAAATAAGTAAACATACCGTTATTATCTATTGACCATAAGTCACTTCAATCTCAATTTTGAGTGGTTAGTATTCTAACTGATTGTATTATTTGAGTTCTTTGACTTGTTCGTTACCAGCTTACCCTATGGACTAGCTCATACTTACATCTTGGGAACTCAATAGTATGATTGAGTGAGAGTGTTAATCATAGATATGAACATCTATAGCTTTTAATGAAGAAGTAAAATGATGGTTTCCTTAGTTTGGTTTGATGTGTTAAATGATAGAGATCTCATTTCAATAATTACTATTAGTTTACTAAAATATCATTTACAAGGAACCAAGTGTGTTAAGGATAAAATCCAATGAGGGGTAAAACGATATTCTAGTCCCATATCATTGTAGACCATCTATAGAGGATTGAGTGATAATTATGTTTGTAACAATGCATAACTAATAACGTATCTATATTGATTATAAGACGTTCTATAAATTCAAGAGTGCAATTCTGAGTCTTTAGTGGAGTCACGAGTAATTAATAAGTTAATAAAATTATTTGTTGAATTTATGATAACTTATTGGAGCTTGGTTTCATAGGTCCATGATCCTCACGGTACCTTGGATAAAATTATCTAGATAGTCTCAATTAATTAATTTAATGATCAATTAGAATTATTAAAGTTGACCAGGTCAACTTTAGATAGTTTCACAGAGTTATGCAATTTAGAGAAAAAAAGAGATTTTATGACATATTTATTAATTAAGACAAATTGGTATCTAAATTGATAAATAATTTTAAATCAATGTTCAAATTATAAATAATTAACTTGATAAAAAGTTTAAATAATTATTTAATTAATTAATCAATAGAAAATAATACGGATTTTGATTTTAAGTCCAACGAGCTTATAATTAAATGATAAATTTTATAGGCCTAAAGTCCATGATAATTTCGACCTAATGGCTGATATTACCTATTATTTTATGGATTTTTTTTAATTAAAATAAGTGACCTAATTGAGTCAATAAAATGAATGCTAAGTGAGAGTTGAAATCAGTAGATTTGAGAGATGATCAGAATATTTATTTTTGATGTTTTAGGGTTTTAGACTCTCTCTACAATAAAAGTCATTTTCTAAGCATTTATATTCTCTTCTCTGCTTCTTTCTCTGTATCTATCTCATGTGTTGAGAATTGCTCACTTTAGTCTAGGTGATTTTAATGACACTTTGAAAGACTATGAAGAAATTTGAAGATTAGTTCAGTTTCTTGGTGATACCATGTGACAGAAATAAAACAATGATTAAAAAAACAGAAAAAATGACTTATTCATTCCGCCGTATATAATATAAGTATTCATATAATTATTTATGTATAAATTCAATTATAAAAGTATGTTCTAGATTTTCTTATATTAATTTATTTAATATATGATTTACATCAAAATAAATAACATTTCTATATAAGTATTTTCGAACAAACTTATTTATCAATCCAATCTTTTCATTATTGATTACAGAATTATGCCACATCAAGGTAAAATTTCTCCTACACAATAAGATAGTATTTTTCTTTTAAAATTTTATTTATATAAATAATAAATAAATATTTTATTATTATTATTATTATATTACAAGATATTGTAGATACGTATTATGCTGCCAGTGCCAGTGGTTCTGCACATGCTCATGCTCATTCCGAACCAGTCCATGCACATTTATATAAAAAAAAAATATCATGATGATTACACACATGTACAAATCACGTTGTCCCTGCCTTTATAAGTAGTGTATCGTGTAGCACAAAATTGTGGATGTGAGTTGTGAAGACCCCTAAAATCGACCAATTTTGATACCATTATAATAGAATACTCATTTATTCTCTCCAACTCATATCTCTATTTAGATTAGACTGAAACTTACAAATAATGTAAAATAATTAGATTTGATTAGTTGCAATTAAAAAATTGTATTTTAAAAAAGAATATGATTTTGAAAAGAAAATCTGAATTTTATATTTAAAATATGTTTCTGAAAATATGATTGATTCAACTATTTTTAAATTTAAAATCAGAATATATAATTCTTATAAAATTTAAAAATATAATAAAATCAAAATATGAAGAAAATTATTTTTGTTAAATTAAATTAAATTTTAACAAATGTTATATAATAATCAATAAATTTTAATATTAAAACATTAAATTAATAATAATTTATTTACATAATTTTTTTAATTAAGTTATATTTGTTTTAATTAAATAAGTTGTTTTAGTTTGTAAATTAAAAAAATTCACAAGATTTGTCAATTCTTGTTTAGAATTAAAATAAAAAACAGGGTTCAATTTAATACTAAAAAGAGTTCAATATAAAATCAAGTTATTTGTTATGACACATTTTTTATGTATATTTTACATTTTTTTATAAAATTAATTACATCATTGTTTAATATAGCAAACTATTATTATATTTTTTAATGGTATTAATTAGATTTCAAAGTTTCATTTTATTTATCCAGAAATTAATTATTTAATTAGATTAGAATGCTGTTTTTTTTTTCTTTCTATTCACTGTATATATATATATATATTTATATAAATTATATGCAAATACACGAGGGTCACATGTTTAGTTTTTTAATACACGAGGGTCACATGTTTAGTTTTTTAATACTATCTACCAATCACTTAGTATTGCGGGTCCACAAATTTATTGTCTAACAATCAGACCATCAACTATAGAATATAGATTAATTGACTTTGAGATTGGCCTCAATGCATTTATTGGCTTGCTTTACGAAATAAAATAATACATATTCGAGTAACACAAAAGAAATAAAACTTTATAATATAAAAAATACCAATTCCTATGGCTGTCATAGTGTGGACAAGATGTAATTCCTCTCTATCCATAGCTAGGCTGGTAGTCAACGCATTCAATTATGGTAGTGGTGCCTCCTAATAAAATCCCAAATAACAAGAATCCAAACTTTTCAGTTTTCACTAATCTTTTCAGCCCACTTTCTCCTTGCTAACCTTTTTAGCGCACTTTCAGTGCTTCTTTGACTGTTGTGTTAGTTAGAGTTTAGGGAGAGAAGAATGGGGAACGACAGCTCTCGAGAGTCGTCTCCTCCTCCGACGGAAGAGAAGGAGAAGGATTCGTCGTCCTTTTCGCGGTTCAAGGAGCGATTGGATCTCCATGGAGTTCGTCGTCATCTTCATACTCGCCATGGTCAACGCGCTGGCAACGGTAGCTCTAGTTCTTCTGCTCTTCGTAAACTTCTCAGCGCTGATCATTTCGCCGGAATCGCTCTTCTCATTCTCCGTAGTGTATGCTGTTGATTGTTTTTCTTGTCGATTTTGGTGCTGTTATTGCTGGTTTTTCTATTTTGACTTTAATCGTTTTTTTCCTTTTTGGGAGAAAATAGTGAAACTGATGGAAGAGTTTTTCTTTGCTTGATTGTTTTAGGCGGAAATGAAGTTCAAGGACAAGTGGCTTGCCTGTGTGTCTTTCGGAGAACAGACATTCCGTACAGAAATATCTGATCAGTAAGTCTTGCTCACTTGTTATTATTAGTATTTTCTGTCTTATTTTGATCAGTACGAGGTTGCCTTTTTGTACTAAAGTTTTTCATAGAACTTCTTAGCCCCCTATCATTGTTGATGTACAGAATGATGAAAATTAAAAATTAAATGAGGTTATTCATATCACAAATTGGAAACGGTAGTTTTGAGAAAATGTAACTTATGTTAATTGTATTAGAATGACGTAAGTCGCAAGAAAATTTACAAAAAATTGATCATTTAAAGCTAAAGAATAGGATTAGGTAATGGACGAGTTTTGTGTCATAAACATCTGGTTTTGGTAATGGTTTTTTTATGGGTTAGTTGTCGTTCTGCTGGTTTTGGTTATATTAATAATTATTGGTCTATTCTTGTGTAAACCCATGGCAACAATAAAAGTATAAAGTTTTTCAATGTCTAAGAATTTTTAAGCTTGTTATAGAGTTTAATTTTTCCCCTTTTCTTTTTTTGTTGATGCAGGACAGACAAACCAGTCTGGAATTCTGTGAGTATTGCTCAACATGTCCTCTCCTTACAATCAGCCTTGCAAATTGTCTTTTTTATTTTTTTATCCATACTTTTTCACTGATGTGATGTATCTTCCATTTGGGACATATTTTGGAAAATGATTTAATTGGATAAACTATGAAATGATTTTGAGAGGAGGGCTCTCAATATATTTTAGAGGGGGTCAGTCTAAGACAAATGCCTCTGTCTCTTTTTTTTTTTAAAAAAAACTATGAAATGATTTTGAGAGTTCCGATTATGAGTTAGATATTGTTGGAGTTTTCCATTTAGTCAAAGATGTTAGTTTCATTCATGAAATGAACAAAAAGATGTCTTTAAATACCAGAAATTTAGTTGATCAGTAAATTCACTTTAAGATCTATACTATTGTGATAGAATACGCGAGTGCTGCAAATTATCATTAAATACATATGAATTTTATAGAATCATGCTTCTTTATATCCTTTGTTTTATAGTCTCACTTTTTACTTCCCTCTCTCTCATCCAATTAACCAGTTCTGCTCTTTGTTAAAGACAAATAAGCTTTAATATTCAGAAAAAGATTCTACATTTGTCACTGCAGATTGGGATTTCCACTTCGAGTTTAGTTTTGAGCTATTCTATGGGCTGATGGTTTTTTTATTTTTATTAATTTTTTTTAAAGGAAGAACCCTTTGCAATTTGATGTTTCTTGTCTTTTTCTATCTTCATTTTTTTATATGTTATTTTAATTTTCTATGCAACTGGTAATCTGACATATTGCTCCTCTTGACTATATTTTGCATTTTTTTTAGTTTAATAAAATTTATGTTTCTTACTGAACAAATAAATATAAGATAGGATGTTCAAAAAATTGTCCAAGTTGATGAATGTTCTCTTTCCTTTTGTTCCTCATTAAACAATCATGTCTTTAATATACAGGAAAAAAAGCTTCTTTTGGAAAAAGGTGGGCCTCATATTGCAAGGATATCTGTGTTTGAGGTGTGCATCTATACAGTGTTCTTATCATGCTTTTTAATTTTATGACCTGATTCTGGAAGCCCCATATTTCTCCAAGAGTTCAGGTGTTTATTTGGTCAATAGTTCTTAATAAGCTCATTACTTCATGATTAGACTCAGAGAAGATCTACTTGCTCAAAATAGCTTTGTTATCGAACAATGAAAGTGTTGTTGAGTCATTTATTTCTTGTCACCCTTCTTCTATCAGGTTGTGGTATACTCTGTTGCGAGAGATTAGACTGGAATGGAATTCCATTTCCATGTAGGTGCCTTGAGCTATTTTGAGCAGATTATTTGTATCATTGTATGAGTGACAATAAGGAGGTTAGGCAGCTTTTGAACATAGCAGGTTTGGCAGTTTGCTGAGCAATTTTCCTGGAGGGAAATAGATTTTGGGTAATTCAAATCATGAGCTACTTTCTGATTGCTGAATGAAAAAGGTCTTGGGGGATTTATGTTTTCAGACTTTTTCAGGGATTATTTTTCCTTGATGCAATGTTGCATGCTTTAATGTCTGTTGACCGCTTGATACTAGGTACTTGTACTTTCTTTCTTAACGAAAAATAGAGCTTTCGCTATTATTTTTTGGTGAAGATGCCTCATATCTTGGTATACTTTAATCTAATTTCATAGTTACACATAGCAAGAAAAGGAACTTGATGATGATTTGTGGTAAAGAGGATGGGGCTCTGTGCTTCTGTAATTATTGATCTATTTCATAGTTATATTGAAAATGGATAAGTAGAACTGTTTAACTTTTACTTGAATTTGAAATGTAAAATTGTTTTACTTTACTAGCTTGTTGTAACTAGTGATCTTCCTAAGTTTTCCTTTGTCGCATTATTTGTGTATTGCAGACGAACAAAGTGTCTAGCAACACTCTGGTAGGATATTGCGAGATTAATCTTCTTGAATATTTAACGCGGGTGAGTGACATTTTCATTGATTATATCTTGCATTTACAATTATCTCATTACTTAAAAGTTTGACTTTATTCAACAAAATTTATCTGTAAATTTTTCGTTGTTGCAGTTGAATTGGCACTATTAAGATCACTGATGCTGATGAAATTCTTATAAGAAACTTTTAAGAAATATATATGTTCATTGTAATATTGGTTTAAAATTGCAGCACAAAATTATAAATTTTACTGAAGATTTTTACCAGTGACTTTGGGACTAGCCCAAATGACTGGCTAATTATTCTAGGTTGCAGCTATTGCCATATTACCAAATCAGGATTTCAAGATGATTCTTAATGGCTATGAGCTAAAAGAAGTAAATATATGAAAGTAGGTATGGTTAACCCTAAAGAAATATGATATTTGAGGCAGTCACAACATTCTTCAAAATTCTACATCAATTGTAATTCTTTGTGCCTTTAATAGTCAAGTTCAAATTGTTTCCTTTGGAGTTAGTCACATCAATTAATTAACTTTTGTTATTTTCCATGACTAATTTTACTACTGCAGCTGCAGGCTCGTTTTATTTTTTCTTTACTAATTGCCTATTGCTTTGAAAATAAAATTATGATAATTTTGCAGGGTGCGGATTCTGACTCTGAGGTGTTTGACCTGTTAGATCCATCATCATCGGACTTGGTGGTTGGAAACATTTATATTTCATGCTCAGTTGAGGTGCAAGACAAGTTACAAGTTTTGTTAATGGTTTTCTTTTATTCTATGTTTATTTATCTATTTTGATACAATGGGGACTTTATTCTATGTTTATTGTTGTCACATGTATTTGATAAAAATTAACAGGATCCAGTTGAAACAGAAAAGAGTTTTGCAAGACGCATCTTATCTATAGTGGTATGTTCTGAATTATTCTGTTAGAACTGTATTATACTTGTGTACTGAGAACTCTCAATTTTTGTTGTTGTTGACTTTACATGTTCTTGAGTAAGCTGGTCAAAAGTGGTGAGTGGTTGAAACTCCTCACATAGAAATCAATTGGAAAAAAAATCTGAGCCTTCATATTTCTTACAGGACTATGATCAAGATGGGACGCTTTCATTTTCTGAGTTTTCTGAATTAATTAATGCTTTTGGAAATCAACTGGCAGCTAAAAAGGTTTGAATTTAAATTCTTGTTTCAAATTGTCTTGTATATATATTGAGCTTACTGTTGTAGAAATTACAAGAAGAAATGATGGGCTTAATAGACTAAACTATCTCGTCCTTCTTTCTATGTCAGATTAATCAACAAGTTATTTTTGAACTACTGGGATTTATAATTCTAATGCAGATTTTGGTTTCCTCCCGGCTAACCCCACTCTCGTTCATAACTTGAAAAGAAAAAGAAATAAAAACAAGAAAGCTAGATTTCTAAATTAAATTTTATTTAGAAAATGTCACGTTCTTAAGTATGCTGAATTCAGATTTTAAAGTCTTAGCCTTCAATGTTATATATATATATTATTTTTCTATATGGTAACAACATGAGTGAAAAATGATATGGTTAGATGAGACTGACATGCCGAACCAATCCTAGACGTCCAATCTGTTGGTAGCAAAGCTCCAACATGAGTTTTAGTAATATACATCGTCATTTTTTTTTCAATTAACGTCCAATTTCTCATTTTAAAGTGATTCAATTAGCTACAGTACTTACCTATATTTAGATCTATAAGGTGTGGCTACTTGTTGATTCTGCAATTCAACTTCCTTTGGATTTTTTACCTATATTTAGATCTATAAGGTTGGCTACTTGGTAATTCTGCAATTCAACTTCCTTTGGATTCTTTTTCTTCTTATTTCATCATTTTTTTTTGTTGTCAAATTTCTTTGATGAAGTTGTATTTGCTAATTTTCTTTCCATCCTTACTAGAAAGAGGAAATCTTTAAAGCGGCTGACAAGAACGGGGATGGTGTGGTTAGCATGGATGAGTTAGCTGCCCTTCTTGCTACTCAACAAGAAAAGTAATTAATGCAAATTATTTTAAAAACCAAATGAGTTTAGATAGTGTTGTAGGGTAGGCCTTGTTATACTAAACAAAAAATGTCTAGAAGCTATGGAATTTTCTTTCTTTTTTTTGAATTAGGTATGTTTATATACATCTATTTTTGCAATTGACGTGCAGACCTTCCTGTCCTAGTTCTTGGGTTACTACCTGATATCGCTTTTTTTTATTATTACTTTTAATATAGAACCTGATACTTGGTTTACATGTTTTCTTATTGCAGAGAACCAATAATTACTTGTTGTCCTGTTTGTGGTGAAGTTCTTGAAGTTTCTGACAAGCTGAACAACATGATTCATCTAACGCTGTGTTTTGATGAAGGAACTGGAAACCAGGTTATGGAAGGAGGATTTTTAACTGATGCACAGGCTTCATATGGGTGAGAAACATGTTAGAAAGAAAGAACTAGATAAAATATCGTTAATTTTAGTATTGATGACTGCAATTAAGTCACATGATTGAATGCTCCCATCAAATTTTATATTTGTAGGTGGATGTTCAAACTAAGTGAGTGGGTCCATTACTCTTCTTATGAAGTTGGTATAAATTCTGGATCAAGTGCTTCCCATATTGTGGTATGTACTCTTAAGTCTGCTTTTTTATTTTTAATATTGTCCTTAACGTTTTTTGTCTTTGTTGTTGTTTATCTAAAGGAAAATATCGATTGTTTGGAGTGAGTTTGTCGTAATGGTATAGTATTAGCTAAACAATTACAAATTACCAATGTTTACAATTAGAAAATATTTAAAATAGGAAACTCTCCCAAACCTGAATTCCTACATTATCCATATATAAGTTGTAAAAGAAAAAACAATTACATAGATATGTTGGCATAGCTCAACTTGCGTCAAATTAGTCTGGGGTTTCATTCCTCATGGAGCCATCCTGCAGATCTCACTCAATTAAGTGGCAACACCTGGAGCCTCGCTGCTGTGGCTGCCCATAGAGCAAGGCTGCTGTGCTTAACCCTCACTATGCTTTCGCTGCATGCCCCATTCAGCCAATTAATACAGCTTTCTTAATACTCGACGCAGCTGAGCAATGGCCCTTGGATCGCTATATTCTTGCAATGCAAAGGCATTTTTCTAGTGATATACTGGAGTTTCTGATGTGCCCCGCCTGTACTGAGATCAATATATTGCAGCAAATAGACTGAACCAGCAACACCCTCACCAGAACAGGGATGAAGAGAGCTATTACTGAAATGAAAATGCAACAAGTCCCACAGGTATTCAAGAGACCTGGGCTCTGCAGTGAACAATCACTCAGCTCCTGTATACCTCCCTCCCATACCTAAACTCCTCTATATTCTCTCCCATAACTAACTCAGCAATTACCAAACTACCCACCCCTTACAAATATCACGTTGACCATACTACCC
This sequence comes from Humulus lupulus, assembly GCF_963169125.1. Classification (NCBI taxonomy): domain Eukaryota; kingdom Viridiplantae; phylum Streptophyta; class Magnoliopsida; order Rosales; family Cannabaceae; genus Humulus; species Humulus lupulus. Next base: position 40,007,431 of record NC_084798.1, read on the forward strand.
CTGACCAATTGGTCCTTTACCTCTCCTAGCATATGTAAAGCATACTAAGGGCCTAACAGTTTCTTGTCAGGTTCAACAGGAGGACAAAAAAAAAAAAAAAAAAAAAAATTGAATTTGTGAACTGTTATTTGGAGCATTGCTACTGTTGCTTGCTCCTATCATGGTGGTTTTGACCATCACTTTTTGTTAGAATCAGGTGTATACCTGTAAGATTAGGTGTATATTAGCTGTCCTATGATTGTAGGGATTTATATATTATTTATTATCATGTAAATACATTCCTATATAACTAAGTAAAACAGTTTTCTTTCCATCTGTATTCTCTTGTCTCCATTTATTTATTTTTTTCTCGGTGTTAAGACACAAACAGTATTCCAATTCATAGCACTCTTACTTTTTATTATTACTTCCTCTGAAACTTCTAGGTATTTGGATGTCATTAGTGTTTTCTTTTCCAATTGCAGGCAATAATGTAATTCAAGCTTTCTTAACATTTCATTGTCTTAGGTATTCGATCGGAGGACAAAGACGCTTGTGGAAGAATTGATTGACGGCAAAATTGTTTTGTCAATGAGAGCTATATACCAGTCAAAGATTGGGCTTGGGCTCATGGACCTAGGTACTTGTTAGTTTTTGCTGATAATAAAGCGTAACTTTTCCTGAAAAGTATTAGAGAAGTAGTTGTATCTTCTTTATAAGAGATTCCAGCTAAAAATTTTCCCACAAGACATCTCTAAAATCCTGTCTTTCTATTTGTTCTTATCTTCTTCTTTTCTCTACTGTATTCGACTGTTTTATATCAAGAAGACATGTTGAGTTTTTAGTTTCAGTATTTATTAAGGGATTGGGAATTTTTTTTTTCTTTTGCATAGTTTATTAGGGACTGCTTGTTCCTAATTATTTTTTAGTTAGTTATATAGCTAGGAATAAATATTGGGTGGCTCTGTTGCTAGTCAATGTAAAAGAATTTTTGACATCTTAAGGAGGGATTGTGATTCTTTGGGTGTGTCTTGCCCCTATTTTGTAGATTTCTTTAACATATAATTGTTTCATTTCATAATAAAAATAATTATTAAGGTTTCATATGCTGTAAATTCCATTACCCAATAGTTACATCAATATTTACATACAAGTGCTTACATAGATTTCAATCGCTAGATATTTAGTCAATGGTTATGATCAGTTTGGGAAACCTTCTACATCATATTACTATACTTGTCAGCTCAGCATCTGAAATTAATGATGATAAAATTTGGTATGTTTTTTTAAATATAACCACCACATAGATGCAACTATTGAAAATTTTAATGAGATTTGATATGAAATATGAAAAGAGCATGATGTATTTATTTCCTCCTTTAAAATGCACCAACTTATTGTTTGATTGGAGTTTTTACTCTCAATATTGGTAATTTTATTATTGTTGATGTGTTGCTTGCATAGCAAGGTTTATTCTTTTTCTTTTTTATATTGTTTGAGTTCTCTGCTGTTTGCTTTGGCACACTATCGAAATGCAGGAGCAAAAGAATTTTTGCTGAGCATCTCTGAAAAGCAAGGGAAGAAAATGAATTCAAAGGAGTCTGCTAAAGACATACCAATGTTTGTTGACTTTTTTAAGGCATGTCTATAATATTTCCTAGTTAATAGAATAGTAATAGTATGATCCTGAATAGACATATTTTCAACTGTCCACATGGTCATGGTCAATTAATTTTCATTGAATTTGCCTAGTTTTGGAAATTGTAGTGTCTGTGATGCATTGACTCACAGATAGATGAAGTATGTTGAATGAAAACAATTTAGAGATGGTCCAAACAGGAACATCTGGAAGTAAATCCATAATTGTGTTGTGTATCATCAAGGACATGTACTAAGGTAGCACTATGTATGTGGTCATGTCTAGTCTTCCCCATTTTCGACCATCACTAAAATTTTATTTTATTACGAGAGCTTTGTATAACTTTAATGAAATAAATTAATTTGTAAAATAATATTTTTGTATATAAAAAAATAATTAATTGCAAAATAACTTTCATTTTGCTTTTGTTTTTAAAAGACCTTCATGGTTGCTTAAGCGATCATATCAACCAAATCTTGCACTGAACGAACCATATGATGAATTTAAAGTTCTTATAATGTTATGATGGTAAATTCCTCTTATTTTGTGGGGCAGGCAACCCTTCAACCATGATATCACTATCATTTTAGACAAAAAGCTTGTTTTTTCCCCTAATCAATACTATAGTCGATTGTGTTATTTGAAGCTACGATACAGAATCTTAATAAGCTGTTTGTTTGTTTCATCGTCATTGTCATTGTCATTTATATTTTATTTATTTATTTTGTTTTTTAGAATTTTAGTTACCTTTTTTATTTCTTCTCGTTTTTGTATAATTACAACCCAGTCTTTTTCTTTTTTCTAGGGGTGAATAAAACACTCATCATTTTTTCTCCTCTGAAATATTTAAATCTAAAAGATGTAAAAGGGAAACCTCATAAATTAGATATGGCATTAATTTTCTGTTTTTCATCTGCTATGGCGTTACCCATTTTGAATATGATGTGTTTAATCTTTTTGTACTGTAGGGTCAAATCAATTTGGCTGAAGCCAAGTATCCTGTGGAACATTTTAAGGTAAGTTAATCTTATCTCTGTCAAAGTTTCTTTAATAGTTTTCTTGCCTTTTTAAGCTTGATGAGCCAAATTTTTGCGGAAACAACTTTTGACATTTAAAAAAAAAAATTTTACTCATGAAAGGAGACCACATACATGGTTACATTTCATGAATAGTTGCTAAGTTTCCTAAAAAAAATGCTTGGGCTGCAAAATTCTTTGCTCAGTAACATGATTATGAATATATTCACTGTATCCAAATCTCTTGTCAAATTTTGGTGTCGTAATTGGTATCTAAGATTCTTGTACAAATCTCGTCAAAATTCTTGTTGTTTCAAGTAAACAACAAAATACAACCAATGGTTTCCATTTTCTATTTTGTTCCCATTCAATCATTCCAATTACAGTTATGGTTTGCCATAGATGTCTTTATTATTTCAATCGATCATTGGATTATGACCATAAAGTTTGAGCTGTAACTATGGATTAATAGGAAGCTTTAGTTTGCCAGTAAGTTTTGGAGTTGTTTGTGAAAGAATTAAGGGGTGATTGGAGAGATTCCAAGTCTTGTGTAGATTTTGTATTTATTTATTCATTTTTTGTGCTCTGGAAAAACATTTGATTAGCAGCGTAGTTTTTTGTTTTTGTTTTTGTGTTAGTTCGTTTTTTGTTTGCTTCAATGTCATTGAGAATACCTTGTCCTCTTCTTTCTTGTAATTTTTGTTTCAGTCAGTAATACAATTTTATATTTTATTTAAAAAAATTAAGGTAAGTTACTGCAAAATAGTGTTGCATTCGTTGCTTGCTTTGCTATTGGCTATATGTTTGGAGAGAAACAAAACCTTTTAAGGAACGCAAAATGAACCTTTTCAGTCCATGTCAACTTGTCACGGTTAGGGGTTGGCCCTCAAGTGCTGCATGTTGTAATGGCTTGACTAATAATTGAATGGACAATGGTGCTACCATATCATAAATATGTAGTATCAGCACAATCCTTGATGATGCCTTTCTAGGCCAAATCTACGTATATAATGGTTGTGTTTGGTAAAATTTTTGTTTTTGAATTTTTTAAACACAAAAATGAAAATATAATTTTATTTTTGTTTTTTTATTTTTAAAAAATAAAAATATGTTTGGTAACTATTTTTGTTTTTTGTTTTTAAAAACAAAAAATAATAAACGTGTTTGATAACTTCTATTTTTATTTTTTGTTTAACAATATAAGGTGTTGATTTGAAGAAAAGAAGAAAAAATGAAAGGAAAAAATAAAAACTGTTTAAAAAAATTTTGAAAGTGAAATTTTTTTATTTTTAAAATTTAATAAATTTTTGTTAAAATTTAAAAAAATAATAAATAAAAATAGAGTTATCAAACATATTTTATGTTTAATTTTCAAATTTCTAATTAATTAAATAAAAAATTATTTTTTTAAGTGTTACCAAACAGCCCCAATATAAATTCCTATTTTTTCACTTCTGAATAGGTGGTGACGTGTTTCTAGGCAACATTGTGATATTTTTTATTTAGAGCAAATATCACGGGATTGTATTTGAATTGTTACATATTCTTGAAACAAGTTCCCGGATCTTTTCTTGTGCAGACATTCAATGAATTCTTTGTGCGGGAGCTGAAGCCAGGTGTTAGACCAACTGCCTGCTTGGAACGTGATGATGTAGCTGTTTGTGCAGCAGATAGCCGTTTGATGGCGTTTAAATCAGTAGATGATAGTCAAAGGTTTTGGATTAAGGTATCTATACTTGCACTTGAAATAGTTTCATCGGCCGTTGTCTTCCCTTATCACATTGATCGTATTAATATGAGAGGCAACACCTCCCATTAATTTCAAATTGGACTTTCTTGTTTACAGATGCCACTGCTGTTTTTAAAATCATTTCTAAATCCCGATAGGGCAACGACGTGTTTCTTGGCGCTGTTATTGTATTTTGTATATTCATCCTTGATTTATCTCTCAGTAAATCTCTGATTTAAAAGTTTTCATTCTCTTTAAAGGGTAGCTCGGCAAGTATTGAGCTACAGACTACAGAGCCCAATTATACTGAAAATTTTGTAAACTTCTTTTTTTTAGAAAATTTTGTTAACTTCTATGGATAAATATATGATGGATCCATCTGAATGAAATTCTCCAACATTTTTTTCTTCTTGTTTTTCTTGGTACTTTTAATTTCAGCACCTTCAAATCTATTTTTTACATTTTTATCCTCTACATTTCAGTTGACATCTTAGTCATTTAAATTTCAGTTACTTAAATACATGCCCTTTAGTTCCAAGTATTTATTCTTCAAATTTCAAGCCATTAACATTCATGCACTTTCAGCTGTATATCCTTCAGAAATATGCAGTGGATCATATTTCTTGTCCTAATCTAACATGTTATGCTTATATAATCATATTGTCACACTTTAGGCTACAATAGAAAATGGTCTAAAAATTTCTACTAACAGTATGATGTCCAATTATTTTCCTTATCATTTCTCAGATTCTGATTCTTCAATATATTTGTTCCTTGGGCCATCTCTCTAGGGACGAAAATTTTCAATAAAAGGTCTTCTCGGGAATGAAGTATGTTCCAGTGCATTTGATCATGGATCATTGATAATATTTCGTTTGGCACCACAGGTATTTATCTTGATATTCTTGTTCCTCATGAACTTTTGCCAATACAAATCTTGATTTCTTATGTGAAGAGAATTGTTTTCACTTATATTTCAATGAGAAATAAACGTATATTTTTATAAAAACTAGGGAAGCTATTCTAGGAATCTATGAGAGAATAGGAAACAAATTAGTCTTAATTTATAGCTAATATAAACTAATATATACAGCTAACACTCCCCCTCAAGTTGGAGCATATATGTTAATTATGTCCAGCTTGTTACAAAAATAATCAACCCGCACCCCATTTAATGCTTTTGTAAAGATGTCTCTTAGTTGTTCCCCGGTCTTCACATATCTTGTGGAGATCAAGTTTTGCTGAATTTTTTCACGAACAAAATGACAATTATTTTCGATGTGCTTAGTCCGCTCATGGAACACATGATTAGATGCAATATGAAGAGCAGCTTGGTTATCACACCACAATTTTGCTGGTAATGAAGTCTTAAGTCTTACTTTAGTCAATAGCTGATAGATCTACATTACTTCACACAAATTGTGTCATAGTCCTATATTCTGACTCAACACTTGATCGTGACACAACATTTTGCTTCTTACTCTTCCAAGAGACCAAATTCCCTCCAACAAAAATACAATAACCTGAGTGATCTTCTATCCACATTGGAACCTGCCCAATCTGCATTTGAGAAACACTCAATATGAGTGTGCTCATGATCTGCGTACACGATACCTCGTCCTGGTACTCCTTTCAAGTAGCACAAAATTTGCTCTAACGCTGCCCAATGATGAATTGTTGGAGATGACATGAATTGACTGACAACACTAACTGAGAATGCAATGTCTGGGCGAGTCACGGTAAGATAATTCAACTTTCCAACCAACTTGCGATATTTTTCAGGATCTTCAAATGGTTCCCCATCTCTTGTAAGGTGCACATTAGAACTCATTGGAGTACTACAAGGCTTTGCTCACAATTTTCCTGTCTCCTTGAACAAATCAAGGACATACTTTCTTTGAGATAAAAATATACCTTGTTTACTCCGAGTTACCTCAACTCCCAAGAAATACTAGCACCCCCAAATCCTTCCTGTGAAACTGTATGAATGAATGATTTAAGAGATGAGATTCCTCTAGTATCATTTCTTGTAATAACAATATCATCCACATATACAACCAACAGAATGATACCGACAGTTGATCGTTTATAAAACACAGAATGATCGGACTTGTATTTTAGTATACCAAATTTCTCAACAACCTGACTAAATTTACCAAACCAAGCACGAGGACTTTGATTTTCGAAGACGATATACTCCCCCTGAGCAACAAAACCAGGAGGTTGCTCCACATACACCTCATACTGAAGATCTCCATGAAGAAAAATATTCTTGATATTTAGCTGATGTAGAGGCCAATGATGAGTAGCTGCCATTGAAATAAACAATCGAACAGATGTCAACTTAGCAACAGGAGAAAAAGTATCACAATAGTCCACTTCATAGGTTTGAGCATAACCCTTAGCAACAAGAGGGCCTTAAATCGAGCAATTGATCCATCTGGATTGACCTTAACATTGAATACCCATTTGTACCCTATGGCCTGTTTTCCTGAAGGTAAATCGACCAAGTCCCAAGTACTATTGTCATCTAAAGTATTCATCTCTTATATCATTGCATCATGCCAACCAGGATGAGATATGTCTTCATAAACAGTATTAGAAATCGAAATAGAATCAAGGGAAGCAATAAAAGAACAAGAAGAAGATGACAAATGATTATAAGAAACAAAAGAAGAAATAGGGTAAGTGCACTAACATTTACCTTTACATAGTGCAATGGGAAGATCATCGCTTGGGACTGGATCTGATGACGAAGAAGCAGGTGCAAGGCATGAAACAGGAGGCAAACGCCTGATGTACACTTTAATAGGAGGTGGAGGCATGTCGGGAGCTGTGGCTAAGACAAGGTGAGTAATAGGAGACTCATCGTGAGTAGTGTCTGAGATAGGTTCTGAAATAGGAGATTCCTCAGGAAGTGTGTCAGGGGCAGAAGATGTCATAGAATATACCAACAAATCATTATCCTCCCCTGACGAGTAGGAATAGAGGAAGACGAAAAATAGGGTGTGTTTTCCATGAAGGTAACATCAATGGAGACAAGATATTGATTTGATCAATAACACTTATACCCTTTTTGAATACGAGAATAACCAAGGAATATACACTTCAATGACTTAGGATCTAATTTGGTGACATTTGGACGAACATCTCGAGCAAAACAAGTACTACCAAATATCTTAGGATCAATAGGAAATAATGACTTGCCAGGAAAAAAAATTTGTACGGGATCTCACCATTAAGAACAGAAGATGGCATGCGGTTAATAAGAAAACATGCTGTAGAAACGACATCAGCCCAAACATGTTTAGGAACATGCATTTGAAATAAGAGGGCTTGTGCAGTTTCAAGAAGATGTATGTTTTTACGTTTTGCCACACCATTTTGGGATGCAGTATCAACGCAAGAAGTTTCATGAAGCATGTCATTATAGACATATAAGAATGAAATAAAACAGATGTATATTCTTTGGCATTATCACTTTGCAAAATACAAATAAAAACATTAAATTGATTCTTAATCTCAACACACAATGCACAAAATATAGACAACAACTCAGAATGATTTTTTATTAAATATAACTAAGTTACACGAGAATAATCATCAACAAAAGTAACAAAATACTTGAATCCCGATTTAGACAAAATAGGAGAAGGAGCCCAAACATCATAATGAACTAATTCAAAAGAAACACTAGCACGTTTATTGACTCGAGAACTCGAACTAAGACGATGGTGTTTGACAAATTGACACGACTCACAATCTAATGAAGACACTTTATTAAATTGCAGATAAAGTTTCTTGAGCAAAGGAATAGATGGATGACCCAATCGACAATGAGCCTAAAAAATAGAAGTGATACTTGAACAAGCAATAGAAGTTGGTGGCGGTATATCAAGAACATAGAGGCCTCCAGATTCATGTCATTTACCAATAATCTTCTTCGTCATAAGATCCTGAAATAAACAATGATCGGGAAAGAATGAGATGCAACAATTAAGATGACGAGTGAGTTGACTAACAGAGAGCAAATTGAATAATAAACTAGGTAAATGTAAGACAGATGACAAAGTAAGCTGGGGTGTAGGAGTAATAGTGTCAGACCCACGAACACAAGATGGTGACCCATCAGCTAAGGTAACAGTAGAAGTGGAAGTATGAGAATGAAAAGTGGAAAAGAGATTGGAATTACCTGTCATGTGATCTGTGGCACCAGAATCAATGACCAATTTAGAGGATGAAGAGAGAAGACACGCATTAGATTTACCGGAATCGGCAATAACAGTGATAGAAGGAGATGACGACTTGAGTGATTCTTGATGTCATGAGAACTTGGCAAATTCATCAGCAGAAATAAGGACTGATTTATAAGTGGCATCAGTATTTGCAACATTAGCATAGTGTTGTTGCTGATTTTGAAATTGTAGCTTTCTACACTCAAACTTGGTGTGACTTGGATTTTTACAATAGTTGCAAATAATGCCTCTAGAATCTGGTGCTCGAGTTTCAACTCCTTGCGAATTGCCTCCTTTTTGACTAGTTGGAATAGAAGATTTCCTAGGTGCATAATTATTACGACTTACCAAAGCACTATTAAGATGAACAGATGAAGTAATTTCTATGCGAAGAAAACGACTAAAGACATCTTGTAAAGAGGAAACATCAAAACCAGAAAGAACTTGTGCTTTCGCAGAATCAAATTCAGGTGAGAGCCCTGATAGAAAGCTCATAATAGCCATTTGCTCTCACTGGCGTTGTTGAACCTTCACATCAGGGCTAATGGCAGCAACATATTAAGCTCTTCATACGTCTTCTTAAATGACATAAAATAGTTCATAAGGGATTGATTTTGTTTCTCCACACAGTAGAATGCTTTGCAAACTTCATACATACGGGAGAGATTGCTTTTTCCAAAATACTAAAATTCCAAATAATCTATTAGTTATTTAAAAAATTCACAATAATTGTTCAAACCAATTACCTCACTGTCAATAGAATTCTGGATTTGAAAAAATAAGCGAGCATCCTCCCTAAGCACGTCTGTCTTGAATCATCTTTTTCTTTAGGAGGATCATCAGTCAAGTGGTCATCTTTCTCAATACTTCGTAGATAAAGTCGAACAGTCTTACACCACTCCAAGTAATTCGAACCAGTCAGTTTATGGTCCGTGATTTTAGACATCACAGGAACCACTTCAGATGAATTAAAGGATTTCGTCTCTGATTTATTCTTAGCCACAACTCCTTAAAGAAACATAGCAACAAACACGAAAAACCAATGAAGAATCACAACAAAGATCCTAGAACAAACCTTAACAGTCACAACTACGGAAACTAGGGGAGCAAAAACGAAGTACTAATCAACCAGAAACGCAGTGGAGACCAAACGGAACAAAAAGGGCCGCCAGAGACAATGCCACGTGCTCTCACGCGCCGACGCGTGGGAGGTTGTGCTGTAGCACGTGGGGCCCACGTGCAGGGGTTCTGGTGGCTGGACTTCTGGGGAATGGAGATCGACGGTTGGGGATTCCTTTGGTGTGGGTTGTGAGAATAATAAACCAACAGAACTAGGCTTTCCGAAATAAACCCAAAAATAATCTAAAACCTAATTTGTGTTTATGGAAAACCCCAAAAGAAAAAAACCCTAATTTTGTAGCAAAATTCGAATTTTATAAACTTGGCTCTGATACCATGTAACAAGAGGTAACAAGAGGTGAAGAGAATTGTATTCACTTATATTTCAATAAGAAATAAACATATATTTATATACAAACTAGGGAAGCTATTCTAGGAAACCATGAGAAAATAAGAAATTAATTAGTCCTAATTTATAGCTAATTTACAGCTAATATAAACAACTAATATATACAGCTATCACTTATCTTAGATTTGGAAATGTTATTGTTTCAGGATTATCATCGTTTTCATTCCCCTGTATCTGGAATTGTTGAGAAATTTATCGACATACCTGGATCTTTATACACAGTAAGTTGAAGCAACATAGAAATCTTTTTTTAATTTGTTTCTTTTTATCTTTGTCTCCGTTGTTTTATATTTTACATATTTGTTTCCTTCTTATTTTTTGTAGGTTAACCCCATTGCAGTCAATAGCAATTACTGTAATGTATTCACTGAAAACAAGCGAGTTGTGTCAATTATTTCAACAGCCCATTTTGGGAAGGTTTGTCACTGCAATCATTTAACTCTTCAATATCCTTATTCACTAATCCATCTCACGACAATAAAGTATTAACATCCTCTTTTAGAAATCGTTAAAAATTCATACTAAATATTATGCATCTTAGAAACTATTTTCGGGGGCTGACGGTAGTTGCATCATTTTGTGCTGGGATGCGTACACCCCTTGCACAAGTCTCAAGGATCAACACTTCATCTTTGTTTTGGTCAACATGTTATCTTTCTGTCTATTGTGTCTTGTCATACCTTTTGATGAAAAACAAATTGACTTCCTTTCCCATCCATGTTGTGGGTGTGAAATCTATGATTACCTCTCTTCTTTTCGTTATTTGGTGTTGCAGATAGTATAAATTGTATTATAACTTTTCTTTAGTCCTCTGTAGATCCCATCAAAGTCTTACTTATTTATTTTACTGTTCAAAAACTGACTATTTGTTCCAATTTTTGGTGCAGGTGGCATTTATAGCAATTGGAGCTACTATGGTTGGCAGCATCACATTTTTAAAGAAAACGGGTGACCATATGAAGAAGGGAGATGAGGTTAAAATCCATAATTCTCTATAAATATATATATAAAAAGAGGGAGCGACTACGAGTCATCTATTTTTTTGATAACATCGGTGCATTTTTTTTCTATTTACGACATTTAAATAGATATAATCTAAAAATGTTTGATATGATGATGTATATTGTAGCTATATAGAACATCCTATAAATTTTTAAGAAATTCTAAATAAATTATAGTACTGAAAACAGAATTCAAATAGCTTGTTGCATGCGTGTTTATTTTTTTGTATACGAGTGTAAAAGTTAACTGTTGAAACTTGTTTTTAACATTGTAAATTATTCGGAATTTCTTGAAAATTTGCAGGGTGTCTTAAATAATTACAATGTACACTATCATATAAAAAAATAGAAAAAAATTATCAAGGTGTAGAAAATATAAACTGATTGCACTTGTCAAAAAAGTGGATATTCTGTATTCGTTTCCTTTGTATATATATAAGCATATAAAATTAATATGATATTTTGTTTTCTTTTGTTGTATGATGCACTTTTTTATTTTTATTTTTTTTATTTTGCTAATAAACATTACATGTTATTGTAGTTTGGATATTTCTCATTTGGTGGAAGTACCGTAATTTGCGTCTTCGAAAAGGTTAGTACACTACAAAGGTAGAAGCTGTTAAATGTTTATTCTGCTGTTTATCTTGTACTACATATTGAATAAATATTAGCAACATGCTCTTCTAATTTTAAACTTTTAATCTATGTGCTAAAACGGTAAATTAACCACAAAACCCACAAACTACGTTGCTACTCTTTATTTCCTTTCTTCGTTAAAACAAAAGCCAAAAAAGAAAGACAATAATAAACCATCACGTTCTTAACACAATTACAACACAGAAGACGAGAATGAAACAGACACGTTTGGATGATGGAATATACATTACTTTTGTAATGTGGTAGTTATGATGATACTCAAGTCTTAGTTGTATTGATTTTAAACTATAAATGGCAAAATATAAATAAATGAAAAGTTATAATATTCTAATTTTTGGACTTACTTGGTTTGAAGATTTTCAAATAATTTTGCTTATAATTATGTGGCCTTTAATGCAGGAGTCGATTATTATCGATGAGGATCTCTTAGCAAATAGTGCTAGGTCACTGGAGACATTGGTGTCTGTTGGGATGAAGTTAGGTGTAGCGAAGAAATCCTCCAACGTTGAACTCCCAAACTTGGAAACTTTTTCCATAAAAGATTAGGTTTACTTGTTTTCATTTTCCAATTTCACATCATTGTATAATTTGGCCTTCCTTATATTTTGTATAATAAAGTGGCTATTTGGAAAAATTAAGGCCAAAACCAAATACTAGTCTATTATAGATTAATATAAACAAAAAGGATACCTCCCTTGTATACTTTCTATTATGAATACGATGTCTTTGCTTTTGTGTTTTCCTTCATACTCCTTCAATGGTTTTTTCCCCTTCTATTTACTTCTCACTGGAATGTCGTACAATTAAATGGGAGAATATCATTGATTTTTTTTTTCTTTTTTTGTGAACATAGCTCAATTATTTAAAATTTTATATCTACCACTCGTAAATTGAAGAAATTAGAGGAAAAAAAGATAAAATAATTAGAAATCTTACTTTTTTTTAAAAAAAAAAATTATAAATTGCTTTATGTTATGTATACTTCCTGCATTAATACATGGATAGTTGTATGAAAAATATATGGGAAACTTTACTATTTATGCTTAATAGTGTCTCCTATTACAATTCACTATTTCATTTTGATGTTAAACATTCTCCATTTTATCAAAATGCTTTTTTCATTATATCAAGAATACCAAAGCCCTTTCTTTCTCTCCCCTCTCTCTCTCTCTCTCTCACGAAACTCTCACCAAAACCCACGGTGAGTGCCAAATTTTTTGCTGAAATCATTGTTAGTCATCTCTATTGTCTCTATAAAGAACGCAATATCAAATGCAACATCCATTTTGAGGGATTTTAGAGGAGAAAAAATATGGGTAAGAATTTTGCTCATTTTTTTGTGTTATTGTTTGTTTACTTTTTTATTGGCTATTTCGAACAACTCTGAGTGTATATTGATGTGTTTTTTGGGTTTGTTAGAGAGATTTCACGATATACGCATTTCTAGGTTTTCTGCAACAATTTTGATCGATGGGAGCTTGATAACAACTTGATAGGTGCTTGATACTATGTAGAAGACGGTTAAGTTGTGAGCTCAATGCCGCTCAATAGTGGTTCGATGATAGCTCGATATGTTTAGTAGTTTCTCGATATGTGTTCGATAGGAGCTTGATAGGGGCTCCATAATAGGCAGATGATGTAGGTTTTGTTAAGATCTTGATGCTGCTCGATTGTGGCTGGATATATGGTGCTCGATAGGGGCTCAATGAAATGATTGGTTAGGGTTATGTTCAGTTTAAAAACTTGTTGCTCGATGTAAGATCGATAGAAGCTCGATAGGAGCTCGATATAACTTGATGTAGGTTTGATTACAGCTCGATAGATTTCTTTTTAAAACTTGAAAAAAAATTGTAATTTTTTTTAACAATTTCTTGGTTTTTTTTCATCATAGGTTCCATTGTTTATGTTTTTGTATCTTACAATGGTGTTTGGGAAATAGAAGAGAGGAATTGAATTTTTAAGGATGCTCAATGCACAGTGATATCGATGGAGAATGACGTAACGTACTTGCAACTTCTTGACATATTGCACAAGGAGCTTCGTGTTGATAAACAGATGTATGGGTTGAAATTGGAGGTTCCTTACACATGCGGCGACCAATCGTTTACACTCATTCATGTTGAAAGTGATCTTGGTGTTCGTGCATTTTTAGGAGTAACAATGAAAGAAAGGATTGCCTTGTGTGTCACTCCTATTAAGAAGATTGTCATTTCAGATTCATATTCCACCCCAGGTCCCAGTATTAATAAAGTTCATAGTGAGGTGAGCATCTTTGTTCCAAAAAGAGATCTTGTGGGAGATCCCGTGGGTACTGTTGGACCTGAGGGAGATCCCGTGGAGGTCCTATTGGTGATCTGAGGGAAAACCAGTATGAATGTGACCCCTATGTGAATGAAGATCTAGTAGCTAAATTTAATGAGGGATCAGGGTATGATTCAAAGGCATATTATAGTGCATTGGCCCATGTAATCTTCTTGAGCCTATAAATAAGAATCAAATGGCTCAAGGAGAGGATGGGGATTTTTTTTGAACTGTTGGTCTTTGTATTCTGAGAGAAAAGTAGAGTGTGATTATTCACTGAAGTTGTAATCTTTCCAAGGCTGGTAAAACTCATGAACCCTAGTTCATTGATCACAGTATTGGAATTCTACGTCAATAAAAACACTAAGTGGACGTGGGTCATTACCATCCAATTGGGGTCGAACCACTATAAATCGTTTATGTTATTTATTCTTCCATTTGATTTTTCTTCTTGATTTCATCTCATTTCATATCGTTTATCTGACTCCGTGTCGTTGACTAATTTGAGGGTCACCATTTTGATACTTTCATTGAGAGACGAACTCAAGACTTCAAGAAAATCAAATGACTAAAACATCCAAGAAGACGGGGCAGACTTCTGGCGCTGCATCCACTCAGCCTCCTCCACCAAATGTGGCTGAAGATGAACCACAGTTGGATTTTGAAGAGGAGGAAATGGATTCTGAAACCGTGAGGACAACATTGAGTGTGTTGTAAGAGGAGTTGGCCAATCTAAGGGCCAGTCAAGAGAATGCGGCTGAGACATTGGCGTTGCAGCAGAGGGAAATTGAGTCATAGATCTAAAGAGGACGACGACAAGAGAGAATGACAGCAAGAAGGGACGACGAAAAGAGAGGATTGGCGGAGGAAGATATTGGTCAAAGTTCTTAGATCCGAGGTCGGAGCTTCGATGGGGCTTAGGAGATGTCCCAGACAGAGCTTGGATGGGGTTGGAACAAAAGATGAGTAGGAAGACTGGTGGTGCAAGGTCGATGATGGGCAATGGCAGATCTGGGCCTCTTAACATGATCTTAGTTTAGCAAAGGCTTGAGTATTTTTTTTTCTTCCATTGATTTTTATTTTTAATACATATATTTTGATGCTTGAGGACGAAGAACAAACAAAGAGTTGAGTTTTGATAGTAATTTTTAAGCGTGATATGAAATTTACGTTTGATTTTGAAATATGATGATAGATCTAGGTTTTGATTTTGTAGTGTGATTTTGATTTTGAAATTTGGGTTTGGTTTTCTGGGTTGCGTTTCCAAGTCATGTTGATGTCGGTTTTTAGTTCATAGATATGTTGATTTGATTTTAATTTTGATTTTTGTTGATGTTTTGAGTTTTTGGTTTCTCTGTTCATGAATTTTGGATTTGTTATTTCTAATATTGGATTTTTATGTTTTATTACTATAGATGAACAAGTTTATGGAAAAAAATTGGGATGAATATGGAGGGAAACGATTTTTTTTTTTAAAAAATTGTATTTATTTTTGTTATTTTGTTTTATAATTTAAGATTTAAGATTTAATTTTTATAATTTAAAAATAGTTTTATTGATTTTTTATTTTAAAATCATTTTAATTTTTTTATTTAAAATTTAATTTTAATTATTTAATTTATTCAATAATTAAAAAATATGGGGGCATTTTGGTCATTTTGAAAATTAGTTTCACCAAATTTGGGTTGATGGTACTATTTTGTTCCATTTTGCAAAAGGCAAGGTTCAAATTGTCATTTAAGAAAATAGAGAGTCCAATCGATAACTTTTGCACAACATAAGGTCCAAAATGATATTTACCCTTAAAAGAATCAAATTAAAATAATTACTTAAACTTACGATAAGATCTTGACCAACTAAAATATATTTTATTTTTTCTAATAAAATAAAATAAGATAATTACCTTCTTAGATTAAAATAATTTAAAATTAATTAAATAAAAGACATTGGCACAAAATTAGGGATTTGTTGGGCACCATTCATGGTGCCCTAGGGTTAGGGCCAGTGGCATGGTGGAAGCCCCAAAGGGGCTCGGATGGGTTCGACACTGGCAGGCAACAAAGGCTCAGCAGTGGTCGCGACGCATAGGGAGCAGGGACGAGGAGCACATGTGCAGGCTTGGTGTGCTGGTACCATAGGCGCAGGGGCACGGGATGGCTTGCACAGGTGGCTCGAGCCATTTTCTCTTCTTGTGCAATCAGAATTTTTACAACCATATTTCAAAAATAGAATTACAAAAATTCTATGCACCATATGGCTTACACAAGATCTAAGAAAAATAAAATAAAATTCCTAATCCAATAGTACCATATAATTAACGATCAATCATTCAACCATACATTCAAAAAACATATACATCCATTCAATATACAAATTAACACACACACACATACACACACACACACACATATAAAAGCAAGAAACTCACACAACATTTAATATACATATATATAAATATATATATATATATGTACACTACTCTTGTACCAGTTGTTGTTATTACATAAGAAAAATATCAAAATGCGCAGCTGAATGAATGGGAAGGGATATTAAAAAAATCATTAATATCGGTCAGGATCATACATATTAGATATATTAAATAACATATATAAGGAATAGAGATTACCTCTTGTAGCCTATCAAGTGTCATTGAGTCTTTTAGTAAAATCAACAATCTTCCAATCCTTGTGAAAGCTCACACCTTAGCTTGCCAAGTCATTTTTCTATGACACAATTCCAAAGTCAGAGGGGGTGGTGATGCATCGTCCCCTAAGTGGCGTAGCATCGCCAAAATGTGAAGGGCCTCAAAAGCCCTAGCAGGTGACGTATCGCCTGTTGCATGCAGGCGATACATCGACTGGATGGTCTTTTAGGATCATACAGTTTATGTAAAATGATGTATTTTAAATGCTCTAATCATATTGGTTAGACTAATGATGATGCCTACACTATATATATGTGTTATTAGAGTTGTAAAGCCTTGATCACACTTTCCAATTCTCTCTCTAACCTCTTTCTCTCTCTAGCTTTCTAAGACCAAACTTTTCTCCAAGAAACTCATTAAGCTTTGCTTGTCTTGCATGAGTTGTTAGGCGTGTTAAATCCCAAATCTCAGTCTACTTAGTTGAAGCTTCAAGCAATAAGGGAAGGCTTGGAATAGCGATTTTGGACAACAATATTATTATTGTGTATAAGCCTTAGAAGTTCCCCACGTTTGAAGATTCAAGTTTTTTCAATACAAAGGGTGTATCTCTCTAACCCTAATATTGTATTTTGTTACTCTAGTGTGTTTTCATTGTTAGTGTTGATGATTAAATGTTTCTAAGTTAATCTTATCATCATACAATCATTTAGTTTCATATATTCAAGATTGACATTCATATCATGAACATGTTTCTTTGATTATCAAGATTAATATTCATATTTTGAATAAGGTTCTTGCTTAGCATTTAGGGTTTCAAATATTAAACTATTCCCATTATTAATTCTTGATTTGCAAAGTATAAAGCCATATATTCCCAACAATCAAAATCTCTATTCTAATTACTTTCAGTTTTTGTATTTTTCAAAATCAACAATGAGGGAAATTGGTTCATCATCTACAACTTTCAAATTTTTGTTTCAAGATTTGGTTTGTGCTGGACACATAACCATGAAAGATCAAAGAATGTTCTATATGGAAATTGTAATGCCCTGAATTCTCCGATGTGGTTTAATGGCGGGATTAGTAGGTCGGGAGGGCCATACTTGTTTAATTATTCCATTAATTGATAATATGCATGTATATGTGAACTATATTATGATATGATGTTATATGCGTGCATGTGGGTCACATTTGAATATTATGATATTTTGATAATTTGGCCCTTTAAGGGTATATTTGTGAATTTGGGTGCATAATGTGATCTGAGAATGAGATTCCATTATTATGGAGATATATTCGAGCTATTCGGCATGAGACGGTCATATATAATGGATTAGCGGTTTTATCATAACAGGATCAATTATGGGGTAATAGAAATGTTTATTTGATGATAAATTGTGAATATTTGAGATCTGGAGGAAATTTCAGAGGTTTTGACTATAATGTCCCCGGGGGTGTTTTCGGGACCTCGAGCACTAGGTTTTATTTGAGGTTACTTAAGCTTAAAGTAGCTTATTAGATAGAACGTACGTTAGAAAACCTCTCGTTCTCCCTTTCGATAGTTCGTTTTACCGTTTGAGCCTTTTCAAAGAAATCTTGAGTTCTAGGAGTCAGAATCAAGTGAGGATCGAGGCATAGCGATCCTAGGAAATATTAGAAGCTTCTTAACTGAAGGATTTGATGGAAAACAACCCAATCAAAGGTAATTGAAGTTTAAGTTTTGAGTTTTTTGAGTTTCTAAGCTTTGAATTAGATTTTGTAAATTGTTGAGTTTTCGGTTCGTTCGAACCTTGGGTTTTGAGGGTTTTGGAGCATTGGGAAGCTTGGAAACTTTGATTTGATGATTGGGAAATTTTTAGGTATGATTTTGGAGGCTTTGGAGTGTTTAACACATGTTTGGGAATGGCCCTGTTCTTGGGGTGCCGCGGCCCTGCCTTGAAGAAGCAGGTGGGACTCTTTCTGCCTGCTGGGCGCCGCGGCCCTTAATGAAGGACACCGCAGCCCTTGCTTCAGGAAGTTCTGGGGGCCGCGGCCCAAGGTGCTAGGGCCGCAGCCTTTGCCCAGTTTTCACCTTGTTTGCATGTTTTGACCTCGGGAGTGTTCCTACTACTTGGATTAGTTTGGATTGATGTCTCGGAGGCTAGATATTGGTTTGGAAACCTATGTTGATCATTATTATTAATGATGTCCCGTGTTTGGTTATGATTAGGTGACCACTAAAGGACCAAAGGTTGATCGTTCTCAAGGGTCGTTCTTCTAATCGTTCTAGCTCGAATCTGAGGTAAGAAAACTGCACCCTGTGTATATGTGACATGCGTGATTGTATTGAGGCATGTTGATTGATAAATGTGGACATGGATTGCCTATTAAATGCTAGCGAATATTGTATACTTGTATATGTATTGACTAGTCAGAGATACTGACCTAAGAATCAGAAATGGCATAGCGTCATGAACGCAAGGCCAAACGAAGATTAGATCTAATCAATATCAGCATTGAATGGCTCTATGGCATTAATGCTGGACCGACCCTAAGGTCGATGAAACTTATAAGTGCTTGGCTAGTCTAGGACTAGTTACTAAGAGCCAGGGCATAAGGCCCCGGTGATTGTTGTCACATGGCTAGGGAGCGATGTTCCAGGGTTATGACTCTATGATCATGAGGAAGGTTATGTTGGTGACTAGTCACCATGCACCTATCCTGTTCAAACTTATGAAAGGTTCACTTATCTGTTAAGCCCTGGTGACCCTATCGTCACATGGCTAGAGGGGGTTGTACCCACTTTAGTGACTTTTGCGACTGTCACCTATCTGTTTTGGACTGATAGTCCTGAATGATTATTATGATCATTGTTGATATTATATCATGCTATATTGTATTTTCTTGCTGGGCCTTGGCTCATGGGTGTTATGTGGTGCAGGTGGAGGGAAAGAAAAGCTCACCCAGCCTTGAGTGGAGAGCTTAGGTGGTAATGCATGCATATGCGGTCGCTTGACCACCACGACCAAGGCATTCTCAGAGGAACTAGGGGGTTACCCTATTTTGCCGCTTAGGTCGGCGGGTTTGTAAATTTGAACAGTAGTGACCATTTTGAGTTGTAAATGACTTGTAAATGTTTTGAAAGGCTCATGAGCAGTTTATGTACTTAATAAAATACATCCTTTCCTTTTTATTGTTTTCACCATAGCCTGTTAATTACACTTAGAGCACGTTTTTTAACTAAAGGACTTGGGTAGCGGGTCAAATTTTCGGTTCACCGATCACCGTAACTGTTCTGGGGTAACCAGGGCATTACAGAAATGCTCTACATGAACATGGATATGAATTCAAAGTCTTCATCAACAAAGGATGAGACAACTCAATGGGATCACATACTTAAGGAGATTGGTTCATCAAATTCATTATTTCTAGATGTGTAGATTTCAAGAATTTGGATGAAATGTGTTTGCTACCATATTTTTGTGAGTTTGAGATTGTTGTTTATATTAAGAGTATAATGGTGTAACACCCTGATTTCTCATAATATTATCGGGAACATAGTGTTGGATCATAAACATAAATATTGCTCATTTATTTAAGAAAATCATAATAAGCAAAGAGATCCCATGTCTTTACAAAAATAAAATAAGGTTTGTAAACAAATGTAATGAGCGACATTTGAATAAAAATAAAGATACTTAAAGAAAATGCTTTCATAAATAAAAATATAGGCCCTTGATCATTTCCTCGACTATATGGTCCCCACGAATACATCACTAAGCTCTTAGGTCTCACTCACCACCGGCCATTCTAACCTCAATTATCTGCAACTTTCTAGAAATACTAGTTTTCCAAAATCACAATATAACTGGATCAAAAATTGGTGCGAAGTTACAGTGCCCTAAAGTTACGAAATTTCTATTTAATTATCTAATTCACAATAAAATAACAACTTAATCCGCAAATATCTTAACTAGCCATAAAATAACATCCTAATCTACAACCAACCATAACTAATCACCATTGAGATAAAATAACAACTTAATCCACAAATATCTTAACCAACCATAACTAATAACAAACTCTAATTCTCTAGGTTGATTACGAATTTACTAAGCCCAAAATCTTATTGGGGTTTATGTAGACTTGATTCATTATCATAACAATTTTTAATAATACTATAATTAATTTATTCTTATGCAATCACCCATTTTTCCACTAACAAGGCTACTAAAAAAACAGAATAGTAGCTAAAAACCCTGGTTTTACAATCTCCCCCCCTTAAAGGAAATTTCGTCCTCGAAATTTTTCTTATTAAATACCTCGGGATACTGTTCCCTCATATCTTCCTCCAATTCCCACGTTGCCTCTCTTTCACTGTTATTGCTCCACAAAACTTTAACTATAGGGATACTTTTGGGCCTTAACTCCTTAGTTCCCCATTCTAGAACACGTACTGGTCGTTCTTCATAACTAAAATCTTGCTTCAACTCTAGAGCCTCGTATCGAGCACATGGGATGGATCTAATACATACTTTCTCAACATAGAAACATGGAAAACGTTATGCGTTTCAGCTAATGATGGCGGTAAGTCCAACCAATATGCTACTTGCCCTACTTTGTCCAATATATCAAAAGGACCTATAAACCTCGGTCTTAACTATTTTTTCTTTCTGAAACACATAATTGTAACGTCCCAAATTTCCTAATAAGGCAGCCTTGATTAGGGGGCCAGGAGGGCCATAATTGATTTAATATGTGATTAAGTGATTATATGCATGATTATGTGAGTTATATTATTATATAATGATATTTGCATGCATGTGGGCCCACTTCTTATTAGAAGGGCATTTTCGTAATTTTGGCCATCGAGAGCATAATTGTATATTTATGTGCATGTATGTGATATTTGGGTGAGACCACATTATTATGTGGATATGTTCGAGCTATTCGGCATGAGACAATCCTAGGATGCAAGTTCGCAGTTTGGTCATAACTGGTTTAATTACCGGGTTCGGGGTGAACCTAGGGGTAATTTGATGCTTAGTACATTACCGGGAATGAGCGGGTAATGGGATATAGTTTATTAATTATTTGAGAAAATTGGGAGTAACGAGAATTGGAGGATGTTAATTATGATTAACGGGATAGGTGGAAAATGACAATTATGCCCTTGGGTAGCATAGAGGAATTAAATGACCTTAGGGGTATTTTGTTCATCTTGACCATTAGATAAACTGAAATAAGGAAGGTTGTGGATCAAGCTGGGCAAAACAGAGGGTTTCCTTTCTCTTTCTCGATTATTTCCTCTTCCCTCTCTAGGTTGGGATTTTTGAAGCAAGCAAGAGATTTGAGGCTTAAGGGTTTGAGGATTGAGGGTTTAAGATCGTGTTCAACAATTGAAGGTGTTAATTCATGGATTGAGGTAAGGTTTTCAGTTTAAATTTCTGAGTTGTTACCCTGTTTTTGAAGTAGTTTATAAGTTTGAAGTTTTGATCTTAGAATTGGATGTTTGGTGTGGTTTTAAGTGGTATAAAGCTTGGGTTTTGTTGTTAAAGTAGTGATGATGTTGTGGTAATGTTTACTTGGGATATTGGCATTGGTTTGATGAGTTTTGGTTGAGGTTTAGATTGAGAAAAATGAAGGGGAGTTGGGTTCACGGGGTCAAGTCGCGACTGAGTTCATGCTAGTTGCAACTTGAATGTGTTCCAGAGCCCCCTTGGGCTCTGTCAAACAGGCGCGCTGCGACCCACATGGTCAAGTCGCAGCTCACCCTTGGCACTCAGACGGGGGACCTCTCTACCTTGAGGGCATGTCGCGGCCCTTGGGGGCAGGTTGCGACCCGCCTGCTCCTTTGTGCCAGGATGGGTTTCAGCACATTTGGGCATGGCTTCCCAATTCTCAAGGCTCGGAATCAAATCTACTAACCGTTTTAGTAGGATTCAAGGTCCCGGGAGCTGGGTTATAGTGCATGAACCTTTTATTAATCATTTTATTTATAGGATTTCATATTTGGTTATGATTAGGTGACCGCTAAGGGCTTAAGGATAGGATCGTTCTCAAGGGGTCGTTCTTCATTTATTTTACGCTCAAGTCTAAGGTAAGAAAACTACACTTAGTATGTGATGCATTTGATGCATATGATACATGTGATTATGGTATGTCATGAATATTGAATATGGAATTGATCAGAGATTGAGTCTCTGTAATTGTGCATGATTATGATTATGCTTGTGATTATTGGTTAAGCATCCTGAATGCCTTATATCTGGATATTTGACATAGGATACATGTCTGCTTGCATTACCTTATTGAAGAAGCACTGAATTATTAGTCAGGGAACGACATTGGTGTTTAGTACTGATTGTGAAGTTTTGACTTATCAGTCATGATCGATAGTAGTACTGAACACTGGTTGTATTTTGGTATATGTTGTGCTATTTCTTGAAATATGTGTGAATAGAATTTTTATTGAGCAGATGTGATTGATTTCTATTTTATTGGTAATTTGTAGTTTTAAGTTAAGTAGTGTCTACTCCCATCCTTTCTCAACTTTCGATGGAGAAACTCACTGGAGAAAACTTCCTTAATTAATTGGAAGCAGAATATCAACATAGAGTTGATTGGTGACAACTCCGAGTTCGTCATGATTGAGAAATCCCCAGAACGAGCATCGTCTCTGCACGTTCTTGATAGCACCGTAAATACTTGGATAACACCGTCTCCACACGTACGTGATGGCATCGTGAATCCTCGGATGGCACCGTGTCTGCACGTTCATGATCAACTCAACTATGGTTTGACGCAGCTCATGAACAAGCTTCAGATTTTTGAGCCTATCATGGGTGGACCTAGTAAAGGAGGCAAATATAAGACTATTGATGTTGCTGTTGATCTAGCTAAGGCTGAAGCTAACCCAGCTTCATCTTCGAAAGTTGGAAACAAGAGGAAAGGTGGACAAAACAACAACCCCAAGCCTGCAAAGGATGCAAAGATGAGTGCACAGATGCCTAAGGGGAAGAGCATGAAAAAACAAGAAAGGTAAAGATAAATGTTTTCACTGCAAAGAGAAGGGTATTGGAAATGAAATTTCCCCAAGTTTCTAGTAGCGAAAAACAAAGGTAATGATTATAGTTCATTTATCTTAGAAACATGTGTTTTGGAGAATGATAAATCCATTTGGATTATTGATTCTGGATCTACTAACCATGTTTGTAACTCTTTACAACTTTTTGAATTGTGGGAGGAAGTGGATGAAGGCGGCTTAAAGCTTAGAGTTGGGAACAGAGCGTTCGTTAAGGTCCAAGCTAGAGGAATACCTCGTTTGAAGTTCGGAAATAAATACTTAATTTTAAAAGATGTATTTTTTATTTCGGATTTTAGTAGAAATTTAATTTCAGTTTCCATGTTGCAATTAGAACAATTTTTTATGACTTTCACAAGTTCTAATATATCTATTTCCTTCAAGGGATCACAATTGTGTGTTGCATGTTTGGAAAACGGGCTTTATATTCTGCGACCTAAGAAACCCCTCGCTCTTAATGATGATTTATTTAAAGTAGCTAAACCTAGGAGCAATAAATGTCAAAAGACTAATAGCGAAAATATGACGTATTTATGGCACTTGAGACTAGGTCACATTGGCTATGATAGAATTCAAATACTTACAAAGGACGGACCTTTGAGGGAACTCACCTTAGGTGAATTACCTATCTGTGAATCTTGTCTTGAAGGCAAACTGACCAAGCGTCCATTCTCTGCAAAGGGTGATAGGGCCAAAGAACCACTTGGTCTTGTGCATTCAGATGTTTGTGGACCTTTGAAAGTACAAGCCAGGGGTGGTTTTGAGTATTTCGTCACTTTCATTGAAGATTACTCTAGATACTTATGTCTTTACCTAATGCATAGGAAATCAGAAACATTTTCAAAGTTTCAGGAATTCCTAGCAATGGCTCAGAACCAATTAGGTAAAACGTTAAAGATCTTGCGATCTGATAGGGGTGGAGAATATTTGGATATGCAATTCCAAGATCATTTAACTAAAATTGGGATTTTAGCATAACTTACTGCCCCAAGTACTTCGCAACAAAATGGTGTAGTGGAACGCCAGAATAGAACTTTATTGAAAATGGCTACATGCATGCTTAGTTACTCAACTCTACCAACTTCGTTCTGGGGACATGAAATTGAAACAGCGAATGACATACTCAATGTCGTGCCGTCTAAATCATTCCCCAAAACACCTTTAGAATGTTGGAATGGTCATGAACCTAGTTTACACCATTATAGAATCTGGAGGTATCCCGTTCACGTCCTGAGGAAAAAGGAGGGAAAGCTAGAACCGCGAACTGAAGTTTGCATGTTTGTTTGCAATCCTAAAGGTACTCGGGGTGGAATTTTCTATAGTCATTCAGAAAAGAAAGTGTTTACTTCAAAAAATGCTACTTTTCTGGAAAATGACTATGTCCAGAACTTTAAACCTCGCAGCAAAGTAGTTTTAGAGGAGATGGTTAAAGAATTGACTCCAACCAATGTTCCATCGTCATCAACGTGAGTTGATGATGGAATTCTCACTCTTCATGTCCAACCGACGCAAGTCGGTTTAAATGAAGAAAGTACCACTGTTCCTGAGCAAATAGTCACGGAGCCTCGTCGTAGTGGGAGGGTTTCTAGGAACCGAGTTCGCTATGGTTTGGATGGTGAAACCAATATGGTTGTTGGTGACACTAGTGATGATGATCCGTTATCTTTCAAACAGGCAATGGCTAGCCCTGAAAATGAACTATGGCTTGGAGCCATGAAACAGGAAATGGAGTCAATGTACTCAAATTAAGTCTGGGATCTTGTGAAAGCACCAAGTGACTTTAGGGCCGTTGGGTGCAAGTGGATCTACAAGAAGAAAAGAGTTGTTAATGGAAATATCGAGACTTATAAAGCTTGATTAGTGGCAAAGGGTTATACCCAAAGAGAAGGCGTGGACTATGAGGAAACTTTTAGTCCGGTAGCCATGCTCATATCCATTTGCATCCTCCTATCCATAGCAGTCGCTCTCGACTAAGAGATATGGAAAATGGACGTCAAGACAACATTTCTTTTTTTTTTTTTGGTAAATAAGATCTGTGTATTACTAACTTTCAATTTACAACTCAACAGCCAAGGTAAAAAAAACCTGACTGAAAACTACTACAGTTTCTCAAACCAAGTTCTTTCTATCTACTGAACATTGTTAGGCATTATACTTCTAATTCTGTACTTTACATTAAATTGAATCCTTTGAACAATTATATTTGCTGTATAAACTTTTTGATTCCATAGTGCCTCATTTCTACACCACAAAATCTGGTATATCATAGCTGCCAACGCCACCATAAGGACTTGTTTCCTGAACTGCGATAACCTGGCTTTAGCAATCCATCTCAGCAGCTTATGCGTAGTAGAAGCTGCTGTCTTCCATTCCAGCCAGCTTTTGATTTTCCTCAAGTAAGAAGAGCTCAAATGGCAGTCAAAGAAAACATGTTCTCTTGTTTCTCTATTACTACCACAGATAAGACAAAGATAATCAGTGGTTATGTTGAATCTAAACAGCCTATCTTTAATTTGTAGCCTATCTAGAACCGCAAGCCATAAGATAAATCGATGCTTAGGTATGATGGTTCTATTCCAAACTTCCCTATACCAAGATACTTTTTGATGATTCAGAACAAGAGCTTTGTAACCTTCAGCTGTCCTATAAACTCCATTAGGACAGAAATGAGTCAAGTTAAGCTCTTTGAACTTCTCTTTGACTTTAACAATTTGCTTCCAATACCAACTACTACCCACCGGGGCTTTATAGCCCCACCAGTCTCCATCACCTATATACACAGCATGTATCCATCGAACCCATAAAGAATCTTTTTTCGTAGCCACTGCCCAAACATACTTACCAATAGCTGCTTCATTCCAATCCTTGATTCTCCTAAAGCCTAGACCTCCTTCAGCTTTAGGCCTACAAACTTTATCCCAAGAAACCTGTCCTGAGCTAGTAGATTCAGCCATTCCTTTCCATAAAAAATGTCTGCAAATTGAATTGATTTGATGCAATAGCTTTGATGGAAGAATCATGATTTGAGCCCAATAAGTATGAATAGACAGCAACACTGAATTCACCAAAATTACTCTGCCAGCATATGACAGATTCTTGGTGCTCCAACTCCGAATTCTTAGGGTCATTTTTTCCAGTAAGATGTCACACTCTTTTGCTGAAATCCTCTTAGCATAGATAGGAATCCCCAGATATTTTAAAAGGTAGTTGATTCCTTGTAAAGCCTGATGATGCAATTATTCTTTGAACCTCCGAATCCTCCATATTACTACAGTAAAGTGCTGATTTTGAATCACTTGGAAATAAACCAGAGGTTTGTGAAAACAGTTTTAGACCTTGCAGCATAAGATAAATCGATTTGAAGTCTCCATGACAGAAGAGCAAGACATCATCTGCAAAACAAAGGTGGTTTAATCTAAGAGGACCACACCTGTCATGAAACTTAAAACCCTCTGTTTCTCCAATTTTCACCAAGATTCTAGAAAGATATTCCATCCCTAATACAAACAGTAAAGGAGATAAGGGATCCCCTTGCCTTAGCCCTCGTTTAGCTTCAAAGAAGCCATGTAATGACCCATTGAACATAAGGCTAAACTTTGGTGTTCTCACACAGATCATAACCAGCTGCACAAACGTAAGAGGAAATTTGAAAGCATATAACATTTCCTCAATAAAATCCCATTCTATTGTATCATATGCTTTCCTTAGATCAAGTTTAATCATGCATTTTGGTTTAGACTTCCTGCCATAATGCTTGATCAAATCCTGGCATATCATTATATTATATGCAATATATCTACCTTGAACAAACCCACTTTGATTTTGAGCTATAAGATCCGGGAGTACCTTCCTCAATCTTGAACATATTAGTTTGGTGGCTGTTTTGTATACTACATTACAACAGGCTATGGGACAGAAATCCATGACAGATTCAGGACATTTACCATTAAGACAGTGTTTCTTAATGGAAAGCTTGACGAAGTGATTTATATGGATCAGCCAGAAGGATTTAAAGTAGCTGGACAAGAAGGAGAAGCTTGCAAGTTGAATAGGTCCATCTATGGACTTAAGCAAGCTTCTCATTCCTGGAATCTTAGGTTTGATGAGATAATCAAGACCTATGGCTTTGAACAAAATATTGATGAGCCCTGTGTTTACCAACTGAAGGCAAATCAAATAGTGGTATTCCTGGTTCTTTATGTAGATTATATCTTATTCATTGGAAACAATGTTAAGAAATTATCAGATGTGAAGAATTGGCTGAGCACTCAATTCTAGATGAAGGATTTGGGTGAGGAAAGCTATGTTCTTAGTATCCAGATCATCAGGGATAGAAAGAATAGACTCTTAGCTCTATCTCAAGCAACTTACATAGATAAAGTGCTTGAACATTTCTCAATGACAAATTCCAAGAAAGGGCGTCTACCGTCCCGCCATGGAATTCATCTCTCAAAGAAGCAGTCTCCCAAGACTCCTGAAGAGGAAGATGCAATGAGAAAAGTTCCTTACGCATCTGCAGTTGGAAGTCTGATGTATGCCATGTTGTGTACTAGACCAGATATCTGCTATGCAGTGGGAGTAATGAGCAGGTATCAGCCAAACCCAGGACCAGAACATTGGATAGCAGTTTAGCATATCCTGAAGTATTTGAGACGGACTAGGGATTATATGTTAGTCTACAAGGGTGGTGTTCTAAACCCTGTAGGCTACACCGATTTAGATTTTCAAACTGATGTCGATGAAAGGAAGTCTACTTTTGGAATGGTGTTTACCCTTGGGGGTGGAGCTGTGATTTGGAGAAGCGTAAAGCAGTCTGCAATCTTAGATTCCACCATGGAGACTGAGTACATAGCCGCGTCAGAAGCAGCTAAGGAAATAGTTTGGCTAAAGAAGTTCTATTCAGATCTTGATGTTATTCCAGAAATGGATAAAATGCTTGGGTTTTTTTGTGACAATACAGGAACGATAGCCAACTCGAAAGAACCTCGAAGTTACAAGAGAAGTAAGCATATAGAAAGGAAGTATCACATTATTCGAGAATACGTGGCTAGGGGAGATGTGAAGGTTATAAAGATTGCAACTGAAGACAATCTTGCGGATCCGTTTACAAAGACACTACCAGAAGCTACATTTGATAATCATATCAAAGAAATGGGATTAGTAGAATTAAGACATTAGTTTCAATTAGTGCAAGTGGGAGTTTGTTTGGATTTTATGCCCTAATTAAAACCCAAATTCATTGTAATCTCATTTATTGTCAATAAAAGAATAGAAATAATTTTTTGACTTGGTCAATCACTTTGCTCACATGTTTTATTTTCATGATTATTTGTTTAATATAAACTTCTATTAAATCTCGAGCATATAGCTAATCTTATTTATAGTGTCGTAATCACAGTGGAATATAAATATGATTATATATTCAAAATAAGTTAGTCCTAAGATTAGTCAGTGCACATAATTTACAATGACTTGCAAATCTACGATATAATCTACTTACACATTACAGTGTTATGTTCTTTCCAGAACATTAGCAAAGTAGATAAGATCGGATGTATTTGTTACGTCAGACAGGACCGATATTGACAGTTGATAAGATAAGTAAACATATCGTTATTATCTATTATAGTCATATCATATAGTTGACCATAGGTAAATTCAATCTCAATTCTGAGTGGTTAGTATTCTAACTGATTGTATTATTTGAGTTCTTTGACTTGTTCATTACCAGCTTACCCTATGGACTAGCCCATACTTACATCTTGAGAACTCGGTAGTATAATTGAGTGGGAGTGTTAATCATAGATATGAACATCTATAGCTTCTGATGAAGAAGTGAAATGATGGTTTCCTTTTAGTTTGGTTCAAGGTGTTAAATTATAGAGATCTCATTTCAGTAATTAAATTAGTTTACTGAAATATCATTTACAAGGAAATAAGTGTTTTAGGGATAAAATACAATGAGGGGTAAAACTGTATTTTAGTCCTATCTTATTATAGACCATCTATAGAGGATTGAGTGAAAATTATGGTTGTAACAATGGATAATTAATAGCGTATCTATATTTGTTAGCGTTCTATGAATTCAAGAGTGAAATTCCGAGTCTATAGTGGAGTCACGAGGAATTAATAAGTTAGTAAATTTATTTGTTAGATTTATGATAACTTATTGGAGCTTGATTTCATAGGCCCATGGTCCCCATTGTACCTTGGAT
The DNA here is from genome assembly GCF_963169125.1 of Humulus lupulus. Taxonomy (NCBI): domain Eukaryota; kingdom Viridiplantae; phylum Streptophyta; class Magnoliopsida; order Rosales; family Cannabaceae; genus Humulus; species Humulus lupulus. The sequence continues at coordinate 40,037,438 of NC_084798.1, forward strand.
AAAATTATCTAATTAGTCTCAATTAATTAATTTAATTATCAATTAGAATTATCAAAGTTAACCAGGTCAATTTTGGATAGTTTCACAGAGTTGTGTAATTTTGAGAAGAAAAGATAAATTATGGCAGATTTATTAATTAAGATAAATTGGTATCTAAATTAATAAATAAGTTTAAATCAAGGTTCAAATTATAAATAATTAATTTGATAAAGGATTTAAATAATTATTTAATTAATTAAATCAATAGAAAATAATACAGGCCTTGATTTTAAGTCCAATGAGCTTATAATCAAACGGGAAATTTCACGGGCCTATAGCCCATGATAATTTCGACCTTGGGCTTCAAAATGTCTATTATTTTATTGATTTTTTAATTAAATTAAATGGCCTAATTGAGTCTATAAAAGGAGTGCTTAGAGAGAAGTCACAAGTTAAGATTTCTTAGACGACAGATAAGTTTAATCACTGGTTTTCTGATAGTTTCAGATTCTCTCTAAACACAAGTCATTTTCTAAGCCTCTTTGTTATTTTCTCTTCTTCTTCTCTGTATCTATCTTATGTGTTGAGAATTGTCCACACTAGTTTAGGTGATTCTAATGATACATTGGAAGGTTGTGAAGAAAATAGAAGATCGGTTCAGTTTCTTGATAATACTCTACGACAGAGAGGATACAAGAGTTAGAGAAACTGAAGGAAAGACGCTTTCATTCCGCTACATATACTGTAAGTATTCTTGTCTTTGTTTCTCTTTGAATTCAATTTTAGAAACATGTTCAAGTATATCTCATATTAATTTGTTTAATATTTGATCTACTTGAAAATAAATAAAGATCTTGTATAAGTTTTCCTAACATATACAACATGGGATCCCAAAATATTACAACACCACTGTTAAAAAGGGTAAATACATATCAAAAGTTACATTAGCCAGCCTAAACGGCAAAACAGGGCTATAACCCTAGTTCCTATGAGATAACCCCGGCCGTGATGGTCGATCAGTCGCATATGTACACGCCGCATCTAAGCTTTCCAAATCATGGCTGGTCAAGCTTTCCCTTTCCCTTTTCTAAACCACAAAGCACTCGTGAGCCGAGGCTCAGCAAGAAAACAGAACGTATAACAACAAGGAATATAACTTTAAATAACCATTCAACAATAATCAACAACATTAATTCATAGCCAATGTCATTTAGTTCAAACACACGATCATTGGATCGACCTGGGGCTGTTGCCCTATTCAGTTGGATTTTAAGCTAGCCCTTGGGCCTATGCCCTAGCTACATGACCATAGAGTCTCGCCCTTAGCTCTGTCTCACCAGCCATAGAGCTAGCCCAACCCTCGTTATAACGACCCAAATTTGCTAATAAGGCTTAGGGCCTTGATTAGCGTGCCTGGAGGGTATTAAGTGAATTATTGTTATAATATGTGAATTTATGTGAATATGTGATTAGAGATGCATGTTTAGTTGAATTAAATAGGCATGTGGGCCCCGTTTGGATATTAGGGGTATGTTTGTAATTTTAGCCCGTTGAGGGCATAAATGTGAAAAATGAGATAATTGTGATATACTTGTGAAATATCTGTGTAGCACAATCTGAGATAGTCCTTGGGAGCTGTTAGCCAGAAAGTCACAACGGGGTTGAGAATCCGACTCGGGGCGAGTCGAGGGGTATTTTGGGTATTAGACGTTTTATGGGGTTATCGGGTTATGGAAATAAATATTTGGAGATATATTTGAGGTTAGAATGTTTAGGAGGGAATATTGGGGAAATTTACTATTTTTCCCTCGGGGACATTTTTGGTACCCCGAGCCTTGAGGTAACCTTAGAGACTAAGTTAAATAAGACAAAACATAAGAAGCTTTCATAACTTTGTAAACCGACCCAAACCTCTCTTCTTTCTCTCTAGTTTTCTCTCAACCTTACCAAGGGGAGACTTTGCAAATCAAGCTAGGATTTGAGCTTTAAACTCGGAGAATTGCTCAAGATCACTTTGAGGATTCAAATAGAGGCTAAGGTAAGCATCAACTGTGAATTTTAGCCAGTTAATTCAGTGGTCATTGGCTAGTTTTCTAAGTTCCTTTGAGATGTTGAAGTTAAAGATTGAATGTTGGGTTTAATGAGTTTTAAGCTAAGTTCTTGTTAGGTTTTGTTGCTGAAACTGTTTTAGGACTTCTGTGATTAATGGTTTGGATTGTTGGGTTGATTTTGGGATAAATTGGCTGGGTTTTCGTGGCAAAAATGGAGGATTTTTCTGGGTTCGAAGGGTTGGGCCGTGGCATTGTACTTGCTGAGCCGCGGTCCTCCGAAGCATTTTGGTGGCCTGGAAGAAGGGCGGGCCGTGGCATGCCCTAGCTAGGGTCGCGACGCGCTTGCCCTATTTTGGAGTGGCTCTCGGGTTTGGGGGCGGTTTGCGGCATGGCCTCATGGGGCCGCGGATCTTAGTGCAATTTTGGGCTTTAAAGTATGTTTAGGCTTGGGAACTCAAAGGTTAAGGCTCGGGATGGATTTTATCACCCGGATTGATAGAATTCAAGGTCCCGGAGATTATAATTATGGCTCGAAGTTAATTAATGGATTAGAACTTGAGGGATGAATATTTTTAATGCGTTGTGACTAGGGTTTCGGCGAAGCTCGCATTAGGGGACTGTGCTTGGGACATCGGTACTTGGAAAGCTTGGGACACAGGTAAGAAAACTGCTGTTCCCGTAGAGCTCGTGTGCAGGGCAAGGCCCTATATGATTGTGTTGCAGGGCGTAGCCCTTTGATTGAGTATGTTTATGTTTAGTATTTTCTTTATTATGCTATGTATGCATATGTGTAAATGTTCGGCAAGAGCCAAGAACGGCGCAGGCCGAGGTCGGCAAGGCCGGGAACGGAAAGAGGCCGGGAACGACGTTGAACACGTGGAGTGCAAGGCCGAGTGCGGCAAGGGGCTGAGAACAACGTTTAGCATGCAGAGTGCGAGTTGCCAGGGCGAGACCCTAAATGATACCTGGGATATCCTCGAGGTGTGGACCGCGAACCCAGGGCCTGGTAAAGCGCCTGGGACGGCATGGTTGTATGTGTATAGCCTATTGATGGCCTGTTTATATGCTAAGTGTTGAGATGCATATGTTATCTGCTTGTGAGGGTTTTCTTGCTAGGCTTCGGCTCACGAGTGCTCTGTGGTGCAGGTAAGGGCAAGGGAAAAGTCAACCAACCATGAGTACAGAGAGCGTAAAGCGGCGCGTACATGTTTGGCCTGCCTGGCTACCACGACCAGGGGTATTTGGGAGATGATTGTACTAAACTTAGATTTTGTCGTCTAGTCGACTCTGCTTGTATTTATGTGTTGTAAACATTTCTAAACAGTGTTTTGGGATCCCAAATGTTAAACGCTTTATGATTTTCAGTGAATGGAATTATTTTCAAAGTTTATGACCCTGTTTATGGTTTAATTACATGTTTGTCTTAAAACCTCGATTAGCGAGTTAAATGCATGTTTTTAAACTCACTTAGTAACGGCTCTAAGGAGGTAGGGCGTTACACCCGTGCTTCATCTTCGTCCTTAGCGTCGATCAACATAATAGTACGTTGCTAATTCAGGCCAATGCCTTTCGACTAGTGCACAACACGCTATTGCCGTCCTTGACTTATAAGTCAAGCTCTGATCCAGTATTACACACCTTACTTATAAGAAACAAATGTGGATAGGCACATCCCAAAAATTAAGCACATATTCATGCTAATCATACAATCCCAATAAATAACCATTTCCATAATACTAAGCACATTCATGTAACAGGGCCACATGCCCTAACCATAGAATTCACGTTACCAATATAAGCACTTAGGCATCTAACAACAAGCTTTTAAAATAATAACCTAACATAACCAATCCTGGGGCTCAAGCCTTATTCATATTATTATATAACAAACAGGCAAAGCCCTAATCACATACAACACGTTCTGGGTGCAGTTTTCTAACCTTAGGTCCAAGCAAGAGTAAATAAGAATGACCCTCGAAAATGATCCCGGTTCCGAGCCCTTAGCGATGGCCTAAGTCACAACCATAAAATAGGATTATATTAATATCCAGTGATCAAAGGCTTCTAGACCAAGTCCTAGCCTCTAGGACCTCGGGTTCCACCAAACCGGGTAGTGGAAACAATCTCTAGCCCAAGGTTAAGTTCACGTGCTCAAAACCTTCTAATGGTTGAAACACCCAACAAGAGTCGCGACCCTATGCCCCTATGTCGTGGCCCGCCACCAACCAGAGGCCCAGCCTCCCCAACCAACAGACTCACGCCGCAGCCCAGCCATAGTGGCATCGCGACACGCCCTCCTTCCCTGGCTCCCATCTGCTTTAGAGGGCCGTGACATACCAAGAACAGAGCCGCGGCCCGACCCCTTCGAACCTAGAAAAAAACCTCCATTTCTGCAGCCAAATCTTATCCAATTTAACCCAAAATCATTCCAACAACACAATTAAATCAACACAACAACTCAAATATGCTCCCAGAAACAAAACCCAACAAAAAACTAGTCCCAAAACTCACTAAACCACCAATTAAAATTTTGAACTTTAAGAGCTCAATAACACTTAAAACCATCCATGAAAACTCATAATTTAAATGCTAAAACCTTAGTTTAAAGCTTACCTCTACTGAAGATTGAATCCACCAAATTGCTACTGAGTTAATCCACAATATTTTAGCTCCAATCCTTGTGTTTCTAGCCCAAAATTCCCTTTAGTTTCAAAGGTTAGCTTGGAAGTCCTTGAGAGAAAAAGAAGAGAGTTATTGGAGAGGGAGAGTCAGTTTTAGGCAGAGCGTCTAAGGTGTTCTCTTGTTTTGTCTTATCTAACTTAAGTCACTTAAGTTAATCCCAAGGCTTGGGGTACCAAAAACGTCCCCGAGAGCAAAATGGTAAATTTCCCCAATATTCCCTCCTAAACATTCTAACTCAGGTATTGGGTCCCGTTGTGACTTCCCCACTAACTTGCTCCCTAAGATCGCCCCATGCCGAGTAACCCAAATAAACCCACATAATAATGTGGTCCCTCACATACATCACATATATGCACATAAATATACAATTATGCCCGCAACGGGCCAAATTACCAAAGTCACCCTTCTAATAAGAAGCAGGCCCACATGCATATTTAATACCCCTAAATATGCACATCTAGTCATATTATCACAAAATTCACATAATTACTATTAACATAGCAATTAAACACATATTTTCCCATATTGCCATCCCGGCCCCCTAATTAAGGCCCTAAGCCTTATTAGGAATTTTTTGGACATTACAGAATTGACACAAAAGAATTTGAAGTTCGTCTGGTCAGACAAGTGTGAGAACAGTTTTCAAGAATTGAAGCGATGACTTATTACTCCACCTGTGCTGAGTCTTCCTTCAGAGGAAGGGAAATTTGTGGTATATTGTGATGCGTCAAGGTTGGGTTTGGGTTGTGTGTTGATGCAGAACAGGAAGGTTATAGCTTATGCATCACGGCAGTTGAAGGAGTATGAGCATCGATATCCTACCCATGATTTAGAATTGGCAGTGGTGGTATTTGCACTGAAGGTGTGGTGACATTATCTGTATGGGGAGAAGTGCGAGATATACACCGATCATAAGAGTTTGAAGTACTTCTTCGCCCAAAAAGGCCTGAACATGAGGTAGAGGCATTGGCTGGAGTTGGTAAAAGACTATGACTGTGACATTCTTTACCACCCAGGGAATGCCAATGTAGTGGGGGATGCATTGAGCCGGAGAGGCCCGGGTCAGTTGTTTAGTTCTACTAAGATTTCAAGGGAGTTGGCTGATGAGATGTCCAGAGCGAGGATAGAGTTGGTGGTGGGCCGGGATGCCAAAATTACTTTGTAGTCGACCCTACTAGAGCGGATCAAGGAGGGTAAGTTGGTGGATGAACAGTTACAAGAGGTTAGAGAGAATGTCTTAGCAGAAGTAGCTAAGGACTATTCTATTTCTAAGGTTGGTTTGCTACGGTATCAGGGTCGAATTTGTGTTCCGACTGATGTGGGGATTAGATGAAAGATATTAGATGAATCACATACTATGTCGTACTCACTTCATTCGAGTACCACAAAGATGTATCACGATCTACGGACATTGTATTGGTGGCCCAGGATGAAGAAGGATGTGGTGGAGTACATGGCCAAGTGTTTGACCTATTAGCAGGTGAAATCTAAGCATTAGCGACCAGCGGGGTTGCTTCATCCTTTGGGTATTCCCGAGTGGAAATGGGAGGATATTACGGTGGACTTTGTGGGAGGTTTACCCAGGCCAGTGGGGCATCATGACTCGGTGTGGGTGATAATGGATAGATACACCAAGTCAGCTCATTTTCTTCCAGTGAAGACGACTTATACGGTGGATCAGTATGCAGAGTTGTATGTGAGGGAGATCGTACATATCCATGGGGTTCCTATGTCTATAGTATCAGACCGAGATCCTATCTTTACCTCCAAGTTTTGGGATAGCTTGCACAAGGCTATGGGAACTCAGTTGAAGTTCAACACGACATTTCATCCCCAGATTGATGGACAGTTTGAGAGGACGATTCAGGTGTTGGAAGATATGCTTAGGGCATGTGTGATCAACTTTGAAGGATCTTGGAGTAAGTATCTCCCGTTGATTGAGTTTTCATACAACAACAGTTATCAATCAATGATTGGAGTGGCTCCATATGAGATGTTATATGGGAGGAAGTGTAGATTTCCCATTCATTGGGATGAGATGGGTGAGAGGAAGTATTTGGGACCGGACATGGTTCAGAAGACTAATGAAGCTATTGAGAAGATCCAAGCTCGAATACTTGCTTTGCAGAGTAGACAGAAAAGCTAGGCTGATCCTAAGCGTAGGGGCGTGGAGTTTCAGGTTGGGGACCATGTGTTTCTACATGTTTCACAACTGCGAGGGATGGGAATGTTTGGGAAAAATGGCAAGCTAAGCCCTAGATTCATTGGACCTTTTGAGATCTTGGAACGAATCAGACATGTGGCTTACAGGTTAGCTTTACCACAGTCATTGTCAGAAGTTCATGACGTATTCCATGTTTCTATGCTCAGGAAGTACGTTTTAGATACTACACATGTGTTGAAGTATGAAGACTTAGAATTGCAGACATATTTGTCTTATGAGGTGCAACCGGTTCATATCTTAGACAGGAAAGATAAGGTTCTATGGAACAAGGCGATTCCTCTGGTTAAAGTATTATGGAGGAATAATAGGGTCGAAGAAGCGACCTGGAAACTTGAGTCAGCAATGTGTGATCAGTACCCTGAGTTATTCAAGTAAATTTTGAGGACGAAATTCTCAGTAGGAGTGGATAGTTGTAAAAATCCAAAATCACTAATAAGGCTTAAGGGCCTTGATTAGCGTGCTGGGAAGGCATAATTGGTTTATGTGTGATTTAAATGATTAAATGCATGATTATATGATTATATGGATATGTGAAATGCATGTTTACAAGTATTAATATGCATGTGGGCCTTATTTAGCTTATAGGGGAATACTTGTGACTTTGGCCCATTGCGGGTATAAATGTGATTATTTGTGGTAAATTGCTGAGACCACATTATTATGTGGATATATTTGCAGCATATGGCTCGAGACGATCCTAGTTAGTGGTTTGGCAAAATAGTCACGGCAGGGATTTATACCCGGCTCGGAGGAGCCTGGGCGTGTTGTCTTTCTGGCCTAGGGAGCTCTCTAACTTGGGGGCGTGTTGCGACTTGCTTGGTCAAGTCACGACCTGCCTCCCCTTTGGCTTAGGAGCTTGCTCTCTGACTTGAGGCAAGTCACGACTTGCTGAGCCAAGTCGCGACCTGCCTGGGAATTTTGGCCTTGGAAGTGTTTTAAGAATTGTTAGGGCTTGGGGATTCAAACCTAGGTGCTCGGGACAATTTCTACTACCCGGTTTAGTAGAAATTGATGTTCTGGAGGCTAGTTTTGTTCGTTAGGTATTTTTTTTATGATTGGAAGTTGATGGATATCAATGGTCCTTGTGACTAGGTTTGTCGCCGAGGCTCGAGACTAGGGATTGTGCTCGGAACCAGTTCACTTTCTTCGCTCAGAATCAAATGTAAGAAAACTGCACCCGTTTATGTGGCTATGTTGGGACTAAGGGTTCCCTTTATTTGTATACAATGCTGTATGATTGTGTTATGTCATGTGAGCATGAAATAAACGACCTATGAGTGCCGAAATTGATATTTGTACATAGGACGCGGCTCAACCATTGGTAGCTGAGGTTAACTATATAATCATTGAGCTCGCCCTAAGTAAGCCGGAGTCAGTGGGATAACAGAGGGTGCAGCCGAAGGGCGCCGACCCTGGGTATTGTATGATGTGTTTACTGTTTTTAATTTGATGATTATGGCATGTTGATTACCTGGAGGATAGATTATTGATTGAAATCATTGATTATGTGAACACTGTGGTCTGCTGAATATCTGGTTAATGTTTGTGAATTATTTGATTACTGTTATTGGTTATGCTCTGTATTATGGTTTTCTTGTTGAGCCTTGGCTCACAGATGCTATGTGGTGCAGGTAAAGGCAAGGGTAAGCTGGACCAACCCTTAATTGGATATCTCTGGGGGCGCAATGTACATAGTCGGTTGCTCGACTGCCACGGCCGAGGAATGGTACAAGGACAGGAGAACCTAAAATGCCTATTTTTCCATTAGAGTGGCTTGTGGTTGGACATAACCTTTGAAATTTTGTACTCAGTTCTTTAACCCTATTTTTGGGATCCTGTGTATCAAACGCTTTTTTTAAATGAAATTTATCTTTTATGACCAAAATCTTTTAACCCTAGTTCGACTATGGTTTAGTGTCACAATTTTAACTAAATGACTTGATTAGCAAGTCTTGAACCTTTATAAACACACAATGTAACAGTTTTGGTTATCCAAGGCATTACACCCATGGTCCCCACTATACCTTGGATAAAATCATCTAGATAGTCTCAATTAATTGATTTAATTATCAATTTGAATTATCAAAATTGACCAGGTCAATTTTTGATACTTTCACAGAGTTATGTAATTTTGAGAAGAAAAGTTAAATTAAGGCAGATTTATTAATTAAGATAAATTGGTATCTAAATTAATAAATAAGTTTAAATCAAGGTTCAAATTATAAATAATTAATTTTATAAAGCATTTGAATAATTATTTAATTAATTAAATCAATAGAAAATAATACAGGCCTTGATTTTAAGTCCAAAATAGTTTCGACCTAGGGCTGATTATTGGCAATTATTTTATTAATTTTTTAATTAAATAAATGATTCTATAAAAGGATGTTAAGAGAGAGTTGAAAACACAAGTTTTACAAGTCAGATTTCAGATGACAGACACTAGTTTTCTGATAGGTTTTAGATTCTCTCTAAACATAAGTTATTTTCTAAGCCTTATTATTTTTCTCTCTTCTTCTCTCTGTATCTATCTCATGTGTTGAGAATTGCCCAATCTTGTCTAGGTGATTCCAAGGATACTTTGGAAGGTTGTGAAGAAAATTGAAGATCGGTTTAATTTCTTGGCAATACTCTGCGACAGAAAGGATACAAGGGTTAGCGAAACTGAAGGAATGTCTCATTCATTCAGCTGCGTATAATGTAAGTATTCTTATCATTATTTATTTTTGAATTCAATTTTAGAAACATGTTCTAGGTTATCTCATATTAATTTGTTTAATATTAGATCTACATGAAAATAAATAAAGATCATGTATAACTTTTCCCAACAAATAGCTCTTGTAGTTGCACCTTTAACTCCTATAACTCGGTAGGCGCCATTCTATAAGGTGCTTTTGAGATTGGTGCCATCTCTATTTGAAACTCGATTTCCCTATTCGGAGGTAGTCCTTGTAGATCTTTTGGAAATACCTCAGGAAATTCGCACACAATATGTACGTCCTTTGGTTCACCCTGCGTCTCTCATGACTTGTCCACCATGCTAGCTAGAAATGCCTGACAACTAGTACTAATTAACTATTATGTTTTGAGAGCTGTGACTAACGGTATGCGAGTTCGAGAAACTTCTCCTTTGTAGGTGAACTGTTCTCCATCTTTTATTTTGAAATTGACTGTCTTTCTCTTATAGTCTATCGTTGCCCCATGTTTTGCTAACCAGTCCATGCCTAATATTACATCATAATCCTTAAGGTCTAACTCGATCAAATCTAGTGGTAACTCTCTTCCTTCGATTATAACTATAACATTGTGCACCTCTCTACTAGATAACATTCTTTCCCCCAAGGGTAGTTCCGTAACAAACTTATCTCTAAAAAGCTTGCATGGTTTATCTAAGTTATCAATCATATTCATAGAGAGAAAATAATGTGTAGCTCCTGAATCGAATAAAATACTGAATGGTTTTCTAGAGATAGTGATTTGACCCGATACCACTATATTGTTAGTTTCTGTCTCACCTTTTGTAAGAGAAAAAACTCTGGCTAGTACTAGCTTATCATCTTTCTTTTGGTCCCTCAATTTTTGGGCAGTCCTTTTTAATGTGACCTTTATGTCTACAGTTGAAGCAATCTTTAGCCTTGTATCTGCATTCCCCTGAATGATTCCTCTTATAGATAGGCATTAGGGATACTCCATGTAAGGCATCTTATTTCTGTTGCCTTCTAATTGCAGTCTTTTCTTCCATGTTGGCCTTTTGGTTGTGACATCATCATGTTTCCACTTGTGGTCATTCTGTTCATGTTATTCTTTTTGGCATCCCTTTTGGCCGCACCTTCTTCCCTGGCCATTTCCTCTGCCTACTCGGCTTCCAAGGCTATCTCCAACATTTCTGCATAAGTGGTTATTCCTCGAACTAGTTTCACATCTCGGACTATCATCGGTTTCAGTCCCTTCACGAATTTTAAATTCTTAGCATCTCGGTGGGTACCATGTTCGCTGAAAACTTAGTCAGCCTATCAACTTTCCTGGTGTAATCTGTTACAGTCGAATTCCCTTGAGTAAGCGTGGTGAATTCGTCCACCCTTGTGGATAATCGCAGGATTGTAATTGTAACGCCCTACTACCTTAGAGTCGTTACTAAGTGAGTTTAAAATGTGCAATTAACTTGCTAAATGAGGTTTTTATAACAAAAGTGTGATGTAGAAAAAGTCAAGGCTGTAATCTTTGAAAATACTCTATTTCATTGAAAATTTCAAGTGTCTTACATTTGAGATCCAGAAATATGGTTTATAAAATATTTACAACTCAAAATAGGTTTACAGATAATTAACCATAAAAAAATCACAGTTTAATATAGCCATCTCTCAAAATACCCCTAACTAAAGCAGTCAGGCATGCCAAACATGTACGCGTCGCTTCACGCTCTCCGTACTCATGGCTGGTTGACTTTTTCTTTGCCCTTACTTGCGACACAGAGCACCCGTGAGCCGAAGCCCAGCAAGAAAACTCATACAGCACATAACATATGCATATTATATAATCAACATATCAGATAATCCACAGGTAAACAGATAGTCTATCAGACTAAACAAATGCGGCCATGCCGTCCCAGAAGCGTTACCAAAGCCTGGGGTCTTGGTTCTCACCGTAAAGATATCCCATGTATCCATTGGGGTCTCACCCTAACAATAAGCACTCCACGTGCTAAGTGTTATTCCCGGCCCCACTGCCTTTCTCGGCCCTTTGCCGTTCTCGGCTCCTTACCGTTCCTGGCTCCTTGCCGTTCACTCTACTATAAACACATATAGCATAACTCAAACAACATTCAAGCATATAATAATTCAATCAAGGGCTACGCCCTAACAGGTTCAACAATCTAGGGCCATGCCCTACAACAACACTATGGGCCCATGCCCCGCTCTACGGGTACTACAGTTTTTTTACCTGTATCACGAGCTTCACAATGCACCAAAGTCAAGAGCACGATCCTCTAACCCGAGCCTCTCCGAAAACCTAGTCACAACACATATAAAACACCCTTTAATACTAAGCAATCCAAAACCATTTCCCGGGACCAATCTCGTACTCTAGGGACCCCCAATTTCCCAAAACAATACAACAGAAACATCCCCCGGGGCAAAAGCCCAAAAAATGCAAAATCTCCCTACCCAGAAATAGCCTAGTGTCGCAGCACTACCCTTTGAGGGCCACGTCTCCCAGAAAATCCCCCAGCTCCTGATGCATCCTTGCGCCGCGGCGCTAAAGAACACGACCGCGATGCCTCTTCGCGAACCTAGAATTTTGGGATTTCCCCTGCATTTTCCCCGAGCCAAAACACCTCCAATCCAACCCAAACACATACCTAAACCCCAAAATCAATTTAAAACCCCAAATAAACCATCTAACAACCTATAAACACCAACAACAAGGTCAAACACACAATCACACCCAAAATCCACACTTGGGTTTCAAACTTCAGAAACTTAAACCAGTAGGCCAAAACTTAAACCAAAGCTTAAAAAACTTAAACTATGCCTCAATATTCTTAAATCACACCAGAAAAAAAAATTCAAAGGTGCTTAGAACCCTTACCTCAATCAAGAATTTGACTTTGAACTCTCTCCAATTTCAGTTTTAAACCAATACCTCCTGATTACCAAGCTAGATTCCCAAGCAAAACCAGCCACAACTATCTTTAAATTTTCATGCTTACTTTCTAGAAATCAAACTTGAAACTTAACAAAACAGGGAATAAAATCTTACCTCTGAACAAGTCTTAGCCTATACTTGATTTTAGTTGCCTCAAGCCTCTTGATTCTCCTCCTAAGTTTCCCTAATTTCAGCTCCCCTCTTTTCTTCTTCTTGCCCTTAGTTTTCCTTTTCCTTATTGATTCCTCTAGGCTTCCAAAGCTTAACTTCAGTCACACTTAGCATAAAGCATTGTGAAAACTCTTTCCCTCAGCTGAAGCTATCTATATTTCTGCCAAAAGACTATTTTACCCTTCCATGTAATTCCTTTCTTAACTAAACTTCAAGGGCATTTTTGACATTTCACCTTTCTTACAAATCTACCATTCCTCTCATCTAAAATTGTTACTCTTAATGGTTACCAATGGTCACTCAAGTTACTCAATTACCACTAACCATTAACCATTAATTCTCAAACTTAAATTTACAAAATTCCCAAAATACCCCTAGTCTCCTCCCGAGCCGGGTATTTAATCCCGTTGTGACTTTTAAACTAATTAGCTCCCTAAGACCGTCTCGGCATGTGCATCATAGTTATATCATCATTGTATCATATATTCCACATATATTACATTTATGCCCTCAACGGCTAAACTGCCAATTTACCCCTAACAAACAAACGGGGCCCACATGCATATTTATTCCACCTAAACATGCATTCCAATCACATATTCATTTAAATTCATATATTAACATGTTAATTCATTGATTGCCCTCCAGGCACGCTAATCAAGGTCCTAAACCTTATTAGCAAATTGGGGTGTTACAGTAATGCTTCTTGTTGAATACTTGGGTGAACTCATCCCAAGTCATGACGTTGACATGTCGGGTCTGCTTCACTATATTCAACCAGATTCAAGCATCTTTCTTGAATAAACTCATGGTGCACGAGACTCGGTCCTCGTTCCCCAATCACATGTGTTCCAAGATAAACTCCACTGATCAGAGCCATTCTTCCACTTCTATTGGATGTGATCCGCCATCAAAGTTCGGCAGTTGTTGCTTCCTGAAGCGTTCATATACCCGAGTTCTGTAGGGAAGCGGTGACTTCTCCTCTACCTCACCCTCGTCCTCTTCTTTGGCCTCTTCCTTGGCCACGACCTCGATCATTAAGTCTAACTGATCTTCTAGGTTCCTGGTCCATAGTTTCTTCTGTTCCTGAAAAGGGAATATTTATAAAAACTACACAAAATAAGCAAACATTATAACTTAGCCTATTATACTATTGTCTATTAGGTCCACCTATCTACTAAAAACTACCCTATTACAATTAAGTCCAACTTGGGTAAATGGGCCTTAACAATTGAATCTTCCATAGAAGAAGTCTGGGTTTAGTATATTGTATCCACTACTAAGGCCCCCTAACCTCCACTTGGACCCAAAAGACAGGAATTTGAACCCTTGCCTTATTAATTGTTATTTATTTTAATTAGATCTGTTCTAATAATGCAAAGCAAATGGTCCTTCAAAAATGGGCTAACCCATAAGAGAGGAATTTAAACCTTACACTTTCAATTGAATCCAAAATTCTTAACATTTACTAAAAAATATCAATAAAATAAAAGAAGATAACATGTTTTATTAAAATAAGAAATCATTTACAAACTAGCGAAAAATTCTTAAAAAAATTAACATGAATTAAAATTTAACAATGTGTTCTTATATCTAATCCTCCACATCAGATCCATCTTCTACCATGTCTTGGGTGAGGTCTTCGTAATCATCTTGAGAGTAGATGACTCGTGAAGTGAAGGGTACATTATTGAGAAATCCTCCCCTAAGGTTCTCTACTAACTGATGAACCTTTTCTCTTATCTCCCCATTTGGTAGGATGACATCTTCAAATATTCTAAAATTTTGTGCAAACCTATCCATAAATATGTCGTATTTATTTTCAATAGGTACACTTTCGTCAAATAAAATCTTGTTCCCCAAGGTCTTGTGTATGCATAAGACCTTGCTTGAAAACAATGAAAAATGTTCTATTGAGGGGCAAAGGAGACTAAATCCTATCATGAAGGAGGTGGTGAAGAAGGAAGTTATCAAGTGGTTAGATGCTGTCATTATTTATTCTATCTCTGATAGTTCACAACCGAGCCTTGTTCAATGTGTGCCTAAGAAGGGTGGGATCACAGTGGTGAATAATGAAGATAATGAGTTGATTCCTACTAGAACTGTGACTGGATGGAGAATTTGCATGGACTACAAGAAGCTAAACAAGGCCACTAGAAAGGATCATTCCCTATTCCTTTTATTGATCAGATGTTAGAAAAACTTGTTAGGAGAGAGTACTATTGTTTCTATGATGGGTAGTCTAGTCACAATCAGATAGCAGTGGCTCCAAAATATCAACACAAGAGTACATTCACTTGCCCGTATGGTACTTTTGCATTCAGGAGAATGTCCTTTGGTTTGTGCAATGCTCCAGCAACGTTTCAACGATGTATGATGGCCATTTTTACTAATATGGTGGAGAAATTCTTAGAGGTATTCATGGATGACTTCTCTGTTTTTGGTGATTCATATGATGACTGCTTAAGTAATTTGGATAATGTTTAGAAAATATGTGAAGTAACAAACCTTGTCCTTAACTGGGAAAAATGTCACTTTATGGTTAAGGAATGCATTGTTTTGGGCCATAAAGTATCAAAGCATGGTATTGAAGTTGATAGAGCTAAGATTGAGGTAATTCAAAAGCTCCCACCTCCTACCTTAGTGAAGAACATTAGAAGCTTTCTTGTCTATGCGGGGTTCTATAGGCAGTTCATAAAAGATCTCTCCAAGATCTCTAAGCGTCTTCACAAATTATTCGAGAAGGATACATCGTTCTACTTTGATGGAGGATGTTTGAAAGATTTTGACGATTTGAAAAGTAGATTGGTTTCAGCACCAATTATTGTGGCTCTAGATTGAGACTTGCCTTTTGAATTGATGTGTGATGCAAGTGATTTTGCTATGGGAGCAGTGATGGGGCAGCGAAGAAACAAGTTTTGTCACTCCATTTACTATGCTAGTCATACTTTGACAGGTGCTCAACTCAACTATATAGTGGTAGAAAAAGAACTTTTGGCCATTTTCTTTGCTTTTGACAAGTTTTGGTCTTGTTTGGTGGGCACCAAGGTGATAGTCTATACGGATCATTCAACCATCAAGTACTTGATTGAAAAGAAGGATGCTAAGCCTTAGTTGATTAGATGGGTGTATTTGCTCCAAGAGTTTGATGTGGAAATTCAAGATAGAAAATGAGTGGAGAACTAAGTGGCGGATCATTTTTCAATAATAGAAGGTGATAAGGAATCAAGTTTTTTAGTTCCCATCAAGGAGACATTCCTGGATGAGAAATTGTTTGAGGTAAACCACTCTTAAGTTGTTCCATGGTTTGAGAATTTTGCTAATTATTTGGTTAGGTTATTGTTGCCTCCGGATTTTACAAGCCAACAAAAGAAGAAGTTTTTGCATGATGTGAGGCTCTATTTTTGTAACACTCTGGTTACTCCAAGACTGTTATTGTGAACTTTGAACCGTACTTAACTCGCTAATCAATTCATTTGGTTATAAATGTGCATCTAGGTATTATTAATAGGATAGGGTGAAAAACTCGATCAAAAGGAAATGATATATTTTATTTAAAACATAAAACTGTACATGGGCCCATAAAAGCATTTACAAGTTGTTTACAATACAAAATGGTCATTACAGTGTACAAATTACAACTTGCTGACCTAAGCAGCAAAAATAGTGTTAACCCCTAGTTCCTCTGAGAAACACCTTGGTCGTGGTGGTCAAGCAGCCGCATATGTACATATCGCCACCTAAGATCTCCACTCAAGGCTGGGTGAGCTTTTATTTCCCTTTAGCTGCACCACATAGCACCCGTGAACCAAGGCTCAGCAAGAAAACTCATTACTACATGTATATAATATCAGATGATGATTATGATAATCATACAGAGCTTATAGCCATAAACAGATGAGTGAATATCACTTCAAGGTTCTAGTAACTATACTGGGGCGTGTAGCCCTAATCAGATGAGTGAATTAACACTTGAGATTCTGATAATCATACTGGGGCATGTAGCTCTAATCAGATGAGTGAGTCACTAACGTGGGCTCAGCACCCATAGCCATGTGACGATGCAGTCACCTGGGCCTTCTGGCCGTGGCTCTAAGTGACTAGTCATTAGACTAGACAAGCGCTTTTTAATTTTCATTGAACTTGAGGTCGGTTAGACACTAATGCTCATGATGAGTCATTCAATGCTTATGTCGATTAGATCTAATCTTTCGGCTTGCGTTAAACACGCTAAAACCGTTCTTGACTCTTAAGCCAATACCATACTACCAGTGCTCAGTATTACTGCCGAACTTGACTAGTAAGTCACAACTTCACAGTTAATACCGACACCATTGCCGATTCTGACTAATAAGTCAGTGCCATTCACAAGTAAGCAATAATTTCTAAGCATTTGATATGCAATCAATGTCCACAATTAAACACTCAACATGCCTCATTAATAACCATGCATGTCACATATGAGGTGCAGTTTTCTTACCTCTGGTTCAAGCGAGAAATAATACAAGAACGACCCTTGAGAATGATCAAATCTTTTGATTCCTTAGCGGTCACCTATTCATAACCAAATATAACCTCCATCAATGAAAATGAGCAATGAAAGGTTTTGACCTAAGCCTTACTCCCAGGACCTTGAATACCCAAACGGTGAGTATATTCGATCCTGAGCCTTAGAAATTGAAACCCCTGCTCAAAATAGGAATCTGGAAAAGTAGGGTAACGTTGCCCCCCTAGTGCCCTAGCGCTACAAGCAGAGTGGAAGGCCCCCTGGATAGCGATGTAGCACCCATACCTGAGCGTTGTAGCGCTACAACCAGGGTTTTCAACCCTAGTTTTTCCCTCCTTTGACTTCTCCATTTCCAACCTTCATGAATTGATTCTAAGCCTCACCCAAACTCATAAAAGAACCCCAAAAACATATATATACAAGTCCTAGGCATCATAACCCAAGTAACCCTTGCCAAAACTCCCATCAATTCTCATCTATCAACCTTAAAAATCCAGCTGAAAACCAAAAGAAAAACAGGGCAAAAGCCAGAATTTTAATGGCTAGAAAGTTACCTCAAGCTCAGTATAGAACCCTCTTCAATGGTGGAACACAACCCTAAGCCCTCAAGACTCACTTCCCTAGCTTGATTCCCCAAAAGAAGCTAAAAAATCCAAGGATAAAAGGAAGAGAAACGATGAACGGGAGAAGAACTAGATACTCTGTTTTTGCAAGGTTTCTACAGCCTTCAAATGGTTATATCTATCCTTAGGGTGAAAAGAAAATATTGCCCCTAAGCTTAAATAAAACCCTAAAATACCTTCAAGGGAAAAATCGTCATTTCTCATCTATCTCGTTAATTATAATTAACACCCTCCAGTTCTCGTTATTTCCAATATTCTTAAATACCAATAAGTCATATCCCATTACCCTTTAATTCCCAGTAATGTTCTAATCCTTAAATTACCCCGAAACTCACCCCGAGCCCCGAAATCAACCCCGTTATGACCAAACCGCTAACCTGCATTCTAAGATCGTCTCATGCCGAATGGCTCGAACAAATCCACATTATAATGTGGCCTCATCAATAATCACCAACATGCATGCAAATACACAATTATGCCCTCAACAGGCCAAATTACCAAAAGGCCTCTATCATGAAATGTGGACCCACATGCATGCATTTAACATCATACAATAATATAATTCACATAAACATGCACATGCACATAATCATTTATTGGCATAATAAATCAATTATGGCCCTCCCGGCCTTCTAATCCAACCATTAAACCTCATTAGGGATTTTGGGGCATTACAATTTTTGGGAGGAGCCTTACTTGTTCAAACAATGTGCCGACCAAATGATTAGGAGATGTGTCTCCGAGCAAGCACTACAAGAAATCTGATCTTTACCTACCAATATTTTACCTACTAATATGTATTGGTAGGGAAAGTAATGTTTTGCCTACCAATATTTATTGGTAGATAATATTAGTAGGTAAATGCTAGTCCATTATATTATATTTCAAAATATAGCTTTACCTACCAATAATATCAGTAGGTAATGATCTTTACCTACGTATATTATGGAGGGAAATTTTTTAACCATTCCTGCTCAATTTTCCCCCCGTTTTTATTTTCATTATATTATTTTATTATTATAAATGCTTATTTGGAAGCTTATGTGGAGTAAATAATATGATTTTTCCTACATATTTTTGTACCTACCAATATTTATTGGTAGGTAAATGAATGCTTTACCTACCAATATTTTGGGATTAGTAATATTTATAGGTGATGGTGTTGACAATTATTATTGAATTATTTATGCTAGCTACCAATAAATTTGTAGGTAAATAATTTCGTCTACAAAAAAAATTGGAGGGAATACAATTAAAATTTGGAGCCAAATTTTCCCATGCAATTGTATATTCTTTACATTAATTTTTAAAAAAATTCAATTAAATAACAGTGATATGTTTGTCTACATGATCAAAATATATCATATGTGGACTATATATGTCATGTCATTGTCTGACATGACAATATTATTATAATTTTCTATTGACATTTTTACAATTTATATGATGATGTGTTATTATCATATCAAACAAAAATTAATTTTTTTAAAACAAAACTTAATACTGAAAACCTAAATCTATTACTTAAAAATTAAAATTAAAGACAATTTCTACCCTAACAATTAACCTAATATTTTATTCACACTATTATTCGCCTCCACACTACACCAAATACCCATTTTCATAACACATGAATATAATACTAATAAAAAAGTGTTATACTATAGTATTATATTGGCCATGAAAAAAAGGGCAGTAATATACACCATCCCACCACTTAGCCTTTTTTTTTTTTTTTCATTGCTGAGAACTGAAAATTTGTGAGACCCGCCACTTAGCCTTTTTTTTCATTCCTGAGACCAGAAAATTTGTGAGACCCGAGAGACCCTTCGGCCAAATCCTAATTTCGTTTTGCTTCTCCCGGTCTTCGAGCCTGATCGACTCGACTCTTTTCCCTGCCCTCCGGCCTCTCACTTCGTTTCGTTCTTCTTCTGTATCGTCGCTTGAATGAAGACACCCGATCAACCCGACTTTCCCAAATGTCCACCACCAGCCCTTCTCCTTTCCGGGTCTGGATTTTTTGCGTCGTTTCAGTCGTCGTGGTCAACGGGGAAGAAAGAAATCTCAGGGGCTATCGATTTACTCCTGACCATCTACAAAACGGAATTTGCAACAATGGGTGGTTACCTGACTAATTCCTTTGAGGTGAGTACCTTTAGTTTATGGCGTATTTATAGTTTTTAGTTTCATTTCAAGTATGGGTTCGATTGTTCATTTTAGTTTTCTAGCAATTTTTGTTGGAGATTTAATGTGGTAACTTGATCTCCAACGATTTTGCTTTGTACAGTAATCTCTTTGGGTCTTTATTGTCGTAACTTGATCCCTAGCAATATTATTAAAGGCCTTTGTTGGCTATGATTTGAGAAGGTGATTGTGAAGCTCCCACATGGTGAGGCCTCTAGATTTAGCCTTGAGGCTTGAAGGCCTCAATGCTTGAACAAGAGGGTTACACCTCTCCTCAGTCAAGCAGGTATTGTCCTTGATTATAAGACTTCTTAGCGTTTGTGATTATGAGATGATCCACACAAGGCTGTTTTCTAGGATTTGTGGTTGGAAAGGAACGAAACATTTTTTTTAAAGATCTAGAGTGTAAAGTTGCGTCTTGGATAAGATTAAACATTGGGTACCCATTTGATTATAAAATATGGTGTGCGTATATGGTGTTTGTTGAAATGTACCTCTGTTTTTGATTTATTAAAATTATATACACATATCTTAATTGTGCCACATCAATCAAATCCAATAAATTAACACATTTTGGGATCTTAAGACTAATCCTAGCCTAGCTTTACCTCCCAAAGTACGAAAAAGAAAATAGAAAAATAGAGAAATGGTGACACAACAGATGTAACAAATGCTCTTTAGATAAACTTTGTTACATTGTAAGAAAAATATATATTAAATTATTTGATTAATGTGAGTGTAGTATTTTTTTGTAGCATGTCCTCACATTATTCTTCCTCATATCCAATGGAACCAAATCATTTCTCTGTTTTATTTGGAGGATGTTAGTCATATGGTGAGATCTTCTTTCTTGTTTGAAATATAGAATTCAGATAAGATAGTTACGATGGGTCCAAGTTGCTTTAGAATATAAACAAACACCATCCTCATGTTTTATTTTGGCCCTCTTTAATTAAATATTTGATTTATTTCGATTAGAAACCTTTTCCTTCTATGTAGGATATTATTATTTAAAATGTAGATTACATATTTAAGGTCATTGCTTTTGGATTGGCTGCTAGCACTACATGTAGGTATAAAGTTGTTTTCTTTCTATTTTAATAACTAGGCCCTATTTTTAAACACATACTAATTTCTCTTAGCCATCTCTAAGTGTTCTGATGTGGTGAAACTCATGGTGGAGTGCTAAAGAGCTATATATACATTCCACTTGGAGAGCTATATACATTCCACCAAGAGAGCTATGTTTGAGGTTGTCACTTGCAACATTGAGTCACTAGGT
This sequence comes from Humulus lupulus, assembly GCF_963169125.1. Classification (NCBI taxonomy): domain Eukaryota; kingdom Viridiplantae; phylum Streptophyta; class Magnoliopsida; order Rosales; family Cannabaceae; genus Humulus; species Humulus lupulus. The sequence continues at coordinate 40,058,787 of NC_084798.1, forward strand.
TTGTATTTGACTTGTAATTTTTTGTATGAAAATATTTTACAACCGTGTATGGCTAGTTTTCATATAAATATCTAGCTATGAAAAAAAATATTATTCTGTAAGAAAACTCTTAAATGGTTTCTTTATAATTATTGCCTCAGTTTTCATATAAATATCTATTTCCGTTTTTAAAAAAATATTATAATTAATATGGCTCTCATTAAATAATTCTGAATTGAGAGAATTAAAGCTGCTCATTTGGTGTTTTATTTAGAAGGGAAAACCTCTATTTTGGATAAACAATTATCTTCCTTTATAATTCTTTGACTCTTAAAATGTGATATATATATTAATTTTTTTTTATTTTTTCATATAATAAAGGACCCTATGGCTTCTTCTTTAGCCTTGCTCTGCCTATGCTTGTTGATAGTAATCTATTGATGGCTTAACAACTTTGAGGCTTGAATATCAAGGTTCTGAGACTAGATATTATTTCCCTTGAAGGAATAGTCATATGCATGACTGCTCATCAAATAACAGTTGATGTGTTTCCAGATTGGTTTTGATTACACGCTTATATATAATTTGTTGTTAGAATGCCTTGGTATCAACTTATAGTTGAGAATTATCTCGCGATAGAATTTGAGGCTGCGTGCATTATCAATGTTTGTTGTATAGAATGTTAGAATTCTTCTATCCAACATTTATTTATTTGCGATCCTGTTGGAAAGGTTCTTCTCATGAGATCTTGTTGAAGAAGCTCAGAATAACACGCAGTGTCGCTACGTGGATGAAGCACATGGGTATCCTTTATATATTATATAAATATAATATAGATGGATTTTCCTTATATAATGTTGGCATTATATATGGATTTATATTTATATAATGTTGGCATAGTAGAATGAATTTTCATTTACGAATTAGTGATGTAAACAAGCGTGGAAACTTAGCTCTCTCCTCACCCACCTTTGATTATCACTCTTATCATCATATATGTGAACGTAGCCTAATTATATATATATGGTTTGTTATTCGTGCATGTCAAAACTGCATGTCGTGTCTTGGAGGAACTGACCATACTCTTATGTTTATCATATATAACAAAAGCAACATTTGTTTTCTCCATATGAGAAATAATCAAGTATTTTTTTTTTACTTTTTGTTGGTGATTAGATATTCATGTCCTACTATAGATGCAAGCTTGAGTAGAGTTGACAGAACATGTCATAAATATGTTTTGAGATGACGTTTTATGGTTGGAAGAAGATAGTTTTTTTTTTTTTTTTATGATAAATATATAATAATTTCTATGGCCAAGGGGCACTGTTGTTTTGGAAGGTGATGATGCTTTGTTGAAAGGTTATTTTAGTTCATTTGGAGGGTTAATTTATGTTACTTTATCATCAATCTGAATTAATTTTACTAATGTCAGCTTCTTTTGACATGTATGGCTATATCATTCCAGAAATTTAGTGATCCCTCTGTGGTATTGTATTCTGTATTCATCTTGATTGATATGGTCATTCATAAATTTCATACATATGTTCTTTTTTCTTCTCTCCTGACTGGTACAGTTTACTTAATTTAGTCGAACACTTCCATAATCAGAAATTCTAGTGATCTATTTTTTTAGGTACACAACAACCAATGTTCAATTTACTACCTTATTGTAGTACTGTGTATTATAATCATTCTTCTTCAATTGAGAGAGCTTTGTTTTTATTGTCATTTTAAATTTTTATTGTCAGATAATAGAACCTGTCTTGTTTAGAGATGCATTAAATCTATTCCCTTTAGTTGATGGGCAGTTATACCATGAAAACTCTGTTTAGCTTAAATGCATTAAATTAGAAAGGTTCTTTGGCTCAAATTTCTTCCTGGTCAAGTGTTAACAATGATATATACTAAATTGACAGACACCTTAATTGAAGAAAGTTGTTTTTTCTTTTCTTAACTGAGTAATATGGATAGATATGATGATATGATATATGCTGGTTATGTACTTTCTATTTATGTAGTTGTTTGAATAGTTGGATAATAAATTGATTATGGTACTGGGTTTGTCTTCTGTTTCTTCATTTTTTTTATATAAAAATAATAATAATTTGCTTTCATTTACATTAGTTTGAAGGGCCTATAGTTTTGTTGATTGAAAGTTTCTGTTTTGGATTTATTTTCTGTAGGTGGTGTTGCGCCTTGAGCTAAGATGAACCAGCAAAGGTCACGGAATTTCAAGACTACTAAGGATGCAGCTGAGGAGGTGAGTTTTGTTGTCTTTGAGCTCTGAAAATTGCCTCTGTTATCTGTTATGATTGTCTCCATCAATTGGAAACCTTATTAACATGAAATCCTTGTAAGCTTACCTAAAGTTTGAGCTTGGAATTAACAAGATTAGTATGATATGTTAAAAATATTTCTCTCCACTTGATCATTATTTTTTGGCAATTACTAGGGCCTTAAGCGCAAATGAACTGTCAGGGGAGGTACCAAAGGAATTGGGACTACTTACTGACCTATCTTTTTTGTAAGTTATAGGCATTTTTTCATTTTAATGGTAACTATATCGTTTTTTCTCCTTTCTTTATGAATTTTCCATTGCCCATTTCAAGCATATCATTGAAGACTATTTCATAGTTTATGATATTAATGACATTTATTCTTGGAAATAATTTTGTCTATAGGTACTTACCAATGAACAATTTCTCTGGTCAGCTACCGCCAGAACTAGGGAATCTAAACAAATTAAAAATACTGTACGCTTGTATTATTAAGGGAACAGGCTTCTTGAAGGGTTGGCTGGGTGGACTGTTGCCTTGGCATTTGTTGGAATGTCAATTGCAGTGCTTCCAATATGTCTTGGTTAGTATGAATCTTCTTGAAATTAGAATATGATGTTTGAATATTAAGAATTAACAGTTGGATAATTTTCTATTTTACTTGTTTCTTGGTTTGAGCATATAGTTAGTATTTTTTATTTTGTATAGATGTGATCTCAATCATTAGGCCAGAAGAAAATGAGGGTTTGAATAAGTATCCATATGTTAAAAAGCTATGTTCAAGAACAGTTGCTAACACTTGGTATATGATTGTCTCAGTATCTTATGCTCTGTTATGAGTTTTCTGGTTTTGTTGATATGATTCTTTCTGTGGTTTTTGTTGTAGGTTTTAAGTGATCCTCAGAAGAGAGCCATATACGATCAATATGCTGAAGAAGGTCTCAAAGGACAAGTGCCACCCCCTGATGCAGCAGGGGGATTCCATACCGGTCAAATTGAGACATGGCGTCTAAAGCATTATGATGCTGAGAAAGGATGGACTGGAATAGAGCTCGGGCCATTATATGTAAGTAATTTAAATTTTTAATTATTTTATTTATTATATTTCTTACTAATAATTAATTAAATATATTATTAGGATAAAATGGAGTTAAGGGGTCAACATCCTCTAGAAGAACTGTCTGATAAAGAGATTATGGAGTGTGTACTTGGACGTGATTCAATATACTTGCGAGGGTGGGGGCGGTCTCCTAGTGTCACAACTTCTACTTCACATCGTGAAAATATTGTGGGTAATCAACCAACTTATGAAGAGTTAGTTGAATGACTTAATGATACAACTTCCCGCCTTAATGCTACTAACGAACAACTTAGTGTGGTTGTGGATATACTTCGTCATAGTAATTTGATGGCACCGCCTCCACCACCTCCAACAGACCAAGCTTCAGATGCAAATTTAAGAGAGTCGCCATCTTTTTAGTTCGGGAGTCACAAGATGATTCTTAGTTTATTTACATTAATTTACTAAGGAATGAACTTTATGAAGTTTTTTTTTATTTTGGTAGGGGTAACCTTAAAATGATAACTTTATGACTTATTTTAATATTGAACATTATAAAGAATTTTAGCATTAAACATTTTATTATTGTATGGTTTTTTTCTAGTTCATTTCTAATATAGAACATTTATAAATAACTGTTATTATCTTTTACCTACACATAACCATTAAATTTGAACAAAATATAAATTGTGTAACAGACCAATAAAATAATGCTATGTGGGCTAATAAAATGACACCACATAGGATGCCACATATGATGCCACGTAGGATGCCACATATGATGCCATGTCATCAGACATGTAAAACTACAAAAACCATGTTAGCATACACGTAGGATGCCATGTCATCAAACACGTCATCTGATGACTCATCAATTGATTTATAATGTAACGTCCTACGTTTTTGGGTACCTTTAAACGACTCGGGTCGGGATTTTTCCCCCGGGTTAAGAATATTATTTTAAATAATATTATATTTTGTTTGTAAGTATTTCATGAGTTATTACTAGCCAAAATATGAATTTTGTGATTTTAAAAGTCAAGATAAGACTTTCGGTCCTAGACCGACACAAAAACCCTGATCGGGTAAAAATCTCAGAAAATAAAATGAAAAATCATGGCAATTATATTTTGGGCATAAAATAAATTCATAAAAGTTAAAGTTTGGTAAAAAAATAATAAACCTAAAAGAAAATGGAAATTTTAAGGCATTTTGTGTTAAATGCCTAATTTTGCTGAAATGGGGAATTTTATTCCATGAATGGACCTTAGGTTAAATTTTATTATGTGATTAATTAAATTAAATTAAATGTGAGAGGCATTTAATTTAATTAATTAATGTTAAGTTTGGTGATTAAAACTTAATAAGAGTGAAAAATGTGTCAAAAGACAATTTGGACTTTTCTTCTTATGAAACATTTATTAACCTTTATAAAAATATATATATATATAATAAAAAAAAAATTAATGATCACATATATGGCAAAGGGTGGCTGGCCATGTGCTATTTTAGAGTGGTGTGAACCCAATTTTATAAAGTTTAACTCCCATTTAATTAAGAAGTCAAGTGGGCAAGTGGGTAGAAAATCACTCAAGTGTTTTGTGATATTTTGAAGAGTTGTGTGAGCCATTCTAACCCCCAAATCCGACCACTCTCCCTCCCTCATTCACTCTCATCTGATTTTTGAAGACTCTCTCAAGTGTTCTCTCCATGTTCAACCCCAAGAACACCAAAGAAACTTGGAAGCTAAGTCTTGGTCTAGGAAGGGTTTTCCCTAAGGTAAAGTTTCATTAATCTAGACTTTTGTCAAGTTTTAATCATAGAGTTTCAAATAGCTAATTACCTATGTTGTTGGGGGAAGTTGGTTAGGGTTTTTGAAAGGTTTTGGAGGAGCCAAAGCTAATAGGAAGGTAAAAACCTTAAGCAAGAACACCAAAGAGGTAAAAAGTTTACTTTTGATGATTTTGTTGTAGGGTTTTTAGTTTTAAGCATTATTTTGTATATTTAATGCTTAAAGTTTCTTGTTGGTGATGTAATAAGGTTATGGTAGTTGTTTAATAATTTTTATGATGCATGTGTATTGATTTTTTGAAAATGGGAACCAAAACCCCCAAGGGTTTTGTAGGATACCCTAAAACAAAACATGTTTTAAGCTGTGACTTCCAAGGGGTCAAGCAGCCACTGTATATTGTTTTTGTAAAATTAAATTGTACTGTGATGTTTTTGAGAGTGAGTACATAAAATTGAGCTTTTGAAACACTAAAAAATGTTTAGAAATGAGTAAGTTATGCTATTTCAAAGTTTAGGTAAAAAACTGTTTTTTCGTATTCTTATTTTCGGAACCAAGTTTGGACAGCCACTGTATAGGGAAAATGAACCCAGTTTTTTCTAAAATTTTGTGGACATATTTCTGGCATAACATATTATTCCACTGTAAAATTTGGTAAGAAAATATTGAACGGTTTGAAAGTTATTAACTGTCAAAGTTTGGAAAAAATAAGGGCTTGAAAATAAGGTCATTTTTACCTCATTGTTGGAAGATGATTTCACCAATAAAAAATGCTCATTTTGACCTAAGATTTTACAAAGACCTAAATGGCATAACAAAAATGGAATTGGGAAATTTTGGTAACAATCGAGTAAGTAAATTCCAAGTTATGAACTAACGAAGTATGTAGTTAAAAATGTGAAAAATAGGTTTTCCACACTTAGTGTAAAAATGAGATTTTGGAACATAAGGTAAAAAGTAAAATTTTGCTTATTTCAAGATATAAATTGGTAAGTCTTGAAATCATATTTTCACTAAAATTACCCCTTTGAGTTTAAATGAATTATTTTTATTAAAGAGTTTTTATTCTTTCTAAAAATAAGAGATTTAATTTATTAATAGTTAATAAATTAAAAGAGGGGTTAAAACCCTATATTTTGAGAAAATAATTAAATGAATTATTTTTCTAGTAAGTAAAAATTGATTAATTGCTTTTGGAAAATTAATTAGTCAAGATGAGAAATTTATAACGGTTTTCCTAATTAAGACAAATTAGGCAATTTTCTTAAATCGGTTTTTAGATATTAAAACCTTAAGAAAACAAAAAGGAAAATTTAAAGAGTTTATTTTCTTTAAAAATAATTAAGGAATTTATTTGTATTTTCTGGATGTAATACCGGCTAAAATCTTACATATTTTAACCGACTAGTCGAAAGTGCAGGTTAATAGCGATACCTTGAAATAATAAGATTTTTAGCGGGTTGTGGGGAATACCATTGTGATACCCGAGCCTAGGTATCGAGACCTTAGGATAGGTCTCCCCGAGACTTAGGGTTTAGTCTCGTATATTTTGTATGATTTTCCTTAATAGGTTTAAAACCAAATAAGGATTATAAATCCTTACAAATGACTTTTATTAAAATGACCAAACTGCCCAAAATAATAATAATGAATTATGAGTGTCATAATTAATCCGAGTATACTGTATGGATAACTACAGTATTGGCTAAGCGTAACTGGACTGAACGTTGGAGGGTGAAAACCTGCTGAGCGCTAAGGACTCCAAGTAAGTCAACTTATATTGTATGGCTGCAACATGAGATGATTATTGTCTTGTATGTTAGTATAGGGATACATGCACATATATAGACTGTCATAGAAAGTTGCTTAGAGACGTTAGTCTAGTGAGTGCTGATTTAGAAAATATGAACGGTAGAAGTCCGTCATATCCTAGACGGTTGATCCCCGTCACACTGCTTGATTTTATTTATGTCCGGTTCATTACCGCGACGAGTGGCCATGAGATGAGGATAAGCTGGTTAAACCTAGGGGCGCCAAGATAAATGGGACCTAGGGGCCCTCATGCTTACTTAATCATTGGACGGTTAGAATCCGAGCAAGTGCTCTGATAAGTTATTCCCGGATAGCAGCCGTGAATATTGGCCATTCAGTGAGAGTGCCTAGAGATACTAGGGGTTGCCAAGATAGAGTGAGGCTGAACACCCTAGGGGCAACTGCTCACCAGCACCACTGGTTAACATAGATGTCTCCGTAAAGCCGTGTAAATTGGATTACACTCTTGGATAAGTAGTGATGCCCTAGGTAACACGATAGTTACCCTTGATGAGAATATTTATTGGCTAGATCTTAGTGTGGAGACTCGGTTCTCTTTTACAGATTAGCAATTATGTTGGAGGGCGCGTTACGCCTGAATTGTTGGAAATTGTCGAGCGTTGGTCTCGAATTATATTGTGATATAATATATCTGCTTGCTCTGGGATTTTCTGAGTGCAGGGATATAATTGTTGGTAAGATATAGTTGTGATATAATATATCTGCTTGTTCTGGGATTTTCTGAGTGCAGGATTTTTATCTAGATATGAATTAATTTATCCTTGGTTATCAGGCATGACCATAAGTTTGCCAGGACGCTTTAGCGTTCTTGAAATTGATTGTGTAGGGTCCGGATGGGTCCAGAACCCTAATTCTCTATATGCTTTGTTTGAAAGTTGATCTTACTAAGCGTTTTCGCTTACCTAGTTGTTTCATGTTGTAGGTAAGTGCAAGGGCAAGGCAGAGCAGTGAGCGCTGGAGTCTTCCTTGCAAATGTACATGTGGACCGACCTTTTGGGAAGCCTTTTTATATTTGGAAATGTTGTGTAATTTTCCTAAACTAGGCTCACTCTAATCTTTATAAAACATGTTTGTAACTAAATGTTAAGTATGGCCATACGACTTTTTAAAAAGATTTTTTTTTCTATGGGTTTTTGAGACATTTGTTAAATGAAAACATTTATATTTCCGCATTATCGAGTCTTGAAAATCTGGGTCGTTACATATAACTTAGTGGGGTCCACTGATTCTTTTACCTACCAGTGTTAATAAGTGTAGGTAAAGACTCTTTCCCCACTAACGTTTACCTACCAATCTCTACCAATTCAATATTGGTAGGTAAACCATATTACCCACCATTAGGCTAGTTTTACCTACACTTACAATTGGTAGGTAAAGACCCCATTTTCTTGTAGTGAAGAGATGGAAGATATCCTACACCATTGCCACTATTCACCTTGTGGAGGGAATTTTGGGGGGACTCGCACCGCATCTAAGGTACTTTAAAGTGGTTTATTTTGGCCTTGTTTAAAGATGCTCATGATTTTGTGTTAAGATGTGATCGATGCCAAATGGTTGGTAATATTTCCAGAAGGAATGACATGTCCTTAACTAATATTCTTGAAGCTAAATTATTTGATGTGTGGGGTATTGTAACGCCCCAACTCCAGGGACCGCTACAGTGCACATTGCAAACAGTGCTAAACTCGTTAATCGAGTCGTTTGGCCATAAACGTGTAACTAAGTATGATTAGCGGTTTAGGGGTTAAATACTTTGGTTAAGATATAACGTTTACTGTATACATTGGGATCCCAAAAATATAATTTCAGAGTTTATTACAAGAAAGTGTTTACAATAGGCCGTTCTAAGCGGCAAAACAGGGTTCAGCCCTAGTTCCACTTTCAAACCTCGCCCAAGTATTGGTCGAGAAGCTGCATATGTACACGTCATCACCTAAGCTCTCCAACTCAAGGATGGTCAAGCTTCCTTTTGCCTTTACCTGCACCACAAAGCACCCGTGAGCCGAAGCCCAGCAAGAAAACTCATATGCTCATAAACAGTCATATCATGATATCAAACCATACCTGGCATGCCTAGCAAACATAGCTTTATTCAAGCATGCAAATGACCTCAAACAATGCTGGGGTATCCAGGATAAAAAATCCTAGCCTTCTGATTAGAGGACTATCAAGTCAATCCTAATCAGATGAGTGTCGCAACACTTAAGGTTCTGATAAACCATGCTGAGTGACCGACAAGCAGGTCACTAATTCAAATGGAGGAGTGGCTGTTAGGTAAGCCACCAGCCCCAACAGCCTCTGGTAAACCATACTGAGTGACTGACAAGCAAGTCACTAATTCAAGTGGAAGAGTGGCTGCTAGTTAAGCCACTAGCCTTCAAGCGCTTATAATGTTCATCGACCTTGAGGTCGGTCCGACATTAATGCTCTTTGAGTCATTCAATGCAGATAGTCGATTAGATCTAATCTCTGTTGGCTTGCGTGATACACGCTAAGGCCGTTCTGACTAATGAGTCAGTGCAACGTGACCAGTGCCCAGTACCACTACCGAACCTGACTAATGAGTCATAGCTTCACAGTTGATACTAGCACCTTTCCCAAATCTGACTAATTAGTCCGTACCATGCACAGGTAAGCAATGCTATCAATGTGTATCATATGCCAATTATCCAAGAATAGGGCATTCAGCATGCTTACTAAACAGTTGCTAGCATAATTATGATCATGCACAAACATAGAGACTCAAGCTCTGACCAATCTCATATTCATCATTCATGGCATGCCCCAACCACATGTTTCTCGTGCATCACATGCATCACACTTAATCATCCAGCATGCCTCAATAATAACCATACGCAAATGGGCAAAATTGCCAAGCATACACTATGCTATCAATGTTCACATTCAACATCCAACATGCATCAATCATAGCCATGCATGTCACATATGGGGTGCAGTTTTCTTACCTTGGGTTCGAGCAAGAATTAATAAAATAAACGACCTTTGAGAATGATCAGTCCTTTGGTCCTTTAACGGTCACCTAGTCATAACCAAATATGGAATCCCATCAATAAAATAAATCATAAAAAGGTTTATAATCTAAAACCACACTCCCGGGATCCATCCCACACTCTCGAAAAATCTTAATATACTCAAACGGGGCAAAGGAACCAAACCCCGAGCCTTAAGGATCATTCCGAGCCCTAAAATAGGTTTGCTGAAAAATGGACCAGCGATGCAGCCCTAATACATGGTGCTGCAGCCCTATTAAATGGCACTGCATCCCTATTAAATGGCACTGCAGCCCAATTTCCAAGTCAGAGAGCCCTGCTCTCTGCCCTGCCTAGCGCTACTGCGCCAATTACAGACCAGAAACTTTCTGGTTCTTCTTCCTTGCGATTTCTCTTGAAACCAACCCTCCAAATCAATCCCAAACATCACCCAAACATCCAATTCAACCCCAAATCATCATCTATATCACACCCTCATCAAAACCCAATCAATTTACACAAAAACTTCCCTTAATTCCCAACTATCCACATCAAAACTATAAGCTGAAAACTATAAAGAAAAATAGAGTATGGCTTGTTTTCATGGATGAATTCCTTACCTCAAGCTTGATTTAGATCCCCTTAAATGATTGAACCAAAGTCCTAAGCCCTCAATCCTTGCTCTCCTAGCTTGCTACCTCAAATTGGCTCTCAAAAAATCAAAAGGAAGAAGGAGGAGGAATAAGTACGGGAGAGAAAGAAAGATGAGGATGATGATGCTGTGTTTTCTTTTCATACATTTTCTACAGCCTTTAAATGATACATATCCTTTGCCAAATGACCATATTGCCCCTAGGTCAAATAAAGGCTTCTAAAGTCATCCCAAGGGTAAAACCGTCCTTTCCCGCCTATCTCGTTAATTATAATTAACACCCTCTAATTCCTGCTACTCTCAATATTCTCAAATGCCATTAATTCTTATCCCGTTACCCTTTTAATTCCCAGCAACGTTCTAATCATTTAAACATCTCGAGACTCACCCCGAGCCCCGAACTTAATCCCGTTATGACTAGACCGAAAACTTGCATTTCCATGATCGTCTCATGCCGAATGGCTCGAACCAACCCACATATCATGTGGTATTATTTATAATCCACCCCCATGCATAAAAATACACAATCACACCCTCAACGGCCAAATTACCAAAATTCCCTTTGCAATTAAAATATGAACCCATATGCATGCATTCACCATCATATAATAATATAATCCACATAAACATGCATATAATCATTAAATATCATAATAAATCAATTATGGCCCTCCCGGCCTCCTAATCAAGGTCCTAAACCTTATTAGGAAATTTGGGGCATTACAGGTATAGATTTCATGGGCCCATTTCCTCCATTTTATGGAAATTTGTACATCTTGGTAGCTATGGATTATGTCTCAAAATGGGTGGAAGTGATTGCTTCTCCTACTAATTATTCTAAAGTTGTCATGAAATTCTTATAAAAGAATGTTTTTACTCGCTTTGGCACCCCTAGGGCAATCATTAGTGTTGAAGGCACTCATTTTGTGAATAAGTTACTAGTAAGTTTGTTGGCTAAGTATGATATGAGGCACAATGTAGCTACTGCATACCTTCCCCAAAATAATGGGCAAGCTGAGTTTTCCAATAGAGAGATCAAAGGTGTCCTTGAGAAGGTGGTGAACCCTAACCACAAGGATTGGTCCAAGAGGTTAGATGACGCATTGTGGGCCTAAAGAACAGATTTAAAGACACCATTGGGATGTCACCATATTGTTTGGTGTTTGGCAAAGCTTACCATTTACCGGTGGAACTTGAGCAATGTGCTTATTGGGTTATTCAAACACTCAATATGGATTTACAACTTGCAGAAGAAAAGAGAATGTTGCAACTGAATGAATTAGAAGAGATGCGCTTATTCGCTTATGAAAATGCCAAAATTTACAAGGAGAAAACAAAAAGATGACATGACAAATACATTCAACCCAAAGTGTTTGAAGACGGCCAGTGAGTCTTGCTTTTTAACTCACGCTTGAAGCTATTTCCAGGAAAGCTCAAGTCAAGGTGGTTTAGGCCATTCACTATTACTAAGGTCTATCCTTATGGGGTTGTAAAGTTGAGATGAAATGAAGGAGTGAATTCAAGGTTAATGGGTAAAGGTTGAAACACTATTGGGGTGGTGAGGTTGAGCGAAATAAGATATCACTCACCTTAATTGACCCTTGAAGAATCATGTGTTTGAGATGCTGTGCTTAAAGATAGACTTGGAGAGCAGCAAATTAATTTTATACATATATAGTATATAGTATTACGTTTTTGTTCTTTCACCTCTGTCATTCACTATCTATGTTGTGGAACTAAGTATGTTCATGTTTATGGGGTGGATGTGATGATTCTGATATGTTTATGGGTTAATTGAAGAGAATTTGGACATGTTTTAAGTCAAGACTTGGATATATTTATGGCAGGTTTCCTATTGATTTGAATTCTGGAAAGTCTGGGATTGATGTTGTAACTATGATGTTAGGTTCTTTTGTGATGTTGCGGCATTGAAGATAGGCGAGATTTGGGCATTTTTGAGCGATTTTGGGAATTTTTTTGCAAGAAATCCATGGGGTACTACGTGGGATTGTAGTTTTCTTTTTACAAAAATAAAAAAAGATTAATAATAACCCTAGTTCCCAATTTACTGTTCACTATCTCTAAATTCTACCCTTCCTTTTCACCACATGTCCCACCCGATACTTTGGCCTACCCTCCATAACCGCCCCATCACGACCCAAATCGCCACCAACACCTATACTTCAGGCCCGTGCTCCACCTCCTTCCCCGTTCTCGATCTCTCTCTCTGCCTTCCCTCGCATTCTCCTTGCCCCTGTGCAAGATCCCAACTGATCTCGATCGTCTCCACCCTCCTCAACCAAACATTGACCACCTTCTGTCTCCATCGCAAGCATCCCACTCGCATTCCCCATGCACCAAGGCCCCATGAACCCAACCCCACCGTCTCGCACCCATGTGACCAGTCGCACGCCTGGGTTTTTCCACCAACACCAAGGCCTGATTTCTCTCAAGTTCGTACCTCTCTCTCTCACATGAGCCTAGTTGATTACACAATTGCATTGATTATGAGGCATTGTTCAGATTTTGTTGTTATGAGTTATGGGGTGCAGCAGTTGAATGCCTGCCTAGTATACCATATTTTCTGTTGGGATCCCTTGTTACTAGTCTTGCTAATAGGAAGAAATTTTGAGTCTTGATTGGTGCTTCTTGTTCACGGTTTGAAGGGCGTTATTTTTTTTTTTTTAATGTGGTATTGCTACTTTTCTTGTATGGTTGCTTGTTGAATTGATGTGTGGGTCTGCTCCTTGTGAAAATGCCTTGGGGTAAGAAGAAAGTTGCTAGGAAGGTAAGCTCGTATACTAAATTTTGTTGTACTGAGGTTGTAGATCGCTATGAGATCACATTCCTCACCCAAGTATTTTTAGCTGACAAGGGATTTAATTTGAGTAGTGTTGATGAAGCGGAAGTGCCCCTTTATATTCGGAATCATGTTGAAGCACTCCATTGGCAGTTGTTTTGTAGCACTCGATTCATGCCAGATGACACAATTGTGCGAGAATTCTATGCTAACCTCTGGCCCACCTAGTCACAAAGTTTCATAGTTCGTGGAAAAGAAGTCCCCTTGACATCAATCGCCATCAATGCTTTTTATGAGTTACCAAATATTGAGGATGATGACTATGGAGACATGTTTCAAATCTGTGACTGGGAGCTATGCCAGCAAGTATTGGATGATCTTACTGTTCCTGACACCCAATGGATATCCTCTTCCACCCAAGATTGTCTCACACGTTGGCGAGAATTCTTGTCCCCAAAAGCTAAAGTATGGTTCTACTTTATCTGCAACATTTTTATGCCCACTATGCACACTTCCACAGTTAATATGGAGAGGATGTTCCTACTATTTTCCATCATCGGTGGACATACCATCAATGTGGGCAAGATCATTGCCCAAAAGATATGAGAGTGTGCCAGTAAGAATGCGGGACATACCTTCTTTCCCTCACTGATCACGCAACTATATCTCCAAGCCGGTGTCCCAATGTTTGAGCAAATTCATGAGAAATATATCCACGGTCGCATTATCCCATATGACATAGTTCGCGTGTTGAGTACTTCTGATTCAAAGAAGCATGGGGAAGGCTCTTCTGTTGCCCCCGATGTCAAGCAAGACTCACCAGTTGAGCTACCCTTTGAGAATGATGCCCCTACTATACCTGAAAATGCTTCCTCTAATGCTTCCCCTACGGTTGACCCCCACCACAGACAAATGATGGACATGATGCACTTCATGCATCAGCAGTAGCAGGCCTATTAGCGCTATACTCGAGTGTGTGACCAATCCATAGAGAACATGCTTGGGAAGAATTTCACCGAGCCTTTCGCATTCTTGCCTCAATTCCCGGATAGCATCTTAACTCCATGGAGAGGAGATAGCACTAAGAACGACAAGGAGGCAAGCGATGAAGATGCCGATGGTGGTGACCAGTGATATGAGGGAGTTTTCTTTGCCTTCTGCTTTTATTTAGTTTTCATTTGGACTGTTTCTTGTTGCTATGATGTTTTGTTACTATTGTTGTTGTTTGTGTTGGGTAGCAATGAGGACATTGCTCTCTCTTATGTTTGGGGGGTGTTTTTTATAATTGCTATATGTGTTGCCTCAATGTATTGTATTTTTCTTAAGTTTTAGATGTTGTTTAGGTTTGGTTTGTGTCAAGTCTAGAGTCTAGGTTGTATTGGAATCAATTTTTCTAATGGTTGTGCTAAAGTGTGGGGGTGGCTCAATGATAAAATTTTAGAAAAATAAAATTGCAATATTTGTTAACTCTTGTGTATTAGTGAGCCTTTAGTACTTAAAGCTTTTGGTGCTAATCAATCATAGTGAGAGTGTGTCTCAATTGAGTGTGTATAGTTTGACCATGAAACCCACCACCCTAGATTAAACTAAGTATTCATGAAGGTTTAAGCTTAGAATTGGCTTGATAATTCCCTTAAGGCAAAATCCTAGTAGGCTTAATGATTTAGAGAGGATTTAGGCAATTTTCTTGGATCGTTTGAGCTTTTCATGCCTACCTTGTAATTATCATCCCTAGTGACCCAACTTTGAGCTTATTGGCCTATTTTGTTCATGTAACATTAATTTGATAGCCAATCCCTTTTTGAATATCCTATTTTTATTTCTAACCAAACCTTATGCTTAGTTTTTCTTGGATATTAATTGAGATAAGTTTGGGGGGGAAGTGAGGAAAGAGTATCTTTGTTCTTGGGTTGTTCATAATTATTAATTAATATACACTTGTATGCTCAAATTTGTTAATTGTGTTTATGTTTTTGTTATCTTCAATGTTTTTATTTTAAAGTTTCTTTGTATTCAGTCAAAAAAAAAAAATTATTAGAGAATTTTAAAAAAAATATATATATGTATATATAATTAAGTGCAAATAAAGAATAAAGAAGTTTTTTGTAGTTGCATTGTACCCATATTTGAGCATATAAGTGTAGTATTCATAGAAAGAGGGAATTGAATGCTATTGGGGGGGGGGGGGGGGGGGGAGGATTGAGTTCAGTTGTAATGGGTAGAGGATAATGAATCCACTAGGTCCAAGGCAAGCTAGGTTTTAAGTTCACTTGTAATGGGTAGAGGATAATGAATCCACTAGGTCCAAGGCAAGCTAGGTTTTAAGGTTGTAGCTTACAAAATCCATCTTAATCTATACATTTAGCCTAGCCTACATTACAACCATGTGAAGACATATTGATCTAAATCATTTTTCCAACTACATTAGTGGAGAGGGGTTATTGAGTTCAACAAGTGAAAACATGAATTAAACCTTAGGATTGTTAGGTAGCTTAATCTAGGGAAGATGGGTTGATTGGGAAGAACTAGTTGTGCACTAATTGAGAATACATTGAAAACTTGGTTGGGTTAGCATCTTAATACTTGAAGAACTTGGCTTGCATATACACTTGAGTTATCATTTGAATCATTGATTTGAGAGCTTTAGCCCCACTTTAATATGACCATTTCCAAATTGATTATGAGCTTCATATCTTGTTTTGTTGTGTCTTTATGGTGTCATTTATGACTTCTATGGTGTTGTGTGTTTGTTGGGTAGTAGAGTCATCACTCGGGACGAGCAATGAGTTAAGTTTGAGGGTGTGATAACTCTAAGAATTAGATTTATTTTTATGCTTTTAAACTTAGGTTTTCATCAAGAAAAGAGTGGTTTAGGATCTTTTGTAGTGTCTTTATTTTAGTTTTGTCAAATATTAATTTTAATGAGATAATATTAAATATTAGTTTAATGGTTGAAAATTATATCCTAAATGGTGGAATTTTGTCTCGGCATGTGGTTGGTAGAGTTTTGGATAATGTTGAAAGAATTTGAAATTGGAATTGGACTTGGGATGATGGAATGCTGCAGCATGGAAGCAGCATTATGTTCTGTCAGCAATCTATTTTAAAGGCCCACGTGGGAAAGAAAATGGCCAACTCAACTTTTGGGGTTTGCTTGAATTGGGATGAGTTGTAACTAAAACGGTTTTTAATCCCTTATTTTATTTTGGTCAATTGGTCTTAAAAGAAAGAAAAAAAAAACAAGAAAAGAAAAGGAAAGGAAGGAGGCCCGCGTGAAAGGGGAAAAAAAAGAAGGGAATTAACTAGCATTTTTATCACCTTCATTCCTAATTTTAGATACACACGTACAGACCATGAGAGAATATAGCAGCCTCTTGGTACAAAACAGAACAACCATTTTTTGGAGAGCTTTTAATGTGAGAAGAAGAGAAGAACAAGGAGAAAAAGTTAGAAGAAAAAGACTATTTGGAGACACCCCATTGGCTTGCCTCTCTCTTTTACTCTTAGCTTCTTTAATTTTTCTTGCTAATTTTTTGAATATGAATTGTTATTATTTGGGTGTTTTTGAGTTTGTAACCATGAGTTAAACTTTAAACAGCTAGGATAATTTGAACGTGACTTATGATATTTTGATTTTGATGTTAATGCACTTGAGGTTTATTCATTCAAGATTTTATCATGAGTAATGCTTGCTAATGAATGCTCACCTTTATTGAGCAACTAGGTTAATATTAAAAAAAAATTGAAAAGTTTAGATTTAATTGACACACAATTTGAATGGTGCATGCTTGACCTCTTTGATTTCAACATTGTAGTGATATAGACATATATTATTACCATGCATAGTCTTATGGAATTGATGCTTGAATTGAATCTTTGAAATCAAATTGGCATTGACATAGGTGGTTGATCACTTGTCTAGATTGGAGGTTGATGAGGAGTCTCTTGATAAAGAAGTTCAGATTAATGATGCTTTTCCTGATGAACAGTTGTTTGAAGTAAGTGTTTGTAAAGATGTTCCATGGTTTGCAGACTATGTTAATTTTTTGGCTACAAAGGTTATACCTCCTAAGATGACAAGGCAACAATTGAAGAAATTCTATTCAGAGGTGAAGCACTATTATTGGGAGGAGCCTATTCTGTATAAACATTGTTCTGATGAAGTTATTAGAATATGTGTGCTCGAAGAGGAGATGTTGTCAATCTTGACTCACTGTCATACTTTGCATTGCGGCGGTCATTTCGAAGGAACAAGAACAGCAACAAAAGTTTTGCATAGTGGGTTTTACTGGCCTACATTATTTAAAGATGCTAATATCTTTGTCAAAAGTTGTGATCGTTGTCAACGGACTAGGAATATATCAAGAAGAGATTAAATGCCAATGACTGGTATTTTGGAAGTCGAGTTGTTTGACGTATGGGGAATAGACTTTATGAGACCTTTGCCGTCATCGTATAATAACAAGTACATTTTGCTTGTGATGGACTATGTTTCTAAATGGGTAGAAGCTGCAGCAACTCCTACTTGTGATGGGAAAGAGGTACTTAGATTCCTTCACAAAAATATCTTCACTCAATTCTGCACCCCTAGAGCAATTATTAGTGATCGAGGAAGTCGTTCACTGCTCTTTGTGCTCGCTACGGTGTTCATCATCAAAAGGCATTGTTTTATCATCCAATTGCAAATGGTCAAGTCGAGGTGTCAAATAGGGAGATTAAAGGTATCTTGGAAAAGACTGTAAATACGTGAAGGAAAGATTAGTCAAAAGAGCTTGATCATTCACTTTGGGCTTATCTCATTGCATTTAAAACTCCGATTGGTATGTCACCACATCGATTGATGTTTGGTAAGGCATGCCATTTACCGGTGGAACTGGAGCATAGAGCTTACTGGGGTGTGAAAAAGTTAAATCTTGACCTCTTTATGGAGGGACAAAATAGGTTTATGGAGTTAAACGAGCTTGATGAATTTCGAAAAGAAGCTTATGAGAATGTGAGGATCTATAAATAGAAGTCGAAGGCCTTTCATGATAAGCGGATACTAAGGAAGGATTTTCGACCAGAAGATAAAGTGCTGCTATTTAATTCAAGACTGAAGCTCTTTTCTGGTAAATTGAAATCGAGATGGTCAGGACTGTACACAGTAGTTGCTTCCCTGCCTTATGGAGCAGTGCAAGTTCATAGTGAGAAGACGAGACATTTTAAGGTGAATGGCCAGAGATTGAAGCATTATTTGGAGGGCCCGGTGGAAAAATTCCAATTTGTGGTTTTTGGAACCACTTCGATCTGAATACAAACAAGACTCTAGCTAAAAGACATTAAAGACAACGCTCTTAGGAGGCATTCCTAAGTTATTTTTATTTCTTTTGTAATTTAAGTTTATGTTATTTGTTTGGTTTGGAACAATGTTTAGGGAATTTGTTTTAGTGATTATTATTAGTTTTAATTAGAAATTTTTTGATGTAATGTATGAACCATGAAAAACGTGAAAAAATGTAAGATTTTACAAGAAAAGGGTTAGAAAAATCTTATTTTCTAAGGCAGTAGCGCTATAGCGCTGAGAAGGTGGCGCTACGGCGCTATTTAGAGAGAAGATGGAAATTTTTGTCAAGGTAGTAACACTATTCTCAGATTGAAAAAGGCATGTTGAAACGACAAGTAGTGCTACAACGCTGCTTAAGTAGCGTTATAGCGCTATACCCAGAACCCAAATATGCCCAGAAACCCCTAGTAGCGCTACAGTGCTACATATGTAGCGCTACAGCGCTCTATCCTTGTTTTTTTTTTTTTAAAAAAAAAAAGGCTGAATATTGAGACTTCTTCTTCCAAACCCTCATTTTCTCTTCTCCCTTTCATGTTCTCTCTATCCCAACACCCCAAAACCTCCATAAATCCTCCATTGCAGCTTCTTTCCAGAAAATATCATCTCTTCCACTTATTTTTTCATTTTCTCTTCTATCTCAGCCCTTTTGTCCATTAGTCAAATTCTTACCTCTAAAATCAATTTCAATTTTCAAATTCCATTTGGAACCCTAAAAATTCAGAGTTTTAATTTCTTGAAGAAGATTAAAATTTTCAAGGGGCTTTACTCAATCAAGCACAAGGAAGACGATTTCAAGGGTTAGTAAGTGTTTTCAATCCCATTTATTTCAAGATTTTTACTGCATTTGGGGGTTAGGTACATGTGTTGCTTGCTTTTGGTGGAATTTAGTTTTTGCTGCTGAGATTTGGAGAATTTGGGTGTTGTGTTCGGTAAAATTGAATTTATAGGGTGGTTGTGAAGAAGGAAAGTGTTTATTTTGAGGGAAGGTACTGTAAAAAAAATTCTGGGTTTGGGTGTTGTTGAGAGTGTAGACAATGGCTCCAAAAAGTAGAGCGGGAAGGTCTAAGGATAAGGGAAAAGGACAAGCTTCTGCTTCCCAACAAAGGGATGATAGTTCGGAGCAAGAGTATGATGAAACTAGGTTTATAAATTTTCAGGCTCAAGAGCGTTATGAAAATTTTGTAAGAAAAACATTGATTCCTGAACGTGAGGTAGAATATCAATCTGACCCTTTTGATCATCAGATTTTTTAATTAGTTAAAGCTAATCTCGCGGCTCAGAAGTGGGAAAGTTTTCTTACAAAACTGGCACAAGCAAATGTATCATTGGTTTATGAGTTCTATGCGAATTTAAGAGCTAAACACAATGACAAAGTTTTTGTTAGAGGTAAGCGAGTCTCTTTCACTGCCGAATCCATTAATAAGGTTTTTAATGTCCCACATATAAAAGAGCATGAGGAGGAATATACGAGATTTTTTAAGGGATGTATAGATTATAAGAGTATCACGTCATGTCAATTGAATATTGAAGCCAGATTTTGGGCTTTCTTTGTTTATGCTCGGTTCATGCCAGTAAGTCATGTGTCTGACATGACTAAGGATCGAGTACTCCTGATGTATGCATTGATGATAGGGATGACTATTAATATGGGTTCGTGAATTAAAGAAAATATAGAGTTCATTGAAAAAGGCCATACCACTAGAGGTTTGGGCCATGGATCTGCCATCATAATGTTATGCTATAAGGCTGGAGTTCCTGAGTTAGTTAATGATATTTATCAGTCGTTGCAGCAACCTTTGTCGATTACTTTGATGAAGGATTATCCAGAACCTACTCTATATATGCCACAGGCTAGGAAAAAGGGTAAACGTCGTGTGGAAACGGAGGTGGAATAAGAGGCTGAACCAGTGTTGCTGGGGGTAGTAGTGACCATAGCATGAAGAACGTCAGTGATAAGTTGGATTATCTTATCCAACAGAATCAGTATATGGTTCAGCAGCAGCACATGATGAATCAATACATGGACCAATGGTACGAATACGAGGTGAACCATGTGGCTCGCTTAAACAACTTGGTAAGTCGGTGGTCTTTAAACGAGGCGGACAAAACTTATTTTGCTCCACCACTACCGTATCCACCGTATTCTCTGTTTTACTCTCCTCCTCCGTCTTCGTCTCCACCTCCACCTCCACCTCCACCTCAGTCATTTGTTGGATTTCTAGAACCACGGCCTCGCCATCTCAACCTTTCAAGGGACCTTCGTCCCAGCCGCCACAACCGCCATACTGATGTGGCTGGTCAGGTAAGTCTCTGTTCTCATTCTTTCTGTACTTTAACATTGGAGACAATGTTCGGTTTTAATTTTGGGGGAAAGATTTATTTCTGGTGTTCTTTGATGCATTTGCGTTTTACGATTTGTTTGTTTTATTTTCGTTAGTTGTTTTGAGTCATGTTTTAGAGTGTAAATTAAGTTGATGATAGTTGCCATTTCAATATGATTGACTGATATGTTGTATAATCCAAAGGAAAAATTGTTGTGATTCTGAAACAATATGTGTGCTTGGTTAGATTACTTTGTTTTTTTTCACTGTGATTTGTTGACATTAGAGATCTATTGTTCATAAATTGCAAATGTTATAATTGAGTTATTTTATGCATGTCGAATTTGGATTGTAAATTGAAAAGATTGAAAAAAAATCTAGAACCTGTTTCCTTACTATTTGAGATTAAATTTGAAACAATACACATTTCGAAAAATGATATAGGCAATTTTTTTTAGACTGGTTGTGCCTTTCAAGCTAACCCTATTAAATTTTATCCTTAGTCAACCATTTTGAGCCTTACAACTGTTTTCTTGTTAACACATTATTTTGAGCCTACCTATGAATTGGATTACCATTTACTCTTTTTGACCCATACCATGAGCATGAAAAGTATTATATGAGGGGAGTGAATGTGTAATGGGATGTTTGTATTATGTGTTATTCAGAAAATTACTTGTGATTGAGAAAAAATTAAAGAAAGAAAAGGAAAAGAAAGTGAAAAATGATTATGCTCCCAAACATTTATCTATTGAAAAATAAAAGTTTGGGGGAGTGTATGGAAAAAAATATATATATTCTCAATCATTGCCCAAAAAAAAAGGGTAACAAGGGATGAGTGGTGTGCAATTGATGGGAAAGTTTGCTTGTGGTATGATTAACCCTAAAAATATATCTTTATCTACCTATACCTAAGCCTTTTATTACAGCCCTTATAAAGTCCTATTGATTCTTGTTTATGCATTTTTTTATATTAATGGAGAATAGTAAGTAATGCAGGCATATGGAAATATTTGGTTATGTGGTTAGTTAGTGAGAATTTGATGTACATAAAGTGGTTCAATTATTTTATTTTCGAGTTATTAGTAAATGAGCTTTGGTGTTGATAGATTGGAGTGAAAGGGTGAAGTAATTTTGACTGAAAATTTAGATTAATGTTTTAAATAGCATGATTGTTTTTCCTGAGAATTATATGCACATAGCAGTCTTGAGTGTTGGAATTGGTTAGTTATGTCAACTTGGTTTGTTTAGGTTTGAATCTAGTTAGATTCTTTACTCGAGGGCGAGTAAAGGTTTAGTTTGGGGGAGTTTGATAAACGAGTTTTAGGCTCGTTTATGGTCTAGTTTTTAGGTTGGTTTTCGTTAGTTTAGGGTTATTTTATTGCATAATTATGCTCGTTTGTTCATGTTTCATGTTTTCATGCTAAGTTGGTGAAAAGAGTGAAATGAAGTGAACGTGGAAGAAAATATAGTTAATTTGGAGAAAATCATGTTTTTCGGGGTCGATATGTACGAGCTTTGATACGGTCAATAGCGCTAGAGCGCTATCAAAGTGGTGCCACAGCGCTAGGAAGGATATGATGGAGCCTGTTGAATCTGTCAGTAGTGCCCCAGTGCTACAAAGCAAGCGCTACAACGCTATCAAGACCAGCAGAGCAGCGCCCCAATGCTACATCAAGGGCGTTACAACACTAGTGAAACAGTTTTTAGTGCATTTTTGCTTCTGACTATAGCGCTCAATACATAGTGCCACAGCGCTATCAATGCATTTTTTCATATTTTAAACCACTTTTTGAAGGGAAAAACGGTATTTTCACCTGGGAACCTTGGAAAACTATTTAAGGAGCATTATTCTGTCATTTTTATAAGCAGTTCTGATTTTGAAAACCCTAGATCTAGAAAAGCCTGCTGCTTTAGATTGCTTTTTTCTGGTTTTAACTTTATAGATTTTTCTTTTTCATCTGAATTCCTTAGGTTATTTTCTATGAGTAATTATTTGAATGTTATTTTCATCATGTTATCTATGAACTGATTTCATTTATCTAGGGATTAATGTAGTCACTGGGATTTCTATTTAATTTTATTATGATATTCTATTGATACTTCTTTTGAATCCAATCTATATGATATTTGTTTAATGCTGGTAAATATTTCATCACTATTTACTTGATTTAATGGTATTGATTCAAAATTTGAAAGATGAGAATTGAATATGTTATCATTATATAGACATAGGTAGCATATTGGATGACAGTACATGTATGACTTGTGTAGTAATTAGGTTTCTTTGCTTAATGTCTTCTATATGTTCAAGTTTATCACAAAAATGTAGAAAACCTACATATAGACTGAGATCTTATATCTTGAAAAAGAATAGGAATCGATTATATTAACTTGCTATTAGAATAGAAAGAAGAGATTTAGAATTGATTAGTAAAATTAATAGAATGAAAAGTTGATAAAATTAATTCCCAAACTTTTTATAATTGATTTTTAATTAGTTGATTCATTGTTTTGTTTCTAGTTATTTAAATTATGTTTATAATTTATAATATTCATTTTAATTTTAATTATTCATTTAAGTTTAAATTCACCAAATAGAAAGTTAAAGAACAATTAGTGGTATTTGGAAAGCAGTCTTCGTGGGATCGACACTCTACTTATTATATATTAATTGATTCGACCACGTATATTTGCGTGTTAATTTTCGCAGATCGCCCTTCTTATCCTTAATTTCCACATCAAATTCCACCAAATAAGATGAGGCTTGGAATCTTTCTTGGTCATAAGATATTTTATCGCGGAATGATCTGTGTAAACAACGACCTTATTCCCAATCAAGTATGGCCTAAACTTATCAAAGGAAAACACTATGGCCAACAACTCCTTCTCCGTAGTTGCATAATTAATTTGAGCATCATTCAAGGTACGACTTGCATAATAAATTGTTCTAAATACCTTGTCAAATCTTTGTCCCAACACTACCCCAACTGCAAAATCACTAGCGTCACACATCAATTCAAATGGCAAATCCCATTGAGGTGCTACAACTATAGGTGCCGAAATCAATTTCTCCTTAAGTATCTTAAACGCTTGGTGACACTTCTCATCAAAATCAAATGGAACCCCATTCATTAGCAAGGTGGACAGCAGTTTCGAGACCTTGGAGAAATCTTTGATAAATCTCCGATAAAATCCTGCATGGCCCAATAAACTCCTCACTCCTTTAACTAAAACATGAGGGGGTAAATTCTTTATTGTAGAAATCTTGGCCCGATCCACTTCAATGCCATTCTTAGAAATCTTGTGCCCCAATACAATTCCTCCATTCACCATAAAATGGCACTTCTCCCAATTAAGTTCTAAATGTGACTCTTCACATCTCCTCAAAACCAACTCCAAATTAGTCAAACACTTGTCAAAAGAAGACCCATAAACCGAAAAATCATCCATAGAAATCTCAATTCCTTTCTCAACCATGTCAGAGAATATCACCATCATACACCGTTGAAATGTGGCTAGTGCATTACATAGCCCGAATGGAATCCTTCTAAAAGTAAAAGTACCATAAGGACGTCTTCTCTTGATCCTCCGGTGCAATTACAATCTGATGATAACATGAGTACCCATCTAGAAAAAAATAGAAGTTATGCCCCGCCAACCCATCAGATTGTACTCATGATCTTTCCTAGTTGCCTTATTCAACTTTTGGTAATCTATACATATCCTCCAACCTGTCACAATCCTTGTTGAAATCAATTCATTACTCTCATTCTTCACCACGGTCATGCCACCCTTTTTAGGTACTACTTGTACTGGACTTACCCAAGCACTATTAGAAATAGGGTAAATCACTCCACCATCTAACCATTTCAAGATCTCTTTCCTCACCACTTCTTTCATTGTCAGACTAAGTCTTCGTTGAGCATCAATAGTCGGTCTAGCATCATCTTCCATAAGAATTCTATGCATAACTGTCAATGGGCTTATTCCTCTTATATCAGCAAGAGTCCACCATATAGAAATTTTATGGGCCCTTAACACCCTCAACAACCTCTCCTCCTCTACTTCTGAAAGAAATGATGAAACTATGAACACAAGAGTCTCTTTCTCTCCAAGATAAGCATAGCGTAGATGTTTCGGTAAAGCCTTTAGTTCTAACACAGGTGGCTTCAAAATCGATGGTAATGGTCTTTCCGATCCCTCGCCCAGTTCTTCAAACTTTTTATGCCTCCACGGCTCATATGATTGTATCCACTTTAAATAACTCAACGCCTCTTCACTATGCTCACCATCTACATTATCAACTGTAAGACTGATTCCAAGAGGATCTTCAATTAACTTTCTTCTCCCTACTACCTCTTCTACCACATCCACTGAAATAAAAATTATCAGTTGCTTTAGGATAAGTCATAGCCTTGAACACATTAAATACTACTTCTTCCTCTTGTACTCTTAGCCTTAACTCTCCCTTTTACACATCTATCAATGCTTGCCCAGTTGCGAAAAATGGCCTCCCCAAGATAATAGGAACATTCTCATCATCCTATATATCAAAAACTATAAAATCAACTGGAAATATAAACTTATCCACCTTCACCAACACATCTTCTATAATTCCACATGGATGCTTCATAGATTTATCAGCCAGCTACAATGTTACTGTGGTTGGCCTAGCTTCACCCAAACCAAGTCTACGAAATACTGACAAAGGCATTAAATTAATACTTGCCCCCAAATCACAAAGTGCATGCTTACATTCAAACTCCACAATCATGCATGGAATAGTAAAACTACCAAGCTCTCATAACTTTTGAGGAAGTTTCCTTTGTAAAATCGCACTACACTCTTCTATTAACGCTGTTGTTTCATAATCACCCATCTTTCTCTTGTTAGACAAAATCTCCTTCATGAACTTCACATAGCTGGGCATCTGTTCTAATGCTTCTGCAAACTGTATATTAATATGTAGCTTCTTGAACACCTCTAAAAACTTTGCAAACTGCTTATCCAGATTATGCTTGCAAAGCCTTTGTTGATATAGAATTCTAACATGATGGTCAATGCTCACAAGTGGTACCTCTTCTTCCTTGCTAAGGTCTTCAGTAACCTTTTCTTCATTGGACTTCTCTTCTTCTTTGCCTTGTGTATTTCCCTTCTAACCTTCTTCTTCTGACTGATTCTTCTTTGGCTCTTCATACCTTGTTCCACTCTTCAAAGTAATAGCTTAACATTGTTCTTTAGGATTAGCTTCTGTAGTGCTAGGAAAATTTCCTTGAGCTCTATTAGCCATTAAAGTAGCCAACTGCCCTATTTGAGTCTCCAAACTCCTTATGGACACCCTGGTTTCAGTCATGAATTAGTTAAGTACATCAGGTTGGGGTTCAGCTGGTTCCATTGGTATTTGGTGTGGTGATCTATTTTGTGGTTGATAATATCCAGGTGGAGGTTGTTGGTATGAATGTTGTTGTGGATATGGTTTTTTATTTTGGGAAGGTTGATATTGTGGTTGAGGTGGAGGGTAAGGTTTTTGAGTGTTTTGAGTATTGGACCACGAAAAAATTGGGATGGTTCTTCCAGCCTGGGCTATAGGTCATGGAATTGGGATTATTGGGTTGTCTCGGGTAATTCCCTATAGCTTGTACTTCTTCCATAGGCATGTTATTAATATCTAGACCAGGGCATTGGTTAGGTGGATGGGTTATACCACACAATTCACACAGGTTTTGAACTTGCATAGCTTGAGATGGGAGTGTAGCCTTTTGTAGTTGCTTTGTCAAGGCTGCTACTTGAGCTATAAGCATGGATATAGCATCCAATTCCATCATTCCAACAACCTTCTTTGGTTGTCCCCATTCAATTGGCCACTGATAATTATTCATCTCCATCTCTTCTAATAGCTCATACGCCTCATTACCATTCTTACTCATAAAAGCACCTCCCGTTGCAGCATCTATAATTGTTCTAGTTGTTCCATTCAACCCATTGTAAAAATTATGCACCAACATCCACTTTTCTATACCATGATGTCGATATTTCCTTAACAACTCCTTAAATCGCTCCCAAGAATCATACAGTGACTCCCCTTCCATCTGATAAAAATTATTGATCTCTCCCCTTAGTTTTGCAGCCTTCGCTGAAGGAAAGAACTTGGAAAGGAACTTCTAAGCTAACTCCTCCCATGTAGTGATAGAATTTGCCTGTAAAGATATCAGCCAACTCTTTGCCTTATCCCTTAGTGAAAATGGGAACAACCTCAATCTTATAGCATCATCGCTCACCCCATTCATCTTGAACGTAGCACATAACTCCAGAAAATTAGCTATGTGTAAATTGGGGTCCTTCGTTGGCATACCTCCAAATTGAACAGTTGATTGGACCATTTGAAGGATTGCTGGCTTATTCTCAAAATTGTTTGCATCAATGGTTGGAGGTCTGATGCATGAATGCACTCCTGTAACAGTAGGAAGTACATAGTCTTTCAATGTTCTTGGTCCTTGCTCCCTTGGAACCTCTGCAGCCCCTTGACCATTATTAGCACCGTTTCCCAAATTGTCAGCCATGGTAAACTCCAATCTCCTCTTTTTTTTCCGGTTCTGTCTGCATGTTCTTTCAATTTCCAGATCTATTGGTTTAATCTCCTTTTGTCTATTGCTTCGCATATACCAACTATTCCGGAAACACAATAGAACCTTGATCCAAATAAATCTTAAACATAAATAAAATAAAATAACCAAATTAGAACAAATAACAATTAACTGTGATATTGGAATTTTAAGTCCCTGGCAACGGTGCCAAAAACTTGATCTGTGAAAATTAACACTCAAGTATACGTGGTCGAATAAAGTAATATATAATAAGTAGAGTGTCGATCCCACAAAGACTGCTTTCCAAATACCACTAATTGTTCTTTAACTTTCTATTTGGTGAATTTAAATTTAAATGAATAATTAAAATTAAAATGAATATTCTAAATTATGAACAGAATTTAAATAACTGGAAAAAAAAACAATGAATCAACTAATTAAAAATCAATAATAAAAAGCATAGGAATTAATTTCATCAACTTTTCATTCTATGAATTTTACTAATCAATTCTAAATCTCTTCTTTCTATTCTAATAGCTGGTTAATATAATCGATTTGTATTCTTTTTTAAGATATAAGATCTCATTCTATATGTAGGTTTTCTACATTTCTGTGATAAACTTGAACAAATAGAAGGCATTAAGCAAAGAAACCTAATTACTACACAAGTCATACAGGTACTTTCACCCAATATGCTACCTATGTCTATATAATGATAGTATATTCAATTCTCATCTTTCGAATTTTGAATCAAAACCATTAAATCAAGTAAATAGTGATCAAATATTTACCAGCATTAAACGAACATCATATAGATTAGAATAGAAAAGAAGTATCAATAGAATATCATAATAAAATTAAATAGAAATCCCAGTGACTACATTAATCCCTGGATAAATGAAATTAGTTCATAGATAACATGATGAAAATAACATTCAAATAATTACTCATAGAAAACAACCTAAGGAATTCAGATGAAAAAAAATATATAGAAAGTTAAAACCAGAAAAAGCAATCTAAAGCAGCAACCTTTTCTAGATCTAGGGTTTTCAAAGTCATAACTGCTTATAAAAATCGCAGAATAATGTTCCTTAAATAGTTTTCCAAGGTTCCCAGGTGAAAAGACCATTTTGCCCTTCAAAAAGTGGTTTAAAATCTGAAAAAATGCATTGATAGTGATGTGGCGCTATGTATTGAGTGTTGTAGCGCTATAGTAAAAACCAAAAATGCACTAAAAATTGTTTCACTAGCGCTGTAGCACCCTTGATGTAGTGCTGGGGCGCTGCTCTGCTGGTCTTGATAGCGCTTGCTTTGTAGCGCTGGGCCGCTACTTACATATTCAACAGGCTCCATTATATCCTTCCTAGCGTTGTGGCACCACTTTGATAGCGCTATTGACAGTATCGAAGCTCGTACATATCGACCCCAAAAAACACGATTTTCTCCAATTTAACTATATTTTCTTCCACTTTCACTTCATTTCACTCTTTTCACCAACTTTGTATGGAAAACCTGGAACATGAACAAACGAGCATAATTCTGCAATACAATAACCTTAAACTAACGAAAACCAACCTAAAAACTAGACCATAAACGAGCCTAAAACTCGTTTATCAGTGGTTTAATTAAAAGATTAGAATCATAGTTCTTTGACGAAAGACTATGAAATTAATTGGAATTCTTTACTAATAGACAACCAGTTGTTGCAACATCAATCCAACATCACTGTCAGAGTTGCATATTAGGGGGATAATTATTCTAGTTTCCATCTTACTATTTGTTACACTTTGCTACTATTTTCCCAAGTTGTTTATTTTATTTTTCTGCATTTAATTAGTTCTGAATTGCAGAATTCTTATATCACAACATTTTCAATTAATTTATGTGTTCTTGAACCATTTTGTTAGAATTTATCTTCACAATCAAAAACATAAAAATAGTCCTAGTGGAGACGATATCTGGTACTTGCTACTGTATTACTTATTGTTGACAATGTACACTTGTACTTAGCTTTATTTTAGGCAACAAATCTCAATACATGAGAGAGTGCTATTCTCACAAAATAGACTTGGAAAAATAACATGTATCGTATGCCTTCTCTCCTTAGTGTTATGTTCTAGACCTAGCCTCAATCTTATTGGGCTTATGCATGGACCACAGTCCATTTAGAATGTGGTTGGCACCCGCTGTAGGGTTTTAGGCCCCGTGGTAATTTTATCTTTATAAAATTATATTTGTTGGACATTTATCAAATTATTTTATCTAATATGTAATTATACCATAAAATTAAATTTGATCAAATTAATTTTAAATAAAAATTATTTTCACTAAATTATCAATATAATTTTATTTTTCATTAAATATTATTGCACAAATAATATTATTTAGTGAGATTAAAAGTAATAGTTTATTATTTCTAATTATTTCCTTTAAATTTCAAAATCCTACCTTTGTGGTATCGAGCTAGTATGGATCCGTAGTTCTAAGTTCCAATAATTTAATTAACTTCACTAGCTTTTCATTCCATTAATTAATTTATTAGCTATGAATTATTACACTAAAAATTCATAGTTGATCTCTCAAAACTACAGTCTTATATTATTAAAAGCTATAATTATAAAGTCATCCATTGATTTAACCATTACATGAGTTATTTCATAATTAGGCGTAGGTCTTAATGTCGTTAACCCATCTAATTATATCTTTATCAATTAGTTCCACTGATCCTCTAATTAACATTATTCTATAAATTTGATTACATAATGAAATTATGTTTCTAAATAAAAAATTGAGCATTATATATTCAAGCCCCGAATCAACACTAAAAGGAATAACAAATCTACTTCGATTCAAGTAAGGAACATATTCCATATCTGTGAAGTATTCTCTCAAACACTTGCAATTTTATGACTCCAAGATATCAGAAGTTTGGTCGTAGGAATATTGAACCTTACCCGATAAGTTAAAAGTCATAAAAGCACTAACATGAGTCCATTACTCACTTCAAGATTTAGGTCAAGTCTCAAACAACCATCAATTGATGAATGTTAAACTTCTATATTCAAATGAAGACTATCAAAAGTTCTTACTTTCATCGTACTCCAGATCTATACATTCTATATTGTATGCGATACTTGCCACTCTTTGTGTCGCTACATGTAACTATTCGAATAAACTATTCGTCTTAAACAGAAAATAGACCATATTGATAATCTTTATTAAATAAATCTTCCACTTTTTTTAGTGATTATAGATAATTTTATATTATCCATATCCATATAGATATATTGTTCATATACATATCCATATACATATATGGAAGACTTCTCAATGGTTATTACCCATGGATGGTTACCATAAATTACTAAACAAAGTTTTTGATGAGAAATGATTATAATAATGATTAAAATAAATAAATAAAATATATAAAATTAATAATTTCGAATTTTTTAGATTAATTAGGCAATAAACAATAGTTGGAAAGATAATAGTCACATTAATTATTCTCATTAAGTCTAAAATGATTTTTTTTTCTCATGGAATGGATAAAAGGAATGAATCAAGAATGAAGAATGAATGGAGAATGAATATTAAATAAGATTTTTTTATGTTTTATTTAATAAATATGTGACCGTCATGTCATCAGGTATCTCTTCTAAAAGTTTGAAAAAGTCAAAAAATATTTTTAGAAATATTAATTAACAATTATAAATATGGATCATTGATCTTAATCCAATGGTTAATATTAAGTAACCATTAAGAGTGCCATCATACACACATATATCTATATACTTAATTCAAGACCACATTAATAATATTGGATCTTCATGATAAATGACATGTATAATTAAATACAAATATGAATGCAAAAAATTATTAACTTTCTTTAATTGAAAACAATCATTCATACAAATATATGCTTTAAGGGCACAAATCCCAACACATCATGTTAGCAATATCGAACGAAACCTAATAGAATTCCCATGTTTCTATAATATGACTAGTTCGAGAGGAATTTTTAACAAGAAAAAATTGCGGGGTGCACAATTTGGTAGTAGCAATAGTTTGCGAGACAAAAATATTATTTATTTTGTATTTATATATATAACGACCAAAAATTAATCGCAAAAATGTAGAGTCATATAATACCAACCTTTAAAATAATGTAAACCCAAAAAGCAAGTTTTCTTCCACCATTTTCTCTTTTTCCCAGTCCCTCGCCCCCTTTTCTCTCTCTCTCTCTCTCTCATGATAGCAACCACTATACCCAGTTGTTAACCACTGCAGCTCACATGTGCCAATTTACGAGGAAGCCCACTTGCTGGTGACCTCGCCAACAAAGTCTTGATGATAAACACCATGTTAGTCGCCTCACACATACCAATCAAAGGTCAATCCACTGTGGGTTTGATTCCAATTTTTGATGAGCCCTGGGATGCCATTAGAACAAGCTCATTTAGAAGAACAAAACTTGGCCACCCATTCCACCCACTTTGTCATCATTCTGCGATGAGTGTAAATATGTCTGCCACTTTAGAATCATTATTTTTTGGTGTCACCAATGGTTATTTGGACTGAAGGGTGGTACTAACATGACCTACTCTTTAAGGGAGACAATTTTGGTATATAGCAAGACTACATTTCTTGTTATTGCTTAAGATGATGATTTGAAGGACCGAATTTGTGTTGGAATTATTGTGCTTAAAAAGTAGCTTTTTAGTTACTAATGACTTACCAAAATGCATGTTGTTATTTTCCATTTGAAAAGTTAGTAATAGGATCTTAAACAAGCTACTTTTAAAAAGTCATTTCAATAGGTATCTAAAATTGCTTAAATAAGGAAACTAAAGGATAACTTAAAAATTACATAATTAAATAAGTTACTAAAAAGTAACTAGAACAACATGTTACCAAATAATAAATAAAATAATAAGTTGCCAAATAGTAACTGTATTAATAAACATTATTAAATATTACCTAAATAATAAGTTACCAAAACATCACCTACAAATTATGTCATGTTGTAAAAGGAAATCAATAGGTATCCTAAATAGTTTAAAAGGTATTGTTATCCCCAAAAAATTGAAAATGATGACATGGAGATAGAAATGACAAGTGGCAAGGAATAGTTGGGTGATCTGGCTTAGCAGCAGCCCAGTACATCAATGAAGAGTTTTGACTGCATGAGAGGTGTCACGTCCAAGCCAAGTGACTGGTCGGACTTTGGTCCGAGGAGCAGTCCAAAGGCATGGTCGGACTCTGGTCCGAGGAGCAGTCCAAGGGCATGGTCGGACCTTGGTCCGAGGAGAGCCCAAGGGTGTGGTCGGACTTTGGTCCAAGGAGAGCCCAAGGGTGTGGTCGGACCTTGATCCAAGGAGAGCCCAAGGGTGTGGTCGGACTTTAGTCCGAGGAGAGTCTAAGGTGTGGTCGGACTTTGGTCCGAGGAGCAGTCCAAGGAGTGTGGTCGGACTTTGGTCCAAGGAGCAGTCCAAGGTGTGGTCGGATTTTGGTCCGAGGAGCAGTCCAAGGAGTGTGGTCGGACTTTGGTCCGAGGAGCAGTCTAAGGGTGTGGTCGGACATATGTCTGGGGAGAGACAAAGGTCTTGTCCTTATGCATATGTCCAGCAAGTGCATAGTTGTCCAAATAGAGAAATGGCATGCATATGTCCGACCAGCACTTGTATGTATCCAACATGCATGTGTTCGAACAGAAGACGATATTCATCAACCAAATAGACCAGACTGCGTCAAATTCCCAGAAACGACTTCAGCAAGAATCGGTCTGGGCATACGCAGGAATCTCTCATTCTTCGCTCGAATTGAGGATTCTGTTGTATTTTGAATATTTCTTGTAATTTAAATATAATACGAATAATAAAATATCCCAATCCTAGGGGGATATCAGTTTCTGATCCCAAGCCTATAAATAGAGGGTTGATGGGATCAGAAAAGGACTTTTTTGGACAATTTAAATTTTTGGTCTGAGTTTTCTAGAGAGAGAAAGTGTGTTTTCTTGAGAGAGAACTCTTTTGTATTCTGAGAATTTACACTAAAGAAACTCAGTTGACACTAGTTCATCTGATCTTGAGTATAGATAAAATAATCAAATCTCTAAGTGGATTAGGCTATTACCAACTGATTGGGGCTGAACCACTATAAAAATTGTGTGTGTTCTTTATTTTATTTATTAAACTGTCTGTGTCGTTTGAATTCTCTTGAAGGTTTGTCGTTTTTGACGTTCTCACGTCATTGGCCAAAAACGCGGTCAATATTTTGGTGCTTTCATTGAGAGCCTGAAGAGAAGAACAGACAGTCCCTGAAGCAATATGGCGCCTAAGAACACCAATGCAGCCTCCAAAACGACGAGCTCCTTTAAAGAGCATGCTAGATCAGAGGGTCCTAGCGTTCAAGATCGTGAAACTGAGCCTAGAGTCGTGCTGGAGGACATAGCACCAGAAGTTGAGGAGCTCCAGGAAGCCATGAGCGCCTTCCAGGAGGAGATGGCTTAGTTCAACGCTAGGCAGGAGGTGTTCGCTGAGGAAATGGCTAGGCAGAATCCCGCATTCGAGCAGCAGAAACGGGAGATGGACGCTAGGAGTGAGGAGATTCGTCGACAGCAGGAGGAGGCTGACAGGCGACATCGCGAAGCTGCACTCGCTCTAGAGGCAGCTACACAGCTGACCCGAGCCAATGCCCAGGTTGCACCTGGGCTGGCAGCCACCCCAGAGGCAAGGACCACAGAAGCTGGTCGTAAGAAAACTGATAGACCAGGCAGAGGTGGTAGTAACCCACCTGGTCATGAGGAGGATGGAGTCCAATCGCACACTGCCTCAACTCAAAGGGGGAACTCCGAAACCCCCTCAAGGAGCCACCGATCAGAGACTTCCAGGTCAGGGAGTCATAAGTTAGGCAGCAAGAAAACACCTCCTGAGCAGGAGCACAATAGAGCTCCTCGTGGCAATGAGACTTCCCACTTCAAAGATGGGCATGGGCGTGATGAGGCTGACAGTCGTCACATTAACCATTCGAAGGAGAAGAATAATAATAACCATCGAGGAGGAGAGGATCGACCAGCCCAGACAGGAAGGCCACCACGACATCCCAACCAGCGCAGTGGCAAGGAGCACATTCCACCCAGCAAACCTTCCGAGAAGACTCGGAGTACGATGTTCAATAGGTTAGGAAAGCAAACTGCTCAGAAGGACTTGAAGGACATCATTGATGATAGAAAGAGGACCGTCCCGGTCGAAGGGCAAGAGCCAATCCTTCCTACCAGCCGAGTAGAAATACTCGATGATGGTTTGCCGGATAGGAACACCCGACCGGGCGGTCCCGAAAGTGAGTCCCCAGCAGTGGCCCTAGGCATCCAAGCCCAGCTTGATGCTTTGACAGCAGCAGTCTAGAGTTTGCCAAAACAACCAGCTGCGATTGATCCAGTAGACCACAGAAGTGGCAACCCTTTTTGTGCTCGAATTAGAGCAGCTCAACCACCAGCGAAATACAAAGAACCGGTACTGCCAGTTTATACAGAAAAGGCAGACCCGGTAAGACACGTTGGGAGGTTTGAAGATCAGATGGAGCTGCTCGGGGTGAGTGATGACTATCGCTACAGAGTATTCCCCACCACATTGTCAGACACTGCCCAGGAGTGGTACTGGAAATTTAAACCAGACTCCATCACTTCTTGGGAAAGTTTTAGGAAGGAGTTTTGCAGGCAGTTTAGTACTGCTCGAACCCCTCCTGTTTATGCCAATCACTTGGTGGATATTAGGCAGGGAAAAGATGAGTCTCTCAAGAACTACATACAAAGGTTCATGAGAGAAGCTAACCGAGCTACTGCGGTTGGAGATGAGGGGAAGATGGTGGCGATCTCTTCCGGCATTATCTATCGACGTCCTTTGTGGGACAGCATCCATCGTCATCCAATTTCAACATTACAACAATTTTTAGACCGGGCAGATAAGTATATGAAGTTGGATGATGCAATTGAGAAGGGAGAAAATGGATTGAACAATCTGAGCGGGTCGAATGATCCCCCCAAGAATGGTGGGAATGATCAAGGTGGTGGTAAGAAACGTGGGAATAACGGGTCTGACCGCCATAATGAGAAGAAGGCTAAGTCGGAACCAAACGACAAGCCAACTAAGTATGAACCTCAATTCACCAACTACACCACTCTTTCGGCGAGTCGAGCAGAGATCTACTTGGCCAGTCATCAAGAGGTCCCTTACCGGAAGCCCCCACCAATCAAGAAGGAGATGAGTAAGAGAGATATGAACAAGTTCTGTCGTTTTCATGGAGACTATGGTCACGACACGAATGAGTGTAATCATCTCAAAGATGAGATAGAGTTTCTCCTCCGGTCGGGGAAGCTAAAAAAGTATCGAGCAGAGAAGACCCAAGGAGAGGGGAGCAGCAACAATCCTGGGTTCAAGCGGCAACGATCCCCACCCTTGCAACCTGAACCTGTGGACTTCACACTAGATACTATATGTGGAGGACCACATCTTGCTGGAGATAACAACAAGGCGAGGGAGAGGTATGCTCGCACCCTTCGTCATGTATTAGATGAGGCATCCACCTCCGAAGTCATGACAGTGGAGGTGCGACCACCGAAGAACCCAAGATATGAAAGTGAGTCCCTCACTTTCACTGAAAAAGATGCTCGACACGTGAGGTATTCTCACAATGACCCTCTTGTTGTGACAGTCCAAATTGCTAATATGAAAGTGAAGAGATGTCTGGTCGACACAGGGAGCTCTGTAAACATTATTTATAAGTCATCCTTCGAGAAAATGAAGCTATCTGTCAATGACTTGAAGCCATGCTGTCAAGTAATTTATGGGTTTACTGGAGAAAGATTGTCACCAGCTGGGACAATCAAGTTGCCAGTCACGACGGGGGAAGCTCCCAAGCATGAAACCGTAATGACCGAGTTCTTGATTGTTGACTGCCCGTCCGCCTACAATGTGGTTATTGGTCGACCACTACTCACAAACTTACATGCGGTAGTTTCAATCTGGCACCTTTCCATGAAGTTCCCGACTAGTGCTGGCATAGGCTGTGTCCAAGGAGACCAAAGGGAGGCTAGGGAGTGCTATAATGCCTCGGTAGCTAAGGCAAAGAAGGGGGCCAAGGAGAACAACATGATTGTATGTGTTGAGAGAGAAGAGGTGGATGAGATGGATGTCGACCAGAGTCTTACATTTGTAACCGAGGAAGAGATGTTAGAGGAATTTGGTCAAGAGAGCACTCTTGGTTTAAAAGAGCAGAAGACCTCATCCGGTGATGAAGTCACCAAATAGGACATTGCCCAAAGCGAGGGAAGGGACTTTGATCCTCGCTTTGGGGATTATGAAAGTGATGTGGGACCATCCGAGGAGTTAGAGGAGGTCCTTATAGATGAGAATGACCCGATGAGAGGGGTCAAAATTGGAAAAAAGTTGAAAGCAGAGGTGAGAGCACAGCTGATAGAATTTTTGCGAAGGAATCAAGATGTCTTCACTTGGTCCCACAAAGATATGGTGGGTATCTCACCAACTATGATCAGCCACGTGCTCAACATGGATGAAAGCTATCCAGCAGTACAGCAGAAGAGGAGATTACTTGACAAGGATCGAGCAAAAGCTATTAAGGAGGAGGTAGAGCGATTAAAGGAGAATGGGTTTATTAGGGAAGCATACTACCCTGCCTGGGTTTCAAACCCAGTGTTGGTGCGCAAACCCAATGGAAAGTGGAGGACTTGTGTAGATTTTACTGATCTGAACAAAGCATGCCCAAAGGATTGCTTTCCTTTACCAAGAATAGACCAGTTGGTAGATGCAACCTCTGGTCATGAGACCTTGTCCTTCATGGATGCATATTCGGGGTACAACCAGATTAGCATGCATCCTCCTGATGAAGAGCATACCAGCTTCCGAACAGATATAGAGCTATACTGCTATAGAGTCATGCCCTTCGGACTGAAGAATGCAGGGGCTACCTATCAGCGTTTGGTGAACGGTATGTTTCGTGCCTTAATCAGCAAGAGCATGGAGGTGTACGTAGACGATATGCTGGTGAAGTCAAAGGAAGCTGAAGGGCACGTGCGAGACTTAGAGGAGTGCTTCACAATACTGAGAAAGTACAGCATGAAGTTAAACCCCCTCAAGTGCTCATTTGGAGTAGGTTCTGGGAAATTTCTTGGGTTTATTGTGAACTCCCGAGGAATAGAGGCAAACCCAGAAAAGATAAAGGCCCTCATAGAAATGAAGTCTCCAGCTAGAATAAAGGATGTACAAAGCTTGACTGGGCGGATTGCAGCTCTAAGCAGGTTCGTTTCGAAATCAACGGACAAGTGCGTCCCGTTTTTTAACCTGCTTAGAGGAGGCAAGAAATTTGAGTGGACTGCAGAATGTGAGCAAGCTTTCCAGGTCATAAAGGAGCATTTGGCCCAACCTCCTGTCCTTTTTAAGCCAGTTGATGGAGAAGACCTCTTTTTATACCTAGCAATCACGGAGCATGCTGTTAGTGCTGCCTTAGTACGAGAGGAGGATAGAGTGCAGCACCCAGTGTATTATGTTAGCAAGCGATTGATAGGAGCAGAGTCCCGGTATCCCGTGATCGAGAAGTTGGCTTACTGCTTCGTACTCACATCACGGAAATTGCGGCCATACTTCCAGGCACACCCCATTAAGGTCCTTACTGACCAGCCCCTACGCCAAGTCTTACAGAAGCCGGAGTCGTCTGGTTGGCTACTTAAATGGGCCGTTGAGTTAGGCCAATTCGAAATTAAGTACCAGCCGAGGACTGCTATTAAGGGCCAAGCTTTGGCAGATTTCATCGCTGAATGTACCGGGATCGCTGATGTTCCCGACCAGCAAGAGAGTGTCACTGGGCAAAAAGAAGAACTTCCTACTTGGTAACTTTTTGTTGATGGGTCGTCGAATGAGCATCATTCAGGGGCTGGAATTATATTAGTCACACCAGAGAAGCACCGAATTCATTGTGCACTGAGATTCAGATTCAATGCTTCTAACAATGAGGCGGAGTATGAAGCCCTCCTAGCAGGCTTGCGACTGGCCAAAGATGTACGTGCCCGGTTGGTGGAAATAAATAGTGATTCCCAATTGGTGGTCTACCAAGTCTTGGGGGACTGCCAGGCAAGGGGCCTACGCATGGTGGCATACTTAAATAAGACCAAAGATCTGCTAGCACAGTTCGAGGAGTATACCATCAAACTAGTACCACGGGAGCAGAACTCTAATGCAGATGCTCTAGCAAAGCTAGCTAGTGCAAAAGATGCCGAAACTCTGAATATAGTACCGGTAGAATACTTGGCGGAGCTGAGCATTGATGAACAAGAGGCCATACCGATCATGATAGCTGACACTTGGATGACCCCCATCATCACTTATCTTGAGCAAGGGACCCTCCCAGAGGAACGTAATGAAGCAAGGAAGATTATGAGGCAAGCTGCTAGGTACACCATGATGGATGGGGTGTTGTATAGAAGAGGGTATTCCTTACCTCTACTCAGGTGCATAACACCCGACCAGTCAAAGAGTTTATTAGCTGAGGTGCATGAAGGGTTTTGTGGAGATCATGTTGGGGGGCAGAGTCTATCTAAAAATATCTTGCGGCAAGGATTTTTCTGGCCTACCATGAACGAGGACTCTATGGAATATGTGAAGAGGTGTGACAAATGCCAAAGATTTTCTAAAGTGCCCAGAGCGCCCCCAAACGTCTTGAAGCAAATGCAAAGTCCATGGCCTTCTGCAGTGTGGGGTATTGATCTGATCGGGAAGTTGCCCAAAGGGAAAGGAGGAGTGCAGTTTGCAGTGGTTGCAGTAGATTATTTCACTAAGTGGACTGAGGCCGAACCATTAGCCACGATCACATCGAAGAAAGTGTTGGACTTTGTGGTTAAGAACATAATATGTCGCTATGGTTTGCCTAAGAAGATAGTGTCTGACAATGGCACCCAATTTGACAGCGACATATTTACCGATTTTGGCACTCGGCATGGCATCACAAAAAGTTTCTCCTCGGTAGCCCATCCACAGGCCAATGGGCAGGTTGAAGCGGTAAACAAGACACTGAAGGACACTCTGAAAAAGCGCCTAGAGCGAGCTAAGGGTGCTTGGGCGGAAGAATTACAGAAGTCCTTTGGTCATACAGGACTATTGCTCGGACAGCAACTGGACATACCCCATTTTCTTTGGCATATGAGTACGAAGCCATGATACCTGTGGAGATAGACCCTCCATCTCATAGAAGGACCATGTACAACCAAGAGGAGAATCATCAATTGTTGGCTGAATCCTTGGACTTCCTCGAGGAGAGAAGAGAGGAGGCAAACCTGAGAGTTGCTGCTCACCAGCAAAAAGTGGCGCGCTATTTCAATTCCAAAGTCCGAGATCGAAAGTTCCAGGTCGGAGATTTGGTCCTCAGAAAGGTGTTTGTCAGAGACCCAGCAGCTGGTGTGCTAGGACCAAACTGGGAAGGACCATATCAAATTGAGCAAGTCTTGCCACCCGGCACCTACAAGCTAGCTCGGTTGAATGGAGAGCTGATCAGGAATTACTGGAACGGCGAGCACTTGAGGAAATATTATCAATAAATACTGCTTACAGAGTAGTGGCTTTGTATCAAGTGCATAACTTGTTATTTAAGTTTTTGTTTGTAGACTGGCTATTTGCTAACCAGTCATGTTATTTTGAACAATGTTATTTTGTTTGAAACTCGTTGTTAGACACGTTTTGTCATTTATTATTACGAGTAATAAAAGAGATCACGCGCAGCATGGTCGAATCTTGCTACAAATTTTGCATATGTGTTGATTATTCTTGCTTGGCAGTGTTCAACTGTCATTATGATTTAAACAAAACAAGTCTTCTAAAAAAATGAAAATACATATATACCGGACAGTGTTCAACTGGTCGGTATCATGAGATGAAAGACCAAAGTTTAAATAGTTGCATGTTTTTGTAGTGGTTAACTGCTGAAATATGTTTGTATATTCTATGTGTTTCACGAGTAGTCACTGCTCGGACAAATTCGGTCAAGTAGCAAGTGATCAAGGATTTTTTAACCCTCAATCAATTGGTGGGCACATAGAGTATACTGGCGTGCACTTCAACAGAGGCAATAAGAGCACGAGCAAAGATATCTGTTTTTGGGCTGACTTGTAAATTTGGAAGTCTAAAAAAAGCCATTAAGCTAACTTGTTTGACAAAGCTTAAGTAACTTGGAATTTTTTAAAATTTTAAGTTAGAAACAGATATTCGTGTTATAATAAAAGTTATGCTAATAAAATGTTAGAACAATAAGAGCATGAGGAAGTATATTTAGTATGGACTTATGAAATGTTTAGAATTTCTAAGTTAGAAAACTAAATACTCATGTGAAAGTTTAAGGCATATAGAAACTTTACTATTCACAATAAACTTGTAATGTCTTAAATGTAAAAAGACTTAAAAGTTTCAAGCTAGCCAAAAAAGAAAAGTAAAGTGCAAGTGCCAAAAAGCTCAATCATACGAGCAAAAGTATAAAAAATAAAACAAACTATGATAAAAACTGGTAGGACTACAACTGGTCATGCAGGAGCT
Source organism: Humulus lupulus (assembly GCF_963169125.1). NCBI lineage: Eukaryota > Viridiplantae > Streptophyta > Magnoliopsida > Rosales > Cannabaceae > Humulus > Humulus lupulus. The sequence continues at coordinate 40,099,989 of NC_084798.1, forward strand.
CTCTGGTAGGATGAGGAGTCACTGGCGTGCTACTCTGGTAGGCTGATCAACCCCCTCCTCGGCTTCAGCTGCTCCTCTTGCTCGGAATGATAGTGTAGAGGAGGCAGGTGCAGGACCAGTAGGATTAGCAGCTTCCTCAGCAGCCCTGGCCTCACATCTGGCGAGCTCCTCTGCCTGGATCTCATCAGTCAGAAAGTCGAGCTTGAAGGGTTTATTTAGCTTCCACACCTGGTAGAAGCAGTTGAAGCAAGTCTCCTCGTAGCGGGTTAGATCAGCCTCCTTCTCTTGCTTCAGCTCTTCATTCTCGCTAATCAGTCCCTCGTCTCGCGAGCTAAGCCCTTGTTCTCACGAGTCAGTCTGTCTAGCCAATCAGTCAAGGATTTTTTGGCTTGGGTTAGCTGATTATTCCCATCAGCCAACCCCTTGAGAGAATCATTTTGCTCAGTCACAGTCTTCTCCGCCTGCTCCAGCTTGGACTGAAGAGTGTCTGTTTTCGCTCGAGCCTCCACGAGTTGATCATTTAGGACCTTGATCAACTCCTTGTAATCGACCGATCGCTGCTGGGCATGACAGAAGGTCATAAGCGTCTGCATGAAAAACAAAAAGTTACTACAAAGCATTAACGTAAGTAACAATCTATCTTGTGGTAGAGTACTTACATTTGTCAGCTGAGCAATCCCTCTATCTAGGACAACATTAACACTGAGTCGAGGAAAAGACTCAAAGCCTTGAATCGTTGATGTATCATGGAGGGTCTGATCAGCTGCCCCCCTGAGTTTGGTGTCAGCAGCTCGAAGTGCCTCGCTCGGGCCGGGCGGGCCTGGGGGAGTTAGGCTCAGTGATGGGGGAAGTGACGAAGGGGTCAACTGCGGGATCGTAACTGACCCCTCAGGTTGTCTCCCCTGGCTCGGTGGTACTTCCCTCGGGACCTTCCTCGGGGGAGTTAGACCACTTCCTTCGCCAGACTTCCTTTTTGGAGCAGGAGGAACGATGCAATGTCTGAACATCTCTGAGTCTGCAAAAGAGAAAAACATGAGATTCGTTAGAAAATATATATATATATATAATAAAATGTAGATAAGTATATTACTACTACAATTTTATTAGCCTCGAATCACCAAGTTATTAAACATATTCCTATGACTACTAGACCTGAGTTGAGAATCTGATCAATGAAGTCATCCTCGTCATCCGAAGATGAGCTATATTCTCTCTCAATCTGGATGGCTTTTCCTTTCCCGGACCGAGGAGGAATAGCAGATCTGTGCTGAGGCTCAGACTGAGGCTCCCTAATGACAAAGTCGCCAGGTCTATGAGAAAGCGGAGAGGGTCCAGGAGAAAACTGGTCAATCACTACCTCCGTGCCTGCATTGGACTGATCAGTCATGTTATTCTCCCGAGTGGTACTTTCCACTGCCACATTTTGGTCACACGGTATCAGGCCCACCATCTGAAGGTAGTCTGCAGTGACCAATCTTTTCACGTCTTTCTCCTCGGCACTCATGCTAGCCAACGCCTCCGCTCGATTGAACATCCCTTCAGTAGGCAAGGGTCGCAAGAACGGACCCGCATGTGTAAAGGCAAAGTTGTTGGCCTTGATATCTGATGTGAGGAAATATTCTCTGTAATATTTCCCAGGGTTCGACTTGTGTGCGATACCACTAAGGTACGTAATCCCCTTTTTCCTGTGATAAAGGTGAAAGAAGCCCGTGTTCCTGTGGGTGGGGTTAGTCCTGAAGTCGAACAAATAGTGTACCTCATGAGGGGTGGGCTCGTCCCAACCTTGCATAAAGTAAAGAATATACAGTGCGGACAATGCATGGATCCCATTCGGTGCAATCTGGAATGGGGAGACATTGAAATAATCCACTATAGACCGGAAATAGGGGTGTAGTGGAAGTGTCGCTCCTGCGTGGATATGATGCCTGGACCAGGCGCAGTATGCTCCTCCGGGCCTATTGGCTCTCTGATGAGCGCCAGGGCATATCACGTTCACCCCACTCAAACTCAAAGCCTCGATGTGTTTGTGGAACGACCCGAAATTAAGTTTTGAAGGCTGGGCAGTGAACCAGGAAGGTTCTTCTTCTCTCCCCTTCCGTGGCTTCTAAATGGCCAAGTTTTGGATCACGGTGGCAAACTTCTGAGAGGGTGATTCTGAAGGAGTTGCAGTGCAGGCGTCACTGCGCTCCACCACCTTCTGCACCGCTCTGCGGGCAACTTGTGGATCTTGGTCCTGGGGAAGTCTATTAGATTTCTTCACCCTCATCGTCGATTGTGAAGCTTGTTGGAGAAACTGTTCCTCATGGAGGAAATACAGGGTTGAGCGGGGAAGGATCCGCTTGAAGCGACGAAGGCGGTCCTTTGGAGTACAACTGGTGGACGATTTTGATGAAGAATCGCTGTTTAGAGGAGTCTCAATTGACTGCGGGATAGATGTATCGGAGTCCGTATGGTTGTCACCTCCCCTATAATCAGAGCGATTCATCTACAAAAATAAATAAAAAATGGGGAGGTGAGTAACCATACAAATAAAATCCATCAAGAACAAAATTTATTTTTACACTTAGAAAAATTTATCTAAGTGGAAAAAGTATAGCATGCATGGAAAAAAGATTTTTAGTGCTTAAAGGTGCCTAAGAAATGTTTAAAAAATATAGCATGAAGAATGCCATGATTGGTCTTAAAATTGTGCCTAGTGAGCTTGTGCATTCGACGAGGCGCGTGCAAGGGCTAGGCATGTGTGTCCGGTCGGACACCAAAGGCCCGAAGAGAAGCGTGCCCCAGCCGCATGCATCCAGGCGTGAACTTGGGCTAAGGGCGTGTCCGAGGAGACGCTTGGCCAGCGTGTGCAAAGAGTTATGAGGTATCCGATTGGATGCCATGTAACCAAGGAGGAGACGTACGAGTTTGGTCCGAGCGAACCAAGTTTGGCGTGGTGCTATCCATCTGCATCCGAGCCGAGTGCAGCCAAGGGGTTAATATCAACAACCCAAGGACTCCGATCGGACATCAAGGGTCCGAGGAGATGGGTTCCACACGATCCGAGGAGCACCTATGAGGTCCGAGAAGTGCCCATGTGGTCCGATCGGACCACATGCTTGCCCAGAAAAAATAGAGGCCGAACGGCCATATCCCTAAACTTACCCATTTTTCATGCCCAAAACCTCACCAAAAATTCCACTATTCTCCTTGAGCCGAAAACAAGACCCAATTTGAAAGAGCAATGTTCTATATTCACTAACATAAACATGTTTCTTCATCCAAACATACAACACAAGATCAAAATAGGGTAGTTGAAAGTTTTTCATGTTCTTGAAACCCTCTATGCTATCAAAAACCCCAAAACCCATAATCATGGTTTATACCAAATTGACCTATTTTTCTTGAAATTCCTATGAAATTGAGAGTAATGTGGGGTTACCCATAATACAAACTTCCTCAAAACAGCCACCCAACACATTATACAAGCATTCTTATGAGATTCATGAACAAATTCAAGAAAAAAGCTCTCAATGGGGTTTCGGCCACAACATGGTTTTTTCATGAAATTTTTTGAAAAAATAACAACAATGTAAAGGCATGGAGAAGAAGACTTACTCAACTTTGGAGAACCTTTGACTTGCTTGGAGATTGCTTGAAGAAATGGAGAGCTTCCCTTGAAGTCCCTTGGAGATTCGGCCAAAGGAAGGAGAAGACAAGGGGTTTCGGCCAAAAGAGAAGAAAGAAACAGAAGGGTTTTTAAAATGTGATTTTTTTGTGTAAAGAAGAATGTGTAAGTGTAGGGGTTATTTAAAGGAAAAAAAGTGGAAGTTATCACTTATTTTTTAACCCTTGGTATTCCTGGGCTATTTTTTCTCTCCACGATCATGGACAGTTATTTGCAGTGATCGTGGTCTGTAAGTTGTGGTCTGCTGCATGGCGGGAAGATGAACAGTTATTTTTTATAATGCCGTCAACTATGAAGGAAAAAAGTTTATTATGTGAGGTATCATATAATAAACTTGGGGGGCAAATATTATCCCCAAAAATTTGAAAATGATGACGTGGCGATAGAAATGACAAGTGGCAAGGAATAGTTGGGTGATCTGGCTTAGCAGCAGCCCAGTACATCAATGAAGAATTTTGACTGCATGAGAGGTGTCACGTCCAAGCCAAGTGACTGGTCGGACTTTGGTCCGAGGAGCAGTCCAAAGGACTTGTCGGATTTTGGTCTGAGGAGCAGTCCAAAGGCATGGTCGGACTCTGGTCCGAGGAGCAGTCCAAGGGCATGGTCGGACCTTGGTTCGAGGAGAGCCCAAGGGTGTGGTCGGACTTTGGTCCGAGGAGAGCCCAAGGGTGTGGTCGGACCTTGGTCCAAGGAGAGCCCAAGGGTGTGGTCGGACTTTGGTCCGAGGAGAGTCTAAGGTGTGGTCGGACTTTGGTCCGAGGAGCAGTCCAAGGAGTGTGGTCGGACTTTGGTCCGAGGAGCTATCCAAGGAGTGTGGTCGAACTTTGTTTCGAGGAGCAGTCTAAGGGCGTGGTCGGACGCATGTCTGGGGAGAGACAAAGGTCTGGTCCTTATGCATATGTCCAGCAAGTGCATGGTTGTCCAAATAGAGAAATGGCATGCATATGTCCGACCAACACTTGTATGTATCCAACATGCATGTGTTCGACCAGAAGATGATATTCATCAACCAAATAGACCAGACTACGTCAAATTCCCATAAACGGCTTCAGCAAGAATCGGTCTGGGAATACGCGGGAATCTCTCATTCTTCGCTCGAATTGAGGATTCTGCTGTATTTTGAATATTTCTTGTAATTTAAATATAATACGAATAATAAAATATCTCGATCCTAGGGGGATATCAGTTTCTGATCCCAAGCCTATAAATAGAGGGTTGATGGGATCAGAAAATGACTTTTTTGGACAATTTGAATTTTTGGTCTGAGTTTTCTAGAGAGAGAAAGTGCGTTTTCTTGAGAGAGAACTCTTTTGTATTCTGAGAATTTACACTGAAGAAACTCAGTTGACACTGGTTCATCTGATCTTGAGTGTAGATAAAATAATCAAATCTCTAAGTGGATTAGGCTATTACCAACTGATTGGGGCTGAACCACTATAAAAATTGTGTGTGTTCTTTATTTTTTTTATTAAATTGTCTGTGTCATTTGAATTCTCTTGAAGGTTTGTCGTTTTTGACGTTCTCACGTCGTTGGCCAAAAATGCGGTCAACAGGTATATTAAAGATCCCAGAGTTAGGGGTGCACACGGGACCCGCAAAACCCGCCCGACCCGAACCCTAAGAACCTGGTTTTTCAAAAAAACCCGTCAAATTCGGGCTTAACCCGACCGGAATCTGAAACATATCGGGTTGGGTTCGGGTTTAAAAATTCACCACCTTCGGGTTCGGGTGTAACCTGAAACTCGAACTAAATTTACCAAAAAAAAAAAAACACAAATCTGAATAAGTCTCTCTCATCTTAGATAACCCTATCCTAAAACTAAAATTACTTTTGTCTTCTTCTCTTTCAGCCCCTTAGCCTTACTCACGCACGCACGGCGCCGGCCGAACCGAGAGCCTCCCTTAGCAGATCCATGCCACCACCAGATCGCATGGCCATCGACCACCAAATCGCCTCCCTCCGTCTCCCCCACTCACGCGGCACGCCTCGCCATCGCCAGGCCAACCACCACCTCCACTAGATCGCCTCCCTCTGCCTCCCTTGGTAAGTTATGCTCTTCTTTTCTTCTTTTTGTTAAGTTAAGTTTAAGATTATATATATATTAATAGATATATATATTCAGATAAGAAACATTAATAGATATATATTCAGAAACATTAATATGTATATTCAGAAACGTTAATCTTAAACATTAATCTTAATATATATAATATATGTTCATAAAAACGTTTAAGAGGGTTTCAATTCATGACAAACTCATTTAAGAGGATTAGAAGTCTTAAATATTCGGTTTCATCAATCGAAAAAATTTAAGAGGATTAAAATTCATGACAAACTCATTTATATATTGTGTATTGTGTTTGTTGCAGACAAGCTTGTCCAATTTAAATTCCCTGTGATTGTAAAATCAGAGCCTTCCCTGTGTTTGTTGCACAGTCACGGTGAGTTCTTTATTTTTAACTTTCTTCTTTATATAAAGTTTATTTGTAATAGGCATAGAGAATTTGATTTTGGATTTACTTTGTTTATTTTCTTTGTCTGACCGTTGCTTTCTCTGTTTTTCTTTTGTTAAGTTTTCTCTTGTTTTTGGCTGCCTATGTTTTTTTTTATATGTTTGAGTGAGACTCATATTATATTATAACTAATTGAAATGCATTCCCATCATTCATTTGTGTACCATATTGGTTCAATTTTGTTTAATGAATATTTGTGGAGAGAACATTGGCCAAATACAAGTTGTTTGTTATTTGGATCACTGTGACTTTATTATTATAACTATTGTTTGATGATGAGTACTTGGTTTGGGGCACGAAAATGGCTTGATTGATATTATTAAAAGAAAGAAAAAGTTAGGGGTAAGTAGTGTGGTATTTTGGAATGAGTATGATACAATTGGGTAAGTTGCACGTCTTAATATCGTAATAAATTAGAATTATGAAGAAAAAGATATATAACCAAAGCAAGTAGCAGGTAACAACAAGAGGGAGGGAAGAAGAAAAGAAAAGAAAAGACTTGATGTAAGTTGTGGTGGGTCTTGAATTGGTCATAGAGAGACAATTGCATGTTTGTTTGACTATGAAATGAGTTACTACATATGTATACAGCATGTGTAACTAAGTCTAATGAGGCTGCCCCTGCTCCCCTCAATGAATATTCTTTCTTTTGGGATAGTTTTCATTATAATTTTAACATGTGTTGTGTTGACCCTCATTTTGGCCAACTGATACGGAGTCAAATGCTTGATGTGATCAAAAGTATTGAATAAGATCTAATGGAAAGAAAAATAGACAACACAACAATTTATAGTGGTTCGGCCCCAAGAATTGGTAATGACCTACGTCCACTTAGGCTATTATTGATCTTGATTCTCAAAGAGGTGATCAAAGAACTAGGGTTCTTGAGTTTCACAAGCCTTAGAGGGATGAGTAATACAACCGAAAGATAATAGCCAAAATTCTCTTGCTCTCTCTTCTAAAGCACAAACAAAAATTAGCCAAAAGTCCAAAGTCCCTCCCTTGAACTACTTCTTCTCTATTTATAGGCTCAAGGTGGGATACATGAATCAATCAAAGATCTTTTTACCTAATTAATCGGATAATCAGGTATAAAGGGAAATAATCTCGAATATGATTACAACTGTACAAGATTACTAAAAAATATACGGAGTATACGACCAATCTAGTCGTACATAAAACTCAAATGATGTGTCAGGGGAACATCCGTGATCGGTGGTTGAACAGAACTTCTGCCAGGTGTCAGCCACGTGTTGAAAATATTTGCCACGACATCCACACCTACTTTTTGGATAACATTTGCCCCCCAAGTTTATTTATTACGACCAGCAATAAATAAACTTTAGGAAAATGACCCTTCGATTACCCCACTAAATCTGTCAGAGTAGTTCGTGCCTCCTTGAAAAAAGTGACCTAATTACGTCTAATCATGCCTTTTCAGTTCCCAAGTAAACTTTTGACGGCTATCATGCTTCCCCATGCTTTGAAAAAGGGTAACTTATGATTACCTCTTTTTAACATATCTCAGACAATATATATAGCCTTCAAAATTACTTTTTCACCTTTTACTAGCTATCTCTTTGTCAATGGCACTCCAAGAACTCCCAAGACAGAACCCAGAAATTTCTTCGAAGATCATCCTTCATTATTCCAGGAATCTGCTGCTCGCACGCTAGAATTTAAGTTTTTCCAGGACTTCTCAATCTTCGTATAGGTAAATTTCAGAACTTTCATACCCTTTATTGTGTTGTTCATGTCTGTTTATGCTAGATTTTTAGGCTCTGAAACAGTGTTGTGTTCCTGGGTAAAATTATAGGAAAATTGGACATTTGCCGATTGATGTTAGGTATGGTGGAGCATACTTTCTTTGTAGGGGTTATGAATCAGTTTGATAGTCAACATCATAGGTTTAGGACGTATAAAAACTGGGTTTTTCCTGCCCTTACTGGAGTCGAAAAAGCTTTTTCAGAAAAAAAAAAACTTTTTACTTTCACTTTTTGATCTGTTTTCAAACTGTTCATATAAAAATTTCAATTTTTCGTTAGAATGCTACTGGTCGTATAAAAGTTAGACTTTTATACACAAACAGTGTTATTCTAACCAACTTCTTAGGCTCTTCCTCCTCACCTCCCCTTTTTTCTGTTTGCAGCTTTTAATGCCAGACATGTGGGGAGGTGAGAGGTCGATAGACGATGACTTGCTCGTACAGCTGCTCGAGGGTGAAGAGCAGCCAGCTCAGCGAATTCAAGAGATTCCCTTTCCGCGAGTTTCTCCTCCAAGACCTCAACCAACTCCCGTCAGCATAGATCGTGCCAAGTCTACCACCAAAAAGAAGAAAAATCCTTCAAATCCTCCAGCCCAGCCTGGCTCGCAGGCTGGGGTTCCCTCGACCAGTGGTCGAGAAAATAATGCTCCCGACCCTCGCATCCAAGTCAGAGCCCGTCCTTGGTACTTTGTTCTTCCTGATGTCGACTGGTATCTTGCCCCACTCAGTCGTGTAACCTCTAGGATGCTAGCCAACTACTTCAGAAAATACAACCTTTCTGGGGTAACCCTCAAACTCCCCATCGCGGACGAGCGAGCGAATTTTCCTGGAGACGTTTTGAGTGCCTAGTCGAGATATCACATAGAGGCTGGGGCTACCCTTCCTTTTCATCCATTCTTCCAGGGGGTGGCGAACTATTTTGGAGTCGCCCCGTTTCAAATCACACCAAATGGATATAGAATGCTTGCTGCACTCTATATCCTTTTATAATCACAAAAAATGGCCTGAGCCTACCTCTCACGAGGTCAATTACATTTTCAACCTTAAGTCCAACCCCCAACAGTCTGGCACGGGGTTCTTTCACTTTTGTCACCAGGAGTCTAGCCGAACCTTTCTGAGTGACATAACCCACATTTCAAACGTGGGGAAATACAGTCAGGAGTATTTCCTCACGACCAACATGGTCACGTATAACTTGGCCTTCACTCGAGGAGGTAAAAGTCTTCTTCCACTTGTCGCTATTTTTATTTAGCATTTTTCCTTGCATTTTTTTTCTGAAACTTCTTATGTTCTTTAGGCCCATGGTTGCGACCAGACCGAACACCAGACATGGTGTTGAGGTCTGCCATGTTGGCCAGCATGACGGACGTTGAGAAGAGCATCAAAACTCTGGTCATTGAGGCCAACTTGAGGCTAGTTGGTCTCCTGGCCCCTCACCAGGATGTGAGGGAATCCGCGGCAGGTAGTGCCACTATCGAGGAAGAACCCGAGCAACAACCGCTAGTGTCTCCTCCTCGACGGAGACCAACTGAGGTTACGTTCAGGGAACCCGTTGGCACCCAAGGAAAGGGAAAACAAAAGGCGACCAAGCCTGTCATAGACTTAGACGAGTCCTTTGACGAAAATGGTACAGTTATTTCATTCCTAGATAGCTTGCCAATACCATGTCACTTATTTGATGGGGACGACAATTTTACATATGCTCCAAACCTAGGGCCAGACTTCTTCATGCCAGAGAGTGAGTGTATGACTAGTAGAGTCAATAGTATAGCGACCAGTAGTAATAGCTCGGGTATTGGACTTTACAATTTTTCTTTATTTCTTTTTTGATGCAACATAATTTGTCATCCAATTTGGCTCACTGTTCGCATGTTTACTTCTTCTGCAGAAATGGCCTCTACCAACGTCTTCGGCATCTACAACACTCAGGAGGAAGCAGAAGTCCCCCTGGTTCGTAGGAAAAAGTCGTCCAGGCGACAAGCTGGGGAGTCCGGCCAAATGCCCTCGGCTAAGAGGAGCCGAGGCTCGGGCCCTTCGTCAAACGGGCCTTCTACCCAAGACACCAAACAACATCCTCTCGAGCAGGAGGTTCCACCTCCAAACGCTCTAGCTGCCAAAGCTCCATCACCCCCAGCCCCTACCGAACAAACACAACAAGCTGGGGGGGCTTCTCCCAGGACGGAACTGTCACACCGCGCCCTGAGGTCTGCCAAGGACCGCCTGGCAAAAATCCTCAAACATGACCGCTGCAAAGAGGCCATGGCAGGGACAGAGGAAATGGGGGTCGATCAGATCATCAACAGGGCCCTAAACGAGACAGCCAGTGTAAGCATCTTACTTTTCTTTACTTATAATCTGATTTTTCTGAAGTCTGTCTAACATTTGTTTTTTGTGTAGGCCATGCTGACTTTAACGGCTGCCCGTCTGCGGTTGGGTGCCAGCATCGAGCAGTCCCATGCTCGGGAGTTGAAGTTGATGGAGGAGCTTCAAGCCGCGGAGGCAAAGGCATGCGGGGGAGCTAGAAGTGGTGACCTAGCAGAAGGACTCTTTGGCCGCGGATCTGGTGGAGAAACAGGCCTCTCTGGAAAGTGCAAGAAAACAGAGAGAGGAGTACCAGGAGGCCAGCTGAATTCACTGGTGTGAAATCAAAAGGCTCGAGGGGGAACAGCTCGCGAAAGACAATAGCATTGCCAGATTAAAGAGCCAAGTGGAGCAACTCAAGCTCACGAACGCCAAAGACCTGGAAAGGTACAAGAACGTGACACTTTGATACTTCTACGATTTCTAGAAGCATAACCAAAGTGCCAACTTTGACTACCTTCCAAAGGATGCTAGGAAAGCTGAGTTGGCTCGCTGCGTTGCTCGCCTGGCTGCCGAAGAAAGGGCCAGAGTTCCTGCTTCCCCTAAAATTTCGCTGGCCACAGGGATGATGGAGGGGAAGCTGTAGAAGAAGCGGTCAACCAAGATGTTCCCCAAGATCCTCCTGCTACCCCTTAGTTTTTTTTCTTGTTTTCTTTTTCTTACACGACCCACGGGTCGTGATGTAAAGACAATATATTTTTTTTTATTGCTGCACGGGCAGCTTTTTCTTTTAAACTTAACATTTACATCTGAGCATTCCTGCTCGCGGTGTAAAAGAATTCTTTTGATATTATAATATTTTTTCTTTATTATAACATCTGTTCGCATGACCGAACTTAGCATAGCACTTTGGTTTGACTTAACAAAATATAAAATTTTGAAAAATACTTTAAGTACCGTAGCATGCTTTCACTTATTTTGCTCATGTGTTTACATACCTTTTGGTATGCTTTGCTTCCTATGTACCTTATATGCCCCCCAAGTAATCGAGGAGCTTTAGGTCCTTGGTCACTTGCCTTGAAAAAAACCTGTACGAACATTATTGCTCGGTATAAAACATGAAAATTGTAATACAACAAAACAACACACGTAATGAGCAAATACTTGTAAAAATGTACAAAGTTTGGCAAGAATGACTGGCTGCGCACAGTCCCTTATAATTCTCGTATTAAATGGACTAAACATGTCTTTACGAGTGATCTTAAAAAAGATCTTACACTTATAAGCGATTAGCCATATCTCATGACCAACCCTTTTTCAAAATCTTGTAAAAAGTAAAAATTAATACAAGCCAATCCTTTAAGAAGGACTGTTTACTGATAATACTTGCGCAGGTGTTCTCCATTCCAATAATGTGGAACGAGATCTCCATTCAAGCATGCAAGTTTGTAAGTGCCTGGATGAAGGACTTCTTCAATCTGGTAAGGTCCTTCCCAGTTTGGTCCGAGTACTCCAGCAGCTTGGTCGCGGGTGTTTAAGAAAACTCTTCGAAGTACCAAGTCCCTGACGTTGAACTTTCTCTCTTTCACTTCAGAGTTAAAATACCGAGCGACTTTTGCTGGTACGCAGCTACTCGAAGCTGGGCTTTTTCTCGTTTCTCCTCGACTAGGTCTAGGGACTCCATCAACAATTGGCTATTTTGGTCTTAGTCGTATGTTATTTTGTGATGCGAGAGCGGATCTAACTCGACATGAAACATGGCCTCATACCCGTATCCTAAGGAAAATGGGGTATGACCTGTTGCTGTTCGGTGGGATGTTCTATACGACCAGAGGACTTCATGCAACCGTTCTGGCCATGCTCCTTTAGCTTCCTCGAGCCTTTTCTTTAGGGTATCTTTCAATGTTTTATTAACTGCTTCGACCTGCCCATTTGCTTTGGGGTGAGCAACTAAAGAAAAGCTTTTGATGATGCCATGCTTCTCTTAGAAGTCTGTGAACAAGTCACTATCAAACTGGGTGCCATTGTCCGAGACAATCTTTCTTGGCAATCCATATCGACAAATAATGTTTTTGATAACAAAATCAAGTACTTTCTTTGTCGTTATGGTTGCAAGCGGTTCATCCTCGACCCATTTTGTGAAGTAGTCGACAGCTGCCACTGCATATTTCACACCACCTTTCCCTGTAGGCAAGGACCCGATTAAATCTATACCCCATATTGTGAAGGGCCATGGACTTTGCATTTTCTTTAACTCGTTGGGAGCTACTCGTGGGATCTTGGAAAACTGCTGACACTTATCACACTTTCGCACGAACTCCATTGAGTGCTCATTCATCATGGCCCAGAAATATCCCTGCCTTAGAATCTTTTTCGATAGGCTTTGCCCCTCAGCGTGGTCTTCGCAGAAGCCTTCATGTACCTCCTTCATCAGCTCTTTATCCTTTTCTGGTGTAACACATCTGAGCAGTGGCATTGAGTATCCTCTTCGGTATAAAATACCATCGACCAGGATATACCTTGCAGCCTGTCTCTGAAGGATCCTGGCTTTGTTTTTATTTGCTGGTAGTGTATCGTTCGTGAGATACTTTAAGTATGGTGCCATCCATGTATCTGCTAACTGGATCACCATACTGGTTTCGTCTGCTCATATGCTTGGTGTGCATAACCGCTCAACTGGCACTATATTTAAAGTGTGAACATCTTTTGCACTTGGGAGTTTGGCTAAGGCATCCGCGTTTGAATTCTGATCTCGAGGTACTTGCTGGAGGGTATATTTTTCAAATTGTGCCAACAGATCCTTTGTTTTGTTCAGATAAGCCACCATTTTTAGGCCTCGTGCTTGGTATTCTCCTAAGACCTGATTCACTACCAGCTATGAATCACTGTATATATCCAGCACTTTTATGTTCATGTCTTTGGCTAATTTTAATCCAGCGAGTAGGGCTTCATATTTAGCTTCGTTTTTTGAAGCGGTGAAATCAAATCTAATTGCGCAGTGAAATCGATGCCCTTCTAGCGTTATCAATATCACTCCTGCTCCTGCGTGGGATTCGTTGGATGATCCGTCTGTGAATAGTTTCCACGAAGAAACTTCAACTTGAGGCTCAGGTGCATTAGGCTTTTCACCCTGCTCGCTATCTGGGAGTTCAGTGAATTCTGCAATAAAGTCAACCAAGACTTGTCCTTTTATTGCTGCTCGCGGTGAGTATGTTATATCGAACTGCCCGAGTTCGACTGCCCATTTCAACAAACGACCTGCAGCCTCTGGCTTTTGCAAAACTTGCCGAAGGGGCTGGTCAATCAAAACTGTGATTGGATGGGCTTGGAAGTAAGGACGTAACTTCCTTGAGGCCAAAATTAGACAATAGGCTAACCTTTCAATGGGAGGATACCTAAATTTGGCTCCGATCAACCTCTTGCTCACATAGTATACCGCCTTTTGTACGCCTTCTTCTTTTCTTACCAACACCGCACTAGCTGCATATTCGGTGATCGCCAGGTATATGAACAAAGTTTCCCCATCTACAGGCTTTGATAAGACGGGAGGTTGCGTGGGCTTTTAAGGCTTGGAAAGCCTGTTCGCAGTTTTCAGTCCACTCGAACTTCTTGTTGCCTCTAAGTAGATTGAAGAAAGGAACGCACTTATCTGTTGATTTTGAAATAAATCTACTGAGTGCGGCAATCCTTCCAGTCAAACTTTGCACATCTTTGATCTTCATTGGTGATTTCATATCAATCAGGGCGTTGATCTTCTCAGGATTAGCTTCGATTCCTCTCGAATTGACAATGAACCCCAGAATTTCCCTGATCATACTCCGAAGGAACATTTTAGAGGATTTAGCTTCATCTGGTATTTGTTCAGAACATTGAAACACTCATGTAAATCCTTCACATGTCCTTCTTCCTTTTTTGACTTCACCAGCATGTCATCAACGTACACCTCCATGTTTATCCCGATCAACTCCTTAAACATGTGGTTAACTAGTGGCTGGTAAGTCGCACCAGTGTTTTTCAATCCGAAGGGCATTACTTTGTAACAGTATAGCCTTGTATCGGTCTGAAAGCTAGTGTGATCCTCATTAGGGGGATGCATACTAATCTGATTGTATCCTGAGTATGCATCCATGAAGGAGAGGATCTCATGGCCTGAAGTTGCATCGACCAGCTGGTCGATCCTTGGGAGTGGGAAGCAATCTTTAGGGCAGACTTTGTTAAGGTCTGTGAAATCCCCACAGGTCCGCCATTTTCCATTCAGCTTGGGAACCAGCATTGGATTAGAGACCCATGATGGATAAAACACCACCCTGATGAACCCATTCTCCTTCAGTTTTTCAACTTCTTCCTTTAAGGCTTTTGATCTGTCTTTATCGAGCAGCCTTCTTTTCTGCTGCATGGGTGGAAAGCTTTTGTCGATGTTCAGGACATGGTTGATGACTGCAGGATCTATCCCAACCATGTCTTTATTTGACCAGGCGAAAACTTCCTGGTTCTTCCTCAAAAATTCCACCAGTGCGTATTTGGTTGTTGTCTCTAAGTTTTTGCCGACCTTCACAACTCTGGTCGGATGCTCTTTGTCGAGCTGGACCTCTTCAAGGTCCTCGGCATGTCCTATATCCTCTTCAAAATCCCCAAAGCGAGGATCTAAGTCTCTATCCTCACTTTGGGCAACACCCTATTTGTTGACTTCATCACCTGATTGGGCTTGTACATCAATAGCCATTTGCAACTCTTTTGGGGGAGCACTCTTCGACATACCCTTCTTGGCCTTAGTGATTGAGGCATTGTAGCACTCCATTGCTTCCCTCTGGTTTCCCAATACGCATCCTACCCCTGCGTCTGTTGGGAATTTCATGGCTAAGTGCCATATAGAGGTGACGGCCCGAAGGTCGACCAGTATTGGCCTTCCAATCACTGCATTGTAGGCCGAAGGACAATCAACTAATATAAAAGTAGTGAGTAATGTCCTGTTGGTGAGCGCAGTACCTGCTGTCACTGGAAGCCTGATTGACCCCATTGGAGCGAGTCCCTCACCAGAGAAACCATAAATTTTTTGGTTGCAAGGCTCCAAGTCCTTTATGGACAACTTCATCCATTCCAGCGAAGATTTATACAGGATGTTAACTGAACTTCCTGTATTGACCAGTACTCTTTTCACCATCATATTGGCAATCTGAACATCCATGACCAGCGGATTGGAATGTGGGAACCGGACATGTTGGGCATCATTATCAGAGAAAGTTATTACATCATCCTCTGTTCAAGCCTTTTTCATTGCCCGATCCTCCACAATCATCATCTCGATGTTCTGGTCATGGCGTAGGGTCCGAGCGTATTGTTCCGTTGCCTTTCTGCTGTTTCCCACAAGGTGCGAGCCTCCGCAGATGGTGAGTAAGGTGCCTGCCACAGGATCAGGCTGTCAAGGTGGCAAGCGTTGGCGTGCAAGCGCCTGCTCGTTGCCACCCGGAGCCTCTTGTTGGGAAGCTCCCGCGGCTCGCACGTATCTCCTCAAGTGTCCTTGTCTAATAAGGAACTTGATTTCATCCTTCAGCTAGTTACACTTATTCGTATTGTGTCTGTAGTCGTTGTGAAAGCGACAGAACTTGGTTGTATCCCTTTTCGAAATATCCTTTCGAATGGGAGCGGGTCTTTTGTAGGGTACACTAGAACTTGTGGCTTGATACACCTCTGCTCGAGACTCAACAAGGGCGGTATAGTTGGTGAACCTTGGCTCATAACGGTTGCCCTTAGAGCACTTACTCTCGGAGGTAGAGGGTTCGTTATGGGCCTGTTTTCCCCCATTCTTGCCATTGCCATTCCTGTTGCCTTTGTCGTTGCCGTTGGGCTTTAACCCATTGGCGGCTTTGGCGGGGTCTTCAGTCCCTTTGTCCTTATTTGGGGGCTTTCCCTCACTGGCAATTGCATCCTCGAGCTTGATGTATCGATCAGCTCGATCCAAAAACTCTTGGGTAGTTTTAACCTCATGCTTCCTGAGGCTACTCCAAAGGGGCATACGACGCCTAACTTCTGCAGTTAGGGCCATCATTTTGCCTTCATCTCCCACTGTTTTGGCCCCAGCTGCCGCTCGCATGAAACGCTGGACATAATCTTTCAGTAGTTCTCCTTCTTGCTGGCGTATCTCGACCAGCTGGTTTGCCTCGGTGGGGTGCACACGACCTGCGTAGAATTTTCCGTAAAACTGCTTTACGAACATCTCCCAGGATACTATACTTGCCGGAGGGAACTTAAAGAACCACTCATGTGCAGCATCAGAAAGTGTTGCAGGGAAGATCCTGCATCGAGCGTCTTTAGACACCTTCTGAATGTCCATTTGTATCTCAAACTTGTTGACATGAGATACCGGGTCACCATACCCATCAAAGTTCGGAAGTGTGGGCATTTTAAACTTATTGGGGGTTTCAGCCATGGCGATCCTTTGTATGAAAGGGGTGCCCCTTCTCCTGTCGTACTCGATATGAGATGTTCTCCCCCGACCAGCTGTTGCACCGCTTGGTTTAGGGCATCTATTTGGGCCTGGACGGCCTCTGAGATTGCCGGTGTAACTGGCGCCGGGGGGGGGGGGGGGGGGGGGCGTACTCATCATTCTTCTCACGTCGATCATTGAGTACATCCCTCAAATCATCATCGCGAGGCCACTGCTCCCTGGCTCCCAATCGAATGAACTTGTTTTCTCAGGGAGGTGGAGTCCTACCTCCACCTCTCTCCTCTTGCCTTCGACCAGCATTCCTCCTAGCTAAATCAGCTTCATTGTAATCATGATCATCTCTGAACTGTGGCTGACTTCGGTGCGAATGACTGTTCGCACTATTCCTGTGGGCTGGTCTTCCACGAGCGTCGGGGGGTGGCCTGCGTTGGTCGAGGTGTCCCCGTGCACTGTTGTGCCGTGGGGGGGCCCTGACCACAGAGCCTGACTCTGTATTCGTCCTCTTAGCAGAAGGATGTGGCCTCCTACTCGGTAGGTTTGGCTCCTCTTCTAGTGGGCGTCTAGGGCTATGGGGCTGGTGCCCGCCCTATTCTGCCTTGAGCGCGGAGGATTGCCTCGACCAGCTGGGGATGGAGGTTGTGGTCCAAGATCTCTTGGTGGGGCCTCATTCTGAGACACGGGTGGCTGCTCTGCCCTTTGAGGTAGCAAATCCGGCTGAGAAGCTGGTGCAGCCTAATTCCTTGCTAGTTGGACGGCTGCTTCAAGGGCGGCCATCGCATCCCTCTGCCGACGGTCCATCTCGGCTTGCCGCTCACTCAACTCCTGACGCTAACGCTCTATTTCTTACTGTTGTCGCACCATGGTTTCCGCAACACTCTCTTGACTGGCCCTCAGATTGGCCAATTCTTCTTGCAATACTCCTAAAGTAGTTCTCAGCGTTTCGGAGTCCAGTTCCTCCTCATCAAACTCCAAGTGTGGCTCATTCTCAGCCATGTTTGGGGGAGGAGGTTGAGATGGTGCAGCGTCAGTAGCCTGCCCAGTCTTCCTGGATGTCTTTGCCATTAGTACCTTCAACAACTTCTTCTCAGGCTCTCAATGAAAGCACCAGAATGTTGACCCTCGTTTTGACCAACTGACACGGAGTCAAATGGTTGATGTGATAGAAAGTATTGAATAAGATCTAATGGAAAGAAAAATAGACAACACAACAATTTATAGTGGTTCGGCCCCAAGAATTGGTAATGACCTACGTCCACTTAGGCTATTATTGATCTTGATTCTCAAAGGGGTGATCAAAGAAATAGGGTTCTTGAGTTTCACAAGCCTTAGAGGGATGAGTAATACAACCGAAAGATAATAACCAAAATTCTCTTGCTCTCTCTTCTAAAGCACAAACAAAAATTAGCCAAAAGTCCAAAGTCCCTCCCTTGAGCTACTTCTTCTCTATTTATAGGCTCAAGGTGGGTTACATGAATCAATCAAAGATCGTTTTACCTAATTAATCGGATAATCAGGTATAAAGGGAAATAATCTCGGATATGATTACAACTGTACAAGATTACTAAAAAATATACGGAGTATACGACCAGTCTGGTCGTATATAAAACTCAAATGCTGTGTCAGGGGAACATCCCTGATCGGTGGTCGAACAGAACCTCTGCCAGGTGTCAGCCACGTGTTGAAAATATTTTCCACGTCATCCACACCTGCTTTTTGGATAACATGTTGAAACAAGATATTATACAATTATAACTATATGCAGCCTTTCGGTTAAAAGGGATGCCTATTTTCCTTTCTTTAATTACCTTTTTTTTTCTACATGATCTTTCTATGATATGAAGTTGGATTTTTAGTCAGCTTCAACTCAACTCTAACTCATTATTCACAATTCATATTCGTTTGGGGACCTATTATGTAATTCAAATTTTACCACCATTGCTTCTAAGGCGGTATTTTCTATAAGAGGTCAAATTTTAGATCCTTTTAGAAGCTCACTAAGCCCAAGGATGGTCGAAGCATTAATTTGTCTCAATAACTGGTGGAGCGGATTACATCAACCCACCATTGTTCGAGACTATATGGATGAAGAAGAAGCGCTTCAAACATCAGAGTATCTTGAGTCAGGTAGTTTATTACATTTTATTTGGATTTTCGTGGTTTAACTTGCAACTAAACTAATAACTTATAAATATATATTTTAAGTGTGTGAATATTTTTTATAATCTAATATTTATCTTTTATATTAATAATATTTGTAGAGATGACCAATGATCCTACAAGTGTTGGGCCAGCTTCATCCTTTGTCAATTTTCAGTCTTCAGCCTCATCTGCTGCACAACAATCTACGAATTAAAAGAATCGTTTGTAAGAATTTATTCGTGCCTACCTGCCTTTACTTGGTATGTTGTTATTTATTATCCTTGATTTCTTTTCTTTAATAATTTTTTTTATTTGAATTTTGAAAGGAATGAAGGAAAGGAAGGAAGGAAAGGGCATGGACTTTTTATGTATTTTGAATTTTTATGGACTTAATTTAATGTTTATGGTTGTAGAGTTATGGACTTTATTATGGTTTTGTAGTTAACTAGTTATGCACTTAAATTTATGGACTTTATCTTTATTTATAGTTGTATTTTGGGACTTTGACATTTTTAATGTTTATAATTGGTAATTTGAACTTTGTGTTGTATTTTAAGTGTTTGATTGACATTATATTTTAACTTCTTTCTTCTTTCTTTTCTTTTCTTATTTAAAAAAAATGAAAGGATGTATAATAACATAGTTTAAATGACAAAACATTTGGAAAATAAAAATTACATTATATAGGTATTATTCATTTTTAAAGAAAACTTGATATGTTAGTTAATTTAGATTTTTGAGTTACTTTTTCAATTAATTTTTTGGTAGTTAGAATTGTATAAAGGAAAGTTTACATGAGTATATTTAGTGAAAAAAATAACTTTTATATGATCACACATAATTTTTTTTCATTTTTATTTAAAAATGATATTTTTTGAAAGAAAAAATGGTATTTTTGAAAAAAAAATGGCATTTTTGCAAGTTTGGGCTTTTCGGCCCAAAACACAAATGGCTCAACCAACCCAAATGAAACCCGAACCCGAGTGAAACCCGAAACTCGAAGCCCGAAACCCAAAAAAACCCAAAAATTTCGGATTGGTTTCGGTACAATTTTTCTCAACCCTAAACTCATAAAACCCGAAAATCCGACCCGTGTGTACCCCTACCCAAAGTTAATGAAAATTTTGACCTCCAAAATTTCTCCATATTTTTGGGCGCCGAGCTGGCAGATGCCCACCATTTAAGGAATTCACCCCTACAATTTATGGAATGAGTTACGTGAGTGAATTGTTTTCATTTTGGGCATTGTTAGCTTTGTAATTATTTTATTTTGCTTATTGTATATTTGTTAGTTTTGTAACTATATTTTTTAACACGTTATGTTGTAGTTATTATACAAAATCTATACCGTAAAAAAAAAATTAAATAACCTAATGTGGGATTACAAATTAGTAATAACTAGAAAACATAACCGTGCTTCGCACAATCATTTATAATTATTAAAAATATATATTTTTAAATATTTTTTGAGAGATTTTATAGTAGGTATTAAATTTTTATCATACTTGTACAACATGCTCTTTATATGAACACGTGAGGGAGTTTTGACTACAATTTTTTTTTATGATGGTATTCATTGTTTAGCGAATCTCCTGGAGGTTTTCGAGGAATTCTAACTAGTTAAAGTGTCGAAAACAAAGTTAAAAAAAACTTGTTGTACATGTACTTTTATTTAATATTATTATTATTTTTATATGTTTTGCATGTTTTTTTATATAAAAAGTCTAAATTACGAATAAGAAAATCTATGTTTTGTGTAATGGTTATTTTGGCTGATTATCCATTTGAACCCTTTATTTTTTTAAATCAATTTTTAGACCTCCTATTTTATCAAAATATTAAAAATAAGAATAGATAGATCGATTATTTGAACCATATGTATTTTAGTTGATTATCTGTTTTGATCATTTATTGTTAAAAACTAACATTTGGACCCCGTATTTTGTCAAAAGGTTAAAAATATAAATAGATAGATTATTATTAAATTAAAAAAGAGAAAAAAGAGAAAATAAATTGAGTTTTTTCCAAAATTATTTAATAGCCATAAATTAGATTAGTAAAATAAAAAAATGAGAACAAATGATGTTTATTATTATATTTATAATTGGGAAATGATCTCAAATACACTAATTTATTATTATTTTTCACTTTTATGTTATTTTTTTCTCTTTTTCATTTTTATAAATACATTTTTTTTTCAAATTTACGGTTTATTTGTTTACTTTATTTCCTCTATACTATTTCTTATTTCTCTCTCTCTTTCTTGTGTTGGAGATTTATTTGTATTATTTATAACTTAATTACTTTTTATAATTCATTCATGGATTGTGTTCTTGGCAGAAGAATTAAATTTGAAAATGAACAAACAAACATGAAAGCAAGAGGTTCATGTAGCCATTAATAAATTGTTGTTTGCATAAATAAAACCCCTTATATAGAGAGGAAGAAAGCGATGATTTAAAAAAAAGAAAAAATGAATATGAAAAATCATTCTAAGATGTGATCAGAAAGATTCCCTAAGAAAGTAATACAAGCATCTACTACTAGTTAGATTTGATTTACTACAGAGGTTCATTTGATTCTAAATGAACTTTTTTAATTTGATGAGATCTTGAGAATCTCTTATTAACATCATTTCTGGCTGGATTTGATTTAGCAAATGTTGAGATTGAGGTGTTATTAGCATCACCTCTTCTTTATTGGAGACATCAATATCATGCCTAGTACACCTTAAAATTCTAATACAGCCATATATAAAAATATAAACAAAAATTAAAACAACAATTAAGCAACTTATTCTCCAACTCATAATTATTATGAATAACTTATACAACAACATTTACAACTAATTAAACAACAAATAAAGCAACCATTTGAGATGTTTTAGAGTTGCTAAACAATGAGTTATGGATCAAGTTGCTATAGATGATTGTTTTAGAGTTTCAAAGGTTATTTTATGAGTTGCTTTATAGCTTTAGGGGTTGCTTTATATTTTGTTATGTAGGGTTGTTTTAGAATTGTAATAGTTTATTAACATGTCGATTTTAGGGGTTGCTTTGAAGTTTCAGCGTTCAATGGTTGCTTAATAGGTTATTGCTTATGAGTTTCTTATTACTTACTTTATGGATTGCTTAAGGAGTTTCAAGAGTTTCTTTATAAATTATAATTCAAACCAAGTTTCACAATCCAAACCATTTGTTAGGAATGTTATGGTACTAAGCATTCAATTACAACTGAAGTCTAGATAATAAAAATGAGATTTTCAAATAAAATTAAGAATTTCACTATAACAAAAAAATATATAATAATTCTTTCTAAAGTAAGGAGAGCACAAATAATAATACTCTTTTTCTCTCTTATAATAAGAGAAAAATCACTCTATCTCTCTAAGACAAGTGTATAGGAAAAATCTCACTTCATTTTCTCTCTAACACTCTCCCTTTGTTTCAATTTGTTCATTGAGTCTCTTTCTTTCACAGAAATGCTTTAAATGAGATACTTTGAATATAATCAAATTTGAATTCAAATTAAGTAAGGATATATTGTAAATTTTATAATTAGATATTTTATTTTTTTTCTTCTTTTATTATTAATTAATAATCATAAATTTAAAAAAGAAGAATTAAAAAATTTTAAAAATGAGAAAATAGAAAGAGTGTTTTGAAGCAATTTTAGAGTATCAGATCACCTCATTGATGCTCTCCTTTATATAAATACTAGGTAAAATAACGTGCAATGTGCTGTAGTGCACCAAAAAAATTTTTTTTTTAGATTATTTAAATTTTGTGCTTTATTTGATTTAAATGTTAAGTGTGATGAATTATTTTATTTAAGTGTTGTTATTATATTTAATTGTTTATTTGATTTATTTGATGGTTTGTTATTTTATTTAATTGTTAGAAATGTTTTGGTTAATTAATTTAATAAGTGATTAAATGTGTAACATGTTATCTTACTATTAGTGTTACATTTTATTTAAGTGTGACAAATGAGGTATTTATGTGAGCTATGGTGGAATGCACTAAGGTGCATGATAGATAGTAATGCACCCTAGTAATTTAGTGTGTGCTAGTGCATGGTAGCATGGTGCACATGTGTAGATTTTTCTACACATTTTAGGTTTCCTTATTTTAGATTTAATGGAGTTATTTATTAAAAAAAAAAAAAAGAATAAAAGAAAAGGGAAAGGAGGAGTGGGCGTGTGACCTAGTGGGAATGCAATATATCATTAAAATGGTAAAAAGGATCAAAAAAAAATTGAAGACTATAATCATTTGGGGATAGGCTTGATCATGTTTTATTCCTTGTATCTTTTTGAAATAAAGAAAAATCAAGGAAAATAAAAGAGAAATGGAAACTTACCTTAATTTGTTTGGGAGACTTTATGAGAGGATTTGTCATAAAGGGACTAAGAAAGGAGAGAAGAGTCATTGCTCTTGTGTGTGTGTGTGGCTGCCGTGACCTAGAGAGAGAGAGAGAGAGAGAGAGGCGTGTAGAGAGAGAGAGAGAGAGAGGAAGAAAGAAAGAAAGGAAGAAGGAAGAAGAAAGTGAAGAGGAACCCCCTAGAGTATGTCTTCTTATTTTCTCTTTGTTTAATCTCTTTATTTGATAATATGATATTGATTTGTGTTATGCTTTGTGTGTGTTTGGATTCTTCTTTCTCCTCATGGTGGCTTTCCCATAAAACCCTAGGCTTGAACAAGGGTGTGGAGTTTGTGGTATTGATCTTTTGTGTTCTTGATTCTACAATCAAGAGAGGTAATGGTCTTTTCCTTAGCCTTATATTGTTTTTGGTGGTTGTATTTGAGGTTTTGCTAATGGTGTTAATGGTTGATTTTTGGGTAGGAATGATGTATAGGATTTGGATTTTGTGAGAGTATGACTTGTGTTTAAGGGTTGTGATGTTGATTTTGCTATGCATGAAAAATTGTAATAATCTATGAGCACATGTAAGGTGATTTCGGCCTAGGTACACCCAAGGGTGTTCTTGATTTGTTGTGTGATTTACCAAAATATTTGATCCATGTTTTAGGACCTTTGATATATGGGTAAGAGGACAAGTGGTAATCTTGATATTTTTGATCATGAAATGTTGTTAGATGCATGTTTTGTTTTGAATGATTAAATTGTGAGATGCATGAAAATAATGATAGAAATATGCTAGGTTAAAATAAGGCACATGTGAACATGGTATAAATTTACTATATGCTATTTTATTGAAAAGGTTTTGTTGGCTTTCATGGAATTGCAACAAATGATTTTTAAAGGATTCATGTGATTATGTTAGTGGAATCATGCATATTATAAGAGCATAATGAGATTATAGGCATGAATGATTTTATGTAATTTTTGAGACAAAAGTTGAGTTTTACAAAGAATTAAGCTTGCTGTTTTTTTCAAGATAATTGGGTAAAAGTTGATAAAAATATGAGTTGCATGCATAAATAATGTTCTTGATGAATGTGTTAATTTTTATGAAATTAAAAGAGGATTTTAAGTCTCATATTATGATATTTTACTCAATTAATTTCCTACAGAATTTTTATTGAATTTTGAGAAAAAATGAGTTTATAAAATTGAATATGGTGATTTTAATGATAAAAAAATGGTTGCTGGAATTTTGTAATAAAATGTGAAGAAAGTTTCACTAAAAATGGATTTGATTAATTTTTGGAATAAATTATTTTTCCTAAGTTATGGTAATATTGAAAATTGATATTTTAATGGTATGAATGCATATTTTGATAAATAATGATTTTCTTTATTTTGATTGAGAAAAATATTTAGACTCTATTTATTTATGATTTTTGAATAAAATAAATAGTGGCTGAAAGTTTGTTTTAAAAAGTTAACAATTGTTATTAAATTGTCACATATGGGTTTTTACCACTTAAAAACTAAGTCTTAAATAAATTAAATCAAAATATAATTTTTCCACACTTAAAATATATTTTTCACATCATTTTTGTAACACAATAATAAAATATATTTTTCTAAAGAAACATGTTAAAATAGGTATTTTAATTAAACCCAAGCTTGTTGGTTAATTCTTGGTAAATTAATATTTATTTAATGAAAATGTCACATATTTTATTTTGAGCTAAAATAAAATAAAGTTTTGAGAAATTTAATCAACTTAGAAATTTTAAAGAAAACATGTAATATGGCCATTGATTTTCAAACAATAGAAGCAAGAAATGTAGGGTTATCGTTTTTGAAAACGTCTTTATTACGCAACGTTCCCACGTATGCATGTTACATGCAAATCAACTTTTACGTCCAAAATCATGATTATTATTCAAATATGTAATTTTTATAAAGCAATCATGTTAGCAAAATGGGTAGAACGAGCATTATTCTTTTTGGCGATAATTGCATGTTTTAGTGTAACGGTTATCATGAGTGCATGGCCCATGCACACATGAGTTGTATGGAAGGGCAAAATAGTAATTTTATGAATCTAAGAAACGTTATTTTGATTATGATATAGGCTCGTTGAAAAGATTGTGAAATTCTTAGCTTGGACCTGAGGTAAGGAAGTTAGATAGATTTTATGTTTCTATGCTATGAATGGTAAGACTGTTTTATGAATGAACTGTTATGCAATTATGAATGCCTTAATGTGATGATATGATTGAATGTGAAATGTGAATGGATGTTAGATACATCAAACAGAATACGATGTTAGATACATCAAACAGATTTCGATGTCAGATACATCGACCGAGTTACTAAGGACATTGAGACGTGACTCCTAGGGCGGACGCGCCGAGGTTATTCAAGGACCAGTGATCTCCTGTTTACCTCATAGGGTGACATGGACAACTAGCGTTCCATGCTCATCATGTATGCTGTATGTTGTGATATGATGATATGTCACATGTATGTTATGATATGTTGATATGTCACGTTTATATTATGATATGATGATATGTCACATTTATGTTATGATATGCTGATATACTTATGTTATGATATGATGATATGTCACATTTATGTTATGATATGTTGATATGTCACATTTATGCTATGATATGTTGATATGTCACATTTATGTTATGATAAGATGAAATGTTACGATTATGTTATGATAGACCATGATGTTTTAGATGAATGTTAGTGTTTGGTTGTTTGTTGTTTTTTCTTACTTGCTTACTTGCTTGTACTTCCTTACTGGGCTTTTAGCTCACCCCCTTACTTTCCTTCCAGGTAGCAAATAGGTTTTCTCTATGGCACGCGTGGTGACGTGGGGAGTTCTTCATCATGGGGTGTATGGCGTGGGGCAATCCTATGGACGATAAAACGATCAACGTAGAACGCCATTTTTATTATGTTTTGTTTTAAGAGACTTTTTCCTAAAATTATCAGTGGGACTCTGTTATTTAAATTATTTGGTTTTCTTGAACTTTGCATAAAAACCTATGTTTTATTTTAAACTTATGGCGCCAACTTGCATGAATTTAAATAAGTCCCCTGAGACTTTAGAAATGGACGGTATTCTTTTATAAGCTATGTTGTACGAATGTTTTGTAAGTACTAGTCTAGGGCGTTCTTTACAAATGGTATCAGAGACGGTCGTCCATGTTTTCCAAGGACCCCCCCCATACACGCTAAAGATGGGAAAATCTCACTTCACCGCGTCGTAAGTATTTGCTTATGTGTTATTACTTGTTTCTATTTTATTTAATGTTTCTATTTGTTAACTGCTGTAGTAAATATGCCTCCTGTATTAAGAACAACAAAGAAACAATTGATTAAGGAGATTCGTGTAATTCCTAAAGTTGAGCTTGACGAAGACTACCACGATTGGAAGGTAGCGGTCTTAAAGACGACGAAAGAGGTTTGCGATCGTATACAAGGAATGATGAATAAGAGAGGAGCCTTGCTTTGGCCTATAGAACAATACTGGGTAATGTGTGAGGCGTTGTCAATGTACCCAGAGGCTCTTTTACAGTTAAATCAGTCATGGAATAGCGTTGTGATAGATGACATGGAGTTTAGCACTATGGAGTTCACGATTCGCGACTTTCTGGTAAGCTACGAACTAGATCATCAGGAGCTGGTATTAGTAATGACGGATGATGGCGAAATAGAGGAACGTTTAGAGTCGATATATGACGTGGAGGAAGTATTGCGTGCTATACCGCGTCCGACCCCGAGGATGGAAATTATGGCAAGCGCGCCTGACTATTACCACATTCCGGAGGACATATTCAACTATGATTCAGGGGACGAGTCCACCGTCGAGGACTAGAGTCCACTTCGTGATCGTCGCATGAGGATGCCAATGAATAAGATGGATTAATAATAATTTCCTAAGACTTTAAGGAAACATGTTTTGGTTAATTAAACACTTTTTGGGATTGTTTAATTATTGGAATATTTTAAATGCTATGGATATTTTGTTTCAAATTTATTGGTTTGATGTGAATGCATGATTTACAAATATCCATCGGTATGCAAAGTTCCTTCCTTACGATTTTTCCTGTGATTGCCTTAGAACATCATCATGTCAACCAGAGGAAGAGGAGGAAGGGGAAGAGGTAGAGGCAGAGGAAAGGGTGCCTCCACAAGGTCTGAAACTACGACCATCCCTGATGTTGAAGTGCCAACTGTTCAACCTGCAGCTCCAGCAGCGCCAACTGTGGACCTGGCTGCAGAGGTGGCAAGGCTAAGAGAAGAGTTGAGACTAAGAGATGAGGAGCTAGTGCAAGCTAGACAAGCACCACAGACATCTCAAACGCACCCTATACCCCAAGTACCAGTGGCACAACCGCAGCCGCCCGTACCACCACCTGCACCACAACTTGTAGCCTATGGGTTTGAACCAGTATATGAACGCTTCAGGAAACAAGCCCCACCGACGTTTGAGGGGAAAGCTGATCCAATGGTGGCAGAAGATTGGCTAAGGTCTGTCGAGGCTATTTTTGATCATATGGAGTTAGATGATCGCCAAAGGGGTTTCCTGCGCAGCTTATCTACTTAAGATGGATGCACGTATTTGGTGGGACGTGACTAAGCAGACCCATGACCCAAATACCATGACTTGGGCGCAGTTTGTCCAGGCATTCAGTAAGAAGTATTATAGTCCAGCGGTGCTAGCAACTAAGGTTGATGAATTTATAACTCTAGTTCAAGGGAGCCTTTCGGTCACCGACTATGCACAGAAGTTCGATCGATTGGCCAAGTTTTCCCCTGAAGTGGTGCCGACTGATGCAATGCGAGTTCAGAGGTTTGTAAAGGGACTCAAACCAATGATAGCAAGGGATGTTAGGATGACCAGCGCTGAGGTGGCCAGTTATGCAGAGATATTGGATAGAGCTCTTGAGGCTGAATATTTGGAGGATCGAATATGGAAGGATAATGCCGCTAGAAGAGAAAGCCACCGCAACAAGAACTTCCATGAGAACAACAAGAGAAAGGCTATCGAAGGGCAGAATAGTGGGGTTGATAAAAGGCCTAGACCTCCAGTTCCGAACAGTAGCAACCAAAACTCTCAGAACCATAGCAACCGCAATAACCGCTTCAATGACCGGAACCGTGGGAACCAACAGGGCAACCGAGTTGAGCATCCTACCTGCCCTAAATGCACAAGGAAACACCCAGGAGAGTGTCAGGCTGGTACCAACAAATGCTTCAAGTGCGGCCAGGCAGGACACTTGCGGAAGAATTGCCCACAATGGAAGGCGGGACAGAATACCAATAACAATCTGGTGCCAGCAAGAGTCTTCGCCTTAACTCAGAACGAAGCGGCCAATAGCAATACCGTGGTTACAGGTCAGCTCCCTATATCTGGTACAATGTGTAGAGTCTTAATTGATTCTGGAGCAACTCATTCCTATGTTTCCATGAATGTGATTGATAGACTGAATATGCCTTGTAAGATGTTTGCACATAACTTTAGTACATTGTTGCCATCGGGAGATATGATGTTGTCAAATAAGTGGTTACCGTCAACACCTGTAACGGTAGAAGGTAGAGAGTGCCCAGCAGATCTCATAGAACTAAGTATACCAGAATATGATGTTATACTAGGCATGGATTGGTTATCCAAGCATGGGGCTACTATAGACTGTCGAAAGAAGATCGTAGAGTTCAGGCCAAAGGAAGGAGAGGTTTTCTCCTTTAAAGGTGATGTAGTAGGCCTTCGAACACCCATAATATCTGCACTGGAAGCGCGGAATATGATGCATCATGGATGTTCGGCATTTCTTGCCAGTGTAGTGGATAAGACCAGGGAGTCAGAACTAAAGCCAGAAAATGTTCACATTGTTTGTGAGTTCCCGGAGGTGTTTCCCGAGGAATTACCAGGACTACCCCCAGACAGAGAGATCGAGTTTGTAATCGAGCTTGCACCTGAAACTGCACCGATATCTAAGGCACCCTATCGAATGGCGCCAGTAGAGTTAAAGGAACTTAAGAACCAACTACAGGAGTTGTTGGACAAAGGATTCATTAGACCTAGCCATTCGCCATGGGGAGCACCAGTCCTATTTGTGAAGAAGAAGGACGGGAGTATGAGGATGTGCATTGATTATCGAGAGCTCAATAAGATCACCATTAAGAATAAGTATCCTTTGCCTAGGATAGACGACCTTTTTGATCAGCTACAAGGGGCTTCAGTATTCTCAAAGATTGATCTGCGGTCAGGGTACCATCAGTTGAAAGTGAAAGAGGGAGACATACCGAAAACGGCCTTCAGAACTCGCTATGGACACTACGAATTCTTAGTGATGTCTTTTGGACTCACCAATGCCCCAGCAGCCTTTATGGATATGATGAATAGGGTATTTAAGGATTTCTTGGACAAGTTCGTAGTAGTGTTCATTGATGATATCCTCATTTACTCAAAGACCAAGGAGGAGCACGAAGAGCACTTGAGACTGACTCTAAACAGATTACGGGAACATCGGTTGTACGCCAAGTTCTCTAAATGCGAATTTTGGCTGGAACAGGTAACCTTCTTAGGGCATATAGTCTCCAAGGATGGGATTGCAGTAGACCCATCAAAGATCGAGGCCATTAGAGACTGGCCCCAGCCAAAGAATGCCTCAGAAGTTCGGAGTTTCTTAGGGTTGGCAGGTTATTATAGAAAGTTTGTCGAGGGTTTTTTCGAAGATCGCTACCCCGTTGACCAACTTAACCCGGAAACATCAGAAGTTCTCATGGACAGAAAAATGTGAAGAGAGTTTTCAGACCATGAAGGATAAGTTGATTTCTGCGCCTATCCTTTGTGTTCCCACTGAGGGCGGAAAATTTGTGGTATACTGTGATGCATCAAAGAACGGTTTGGGATGCGTGTTGATGCAAGAAGGGAAGGTGGTAGCTTATGCTTCCAGACAACTCAAGGATTATGAGCAGCGGTATCCCACTCATGACCTTGAATTGGCAGCTGTAGTATTCGCACTCAAGATATGGAGACATCACCTGTACGGAGATAGGTGTGAGATATACACCGACCACAAAAGCCTGAAATACTTTTTCACACAAAAGGAACTAAACATGAGACAGCGGAGGTGGTTGGAATTAGTAAAGGATTACGATTGCGAGATTCTATACCACCCAGGCAAGGCAAACGTAGTTGCCGATGCTTTGAGCAGGCGGGGACATGGGAGTGTCTCAGCACTGCATGCGATAGAGATGCCTCTTCAGAAAGAGATCATAAATGCCAGGATTGAAATGGTGACAGGAAGTTTGGCAAACCTCACATTGCAATCCTCTTTACTAGAGCAAATCCGAGAAAGACAGAAATTGGATGAAGCCTTGGTGAAACAAGAGGCTTTGGTACAAGAAGGTGGTAACAGAAATTTCACGGTGTCTGATGGTGGATTGCTAAGATTCAAGGGTAGGATTTGTGTACCTGACAGTGCTGAAATTAAGGAAAGTATCATGAAAGAAGCGCACACAACTCCTTATTCCTTGCACCCAGGATCCACGAAAATGTACCAAGACCTCAAGGCACTATATTGGTGGCATGGAATGAAGAGGGACATTGCTGAGTTTGTGGCTAGATGTTTGACATGCCAGCAAGTCAAAGCAGAACACCAGAGACCAGCAGGGTTGCTTCAACCGCTCTATATTCCTGAATGGAAATGGGAGGATATCACAATGGATTTTGTGGTAGGGTTGCCTAGAACTACCAAGCAGCATGACTCAGTGTGGGTGATAGTAGATAGACTCACTAAGTCCGCTCATTTTCTGCCAGTTAAGACCACATACTCGGCGGATCAATATGCTGACTTGTATGTTAGTGAAATAGTGAGACTTCATGGGGTGCCAAAGTCGATAATTTCTGATCGAGGGTCAGTTTTCACATCGAACTTTTGGAAAGGACTACAGAGAGCTATGGGGTCAAGACTGAAGTTCAGCACTGCTTTTCATCCTCAGACTGATGGTCAGTCTGAGAGGACTATACAGATATTAGAAGACATGTTGAGGTGCTGTGCGTTGGACTTTTCAGAGTCTTGGAACCGATATCTACCTCTAATGGAGTTCTCGTATAACAACAGTTACCAATCTACCATAGGGATGGCTCCCTATGAGATGCTTTATGGGCGTAAATGTAGATCTCCTTTGCACTGGGATGAAGTTGGGGAAAAACGGATTTTAGGGCCTGAAGCAGTTAGTGAGGCTAGTGAGGCGATTGAAAAGATACGCCAAAGGATGCTTACCGCGCAGAGTAGGCAAAAGAGCTACGCTGACCTCAAGAGGAGGGACATCGAGTTTGCTGTAGGCGAGTTTGTTTTCTTGAAAATCTCGCCAATGAAAGGTGTGATGCGTTTTGGAAAGAAAGGGAAGTTAAGCCCTAGATATATCGGTCCATTTGAGATATTGGACAGGATAGGGCAAGTTGCGTACCGTTTGGCACTGCCCCCAGCATTAGCTGAAACGCATAACGTCTT
This sequence comes from Humulus lupulus, assembly GCF_963169125.1. Lineage (NCBI taxonomy): Eukaryota > Viridiplantae > Streptophyta > Magnoliopsida > Rosales > Cannabaceae > Humulus > Humulus lupulus. The sequence continues at coordinate 40,131,722 of NC_084798.1, forward strand.
TCACATCTCGATGTTGCGTAAGTATGTGTCAGACCCCTCTCATGTGTTGAGTTACGAGCCGTTACAGCTGAAGCAGGACTTGAGTTATGATGAACAGCCTGAGCGCATTTTAGAAAAGGGAATCAAGGAACTGAGATCCAAAAGGATTCCATTAGTCAAGGTCCTGTGGAAGAATAGTACGGAACGAGAAGCAACATGGGAGTTGGAGGATGACATGAAAGCAAAATACCCTGAGTTATTTGGTAAGAAAGAATTTCGGGACGAAATTCCTTTTAAGGAGGGTATATTGTAGTGCACCAAAAATTTTTTTTTTTTAGATTATTTAAATTTTGTGCTTTATTTGATTTAAATGTTAAGTGTGATGAATTATTTTATTTAAGTGTTGTTATTATATTTAATTGTTTATTTGATTTATTTGATGGTTTGTTATTTTATTTAATTGTTAGAAATGTTTTGGTTAATTAATTTAATAAGTGATTAAATGTGTAACATGTTATCTTACTATTAGTGTTACATTTTATTTAAGTGTGACAAATGAGGTATTTATGTGAGCTATGGTGGAATGCACTAAGGTGCATGATAGATAGTAATGCACCCTAGTAATTTAGTGTGTGCTAGTGCATGGTAGCATGGTGCACATGTGTAGATTTTTCTACACATTTTAGGTTTCCTTATTTTAGATTTAATGGAGTTATTTATTAAAAAAAAAAAAAGAATAAAAGAAAAGGGAAAGGAGGAGTGGGCGTGTGACCTAGTGGGAATGCAATATATCATTAAAATGGTAAAAAGGATCAAAAAAAAATTGAAGACTATAATCATTTGGGGATAGGCTTGATCATGTTTTATTCCTTGTATCTTTTTGAAATAAAGAAAAATCAAGGAAAATAAAAGAGAAATGGAAACTTACCTTAATTTGTTTGGGAGACTTTATGAGAGGATTTGTCATAAAGGGACTAAGAAAGGAGAGAAGAGTCATTGCTCTTGTGTGTGTGTGTGGCTGCCGTGACCTAGAGAGAGAGAGAGAGAGAGAGAGGCGTGTAGAGAGAGAGAGAGAGAGAGGAAGAAAGAAAGAAAGGAAGAAGGAAGAAGAAAGTGAAGAGGAACCCCCTAGAGTATGTCTTCTTATTTTCTCTTTGTTTAATCTCTTTATTTGATAATATGATATTGATTTGTGTTATGCTTTGTGTGTGTTTGGATTCTTCTTTCTCCTCATGGTGGCTTTCCCATAAAACCCTAGGCTTGAACAAGGGTGTGGAGTTTGTGGTATTGATCTTTTGTGTTCTTGATTCTACAATCAAGAGAGGTAATGGTCTTTTCCTTAGCCTTATATTGTTTTTGGTGGTTGTATTTGAGGTTTTGCTAATGGTGTTAATGGTTGATTTTTGGGTAGGAATGATGTATAGGATTTGGATTTTGTGAGAGTATGACTTGTGTTTAAGGGTTGTGATGTTGATTTTGCTATGCATGAAAAATTGTAATAATCTATGAGCACATGTAAGGTGATTTCGGCCTAGGTACACCCAAGGGTGTTCTTGATTTGTTGTGTGATTTACCAAAATATTTGATCCATGTTTTAGGACCTTTGATATATGGGTAAGAGGACAAGTGGTAATCTTGATATTTTTTATCATGAAATGTTGTTAGATGCATGTTTTGTTTTGAATGATTAAATTGTGAGATGCATGAAAATAATGATAGAAATATGCTAGGTTAAAATAAGGCACATGTGAACATGGTATAAATTTACTATATGCTATTTTATTGAAAAGGTTTTGTTGGCTTTCATGGAATTGCAACAAATGATTTTTAAAGGATTCATGTGATTATGTTAGTGGAATCATGCATATTATAAGAGCATAATGAGATTATAGGCATGAATGATTTTATGTAATTTTTGAGACAAAAGTTGAGTTTTACAAAGAATTAAGCTTGCTGTTTTTTTCAAGATAATTGGGTAAAAGTTGATAAAAATATGAGTTGCATGCATAAATAATGTTCTTGATGAATGTGTTAATTTTTATGAAATTAAAAGAGGATTTTAAGTCTCATATTATGATATTTTACTCAATTAATTTCCTACAGAATTTTTATTGAATTTTGAGAAAAAATGAGTTTATAAAATTGAATATGGTGATTTTAATGATAAAAAAATGGTTGCTGGAATTTTGTAATAAAATGTGAAGAAAGTTTCACTAAAAATGGATTTGATTAATTTTTGGAATAAATTATTTTTCCTAAGTTATGGTAATATTGAAAATTGATATTTTAATGGTATGAATGCATATTTTGATAAATAATGATTTTCTTTATTTTGATTGAGAAAAATATTTAGACTCTATTTATTTATGATTTTTGAATAAAATAAATAGTGGCTGAAAGTTTGTTTTAAAAAGTTAACAATTGTTATTAAATTGTCACATATGGGTTTTTACCACTTAAAAACTAAGTCTTAAATAAATTAAATCAAAATATAATTTTTCCACACTTAAAATATATTTTTCACATCATTTTTGTAACACAATAATAAAATATATTTTTCTAAAGAAACATGTTAAAATAGGTATTTTAATTAAACCCAAGCTTGTTGGTTAATTCTTGGTAAATTAATATTTATTTAATGAAAATGTCACATATTTTATTTTGAGCTAAAATAAAATAAAGTTTTGAGAAATTTAATCAACTTAGAAATTTTAAAGAAAACATGTAATATGGCCATTGATTTTCAAACAATAGAAGCAAGAAATGTAGGGTTATCGTTTTTGAAAACGTCTTTATTACGCAACGTTCCCACGTATGCATGTTACATGCAAATCAACTTTTACGTCCAAAATCATGATTATTATTCAAATATGTAATTTTTATAAAGCAATCATGTTAGCAAAATGGGTAGAACGAGCATTATTCTTTTTGGCGATAATTGCATGTTTTAGTGTAACGGTTATCATGAGTGCATGGCCCATGCACACATGAGTTGTATGGAAGGGCAAAATAGTAATTTTATGAATCTAAGAAACGTTATTTTGATTATGATATAGGCTCGTTGAAAAGATTGTGAAATTCTTAGCTTGGACCTGAGGTAAGGAAGTTAGATAGATTTTATGTTTCTATGCTATGAATGGTAAGACTGTTTTATGAATGAACTGTTATGCAATTATGAATGCCTTAATGTGATGATATGATTGAATGTGAAATGTGAATGGATGTTAGATACATCAAACAGAATACGATGTTAGATACATCAAACAGATTTCGATGTCAGATACATCGACCGAGTTACTAAGGACATTGAGACGTGACTCCTAGGGCGGACGCGCCGAGGTTATTCAAGGACCAGTGATCTCCTGTTTACCTCATAGGGTGACATGGACAACTAGCGTTCCATGCTCATCATGTATGCTGTATGTTGTGATATGATGATATGTCACATGTATGTTATGATATGTTGATATGTCACGTTTATATTATGATATGATGATATGTCACATTTATGTTATGATATGCTGATATACTTATGTTATGATATGATGATATGTCACATTTATGTTATGATATGTTGATATGTCACATTTATGCTATGATATGTTGATATGTCACATTTATGTTATGATAAGATGAAATGTTACGATTATGTTATGATAGACCATGATGTTTTAGATGAATGTTAGTGTTTGGTTGTTTGTTGTTTTTTCTTACTTGCTTACTTGCTTGTACTTCCTTACTGGGCTTTTAGCTCACCCCCTTACTTTCCTTCCAGGTAGCAAATAGGTTTTCTCTATGGCACGCGTGGTGACGTGGGGAGTTCTTCATCATGGGGTGTATGGCGTGGGGCAATCCTATGGACGATAAAACGATCAACGTAGAACGCCATTTTTATTATGTTTTGTTTTAAGAGACTTTTTCCTAAAATTATCAGTGGGACTCTGTTATTTAAATTATTTGGTTTTCTTGAACTTTGCATAAAAACCTATGTTTTATTTTAAACTTATGGCGCCAACTTGCATGAATTTAAATAAGTCCCCTGAGACTTTAGAAATGGACGGTATTCTTTTATAAGCTATGTTGTACGAATGTTTTGTAAGTACTAGTCTAGGGCGTTCTTTACATGTGCACTGCACGTTTGCTTACTTTCAAAGTTATAAACATGTTTATTCAAACATATATTTATTTTTATAATTTTTAATTATCATATAAATTTTAAATAAATAAACAATATCATAAAAATAAATCAAATATGTTTAATATAATGTATGACATAAATGTATTAAAAATTATAGCAAAACATTGTCTATAATTTTAATAAAAATCGGTTCACTTTTTTTTATTCAATATATAATAGAATGAATTAGAATTCTTTAGTATATATAAATATTTATATCAATAATCTCTACATATATGACATCTAAACACAACATTGATATAAATATGTATATATATTTATATTGCTACATGACATATATATATTACAATACTATTTAAAAAGAAATTAATAATATAAAAAGTCATAGTGTAGAGTAGTATACATGCATCAACTATATTTAGTTTCTAATATATCTCACAATGTCCTTTGGTAAATTTGATGAAGAAAACGAGTTTCAATCACTTGATAAAAAATGAACTATTACACAAATTTATAAGATAAAAAAAATGATATGTATTATTATTTTTAAATAAATATGATTTAATTATTTAATTATCATAAAATATCTTAAAATATCATATTTATTTATTTTTGTTTAAGTTTATGTTTATTCTAGTTTTTTAATTTGACAGTGACAATAAGAGATTATATATTATATGTTTAATATAATATTAATATTATACATGGATTTTAAATTTAAGTTTGTTGCTATTTATTTTTTAAAGAATTTTGTTTCTAGTTGATAGTAGATTATATTATGTTATATGTTTAATATGATATTATTCTAATACGTGAAGTTTAAGTTTAATTAAAATTTATTTAAGTTATAAATGTATGGTTTTATTATTTTTAAATAATTGTAATTGTAAAATATCTCAAAAATATCATATTTTAATTTGTTTAATTATTTATTTTTTTAATTTGATTTAAGTTTAAATCATTTTTATAATCTACCGTTAAATATAAGAATAGTTGTTTATATATATGAATATTTCATTAAAATTAAAAAAAAATTGTTAAAACTAAGAATTTTCGTTATCTACACACTTATTATATAGAAGAAATATAGACTATATTTTATCTTCTTCTCTAAATTAGAAAGATTAAGTGATCTAATTAGTAAAGTCAACTTAAGACATCTCGCTTGGTATGAGTTTTGTAAGGTGTGTTATTTAATACAAGATCTAATTAAGGTTTTTAGGGGTTCTAATTAGGTTTATTATATAAATAAAAGGGGCTTTGTGACCTTTAATGGGGTGTGAAGTAAGTAAATGTCCATATTTTTAATTTGGTAGTAAAATAACACAACCACTTTTTTAATATTACATATTACCAAATATGTCATTTAACAAATTACTATTTTATTCTAAATATTTTAATATTATGGTATATGTATATTTGGTTTTGTTTAATCAATTTTATTTTAAAGTTATTTTGATTTTTTTCGTTTTTTTATGAGTTGTTGAATGATATACCATACCACAAAATACATATACTGAGTTGAAAAATTAATATACCAACAAAACTTACAAAATTATTACTCAAAAATGTATATACTATGCTAATAAAATTATATACTACCATTAAAATGTATATATATCATCATACAAAATTATATACTACTATTATATATAATAAGATAGAAACTAAATATCATAAAAAATGATATACCATATCACAAAAAATATATACATTGCTAGTTGGAAAATAATATACCAACAACCTATAAAAAACTTAAAAAATCAATATAACTTTAAAATAAAAACTAATTAAACAAAACGAATATGCATATATCACTATATTAAAGTCATATGCTCCTAAATTAATAAATAAAAAAATGTAATTTAAGTAATCAATAATGTAAAATGGTCAATTCTCTAAAAAAAATTAAAATAATGACATTAGCTTTTTAATCCCATTATTTTAGGTTATTTACTATAATTTCTCTAAAGAGTATTATAGGAACTTTGGTCCTCAAGGCTAATCATTCCATACTTCTCTTCTTCATTTCTGCTTCAAAAGAGAGACCCCATAGAAAGAGTTAGATTAGTCTAAAGAGAAGATCTTATGCATGTTACTATCAAACGTTATATATTCTAGTATTTGATTAAAACGATTCTATTATGTAATCTTGACATTCTCGAAATTCCATTTTTTATGATTACCAACTTAATTATTCAAATTAAATAATTAATTGCTGAACTGTTACAGAAATGTTTAAACGGACACAGAGTTTGTTTGAATAGAAACCAGATATGTTTAAACAGTTTCATCACCAGAAGATGAAAACAAACATAAAGTAAAGAACACACAAAATTATACATGGTATCAGCAATCTTTGCAGATTGCTACTAGTCCACGGGACCACGCCCAGAGAATGAAATTTATTAGAAGAATATCTAAATTATTACAAAACCAAATTGACTTATAAAAATAAAGACTCCCTCTTGAATTTGTCGCAATTGTTGTAATCTAAACTCCTAATCAAATTTCTGAAGTGTTAAGATCTTGAACTCCCTTCAAATCATAACACTTGCCATTTTCCTCCCGAAAAGTGACTCACGCAAGACTTCTCCCGAAGCTTGATGAACAATGTCCAAGTGTGTTCAACCTGCACAATTAGCACAAAGAAAATAATACAGAAGTACACTGTAACAAACCACTAAGAGCTTGCTAGACTCAAGTTCTTCACACAATAAAAATGTCTATATTAAACTTGAAAGTATTTGGAAAATAATACACCAAGAGAGATGATCAAAATACCAACGACCGAAGGATGACTATATACCCTTTAGAATCCCTTTAGGTCGTGGAAAACAAATCAGAAACCAATCAGCCAATAAATGGAAAATCTTCTCAAAAAGGAAAGTCATAATCTGTTCAAACAAACTGGCAATCTGTTCAAATAGATTCATTGAACCTGGATATTTTTTAAACCCAGTTTCCTTAAATAAATAAGGAAACAATATATACATTATCTCTGCAAGTTGTACATGGTTTCTGGACAAACAAATCAGATCAAGAAATTAAAATAAATACCAATAATTTCCATATATACAAAAGTTAAGACCAGATAATCTTTTATAGGAAATTATATATTTATTTTATTAACATATATAGAATAATCTGATTTTAGAAAACATTTCACACCAAACCATTTCGAAAATACCACACAATATATTTTGAAAATACATCTTTAATTAATTTTGTCAATTTTATCAAATATTCCAATAAAGGATTTTAAAATCTCCCCCTTTGGCAATTTGATAGACAAAATTAATTCAAAAACCTACAACACAAATGTTAGTTACAAGTAAAGAGAAAAAACTCCCCTTGCAAACATGCACGAACTTATAACAAACATATAAAAAAACTAAGATTTAACTCCCCCTCAAAATAAGAAGGTCTAGAGTTAAACAAAACAACAAACAAAGCAGGTTTTTGGAGGTATCTACTCTCCTCCTTTGTGTCTTTCAAAGAAGCCAAAGAAACTTAAAACAAAAGACAAAAGAAAGTAGCAATGCTCTTAGGACAAAAGACAAAAAAAAAAAAAAGTAAAACTAAACGGCTGGATCCTTGGACAGAGTTTGGACATCATCCAACACAGAACGTTGCAGTCCTTCAATCGTCATCACTCGAGCAGCCAAAGAATCAACAGAGGCTCGAACAACAGCTAGTTCTGTAGCAACAGGTCCTGAATCTGTGGGAACAGAGGAGGATTCAAGAGGAATGTCATCCGAGGTAAACTTCAGAGATTGAGGCTTGGCTTTCTTGGTTGATGGAGCATCAGTGGCTTTAGTAGTTGGAGCAGAGGCTTTGTAGGAAGCAGCAGTAGTGGGAGCCACCAAGTCTTCTTAATCACGTTGGAGATCTTTTTTCTTTTCGAAATCCAATGATTTGATCATAGATAAATATAGCCAAGTTTATACCAATTCCGGTCCCCACTTTGTACAAAAAGGAAGCCATGTCAAATGAGATAGTTGATGTGTGAAGAGTTGGTTTCCAATTTGTTGTGGAAAACTTATCGAGAACATCATAAGTGTAGGTGAGATTAGTGACCGAGATGATTGTATTAGATGGCCATACCATTTTTTGCCCTACTAATTCAGTGATAACCGCATCCTTGTCAAGAGAGGCAAGATCATCATCATCCTCAACATCAAGAGGAAGATGCAAAGCCTCTGCAATATCTTGTAGAGAAAAAGAGAACCAATGGCCCCTAACATACACTTTACAATATAGAGGAGATTTAGGGTCAATAATTTCATTAGTAAGATTGGCATAGAATTCCTTGACTATTCTATCCACAAAACTAGTAAATTTAACCAAAGAACCTGTCCATTTTCGATCTTGAAGCATTGTTAGCACACCATAAGGACGATGATCACTCAAGACATAATTTCTCTCAATGAGAAATTTCCTTTGAGCATAGAGAACCATATCACGAGCATTGTCACTATAACAAAAAGTAGAAGAATGAGGTTTGAAATTAACACTTGAGAGTCTTGGAGATGGTGTAGAATCAGAAATAAGTCTCTTGCCTTTACCTTTGGATGACAATGGAGTTGCAACTGACTCTGTGTCAGATTTAGTTTCTTGTTCAGTAGGGACAACGTCTTCTTGTTCTAGCTCATCAAACTCAGCCTCTGATTTTGCATTGTCAAGAACAGATTCATTAGATAAGGTGGTATCATGGGTGTCTTCAGACTCGAATTTTGCTTCCTTAGGTTCAGATTTAGAGGAAGACGGAGAAGGGGGATGAGCCTTCAATATTTTCTTGTCAACAGTCAAGGGGGAAGAAGACGAGTCCAACCCCAATTTTCTTTTTGGAGCCACCGAATTTTTCTTGGACTGGCTCGGCTTCATTGGCAGCTTGAGTAACCCAGCAACAGTAGCTTTGGAAGAGGATGAAACAGATTTTGATTTTTCCCTAGCCGTCAGAGACAATTCAATTGGAAAAGGAGATAGGTTCTTGGCTTGAGAGGGCACCACCACTCCAGATGGTGGTGCAACATTGACAATATCAGCCGTGATATCTGGAAACACCATGGGGTGTTCAGTAGAGAGGGAGAACACCTTCCTGCGCGCCTTGGATTTGGGAGTTTTCCCAACAGATGCCACTGGTGCTGGAGCAGATGGAGGCACCATTGACATAGATGGAGGAGGCGATGGAGAGGGCACCTTTTTGGATTGAAAAGCAGGGGTCCTCTTAGAGGAAGCTCCACGAGTTTTCACCATTGTTCCTTCTCTAAAAAGCAGTAAACACTTACAAAAAACAATGAGAGAAAAAAATAAGAAGAAGAAGACTTAGAGGGATCGTGGGTGAGGGAGAACGTGGGAAGGTGACAATCTTTTTAAGGACAAGAACTTTCCATTTAAGACACCCACGGCAAAAAGAGGTTTCCCTTTTTTTATTTAAAAAATAAAAGGAAACAAACCTTAATACACACGATCAAAATAACAAACTTACCCTTTTTTATTTTATAAAAGGAAATAAAATAAATAGAGAATGCCAACACTAAAAAGGTTACCAAAAACCCCATACAATTTTCGTATTGAACTCCCCCTTTTTTATATATATTTTTTATTAAATGAAAATAGACAATTTGAACACAAAATCTACTCCTACAAGAGCAGATGTGATCTTTCCCATTATTATTATTATTATTAAAATGCTAAACAAAGTAAAAAATAATAAAGAGACAAATCATGGTATTCCAAATAGAGTAAGTGGACAAAATAAATTCCTTGGAGACAAAGAATATATTAAATTACACAAAATAAATGCATAATTTCACATAATTACCACAAAGATTCAGTCCACCATGAATTTCCTTGTCAATCAAAGATTTTTTATATATATATATAAATGCACAAAAATAAACCCAACCAAAAAAATCTGCTTTGATCAATGAGTGTCATCCAGAAAAAAAAAATAGAATCAAGCAACTGAAAATAAGTGTTAGTGTATACCATGGATAAGAACACTTGTGAAAATGAAAAAATTAGAAAGAATATTCGAGAGAAATAATGCACAAGTCAGTCACAAGCACATATTCTTAAGTGAATCAATCAACATGTATGAGTCTTACACACATTTTTTTTATTATAAACTGTGTACAATTTTTCTTGCATAGTTTCAAGCATAAGTGTGTGACAGTGTATGCAAGGGAATATTGCCCCATGACAAATAAGTCTTTTTCAAAATTGTAAATAATTGTAACCCATGAAGACGCTGTCACACTACACCAGTGGTAGGCATTTTCTATCGTAGCGTATCATCTTTATAACTCCGAATTACAAAGTTCCAACTTACTCAAAAGACGGCTTTCACACACTGATGTAGGTAGCTCTATTCTTGCACAGGAGCTTGAAACAATGCTACACAAAAGGAAGCCCAAACATTAAACATTGATTGATTTACTCGAATATGCCTAGGAGGAATTGATTATTTCTCTTAAGAATATACAACTAAAAGCTCATAAACACAAGTTAGATTATCTAGCTTGACACTCAACAAAATTTTCAAATTAATTGACAATTTTCTTAAATTTAACCAACACACATTTGATCAAGAGTGACAACACAATAACAAGGAAATTTATAGTGAACAAACCCCCAAAGATTTTTGGAGGATCAAAGCGAACCGAATCAAGAGCTTTAGTGAAAATATCAGCAATTTGTTTATGTGTTTCAATATATTCCAAGGCAAGAACTTTATTTTCAACTAATTCTCTTATGAAATGATGACAAATATCAATATGTTTAGTACGTGAATGTTGCACGGGATTTTTTGAAATATTAATTGCACTTGTATTATCACAAAAAAAATAGTTAAAATGTCAAGATCAAACCCATAATCCATCATCATTTGCTTCATCCACAAAATTTGTGCACAACAACTTTCGGCTGCAATGTATTCGGCCTCAGCTGTTTAAAGTGAAATAGAATTCTGTTTCTTGCTGTGCCAAGAAACTAGATTATTCCCCAAGTAGAAGCATCCTCCACTAGTGTTTTTTCTGTCATCAGTGTTACCTGCCCAATCCGCATCACTTAAACACACTAGATTAGAGTTAGTTTCTTTTGAATACCAAATACCATAATCAACAGTCCCATGAATATATCGAATGATTCTTTTGACAGCTGCAACATGAGACTCCATGGGATTTCTTTGGTACCTGGCACACACACCAACACTATAACTCAAGTCAGGTCTACTAGCAGTGAGATAAAGAAGACTACCAATCATACTCCTATACAGTGTAGGATCAACTTTGACACCATTTTCATCTTTGGATAACTTCACAGTCGTTCCCATTGGTGTTTTGGCAATTTTTGAACTTTCAAGTCCAAACTTTTTGACCAAGTTCTTTGCATATTTGCTTTGAGAAACAAATTTCCCTTCATCTAACTGCTTGACTTGCAAGCTTAAGAAATAGGTCAATTCTCCCACCATGCTCATTTCAAACTCCTCTTTCATTTGTTTCACAAATACTTGCACCTCATTGTCAGAAGTAGAACCAAACACAATATCATCAACATAAATCTGAGCAATAATTATGTTAGATTTAATATTTTTGATAAATAAAGTTCTATCTACTCTACCCCTTTTGTATCCATGAGAAACAAGAAATTGAGTGAGTCTCTCATACCAAGCCTGAGGGCTTGCTTCAAACCATAAAGAGCTTTCTCCAATTTGTAAACATGATCAGGTGCATGGGGATCTTCAAACCCTTTGGGTTGTTCAACATATACCTCTTCATTCAAGATCACATTGAGAAATGCGGATTTGACATCCATTTGAACAACCTGAAACCAATCAAACAAACAATAGACAATAATAATCTAATTGATTTAAGTCTTGCAACAAGTGCAAATGTTTCATCAAAGTCTATTCCTTCCACTTGTGTGTACCCTTGTGCCACTATTCTTGCTTTATTTCGCACAATTGTACCAAATTCATCAGATTTATTCTTGAAAATTCATTTTGTACCAATAATATTGGTATGCAATGGTCTTGGTACAAGAATCCACACTTTGTTTCTAAAAATTTATTTCAAATCCTCCTGCATAGCTTTAATCCAATTTTCATCAGTTAAAGATTCTTTCACATTTTTAGGCTCAAGTAAAGATAAGAAACAAACAAATTGAACAACATTACTAAACCTTCTTCTTGTGACCATACTGTCTTTTGGATTTCCAAGTATTAAATCCGCTGGATGATTTAATTTAACTCTGGTTGATGGCTCCTTTTAGACTTCATCCGAAATAATATCTGGAAATTTCTTTTCTGTCTGTCCAAAATCTGTTTCATCGGATTCGTGATCTGTTGGAACAGATGGACCAGATGTTGCAACAGTAGTATCACTGACAGAAGCTTCTTCGTATTTTTTAGTAGGATCATCAATAAACCTATTAATTTCTTCCTCAGTAGAAAACTCAAAAAAAATCCATGGTATCATTAATAACAACGTTAGCCGATTCCATTACTGTTTGAGGTTTCATGTTATACACACGATAGGCCCTACTGTTAGTGGAGTATCCAATAAAAACACCTTCATCACTCTTAGCATCAAATTTATCAAGATTTTCTCTCTCTCTCAAAATGTAACAAACACATCCAAAACACATGAAAATAAGTCACACTTGGTTTCTTACCTTTCCAAATTTCATAAGATGTTTTAAATGTACCTGGATGGAGAAAAACACGGTTTATGATATAGCAAGCATTGTTAATTACTTCTGCCCATAACCTTTTGGTCAATTTTTTGCTATTTAGCATCACTCTAGCCATTTCTTGAAGAGTGCGATTTTTCCTTTTTACAACTCCATTCTGTTGAGGAGTTTTGGGAGCTGAAAACTCATGAGAAATACCTGCACACTTACAAGTTTGACTTATGCTAAGCAAGTTAGCTTTAAGTCCTTCCACAAGTAATAACACTCTTTTGATTCTAGGTAATCCTTCAAAGTTAAGAGTACCCATTCCAAGAACATTACCTTTAATTCCATTCCCAAAAGTAACAGATCCACAATGCATAGGTTTTATGTCTGTATGAATAGACCTGTCACCTGTCATATATCTTGAACAACCATACCAAAAATATGAAGAAGCAGATCTATCATATTCACTAGTAAAACTAGCAAAACAATTATTCTTTTTTATCCATATTTTCTTTGATTGAAAATTTTCCTTTTTTACTCTTTTGGAATTATCAAAATAATTGAATTTTTCAAAATATTCAGTTTTGGCGAAATTCATAAGAATAAAACACTTAGGATGAATATGACCCTTCCTACCACAAAAATGACATATTGGAATGAATTTTTTGAACTTTCCATTGGATTTACATGCTGACTGTGTCCTTTCTGTTGGAACAATCCGAGTACTGGATGCAACAGATTTCAGTGAAGATGACACAGGAACATCAGAGGATATCATCCCAGCTGAGATAAAGACAGTTTTCTTTGATTTTTGAGAACTTGAAGCACCAAGTCCCACATGACTTCTTTGACCTGCATTTTGTATTTTCTCAAAAACAGTTGAACCAGGGTTAAGCATTCTAAATTTTTTCTCAAGAGTATCTAAATATTTAGACAACTTATTAATTTCAACATTTTTTGAAATTATTTCTTTTTCAAAATTTTCATTTAAGTCAGTAAGTTGTTTAATTTCAAAGGATAAATCTTTATTTTTGCTTACCAATGACCGATTTTCATAACACACTTTCACCTATGAACCATACATCTTTTTGTAAGATTCACTCAAAGACTCATCATTCAATTCAGATTCATCACTATCAAAATTTTCTTCATCTTTTGAAACATTATTCAAGCAAACAATTTTCTCATTTTCAGATTTAGAAACAAGTAAAATAGAAGTGAAAGCGACATTACCTTCCTCATCTTCACTACTTTCAAAGTCATTATCACTCCAAGTAGTAATCATACATTTTTTGTTCTTTTTCAAGGTGTTTTCACATTCAGATTGGATGTGGCCAAATCCCTCACATTCCCTGCACTGAATACCTTTTTTATTAGTTTGAAATGGTTTAAGAGAAGAATGATTAACTTTTGATGGCTTACCATTGAACTTCTTATTTCCTATCTTCTTTATATATTTTTTAAAATTCTTTGCAAGCATTGCCATTTCATTATCACCATCTTCACCATCTGACACTTCTTTTTCAGTACTTTTGAAAGCTATGTTTTTCTTTTTCTCTTTGGAAGTACTTGGCTTGTCATTTTGACGAATCTTTTGATTTAACTCAAAGGTACGAAGTGACCCCATCAATTCTTCTACTTTCATAGTACTGAAGTTTTTTGCCTCTTCCATAGTAGTGAGCTTAACATTGAACCTGCCAGGAAGAACTCGAATGATTTTTCTAACAAGAACAGAATCGTCAAGTGTCTCACCAAATGCAAAATACTCATTAGAAATATCAGATAATCTCTCATAAAATTTAGAAAGTGTTTCACAATCAGACATCCTAAGGTCATCAAACCTAGTTTGTAACATAATAAATCTAGACCTTTTGACATCTACAGTTCCTTCAAACTAAGTTTGAAGAATTGTCCAAACATCTTTAGCTGAGACACATGTGGAAACAAGTTTAATAAAACTTTCTCCAACACCATTGAAAATGGTGTGAAGAGCTTTATTATTATATATGGATAATTTTTCTTCTTCTGTATCCCAAATAAGTTCAAATTTTACATTTGTGCTTCCATCTTCACCTTTTTCGGTAGGAGGTGACCATCCAGACAAAATTTCTCTCCATGCTTTCTCATCTTGAGCTTTTATGAAAGCTCTCATCCTAACTTTCCAATATGGATAGTTTGAGTCATTAAGCAATGGAGGTCGAGACACCGAACTACCTTTTGCAAAGAAAGACATTTTTCACAAAACAAATCAAACAGAAAAATAACCACAAGATCGCACTAAGAGTTTAGTGAACTGCTCTGATACCAATTGAAATTCTATTTTTTATGATTACCAACTTAATTATTCAAATTAAATAATTAATTGCTGAACTGTTACAGAAATGTTTAAACGGACACAGAGTCTGTTTGAACAAAAACCAGATATGTTTAAACAGTTTTATCACTAGAAGATGAAAATGAACATAAAGTAAAGAACACACGAAATTATACGTGGTATCAGCAATCTGTCCACGAGGCCACGCCCAGAGAATGAAATTTATTAGAAGAATATCTAAACGATTACAAAACCAAATTGACTTATACAAATAAAGACTCCCTCTTGAATTTGTCACAACTGTTGTAATCTAAACTCCTAATCAAAGATCTTGAACCCCCTTTAAATCATAACACTTGCCATTTTCCTCCCGAAAAGTGACTCACGAGCAAGACTTCTCCCGAAGCTTGATGAACAATGTCCAAGTGTGTTCAACCTGCACAATTAGCACAAAGAAAATAATACAGAAGTACACTGTAACAAACCACTAAGAGCTTGCTAGACTCAAGTTCTTCACACAATAAAAAGGTCTATATTAAACTTGAAAGTATTTGGAAAATAATACACCAAGAGAGATGATCAAAATACCAACGACCGAAGGATGACTATATACCCTTTAGAATCCCTTTAGGTCGTGGAAAACAAATCAGAAACCAATCAGCCAATAAATGGAAAATCTTCTCAAAAAGGAAAGTCAGAATCTGTTCAAACAGACTGGCAATCTGTTCAAACAGATTCATTGAACTTGGATATTTTTTAAAACCAGTTTCCTTAAATAAATAAGGAAACAATATATACATTATCTCTGCAAGTTGTACACGGTTTCTGGACAAACAAACCAGATCAAGAAATTAAAATAAATACCAATAATTTCCATATATACAAAAGTTAAGACAAGATCATCTTTTATAGGAAATTATATATTTATTTTATTAACATATATAGAATAATCTGATTTTAGAAAACATTTCACACCAAACCATTTCGAAAATACCTTACAATATATTTCAAAAATACATCTTTAATTAATTTTGTCAATTTTATCAAATACGCCAATAAATGATTTTACAATTCTATATGAATTATTGGGATCGATTTTGTAAATATGTATGTGTGTTACAATAATTAATACTAGAGTAAGCTTCATGTTCGATTGTTAAAATTGATTCTATTGTGATTAATGAAATTTTATGTTTAGCAGATTCAGGGGCAAAAGTTTATAATCATTAAAGATGGTTGTACATAAACCCCAATCAAATATTTTAGCAGTAAAAGTTTCTTTATGTTATAAATATTATATATATGGATGTCCATAATAAAGAAGAATCACTAGGTTACCCAAAGTATTATATCAGCATTAATTCTTGATTGTATTCACAATAGTTACCCAATTTCCTTAGGGCTTATGTATCTGTATAAATAGAGATCATTCCCCTGTTTAAATAACACACAAGAGTTTAACTCTCTCTTTTCATCTCTCTATTTCTTTGTCAATTTTTTTCATTTATATTTTACATTTCAGTATTCTTAATAGTTTTATAAACACGTTATCAACACGATTCTCTAACTACCATTATTTGTAGGTTCAAAATACTGTCATGGGTCTCTAGCCCTAATCATTCCATGAATCTAAACTTGATGATTCAATCTTCAGCCGCTATCATATGTTGATATCAAAAATCATCATCAAAACTCTAATCATCATATTTCATTGAGGTAAAAATATTTTTTTGCGAAGGTATGTTTATATCATTATCATATTGTACATTTTGATAAGACTTGTATATATATGAGTTGTTATTTCACCATTGTGATTGTATGAGATGGTTTAATAACTTATTACCATAAATATAGTTATATTTATATATGTGTTAATATTATCTCACATGTTTGATATTGATTCCACTATAGTATTTATTTTATAATTATGTTTCCATTAGAAATTGTAAACTCACATGGCATATTGAGAAGAAATTTTTTTACTTATTATAGATCCTTAATAAGATCTTGCATATATCATTAAGATTATGCAAATTGAAAATGATATTAATCATGTTAATTATTTATTAAGGTATGTGTTAATTGACAATATTGAAAAAGAAATATAATTGTTAAAGAGTTGTGATATTTTAGCTAAATTCCTTGAAGTGGATATTTCACATATTTGTTAATTATATGAAATTTATGAACACAATTAAAGAACATTGAAATTTATTATGATTGATGCAGTTGGTGATTGATTTTTTTTTAAGTCCTAAAAGCTTTAAGAAAATTGCATCAAAACATTAAAATATGAAATAATGATGAACAAGATTGAAAAACAAATATGAAGAGAATAAACTAATTCAGGTGTAACTACCTTTGATATTGACTTGGATGTGTGTTTATTGTACAATAAAGAAGTTAACATGTAGATCAATTTTGTTGTACATTTAAATGTTATTCCCTGGAGAAAATGATAGAAAGTAAAGTTCATTTTAAAGAGTATTGGTATTATTAGTCATGTTATTATATATGCAATATTTCTTGCTAGAAGCAAGTATGATATTTTCAATGTTGTTCCTTATGGTGAATGATTCATTACTCATGTCAATTATTTATTGCACATTCCTAGAAGTGAATGTCGAAATTATTAGTATTATAGTGAACTTTGTCATTGATTAAAATGTAATTTATAATTACATTTCTCAAAGTGTTATAAAGTCACAAAGATTATTTAAAAATGTTCTTAATGAAACCTAAACACAATTGCTAGCTAAAGTTAAACATATTTTATGTACCAGTTGTACAGTTTCTATATAATTGTGAATGTGGCCAAAAATGACTTATAATATGTACCGTTCGTACATTTAATTACATAATATATCAAGTCATAAGAATAAGGAATGATTTATTTCATTAATAAATTTGACCACTTGTTGGAAAGAAATGAGAAAGAAAATAAGTGATATATTCATATTATGATTATACCTATTTGGCTGCAGCAAACATGATTATTATCATTGTGTATTAACTTGAATGAATGATAAAGTTGTTTATATTTGAAAAATAATTGTGCTTTTAAGCAAACACACCATTTGATAAATAAAACTGTTAAATATAATGTTGTTGAACATAATATATTACAAAAATCAAATGGAGAAATCTGATTCTTGAAGAAACAATGTTACTATATGTTTTGAATGATATTAAAATTATTTCATTCTCTAGTATATAAACAAAAATGAAACTTTTATAGCGGTTATGTATATGTTCAAAATTTTAGTGGAATACAAAGTGTTTACCCAAAAACAACTCCTGATGACGTGGCAAGATTGACCTACACGTGGCAGGCACGTGACGACTTTAAGTGAATGAATCATGTTCGACCATTGACCAGAAAATCATTGATTTATCAAGCATCACGCTTAGGTGCGACCTGTCTGGTCACATACTTTCATTTACTTCCTTTTGGATGTACAATCTTGTAATATTTGCATTAATTGTAATTTCTTTTATTACCTAGATACGTGAATTTTAATGATAGTTGAGATCCATCGGCCCAATCTTCTTGAGCCTATAAATAAGAACCATAGGACTCAAGGAAGGGACTTTTGAACTTTTGATCTTTGTACTCTGAGAGAAAAATATAGTGTGATTATTCACCGAAGTTGTAATCTTCCCAAGGCTTGTGGAACTCGTGAACCCTAGTTCATTGATCACAGTGTTGGGATTCAACATCAATAAGAACACTAAGTGGACGTAGGTCATTACCATCCAATTGGGGCCGAACAACTATAAATTGTTTGTTTCTTTTGCTTTCCATTTGAATTTCTTCTTGTTTTCATCTCATCTTATATCATTTATTTGACTCCGTATCATTGACCAATTTGAGGGTCAACACAAAGTATAGTGAACCTGAAGTTCATTAATTGAATGATCAATCATATGTAATAAAATGTATAAATTTCCCTAAATTTAGATGAAGAACTAGAAGATTCTTTTTAATTCTTATATGGTGCTTAAGAAAATATGTATATATATTTTTTATATGGGAAGTGAAAATAAATTTGAATATCTTGCGTTTTTAAAAGAAAAATATATATATTTCAACTAATTTTCAGATGTTTTGTTTATAAATATTTTAACTTGTGCAATTTTAATGTTAAATTTTGTACTACATATATATCATTTATAAAAATGTCACTCATTAGAATGTTAGTGCATTCATTTCTCAAAATTTTCATAATTATTTATAAATTGAAATTTTTATATCTTCTTGAAAATTACTTTGCCTATGTAAATTATTTTGATATATAGTTATTTATTTTGTCCAAGATGTACGATAAAAAATATATTATTTTGATAATGAGTGTTTAATTATATTATCTTTGTATTCTTGAATCATTATTGGATTTTTATTGTATAATTTTTTATCGATGTGATAAGATCGTATGATCATGACCATCCAAGAATTATAAGCTTGTATATTTTCAACTATACATATGTATATACCTCATTCTTAAAAATGAAATAAGTTCATAATCGTGATTTATTGAACCAGAAGTTCAATGACCCAATAATATATATGAGTTTGAAATCCCTACAGGTTAAATTATTTTTTAAAAATATTCTCTCGATCAGGGGGAGAGAATTGCAGTTGGATCGATAAATATTTTGAAAAATGATCCTTGCACAAAGTAAGAGCTAGAAGTTCAAAATGATAAAATCATACATATATGTATGTCAATTGCAAATCAATATTATTTAAATTGAGTCATAATGAGTCTAATAACACTTGAAGGGTAAGTGAACAAAGTACAAATTATGAAAAAAAATGTTCATTTAGTTCGTCCTGAAGATGTTGTAAGTAAAAGGCACTCATAAAGATACTTTAATGTTATAAAGTATTGATAATTTGACCATTAATAAAAATGGTGCTCCAGAAGAGACTCCCTAAAGAAGTTATAGGCATAACAAAGTTGATAATAATTAAAGCCCTTAAAGTGGTTATATAGGTACCTATAAATAATATACATGGTTTGACAAGTATATTAAAAATAATGAGATCTCTTTAAGTTATGTCAATATGGGAGGAAATTATCATATTATGAATTATTGTCGACAATACAAAATGTTTGCATATGCAATAAACTAATATGAGATAACAATGATCATGATATTAAACATGCAAAGAATTATCGACGTATATATAGTTTTGGCCAAAATTATATGACGCAATCCATACAGTATAAATTTACTTACATAAAGTGAAGTAAAACCTGTAGGGGTACAAATAAATATTTGTACAAGAAAATGTAATTCGAATGAGAATTTTGTATATTTGTACATAAATGAATTATTGTACAAAATTTGGATAGACAGGAGAACGATTAAATAAAGGCATGTATATATATATATTGTTATGAGAAAATATAATCAATATTTGATTATAGTCTAGAGTATATATGTTTTATGAGAATTGATATGTGTCATATAAACGCTGCAACACAAATTATTTATCTGGAGCTCCTAGTAATATGAGAATTTAAAATATGCCTTATTGGAATAATTCGAGAAGAATTGTTTAACGCTCAAACGTGACTTCCACTTAGCGGTAGTCGTAGTATAGATGGGCAGTTGATTCCACAAGGAGGTAAAGGAACAAGTTAATCAATAAATAAATGTTAGAGATAAATAATGTGAGGAAAATAGAACAAGTGATATTTTTGTTGTTTTTATGATTTAAATATTAGAAATAAAGATAGATTAAAGTGTGATGTAACAATAGGTAACAAGTAGGAAGAATCAAGAATCACCAATATGCATACTTATTTATTTGGATCTTTGATTCATAAAAATTACACAAATGGATAGTTCACATCCCAACTATTCATTTGGAAGATTTAACATTGATGCACAAATATATTTTACAAAAAATGTATTCAAGTGATTATTATTCTTTACCATGGAAAGATGAGATAAATCTTATGAGAAATCTACAAATGACATTATACCATTGGCAATAATGCAATAAGAGATTGGACATAAAACCTACCACAAATATTACTTTTACTATTTATAAAATATATAGAAAGAGCATGACTAATTCTATATAGATTTTAGCAAAAGTGAATATATATGAATGAGATGGAGAAAATGATAAAGATATTATCTATATTATTTTCACTAATTTGATAATACATAGAAAGTGCTTGACAAAATCTATATACTATTAGTAAACATAAATATAGATAACAAGATGAAGAAATAGAGATGAAAGAAAATAAATCACTCAAATATATAAACTTTAAGCACATGGTGAATCAAAAATACCAAACAAAGTCATAGTGCATATAGGATCATCCTAACCTTCCTAAGAAGGTTAGCCTATTATGCTAGACATTCTCATGAAATTCTAGAGAGAAAATATGAGAAATGAGACTAAAATTTGGTAGAGTTTTGCTACCTAAAAATTACATAGAAAATGTGAAGAAAGTGTCCCTATTTATAGATGGAGAAAATGACTAAAAAGAAATCAAATAATAATTTGGGGTTTACAAAATAAATCTGAAATATTAATAATAAAATATAATTTAAAAAAAATCAAATCTTATTATAAATATTAACCTAGTTATTTTGGTGTATGGTCAAATGCCCCATTTTCTAAAGCACCAAAAAAGATGAGCTTTAAAGCTCAAAATGGCAATTTTGCAAAGCCCAATACCCACAAAACATGGGCTGAAAGGTGGCTGTGGCAGAGGAGGGTTTTGACCCATGGGCAGCTAATGAAAGGAGGCCACGTGGTGCTGGCTGGGAGAGGGCTACGCTGGGCTTCAGCTGGTCACGGTGGGCCTTGGTTGCTTCGGATGGGCCTGCTGGGAAGCATCAACGTGGGCCTCTAGAACTGATGCATTGGGCTGCATTTGGGCCTTGGAGGCTGGGAGTTGGTTTACGTTGAAGGAGTCTTGGCTCTTTGAAGAAGGCTTGGACGTTGAAGGAGGAGCTTGGCTGCATGGCTGAAGCTATGTTGGAGTGCTGCTGAGACACGTGGCGCGAGGACAAGGTGCCACATGGCGCTGAAGGTGGAGAAAAAGGCCAGGTGGGCCTGGGCTGATTTGGGCCAAGTTTCTTCAAAAATGCCACAATTTCCACTATATTTTCAATTTTAATTCTTTCCTTCTTGCTTTCTTTTTTCTTTGTTTCCCAATGCCAAAATACACTTTTAATTCCTACAAAATAATAATAAAGTAAATCATAATCAAATATTTTCATTTATAAAATAAATCATATTAATTCCATGAAAATATTACTTCAAACTTAATTTATTTTTACTATTAAAATCAATAAATGTGTATTTCTGGGCACTAATCAAGAATTTAACATGTTTTAAGAGATATAAATTCAAAGTCGCATGCACTATACAATAAAGATGTTTGTCTGGATTAAAGACAAGGAGGTGAATAATTATTTAAAATTACAAGTATGATTGTCTATGCAATGTGAATTCATAAATAATATGTTGTAAAAGGCTTTTGAAGAGCTTCTTATTATTTTATAAACTATTAAAGAAGGATTTCTTATTTCATCTTGTAGATACAGAATTATTAAATATATCATTTGTTTATAGATTAAATTATGAGTATAGATGTCCCGAATAACTTTGTATGTATAAAGAATCATAGTGTATATGATCATATGATGTATAAATTAAAGAACATGTAACGAGAATGCAATGAATATATGGTCCCGAAGTACCGTCTTTATTGCAAATGAAAATTGATATTGTCGAAGATGTTCATTCATGTGATTATATTTAAATTTCAAATTTTGGATTGAACATAGTCATAGATAATGAATATCCACAAATATGATGCATATTATAACATTGTTGATATGATATGATAATGAACAAGGTTATATACATGATTGATTTAATATGTTGGATAAATATTCATATTCCATTCTACACATATGCTCTAGAAGAGTTATAGTAAATTTGTGATCATAGAAAATTTATGGTGATTTATATTACGATGAAAATCATATGAGATATTTGATCATGAAAGTTACCATAGATATATGCATGAGGGGAAGATATATGCGTGTTGCACTTTTTTTTCCCTTAGTTCAGGTTTTGTCCCGCTGGGTTTTCCTGACAAGGTTTTTAACGAGTTAACTTTAAATCATGTTGAGATACTTGCAATTCATGAGGCAAGGGAAAAATGTGTGATTGAGATCAATGAAACAACATATTTGAGGAACATGTGGATTATCACCTGATAAAGAAATGCCAACAATTCTCTATAAAGATAATGATGCATGCACTGCTCAAGTAAAAGGATAATACCTTTAAAGAGATAAATCTAAATACATTTCACCCTAGTTTTTCTTCACACATGATCTTCAAAAGAGTGGTGATTTGATGCTCATCAAATTCGATCAAGAGACATTCTTGCAAACTTATTTACAAAGCCATTACAAACATCAACGTTTAAGAAGATGGTACATAAGAATGAAATGTGTCGATTAAAAGATCTTCAAGAGCGTCAAAATGAGGGAGAGTAAATATACACTGTACTCTTTTTCCCTTAGCCGAGTTTTTGTCCTACTAGGTTTTTTTGGCAAGGTTTTTAATGAGGCATTTTTCATAGGCATCCAAGGGGAAGTGTTATAAATATTATATATATGGATGTCCATAATAATGAAGAATCACTAGGATACCCAAAGTATTATATCAACATTAATTATTGATTGTATCCAGAGTAGTCACCCGATTTCCTTAGGACTTATGTATCTGTATAAATAGGGGTCATTCCCTTATTTAAATAACACACAAGAATTTAACTCTCTATTTTCATCTCTCAATTTCTCTATCAATTTTTTTTCTTTATATTTTACATATCAGTATTCTTAATAGTTTTATAACACTTTGGTTTATATTTTTGTGTGTTTGTCACCACTACTTTTATTATCCTCGTTATGCCACCCATCTGTCACTCATTTATCAGCCCAAAATTGTTTCTCAGGTTAAAATTATGAGAAATTACCAATTTGACCAGTGTGTTTTTCCCGAATACGCAATCGGCTCATTTATTTTGTTAAATGACAATTTGGACCTCGTGTTTTACAAAATAAATCAAAATAGTACCTTATACCTAATTTTGGTAAAAAAAATTCAAATATAATATTTCATTCTCAACTCCTCGACCACTTTCTCTGCTTCTCTGAACCCATCACATCACTAACGACCCGATAATTGATTTTATAATTTAAAATATTTTTACCAAAATTAGGTCTAGGGTACTATTTTGATCAATTTTGTAAACACACAGAGTCTGGATTATCATTTAACAAAACACATGGTCGATCGTGTATTCGGGAAAAATACAAGGGCCAAAATAGTTTTTTCCCTAAAATCAATAAATGTGTTATTTGTTTATGAAAATTGAATTAAAATAAAAATAAATTTAAAAGAAATAAAAATATAATTTAAATAAAATAAAGAACTAATAAATAAACCTAAAAATTAAAATATTATCATAAACTAAAACAAAACCTTCATTTTCTTCAGGTGGAGAGGTTGTAGAGAAGAACAACTGTTAACGCCCATGGAACGTGAGAAGTGTTATTTTTGGTTAGCTAAACTGATTGTGGTGAGAATTTTTTGGATGAATGAAAACATAGGTAGGCTTGAATTATTAACATTCAATTTCAGGTCAAAGTGTGGTTGTTATTTACGTTTTTTCTGTTTGAAATGTTTTTGGTACCTTTTAAGCGAAAGGCAAGTGTTGGTATACTTTCAATGGGTCGATCCAGCTAAGTGTGATCAGGCAAAATAAGATATTTGTGGGTTGTTAGGGAGAATATGTGGATTAAAGAATGAATTTCATATATTATCATTTATAAATTTTGGAAATTGAGTTGAGTTAGCATTAAAAAAAAAAACACAGCCTATAGTCACGACGTGTTTAGCATTACATAAAAAATGCTGTCGCTAGAAATAATTTGAAATTGGTGGGAATAATTCACGACTTTACCAATTTTTTCGTCGATCTAGCGATGACATCTGGGTTTGTCATCACTATATGTGCACGAAATGTATCACCTAGTTCTCTTTCTTCTTTATCAGTAAGTCACTACTTACTAACTTTCGACATAGTAAATTGGTATAAGATTTGACTTTTGTCAATTGTAATAAATTATACAAAAACTTAAGTGCAATAATTTATACTACTTACTGATTTTTATTACAAAAATAAAATAAATAAAATATTTTTTAAGTAGTGTAAATTACTTACTAATTTTTGTCACAAATATTTTTTTATTATTTTTGTCACACTTTTTTTTTTTTTTATCATTAATACAAAGAGTTGTCTTTTCAGGCTGCAGGGAATCTCTGATGTCTTCAGGGAGTCTGCAAATTTCAGTGTAGTCTTTCTGAAAAAACGTTATTACCTAGGCGAATCTAGTCAGCATAGCTGGGTGCATCACATGGGTGGGCGAATCTTCTCAGAGGTCACATGGGTCTATTTATGACTTGGATCAGGTTTCATGCATGTGTCATTACTGCCATCTCCATCAGACATACTTGGTTCTCCACGTGTTGGTCTTTTCATGATTGATAATCCCCTCATTATTTCTTCATCAAGTTCTCTTAATGAAGTCGTTATTGGAGATGAGCACAGGGTATCTGGTTGTTGTGAGTCTTGGAAGATTGAATCATTATAATCAACTTCATATTCAACGTAATGTTGATTGTAATAATCCATATCCTTTTCCATCCTTAGTGAGTAATCTGCTGGATACTGTTCCCAAGGTGCGTCGTCTTCTGGTCGTGGCCACATTTCATCAGGAATGATGCCATTTGTGCTAAACAGAAGTTTTTCCAGCTGTCGGTGTTCAGGGTTTCCGATGACAACCATTGGATATTCGCTGGATCTGTATATTTGAACATTTGGTGTAAATGTCAGATCATGGTTGACATTTAGCTTTAGTAACAGAATGGTGTAGCACTTTGTTGGATTTGCCACGTTTTCATCAGCTGGATAAGATAAACCAACTGGCCTTTTGTTGCGGACCTTTTCCCATTGTTGGGTGAGCAGATCATTCCAATCAGATAAAGGTTTGAACCATTGCAATAGATCCATAGGATGTTGGTATGCTGGACGGAGGTCAGGCCTCTGCATGTAGCTACGGACTGATGTTCGGAGTCCTATGGTGTGAACCTCAATAGCAATAGTGTAGGAGCTCATTAAGTACCAGAACATGTGGGTAATCTTTTTTGGCATAAAAATGGTATTCTCCATGTGAAAGAGTTTGGCAAATGGGTACTTTGGATGGAAGCCTAACTCTTTTGCCATTGATTTTCCATGACCTCTAACAAGGGTAGACTGGATATCTAAAGCATTTTGGATGGCCTTTATTTTTGGGGTTTTGTGGTTGATAACCTTTTGGGCATCTTTTGGAAATGTAGAGATGATTGCTGCAGGGTTAGCCATGAAAACTAAAGGGATGGGTTGATTAGTTTCTGGGGAGATTATATTTATAGTACTCCGGTTTGGCCTTGAAAGGAAATCTGGGATGGTGTTTGATTTTCCTTTGATGTGCTTGACTTGAAAGGTGTAACGAGAGAACCACGTGGCTAATCGGAGTAATTGGGCATTGACAGCTTTGTTTTTCTTGAATGCGAGCATTCCTTCAAAGGATGAGAAATCTGTTTCGACCAAGAAATTATGACCGATGAGGTGGAATTCAAACTTCATTATTCCCATTTTGACCGCCAAGATTTCTTTTAGAGTAGAGTGGTAGTGGAGTTGGGAATCTTTGAATTCTCCGCTCTTGTACCCACACACCTTTCTTTTGTTGTTTGTGTCTTCCTCTAATAGGACCGCCCCCCAATTCTTGTCGCTTGCGTCAGTCTGCAGGATTCTTTTTCCGTATGATGGAATCTGAAGTGGTGGTAAATCTTTCATTAATTCTTTGAGGGTTTTTACCGCTTCTGTCTGTTCTTTTCCCCAAGGTGGGGAATCTTTTTGAAGCATCTTGGTTAATGGGGTTGTGAAACCGGACAGGTGGGGCACGAAATCTCTGAGGTAGTTCACGATCCCTAGGAACTGTTGGACTTGGGTCTTTGTGAGGCCTTCATTTGGAAATTTGTGGAGTTCCTGGGCTATGTGAGGTTGGGCTTCGTATGTGCCATTGTGCAATTTCATCCCTAGGAATTCAATTTTGGGCTGGCCCAACACCATCTTCTTTTCTGATAACATTATTCCATACTTTTCCGTGATACCAGCAAATTCGGTTAGAAGATTGGTATGGGATTTTATATCAGGGGAAAAAAGGAGGATATCGTCTATGTAGATGAGGGCCTGGTTTAAGATGGGCTTGTATATCTTGCTCATGGCTTTTTGGAAGAGGGATGGGGCTGTTTTGAGCCCGAATGGCATTACAGTCCATTGGAAATGATGGTTTGGGATACAGAATGCAGTTTTCGGCCTGTCCTCTTTTTTGACTCCTAGTTGCCAAAAACCTGCTTTTAGGTCAAATTTGGAAAATACCTTTGCTTGTGATAGGCTGGAGAACAAGGAATTTCTGTTTGGCAGAGGAAACTTGTCATCTGTTAGGAAGTGGTTGAGCGGTTGGTAGTTTATTACTAGTCGCTGCTTGCCTCGGGCTTGTTCTGATCTGTTGTTGACGTAGAATGCATGGCAGGCCCATGGAGATTCAGTTTCTTCGATTAATCCTTGTGCTTTTAGCTCTTCGCATTCCTTGTTTGCCAGGCTTTGATGATCGGGGCTCATTCCCGGATGACTTGCCTTTGTTGGGTTTGCATCTTCATTCATCTTAAAGGGGAGAGAAATGAAGAATTCCTCATTTTTCCATAGTGGGTGGTCTCATTTATTTGAGAACTCCATATGGGAAGTAGCACATGATTTTTGGATAATGCGCTCTTTGAGTGATGTCAGACAATCTTCAGTCATGTGGAAGTAATTCGGAACCTGCTCCCATGGAGTGAAGTATTGCTTGTACGCCAACCCCTGTGGAAGTATTCTCAGAACTTTTTTCTTCGTGTAGAGGTCGAAACCTATAATTAAATCCTTTCCCGGAAGTTTGGAGCCGATGACCCTGTGGACGATTGAGCAGCCTGGAAAAAATTGCAGCTTGATGGGCCTGCTGATTAGTTCCGTGCAGAAAATTTGGTTATTTGCTGCGTGGAAGTACTGCTTCTTTTTCTTCCAAAATTATGGTGGTAGAATATCAGGATTCATGATGGTGTAGGAGGCTCCAGTATCAAAGAAGGCAGCCACCTTGATTGGCTTGGAGTATTTTGTTGGGATGATTTGCATTTTTGCCATAGGGATGGGTTGAACAGAATTTATGGCATTCATTTTGAAGATGCCCCCTGCACTATCGTCATCTGAGTGGGAGAATAGTCGTAATGCACAGACAGTATACGGGGAGATTTCATCTTCTATAGAGAACACGGATTCTACATCATCGTCTGAGAGGGATACTCCGGTTACATCCTGGATGTGTGATATCATCTTTGCCGTTTTGCCTTTTGGACATTGCTTGGCAAAGTGCCCTTTCTGTCCGCACAAGAAACATCTATTAGAAGACTTGCCAGGTCTGTTTTTCCTTCGGAGAAATTTCCATGGAGTCCTTGGTTTGAATGACCTGCTTTTGTATCTCTTCCCACCATAGCTTGGCCTTTCGCAGGAACAAGATGACTTAGTTGAGCATTTGATTGTTAGATCTCTTGGACTGCACACCTTATCGAGCTGTTTCGTTTGCTTCATGTATTCCTGTAGGAATTTATTCTGGGAGCACATTTTTTCTAGTGCTCTCATTATTGTCTGGAATAGCTCACCAAGAGTTGTGTTCTGTAATGTTCTGCCATTTGCTGAGAGGAGTCTAAACGTCTCTTCGCCAAGCGGTTCTGGGATGGATGCCAAGAAGGCTTGCTTTAGGTTCGGATCATCTACTCCCCCAATTAGGTAGAATCTTTTGGACATTCTTTGATAATGTAGCTCCAAGTCATTCTTATCCATTGAGCAGCACTTCAGTTTGAAGAATTCTGCTCGGAGTCTCTCGATTACCTGGGCATCTTGCCCACAAAATTCGACATAGAGGTGGTTTAGAGCTGTTTCAATTGATTCTGCTTGGAGGAATTGAAGTTGCCTGTATTCTCCTAGACATTGCCACCAGTCTTGCAGTATTCCAGTGAACCTTGATACAAGTTGCAGAAGGATGTCTCTTATTTCTGCCCTGGGCTTTTGGGCTTCGAGCAAGGTCCAGGCTTTGAATTCTTGAAGGCGAGACCTCCATTGACTTGGTGGTAAATCATCTAACGTGAAGGTATGAGGTTTTCCGCTTGTCGCAAAGTTGTGCCTGGTGGTGTTTTGTTCTTCTGAGGATGACGCCTCCTCTTCTATGATTGGCTCTGTTGGAGGAAACCCTGTTTCTCTTTCGACCCCCGAAGCTTGGGTGTGGTGTGTCATGAATTGATGTGGGGCTTCGTCGCCACTGTCGTCATCGTCGGTCTCCCATAATTCAGATTTGTCAGAGGAGGAAGATTGTGTATCGTCGCTTGAGCCATCGAGTTCTTCGTTAAGATTAATTTGCGGGAGACTGTCTAAGCAATGTTGATGGATTAGCTCAGTAAGGCGATTTGTCTTTTGGACCATGAGCTGGTGTTTTGTCTGACCGTCGTCTACTTGCTTTTCTTTTTGTTGTTTCTTTAGTTGATCTTCTTCTTCAAGGATTCTTTTGAGGCGAAGTATTTGATCGCCTCCTTTTGTAGGCATTGCTAGTGGTTGGGAATGTTGTGGCATTGTTGAAAACATCCATGGTGTGGGACTAACGCCTGGGGATAGAGAGACTTCTTTTTGGTGACTTTGCATAGTGACATATTGGCTTTTTAGACTTTTAAGTTCTGCTTCTTTAGCCCGAAAGATGTCATGTGGAGCATGCTGGGATTTTGCCATTGTCAGTAGCTCTTCGTGTACCTCCGAGATTCTGTAGACTAGTCTGCTCATAGTTGTGTCGACCCTTGAGATTTCGTCACTGAGTTTGGTCACCTTATGGCTTACGTGAGAAAGTTTTTCATCGATCTGTGCTAGATTTTTGTTTTGAGCTAGCATGTTCTCCGTTTGCCAATTCAAGACGGCCTCTGCAGGTGAGATCTTTTTTAGGGATCCATCAGGTTCTCGAACTTTAGGATTTGTGATTTTTGGTTGGTGAGTTGTTGTACCATCGTCATCAGTAAATGTAGTAGGTAGTGGAAAATCGCGTTTGTGGGCATTTATCATGAGGTGGTGAGCGACTTCTTGGTTGGGTCTTTTCTGCCTGTAACATGGTAGGATCTTCTCTTGGTTTGGGGAGGTTTTTTGGTGGGTGTCGTCTTCATCCCATCCGGTAGGTGGGGGAAGGGGTGAGGATGGTGGATCGAAGGAGTAGGTGACTAAGTAATCAAATTTTCCAGAAGGTTGCCCAAGGGGAGCAATATTCGGGTGCCCTGTTTCCCACTTTTCTTTTAAGACTTTGTCAGCACTAGGCTTCTTGGGGATTCTTTCCAGGTCATCGTTGTTAATGCAATCCGAGCAGTTGCAAACGTCCCAATAAATATGCCCGGAGGATGACTTGTAGGCATAAATGGGGACCCCATTTTTGTCGAACGAGGTGATTTCTGCATCTGTTGGGATGACGGAGGACATCATGTGTTAGAGAATATTATTTTATTGCTCAATGGAAAAGGTGGAAAACCCAAAAAATACAACTCTATGCAAAAAATACAATAGACAAGGTAATTGATTAAATAAATATTACAACTCAATTGCTCAAAATACAAGTAAATCCAAGGATGTAGAAGAAGAAGATTACAAACTCAATACTATAACAATACATGTAAATAAGAAGAACAAAAGAATAAAAAACACAAACAAACTCTCACACAACCAAAGTGTAGAGTAGTGGGGATCACCAACTTGAACAAGGTTCAAGACCTTTGTCCAAAAGCTTATTTCCCCCTATTCTCTAAGCACTAAGGGATCTCTCTAGGAAATAGCTCTATGGAATTATCAAGCCTTTTGGTGTATTTTTCAGCCAAGTGCTTTGTGGATGAAAAAATGGTGTGTCTTACAAGTGAGCATTAGGCTCCTATTTATAGAGTTTGAGATACCCCTTTGAATTTCAAATTCCACCAACCCCCATGGCTGTTACCAATGATAAATTGGGTGTTTTATGGAATTAAAATAGAGATTTGGGAGTTACTTGGCTGTTGGAAACGTTCAAAATTGGATAAAAACCGACTTAGTATGAATCTGTCAGCCACTAGCGCCGCGGCGCTAGTTTCAAGAGCCGCGGCCCTTGGTCAGTTTCAGCAACCAATTTTTTTTAGTTTTTTCCAAAATGTTTCAATTTATTCCCACTTGATTTTGTAACTTCCATACACAATATGGGAGTTAAAATCACATCTCTATCAGCCATTTCTCATATGGCTTTATGAAATCCAATCTCAAATGTGTAACATATAATATACACATTATTGGGTAATATTTGGGAGTTACAAATTTGTAACTGATTTTGTAACTCCAAAATATGTCACATTTGGACACACACATGTGTCCAATTTTGTGACTCTCAATAATATGTTACAAGGTGTGACAAATCACATTTTGTCACATTATTTAATCTAATATTATATTATATGAAATAATATAACATTCCCCCACTAGATTAAATAATCACTTTTTGTAACACTTATTTAATCAATCAAACATTATATTAAAATATAATATTCCCCCACTTGATTAAATAATCACTCTCTATAGAAACCTTTGCATTGGTGCATAAAGTAAAATGTCTTTCGACTTGAATTTTACCTTAGTGTAATTATCACAAAGTTTGTTGAAATTTTGGTTGCCGAAGCATTGAACCACTATCCCTTGATAACAAACCGGTGATAACACACACACCTTTGCTGTGTTCACTTGAGACCTCAATGTCTCGCTTTTGCACCGTTAATGGCCATGTGCACATTCCATTCATAGACTTTTCTTGAGAATGACTCCCGATTCTCATGAGGGGCGGCACCACCCCTAGGTCTATATAGGTAGAACTCTTACAGTATTTTGTTACCCTAAAATACTTGTCTTTTCAAGACTGAGTTCTATTAAAAAACCTTTCAGTTTTAACCCTCTTTTTGGTAACACACTAGTACTCATATCTCAGATGGGACAAAATTTGAGTACTACTATCTATTCACTTGATTGACTTGTTATTACCTATTGAACCTAATACTAGTTTGGTTACTAGTATTAAGATAGGTTACCATCAACCGTGAATCTCTTTCGGGAGTCTAAGTCCCACCCCTTGAGATGTAGAAATGATTCCATTTGAATCATTTCTTTTCTCATGTATGCATACTTAGACACTCTCATTATTTTATTCAAACTTTGTTGCTAGCCATAGTTTGATTAAAATAGTTACCCCTTTAAAATGGTGATTTTGACCATAGTCAACACCCCCACTATTTTTATAGTTTTATATCCAAGATAAACATTTTCCTTGAATATTAATTCTAGAAACCTCTTTGTTTCTAAAATTCTCCTTTATGTTTAAATTGATTCCTTCTTGAATCAAAATATTACAAACAATGACTTTAGACACCAAACATGTCTAGATTTGTTCATTATATACACATATAGCCAATGTGATTTAGAATGTGGAATTCCAAATCACCTATTTGATAGGATGACCAAATTAATCAATTGATTAACAACAAAATAAATTGATTAACTTTGGAGCATCACCCCCACATTTCTCACATAATGATAATAAAACATCACTTTAAAATAGAAATCTCTTCATTTCTAATAAGTCATTTATCTTCCAAGATAAATCTAGACCTATGATTCTCAAAGTTCATCATGAGTCCTCTATGCCACATGATGAACTCTCAAGATAAAACCTCAATGTTTATCTTGATTTATTTACTTGCTAAAGCAAGGAATATTTCTTTCAAAGCAACTTTTACTTTTAGTTGTCTAAATAATCTCAAAATCACTTAAACAACTTTTGTGTATTTTCTAAGATTCTCTTTGAGATTCGTTTGAAAACATCAAGTTGACATCCATTTATTTTCTCATCAAAATCAAAATGAAAATGTCAATTTTCTAAACACTTTAAATCAAAGAAAATAAACCCTCATTGATTTATTTAAACACTTTGATTTCTTATGTTTTGTTTTAAAATTATCTCCTCATTGAGATTAAATTAAACATATCACCATCTTTAACCAAAATGAATAAAGTTCTCTTTTATTCACCATTGGTGTAAAGATTCAAAATTGCTTCTCCAATTTTGTAATGTCTCCTCATTGAGATATTCAATATTTAAGAATTATTGTCACTAAATAATTCTCAAATATTTTCTCTTTTGACCATTCTTTAGACTATAAGTCTATTGAGTCAATATGTCATCCCATAATTATTATTATTATTATTTTTTAATCCACTTTGATCCATTTTTCTTGCAATGGCAAGACACAACCATTAAAAGATGTAACCCCCCTTAGTTTCATCTTTTCTTATCTCATCAAATGAGATGGTCAACACTTAAATGAGAAATTTAATTTCTCAAATAATTATCTTTATTTACCAAATAAATGGTAACTCATCACATTTCAATAATAGAGGATAAAACATATTAATATTATTATCACCTTAATAATCATATTATATGGCACACCATAATAATCATGATAATTCTCATCAATATAGGATAAAACATATTAACATCTCACAAATGTTTGCATGATTATGATTTCACATAGTTGTCAACATACATCCATCATATTAGCATGCATTGTTAATCTCATAATAATATTGTAAATATATCACAAATATCATACAATAATTCACATATCCACATATTGATATATTCTATTGATTCACGAAATCAATATATAGGCATGTCAAAAACTACCTAATTATCATGATTTATAAAAAATAATTTTCATGTCAAATGTATGTCTTACTATCTCACATATAACATACACATAAGATTAAAAATCACTAGATTATGTAGAGCTTCTCAAAAGTTCACTTCTAAAGATTTAACTTTCATAAAAAGATGTGTAACATATGTTACAAAGTATCTCATATTGTATGTTATCATTTACACAATTATTCATATTAATCACATATAACAAAAACTCAACATATTGAATTATCTTCTAATCTAACCACTAAAAACAAAGGAGATTAGAAAACAATGAACCTCATTTATAAAATTTTCTTCTTCTCATATCTATCACTATATGAAAACTACTAGATCTTCTAAGAAAACCAAAGAAGAACATTACCTTATCTTACCATCTTTTCAAGGTTGAATCCTCACAAGATCTCTATGGCTTCTCCTTCCATTGAAAAGGAACTTAAGCTTTTGATTGTTAGAGAATATTATTTTATTGCTCAATGGAAAAGGTGGAAAAACCAAAAAATACAACTCTATGCAAAAAATACAATAGACAAGGTAATTGATTAAATAAATATTACAACTCAATTGCTCAAAATACAAGTAAATCCAAGGATGTAGAAGAAGAAGATTACAAACTCAATACTATAACAATACATGTAAATAAGAAGAACAAAAGAATAAAAAACACAAACAAACTCTCACACAACCAAAGTGTAGAGTAGTGGGGATCACCAACTTGAACAAGGTTCAAGACCTTTGTCCAAAAGCTTATTTCCCCCTATTCTCTAAGCACTAAGGGATCTCTCTAGGAAATAGCTCTATGGAATTATCAAGCCTTTTGGTGTATTTTTCAGCCAAGTGCTTTGTGGATGAAAAAATGGTGTGTCTTACAAGTGAGCATTAGGCTCCTATTTATAGAGTTTGAGATACCCCTTTGAATTTCAAATTCCACCAACCCCCATGGCTGTTACCAATGATAAATTGGGTGTTTTATGGAATTAAAATAGAGATTTGGGAGTTACTTGGCTGTTGGAAACGTTCAAAATTGGATAAAAACCGACTTAGTATGAATCTGTCAGCCACTAGCGCCGCGGCGCTAGTTTCAAGAGCCGCGGCCCTTGGTCAGTTTCAGCAACCAATTTTTTTGAGTTTTTTCCAAAATGTTCCAATTTATTCCCACTTGATTTTGTAACTTCCATACACAATATGGGAGTTAAAATCACATCTCTATCAGCCATTTCTCATATGGCTTTATGAAATCCAATCTCAAATGTGTAACATATAATATACACATTATTGGGTAATATTTGGGAGTTACAAATTTGTAACTGATTTTGTAACTCCAAAATATGTCACATTTGGACACACACATGTGTCCAATTTTGTGACTCTCAATAATATGTTACAAGGTGTGACAAATCACATTTGTGTGACAAATCACATTTTGTCACATTATTTAATCTAATATTATATTATATGAAATAATATAACATCATGTACTGAGTAGAGAACACCGGAGGAGCATCATCCTTCTTTTGAAAGTTAATTTCAATAGACCCATCCTTATTTGTAGAGTATGCTGGATCTGCCGAATGGATTGTAGGAGGAGGTCGGTGGATTCTTTCATAATTGGTTATCCATGACGTCGGAAGGATTTTTTGTAGTTCTTCTGTAGTGGTTTGCCTCGGTATGTGGGTGCAGCTTTGCTGTTGATTTGTGTCAACAGTGATCATCAGTGCGTCTGAGCTTCCCGGAAGTGCGATGTCAATGGCATGGTTTTGGACTCGGTAAGCCATTTGGTAGTGTAGTGTAGCGCCGATAGATTCTGGATCTTGGTCTAAACCCACTATTTGCAGTTGAACCTTTAGAGCGTCGAGAAGTCTTTTATCTTTCAAGGACATGCAGAAGTTTGGGTAGAAAGTGACAATTACTGTACCTGCATTAAGTGTTGTTTCAAGAGTACCGATGGAGGCATGTTGAAACCTTCGCATTCGTGTATCCAGCAAGGTGATCCTAGCACAAACCGGTAAGCCTTTTCGTCCATGATGGGTGAGGGCGAGGCGAATAGCCCCAAAGTGGATGTGTGTCAGCCCTTGGTCTATCCATTGTTGAGGGAATTCCGGCGGGATCTCTAAGGTAACGAGCTGTTCCTGTTCGGTGGCAGGGAGGTTACATTGGTCAAACTTTGTTGATTGGATGTATTCTTTTACTGACTTTGGTTGTTGGCGAATGAGTGTTTTTATGGAGCGAGTGAGAATGCCTTGGGGTTTTGAGAAGGCATGGTAAGGATTTATGAGAGGTAGGTCGGAAGGAACGATCTTATCATCATCAGAGATGTAAGAGAGTTCATACATATAGGAAAGTTTATTGGCTGAAGACTTTTTGAGGGACGGAGTGCCAGAAGAGGCCATAGAGACAGGAGTAGAAAACATGGAGAGCTGAGATGTTGAGGAGCTAGGATTTTGAGGAAGGAGAGACATGTGTGAGAGGTTGGGGTTTCTCTTTAGAAGGAGCAGAGAGGAGTCGACCTGGGCTCTGATACCATTGGTTTATATAGATTTAGGATTTAGGACTGTATAGTATGTAGATACAAGGCTAGTCAATATAGTAAGATCCAACCTCAAAAATGCATCCCCAATATGGCGTCTACTTTGCCTGGGCGGGATATTGTTTGAGATTGATCCTTGCTATAAAGATGTTGCGATATGTATCTTTATACTACCTAATGTTGGACCCGGTTTTATCATACTGCTTCCCCTATACGAGAAAGAGCCCAAAGGGGTATTTATAAGGAAAAATTACATGTCCCACCGTAATTTAAAAAAAAAATTCGTTTTATACGGTATATTACATTAATTACAAAAATACGGTTCTCCCCAAACCTATATATGTTGGCCTTTCTTTTCTCTATGTGTGGCTGATGCATAATTTCAAACTACATCATAATTATGTATTTATATCACTGATCTCTTTTTAATTTATTTTTTGTTGCTTTTTTGTCTCCATTCTTAATGAGAATTCAGGTGTACCAAATATTATAATAATAAAAGTAATAATAATTATAGCTACTACCATCAATAAAGTAGATTGATTTATTTTTATTTAAAATAAATATATTTATTAATATTAAAATAAATATTTATACAATTACTCAAAATAAATAAATATTTATACAAGTTAATATCGAATTAATTGAAATTAAGCTTAAATTTATAAATCTTTGTAACAATCATGTTAAATCAATTTATAAATATTTATGTAAATGATAGTTACAAAAATAAATTTTTTGGTTGTGAAATTAGTTTTGTAAACTGTTGTTATAAAAATGTAAAACTTGTTAAAAAAATATATTGTATTTCACCATTATATATATATATATATAATAAAGTGTTTTTAGAAATAATGAATATCTTAAATTTATATTTTTAAGTTATATAGCATAAATATGAAGGTTCTTGTAATTTTTTGGTACAATATTGTAACAATATAGAAAAGTATAATATTTTTATGTATACTTTGGCTATGATTTCTTAACTATAAAATATTTTCGTAAATGTTAGTTACAATTTAAAAAAATATATATATATGTTACTTGTTTAATGCAATTTAACATTTTAACTTAGTTTTATATATTTTTGTATGTTATATGTTAATTAAATTCACAACTTACTTTTAAAAATATTAGTCACAAATATAAAATTTTTTAGTTATGTAAACCATTGTTACAAAAAAAAAATAGCAGCGAATTATTTTGTAAATATTGTCTACAAAAATGTAAAACTTGTTTACAAATATGTAAAACTTAGTTATATATTAGTAAATGTTGTTTACAAAAATATTTTTATTTAACTGGTCTACGTATCTGTAACACATGTTTACGAATTTGTAGCAACTATTAACAAAAAAAAGTTGTATTTCACTGTTACTATGTATTTACGCTTTTGCCACTCCGTGTTTTTCATAAAAATTCCGTATTTTTGTAATCTACCGTATTTTTCATATATTTTTTAAATGTTAATGTATTTTTGTAAATTTCCCTATTTAGAAAGCCATATAATCTGTAGAGAAAGAGAAGATTTTATTATTCGGAAAATGATGCCCTTACAAGTGAAATGTGAAGGAGTATTTATAATCCCCTTCCACTAAAACGACAAACAGAAAATTAAACTACACCCTTCCCTAGACACCCTTCCCTAGACTGACCAAACTCAGTGACGAAATCTCAAGGGTCGACACAACTATGAGCAGACTAGTCTACAGAATCTCGGAGGTACACGAAGAGCTACTGACAATGGCAAAATCCCAGCATGCTCCACATGACATCTTTCGGGCTAAAGAAGCAGAACTTAAAAGTCTAAAAAGCCAATATGTCGCTATGCAAAGTCACCAAAAAGAAGTCTCTCTATCCCCAGGCGTTAGTCCCACACCATGGATGTTTTCAACAATGCCACAACATTCCCAACCACTAGCAATGCCTACAAAAAGAGGCGATCAAATACTTCGCCTCAAAAGAATCCTTGAAGAAGAAGATCAACTAAAGAAACAACAAAAAGAAAAGCAAGTAGACGACGGTCAGACAAAACACCAGCTCATGGTCCAAAAGACAAATCGCCTTACTGAGCTAATCCATCAACATTGCTTAGACAGTCTCCCGCAAATTAATCTTAACGAAGAACTCGATGGCTCAAGCGACGATACACAATCTTCCTCCTCTGACAAATCTGAATTATGGGAGACCGACGATGACGACAGTGGCGACGAAGCCCCACATCAATTCATGACACACCACACCCAAGCTTCGGGGGTCGAAAGAGAAACAGGGTTTCCTCCAACAGAGCCAATCATAGAAGAGGAGGCGTCATCCTCAGAAGAACAAAACACCACCAGGCACAACTTTGCGACAAGCGGAAAACCTCATACCTTCACGTTAGATGATTTACCACCAAGTCAATGGAGGTCTCGCTTTCAAGAATTCAAAGCCTGGACCTTGCTCGAAGCCCAAAAGCCCAGGGCAGAAATAAGAGACATCCTTCTGCAACTTGTATCAAGGTTCACTGGAATACTGCAAGACTGGTGGCAATGTCTAGGAGAATACAGGCAACTTCAATTCCTCCAAGCAGAATCAATTGAAACAGCTCTAAACCACCTCTATGTCGAATTTTGTGGGCAAGATGCCCAGGTAATCGAGAGACTCCGAGCAGAATTCTTCAAACTGAAGTGCTGCTCAATGGATAAGAATGACTTGGAGCTACATTATCAAAGAATGTCCAAAAGATTCTACCTAATTGGGGGAGTAGATGATCCGAACCTAAAGCAAGCCTTCTTGGCATCCATCCCAGAACCGCTTGGCGAAGAGACGTTTAGACTCCTCTCAGCAAATGGCAGAACATTACAGAACACAACTCTTGGTGAGCTATTCCAGACAATAATGAGAGCACTAGAAAAAATGTGCTCCCAGAATAAATTCCTACAGGAATACATGAAGCAAACGAAATAGCTCGATAAGGTGTGCAGTCCAAGAGATCTAACAATCAAATGCTCAACTAAGTCATCTTGTTCCTGCGAAAGGCCAAGCTATGGTGGGAAGAGATACAAAAGTAGGTCATTCAAACCAAGGACTCCATGGAAATTTCTCCGAAGGAAAAACAGACCTGGCAAGTCTTCTAATAGATGTTTCTTGTGCGGACAGAAAGGGCACTTTGCCAAGCAATGTCCAAAAGGCAAAACGGCAAAGATGATATCACACATCCAGGATGTAACCGGAGTATCCCTCTCAGACGATGATGTAGAATCCGTGTTCTCTATAGAAGATGAAATCTCCCCGTATACTGTCTGTGCATTACGACTATTCTCCCACTCAGACGACGATAGTGCAGGGGGCATCTTCAAAATGAATGCCATAAATTCTGTTCAACCCATCCCTATGGCAAAAATGCAAATCATCCCAACAAAATACTCCAAGCCAATCAAGGTGGCTGCCTTCTTTGATACTGGAGCCTCCTACACCATCATGAATCCTGATATTCTACCACCATAATTTTGGAAGAAAAAGAAGCAGTACTTCCACGCAGCAAATAACCAAATTTTCTGCACGGAACTAATCAGCAGGCCCATCAAGCTGCAATTTTTTCCAGGCTGCTCAATCGTCCACAGGGTCATCGGCTCCAAACTTCCGGGAAAGGATTTAATTATAGGTTTCGACCTCTACACGAAGAAAAAAGTTCTGAGAATACTTCCACAGGGGTTGGCGTACAAGCAATACTTCACTCCATGGGAGCAGGTTCCGAATTACTTCCACATGACTGAAGATTGTCTGACATCACTCAAAGAGCGCATTATCCAAAAATCATGTGCTACTTCCCATATGGAGTTCTCAAATAAATGAGACCACCCACTATGGAAAAATGAGGAATTCTTCATTTCTCTCCCCTTTAAGATGAATGAAGATGCAAACCCAACAAAGGCAAGTCATCCGGGAATGAGCCCCGATCATCAAAGCCTGGCAAACAAGGAATGCGAAGAGCTAAAAGCACAAGGATTAATCGAAGAAACTGAATCTCCATGGGCCTGCCATGCATTCTACGTCAACAACAGATCAGAACAAGCCCGAGGCAAGCAGCGACTAGTAATAAACTACCAACCGCTCAACCACTTCCTAACAGATGACAAGTTTCCTCTGCCAAACAGAAATTCCTTGTTCTCCAGCCTATCACAAGCAAAGGTATTTTCCAAATTTGACCTAAAAGCAGGTTTTTGGCAACTAGGAGTCAAAAAAGAGGACAGGCCGAAAACTGCATTCTGTATCCCAAACCATCATTTCCAATGGACTGTAATGCCATTCGGGCTCAAAACAGCCCCATCCCTCTTCCAAAAAGCCATGAGCAAGATATACAAGCCCATCTTAAACCAGGCCCTCATCTACATAGACGATATCCTCCTTTTTTCCCCTGATATAAAATCCCATACCAATCTTCTAACCGAATTTGCTGGTATCACGGAAAAGTATGGAATAATGTTATCAGAAAAGAAGATGGTGTTGGGCCAGCCCAAAATTGAATTCCTAGGGATGAAATTGCACAATGGCACATACGAAGCCCAACCTCACATAGCCCAGGAACTCCACAAATTTCCAAATGAAGGCCTCACAAAGACCCAAGTCCAACAGTTCCTAGGGATCGTGAACTACCTCAGAGATTTCGTGCCCCACCTGTCCGGTTTCACAACCCCATTAACCAAGATGCTTCAAAAAGATTCCCCACCTTGGGGAAAAGAACAGA
Source organism: Humulus lupulus (assembly GCF_963169125.1). Classification (NCBI taxonomy): domain Eukaryota; kingdom Viridiplantae; phylum Streptophyta; class Magnoliopsida; order Rosales; family Cannabaceae; genus Humulus; species Humulus lupulus. The sequence continues at coordinate 40,173,075 of NC_084798.1, forward strand.
CAGAAGCGGTAAAAACCCTCAAAGAATTAATGAAAGATTTACCACCACTTCAGATTCCATCATACGGAAAAAGAATCCTGCAGACTGACGCAAGCGACAAGAATTGGGGGGCGGTCCTATTAGAGGAAGACACAAACAACAAAAGAAAGGTGTGTGGGTACAAGAGCGGAGAATTCAAAGATTCCCAACTCCACTACCACTCTACTCTAAAAGAAATCTTGGCGGTCAAAATGGGAATAATGAAGTTTGAATTCCACCTCATCGGTCATAATTTCTTGGTCGAAACAGATTTCTCATCCTTTGAAGGAATGCTCGCATTCAAGCAAAACAAAGCTGTCAATGCCCAATTACTCCGATTAGCCACGTGGTTCTCTCGTTACACCTTTCAAGTCAAGCACATCAAAGGAAAATCAAACACCATCCCAGATTTCCTTTCAAGGCCAAACCGGAGTACTATAAATATAATCTCCCCAGAAACTAATCAACCCATCCCTCTAGTTTTCATGGCTAACCCTGCAGCAATCATCTCTACATTTCCAAAAGATGCCCAAAAGGTTATCAACCACAAAACCCCAAAAATAAAGGCCATCCAAAATGCTTTAGAGATCCAGTCTACCCTTGTTAGAGGTCATGGAAAATCAATGGCAAAAGAGTTAGGCTTCCATCCAAAGTACCCATTTGCCAAACTCTTTCACATGGAGAATACCATTTTTATGCCAAAAAAGATTACCCACATGTTCTGGTACTTAATGAGCTCCTACACTATTGCTATTGAGGTTCACACCATAGGACTCCGAACATCAGTCCGTAGCTACATGCAGAGGCCTGACCTCCGTCCAGCATACCAACATCCTATGGATCTATTGCAATGGTTCAAACCTTTATCTGATTGGAATGATCTGCTCACCCAACAATGGGAAAAGGTCCGCAACAAAAGGCCCGTTGGTTTATCTTATCCAGCTGATGAAAACGTGGCAAATCCAACAAAGTGCTACACCATTCTGTTACTAAAGCTAAATGTCAACCATGATCTGACATTTGCACCAAAGGTTCAAATATACAGATCCAACGAATATCCAATGGTTGTCATCGGAAACCCTGAACACCGACAGCTGGAAAAACTTCTGTTTAGCACAAATGGCATCATTCCTGATGAAATGTGGCCACGACCAGAAGACGACGCACCTTGGGAACAGTATCCAGCAGATTACTCACTAAGGATGGAAAAGGATATGGATTATTACAAACAACATTACGCTGAATATGAAGTTGATTATAATGATTCAATCTTCCAAGACTCACAACAACCAGATACCCTGTGCTCATCTCCAATAACGACTTCATTAAGAGAACTTGATGAAGAAATAATGAGGGGATTATCAATCAAGAAAAGACCAACACGTGGAGAACCAAGTATGTCTGATGGAGATGGCAGTAATGACACATGCATGAGTCCTGATCCAAGTCATAAATAGACCCATGTGACCTCTGAGAAGATTCGCCCACCCATGTGATGCACCCAGCTATGCTGACTAGATTTGCCTAGGTAATAACGTTTTTTCAGAAAGACTACACTGAAATTTGCAGACTCCCTGAAGACATCAGAGATTCCCTGCAGCCTGAAAAGACAACTCTTTGTATTAATGATAAAAAAAAAAAAAAAAGAGTCTGGAATAGCAGAGATTCCCTCAGTCTAGGGAAGGGTGTAGTTTAATTTGCTGTTTGTCGTTTTAGTGGAAGGGGATTATACTAATTTTCTGTTTCCCTCAGCCATAAGGTGTATAGTATACTAATTATTGCTTATACTAATGGTGTATACTAAATTACCGGTAATCCTAATCGTCCATAAGCCATAATTACCGGTAAGCCCTCACCCATCATAATCCTAAATTATGAAAAAATTTAGGATTCAGATTCAGATTTAGGAGGACCTTTTTTTTATAAATGAACTTGACTCCCTAGATGATGGTTTAAACAAAGTGAAGGACAACTTATCCAATTGTATGTTGATTGATGATCAAGAGAGTGAATAATGTAATAATTAAACATGGCCTTTCAAGTTGGGGCAGGTCAAAGATGTCCCCATCACGAAGGTCACGTTTATTTCAAACTATATCTTATATTAATACACATATATACACTGGCCTATTTTGAACCACTATAGTTGCGTTTTTCTGTGATATATATATATATATATATATCATTTATATCCCATAGGATATCTATATAAGTACGCCATTAATATCTACAAATGATAAGATAGATGCCAATGTCATGAGTTTTAGATGATTTTTTTCTTATATGGTGATCGATTTGCTTCAACTACAGCGATGTGTTGATGTTTATCCTAATCCTCATTCAGTCATTCTTCTTCGATCAATAATCTTCTACTTCTATTCTCTCATATAATTGTATACATAGCTATTATACAACTGGGGAATTTACAGTTTTAGTGGCTTACATTTTCACCAAATTATATGAGAGTATAGATGTACATCACTTGAGAAAAGATAGAAAAGAATGTGTGATGAAATTATTAAAATCAAAATGAGAGTTTTAATGATCGAAATTCCTTATCTACAAACTGTGTCATTTCTTTTGGATATTATGAGTGTACATGTTGTAATCTGCAATCAAACTGTTGTGGGTTATGATCACATTAATTCACATTCAATATAGAGAAAGAGACCCGCAATACCCCAAAAAAAGAATGAAATAAACCCGCTTGTTAAAAAAATAAATTTTGAAATTGTTTAGGTAAATAAAAAAAATAAAAATTGATTTTTATTTTTTAGAAGTTAAGATCCTCTAATTTTTTCTAAAAGTACTTGTAAGAAATTATTTTATAAATTAAAATAATTTTCATAATTCATGAAATTAATTATGAAAGATCTTTTTTTAATGGGATTATACATTTTTGGACCCTGTGTTTTTTCCCATTATCTGTTTGGATCCTGTGTTTTAACAAATTATTTTTTGGACCCTATGTTTTGTAAAATAGTTAAAATAGAACCATAAACTCAATTTTGATGAAGAAAAAATTGAATATAACAATACAGTTTTTAAGCAGAATGATTTTATTTTTGTTCTGAATTGTTAGTTTGGTAAATTATTTGTGATTTTAGTTGAGAAAACATTGACCAAAATCGGATTTAAAGTTCTATTTTAACTATTTTACAAAACATAGGGTCCAAAAAATAATTTGTTAAAGCATAGGGTCCAAACAGGTAAGGGAAAAAAATACATAATCCAAAAAAATATAAACACTTTTTTAATTGATATTCAAACACCTTGAAAAGAAAAAATTGTATGATAAAAAATATAAACCAAAACTTTTACAAATTTAATGCTTTCTGGTATAAATAAAAACAGAAACTTTACCAAACGGGTGAAAGTAAAATTTTATGGTAACCAATGAAAAAATGATATATTTTACCGTCTCTCGAATAGGAAATATATGTAATGAAAAGGGGAAAAAAAGTTTGAAAGTCTGACCAAGTTTTTATAATGATTAAACTAAATAATCACATTGAGATTCAACTGGGACATGTGTTTATAAGGAGAATGGCTGCACTCAAACCAGAATCTCCTTTTGACTAATACACGCATATTTCATTAATCTGCATATAGTAAATAGTAATTTTTGTATTAACAATGATTCACGTATGTAATTTTATTTTTATCAACAAAGATATCATACCGTCCACTAATTATTTTTCCTAATTGTATTTTTTAACTAAATTCTGCAGTAAATTAGAAAAATAAATATTCATTACAAAATGATAAAATAAAAAATCTTGTTATTAGAAGAAAAAATATTTATGTAGATAATTTTTTTATTATTATCCCTTCAATCTTCCATAAAAAAAAAATTTAACTGTTTTTATTGACTTTAATAGTTTTTTTATTAAATTTATAGGAATATATATTTAATAATTAATATTTATATAAATTTAAATGTTATAAAACATTAGTACTATAATAATATACAATACAAGACTAGATATTTAATAATTATAATAATATAAATTTAAATATTATAAAATATTAGTTGTTGAGGCCGTTTTTCGTTAACAGAATAAAGAGCACGTAAACAATAAATGTTTATGGCCAGAAAAATACAATAAGACAAACATGATTTTTTACGTGGTTCAGCAGTTAACTCTGTCTAGTCCACGAGTCTTTGTTATTAGAACTTAAGATGATTTCTGGAAATTCTTCAGGAATGAATTCTCCAGAGTTTCTCCCAAGATTCCCAAAATTTGGTCATTTACAATGGTGCAAATCTTCTCTATTTATAGAGGAGATTTCAGAATACTATCCCACACATTTCGGGAAGTTATTCTGTATATGTAAATAAATTTAATGGCATTAAAAGCCTGTAACTCCTATATACAAGGAAACGTCCCCTGAAGATCAAGGGGTGTATAACTAAATAATAAATACCCCTTGATTATAGGGGATTTATAACAATGAATGTAGATTGCGTCTCTCCAAAATGACTCGCTAGGATATTCAAAGTTATCAATCTACATCATCAGTGCCGTGCCCACCCAGGTCTCTTAATGACCTTCGAGCTGTAGCATTTTTCCCGAGATCATGTGGCTTCGAGCTCATACTTATGTCAGGCTCGGAACCCCTGATCCGAGGTCATCCGAGAACAAACGTACTTCGACGTCTGTCTTTCGAGCTTGTGAGGATTTCGAGGCTACCATCTTCGAGGTTTCCCCCTGCTTTGCAGGTTCGGTGCCTAGGTTGCGGACACTTGTTCCAGACATTACGAGCCCATTCCTGACGAATCCAGCTTTCGAGATCACAATTCTTAAGGCTCGAAATCTGGGTGTAACATTAGTGTTATAATAGTATAGGGATAATTGTGGCATAAGTACCCAATGTTTGGGTTTTGTACGCGGCATAGACCCAATGTTTATTTTTAGTGGCAAAAGTACCCAAAGTTAGTAAAACTGTAATTCCGTCAGTCTCCTCTGTTAGACTCCGTTAGGCAGACACGTGTCACGTTTTTATTGGTCCAAATTATAATTATTTTTAAACATTGGGTACTTATGCCGCGTACAAAACCCAAACATTGGGTACTTATGCCGCAAATATCCCTAATATATTATTGAGTTGGATCAATCACGAAGTGACACGTGTTGGTCCAGTCATCACGAAACGGAACCTAACGGAGGAGGCTGACGGAATTACAGTTTTACTGACTTTGGGTACTTTTGCCACTAAAAATAAACATTGGGTCTATGCCGCGTACAAAACCCAAGCATTGGGTACTTATGCCACAATTATCCCAATAGTATATAATATATAATTATAAATTTATGAAATTATGATAGAATAAATATTTAGTAATTATATTAATATAAACTTAAAGATTATATAATATTATTATTATAATAATAATAATTAATAATTAATAATTACATTAATATAAACTTAACTATTATAAAATATCATTATTATAATAATATAGAATTTTAATTTTTGTTAAATAATTTATTATTTATATTAAAAAAATATATATATGTTTTTTTATTTAATTTAAATTATATACATATATATATTCTTATTAAATAACAAAAATTATAAATACATTATGTATAAATAGTTTAACTATATAACTACATAAGAAATTGAAATAATATTTATTTTCTATCAATAATAAACAAGTTCATTATCCAATCATTGAGGTGTGATTTGAATAATATCATGAATGATTTAGACCTTACATATGATAGTTTGTGATCTAAAAAGTTATCATATTATTTTTTTCAAAGGAAAAACCATAAACAATATTTTGGTTTAATTTTTCTTTTAACATGTTTATGTCATTCTTTTATACAAATATAATATTGTTTATTTATTCAAAATTTATATGACAATCATAAAATCTTAATAAAAATAATTAATAAATTTTCTAAATAAAACTAAACAAACGTACATTACAAGTTGTTTGTACCTAATATAATATATATTGACAAAACAATTTTAAATATTCATTGGTGACTGCATTTTACGCTATCAACTAAATAAATAAAAGCTTAAAGAAAATGCACGAAGAACACAAGGATTTTACATAGTCTAGGTTATTAATTAACTCTAGTCCACGAGTTACGTGTATTAGGATTTATGAAGCTAAAGGGTTTCAAGCTTCAATGGAAGTCAGGAAGTGTTCCTCGAGCCTGGTACTCTCCGAGGACTTGGTTCACGACAAGCTGAGAATCGCTATATATCTTGAGGCCCACAACTTTGAGCTCCAAGGCCACTCGGAGTCCAGCAATTAAGGCTTCGTACTCAGCTTCATTGTTTGGGGCGTCAAAGTGGAATCTTAGGGCACTATGCCCACTATGTCCCTCAAGAGGTACCTGTTGACGCCGTTTTTCGGCAACTTAAATAGCAGAGCAATTAAACAATAAAATACTGGTGCAAATGAATAAAGAGGAAAACTAGAGGGTTTTTACGTGGTTCAGTAGTTAACTCTGCCTAGTCCACGAGTCTATCTTATTAAGACTTGGGAGTTTTCTAAAAACTTTTCGGAGAAGAGTTGCCCAGAGTTTTCTCTCAAGAAATCAGAAATCGGTCCCTTACAAATGGTGTTTCCTTCTCTATTTATAGATAAGGTTGGAGAATTCATTCCCACATATTTCGGGAAGATATACTGTAAATCAATTAATATAATGCATTAAATGATAGGATTTAATTGACATCCTACATACATGGAAAAGTCCCATGATAATCGAGAACAGATAGCAGATTAAATGATATCCCTTAAATATAGGGATTGTACAACAATAAAAGTGTTCAGACATAACTGATTATCCTAGGTGATTCATCTAGCCTTCGAGATCAGTAATTGACATTGAGTTTGCCGAGACCATGAGTCATTCACAAGCACGCCGCCCAGCTTTGTTTATGCTCGGAATAGGTATATGTAGACGATGTTGTCGCAATCGAGCTTGTATTTCCCGAGCTCGACCACCTCACTTGAAGAAAATCAGTGAAAAATATATTTAGGTGTTGTACCATGCCATTGTGAGCTCAGAGAATATTCGAGGCTACACATCCTCGAGGTCGTTAAAAAATGTCTGACGATTGGATCATATGATGACCGCATATGTTTCAAGCTCACACCTGACGAGCCTAGTTTTTGAGGTCATAACTTCTTGTCTCGAAATCTGGGTGTAACATTTTTCCCCCTTAAAATTATCAGTTCGAATCCCATGAGAAGGAAACTTTTGAACTGCCTTTCTTGGAAACTGTACCATTGATTGTACTCGAGTGCAGACACGCGTCAAGCAGGTATTGGAGGATCAGAGTACTAGAGTATGTTTCCACCATGCCCACGTCTTCTCATATGCCACCTTTTTGCCGCCATTGCCATGCCAGTACCCATTCGTCTGATCATATATTAAATTCATCCAACAGTCCAGATTTACTTTGCCGTTTGACATTCTCTTGTGGCCTATAAATACGCCCATCGTCTTCTTCATTTCAATTTTACACTTTCAAGTTTTCATAGAAAAGTGAAGAACAAAAAACCAAAACTCAAAACTCGTTCTACTTTTGTATGTTCTCCAAGCCGAGGAAACAAAACAACGCTGGCCTATTCGACTCCGTGAAATCGTTCTTGCAACCGATCCTTCGGTCATCGATTTCTCTGTACCCACCAGCCATACTGTGTAAGTATCTGTTCTTGAGCATGTACATTCTGTTTTTCCATATATGATTATGTCACAGTAGCACTTTGAACACCAGTTTTAGTACCAGTTCAGCACTAGATTGCTTTAGTCAATGTTGTGTAATTTTTAGGCTCTTATGAGATTACAGATTTCCAATCCCAAATTTTTCATGAATGATGCAAATATGGCTCTTTTAACGGGTTTGTCTTGATTTTAAACATCATATCGTGTAGACCAAGAAACGAGGTATAAGATTAGGGTTTACAAATTGCATGTTTCCCAAAAATATGACTTTTCGAGTACCCGCCAACTTTTTCCCTAAAAATCTGGGATCTTTTAAAAATAAATCCACTTTCCCCCTTTTTTGTCAAATACACGCTCGGGGATTGATTCTTTTGATAGCTCAAGTTCCCTCAGAACCTAATCTCGTTCTTTTAATCGAGCTTACTCGATGGTCTCGAGCATTCGAGCTCAAACCATTTTGATTTTTATCCTTAATTTCTTGTACACCCAGCCCTCACCCTTTTTCTTTCTTGCTAGATGCTGCAGAATTTGGAAAAGCGGTGGGGGCCAATATTTGCGATTCCTTACTCGCCGTCAACTCCGAGCCCGGAGTCACCCTTTACTCGAAACCAGCGGCTGATTAGAGAGCACGAATTTAAGTGTGAGCAAGAGGATACTTGAGCTCATTTTCGACGCCAAATCAACGAGGTCAAAGAGAAAAAAAGGAAGAGACTTAGGGTCACAATCTATCCAGATCCTGACCCCGACCCTAGACCAATCCCCCTCGACCCTACCCTTAAAGTGACGGTAGCTTTCAATCCAGGCGAACTTATATTTTCACTGAAGGGGGAACCAACAAATCAACCGTCCACCTCGTAGCCAACCACTATTCCCACCTCAAGCGGAGAATTTTTTGAGGCCGAGCATTATTGGAGCTCGGTCTCTTTGTTGGGGAAGATAAAAAACATCCTAGCTCGACATGACCTAGGACTAACTGAAGCTCCTGGCTTGGAGACAAGAGCATATGAGGTCAGGAGCCTTATTGCCCTTGAAGTCCTTTTTAAGGACTTTCTGGATTACGTTGGGCTCGCACCTTTCCAACTCCAGACTAACTCGTACAGGGTCTTATCAGCCCTGAGGTCGCTTTACCACGAGCTAAAGTGGGAAAGACCTTCACCAAAAGAGATTTTGTATCTTTTTTGCTTGAAAAGCAATCCCTCCCGAGCCCGGGGAGGAGATGGGTTCTACTATCTCTCGAGCTATCCTCTGGAGAAGAAAATCAATGAGGACCTACTGAACCATCCTCCCAACTTCAAGGTGGCGTTCTTTTGGACGGACGGCCTGGCACCCTCCAGATATTATTCGTTCAGACGAATCCGTAAGTATACGATCTCTTTCCTCTTATGTTCGAATTTCATTTAAGCTCGATCCACTCATAATGTATTCCGTGTTCTCAGCTAACAATCACCGCCCCACTCCCACGGACGCAATGAGGGATCATAAAGAGGCTTTGTTCCACTTCCTTACGGTAGGCGATCTCTGTCCTATCGTCTTCATGAAGATAATCTTTGAGCCTGTGGACTCCTGGGAAATGATCAATCCACAGATGATAGAGCCTATAGGAAGTACACCAAGTGGGAGTTTGTGCCTCTCCCCACCAGCAATCTTCCTCTAAGGCACAGTTCAAAGGCTCGATCCCCAGCTCGCCGCCCCAGGAGTCCGAGTTTGGGGAACGGTGCTAATGATGAGGCATCGAGCTCGAGTCAGAGGTAAAGTCATTATCAGCTCAACCTTGTGGTCTCTTTCCCTCCTTAAGCATAAACCTGACACCTTAATCTTGTGTGAAGATGATAGGAACCACTTTTATGTATGATCCTGGGTAGATGAGAGGGTCCATAGGTTTGATAGCTGGTTAGGGAAATACGATACGTTGTATAGTCTGAACGAGGTTTGGGATGGAGTAGCCATACAATATGGGACAAACGATTATAGGGACCTTTCGAGGTTGACTTCCACATATAGGGAAGGGACTCCCCCAGCCTCCTCTGAATATAGGGGAATTTCTTGGTCGCCGATCACGAGCTCGGGGGAGAGTTCCAGTTAGGTCCATTGTCACTTGACTTTGATTCCTTAATCTGTATGCATTATGCTAATTTTAGCGTCTTGAGATCGTTTTCTATGGTGATCTAATTGTGTAGGTACTATGGACTTTGATCTCGAGAATGTGCTCGCGCAGGGGCGAGGGGGCCAAGTAGAGTAAGCGTCCGAGAGCCTCATAGAGGTCTAGTCAGCCTTCTAAGGTCCCCAAAAGGACTAAGGTGACTCCTCCCCCAATTCTTACTGTTCCGAGCTTGGTAGCAGATCCTACTCCCCCAGTTCCTACTGGTCTCAATCATAAAACGCATATATTTACAATTATACCCTCAACGGGTCAAAATTATGAAAATGCCCTTCTAATAAGAAACAGACCCACATGCATGCTTAACACGCCTAAACATGATATAATAGTCATATCATAATATAACTCACATAATTCACTCAATCATGTGTATAATCACATAAACACATAATTAATTCAATTATTGCCCTCCTGGCCCCCTAATCAAAGCACTAAGCCTTATTAGGGAAATTAGGATGTTATAATTATCCCCTCCTTGCAGGAATTTTGTCCTCAAAATTTTACTTGAACAGCTCGGGATACTAATCCCACATATTGGACTTCAATTCCCAGGTTGCCTCCTCGACCTTGTTGTTCCTCCATAATACCTTATCCAAAGGTATGTTTTTATTCCTCGGGACCTTATCTTTCTTGTCTAACATCTGGACTAGTTGTTCTTCATAGGATAGATCTTCCTGGAGCTTCAGATCTTCGTAACTCAATACATGAGCCTCATCGAATACATACTTTCGAAGCATCGAAATATGAAACACATTGTGCACTACTGACAATGCCGGAGGTAGGGCCAATCTATAGGCCACCTGACCAATCATCTCTAAGATCTCAAAAGGTCCTACAAATCTAGGGCTCAACTTGCTCTTCTTTACAAACCTCTTCACCCATTTCAATGGTGAAACTCTAAGAAAGACATAGTCTCCCACTTGGAACTCCACATTCTTGCGCTTCAGATCTGAATAACTTTTCTGTCTACTCTGAGTTGCGAGCATTCGAGCTCTGATTTTTTCAATAGCATCATTGGTCCTCTGAATTGCTTCAGGACCCAAGTATTAACTTTTACCCATCTCATCCCAGTGAATGGGTGATCTACATTTCCTACCATACAACATCTCACAAGGGGTCACTCCAATGGTCGATTAATAGCTGCTATTGTAGGAAAAATCCATCAAAGTAAAATACTTACTCTAGGACCCTTCAAAGTCCAGAACGCATGCCCGAAGCATGTCTTCCAGTATCTGAATCATCCTCTCAAACTGACCATCTATATGAGGATGATAAGTTGTACTAAACTTCATGTGTGTACCCATAACTTTTTGCAAATTTCCCTAGAACTTGGAAGTAAATCTGGGGTCCCGATCTGACACAATCAACTTCGGAGCCCCATAAAGACATACTATCTCTCTCATATCTTCGTGGTGAGTGGCACTAAAACTAGCTTGGGGAATGGCTAGACTGTATTGTGGGGCACTCATAACACTCGTCTACATGGGAATGTAATGTTAGAATTGTGGTCTCAGTGCTGCAACAGTTGGGACTGTTAGTGCTGGGAAGAAAATTGGTCCTCTGAATGCTCCAATCTGGGCATCTTCCCAGTGAATATACTATTGGGCTTGACGTATGAACTCGTCGAGCTTGTGACATCCCCTCCGCTAAAGGTCATCCCATAGTGGAGAACCTGGTCGGATACCAGCTTGTAAGGCCATCATCGACCCTCTTGGTCTTGGCTGCTTCCTCCTTAAAGTGCTTGATGTACGCCTTAAGGGTCTCGAAAGGTCTTTTCTTAATGTTGGCCAAAGCATTGACCTCGAAGTGTACCTTCTGAGCAATTATGAATTGTCTGCGAAAGCAGGTGGAGAGTTGGGGCCAGGAATGGATGGATCCTGGCTGGTGCTTCTTGAACTACTTGTTTATGGGTCTTGTCAAGGTCAATAAGTAGACGTGGAATTTAGCGTCCTCGGAGACTCGGTGGACCAACATCAATCTATTAAACTTAGATAGATGGTCGGAAGGGTCTGCGCCTCCGTTGTAGGGAGTGATATCGGACATCTTAAAGCCTCGAGGCAACATGGCTTGAACAATGTGTGGAGCATAAGGCTCACCATCCTCATCCTCTGAGTTAGATTTGTGGCATTGTCTCCGGACCATCTTCAACATTATTCTCTTCAAACTCTCCAACTCCGCACGAAGAGAGTTGTAGTCTTGGTTGACGCTATATGCTAGATGTGCCCTTTGGCCAAGCATGGCTTCTCTTCTCCAAGCGTTGATATTGTCTCAGAGTTCTGGCCGCGGCTGTCTCCCAAGGAGGTCCTCGGGAGCTCCTCTATTCCTGCGAACATTCAAATCATCTCGCAGGTCGGGCTGTGCATTGTGACAACCACCATCCTCGGGGTATTCTACCTCGGCTTCCCTCTCGAAACCAACGTATTCATTATTAGCCCATTTTCTATGGTTCCTTTGGGGTGGGGATGCATCAAAGGGACACCACTTCCAGGCTTAGCGTGGTCTATCGCGGTGCCCCTGGGCGGAAGGACCTGGGCTCAGCGGATGCTAGCGACCTCGCAGCGTCCTCGGGTGCCATGACATTGAGGATCGCTGGCCCTCCTTAGGACATGAATGGGCTCAAAAGTTCGACGAGTCCTCTTTCTCTTCTAAGAGGGGTCAACTTTTTATTTCCCACGAGCTTGAGGCGTTTGGAGCTTTAGTTGGGTGCACAGGTGGCACGCCAGCTAGCGAATCTTGTGCCTTGTCAGTGAGGTGCTCGGGAGGCACGCCTACTGGTGGAGCAAGTGGCACTCTAGCTGGTTGGCCAGCTGGCTGCCTAGGTGGTACTTCGCCATGAGGGTCCACTTGCAACGCTTGAGTCGCCAAAGTGGCCTTCATGGCATTAACCACCTCTTGTAAGACGGTGATATTCCCCTCCTAGGCTTCTATTTTCTACTGTTGGGAGGTTATTTGGCCCTTGAGGGCCACCACTTCTGGTTGCTCCTCCATGTCAAATGATTGAGAGTATTCGCTCTCATAGTAGTCACCTTCGTCCTCGACGTCATATGCATCGTCATGGGCCACCTTTGGGTTAGTTGGTGGAGGTGGTCAACTGGGCTCTCCTCCCTTAACAACAGTGGGAGGCTGCGACATTCCGTCTTGTAGGGAGGTGCCCGCTGGATTTAATTGCCATGTCAATGAGGTGCTCGAAAGACTCGCCCATTGGATTTAATCACCATGTCTAAATCTTCGAAGCATTCTTCAAGCTCTCAATGAAAGCACCAAAATGTTGACTGTTTTTTTCGCTATCAACTAATTAAATAAAAAGCTTAAAGAAAATGCAAGAAGAACACGGGGATTTTACGTGGTCCATGTTATTAATTAATCCTATTCCATGAGTCACTTGTATTAGGATTTATGAAGGTTGAGAGTTTCAAGCTTCAATGGAGGTCAGTCAGTGTTTTAGCAATGCTCTGAATACAATAGTCTGGAATCAATTAAAGATCATTTACAAAGTGTACCATAGCCCTATTTATAGATGGTTGAGGGCAACTAATTTCCTTAATGGGGATTTACTTACAAAGCTTTCTCCCTTAATGGGGCATTAATGCTAATAAATATATAGTCCACTGATTATGGAGCTTGTGGGTTTAGGCGTATCTCTTCGGGCCCACTTACGAGGTTATAGCCCACAAATTTTTGGGGTAACACGTCCCTGACAGTGTCAAAGGGTAACTGCAAGTTTTCCCATGTCAGACGTTGTCGTGAGACATCCTGCTTATCGTTCGTACGAACTCGACACTACAACTAGGGTAACAATAACATATCAGATAATTGCTTATGGTCCAGGGTATCTGCACTTGACACCTGACACTATACTCCAGGCCTGGAGGATGGTTCTCGCAGGCCCAGAGGACTGAGGAAAAAGGACAGGGAGGGCATCATAACTGTAGTCCTCGAGGTGTAACTCCCTAAGGACATCGTTATCTGAAGGAGGTGCACGATCAGGACATTTAGGCTTGTCTTCTGAGGAACTTTAGACGAGCTCACTAGGGCTTCATTATCTTTCGTGAAGTTAATTACTCTAGTGATTGCCACGTGTCACTTGGTGAAAACAGAAACAAAATTTACAAATAAATATAAGAAAAGTTTAAATATATAAATATTTTCCAAATATAAGAAAAAATTTATTTACGTGCCCTCATAAATATTTAGGTATAAAAAACACTTTTTTTAAGAAAATAATAATTAAATTATTTTTTTGAATAAGTAAATTAAATTATTATAAACTTTAATTCTATTTCTAAAATTTTAGATTTAGTGAGTACACATTATTTCTAATACAATTATGTTCTAATTATTTGTCTTTTCATTTAGATTGAGTATTTCTAATATTTAAAAATCATATAAACAATGCTACAATGATAGAAAAAAAATCATTATAAAAATCATGTAATGTAAAAATATGCTCGTTGTATTTTTTCTTACAATTATTTTTTCATAAATTTATATTTGAGATTGTATTAAATTTTTGTATTTTTTATTTAATTATTTATTTTATTAAGAAAAGGTTAAATAGTTATTTAAAACTTGAATTTTTTTATTTTAATGAATGGGTGTATAATGTTTTTAGGGAATGTGCAATCTAAAATATAATATAAAAATATAGGGGAAGACTTCAGTATAACTACTACTTTTTTTGTTGGGCTGATATTGTCACTTTTTGTTTTCTACACTTAGACAGTTATAATTCTAATTTTTTTATATGGCGATGTACATTGTAGTCATTTAAGACATCCTACAAATTCTTAAGAAATTCGAAATCATTTGCAGTGTTAAAAACAAGGTTTAAACAGTCGAATGTTACACGCGTATACAAAAAAATAGGTACTCGTGCAATAAGCCATTTGAACCTTGTTTACGGTACTGTAAATTATTTAGAATTTCTTAAAAATTTGTAGGATGTCTTAAATGACTACAATGTATATAATCATATATAAAAAATTGTATTATAATTATTTAGGTGTTGTAAATAACTGAAAAACAAAAAGTGACAACACCAGTACAATTGTACCGAAGTATTTCCCTAAAAATATATGGGATGTAGTTATAAATAGATGTATTTTTTTATTTATAAAATAGTGTATATAATTTGAGGTATATATCTTCAATATAATAAGTGTGTAGTTAATGGAAATTTTTAGTTTTAACGGTTTTTTATTTTTTATTTTTGTTAACTTTAACAGAATATTCTTATATATGACAAAATATTCTTATATTTAACGGTAGATTGTAAATATGATTTAAACTTGAATCAAATTAAATAAATGAATAATTAAAAAAATTAAAATATGATATTTTTTATATATTTTACAATGGCAATTATTTAAAAAATAATAAAATCATACGTTTTATAACTTAAATAAAAGTTAATTAAACTTAAACTTAATGTATTAGAATAATACCATATTAAACATATAATATAATATAATATAATATAATATAATCTACTATCAACTAGAAACAAACTTATTTTTTAAAAAAAAAACAAACTAGCAACAAACTTAAATTTAAAATCCATGTATAATATTAATATGATTGAATCTCTTTTTCTTCATCAAATTCACCAGAGGACATTGCGAGTTACATTAGAAACTAAAAATAGTTGATGTATGTATATTACTCTACACTATGATTTTTTCTATTATTAATTTCTTTTTAAATATTATTGTAATTTATATATATGTCATGCACTCATGTAAATATATATCTATGTCAATTATTTTTACTTAGTATATATATATGGAGTGTAAATATAAGCTAAGAAACAAAATTGTATTTTTTAGTATTAATTTAAATATTATATGTCAATTTTTTTCTTACAAAATTATATGTCAATTTAATTACATATAAAAATACTTATGAAATTAATTAATTAACTGAAAATAAATGAGAAGAAGAAAAAAATCGAACATAGAACTTTCCATAATAACTTCTAGAAAATACTAAATGCCCTTTATAAACTATCAATGTTTGACTTTTAAAAGAAAAAAACAATCGATGTTTGACAAATATTACAATAATTTATAATAATTTTAAATCATGAAATATTTAATTAATATATTTATCCAATATATTAAAATATTAAAAAGAATGTAAAAAGAAAATTTCCTTAACACCTCTCTAATTTTTATTACATTAATTCAATAATATACAAAGCATTGTTCTTTAAAGTTTTATTGATTCGGCAGGGAGTTCAATTATTCCTACCACTCGATGCAGTTTGCCATTATTTAGAATCTCAAACGCATTAATGGCAACGCCAAGCATGTGCAAATTTTAAATACCAATATCAAGTGGTAGAAATATTATAGATTAAATATGATAAGTGCCAGGATTATTTTCAAATGAAAACAGAATATACCATTTTATTTGTTCCATTTATTTCTCAAAATGATATAACATATAATTAAAATTAAGAACAATTAGTCCTTAGTGTGTAAATTTTAGGTATATATATTTAGCTATATAATCAAAATTATTTTAATATAATTCATCACGCATAATTTTATTTATTCACAACTAGAAAGAAAAAGAAAAATGAGTTTACGATTATTTTATTCATAATAATTGTTAGAATAAAACAAAATATAAGTAGACACACTTTGATTGTCATTTATGCATGAATTAAAATATATAAAAGCTAAAAACCGAAATTAAAATCTAAGTTTTTTAGTAGTGATTCAAGTATTCTTTTATTTTTTTAAATATATAATAATTTGTAGCAAGTCTTTAAGGCCACCCCCACCACATATTTGAGATGCGAATTCAATTATTCATAATTAAATTGTGCAGCCAATACTAATAGAGTGACTCATCTAACACCACACATATCCACATATGGGAAGGAGAGTGCTTGAAATATTATCCTAATTAATTAAACTCGTAGCCAAAACAAAATTTGCAAACATAACTAAAAACATCTTCTATAATAGTTGTAGTATAATAAGCTAGTTTAGATAAATATGAGGAGAAAAGTGAATTAGTAGTGCACTAATTGTGGAGAGATATATGTAATGAAAATCATAATTATCCAAGTCATAAATAATTATCATAATATTGAGGACAAGATCATTCGGACTCCTTCTTATTGTCCGAATCATAATATTCTTCTAAATCATAAATCACTTCTCTCATTTTTAAGTGGGATTTTATATAAGTAGGTCCTATCCCATTATTTTTTTATTACATATTTATACACAACAAGACACATAATAATAAATAGTCCATTCTCTAAACGTGCCATTAGTTGGTTCGATCAAATCACCCTTTTGCTTTTATTTTTAGTAGAGGCAGCTCCTCCTAGCCTACTACTACTACTACTACTACTAGTTTGATGCACATATTGGAGGCCATATTGGCTGCACTAAAATGATTGTTTTTTAGAGTTGGAGAAGCCGTAAGCAATGGACTCCTTTCCCCCTAACGTATTTTATTTATTTATTATTCTCTTCCATCCTTTGTTTTCTTCTCTAAGATACATAAATTGTTATTATAATGTATATTATTAATTATATCATAATGTGGGGTTCATCCATTCACACACATTTTTTCAGGTCGACCCAAGCAAATCTTCTTTAACTCACTCCCCATTCTCCTAACAATAATAGTTGATTCTTGTTTCAAGTGAGTTTATTTATATATTTTTCTCTCTTTTTTATATAAGAGGTACGGATGTATGTAGTCTTGAAATGGGGTTCCACACCAATCTCATTTCATTCAGGAGTAATATTCAACAAGGTCAATATAATATTATTTTCAAATTATTTTATCAGCATTATAAATTACTCCAGAATGAAAGGATAACAGTAAGAATACATTTCAAAAGGGTCATGATCTTAATCGTTGTCTCAAGTTGAACCAATTGATTACTGGTCTCAAGGGAGATGCATAACGAGATTAGAAAAGAGAAAAAATAAATGTTAAATTTATATATATATATATATATATATGTAAAAAGGAAAGGGAAGGGAGAGTTCTCCAACAAGTCATTTTCAATTTAAAACCAGAACAATTATAATTATGGTAAATCATTATTGGTACATAGGCACACTCCAAAAGAGGGTGGGGCCAGCCTCCCATGAGTTTCAATTTGGTCCACGACCGAACCCATATTTGTGTTTGCCACGTGGATTACAGCAACTGCATGATATCAGCATGAAGTGTGATGATGGCCCATATTATATATATTTTTCAATATTCCATTTATTGATTTTAAGGAAGAAATTCTTTTAAAAATTATTTATTATACTATATACAACCAACAACATGCATATTTAGTTTTATATATAGAATTTATTAATTATTTTTATTAAATTAATATTATTATATATAAATTTTAAATAAATAAATAATATTATATATAAAAGAATAATAGAAATATATTAAAAAAAATTAAATTAAAACATTATTTATGATTTTAAAAAATATATATAATATGATAATTTTTTAAATATAAATAATAATTTTTTTTAATAAAATTAAGATTATATATTATATATTATTGTTATAAGAGTAAATGGCAGCTAAAATACTTAATATTTTCAAAATGTTGTATTTTTATACATATTTTAAAAAATAATAAAAAAATGAAGGGAAAATATAGAATTTTAGTTATTTTTAAAATTTTAAATTATTTTTATTTTCAAAATAAAAAAAATTAAAATTAGTAAAATTTGAATTTGAACTTATAACATTTGAATTTATATTAATATAATTATTAAATATCTATTTTTGTATTATATATTATAATAATAATAATATTTCAAAGCATTTGACTTTAAATTTATATTAATATAATTATTAAATATAGAGTACTCTTATATTAAATATTATTATTATTATTATATTTTATAATATTTGAATTTATATTAATATAATTAATAAATATTTATTTTTAATTAATTTTAAAAATATATTCCATTAAATATTTGAAATATTCTATTAAAATTAATAAAAAAATCGATTAAAATAAAAAAAATTCCCATATCTATATATATATTTTTTTATATAAAATAGATATGCATAAAATCTCTTTATACATATATTTATTATAACCTTTTTACTTATATGGACGGTGAGAGAGAACTTACTCTAGTATCCATCAGAACCATTACAAAAATTTGTATTATTATTATTAATTTCAACATACTTTGATACGTAAAAATATCAGGACGTTCACGTATACTAATAATTATTTTAGGAAAACTCAACAATATTATACATTAATTATTATTAGTAGTGGAAAAGGGAATTGATAAGAGAGAAGAAAAATTGAACGCACACAAGACCAAGCTACGTTAAATTAATAGACATGTTAATTAATTAATTAATTACAGTAGTTGAATCGATTCCAATTTTTTTCACCTGGTGACATGATCAATAACAACACTATCGTATTCATATAATTTATTTGATAACCTATAATTCTTATAGGGACAGGGGGGAGTCACTAGTTAGGTTGCTCATCATCAAATTGTTGCCTAAACGGGTTAGTGTACAATCTAATTGAAAGCATTAATTTGATTTGAAAGAGTATTATACGTATATAATGACCAAAGTCAGGGGATTAAGGTGCCCATGTCCTTTATAAATTTATTTTGACTCTTTAAAAAAAAACTGACTCTCTAGACATTAATTCTGACTCCCTCATTTCATGAATATTCCCATTATATATATATATATATATATATATATGAGAGAGCTGTTTAGGAAAAACACACACACACAATAATTGATCATGTGACGATTTTCAATTGGTGGATTTAAATTATTAGGACACTTTCTATACATCGACTTGTTTGTATTTGTAAAGATTAAGCTTTTAATGAAGAAAAAAGTACAGCTTTATGGAGCAATTTTCTTATAAAGTATAGAGAAGAAAAAAAAAGAGTGATAAAAGTACTACTATCTCATAAAAATGTATATGAATATGAAGTAATCACCTACATGGATACAAGTGGTAGGCTATTATTAATTTGCAATTTATACATAACGTGGCACAAGAACAAAGTCTCTCTCTCTTGTAGTTGCAAGCACAAACAAAGCTTGGTATATAGTGATTAGTGATATCCAAAAGTAGTGAAGTAGATCCCGTTACTATTGGAATAATCATATATGTAATGTAATGTACTGTATATATATATATATATATATATATACAACTCATATCTAACACGTTCCGTTGGGTGCCGCCCGCCGTCTTGGAAGTTCGAACAACCATTAACTTTATATCATCTTTATGTATGTATATGTATATATCTAAAACCACTATAAATACATATATAATCAAAACCATCTAACTCGAACTTGAAATTCATCCCCCACCATTATTTATTTATATGTTTTTATTTTTGAGATCAAATCCCACCTTGTGCCTCACGTCATATAGACACTCTTTCTCTCTCTCTCTCACTTATAAATACCATCCCCACAGCTTAAACTTCTTTTACAAGTACCCCATTTTATTGTTCCTAATTCCTCTTTTCTCTCTTTATATATATATTTATATAATCATATACATACATATATCTTCTTCTTCTTTGTATATCTTAATTTGAGATCATTTTCCCTTCTCTTTCATCTCCTACTCAATTCTTATTCTCTCTAAATACTTTGTTCTCTGTTACATAGTATATATATACATATATATATATAATGGGAGATAATAACAATGTAAATTTGCCTCCTGGCTTTCGTTTTTATCCAACTGATGAAGAGCTTGTAGTCCACTTCCTTCATCGTAAGGTCTCCCTCTTACCTTGCCATCCCGATGTCATTCCCGATCTCGAACTCTATCCTTATGATCCATGGGAACTCGATGGTACGTACATACCTTAATTATTATTCATTTATATATATATATATAAAGTTCTTTCAGTACTGTACTATATAGCTAGGGATATAAATATGTATATATATATATATCTTAAGCTTCTTTATATAACTTTTTTTTTAAATGAAAAGAGAACAAGTACAATAACAAGCGGCCGGATTTAGACTATGTCATAATCAAACGTACGTAACTCAACCACTTTCGAACCAAGAAAATATGAACTACAAATCTATATCAGTTAATAATTATGTGTTTTTGTACATACAAATATAATTAATATATATATATATATATATGTGTGTGTGTGCAGGTAAAGCTTTGGGTGAGGACAACAAGTGGTACTTTTACAGCAGAAAGACTCAAAATAGGGTTACGAGAAATGGGTATTGGAAGGCTTTAGGGATAGAGGAAGCAGTGAGTGGCAACAATAATACTAAGAAAGTTGGTACTAAAAAGTACTTTGTGTTCTACGTTGGGGAGGCTCATAATCATAATTCTGGTGCAGCCATCAAAACTAATTGGATAATGCACGAGTTTCACCTCTCTGATTCTGCCTCTACTTCTAGTTCCAGTAGTAGTTCTTCCACTAGATCCTCCAAAAGAAGATCATCTAACAAAATAGTTAGTAATAACTGTAACACCCTCTATTTCTATATCAAACATATATCTATATATAGTGCACATTTTAATTATAAGTCAATATATTTTGAATAATTTCTTTTCTTGGTCTGATATTTTCAGGATTGTAGCAAATGGGTACTTTGTCGAGTCTATGAACGTGACGATGATGATGACGGAACAGAGCTTTCATGCTTGGATGAAGTTTTCTTATCACTGGATGATCTTGATGAAATAAGCTTGCCAAATTAGGTAGTTTAGCAATGTGAGAAAGAGAAGAAGAAAAAATTAATTAAGAACGATCGATGACGAATGAAGATCCAAATGAAGGGTCTACCAACAAAAAAGTTTAGTTTTATAAACCTATATGTAGCATGGCATTATTGTTTTTTTTTATATATATATATAGCTAGTAAGATGTGTTATAACTAGCTAGCTTTATGAGCACCTTAAGTGGGTGGACATTATGTATAATGTACCTTTGAGCTTTTGAGAAAGAAAAATACAAAAGAAAACACTTGTGGGCACCAATGTAATTACCCAAGGTTAAAGGTCATTTCTAAAGTTTGACATTCTAAATTTTGACACGAAACAAAATATGCATAGAAAATTGCTTAGTCCTACATCAAAGTTTGTTAAGAAAAAAATATAATGTGGAAGTAGTTGACTTCAGCAAAGTTGCATGGAACTTTGGTGCATTTTATTAATTATATATAGGTGTGGTGTGCGTATATATTTATAGCTTTTTGTCTTTATCTCTTTTGATGGAGATATAAAACTTGATCACGTGCAAGGATAAATGAGAGAAGAATA
The DNA here is from genome assembly GCF_963169125.1 of Humulus lupulus. Taxonomy (NCBI): domain Eukaryota; kingdom Viridiplantae; phylum Streptophyta; class Magnoliopsida; order Rosales; family Cannabaceae; genus Humulus; species Humulus lupulus. Next base: position 40,195,252 of record NC_084798.1, read on the forward strand.
GATAAATGTGGAGCCCAACGAGCACTGTAATGTAAGTATGCAGCTCTGAGCAATTGAGCATATCACACACCCAAAAGAAATGTATAACCTTTTTTGCTTTTGTTTTCTTTCTTTGATAGATCAATTGATGACATTTGGTAGTTGTATTTGTCACAATGCCAAGGAACAATTTTTTATGGGTGGCTGCTTAGGGGAGGATTGAGTCATGTATGATGCAAGCATTCACATGCGCCTTACAATATATAAACATACGTACGTATGAGGTGTATGTATGCCTTTAAGTAACCCTACCCCCATTATGTAGGATCTCTAGGCTCAAGTCAATTAACTAGTATTAGTTAAGCTTTACACAAAAAACGCACACACTTGTTAAGCTTTTCATTTCGAATTGATTTAGCTAACTCACAATGTTTTTTCAATGAATTTGATGGAAAATAATCAAATAACTTTAATTATATAAAATCTATTTTTGAAAATATCATTTTTTTCTAGGAGACCTACACATAGAATGTTATTCTTGGTACTACAAAAAAGTGTAGGGTGCAATGTTCGACATTGTGTTGTTCTGCTTGAATGTTAGACTTTGCTCTCGGGTACATTAATATGAATTCGAGAATTAACTGGGTAGTAATTGAGGGTGTATAAGGATGGTACTTTGGTTGTAGTCTCTAGGCGAGACAAAGAGCATTCAATGGAGAATGTCTTCAAGTGGAAAGTTCTCTTAGAAAGAGTAAGAACGAAGAAAGAAAGAGTCTAATTCTCAAGCATAGATTTGGAATGATCAGAGAGGAAAGACATCCATAATATAGGAAAATGGAAGTAGCTCCCAACAGTTGGATCAAGTGAAGCTTCCAAGGGAAGCCTAGTTATTAATTAGGTTGTAAGGTAGATGTACTTCATAAGCATGCAAGAGAGATAAACCCTAGGAAGCAAAGAGGTTGTCGTCACACCTTTTGCCGATATGATGGAGGGGGATGGTGCCCGTTGATGAAGTGCGGGGCTAGGATTGTGTGTGACACGTTTTCTCACAAGTCATGCATGAAAAATATCCCTCTAACCAATCATTGGTGTGCCTCCAATTCTTAAACTCAGTTATCAACTTGGGAGTGATACTTGGCATCCAAGGAATAGAGGATGTCATCACGAAGATAAGTGATTGTCTTAAGATCCTCGATTTGTATAAAGGTACAAGCTTATAAAGGATTTCATCCAACTCAGGGAGTGTCTACATAGATGGGCCTAGACCTAGCCCAACATCACACTACACTACAAAAACTACTCTTTGCGTCGCTCGTTGACATCAATCAAAAGCATTGATCGTCACTAAAAAAATGTTGAGATTTTAGTTTACGGTCAATAGCCAATGCCTTAAAATCTAGTGTTTTTACTTTTGGTGTCAACTAATAATTAATTGACTTTTTGGTGACATTTATTAGTGTAGGCTAATAATCGTCATCGAAAGATATACATGTCGATTATTAACTAACATTAAAATTAAAACAAAATACCGCATATCACAAGCCCATATATGTTGAAAGTTTTTTAAAAGGTCCTAAACATAAAATGCAGTAATCCTAAGTTTTTTTTTCTTTCATGAATTAATGTACATAGTCTTTGATTGTTTTGTGTTCTATAGTTGAAAAACACTTAACCATTATTGTTGTCTGTGTTTTCTGCATGCGACAACGTGGCATAAATCAACATGTCGCTTAGCTTTCCTCGGAAGCCAGAGTTCAATACATGAGTATCGTTCTTGCCACTATTGGAGAAGATATTAGGTTAACGATTAGAGACCCATCTCCCGAGAACCTATTCAGGAGGTGAGCTTATAAAGCTTCTCGAGCAGTGACCAACCTGCCAAAACACAAAGAGCCCTTCCTCCGAAAGGAGAACAATTGCCAAGTGTCAACCAGGGAGACACTCGGGACCACAAACATCTGTCTGACATCTAGTGGCGACAAGGATCGTGCTGTCAGTTCTGTACAAGCGGCAAAAAGGATGTCCTACGACGTCGTCCGACATGGGAAAATGTGCAACTACCATTCTGACAGTAGATGGTATTTTTCTAATGAAGCAGTGGGCTTGACATCCTCGTATTGGGCCTGCCATATATCTACTAGAGCACACTAACTTATTTAATGTATAGGAAATATTTATGTATAGATAACTAATCCCATAATTGAAAGGGATTATTGTAATTAGCTCCCATTAATGAGTTTAAACCCCTCAGCCGCCTATAAATAAGGCTAGGGCATCACTTGTAAAGGGATCCAACTTTTAGTGTATGCAAAAATGTTGCCTGAATTCCAAGAGAACTTGAGCTTTGCAAGTTCTTCATCCTCAATGCAATTGACTCGTGAACTATGACAAATTAATAGTTTGAACCACGTAAAAACTGTGTGTTTGATCTTCTTCTTCTTGAAGCATTTATTTAATTTTGTAGTTGACGAAAAATCTAGTCAATATTTTGGTGCTTTCATTGAGAGCTTGAAGAAAGCTAAAGTTGAACAATGGTGAGTACATGAAACCGGTTAGCTGCCAATGATGACCTTCCACCCACACCTGGCGGAGAACAAGGACGCCAACCTCCTATGGGCATCTCGAAAGTGGCGGACAATGATGACGGGTACGACGAAGATGGAGGAGATAGTGGGTCCTCATGCTCCGCTCAGCCTGAACAACCACCTGAAGTTAGGGCTAGGCATGAGTTGGGTTGGTTGGGTTGAGGGTGTTTGAATGAGCCAACCTAATTACATCAGCCTAGAGAATTCTAACCCATTTAAAATGTTTTTGATATATAACCCAACCCTACTAATTACATTAAGGGTTGGGTTAGGTTGGGTTGGGTTATAACCCATTTAAAAAAAAAAAATCTATCAAGTTTATCATAATCAATAATTCCACTCAAATTAAAGAAAAAATGATCAAATTAAAACCTAAAATGAAGAAAATAATGTCTTAGTAGTTTTTACTACTAGCTAGTAGTTAACAACCCAAATATTACAGTCATCCAAACTCGAAACACAAGTCTTAAAATCGTTACAATCATCCATAATAGCAATTAGATCGTTCATAGAAATTTAAACAAAGTAAAAAAGCTTGAATCCATCAATCAACAATCGCAATAGCTTTATTGGTTCAAGCCGAGATTTAGTTGGAAACTCATATAAATAGTTATGGATTTTATAAGTTTAGCCTATAGTTTAGAAATATTAATTTTAACATAAGGTTTGATTAATATAGCTAGTCCTAGAATTATTATTTATTATAACGTAAGGTTTAAATATAATAATTAAGAACGTGACACTTGTCACATGTATGTTTATTAAGGATTTAAGGATTTTAGATGAATAAAATAATAAAAGATAGATCTATAAGCTCTAGAACCTTACAGCAGCTGTTAGGATCATGTTTTACTCAGTCAAAGTTGTTTTACCAGACTTCAAGTGTGCTGAAAATGTGCAAAAACATGTTTAAAATATCAGTGTATGCCGATATATCACAGCTATAGGAGCAGATACATCGCCTAAGGTTGATACGGAAAACACGTCGACTTCGCACGAATGAAACCACGAAGGCTCGGGACATAGGGGTAGGCGATATATCGGCTCATTTAGGGTATTTTTGAAACTTTGTGGAACCGAATTAGAAACAGCCTTAACAACTTAAATTTGCTCCTGAACGTTTTTGACCATGTTCTGGGCATCTGTTGAACAAATAATTCTAATTTTTTCAATTAATATTCATTTATTTAATCTTTTTAAATGGAGTTAGTTTCACTCCTTGAACTCTATAAATAAGTACTTGCATTAAGCCATTTCATGTTAGGAGTGTGTCCTAAAAGCATGTAAAGACATTTGTTTTTTCTGTGAATAAATAAATACAATGGTTTATTATTATTGTCATATTTAGATTGTTAAATTATTATTTGAATAATTTTGTAAATATCAGAAAAATTCCATATTCATTATTGAGGATGTGATCTTGTATTAGTACGAGAGAATTAAGGTCACATGAATGAATAAAAATAGTCAACAACAACAAATTAAAGTTATGGAATTCTTTAATTGGAGTTGTAAGTACGGTTTACTGAGTATCATAATGATACAAATAATCTAGATTCGGATTATTGATGTGGAAAGACATCTCGGTAAAGGTGCTTTATATAATATGATTATATATGACATGGACCGATATGAATTAAATTCTTTATCCAAAAACCATTTAACAATAAAGACTTGTAATTCATATCATAACAGATGATCATTTATAGATCAACCTAAATCCTGAGTGTTCATGAACTCCTGTTCATGTTTATTAAATCTTTTGATTCATTCGTTAAGGTCTCTTCAAAGAATGAGGCTAATGACTTTTGTTTTGGAGATTTAATATCATGGATGGATGGGAACATGTATCAACAATACGGAATCTAATCTTTCCTAACGGATCGTATATTAGTTCCCTTAAGGGTTAATTATGGAACTGAATGATTTTGATCTCAAATCTATAATTAGATTATAGATTAATTATTCACTAGTGAATTAATGGTACTTAAGGAATAAGAAGTAAATTAGAAAGGTTAAATGGTAATTCTCCCATTCTAATTTATGAACTAATTAATTAGAGGGTTGAACTATTGTAAGATGGTTATATCAATGGACGACTTAAGAAAAAGATTTATGTAAAAGCATATCTATAACATAAAGAGTGCAATTCTGAATTTATAGTGGAGTAATATCAGAATTAATAAATTAACTATTATAATTAAAGAGTTTAATTATTTAGTTTCAATTTATTGGAGCTTAATGTTACAGGTCCATGGTCCTCGAAATGGCTCAAACAATCACTGTCAAAGGCAAATACAAAAAATGGGCAAAAATGACTTATGTGATAAGTAAAATATTTTTCTATGTATCAAACATAATTATTGTTTAATTATGTGTAATTAATTAATTATTTGATTTAACAAAAATATAATTAATTTTGAATTAATTTATTTTTGGGATTTTTGGTATTTAAATAATAATAAAAATTATGAAAAATCACATGCCTGCACAGGCATGTGGTACACGTGTGGCACAGTGCGCAGGCACTGTGGTACACGTGTGGCACAGTGCGTAGGCACTGTGCTACACGCATAAGAGATGGACTTAGTCTCTTGATTCCACAATTTTAGTTATTTAAATATTAAATAAATAATGAGATATTTTAATATGATTAAAATATTATTATTTAAACAAAAATCTGATAACTGATCAGTTATTTTGAATTTGTTTAAAATAACAAATATTTTAATATATTGGATATTATTAAATATTAGATATCAGTTTTTCACATAACGTAAATTTTTCAGGGATAGAAAAGTATCTAGGATTCTCTTAGAGAAAAGAGAACAGTGACAAAAACAAAGGTTATTGTTCTTCAAAAAACCTAGGTCCAAACTTTATCAGATTTCATGTGTTGAGAACATCTGATAAATAGTTATTTCTTATTATTTGTATAGCGAGCCCACTCTCGTTCTTTGTGTGCTTGAGAACATTTTGGAAGATCTTGGTGTGAGATCTCAAGGATTCAGCCATATGAAAAGATAGCAGCAAGGAAGGACCTGAGGTAATTTTTTCTATTCTTGTCCTTGATTCAATATATATATATATATGAGTGTGAAGAAGTAGATCTAGAAATCTTATGGGATTAATCTGACAATTTGATTGTTGTTCCGCTGGGCATAATCTCTGATTTGATAAATAAAAACCAACATTTCATTCTTCATTAAAGCATTCTTCAGAGCCTCCAAGCTACTAAGTTTATTCTAGAGAGAAAACACTAGGGTTTTGAGATTAAAAGATTTTCAATCTAAGCTTTTCTAAACCTTGGGAAGTAAGATAGAGTGATATTTCAGTATTGAGGTGTAGATCGAAGTTCTAATCTATCCAAGGTATTCTTATCCTCAGGTTTAATTCACTATAGTTCTTTTATTTGCTTTCATTTTCTTCCAGATCCTAACTTGTTATTATGGCTTTTGGTTAGGTGTCTAAGTTTCTTGAAACATAAGGTTTTTTGATAAGTTTCTATCTTGATGGTTTTGATCTCCTTTTGATCTCCATTTCTTTAGAAACTTATCATTCTTACTGTTTGGTTTTAGGATTTTTCGAATCCCATTCTTGTCTCCAATATCACGGTTTTTGGTAAGGAAAATAGGTTAGATTGTATGTGTGTATGATATGTTTATATGCTATGTTATGTTTATGTATATATGTATGTATATGTTTTATGTTGTAGTCACTTGGGAAATATAGTTGCTTAGATAGCAAATGAATCCCAAGATTTTTATCATTATCGAGAATAGAGTTATGATTAAACCTACCTTGATTAGTAGAAAGAGGACCTAGATGGTTTATCATATACTATTTTGTGATCTAACCTACCTCGATTATTAGACAGAGGACCTAGATGGTTTTATCACAGACTACGGTAATGAGTTAATGGTCATTAATATTGTAGTCGTATGTTTATATGATATACGTTTTTACGTCATATGTTTTTATGATTTATGATTTTAGTCTTATGTCTTTATAGTCTGTTTTAGTAGATTTTCCTTGCTGAGCATTAGGCTCATTCCTTTTTATTTTAGATGATGCAGAAAAATAAGCTTGGATGGCGGGATAGATGCTTGGAAGCTTTGGCATGTGTATTGGGAGAGGACTGATTGAATGGACTGCTGGAGAAGATCGAGGATGACATTTTTTTAAGTCTTTTCAATTATGTATTTATGTTTTTCCGCATTTAGTATTTGAACAATTAAATAAAGTTTTATTTTTATGATTTTATGTAATAACAATGGGACCCCGTATTTTGGATTTTTAATAAAGTTCAATTATTTTATGTACGTATTCCAAAATAGTAGCTATGTCTTAGTAGTTTTAATGGTCCGAGGTCTTAGAATTAGTCGGGGCATTACACAATAGCTGCATTGGTCTTCTCATTTGTTGTTGCCTTGTCCTTAAGTTTGTTGTCTACTGTTCAAAAACCAAAGTTACACACTTATTGAAAATAAAAAACAATAAAGAAAGAACATTGTTAAGAAGTCATTTTGTTTACCTTCTTCAAGAAACTCATAAGCTTGTAAATCATCCAAATACTCCCTTGTTTGAATCCCTTCATGATCCCTTCAACCAATTTTGAGTGCAAATTAGTGCCTCCACCATTTTTGGACTCAAAGAACTCCTCAATGAGTCTAAATTATGTCCACTTGTACTAAAGGCAAATTTAGAAGCCACAGTAGACACAGGTATAATAAGAACATCCTTAGCAATCATCGACAGAATCTTAAACCTTTGAGAATTATCCTTCCACCAAAGTAGGATATCAAACAGGGAAGTCATTGGATTGATAGTTTCTTCAACCAAGTACTTATCAACATCATTCATTTTCTCATACACAAACGTGTGTTATTGTTGCAAATAATTTTCCAATAATCTCCTCCTAATAGTTTCTTTGACACCACCCTTTGGTGGTGAGTCACTTTTGTTTACCTAAACATATAGACAAAAAGAAACACAAAGTTAGGGTTAGAATACAATAACATATGAAAACAAATCATAATAAACAAAAAAAACCAGCAACTAACCTTGTCACCATCACTCTCACCCTCAACATTATAAGAATTTTACATTCATTGAAGGATTTGTTCCACCTTGACAACTGTTGACTGTGTTTTTAGCCAACAACGTGAGAACGTCAAAAACGATGAACCTTCAAGAGAAGTTAAACGACACGGACAGTTTAATCAAGAAAAGTAAATAACACAAGAGATTTTATAGTGGTTCAGCCCCGATCAGTCGGTAATAGCCTAATCCACTTAAAGATTTTATTATTCTATCCACACTCAAGATCAGATGAACCAGTGTCAACTGAGTTTCTTCAGTGTAAATAGGAATACAAAAAGGGTTTCTCTGTCAAGAAAAATGCACTTTCTCTCTCTAGAACTCAGACCAAATCTCAAATTGCCAAAAGTCCCTTTCTGATCCCATCAACCCTCTATTTATAGGCTTGGGATCCTAAACTGATATCCCCCTAGGATCGGGATATTCTATTATTTATATTATATTTAAATTACACAAAATATTCAAAATACAACAGATTCCTCAATTTGAGTGAGGAATGAGAGATTCCCGCGATTCCCAGACCGATTCTTGCTGAAGCCGTTTCTGGGAATTTGACGTAGTCTGGTCCATTTGTTTGATTAATATCTTCTTCTGGTCGAACACATGCATGCAGGACACACACAAGTGCTGGTCGGACATATGCATGCTGGACACATGCATATGGACCATACTCATTGGACTTCTCCTCGGACCAAAGTCCGAGCCACATGCATTGGGGCTCCTCGGACTAGGGTCCGAGCCACTCCTTCCTTGGCTTTCCTCGGACTAGGGTCCGAGCCACATGCCTTGGGGCTCCTCGGACTAGGGTCCGAGCCATGCCTTCCTTGGCTTTCCTCAGACTAGGGTCTGAGCCACACACTCCCTTGGCCTCCTCGGATCAAGGTCCGAGCCATGCACTCCCTTGGCCTCCTCGGATCAAGGTCCGAGCCATGCTCTCCCTTGGCCTCCTCGGATCAAGGTCCGAGCCATGCACTCCCTTGGCCTCCTCGGATCAAGGTCCGAGCCATGCATGGGGCCTCTCCTTGGACATGGTCCGAGCCACACTTACACGAGGCTTCTCCTCGGATCATGGTCCGACCCAAGGACTTGGGCATCACCTCGGACTAGGGTCCGAGCCAAGCACTTTTGGCTTCCTCCTCGGACTAGGGTCCGAGCCAATGACTTGGGGCATTTTCTTGAACTAGGGTCCGAGCCAAACACTTGGGCTCCTCGGACTAGGGTCCGAGCCAAGCACACCTCAGCCCAAGTATTCCCCTCGGGTGCATTTGGCTTGGTTATGATATCTTTTAAGCAGTCCAAACTCTTCACTGATGTATTGGGCTACTAATAAGCCCATATCGCCCAACTATTCCATGCCACTTGTCACCTCTATTGCCACGTCATCGATCTCCAATTTTTGGGGATAACATCAGCCCCCCAAGTTTATTATATGATTTTCTTCGTATGATAAACTTTTCTTCTAGCAAAATGTTCTCGAGGTCATCCAAAAACTCCTATGCGGTTGATAACTTTCGCGTAATCCTCCACGACTGAACTTGTCTTGTGATTTCTTCAAACTCTATTTTGCAAAATCATCATGGTATAGAGACAGATTGTTGACTATCCTCGATTTGTTGAGTATCCTCGATTCGTTGAGTATCCTCGATTCGGATGCAGCACCTTAGGCACCAAATTCCTGGGCCTAGATCCTTGGACATAGGTGAGATGATCCTTGGACTAACATGCATCCGATCGGCTATCTCAAGGTGTATGCTCGACACCAAATTTTTCAAATACTTTAAGTACCCTTAGGCACTCCTAAGTATGTGTTTGATTCACTCCAGGGAAGTTGATCGGTGATACATGCTTAGCCGACCAGGGAAGTTGTATCTGCTCTCCTGAGTAAGAAAACCTTGCACCTGATCAGCTAAACTTGTAGCTCTTGGCATTTATACTTTACTTCTCTTTGTTAACTTAAAACATTCTAAGTCTCCTCTAGACTTAAAAATTTATAAGTTTTTTGTGAAGAGTAAAGTCACTCTGGTGTATGCCTTATATTTTCGCATGAGTACTTAGTTTTCTAACTTAGAAATTCTAGACATTTCATAAGTCCATGCTAAGTATACTTTCTCACACTCTTATTGCTCTAACATTTTATGAGCATGATGTTTATGGTCACACGAATATCTGCTCCTAACTTGAAATTTTAAAAAATTCCAAGTTACTTAAGCTTTGTCAAACAAGTTAGCTTAATGGCCTTTTTGGACTTCGAAAATTTACAAGTCAGCCTAAAAACAGATATATTAACTCGTGCTCTTATTTCCTATGTTAAATTATATACCAGTATATCCCATGTGCCCCCCAGATGATTGAGGGTTGAAAGATCCTTAGTCACTTGCTACCTAACCGAATCTGTTCGAGCAGTTAATTACTCGTGAAACACATAGAATATATGGAAAATATTCTAGCAGTTGAACACTGCTTGAACATATCGGCCAGTTGAACACTGCCCGATTTTACCGACCAGTTAAACACTGCTCGGATAACTAACACACATGCATATTTGTAGCAAGAATCGACCACGCTGCGCGTAGTCTCTTTTATTACTCGTAAATTAAAAAGGACAAAACATGTCTAATAACGAGTCTTAAACAACCAAAAATTGTTCAAAAATAAAATGACTAGTTAGCAAATAACTAGCTCATACACCAAACTTAAATAACAAGTCTAACAACTCGAAATCAAGCTACCACTCTGAAAGCGGTATTTAAAAATAATATATCCTTCGATGCTCTATGTGCACGCCACTCCAGTGATTCCTGATCCTAGCACTCTTGCTCATCATACTTCTCCTTTGCTTCATTGCTCTCCTCAGCTAAGTGTGGACCCCCACATATAGTGTCTAAGGTAAAGTCCACAGGTCCAGGCTGCAAGGGTGGAGATCTTTGTCGCTTGAGACCAGAGTTGCTGCTACCTCCTTCTCCTTGGGGTGTCTCTACTCGGTACTTCCTCAACTTGCCCGACCGGAGAAGAAATTCTATCTCGTCCTTGAGGTGGTTGCATTCATTCGTGTCATGACCATAATCTTCATGGAAGAGACAAAACTTGTTCATGTCTCTCTTCCTCATCTCTCTCCTGATGGGTGGAGGCTTCTTGTAGGGAACCTCTTCTTGACTAGCAAGATATATCTCTGCTCGGCTGGTTGAGAGAGTGGTGTAGTTAGTGAATTGAGGCTCATACTTGGTTGGCTTTTCACTTGAATCCAACTTTGCTTTCTTTTCCCCATGGTGGTCAGACCCATTATGTCCACGTTTCTTTCCACCATCACTAGGAGAGTCAGTTGATCTGCCCGGATTGTTTATGTCATTCTCCCCTTTCTCTATTGCATCATCCAATTTCATATATTTGTCCGCCCGGTCAAGAAATTGTTGAAGTGTTGAAATTGGATGGCGATGGATGCTGTCCCATAGAGGACTCCGATAAATTATCCCAGCAGATATGGCAACCATCTTCCCCTCGTCTCCTACAGCAGTTGCTCTATTGGCTTCTCTCATGAATCTCTGTATATAGTTCTTTAGAGACTCATCTTTTCCTTGTTTGATATCTGCCAAGTCATTGGCATAAACTGGTGGAGTCTGGGTAGTGCTGAATTGTCTACAAAACTCCTTCCTGAATGCCTCCCAAGAGGTAATGGAGTTTGGCTTAAACTTCCAATACCACTCCTGGGCAGTGTCTGTCAAGGTGGTGGGGAAGATTATACACCGATAGTCATCACTTACTCCGAGCAGTTCCATCTGGTCCTCAAAATTCCCAACATGTCTGATGGGATCTGCCTTTTCTGTATAAATTGGCAATACCGGTGCTTTGTACTTTGCTGGTGGCTGGGCTGCTCTAATTCGAGCACAGAATGGGCTGCCACTCCGGTGGTCGATCGCATCTATCTCGGAAGGTCGTTTCAACAAACCTTGCACTGCAGCTGCTAGCATGTCAAGATGGGCTTGGATGGTTGGTACAACTGATGAGGTTCCAAGGTCTTGACCGCCTGGTCGGGCATTACCATCTGGCGCGCCACTGTCAAGTATTTCTACTTGACTGGCAGGGCGGTCCAGATTTTGCCCTTCGACCGGGACGGTCCTCCTCTTGTTGGTGATAACATCCCTTAGATCCTTCCGGGAAGCATGCTCTCCTACCCGATCGAACACCATACTCTTCGATTTCCCAGAGGGCTTACTACGCGGGACCCATGCTGCTAGTCGGGGTGCAGTGGAGGCTTCTTGGTACGCTCTGGGCAGTTTTCTCCTCCTTGTGGATTGTGGCCCTCCTTTTCCTTTGACTGGTCGGTGGGATGACTATCAGCCTCATCACGACCATGCCCATCTTTAAATTGTGAGGTCCTCTTCTCTCTAGGAGCTTTATTTTGCTCCTGCCCAGGTGGAGTCTTCTTACTACCCGATCGGTGACTTCCAGATATTGAAGTTTCTGATCGGTGGATCCTGGAAGGGGTCCTAAAGTGCTCCCTTTGTGTTGAGGCAGTGTGTGATCGGACTCCATCTTCCTCACCAGGTGGGTTATTACCACCCCTCCTTGGTCTATCATTGTTCTTACGACCAGCTTCTGTGGTCCTTGCTCCTAGGGTGGTTGCCCCTCGTGCTGCAGCTTGAGCATTGGCCTGGGCCAACTGGGTAGCTGCCTCTAAAGCAAGTGCCACTTCACGATGTCTTCGGTTGACCTCCTCCTGTTGTTGTCTGAGTTCCTCACTCCTGGCCTCCATATCGCGTCTTTGCTGCTCTAACGCAGCTCTCTGCCTGGCCATCTCTTCAGTAAACGCCTCCTGCCTGGCGTGGAATTGTGCCATCTCCTCCTGGAAGGCCCCCATGGCCTCTTGGAGCTCTTCAACTCCTGGAGTCACGTCCTCGAGCATGACTCTAGGCTCATTCTCATGGTCTTGTGGGCTAGAACCTTCTGATCTAGCAGGCTCTTTAGAGGAGCTTGTCTTCTTGGAGGCTGTAGGATCTTCGAATTTAAATCTAGATGCATGCTTCCTATTATTTTTCTAAACACATAATAGAAACATAGAATAACATGACATACATATGAACATTAGATTCGTAAATTAACATAAACACAATGATGTAGAAACTTACGAATACGCAGCGGAACTGGAACAACTCCTTCCTTCAATCTCTCTAACCCTTGATTCCTTTCTGTAGCAGAGTATTATCAAGAGATTGAACAAGATCAACAGCATAGTCTTCCTCACCAAGCCTTTGATCAACCTAGAACAAGTGTGGGCTGGTTCTCAACACATGAAATAGAGATCTTGAAGAGAAGAAGAAGAGAGAGTGGCTAAGAAAGGATTAGAGTGTCTAGATTTTCACTTACCCAAATCAACTGAGACTGACTTGCTTATGAAAACCCTAGATATCATATTCCTTATATAGGCAACTTAATGGGATTTATTTAAATTTAAATTAATTAAAAATAATAAACAAAAATAAAAGCCTTGGGCTGCCATAAATGGACTTGGGCCCAATCTTTTTGTTTTGAATTTAAATCCCAACTGGGCCTAAATTCAAAACCTTTTATTTATTTATTTTTAATTAATTAATTAAATCCTTATTCAAATTAACTAATTATAATTTGAAACTTGATTTAATATTATTTATTTATATTGATACCAATTTATCAATATAAATAAATTTACCCAAAGATTCTCTTTTATTCTCTAAATCTCATATCTCTATAAATTTTCCAAAATTGACATAGTCAACTTTAAAAAATCATAATTGATAATTAAATCAATTAATTGAGACATTCTAGATGATTTACTCAAAGGTGATGCGGGGACCATGGATCCATGAAATCAAGCTCCAATAAGTTACCGTGAATTTATTTACAAATAATTTCACTACCTTATTAATTCCTCGTGTGTAATGCCCCGGATTCCCTATTATGGTTAATGGCTGGATTAGTAGGCCGGGAGGGCCATAACTGTTTAATTATGCCGTTAAATGTGTTTATGCATGTTTATGAGAATTATATTATAATATGATGTTAATGCGTGCATGTGAGTCCACATTTGTTTACAAGGGGTATTTTAGTAATTTGGCCCGTTGAGGGTATAATTGTATATTTGTATGTGCGTTAATGATTTATTGTGAGACCACATTATAATGTGGATTGGTTCGAGTATCTCGACATGAGACGATCTTTAAACATGATTTATCGGTTTGGTCATAACAGGTTTGAGCTCGGGGCTCGGGGTGAGTCTCGGGGTGATATTAATGGTTATGGCGTTACCGGGGATTTTAGGGTAACGGGATGTGAATTATTGGTGTTTGAGGATATTGAGATTAGCGGGAATTAGGAAGCGTTAGTTATAATTAACGGGATAGGCGGAAAGTGCCAATTTTGCCCTTGAGGTGGCTTTAGAGGCTTAAGATGACACAAGGGTATTTTGGTCTTTTTGGGAGGATATATGTGACTTAAGAGGCTTAGAAGGCTGTAGAATAAACAGAGTAAAAGCAGAGGCAATTCCCTTCTCTTCCCGTACCTTCTTCTTGCTTCATCTTCTTCACTTCTCTTTGAGGGTTTTGAGTTCTTGGTGGAGTTTCAAGCTAGGGAAACTTAAGGGCTGGATTGGAGACTTGATTTAGCTCGTGAGGAAGGTCCAAAACCGGTTTCAAGGTGAGTTTTAGCCTTTGGTTTCAGCTAGTACTCTGTTTTCGTTTTAGTTTTAATTCATGGATTTTGATGTGGGAAGTGAGAATCAAAGGGGGTTTTGGTGTTAGTTTGATTGGGGTTTGATGTGAGTGAGTTAAGGGAGTTGTTTGGGGGTTTAATTGTGTGTTAGGAAGAGGTTTTATGAGGGTTTGAAGGACTGGTTTGAGAGGGAATCGCACAGGGGAAAAATCTGGTTCGTGCGTGTCTTTGTTGCTGAACTGGGCTGGGCGCCGCGGCGCAGCAGGGGTGCGCCGCGGCCCTTGGCGTCTGGCAGATGGGGAGCCTCTCTGTTTGGAGGCGCGCCGCGGCGCAGCAGAGGGGGGTCACGGCCCTTAAGGCCAATTTTGCTAAAATGTGGTTTTTAGCTTGGGGATTCAAGCCATAGGCCTCGGGGTTGGACCTAGTACCCGGTTGGGTAGTGTTTGATGTCTCGGGGGCTGGGATTTGGTTTGGGAACCCTCGGTTATCATTTTTATTGATAAATTCTATAATTTGGTTATGACCAGGTGACTGTCAAGGAATTTAAAGGTTGATCGTTCTCAGGGGTCGTTCATATTATAATTCTCACTCGAACCAAAGGTAAGAAAACGATGTATGAATACAGTTGCACCCTGTATAGGTATATGACATGCATGGTTTGACATTGAGGCATGTTGGCTGATATATGTGGACGTGGATTGCGTATTAAATGATGATGTACGTTGATTACCTGTTTGAGACACTGACTAGTCAGGGACCGACTCTAAAGTCGATGATCACGCATTGAATGGCTCTATGGCATTAATGCGGGACCGACCCTAAGGTCGAAGAACTTATAAGCGCTTGCCTGGTCTACGACCAGATGACTATAGCCAAGGTATATGACCCCGGTGACCGTTTGTCACATGGCTAAGGGACGTTGTCCATAGTTTCGACTCTAGAGTCGTGCGGAAGGTTATGTTGGTGACTAATCACCTTACACCTGTCCTGAACAAGCTTATGAAAGAATCACCTATAAATTAAGCCCTGGTGACCCTATCGTCACATGGCTAGAGGGAGCGATGCTCACTATTGTGACTTTTGGCTATTGTCACCTATTTGTTTGGACTGGTAGTCCTGAATGGTTATTATGATCGTTGTTGATATTATATCATGTCTTATTGCGTTTTCTTGCTGGGCCTTGGCTCATGGGTGCTATGTGGTGCAGGTAAAGGAAAGGAAAAGCTTAACCAACCCTGAGTGGAGAGCTTGGGCGATGTGGTGTACATACAGGGCCGCTTGACCGCCACAGTCAAGGAGTTCTCAGAGGGACTAGGGGTTTACCCTACTTATGCCGCTTAGGCCGGCGGGGATTGTAAATTTGAAACCGTAGCAACTCTTTTGTATTACGAACTACTTGTAAACATTTTGAAAGGCTCATGAGCAGTTTATTTACTTAATAAAATGTACCCTTTCCTTTTTATTGGTTTTTCACCTTAACCTGTTAATGGTACCTAGATCACATTTTTAACCAAAGGACTCGGGTAGCGAGTCAAATTTCCAGTTCACTGTTCACCGTAACTGTTCTGGGGTAACTACGGCGTTACATCGTGACTCCACTATAGACTTGGAATTGAACTCTTGAATTCATAGAACGTATTTTCCAAACCATAAATACGTTATCCATTGTTATAACCATTACAGTTAGTCAATCCTCTATTGATGACTTACTAACAAGCTGGGTGCAAATTACCGTTTTACCCCTCATCAGTATTTTATCCTTAACTCCCACTAAGTTCCTTATAAATGATATTTTCATGAACTTAATCACAAAAATGAGATCTCAATCATTTAACCTTTTGAACAAAGCAGTTAAGGAAATCATCTTTTCACTTCTCATACAGAAGTTATAGATTTCATATCTATGAATAATACTCCCACTCAATTACATTACTAAATCTCCAAGATGTAAGTATGGGCTAGACCGTAGGGTAAGCTGGTAATGAACAAGTCAAAAGATTTAAATAATATAATTAGCATAATATTATCACTCAGAATTAAGATTGACTTAATACATGGTCAACGTTGTGACATTGATTAGATTTGATAACAACGATACTTATTTATCAATCAATAATCAATATCGGTCCTAGTCCGATGTAACTAAATACATCCGATCTTATCTACTTGGTCGATGCCTTGGACAAGACATCACACCCTGAATGCGTAAGTAGATCATACCGTAGATTGCCTAATCAGTGAAAATCCAATGCACTGATCTAATCTTAGGACTCGTTCTTTTGAACATATAATTACAACTATAATCCACTGTGACCTAGTCACTATAATTGTAACTATCCATATGTTCGGGATTTTATAAATATTTGTATTATTTCAGTAATCATGTAATAAAACAAGCAAGCAACACGGTTTTCAAACTAAATGATTTCTACTACTTTTATTGATAATATGAAATCATGCTACATGTCCGACATGGTTTTATAAGGGCATAAAACCCAACAAACTCCCACTTGCCCTTTTAAAACAAATGAGACATGTTTCTCAAAACCATGCATTCTACATGCTTCACAATTATGGTTTCTGCTTATATCTCTGTAAAGGGATATGAAAGATTGCCTTATAATGCTATCTTCATCACCTTCGCTTCACACCTTCGCCACACATCCTCGATAATGTGGTACTTTCTCTCTATATGCTTTGCTCTTTTGTAGCTTCGAGGTTCTTTCGAATTCTCTATTGCCTCATTACTGTCACTAGACAAAATGAGTGGTTTATCCATTTCTGGAATAACACCGAGATTCATATAGAACTTCCTTAGCCAGACTATTTCCTTAGCCGCCATAGACGCAGCTATGTACTCAGCCTCCAAAATGGATTCTAAAATGGCAGATAGCTTTACACTTCTCCAAATCATAGCTCCACCCCCAAGAGTAAACACATTTTTTTAGAAGTAGACTTCTTGTCATCAACATCAGTCTAAAATCTGAATATGTGTAGCCTAATAGGTACAAAGATCCACCTGAAAAGACTAACATATAGTCTCTAGTCCATCAAAGATACCGACTTCCATATATTGTTTATTTCCAAGGTTTTACTGACACTTGCTCACCACTCCCACTACATAGAAGATCTTCGATCACAACACACAACATAGCATGCCTTAGACTTCTAATTTCAAATGCATAAGGAATTCATTACATCTTTTCTTTCTCTTGAGGAGTCTGTGGAGACTGCTGCTTAGAAAAATAAACTCCATGTCAAGACACTAAACATCCTTTCTCGGAATTTGTTACAGAGTAATGACCAAGCACCTCATGAAAGTAGGTCGCTTGAGTTAGAGCTAACGTTCAGTTATTTATTTCCCTGATGTTCTGGATACCAAGAACACGACTTGCTACAACGAAATCTGAAATTTCATTTCTAGCCAGTTCTTTATGTTTGATAATTTCTTGACATTGTTTCCAATGAATAAGATATCATCTACATAAAGGATTCAAAACACCACAATGTCTTTTTCCTTAAGTTGTCAAACACAAGGGTCAACTACATTTTGTTCAAAAACTCAGGTCTTAATGTTTCCATTTAACCTTAAGTTCCAGGAGCGCAAAGCTTGTTTAAGTCTATAGATTGACTTACTCAACTTGCCGAATTTCTTGTCCAACTACTTTAAATCTTTCTGATTGATGCACGTTAATTGTCTCATCAAGATAGCCATTAAAAATGCTTCTTTGATGTCCATTTGTAGAGTCCAAGAACTTTACTTAGCTAATTGTTTAGTAGTATTATAGTATGTTTAGTGTTATCATTGTTACTTTGGATTTTTGGTTCAGACCGGGAGTTATTTGGACACTCATAGTAGTACTTATAGATTTTCTAAGTTTAACCTATAGTTTAAGAATATTAAGTATAACCTAAGGATTGATTAATGTGTCTGATATTAAGGATTATATTATTATATTATAAGGTTTAGACATCAACCAATAGGATTTTAAGCACATGTTTTGAATGGTAATTAAGGATTAAGTATTTTGAGGATTAAATTAAATAAGGGTAAAAGTTTGAATGTATAGGGTCAGTCAGCAGCTTTGAGCACGTTGAGGGCTTAGTCAAGGCTGTTTAATCCATTCAAACTTAGCTAAAAATGTGTAAATTCGTGTTTAAATATTCTGCGTATGCCGATATATCGCAGCTATAGGGGGCGATATGTCGCAGCACGTAGATACGGAAAACACGAATCGATGCACGGTCGCCTCGGGAACAAAGGTCCAGGCGATATATCGCCTATGGGGGGCGATATATCGCCTCCACCAGCATGTTTTCAAATTCATTTGAATTCTTTTCCCTTCAGCCATTCAAACTCCTTCAACAGTCCAGCATCTTCTGAACGAGTCTTCAGCCTCTGCTGAACGATTATTCAAATAATTTTCACTTAAAAAGCCATTATTTTTATTCAAGTAAAATCAAGATATTTTCATTCCCAAACTCTATAAATAGGACCTAGTACCCAGCCTTTATTCATCATTTGCTCTAAGTTCAGAGGCTGCTAGTGTTAAGTGAGTGTGAGAGTGTAAACACTTGGTTTGGGGAAAAACTATAAGCTTAAACATCATAAGCTTATCAAACACTTTGGGAAGTAAGTGAGTGCTATAGTATTTCGGTGGATGTTAGATTGATCTTGCAATCTTTGAGGTAAACCCAAAACTCTAGTTCTTTTCTGTAATTTTATGTTATTTCCTTTCTCAAAACCTTCTACTCAGTCCCCTAACCTTATTCTTATTTTGGTTAGGGAATCCAAGCTTTTAAGCATATAAGTTGGTAAGTATGTTTTCTATGGTTTAGTCTTTCCATCTCTTTCATTTCATCTCCTTTCTTTAGACTTACTTTTTTATGGTTTTAGGAGTGTTCCAACAATCCCAACTCAGTCCATAATCTCGGTAACTTTGGTAAGGAAAATAGGCTAGAATTAATATGTTATGTGCTTATGTTATCTATATGTTTATGTTATTAAAAGTGTTATGATATGTATATGTGTATGTAGGCTTGGGCATATGACCCATATGACTAACAAGACCCCAAATGGGTTATGGGCATATGACCTACTTAGCTAGTAGGACCCCATTAACCCCATGGGCATATGCTTGTTTAGTCTATGGGACCCCAAGTAATAATGGCCATTATAATAAGTGTATGTTATATGTATTATGTTAAGTCTTTATGTTTTCTTATGAAATTATGTATGTGACTTTGTGTTAGATTTTCCTTACTGGGCATTAGGCTCACTCCTTTCTGTTTATGTGCAGGAAAATAAGCTTAGAGGCGGTAAGATTCGTGATGCTTGGGAGGATGTGTATCGATGATGAATGGAGTCAAGGGGCCGAGCGTTATCGATTCGAGGATGTAGTCTCCTTTTATGTTTTTTATGGTTTTACATGTATTTTCCGCATTATTATGTAATGTCTTTTATTTTAAATCTTATTTTGTTTTAAAGACAATGGGATCCCAAAATCCTTCTTAGTATTCTGTTTCTTTGTAAATAACTCTTATTTTCAAGTTACTCAATAAATTATGGTATTTTCGTAAAAATGTAAGTTTTATGTATAGTTTCGATAATGGTCCAATTAGTCTAGATTAGTGGGTCATTACACCATTTGCCTTATCTCTTAATCAAGAGTCGTGGCTATGGATAAGAGTATACTAAATGAATTTTAACATGGCTACCGGAGAAAAAGTTTTCTCTGAGTCAAATTTCTCTCTCTGCCACGAGTCAAGCCTTTAATGTCTCGACCTTTCTATCAGCTGCTCTCTTCTTCTTATAGATCCTCTTGCACCCCATGGGCCTAAAGTCCAATGGCACATCTACAAGATCTCAGACAAATTAAGAGTACTTAGACTTTATTACCTGGTACTTGGCTTCGAGTCAAAAATCCCTTTCAGACTTATCCATTACCTATTAAAAGGCCAACGAATCATTGTTACTTGTGTCCCTAACCAACTTGTGGGTTTCACTATCCATATCATAGGTACCGGGTTCCGAGAAATCCTCCCACTATGACGAGGCATCGTAACTTTCTGACTTGGATTAGTGGTTTCTAAATGTACCTTGTTTTCATCGACTTGCGTCGGTAAGGATGGAACAATAGTTTATTATTTTTCCATCTAATACTATTTTGCTATGAGACTTGAAATTCATTATGTAGTCGTTATCCAGAAAAGTAGCATTTGTAGAGCCAAACACTTTCTTGTCTACTGGACTATGAAACAGACCACCCTGAGTACCTTTAGAATAGCCATCAAATAAGCAAACCCTCAGCTCATTGTTCTAGCTTTCTACCTTTTTCCTCATGACAAAAACATGACACCACCAAATTCCATAATGACGTAAATCAAGTTCACGACCATTTCATAATTCTAGTGGTGTCTTGGAGACAACTTTTGAGACGACACAGCATTTGAAAAAAATATCACATGCGGTCTAGGTAGTATGTCTCCAGAACAGATCTGGGTAAGAAGTTGGTAGAGTTTAATAGCTTATCATAGAACACACATTTTCATAAACGTGCGATTCACACTGCTCATCAACATTGTTCTGTTGCGGAGTCCTTGGGGCAGTTGTTTTAGACAAATCCTCAAGTTCAATTAAATGATCTTGGTTATGATTATCCAAATATCCTCCACCCCTATCAGATCGCAAGATCTTTAACGTTTTACCTAATTTGGTTTTAAAGCCATAGCAATGAATTCTTTGAACTTCTTAACAAATTCGCAGAATTCCTATGCTTTAGGTACTTACATGAGTCTCTAGAGCAATCGTCGATGAAGGTGATGAAATACTCATAACCACCCCTCGCTTGAACATTCATATGTCCCCAGACATTTGAACATACTGGCCCTAGTGGTTCTTTGGCCTTTTCCACTATCACAGAGAATGGACGCTTTGTCATTCTGCCCTCGAGACTAGATTCACAAACAGGTAGATCACCCTAGGTGAGTTCCCTCAAAGGCCCAGCCTTTGTTAGTCTTTGAATCCTATCATAACAAATATGACCAAAGCGAAAATGCCAAAGGTACGTCATTTCTAACGTTATTGACCTTTTGTCGTTTAATAGTCCTAGAATTAGCTGTCTTAAACAACTCATTATTTATAACATCTGGTTCGTTTAGTTGCAATAGGTATAGCTTGTTTTTCATACATCCACCCCACAATTCACATCCATTTAAAGAAATAGGATTTTATTACCTGTGAAAGTAACAACAAATTGTTGTTGATGTAATAAGAAAAACTTAAATTAAAATTTCCATTGAAAATCGGAATAAAATAAACATTGTCTTAAAACAATATATTTATTTCCAAAATCCATTCAAGCTTATCCTTTTGCTTTGTTTGATACGAACAACCCTTGATGGATACCAAGCCGTGGCTTTTTATCCTTCATGGCTTTCCCAATGCTAAAAGTGTAAAAAGGTACATGCATGTTTAGTAGATTGTGATTCAGCGATCCAAAACCGAAGTATCATCCTCTAAAATCACATGCATCCAAGACAAATTTAATTATTTTGGGTTCCATATGCCTTGAGTTCCGGGCAATCTTGTTCCAATTCCCAGTCTCCTTGCAGTTGGAAACACTCCCCTTTTTGTGTACTTATAATCAGGCCTTGCTCCAAGATGCTTTGCAGCATTTGGTGCCTTGCCAGTTGACTTCTTGTTCTTTTTGTATGAATTTCTTCCTCTCTTCTCTTGCTCTTCGAAGAAGAAGCTCAAAGCAGCTTCTCCTTGAGCTTGTTTAGTAGTATTAGTATTCTTTCATTTGTTCGAACTACCATCAACAATCCTCTTTGAAGGATTTGGTGATCGTTGCATGGGAAAAATAGGAATATCTTTGATTATCACAAACTCGATGTTGTCTAAAATCAACACCATGTTGATGTTGGACAAACATTTCGTGAGGTTCTCACCATAGAGTAACATTTTAGAGATCAGAGAGAGTATGAGGTGGGAAGCCTAGAGATTCTATTATCAACTAAGTAGAAATCAACGCATTGCTTGACAAACATTTATTCATTAAATATTTTAGAAATAGCATAACATACAAAATGTTTTGAGATAAGCAAAATACTAAAACACTTATCTTCTATTTCTTAGGTACTTTAGCTATCCATGATCCCATGTGTCCCGGTAGGCGAGAGTCACAAATGTTCACGTAGTTAAATAGAGAAGCATCTCAATTAATAAAATTTCTTAGACTTTTATTAACTACCTATTCCATCCGATCAAAGTAACGAAAACTCATGTGTCCCGGTAGGCGAGAGTTACAAATATTTCTTACTTTATGAGTTTGACCCACGGTTTCGATTATTATAGACTTAATTCCTATAGTCACCGTAGGGATGAGTCTATAGAAGGTCCATCTATAACCATCTATCATGAGAAATTTAACCATGTTAAGAAGTCCAGTGAACACCTTTCGTAGGGAGACGAAATCAAAGCGCCATGAGGCCCCACTGAACTCTAACCTTGTTAAATCAACGGTGGAGATCGAATTGAAAATTTTTAAAACTCATTATTAAATATTTTAGTATTTTATTCTTTTTGAAAAATATCAACTTAGGTTTTCCAAATAATCAATAAACCAACTAAGGTTCGCCAAATTATAAAAATAATCATCAAACCATAGTTTATAATTTTTCCATTAATTCTAAAATTACCATTGAAAATTAATTCAAAAATTAGAATTAATATGTTTCTAATCAATTATTAGGTCCAACTAAAAGGAATAACCTAATACAATTAAGTCCAACTTAAGTAAATGGGCCTTAACAATTTGAGCTTGCATGGAGGAGAGTTGAGTTCAGTATGTCGAACCCACTACTAAGGCTCCCTAACTTCCATACAAAGTCCAAAAAAACAGGAATTTAAACCTTTGTTTTATTAATTGTTATTCAATTGATTAGGCTCAATCTAGTAATGCAAAACAAATGGGCCTTCACAAGTGGAACCACCCACAAGAGAGGAATTTAAACTTTACATGTTTAATTGGGCCCAAATAAAACCTAACATTTTATGAAAGTTTTATTTGATTTTTCCCACATTTTTCAAAACAAAAAAATGGGCCATCATTATACTTATATTTAAAGCCCAAATACAAAAAATAACTTAATAATGATTCTAGATATTTTAATTTTCTTATTAATTGGATGGGCCCAACATGAAAACCTATATGACATGTTACACATCTTTATGTATCATTACATTTATCACCAAAATAAATAAATTAATTGCTAAAATAAATAAATCAATCAATATCTAAAACAATCAATTGAGTTATCAAAATTAATTAATTTATTAATTAATTACCATAAAGTTTTACCCAATTGAAAACTTACCACATAATTAATTAAACATAAAATTAATTTAATTGTCATTAAAGAAAATATCTCAAATTTTTTTAAATTTGATACTAAGATATTTCTTTAGCACAACAAAAACAAAAAAAATATCTTAACCAACTTTTATACTACATATAAATATATATAAACATATATATATAAATATATATACGGTTATATATATATTAAGTTAAGATTTTTTTTAAAAATTATATATATATACACGTTTTTTTTTTTAAATATATATATAAACATATATATATAATATATATACGGTAAGTTTTTTTTTTTAATATAATATATATATATAAACATTTATATTAAAAAAAATGGGCAACTACCAAAAAACAAAAAATTGTGCAATTTTTCAATGAGCATTTTATCAAGCACCAATTAAGATCTGAAAATACATGAAAAAAAAATGACAACTCAAATTAGCAATATGACACATAAACATTCAAAACATTCATATCAAATTTCATGTACCATCCAATTAAACTTTTAAAATCAAACATGTCAACAAACATATATATAATAATGCATTCTTAACATCTAGATCTAGGCAACCTGGCTCTGAGGCCAATTGTAGGATCTTGGAATTTAAATCTAGATGCATGCTTCCTATTATTTTTCCAAACACATAATAGAAACATAGAATAACATGACATACATATGAACATTAGATTCGTAAATTAACATAAACACAATGATGTAGAAACTTACGAATACGCAGCGGAACTGGAACAAATCATTCCTTCAATCTCTCTAACCATTGATTCATTTCTGTAGCAGAGTATTATCAAGAGATTGAACAAGATCAGCAGCATAGTCTTCCTCACCAAGCCTTTGATCAACCTAGAACTAGTGTGAGCTGGTTCTCAACACATGAGATAGAGATCTTGAAGAGAAGAAGAAGAAAGAGTGGCTAAGAAAGGATTAGAGTGTCTAGATTTTCACTTACCCAAATCAACTGAGACTGACTTGCTTGTGAAAACCCTAGATATCATATTCCTTATATAGGCAACTTAATGGGATTTATTTAAATTTAAATTAATTAAAAATAATAAACAAAAATAAAAGCCTTGGGCTGCCATAAATGGACTTGGGCCCAATCTCTTTGTTTTAAATTTAAATCCCAACTGGGCCTAAATTCAAAACCTTTTATTTATTTATTTTTAATTAATTAATTAATTAAATCCTTATTCAAATTAACTAATTATAATTTGAAACTTGATTTAATATTATTTATTTATATTGATACCAATTTATCAATATTAATAAATTTACCCAAAGATTCTCTTTTATTCTCTAAATCTCATATCTCTATAAATTTTCCAAAATTGACCTAGTCAACTTTAAAAAATCATAATTGATAATTAAATCAATTAATTGAGACATTCTAGATGATTTACTCAAAGGTGATGCGGGAACCATGGATCCATGAAATCAAGCTCCAATAAGTTACCGTGAATTTATTTACAAATAATTTCACTACCTTATTAATTCCTCGTGACTCCACTATTGACTTGGAATTGAACTCTTGAATTCATAGAACGTATTTTCCAAACCATAAATACGTTATCCATTGTTATAACCATTACAGTTAGTCAATCCTCTATTGATGACTTACTAACAAGCTGGGTGCAAATTACCATTTTACCCCTCATCAGTATTTTATCCTTAACTCCCACTAAGTTCCTTATAAATGATATTTCCATGAAATTAATCACAGAAATGAGATCTCAATCATTTAACCTTTTGAACAAAGCAGTTAAGGAAATCATCTTTTCACTTCTCATATAGAAGTTATAGATTTCATATCTATGAATAATACTCCCACTCAATTACATTACTAAATCTCCAAGATGTAAGTATGGGCTAGACCGTAGGGTAAGCTGGTAACGAACAAGTCAAAAGATTTAAATAATATAATTAGCATAATATTATCACTCAGAATTAAGATTGACTTAATATATGGTTAACGTTGTGACATTGATTAGATTTGATAACAATGATACTTATTTATCAATCAATAATCAATATCGGCCCTAGTCCGATGTAACTAAATACATCTGATCTTATCTACTTGGTCGATGCCTTGGACAAGACATCACACCCTGAATGTGTAAGTAGATCATATCATAGATTGCCTAATCAGTGAAAATCCAATGAACTGATCTAATCTTAGGACTCGTTCTTTTGAACATATAATTACAACTATAATCCACTGTGACCTAGTCACTATAATTGTGACTATCCATATGTTCGGGATTTTATAAATATTTGTATTATTTCAGAAATCATGTAATAAAACAAGCAAGCAACACGGTTTTCAAACTAAATGATTTCTACTACTTTTATTGATAATATGAAATCGTGCTACATGTCCGACATGGTTTTATAAGGGCATAAAACCCAACAGAGGCTGCATTGGTGTTCTTAGGTGCCATTACACTTCAGGGACCGTCTGTTCTTCTCTTCAGGCTCTCAATGAAAGCACCAAAATGTTGACTGTGTTTTTAGCCAACAACGTGAGAACGTCAAAAACGATGAACCTTCAAGAGAAGTTAAACGACACAGACAGTTTAATCAAGAAAAGTAAATAACACAAGAGATTTTATAGTGGTTCAGCCCCGATCAGTCAGTAATAGCCTAATCCACTTAAAGATTTTATTATTTTATCCACACTCAAGATCAGATGAACCAGTGTCAACTGAGTTTCTTCAGTGTAAATAGGAATACAAAAAGGGTTTCTCTCTCAAGAAAAATGCACTTTCTCTCTCTAGAACTCAGACCAAATCTCAAATTGCCAAAAGTCCCTTTCTGATCCCATCAACCCTCTATTTATAGGCTTGGGATCCTAAACTGATATCCCCCTAGGATCGAGATATTCTATTATTTATATTATATTTAAATTACACAAAATATTCAAAATACAACAGATTCCTCAATTTGAGTGAGGAATGAGAGATTCCCGCGATTCCCAGACCGATTCTTGCTGAAGCCGTTTCTGGGAATTTGACGTAGTCTGGTCCATTTGTTTGATGAATATCTTCTTCTGGTCGAACACATGCATGCAGGACACACACAAGTGCTGGTCAGACATATGCATGCTGGACACATGCATATGGACCATACTCATTGGACTTCTCCTCGGACCAAGGTTCGAGCCACATGCATTGGGGCTCCTCGAACTAGGGTCCGAGCCACTCCTTCCTTGGCTTTCCTCGGACTAGGGTCTGAGCCACATGCCTTGGGGCTCCTCGGACTAGGGTCCGAGCCAAGCACACCTCAGCCCAAGTATTCCCCTCGGGTACATTTGGCTTGGTTATGATATCTTTTAAGCAGTCCAAACTCTTCACTGATGTATTGGGCTACTAATAAGCCCATATCGCCCAACTATTCCATGCCACTTGTCACCTCTATTGCCACATCATCGATCTCCAATTTTTGGGGATAACAACAACAATCTTGACTACAGTTTCAGCATCATAAACAATCTTAAAATAGTCCTTCAAATACTTCAACTTGTACATTGGATCAAGCACAACAGTCAAAAACAACATGGGATTGATGTTCTCTACACTGCCCCAATATTTTTCATATTTCCTTTTCATACTAGCAGTCATGGTGGATAACAAAGAATCACTGCTACTAGCCAAATCACTCAATTGTGTATGAATCTCACGAATCTCATGATAGAAATTATTGGACGTTACATGCAATGTGTAACTAAAATTTAGAGTAACTTCATAAAAAGTGGAGAGAAATTTAACAAAAATGCTAGCGCTCTCCCAATCACTAGAACTTGGCGGCCCAACCCTCCTCTACCCATTTTCATTTTCCATGAAGAAACTCACAAATTTTTCATCTTCCTTCTCATATCTTGCAAAAACTTTTTCAAATTCAAGAGCCACATCTAACATCATGAAAGTGGAGTTCCACCTTGTAGGCACATCTAATACCAACCTCATTGTAATCAATTCTTTCCATATCCACACAAGCCTTAAATTTTAGCAACCTTGCAATTGATGGCCGAATGTATCTTACACAATTGTGAATGGCATTGATTGAATCATGCATGTATTTTAACCCCTCATTCACAATTAGATTGACTATATGTGCACCACACCTTAAATGCATGAACTCGCCGTCAAGAACAGATCCATTCCATGCATTCACCTTCCTCTTCACAAAACCAACAACCATATCATTATCTGATGCATTATCAACAGTCACATCAAAAACATTTTCTATTCCTCAACCCTGCAAACAAGCCTCAATCACCTTACCGACTGTCTCTCTTTTGTGATTGGAAATTAGACAAAAATTTATGATTATTTTTGCAAATGCCAATCGCTATCAACATAATGTGCAGTGAGACACATATAAGTCATTTGAGTGGAAGAGGTCCAACAATCAGTGGTTAAGCACACTCTTTACCCATCCATGGTTAACTCTTGGTTCAATTTTACTCTCTCATCACAAAATAATTGATATATATCCCTAGTCACAATCCTTCTACTAGGGATAACAAATTTTGGTTGCAACTCCTCAACAAGTTCTTTAAAGCCTTCACACTCTACAATACTAAAGGCTTGCTCATCCTTCACCCCAAACTTAGCTAAGGCTTTCCTACATCTCTCCTTGTTAAAGGTCACAGCCAACAAATTTCTCCCGCCATCATTACCACTTTGAAAGCTAAGTAATTTCTACTTTTTATCAACCACCCTATAAGGATACTTCATACATTGATTGTTCAAATGTACCACAAACTACTTGTTCCAACTCTCCTACTATCACAAGCATAGTCTTTCCCACAATAGTTACAAGTACATCAATGATCTTTTGAATTCTCGTCCTCCACTTTTGTAAAGTGATCCCAAACAGTAGAGTCCCTAGTAGGATTTTTCCTAGTTGTGGATGGTTCATCATTGGCTTCTTTTTTGGGTGACTTAAGATCAATAGGAGTAGTGTTTGGAGTGGGTTTAGGGGTAGTGTTTGGGGTGGTGTCTACGACATCATGCACTTCATCTATTTGGGTGGAAGTTGGGGTAAGAAACTTGTCCATCACTCCTATACATATTAAAAACAATCACTTATTTATTGAAGCAAATATGATAATATTTCACACTTATTTTAGTACTAAATAAATAAATAGTTTCAAAATATGACAAAATGCAAACAATTTCAGCAAGCAATATGTTCATGAATCATCAAAACAATATGTTCAAGAAAAAATATCTATTCTTTGAGAGTTGACACTTTGACAACAATATTTTTGCTTTTCTTATAACACTGACAATCGATTCCTGGTGTAAAAAGTAACAATATTACACAACCAAATCAAATGACAGAAAATAAAAATTAATGTCACTAACAAAATAAAAACAGATAACTTTAACATATAACAATATCAACATAATTAAAAAATACAATGAAAAATTATTTCCTTAACTTTTAAAAAAGGTTAACAGTCATTACCTTGTAGATAAATATCAGGATATATATTACATGCAGATATAATATTATATGTAATATATATACAGATATAATATTAAATTAATATCACTAATGAGGATATATATATATATATATATATATCTTATACCGCGTAAGATATATATATGTGAAGATATTATATTAGATATATATTATATGTAGCAGATAAATATATATATAACTTACTCATGTAACGTCGACTACCTAAACTGGAAGGTCGAAAAAGAGATATGGAGACCTTTGCCGAGCACCTGGAGACCTTTGTCGACCCCAAAAGAGAGAGGCAGGTAGAGTTTCCTTCGCCGAGCACCTGCCACCTGGAGACCTTTGTCGATGGACCCCGAGAGAGAGAGAGAGGCAGGTAGAGTAGAGAGAGAGCGTCGAGCACCTGCAACTCCATTGACCTCTGTAGAGAGTGGAGACCTCAACTTATTAGGTCACTGGTAGTGTTAAAAAATATAGATGCAGTCATGTTCATGTATACTGTAAAGAAGAGAGAGTCGAGAGAGTAGAGAGAGATGAGAATGAGAGAGGTGGGTAGAGTAGAGAGAGATGCAGTTGGGTAGAAAGAGAAGACAAAGTGTTTTAGGGTTTATGTTTGGCAGACTTAACGCTATTAACGTATTATATTATATATGTATAATTATTTTTTTTAATATAGCATATATACATATAAGGTCGAAAAGAAATCTGCTGTCCCCAATTCTCTATCTCCTCCATGTCCTACCAATTATTTTAAGACAATACATTTATGTATAGTTGAGAAAAAAGAAAGTTGTAAATAATTTAAATATATATTAAATAAATAAATGAGAGGTGTCTTTAAATAATTGGTGGGACATGGAGGAAACAAGAAATTTGGGGATAGGTGATTTTTTTTCATATAAGGTCGGCCCAGGTTGACTTATGTGGGTTGATATATGTTTGGGTTGTGGTCAATCCATTTAACTCCGGGCTGCACCAAACACAACCCATTTAACTTCGGGCTATTTAATTCCAGCTTCTTCGGCCCATTATTCGGGTTGGGTTGTCCGATTTGGTCGACCCATTGATGAAAATGCCCAACCCTACCTGAAGTGGTGATTCTACGAAATTAAGTGGCCTCCCAACAAAGAGAAATGCAGGCGCAAAGGAACAACATAGCCGCCTTACAAGAGGTGGTTAACACAATGAGGACCACCTTGGTGGCCCAAGGAATACAGGTGGACCCCCCAACTTATGTGCCACTTGTACATCCAATTGGTGTGCCACCTGTACCCCCAGCACATGTGAGGGAGGAAAGGGCTAAGACTCCCCACAAGCTGAAGGAAACCCATCGAGCCTCAGAACCCCATAATATTTGTAACACCCTACTACCCTAGAATCCTTACCATGTGATTTTAAAATGTGTCATTAGCTCGCTAATCAAGGTTTTAGATAAAAAAGTGTGATTAAATCAAGAAAAGACCCGTTTAACAAAATTTAAGTATAAAATGATTTGAACATTCATTAAAATTATAAAAGTGTTACATTGGGATCCCAAAACATTGTTTTAAAATATATTTACAACTCAAAAGTTAGTGTACTATCGACCTAAGCGACAAAACTAAACGTTTATAACATACTCCTCAAAACAATCCCTGCCGTGGCGGCCAGGTAGACCAAACATGTACGACCACTCAATGCCCTCCAACTCATGGTTGATCGACCATTTCCTTACCCTTACTTGCACCACAGAGCACCCGTGAGCCGAGGCCCAACAAGAAAACTTTACATCACAACATATAATAATTTATTTTAACAAATGCATGATTAATCAAACATGTCAAATAATCTACAAGTTCTTATCTAAACTCACAACAGCACATCAGCTCAATAGCACACAAAACAGCAGCACAACAACGGCCTCCGCCGATCAGGATGCATTACCAAGCACCAAGTCCACGGTCTTAATCGAGCGGGTGAGTACAACACCCTTAGAGGATCTCGCCCTGGAGGTCTGCATTCAGCATGCTTAATGTTGGTCCCAGCCTTTGCCTCTCCCGGCCTTTTTCATTCCTGAACTTTGCCGATCCCGGCCTTCACTGCTCCCAACCTTTGGTGTTCCCAGCCTTTGCCGCTCTTGATTTTTGCTGATCCCGGCCTTTTCCGTTTCGTCACAAACACAAGTATGATGAAATAGTTACAAACAATACACCTATACTAAGCAAAATGTAGCTCTACAGGCACAGACAGTTTTCTTACCTTGAGTCTCGAGCTGACGGCACAAGGTGATTCCGAGCACGATCCCTAATCCCGAGCCTTAACGGTAAAACCTAGTCACAACGTAATAATAAATAGTTATCACGATCTAAATCAATTATAAGCTTCGGAATAATATACTAGCCTTCGGGACCTCAAATTCTACTAAATGGGGTAGTGATTAAGGGTCAAAAATGCACATTTATTGATTTTAATTGTCAAAATAAATTAAGTTTTAATTAATATTTTCATGGAATTAATGTGATATATTTTATAAATGAAAATATTTAATTTGGATTTAATTTATTTTTATTTTGTAGGAAAATGATACAATTTTCGTTGAATAAAATAAAACAAAAAGAAAAGGAAGTAAAAGTAGAAGAAAATGAAGAAAGTTGGCATTTTGAATAAGTCCAGACCAAATTGAAAAAGCTCATTCCAATTCATGAAGATGTCATGTCACCAATCCATGCAATTTCTTCTCCACCAATAAGAGATGTCGATTACAACTCATTCCAACAAATATTGGCAATCCATGTGCTTCATTTTCAACCAATAGAAGTGTCTTCTTTTCAACACAAATTAGCAATCCATGTGCTTCCCTCTCAACCAATGGTAGCTTGCCACATGTCATTTCCACCATAGTTTATTTGTATTCTACACCTATAAATAGAAATAGTTTTCATTTGTAAAACACACATTTTCTACACACTTCTCTCCCTACCATCTTTTCTCTCTATTTCCTCCTCTCCATTTTATCTCTAAGCCTAGTCTTCTCACATTTTCAATGGAAAATGTGAGAATGACTTTTAACTTAGGCTAGAGTTTTCTTTTGGTGAGGATAGGGGTGAAGCTTTATATTTTGTAATCTTTTTATTTTGATTTTATAAAAGTGTTTTAATGTTTCAAATATTTGAGTTTTATTATTTCTATCAATATTTATGCAATTATTATTTATTATTAATTTTATATAGATTCAGTCAAGCTTTTTTATGTAATTTTACTAAAATAATTTATATAATTTTATTATTTTGTGGGTAGTCTTTTACTGCATTATCGCCAAGATGGTATAGTGTCGCTTCTAGATTTCTCATAACAATAGTATTAGCATTAGATATTAGTTTGATATTTTGTGAGTAGTCTTTTACTGGATATTGCCAATGCTATATGTCGATTCTAGGTTTCTCATAACAATAACATATGCATGTGCTTCAACTAAGAGATTTTATTGCTCAAATACATTTGCAAATTATAAAAGTAAATAGGTGACCAAAATATATTGTGGAACGCTGATGCCTCACCAAACCCCTTTTATCATTTATTTTCCTTTCATTTCAATTATTCAAAACCACAAAAATATAATTTCTTTTACTACTTTCACATTACTTACCTTCTAACCATTTTATTTGTTCTTTGTTTCTTTACCTCCTTGTGGAATCGACCCCCCATCTATACTACAACTACTGCTAAGTGGAAGTCATGTTTGGACGTTAAACAGGTAGTAGAATCCTTCCCGAGCCCTTAAGTTTGGGTTCCCAATCTTAAAACCCCTCCTGGCCAAAGTTGCCCAGGTGGGCTGCGACTTGCCCCTAAGGGTCGCGGTGCGCCTCCTTGACAAAAAGCCCCATGTATGGAATTTAATGCACAGGTCGTGACTTGCCCCAGGGAGTCGCACCACATCTCTGAAACAGAACGCCACCTAGGCCTTAGGCTCACACAGGTCGCGGCGCCCCAAGAACAGGGTCGCGTCGCGACCCTTTGAACCCATATTTTCCTATTTTTCCTTAGCCAAAACCTTACTAAAAATCATCCCAAACATAACCCAACATCAAAACTCTATCCAAAAACATTATTAGTACAATATACCATTAAAACCCTAGCCCTAAACTCACTCAAAACTCTAACAAAACTCAAAATCAACTTGAGCTTCAAGACTCAAGAACACCTCAAAACATACATAATTATAGGGAAACACAAAGGATTCTTACCTTCAATCTATCAAGCTGCAAACCCCAAGCTGCCTATGCCCAAGTTCTAACTTCAATCCTTCAAGTTTTGAGCCTTTTCTCCTCAAAATTCCAAAACACCTCAATCCAATGAGAGAGAGAGAGAACCAAGTGAATAAGAGAGAGAAAGAACTAATTACCTTTGGTTTCCTTTGTTTTTGAGGTTTCCTACTACAACTGAAGGAAAGAGTGACTAATTCACTACTTTTGGTAAAAATTACCTAAATGCCCCTAGGGCTAAATCTCTCTCTCAAAGCCCCTCAAGGGCAATTTTGTCATTTGCCACATATACCTTTAATCCTCAAGTAGTCCTATAAATTCCCAATTAATCCTGACATACCCAAATAATCGATAAATAATTACCCGTTACCCATTCAACCTCGAATACATACTACAATCCCAAAATACCCCTGGGTTCACCCCGAGCTGGGTATTTGACCCTGTTGTGACTATTTCGCTAATCCGCTCCCTAGGACCGCCTCGAACCACATGTCTTAACTATATCCCCATAACACTGGGGTCTCACTCATAGTACATACATAATTATATTTATGCCCTCAACGAGCCAAAATTACAAACATGCCCCAATTTACAGAAATGAGCCCATGTACATATTTAATATACACAACCATGCATGTCTAGTCACTTTACCACACAAATCATTTATATCACATAATCACACGTATAATTCATTAATCGCTCATATAATCCCAAGGCCCTCCAGGCACTGTAATCAAGGCACTCAGCCTTAATAACAAATTCGGAACGTTACAAATATCCCCTCCTTATTAAAATTTCGTCCTTGAAATTTAGTCAAACATCTCGGGATACTAATTATGCAAACCTGACTATAACTTCAAAGTCAGGTCCTTTACCTTGCCATTTCTTTGTAACACCTTCACAAGAAGGATAGTCTTAATCTGTATGACTTTATCTCTTTTATCTAGAATTTCCACTGGCTTTTCCTTACACAATAAGTTTCACTGAATTTCCAGGGTCTCCTCACCCAATTAGGGGTCGTACTCGACACCCCTTTCCTTAACATTGGCACCAGTAACACCTTATGAGCCTCTACCCATGTTGGGGTAAGGCTAATATGTAGGCCCCCTAGCCTAATCCTTATTAGGATCTCAAAAATATATCAAATCTAGAGTCAAAACCCTATTTCCTTTCCGGACCATCTTATCCTTGTTAGTTCATAATACTCAGAAAAATACAAAGTCCTCAAACTTGGAACTCCACGTTCCCATATTTAGATTTGCAAACTCTTATGTCCTTTTAATAATGCATACACTCCTGCCCTAACGATCCTTAATAATTTCATTGGTCCCCCAAGCCATTTCTGAACCAAGATACTTCCTGTCCTTGGGTTCATTTTACGGAGTAAAACTTCTCGTTCCCTATCTCACAATATCCTACTCAGAGCCACTCTATGACCCTTTTCTTGAACCTGGGAACCTAAGGTCTCTATTTGACACTATCGATTTCGGTGTCTAGTGGAGACGTACAGTCTCCTTTTGTACACACTCCCTCGGTTGATATCTCACTCACACAACCACAGTGTGTTAACCCAATAGGTCAAGTCACAACTTTTCGCATCCACTCACCTCATCTGCCATCTGAGGTGATCCACCCTTAGGGTCCATAGTTGTATTCCTCCATACTAACTCCAAGATACCCTAGAGCCATAATAGCCCTTCTGGCTTCAGTTTACCATCTCTCACTTACTAAAATATTAGGTCGTGCGCCTCCCAGTATACAAATTTTAGGCCTTAACACACATTCAATCTTCCTTTATACAACAATTATAAGGGGCAACCTAAGAATCACCCAGAATCTCCCCCCCTCGACACTAGTACTGGATCACTCATCCGATCCACATATCTTAACCTATCCACGCCAAAGTGGTAGGATTCTTAATCATTCCCACAATATCTTCAATCTGTGTTTCACCATTATTCATAGAAGTATATCTGCCAATTATCAATCACAGGTTCCAAACCGATCCCATTCATTACTAAACCCTAACCGTGGCTAACCAGCATTACTATCAACTCAACATCCTATGTATAACATCTAATGTAACACCCTGGATAACCAAGACCATTACACTGTGTGTTTAAAATAGTGGAGGACTTACTAATCAAGTCATGTAAATGAAAATGTGATCCTAAATTCATAAACAAGTTAGGTTTAAAAGATTTTATTCATAAGCGGATAATTTTCATTAAAATAAACGTTTAGTACATGGGATCCCCAAAACAGGGTTTAAAGGACATATTTACAAAAATTCCAAAAGTTACAAACAAACAAGGCCACTCTAATGGCAAAATACACATTTTAGGTTTCTGTCTCTATACAATCCCTCAACCGTGGGGGCCGAGCAGCTGACAATGTACACCTCGCCCCCAGAGCTCTCCAACCCATGGTTGAACCATCTTACCCTTGCCTTTACCTGCACCATGTAGCACTCGTGAGCCAAGGCCCAGCAAGAAAACCATAATATCATAGCATGATCAATATCAATAACCAAATAATTCATTAAGCATAACCAGATATTCAGCAGTCCATAGCATTCATATAACCGGTGATAACAATTGACAAATCAACATTCTATTATCCAGGTATTCAGCATGTCATATTCATCAAATTAACAACAATAGACATATCATACAATAGCTAGGGTTAACACCCGTAGGCCGCACTCTCTGTTTAACCCACTGTCTACAGCTCACTAGGCCAAGCCCAATGTTCAACCCACTGACTCTGGCTCACTTAGGCCAAGCTCAGTGATTATTTAATTAACCTCAGCTACCAATGGCCAAGCCGTGTCCTTGTGAGCCAATATTAATTCCAGCACTCTTAGGTCATTTATCTCATGTCCACATGGCATAATACCATCATATGACATGGCATACAAGTATAGGGAACTCTTAGTCCCAACATAACCGAGTGTAGTTTTCTTACCTTCGATTCTGAGCAGAGAAGGCGAGCTAGTTCCGAGCACGGTCCTTAGCCTCAAGTCGTGGCGATAAACCTAATCACAAGGGCCATTGATATCTATCAACTTCCAATCAAAAATAAAAATACCTAGGGAACAGAAATTAGCCTCCGGGGCCTCAATTTATACTACACTGGGTTGTAAAAATTATCTTGAGCATCTAGATTCAAACCCCCGAGCCCTAAAAATTCTCAAAACACCTCCAAGACTAAATTTCCTAGGCGGGTCACAACTTGGCTAAGGAAGTCGTGACTTGCCCCAAGTCAGAGAGCAAGCTCTCTGCCAAAGGGGAGGTGGGTCGCGACTTAGGCAAGCAAGTCGTGGCGTGCCCCCAAGTCAGAGAGCATCCCAGGCCAGAAGGCCACACGCATTGCGGTACCCCCTGGTCAAGTCGTGGCATGCCTCTTCGTCCCAGAGAAAACTTGGGTTTCCCTTCTTCTTGCTAGCCAAGAACACCAACCCATCAACCCATAATTTTTGCCAATTTATCCTCTTAATTCAACCCCAAATCAACTACAAATTTTAGAGTAAATCACACTATTTAATCACCAAAACCATAGAAATTTCACCAAGGTCACCATCCCAATTTATCAGGAAAAAATCATCATCAAAGAACCCGAACCAACTGTTTAATTCACTCAAATCTAACTACCAATTTCATACTCAAGCCAACCAGAATTTCTAGCACAAGCCTAATAAGAAAAATCAAAGATGAATGTTCAGAATTTACCTCAGTTGTAACTGAGTTCGACCCTATTTACCAGCTCCAACTCCCAGCTAGAAACCCATTAGCTTTCCTTCAAAGAACTCCAGCCAAAACCTAAGCTAATGCCCCTTTGATCATCTTAGCCTCAATGTTCAACATAGAAAGTGAGGGAGAGGGGGAACGTGAGAGGGATGAGGGAGCCTTCCACTTGATTTTTTTTCTGCTTCTAGTTTCCTCTAGCCTAAATTTTGAGTATATCCTTAGATTTTAAGAAAAGACCATTTTACCCTCCCAATTAAAACTAATCATTTACTCAATCTAGGGGCATAAAGGTCATTGCTCCCAATTACCGCTAATTCCTCGAGTGTTCCTAATATTTATCATTTAGTTCCGTCATCCAATTAATCACCAATTATTTACCCAGATATCTAATAATTCCCAACATGTTCTCTAAATTCCAAAGAATACCCCCAGGCTCCCCCGGGCAGGGTATAAATCCCCGCCGTGACTATTTCACCAATCCACTCACTAGGACCGTCTCGAGCCATATGCTGCAAATACATCCACATAATAATGTGGTCTCAACAATTTATCGCACATAATTACATTTATGCCTTCAACGGGCCAAAATTATAAATATGCCCTTATAAACTAAACAAGGCCCACATGCATATTATCAGGCATCTCATAATCATGCATTTAATCATTTAATCACATAAATACCAATTATGCCCTCCCGGCACACTAATAAAGGCCCTTAAGCCTTATTAGTAATTTTTGGGTCGTTACATCTAAGTCCTTATCCCTTCATCCATTGTGAGGTATAAACAATCACTCTTTCGGTGTATATATGGGCGCACCCTAATCCTTGGAGCATCGCACTAATACTCCATGTTCTAAGCAAGGACAGTGTCCATTGTACCATCCTCTTGTACCAGTCCATCACGTGCATATCCTAATACCATGGCATGTGAATCAATCATATTTCGACCCTTTGAGAATCTGGCATGCGACTATCCATTCAAAAAAACTTTAGGTTTCTATGTTACTTTAATCAAGGGTATAACAATCCCCGAATATGCTTCGAGTAAAATTCGAGGTGTCTTACTAGTCTCACCGTTCTCCTCACCCCTAAGGCGTTCCTTTAGAAATTTCCTTACGGTTTCTATCTTATTTACAGCATACATGATCATCACTTCCCATAACGTGACCTTGAATATCATCTAGAGAAATTGGAACTTATCGTTTCTAGAGCCTTACCTGTACTTGCTTCCTCAGCCTCAGTAGTATTAATACAGGTATTACTCATATTTTGTTCTTTACTGTAAGTATTCTAAAACACTCTTGGTCGAGCTAGATATGACTTGTCCAAATCATCCCTGTATTCTCTACTTGTTGAATTCACGTGGGCCGATGAAGCATCAGTCAATTCAAGAGCCTTTGCTTCTAACCCATCACATCATACTTGGTGTGAGCGGCAATTCTTAAGATGTCTCTTTCCTTGATCCTCAGCTGGTAATAACCAGATTGAGGGTCAATTACTAAGAGCACTGTCCTACTTTGCAACCAGGCAAATAAATCCTTCATTCTTGGATATGGATATCTGTTCTTAACAATTAATTTATTTGGCTATCCATATGCAGTACACATCCTCCCAGACTTGGCCTTCTTCTTGACAAACGATGTTGACGTGTCCTTTGATGAGATGCTCCATCTCATAAACCCTCAAGTCAAATAACCTCTTCAACTTAACCTTTAATCCTTTCTTCTCGGCTAGCGTCATTCTTCATGATGTTTTTTATACTAGTTCATTCCCTGCCTAAATCTCGTAGCACACTCAATTCCTTGACGCGACAACAATCCTAGCGAATCCTTGTAGACCTATCTGAATGTAACACCTTGGTTAGCCAGGACCGTCACATTGTATACTTTAAATAGTGCTTAACTCACTAAAAGAGCCATTAGGCCATAAATGTGAATCTAAGTGTTATTAATAGGCCAGGGTTAAAATCTTGATCAAAAGGAATGTATATATTTTATTTAAAATGTTAAACTATCCATGGGATCCCATAAAAGTGTTTACAAAGTTGTTTACAATCCAAAATGGTCATTACAATTCAAAAATTACAATCCACCGACCTAAGCAGAAAAAAGAGGGTTAAACCCTAGTTCCCATGAGAAACACCTAGGCCATGGTGGTCAAGCGGTCGCATATGTACACGTCGCTACCTAAGCTCTCCACTCAAGACTGGGTAAGTTTTTCTTTCCCTTTACCTGCACCACATAGCACCTGTGAGTCAAGCCTCAGTAAGAAAACTTATTACTGCATGTATACAAGTATTAATAAATGATCATGAAATCATTCTAGGGTCGCAACCCTAATCAAATGATGACTGTTAAGTCATTCTGGGGTCCTACGCCCTGGATTAATATCTATTAAGTCATTAAGGGGTCGTGTGCCCTGAATAGATGACTAATAAGACATTCTGGAGTCCTCCACCCTGAATAGATGACTAATAAGACATCTTGGGGTCCTGCTCCCTAAGCCATGCGACCATCAAGTCACTTGAGCCTTTTAGCCCGGGCTCTGAGTAACTAGCCATAGACAAACCAATAGGTAAGACGAGCATATAATGCTCTTATTGATTAGATCTAATCATATCGACCAGTGTTCAGTACGCTATTGCCGTTCTTAACTCATAAGTAAATTCCATACAACCAGCGCTCAGTACTATTGTCGATTCTGACTGATAAGTCAGAGCTTCATGACTAGCACTTAACACCATTGTCGTTTCTAACTAGTAAGTCAATGTGTTGCTCAGATTAACAATGAAATCAAGCATTCATAATGCAGCAGATATCCAAATATAGAGAAATCAACATGCTTCAACAATAATCATGTATTTCACATAATGGGTGCAGTTTTCTTACCTCAGGCTTGACCGTAAAAAAAGTTAAGAACGACCCCTGAGAACGATCCTGTCCTTAGGCCCTTAGTAGTAACCTAATCATGAACAAATATGAAATCCTATCAATAAAATTAGTAATAAAAGATTCATGAACCAAGTCCTAGCCCCCGGGACCTCGAACCCCACTAAAACGGGTAGTAGATTCGTTCTCGAGCCTTAAGGTTTGAGTGAACCCCAGAGCCTTCACTGGGCTTTGTCTGGCAGGTGTGCCGCGACCCTCAAGGGCAAGTCGCAGCCATTCCTTGGCACCCAAATAGGGGGCCTGTCTTTCTGGAAGGTGCATCACGGCCCTTGGGGGCAGGTCGCGGCCAGCCTGTTCTTTTTTAGCAAGGCATGGTTTTACTTAGTTTTAAGCATGGGTTTTCGAACAGCAACGCCCATGAACTCGGCCACGACTTGACCCCGCGAACCTAGCTCCCCTACATTTTCCTCAATTCAAACTCAGCCAAAAACACAACCAAACAATCCCAATATCAAAACCAAACCCCAACACAACATAACTACCCATCTAGTAATAAAACCCAAGCTTCAAAACACCTAAAACACCATCAAATACTCAACTCCATAATCAAAATATCAAGCTTACAAAAAACCTTAAAAATAGAGTAAAACTTCAAAGGTTAAGCTAGTATCCTTAACTCAGATATAGATTGAATCCCCTGACTTTTTGTAACACACTTCTAAACCCTCAAGCCTCAAAACCTTCATCTTGTTCTCCTAGTTTTGCCTCAAAAATTCAACCGAGAGAGAGAGTGAGTAATGGGGAGAGAGAAATAGGTGCCTTTTTTTTATTACTTGGTTCCTTCTATAACCTCCTTAGCTAAGTATATCTATAAGCCTAAATGACCAAAATGCTCCTATGGAAATCTAAAATCCTCAAAGCCACCCAAGGGCAAATTTGTCATTACCACCTACCCCGTTAATCATAAGTAACGTCCTCCAATTCTTGTTACGCCCAATATCCTCAAATAATTATCAAATCATTTCCCATTACCTGCTCAATCCCGATAATGTACTAAGCACTAAATTACCCCTAGGCTCACCCTGAGCCCGGTAATTAACCTCGTTATGACCAAACCGCTAACTTGCTTCCTAGGATTGTCTCATGTCGAATAACTCAAATATATCCACATAATAATGTGGTCTCACCCATATATCATGTACATGCACATAGATATACAAATACAGCCATATAATAATACAATGCACATAATTATGCATATAATCATATAATAATGCATTAAATCAATCATGGTCCTCCTGGCCCCCTAATCCAGGCACTAAGCCATATTAGGGAATTTGGGACATTACAATTATCCCCTCCTTACAGAAATTTCCTCGTCAAAATTTTACCTGAACAGCTCGAGATACTGACTCTGCATATCTGACTCTAGCTCCCAGGTCGCTTCCTCGACCTTGTTGTTCCTCTATAATACCTTAACCAAAGGTATTGTTTTATTTCTCAGGACCTTGTCCTTTTTGTCTAGCATCTGGACTGGTTGTTCCTCAAAGGAGAGATCTGCCTCAAGCTCCAGATCCTCGTAACTCAACACATGAGTCACATCTGATACATACTTCCAAAGAGTTGAAATGTGAAACACATTATGCACAGCCGACAGTGCCAGTGGTAAGGACAACCTATAGCCACCTGACCAAACCTCTCCCGAATCTCAAATGGACCTACGAATCTATGGCTCAGCTTTCCCTTCTTCCCAAATCTTCTCACCCCTTTCCATGGCGAGACTCTAAGGAAGGCATAGTCTCCTACTTGGAACTCCACGTTCTTGCACTTGGGATCACCATAACTTTTCTATATGCTTTGAGAAGCGAGCATTCGAGCTCTAATCTTCTCAATGGCCTCATTGGTCCTCTGAACTGCTTCAGGACCCAAGTATCTCCTTTCTCCTGTCTCATCCCAATGAATGGGAGATCTGCATTTCCTACCATACAGCATCTCATAAGGAGCCACCCTAATGGTCGACTGATAGTTGTTATTGCAGGAAAACTCTATCAAAGGCAAATACTTACTCCAGGACCCACCAAAGTCCAGCACACATGCTCACAGCATGTTCTCTAATATCTGGATCGTCCTCTCTGATTGTCCATCTGTCTGAGGATAATAAGCAGTACTGAACTTCAATTGTGTACCCATAGCCCTCTGCAAACTTCCCCAGAACTTATAAGTGAATGTGGGGTACCGATCTGACACGATCGACCTCGGTGCCTCATGAAGGCGCACAATCTCTTTCACATAGAGATTTGTGTACTGGTCAACTATATAAGTTGTCCTCACTGGTAAGAAGTGAGCTGACTTGGTGTATCGATCCATGATAACCCACACCAAATCAAGTTGACCCACAGTCCTAGGTAACCCCACCACGAAATCCATCGTGATGTCCTCCCATTTCTACTATAGAATGTCTAGAGGCTGCAATAGCCCTGCTAGCCTCTGATGCTCAGCCTTGACCTGTTGACATGTCAAGCACTTAGCCACATATTCCGCCACATCCCTCTTCATCATAGGCCAGCAATACAGCGTTCTCACATCCTGATACATCTCTGTGGTGTCTGGATGCAAAGAGTAAGGAGTGGTATTAGATTCATCCAGAATCTCCTATCTCATCGTAGTGTCCATCGGAACACATATCTGGCCCTTGTATCTCAACAAACCCATATTTGACACTGTATAATCTCTGGACACTCCAACTAAAATATCCTCTTTGATCTTTGTCAGTTGTGGATCACCCAACTAACCTTCCTTTATCCTTTCCAACAGTGTAGACTGTAACGTAATGTTGGCCAACTAGC
Organism: Humulus lupulus; assembly: GCF_963169125.1. Taxonomy (NCBI): domain Eukaryota; kingdom Viridiplantae; phylum Streptophyta; class Magnoliopsida; order Rosales; family Cannabaceae; genus Humulus; species Humulus lupulus. The sequence goes on from NC_084798.1 coordinate 40,238,193, forward strand.
CTACCAGCAACTCTATGCCAGCTCTGGTCATATCCTCTACTAGTTCTTTGGATATTAGTCCTGCACTGAAAATCTGTCCCAGACTCTTTCGACTTAAAGCATCTGCTACCACGTTGGCTTTTCCTGGGTGATACAGGATCTGACAATCATAATCCTTTACTGACTCCATCCAACGCCTTTGTCTCATATTCAGATCTTTCTGTGTGAAAAATTACTTCAAGCCCTTGCGGTCAGTATAAATTTCCCACTTCTCCCCATAAAGATAATGCCTCCATACCTTTAATGCAAAGACCACTGCTGCTAACTCTAAATCATGAGTGGGGTATCTCCGTTCATACTCTTTCAACTGACGTGAGGCATAAGCAATCACCTTCCCTGACTGCATAAGAACATAGCCCAAAGCCTAATGTGAGGCATACAGTGTATCACAAACTTCTCCTGATCTGTCAGAAGACTCAGAACTGGAGTTGTAATCAACCTCTGCTTCAATTCCTGGAAGTTGTTCTCACACTTGTTTGACCACACAAACTTCTGATTCTTACGTGCAGTTTAGTCAATGAAGTAGCAATCTTAGATAACCCTTCCACGAAACGCCTGTATAAAAACCGCCAATGCAAGGAAGCTCCTAATCTCTGAAGCATTCTTTGGCCTTGGCCAATCTCTGACCGCCTCAATCTTGGATGGTGTAGAGTCCCAGAATGTTTACTTAAGTAGTAGTAGTAGTAGTAGTTAGCAGTATGTTTGTTACCATAGATTTTGGTTCAAGTCAGGACTTAGTTGGAAACTCATAGCAACAGTTATGGATTTTATAAGTTTAACCTATAGTTTAAGAATATTACTTATAACATAAGATTTGATTAATATTGCTGGTCATAGATATATATATTTATTATAACCTAAGATTTAGATAGAGCCAATAAGATCCTGACACTTGTCATAATCATGATTATTAAGGAATTAAGTATTTTGATGAATAGTTTTAATAAAAGAAAGATCTAGAAGCTCTAGAACCTTCCAGCAGCTGTTAGGATCGTATTATGACTCAGTCAAAGCTGTTTATCCAATTCAAATTATGCTAAAAAATTGCAAATACGTGTTTAATATATCAACGTATGCCGATATATCTAGGGGCCGATATATCGCCTACGGAAGTTACGAAAAACACGTCGACTTTGCACGAACGATCGAACAAACCTCGGGAATACAGGGGGAGGCAATATATCACCTAGGATGGGCGATGTATCGGCTCCATGAGTATAGTTTTGAAAGTTTTACTTTTTGAATTTTAAAATTACCCTTAACCACTTAGACCTGCCATTGAACGATTTTGACCGAGTTCTGGGCGTCAGTTGAACAAAAATTCAAATCTTTTTCATTTTATAATATTTTATTTATTCAAACTAAAAGGGGTTAGTTTCACTCCTTGAACTCTATAAATAGGACCTAGTACTCAGCCATTTTCTTCATTCTTCCAGTAATTGATCAGAGCCTCCAAGGTGCTAGTGTTACAATAGAGAGATACACTTGGGTTTTGGGTTAAAGCTTTTTCATTCTAAGATTTTATAAACACTTGGGAAGTGAGAAACAATGTGATTTTGGTATTGAGGTTTAGACCAATCCATAAGGTCATTCAAGGTATTCCTATTCTTTAAGTCAAGTTGTTTATAATTCTTTAGTTTTCTTTAGTTTCTTTTATTCAGATCCTAACTCTTGTTAATGATTCTTGATTAGGTATTTAAGTTCTTGAAACTTAAGGTCTTTCTTGGTAAGTTTCTTCTTGATGGTTTAGTTCCCATATTCATCTTTATTCTTAAAGATTCTCATCCTTTTCCTACTGTTGGTTTATAGTAGTTTCTAAATCTCGTTCTTGTTCCCAAATATCCCGGCTTTTGGTAAGGAAAATATGATATAATTTATATGCTTATATGTTATGATATGTTTATGCTATGATATATATGAATATATCTTGTAGTCCTTGGGGCTTATAGTTGCTTAGCTAGCAAATCTCAACGCATTTATGTCGCTTAAGGCTTATAGTTGCTTAGCTAGCAAACCCCAATGTTTTTTATGTTGCTTGGGGCTTATAGTTGCTTAGATAGCAAACCCCAAGATTACCATTTTCATGGGTTAAAGTTATGATATATGTTTTATAGTATATGTTTATTGTTTATGTTATATGATTGTTAGTAAATTTTCCTTGTTGGGCATTAGGCTCACTCCTTTATTTTTTTTAGTGTGATGCAGGAAAATGATTATGGGGTCCCATAGACTAAACAAGTCATGCCCATGAGATTAGTGGGGTCCTACTAGCTAAGTAGGTCATATGCACATAATCTATTTGGGGTCTTGTTAGTCATATGGGTCATATGCCCAAGCCTACAAACATACATATCATAACACTTGTCATAACATAAGATAACATATAGAACATATAACATATGCATTTCTATCCTATTTTCCTTACCAAAGTTACCGGGATAAGAGGACAGCGTTGGGACTTTTGGAACACTCCTAAAACCATATATAACAGGGTGAGTAGATTGAAGAAAAAGTAATGAAAAGAATGGAAGGAATGGAATGACTAAGCCTTTGAGAAACATACTTACCAAAAACTTATGTGCAAGTTCTTAGATTTCCTAACCAAAATAAGAATGAGGTTAGAAGACTATGAGAAAGACAATAACATAAAACTAATGAACTAGAGTTTTGAGTTACCTTGAAGACTTGTAAGACCAATCTACACCACAAACCGAAATACTATAAAACCTTACCTCCCAAAGTGTTTGATAAGCTTATGGTGATCAAGCTTACGATTCCCCAACCCAGGTGTTTACACTCTCACACTCACTTAGCACTTGCAGCCTCTGAACTTAGAGCAAAAGATGAATATTGGCTGGGTACTAGGTCCTATTTATAGAGTTTAGGAATGAAAGGATCTAAATTTTACTTGAATAAAAATAATAGCTTTTTAGGTGAAAATAATTTGAATAATCGTTCAGCAGAGGCTGAAGACTCGTTCAAAAAGGTGATGGACTTATCAAGAGGTTGAATGGCTGAAAGGAAAAAGAGTTCAAAAACTTTTGAAATATACTGAAGGAGGCGATATATCGCCCCTGTAGGCGATATATCGCCTGGGCCAGTATGCCCGAGGTTGTCGTCCATCGTCTCGTGTTTCTCGTATCTACGTGCTGCGATATATCGCCCCCTATAGCTGTGATATATCGGCACACGCTGATTAATTAAACACGAAATTACACATTTTTAGCTAAGTTTGAATGGAGTAAATAGCCTTGACTAAGCCCTCAACGTATTCAAAGCTGCTGACTGACCTTATAGCATTCAAACTTTACTCATTAAATTTAATCCTCAAAATACTTAATCCTTAATCACCCATTCATAACATGTGCTTAAAATCCTATTGGTCCTTATCTAAACCTTATAGTATAATAAATATTATTCTTAATATCAGTCATATAATCAAACCTTAGGTTAACATTAATATTCTTAAACTATAGGTTAAACTTAGAAAATCTATAAGTACTACTATGAGTGTCCAAATAATTCCCGGTCTGAACCAAAAATCCACAGTTACAAAGATAATACTATAAATACTATAATACTACTATCTAACTAGCTATGTAAAGTTCTTGGACTCTACAAGCATGTTATTATCGGAGGTTTGTAGAGGTCTTTTCTAAGATAGCCACTCTGCTCACCAATCTCACCCAGAAACAGCAGAGGTTCAACTGGACAGATAAGTGTGATGAGAGCTTCTAGTTGCTTAAGGATAAGCTATGCTCAGCACCAATACTTTGTGTACCGACACCCAATGACAAGTTTGTAGTCTAATGTGATGTGTCGAAGCAAGGGTTGGGTTGTGTACTGATGCAGAACGACAAGGTAATAGCCTACACCTCAAGGCAGCTGAAGGAATACGAGCAACGCTATCCAACGCATGATATAGAGTTGGCAGCGGTGGTCTTTGTGTTGAAAATCTGGCGCCATTATCTTTATGGAGAACGGTGTGAGATTTATACGGATCACAAAAGCTTAAAGTATTTCTTCATTCAAAAGGAGCTCAACATGAGGCAGCCCAGATGGTTAGAATTAGTAAAGGATTATGACTGCAAAATCATATACCACCCGGGAAAGGAAAGTGTAGTTGCTGATGCGCTAAGTAGGAAGAGTTATGGAATTCTAGCAGTGTTAGCTGGAATAGAAAAGTCGCTACAGCAGGAGCTGATCAATGCTGGAATAGAAGTAGTCATTAGTAAACTGGCTAACTTGTACATCCAGCCAAATCTATTAGAAGATATACGGATTGGGCAAGGGCATGATGACACATTAGTAGCACATATGGATGTAGTTAAAGAAGGCAAGGCCACAGATTTCTCTATGTCAGAACAGGGGTTCTTAAGATATAAGGACCAGGTATGCGTGCCGAATGAACAAGGGATAAAGTTGAAGATTTTAGAAGAAGCGCACAATACCCCATACTCGGTTCATCCGGGATCGACTAAGATGACACATGATCTTAAGGCAATGTATTGGTGCCCAGGAATGAAGAAAGATGTAGCAGAGTGTGTGTCTAAATGCTTGGTATGCCAGCAAGTGAAAGCAGAACATTAGCAGCCTGGAGGCTTATTGCAACCACTTAGTATTCCATAATGGAAATGGGACGACATAGCCATGGATTTCATGACGGGATTGCCACGAACAAATAAGCAGCACGACTCGACTTGGGTAGTAATAGATAGACTAACCAAGTTAGCTCATTTCTTGCCTGTCAAGACTACATACACAGCAGATCAGTATGCAGACATTTATGTCCGAGAAATAGTAAGACTACATGGAATCCCTAAGACTATAGTTGTAATGACCCACTACTCTAGACTTTTGGACCATTAACGAAACTATACATACAAATCCTTAATAAAACTTACATTTGCGAAAATTCCATAACTTTATTAGAAAAACTTGTAGAAATAAGAGTTACTTACATAAAATATCAAGAAGTATATGGGATCCCATTGTCTTAAAAACAAAACATAATTTAAAATAAAAGGAGTTACATAATAAGTGCGGAAAAATACATGTAAAACCATAAAACAAGACTACATCCTCGAAAATCAAACTCTCGACTCCTTGACTCCATTCACCACCGATACACATTCCCCAAGCATCCACAAATCTTACCGCCACTATAGCTATTTTCCTGCACATATAAACAAAAAGGAATGAGCCTAATGCCCAGCAAGGAAAAATCTAACATATAGTTCATATACATAAATTTCATAAGAAACATAAAAACTTAACATAACACTTATATCATGCACATACTATAATGGCCATTATTACTTGGGGTCCCATAGACTAATCAAGTCATATGCCCATTAGATTAGTGGGGTCCTACTAGCTAAGTAGGTCATATGCCCATAATCTATTTGGGGCTTGTTAGTCAAATGGGTCATATGCCCAAGCCTACAAACATACATAATTCATAACATATTTTATAACATATTTCATAGCATAAAACATAAGATAACATAAGCATATAACATATAGATTCTATCCTATTTTCCTTACCAAAGTTACCGGGATATGAGGACAGAGTTGGGACTTTTGGAACACTCCTAAAACCATATATAACAGGGTGAGTAGATTTGAAGAAAAAGAAATGAAAGGAATGGAAGGACTAAACCTTGAGAAAAATACTTACCAAAACCTTTTTGCTCAAGAACTTAGATTTCCTAACCAAAATAAAGATTAAGGTTAGAGGCTGAGTAGAAGACTATGAGAACTTAAAAGAACAAGTACAGAAATGAACTAGAGTTTTGGGTTACCTTGAAGACTTGTAAGACCAATCTACACCTCAAACCGAAATACTATAAAACCTTACTTCCCAAAGTGTTTGATAAGCTTATGATGATCAAGCTTATGATTCCCCAACCCAGGTGTTTACACTCTCACACTTACTTAGCACTTGCAGCTTCTGAACTTAGAGAAAAAGATGAATAATGGATGGGTACTAGGTCATATTTATAGAGTTTAGGAATGAAAGGATCTTAATTTTACTTAAATAAAAATAATAGCTTTTTAGGTGAAAATAATTTGAATTATTGTTCAGCAGAGGCTGAAGACTCGTTCAAAAAGATGCTGGACTTATCAAGAGGTTGAATGGCTGAATGGAAAACGATTTCAAAATGTTTCAAAATATACTGAAGGAGGCGATATATCGCCCCCTGTAGGCGATATATCACCTGGGCCAGTATGCCCGAGGCTGTCGTGCATCGTCTCGTGTTTTCCGTATCTATGTGCTGCGATATATTGGCACACGCTGATTATTTAAACACGAAATTACACATTTTTAGCTAAATTTGAATGGGGTAAACAGCCTTGACTAAGCCCTCAACGTATTCAAAGCTGCTGACTGACCTTATAGCATTCAAACTTTACCCCTTATTAAATTTAATCCTCAAAATACTTAATCCTTAATCACCCATACATAACATGTGCTTAAAATCCTATTGGTTCTTATCAAAAACCTTATAGTATAATAAATATTATCCTTAATATCAGTCATATTAATCAAACGTTAGGTTAACATCAATATTCTTAAACTATAGGTTAAACTTAGAAAATCTATAAGTACTACTATGAGTGTCCAAATAATTCCCGGTCTGAACCAAAAATCCACAGTTACAAAGATAATACTATAAATACTATAATACTACTATCTAACTAGCTAAGTAAAGTTCTTGGACTCTACAATAGTGTCTTATAGAGGATCGGTGTTTACATCTAGATTTTGGGGAAGTTTGCAGCAAGCCATGGGTACCAAGTTAAGTCTTAGTACGACATTTCATCCTCAGACCGATGGACAGTCCGAGCGTACCATACAGATTTTAGAAGATATGTTGCGCGTTTGTGTACTTGATTTCGGAGGATCATGGAGTAAGTATTTGCTGCTGATATAATTCTCCTACAACAATAGCTACCAATCAATGATCGGGATGGCACCCTATGAGTTGCTTTATGGAAGGAGGTTTCGATCGTTGTTACATTGGGATGAGGTAGGAGAAAGGCAACTTCTTGGTCCTGAAAGAAGCTCAAGATGCAGTAGCGCTGATTAGAAAGCGTATGCTCGCTGCTCAAAGCCACCAGAAAGGTTATGTGGATGCCAAGCGACATGAAGTGGAATTCAAAGTTGGAGATCAAGTCTTCTTAAAGATATCTCCTACGAAAGGTGTGAAGTGGTTTGGGAAGAAAGGCAAGCTTAGTCCCAGGTTTATAGGTCCTTTTAAGATATTGGACAAAGTGGGATCAGTTGCATATAAATTAGCCTTGCCGCCAGCTCTAGCAGATAGCCATAATGTGTTCCACATCTCAATGATGCGTAGATATGTGTCAGACCCATCTTACGTCCTCAAGTACGATACGATAGCACTCCAGAAAGACTTGAGTTACGAAGAACGATCGTTTAGCATCCTAGATAGAGGGATGAAGGAATTACGGTCTAAGAGTATTCCGATAGTCAAGGTCCTATGGAGTAATAGTTTCGAAAGGGAGGCAACGTGGAAGTTGAAGGAGGACATGTTAGCCCGGTATCCGGAATTGTTTGGTAAGTAAATTTCGGGGTCGAAATTCTTTGTAGTAGGGGAGAATTGTAGAGTCCCAGAATGTTTACTTAGCCTAGCTAGATAGTAGTAGTAGTAGTAGTAGTAGTTAGTATTAGTTAGTAGTATGTTTGTTACCGTGGATTTTGGTTCAAGTCGGGACTTAGTTGGAAACTCATAGCAACAGTTATGGATTTTATAAGTTTAACCTATAGTTTAAGAATATTAATTATAACATAAAGTTTGATTAATATTGCTGGTCATAGATGTTGACGCCGTTTTTTGTCAAACAGTGAAAGAAGAGCACATAAACAATAACTGATAATGGCCAATTGAAATAAGACAATAAAAACACACGATTTTTACGTGGTTCAGCAGTTAAATCTGCCTAGTCCACGAGTCTCTGTTATTAAACTCAAGATTATCTCTGAAAATTTTTAAGGAATGAATTCTTCAGAGTTTTCTCTCAAGATTCAGAATTTCGGTCCTTTACACTGGTGCATGGCTTCTCTATTTATAGAGAAGATCGAAGAATACTATCCCACATATTTTGGGTAGTTACTCTTTTTGTGAATAAAATTAATGGCTTTAAATGCCTATAATCAGATATAAAAGGAAACGTCCCCTGAAGACCAGGGGACGTATAACTGACCAAATAATATCCCACGATTATAGGGGATTTACAGTAATAAATGAGGATTACATCTCGTATTTACAACACTTATAGATATTCAAGGTGGTTATCGCGTATCTCTAAGGCTTTAGCCTCCCAGGTTTCCCGTCATCTTTCGAGCTAGAGATATCTCCCGAGATTACATGGCTTTCGAGATCATATGTGCGTCGAGCTCGGGACCCCTGATCTGAGGTCATCCCTGAAGATGAGTGCTTCCCCGGAGCTGCCTTTCGAGATCATGAACACTCCGAGGTAACCATATTCGAGGTCGTCTATGTCCTGCAGGCTCGGTATTTAATCCTGGAGCATATTTCCAACCTTGTGAGTCCACTTGTTTGCGAATCCAAATTTCGAGGTCATATTTAACATAGCTCGAAATCTGGGTGTAACAATAGATATATATATTTATTATAACCTAAGGTTTAGATAGAGCCAATAAGAGCCTGACACTTGTCATAATCATGATTATTAAGGAATTAAGTATTTTGATGAATAGTTTTAATAAAAGAAAGATCTAGAAGCTCTAGAACCTTCCAGCAGCTGTTAGGATCGTATTATGACTCAATCAAAGCTATTTATCCAATTCAAATTATACTAAAAAATTGCAAATACGTGTTTAATATATCAACGTATGTCGATATATCGCCTACGGAAGATACGGAAAACATGTCGACTTTGCACGAATGATCGAACAAACCTCGGGAATACAGGGGGAGGCAATATATCGCCTAGGGTGGGCAATATATCGGCTCCATGACTATAGTTTTGAAAGTTTGACTTTTTGAATTTTAAAATTACCCTTAACCACTTAGACCTACCTTTGAACGATTTTGACCAAGTTCTGGGCGTCAGTTGAACGAAAATTCAAATCTTTTTTATTTTATAATCATTTATTTATTCAAATTAAAAGGGGTTAGTTTCACTCCTTAAACTCTATAAATAAAACCTAGTACTCAACCATTTTTTTCATTCTTCAAGCAATTGATCAGAGCCTCCAAGGTGCTAGTGTTACTATAGAGAGATACACTTGGGTTTTGGGTTAAAGCTTTTTCATTCTAAGTTTTTATAAACACTTGGGAAGTGAGAAACAATGTGATTTTGGTATTGATGTTTAGAACAATCCATAAGGTCATTCAAGGTATTCCTATTCTTTAAGTCAAGTTCTTTATAATTCTTTAGTTTTCTTTAGTTTCTTTTATTCAGATCCTAACTCTTGTTATTGATTCTTGATTAGGTATTTAAGTTCTTGAAACTTAAGGTCTTTCTTGGTAAGTTTCTTCTTGATGGTTTAGTTCTCATATTCATCTTTATTCTTAAAAATACTTATCATTTTCTAGTGTTGGTTTATAGGAGTTTCTAAATCTCGTTCTTGTTCCCAAATATCCCGACTTTTGGTAAGGAAAATAGGATAGAATTTATATGCTTATATGTTATGATATGTTTATGTTATGATATATATGAATATGTCTTGTAGTCCTCGGGGCTTATAGTTGCTTAGCTAGCAAACCTCAATGCTTTTATGTCACTTGAGGCTTATAGTTGCTTAGCTAGCAAACCCAATGTTTTTAAGTTGCTTGGGGCTTATAGTTGCTTAGTAGCAAACCCCAAGATTACCATTTTCATGGGTTAAAGTTATGATATATGTTTAGTGTGATGCAGGAAAATGATTATGGAGGCGGGAGGATTCTTGATAGCTTGCCTTGTGTGTTGAGGATGAATGGAATAAATGGATTACGTGTCGATCGAGGACGAAGTTATTTATTTTTAGTCATTGAAATTATGTTTTGATGTAATTTCGCAACTAGTATTTAAAGTTTATGTTTTATGTTTTATCAAACAATGGGTACCTATACCGTATTTTATATCTTATTTTATAATTTGCACAATATTGATTTTGGAGTTTTAATAAAGTTATGATTATTTCTTATGTATGTTTTCTCCAAAAGTAGTAGCTATGTCTAGTAGTTTTAATAGTCCAAGGTCTTAGGAATAGTTGGGTCATTACAGATGGGTCCACCTTAATCCCCTCCTTACTGACAATATGACCAAGGAAAGTTACCTGAGATAACCAGAATTCACACTTCTTGAACTTCGCAAACAATCTGTGTTCCCTCAGTCTTTGTAGAATTAACCTCAGATGTTGCTCATGTTTTGACTCTGACTGAGAATAACCAGAATATCATCAATGAATAAGTTCACAAGCTGGCCCAAATAATCCTCGAACACTCTATTCATCGAATCCATAAAAGCAGCTGGGGCATCAGTCAACCCAAATGACATGACTAAGAACTCATAATGCCCATATCTAGTGCGAAAGGCAGTCTTTTGTATATCTCCCTCCTTGACCCTCAACTGATGATAACCAGATCGAAGGTCTATCTTTGAGAATACCCTTTTACCCTGCAACTGATCAAATAGGTCATCTATCCTTGGTAGAGGATACTTGTTCTTAATTGTTAACTTATTCAGTTCTCTATAATCAATACACATCCTCAGAGAACCATCCTTCTTCACAAACAGAACTGGTGCACCCCACGGTGAGAAACTAGGTCTAATAAAACCCAAATCTAACAGCTCATGTAGCAGTATCTTCAGTTCTTTTAATTCTGCTGGGATCAGTCTATAAGGTGCTCTAGAAACTGGCTCCGTCTCTGGTTCCAGTTCAATCACAAATTCAATCTCTCTATGCGGTGGAAACCCTAGTAAATCTTCTGGAAACACATCCAGAAATTCACAGACTAGTATGGTCTCCTCTGGTCTCACTAGCATGACCTGAGTAGTATCAAACATACTGGCTAAGAATCCTATGCATCCACCTTGCAATAAATCTCTAGCCCTCAAAACAAATATCATCATCCATGCACAGTGCCAACAAACACAAAAGGATCCTCACCTTCAGGCTCAAAGGTTACCATCTTCCTTCTGCAATCTATGGTTGCCCCATACTTCACTAACCTGTCCATACTCAAGATCATATCAAAGTCGGTCATAACCAACTATCATATCAAATGATAACTCTCTGCCCTCTACTGTCACTGGCAATGATCTGATCCATTACCTGGATACTACTAATTCCCTAGTGGATAATAAGGTTCTGAATCCCACAGCATAGTAATCACATGGTCTACACAGTCTATCAATAATTCTACTAGCAACAAAAGAATGTGTAGCACCAGAATCAATCAAAACAGTATAAGGAGTTCCAACACTAAAAAGTTGACCTGTAACTACTGAGGGACAAGCCTCAACTTCTGCCTGAGTCAATGCGAACACTCGAGCTGGGGCCGAGTTGTTCGCCTTTCTTGGCTCTTCCTTTCTTGCTCTCAGGCAATCTTTCCTCAAGTGTCCCACTACCCTGCACAAAAAGCAGGCTCTTGCCCGACACTCCCCTAAATGGTGCCTCTTGCATCTAAGGCACTCAGGAAAAGTCCTCCAGACCTCACTGTCGCTTTGGCGGCCCATTGTAATACCACGTGGTCTTTTGTCAGAGCCTGGAGCTGGGAAGGCATCAAGAGCCTTCCTCTTCTGATCACTGGGGCCTCCACCCCTACCTGAACCTATATATGGATGTCCCACCCTCCTAAAGTCTCTCCTGGTAGCGTTATCATGCCAGATCTTGTTTTCTTTGCTCTCGTATGTGAGCGCCTTCTCAACCACCTGTGCATAAGTAGTCACTCCTGGCACAGTGGTAATACGAACATCACAGACTATCCTAGGTTGTAGCCCCTAGAGAAACCTCTCCCTTCTGGTCCCATCAGTAGGCACCAATTCCATTGCCAACTTTGCAAGTCTATCAAACTTTAAGGCATATTCAGTCACTGACAAACTTCCCTGAAACAGGTTGTTGAACTCTTCAGCTTTTGCAGCCCTAATGGCATCATTATTGTACTTTTCATTGACCAACTCAGGGCATTAACATTTCTGGTCTAGGATATCACTTCCCACCAAATTCGGGCATCCTCCTGAAACATATATGTGGCACAAGCCACCCTCTCGTTACCAGACACCCTCATAAAGTCTAGGGTGGTGGTAACCATGCTCATCCACTGCTCAGCTTTACCTAGATCTGTGCTACCCTAAAAAAATGGAAGGTGTTGTTTCCTGAACCTTTCATAAAGAGGTTCCCATTTGTTACCAGCCTTTAACGGCTACTCAACTGTTGGCACCACTATAGGTGGTGCTTCTGGTAGAATGTTCCCTACAGGAACTTGTTATTGTCTTAGGAGGCGTGTTTCTTCTTTCTGCCTCATTACTCTGGCTTGTAAATCAACAAGCAACTGCTGCCAGTTTTCAGGAGCTGGCTAAGGGGTCTGACCCTGTCTGTCATTCTGGCCCTATCTTCCTTGCAAGCTGATGAATCTACCTGTCTTGGAAGCATACTTTCAAATGTGGCCAATTAGGTAGTGATAACTGAACCTCTTGCCGCCTCACGGTCCAAGATCACGCGGATACTCATCCATATTCAATGGTCATGCTAATAAGCATGTCGATTCATAAATATAACAATTAACATTTAGCTCTAAGCAATTAACAATTAACAATGCTAATAAGCATGTTCTAGCAATATCAGTGCTAATAAGCATGTTCTTGCTTTTCATGCAGCAGTCAAGGCCCTATTAATGTATCTCAAGCATGCAGGTAAAGCATTTATATTCTATTTAAGTAGTTAAACACATAACCACATAAATAGTTACCGAACCATGAGTTGAACTTGTCTTCAATAGCGAGTGAACATGCCCAGCCAGTCTATAGGAACCCTAAACCTTGGCACGCTCTGATACCAAGTTGTAATGCCCTGGGTAGCCAGGACCGTCACACTATGTACTTTAAATAGTGCTTAACTCGCCAAACGATTCATTAGGTCATAAACGTGCATCTAAGTGTTATTAATAGGCTAGGTTTAAAATCTTGATCAAAAGGAATGGATATATTTTATTTAAAATGTTAAATTGTGTGTGGGATCCCATAAAAGTGTTTACAAAGTTGTTTACAATTCAAAATGGTCATTTCAATTCAAAAGTTACAATTCGCCGACCTAAGCGACAAAAATAGGGTTAAACCCTAGTTCCCCTGAGAAACACCTTGGCCGTGGTGGTCAAGCGGTCGCATATGTACATGTTGCCAACTAAGCTATCCACTCAAGGCTGGGTAAGCTTTTCTTTCCCTTTACCTGCACCACATAGCACCCGTGAGTCAAGCCTCAACAAGAAAACTTATTACTACATGTATACATGTATTAATAAATGATCATGAAATCATTATAGGGTTCGCAGCCCTAATCAGAAGATGACTATTAAGTCATTCTGGGGTCCTGCGCCCTGGATTAATAACTATTAAGTCATTCTGGGGTCCTATGCCCTAAATAGATGACTAATAAGACATCCTGGGGTCCTGTGCCCTGAATAGATGACTAATAAGACATCATGGGGTCCTGCGCCCTAACCCATGTGACCATCAAGTCACCTGAGCCTTTTAGCCCTGGCTCTGAGTAATTAGCCAAGCGCTTTAGTTTTCTTCGACCAATATATAGGTCGGACGAGCATATAATGCTCTTGTTGATTAGATCTAATCATATCGACCAGCGTTCAGTACGCTATTTCCTCTCTTGACTCATAAGTCAATTCCATACGACTAGCGCTCAGTACTATTGTCGATCCTAACTGATAAGTCAGAGCTTCACGACCAGCACTTAACACCATTGTCCTTTCTGACTAATAAGTAGTGCGTTTCTGAGATAAACAATGAAATCAAGCATTCATAATGCAATAGATATCCAAATATAGATCAATCAATATGCTTCAACAATAATCATGTATGTCACATAATGGGTGCAATTGTCTTACATCAGGCTCGAGCGTAAAATAAGTTAAGAACGACCCTTGAGAATGATCATGTCCTTAGGCCCTTAGCAGTAACCTAATCATGACCAAATATGAAATCCCATCAATAAAATAAGTAATAAGAGATTCCTAGACCAAGTCCTAGCCCCTAAGACCTCGAACCGCACTAAAACGGGTAGTAGATTTGATCCTGAGCCTTAAGTTTCGAAAACCCACGCTTAAAACTAAGTAAAACCATGCCTTGCTCAAAAAGAACAGGCGGGCCGTGACCTACCCCCAAGGGCTGCGGCGCGTCTCCCAGACAGACAGGCCCCCTGTCTGGGTGCCAGGGGCGGGCCGTAACTTGCCTTTGAGGGTCATGGCGCGCCTTCCAGATAGATCCCAATGAAGGCTTTGGGGTTCACTCAAGTCGCGGCACCCATGAACTCGCTTGCGAATTGACCTCGCGAACTTAGCTCCCCTGCATTTTCCTCAATTCAAACTCAGCCAAAAACACAACCCAACAATCCCAATATCAAAACCAAACTCCAACACAACATAACAACCCATCTAGCAATAAAATCCAAGCTTCAAAACTCCTAAAACACCATCAAATACTCAACTCCATAATCAAACTATCAAGCTTACAAACAACCTTAAAAACAGAGTAAAACTTCAAAGGTTAAGCTAGAATCCTTACCTCAGATATGGATTGAATCCCCTGAATTATTGTAACACACTTCTGAACCCTCAAGCCTCAAAACCTTAAGCTTGATCTCCTAGTTTTGCCTCAAAAATTCAACCGAGAGAGAGAGAGAGAGTGAGTAGTGGGGAGAGAGAAATAGGTGCCCTGTTTTTTTATTACTTCGTTCCTTCTACAACCTCCTTAGTTAAGTATATCGATAAGCCTAAATGACCAAAATGCCCCTAGGGCCATCTAAAACCCTCAAAGCCACCCAAGGGCAAATTTGTCATTACTACCTACCCCGTTAATCATAGTTAACGTCCTCCAATTCCCTTTACGCCCAATATCCTCAAATAATTATAAAATCATTTCCCATTACCCGCTCAATCCCAGTAATGTTCTAAGCACCAAATTACCCCTAGGCTCACCCCTAGCCCGGTAATTAACCTCGTTATGACCAAACCGCTAACTTGCTTCCTAGGATCGTCTGATGCCGAATAACTCAAATATATCCACATAATAATGTGGGCTCACCCATATATCACATACATGCACATAGATATACAAATACAGCCACATAATAATACAATGCACATAATCATGCATATAATCATATAATAACGCATTAAATCAATTATGGTCCTCCTGGCCCCCTAATCCAAGCACTAAGCCACATTAGGGAATTTGGGACATTACACTGAATCCTCACTGACCGATCCATTCTCCCTTTGGTCTAACTGATATAATTCCTGGGGGTACTCACCACAATAGTTAGGCATCTCGTAATCGCAGCAGGGTCATTTCCTTTTAATCCTGGAAGTCACCATTCTATCTTAAAACCTATGGTTGTCCCTTATTGGCAAACTAATCCATTCTTTGGATCATACCAATATCCTCATATAACCATCTCAATCAATTATTACTGCTAACTTCCTACCCAAAATACTCTGACCCACTTCCTGGAAATTACCAACTTTCCCTAATAGACCCAAGGTCTCAAGCCACATAACTTATAACCATATAGTGTGTACCACATATCTATGTTTCCACTAAGAAATATGTAGCACCAGACTCAATCAGCCTAATATAAAAGTACAGGAACTGGAAAACTGACTTGCCGCCTCTGAGGGACTAGCCTCAAGCTCTAACCGCATCGAGGCGGACACTCGAGCTGGGGTAAAGCTATTTGTACTATTTGTTTCTTCTATCTTGGACTTCGGGCAATTCCTCTTTATGTGCCCTACTATTCCACAAAGAAAACATGCCTTCACTCGGCATTACCCTAGATGGCGTCTCCTGCACCTGGCGCATATTGGATAACTCCTCTAAACCTCATCACCATCCTAGCGGCCACCCTGAATACTATTGTAAAGAACGCCCTAGACTAATACTTACAAAATATTCGCATAACATAGCTTATGAAAGAATACCATCCATTATTAAAGTCTCAGGGGGACTTATTTAAAATCATGCAAATTGGTGCCATAAGTTTAAAATAAAACATAGGTTTTTATGCAAAGTTCAAAGAAAACCAATTAAATTAAATAACAGAGTCCCACTGATAATTTAGGAAAAAGTCCCTTAAAACAAAACATAATTTAAATGGCGTTCTACGTTGATCGTTTTATCGTCCATAGGATTGCCCCACGCCATACACCCCATGATGAAGAACTCCTCACGTCACCACGCGTGCCATAGAGAAATCCTATTTGCTACCTGGAATGAAAGTAAGGGGGGTGAGCTAAAAGCCCAGTAAGGAAGTACAAGCAAATAAGCAAGTAAGAAAGACAACAAACAACCAAACACTAACGTTCATCTAAAAACATCATGGTACATCATAACATAATCGTAACATTTCATCATATCATAACATAAATGTGACATATCAACATATCATAACATAAATGTGACATATCAACATATCATAACATAAATGTGACATATCATCATATCACAATCATACAGCATACATGATGAGCATGGAACGCTAGTTGTCCATGTCACCCTATGAGGTAAACAGGAGATCACTGGTCCTTGAATAACCTCGGCGCGTCCGCCCTAGGAGTCACGTCTCAATGTCCTTAGTAACTCGGTCGATGTATCTGACATCGAAATCTGTTTGATGTGTCTAACATCGTATTCTGTTTGATGTATCTCACATCCATACACATATCACATTCAATCATATCATCACATTAAGGCATTCATAATTTCATAACAGTTCATTCATATAACAGCCTTACCATTCATAGCATAAAATCATAAAATCTATCTAACTTCCTTACCTCAGGTCCAAGCTAAGAATTTCACAATCGTTCAACGAGCCTATATCATAATCAAAATAACGTTTCTTAGGTTCATAAAATTACTATTTTGCCCTTCCATACAACTCATGTGTGCATGGGCCATGCACTCATGATAACAGTTACACTAAAATATGCAATTATCGCCAAAAAGAATAATGCCCGTTCTTCCCATTTTACTAACATGATTGCTTTATAAAAATTACATAGTTGAATAATAATCATGATTCTGGACGTAAAAGTTTATTTGCATGTAACATGCATACGTGGGAATGTTGCGTAATAAAGACGTTTTCAAAAACGATAATTCTACATTTCTTGCTTTTATTGTTTGAAAATCAATAGCCATATTACATGCTTTATTTTTCTTAAAATTTCTAAGTTGATTAAATTTCTCAAAACTTTATTTTATTTTAGCTCAAAATAAAATATGTGACATTTTCATTAAATAAATATTAATTTACTAAGAATTAACCAACAAGCTTGGGTTTAATTAAAATACCTATTTTAACATGTTTCTTTAGAAAAATATATTTTATTATTGTGTTACAAAAATGATGTGAAAAATATATTTTAAGTGTGGAAAAATACATTTTGATTTAATTTATTTAAGACTTAATTTTTAAGTAGTAAAAACCCATATGTGACAATTTAATAACAATTGTTAACTTTTTTAAAACAAACTTTCAGCCACTATTTATTTTATTCAAAAATCACAAATAAATAGAGTTTAAATATTTTTCTCAATCAAAATAAAGAAAAATCATTATTTATCAAAATATGCATTCATACCATTAAAATATCATTTTTCAATATTACCATAACTTAGGAAAAATAATTTATTCCAAAAATTAATCAAATTCATTTTTAGTGAGACTTACTTCATATTTTATTACAAAATTCCAGCAACCATTTTTTATCATTAAAATCACTATATTCAATTTTATAAACTCATTTTTTCTCAAAATTCAATAAAAATTCTGTAGGAAATTAATTGGGTAAAATATCATAACATGAGACTTAAAATCCTCTTTTAATTTCATAAAAATTAACACATTCATCAAGAACATTATTTATGCATGCAACTCATATTTTTATCAACTTTTACCCAATTATTTTGAAAAAAAACAGCAAGCTTAATTCTTTGTAAAACTCAACTTTTGTCTTAAAAATTACATAAAATCATTCATGCCTAAAATCTCATTATGCTCTTATAATATGCATGATTCTACTAACATAATCACATGAATCCTTTTAAAATCATTTGTTGCAATTCCATGAAAACCAACAAAACATTAACAATAAAAATAGCATATAGTAAATTTATAAGCACCATATTCACATATGCCTTATATTAACCTAGCATATTTCTATCATTATTTTCATGCATCTTATAATTTAATCATTCAAAATATAACATGCATCTAACAAGATTTCATGATCAAAATATCAAGATACCACTTTTTCTCTTACCCATATATCATAGATCCTAAAACATGGATCAAACATATTGTAAATCACACAACATATCAAGAACACCCTTGGGTGCACCTAGGCCGAAATCACCATACAAGTATTCATAGATTATTACAATTTTTTTTATGCATAGCAAAATCAACATCACAACCCTTAAACACAAATCATACTCTCACAAAATCCAAATCCTATACATCAATCCTACCAAAATCAACCATTAGCACCATTAGCAAAAACCTCATATACAACCCACCAAAAACAATATAAGGCTAAGGAAAAGACCATTACCTCTCTTGATTGTAAAAATCAAGAACACAAAAGATCAATACCCCAAACTCCACACCCTTGTTCAAGCCTAGGGTTTTTTTTTTATGGGAAAGCCACCATGAGGAGAAAGAAGAATCCAAACACACACAAAACATAACACAAATCAATATCATATTATCAAATAAAGAGATTAAACAAAGAGAAAACAAGAAGACATACTCTAGGGGGTTCCTCTTCACTTCCTTCTTCCTTCTTCCTTTCTTTCTTTCTTCCTCTCTCTCTCTCTCTCTCTCTCTCTACATGCCACTCTCTCTCTCTCTCTCTCTCTCTCTCTCTCTCTAGGTCACGGCAGCCACACACACACACACAAGAGCAATGGCTCTTCTCTTCTTTCTTAGCCCCTTTATCACAAATCCTCTCATAAAGTCTCCCCAAACAATATTAAGGTAAGTTTCCATTTCTCTTTTATTTTCTTTGATTTCTCTTTATTTCAAAAAGATACAAAGGGATAAGATATGATCATGCCTATCCCCAAATGATCATGGTCTTCAAGTCTTGATTTTTTTTTACCATCTTAAGGAAATATTCCATTCCCACTAGGTCACACGCCCACTTCCCATTTCCCCTTTCTTTTTTCTTTTTTTTTTATAAAATACATTAACCTAAATAAAATCTAAAATAAGGAAACATAAAATGTGTAGAAAATCTACACATGTGCACCATGCTACCATGCACTAGCACACACTAAATCACTAGGGTGCATTACTATCTACATGCACCTTAGTGCATTCCACCATAGCTCACATAATTACCTCATTTGTCACACTTAAATAAAATGTAACACTAATAGTAAAATAACATGTTACACAATTATTCACTTATTAAATTAATTAACCAAAACATTTCTAACAATTAAATAAAATAACAAACAATCAAATAAAACAAATAAACAATTAAATAAAATAACAACACTTAAATAAAACAATTCATCACACTTAACATTTAAATCAAATAAAGCACAAAATTTAAATAATCTAAAAAAAAATTTGGTGCACTACAACTATGAACCTTATTGTCAGGTCCAGGAGTAGTAGAACTATCAAGGGTTTTTCTTTCCTGGTTACTGGGCCTCCGCCCCCACCTGATTCTGCAAATGGGGATACCATCGCCTGAGATTCCCGCCCAATGACACTCTCATTCTCTGTCCCATCTCATGCGTCCTCTATAACAAGGGCCCTCCCTACTACCCAAGCATAGGTAACAATCTCATATACTGGAGCGATCCTAATGCTATGGGCCATCCCAGGGTTCAGCTCTGAACGGGTCCCTCGAAAACTGGAGGATGATGCTTTTGGAATCTTTCATACAGTAATTCCCATATGTTTCCACCCTCGAGTTGAACCGTAGCCGGTGCCATTATTGCCAACACATGCAGGGCAGTGTTCCCTAACAGGACTAGTTGTCACAACCACCTAATATCTTCCTCTTGCTTTTGCAATCTTGCTTGCATGTTAGTAAACATCTGCTGCCAATCCCAGGGGCCGATGGAGGACTCTGGCCTCAACTATCATCTGTAACCCCACCATTAACAAAGCCTGATCCAGTTGATTACCTTGGATACAAAACCTCCAAATATATCTGCAGCCAATAACCTAACCTACCAGCCCTGTTATTCTCATCCAAAACTGTACCATAAGCAAGGCCAAACAGCACAACAACCATATACAATATACATACCAGAACGCAAGTCCATAATGCTCATGCATCAATCATCAAGTCTCATTCCCACAAAATACATACATATACATCATGTTCTCTATTCTAGCAGATAAGGAAATTCAGATAAACAGTTAAAACAAATACTGCACTTAATACAAACCAACCCTAACTCGAGCTTGTCTCTGGCAGCGAGTGTACATGTTCGGTCAATCTTCAGGAACCATAAACCTTGGCTCTCTCTTATACAAAGTTGTAATGCCCTAATACCCTAGAGTCGTCACCATGTGATTTTAAAATGTGTCAATAGCTCGCTAATTGAGGTTTTAGATCAAAAAGTATGATTAAATCAATAAAATACTCGTTTAACAAAAATTAAGTATAAAATGGTTTGAATATTCATTGAAATTATAGTAGTGTTACATTGGGATCCCAAAATGTTATTTTAAAATATATTTACAACTCAAAATTTAGTGTACAGTCGACCTAAGGGACAAAATTAAACATTTATAATATATTCCTCAAAACAATCTCAGTCGTGACAGCCAGGTAGGCCAAGCATTTACACACCGCTTCATGCCCTCCAACTCATGGTTGATCGACCATTTCCTTGCCCTTACCTGCACCATAGAGCACGCATGAGCCGAGGCCCAACAAGAAAACTTCATAGCACAGCTTATAATAATTTATTTTAACAGATGCATAGCTAATCAAACACGTCAAATAATCTACAAGTTCCTATCTAAATTCACAACAGCACAACAACACAGCAACACAACAACACAGTAGCACAACAACGGCCTTCGCCGACCATGGTGTGTTACCAGGCACCAACTCCAACCAAGCGGGTGAGTACAACACCCTTATAGAGTCTCGCCCTGGAAGCCTGCATTCAGCATGCTAAATGTCGATGCCAACCTTTGCCGCTCCTGGCTTTTGTCATTCCTGACCTGTGTCCTTCCTGACCTTTGCCAATCTCGGCCTTCGCCGCTCCAGGCCTTTGTCGTTCCCAGCCTTTGCCACCCCCGACCTTTGCCAATCCCGGCCTTTGCCATTCCATCATAAACACAAGTATGTCACAATAGTTACAAACAATACACATATCACTAGGCACAATGTAGCTCTACGGGCACAAACAGTTTTCTTACCTTGAGTCCCGAGCTGACAGCACAAGGTGATCCTGAGCACAATTTCTAATCCCGAGCCTTAGCGGTAAAACCTAGTCACAACGTAATAATAATTAGTTATCATGATCTAAATCAATTAGAAGCTTTGGAATAATATACTAGCCTCTGGGACCTCGAATTTTACTGAACAGAGTAGTAGAATCCTTTCTGAGCCCGTATGTTGGATTCCCGAGCTTAAAACCCCTCCTGGCCAAAGTTTTGACTTGCCCCTAAGGGTCGCAGCGCGCCTCCCAGACAGAAAGCCCCCTATCTGGATATCAATACATGGGTCACGACTTGCTTCAGGGAGTCGCGACGCACCTCCGAAACAGAATCCCACCTTGGCCCTAGGTTCACCCGGGTTGCGGCGCCCCAAGAA
This sequence comes from Humulus lupulus, assembly GCF_963169125.1. Classification (NCBI taxonomy): domain Eukaryota; kingdom Viridiplantae; phylum Streptophyta; class Magnoliopsida; order Rosales; family Cannabaceae; genus Humulus; species Humulus lupulus. The sequence continues at coordinate 40,260,293 of NC_084798.1, forward strand.
CGGGGCCGCGACGCGACCATTTGAACCCATATTTTCCTATTCTTCCTTAGCCAAAACCTTACTAAAAATCATCCCAAACATAACCCAACATCATAAATCTATCCTAGAACATTATCAATACAATAATACCATCAAAACCCTAGCCCTAAACTCACTCAAAACTCTAACAAAACTCAAAATCAACTTGAGCTTCAAGACTCAAGAACACCTCAAAACATAAAGAATTACAGGGAAACACAAAGGATTCTTACCTTTATTCTATCAAACTGCAAACCCCAAGCTGCCTATGCCCAACTTCTAACTTCAATCCTTCAAGTTTTGAGCCTTTTCTCCTCAAAATTCCAAAACACCTCAATGCAATGAGAGAGAGAGAGAGAGAGAGAGAGCGAATTGAGTGAATAAGAGAGATAAAGAATGGATTGCCTTTGGTTTACTCTGTTTTTGAGGTTTCGTACAGCTTAAGGAAAGAGTGACTAAGTCACTACTTTTTGTATAAAATGACCTAAATCCCCTAGGGCTAAATCTCTCTCTCAAAGCCCCTTAAGGGAAATTTTGCCATTTGCCATATATCCCGTTAATCCTCAAGTAGTCGTATAAATTCTCAATTAATCCCAACATACCCAAATAATCGATAAATAATTACCCATTACCCGTTCAACCTCGAATACATACTACATTCCCAAAATACCCCTGGGTTCACCCCGAGCCGGGTACTATTATGCTAATCCGCTCCCTAGGATCGCCTCAGACCACACGTCTCAAATATATCCCCATAACACTGGGGTCTCACTCATAGCACATACATAATTACATTTATGCCCTCAACGGGCTAACATTAATGAAATTGGGCATAGTACTAATGAGTGCAGACAGTTGCGAGCGAGATAGAAAATTTGTTAATAATTTATGACCTTACACTATCTATATCAACAATGAGTACTGGGAATAATGCAATACTCCAAACCCTAGATGTTAATCAAGATCCAAATTCAAAGTATGAATGCAAATCTTGATAATCAAATATTATGTGTAACGTCCCAAATTCCCTAATGTGGTTTATTGCCTTGATTAGGGGCTCAAGAGGGCAATAACTGGTTAATTGTATTATTATGTGATTATATGCGTGATTATGTGAGTTATATTATTATATGACTAAATTGGCATGCAGGTGTGCCTGTTTCTTATTGTAATGACATTTTAGTAATTTTGGTCATTTGAGGGCATAATTGTATATGTGCGCATATATGTGATATATGAGTGAGACCACATTATTATGTGGATATGTTTGAGATATTTGGCATGATGCGATCTTAGGAAGCAAGTTAGCGGTTTAGTCATAACGGGGTCAAATTTTAGGCTCGGGGTGAGCCTAGGAATAATTTGGTACTTAGTACATTACCGGGATTAAGCGAGTAATGAGAAATTATTTGGTAATTATTTGAGGATATTGGAAGTAACGGGAATTGTGAGACGTTAATTATGATTAATGGGATATTAGCGGGTAATGTAATTTCTGACGAAAACATTTGACATCACCAATTAAAAAAAATTGTGTGTTTTATTTTTATTTTTCTTGAGGACTAGCAAAATACTAAGTTTGGGGGTGTGATAACTCTACAAAATAGAGTTATTTTACCATATTTTATATGCTAATTGTTGCTTAGTTCTTGATTTTTTAATTGATTTATTAAGTTTTTAAGTAATTGTGAATTTATGGGGTTTATTTTGATTTTATAGATTTTTGTGTGTTTTTATAGTTATTTTATTATAATATGTTGTAGTTTAATTATTTAAAATTACTGTTATTAGATTAAAAGTTAAAATGTTGTTTTATTGAACTTAAATGTCAAAGTAAATTAAGTTTTAATAAATATTTTCATGAGATTTATGTTGTATATTTTATTAATGAAAATATTAGTTTTAATTTTGTGTATCCTAAGATTCAGCACGAGTCTTTTCTAACTCGTGTACAGTTGGCAAGTAAAGAACTGTAGTAGATGACTCATAAGTCTGTATTTCCTCCATAAAGGCAGCGTGGTACCCCAAGTCAATAGCACGAGCTAGGGAATGCAAAGTGACAAGCACGAGCTTGTAATGTTTATAAGGCATAGCATCCGCGACACGAGCTCACGATGCATTCATCTTGTGGTACGCTAGAGACCTAATGTATTATTGGATCTTTATAAACCTAGATACTTTATATAGATGAGCACGGTCAGACATAGTATGTCCACAAATCCCTGAAATCCCGGACACGTAATATAATCATGCATGATCAGGCATCGCATGCCCGATTATCTATGAGGATCCATGATTAGTTCTATCTAATGATATGACCATTCCTTAGGATAAATTGTAATATTTATAATTTAAATGTGGTAAAGGTCACACAGAGGGGTTAAGTCACATGATGACCCCAAGGCCTATCCAGGGATTTTTTTTCTATAAATTATAAGATCTTGGATAGGGAAAGGGGTTGGTGGTCTTTTGTAATATAAAAATTCTATCAAAATTTAGAGAGGAAGACAGTAATAATATAGACTCGTAGACTAGGGGGATTTTAACCTCTGAAACACGTAAAAAAATGACAAGTGTTCTTGAGAGTTCTTTTCTGGTATTCTTAAGTATTATTTTGTTATTGCGGTTTTATTATTAAGCATTAATCCGTCCCAGCTATTTTCATAATTCACTATTGGCTAAAATCGCATCAACAAATTTAATTTATGATAATTTTGTAGAAATTTTGTGGCAATTTGATGTTTAAAAATTCAAAAAAAAAAAAGAATGAAAAGAAAAGTGGTAGATTTGAAAAGAAATAAAAGAAAATAAGTAAAATAAAGGAAACCCATCAGCCAGGCCCACGCCCCCTAAGGCCCTTCCTCCAGCTGCAGCCACACCTGCACCAATCGGCCCAAGCCACACCACCGAAGCCCATCAACCAAGCCCACGCCACCGCCACCTAAGGCTCTTCCTCTTGCTGCTGCCACACCTGCACCAATCAGCCCAAGCCACACCACCGAAGCCCATCACCTTCCCAGCAGCCACGGGCCCACCTGGCACCCGTGCCCCATGCCACTCTTCCAACCATTCGGCTCAGCCTTCACCCAGGCCCAGTCCGAGTCCTCCTTCGGCCCAACCACCCTGCCAACCCAACCAGCTCCCTGCGGTCCAGCTGTCACAGCCACCAAATCCCACAACATTTTTTTCTTGAGCCAACAAATGTCCCATTGTCCTTTGTCCAAAAATGCCACATTTTTACCCAAACTTTTCCACAAATTTTACCCCAAAATCATCATTACACCCTAAAATTTACCACTATTTTCCATATTATTATTATTTTAATTAAATTAATCAATTTAATTAATTTAAATTGATTATTTTAATACTCTCATTTTGGCTATAATAAGGAATTTTCAAGACCACTTGGGGGTGCTTAATTTTTTGTTACCATCTTCTTAATAACCATTTTCTCTCTACCATTCTCTCTTCCACTTTGGGGTTTTTCAATAGCATTTTCAAGTATGTATATTTTGTTTATTTTTTAATTTCTATTCTAGTTATGTGCTTCTAATCTTTTTCATAAGATTATTAAGATCATGATGAAGCAACTTGTAACTAGATAATATTTATGTTGTATGTTGATTTCCCTTGTAATGCAACAAAGTTTATGGATTTTTCTTCTTCATATTTGTCTTTCATCTTTAATATCTCATATTTTGGATTGTTAGATAATATACACTTTGTTCTTCATTTTGCAAAACATAATATTCTTTGTGTAAGATGTGTCATTAAATTGTACACATCCAATGCTTAGAACAAAAATATTATGTTTTGCCTTGTAAATAATGTTATTTGATTTTTTTTTTTCATTAGGTTGATTCACATTAAATACTTTGAAATTATACTTTTTGAAAAGTGAAGAAAAATCATATCTTTTTAGAAGTAATTTGTGCTTAAAATTTATAAATATATTTGGAAAATGATAGTTTGACTTATTTTAACTATCACTAAAACTTGGGAATCAATATACTAATAAGTATTATTAAACTTACATTTTGTGGATTCTAGTATCTTAATAATCTTTCCTTTTAACACTTATTTTCAAATCATTATTGGTTTATTTTTATTCTCTTAAATAGCTTTATTTTAAATCTTTTATTTTATGTTCATGATATTAAATCTCATCAATATTTGGAGCTAGGTTGGAATTTATTAATTTTGATTTAAAATAGTTTTCTTTTTTATTTTAGACAACTCACTTGGGTTCGACATCCTTGCTTACACGATCACTATTCTATATGAACGATTCGTGCGCTTGCGATATAAATATTTAAAACATACCCGTTTTGGGTCCATCAAGTTTTTGGCGCCGTTGCCGGATAGTTGCAAGAAAAAAAACAAATTTTTTTCTCAAGGTTAGTGAATTCTTTTAGTAGTTATTTAAATTTTTGCATTTAAAAAAATTATATACAAAAATATAAAAAAATATATATTTATATTTAAAACTATAAAAACTAAAAAAAAGATAAAAAGAAAATTTGCGATGGTTCTACCACCCATAAAAAAAAATTACTTATATATTTATATTTGTTGTTTTTTAGTTGACGGCACTTGTGCCTCCTTTCTATCTTTTGAATTTTTATACTTGACGACACTTGTGCTTCCTATCTATCTTTTTAATTATTATAGTTGATGGCACTTGTGCCTCCTAATTTTGTTGTAACTTTGTTGTAATTCTATTTCGTTTATATCTTTGTTAGTTGATGGCACTTGTGCCTCCTAGCTTTTGTGTTATTATTATTTTTATTATTATTGTTATTTTGTGATAGTTGATGGCATTTGTGCCTCCTAACTTTTTATTTTATTATATTATTATTATTTGATGGCACTCGTGCCTCCTAAATTTTGTTTAATATCTTAACATTGTTTTTGTTCTCTTAATTTTAGTTTCTTTTTCTTTCTACCTTAATTGTCATTAAAAAATATTCAAAAAAATTAGGTTGTCATTTAGTTTTTACCATATGAATCATTTTAATTATAGTTGGAATTCTGAGTACAACTATTATTCACAATCAAATTTAAATTATGGAGAAACTAATGATATGTATGATACGCATGAATCCCTTGATATCCCTTTTACCCCTGCCTATAATCCAACTTTTTCATGGAGTCATACCCAGTCTCCAATAAATCAAAGGCGTGAATTCAACATGCATAATCAAAGTCATGTCCAACCCGACCTATCATATCCCATTCAGCAAGAAACGAGCTCATCTTTAGAGGATACCCTACAACAGTTCATGCAATCAACCTACCAAATCTTACAAGCCCAGTCTCAGTCACTCTAAAAAATTGAGACAATAGTAGGACAACTTGCAACTGTTATAGAGTTGGAAAAATATGTTCATCCCAACCAACTCATTCCCAATCCAAATAGTCAAGTTGAAAGGGAAAAGGAGAATGAAGTTGTTGAAGAATTTTTAAATAGCATTCAACTATTACTTGAAATTAAGTAGTTGAATGATTTGATTGAAATGGATCATGAGGAAAAAGAAAATGATATTGTTGTATCTCATGAGCCCATAGTTGAAGAAATGTGCATATTCACTCAAATTGAAAAGGATGTTAAAAAAGATGTGCAATTTTCTTATTTTATTGATATTCCATTAAAATTGCATATTTCTAATTTTCTTGTAGGTATGATGTTATCAATTATTATTAATGACATTTGCATCAAAGTCATAACTCACCCTACAAATGAAATTCTACATCATCAATTGGGTGTAGGATAAAAGAAAAAAATATATTTATAGTCGAGCTAAAAACTATAAACTAAAGTGCTTTGTGGGAGGCAACCCATACTTTTCATGTTTCAATTTATATTTCACTTTTGTTGTGTGTTATGTTTCATGTTTTTCAAAGTCCAAAAAGCTTGAAGGAAACTTCTTGCCCAAAAAGAAAAGAAGAGAAGAAAACAAATGAGTCAAATCAATGAAGCATACATCAAAGGGAGTAGTTCTTAATTTTTTCCATTTTATTACTCATTGAGGACAATGTTTCATTTAAGTTTGGGAGTAGTGTGTGTATGTGTGTTTTTCTTTGTGTTTATGCATGTTTTTTATTTGTTGTAAAATTCAAAAAAAAAATTCTCTATTTTGTTTGAAAAAAAATATATTGGTGATTTTCATTTTCTGATGATAAGAATTATGATTGAAATTGTTCTTAGTTCTTAGAAAATTATAAATAAATCGTAATCTTTATTTTTAATTTTTGAGTTAGTTTTGTTTAATTATAGATTTATTATTATTATTAATTTTTTTTTCATTATATGACACTAGTCTATTCTAAAAAAAAAAAGTCATATTGAAAAAATGGAGGGAGATAAGAAAAGTAAGCTTATGAGATTTATATATAAAAGAAAAATGTGTTTCTTGAGATTTAATCTATTTTTGTTTGCATAAACTTGTCTAATTTTCAAATGATGATTTGATGATAGATTTGTGTTTGCATGTTGAATATTTATTTTGAAAACAATTTTAACTTTTTAATTAATTACATAAGCTTTACTTTTATTTGTGATTTTCTTTGAACTATTTCCATTATGTAATTTTTGACAAAAACATTTGACATCATCAATTTTTAAAAAAATGTGTTTTATTTTTCTTTTGCTTGAGGACTAGCAAAATACTAAGTTTGGGGGTGTGATAACTCTACAAAATAGAGTTATTTTACCATATTTTATATGCTAATTGTTGCTTAGTTCTTGAATTTTTAATTGATTTATTAAGTTTTTAAGTAATTGTGAATTTATGGGGTTTATTTTGATTTTATAGATTTTTGTGTGTTTTTATAGTTATTTTATTATAATATGTTGTAGTTTAATTATTTGAAATTAGTGTTATTAGATTAAAAGTTAAAATTTTGAACTTAAATGTCAAAGTAAATGAAGTTTTAATAAATATTTTCATGAGATTTATGTTGTATATTTTATTAATGAAAATATTGGTTTTAATTTAATTTATGATAATTTTGTAGAAATTTTGTGGCAATTTGATGTTTGAAAATTCAGAAAAAAGAATGAAAAGAAAAGTGGTAGATTTGAAAAGAAATAAAAGAAAAGAAGTAAAACAAAGGAAGCCCATCAGCCAGGCAAACGCCACCTAAGGCCCTTCCTCCAGCTGCAGCCACACCTGCACCAATCGGCCCAAGCCACACCACCGAAGCCCATCAGCCATGCCCACGCCACCTAAGGCCCTTCCTCCAGCTGCAGCCACACCTGCACCAATTGACCCAAGCCACACGACCAAAGCCCATCACCTTCCCAGCAGCCACGAGCCCACCTGGCACCTTCAGCCTAGCCCGTGCCCCAGGCCTCTCTTCCAGCCATTCGGCTCAGCCTTCACCCAAGCCCAGTCCAAGTCCTCCTTCGGCCCAGCCACCCTGCCAACCCAACCAGCTCCCTGCGGCCCAGCTGTCACAGCCACCGAAATCCACAACATTTTTTTCTTGAGCCAACAAATGTCCCATTGTCCTTTGTCCAAAAATGCCACATTTTTACCCAAACTTTTCCACAAATTTTACCCCAAAATCATCATTACTCCATAAAATTTACCCCTATATGCCATGTTATTATTATTTTAATAATCTCATTTTGGCTATAAATAGGGAATTTTCAAGACTATTTGGGGGTGCTTAATTTTTTGTTACCATCTTCTTTTCTACCATTTTCTCTCTACCATTCTCTCTTCCATTTTGGGGTTTTTCAAAAGCATTTTCAAGTATGTATTTTTTTTATTTTGTAATTTTTATTCTAGTTGTGTGCTTCTAATCTTTTTCATAAGATTATTAAGATCATGATGAAGCAACTTGTAACTAGATAATATTTATGTTGTATGTTGATTTCCCTTGTAATGCAACAAAGTTTATGGATTTTTCTTCTTCATATTTGTCTTTCATCTTTAATATCTCATATTTTGGATTGTTAGAGAATATGCACTTTGTTCTTCATTTTGCAAAACATAATATTCTTTGTGTAAGATGTGTCATTAAATTGTACACATCAAATGCTTAGAACAAAAATATTATGTTTTGCCTTGTAAATAATGTTATTTGATTTTCTTTTTTTTTCATTAGGTTGATTCACATTAAATACTTTGAAATTATACTTTTTGAAAAGTGAAGAAAAATCCTATCTTTTTAGAAGTAATTTGTGCTTAAAATTTATAAATATATTTGGAAAATGATAGTTTGACTTATTTTAACTATCACTAAAACTTGGGAATCAATATACTAATAAGTATTATTAAACTTACATTTTGTGGATTCTAGTATCTTAATAATCTTTCCTTTTAACACTTATTTTCAAATCATTATTGGTTTATTTTTATTCTCTTAAATGGCTTTATTTTAAATCTTTTATTTTATGTTCATGATATTAAATCTCATCAATCTTTGGAGCTAGGTTAGAATTTATTAATTTTGATTTAAAATAGTTTTCTTTTTTATTTTAGCAACTCCTTTGGTTTCGACATCCTTGCTTACACGATCACTATTCTATATGAACGATTCGTGCGCTTGCGATATAAATATTTAAAACATACCCATTTTGGGTCCATCACTTGACCACCACGTCCAAGGTTGTTTAGAGGAACTAGGGTTAAACCCTATTTTTGCCGCTTAGGTCGCCGAGTTGTAACTTTTGATGTTGTAATTACCTTTTGGAGCTGTAAATAACTTTGCAAACATTTATCATGGGATCTCATGTACAGCTTAATGTTTTAATGAAATATCCATTCCTTTTAACCGAAATGTTTAACCCTGGACCGTTAATCACATTTAGTTGCAAGTTTATTGCCAAATGACTCGTTTAGCGATTCTAACACTATTTAAAATACACAGTGTAACAGTCTTGACTAACTAGGGCGTTACAACTTGCTATCAGAGCGTGCCAAGGTTAGGGGTTCCTGAAGACAGGCTGGGCATACACTCGCCACTAAAGACAAGCTTAACTCAAGGTTTGGTAACTCTTTACATGGTTATGTGTTTAACTACTTAAGTAGGATATAAATGCCTTATCTGCATGCCTTATTAGGTAGCATGAGATATTCTGATTGGGCATAGCCCTTGACTACTGCATGATTTAAAGGATGTGCTTATTAGCATTGATATTGCTTGTGAATGCAAAGGAAGCACCCATTAGCGTTGTTATATGGACATGTAGGTCAGAACACCCTCATTAGTGTTGTCATAGATACATGTATGTCAGAAAATGTTTATGAACATTGTTAGATGGTTATGAATGTCAGAAAATGCTTATTAGCATTGTTAATTGTTATGAATATCAGGAAGTGCTTATTAGAACCAAACTTGGATATGAATATGAATCAACATGCTTATTAGCATAATTGTTGAATGTGAATGATTATATGCTTGGTCTTGGACCATGAGGCGGCAAGAGGTTTAGTTATTACTACCAAACTGGACGAATTGATTATTGCAGCAAGGTATAAGCTTGGAAGTATACTTCCAAGGCAGATTGAGTCATCAGCTAGCCAAGGTCAGACCCCTCCGCCAGCTCCTGAGAACTGGCAATAGGTGCTTACTGATTTGCAAGCCAATGTATTTAGGCAAGAAGAAGTAATCCGCCTCCTAAGACAGCAATAGGTCCCTGCATGGAACAATTTGCTAAAGGCACCACCTGTGATGGTGTCAACAGTTAAGCAGCTACCAGAGGCTGGGAATAGATGGGAACCTCTTTATGAAAGGTTCAGGAAACAACACCCTCTAGTTTTTTAGGGTAGTGCAGATCCGGCTAAGGCCGAACAATGGATGAGCATGGTTACCACCATCCTAGACTTTATGAGGGTGGTTGGTAATGAGAGGGTGGCTTGTGCCACATACATGTTTCGGGAGGACACCTGAATCTGGTGGAAGGTGATATCCCAAACAAGAAATGCTAATTCCCTGGATTAGGAAAAGTTTCTAACTCTGTTTAATGAAAAATATTATAATGATGACATCAGGGCTACAAAAGCTGAAGAGTTCAGCAGATTAGTTCAGGGAAACACATCAGTGACTGAATATGCCTTGAAATTTGATAGATTGGCAAAGTTTGGAGGGGAACTGGTGCCTGCTAATGGGACTAGAAGGAAGAGGTTTCTTCAGGGGCTACAGCCTATGATAGCCCGGGATGTTCGTATCACCATTGTGCCCGTAGTGACTACTTATGCACAGGTTGTTGAAAAGGCGCTCACAGCTGAGAGTGCAAAGAACAAAATTTGGCGCGAGAACGCAGACAAGAGAGATACTAGGAGGGCGGGTCCTCCATTTATGGGTTCAGGTAGGGGCGGAGGCCCTAGTGATCTATTAAGGAAGGCTCATGATGTCTTTCCAGCTCCACCCCCTGACCGGAGACCACGTGGTATTCAGATAGGCCGCCAGGGCGGCAATGAGGACTGGAGGACTTTTCCAGAGTGAGCCAGATGCAAGAGCCTCAGCTGAGGACTTTTGTGCGAGATACTGGGACACTTAATGAAAGATTGCTCGAAGGCAAGAAAGGAAGAACCAAGGAAGGCGGACAGCTCGACCCCAACTCGAGTGTTTGTATTAACACAGGCCGAAGTTGAGGCTTGTCCTTCAATAGTCACAGGTCAACTTTTTAGTGCTGGAATCCCTTATACTGTTTTGATTGATTCTGGTTCTACACATTCTTTTGTTGCTAGTATAATTATTGATAGATTGTGTAGACCATGTGAATATTATGTTGTGGGGTTCGGGACCTTATTGCCTACTGGAGAGTTAGTAGTATCCAGGAGATGGGTCAGATCATTGCCAGTAACAGTGGAGGGCAAAGAGTTGTCAGTTGATTTGATAGAATTGGTTATGACCGACTTTGACATGATTCTGGGTATGGACTGGTTAGTGAAGTATGGGGAAACCATAGATTGTATAAGGAAAATGGTAACCTTTGAACCTGAGGGTGAGGATCATTTTGTCTTTGTTAGCACTGTGCATGGACCCCGTGTACCTATGATATCTGTATTGAAGGCTAGAGATCTTTTGCAAGGTGGTTACATAGGATTCTTAGCCAGTGTAGTAGATGTCACTCAGGTTGTGCCAGTGAGACCAAAGACTAGATTAGTCTGTGAGTTTCTGGATGTGTTTCCAGAGGATTTTCCAGGGTTTCCACCACACAGAGAGATTGAATTTTTTATTGAACTGGCACCAGGGATAGAGCCAGTGTGTAGGGCACATTACAGAATGGCCCCAACAGAGTTAAAAGAACTAAAGGTACAACTGCATAAGCTATTAGACTTGGGTTTTATTAGACCCAATTTCTCACCATGGGGTGTACTGATCCTGTTTGTAAAGAAGAAAGATGGTTCTCTGCGAATGTGTATTAACTACAGAGAACTGAACAAGTTAACATTCAAGAACAAGTATCCTTTGCCAAGGATAGATGACATGTTTGATCAATTGCAGGGTAAGATGGTATTCTCAAAGATAAATCTTCAATCTGGTTATCACCAGTTGAGGATCAAGGAGGGAGATATACAGAAGACTTCTTTTTGCACCAGATATGGGCATTATGAGTTTTTAGCCATGTCCTTTGGGTTGAATAATGCCCAACTGCCTTTATGGATTTGATGAACATGGTGTTCAAAGATTATCTAGATCGATTTGTGATCTTCTTCATCAACGATATTTTGGTCTATTCTCAGTCAGAGTCCGAACATGAGCAGCATCTCAGGTTGGTTCTACAAAGACTGAGGGAACATAGGTTGTTTGTAAAGTTCAAGAAATGTGAGTTCTTGTTACCTCATGTAACTTTCCTTGGTCATTATGTGAGTTATATTATTATATGACTAAATTGGCATGCAAGTGGACCCATTTCTTATTAGAATGACATTTTAGTAATTTTGGCCCGTTGAAGGCATAATTGTATATGTGGGCATATATGTGATATATGTGTGAGACCACAATATTATGTGGATATGTTTGAGATACTCAGCACAAGGTGATCCTAGGAAGCAAGTTAGAGGTTGAGTCATAACGGGGTCAAATTTTAGGCTTGGGGTGAGCCTAGGAATAATTTGGTACTTAGTACATTACTAGGATTGAGCGGGTAATGAGAAATTATTTGGTAATTATTTAAGGATATTGGAACTAACGGGAATTGTGAGACATTAATTATGATTAACGGGATATGTGGCGAATGACAAAATTGTCCTTGAGGGGCTTTGAGAGAGAGAGAGTTAGCCTTAGAGACATTTAGGTCTTTTGGGCAAAAAGTAGTGACTTAGTCACTTTCTCCCTAGGCTGAAGGAAGCAAAAACAGAACACTCTAGTTTCTTCTCTCTCCCTCTCGATTGTGCTCTTCTTCCTCTTTCGCTCTTGATTTTATTTTTGGAGAAAAGTAAACAATCATTGAGGGGTAAGGATTGGGAATTGAAAGCTTGAGGTTAGGTGAGATTAGCTGCAGCTAAGGGAGTTTAATTCACAGCTGAGGTAAGGATTGTAACTCTATTTTTAATTGTATTTAGGTTTGTTTTTGTTATTCTTGAGCTTGAAATTTCAAGGTTTTGGATTGAGTGTTTGGTGGTGTTTTGAGAGTGTTAAAGCTTGGGTTTTGATGTTGAATTGGTGCTAATGCTATTTTGGGATTGAGGTGCGATTTTGGGATTGTTTGGAAAAGATTTTGGTGAGTTTTGGGGCTGAGGAAAACAGGGGTTCTGGGTTCATAGGGTCGTGCTGCGACCCTGTTCTTGGGCGCCGCGGCACTTGTGAACCCCAGGGCCAGGAGGGGCTCTGTTTTGGAGGCGCATCGCGGCTCTAAGGGGCATGCCATGGCCCATGTCCTGGTTCCAAATAGGGGGCTTTCTGTTTGGGAGGCGCACTGCGACCCTTAGGGTCAAGTCGCGGCCCGCCTGGGCAGCTTTGGCCACTTTAGGTTTTAATGACAAGAATTCAAACCTAAAGGCTCGGGATTGATTCTACTACCCGGTTTAGTAGATTTTGAGGTCCTGAATACTAGGACTTGGTCTGGAAGCTTTTATTTGTTTGTTATAGATGGGATTCTATATTTGGTTAAGATTAGGTTACCGCTAGGGCCCAGGATCAAGATCATGCTCGAGGGTCATTCTTATTTTACATTACACTCAGACCTGAGGTAAGAAAACTGCACCCAATATGTGATGTACATGATTAGGGCTTGGCCCGAATGTTGAATATAATCTTGATTGGGTGTGCGCCCCTGTAAATGTGAACAATTATGATTATGCATGTGAATGATTGATTAAGCATGCTTAATACTTTTTTATGGATATTTGTTATATGGTGATTGCTTGTTAGCGTTATATAATTGGGAAAGGCTTGACTTATTAGTCAAGGACGTTAATAGCGCTGAGCACTGGTCGAAAATCATTGACTTAGTAGTCAAGGACAGCAATAGTGCTGGGCGCTGGTAAAAAATCATTGACTTATAAGTCAAGGGCGGAAATAGCATGTTGAGTGTTGGTCGACAAGGTTAGATCTAATCAGGAGTGCATCATACGCTTGTCCGACCCAAGGGTCATGGAAAACTAAAGGGCCAGGTACGTTGGGCCAACTCCAAGGGTGGTTATTCAGAGGATAGGGCAATGGGTGCCGAGGTGACTTATTAGTCCCATATCCTAGGGCACTAAGCCCCAGTGTGATATATTAATCATGTAACTTGAACATCGGGCCCCGATATGATTCATTACTCATTTAATTAGGACAGCTGGCCCCATATGATGTTATAGTCATTTATATGATTGGTATGCTTGCGTGAGTATGGTTATTACTGCTAGGCATACTTGTTATGATTTGGTAATGTGTTAATAATTGCTTATGAGCATGTTTAAGTTTTCTTGCTGGGCCTTGGCTCACAGGTGCTATGTGATGCAGGTAAGGGGAAAGGAAAGTTGGATCAGCCATGAGTTGGAGAGCTTAGGTGGCAACGTGTACATATTCGGCCGCTTGACCACCACGGCCAAGGTTGTTCAGAGGAATTAGGGTTAAACCATATTTTTGCCGCTTAGGTCGGCGAGTTGTAACTTTTGATGTTGTGATTACCTTTTGGAACTGTAAACAACTTTGCAAACATTTATTATTGGACCCAATGTACAGCTTAACGTTTTAATGAAATATTCATTCCTTTTAACCGAAATTTGTAGCCCTCGTTAATCACATTTAGTTACACGTTTATGGCCAAATGACTGGTTTAACAAGTTTAGCACTATTTAAAATACACAGTTTAATAGTCTTGACTAACTAGGGCGTTACAATAGATTAAATGATTGTAACATAGATCTAGAATCATTAAATCATTAAAACTAACAATAATAAACATAATTAAAAAAGTAAAACACAATGGAAGAACACATTACAAAGTTAAGTGTTAGAGAGATACAACCTTGCTTTGAGTACTTGAATCTTCAAACTTTGGGGAACGTCTAAGGCCTATACACGAATTAGCATCATTTTCCACAATTTCTATTCCAAGACTTCCTTTTGTTGCTTAAAGATTCACCAAGATAGAATGAGATTTGGGATTGAATAATCCTTTGAAACTCACCAAGTCAAGAAATTCTTGATGAGTTTCTTGGAAAAAACTTATGATCTTTGAGAGCTATACAGAGAGAGAGAGAGAGAGAGAGAGAGTTGAAAAGTGTGATCAAGGCTTTATAACTCTAATAACCCTTATTTATAGTGTAGGCACTGTCATTAAGTCCAACCAATGGGATTAGAGCTTTTAAACACATCATTTGGAGCTAAGTCACATAATTGTATGGTCCCGTATGGATCGCCCAGGCGATGTGTCATCTGCTAGGTGGCGATGCATCGCCTGCTGGATGTTTTGCCTCATATGCACTTTTGGACGATGTGTCGCCTCCCACAGGCGACGCAACACAGATGCCTCTGTACTAACACCCCAAGAAAGACCCCAAAATGTCTCCAAATGCCTCTAAATACTTTGGGAATGTTTAGATACCTCATTGTATCACTTTAGACTCATAAAAGTCAATTTTAGATTCCTACTACACAATCTCATGTTTTCACTTCAACTTAAACAAAAAATCTATTAAGTGTTTTGCACCTCATCATGTAAACATATTAACCATTATATTTAACCAATCTCAACATTCCCTCTCTTGGTTAAATATAATCCTCTCTTCTTAGCTCATATAGTATAGGTGCATAAAATAAAGTATCTTTCGATTTGAACTTTACCTTAGTGAAAACATTACAAAGCCTTATCGAAGTCACTAGTGTCTTAAAGATTGAACCAAGTACTCTTTAGTGATAAGACCGGTAACATCTCACACACCTCCACTTGACCATTTAGTTTCCCACTTTTCTCACTTAGCACTCATATGGCCATGTGCTCATCCCTTTTATGAACTTTTCGGGGAGAAAGTCCAACTCCCATGAGAGGCAGCACCACCTCTAAGTTCACATATGAGAAGTTCTTACAGCATCTTTGCTACCTTAGAGAAGTTTGTTACACAAGAATGAACTTCATTAAAATCCCTAGGCTTAACCCTCACTCGGTAGCAACCAACACTAACCATCCTTAAATGGAACTCACGACTTTGTTAGTGTTGAAAGTATTCTCCCAATGACTTGTTCATACCCATTGAACTCTTTGCCCTTGATGTTCACATGTTTGCAGTTGGGTTGCCATCTTTGGTGAATATATTATTTTAGGAGTTTCGGCCCCATCCCTTTTGAAGTGGAACTTACTAACCTCTTCGCAAGAGGTTTTGTAAATTGATCCACCAAGATCTCACTTGTCTTAACATATGAGATCGATATGACTCCATCTTGAATCAATTGTCTCACATACTCATGTCTTAGACTTATATATCTAAACTTCCCATTATATTTTCCATTGTAGGCTCTAGCTAATGTGGCTTGACTATCACAATGTATCGAGATTGTCGATTCCTCCTCTGCATAAATTGGGATATCCAACATGAGATCACTTTATAAATGATTTGAGGATTATCGCTGCCAATATCCCTAAATTTTTTAAATACTATAAAAATCATTTTAAGTTTTAAAAAATCTAAAAGATTATTAGAAACTAATTAATAAAACTAAAATTTGCGAATTCGAAACAACCCAAATTAAAATTGAAACTCAAAATCATCCCAAAATTCATATTATTAATTAGTTTTTAATAATCTTTTATATGTTTTTAATTGTAAAATGATCTTTATAATATTTAAAGAATTTAAATAATTTAGTCTAAAATCCTCTCAAAATCCATATGTGTCATGTGGATACTTATTGGACAGCTAACGGTCAGTATTAACAGTTGTACCAAAATTGTAGATTTAGGTATTACCGCAAAAAAAAAAATTGGGTATTAAAGTGTAATTATTGAAAAGATTTTGGTATTATCATCGCCAACTGGACTAATAAAAATGTTTCGTGTGAGTACTTCACGGGCAGTTAACGGTGAGTACTAACAGATTCACCAAAATTATAGATTTAGGTATTATTACCGCCAAAAAAAATATTTGGGTATTAAAGTGCAAATTTTGAAAAAATTTGGGTAATAACACCGCCAATATCCCTTTTATTTAAAATAAAACTGATGAGTTACAACCTATTTAATTATTTAATTTAAATCATATTTAAAAAAAAGAATAATTAAATAAACAAATTATTTGAAATTCAAAATTCACATCTCAGGGATCGGAAATCCTTGTGTGTGGCGCCAGTGTGTCGACCACACCATTAGGGTTATCCCTAATTTTCTCATTTGTTTGTTTAGTTAATATTTAAGACAATATATTTATCCCAAAATAAATATCAGTTAATTCAAAATTAACTTTATCTTAAAATATCAGTTTTAAATAAATAAATATCTTATTCTAAATAAGATAATTATTAATCTCTCTTTTTATTAATCCGAACATGATTAATATTTATTTTAACCTATAGTTTTTCAAAATAAAAACTATATAGTTAAATAATTCATTCATTCATTCATAATTAATCAAATGCCCATAATTATCACATAACTATTTCCTTGCCTTGGAAAATTAATTTTTTTGCAATTAAGTCATTCTCTTTACAAATCTGTATTTTAACATCCTTACCCTTGGCATTGTAGGACAAGGTGATCTGGGGCCATGGACCTATAAAATGAAGCTCCAATAAATCGAATTATTAATTAAACTCTTTATTCTAATAATCTTATTTATTAATTTTATGATTACTCCACTATAAATATGGAATTGCACTCTAAGTATTTATAGAATTATATTTACAGAGTTTTCTCTTGTAGTCCATTGATATAATCAATAAATGTAGTTATGTCCTCCATTTATTGGTTCGTTGATTAGAGCTGGTCAAGATTACTGTTTTACCCTTCTAATTACCACTTGATCTTTAAGTACCATTAATTCACTAGCGAATAATTAATCTATAATCAAATTAGAGATTTGAGCTCAATAACTATTCAGTTCCCGAATTAACCCTTAAGGGAACTAGTATTCGATCTGTTAGGAAAGTATGGATTCTATTATTGTAAATCATGTTCACAGCCATTCATGATATTGAATCTCCAAAACAAAAGTCAGTAGCCTCATTATTCTAAGAAACCTTAATGAGTGAATCACAAGATCCAATAAACACAAACATGAGCTCATGAATACTCAGGATTTAGACTGATCTACAAATGATCATCTATTATGATAATAATTAAATCTTTATTTCAAACGGCAAGTTTATAAAGTTAATTAATTCTCATCGGTCTTGTTATATATAATCTCTATTATAGACAACACATTTGCTAAGATGTCTATCCACATTAGTAATCTTAATCTAGATCATTTACATCATGCATGCTTTGTAAACCGGACTAGTAACCATTCATCAAGGATTCCATACTTTAATATGTTACTGATTATTTTATTCATTATATATGATCTTAATTCTCTCGTACTAATACAATATCATATTCTCATTAATGAATAAAGAATTTTCTTGATATTATTATATAATTAATTCAAACAATAATTATAACATTCAAATATAATAAAATTGTACTTTTATTTAAATATATATAATGTATTTACATGCTTTTAGGGCATTAATCCTAACAATTGCTCCTCTGTTTACAATGCCATCATGGGCTGACTAGCTTTGATGGAGTTTGTGGTCGCCAGATCAATTAGGAACCTATGCATGAAATTCCCCAAGGAGGCAAGATTGTCACGATTCGCGGGGACAAGAAAGAGGCCTGCCAGTGTTATAATGCATCCCTTAAGCATCCAGGGATGGTGATTAAGGCAACCCCCGAGCAAAATCCTCTAGAAGAGATGGAGGTCCAGACGATCCTCGAACTGCGAGAGGAACTAAATGAATTAGACTACAAGGTCAAGGATGATCGGGCAATCAAGGCCATGAAGGCACTAGATGAAGTTTTTCTCAACGAAGCCAACCCAGACAAGAAAACCAAGGTTGGGAGGAACCTCAAGGCGGAGATCCGAGAAGCGATAGTGACACTTCTTTGTGAAAACCAAGACGTGTCCGATGCAACAAAGGAGAAGACTTCTCGATACAGTAAGGGCAGAGGCATTAGAGGCAGAAGTTGACAAGCTGCTCAGGAACGAGTTTATACGGGAGGCTCAATACCCAAAGTGGTTTGCAAACCTAGTGTTGTTCCCCAAACCCAACAGAACATGGAGGACCTGCTTCGATTTTACTGATGATAACTCTACAAAATAGAGTTATTTTACCATTTTTTATATGCTAATTGTTGCTTAGTTCTTAAGATTTCTATGTGATTTATTATTTTTTTAAGTTATTTTGAATTTATTAGGTTTATTTTAATTTTATAGATTTTGGTGTGTTTTTATACTTATTTTATTGTAAAATATTGTAGTTTAATTAATTGAATTATTGTTGTTTAGTTTGAGGCCAAAAATGTTTTTTAGTGAACTTATATGCTGAATTAAATTAAGTTATAATTAATATTTTCAAAGAATTAATATGATTTATTTTATAATTGAAAATATTTTATTATGATTTAATTTATGTTTATTTTGTAGGAAATATGTTGTATTTTTGGTGTTTGAAAAGCTTAGAAAAGAAAGATAGCAAAATGTCATTTTCAAAGAAAAGAAATAAAAAAAAAAAGGCTTTGTTGCAAAATTAAGGAGCCAGCCAGCCCAAGCCCACGACACCAACCACCCAGGCCCATGCCTCCCTCCTTCTCTCTTCTTGCGACCCAGCTGACTCCCAGGCCCACGCCTGCCTCCCTCCACTTCACCCTCAGCCCACGACACCAGCCAGCCCAAGCCTCCCTTCCCAGCTCCACGGGCCATCCCAACCCATGACCCACGCGAACCCAGCAGCTCCTAGGCCCACGAAAGCTACCACCCACACCTGCCTTTTCTCCCTTGAACCCAACATTGTCTCCTTGTCCCCTTGTCCTACAAATGCCATTTTTTTATCCAACTTTTCTTCATATTTTACCACAAAAAATTCATCATTACACCCTAAATCAGTAGCTTATTCTTCATATTTGACCACATGTCATATTATTCTTCATTTAAAATTTAATTTAATCAATTTAAATTGATTATGTTAATCACTTTATTTTGGCTATAAATCCGTAGCTTCAAGAGCATTTTTGGGTGTACTTAATTTTTGGAGTTACTATCATCTTTTCTACAATTTCTTATATTTTCTCTCTTCCTTTTAGAAGACCATTTTGTGCCAAGTATGTATTTCTTTTGTAATATGTTTTGGATTCTAGTTATGTGCTTCTAAATTTTTTTCATAAGATTATTAAGATCACGATGAAATAACTTGTAAATAGATAGTATTTATTGTTGTATGTTGATTTTCCTAGAAATGCAACAAAGTTTATGGATTTTTCTTCTTCATATATGTCTTTCATCTTTAACATCTTGTATTTTGGACTGTTAGATAATATTACCTTTTGTTCTTCATTTTTACAAAACATAATATTCTTTTATTAATATGTGTCATTAAACTGTACACATCCAATGCTTAGAACAAAAATATTATGTTTGCCTTATAAATAATTTCATTTGATTTTTTGCTGTTTCATTAGGTTGATTCACATAAATACTTTGAAATTATATTTTTTTGAAAAGTGAAGAAAAATCCTATCTTTTTAGAAATAATTTGTGCTTAAATTATAAATCTAGTTGGAAAATGATAGTTTGATTTATTTTAACTATCACTAAAACTTAGGAATCAATATACTAATAAATATCATTAAACTTACATTTTGTCAATTCTAGTATCTTAATAATCTTTCTTTTACAAGTTATTTACAAATCATAATTGGTTTATTTTTCTTCTCTTAAATATACTTATTTTCTATCTTTTATTTTATTTTATTGATATTAAATCTTATTAATCTTTGGAGCTAGGTTAGAATTTGTTTAATTTTTGTTTAAAATAGTTTCTTTTTTATTTTAGACAACTCATTTGGGTTCGATATCCTTACTTACACGAACTCTATACCATATATACGATTCTTGCGCTTGCAATTTACATATTTAAAACATAACCGCTTTTGGGTCGATCAACCAACCTCAACTGAGTTTGCCCAAATGACTACTTCCCCCTGCCGATGATTGATCAAATGGTAGATGCCACTTCTGGAAATGAGCTCCTAACATTTATGGAAGCATATTCTGAATAAAATAAAATTTCCATGCATGTCGCCGATTAGGGTCACACTAGCTTTTGAACATATAAGGGACCTATTGTTATAAAGTGATGTCTTTTGGCCTGAAAAACACAGGGCCACTTATCAAAGGCTTGTCAATAAGATGTTCAGAAACTTGCTTGGTCAGAATATGGAGATGTATGTGTATGAATTACATATTGCATGATCTTTGTTTATTTTCATGCAATTTACATATTATCAAGCAAATATGCAAATTCCTAAAACATGCTCCTATGAAATTGATACAAATACAGAGTAAAGTAAAAAACTTACATTACGCAGCAGAACTAGAACAACTTATTCATTCAATCTCTCTAACCCTTGATTCCTTTCTGTAGCAGAGTATTATCAAGAGATTGAACTAGATCAACAACACAGTTTTCCTCACCAAGCCTTTGATCAACCTAGAACTAGTGTGGGCCGGTTCTCGACACATGAGATAGAGATCTAGAAAAGAAAAAGAGATAGTGGCTAAGAAAAGATTTGATTGTCTAGGTTTTCACTTACCCAATGAATCAACTGAGATTGACTTATGAAAACCCTAGATATCATATTCCTTATATAGGCAATTTAATGGGCTTTATTTAAATTTTAATTTTAATTTAAATTAATTAAAATAATAAACAAAAAGATAAAAGCATTGGACTCCCACAAATGGACTTGGGCCCAATCTCTTTGTTTTGAATTTATATCCCAATTGGGCCTAAATTCAAAACTTTTTATTTTTTTAAATTAATTAATTAAATCCTTATTCAAATTAACTAATTATAATTTGAAACTTGATTTAATATTATTTATTTATATTGACACCAATTTATCAATATTAATAAATTTACTCAAAGATTATCTTTTCTTCTCTAAATCTCATATCTCTGTAAATTTTCCAAAATTGACCTAGTCAACTTTAAAAATCCTAATTGATAATTAAATCAATTAATTGAGACATTCTAGATGATTTATTCAAAGGTGCTGCAAGGACCATGGATCCATGAAATCAAACTCCAATAAGTTACCGTGAATTTGTTTACGAATAATTTCACTACCTTACTAATTCATCGTGACTCCACTATAGACTCAGAATTGAACTTTTGAATTCATAGAACGCATTTTCCAAATCACAAATACGTTATCCATTGTTATAACCATTACAGTCAGTCCATCTTCTATCGATGACTTACTAACGAGCTGGGTGCAAATTACCATTTTACCCCTCATCAGTATTTTATCCTTAACTCCCACTAAATGATATTTCCATGAACTTAATCACAGAAATAATATCTCAATCATTTAACATTTTGAACAAAGAAATTAAGGAAATCATCTTTTCACTTCTCATACAGAAGTTATAGATTTCATATCTATGAATAATACTCCCATTCAATTACACTACTAAATCTCCAAGATGTAAGTATGGGCTAAACCGTAGGGTAAGCTGGTAACGAACAAGTCAAAAGATTTAAATAATATAATTAGCATAATATTATCACTCAAAATTAAGATCGACTTAACCTATGGTCAACGTTGTGACATTGATTAGATTCGATAACAACGATACTTATTTATCAATCAATATCGGTCTTAGTCCGATGTAACCAAATACATCTAATCATATCTACTTGGTCAATGCCTTGGACAAGACATCACACCCCAAATGTGTAAGTAGATCATATCGTAGATTTCCTAATCAGTGAAAATCCATAAACTCCCACTTGCCCTTTTAAAATAAATGAGACATGTTTCTCAAACCCATTACCTCTACATGCTTCATGAAAACACTCTCACCCAAAGTCTTGGTAAAAGGATCCGTCAGATTATCTTCCGACACTATCTTCATCACCATGACGTCACCCCTGGACACATATTCCCTAATGATGTGGTATTTCCTCTCTATATGCTTTGCTCTCTTATGACTTCGAGGTTCTTTCGAATTCACTATAGCCCTATTATTGTCACTGTACAATATGAGTGGTATATCCATTCTTGGAATAATACCGAGATCCATGTAGAACTTCTTCAGCCAGATTATTTCCTTAGCCGCTTCAGACACAACTATGTACTCAGCCTCCATGTTGGAATTTGAAATGGCAAACTGCTTAACGCTTCTCCAAATCATAACTCCACCCCCAAGAGTAAACATCATTCCAAAAGTAGACTTCCTGTCATCGACATCGGTCTTAAAATCAGAATCAATGTAGCCTATCGGGTCCAGTGAACCGCCCAAATAAACCAACATATAATCATTTGCTCTTCGTAGATACTTCAGTATGTGCTTGACCGCTGCCTAATGTTGTCCACCAAGATTTGACTGGTACCTACTTACAACTCCCTCTGCATGACAGATGTTCATTCTAGTGAATAACATAGCATACATAAGACTTCCAACTGCGAATGCATAGGGAATCTGTTTCATCTCTTCTTCCTCTTGAGGAGTCTGTGGAGACTGCTTCTTAGAAAGATGAACTCCATGTCAGGATGGCAACAGTCCCTTCTTCGAGTTCTTCATAGAGAAATGTTCAAGTACCTTATCTATGTACACTGCTTGAGATAGCGCCAACATCTTGTTCTGTCTATCCCAAATGATCTGGATACCGAGAACATAACTAACTTCACCCAAATCTTTCATCTGAAATTTGGTCCCGAGCTAGTTCTTTATGTCTGGTAATTTCTTGCATTGTTGCCAATGAGAAAAATATCATCTACACAAAGTACCAAGAACACTTTCACGTCATTTTCCCTCAGTTGGTAAGCACAGGGTTCATCGACGTTCTGGTCAAAACAATAGGTCTTAATTATTTCATTAAACCTTAAGTTCCAAGAGCACGAAGCTTGTTTAAGACCATAAATGGACCTATTGAGCTTGCAGACTTTCTTTTCCTGTCCAGCTACTACAAATCCTTCTGGTTGATCCATATAAATGGTCTCATCAAGAAATCCATTTAGAAATGATGTCTTGACGTCCATTTGCCAAATCTCATTATCAAGAGCTGCAGCTATGGAAAAGAGTATGCGAATGGATTTTAACATGGCCACTGGAGAGAAAGTTTCCTCATAGTCAACTCCCTCTCTTTGGGTATAACCTTTGCCGCAAGTCAAGCCTTATATGTATCAACCTTTCCATCAGCTCATCTCTTCTTCTTGTAGATCTACTTGCATCCAATGGGCCTAAAGTCCATCGATGCTTCTACAAGATCCCAGACGAAATTGGAGTACATGAACTTTATTTCATGGTTCATGGCTTTGAGTCATAAATCCTTTTCAGAACTAACCATTGCCTATTTAAAGGACAATGGATCATCCTCACGAGTATCGTTTACTACCATATTGGCTTCACCATCCATCTCGTAGTGTTCCGGGTTCCGAGAAACCCTACCACTATGATGAGGCACCGTTACTATCTGACTTGGACCAGATGTCTGATCTTCTTCCACGTTCTCATTGATTTGCATTGGTATGGGTTGAACATTTCCTCCTAATTGCATTTCTTCCAACAGTATTTTACTCCAAGTTTTGAAGTTTTTCATGTAGTTTTTTATAAAAGTAGCGTTTGTGGAAACAAACACTTTCTTGTCAACTGGACTATAAAATAGACCACCCTAAATACCTTTAGGATAGCCTACAGACAAGCAAACCTCAATTCGCGATTCTATCTTTCCTTCTTTTTTTCAGGACATGAGCAAGACACCCCCAAATTCTATAATGGCGTAAACTAGGTTCGCGTCCATTCCATAGTTCTAGAGGCATTTTGGAGATAGCCTTAGATGATACAACATTTAAAATTTCGTTAGCAGTCTGAATGGCATACCCCCAGAAAGATGGTGATAGAGTTGAATAACTAATCATTGACCTAACCATTTCTAACAACATTCGGTTCTGACGCTCAGCAACACCATTTTGTTGCGGAATCCTTAGGGTAGTTAGTTAAGATAGAATCTTACATTCAGTAAGATGATCTTGGAACTGATTATCCAAATATTCTCCACCCTATCAGATCTCAAGATCTTTAAAGTTTTACCTAACTGGTTTTGGGCCATTGCTATGAATTAGGGTTGCACATGGGTTGGGTTGGCCGAGTTGAGGACATTTGAACGAGTCAACCCAATTACATCGGCCTAGAGAATCATAACTCATTCAAAATATTTATATTGTATAACCCAACTCTACTATTTACATTGTGGGTTGGGTTGGTTGGGTTATACATAATTTTTAAATATTTCAATTTTAAAATTCCTATGAAGTTTAATTTTCAAAATCAATAATTATTAGCAGAATTTTGAAAAAAAAATGATCGAATTAAAACATAAAAACAACAAAATGAAGTCTTAGTAGTTAAAATCTAACCAACCAAAATATTACAATCATCCAAACATAAGTCCTAAAGTTATTACAATCATCCATAACATTAAAAGATAAATAGACTCTTCCATGATACAAATTAGACTAACTAGATAGTGAATAGATTAAAAAAAGTTCAACCAAAATAAAAAAATTTGAATCCATCAATCAACAATAATAGTCTTGGTCTTCTCCTTTGATGTTGTCTTGGCCTTGGGTTTGTTGTCTTCTACAATTAAAAAACATAAGTTAAATAATTTATTGAAAAATAAATAAACATAAAACAAAGAACACTATTATCAAATCAATTTATTTAGTTTATTTACCTTCTTCAAGAAACATATAAGATTGTATTTCATCCAAATACTCCATTGATTGAATCCCTTCATGACTCTCCTTCAACCAACTTTGAGTGCATACTAGTACCTCCACCATTTTTGGACTCAAAGAACTCCTAAATGAGTCTAAAATATCTATACAGAGCATTCACAAATATCTAACTTTTCTGTTGTAAATATATATACATTTATATATTCATATATATAATTATTATAACAAATATATTTACATTTATATATTCATATATATAATTATTCACGTATATATATTTCACAACAAAATATATATACAAATATATCTAACTTTTCATGTATATATATAGAGCATTCACAAATATCTAACTTTTCTATTTAGTTTTTTAGATTAACAAAAAAATTAATGTAAGAGCTCACAACCCAAATGCTTGCATATGGGAGTTGGAGTCTTTATCTCCTCTCCATCTAAAAACACCATTTACATATATACATATATATATAGCTTATACATATATATATATACCAGTCTACAAGCTAATATAATATATTGTCTATTTTGTTTCCTAGTATGGTGCCCTTAAGAAACAAATAACAAAGAGGTCATGCCTCCGCCTTTATCAGATCTCACCCTCACCACTAAACTAACCAAGAAAAATATAGGCATATTGTATACCTCGACTAGAGCAATGAAAGCTTTGTCAAACTAAAACAAACTAGCCAAATTAGATATATGTGTCAAAATCTTATCTTCTGATTGCATGGTTTCATAATCAATAGCAAAAAAATAATTAGCACTATTTTTGGGACACTCCCACCCACAAATTTTTGGTGAACACATACATTTTTTTTAGAAAAAAGAAGCCAAATTCATGTTTTGAATTCCTGCTATTCGAGTTGAGTAAATATCTATATATTATAAGAGAGAAAAGCCAATAATACATATCTGTATATGTATATATAACACAGAGAGGTGAGGAACAAGAGAGAAAAGCAACCCTGAAGCCATTTACATATATATATATATGTATAAGAGAGAAAAGCAAGCCTAAAGCCAATAACACATATATGTATATGTATATATAACATAGAGAGGTGAACAATGGAAATATTTCTTCATATATATATATATATGTGTGTGTATGTATATATAACACAGAGAAAGAGAATTGAAAAATGGTACACATATATATATATATACGTATATGTATATATAACTCATAGAAAGTGAAGGAAGTCTCACCAAGAGAGATTGAGAGATGGCAGAGGGGAGTGCATGTTGCTGTCATGAAGAGATGATGAACAGAGAGAGAGAGAGGGAGTAGTCGTTCGTTTGCTTTAGTGGTGAGATGAATTAGGGTTTTAAGTGTATTTATATATATATATATATTTATATGTATTTCTATTTAAGGGGTTCAGTCATGATGGGTTGGGTTATAAATTACAAGGCCCATTACCGAGCCGTGACTGTTCGACCTATGAAGCTCAGCCACCGAATGGGTTTCAACGGAGTAAATGTAATGCCCCAAAATCCCTAATAAGGTTTAGGACCTTGATTAGGAGGCCGAGAGGGTCATAATTGATTTATTATGCCATTAAATGATTATATACATGTTTATGTGAATTATATTATTATATGATGATAAAAGCATGCATATGGATCCACATTTCATTATAAGGGCATTTTGGTAATTTGGTCCGCTGAGGGCGTAATTGTGTATTTTCATGCATGTTGGTGAATTTTTAATAATACCACATTATAATGTGGATTTTTTCGAGCCATTCAGCATGAGAAAATCTTTGAATGCAAGTTATCGGTCTGGTCATAACGGGGTTAATTTCAGGGCTCGGGGTGAGTCTCTGGGTAATTTGAGGATTAGAACATTATCGAAAACTAAAGGGTAATGGGATGTGATTTATTAGCATTTGATAATATTGAGAATAATAGGAATTGGAGGGCGTTAATTATGATTAACGAGATAGGCGCGAAAGGTTGATTTTGCCCTTGGTGGCTATTAAGGGATTTAATTAGGCATGAGGGCATTTAGGTGTAACGACCCAAAGTCACTAATAAGGCTTAAGGGCCTTGATTAGTGTGCCGGAATGGCATGAATGGATTGTGTAAATTAAGTAGTTTAATGCATGATTATGTGACAAGCATGCTTGTATGGTTATATGAATGTATATAAGAAATGCATGTCTACGAGTGCTAGTATGCATATAGGCCCCGTTTAGCTTAAAGGGGTATATTTGTAATCTTAGCCCGTTGAGGGCGTAAATGTGATTATATTTTATAATTATGAGGACAACATTATTATGTGGGTAAGTCTACAGCATGCAACTTGAGGCGATCCTAGGGAGCTAGTTAGCGGGAAAGTCACAACCGGACCTAATACTTGACTTGGGGCAAGTCAAAGGGTATTTTGGGTACTAGATGGTTATTTGGGTTATCGGGTTATGGAAATAAATAATTGGAGATATATTTGAGGTTAGGAAGCTTAGGTGGGAATATTGGAGAATTTTACCATTTTGCCCTCACGATGTTTTCGGTACCCCGAACCTCGGGATTGACTTAATAGCTTAAGGATAGTGTAATGACCTAAATTTGCTAATAAGGCTTAGGACCTTGATTAGCGTGCCTGGAGGGCAATAAATGATTTAATATATGTTAATATGTGAATTTATGTGAATATGTAATAATGATGCATGTTTAGTTGAATTAAATATACATGTGGGCCCCATTTGGATATTAGGGGTATAAATGTGATAAATGCGATATATATATGCGATATATCTGTGCAGCACGATCCGAGACAGTCCTGGGGAGTGGTTAGCCAGAAAGTCACAGCAGGGTTGAGGGGTAGTTTGGGCATTAGTTATTATATGGGGTTATCGGATTGTGAAAATAAATATTTGGAGATATATTTGAGGATAGAATGTCTAGGAGGGAATATTGGGGAAATTTACCATTTTTCCCTTGGGCACGTTTTGGTACCTCGAGCCTTAAGGTAACCTTGAAGCTTTAGTTAAATAATACAAAACTTGGAATAGTTTAGAACACATAGAAACTGACCCATATCTTTCCCTCATCACTTGGTTTTCTTCTCATCATCTTCCTCTAAGGCTTAGCAAGGAAAACTTGGGGAAATCAACTTGAAGCTAAGGAATTGCAGCTGGGGATTTAGGGGAGCTTGAAGCTTGGAGCATAGGGAGCTGGTTCTGAGGTTCAATCCAGCAAGGGTAAGCTTTAATTATAAAGATTATGTTTAGAATTATTGTTGGCTATTAGAGATTGCATGTTAGCTAAGTTTGGGATGTTCTTGATTGCTTGGTTGAGTTTTGAAGCTAGTTCTTGATAGGTTTTGATGTTAAGACTGTGTTAGAACTTTTGTGGTGATAATCTGGTACTGTTAGTTAAGTTTTGGGTGAATTGGTTGAGGAAAAACGCTGAAAAATGATGAAGATTTCTGGGTCAGTGGCTAGGGCCGCGACCCTAGGAGGGGCAAGCCATGGCCCGTGTGCACGCGCACCCATGGGAGGACGAGATGTTTGATGTGCGCCGCGGCGCTCGACCAAGCGCGCCGCGGCCCGTGTGGGTTTCAGAGTGGTGCTAGCCTCTGTTTCGAGGCTAGCCGCGATACTTGTGGGTAGGGTCGCAGCTCTTAGTGCCAATTTGAGTTTTTAAGTGCGTTTAGGCTTGGGAACTCAATGGTTAAGGCTCGGGATGGATTTTATCACCCGGATTGATAGAATTCAAGGTCCTGGAGGTTAGGATATGGATCAAAGTTATTTAATGGATTAGAACTTGATGGATGGATATTGTTAATGTGTTGTGACTAGGGTTTCGGTGAGGCTCAAGTTAAGGGATTGTGCTCGGGATAGCGGTGTTCAGGAAGCTCGGGACTCAGGTAAGAAAACCCTTGTTCCCATAGAGCTAGTATGCAGGGTTGAGCCCAATGTGTTTGAATTGCAGGGTGTAGCCCTTTGATTGAATTTGCTAGTATTATGTACTTGTTTATTATGTTATGAATGAAATTATATGAATGATCGGCAAGAGCCGGGAACGGTGTAGGCCGAGGTCAGTAGGGGCCGGGAATGGCGTTAGGCACGTTGAGTGCAAGGCCGAGTACGGCAAGGGGCCGGGAGCAACGTTGAGCATGTGGAGTGCGAGTTGCCAGGGCGAGTCCCTAGAGGATACTTGGGATATCCTCACGGTGTGGACCACGAACCCAGGGTCTAGTAAAGCGCCTGGGCCGGCTAGGCCGTATGTGTTTAGCCTATTGATGGCCAGTTTATATACCTGGTGTATGTTTTGCATATGTTATCTATTTGTGGGTTTTCTTGTTGGGCTTTGGCTCACAGATGCTCTGTGGTGCAGGTAAGGGCAAGGAGAAAGCCAACCAACCATGAGTGTAGCAGACGTGAGGCGGCCTGTACATGTTCGGCCAGCCTGGCTGCCACAGCCAATGAATTTTGGGAGATGATTGTAAATAAACCTAGATTTTGTCGTTTAGTCGACTTGGTTCAATTTATATGTTGTAAATATTTCTAAACTGTATTTTGGGATCCCAAGTGTTAGACTTTTATGATTTTCAATGAAATAGAGTTATTTCTAAAGTTTTTCCTCTGTTTATGGCTTAATTACACTATTTGACCTAAAACCTCAATTAGCGAGTTGAATGCACGCTTTTAAACTCACTTAGTAATGGCTCTAAGGAAGTAAGGCGTTACAACTTGGTATCAGAGCGAGCCAAGGTTATTGGTTCTGGAGATTGACCGAACATGTACGCTCGCTGTCAGTGACAAGCTCGACTCAGGGTTGGTTGGTATGATTGATTAATATTCTTGAATATGTGCTTGAATGCTCTGTTTGCCTGCTTATATTATCTAGAGCATGATGAATGAGTTAACATATGCATAATGACAGGGCATGGCCCGTTGTGTGTTATATGCTATTTGTATGCTATATGAGTTACTGCTTGTGGATGGTTAACAGTTTGGGAGGTGGTTTGGATGTTGTTATCATGCCTGATGAGTGACGTCGTTGGTTGCAAGCATATTTGTTGAAATGCCTCGACAATCAACTAGACTCCGTGTCAGTAGGGCCGAGGATGACAACCAGGGTCAGGACCCTCCACCTGCCCCACAGAATTGGCAAGAGATGTTTGTCGAGATGGAAGCAAGACTGCAGTGAACAGAGGAAGAGTTGCGACAGTTGAGGCAGCAGGCCCCACCTCAGATCACTGGGCTGCCAGTTCAGCAAGTTGCAGCGCCAGTGCCGGTTCAACCTGTTATGGAGAATAGGTGGGAACCTTTGTATGAGAGGTTCAGGAAACAGCATCCTCCCACCTTTGAGGGTGGATCAGATCCACTGCGGGCAAAGCAGTGGATGAATATGACTTCCTCAATTCTGGATTTTATAAGAGTTCAGGGGAATGAGAGGGTAGCTTGTGCTAGCTACATGTTTAGAGAGGATGCCCGCATCTGGTAGGACGTGGTGGTTCAGAGAAGGGATGTATCAGTTATGACCTGGGAAGAGTTCCAAAACTTATTTAATGAGAAGTATTATAGTGTGGCAGTTCGAGCTGCGAAGGTTGATGAGTTTATCAACCTGACTCAGAATCGATCGACAGTGACAGAGTATGCTATAAAGTTTGACAGATTGGCGAAGTTTGCGCCAGATTTAGTGTCGACTGATGCGGCAAGAAGGGACAAGTTTGTGCAAGGAAAGCGCTGTTAGGCGCGATGTCAGGAGGACAGTGCCTCCTTTTGTTGGGTCCAGTCGTGGTGGTGGCTCTAGTGAGCAGAAGAGGAAGACCCCAGATTTCTTTGTTCCTCCTAGTTTAGATAGGAGGGCACGGGGTGCTTCCACTGACCGTCAGGGTGGCAGTGACAACTAGAGGGGTTTTCCAGTGTGTCCACTGTATATGTGGGTGAATGTATGGATGAATTTCTATATCTTGATTGTTTGTAATTGGTTATGTTCCATTGGTGGATTTTGGAAAAGCTTTTACCCTGTCATCATGGTCTGATTGTCGAGTTGTTGATTGTAGATTGACTTGGATAGCTATCCGTCCAAGAAAATCTACGCGACTAGCCGGCACTAGGTCTGGGACCGAAGGTGATGACCAGGGCTAGATTCCCCTGCCAGTCCCTGAGAACTGGCAACAGATTATGGCAGAGATGCAAATGCGGCTTCAGAGCCAAGATGAGCAGATTCATCTTCTACGACAGCAGGCTCCATCAGGGAGTGCTGCACCTATTGTGCCACCTGTAGTAGAGGATAGGAATAGATGGGAGCCATTGTATGAGCGGTTCCGGAAGCAGCATGCCCCAACTTTTGAGGGAGGACCTGACCCACTGAAGGCCGAACAGTGGATGACTATGATTACTACTCTCCTGGACTTCATGAGGATAGAGGGATATGACAGAGTGGCCTGTGCCACATATAAGTTGAGAGAGGATGCCCGCATCTGGTAGGAAGTGGCATCACAGACCAGGGACGTCACTGCTTTGAGTTGGGATGGATTCAAGGACTTGTTTAGTCAAAAATACTAAAATGTTGCCATCAGGGCAGCGAAAGTTAATGAGTTTGCGGGGTTGGTGCAGGGAAATATGATAGTTACTGAGTATGCCCTAAAATTCGATAGACTTGCAAAATTTGAACCAAATCTTGTGCCTACAGGTGCAGCTAGGCAAGACAGGTTTATTCGAGGGCTTAATGCTATGATAGCCCGAGATGTGAGGATTACAACAGTATCTGGGGGAACAACTTATGCCCAGGCTGTTGAGAAGGCTCTTACCGCAGAGGAAGCGGAGAACAAGATTTGGAAGGAAAGTGCAGCGAGGTGCGAGGGTTGCAGAGTGGTGCCTCCTTATTCTGGGTCAGGTAGGGGCGGAGGCCCCATTGATGTGAAGAGGGAGACCCCTGACACTTCGACTGCTGCTGGTCCTGATAGGAGGGGTCGGGGTGATCAGGGTGGCCGTCAGGGCAGCAGTGAGGCGTGGAGGAGTTATCCGGAGTGCCCGAGGTGCAGAAGACGCCATCAGGGCGAATGTCGGGCCAAGGCCTGCTATGTGTGCGAAACAGTGGGGCACCTCAAGAAGGACTGCCCAGCAGTGAAGAAAGGGGAAACAGGAAAGGTGGACAGCTTGACTCTAGCTCGAGTGTTCACTTTGACACAGGCAGAGGCTAAGGCTAGTCCCTCGATGGTGACAGATCAGCTTTCTAGTGCTAGCTCTCCTTTTACTGTATTAATTGACTCTAGTGCTACACCTTCATTTGTTTCTAGTAAAGTGATTGATAGATTGTGTAGACCTAGTGAGTATCGAACTGCGGGGTTTGGAACTTTATTGCCTACTGGGGAACTGGTAGTTTCTAGGAGGTGGATTAGGGCACTGCCAGTGATGGTTGATAGTAGGGAGTTTTCAGTAGACTTGATTGAGTTAGACATGGAGGATTTTGACATGATCTTAAGAATGGATTGGCTGGTCAGGTATGGGGCTACTATTGACAGCAGGAAGAAGATGGTGGCTTTTGAGCCTGAGGGCGAGGATCCTTTCGTCTTCATGGGTGCAATATGTGGACCCCGCATACCCATGATATCAGCATTGAGAGCCAGAGACTTGTTGCAGGGAGGATGCATAGATTTTTTGGCTAGAGTGGTGGATTCTACCAGGGTTTTGCCAGCAGGGCCGGGAGAAACCAGATTGGTGTGTGAGTTCTTGGATGTATTTCCTGAGGATCTTCTGGGATTTTCGCCACGTAGGGAGATTCAATTTGTTATTGAGTTAGCCCCGGGGACAGAACCAGTATCAAGAGCACCATATAGGATGGCACCAGCAGAGTTGAAGGAACTGAAGATATAGTTGCAGGAACTTCTAGATTTGGGATTCATCAGGCCTAGCTACTCTCCATGGTGCGCTCCAGTTTTGTTTGTTAAGAAGAAGGACGGGACTTTGAGGATGTGTATAGACTACAGAGAAGTGAACAAGTTGACCATCAAGAATAAGTACCCTCTACCAAGGATCGATGACTTGTTCGATCAGTTGAAGGGAAAGACAGGGTTCTCAAAGATTGATCTTTGATCTGGTTATCACCAGCTGAGGATCAAGGACGAGGACATACCGAAGACAATCTTCTGAACACGGTATGGGCACTATGAGTTCTTGGTCATGTCTTTTGGTTTGACCAATGCCCCGGCAGCTTTCATGGATCTAATGAACAGGGTGTTCAAGGACTTCTTGGATCAGTTCGTCATTGTCTTCATCGACGACATCTTAGTGTACTCCAGTTCAGAGGCAGAGCACGAGCAACATCTTCGTCAGGTCTTGCAGAGGTTAAGGGAGCATTAGTTATATGCCAAGTTTAAGAAGTGTGAGTTTTGGTTTCCAGAGGTGACTTTTCTTGGGCATATTGTTGGCACAGAGGGGATTAAGGCGGATTCATCCAAGGTAGGGGCAGTAAGAGATTGGCCAAGGCCAAGGAACGCCTCGGAGGTTCAGAGTTTCCTCGGGTTAGCAGGTTATTACAGGCAGTTTGTAGAAGGATTCTCAAAATTTGCTACATTGAGGACAGAGTTAATAAGGAAGAATTAGAAGTTTGTCTGGTCAGAGAAGTGTGAGAACAGTTTCCAAGAATTGAAGCGACGACTTATTACTGCACATGCACTGAGTCTTCCTTTAGAGGAAGGGAAGTTTTTGGTATATTGTGATGCATCAAGGTTGGGTTTAGGCTGTGTGCTGATGCAAAACGAGAAGGTTATAGCTTATGCATCACGGCAGCTGAAGGAATATGAGCAGCGGTATCCTACCCATGATTTGGAACTAGCTGCAGTGGTATTCACACTGAAGGTGTGGCGACATTACCTGTATGGGGAGAAGTGCGAGATATACACTGACCATAAAAGTTTGAAGTATTTCTTTACCCAGAAGGATCTGAACATGAGGTAGAGGCGTTGGTTAGAGTTGGTTAAGGATTATGATTGTGATATTCTTTACCACCCAGTGAAAGCCAATGTTGTGGGAGATGCATTGAGCCGGAGGGGCTCGGGGCAATTATTTAGTTCTGTTCAGATCTCCAAAGAGTTAACAGATGAGATGACCAGGGCAAGGATAGAGCTGGTGATGAGCTGGTTGGCCAATGTTACCTTGCAATTGACCCTACTAGAGCGGATCAAGGAGGGTCAATTGGAAGATGTGCAGTTACAGGAAGTTCGACAGAATATCTTAGCGGGGGTAGCTAAGGATTATTCTGTTTCCGAGGCCGGTATGCTTCGATATCAGGGACAGATTTGTGTTCTGGCAGATGAAGGGATTAGATGAGAGATACTAGATGAGTCTCACACTACACCGTACTCGCTTCATCTGAGTACCACGAAGATGTACCAGGATCTACGAACATTATATTGGTGGCCCGGGATGAAGAAGGATGTGGTGGAGTATGTGGCCAGATGTTTGACATGTCAACAGGTGAAAGCTGAGCATCAGCGACCAGCAGATTTGCTTCAGCCTTTGGGTATCCCTGAGTGGAAGTGGGAGGACATTACCATGGATTTTGTGGGAGGTCTACCCAGGGCAGTGGGACTTTATGACTCGGTGTGGGTGATAATGGACAGATACACCAAGTCAGCTCATTTTCTGCCAGTGAAGTCGACTTACACAGTGGAACAGTATGCGAAGTTGTATGTGAGGGAGATAGTTCATCTCCATGGGGTTCCTAAGTCTATTGTATCTGATCGAGACCCTATCTTTACCTCCAAGTTCTGGGGAGCTTTGCAGAAAGCCATGGGGACTAAGTTGAATTTTAACACAGCCTTTCATCCTCAGACTGATGGACAATCTGAGAGGACGATTCAGGTATTGGAGGATATGCTTAGAGCGTGTGGGATTGACTTCGAGGGATCTTGGAATAAGAATCTCCCATTGATTGAGTTTTCATATAACAACAGTTATCAGTCCACGATTGGAGTGGCTCCTTACGAGTTATTATATGGGAGGAAATGTAGGTCGCCCATTCATTGGGATGAGATGGGTGAGAGAAAATATTTGGGGCTAGACATGGTTCAGAAGAAAAATGAAGCTATTGAGAAGATTCGAGCCAGAATGCTTGCTTCGCAGAGTAGATAGAAAAGCTATGCTGACCCTAAGCGTAGAGACGTGGAGTTCCAGGTTGGGGACCACGTGTTTCTACGAGTTTCACCACTGCGAGGGGTGAGGAGAATTAGAGTAAAGGGCAAGCTGAGCCCTCAGTTTGTTGGACCTTTCGAGATTCTAGAAAGGATTGGACAGGTGGCTAACAGGTTGGCCTTGCCACCGTCGTTGTCAGGAGTTCATGATGTGTTCCATGTTTCTATGTTGTGGAAGTATGTCTCAGATACGACACATGTGCTAAAGTATGAGGACTTGGAATTGCAGACAGATTTGTCCTATGAGGAGCGACCAGTTCGGATTTTAGATCGGAAGGACAAAGTTCTACGGAATAAGAAGATTCCGCTAGTTAAAGTATTGTGGAGGAATAGTAAGGTCGAGGAAGCAACCTGGGAGCTTGAGACGGTGATGCGGGATCAGTATCCCGAGCTATTCAGGTAAATTTCGAGGATGAAATTCTCAGTAGGAGGGGATAGTTGTAACAACCCAAAATCACTAATAAGGCTTAAGGGCCTTGATTATCGGAAGGGCATGATTAGATTATGTGTAAATTAAGTAGTTTAATGCATGATTCTGTGACAAGCATGCTTGTATGGTTATATGAATGTATATGTGAAATGCATGTCTACGAGTATTAGTATACATATAGGCCCCATTTAGCTTAAAGGGGTATATTTGTAATTTTAGCCTGTTGATGGCGTAAATGTAATTATACGTTATAATTGTGAGGACCACATTATTATGTGGGTAAGTCTGCAACATGCGACTTGAGGTGATCCTAGGGAGCTAGTTAGCAGGAAAGTCACAACGGGACCTAATACTTGACTTGGGGCAAGTCAAGGGGTATTTCGGGTACTAGATGGTTATTTGGGTTATCGGGTTATGGAAATAAATAATTAGAGATATATTTGAGGTTAGGAAGCTTAGGTGGGAATACTAGGAAATTTTACCATTTTGCCCTCGGGGACGTTTTCGGTACCCCGAGCCTCGGGATTTGACTTAATAGCTTAAGGATAGACTAAGTAAAATCTAGAAAACGGTAGAATAAAAGCCAAACTGACCTTCCTTCCTCTCCTCTTTCTCTCTCAAAGGAAACCACAAGGAACCAAGAAGAACTTGGTTGGAACTCAGAGAATTGGAGCTGTGATTTAGGAGACTAACTCAAGGATTAGCTAAGGATTCAATCAAGAGTTAAGGTAAGCTATGAGTTTTATGCATGGTGGTTAAATTCTGTGATTATGGCTGAGTTCTAAAGTGTTTATGGGTTTTGGCATTAAAGGTTGAATTAAGGCAGAAAGCTTGGGAGTTATCTCAGTGAGTGTTTGGAGGATTGATTCTTCAGTGAAGGTAAGCTCCAATTTATGATATAGTGTTTGAATTCTGGGTTTTTCTGACTGGTTTTGGTGTTCTTGAGTGTGTGGGTTTCAGAAATTAAAGTGGTGTTTTGATGAGTTTTTAGATTAGGTTTCTGCTGGCTTATGCTTCTGAAATCATGCAAGAATATTTTGTGATAATTGGAGTATATTATTGGGATGGTTATGGGTGGTTTTGAGTGAGGTTTGGGTGTTAAAAATGGTGGTTTTTCCGGGTTCAAAGGGGTCGGGCCGCGACATAGTTCTTGGTGTGTCGCGGCCCTCTGAAGCTGATGGGTGCTGGAGATGGAGGGCGGGCCACGGCATGGGGTATGTTTGGTCGCGGCCCGTGTCAGTTTTTGGGCGAGGCTGAGCCTCTGGTTGGGGCTATGCTGCGGCATAGGGAGCTTGAGCCGCATCCCTTAAGGACATTTGTGGCCTTTTGGAGTTTTTAAGCTCGAGAACATAACCTAGGGTGCTCGGGATCGATTCTACTACCGTGTTTGGTGGAATTCGATGTTCTGAAGGCTAGAATCTTATCCAGAAACCTTTTTACAAATTATTAATGGTATCCCTTATCTTGGTTGTGACTAGGTATAAGCTAGGGCTCGGGAAACGAATCGTGCTCAAGAGGCATCCTTCGTAATCAGTACACTTGGAAATTAAAGGTAAGAAAACTGCACCCGGTTGTGAATTTATAGTGGGACTAAGGGTTCCCTGTTTTGTATGCTTTATGAAGGATGGTATTATGCCATGCGAATAACAAGAAAACGGCCTAAGAGTTCCAGAGTTTACATTGGCGCACAGGGCGCGACTCAGCCACTGGTAGCTGAGGACAGCTTATTAATCATTGAGCTCGGTTTAAGCGGACCGGAGTCAGTGGGGTAAACGGAGGGTGCGACCTAAGGGGGTCGACCCTGCTTATCATGTGATTTGATTATTATTATTGATTGATGAACTTGTCATGTTAAATAGCTAGATGTTGGTTTGTAAATTCTCTGGTTATGTCTATGAACTATATGATTAATGTGGATTGTTAAGTGTTCAAACATGCTTAAAGAGTTATCTAATTGTTATCATTGTTTGTGATAAGATGTCATGTTTTCTTGCTGGGCCTTGGCTCACGAGTGCTACGTGGTGCAGGTAAAAGTAAGGGTAAGCTTGATCAGCTCTGAATCGGAGAGCTCTGAAGGCAGAATGTACATGATTAGCTGCTTGGCCACCACAGTTGAGGAGGAGACAGGAACAGGAGGG
Organism: Humulus lupulus; assembly: GCF_963169125.1. Lineage (NCBI taxonomy): Eukaryota > Viridiplantae > Streptophyta > Magnoliopsida > Rosales > Cannabaceae > Humulus > Humulus lupulus. The sequence goes on from NC_084798.1 coordinate 40,298,437, forward strand.
CCATAAATATCCGTTTTTCCCTTAGAGTGGCTAGTGGTTGTTTGTACTCTGGAAATTTTGTAAACTGACTTTCAAACACTGTTTCTTTTGGGATCCCTTGTACAAAATGTTTAGTTCTATAAAATTTATCTTTTGTGACCAAAACCTTTTAACCCTAGTTCATTAATGGTTTCAGTGACACGTTTTTAACTTTACGACTTGATTAGCAAGTTCTGCAACTTTGTAAATACACAATGTATCGGTCTTGGCTATCTAGGGCGTTGCATTAGGTATTTTCACTCTAAGGTTATATTTAGCCATTAGAAGGTCGTGGAAGTTAACCAAAACAGAGCATCTTCTTCTCCTCAACCGATCACCATTTCCTTTTCATTTTCCTTTCAATTTTGAGGAACCAAGCCTTGAGGGTTTTGGGTTATGCTCTACCATTGGAGAGGGTGTGTTACTGAGATTGAGGTGAGTTTTTAACCATAAAATCTCTTGTTCTTGCTTTGTTTCCATTTGATTTTCAGTTTGGTTCTTGAGTTGGAAAGTTGAGAATTCAATGGGGATTTTGGCAAAGGTTACTTGGCTTATGATGCCTAGGTCATGTGTAGATGGTTTTTGGGTTCAATTGGGGGTTTAAATGGAGTTTGGAAGCTATTTTTTTAGGTTGGGAAAGGAGGAGTCGAAGGAGGGAAGAACCAGGGCAATTCTGCCTGGTCCTAGAGCTACAGCGCCCAAAGGGTGGCGCTACAGCGCTAGCCAGGGAAAATTTCCCCTGGTTGTAGCACTGGGGGCTAAGGGGCAGTGCTGTAGCGTTACCCTGTTTTCTCTTATGCATATTTTGGGCACTTTTGAGGGTTTTTGGCTCAGAGTTTCAATTCCTAAGGCTCGAGATCGAATCTACTCACTGTTTGGGTACAATTCGGGGTCCTGTGAGTGAGGTTTAGGTCAAGAAACTTTTATTGTTGACATTTATTAATGGATATTGAAATTGGTTATGACTAGGTGACCGCTAAGGAATCAAAAGAATCGATCATTCTCAAGGGTCTTTCGATTGTTATTTCTCGCTTGAACCAGAGGTAAGAAAAATTGCACCCCATATGTGACATGCATGGTTATTATTGAGGCATGTTGAATGTTAAATGTGGACACTGATTGCATATCAAATGCTTAGGAAATCTTGCTCACTTGTGAATGGCACTGACTTATTAGTCAGAATCAGCAATGGTGTCGGTATTAACTGTGAAGCTGTGACTTACTAGTCAAGTTCGGCAGTAGTACCGAGCACTAGTCATATGGCATTGACTTATGAGTCAAGGACGGTTTTAGCGTGTTTAATGCAAGCCGATAAATATTAGATCTAATCGACATCTAGATTGAATGACTCATCATGAGCATTAATGCCAGACCGACCTTAAGTTCGATGAAAACCAAAAGCGCTTGTCTAGTCTAAAGGCTAGTTATTTAGAGCCAGAGCCAAAAGGCTAAAGTGACCTACACGTCACATGGCTAGGAGGGTATAGGACCTCTGAGATAGACTTATTAGTCATCTGACCGGGACAGTCTTATTAGTCATCTGACCAGGATAGACTTATTAGTCTTCTGACCGAGATAGACTTATTAGTCATCTGACCGAGAAAGACTTGTCAGTCATCTGACTGAGATAGACTTATCATTTATCTGACCAAGAGAGACTTATCAGTCATCTGACCGGGATAGACTTATTAGTCATCTGACCGAGATAGACTTATCAGTCATCTGACTGAGATAGACTTATCAGTCATCTGACCGAGATGGACTTATCAGCCATCTGATCGAGATAGACTTATCAGTCATCTGACAAAGATAGACTTATCAGTCATCTATTTAGAGAGTGACTTATTAGTCAATTGTACAAAGAATGAATTATTAGTCATCTACCTTAGAGAAACTTATTAGTCATCTACCTCAGAGCGGCAGACTTATTAGTCTTCTACTCAGAGCGCAGGACTTCACAAGCATTTATTTGTATCTGCTTGCATGCATGAGTAGGGTTATTACTGCTAGACATGTCTATTATGACTTAGGAACATGTTATTACTTGTTCATGAGCATATTGAGTTTTCTTGTTGGGCTTCGGCTCACAGGTGCTATGTGGTGCAGGTAAAGGCAAAAGAAAGCTGGACAATCCTTGAGTTGGAGAGCTTAGGTGATGATGTATACATATGCGGCTACTCGACCGCCACGGCCGAGGGTTTAAAGAGGAACTAGGGTTAAACCCTATTTTGCCGCTTAGGTCAGCTGGTTGTAAATATTTTGTTGTAATTAACTTTTATATTATATTTTTGGGATCGCAATGCATAAAGTAAACGTTTTAGTGAAACGTTACATCTTAACCAAAAAATTTAACCCTAAACCACTAATCATACTTAGTTACACGATTATGGCCAAATGACTCAATTAGCGAGTTTAGCACTATTTAAAAGGCACACCATAACGGTCCTTGGAGTTTAGGGCGTTACAGTAAGGATCGACTTGTTTCGACCCATTTTTGGTGTGGGTTGGGTTAGGTAGTCGACCCAAAGGCATTTCTGTGCAGCCCTACTAAGAATTCTTTAAACTTGTCATAAGTTTTAGATTCCCTTTGCATTAGGTAAAGACATGAATATCAAGAATAATAGTCAATGAAAGTGACGAAATATTCATAACCACCTCTTGCCTGAACATTAATCGGTCCACAGACGTCAATATGAATGAGCCCCAGGGGTACTTTGGCCCTTTCTCCTTTACAGAGAATGGATGCTTAGTCATTTTACCTTCCACACAAGATTCACAGACAGGTAAGTCACCCATTGTGAGTTCCTTGAAAGGCCCAGCCTTTGTAAGTCTTTTAATCCTATCATAGTTAATATGACCAAGGCGAAGATGCCAAAGGTATGTCATGTGATCATTATCGATCTTCTGTCGTTTGACAATCTTAGGATTAGCTACCTTAAACAATTCGTTGTTAAGCGCGAGTGTTTCATTAGGTCAAAAAATATACAACCCATTTTCCATACATCCAACACACAATTCACATCCATCAAATGAAATAGATATATTAAGACTTGTGAACGTAACAACAAATCGTTGTTGATGTAATAAGGAAACTGAAACTAAATTCCTACTGAAGTTTGGAACAAAATAAATATCATCCAACAACATAAATTTATTTTCAAAATTTAAAGGAGCTTGTCCTTTTGCTTTGACCTCCACGAATTCACCATTTCCAACTCTAAGCTTTAACTTGCTCTCCTTCACCGTTTTCCTGTTGCTAAGTAGTTGCAAAGAAGTACACACATGATTAGTGGACCCTGAATCAACTATCCAAACAGAAGAATCATCCTCTAAACACACATGCATCCAAGACTAATAAATTATTATTACCTTGGTTCTAGTTGCCTTGAGGGAGGGGCAATTACGCTTCCAATGCCCCTCCTCCTTGCAGTGGAAAGATTATCCTTTAGCCTTCTTGCTAGTTGGCTTTGCTCCAGCAAGTTTTTTAGTTGTCGGTGCCTTTCCAGCTACTTGCTTCTAAGCCTTCTTTTTGTCTTTCCTTATTTTTCTCTTCTTGCTCTTCGAGGATGAGGCTAGGTTAGCCTCACCCTGAGCACCCCCGGTTGTAGCAGCCTTCTTCTCAGGTCCTTTATTCGGTCCATCATTTATCCCTCATACATTTGGAGCTCATTACTTAACTGGGTCATTCCATATTCCAACTTGTTAAGAAAATAGTTCGTGGTGAACGTAAGGAAATTGGGTGCAAGGCTGTTGAGAATGATTCCAACTTGAGTCTTCTCATCTACTGTTGCTTCATCCAGCTCAGCTTCTTAGAAGCAGTTCGTCATCTTAATAAAATGATCATGAACATGTTGTCTAGGTGCCATCCTACAGTTCACATACTTCTTGGTAGCCTTGAAGCTAGCTTGCGCTGACTTGTGCCCAAACATTTCTTGGAGTTGCTCCATGATGTCGTAAGCAGTTTCAACATTCTCCATCTTAGTTCTTAGCATTTCTGACATGCTAGTGAGCATGTAGACCTGGGCCTTGTTGTTGGCAGCAGTCCAACGATCATACTTCTCCCTCACGGAATTCGAGGCATTCTCTCTGGGAAAGTCAGGTTCAGTTTCAGTCATCACAATTTTTGCATTGTCGCGCGATCAACACTATGTTGATATTAGACTTCTATTTCATGAAGTTCTCGTCGGTTAACAACTCATTGGACAGAAGAGAGATAATGGGGTTGGAGGCCATAGAGCTACAATTATCAATAAAGTAGAAATTAACGCATTGTTCGACAAACATTCATTCATACAAGTTTCATAAATAACACAACATATAAACAATGTTTAAAGATGAGGAAATACTAAAAACTTATCTTTCTATTTCTTAGGTATTTCAACTAGCCATGAATCTATATGTCCCAGTAGGCGAGAGTCACAAATATTCACTTAGTCAAATAGAGAAACATCTCAATTAATAAAATGTCCAAGACTTTTATTAATAACCTATCCATTCGATCAAAGTAACGAAAATAATTTATTTCTTACTTTATGAGTTTGACCCACGGTTTTGATTATCATAGACTTAATTCCTAAAGTTATCGTAGGGATGAGTCTATAGAAGGTACATCTATAATCATCTATCCTAAGAAATTCAACCATGTTAAGAGTCTAGTGAACACCTTCCGTAGGGAGACGAAATCTAAGTGCCATTAGGCCCTACTAAACCCTAACCTCGTTAAATCAAAGGTGGAGATCGAATTCAAAATTTTAAAAACTCATTATTTTATTTTTCTCGGTTTAGAAAAATTACCAACTTGGGTTTGCCAAATTATCAAAATAATCAATAAACCATAGTTTATAATTTTCTCATTAATTCTAAAATTACCCATTGAAAATTAATCCAAAAAATTAGAATTAACTTGTTTCTAATAAATTATTAGGTCCAACTAAAAATAATAACCTAATACAATTAAGTCCAACTTAGGTAAATGGACATTAACAATTCGAGCTTGCATGGAGGAGAGCTGGGTTTAGTATGTCGGACCCACTATTATGGCTCCCTAACTTCCATACAAAGCCCAAAAAGACAGAAATTTGAACATTCATTTTATTAATTGTTATTCAATTGATTAAGCTCAATCTACTAATGCAAAACAAACGAGCCTTCACAAGTGGAACCACCCACAAGAGATGAATTTAAAATTGACATGTTCAATTGTGCCCAAATAAAACCTAACATTTTATGAAAGTTTTATTTGAGTTTTCCCACAAATTTCAAACACAAAATTGGGTCATCATTATATTTGTATTTAAAGCCCAAATACAAAAAATAACTTAATAATGATGCTTGATATGTTAATAATTAGATGGGCTTAACTAACATGATACTCTATAAGCATGTATTATTAAATTATGCAAATATACTACAACAATATACTATTTTTCAAAAATACCATAATTAATTAACATAGAATTCATCAGACAAAATTCAATATAATTAATTAAACATGTTGCAAAATATTAAATTAACTAAAATAGAATTTATCGAACAAAATTCAATTTTAAATAATTAATTTAAACTAGGTTGTTAAGTTGTTAGAAATGACAAGATATTTTATTTTTAAATATTTTAACCAATTCTAAAATATCAAACTATCTTTTACGCAAATTTAAAATATCTAGAATTATCTGATCACTAATTTCAAATATTTTAAATAATACAAATATCTTGAATAATCACATAACTAATTTTAATATATCATTTATAACAAAATAAAAATATATATCTTAAAATATCTTCATTATCAAATAACCAATTCAAAATATTTTAAAAAGCTAAAATATATAAAATAATCATATAATCAAATTTAAATATTTTAAACTTAACTACACAAAATATCCAAATTTTAAAAAAAAAAATTGTGAAAAAGCCCGCTGCTGACCCGCACGGGTTCGCTGTACGAACGCCGTACGGCCTCGGGGTCCCCGCGACTTTTTCATGCGTGCCCAGCACACATACTGCCCAATCAGTCTATTTTTTTTTAAATTATGTGCAATTTTTCAATCCCAAAACAAGTAAAAAAAACAACCAAATTATTGCTAAATTTACATAACAAAACATAAACATGCACCATCCAATTAACACCCTAACATATCAATCAATTTCATACATGTTCATTCATAAAAATAAACTAGCAACCTATGTCTCTGAAGCCAATTGTAGAAATTACATATTGCAGGATCTTTGTTTATTTTCATGCAATTTACATATTGTCAAACAAACATGCAAATCCCTAAAACATGCTCCTATGAAATTGATACAAATACAGAGTAAAGTAAAACTTACATTACGTAGTGGAACAGGAAAAACTCCTTCCTTCAATCTCTCTAACCCTTGATTCATTTCTGTAGCAGAGTATTATCAAGAGATTGAACTAGATCAGCAACACAGTCTTCCTCACCAAACCTTATCAACCTAGAACTAGTGTGGGCTAATTCTCGACACATGAGATAGAGATCTAGAAGAGATAGTGGCTGAGAAAGGATTTGATTGTCTAGGTTTTCAGTTACCCAATGAATCAACTGAGATTGACTTATGAAAACCCTAGATATCATATTCCTTATATAGGCAACTAAATGAGCTTTATTTAAATTTAATTAATTAAAATAATAAACAAAAAGATAAAAGCATTGGGCTCCCACAAACGGACTTGGGCCCAATCTCTTTGTTTTGAATTTATATCTCAATTGGGCCTAAATTCAAAACATTTTTTTAATTAATTAATTAAATCCTTCTTCAAATTAACTAATTATAATTTGAAATTTGATTTAATATTATTTATTTATATTGACACAAATTTATTAATATTAATATATTTACAAAGATTCTCTTTTCTTCTCTAAATCTCATATCTCTGTAAAAATTTTAAAATTGACCTAGTCAACTTTAAAAATCCTAATTGATAATTAAATCAATTAATTGAGACATTCTAGATGATTTACTCAAAGGTGATGTGAGGATCATGGATCTATGAAATCAAGCTCCAATAAGTTACTGTGAATTTATTTGCAAATAATTTCACTACCTTATTAATTCCTTGTGATGTCACTATAGACTCATAATTGAACTCTTGAATTCATAGAACGTATTTCCAAACCACAAATACATTATCCATTATTATAACCATTACAGTCCGTCAATCCTCTATGGATGACTTACTAATGAGCTGAGAGCAAATTACCATTTTACCCCTCATCAATATTTTATCCTTAACTCCCACTAAGTTCTTTATAAATTATATTTTTGTGAACTTAATCATAGAAATGAGATCTCAATCATTTAACATTTTGAACAAAGCAATTAAGGAAATCATCTTTTCACTTCTCATACAGAAGTTATAGATTTCATATCTATGAATAATACTTCCACTCAATTACACTACTAAATCTCCAAGATGTAAGTATGGGCTAGACCGTAGGGTAAGCTGGTAACGAACAAGTCAAAAGATTTAAATAATATAATTAGTAGAATATTATCACTCAGAATTAAGATCAATTTAACTTATGGTCAACATTGTGGCATTGATTAGATTCGATAACAGCGATACTTATTTATCAATCAATAATCAATATCGGTCCTAGTCTAATGTAATCAAATACATCTGATCATATCTACTTGGTCAATGCCTTGAACAAGACATCACACCCCGAATGTGTAAGTATATTATATTGTAGATTTCCTAATCAGTGAAAATCCAATGCACTGATCTAATCTTAGGACTCGTTATTTTGAACATATAATTACAACTATAATCCACTGTGACCTAGTCACTATAATTGTAACTATCCATATATTCAAGATTTTATGAATGCTTGTATTAATTGAATAAACATGTAATACAACAAGGGAACAATGCGATTGAATAAACAAAATAATTTCTACTTCTTTTATTGATAATAATAACGTGTTACATAAGGAATATTATTTTATTAAGGACATAAAACCCAACAGTACGTTGATGACATGCTGGTCAAATCCAAAACCTCCTCGGAGCATGCGAGAAACTTGGCAGAAGTTTTTTCGATACTCCGCAAGTTTGGGATGAAGCTCAACCTGCAAAAATGCACTTTTGGGGAGGCCTTGGGGAAATTCTTGGATTTATCGTTAGTTCCCGAGGAATTGAAGTGAACCACGAAAAGATCAAGGCCCTGATAGATATGACGTCGCCAAAGAAACATAAAGGCGTGCAGAGCCTAACTGGTCGAATAGCAACACCGAGCCACTTTGTATCCAGGTACACACGGATGAATTTCTTCCAACCAATAAGACTCATCATCTTTCATAAGTGCATACTTAGCTAATCCATGAGCATCATAATTACAACCACGACACAGATGAACTAGAGACACACATGTAAGAACATAGTGATTTACCCTTTCTAGAAGTTTTATGTATGTATGGTTGAAATTTTCCCATAAAAATAATTAATTGGGTAACAATATCCAATATTTTATTCTTTTTTTTTGTGGCAGTATTTTATCAAAGTTTTTAATTCTCATATATATCAAAAAAGCTCGTCTAATTTTGTCATATTTATGAAAATTCGTAATAAACAACCTAGGCCCAACCTGAATGCTTGTTTCTTGTAGAAATTAGATTGTGTGCCCAGTTTTATAGTGTGTTATATATTTTTACCCATGTTTCAACTTTTTTTTATTTGTACCCAGTTTTTTAATCAGTTTTCCCATAATACCCTTTTATTTTATAAGTTAAGTACTCTCCATTTTTTCCCATGTTTCCCTCACCTTCCCTCTATTTTGAAAGTTTATGTTTGATATTTGCTGTCTCTGCCGATCACCATCTTCCTCTCCTCAAACCGATCATCATCTTCCTCTCCTCAAATCGATCACCATCTTCCTCTTCTCAAAACTTCCTTCAAGCTTCCCCACTCTACGGCGGTGCTCCACCATTCCAGCGCCTCAATCGAACCAATTGCCCTTTCATTTTCTTCTTCCACGACAGAGTCGAGATCATCTTTTTGGAAGCTTGATTTGTTTTTGTACCAATTTCAAAGCCATTTTTGGAAGTTTTCTTTGTTTTTGCAGTCTCCCAGTTTATCTTGTAGTGAGGTATGTAAAAGAAGTTTGTTTACTATATTGCACTCCATTTGTATGATGAAATTCCTCATTAAACATCAAATTAAAATTTTCCCTTCTTGTCTAGTGTTTTCATTGCTTGTGTTTGTTTTGATGAAAATATTCAATGATTTTCATTTTTTTCATTAAATTTGTCTCTTGGATTTGTATTATGTATACACATTTATGTGTATGGAATGTATAGGAGTAGTTCAACTCATTTTATCTTTCATTTAAGCTAGGAGTAGTTAGCCTTACCATTATATGATCTAGTGTTGTCATTTTCATAGCTGAATTTTGTTTGCAACAATGAGCAACCTATCATTGATGAGGTGAATCTTGAGGCATTGATTCATAAACAAAAAATGCCAACTGTACACTCACCTAGTTTATCTTCTAGTAGGGTATCTCACCTAGTTTATCTTCTAGTGGGGTATGTAAAAGAGATTTGTTTAATATTTTGCACTCCATTTGTTTGATGAAAGTCCTCATTAAAAATCAAATGAATAATTTCCCTTCTTATCTAGTGTTTTCATTGCTTGTTTTGTTTTGATGAACGTCCTCATTGATGTTAGTTTTTTTTTTTCCTTTAAATGTGCCTTTTGGTCTTGCTTTATGTATATATATATATATATATATGTGTGTGTGCATGGGGATGTATAGGAGTACTTCTTTTCATTGTGTATTTGTTGAAAAGAAAAATATGTTGACAGTGATGGCTCAAATGGTTAGATATGTGGATTGTGAGGTTGGAGTCACTAATGGGAACCTACAATGCAATTGTTATAGTTTCATATTTTGTTGGGTTAGGTGACAACCATATATAGTCTATTCCAATCTAAAGTTTTAAAACTTTAGCTTATTTACCCTTGTCTGATAAACTGGAAATTTAGCAACTAAGCATTTAGATATACTAATCTCACCTGGAGTCTTTGGCTCCCAATTAAAATCACCAAAGCAACCACAACCCATTGCCAACCACAATTTTACTTCCCTGCACTAAATCACCCATCAAAACCACATTAAATATCAACCCCACAAAAAGATTGAACTTCTAAATTGGGCAATGAGTTTCAAAATAAAGAAATTGAAATTATGAAAAGCTCATTGACTTGTAAAAGGGCATGCAAAGTTGAGTGGCTAAAAAGTTAAGCGATTGATATGAGATAGAGTTTTTAAACCTTATGCTCTATAGGTCGTGTTTTAGATTTTTAGCCAAGTGGTTTTCATTTTAAGTTTTGTAGTTTACATTTTGAAGAGTTGTGGTTCAGATTTTAAGCGTTGCAGTTTACATTTTAAAGGGACATGATTTAGACTTTAAGTCTTGTAGTTTAAATTTTAAGCATTATTTTAAATTTAAACCACTAAGCTTTAAATTTAAACCATAAGGCTTAAAATTTAAACCATTTGCCTTAAAATTTAAACCGCAAGCCTTAAATGACTTAAAATATGAACCACTAAACTTAAATGGCATCAAAATTTAATCCACAAGGTTTAAGTTTTAATCATTTAGGCTTACATCATAAAAATACTATTTTAATCTATATAATGTAATGTGTGAATCTAATACAAAATCTTTATAATTTTAAACCAAATGGCTTAAAATTTAAACCACAATTTATAAATTTGAACCATAACGCTTAAATGGCATCAAATTTAAACTACAATTTATAAATTGTTATCCATTTAGGCTTAAATTATAAATCAAGTATATTTAAACCCCTAGTTTTGAAATTTTAACCACTAAGCTTTAAATTTAAACCACAAGGCTTAAAATTTAAACCACTTGTCTTAAAATTTAAACTGCAAGCCTTAAATAGCTTAAAATATGAACCACTAAACTTAAATGGCATCAAAATTTAATCCCCAATGTTTAAGTTTTAATCCTTTAGGCTAAAATCCTTTAAAATTTAAACCATGCATCTTTAAAATCTAAACCACAAACATTTAAAATGTAAACCACAACCCTTTAAAATTTAAGCCTCAATCATTTAAAATGTAAACCACAATGCTTAAAATGTAAACTACAAAGCATAAAATATAAAACACGTCTCTTTAAAATGTAAATTACAATCCTTAAAATGTAAACCACAACCTTTTAAAATGTAATCCATAAGCCTTAAAATGTAAACCCCAACCTTAAAATATAAACCACTAGCCTTAAAGTGTACCCCACCAGCCTTAAAATGTAAACTACAAGCCATTAAGATTTATGATTTTCTCTTCAAATCACTATTAAGGCAGCAAAAGTTGCAAAATTGTCATCAATTTTATGCATAAGCGCCATTATAGTGGATTTTTGGCTTGGACTCTTGTATAGTTTAGTTAGTTATGAGCACTAGTCTACACTGTTTGTAAATTTTATATTAGAAACATTGATAGATATTTGGTGTTTGTGAGACTCATCATTTCTGTAATAGAAGCAAGACTACTTGTAACTCTCTTTGTTGTACTTCCTTATTCTCCAAGATGATTTTGAGGTTGTTCTAGGGTCAAGAATTCGGTCTGAATCAAGTGAAGCTTTTGCCCTTTTAGTATGTGTTTGTTCTTTTGTTTGTTGGTTCTTCACAGCTAGTATCATTCAAGCTTTCAATCTTGTTTTGCTCTTTATAAACTCAATCCCAGAAACTTAAAAGTGCATATTAATGTTTTCTTGATGTATTTTTAAACGTTTTGTCTAATTATATGTGTGTTGATCTAAAATATTGGTTTATGTTATAAAACTATTTATTTTATCAAAATCATTTTATATTGTGTGAGCATTGTTAAGTTATCCCCCTAAGGTTAATTTCTACTTTAATTTATCTGTTATGTTTGCGTATGGAGTTTTATTTATTTATTTATTTATTTTAATGTAGAAGAGTTTCATGTTATGTGAAGAAGAGAACGACCCTTTGGATTTTGGCGTTGGTAACCAATGGTCCTATTTATATTATAAGTATGCAATGTCTTGCTGAAGCAAACATAGACACAAAGTTTTGTTTATTTTGAAATTGTGTGTGATAGGAAATTAGTCATGATTTCCTTATGGGAATATCTCAGGCCATTTTGTCATCTACAATGTTAGAGTTTTAATAACTTAATTAATAGATAGTGTTAGATTTTGGAGTTATTTTGTTCTTTTGGAATATTATTTATTAGTCTATTTTGGTTTCTATTTGCTATGTTATGTCTTTGAAAATGGAATAGTTCTGTGTTAGAAAATAGGGTAATGATTGTACTAATTTTTAAGAAGACAAGAGTAGTACTATTATGTGGCTATATTAATAACATGATAACTAAGGCCATGTATTTGATTGTCTAAATTAGGAAATGATATAATTCTTTTAGCATTTGACATCATAAATATTGTTTTTCTTGACAAAACAAGGCAATTATAATGGTTATATATGCATAAGATGACAAGTCATGTCCCTTTTGCTCATGAGTATATTATTTTAGCATACGATATGTGCTTGATAAAAGTAATCCATTTGAAAATGGTTTATACTCCAAAAAATAGTGTAGATAAGCATAATATAGGATTCCAAACTAGTATGGAAGAGAGTAGCTATAGTCCATTTCTGTAGCCATACATATAATCCAAGTGTTTTTAAACCTTAATGTTTTAAATTTAAACTACTAAGTTTTAAATTTTGCCATAAAAAGAGTAACATGGCTAATGCAAGAGATTGGTATATCATTCTTTCTTTGCTATACATATGTATATATTTATATATATATATACATAAATGTAGTGGGTGGCAGTCTCAAAAATTCTTTCCAAACTTTTTGTGAAAGTTTGAAAAATGAAAAACATCGTCATTAGGAGTGCAGTTCAATGTGATTAAGTGACATTGTCTAATGGTTTTAATCTTTATCTTACTTTTCTTTTTGTTTTATGTTGACAGTCAGAAGAAAATAAGGTTTTTAATGTTTTGATCTTTGGGATTCCTGGGAATAGGAATCGGTTCCTATTTCTGTATTTAATGTAATTATTTCTGTATTTCCTATATATACCTCTAGTAGGTTGTACAAAATCATCAGTGAATAGAAATATAGTAAGAAACATTTTTTCCTCACCATTTCATCATGGTATCAGAGCCTTAAGGCACGATTCTGTTCCCCCCTCAGTTTTCCTCCATTTTTTCCGGCAGTCGTCCCTCCTTCCAATCGCAAACCAGTCCGGCGACACTCCAGGCCTCCGGCGAAGTCATTTAGCACCTGCTCCGGCGCTCAACCTCCAGTCGCTCCTCTCCGGCATCATCTCCAGCATCTCGGCCAGTCCAATCCGGCAGCAGTCCAGTCCGGCGGCGCTACAGTCGGCCCCCAGTCGCCCTCAGAAGCTCTCGGCGCTTCAGTCGGCCCCCGTAGCCCTTCAGTCGCTCCTCTCTCGGCTCTCTCCCTCACAGCAACCATTCTCTGAATATTGGGCCTTTCTCTTTGTGATGTCGAATAGTGAGGAAGTTACCTCTCAAAATATTGGGCCTCACTCAACCCAGCCCAATGAAGGTAACCCTAACCCCAACTCAGCCCACTGGGTCTATGGGCTCTCTTTATAACCTTGATAGTGGTTCACTTAATATTACAGCCCATAAACTTGATGGCAAAAATTATTTACAATGGGCCCAATCTGTCAAACTTGTTATTTGTGGTCGTGGTAAACTAGGATACATTACTGGTGATCTCCCTGCACCTCTTTTCAATGATCCTACATACAAGGTATGGCAAGCTGAAAATTCTATTGTACTTGCATGGTTAATTAATTCAATGGACTCAAAAATCAGCCGCAAATATCTGTTCTTTAAGACTGCTAAGGAGGTGTGGGACGTTGCCCGGAAAATGTATTCTGACCTTGGTAACGCCTCTCAGATTTTCGAAATCCGTACCAAGCTTAAAGAAATCAAGCAAGGTAATCAAACTGTTACCCAATATTTTTCCGACTTACAAGACTTGTGGCAGGAGCTCGATTTGTATCTGGATACCACACCATTATGTGCTAACTGCACTACAATCCAGCGGCAGCAGTTAGAGAAAGAACGAGTCTTTGAATTTCTTACGGGGTTAAACAGTAATCTTGATGAAGTTAGAGGTCGTCTGGTGGGTCGTGCCCCATTTCCTGACACTGAAGAAGCCTTCTCTGAGGTTAGACGTGAAGAAGCACGTCGTCGTGTCATGCTCTCTACTCCTGACCTACAGCCCATTGAAAGCTCAACTCTCGTATCAAAATCTGGCCCTCCACCACATGGCAGATCCACTCCCGACCCTCGACCTAATCGTAAGGGTGATCGGCCTTGGTGTGATCACTGCCAACGTCACGATCATACTCGATCTACTTGTTGGGTTATCCATGGTAAACCACCCAATTGGACCCCTCGCCGCCAAAATGAAAGAAAGGCCTATCAAACTCAAACTGAGAGTACCAATGATCATAATAGTGCTGGTACCCCTTCATTCAGTAAGGAACAACTTGCCCACCTATACACTCTTTTGAGTCAATCATCCATAAAACCCAGTTTCGGTCCTGAGACTCATAGTGCCTCTGTTGCACACTCTGGTAATTTTTCTTCCACCTCCAACACACCATGGATCATCGATTTGGGCGCCACTGATCACATGACAAGTTTACCACATTTGTTTGATACTTATTCTCCATGTTCCACTAAATCTAGTGTCACAATTGCAAACGGCACCCATTCTCCTATCATTGGAATAGGCACTATTAAATTATCTGCTGACCTCATTCTTAAATCAGTACTTTATGTTCCTTCTTTGAAATGAAATTTAATCTCTGTCCAAAAATTAACCAGTGATAATCATTGCTTCGCTAAATTCATGTCAAATTCTTGTCAATTTCAGGATCTATCATCGGGGAGGATGATTGGCAGTGCTAGGGTTCATAACGGACTTTATTTATTTGAAAGGTAACATCCAGTTAACGAGCTCTCTTCTCTACTACGTTTGGGTTCAAAATATATTTCTAATTCTTGTTCAAGTTCATCGTTTGTTTCAAACTCTATTTCAAAAACAATTATGTTATGGCATTGTCGACTTGGGCATCCAAGTTTTTTATATTTAAAACACTTATTCCCATCGTTTTTTATAAATTAGAATATTACTGATTTTCATTGTGATATTTGTCAATTTGCCAAGCACACACGAATTTCGTTCCCTCACAAAATATATACACCTTCCAACCCATTCTCTCTGATTCATAGTGACATATGGGGACCTTCCAAGGTCAATACTTCTCATGGTAAGCGATGGTTTATCTCTTTTATTGATGATCACACACATCTCACTTGGGTCTATCTTCTTAAAAGTAAGTCTGAAACATGCCACATTTTTCAGAATTTTCATCAAATGATCCAAACACAGTACCAAACATCTATAAGAATACTCTGTACCGACAATGGTACTGAATATTTCAATACCACTCTTGGTCCCTATCTTCTCAAAAATGGGATTGTCCATCAAAGCTCGTGTGTTGATACTCCGCAACAGAATGGAGTTGCTGAACGCAAAAATCGCCATCTCTTAGAAGTAGCTCGTGCTCTTATGTTCACTATGCATGTCCCTAAATATCTTTGGGGCGACGCTATCCTTACTGCTGCTTATCTCATTAATCGTCTCCCTAGTCGACCCCTTCAGTTCAAAACACCATATTATGTTCTTCAATCTCTACATCCTCACATCTCTACAAATACTCTACTTGTTAAAGTATTTGGTTGCA
Source organism: Humulus lupulus (assembly GCF_963169125.1). Taxonomy (NCBI): domain Eukaryota; kingdom Viridiplantae; phylum Streptophyta; class Magnoliopsida; order Rosales; family Cannabaceae; genus Humulus; species Humulus lupulus. Next base: position 40,314,286 of record NC_084798.1, read on the forward strand.
CTACTTTTGTGCATGTTCACTCCCACCTAGAGCTGTAAATACGGGCCGGGCTTTTGAGCACGGCACGAAACCGGCACGAGCCCGGGAGGCACGAGCACGACACGGCACGAAAAAATATGGGCTTGGGCCGGCACGACACGAAAAAATATGGGCTTGGGCCAGGCACGGCACGACACGGACTTAGCACGGCACGGCACGACAAGCCCGAAGGCACGACACGAAAGCACGAACAAACTAGCCCGAAAGCACGACACAATAAAAAACCCGATATTTTGACATTAATAATCATAATAAATTTTTATTTGTCAATAATTAATAAATTAAAATGATAATATATGTCTTATTTTTCTCAATGTTTATATTTTTATAATTATATTAATTTATTTTAAGATTTGTTAGTTAAAATTTTAGCATTTATTAGTAGGTATTAAAATTCTAATAATTATCTTTGATATAATTTTGTGTAAAATATTGTTAAAAAGTATATAAAAATATCTAAAATTATAATTTAAACAAAGAAATGTATTTGGTTTGGTGGTAAGTCCATTGATGGTTCAATTCTCCATCTTCAAGTTTTTTAGCAAAAAAAAAGTGGGCCTAAAAGTGGGCCCAAATTTGGGCCCGAATATAGAAAGTGGGCCGGCCCGAATAAGGAAAGTGGGTCGGCCCGATTTGGGCCCAACACGGCACGAGCACGGCATGATATGGGCCGTGCCCATGGGCCGTGCTGGGCCTACTCTTTCAAAAATGGGCTGGCCCGACCCGGCACGAATTGAATATGGGCCGGGCCCGGTCCAGCACGAATTGAATATGGGCCAGACCGGGCCGGGCCGGCCCACATTTACAGCTCTACTCCCACCATCGGAGTAAATTTGATCCTAGAGCCATTAAGACTGTGTTTTTGGGTTACTCTCCTACCCAAAATGGTTATCGGTGTTATTGTCCCATCACCAAAAAAACATTCATCTCATGTGACGTCACATTTTTCGAGGATACTCCTTACTTCACTCCCACATCGCTTCAGGGGGAGTCCAACCATCACCAGCAAGAAGCTCAGTGGTCTTGGGGGTTAGAATTACCCTTAACAACTCTTTTTCCATTTACCTCTTCCACTCCACTTTCTTCTGAACCAGATATCCAGACTCTCCCTCCTGAACAAGAAAATCCACCAACCTCTCCTAAAAACACTGAACCAGAAAGACATCCTCAAGACCAAAACATATAGAAAGAGATTCGGGTGTATTCCAGGAGAAATAAACAAGTTATGAATCCTCAGCACAGTCAAACGCCCAATCCGGTGATGGAACCGCTTCCCTCAAAAGATCCAGGTATTCTCCCATCTAACAAACAGTCAGATCTAGATATTCCTATTGCATTAAGGAAAGGAACCAGATCATGTACCCAACACCCCATTTCAAAGTTCATTTCTTACTCAAAATTGTCATCTCCATTTAAAGCTTTCACCTCGAATTTATCAAATGTTGTGATTCCCAGGAATATCGAAGAAGCTCTTGATTCTCCTCAGTGGAAAGCAGCAGTGCTTGAAGAAATAAGAGCACTTAAACATAATGGAACGTGGAAATTAGTAGAGTTACCACCAGACAAGAAGGTAATAGGGTGCAAATGGGTGTTCACCGTCAAATTCAATGCAAATGGATCTATTGAGAGGTACAAAGCTCAGTTAGTTGCCAAGGGGTTTACTCAAACTTATGGAATTGACTACACGGAAACATTCGCTCCAGTTGCCAAACTCAACACTATCAGAGTTCTTCTCTCACTAGCGATTAACATGGATTGGGAATTACATCAGCTTGATGTAAAGAATGCATTCTTGAATGGGGAACTTGAAGAAGAAGTGTATATGAGTCAGCCTCCGAGATTTGAAGAATCTCTCAAGACAACCACAGTTTGCAAACTAAACAAATCTCTCTACGTCTTGAAACAGTCACCCCGAGCATGGTTCAATCGTTTGCTGAAAGTTGTCAAAGGGCTTGGATACATACAAGGCCAAACTGATCACACTCTCTTTGTCAAACACTTAGGAAGTGGAAAAATTGCGGTACTAATCGTATATGTTGATGACATAATTATCACTGGTAATAACATTGAGGAGATAAACTCAATCAAAGAAATGTTGGCAAAGGAGTTCGAAGTCAAAGATCTCGGTGCTCTCAAATATTTTCTGGGTATGGAATTTGCTAGAAGTAAAAAAGGTATTTCCGTGTCCCAGAGAAAATACACTCTAGATCTTCTGAAGGAGACAGGAATGCTCAGAAGCAGACCAAGCAAAACTCCAATTGAGCTCGGAGACAAAAAGAAAATGTTTGAAGGAAGTCCAGTTGACAAGGGGAAGTACCAACAGCTGGTAGGAAAACTCATCTACCTCTCACATACTAGACTCGACATTACTTTTTCAGTGAGTCTAGTCAGTCAATACATGCATGATCTGTGTCAAGGACATCTCAATTCAGTGTATCGAATTCTGAGATATCTCAAGCAAACTCCAGGAAAGGGTCTTTTTTTCAGGAAGACAACTGAGAGAAAGGTTGAAGTGTTCACAGATGCAGACTGGGCTGGTTCAATTGATGATAGAAAGTCTACATCTGGATATTGCACAATGGTATGGGTGAATGTAACCACATGGCGAAGTAAGAAGCAAACTGTGGTTGCAAGAAGCAGTACAGAAGCAGAGTATAGAGGCATGGCTCATGGAGTGTGTGAAGCTATATGGATCAAACGTCTACTAGAAGAATTGAAGATTAAATATGAAGCCCCTATTCAGCTCTACTGTGATAACCAATCTACTATCAGCATTGCACATAACCCTATACATCATGACAGAACCAAACACGTAGAAGTTGACCGTCACTTCATCAAAGAAAAAATTGACAGAGGAGTTATCAGCATTAGATATGTGCATACTAATCAACAGCCTGCTGATATTCTCACAAAGGGACTATCTGATCAAACATTTGATTTTCTTGTAAACAAGCTTGGACTCATCAATATCTATAGTCCAGCTTGAGGGGGAGTGTTGACAGTTAGAAGAAAATAAGGTTTTTAATGTTTTGATCTTTGGGATTCCTGGGAATAGGAATCGGTTGCTATTTCTGTATTTAATGTAATTATTTCTGTATTTCCTATATATACCTCTAGTCCTAGGTTGTACAAAATCATCATTGAATAGAACTATAGTAAGAAACATTTTTTCCTCACCATTTCTTCATTTTAATTTTTAAATTAAGTTGTACTATTTCTATATTCTATGTGCTACTCCAAACAAAGGAATTTCATTCAATTAAATAACCAAAAAACAAAATGATATTCAGAAAAAGTTTTCACACTTAATTATTTTCACATGGGTTGTTAGTTACCATTATTATTACATATAATAAAAATAGTTTTTAGCCTTGAGTTGTGAGCATTTTTGGCAACTTGGTCTTATTGAAAGAAAATAAATATTTCTAAAAGGCAGACATATGTAGAGTTTTTTTTTTATTTTTAGAAAAATAGAAGTGCCATTAGAAGAAAAACAAGTCTAAGAAGTTTCTCCGGGAAAGAAATAGAAACCTACTGAGCCTTCTAACTGAAGAAAATACCATAAAAGTTCAGCTTAGTATTAGAGAATAATAGTAGTATTATGTCTACCCTTTTATACTTATATTCCTAATAAGTTCATTTATCCTATCTTTCTTCTTTGGTATAGTTGTGCATATTTTTCTAGCTTTTTCATGTTGTTTTTTATTTTAATATAAAGGATGGTGGTTGTTTTGTTGATTTTCTTTCTATATTTTCTTCAAGGAAGTTTATTTTTTCTTTACTTATCAACGATTTATTTAAATATATATGTATTAGGAACCAACCACATAGGAAGAGTTAGGATCTATCTTTGCCCTAATTTGAAATGGAATTCTGGGTAGATTGTCTCAGATTAGTGGCGAGGCTAGCTAAATTAGCTGAGTTCCTTCGATAATAGATACAAATGTTAAAGCATTTAAATTTAGTGTGTAGTCAGTTTAATCTCAATTAGATATTGGCCTTTCTTTAAAATTTTATTTTTGATGTTGACTTTCATTTTCTAGTAGGGTGTTGCTGAATTTATGTTTTGTTTACATAATTAAAATTTTGGGGATCTTATTTTTATAGGAGGAGGTTTTGAGGCTTAAATATGGAAGAGTTGATGTAGTTCCAACTAGTTGGGTGATTTTGGATTCCCTTATATATCTTAAGAATTAGCACCATTATGCTTTGTTATTGATTTGGTTTATGTCTATTAGAGAAGGGAGTTTTAAATTAGACAATTAGAACTTTTATCTCCCTAGAGAATCTTCTTAGAGAACATACTTGTAAAAAGAGCTTAGGTACATACTTTTTCTCTCTGCAATTTTTCAAGTCTGACATCTAATTCTATAGCACATTTGAGTTTTGTAGGTACCTTTCCTGTGAAACTCTCACCCAAAAATATGTACTTGTCAAAGTTGTTTCTTGCTTCTCTCAACTCTTCATAAGAGAACAATCTACAGAGTGGGGCTCCTTGTGTTCCCAGCTTGGCTGCTTGGGAAATAAGCCCTGAAAGTAGAAAGATAAGAGACCCTTTGTAAAGATGAGGTTTTAGGTGAGAAAATTAAAACAAAGTAAAAGAACAAAATTTACAACTTACTGGCATTTGTAACAAGTTCAGAACAAAACACTGATGGTGACCAAAGACTCACTCAAACTCAGAGAGGAGAGTGACCAAAGATCTTCAACTAAAAAAGAAGAACATTAGTAAGGAGAAAGAAATAAAGTAGTGAGTCCTAAATATAGTAGTTATATTGAAGTGCCCTTAAGGGAAGCATCTGATGCCTTAGAAGTCCAAGAATAAATAGTCACAACAATATTAAAAGGTCTAGAGGAATGGAAGGACAAATAACTGTTAGATGAACTTTTATATTTTAAGAAAGAAAATTATATGAGATTATAGTTCATCTAATCATACAGACATAACCTTTAGCATAAACATAATTACATTAACTAGTTAGAGAGTATAGTTTTAGTTTGTACTTGGAACTGTCGGTCACCACTAGTACAATTACAACATAATGATAAAAAAAAATGAACACATACAATATAATCATAATATCAATAATATATTTAATACTGATTAGATTGGGATACAAGATAAACAAAATAGAAATAAAGATGAATACAACCAATTATTAAAAATTTCCTAACCAAGATTCGGAGAATAAACATGGAACATAATGACAGAAATAAAATAAAGAAAATAAAAAAACAAGTATAAATTTTAAGATCCTGACCTGAGAATACACCTGAAACAAAGATTTAATTCGGATCACAACAATCCGAGGTAATTGTGGAAGTAGACCATGAGTAATATTGTTCCTTTCCCCCAAGTATACCAAGTTGATAGTATACATATCTCAAACTCAGATTGAGTAAGTACCTCAGAAGCCTTGAGTATCACTTGTTGAAAAGAGACATCAAATAGCACTCCTTGCAGAAATTCGAAGCGTAACAATCTCCAAATCTTCCTGACCCCATAACACCAAAATATAGCATGACCATTAGAATCTCCAGGACAACCACATAGAGGGCAACTTGAATTAGGTAATACTTTTGTATTTTAAAGCTCAACTGGATAAACGTTTATTTGATTTTATGAAGGTTTTTATGAAGAAACGTTTCATTCCCTCCTCAATGTCATTCACATTTGTTTTAATATCAGCAATATCTTTTTTCATTACAATATTATCTTCTTTGATTTCCTGAAAAAAAAATTAGAAGGGCAAAAATATATAATGAACAACACAGAAAAAATAAAAATATATAAGAAATTGTAAACAACATATTTTCAAAATGCAAACTAGACCAAAAACAAAAACAAAGACATAAGTTGGAAACAATAAAAAACGAACCTTCAACAAAGAAATAACTTCTTCATTAGAACTACTTGAAGTAGAACTTTTTCTCTTTTTGGTTTTCGAATTATGATCATCTTCTTCTCTCCCTCTTTTAGAAGCTGAAGAGACACAAAGCATAGCATGATGAAATGAATTTCTCTCATCATTAGAAAAGTTTAAAGGAGCATAAACCTATACATAAAACAAAATAAAAAAATTAATACAACAATTCTAAAAAAATAAGAGAAAAAGTTAAAAAAAAAATAAAATAAAATAAAAACAAATTTTTTACCTTTGATCTTTTAAAAACTTTTTTCCAAATTGTCTTTAAATGACAACTCTTCTTCCCTGTCTTCCAATTCAAAATTCTGGGGAACTTTGAACCAACATAAATAGCAAATGATGAGGCCAACAAAGGAATAACCTCAAAACCCCAAACTTGGAAGGCTATAGGGAAGCCGCATAGCTCATATCCTGTCTTCGATGAATCTAGGGCGCTTGTGAGGTATTTTATAGTTTCGTTAAAAGATCGGCGACCCCAAAGATATGCCTCAAACTTTTGATCATCATCAACTAAACTCATGACAAAATTGTCTACTAACCTATCTCATCTTTTACTACCTAATATATTTTTCACAATATATACTTTAACTAATTTAACAACATCCTCAGCATCAATATCTATTTTTCTAAATTTAACGAAATCTTTCAACTCATTTCTAGATATTGATGATTTTCCACTGAAATATTTAACAAGTAATCGATTATTATCATTGCTAACCCCCATATCAGCATGAATTTCATTACAATTTAAACTTATTATAATTATGAATTCTTCAATGCCAAATTTTGTTTTGTTACCTCTAAAATTTAGATGAAGCTCATTCCCATTAGAGCTACCATCCTCATGTAGAAGAAGAGAATGCATGATCATATGCGATGGTTCAAGCAATGCATCCAAATCTAGAATGAACCCAAGGCAAGATTGTTTTAGCAGTTGTACTTCTTCATTACTGAGAAAACTTTGAATGCATCTAATATCACTCCAATAGCATTGAGCTCGAATATTAGAATGCACAAAAAGTAATTTATCTTCATTTAAATATTGCACAAATGAAAAAACATATGTTAATTATAGAAAGAAGTATTAATAGCAACAAAAAATTAAGAAAAATAAATAAATTTACAGATGATAAAACTTTTAAATACGTAAAAAAATACTTACTTGAAACATATCGTTTGATTTTGGATGAACAATTGATAATGTTTCTTATCTTTGTTAATTGAAGATTTGGAAGACATTTCTGAAATATGCATAAACAAAAATAAACAATTAATAAATAAATAACAATAATAATAAATATGTATCTAACATTACTGATTAAATAATGCTCAATCAAAACAACTGTTATGAAACATAAACAATATTAAAAATTTGATAATTAAAAATATCAAAATTAAACCACATGCACAAGAATTCATAGAAGGACATACAATGATTTGAGCTACTCAATTATTCTTTATTTTGCATAATAAAACTACTTGAACAAATGAATAGTAAGAAACAAGTATTCATAGACAAAATGTTCATATTTTTCAAGACCTCAGCTTGACCATTCATTTCGGAAAAGGTAAGAAAACAACATTACCTAATGGTCAAAGACTTAGAATTAATTTTAGTGTGTATCCAAAGGCAAATTTTAGAGTCCAAAAGAAAGTGTGTATCCAATACAAATAATGGAATAACAAAACATCCAAAATGATGAGAATTTTTTACTTGCATCAAATTTTGTGTTTGATCAAAACTCAAGGGCATGGAAAAATTATTTGTCCCAGCTTCGAAGCAATTATGATTTTTTATTATCTTATGCCCCCTCTAAATTTCCCCATATAGGTAAAGCAAAGCAACACATAAGTAAGAAGAACAACAACAAAATATATATATATGCAATCTCTATCTTGTCGTGGAGATTAACCACCAAATCATGAGCATGATCACTAACAATTGTACAATCAATTAATGTGCAGTATTAATATATGTTCTAATCACTTAATATATGCCTCTCCCTATTCGTTTTCTTCTTCTTATTTTGTTGGTTTCATTCAAGTATGGGTCTATGTATTAGACAGTATTGAGGGAAGGGTTTTTAGTGGTTTTATTTTATTTTTCTTGGGAATGGGAGAGGTTTTTTTTGACACTAGCAAAGCAAATAAGCAGCAGGAGGTTGGGTGTGTGGCTAGGACTAGATTCCTTTCCATAGAGGCATTAACAGTCAAACATGGATGACAATAAAGGACCCACTTCTAACATGAGCAAGACAAGGAGTGAAGAAGATGAGGAGTTGAAAGTCACAACAGGCATTTTATTATGTTTGTTTCCCACCTAAAGTTGAAAATAGAAGTTGGAAAATGACTTGGGTAAATACCTACTAATCTAGTCTAAAAAGCCTCACCCCAAACCCCTCCACAACTACCAAAAAAAAAATCACTAATCTAGTAATCTTGGGAAAGTTTTAAGGAACCAACAGACACATTGTCGGTGCGGCAAACTCTGAGTCAAAATCTTCTACTAGAGAGTTGAAAAAATCATCCGAGGTTGTTAAAGAAGTTAAAAGGCTCAAAAAGAACCTCGGGCAATATATGAAGAACTGTTGTTCATGTTCTCTGGTAAACTGCAGCTGCAAATGTGATAGGGCAAGCAGGGGAAGCAGCGCAACCAACAGAAATGGAGATGTGCACTCAACAGCTTATGGCAGTAAGCATAATGATAAACCTGTCCTATGTGTATACCAGAGGAGACAACAGAAAATTTCATTCTTACCTACACCATGAATGTGTCCAGTTCAAATTTGTTGGTCAAACATCTTATATTAGACAGAGATGGCTGGAATATGGATTTACTCCAAATACATTTCAATGTGGTTGATCAAGAATGTGTTTGTTCTATTCCAATTAGCATATGTTTTAAGGATGATAGTTGGTTATGGAACTTTACCAATGACGACAATTACTCGGTTAAAAGCGGATACTCTTTGGCCACACATTTAGCTTTTGTTGTTCCATCTCCATCTAGAGCATTTTTTTTTTTTGGAATGGTGGAAAAAGATCTGGAAGTTACATTTACCAGACAAAAATTTACATTTTGCGTGGCGGGGCTTCCATGACATTTTACCTACGCCAGTTGAGCTTTAAAATACAAAAGTATTACCTAATTCAAGTTGCCCTCTATGTGGTTGTCCTGGAGATTAAATGGTCATGCTATATTTTGGTGTTATGGGGTCAGGAAGATTTGGAGATTATTACGCTTCGAATTTCTGCAAGGAGTGCTATTTGATGTCTCTTTTCAACAAGTGATACTCAAGGCTTCTGAGGTACTTACTCAATCTAAGTTTGAGATATGTATACTATCAACTTGGTATATTTGGGGGAAGGGGACAATATTACTCATGGTCTACTTCCACAATTACCTCGGATTGTTGTGATCCGAATTAAATCTTTGTTTTAGGTGTATTCTCAGGTCAGGATCTCAAAATTTATACTTGTTTTTTTATTTTCTTTATTTTATTTCTGTCATTATGTTCCATGTTTATTCTCCGAATCTTGGTTAGGCAATTTTTAATAATTCGTTGTATTCATCTTTATTTCTATTTTGTTTCTCTTGTATCCCAATCTAATCAGTATTAAATATATTATTGATATTAGGATTATATTGTATGTGTTCATTTTTCTTATCATTATGTTGTAATTGTACTAGTGGTGACCGACAGTTCCAAGTACAAACTAAAACTATACTCTCTAACTAGTTAATGTAACTATGTTTATGCTAAAGGTTATGTCTGTATGATTAGATGAACTATAATCTCATATAATTTTCTTTCTTAAAATATAGAAGTTCATCTAACAGTTATTTGTCCTTCCATTCCTCTAGACCTTTTAATATTGTTGTGACTATTTATTCTTGGACTTCTAAGGCATCAGATGCTTCCCTTAAGGGCACTTCAATATAACTACTATATTTAGGACTCACTACTTTATTTCTTTCTCCTTACTAATGTTCTTCTTTTTTAGTTGAAGATCTTTGGTCACTCTCCTCTCTGAGTTTGAGTGAGTCTTTGGTCACCATCAGTGTTTTGTTCTGAACTTGTTACAAATGCCAGTAAGTTGTAAGTTTGGTTCTTTTACTTTGTTTTAATTTTCTCACCTAAAACCTCATCTTTACAAAGGGTCTCTTATCTTTCTACTTTCAGGGCTTATTTCCCAAGCAGCCAAGCTGGGAACATAAGGAGCCTCACTCTGTAGATTGTTCTCTTATGAAGAGTTGAGAGAAGCAAGAAACAACTTTGACAAGTACATATTTTTGGGTGAGAGCTTCACAGGAAAGGTACCTACCAAACTCAAATGTGCTATAGAATTAGATGTCAGACTTGAAAAATTGCAGAGAGAAAAAGTATGTACCTAAGCTCTTTTTACAAGTATGTTCTCTAAGAAGATTCTCTAGGGAGATAAAAGTTCTAATTGTCTAATTTAAAACTCCCTTCTCTAATAGACATAAACCAACTCAATAACAAAGCATAATGGTGCTAATTCTTAAGATATTTAAGGGAATCCAAAATCACCCAACTAGTTGGAACTACATCAACTCTTCCATATTTAAGCCTCAAAACCTCCTCCTATAAAAATAAGATCCCCAAAATTTTAATTATGTAAACAAAACATAAATTCAGCAACACTCTACTAGAAAATGAAAGTCAACATCAAAAATAAAATTTTAAAGAAAGGCCAATATCTAATTGAGATTAAACTGACTACACACTAAATTTAAATGCTTTAACATTTGTATCTATTATCGAAGGAACTCAGATAATTTAGCTAGCCTCGCCACTAATCTGAGACAATCTACCCAGAATTCCATTTCAAATTAGGGCAAAGATAGATCCTAACTCTTCCTATGTGGTTGGTTCCTAATACATATATATTTAAATAAATCGTTGATAAGTAAAGAAAAAATAAACTTCCTTGAAGAAAATATAGAAAGAAAATCAACAAAACAGCCACCATCCTTTATATTAAAATAAAAAACAACATGAAAAAGCTAGAAAAATATGCACAACTATGCCAAAGAAGAAAGATAGGATAAATGAACTTATTAGGAATATAAGTATAAAAGGGTAGACATATTACTACTATTATTCTCTAATACTAAGCTGAACTTTCATGGTATTTTCTTCAGTTAGAAGGCTCAGCAGGTTTCTATTTCTTCCCAGGAGAAACTTCTTAGACTTGTTTTTTTTCTAATGGCACTTCTATTTTTCTAAAAAAAAAAAAAAAACTCTACATATGTCTGCCTTTTAGAAATATTTATTTTCTTTCAATAAGACCAAGTTGCCAAAAATGCTCACAACTCAAGGCTAAAAACTATTTTTATTATATGTAATAATAATGGTAACTAACAGCCCATGTGAAAATAATTAAGTGTGAAAACTTTTTCTGAATATCATTCTGCTTTTTGGTTATTTAACTGAATGAAATTTCTTTGTTTGGAGTAGCACATAGAATATAGAAATAGTACAACTTAATTTAAAAATTAAAACAAAAAGAAAAGTAAGATAAAGATTAAAACCATTAGACAATGTCACTTAATCACACTGAACTACACTCCTAACAACGATGTTTTTCATTTTTTCAAACTTTCACAAAAAGTTTGGAAATAATTTTTGAGACTGCCACCCACTACATCTATGTATATATATATACATATATACATATGTATTGCAAAGAAAGAATGATATACCAATCTCTTGCATTAGCCATCTTACTCTTTCTATGGCAAAATTTAAAACTTAGTAGTTTAAATTTAAAACATTAAGGTTTAAAAACACTTGGATTATATGTATGGCTACATAAATGGACTATAGCTACTCTCTTCCATACTAGTTTGGAATCCTATATTATGCTTATCTACACTATTTTTTGGAGTATAAACCATTTTCAAATGGATTACTTTTATCAAGCACATATCGTATGCTAAAATAATATACTCATGAGTAAAAGGGACATGACCTGTCATCTTATGCATATATAACCATTATAATTGCCTTGTTTTGTCAAGAAAAACAATATTTATGATGTCAAATGCTAAAAGAATTATATCATTTCCTAATTTAGACAATCAAATACATGGCCTTAGTTATCATGTTATTAATATAGCCACATAATAGTACTACTCTTATCTTCTTAAAAATTAGTAGAATCATTACCCCTATTTTCTAACACAGAACTATTCCATTTTCAAAGACATAACATAGCAAATAGAAACCAAAATAGACTAATAAATAATATTCCAAAAGAACAAAATAACTCCAAAATCTAACACTATCTATTAATTAAGTTATTAAAACTCTAACATTGTAGATGACAAAATGGCCTGAGATATTCCCATAAGGAAATCATGACTAATTTCCTATCACACACAATTTCAAAATAAACAAAACTTCGTGTCTATGTTTGCTTCAGTAAGACATTGCATACTTATAATATAAATAGGACCATTGGTTACCAACGCCAAAATCCAAAGGGTCGTTCTCTTCTTCACATAACACGAAACTCTTCTACATTAAAATAAATAAATAAATAAAACTCCATACGCAAACATAACAGATAAATTAAAGTAGAAATTAACCTTAGGGGGATAACTTAACAATGATCACACAATATAAAATGATTTTGATAAAATAAATAGTTTTATAACATAAACCAATATTTTAGATCAACACACATATAATTAGACAAAACGTTTAAAAATACATCAAGAAAACATTAATATGCACTTTTAAGTTTCTGGGATTGAGTTTATAAGGAGCAAAGCAAGATTGAAAGCTTGAATGATACTAGCTGTGAAGAACCAACAAACAAAAGAACAAACACATACTAAAAGGGCAAAAGCTTCACTTGATTCAGACCAAATTCTTGACCCTAGAACAACCTCAAAATCATCTTGGAGAATAAGGAAGTACAACAAAGAGAGTTACAAGTAGTCTTGCTTTTATTACAGAAATGATGAGTCTCACAAATACCAAATATCTATCAATGTTTCTAATATAAAATTTACAAACAGTGTAGACTAGTGCTCATAACTAACTAAACTATACAAGAGTCCAAGCCAAAAATCCACTATAAGGGCGCTTATGGATAAAATTGATGACAATTTTGCAACTTTTGTTGCCTTAATAGTGATTTGAAGAGAAAATCATAAATCTTAATGGCTTGTAATTTACATTTTAAGGCTGGTGGGGTACACTTTAAGGCTAGTGGTTTATATTTTAAGGTTGGGGTTTACATTTTAAGGCTTATGGATTACATTTTAAAAGGTTGTGGTTTACATTTTAAGGATTGTAATTTACATTTTAAAGAGACGTGTTTTATATTTTATGCTTTGTAGTTTACATTTTAAGCATTGTGATTTACATTTTAAATGATTGAGGCTTAAATTTGAAAGGGTTGTGGTTTACATTTTAAAGGTTTGTGGTTTAGATTTTAAAGATGCATGGTTTAAATTTTAAAGGATTTTAGCCTAAAGGATTAAAACTTAAACATTGGGGATTAAATTTTGATGCCATTTAAGTTTAGTGGTTCATATTTTAAGCTATTTAAGGCTTGCGGTTTAAATTTTAAGACAAGTGGTTTAAATTTTAAGCCTTGTGGTTTAAATTTAAAGCTTAGTGGTTAAAATTTCAAAACTAGGGGTTTAAATATACTTGATTTATAATTTAAGCCTAAATGGATAAAAATTTATAAATTATAGTTTAAATTTAATGTCATTTAAGCCTTATGGTTCAAATTTATAAATTGTGGTTTAAATTTTAAGCCATTTGGTTTAAAATTATAAAGATTTTGTATTAGATTCACACATTACATTATATAGATTAAAAGATATTTTTATGATGTAAGCCTAAAGGATTAAAACTTAAACATTGTGGATTAAATTTTGATGCCATTTAAGTTTAGTGGTTCATATTTTAAGTCATTTAAGACTTGCGGTTTAAATTTGAAGGCAAATGGTTTAAATTTTAAGGCAAATGGTTTAAATTTTAAGCCTTATGGTTTAAATTTAAAGCTTAGTGGTTTAAATTTAAAATAATGCTTAAAATTTAAACTACAAGACTTAAAGTCTAAATCATATCCCTTTAAAATGTAAACCGCAACGCTTAAAATCTAAACCACAACTCTTCAAAATGTAAACTACAAAACTTAATATGAAAACCACTTGGCTAAAAATCTAAAACACGACCTATAGAGCATAAGGTTTAAAAACTCTATCTCATATTAGTCGCTTAACTTTTTAGCCACTCAACTTTGCATGCCCTTTTACAAGTCAATGAGCTTTTCAGAATTTCAATTTCTTTATTTTGAAACTCATTGCCCAATTTAGAAGTTCAATCTTTTTGTGGGGTTGATATTTAATGTGGTTTTGATGGGTGATTTAGTGTAGGGAAGTAAAATTGTGGTTGGCAATGGGTTGTGGTTGCTTTGGTGATTTGAATTGGGAGCCAAAGACTCCAGGTGAGATTAGTATATCTAAATGCTTAGTTGCTAAATTTCCAGTTTATCAGACAAGGGTAAATAAGCTAAAGCTTTAAAACTTTAGATTGGAATAGACTATATATGGTTGTCACCTAACCCAACAAAATATGAAACTATAACAAATTGTAGGTTCCCATTAGTGACTCCAACCTCACAACCCACATATCTAACCATTTGAGCCATCACTGTCAACATATTTTTCTTTTCAACAAATACACAATGAAAAGAAGTACTCCTATACATTCCCATGCACATATATATATACATAAAGCAAGACCAAAAGACACATTTAAAGGGAAAAAAAACTAACATCAATGAGAACGTTCATCAAAACAAAACAAGCAATGAAAACACTAGATAAGAAGGGAAATTATTCATTTGATTTTTAATGAGGACTTTCATCAAACAAATGGAGTGCAAAATATTAAACAAATCTCTTTTACATACCCCACTAGAAGATAAACTAGGTGAGATACCCTACTAGAAGATAAACTAGGTGAGTGTACAGTTGGCATTTTTTGTTTATGAATCAATGCCTCAAGATTCACCTCATCAATGATAGATTGCTCATTGTTGCAAACAAAATTCAGCTATAAAAATGACAGCACTAGATCATATAATGGTAAGGCAAACTACTCCTAACTCAAATGAAAGATAAAATGAGTTGAACTACTCTTATACATTCCATACACATAAATGTGTATACATAATACAAAACCAAGAGACAAATTTAATGAAAAAAATGAAAATCAATTAATATTTTCATCAAAACAAACACAAGCAATGAAAACACTAGACAAGAAGGGAAAATTTTAATTTGATGTTTAATGAGGAATTTCATCAAACAAATAGAGTGCAATATAGTAAACAAACTTCTTTTACATACCGATAAACTGAGAGACTACAAAAACAAAGCAAACTTCCAAAAATGGCTTTGAAATCGGTACAAAAACAAAGCAAGCTTCCAAAAAGATGATCTCGGCTCAGTCGTGGAAGAAGAAAATGAAAGGGCAATTGGTTCGATTGAGGCGCTGGAATGGTGGAGCACCGCCGGAGAGTGGGGAAGCTTGAAGGAAGTTTTGAGAAGAGGAAGATGGTCATCGATTTGAGGAGAGGAAGATGGTGATCGGCAGAGACAGCAAATATCAAACAGAAACTTTCAAAATAGAGGGAAGGTGAGGGCCCAAATATGAACAAAGCCCAATATTTCTTCCTTGCTCCGGCCCACCACAAAGGCCCAATTTCTACACTCGTCCAAATAGAAGTCTAAAACCCTACTGGTCTCTCCTCCTCCATTGTCTTCAATAGGCTGTTTTGAACCCACTGCGACTGAGTTATCCGCCCTCCATTGTAATTATGATAACGGCTATTTCATGGGTTCCGAAAGGAGCACCGAAACCAATCCCCTCTGTGGCTGATTTGCCTTCAAAAGAAGAAATTGAAGAACTCGTCAAGAGTGGTGCCTTGGAAAGAAGGTAATTTTGTTTCCGTGGTAGTTTTAATTCAACTATTCTTCTGAGATTTTCCAACTGAATTTATTCCGTTTTTTGTGATTTTTTCTAATCATGTATAGCGGGGATAGTGATGAGGATATGGATGGTGATCATAATGATAGTAGTAATCGTGGCGATGATGATGATGATAATAATAATAATGAGGAAGATGATGAAAGTGAGAAGCTCGATAATAAGCCTGCTAAAGCCTCAAAAGACGCTGACTCCGAGGCCAAATTTAAAGACATAACCGATGGATTGAAGGAGCTTGACATGGATAATTATGACGAAGAAGATGATGGTATTTTGTATTTCACTACCCTTAATTCTCCATTTTAGCTACGTGTAAATTTCTCTGAAAAACAAAACATGAAGATTGAAGAGAGCTAATGGTTTTTGTTTATATGGCTGGTGGGTTCAGGGATTGAACTATTTACCAAAGGCCTTGGAGACCTTTACTATCCAAGTAATGATGTTGATCCATATTTCAAGGATAAAGATGTAAGCGTGACGTTTTCATCATATGTGTCTGCATACTTATATAGCTTTCTCTAGTGGAGGGCTCTTGTTTATTTATTTATCTATATTTTCTCTGAAGGATGATGAGGATTCTGAAGATCTTGAGGATTTGACTATCAGACCAATGGATTCAGTTATAGTTTGTGCACGAAATGGTGATGATGGCAATCAACTAGAGGCATGTAGTTACTAGTTCAGCTCAATAATATATTCTTTGTCCTTCCTTTTCTATTGCTTTCACATTGAATTATTTTATTCTGTACAAATAGGTCTGGGTATGTGAGGAACCTGGTGATGGTGAATTCAACACTTATGTCCACCATGAAATCATGATCTTTGAATTTCCTCTGTGCACAGCATGGATGGATTGTCCGCTTAAAGGTGGAGATAGAGGTAATTATATGCATTTACCTTGGTGTTGTAGTTGTAGTTGGTGAGCACCAAGGAAAGATTATTTACTTTCTGTGTCAAGTTCCTGCTAAAAGCCATAATCTTTAGCTCTCTTAGTTAGGTGGTCATAATACATTTATTAATATACAATTATTTTATTATTAAGAGGAAGTATTATGTTATGAATCAGTTTTTAGTTGATTATTGCATCCCCATCGTGTCCCGTGGGAAGTTGATTGTATATATTTTTTTATTAGACTATGGATTAAATTGTTGTTTGTTTATCGTTAAATGTTTTCTTTGTGCTGGCAGGGAACTTTCTAGCTGTTGGATCAATGGAACCTTCCATTGAAATATGGGACCTTGACATAGTATGTTCCAATTTTTTCTTTATAGAGCAAAGATTGCTGGTTGTTAGTTTACTACTGGTGGAAGTGTTATTTTATTTCTTAGTAATGTTTGCTTTTTTCTTCAGATCGACGAGGTACAACCATGTATGGTATTGGGTGGCATTGCCGAGAAGAAGAAGAAAAAAAAAGGAAAGAAGGTTTGTTACAATAATACCTTTCAAGTTTTTCTCATCACAGAACATGAGTCTTCTCAAATTGGCCTGCTATGCATGTCAATGCTTTAGGGCTGACAACTTTGGGGTCACTGTATTTATTACTAATTATGACTTTTGCTTGGTAACAGATATTAGTAAAATATAAAGATGGAAGTCACACTGATTCAGTACTTGGTCTTGCTTGGAACAAGCACTACAGGTTTGCCATTTCTGCTTTACCGGATTGATCTGACTTTAACTGCCCTAAATCCTTTCTCTAATACGTGCATATGCTCTTGTAACTTACAGAAATGTACTTGCGAGTGCTAGTGCCGACAAGAAAGTAAAGATTTGGGATGTGGCAGCTGGAAAATGTGATATTACTATGGAGCATCATACGGACAAGGTAAGTACAGAGATGAATTAGAATTTGATGTGCTCAAAGATGGCTTTTAGTTTGAGTTTCTGTAAAGTAACAACTAACAAGCTTCTAGCATTTTTGAGAGATGCATAAATATATGCTCCAGATTAGAGTTTTCTGGTGATATCAGTTTTTCCATTTTGAGTTTTAATTTAACATATTGGTTTAAATAATTCTCAACAGGTTCAAGTTGTTGCATGGAATTATCATGCACCACAAGTTCTCCTCAGTGGATCTTTTGATCATTCTGTGGTTATGGTAAATTCTTTCTTGCATGCTAAATTACTAACTAAAACTTATTTTATGCACTTTGTTCTGTAGGTATATCTGTAATGTTTTGTGATAACAAGATTATTATTTATGAGTTCTAATGGGTCTTCTTTATTTACAATGGTTACGAATTGCAGAAGGATGGAAGGATACCATCACATTCTGGTTACAAGTGGTTAGTCGATTCTGATGTTGAAAGCTTAGCATGGGATCCGCACACTGAGCACTCATTTGTGGTTCGTGCTTCTGCTTCTTTTAGTGGCTTTATTTTAATAGAACTTTAATGAGAACAAAGCATGTTGAGTCATGATAGTTTTAAGATCTAATTTCGCATTCGTAAATGTATATATGTAAAAAAAAGTGTTCAGTAAGAGACTACAGTCACTAATAACTCTCTGTTATGTGTCGATTTAATTAGGTTAGTCTTGAAGATGGTACCGTGAAGGGATTTGATATTCGGACTGCCACGTCCAACACAGCTCCCGAGTCAAAGCCAAGTTTTACTCTTCATGCTCATGACAAAGCTGTTTGCTCAGTCTCATATAATTTGTCAGCTCCTAATGTACTTTCTTTTTCTCCTTGCTCATTTTGTGGGTTGATTTTTTTTTCTGTTATATTTATAAGTTATAACCTTCAAATTGTAATTTGGTCTTTATGGAATTTTGCAGCTTCTTGCAACAGGATCCACAGACAAAATGGTAAATGAAAGTTTTCCTCTCTCCACCATGTTGACTTACATTAGAGGCAGATTCTGATTGTTTCTTTTTTCTTCCCTTCCTTAACTGTCTGTTGATTATGTCATTCAGGTAAAGCTCTGGGATTTATCCAACAATCAACCCTCGTGCATTGCATCAAAGAATCCTAAAGCAGTAAGTGGTTTGGTAATTATTCATTCTGTTTGATTAATACTAGTTTGATGCTCACTCTGTTTCAAATGCTACTAGGGAGCTGTATTTTCTATTGCGTTCTCGGAGGACAGTCCCTTTTTGCTGGCAATAGGAGGCTCCAAGGGCAGAATGGAAGTGAGTTTTCATTTTACCAAATTTTATAAAATAAAAATTTGACTTTTTTTGCCGTATATTTATAAAAAATAATTGATATGATGGACATTTGCAGATATGGGACACATTATCTGATGCTGCAGTCTCCAGAAAATTTGGGAATCACAGCAGGCCGAATAGTCAGCCTGTGTCATAGTGCGATCAACCAACAAATGAACAAGGGATTCAACTACGATGAGCAGAGCTCTTGTTTTTCTTGGAACGAGTGAGCATTTCTTGTGTGTAGCTTTTTAAATCTTCACATGGTTTTTGGATTGTCTTCCTGTAGGAATCCTTGATACCTTGTATGCTTGTATAAGAATTACAAGAATTTTCAGGTACAAGGAAATGTCGTTGAGGACAGTGAATGGTTTTAAAGATCCCTTAGCCCTTGAGAGATCCCTTAATTCATAGCATCGGATCCCAGTTTTCATCATTTGAGAGAGGTTTCAAAGATTTTAGTTTTTTTTTCCTTTTTCCTCAAGGGATGATTAGGACTGTTGGGAAGTATATAAATTTTTACTGTTATTCTATCATCTTTTGATTATAAAATGTTTTATTATTACATGTTACAGACTTGGATACGCCCAATCAAAGCATTAACAATTTTGTTCAGTTAGGTCATGTTTGGTATGTTGTATTGTATTTGATTGATTGTATTGTAACATTTTTATTCAATATTATGTTTGATTTTAACTGTATTAAGATGTATTAATTATACTATTTTTGGCGAATAAATCTTTTATCAATATTAATTTTTCTCTAAAAAAGATTGAAAATTTACAGTTATATCTAGTATAAATGCCGATGGTAAATTTGTATTAATGCTAGGGATGTGAATGGAGCTGGGCGCGAGGATGCTTTTTTTTATTTACCGCCATCTTCTCTATTATTATTGCTTACTGTTTAATTTATGATGGGGCAGTATTGGAGAATTCTGTTGGGTGATGAGTTACCCATTGGGTATTGGATATGGGTATCGATTTGTCATTTTGTATATTAAAAAGGAGTAGTTAGCTGTGAAAATACTGGTTATTTTTTTTTTTTTTAAATTTGCCGTTTAATACCTTTTTTTAAATACTGGTTTTTTTTAAATTTGCCGTTTAATACCTTTTTTTTATGGCATAAATGTTTTTTATTAACCTAGGTACCTAGCTTTAAATTTTCTGATAATGCAAAATTAATATCTACGTGGCAACACGTGATTGATCCATGTCTAATTTAAAAAAAATTAATTTAAATATTTTAAAATATAATAAAAAACATATATCAAAAATTAAAATTTATAACTTGAATAAAATCTTAGTACGAATCAGCCCGTTGCCATCTCCATCACCTCCGCCACAAAGCTTAACGCCATCTTCCCCTATGCCGATGTAGAGTAGATATGATGCTACCACGATTTTTGTTGGAACCCAGATCGACAACACTCTTTCTCCTTTGTTCTTTCCTAGCCCAACAACCAAAAAAAAAATGAAGAAATGTGAAGATGAATGAAAAATGATGAGGAGGAAGAATTAGGAGAGGAAAAAGTTTAAGGAAAAAAAAAAGATATTTAGTTAGTTTTTAATTGCTTTTACTTTTTTTTCATATATATCTTTAATAATTATATAATTACTTTATCTGATTCTTAAACATTTAAAAACTAAGAAAATAATTTTTTTTTTTAAATTATGTGACATGACATATGTCATGCCCTGGATAGCTAACACCATTACACCATGTATTTTAAATAGTGCTCGACTTGTTAATCAAGTCATTTGGGATATAAACGTGTAATTAAGGGTAATTAACGGATTAGGGTTCAAAAAATTTGACCATAGGAATAGCTATTTTCATTTAAAAGTTTGAGTCTATACATAGGATCCCAAAATAAACATTTACAAGACATTTACAACTCCCAAAAGTAATTACAACATAAGCTGGCCTAAGCGGCAAAATTTAGGTTTGACTCTAGTCCCTCTTGAATCATCGGCCGTGGCGATCGAGCAACTACAAATGTACACGCCGCCCCTTAAGCTCTCCAACTCATGGCTGATCCAACTTCCCATTTCCCTTACCTGCACCACAATAGCAC
Organism: Humulus lupulus; assembly: GCF_963169125.1. Taxonomy (NCBI): domain Eukaryota; kingdom Viridiplantae; phylum Streptophyta; class Magnoliopsida; order Rosales; family Cannabaceae; genus Humulus; species Humulus lupulus. The sequence continues at coordinate 40,335,523 of NC_084798.1, forward strand.
CCGTGAGCCAAGACTCAACAAAAAAACTTTAATCAACAAATTCAAAAAGTAACAGAAACAACAAGCTTAGCATCAATAGTCTGCACAAACAAACACATAATCCAATTTAATAGTCAATGAGTTAGACAAGTGCAGTCAGCACTTCTGATTATTTAGGTGGCTGTAACGACCCAAATTCGCTAATAAGGCTTAAGGGCCTTGATTAGGGTGCCTGAATGGCATAATGGGAATTATGTGTGGTTTTAATGATTAAGGTGCATGATTATGATTTAAAGCATGTTATATGACTATTTGAATATCTGAGATGCATGACTATGTGTATTAGTACGCATGTAGGCCCTGATTAGGTTAGAAGGGCATAATCGTAATTTTGGCCATTTTGGGCATAACTGCTTTGATATATATGATAATTGTCGAGACCACATTATTATGTGGATATATCTGCGATCTGTGACTCGAGACGATCCTAGTGAGCAAAGTAGCGAAAAAGTCATGGCGGGGATTTATACCCGGCTCGGGGTGAGCTTAGGGATATAAATGGGAATTTAGTGGATATACTGGAGTTTATCTTGACATTGAGGAATATTATTGGTGATTAATTAGGTATCGGGAATTAAGCGGGAAATATTAGAGACACTCGAGGAGTTAGTGGGAATTGGGTAAAATGACTAAAATGCCCCTAAGTGGATTAAAGGGTTTAGACTTAATAGGGAGGGCATAATAGTCATTTGGCTTACAGGAGTTAAGTATTACCAAGGCTTTATGTTAGTGGAGATTGTAGAGAAGTGTAGAAGTCTGAAAGAAAGAAAAAAAGAAGAAAAAGAAAGAGAGAAAACAGAGAGAGTTTTCTAGGGTCGGTTTAAGTTTCCTTTATCAATTTCTTGAGGATTTATGGAGCAAAGCTCAGAGGAGAGCTGGGATAGGCTGAGCATCAAGGATCCTAGTCTAGGATTGAGAAATTGGCAGAGGTTTAGCAAAAGTTCATCAACACTTGAGGTAAAATTCTGTAAGTTTCTTCAGCTCTGGTTTTGGTTCCTAGCTAAGTTGTCTAAGCTGTGTTGATGGGAATTCTAGGGAAGTTGGAGCCAAGGGTTGAGGAGAAGCAAGCCAAGGAGGTCTAGAGGCACTTTGAGGTCGAAATTCCACCAGAGGTATAAATTCTAAACTCTAACTTTATTGTTCAACTGGTTTCTGTTGAGTTTTAGTGTTTAGGAATGGCTATGGTGAATTCTGAGTTTGGGGATGCATGTGCTTGAGTTCTAGGTATCTGGGGTGCTTGGGATGAGTGGAGTATGGTCATAAGGTTGTTTTTGAGGTTGGGAAAGATTTGGGAGAGTTTTGGTTGAGGTTGGTTCGAGGAAATCGCAGGAAGGGAAAACTGATGTTGGTCTGTCTGTGACTAGCGCTACAGCGCTAGCCTTTGGGCACTGTAGCGCTAGGCCATGATGCTGAGGGGATTTTGTTTCTGTTTGTAGCGCTGTAGCGCCCTCCCATGAGCGTTGTAGCGCTACCCTGTTTTCAGAAAGGGATTTTAGGGTTATTTGCAAGGGTTTTTTTACCAAAGGTTTGGGGTTTGTTTCCACCACCTTGTTTGGTGGAACTAGGACTTCCCGGGGGCTCGGGATTGGCCCTGAGGCTAGGTTTTGGACTTGAGGTTCGATAATGTCTTTGGCCTATGGTTGTGATTAGGTGACCGCTAGGGCTCGAGGGGGATCGTGCTCAAGGAGTCGAGGGATCAAAGCTAGTGAATTGAAAGGTAAGAAAACTGCACCCGGTTATATGTTTGTAATGGGACAAAGTGCTTCTGATATTTGTATCGTGTCAATGATGGTATCATGCCATGGGACATGTAAAAGCGGCCTAAGAGTGACGTACATAATATTTGCGCATAGGGCGCGGCTTGGCCACTGGTAGCCGAGGACAGCTTAATATTCATTGAGCTCGGTTTAAGCGGGCCGGAGTCAGTGGGATAACGGAGGGAGCAGCCTGAGAGCGCTAGCCCTAGTTATCATTTATGCAGTGTTATATGATATAAGTTGATATGTTTAGTATATTGAATACTTGGTTATATTGAATGAATATATGTTTGAGAACTTGTGATGCAACGTGAGATATTGGTTTGTCTGCTGATTGCTTATGCTCTGTTGTTGTGTTTTCTTGCTGGGCATTGGCTCACGAGTGCTACGTGGTGCAGGTAAAGGCAAGGGCAAGTTGGACCAAGCCTGAGATGGAGAGCTTCGGGATGGAATGTACATAGCCAGTCGCTCAATCACCACGGTCGAGGAGTGGACAGGACAAGGATTGCCTAATTGTTCGTTTTGCCTTAATATGGCTGGTTGTTGTATCTAAATCTTATGACTTTTGTAAATGGTCTTTAAACTTAATATTTTTGGGATCCCGTGTAGACGGATAATGTTTCTTAACGAAAATTCGACTTTTGAGACCAAAACGTTTTAACCCTAGTTCCCCTATAGTCTCTGTAACACGTTTTTAACTGAATGACTTGGTTAGCAAGTCTAGCACTTTATAAACGCACAGTGTAACAGTCTTGGCTACCTAGGGCGTTACAGTGGCGTTCGGGCTAGCCAAGTCGATATTGCACTCCCAGGTTGCCTTAGCCAAATGGCCTGCGTATCGCACGCTTATTGCCGTCCCCGGCGCCCTTAGGCCGAGCTTTTAGATTAGATATAATCAAACATATAGATTGCATAACGCACAATCAGAGGCAACATATACAAGTAATCACAAGTGCAATCATAGTCATATTCATTAACAGGGGCCTGAGCCCTAACCACAACTAGGGTGCAATTTTCTTACCTTTAGTTCTGTGCTATAAAAGATACGACCTCAAGTACGATCCTGATCCCGAGCCTTGCAGTAATATAGTCACAACATAAACATACTCTTATTAGGGATTAACTCCAAATCCTGAGCCTCACCCCAGACCTTATACTTAAGATTACTTTTCCCTAGTTTTCAAGACGTTAGAAACATCCCCCGAGCCCCCAAGTGGGCCACCAAATGAGTTTCCGAACTCTTGGAGCCCTAGTCCTAAAAATAGCAAAACCACCTTTCGGGGCATCTGGCACGGTTGCGCCCCCATAAATTTTGGGATTTCTGGGGTACTAGCGCGGTCACGCCACTAACTCCAAAACCCAAAATTAAAACTAAATTTCTAAGGTTCTGGGACCCTAGCGCGGTCGAGCCACAACCTAGCACGGCCGCGCTAGGTTGCTAGAAACCCAAAATTACCAAGAAGCTCAAATGTTCTTCCCCAATCCTCAAGTTATGGCTTCTCCCTGAATCTTAGACCCAAAACTCGACACCAATTTAGTATTTCAGCAGATTCACAACCATTCTTTAGTTGCCTAAACAAACAACAACCCATAACAAGGTACCCCAAATACACACTTAAACCCCAAAATTCAAATATTCAACATTTTGGGAGCTTGAGTTTAGGAACTTACCCCAAATCCAAAAATTTCAAGTCTGAAGTGCGAATTTGAAACTGAATTCCAAGCTTGATAAAGCCCCCCAACATGTTTCTTCCAACAAAATCTACACTAAGACCTCCTAGAAACCTCACATCAATACAGTTTGGATTAAATCTTAAATCAACCAAGAACATCAAAGCATTAAACCAAAAACTTGAAGAAGAAGAAGAGAGTTACCTTCCAATTTCAAAATCTTTGTTTGATTGAAGTTGTCCCACAGCTGCTAACTCCCTCAAAATCCCCAACTTCCCTTGGAAGTTCTCAAAATTCACTTAGCCTAGCTTGAATGTTGCTCTCTTAGAAAAATGCTAGAGAAAACAACCCAAAACCAAAGTAATAATACCCCAAACATGAGCTGCCTATCCCAGCTAACGCCTCAGCCAAATAGGTCAAAAGACCATTCTACCTTCACTCTATACTCCTATTCAAAGTATCCCCCAAGGGCAAATTAGTCATTTTGCCACTAATCCCACTAAACCTCAATTTCCACCCCTAATTTACCAATTAGATTACTAACCCTCCAAATATGAATATTTCCTCCAATAATGCACTACTAATTCCCAACCTACGCAAAATTACCAATATATCCCTTGGCTCACCCCGAGCCAGATATAAGTCTCCGTTGTGACTTTTTCGCCAAATCGCTCTAAAGGATCGACCTAAGCTAGTTATCACAAATATATCCACTTAAGAATGTGGTGTTAATCACATAACACATATATTTACAATTATACCCTTAACATGTCAAAATTACGAAAATGTCATTTTTCACAAAAAATGAACCCACAATCACATTTAATACACATAAGCATGTATAAATAGTCATATTATAATACAACTCATATATTTCACATAACCACACATATGTTTAATTAAATTCACATATAAATCCAATTATGCCCTCCCGACATGCTAATCAAGGCACTAAGCCTTATTAGCAAATTTGTGACACTACAACTATCCCCTCCTAATGAAAATTTCTTCCTTGAAATTTACCTGAACAACTCGGGATATTGATCCCGCATATCTGACTCTAGCTCCCAGGTCGCTTCCTCGACCTTGCTGTTTCTCCATAGAGCTTTGACTAGAGGAATCGTCTTGTTCCTCAGAACCTTGTCTTTTCTACCTAGGATTTGAACTGGTCGCTCATCATAAGACAAATCCGTCTGTAGCTCCAGATCCTCATATCTAAACACAAGGGTCGTATCCGACACATATTTTTGAAGCATTGAGACGTGAAACACATCATGGACACTTGATAATGACGGGGGTAAAGCCAATCTATAGGCTACTTGCCCAATCCTTTCTAGGATCTCTAAAGGTCCTCCAAATCTAGGGCTCAACTTTCCCTTCCTTCCAAACTAGTTTGCTCCCCGTAGTGGTGAAACTCGAAGAAAAATGTGGTCCTCTACCTGGAACTCCACGTTCCTACGCTTAAGGTTAGCGTAACTTTTCTTTCTACTCGGTGAGACGAGCATTCAAGCTCTCATCTTCTCAATAGCCTCACTAGTTCTCTGAACTATCTCGGGTCCCATGTACTCCTCTCTCCCATCTCATCCCAATGAATGGGTGATATACATTTCCTGCCATACCACATCTCATATGGAGCTACTCCTATTGTTGATTGATAGATGTTATTGTATGAAAATTTAATCAATGAAGGATACTTACTACAGGATCCCTCAAAATCTAATACACATGTCCTAAGCATGTCCTCCAGTATCTGAATCGTCTTCTCAGACTGCCCATCGGTCTGAGAATGATTGTAGCGTCCCAAATTCGCTAATAAGGCTTAGGGCTTTTATTAGCGTGTCGGGAGGGAAATAATTGATTTAATTATGCTAATATGTAAATTTGATGATAATGTGATTAGAAATGCATGTTTAGGTGAATTAAATATGCATGTAGGCATTTGGCTATTAGGGGCATATTTGTAAATTTAGCCCGTTGAGGGCATAAATGTAATATTTGTGTATATTGTGATCGATACCACGAGTGAGTGGTGATATATTTGTGATGCACGATCTGAGACGGTTCTAGGGAACAGTTTAGTTAAATAGTCACAACGGGGTTGAATACCTGGCTCGGGAGGAGCCTAGGGGTATTTTGCGAACACAGTTGGTGTTCGGGATTTACCGGGTGATGGGTAGAAACTTAGTAATTATTTGGACATGTCGGGATTAAACGGGGATCTATAGGAGCACTCGAGGAATTAGCAGGACATTGTAAATGATGAAATTGCCCTTGGTGGCACTTAAGGATGTAGATAGGCTTAAGGGGCATCTTGGACTTTTGGCAAGGGATATACGTGGTTTAGAGTAGGCTGAGTAATCTTGAGAAACCACTGGAACTAAGGAGAAGGGGAAAAAAAAACAGAAGCTCTCAGCTCACTCTCTCCCCCTCACGTTTCTCTCTCTCTCTCTCTCTCTCTCTCTCTCTCTCTTGTGGTGTTGAAGGCTTGAAGAAATCTTGAGGATTTTAGGCTAAGGAAGTGAGGAACTGAAGTCTTGCAGTGCTAGGAAGTGATTCAGGGTTGAATTAAGTGCAGAGGTAAGCTCCTATACTGAATTTTGATGTTGAATTCTTCCATGGTTGGGAAGCTTGCATGAGAGTTGAGTTTTGATTTTATTTTGAGTATAGGTAAGGATTAGGGAGTTGTTTTTAGGTAGAAATAATGTTTAGGTTATAAGGATAGGAAATCTAAGCTTAATTTTGGGTTGAATTGGTGTTTGGAGTGAGAATTTATGGTTTAGGCTCGAGGAAAACGCATGGAAAAAGGTTGATTTTCTGGGTTTGGGAGCTCAGGCCACAGCCCTATTCTTGAGGTGTTGTGGCCCGTGTGCACGAAGAGGCTGGAAGGCCTCTATTTTCCCTAGGCGCGCCACGACCCGTGTCCCTCAGCAGAGAGAAATTTTGCCTCTGACTTGAGCGCACTGTGACTAGGGGTGAGCATCTAAACCGACAAACCGCGGTGATCGACCGCACCGCACCATACTACACCGCAAACCGCGGTGTCAAAAGTGTAATGGTTCGGTATGGTTTGTATTTGAGCTAAACCGTGCGGTGCGCGGTTTGGCGGTGTGAAATTTTGGTTTGCACCGCACCGCACCGCATACTTACAAATATATTAAAAAAAAATAAACTTTACATATATACCATTTTTTATAGTTACTCAGTATGGGAGACTTGTATATTTTTTTTGTGTTTCACTGAACTTAATTGATAACTTGTGATGTTGTTTAGAACTTATTAAGGATTTGTTATGAACTAAGGATTTAGTATTTTTTAAAAAATTTAAATTTTTTTATGACATATTTTTTAACACAAACCGTGGAAAACCGCCCAAACCACACCGCAAAAAATGGTTTGGTTTGGTCGGTTTGGTGCAACCAAATCACACCGCATGGTGTATTCTAGTTACTAAACCGCACTTGTGGCGTGGTGTATTAAAAAGTATTCAAACCGCCCAAACCACACCGTGCTCACCCCTAACTGTGACCCTTAAGCGGCTGGGTCGCGGCTCAAATGAAAAACTATGGCTGTTTGAGAGTTTTAAGCTCGAGAACCCAAATGTTAAGGCTCGGGAAGGATCCTACTACCCAATTTGGTAGAATCCAAGGTCCCAGAGGCTAGATTAATATTCCGAAGTTATTTATTGGTTTAGAACTTGATGGATGGTTATTATGAGTGCATTGTGACTATGTTTTTAATGAGGCTCGAATTAGAGGACTATGCTCGGGATCGCGGTGCTTAGATAGCTCGGGACACAGGTAAGAAAACTGTTGTACCTGTAGAGCAGAGCATGGCCCTATTGTTTGTATTGCAGGATGTATCCCTATTGTTAGTATTGTATGGGGTAGCCCTATTGCTTGTATTGCAGGGCGTGGCCCTAATGCTTGTATTTAATATGCGTTTAAATATCTGTGTATAGTATGCTATGCGCTGCATGTTGTGATTGAATGGAAAAGGTTGGGAATGGCGAAGGCCGAGAATGACAAGAAGTCGAGTACGACAAGAGGCCAAGATCGACGATGAGCACGCTGAGTGCAAGCTATTAAGGTGAGACCCTCCTAGGGTGAAGGAGCCACCCTCTCCGTGAAGACCGTGAGCCCAGGGCTTGGTAAAGCGCCTGGGATGGCATTGGCCGCTATGTGTTTAGCCCGTTGGCTGTTTTGTTGTATACTATGTATTGTTATGTATATGTTATATGTTTTGTGTTGAGTTTTCTTGCTTGGCTTCAACTCACGGGTGCTCTATGGTGCAGGTAAGGGCAAAGGAAAGGTCGACCAACCATGAGTATGGAGAGCGTGGAGCGACGGGTACATGTTCGGCCAACCTGGCTGCCACAAGCAAGGTTATTTTTGGGAGATGTACTGTAAATAACCGCTTTGTCACTTAGGTCGACCTCGATTGTATTTTTGTGTTGTAATGTATTTTTCTAAAGAGTATTTTGGGGATCCCACTTGTATAACTTTCTATAATTTCAATGAATGTCCAAATTTTACAATTTTTTTCATTTAACGAGTTTAACTTCAGTTTAGTCACACTTTTAACCTAAAACCTTGATTAGCGAGATAATGGCACATTTTTAACTCACATAGTAATGACTCTAAGAAAGTAGGGCGTTACAACTTGGTATCAAAGCGTGCCAAGGTTTATGGTTCATGGAGATCGACCGAACATGTATGCTCACTGCCAGTGACAAGCTCGACTCAGGGTTGGTTCGTATTTAGTGAATTATATGCTTAATTGCTTGTTTAAGTTGCCCTGTTTGCCTGAATATATGTAGATAGAGCATGGTGAATATGCTGTTATATGCATGATGTTAGGGCATTGCCCCCATGATTGTTGTATCCTATCTGTGATATGTGGATTTTCTGGTTGTGATTGGTTGATGAAATTGGGAGGTGGTTTTGGATGTTGTTATCATGCATGATGTGCGACATCATTGGTTGCAGGCGTATTGTAGTTATGCATCGGTGATCATTCAGACTTCGCGGCAACAAGGTCAATGATGACAACTAGGGTCAGGACCCTCCACCCGACCCATCGAATTGGCAACCGTTTTTTGCCGAGATGGAAGCTAGACTTCACCGAACAGAAGAAGATCTTTGACAATTGAGGCAGTAGGCCCCTCCTCGGGGCATTGAGTTACAGGTTCCACAGGCTGTGGCACCAGTGCCAGCCCAGCCTGCTGTGGAGAATAGGTGGGAACCTTTGTATGAGAGGTTTAGGAAACAGCATCCTCCCACCTTCGAGGGTGGCCCAGATCCACTACAGGCAGAGCAATGGATGAACATGATCTCTTCCATCCTGGATTTCATGAGGGTGGAAGGAAATGAGAGAGTAGCTTGCGCCAACTACATGTTGAGAGAAAATGCCTGCATCTGGTGGGATGTTGTGTCTTAGAGAAGGAATATTGCAGTTATGACCTAGGAAGAGTTCAGAAGCATTTTCAGTGTCACAGTCCGAGCTCCAAAGGTGGATGAGTTTATGAACTTGACTCAGAACCAGATGACGGTTACTGAGTATGCCTTGAAGTTTGACCGATTAGCGAAGTTCGCGCCGGATTTGGTGTCGACTGACATGGCACGCAAAGATTGATTTGTGCGAGGATTGAACGTTATGATCGCCCGTGATGTTAAGATAACTTTGGATCCGGAAACTACCACCTATGCACAGGTAGTGGACAACGCCCTTACAGTTGAGGGGGCCGAAGATCAAATATGGAGAGAGGGTGCTTCTAGGCGCAATGCTCAAAGGATGGTGCCTCCTTTTACTAGATCTAGTTAGGGTAGTGGCCCTAGTGAGCTGAAGAGAAAGGCCCTAGATTCTTTTGTTCCTCCTGGCTCAGATAGGAGGGCACGGGGTGCTTTCCGTGGCCGTCAGGGTGGGGGAGACAACTGGAGGAGTTTCCCAATGTGTCCATGGTGTAGACGAAGACATCAGGGAGAGTGCAGAATCAGGGCTTGCTTTACTTGTGGGAGCCTCAGTCATTTGAGGAAGGATTGCCCACAAGCCAGGAAGGAAGAGCCGAAACAGAGTGATAGTCTCGTGCCTGCCAGAGTATTTACCTTGACCTAGATTGAGGCTGAGGCTAGCCCCTTGGTCGTGACAGGTCAGATTTCTAGTGTTGGTTCTTATTTTACTGCATTGATTGACTCAGGAGCTACTCATTCATTTGTATCTACTAGAGTGATAGATCAACTGTATAGACCTAGTGATTTGTATGCTAAGGGATTTCAGACTTTGTTGCCAACCGAGGAATTGGTAGTCTCTAGGAGATGGGTTAGAGCATTGCCAGTAGAGACAAACAGTAGGGCGTTGTCTGTGGATCTGATTGAGTTAGTGATGTATGACTTTGATATGATCCTAGGGATGGATTGGTTATCAAAGTACGGGGCGACGATTGATTGTAAGCGTAGGATGGTGACATTTGAACCGGAAGGGGAGGTACCCTTTGTATTCGTGGGGACAGTGAGTGGACCGCGAGTACCTATGATTTCGACACTGAAGGCTAGAGACCTAATGCAAGAGGGTTGCATAGGATTCCTAGCAAACATTGTGGATACTTCTAGAGTTTTTTCAGTTGGACCGGATGAGACCAGACTGGTATGTGAGTTTCCTTATTTGTTCCCCACAGACTTGCCAGGGTTGCCGCCATACCGAGAGATCGAGTTTGTCATAGAATTGGTGCCAGAGGCGGAGCCAGTATCTAGGACACCTTATAGAATGGCTCCGACAGAGTTGAAAGAATTGAAGATTCAGTTGTAGGAGTTATTGGATTTGGAATTCATCAAACCAAGTTTTTTCACCATGGGTTGCTCCAGTGTTGTTCGTCAAGAAGAAAGATGGATCCTTAAGGATGTGCATTGATTGTAGAGAGTTGAACAAGTTGACCATTAATAACAAGTACCCACTACCTAGGATCGACGATTTGTTTGACTAGCTACAAGGGAAGACAGTGTTCTCTAAAATTGACCTTCGATCAGGCTACCACCAGTTGAGGATTAAAGAGGAGGATATACCAAAGACCGCTTTCTGCATGAGGTATGGACACTATGAATTCCTGGTTATGTCCTTTGGATTAACCAACACCCCAGCATCCTTTATGGACTTGATGAATAGGGTCTTCAAGGATTATCTAGACAAGTTTATGATCGTATTCATTGATGACATATTGGTGTACTCTCAGTCAGAGACAGAGCACAAACAACATCTACGCCTGGTATTACAGTGGTTGAGGGAGCATAGGTTATATGGTAAGTTTAGCAAGTGTGAGTTTTGGCTACCGCAAGTAACATTTCTGGGTCATATTGTCAGTAAGTAGGAGATTCTGGTTGACCCAAGTAAGATTGAGGCAATGAGGGATTGGCCCAGGCCGAGTAGTGTACTAGAGGTTAAAATATTTTTGGGATTGGCATGGTACTATCGGCGGTTCATCGAGGGATTCTCCAGAATAGCCACACCATTGACCGAACTAACGTGTGAGAAAACTAAGTATGTATGGACAGACAAGTGTGAGAATAGTTTCAAGGAGTTGAAGCAACGACTGATCACCGCTCCAGTATTGAGTCTGCTGTCAGACAATGAGAAGTTTGTAATCTACTGTGATGATTCCAAACAGGGTTTGGGGTGTGTACTGATGCAAGTTGGGAAGGTAATAGCTTACGTATCGAGACAGTTGACAGAGTATGAATAGAAGTATCCCACACATGATCTGGAATTAGTGGCGGTGGTATTTGCACTTAAGGTTTGTAGACATTATTTATATGGCGAGAAGTGTGAAATATATACCAACCATAAGAGTTTGAAGTACTTCTTTACTCATAAGGGTTTGAATATGCGCCAGAGGCGTTGGCTGGAATTGGTAAAGCATTACTATTGTGATATTTTGTACCATCCTAGGAAGGCCAATGTGGTGGCTGGCGCATTGAGTCAGAAGGGCCCAGAACAGTTGTTCAATTCGAGGCAAATATCAGATAAGTTAGCTGAAGAGATGACTATAGCAAGTAATGAGCTAGTAGTTGGACAGCTAGCCAATATCACTCTTCAGTCCACGCTCCTTGAAATGATCAAAGCGGGACCGGGGGATGATCCCCAGTTGGGAGAGCACAAAGATGTCATCTTAGTCGAAGCGGGTAAGGAAGTTTCTATTTCAAAGATGGGATTATTGAAGTACAAAGGTCGAATGTGTGTTACGATGGATTCTTGAATCCGGCGGGAGATTTTAGATGACACTCATACCACTCCTTATTATTTACATCCGGGTACGATGAAGATGTACCAAGATTTGAGAACTCTGTATTGGTGGCCAGGAATGAAGATGAATGTGGTGGATTATGTGGCCAAGTGTCTAACTTGTCAGCAAGTCAAGGCTGAACATCAGCCAGCAGGGTTGTTGCAGCCTCTAGGAATTTTGGAGTGGAAATGGGAGGATATCACCATGGCTTTGTGGTTGGATTACCAAAGACCGTGGGATAACATTATTCAGTGTGGGTGATTGTGGATAGGTATACCAAGTCAACCCACTTTTTTCCTGTTAAGATGACTTATACTATGGAGCAGTATGCCGAATTATATGTGAAGGAGATTGTACGACTACATGGGGCTCCGAGGTCGATAGTATCTGATAAGGACCCCACCTTCACCTCCATGTTTTTGGAGAGCCTGTAGAAGGCTATGGGCACACAGTTGCAGTTTAGTACCGCTTATCATTCTCAGATAGATGGACAGTCTAAGAGGACGATTTAGATACTGGAGGATATGTTGCGAGCTTGTGTGCTAGATTTTGGGGGATCTTAGAGTAAGTATCTCCCTCTGATTGAGTTTTCGTACAATAACAGTTACCAGGCGACTATCGGAGTGGCTCCATATGAGATGTTATATGGGAGGAAGTGTAAATCACCCATCCATTGGGATGAGACACGTGAGAGGAGGTATCTAGGTCCTAAGGTTGTTCAAAGGACCAATGGGGCGATTGAGAAGATTAGAGCTCGAATGCTCGCCTTCCAGAGTCGCCAGAAGAGTTACTCAAACTTGAGATACAGGAGCATAGAGTTTCAAGTCGGTACGTGACTTCCACTTAGCAGTAGTTGTAGTATAGATGGGCGGTCAATTCCACAAGGAGGTAAAGAAACAAGTTAATCAATAAATAAATGTTAAAGATAAATAATGTGAGGAAAATAGAAGAAGTGATATTTTTGTTGTTTTTGAGATTTAAATAATAGAAATAAAGGATAGAATAATGTGTGATGTAACAATAGGTAACAAGTAGGAAGGATCAAGAATCACCAATATGCATACTTATTTATTTGGATCTTTGATTCACAAAATTACACAAATGGATAGTTCACATCCCAACTATTCATTTGGAAGATTTAACATTGAAGCACAAATATATTTAACAAAAATGTATTCAAGTGATTATTATTCTTTACCATGAAAAGATGGGATAAATCTTATGAGAAATCTAAAAATGACATTATACCATTGGCAATAATGCAATAAAAGATTGGACATAAAACTTAACACAAATATTACTTTTACCATTTATAAAATACATAGAAAGAGTATGACTAATTCTTTATAGATTTTAGCAAAAGTAAATATATATGAATAAGATGGAGAAAATGATGAAAATATTATCTATATTATTTTTACTAATTTGATAATACATAGAAAGTGCTTGACAAAATCTATATACTATTAGTAAACATAAATATAGACAACAAGATGAAGAAGTAGAGATGAAAGAAAATAAATCACTCAAATATATAAACTTTAGGCACATAGTGAATCAAAAATACCAAATAAAGTCATAGTGCATATAGGATCATCCTAACCTTCCTAAGAAGGTTAGCCTATTATGCTAGACATTCTCATGAAATTCTAGAGAGAAAATATGAGAAATGAGACTAAAATTTGGTAGAGTTTTGCTACCTAAAAATTACATACCAAATGTTAAGAAAGTGTCCCTATTTATAGATGGGGAAAATGACTAAAAATAAATTAAACAACAAAATGGGGTTTACAAAATAAATCTGAAATATTAATAATAAAATATGATTTTGAAAAATCAAATCTTATTATTAATATTACCCTAACTATTTTTGTGTATAGTCAAAATGCTCTTTTTCTAAAATACCACAAAAACATGATCTTTAGAGCTCAAAATAGCAATTTACAAAGCCCAATACCCACAAAACATGGCTGGTGACACAAGAGGGTTTTGACCCATTTCCAGCCAATGAGAAGGTGCCACGTAGGCGGCTGGCTGAAGAGAAATGAGGCTTGAACCTGCTTTGGGCTTGTTGGGTGCCTTGGGCCGTGGGTTCTCTTTGGGCATCTGGAGGAGAGATGCTAAAGGAGGCTTGACTTTGGGCCTTTGCTGAAGGAGAAAAGGAGGCTTGACTTTGGGAGATGCATGTGGCTGGCCACGTTGGAGGCTTGGGAGATGCATGTGGCTGATGAAATGAAGAGTTGGGTGCATGGCTGAAGGAGAAGGGGACTTGGACACGTGGCACTCTGGGATGCGGACATCTGGCACTGAAGGTGGAGAAAGAGGCCAGCGGGCCTGGGCTTTCGTTTGGGCCTTCGGGACTGGGCCAAACTCCTTCAAAAATGCCATTTTCTTCATTCCTTTCTTTAACTTTACTTATTTATTTATTTTCTTTTCTTTGTAACAAAATGCATATTTAATTCCTACAAAATAACAATAAATTAAATCATAATTAAATATTTTCATTTATAAAATAAATCATATTAATTCCATGAAAATATTAATTAAAACTTAATATATTTTGACAATTAAAATCAACAAATATGCATTTTTGGGCACTAATCACCAGGCGACTATCGGAGTGGCTCCGTATGAGATGTTATATGGGAGGAAGTGTAAATCACCCATCCATTGGGATGAGACAGGTGAGAGGAGGTATCTAGGTCCTGAGGTTGTTCAAAGGACCGATGGGGCAATTGAGAAGATTAGAGCTCAAATGCTCGCCTTCCACAGTCGCCAGAAGAGTTACTCAAACTTGAGATGCAGGAGCATAGAGTTTCAAGTCGGTGACCATGTGTTTCTCAGAGTTTCTCCCTTTAGAGGGGTCAAACAATTTGGAGTACGGGGCAAGCTGAGCGCTAGGTTTGTTGGCCCTTTTGAGATTTTGGAACGTGTTGGAGAGGTATCTTACAAATTGGCAATGCCTCCAGCTATATCAGGGGTTCACAATGTGTTTCATGTATCCATGATCCAGAAGTATATATCATATTCTACGCATGTGTTGAGTTATGAGAACTTGGAACTGGATCAGGATTTATCGTATGAGGATAAGTCGGTTCAGATTCTCAACCTGAAGGATAAAGTCTTGCGGAGCAAGACCATCGCCTTAGTGAAAGTATTGTGGAGGAACAACAAAGTGGAAGAAGGGACTTAGGAACTTGAGACAGATATGCGGGATCGGTATCCCAAGCTATTCAGGTAATTTCGATGACGAAATTTCTGTAAGGAGGGGATAGTTGTAGCGTCCCAAATTCTCTAATAAGGCTTAGGGCCTTGATTAGCGTGCTGGGAGGGTAATAATTGATTTAATTATGCTAATATGTGAATTTGATGATAATGTGATTAGAAATGCATGTTTAAGTGAATTAAATATGCATGTTGGCCCCATTTGGCTATTAGGGTCATATTTGTAATTTTAGCCCGTTGAGGGCATAAATGTAATATTTGTGTATATTGTGATTGATACCACGAGTGAGTGGTGATATATTTGTGATGCTCGATCCGAGACGGTTCTAGGGAGCAGTTTAGTTAAATAGTCACAACGAGGTCGAATACCTGGCTCGGGAGGAGCCTAGGGGTATTTTGGGAACATAGTTGGTGTTTGGGATTTACCAGGTGATGGGTAGAAACTTAGTAAGTATTTGGACATGTCAGGATTAAACGAGGATCTATAGGAGCACTCGAGGAATTAGCGGGACATGGTAAATGACGAAATTTCCCTTGGTGGCACTTAAGGATGTAGACAGGCTTAAGGGGAATTTTGGACTTTTGGCAAGGGATATACATGGTTTAGAGTAGGCCGAGTAATCTTGAGAAACCACTGGAACTAAGTGTAAATCCTATAATTGGCATTTTTATAGAAATATCTTTTTCTTAAAAAATAAAATTGGTTGAATTAGTTGTTTCCCTTTATTATAATTTTCGGAATTGTTTGTTTCCCTTTATTATAATATTCGGAAATATTTGTTTCCCTTTATTATACTTTTCAGAAATGTTTGGTTTCCCTTATTATAATTTTCAGAAATATTTGTTTCCCTTTTTGTGAATTTTGGACAATAATGTGCTTCCTTATTTAGCCTTTATTGTCTCATTTTGTTTTTAAAGGGAAAAAGTATATTGCAAATATTCGGTACTTACCCAAAGTTGTTTTTGAATTATTTGCTTATATATTTTTCGTGCAGCTCAAGGATTGTAATCAGGAAATTGGTTCTTAATGTCATTAATTGTTGTTTCCTTTTTGAGATTGTTTTTTATCCGACACAGGTCTGAGCTGTCCCCACCGATATCGCATCTGTCGAATCAGCATTTTCTAAAAAAGGCAACTCTTCATCAATCAGGAATAACTTCTATGATTCTTGCCTTTATTGGAAGAATTCTTTCTCTGCCTTTGTGAGCACGAAAAATGACTCTATAAATAGGGCTCTAAAGGCAGTAAGAAGAGTGAACTCTTTGGTGTATTATTCGTGAGCTTTATTGTAATATTTGTGAGAGTTCTTCTTTCTATTCAAGATCATAAGTATTCACGTGATCTTGTAGAATTATGTGTGTTTAGTTTTTAGTGGTGAGTTTATACCATATTCATGAGTGAATACACATTGTAATTTGAACACAACGTTTGTAATCTTCGGGAGAAGATTTTTACAAGCCTTGCGTCGGGAGGATGCAAGCACTCGCTGGCCATTGAAAGGAGTTCAAGTAGTTGAGCGTTTCAATCAAGATCAGATTAGTGAAGAGAAGTACAACAAGTTGCGGGAAATCTCAAGAGGGAGCCTTGTTTTGTTTAAGTCAATGTTTTTGTACTTGTGATTCTTTATTAATTGGTTTTATTCTCTGGGCGTGACCCCAAGGAGTAGGATATCCAAAAGGGTTTCTGAACCTTGTAAAAATTCGTTGTGTTCTTTATTGTTTTGCACTGTCTTTTTATTGTGTTCTGTTTTTGTCGTGACAAGTTTGGATTCTGTCCCGATAGAACTGTAATCTGTGTAAACAATTAATTACCATTCCGCACTTTAATTAATTCACATGGTTTAATTAATTTGGTAATTACTAAAAACGGAATTTCAATTGGTATCAGAGCGGGTCACTCATTTCTGAGTGTGATCTTGGTTTATTCCGTTTGTTGTTCTTGTTCTTGCAATGTCTTTTTTCACAGAAGGAGGTTCCATAACTCGCCCCCCTTTACTCAACGATTCAAACTATCCATATTGGAAAGTTAGAATGAGAGCCTTTATCAAATCTCAAGATGAAAAGGCTTGGAGAGCTGTTTTAAGTGGTTGGACTCCTCCAGCAGAAAGCGATGATATAACTAAGGTAAAATCTGAACTTGAATGGACTGATGCTGAAGATAAACTGTCTAGTTACAACAATAAAGCATTACATGCTATTTTTAACGGTGTTGGTGAAGGTTACATTAAATTGATTTCTTCATGTGTTTCGGCCAAAGATGCTTGGCAAATTCTTCAAACTCAATTTGAAGGAACTACTGATATCAAGCGTTCTAGGCTTGTTATGCTCACAACAAAATTTGAAAATTTGAAAATGAAACCCTCACTGAATTTTATGAGAAATTGGCAGATATTGCTAACGAATATTTTGCTCTTGGTGAAAATCTTGAAGATAATGTTTTGGTTCGAAAAATTGTTAGAGTTCTCCCTGACATGTTTTTGACAAAGCTAACTGCAATTGAAGAAGCAAAAGATCTGGACAAAATAAAAGTAGAGGAACTGATGGGTTCACTTCGAACTTTTGAACTAAACCAACAAATTAGACAAAAATGTAAGACAGAGGAAATCAAGGAAAAATCTATTGCCTTGAAATCTTCTAAAGAAAAGAAGGAAAGTTCGGATGATGAGATGGCTCTGTAGACAAAAAATTTCCAAAAATACATAAAGAAATTGGGAAACAAAAAGGCCATATCCAAAAACCCAAAAGGTAATTTTTCTAAACCCTTTGAGACTAATAAAAAGGGTATTCAGTGCAGGGAATGTGAAGGATTTGGACACATTCAATCTGAGTGTGCAAATACCTTAAAGAAAAAGAAAGTCATGACAGCTACATGGAGTGATCAAGACTCTGAACAGAGTGATGAGGAGGAAAATAGTGTTGCCTTAACCTCTGTTCACAAAGGTATTGTTTTTTCTTCAGTCGATTACAAGGATGTGTTATGCCTTAATAATTCTGTTCAGAATAATGAGAATTCTGACAGTGATTCTGACTTAGATAAGGAGTCATTGAAAGAGTCTTATAAAATATTGTATGATCAATGGCTGAAAGTGTGTTCTGAGAATCGTCTAATGGCTAGCAATAATAAAAAATTTGTTGAAAAACTTGAGATGATTATTGCTTCCAAAAATGATGAAATTATTTCTTTGAATAAAGAAATTGAGTTTTTGCAAAATGGTGTCAAAATGCTTAATCCTAGATCTGGAATTTTGGATGATATTCTTTCTGTAGGAAAAAAGGTTGGTGACTATAGTGGATTAGGATCTAATGGATTTGAGTCCTCAAGAAAAATGGTTTTTGTAAAATCTATGAATTATCTGTCTGTTGTGTCAACTAACCGTGTTGCAGGAACAAGTCATGCTGCTGAGAGGACAAAGTTGTCATCTGTTGCAACAGATCTACAACTAAAGAAAATTTCTCCAAAAAGAAACATTGAACATTTTGTACCAGTTTGTCATTTTTGTGGGATGAAAGGACACATAAGACCTAAGTGTTTTTCTATGTTAAACTTGCTCAAAAAGACTTATGATAAACACTTTGGTAGTATGAATCAATTCTTGACCAAAAGAAATTCAAAATAAAAAACAATATGGGTCAAGAAAGTTAACTCTGTTTGCTTGGCTACTTTTACCTGTGACAAAATGCATGCATCTAGTTCATGGTACTTTGATAGCGGTTGTTCAAGACATATGACAGGTAATGCCAACATACTTACCAACTTCAAATCCTTGAAGTGTGGAGTAGTAACTTTTGGGGATGGAATGACAGGAAATATTTTAGGTAAAGGTTCTCTAAACATTGAAGGGTTACCGAAACTGAAAAATGTGCTTCTTGTTGATGGGCTGAAAGCCAACTTAATTAGCATAAGTCAAATTTGTGACCAAGGGTTTTATGTTAATTTTTCACATGATGAGTGTAATGTTTTAAATCAAAATGGTGATATTGTTCTCAAAGGTTCTCGTTCTTTGGATAATTGTTACACTCTCACACAAAAATTCACATGTCATGCATCTTCGTCAAGTTTTAATATTACTGACTTGTGGCATGAAAAACTTGATCATATAAATTTCAAAAACTTGAAAAAGATTGCTAATGCAGATCTCATCCGTGGTATACCCAAGTTGGGTAAAGAATCGCTTGGTAAGTGTGAATCATGCCAATTGGGAAAACAGTTGAAAATTTCCCATAAAGCATTATCTGATATTAATACTTCAAATGTGTTAGAATTATTGCATATGGATCTCATGGGTCCTATACAAGTTGAAAGTATTAATGGTAAGAGATACATTTTTGTATGTGTGGATGATTTTTCTAGATTTATTAAGAGAAAAATCAGATACGTTTGAAGCTTTTCAAACTCTATGTACAAGATTGAGAGTTGAAAAAAATTGTAACATTGGAAAGATTGTACGAATAAGGAGTGACCATGGTAAGGAGTTTGAAAATTATGTTTATGATGAATATTGTAAATCTTTTAGAATTTTGCATGAATTTTCTGCTACCAAAACCCCTGAACAAAATGGGGTAGTGGAACAAAAAATCGTACCTTGCAGGAAATGGCCAGAGTTATACTTAACAGCAAAAAACTCACAAAGAAATTGTGGGCAGAAGCTATTAATACAGCTTGTTACACAATTAATCGTGTTTTTCTACGTCCAGGTACAAACAAAAGTCCTTATGAAATCTGGAAAGGTAGAAAACCCAATGTTAACTACTTTCATGTTTTTGGGTGTCTATGCTATATTCTTAGAGATCGTGAGAATCTAGGCAAATTTGATGCCAAGAGTGATATGGGAGTTTTTCTTGGTTATTCCACTAATAGTAGGGCTTATCGTGTCTATAATATGAGAACCCAAACTATTATGGAATCAGCTAATGTGGTTGTAGATGATTTAAAATATTTTTCTGAGTACTCCCATAAGGAGGAAATTGACAGGCTCATTGATGTTCAACATCATAAAGAAATGGCGGATCCGACAGCACAGCCTTCAGAGGGGACAACAATCACTGCTGACGTATCAAATGCCAATTCTGTCAAAACAACAACTGGGCAAACAGAAAAGGAAAATCCAGTTACTTCCTCTGACTCCGTTAAAAAAGAACCATCAACCAGAGTAAAAAAGAATCACCCTTCTGACCTTATTTTGGGAAATCTTGAAGAGAGTATGGTCACTCGAAAGAGGTATGTAAATTTGGTTCAATTTGTTTGTTTTACTTCCACTTTGGAACCAAAAAATGTGAAGGAGGCCTTAAATGATGAATCATGGATCAATGCTATGCAAGAAGAGTTAGATCAATTCACAAGGAATGAGGTATGGATTCTTGTCTCTAGACCGAGTCATACCAATGTTATAGGTACAAAGTGGATATTTAAAAATAAAACTGATGAATCTGGGACCATAATAAGAAATAAAGCTAGACTAGTTGCACAGGGGTACACTCAAGTTGAAGGAATTGATTTTGATGAGACATTTGCCCCTGTTGCAAGACTTGAATCCATAAGATTATTACAAGCTATTTCATGTGTTCTTGGTTTTAAATTGTTCCAAATGGATGTAAAATCCGCCTTTTTAAATGGATTTTTGAATGAGGAAGCTTATGTGGAACAGCCCAAAGGGTTTGAGGATCCTTACAATCCTAATCATGTTTTTAAATTGCAAAAAGCTTTGTATGGGCTGAAACAAGCCCCACGAGCTTGGTATGAGAGACTAACTCATTTTTTGGTCTCAAAGGGGTACAAGAGAGGGGGAGTAGACAAAACACTGTTTATCAAAAATGTTGATGAAAATATTATGATACCACAAATCTATGTTGATGATATAGTGTTCGGTTCTACTAATGATTCTCTAAAGCAGGAATTTGTGAAACAAATGCAGGAAGAGTTCGAGATGAGCATGGTAGGAGAACTAAATTTCTTCATAGGACTTCAAGTGAAGCAGTCAGATGAAGGAATTTTCATTTCACAAAGCAAGTATGCAAGAAGTCTAGTGAAAAGATTTGGACTTGATGCATCTAAACCTGCTAAAACTCCCATGGGTACTACGGTCAAATTGTCTAAAGATGAAAATGGGAAGAAAGTTGATCCAACTCTTTACAGGAGTATGATTGGGAGTCTCCTTTATTTAACTGCTAGTCGCTCTGACATCAGTTACAGTATTGGAGTGTGTGCTCGTTTCCAAGGGAACCCCATGGAGTCTTATGTGACTACTATAAAAAGAATTATTCATTACATCAATAATACTCTTGATTTAGGCATTTGGTACTCCAAAGAAACAAATTCTATCCTTGTGTGTTATAGTGATGCAGATTGGGCAGGAAACACTGATGATCGCAAAAGCACAAGTGGTGGTTGTTTTTACTTAGGAAACAATTTAGTCTCCTGGCATAGTAAAAAACAAAACTCCATCTCCTTGTCAACAGCCAAAGCTGAGTACATTGCTGCTGGAAGCTGTTGTACTCAACTTTTGTGGATGAAACAAATGTTGGCAGACTATGTGTTTGATATTAAAACTTTAACCATTTTTTGTGATAATACAAGTACTATTGATATCTCAAAAAATCATGTTCAGCACTCTCGCACCAAACATATTGACATTCGTCATCATTTTATTAGGAAACTTGTTGAAAACAAAACATTAATTTTAGAATATGTTGAGACTAACAAACAAATTGCAGATATTTTTACTAAAGCCTTAGACACGGTCAGATTTGATTCCCTCAGGAAATCCTTGGGGGTTTGTTTTATTTGAAATTGCCAATAAATTGATTATCTTGCCTTGCATATGTGTTTTCGTAAATCTCTTGTTCTGTTTGGAAGAAATTTGATGAGCATATTTTTTGTATTTTAGAAAATGATCGTTATAAGTCCTATACTTTGTTGGAATAAAAGACCATATTTGAAAAATTATAGACCATCCAATTCATATTTGATCAAATCAATATCATTGTATGAGCATTCCTAATCCAGTTTCTTTTTCAGGCTCCATTTTGGAAAAGAGCTACCTACACTGATGTATGAAAGCTAACACTGAGTAAGTTGGTACCAAGTAATTAGCAATTATATTGGAGGATACTCTACCAGCGTAAAGGGCTATCATCAGTATAAGAGTTATAGCCTCCATTATGGTTACAATTTGAAAAATGCTAAAATCGCCAAATATGGGCAATGACCCTAGCTTTAAAAGGCAAAAAAGAAACGCCAAATTGATTACACATGCACACACATATGCATGTTGACTAGACTGTGTAAGATGGTTGTAAGACTCATACATATAATGAATTGATTCAAATATGTTTTGTGATTGGTATATTTTTCGAATTATGGTCTCTTAGTATTTGATATATAACTCATTTCTCTAATTTGTGAAAAATATGATTATCTTGTTTCTTTTGAACAGGACTTGGCATTTACATGGACACATATGGTATGGAAATTTACACTCTATTTTCGGCAATTTTGTAATAAAAATAATAAAAAAAATTGAAAAATAAAATCTGTTTATCTACCGTGTTCTTCAAAAAAAAAAAAGGTTTGAAAAATTATTTGATGCAATTTATTTGTTTTATCTCAATATATTCTAAAAAATATTCAAAAAGTTTCCAATTTTGAGGTGTGAAAGAATTTTTTTTAAAAAGGAGATATTTTGACATTTATCACTAAAAATCTGGTTACCCATTTTTGAACTTGCCTCATTTGTGTACCGAATACTTTATATATTCGGATTCCCTTTGATTGTGTTTATAATCAGTGTTTTCTTGTTAAATCTCTCACATATAACCGAAGTGTTTAGGGTTTCTTTCTTTGTGTGTTTCACTTGTTTCTCTCTTAGCAGCCATGAAGACTCGAGGTCGTGGTTCATCCTCCAAATACGTGAAGTCTCAGCAGGAGACAATTCCTGAATCAGTTCCCTCTGCCACTCCTTCGGTCCCAGCATCAATCCCTACTGTCTCCCCTACTCTAGGCCGTCGTTCTAAAACCACAGCAAGAAAGAAGGTTCTTGCTCTTTCGGGTCCTATAAGTTCATCTGTTCTTGATACTTCTAGCAAAGGAGTTTCGTTCCCGAATTTGGATGCTGAGCCAATCTCAGCCTCGGCGGTTTCACTTGCCTCTCCTGAAGGTCAAATAAAAGCCAAACCAGCCTTGGCAACTAGTCAGTCCAAATCTATTTCCACTGAAGCTTTGTCTGATCCATCTGATCATGATTCGGAATCCTCGATATCTCCTGATGTGTTGACACCCAAGGCAAAGGGCAAACGTAAGACCAAAGTTGTTGGAACGAAGAAAGGAAAGAAGGCCAAAGTGGCTCAATCTAAAGGTACCAACTCCATCTCTGATTCATCTCCTTTATCTCGTTTTAAATTAAAGGCCAAAATCAATCCTCCTCCATGCACCTCATCGGAGGATGTCTCTCCCGAGATGGAAGACTCTCAGCCTGAGTTAGATCCTTCTTTAACCGAGCCAAATCCTGAAGTTCCTCTTGATGATTTGGCTGAGGAGCCTGAATCTGAAGAAGACCCATCTGAAGCCTCTCCTGTTGCATCAGACCCAAAAGGCACCACTCCATTGGCATTTCCCGAATTGTCTTCCAAACTTGCGAAACAAAAAGGTGCTCCTGTCCGTACCTCAGGTTCTTTCAAAGCCCATTCTCTTACACTCTATTTTAATGATAATGAGAAGAACATGCAATTTTATGACCATCATCATTTTATTAGTGAGCGCAATTTTATTTTTGCTCCTCATCATGTTTTTGGGGTATTGCTTACTTTAGAGGAAAGAGGTTGGTTGCGATCCTTGTCTGGTTTTGATGGGTTTGTGCCTCGGGTTGTTAAAGAATTTTATGCAAATTTGAATGATGAGTTATTAGACCAATCTTCTTTTATGTTCCATAAAGTTTATGTTAGGGGTCATTGGTATAATTTTAGCCTGTCCGAAATTGCTAAGGCCCTCAATCTCGTCCCTGTGGAGATTGATGATTCCATTGAATTTGCAAAGGACCATGTTTTATCTGAACTGGTTGGTCAAGCTATGGTGTGGGAACCGAGCACCTCTCTTCGAGTCACCGATCTCACTCATTATTATGGTGCTCTTTTCAAATTTGCTATGTTTAATTGGATGCCTACCACACATTCCTCCACCATCACTCAAGATATGGCCATTCTGTTGTTCAAAATTGGTACTGGAGTCTCCATAGATCTTGCAGCTGTTATTTTTGACCAAATCATGTCTTTAAATGGTGCCAAACGCAAGGGGAAACACTTGATGTTTCCACAGGTCATTTACAAACTTTTGGACTCTCAACGTCCGCTGAAGAAGTCCCATGAGACCTTGACTTCTCCCTTGGTTGGTCCCACCTATACTGTCAAAGATGATCATCCTGTTGGAAAAAACTTATACATGATCTTTATTTATTTTCATGTATATCTAATACTAAAAAAATTAATACGAGATAGCCTAAAACATGTTTATAAAATTGAATTCAAAGAGAAACAAAAATAGAATACTTACAGTATACGCGGCGGAATTAAAGAGTCCTTCCTTCAGTTTCTCTAACTCTTGTATCCTCTCTGTCGCAGAGTATTATCAAGAAACTGAACCGATCTTCTATTTTCTTCACGATCTTCCAATGTATCCTTAGAACCACCTAGACTAGTGTGGGCAATTCTCAACACATGAGATAGATATAAAGAGAAGAAGAGAAAATAACAAAGAGGCTTAGAAAAGGACTTGTGTTTAGAGAGAATATAAAACTATCAGAAAATCTGACTTGTGACTTATCTGTCGTCTCTAAAATCTTCTCTCTAAGCACTCCTTTTATAGACTCTGTTTACCGAGTTTTTCGGAAACGAATAACTAACAGAATAATAAAAAGATAAGAACCGTAGAAATACTGAAATGTAACTAAACAAACAGTGTTTTTACGTGGTTCAGGCGTTAACAAGCCCTAGTCCACGAGTCGATGTTATTATACTTGGAAAAGATTACAGTAAGATGGCTGGTGCATAAGAACTTCACACACTCACAATGTTTCTCTCGGGTTCTCTTAAAGAAGATGAAGCTAGAGAGATTTTGGTAGAGTCTTTTTCTATCTCATTTCTCTCTCCCCCTTCTTGTAAAAGGAAGGAGTCTTTATAGCTAGGGTTTCGGATTAGGGTTTTTCTCTACGTACATGAGTCTTAATTACACCAGCCATAAATAGGGGATACAATTACTATAGTCGCATGGCTACCAGACTCTATGTGGGTATATTTACGTGAAAGTATGGGGAACACACAAAGTCAGCCGTCTTTTCCAAGTTGTCAGCGGAACAGTAGGCGAAAAGGTACCCTTAGGCGTGCTGGGATGTGTGCGGCTTTGACCTGACGGGCGTGTCAGGCGGGATCCTGTGTCAGACGGATATCATTCCAAATATGCCTTCTCCCGGACTCGACCGTTCGGTTTTGTTCTGTGCGGGGCACGGAACTGTTTCCGCGGAGACCACTCGAAGAGCCTCTCCTGGAAGGGGCCTCCCCGAGGGGTATCCTTCGGGAGTCCGGGAGAGTTGACGAGTTTCCGTGTTGTGCTTATTTGGAAGAGTAATCCGGATACTAGACAGGAGAGGCGAAGCCTTTCTGTCCATCCGCGAGCTCTGGTCACCCTCCGTGAAAGACATCGATAATTCTGCTTCCCCGAGGTCATCAATCTAAACGCTATCCGGAAATCTGGATAACATTTACCCCCCAAGGTCGCGGAGCTTTGAGAGATCCGGGAGCTTGTACAATCGGTTTCTTAGATTAGGCGAGGGGGCACCTTCTGTGTTCCCGGAAGGGTTCCTTTTTCCCGCCTGAGTATAAGTATGAAAGAGAAAAAGGAATTTCTTTTGTTTGAGATCAAGTACTCAAGTGCGGCAAGGATCACGTGTCATTCTAGGAATGGTTCTGCGACCAAGACGTGTGCGTGAGGCGACTGGTTGAGGATGCGTGCGTCAGTCATCTGACTATTTGACGGTTTTTAATGGTACTCAGGGCCCGAGGTGGTGTAATGATGGGAAATAAATATTTTATTCCCATCCGAGGAGTCATAAATAGGATCGTCGCTTCCTCTCCAGCCGTTGGATCTGACGCACATGGAATGGGAAGATCGGGACCGTCCACTCGAGGAATTCGAAACGGCTTCTTCCCTGCTATAAAAACGAGGGAAATGACCTTTCTTCCTCTTTACGCTTTCAGATTCTCCATCTTTAGGATTTTCAGATTTCCAAACCTCCGAACTCTCAGGCTTCCCAGCTTACGTTCCTCCGAACTTGCCATTTCTTTTGGTAAGTATCTGGAAACTTTTCTTTTTGATTTGGCAGTGGGTTTATTCCCCGAAGTTCCTGGTTTGAATCGCCGTTTATCTTTGCAGCTTTTACTTCTCGCGATCGTGCTGTGCAGTGATCCAGTTACTCCTTCAACCTCTACCTACCCGAATATCAGTAAGTATTTCTACTTTGCTCTTTCCTCCCAAACCTTAGGTTGTTGGTAGTTGTTAGAGTAGAGGTTTCTGCCATTATTGCTTATGTGCATGTGTGAATAGGGCTTTGGTAGGCATGTGATTGATTGTGAGTCGATAAGTAGCCTTTTCTGCGTGTTTTGGCGATTTGCGTTTGGAAAGTCGTCCCTTGTTTTGCTGTTTTAGGGCATAAGCATGAACGCCTTTAGGGTGTCTTTCTCTGGAAAAACACTTCTTTTGGTGGGCTTAGGCTCGGGGTCTGAGTCTGGTTCCTTGCTGTCCTTCGGGTGGCATGGTGCCAATCCCTCGGCAAGCTCGGTGGGAGCCTCTCCAAGCAGTTTTCGGGGAGGGTCTCCCCGACGCCTTTGATACCACTAGGGTATGACAAGGGTGCTGACTGCTTAGAGTGTTTTCTTCTTTCTTTTCTTTTGTCCAGTGACGAACATCTCGAAGGAACAACTCCTTGCTGCGGGGGAGGCTGAATCTGCCCAAGAGAAGGGCTCTCCTATCGCTGGTGGAAAGGGGAAAGGAAAGGCGAAAGCGGTCGCGGCTAGCCCACCAACCTCCAATAGTTCCATCTGGGAGATGGACCAAAAACCGAACCTTTTCAGGAATTATGGCATGCTGGAGCTGTATTCCTCTGAGGCAGGCCTGAAGAACATCCCAGGTCTGATGTGGCACCGTCTGTCGGTGCTGGGCGAGTCAGCTAGCCAGAGCCACGAGGGCTTTGGTGCCTGGAGCTGGGCACACATAGTGTGCGGAGCGCACTTGCCCCTAAGGAGTTACTTCGCCAATTTTTGTGTGAAGGTGGGGATTGCCCCCTTCCAGTTAATTCCTCGGGGTGGTTCATCTTTTGCAAGTCCCGGAGACTGGAAGCTCCTACCCCGGAGGAGGTGCTGTACTTTTATGGGTTGAAGTCTCAGCCTATGAGGGGTCACTCAGACAAGGTGGGGTTTTACAGGCTAGAAAGGCACCCGGATGTGATGTGCCCCACTTGTCATACCGCGAGGGTTCCAGACCTCCGGGAATACTGGTTCCTGACGACTGGCTTCCCGCTGAAGAGGGTGCCAGCTCTATCTTTGGACTTCAAAATCCCTGGTAAGTGTTTCCTCTTTTCCTTTTCAACTTTGTTTCTTTGTATTTGATTTGCCTTTTGGGAGGATCTCTAACGCTTGTATTTGATTTTTGCAGAAGTCGTTCCGCGGACACCTCGCTGCGCGGAGATGATAAGGAGGTCCAAGTTATACGAAGGGCTTTCTGAGGAAGAGTTGAGAGTGGAGGGACTTGTGACCTCCGAATCGTTGAGGGAGTATGGGTTACTCGCCTCCTTCCAAAATATCGAGCCAGTAAGTGGTAGGGGGCAGACTCAGGTGTCGGCTGACATCCGGGAGCAGATTGCCCTGGAGCTGTCTAAGGTGATCACCCAAGCCGCTCGGGACGAAAATACTCTATCTCCTAGTTGGGCGGAGAGGTTCCCCGACCCCCAGCCGGAGGGAGAGGAGATCGAGGCTCGCCACGCCGCGGCTTACCCTAATGAAGGGGCTCCGGGGGCTAGTTCCTCCGGGAGAGGTAAGACTAGTTTTCGATTGATCCACACCCCCAGCCTGTCTGAAGTTACCCAAACCTCTCAGATGGGGTTTGATCCTCGTTTCCTTAGGCTAGATCCGCGTAGGATACCTTTCGACAGGTACTGTGATAGGGTAGATGAGCTCCTCTGGTGTCTGAGTGATGGTAGTCTGCCAAAAGGTGTCACCATGGTTGACCCTTCTTCTCTCAGCATGTTCTTCCCGGAATTCAAGGAGTACGGGAGCTTCCTGGAGCAGGAAGCGATGTTTTGTTTTGCTCGGGGAAGGCCATCCACGTTTCTCGTGCATGGTCGTCCCTTTCAAACTTTTCTTTTTCTTGTTTCTTGTTCCCTGCTGGCGGGCTTGCTTGTACTTTTATGTTGCTGATTGTCTTGTCTTCCACTTATCTTCTTTCTCATTTCTTGTTGGTTCGTTAACCTTGCTTTGTACGTTTCTTGCAGAGTATCCCGAAGCCAAGATGTTGGGGAGGGTTACTTTGCTTATTAAGAAGGCTGCCACCAGCCAAGACCCGCCCACGGGAAAAGGAAGGAAGACCAAGGCTGGTAGGGGAGGTAAGGCTGCTTCCCCCAAGAAGACAAGCGGCGAGGCGCAAGCGTCTCCGAGGGTAGAGAAGTCCCCTGCTGAAGGGCCTTCCGAGACTATGATGGTCTCGAGTAGCAGTAGCGACGGGGAAGGGCTTGTGTTCCCCGTGAGGACAACTGGGGTGAGCAAGCGTCCCGGAGAAGATGCTGAGGGTGCTAAGAACAAACGCCTTAGACACTCTTCTCCCGGTCGAAGGCAACAACAACAGCAACGACAGCAATCACAACTACAACAACAGCAGCAACAGGAACAAGAGACACAATCACCAACGCCGCAGCAGCAGCAACAGCAACATCCAAACCAGCAGCAGCAACAAGGGCAATTACTTCTGCTACCGCAGCAGCAAAAGCAACAGACCGGGGCCTTAATACCCCGGCTGCCTCCTCCTCCAGCCCAAATGGGGGCCACCCTTCCGGGGTCTCCGTCTTCTCAGACAACCAATCTTCCCCTGCCTGGCCTGAAGTTCCACTTTCCGCGGAAGCCGACCAGTTTTCCCGCTGCCCTCCTGGAGGGTGTAAGACGGGCCGATAGTTTTTTGAAGAGGCGGCTAGAGGCGGAGAAGGCCGTTACTCAGGGAAGGGCAGATAACTTGTCTGCCGTGAAGAGGGCTGAGCTGGCCGAGGGGGTGAGATCTCCTCACCCGGCCGGAGCGGTTCTGGATGGTCCAGCCTTGGAGAAGAGGCTGGTGCCTAGGCTCGGACGTGCATTGGCGCCGTTCGGAGCTGAGATGATGGAGGACATGGCCCTGAGCTTATGCGAGCTCAATTCTGAGAAATGGGCCATCAGCAGCAGCAAGGATCCGCTGTTGCTGACACACGCTGTGAAGCAGCAACTGTCCGGGGTAAGCCGTCAGTTGTAGTTTTTTTTTTTTTTTGGGACCACCTGTCTTTTGGTCCTGCTTTAGCTCACTCTGTTGTCTTTCCTTGCAGGCCTCTATGATCGCGGAACGCTCGTTCCGGGAGGTTGGTGCAGCTCTGGTTCAGCTGGAGGAGAGCCAACTGGCTCGCCAGGCCTTGGAAGCGGAGAAACAGAAACTGACCCAACAGGCCTTGGGGGCTTCGGAGAAGATTGATCAGGCCCGGCGCACGGCTGAAGAAGAGGCGGAGAAGAAATATCTTGCCAAATATCAAGAGTACCGGGCCAAGGCAGAGAATGAGTTTAGACAGCGGTCGGATGGAATTAAGACCGAAAACTCCAAGCTCCGGGAAGAGCTGTCCCAAGACAAGGTGGAGAAAGATACCCTGGAAGCCCGCTTGCAATCAAAGAACGATCTCCTCCTTAAGCGGCAAGAGGAATATTCCACTCTTCAGAGTAAGCTGCACGACGAGGAGCAACTTCATAAGAGGAGCAGGGATCTCGTGTCTATGCTTCAGTTGGGGCTCGCCGAGAAGGATAAAGAGATCGGGGCTTTGCAATTCACTGCCAGGGGGCATGTGACCGAGAAGCAATCCGTGCTGAACCAAAATAGGGAGCAGCGCAAGGCGATTGATTCTCTTAAGGGGGAGCGGGATGCCTCCAAGGCCGAAATGGAAAAACTGAGGGCCCAACTAACTGTCGCGGAAGAACAGCTGGCAACCTCCGAGGCGGAGCGGTTGAAGGAGAAGGAGGATGCTGAGGTGATACTGAACAGAACTATTAATATATCGCATGTGGTCCTCATGCATCAACTCTGGAAAGTGAACCCGGAGGTGTTAGGCTATCTGGGAGATGATGCCGAAGCCATGAGGGAGAAGCTACTCGTGTGGGATCAGGGCCCAGAGGCGTACGTCCAAGCTTATAACATTGACGAACGTGCTGAAGCTCCTGAGGCGGGAGATCCCGGAGAGGCGGGGACCTCTGAACCTTCTCATGACCAAATCCCTCCTTCCAATGAGCCGACTCCGCCAGCCTCAGCTGAAACAGATGCCCCCGAAGCTGCGGTCGTGGACGCTGTAGTTACCCCCAATGCTTGAAGGGGTTTTATCTTTAATTGTTTTTCATTTTGAGTTTTTCATTGCGGACAATTTTTCCATAATCATAGCATTCTCCTTTCTTTTTCTGCCGAGTTCTTTATTTATCTTTGCGCTTAGGGTAGACATTTATACGGTAGAAACTGTTGTAGGGGCGTATGGGGTTTTGGTTCCAACGGCCAAAACTTATGCACTTCCCAGTTGAAGCTTTAACGGATGATGTCTCTCCCCACGTAGTTTCTAGGTTACGAAGGTTTTCTGGTTCCAACGGCCAGGCTCCTTTCACCGTACTTTATCTTTCCTGAGGCAAATAGCCAATCCCGGGACTTGTAGTTATACTGTTCGCTGGGATTGCTAAGGTGAGTCGTTCTATTGTTTGGAACGGGAGTTCTTTTGGTGAGCGTCGCTAGACTTAAGGTTAGATCTTTGCGAAGCAAAACTAACTGTTGTTGCGAACCTCATGGTGGCTGGCTTCAGGGACCTGGCATGGAGCCCTGCGAGGCTAGATCCGCGCGAAGCAGAGCTTTAGAGCGCTCGCGGATCTTGCCATCTTTTGCCTTGCGGGATCCGGAGCTGGAGCATGCGAAGCAAAGCTTTACAGCGCTCGCGGATCTTGCCATCTTTTGTCTTGCGGGACCCGGAGCTGGAGTTTGCGAAGCAAAGCTCTTCAGCGCTCGCGGATCTTGCCATCTTTTGTCTTGCGGGACCCGGAGCTGGAGCTTGCAAAGCAAAGCTCTTCAGCGCTCGCGGATCTTGCCATCTTTCGCCTTACGGGACCCGGAGCTGGAGCTTGCGAAGCAAAGCTCTACAGAGCTCGCGGAGAATTCTGCAAAGGACTTGTCAAGGAGCTGGGGGTGTTTTGGCGTAGCTCTATGAACGTGCCTCAACCCCCAGTCCTGTCCATCGCTGGGCTACACAAGAGATAATTCTCATGATACATAATGGCAGGCATTTCTGTGGCAATTTTCACTTAAGCACATAATGCACATATGACACGTAATGCAAGCATGTTCATGGCAACAAATAAACCTAAGCTTAACAATTAGAGCAAAACAATTTAAAAACTTCAAACACAATGCTAGCACATAAGTGGTGTTCTGTGTACGTTTTGTTCAAGGGGCGTATGGCTAAGCCTTAGCCATGTATACCCCCCAAGTGAGCGTGGGGTCCGGACGTCTCCGGACCGCGTGGTCACTTGTTAAAACGCAGCTTTGAACATAGGGATAAAAAGTGCGGTAAAAGCGGAGTGAATCCCTCCGTGTTTCGTTAAAATAGCCTGCTAGGCGTTAGTTTTACAACAGGGAGGATTATTTCCACATTTTTCACTTTTGCTAATTTCACCAAGGACTTCCGACTAGATCGTCCGGGGCCTACTGGTAGTAACGGCGGAGGTGCTCCGCGTTCCAGGCGCGCGGGACTTTAGATCCGTCGAGTCTCTTTAAGTGATACGTCCCATGGCCCACTTTTTCTTGGACTTCGTAGGGGCCTTCCCAGTTGGGTCCGAGGACTCCTACTCCCGGATCCTGCGTAGCAGGAAATACTCTCCGTAGGACAAGGTCCCCAACTTCGAATGCACGGCTCTGGACTCTCGTGTTAAAGTGTCGGGCTATCTTGCCTTGGTACATTTTTAGTTGGACCTGCGACTGCTCCCGGAGCTCTTCGATCATGTCTAAGGACTCCTGGAGGAGGGCATGGTTCCGGGTAGGATCGTAGGTGTCTTGCCTGTGAGAGGGGATCATAGTTTCTACTGGGATGACGGCCTCGCAACCGAAGGTCATGGAATAAGGCGTGTGCCCCGTCGAAGTTCTCTCTGTTGTGCGATAAGCCCAAAGTACTCGCGGAAGTTCTTCCGGCCAGTGAGCCTTGCATGCTTGGAGTTTTTTCTTCAACGTGGTCTTTAATATTTTGTTTACAGCTTCCACTTGTCCATTAGCCTGGGGTCTGGCGACTGCGGAAAAGCTTTTGATAATTCCATGCGAAGCACAGAAGTTCGTGAAGTGTTCACTGTCAAACTGCTTTCCGTTGTCGGACACAATTTTCCGTGGAAGCCCAAAACGACACACTATATTCCTGATGACAAAATCCAGTGCTTTTTTAGATGTGACCGTGTTCATAGGTTCAGCTTCAGCCCATTTGGTGAAGTAGTCTACCGCGACTATGGCGTACTTCACTCCACCCTTTCCAGTGGGGAGGGAACCTACTAGGTCAATGCCCCAAACGGCGAACGGCCAGGGGCTGGTCATTAGGGTAATTTCCGTAGGCGGCGCTCGCGGAACCTTGGCGTACCTCTGGCACTGCTCACACTTCCTGACATAATCCACACAATCCTTCTTCATGGTGGGCCAGAAGTATCCTTGTCGAAGGATTTTTTTGGAGAGGCTCAGCCCGGAGGTATGATCACCACAGAAGCCTCCGTGAATCTCATGGATGATGGTGCTGACTTCGGTTCCGGCAACACACCTAAGGAAGGGTATGGACAACCCCCTGCGGTAAAGCTTTCCATCCATAACCACGTAGCGGGGAGCTTGATACTGGAGCTTCCTTGCGTCAGCTTTATCGGTGGGGAGTTCTCCGGTGGTGAGAAATCTGAGGATGGGTCCTATCCAGGAGTGGGAATGGTCGATGATGGCGTTTATCCTTCGCGTTTCAGTACTGGGGGCTTCTAAGTGCCCGATGGGGACTAAGCCATACTGTTCAATCTCCGGGTCCGTTGCAAGCTTGGCCAGCGTGTCCGCAAGTGAGTTCTGGTCCCGGGGGACCTGGCGGATGTTGTAGCCTTTGAAATGCTGCAGTAGGTCGCGGGAGAGAGACACGTAGGCAGCCATCCTTTCGCCTTTCGTCTGGTATTCCCCGGATATTTGGTTTACCACAAGTAGGGAGTCGCTGTACACTTCGATTTTTTGGGCTCCGACTTCTCTGGCCAGTCGTAACCCAGCTAACATGGCTTCGTGTTCTGCCTCGTTGTTGGATGCTGGGAATGCGAAACGGATGGCGCTCTGGAGCTGATGCCCTTGGGGAGATATTAGGATAACCCCCGCTCCAGCTCCTTTTTCATTTGAGGCTCCGTCTACGTAGACCTTCCAGGTGGGAAGTTCCGGGACAGGATATTCTGGGAGGTCATTCATTCCCGAGCACTCCACAATAAAGTCTGCGAGAGCTTGACCTTTTATGGAAACACGCGGTTGGTAGTGGACATCGAACTGGCTTAGTTCCATGGCCCACTTAAGCAATCTGCCAGAAGATTCGGGCTTCTGCAGGACTTGTCGGAGAGGGTGGTTGGTGAGTACTTTGATGGTGTGCGCCTGGAAATATGGCCTCAGCTTCCGTGAAGCGATCAGCAAGCAGAGGGAGAGTTTCTCGATCATCGAATATCTGGACTCGGCGTCCAATAACCTCTTGCTTACGTAATACACAGGGAGTTGGATACGGCCATCTTCCCGGACGAGAGCGGCACTTACTGCATGCTCAGTCACAGCTAGGTATAAGAACAACGCCTCTCCTTCGACCGGCTTGGACAGAATGGGGGCTCGGGTTAGATGTTCTTTGAGGTGTTGGAAGGCCGCTTCGCATTCGGGGGTCCACTCGAACTTCTTGTTCCCTCGCAGAACATTGAAGAAGGGGATACACTTGTCGGTGGCCTTGGATACGAAGCGACTGAGAGCAGCTATCCTTCCGGTGACGCTTTGGACATCCTTATGCTTCCGGGGGGAAGGCATATCTATGAACGCCTTTATTTTCTCAGGGTTGGCTTCCACGCCGCGGGAGCTGACAATAAAACCGAGGAACTTCCCAGACGAGACCCCGAAAGTACATTTCTTTGGATTTAGTTTCATCCCGTACTTTCGGATCACGGCGAAAGCTTCCTCAAGGTCGTTACTGTGGTCCCCGGAGGTCTTGGACTTTACCAACATGTCGTCCACGTACACCTCCATGTTCCTCCCCAGTTGGTCCTTGAACATTCTGTTTACCAGACGCTGGTAAGTCGCCCCAGCATTCTTCAAACCGAAAGGCATGACCACGTAACAGTAGACACCCTTATCCGTGAGGAAGCTGGTGTGTTCCTGGTCCGCGACATGCATCTTGATCTGGTTGTATCCGGAGTACGCATCCATGAAGGATAAGAGTTCGTACCCGGAAGTAGCGTCCACCATCTGATCGATTCGCGGGAGAGGGAAACAATCTTTCGGGCAGGCCTTGTTTAGGTCCGTGAAGTCAATGCACATTCTCCAGGACCCATCGGGTTTCGGGACCAGAACTGGGTTGGCCAACCACACGGGATAGTGCGACTCCTGGAGAAAGCCTATGGACATCAATTTGTCCACTTCAGCTTTGACGGCTTCGGCTCTCACTGGGTCCAGCGGCCTCCTCTTTTGGCGAATTGGAGTTGCAGCTGGGTCTATGTTGAGTGCGTGGCACGCAACATTGGGATTAATCCCCGTCATATCAGCGTGGCACCATGCCAGGATATCATGATTATCCTTCACAGTGGCCACGATCTTATCTCGAACGGCCGACGGCAGGTTTTTTCCCACCTGAATGACCTTGGTGGGTTCTCCCGGATTGAGGATCACCTCTTCGACTTCCTCCATCGGCTCTATTGCTTTCTCGATTCCCACTCTTGGGTCGAGTTCGTCAAAGTATGCCTCCTGAGCATCCCTAGTTTCTGGCAATACTTCCGCCAAAGGAATGGCAGCATACGTCTCTCGGACCGTGTAGACAGCTCGGACGGAGACGTTATAACAGCTCCGTGCACTTCTCTGGTCTCCTCGGAGGGTGCCAATACGCCCATCGTCGCAGGGAAACTTCAAGCATAAGTGACGTATCGAGGTTATGGCCCCACAATCGATCAGGACCGGTCGGCCTAAGATGGCATTATACGCCGTGGGGCAGTCGACCACCACGAATGTGCTATGCTTGAAGGCACAAGCGTCGCTTTCTCCTCTGAGGGTGACCGGAAGTTGAATTTTGCCTAATGGCATGAGTGCGTCCCCATTGAAACCTTGAAGCTGGATGGGGCATGGGGCCAGGTCCGTCTCGGTCAATCCGATCGCGTGGAAGGCCGCTTTGAAGAGGATGTTCACGGAGCTTCCGTCATCGATCAAGACCCGTGAGACCTTCTTATTGGCAATCTGGGCTTCCACCACGAGGGGATCGTTGTGGGGGAAGTGCACATGTCGAGCATCGTCCTCCGTGAAGGTGATGGGAAGATCCATCATTCGGGGACGTTGAGCAGGTGATTGGACCAAGGCGCACATCTCCTCGGCGTGCTCTAACTCCTTCAAGTACCTCTTCTGGGAATTGCGGGTGCTTCCGGCAAGGTGTGGTCCTCCGGAAATGGTGGCGACGTGTCCGTCAACGGGTGGCGGAGTAAGGCCGGGCGGATATGGGTTGCCTAGCCCTGGAGCCAACAAGGCAATGGGCGCCGGAGCAGGTGGAGGAGGAAGTGCTGGGAACTGAGACCCGGGAGCTTGGGGGTGACCGGCTCCAGGAGCGCTAACGGCCCCCCTCTGTCCCGGTGAATATGCAGCTCCGTGAACTACCCCCTGTCCGGGATAGATTATGGGTATTCTCACCCACTGACCGAGGTGTCCCGCTCTTGCCAGGGACTCGATCTCATCCTTCAGCTGAAGGCACTCATTCGTGGTGTGCCCCACGTCTCCGTGGAACTCACACCTCTTATTGGAGTCTCGCGGACGCCTTCCTCCGTGAGACACTTTCGGGGGCTTCCTGTAGTTGACCATATTACAGGTCGCCCGATAGACATTCTCTCGCGAGTCTATCAAACTGGTATATTCCGTGAACTTGGGCTCATAATCCTTTCGGGGTTTCTTTGAATGGTCTCCCCGGTTGGAGTTTCTTCCGCTTCGCTTGCTCCGCGATTGGCTCAAACTTCGTTCCGGGGCTTCCGCTTGCGGCTGCGGCATGCTAGGAGCGATACTACATCCGGTTTGTACCGCTCCATACCCAGAGAAATGGGTTTGACCCGGCGTCTGAGCAGACGCGGAAGGCCCATACACACTCGGAGTGAATCGGGCTCCTGGAAGCGTGAGGACTGGTGCGGGAGCTTGCGAAGCAAAGCTCGGCGCAGTCACGGAAGGGGTTGGAGCCGGGGGAACTCCAAAGGCTTGCTGGTAGGCATCCTCAAGATTGATGATTCCCTGAGCTTTTGACATGAATTCGGACAGGGTTTCTGCCCGTCTCCTTTGCATTTCCCCCCATAGCAGGGAGCCGACAGTAAGGCCCGATTGAAGGGCGATCAGCTTCATGTCATCGCTGACCTTGGTTTTTGCAGCAGCTTCCATCATTCTCTGAATGAAAGCTTTGAGGTTCTCAGTGGGTTGCTGTTTGATGTTGGTTAGGGAACCAACTTCCATGTCGTGGTCGCGGGCAGCAATAAACTGCCTCCTAAACGCGGACTGTAGCTCCTTCCAACTGTGGATTGATCCGGGAGCTAATCTTTTCCACCAGTCCTCCGCAGACTTGGTAAGGGTGAGTGAGAAGCACATGCATTTGGCGTCCTCACTGACGCGCGCCACTTGCATCATTTTATTGTATTTAGCTAGGTGGGTACGCGGGTCTGTCCACCCATCATATAATTCTATGTGAGGCATTTTGAAGTTATCCGGGAGGGACGTTTCCGCGATCCTCCTAATACATGGTTCCGGGTCTTCCTCCTCAGAATCTGACAGGGCCCCACTTTGCTTCCGGACCAGCTTGGTCAAGGCAGCAATCTGTTCCTCGAGCCTCTTCGTATCACTTTCCGGGAGGTCACGTCCCCGGAGCTTGTCATTAATATGATTTCGGAGGTCATCTCCGCGAGGCCGGGCTTTTTCCCCTTTGGCCTTCTCATACTTGGCCTCCAACCTTCTTCTTAGGTCCACCGTGGACCAGCTATCTTCGGAGTGCGAGTTCGCAGCCCGACCGTCCTGATTGACGGAATCACTGGGGCGGTTGTTCCTTCCCCTAGGCCTGGGTGCCTTAGCACCGGGCCCTTTAGGCACAGAGTGCCCCCTTGGGGCTGAAGGGCATCTGGGCTTAGGAGCGCCAGAGACCTTCTGCGCGCGGGGGGGGGGGGGGGCAGTCGGCCTGGTGATTCACGCCTTTAGGAGGTGCAGGGGCGTCAGCGCGCACAGGCTCTCCAACTTTTTCTTTGCCCTTGTTAGGGGCGGCTTTGGATGGTCCAGCAGCGGCTGGATCCGGCATGGGGGCATCAGCACCACCCCGAACAGAGGTATCTTCGTCCGAGTCGCCTAGATCTCCGAACTTACTTTGGAGGCGTTCCATCATGCGTTGCATTCTTTCGGAGACGCGCTCCTGCTCAGCAAGCTTGGCCTTAGTGGCCACCAGTTCTTCGGCTACTTGGACCAGTTCTGGGTCCTTCTCATAGTAGCAGCCGTCCTTGTAATAACCGTCTTGGACATACTCTTCTTCGTCTTCTAAGTATGTTGTATCTTCGGTACTGACCTGATCCTGGCGGGATGTCGGGTCTTCACCTCGGTAGTCTAAGGGTTCGCTCTGCACCACATCTTCCATCACGGTATCGGGGTTGACCGTAGCATTTTTGTCAACAGCGGATTTTCGCGTAGTCACCATCTCTTTAGTACGAAGTGAATACAAAAAATGTACACAGAAAAAGAGCTGACTAACAACTTCCTACAGCTCTCAATGAAAGCACCAAAATGTTTACCGAGTTTTTCGGAAACGAATAACTAACAGAATAATAAAAAGATAAGAACCGTAGAAATACTGAAATGTAACTAAACAAACAGTGTTTTTACGTGGTTCAGGCGTTAACAAGCCCTAGTCCACGAGTCGATGTTATTATACTTGGAAAAGATTACAGTAAGATGGCTGGTGCATAAGAACTTCACACACTCACAATGTTTCTCTCGGGTTCTCTTAAAGAAGATGAAGCTAGAGAGATTTTGGTAGAGTCTTTTTCTATCTCATTTCTCTCTCCCCCTTCTTGTAAAAGGAAGGAGTCTTTATAGCTAGGGTTTCGGATTAGGGTTTTTCTCTACGTACATGAGTCTTAATTACACCAGCCATAAATAGGGGATACAATTACTATAGTCGCATGGCTACCAGACTCTATGTGGGTATATTTACGTGAAAGTATGGGGAACACACAAAGTCAGCCGTCTTTTCCAAGTTGTCAGCGGAACAGTAGGCGAAAAGGTACCCTTAGGCGTGCTGGGATGTGTGAGGCTTTGACCTGACGGGCGTGTCAGGCGGGATCCTGTGTCAGACGGATATCATTCCAAATATGCCTTCTCCCGGACTCGACCGTTCGGTTTTGTTCTGTGCGGGGCACGGAACTGTTTCCGCGGAGACCACTCGAAGAGCCTCTCCTGGAAGGGGCCTCCCCGAGGGGTATCCTTCGGGAGTCCGGGAGAGTTGACGAGTTTCCGTGTTGTGCTTATTTGGAAGAGTAATCCGGATACTAGACAGGAGAGGCGAAGCCTTTCTGTCCATCCGCGAGCTCTGGTCACCCTCCGTGAAAGACATCGATAATTCTGCTTCCCCGAGGTCATCAATCTAAACGCTATCCGGAAATCTGGATAACAGACTCAATTAGGCCATTTAATTTAATTAAAAAATCAATAAAATAACAGCCATTTTGAAGCCCTAGGTCGAAATTATCATGGGCTATAGGCCCGTGAAATTTCCCATTTGATTATAAGCCCATTGGACTTAAAATCAAGGCATGTATTATTTTCTATTGATTTAATTAATTAAATAATTATTTAAATCCTTTATCAAATTAGTTATTTATAATTTGAACCTTGATTTAAACTTATTTATTAATTTAGATACCAATTTATCTTAATTAATAAATCTGCCATAATTTCTCTTTTCTTCTCAAAATTACACAACTCTGTGAAACTATCCAAAATTGACCTGATCAACTTTGATAATTCTAATTGATGATTAAATCAATTAATTGAGACTATCTAGATGATTTTATCCAAGGTACAATGGGGACCATGGGCCTATGAAATCAAGCTCCAATAAGTTATCATAAATCTAACAAATAAATTTACTAACTTATCAATTCCTCGTGACTCCATTATAGACTTGGAATTGCACTCTTGAATTCATAGAACGCTCTATAACAAATATAGATCGCTATTAATTATCCATTGTTACAACCATAATTTTCACTCAATCCTTTATAGATGGTCTGCAATGAGATAGGACTAAAATACCGTTTTACCCCTTATTGTATTTTATCCTTAAAACACTTAGTTCTTTGTAAATGATATTTCAGTAAACTAATTTAATTACTGAAATGAGATCTCTATCATTTATCACCTTGAACCAAACTAAAAGGAAACCATCGTTTCACTTCTTCATCAGAAGTTATAGATGTTCATATCTATGATTAACACTCCCACTCAATTATACTACCGAGTTCCCAAGATGTAAGTATGGGCTAGTCCGTAGGGTAAGCTGGTAACGAACAAGTCAAAGAACTCAAATAATACAATCAGTTAGAATACTAACCACTCAGAATTGAGATTGAATTGACCTATGGTCAACTATATGATATGACTAGAATAGATAATAACGGTATGTTTACTTATCTTATCAACTGTCAATATCGGTCATGTCCGATGTAACAAATACATCCGATCTTATCTACTTTGCTAATGTTCTGGAAAGAACATTACACTGTAATGTGTAAGTAGATCATATCGTAGATTGGCAAGTCAGTGTAAATCCGGTGCACTGACTAATCTTAGGACTAACTTATTTTTGAAAATATAATCATATTTATATTCCACTGTGATTACGTCACTATAAATAAGATTAGCTATATGCTCGGGATTTAATAGAAGTTTATATTAAACAAATAATCATGAAAATAAAACATGTGAGCAAAGTGATTGACCAAGTCAAAAAATTATTTCTATTCTTTTATTGATAATAAAATGAGATTACAAAGAATTTGGGTTTTAATTAGGGCATAAAACCCCCAACAAACTCCCACTTGCACTAATTGAAACTAATGCCTTAATTCTACTAATCTCATCTCCTTGATATGCTTATCAAATGTAGCTTCTGGTAGTGTCTTTGTAAACGGATCTGCAAGATTGTCTTCAGTTGCAATCTTCATAACCTTCACATCTCCCATGGCCACATATTCTCGAATAATGTGATACTTCCTTTCTATATGCTTACTCCTCTTATGACTACGAGGTTCTTTCGAGTTGGTTATCGCTCCTGTATTGTCACAAAACAACACAAGCGGTTTATCAATTTCTGGAATAACACCAAGATCCGAATAGAACTTCTTTAGCCAGACTATTTCCTTAGCTGCTTCTGACGCGACTATGTACTCAGCCTCCATGGTGGAATCTGAGATTGCAGACTGCTTTACGCTTCTCCAAATCACAGCTCCACCCCCAAGAGTAAACACCATTCCAGAAGTAGAATTTCTGTCATCGACATCAGTCTGAAAATCTGAATCGGTGTAGCCTACAGGGTTCAGAACACCACCCTTGTAGACTAACATACAATCCCTAGTCCGTCTCAAATACTTCAGGATATGCTTAACTGCTATCCAATGTTCCGGTCCTGGGTTTGACTGATACCTGCTCACTACTCCCACTGCATAGCAGATATCTGGTCTAGTACACAACATGGCATACATCAGACTTCCAACTGCAGATGCGTAAGGAACTTTTCTCATTGCATCTTCCTCTTCAGGAGTCTGGGGAGACTGCTTCTTTGAAAGATGAATTCCATGGCGGGACGGTAGACGCCCTTTCTTGGAATTTGTCATTGAGAAACGTTCAAGCACTTTATCAATGTAAGCTGCTTGAGATAGAGCTAAAAGTTTGTTCTTTCTCTCCCTGATGATCTGGATACCTAGAACATAACTTGCTTCACCCAAATCCTTCATCTGGAATTGAGTGCTCAACCAATTCTTCACATCTGATAATTTCTTAACATTGTTTCCAATGAGTAAGATATCATCTACATAAAGAACCAGGAATACCACTATTTGATTTGCCTTCAGTTGGTAAACACAGGGCTCATCAATATTTTGTTCAAAGCCATAGGTTTTGATTATTTCATCAAACCTAAGATTCCAGGAACGAGAAGCTTGCTTAAGTCCATAGATGGACCTATTTAACTTACAAACTTTTCCTTCTTGTCCAGATACTTTAAATCCTTCTGGCTGATCCATATAAATGACCTCGTCAAGCTTTCCATTAAGAAAAGCTGTCTTGACGTCCATTTGCCAAATCTCATAGTCGAGAGCGGCTGCTATGGATAGGAGGATGCGAATGGATTTAAGCATGGCTACCGGACTAAAAGTTTCCTCATAGTCCACGCCTTCTCTTTGGGTATAACCCTTTGCCACTAATCGAGCTTTATAAGTCTCGATATTTCCATCAACACCTCGTTTCTTCTTGTAGATCCACTTGCACCCAATGGCCCTAAAGTCACTAGGTGCTTCCACAAGATCCCAGACGGAATTTGAGTACATAGACTCCATTTCCTGTTTCATGGCTTCGAGCCAAAGTTCCTTTTCAGGGCTAGCCATTGCCTGTTTGAAAGACAATGGATCATCATCACTAGTGTCACCAACAACCATATTGGTTTCACCATCCAAACCATAGCGAACTGGGTTTCTAGAAACCCTCCCACTACGATGAGGCTCCGTGACTGTTTGCTCAGGAACAGTGGTACTTTCTTCATTTAAATCAACTTGCGTCGGTTGTACATGAAGAGTGGAAATTTCATCATCAACATGCGTTGATGACGATGGAACATTGGTTGGAGTCAATTCTTTAACCATCTTCTCTAAAACTACTTTGCTGCGAGGTTTAAAGTTCTGGACATAGTCATTTTCCAGAAAAGTAGCATTTGTAGAAGTAAACACTTTCTTTTCTGAATGACTGTAGAAAAGTCCACCCCGAGTACCTTTAGGATAGCCAACAAACATGCAAACTTCAGTTCACAGTTCTAGCTTTCCCTCCTTTTTCCTCAGGACGTGAGCGGGACACCCCCAGATTCTATAATGGCGTAAACTAGGTTCACGACCATTCCAGCGTTCTAAAGGTGTTTTGGGGATTGATTTTGACGGCACGACATTGAGAATGTCATTTGCGGTTTCAATTGCATGTCCTCAGAACGAAGTTGGTAGAGTTGAGTAACTAAGCATGCATCTAACCATTTCCAATAAAGTTCTATTTCGGCGTTCCGCTACACCATTTTGTTGCGGAGTACATGGGGCAGTAAGTTGTGATAAAATCCCAAGTTCAGTTAAATGATCTTGGAACTGCATATCGAAATATTCTCCACCCCTATCAGATCGCAAGATCTTTAACCTTTTACCTAATTGGTTCTGAGCCATTGCTAAGAATTCCTGAAACTTTGAAAATGTTTCTGATTTCCTATGCATTAGGTAAAGACATGAGTATCTAGAGTAATTGTAACGCCCTGGATAGCCAAGACCGTTACACTGTGTGTTTATAAAGTGCCAGACTTGCTAATCAAGTCATTTAAATAAAATCGTGTTATTGAAACTATTAAGGAACTAGGGTTAAAAGCGTTTTGGTCTCAAAAGCCACATTTCCATTAAAAAGTAGTGTCTGTCACATAGGATCCCAAAAATATTAAGTTCAAAGACCGTTTACAAAAGACTCAGGGTTTATATACAACAACCGACCATGCTAAGGCAAAACTAGTAGTAAGGTGATCCCTGTTTTGGTCCACTCCTCGACCGTGGCGGTCGAACCGCCGGCTATGTACATTCCACCTCGGAGCTCTCCACCTCAGGCTTGGTCCAGCTTGCCCTTGCCTTTACCTGCACCACGTAGCACCCGTGAGCCAAGACCCAGCAAGAGCACACAACAACAACAGAGCATGAACAATTAACAGACAAATCAATAACTCACATTGCAACTCATGAACTCAGATATATCATCAGTCAGTATAATCAAGTATTCCACATACTAGGCATTTCAGTTCATAATATACACAATTCACAAACGATAACCAGGGCTAGCGCCCTTAGGCTGCTCCCTCTGTTATCCCATTGTTCCTGGCTCCCAGTGGCCAATTCGCGCTCTGTGCGCTAAAATCACGTACGGTACTCTTAGACTGCTTTCACATGTCCCATGACGTGATACCAACGTTGACACGATATAACTTTCGGGAGCGCTTAGTCCCATCACAATCCCACAACCGGGTGCAGTTTTCTTACCTTTCAATTCACTGGTTTCCGATGCCACGAAGCCGCGAGCACGGTCCTCTACCCCGAGCCTCTCCAAAGACCTAGTCACAACACAAATGAAATATCCTTTGTCACTAATCAATCCAAAACTACTTCCCGGAACCAATCCCACACTCTCGGAACCCCCAAATCCCTAAAACAATGCACCGAAGACATCCCTCGAACCCCCGGAGCAAAGGCTCAAAATTGCAAATTCTAACATCCAGAAATTGGCCTAGCGTCGCGGCGCAGCCCTGTAGGGCCGCGGCGCCCGGCAAGTCAGAGACCTCATCACGCCCAGAAACAGCCTTGCGCCGCGGCGCTCCTTCGCGAGCCCAGAATTCTGGGTTTTTCCCCTGCGTTTTCCCGAACCCAAAACACTCCAAATCACCCCAAACTTATACCTAAACCTCCAAACCAACTCAAAACCCCAAATAAACCTCACTACAACCTAGAAACATCATACCCTAGCTCAATTACACAATCATTCCCAAAATTCACTCTTGAATTCCATGCTTTAATAACTCAAACCAGAAAGTTAGAAACAACTTGAACCCAAACTCAAACCTTACTCCAAATTCCCTAATCCATAGC
Source organism: Humulus lupulus (assembly GCF_963169125.1). Classification (NCBI taxonomy): domain Eukaryota; kingdom Viridiplantae; phylum Streptophyta; class Magnoliopsida; order Rosales; family Cannabaceae; genus Humulus; species Humulus lupulus. The sequence continues at coordinate 40,379,929 of NC_084798.1, forward strand.
AGAAATAAGCTTCACAATTACACAGAATCCTTACCTTGAGTGGAGAGTCCAACCTCTAGCTTCAAACCTCCTTCCCCTTTGATTACCCAACTCTGAATTCATACAAAACCAGCCACCAACTTGTTTCAATTCATGCTTACTAACCAAAAACCAGACCTGAAACTTAAATATATCATAGCTAAATCCTTACCTCTGAGTAACTTTGGCTTAAGCTTGATTGGTAACTTCAAACCTCCCTTGATTCACCTTCCAAGAGCCAAATTCAGCTTCCTCCTTCTCTTTTTCTTCTGCTCTATATCTAGGTCTCCAAAATTTAGCATAAACCAATTGCCCAAAGTATTATACGTGATTGCATTTTCCTTGGCTGAAACTTATCTAAACCATTGCCAAAAGTCCACTTTATCCCTCCACAATTATCCCTTTCTAACTAAACCTCAAGGGCACACTTGTCCTTTCACTAGCTTTATAATTTTACCACTTTCCAGCAAAACCTGTTACTCTCTATGGTTACTAATAGTTACGCAGGTTACCAAATCATCAGTTACCGCTATCTAGCTTTCTAGGACCGTCTCGGCACGTGCATCACATTGAAATCACCGCACCCTCGTGATACAAATCACATATCATAATTATCACATAACATAGTACACATAGTCATATAACATGCTTAAAATAATAATCATGCATCTTAACCATAAAAATCACACATAATCTCCATTATGCCCTCCAGGCACACTAAGCAAGGCCCTTAAGCCTTATTAGTGAATTCGGGTCGTTACAGTAATCATCAATGAAAGTGACGAAATACTCAAAACCACCCCTGGCTTGTATATTCAAAGGTCCACAAACATCTGAATGCACAAGACCAAGTGGTTTTTTGGCCCTATCACCCTTTGCAGAGAATGGACGCTTGGTCAGTTTGCCTTCTAGACAAGATTCACAGACAGGTAATTCACCTAAGGTGAGTTCCCTCAAAGGTCCGTCCTTTGTAAGTCTTGGAATCCTATCATAGCCAATGTGACCTAGTCTCAAGTGCCATAAATATGTCATATTATTGTTATCGGTCTTTTGACATTTATTGGTCCTGGGTTTAGCTACTTTGAATAAATCATTGTTAAGAGCGAGGGGTTCGTTAGGTCGCAGAATATAAAGCCCGTTTTCCAAACATGTAATACACAATTGTGATCCATTGAAAGAAATAGATATATTAAAACTTGTGAAAGTCATAACAAATCGTTCTAATTGAAACATGGAAACTGAAATTAAATTTCTACTAAAATCCGGAATAAAAAATACATCATTTAAAATTAAAAATTTATTTCCGAACTTCAGACGAGCTCTTCCTCTAGCTTGGACCGCAATGAACGCTCCGTTCCCAACTCTAAGCTTTAAGCCGCCTTCGTTCACTTCCTCCCACGATTCAAGAAGCTATAAAGAGTTACAAACATGGTTAGTAGATCCAGAATCAATAATCCAAACAGATTTATCATTCTCTAAAACACATGTTTCTAAGATAAATGAACTATAATCATTACCTTTGTTTTTATCTGCTAGAAACTTGGGGCAATCTTGTTTCCAATGCCCCTTTTCTTTGCAGTGAAAACATTTACCTTTACCTTTCTTGTGTTTTCTTGTTTTTCCCCTTAGGCGTCTGTGCACTTGGTTGTGCACTCGCCTTTGCAGCTTTTGCAGGCTTGGGGTTATTGTTTTGTTTTGTCCACCTTTCCTCTTGTTTCTAGCTTTCGAAGACGAAGCTGGATGAGCTTCAACCTTAGCTAGATCAGCAGCAACATCAGTAGTCTTATTTTCACCTCCTTTACTAGGTCCACCCATGACAGGTTCAATAATCTGAAGCTCGTTCATGAGCTGCGTCAGACCATAGTTGAGTTAAGCACGAACGTGCAGACACGGTGCCATCACGAACGTGCAGAGTTGGTGCTATCCAAGCATTTACGGTACCATCACGAGCATTGACGGTGCCATCACTAACGTGCGGACACGGTGCTCGTTCTGGGGATTCCTCAATCATGACGAATTCAGAGTTGTCACCAATCAACTCTATGTTGATGTTCTGCTTCCAATTAAGGAAGGTTTCTCCAGTGAGTTTCTCCATCGAAAGTTGAGAAAGGATGGGAGTAGACACAGACACTACTTAGCTTAAAACTACAAATTATCAATAAAATAGAAATCAATCACATTTTCTCAATAAAACTTCTTTTCACACAAATTTCAAGAAATAGCACAACATATACAAAAATATGTAAGATATGAGAAAAAATACCAAAAACAATAATATCTCTATTTCTTTAGGTTTTTAACTAATCTATGATATCCTTGTCCCGGTTGGCGAGAGTAAAAAATACCACTAGTTAAATAGAGTTGTAAACTCATTTAATAATAGACACCATTATTAACAACCTACTATTCGATCAAAATAAGAAAACAAAATCTCTTATTTTATGAACTAGACCCACGGTTTCAATAATCATAGATTTAGTCCTAGTAGTCACGGTAGGGGTGAGTCTGGTAGAATTTGACCTATAATTATCTATTTTTCGAAATCTAACCTTGTTAAAATAACTAATGAACACCTTCCGTAGGGGGACGAATCAAAGCGCCTCGAGGCCCCATTAAGCTATTGACTATGTTAAACCAACGGTGGAGATCGAATAAAATTCTTAAAATAAGCTCATTATAAAATTAAAATTAGTATTTTTATTATTTATTTTTAGAAAATTAATGACTATGGTTTTCCAAAAAAAATTAAACAGATTAAAATTTTTAAAACTAAAATCCTATAATTTTTATTAATTCTAAAGTGTCACATTGAAACAAATTCAATTAATTTGTTGCTAATCAATATTTAGGTTTAACTAATATAATGAACCTATACAATTAAGTCCAAGTCAGGTAAATGGGCCTTAACAATTGGGCTTGTATGGAGGAGGGCTGGGTCCAGTATGTCGTTCCCACTACAAAGGCCTCCTATCTTCCATACAAGGTCCAAAAGACAGGAATTTAAACCTTCGTTTTATTAATTGTTAGGCCCACTATAGTCATGCAAAGCAAATGGGCCTTCACAAGTGGAATCACCCACAAGAGAGGAATTTAAACTTTACATTTTCTAATGGGCCCAAATAAAACCTATCATTTTATGAATATTTTATTTGGCAAAATATCATATATCTAACAAACATACGGGCCACTATATGCATCTAAGCCCAATTGCAAAAATACCACATATAGTGTAAACAGACATGTTATAATTGGATGAGCCTAATCATGTTACTATATGAGCAATTCTATGAATTTATGCAAAAATACCACAATTTATTTCATTTGCAAAAATACCACAATTAATTATCTAGAATTTATCAAAAAAATTCAAATTAATTAATTTTTTACAAAAAATAAGTCAATTTAAATTAAATTTATCAACAATTAACAATAGTTAATTTAAATTTCATTTATCAACAATCAACTTGGTTTTAGTTTAATTTGAAAAAAAAAATATTAATTTAATTTAAATATGATTTATCAACAATTAACCAAAGTTAATTTAAATCTCATTTATTAAAAAAATATTTTATTAATGGGCTGAAAAAAATGATATTTTTCAAAATTTAACCAATTTTAAATTTTAAAATCAATATCTAAACTATTTTCCAAAAATATCTTGTGTTGTTACAACTATTATCTAATCTTTTAATATTTAAAAATAATAAAATACAAATAGTTACAACAACCCTAAAATATCTCAAATAGTTAAACAAATTCAAATATCCATAAAAATATCTAACTAACAATATTCAAATTTCAAATAATTTAAATATTAAAAACTATAGAATAAAAAGATATTTATATTTTCAAATAAAGATTTCATAAAAATATCAAGAATTTAAATGAAAATATCTTAAATATCTGATATCATAATTCTAATATTTTAATATATTAAAAGATTTAAAATTAAGTTGCTAGTCTAATTTTAAATTTGAATTTGAATCTTTGTAGAAAATATTTAATTATTTAAATCTCAACTAACCAAAATATCTTATTTTAAAAAATTTAAATGATAAAACAAAAAAAGATATTTTAGGTTTTGATTATACAAAATAAATTTCTACAATTTTAATTTTATTTATTTTTCAAAAATTAAAAAAAAAAAGGATGAATAGTACCGCGGTACTGTTCACGGGTACTGTTCATCGCTGCTGGTGTGCATGGGCGCGCGCGGGTGGCATGGGTGCGCGCGCACGGGTGGCGCGCAGGCGTGCGCACGGGTGGCGCGCAGAGGCGCGCGGGCGTGCACGCACGGGTGCGCGCGCGCATGGGCAGCCAGGCCAAAAAATTTCCAAAATTTTTTTGAGCAATTTTTCAAACCAAAACCATTTTATAATTAATTTTTAATATGTTTTACACAAAAATAAAGCATATATAAAAATTATTAGCATAGAAAACACAACAAAATAACCTAAAAATTGTTAAAATTCACATAAAATCAATATGTTCATAAAAACATGAAAAACCATCCAATTATTCAAACATATCAAATAATCCAATTTTAAACATGTTCATGCATGAAAATAAAGATTACCAAAGGCTCTGAGGCCAGTTATTGGAAAAAACTTATACAGGATCTTTATTTATTTTCATGTATATCTAATACTAAACAAATTAATACGAGATAGCCTAGAACATGTTTCTAAAATTGAATTCAAAGAGAAACAAAAATAGAATACTTACAGTATACGCAGCGGAATTAAAGAGTCCTTCCTTCAGTTTCTCTAACTCTTGTATCCTCTCTGTCGCAGAGTATTATCAAGAAACTGAACCGATCTTCTATTTTTTTCACGATCTTCCAATGTATCCTTAGAACCACCTAGACTAGTGTGGGCAATTCTCAACACATGAGATAGATATAAAGAGAAGAAGAGAAAATAACAAAGAGGCTTAGAAAAGGACTTATGTTTAGAGAGAATATAAAACTATCAGAAAATCTGACTTGTGACTTATATGTCGTCTCTAAAATCTTCTCTCTAAGCACTCCTTTTATAGACTCAATTAGGCCATTTAATTTAATTAAAAAATCAATAAAATAACAGCCATTTTGAAGCCTTAGGTCGAAATTATCATGGGCTATAGGCCCGTGAAATTTCCCATTTGATTATAAGCCCATTGGACTTAAAATCAAGGCATGTATTATTTTCTATTGATTTAATTAATTAAATAATTATTTAAATCCTTTATCAAATTAGTTATTTATAATTTGAACCTTGATTTAAACTTATTTATTAATTTAGATACCAATTTATCTTAATTAATAAATCTGCCATAATTTCTCTTTTCTTCTCAAAATTACACAACTCTGTGAAACTATCCAAAATTGACCTGATCAACTTTGATAATTCTAATTGATGATTAAATCAATTAATTGAGACTATCTAGATGATTTTATCCAAGGTACAATGGGGGCCATGGGCCTATGAAATCAAGCTCCAATAAGTTATCATAAATCTAACAAATAAATTTACTAACTTATCAATTCCTCGTGACTCCATTATAGACTTGGAATTGCACTCTTGAATTCATAGAACGCTCTATAACAAATATAGATCGCTATTAATTATCCACTGTTACAACCATAATTTTCACTCAATCCTTTATAGATGGTCTGCAATGAGATAGGACTAAAATACCGTTTTACCCCTTATTGTATTTTATCCTTAAAACACTTAGTTCCTTGTAAATGATATTTCAGTAAACTAATTTAATTACTGAAATGAGATCTCTATCATTTATCACCTTGAACCAAACTAAAAGGAAACCATCGTTTCACTTCTTCATCAGAAGTTATAGATGTTCATATCTATGATTAACACTCCCACTCAATTATACTACCGAGTTCCCAAGATGTAAGTATGGGCTAGTCCGTAGGGTAAGCTGGTAACGAACAAGTCAAAGAACTCAAATAATACAATCAGTTAGAATACTAACCACTCAGAATTGAGATTGAATTGACCTATGGTCAACTATATGATATGACTAGAATAGATAATAACGGTATGTTTACTTATCTTATCAACTGTCAATATCGGTCCTGTCCGATGTAACAAATACATCCGATCTTATCTACTTTGCTAATGTCCTGGAAAGAACATAACACTGTAATGTGTAAGTAGATCATATCGTAGATTGGCAAGTCAGTGTAAATCCGGTGCACTGACTAATCTTAGGACTAACTTATTTTTGAACATATAATCATATTTATATTCCACTGTGATTACGTCACTATAAATAAGATTAGCTATATGCTCGGGATTTAATAGAAGTTTATATTAAACAAATAATCATGAAAATAAAACATGTGAGCAAAGTGATTGACCAAGTCAAAAAATGATTTCTATTCTTTTATTGATAATAAAATGAGATTACAAAGAATTTGGGTTTTAATTAGGGCATAAAACCCCAATACATCCTCCATCCACCGCTCGGAAAGTCAAAGGAATTAATCTTGCTAGACCAGCTTCTGGCAATATTGTGACCGACTCACCTGCTGTCCCAACAGATCTTGCTGTTGTCCAGACAGGGATTAAAAGTCTTTCTGACCAGTTCTCTCAAATGGAGGAGACCCAGTGCAACATTCTCGCTTCATTGGCCATTCTCAATGAATCCAACTCTCCTGCCCCATGATGATCCCAGTACCTTTGATCTATTTTACTTTTGTTAGTTGTAAAAGAACACTTAATGTGTAATGCCCTGGATAGCCAAGACCGTTACACTGTGTGTTTATAAAGTGACAGACTTGCTAATCTAGTCATTTTATTGAAAGCGTGTCATCGAAACTATAAAGGAACTAGGGTTAAAAATGTTTTGGTCTCAAAAGCCACATTTTCATTAAGAAGCATTTCTTGTTTACACAGGATCCCCAAAAGTATCAAGTTTAAAGACTGTATACAAAAGTCATAAAGTTTAGATACAATAACAAGCCATATTAAGGCAAAACGAACAGTTAGGCAATCCCTGTCCTGATCCACTCCTCGACCATGGTGATCGAGCAGCTGGCTATGTACATTCCACCCCGAAGCTCTCCATCTCAGGCTTGGTCCAATCTGCCTTTGCCTTTACCTGCACCACGTAGCACACTGTGTGTATATAAAGTGCCAGACTTGCTAATTAAGTCATTTTATTGAAAGCGTGTCATCGAAACTATAAAGGAACTAGGGTTAAAAATGTTTTGGTCTCAAAAGCCACATTTTCATTAAGAAGCATTTCTTGTTTACACGGGATCCCCAAAAGTATCAAGTTTAAAGACTGTATACAAAAGTCATAAAGTTTAGATACAATAACAAGCCATATTAAGGCAATCCCTGTCCTAATCCACTCCTCGACCATGGTGAACGAACAGTTGGCTATGTACATTCCACCCCGAAGCTCTCCATCTCAGGCTTGGTCCAATCTACCTTTGCCTTTACCTGCACCACGTAGCACCCGTGAGCCAAGGCCCAGCAAGAAAACACAACAACAAAGCATAAGCAATCAATAGACAAATCAATATCTCATGTTACATCATAAGTTCTTAACCATATAATCATTCAGTATAATCAAGTATTCAACATACTAAACATATCAACTCATATCATATATCACTGCACAAATGATAACTAGGGCTAGCGCTCTCAGGCTGCTCCCTCCGTTATCCCACTGACTCCGGCCTGCTTAAACCGAGCTCAGTGAATATTAAGCTGTCCTCGGCTATCAGTGGCCAAGCCGCGCCCTGTGCGCAAATATTATGTACGACACTCTTAGGCCGCTTTTACATGTCCCATGGCATAATACCATCATTGACATGATACAAATATCGGGAGCACTTAGTCCCATCACAAACATATAACCGGGTGCAGTTTTCTTACCTTTCAATTCACTAGCTTTGATCCCTCGACTCCTTGAGCACGATCCCCCTCGAGCCCTAGCGCTCACCTAATCACAACCATAGGCCAAAGTCATCATCAATCCTTAAGTTCAAAACCTAGCCTCGGGGCCAATCCCGAGCCCCCGGGAAGTCCTAGTTCCACCAAACAAGGTGGTGGAATCAAACCCCAAATCCTTGGTCAAAAACCCTTGCAAACAACCCTAAAATCCCTTTATGAAAATAGGGCAGCGCTACAACGCTCTTAGGAGGGCGCTACAGCACTACAAACAGAAGAAAAATCCCCTCAGCATGCATGGCCTAGCGCTACAGTGCCCAAAGGCCAGCATGCATCGCCTAGCGATACAGCGCCCAAAGGCTAGCGCTGTAGCGCTAGTCACAGACAGGTCAACTCTGAGTTTCTCTTCCTGCGATTTCCTCGAACCAACCTCAACCAAAACTTCTCCAAACCTTTGCCAAACTCAAAAACAACCTTATAAACATACTCCACTCATCCCAAGCACCCCAAAAACTCAAAACCCAATCACATGCATCTCTAATCCCAAAATTCACCATAGTTGTCCCTAAGCTCAGAAACTCAGCAGAACCAGTCAAAGCATCAGAGTTAAAGGCTTAGAATTTATACCTTTGGTGGAATTTCGACCTCAAGTTGTCTCTAGACCTCCTTGAATTGCTTCTCCTCAACCCTTGGCTCCAACTTCCCTAGAATTCCCCATCAACACAGCTTAGATATCTTTGTTAAACACCAAAACCAGAACTGAAGGAACTTACAGAATTTTACCTCAAGTGTTGGTGAGTTCTTGCTAATCCTCTGCCAATTCCTCAGACCTAGCTTAGGATCCTTGATACTCAGCCTAACCCTGCTCTCCTCTGGACTTTGCTCCAAAAATCCTCAAGAAACTGATGAAGGAAGTGTAAACCGACCTTAGAAAATTCTCTTTGTTTTCTCCCTTTCTTTTTTTCTCTTTTCTTTTCCTTCCTTTCTTTCAGACTTCTATAACTTTCTACAATTCCCACTAACATAAAGCTTCAGTAATTTCCCCTCTTTAGAAAGCCAAATGACCTCAATGCCCTCCCTTTTATTTCTAACCCTTTAATCCACTTAAGGGCATTCTAGTCATTTTACCAAATTCCCGCTAACTCCTCGAGTGTCTCTAATTTTTCCCGCTTAACTCCCGATACCTAATTAATCACCAATAATATTCCTTAATTTTAAGATAGACTCCAGTATACTCACTAAATTCCCATTTATACCCCTAAGCTCACCCCGAGCCGGGTATAAATCCCCACCATGACTTTTTCACTACTTTGCTCACTAGGATCGTCTCGAGTCACAGATCACAGATACATCCACATAATAATGTGGTCTCGACAATTATCACATATATCAAAGCAATTATGCCCATAATGGCCAAAATTACGATTATGCCCTTCTAACCTAATCAGGGCCTACATGCATACTAATACACATAGTCATGCATCTCAAATATTCAAATAGTCATATAACATGCTTTAAATCATAATCATGCATCTTAATCATTAAAGTCACACATAATTCCCATTATGCCCTCCAGGCACACTAATCAAGGCCCTTAAGCCTTATTAGCAATTTTGGGTCGTTACATAATGTGTCTTTCTTTTGGTTTCATTTACTTGTTCTTTGGCATTTTTTCAGACAATGAGGGGGAGAGAGTAACTCTATTTTTTGGTACTTTGATTATGTTGCCTGCTGTTTCATATTGGTTGTCCTCACCTTTAATAGCAACATCAACAAAACTATTCATAATCAGTTTATATAACTGGTTCTAAAGGAAAAACAATATAAAAAACAAATACAACAAATTACCTCACATGTTGACACTTGCCAAATTTAATGGGCCCCGCTTATGGGACTAAGTCCTGAGAAAGACTAATGAATTGACCTTTATTTTATAATATTATTTATTATTTTATGAAATCTTACAAAATAATATACATATTGTTGACCGCGTTTTTGGCCAACGACGTGTAGACGTCAAAACGACAGAAAACCTTCAAGAGAAATATATGACACAGACAATTTTTATAGTAGTTCAGCCCCAATGTGTTGGTAATAGCTTAGTCCACTTAGAGTTATGATTATAGATCTACACTCAAGATTAGATGAACTTGAGTCAACTGAGTTTCTTCAATGCAGATTAAAAGAATACAAAAGTTCTCTCAAGATACAATTATTCTCTCTAGAAAATTAGAATCTGAACCCCCTTTATGATGCCATGAGCCTTGTATTTATAGGCTCAGGATCGTACAGATGATGTCCCCCATAATCGGGATATTTTGTTATTCTCACTATATTCAATTAATAATAATATTCAAAATACAACAAAACACTATTTTTATGGGATAATCTGAGATATTCCCGCGCAGGTATGACCGATTCTTGTTGAAGCCGTTACTGGGATCTTTTGCGTAGCCCTGTTCTGTTTAGTCGGTCCACATCACACTCAGGAGAACTGAAGGGCCAAAATTCCTCACTGGTTAGCCAAACCTTCACTGGTCGAACAAGGACATAACTGGGCGGACAAGCACCTGACCGGGCGGACAAGCACCTGACTAGGCGGACAAGCATATGACCGATCGGACATGACACTTGACTGGTCAGTCAAAAATCTTCACTGGTCTACCGGACCACTCCTAAGCCAGATTACCCCACCATTCCTTGCCATTTGTCACTTTTATTGCCACGTCATCGTTTTCAAATTTTGGGGATAACATTTGCCCTCCAAGTTTATTATATGATGTTCTCACATAATAAACTTTTTTCTCCACTGATGATGACACAATAAAAAAAAAATCCAACTGTTCATTTTCCCGCCTACACAACAGACCACTACTCCATAGCAGACCACGATCACTAGAATTAACTGCTCACAATCGTGGGGAGAAAATATACTCAAGGAATTCCAAGGGTCCAAGAATAAGTGGCAATTTCCACTTTTTCCCTTTAAATAGACCCATACATGCTCATACTCTCATAAGCAAAAAGAAGAAGAGCAAAAAATTTCCCTCTCCCTCATCTTTTCCCTCTTGGCCGAATACCCCATAGTTCTCTTTCTTGGCCGAAAATTCAAGGATTTCAAGGAAAAGCTCCAATTTTTTCAAGCAACTCCAAGGGTTCTTCAAGATTGGGTAAGTCCTTCTTCTTCATCTCCACTTATGTTGTGTTTTTTTTTAAAGCTTTAAGAAAAACATGAGTAGGCCGAAACCCCCATAGGAAATTTTCTCTTAATTTTGTTTATGAATCTTTGAAATACAATGTGTTTTGTGGCTGTTTTGATGTTGTTTAGGTTATGGGTAATGTTGACTGCGTTTTTAGCCAACAATGTGAGAACGTCAATAACGATAAGCCTTCAAGAGAATGTAAACGACAACAGACAGTTTTAATAAAGAAAATAAAGAACACACAAGATTTTTATAGTGGTTAAACCCCGATTGTCGGTAATAGCCTAATCCACTTAGAGTTGTGATTTATAGATCTGTACTCATGATCAGATGGACTGAGCCAACTGAGTTTCTTCAGTACAGATTGCAAAAATACAAGAATTCACTCAAATGCCAGCACTTTCTCTCTCTAGAATACTCAGACCCAAGTTTCTCTCTCTAGAAAGAAGAAGCAGAAGAAGCCCATCTTTCATCCCATAAGCCCTCTATTTATAGGCTTAGGGTCATACATACGGTATCCCCTAGAACCGGGATATTTTATTATATTTATTACATTTCAATTACAAAGAAACATTCAAAATTCAAAATGTAACAAACCCCCCATTTGTGGGAAGAATGAGAGATTCCTGCATATCTTGTTGAAGCTGTTTCTTGGGAATCTTGACTTAGTCCCACATGCATGTTGATTACTCCTTCAAGCTTTCCTTGGACCAAGGTGATATATGCATGGCTCTCCTCGGACCAAAGGTCATGCATGCTTGGCTCTCCTCGGACCAAGGTGGTCCGAGCTAACTCCCTTGGCCTCTCTCCTCGGGTAAGTCCGAGCCTACCTCCTTCAATCAAGGTCCGATCAGACCTTGTGGCCTTCTCCTCGGACCAAGGTGGTCCGAGCCAACCTTCTCTTGCCTTCTCCTCGGACCAAGGTGGTCCGAGGCATCCTCCTTGGCATCTCACCTTGGACAAGTCCGAGGCACTCTCCTTTAGCATCTCCCAACTATGTCCGATCAGACATTGTGTAGGCTCTCCTTGTCAAAATCTAAGTCTCAATTCTTGGCTTGCATGGGACTCCTTCTCCTTAGCTTCCTAGGATGCATTCTCCTTAGCCTCCTAGGACCAAGGTGCACTTGGCTTGGTTATGACATCTTTCAAGCAGTCCAAATTCTTTGTCAGTCTACCGGGTCACTTTATCACAACTCTGAGGAGTCAATGTATTTATTGACTATTTAATGTGTCCTTTACTGACCAGGCACTGCCACTTGTCACCTTTATTGCCACGTCATTGATCTCCAATTTTTGGGTATAACAAGTAACTCAATTATATCTTCAATTTCATGGAAATTTGAAGAAAAATGAATTTTTCAACCTAAATTGCATATATGTGTTTATGGGTATTTGATGATAGATAGGGTCTCTAGAACATTTGAAACCTTTCAAATCACCCATTTTGATCTTGTTATTGTGTATTTTGGGTGAGGAAATGAGTTTGTGCTATATGGGATTTAGGGCTTTTTTTTCGAAATGGGTTTGAAGAAGGTGTTCATGGCCGATCGGCCATGGCCTTTTTTTTTTTTTTGAAATGGGTCACGTCTCTCACTACTCGGTCTCAAACACACTTGGCTCAAGCTTGTGACCACCGATCGGAACACCTCAGACCAACTCCAGCCCCTCAGGTGCCTCGACGTAACCGCTTGGATGCGCACCTACTGGCTCCTCGGACGCATGGCAACAGCCCCTCGGCTTGGCACGGCAGCAGCTCCTCGGACAGGCATGGCAGCAGCTCCTCGGATAGGCATGACAGCAGCTCCTCGGACACCCAGGTCATTCGCTCGGAGACCCAGGCTACCCGCTCGGACAACAAGGCCATCTGCTCGGACACCAAGGCCATCCGCTCGGACACCACACACTTTAGGCACCAAATTTATGCTTATATTTTTTCCTTCATACATGTTCATTCCAGGGAGCAAAAAATATTTTCACTACCCAATTAAATATTTCCTGAGTAGTAAATAAATATTTTTTCTGAATCAATTGACTTATACTTGTTTGGTTACTCACCTCCCCTTATTATTTTTTGTAGATGAATCGCTTCGACTATAGGGGAGGTGACAACCATACAAATTCTGACACTTCTAATCCACAATCGAGCGATACTCCTCAAAGCAGTAACTCTTCGTCGAAGTCTCCTAGCAGTCGCACCCCCGAGGATTTCCTTCGCCGTCTAAAAAACATCCTTCCCCGATCAGCCTTATATCTTCTCCAAGATGAACAATTTCTCAATCAACAGGCTGAGCAGTCAGAAATGAGGGTAAAGAAATCTAACAGACTTCCTCAGGACCAAGATCCTTAGGTAGCTTGCAGAGCGGCACAGAAAGTAGTAGAACGCAGTGAGGTCCGAACTGCGGCTTCTTCAAGGCCACCTCTCCAGACACAAAAAATCAGGAAGCCTCGGAGAAAAATTACTCAGAAATTTACTACCAAGATCCAGCGATTAGCCATTCAAAAACCAAGAAAAGAAGGAGAAGAAACACCTTCTTGGTTTACAGCCAAACCCTCCAAACTTAACCCCAGCATGTTCGACAAACACATTCAAGCCTTGGGCCTGAGAGGGGTTAACATGATATGTCTGCGCCCTCATCAGAGAGCCAACAAGCCCGGCGGACCTTACTGTGCCTGGTCTAGGCATCACGTATACGCAGGAGCTACCATCCCGCTACATTCTTTCTTCCGGTCAGTAGCGGACTACTTCAACGTCTCTCCCTTCCAGATTGCTCCCAATGGGATTCAGGCGTTGTCCACTCTATACATCCTTTACTTCCTGCAAGGTTGGGATCCACCCACTCCTCATGAAGTGCATTATCTCTTCAACTTCAGGACTAACCCAAGCCACAAGAATACAGGTTTTTTCCACCTCTTCCACAGGCATAAAGGGATTAAATACCTCCATGGTATCTCTCATAAGTCGAATCCTGGAAAATACTATACAGACTATTTTCTTACTTCAGATATCAAAGCCAACAATTTAGCCTTCACACACGCGGGTCCATTTCACCAGCCCTTGCCTACCAAAGCAATGTGTTCCCGAGCAGAAGAGTTGGCTAATATGTGCACCGAGGAGAAGAATGTGAAAGAGCTGGTTACTGTGGATAATCTTTAGATGGTGGGCCTATTACCAAGTAACCAGAACATCATAGTAGAGAGCACTACTGAGGAAGCTAATGCAACTGACCAGTCCAACACCGATACTAAGGTAGTGACTGATCAGTTCTCTCCTGGCCCGTCTCCCCACTCTCGCATACCAGGTGACCTTATCATTAGGGAACCTCAGCCAGAGGATCAACGCAGACGTGTTGTTCCCACACAGCCTGGGAAAGGAAGGACCATCCAGCTTCATAGAGACTTAAGCTCATCATCTGATGAAGAGGATGACTTCCTTGACCAAATCCTAAACTCAGGTCTAGTAGTCATAGTGAGATGTTTGATTTTAAATAACTTGGTTATATGGGATTTATAGAGTTGTCGGGTAGTTGTAAAGTATTTACCCACAAATTGCTTTATTTTTTACTAACAAATATTGTGTTTACTCTTTTGCAGATTCGGAGATGTTCAGGCAATTCAACACCTCTCTTGCCCAAAAGAGGAAATCTGGGGAAGGAAGTGGCTCCAACCCCCCAAGCAAAGTTCCAAGGACAACCCCGACCAGCCAAGGGAGACAACCCGAAGAGTCGATTACAATCCCACAGCTGACCCCTTCGTCGATTCCTCCCTCTGCGAGCCTAACCCCCACTCGCCTGACTGGCTTGAGTGAGGCCCTTCGCATTGCTGGTAACATTGGGAAGGAACTGCTTGACCAAACTCTTCATGATGCTTCAACGATTCAAAGCTTTGAATCCTTACCTCGGCTTAGCGTTGAAGTCGTCTTACAAAGAGGGCTCGCTCAGCTGATGAATGTAAGTATTTTATCACAAGACAATTTGCTATTAATCATTTTTACTTGTAGTAACTTCCTGTTTTCCATGCAGTCGCTTATCACCATCAGCCACGTTCAGCATCGAGCAGTAGACTACAAAGAATTGATCAAGGTCTTAAATGATCAACTAGTGGACGCCCAAGCTAAAGTGGAGACTTTAACTTCCTCGGAAAAGATCTCCAATCCAAGGTGGAGCAGGCAGAGAAGACCGTGGCTGAGCGGAATGAGTCTCTTAGGGGCTGGCTAACGAGAACCAAAAACAAACTCAAATCAACAAGTCCTTGACTGATCAGCTGGAGAAATTGACTCGTGAGAACGAGGAGCTAAAGCGAGAGAAAGAAGCCAATCTCGCTCGCTACGAGGAAATTTGTTTCAATTGCTTTTACCAGGTGTGGAAGCTGAACAAGCCTCTCAACCTCGACTTTCTCACAGAGGAGGCCAAGGCAGAAGAGCTTGCAAAATGTGAGGCAAAGGCTGCTGAGGAGGCAGCTAATCCTGCTGGTACCACACCTTTTTCTCCCACGCTATCATTCCGACCGGAAGAAGCAACTGATGCTGAGGAAGGTGTTGACCAACCTGCCATAGCCGACCAGTGAGCTTCCATCCGACTAGAGAGCCTCCATTTGACCAGCTGAATCCTTAGCTGACTAGTAGACCTTTATTTTGTATTTTGCTATGTACTCTTGCTCGTATGGCCGAGCTATGAATACTTTACTTTTTTAGACTTAATCATTTAAAAGTTTTATTACATAGATGCCTTATATATTCATATGAGTACTTAGTTTTCTAACTTAGAAATTCTAAACATTTCATAAGTTACTACTAAGCATGCTTTCTCACATTCTTATTGCTCTAACATTTTATGAGCATAGCGTTTTATTTACACACGAATAGTTGTTCTTAACTTAAAATTTTGAAAAAATTCCAAGTTAATTAAGCTTTGTAAAACAAGTTAGCTTAACGACCCTTTTGACTTCAAAGACTTACAAGTCAGTCTGAAAACAAATATATTTGCTCGTGTTCTTATTGCTTGTGTTGAAGTGTATACCAGAATACCCTATGTGCCCCCCAAGTGATTGAGGGTTGAAAAATCCTTGATCACTTGCTACTTGACCGGATTTGTCCGAGCAGTTATTACTCATAAAACACATTGAATATACAAAAGATATTTTAGCAGTTATCACTGCAAGAACATGCAACTATTTAAACGTTGGTCATTCATCTGATGGATACCGACCAGTTGAACACTGCCCGGTATTTCCTTTAGAAAACCTTTTTTGTTTTAAGTTGTAATGACAGTTGAACACTGCCAAAGTAAGAATAATCAACACATATGCAAAATTTGTAGCAATATTCGACCGCGCTGCGCGTGATCTCTTTTATTACTCGTAAAAAAAAAGGACAAAGCGTGTCTAATTACGAGTCTCAAACAAAATAAAATTGTTCAAAATAACATAACTGGTTAGCAAATAGCCAATTCACAAACAAACTTAAATAACAAGTTAAACATTTGAGACAAAGCTACTACTCTGTAAGTAGTATTTATTGATTATATTTCCTCAAGTGCTCGCCATTCCAATAGTTCCTGATTAGCTCTCCATTTAATCGAGCAAGTTTGTAAGTGCCAGGTGGCAAGACTTGCTCAATTTGATACGGTCCCTCCCAGTTTAGTCCTAGTACTCCAGCAGCCGGGTCTCTGATGAACACCTTTATGAGGACCAAATCTCCGACCTGGAACTTTCGATCTCTGACTTTGGAATTAAAATAGCGGGCCACCTTTTGCTGATGAGCAGCAACTCTCAAACTTGCTTTTTCTCGTCTCTCCTCAAGGAAATCTAAAGATTCAGCTAGCAACTGGTGATTCTCCTCCTGGTCGCACATGGTTCTCCAATGAGATGGTGGGTCTACTTCCACAGGTAACATGGCTTCATACCCATATGCCAAGGAAAAGGGGGTATGACCAGTTGCTGTCTGGGCAGTAGTCCTGTATGACCAAAGGACTTCTGGTAACTCTTCTGCCCAAGCACCCTTAGCTTGCTCTAGACGCTTTTTTAGAGTATCCTTCAAAGTTTTATTTACGGCCTCAACTTTCCCATTGGCTTGCGAATGAGCTACCGAGGAGAAACTTTTCGTGATGCCATGTCTAGTGCAGAAATCGGTAAATAAGTCACTATCGAACTGAGTGCCGTTATCAGACACTATCTTTTTGGGCAGACCATAGCGACATATTATATTTTTAACCACAAAATCTAACACTTTCTTCGAGGTGATCGTTGCTAGTGGTTCGACTTTGGTCCACTTGGTGAAATAATCCACAGCAACTACTGCAAACTGTACTCCTCCTTTCCCTTTGGGTAATTTCTCGATCAGATCAATGCCCCATACTGCAAAAGGCCATGGGCTCTGCATTTGCTTCAAGACATTTGGAGGCGCCCTAGGTACTTTAGAAAATCTCTGACATTTATCACACTTCTTCATGTGCTCCATGGAATCTTCATTCATTGTAGGCCAGAAAAATCCTTGCCGCAAAATCTTTTTAGATAGACTCTGCCCCCCAGCATGATCTCCACAGAACCCCTCGTGCACTTCAGCCAATAAGTTTCTCGACTAGTCGGGTGCTATGCACCTTAGTAGAGGCAAAGAGTACCCTCTTCTATACAGCACCCCATCCATCATAATGTACCTAGTAGCTTGCCTCATAATCTTCTTTGCTTCATTACGATCATCTGGGAGGATTCCTTGCTCAAGGTAAGCAATGATGGGTGTCATCCAAGTGTCAACTATTATGATGGGCATGGCTTCTTGTTCATTAATGCTCGGCTTTTCCAAGTATTCCACCGGTACTATATTCAGAGTTTTAGCATCTTTTGCACTAGCTAATTTTGCTAGAGCATCTGCGTTAGAGTTTTGCTCCCGCGGTATCAGCTTAATAATATACTCCTCGAATTGTGCTAGCAGATCCTTGGTCTTATTTAAGTACGCCATCATGCGTAGGCCCCTTGCTTGATATTCCCCTAAGACTTGGTAGACCACCAAATGGGAATCACTATTTATTTCGACCGACCGGGCACGAACATCTCTAGCCAAGCGCAAGCCTGTTAGGAGGGCTTCATACTCCGCCTCATTATTAGAAGCATTGAATCTGAACCTTAGTGCACAATGAATTCTATGCTTCTTTGGCGTGACTAATATAATTCCAGCTCCCGAATGATGTTCGTTTCACGACCCATCAACAAAAAGTTGCTAAGCAGGAAGATCTTCTCTCTGTCCAGTTACACGCTCTTGCTGGTCAGGTATATCAGCAATCCCAGTACATTCAGCAATGAAATCCGCCAAAGCTTGACCCTTAATAGCAGATCTCGGTTGATGCTTGATTTCGAATTGGCCCAATTCAACCGCCCATTTAAGTAGCCGACCAGATGACTCCGGCTTCTGTAAGACTTGACGTAAGGGCTGGTCAGTAAGTACTTTAATGGGATGTGCCTGGAAGTACGGTCGCAACTTGCGAGATGCAAGTACCAAGCAATAGGCCAACTTCTCGATCATGGGATACCGAGACTCTGCTCCTATCAATCGCTTGCTAACGTAGTACACCGGATGCTGCACTTTATCTTCTTCTCGTACTAGAGCAGCACTAACAGCATGCTCTGTGACTGCTAGGTAAATAAAGAGGTCTTCTCCATCAACAGGCTTCGAAAGAACAGGAGGTTGAGCCAAGTGCTCCTTTATGGCTTGAAAAGCTTGCTTACATTCTTCCGTCCATTTAAACTTCTTGCTTCCTCTAAGCAGGTTAAAAAATGGGACACACTTGTCCGTCGATTTAGAGATGAACCTGCTTAGAGCAGCAATCCGTCCCGTCAAGCTTTGCACATCCTTAATTCTGGCCAGAAACTTCATTTCTGCAAGTGCCTTTATCTTTTCTGGATTTGTCTCTATTCCTCGGGAGTTCACAATAAACCCAAGAAATTTTCCAGAACTTACTCCAAACGAGCATTTGAGGGGATTCAACTTCATGTTGTATTTTCTCAGTACTGCAAAGCATTCCTCCAAATCTCGTACATGTCCTTCAGCTTCCTTCGACTTCACTAGCATGTCGTCTACGTACACCTCCATATTCTTGCCAATTAAGTCACAGAACATGCCATTCACTAAACATTGGTATGTGGCTCCTGCATTCTTCAAGCCAAATGGCATGACTTTATAACAGTATAGCCTTATGTTTGTTCGGAAACTGGTATGCTCTTCATCGGGAGGATGCATACTATGTTAGGAAAAAATTGTTTTGCCTCAATGGAAATGATAATATTACAACTCTATGCAATAATATTACAAGTAAATATAAATTGATTAAATAAGGTTACAACTCTATAACTGAAAATACAAATAAACTAATGAAAGGGAGAAGATGATGATGAAGAAGAGAATAGTGAGAATACAACTCTAAGCAAAAGATTACAAGTAAAATAAAGTGTTTAGACCAAATGAAAAGATTACAACTCTTAAACAAAATATACAAGTAAATAGAACAAGAAAATAAGAAGAAAAGCAATAGAATAAAAAGAAGAACAGGAACACAATCAAACTCTCACTTACAAAACCTAAGTGAAGAGGATTGGGGATCACCAACTTGAACAAGGTTTAAAACCTTTGTCCAAAAGCTTATTTCCCCCTAACTCAAGCACTAAGGGATCTCTCTCAGATATTGGAAAAGCTTTATGGAATTATCAAGCCTCAAGGTGTTTCTAGCCAAGTGTTCTAGTGGATAGAAAAGTTGTGTCTTACAAGTGAGCTATAGGCTCCTATTTATAGAGTTTAGAGACACCCTTTGAATTTCAAATTCCACCAACCCCCATGGATGTTACCAATGTTTAGTTGGATTAATATGGAATTAAAAAAGAGATTTGGGAGTTATTTGGGTTTTTTGAGCCGTTCAACAAATATTGAAAAAACTGAAAATTGGTCAGTTTTTTGGCCTGTGGTCGCGGCCAGAGACAATGGTGGCTGCGGCCACTGGTCTCTGTCCCACAGGCCACGGCCACTGAATGTTGGTGGCCGCGGCCACTGACCAATTTCAGCACAAAAAATTGTGCTATTTTTCCAAACGGTTCCAAACCCTCCCAAATGATTTTGTAACTCCCAAAACACATTATTGGGGTTAAAATCATATCTTTAACAGTCATATCACATATGGCTTTATGAAATTCATCTCAATATTGTGTAACAACAATTTTACACAATAAAGGGTAATATTTGGAAGTTACAAATTTGTAACACCAAATATGTTACATTATTTGAATATATCTCATATATCTAAATATTGTAACTCTCTATTATATGTTACAATATGTGACACACTTTGTCACATTTATTTAATCTAAAACATTATATTATAATATAATATAATTTTACATTATATTATAAAATAATATAACATACTAATCTAGTTATACCCCGAGTAAGCATCCATGAAGGACAATGTTTCATGACCAGAGGTCGCGTCCACCAACTGGTCTATTCTCGGCAAAGGAAAACAGTCCTTTGGACATGCTTTGTTCAGGTCGGTAAAGTCCACACAAGTTCTCCACTTTCCATTGGACTTGGGCACTAACACTGGGTTTGAAACCCAGGTAGGGTAATATGCCTCCCTTATAAACCCATTTTCCTTTAGCCGCTCCACCTCCTCCTTGAGAGCCATTGCTCGATCCTTGTCGAGCAACCTCCTCTTCTGTTGCACTGCTGGATAGTTTTCGTCCACGTTGAGCACGTGGCTGATCACAGTTGGTGAGATACCCACCATATCCTTGTGAGACGAGGCGAAGACATCTTGATTCCTCCGCAAGAATTCTACCAACTGCGCTTTTACTTCTGACTTCAACTTTTTTCCAACTTTGACCCCTTTGGTCGGGTCATTCTTATCTATTGGAACCTCCTCTAACTCCTCGAACGGTCCCACTTCACTGTCATAATCCCCAAAGCGAGGATCAAAGTCCATTCCCTCGCTTTGGGCAACGTCCTATTTGGTGACTTCATCACCGGATGGGGCTTGTTGTTCACCTATACCAAGAGTGCTTTCTTGGTCAAACTCCTCAAACATTCCTCCTCGATCGGCCACGACTGTAATGCTTTGGTCGACATCCATTTCGTCTACCTCCTCTCTATCGGCACATACAATCATGTTGTTTTCTTTTGCCCCCTTTCGTGCTTTAGCCACCGAGGCATTGTAACATTCATTAGCCACTCTCTGGTCTCCTCAGATGCAACCTATGCCTGCACTGGTCGGGAACTTCATAGAAAGGTGCCATATGGAGATTGCCGCATGAAAGATTGTGAGTAGTGGTCGACCAATAACCACATTATAGGCGGACGGGCAGTCGACTACCAAAAACTCTGTCATAACTGTCTCATGCTTGGGAGCATCCCCCGTTGTGACTGGCAACTTGATTGTTCCAGCTGGTGACAACCCTTTTCCAGTAAATCCATAGATGACTTGAGAGCATGGCTCCAAGTCGCTGATAGATAGTTTCATCCTTTCAAAGGATGACTTGTAGATAATGTTCACGGAACTCCCTGTGTCAACCAGGCATCTCTTCACCTTCATATTTGCTATTTGGACTGTCACGATGAGAGGGTCATTATGAGGATATCTCACGTGTCGTGCATCATCTTCAGTGAAAGTGAGGGACTCACTTTCGTACCGTGAGTTCTTCGGAGGCTGCTCCTCCACAGTCATGACCTCGGATGTTGATGCTGCGTCTAACTCATGTCAGAGTGTTCAAGCATACCTCTCCCTTGCCTTGTTGCTATCCCCAGCCAGATGTGGACCTCCACATATGGTGTCTAGAGTGAAGTCCACAGGCTCGGGTTGCAAAGGTGGGGATCGCTGCCGCTTAAACCTAGGATTGTTGTTACTTCCCTCTCCTTGGGTCTTTTCTGCTTGATATTTTTTCAATTTCCTCAACCGGAGGAGAAACTCTATCTCGTCCTTGAGATGATTGCATTCATTCGTGTCGTGACCATAGTCTCCATGGAAACAACAGAACTTATTCAAATCTCTCTTACTCATCTCCTTCTTGATGGGTGGGGGTTTCTGGTAGGGGACCTCCTGATGATTTGCGAGATATATCTCCGCTCGGCTGGCCGAAAGAGTGGTGTAATTGGTGAACTGAGGTTCATACTTAGTTGTCTTCTCATTTGATCCCGACTTAGCCTTCTTTTCATTGTGGCGGTCAGAATCGTTATTCCCACGTTTCTTACCACCACTTTGATCATTTCCACCATTCTTTGGAGGATCAGTCGATCCGCTCGGATTGTTTAGGCCCTTCTCTCCCTTCTCAATCGCGTCATCCAATTTCATATACTTGTCTGCCCAGTCAAGAAATTGTTGTAACGTTGAAATTGGGTTGCGATGAATACTATCCCACAAAGGACTCCGATAGATTATGCCAGAAGAAATGGCCACCATCTTCCCCTCATCTCCAACCGCGGTTGCTCGATTGGCTTCTCTCATGAACCTTTTTATGTAGTTCTTGAGAGATTCATATTTCCCTTGTTTAATATCCGCCAAGTGATTGGTGTAAACTGGAGGGGTCCGAGCAACACTGAACTGCCTGCAAAACTCTTTCCTGAAACTTTCCCAAGAAGTGATGGAATTTGGCTTAAATTTCCAATACCACTCCTGGGCAGTGTCGGACAATGTAGTGGGGAAAACTCTGCACCGATAGTCATCAATCACTCCGAGCAGCTCCATTGTTCTTCGAATTTCCCCACATGCCTTATCGGATCTGCCTTTTCTTTATAAACTGGCAGTACCGATGCTTTGTACTTCGCTGGTGGCTGGGCTGCTCTAATTCGACCACAGAACGGGCTACCACTCCTGTGGTCTACTAGATCGATTGCAGAGGGTCGTTTCGACAGACCCTGAACTGCTGCTGTTAAAGCATCAAGCTGGGCTTGGATGCCTGGAGCCACTACCTGGGACTCATTCTCGAGACCGCCTGGTCGGGCGCTCCTATCCGGCACACCATCATCAAGTATTTCTACTTGACTGGTAGGTCAGTTTGGATCTCGCCCTTCGACCGGGACGGTCCTTCTCCTGTCAGCAATGACATCTCTTAGATCCTTCTGAGAGGTATGCCTCCCTAACCGGTCGAACACCGTACTCCGAGTTTTTTCGGAAGGCTTGCCATGCGGGACATGCTCCTTGCCACTGCGCTGCTGGTTGGGATGCAGTGGTGGCCTTCCTGTCTGCGCTGGGCGGTCTTTTCCTCCTCGATGGTTGTTGTCATTCTTCTCCTTCGACTAATTAACGTGATGACTATCAGCTTTATCACGACCATGCCTGTCTTTGAAGTGTGAAGTTTCTTTCCCTCGAGGAGCATTATTTTGCTCCTGCTCAGGTGGAGTTTTCTTACTGCCTGACTTGTGACTTCCGGACCTGGAAGTCTCTGATCGGTGGCTCCTTGAGGGGGTTCTGGAGTTCCCCCTTTGGGTTGAGGCAGTGCCTGATCGGACCCCATCTTCTTCCCGACCAGGTGGGTTACTACCACTCCTGTTTGGTCCCCGAGAATTGGGTCTGTCAGTGTTTTTGCGACCAGCCTCTGTGGTCCTTGCTCCTGGGGTGGCTGCTCCTCGTGTTGCAGCTTGGGCATTGGCCTGGGCTAGCTGTGTAGCTGCCTCCAGAGCGAGTGCAGCCTCGCGATGTCGCCTATCGGCCTCCTATTGCTATCGCTGGATCTCCTCGCTCCTAGCGTCCATCTCCCGTCTTTGCTGCTCGAATGCAGCCTTCTGCCTAGCCATTTCTTCAGCGAACGCCTCTTGTCTGGCGTTGAATTATGCCATTTCCTCCTGGAAAGCCCCCATGGCTTCCTGGAGTTGTTCAACCTCTGGAGTCACGTCCTCGAGCATGACTCTAGGCTCAGTCTCATGGTCTTGAGGACCAGGACCTTCTGATCTAGCATGCTCTCTAGAGGAACCTGGCTTCTTGGAGGCCGCATTGGTGTTCTTAGGCGCCATAAGGCTACATGGATTGTCTGTTTTTCTCTTCAAGCTCTTAATGAAAGCACCAAAATGTTGACCGCGTTTTTGGCCAACGACGTGTAGACGTCAAAATGACAAAAAACCTTCAAGAGAAATATACGACACAAACAATTTTTATAGTGGTTCAGCCCCAATGTGTTGGTGATAGCTTAATCCACTTAGAGTTATGATTATAGATCTACACTCAAGGTCAGATAAACCTGAGTCAACTGAGTTTCTTCGGTGCAGATTAAAAGAATACAAGAGTTCTCTCAAGACACAATTATTCTCTCTAGAAAATTAGAATCTGAGCCCCCTTTATGATGCCATGAGCCTTGTATTTATAGGCTCAGGATCGTACAGATGATGTCCCCCATAATCGGGATATTTTGTTATTCTCACTATATTCAATTAATAATAATATTCAAAATATAATAAAACACTATTTTTATGGGATAATCTAAGATATTCCCGCATAGGTATGACCGATTCTTGTTGAAATCGTTACTGGGATCTTTTGAGTAGCCCTGTTCTATTTAGTCGGTCCACATCACACTCAAGAGGAGAACTGAAGGGCCAAAATTCCTCACTGGTCGGCTAAACCTTCACTGGTTGAACAAGGACATAACTGGGCGGACAAGCACCTGACTGGACGGACAAGCACCTGACTGGGCGGACAAGCACCTGACTGGGCAGACAAGCACTTGACTGGGCAGACAAGCACCTGTCCGGGCGGACAAGCACTTGACTGGGCGGACAAGCATATGACCGGTCGGACATGACACTTAACTGGTCAGTCAAAAATCTTCACCGGTCTACCGGACCACTCCTAAGCCAGATTACCCCACCATTCCTTGCCATTTGTCACTTTTATTGCCACATCATCGTTTTCAAATTTTGGGGATAACACATATATTTGTTACTTGTACAATTTTATTTCAACAATACTTATAAAATGTTGTACTAAATGTTGTTAAACAACATTAGATTCTAATGTTGTGATTTTTTATACTACCACATTTTAAAAACATCATTATATATGAATATAAAATGACATATATTTAGAGTAGTTGAAAACTACTAATTTTTACAATACATTTTCAATAATGTCATAGAATTTAGTTTTCTTCAACATTGGAAACAAAATGTTGTAAATCTTGTGTCATCAAATGTCTCTTTTGTTGTAGTGGTGTGATATTTTTTTAACCAAAATAAAGAAAACAACGGATAAACTTACACAAGGGTAGTCGAGGAAAATATTGAAGCGAGGATTGAAAAATCTAGAACAAAGAAGACATTGGAGATTCGTAAGATTGAGAAAGCCCTAGTTTATTCCTCTTAGAAAACATGCAAAGATCTTAGAGTAAGTGATGAAGAAAATGAAGAAGGAAGGCTTAAATAGCCAAAATGTGGCAATTAAGTAATGATCAGCACCCTTAATTTAAGATTAACACTGATCCGACGGACCATGTTTAATCTCGAGAGTGGCAGTAACTAGGCATGTGAAAGGACGTGGGCAGAGACTATGTACTCGAGTTCTATAGTTACCCACTATCAGGATGACACTTGTCCCCACTCGAGTGTGGTAGGTGGGCATGTTTCCCGAAAGTGAAATTCAAAAGTTTCTCTCTCTCAAGGCTCGAGCAGACACTTTTGAGGTGGCAAAATGTTATATCCCAAAATTTGATGTGATTAAGTTCTTTTCAAAATGTAGGCTGGCAAAGATAAGGTTCGAAGGAATAAGTAAAATGAGCATAATGATTTATTCAATTGTCATCCACACTGATGCCACATAATTTGTCTGGCTCGAGATAGGGAGTTAGCTCGAAAGGAACAGACTGTGCCAAAGGTTGACTTCGAAAGCTCGAAAGATGGTGACGTGGATAACATTGCAACTGTCAGCTCGAAACGTGATGCAGGCTCGAAAGCATGTATTTCATTGAACGATAAGCAGTTGTATTTAATTAATAAAAGCCTATATTCATGGGCTTAGTTATGTATTTGTTTAATCAACCCTATTCTCAGAGGATCTTTTGTATTTCAAATTCAAATTGCATATTGTTGTAACTTATCTAAAAATGTGGGAAGGAATATCAGAATCCAGTCTATAAATACTGGATCATTTCATTTGTAAAGTACGCACAAATTTGGAACTAAAACTTTGTGAAATTGCCTTTATGCTTTAATGTATATTATATTAAGAATAGTGACTCGTAGACTAGGTAGATTTAACTATTGAACCACGTATAAAAATCTCTGTTCTTTTCTTTTCTTCCCAATCATTTGAAAAAACTTAATTGCTCTTATTTATTTTTTGGTTGACGAACAACGTCGTCAACAATATTTAATCACGGTCATTAATAACATATTTAAGAAAAAGTTACACATGTATCCACACAAAAATAAAATTTATAAAAACAAAATAAAATTATATACGTTGAAAAACAAATGAGAAAACATATAACTCAACTCTAAGAAATTAAATGTGCGTTTGGAAAGCCACCATGTAATTGGAACTGAGTGTGATTTAGAGTAGTTACTTAGTTTGACATGTTTTTTTGATCATGCAATTACACAATAATTATATAATTAGAAGTAATTAAGGGGTTCCAATCACACTTTCGAATTCTCATAACCCCATAAAAATTGAGTGTAGTTACTAATTACTATTAATTTTAAATAATATTTATTACATAATATAATTTTTTTGTATAAAAACTAACTATTTTGCCAAACATGACAATATAAATTTATAAGTAATTAACATTTGACATCCAAATAAATTTAGTATTTTAAACTATAATATAATTACTCAAATATGTAATTACTACCCTAATAATTACACAGTTTTTTCTTAACATGCCTTAAAAGAGTTGCGGTAAAAATTATTAGATTTCCAAATTCACAGGTTACTTTAATAAAAATGTTGATAATTGATTTTTAAAAATATCGAGAATCTTTAATAATTATTAAATTATTTTATATTATTAATATAAATGTATAATTAGGGTAGGGTCGGAGGGACGCACTCAATCAATACCAATCCCACCCACCTTACGCACTTGAACATGAGGCAGGAAATTCATGGTTTGTGTTCTACACCACTTAAAGCAGTGAAAAATTGCCTTATTAGGGTCGGTTCAAGGCAGTGCGTTTCTCCACATGGTGAAATTGATATCCCTAGTTAAAGTAGAGCTGAAATTGGGGTCATAATTGGTGTAAGGTTAAGATTGAGATTATGATAAAGGTTGAGAATGAGATTGGTGCTGGGTCGGGGTCGTGGTTGGGTTTGAATTTTGATGACATTTGGCTTTACAATAATTAATATGGCAAGCTAGGTCGTGGTTAAGGTTAAAGTTGGTGGAAGAAAATTAAAGTAAAAGAAAGTAAAATTAAGATTGAAAGTGGTTAGGGAAAATGCACTAGGTAGAAAGTATTGAAAAAAAAAAAGACTACGACAAAGTAATGTGAAAGAAATGATAAAAAAATGAACAGATGAAAAATAGTTTAGAGAAAAAAAAGCATAACGTGAGAGAAATTGACATGGGAGAAAAAAAATTAGAATTTGTATAGTACCATGTGTAAAATAAAATTAGGAAAAATATTACTTTAGTCCTAGTCTTTTAGCTAAATATTAGATTTAATTTTAAATATTTTTAGTCATAATTTTTTGTTTTATAAAATATACCAAAATTAATTCTATACTTGATTTTGCTCAAACTTTTAATCCTTATTTTGTTAGAATTAATATTAAATAGTTAAGATCCCATAAAAATGTTAACAATTCTACAATATCATATAAATAAAAAATTTGAAAAAAAATAAAAGAAGCCATAATCTATGTAAATCCCTCATTTAGAAATCAGTATCCAAATATAACTTTGGAAACAAAAGTAGAAAACAATGCCAAATAGATTTATTATTAAATATAAAATAGCTTCTAAATCACTAATTCTTCTGTTAAAGACTATTTTTCTAATTTATAAATTTTATATTTATTAATTTTTCAGAAGATTTTGGATTTTTCCAAAATAAAAATTATATTTACAAGCTTCTCATTAAATAAAATAATGCTCGATATGTATGATGACTGATTGAGCATAAAAACCGGTATTTTGCAAAACATTTCCTCTTTTAAGTGTTTTTATGAAAAAGCAATTTAGGTCCAATCTTAAAGCCCATTCAAAAGCCCATCAATCCAAATCTAGAACAGCCCAGTCCAACCCAAACCAAAGCGCATAAAATGTCGTCTCCGATTGCCAACTCCCAGTCAGAGTACAATCTTGGAGTAAACTGTCATGGAGGTAGAGGAGAGGACGAAACCATTCGCCATTTTTATGGCGTTCGGTACCAAAGGAGATGTTTATCCTATTGCTGTAAGTCCCTTTGCTTACTCCTCTTCTAGAATGTGAAAACACCGTATTAAAGAGAATAATGGTCGAGCCTTGAATATAATTGTTGGGTTCCGCTAACAGGGTTTGAAATTATGTTTCATTTTTTTATGATCAAATTGTATATATATTAGACAAGTCGAATTACTCTGACTTAATCTGCTGTGTTCTTACACTTGGTATTGGTAGTGAGGGCATTAGTTATTAATATTTTAAGATCACTGTTAAGATATTGGAAATTAGTATTAGGAGCTGTGGTTTAGACAATGGCCAAAAGAAAACAGAAGTTTGTTTGAATTTATCTCAATGAAAATGATGTCCCAAAATATCTCATCAAACTTTAATGTTGATATATTAAGAAGGCCATGTTTACTAATCAGTAATGGAATGTAGTGAGAATGAAAATCATGGAACTGTTTTCTTTTCTTATCCCGTTATGTGATTACTTATCCGTTTGTGACACAAATTTTGAAGAATGTTTTACATAATTAATTAAATGGAGAAGAAGTGAGTTTTGCTTTATTCTACCCTCTTACATCTCTTTCCCTTCACGATTGTTTTCATTAGGGATTAGTTGTCATTGTTGAAATTCAGGCCTCACTACGTAGTAGTTTGCCTCTTTACAATGTTGTTTGGTCATTAGTGTCGTTTGTTCATCTCTTCATATTCTTTTCGAGTTGGACTTTGAAAGGATTGATCACTGATTCTTGTTTCTTATTTATTATAATTATTTTTCAAAAATTTCCTTTGCAGGCCATCGCGGCAGGTTTTGCTTTTGATCAAAGACAGTACCATGTGATTCTTATAACTCATTCAGCTCATGAGGTTTGCATAGAAGGCCGCATTTGAATATATGCCTTTGGAATAGTGTTGATTGACCTTTTTTCCCAATGTTTTGCATGTAGAGGATAATTATGACAACAGGGAAGAACTGTCTGTAGAAACAATATGGATAAAACCGAGAACAAAACTACATCACCTATATGTTTTTTGTACTAAGAGGATAATATGACAAACTTATAAATCAGGGTGAAATATCATTAGGATTTCTGGGGAATCTATATCTACCTTGGTGTCTCACAGCACCTGAAGAGAATCCTTTTGTCTTAATGATTAACAGAAATTATTTTTGTCTTTCACTCATCAGTCAAGCATCCCACTGACAGGAGTTTGTAAGTCCAAACTTTTGCATAGGTAGGGGAATCAACAAAGTAATTTTTAAATTATTTTTTTATACCTTCGTACGTATTGCTACATACATGTTGTAGTGTTCCACATAGCTAGTGAGAAGAAAATTTTGGACTTTGTTAGGAAATTTTTTTCTTCTTATTTTTAGATACACTAAAGAAAACCATGAAGTTGGTGTAAGTGTAATCAGCCAATCACAAAGGGTTGTGCTAGCAAGGGTGTTAGGTCCTGAAATGAGATGAAAATAGATTCCTCATTGTTTGGAGGAGGTGTTTGGCACTTATAAATGGGGATGAGTCATGTCACATACTTGAATTTTATGCAGTTTCTGAGGAAAATTGTGAGGCCAGTGGGCAACACATATAATAGATAGTTAGCTACACTAGAAGCAGGTCTTGTCAATTTATATTAAATTTGCTAGGTATTCTTTAACTTTCTTTATACATAAAAAAAAAAAACTATGTACTTGCAACACAAGGATCGGTATACATATAGGAAGATAGATGTTGATGCTTAGTAACTAGTTCCTATTGGACACTTAATAAAGACTATACTGCTATGTTGTAGGCTTGTATAGCTCAATTTAAATTGAGTGACCCAATTTACTTTTGTTTCATAAGTTGATTAAATTTGGTTAATGAAAATTAACCTCTTAAGACATGCAGCTTTTCGTTAGTTTCTTATACAAAGAATTGAACTTTTATCTTGAATGCTTTTAAAACCCATTTTTATTATTGTTTTTTTAACCTTTTGGGGTGTTGAAAATTTATTTTTAACTTATTGCAATGTGTTTCCTATGATGCAGTCTTTACGATCTCACTTGGCTGAAAAAAATGTTGCTTATCATCCAATTTCCTCACCACCCTTTACTTCTACTGATCACATTCAAAACACAACAGGTTTGGGCAGCTTTGTTCCTTTTGTTCTCTTGAAAACTTTTAGCTGCTCTTGCTTTTGTCAAGGAAAAACTAAGAGTACCTTATTCTATCTTTGAAATCTCTTAGGGGTCGTTTTTTTAAGGGTTTGGGTGGGTGGGAATGGGTATGTGGAGCCTTTCCCATGTTTGAGTCAGTTTTTAAGGTATGAAAGCTTTGATATTTTGTGGGACCCACATGATTTTTAGTGGGTAATCTCTACCCCTTTGTACACTTGAGTTTCAGATGGAGGGTAATTTTGAGCCTGATCCCACATTCCCCTTAAACCTCCCCACTCAAAACAAAACAAATGCCCCCTTAGTGGTTCTTGCTATTGCTATTGTAACAGGATCTCTTTGTTATATTCTGCAGAATCATTAATTTCACTGCAAAAAAAGATGCTTATTAGAGATCATAGAAGAGAATGCTATTCTGTTGTTGAAAAGACATTTGGACAGCGCCCAAGATTGGAGGATGACTTTATTGTGATAAATTTTTTCGCACTGGTATTTCTCTAAAAAATCAAACTCATTTTTTTTCTTTCAATAAGTTGAACGTCTTTATGAAATATGTTTAGGTTTGGAATTGCATTCCAGTAAGACATTTAGGATCATACAGTGTAGTTTCTTTACATGGGTTTCCACCAATTAAGAAGTATAAGAAGAGAGTAGACTGAATGCTAGTATGTAGATGTCTGTGCACCATATGACTACAAGTTGGGAACCATTTACTTCTATAGTGTTGTGTGGCTTTCGACTTATGGGCCCAAACCTTTTAACTACTTTTAAGTTCCTGTGTTATTGGCTTTTCTCTAGAGGTTGTTAATCAGCTCTAGTCGTTTCATACAATAAATATGATTATGTGATCCTTGAAAAGGTTCCTTGTTGGTCTAGGAAGGGTGGAGTCTAGCTGAACTGTTTCGAGTTCGTTGCATAGTAGCTGCTCCATATGTTGTTCCATACAGGTAGCAATGTTTTTCTTCTTACATGTATCTGAACCTTTATTAAGTGATTATTATTATTGTTGTTGTTGTTGTTGTTGTTGTTATTGTTGTTATTATTATTATTATTATTATTTAGGGAATTTCTCTTTTTAGGATGATATCTATTATCCATTTGTGAAGTGTTAAATGTGATCTTTTGCAACATGTATCGATTAATAATATAAATATCACTTCAGCTTTCTCATCAGTTCATGCTGTTAACATTAGGAAACCAATTTCTCAAGAATAAGAAGACTAATAGAACCTGTTCAAAATCTGTCTGCTTCTCTCTTATCCCCTTCAGTTTATATATGTAAACATGCTTCTGAGCATGCATGGGTATGGGTTACATGAGTTTGTTTATACTATCGCGTTAAATTCCAATTGATTGTTTCGGCAAGACTGATTAATTAAACATTGTTTTTTTATTTCTGATAGGAGAGCCAGTGTTAGATGTCTTGACATTTTGTAGATAATCTTGAGCCAGTATTAGAGGTCTTAAAACATTTTGTAGATAATTTTTTTTTTGATAATTAAATTGTGTATATTATATAGTTTCTTTGTGTCATTCTTGTGATGAGCACCAATTCAAGGTAAATGGAAATCTTAATGAAAGTAGAGTTATATTGCGAGAATACCAGGAATTCGGGAACCTGGTTCTCTCCCATACACTGATGCTTGTTGATTACATGCCCCTTCTGACCTCTTTCCTTTGTTTTTGTTTGTACTGCAATCTAACAGAAAACACAAATCCCAAGACAACCAGCCAGTCATTACATTCTTCACTAATTACCCACTAACTGCCTAGCCATGGGACCACACCTATTCCGTTAGAATTGGAGTTTTCTTCCTCGCATACGTGAACCATATTGGAGCCTTATTATCATGATACTCACATTCTAAAGGTTATTTGCATGCTTAGTTAATTTGTTTCTTGAATTACTGTGCAGTGCACCATCATCATATGAGCGCCACTTCAGAAAAGAACACCCACTTCTGTATAAATATCTACAGGAAGCTCCCAGGCACAAGGTAAGTCATGAGTTCTTGTGAAAGTATTCCTTTAAATGTTTTGCTACTTGTGGTGTGACTTTATTGGTTGATTTAACTTAACATAATGCAATGAAAAGCGAATTGAACTTTTCCATTTATTTATTTTTATTTAAATAAACGTGAATTGAATTTTCGAGATGCACACAGCATTCATGTCTTGTTTTTGTATTCATAATTTCATATATACAGGTTTGTTGGGAAGACGTGATTCATTGGATGTGGCCTTTGTTCACTGAATACTGGGAATCTTGGAGGCGTGATTTGAATCTGAGTTCTTGCCCTTTTACAGTTAAGTCAGTACATTACAACAATAAATATATTTGACCTGGGTACAACTTCTTTTTCAACTTTATATAGTATGGTCAGAAGTCAGAACTTACATCGTTTGCTATCATGTCTGCGTACTAAAGCTTGTTTCTTTTGCTAAATTCAGGATCCAGTAACAGGTCTACCTGAATGGCATAATAGGCCTTCATCTCCTTTGCTGTTGTAAGTCCTAGTCATTATGTTACATACAGGAAAAAAAAATGAAACACAAGGAAAATGCGGGGAAGGAAAAGTTATTTCCTGAACTTCTATGCTTGCGGAGATGTCAAAAAAAAAAAAATAGAATTTTGTATTCGCACTTATCATATTAGTCACCCTCGCCCTTGAATTTTAATGATTCTAATTCTATTAATTTCTGTGTAGAGTAGGACTTGCATGCCAAATTTAAGGGTGGGCTAGTATATTGAACCCCAAATTCTTGAGGCAAAGGTTTCAATTTAAGTTTGGTAGGTGAACCAATGAATGATACTACTGAAAATTTGAAAGTATTCTCCTTAAAAAAATGTTGCTCTCTATCAACTTTTTGAACAATTGTCAAAATTAGTATAGCATTTTCAATTCTTCTCCTCCTCTCCTCTTAAAATAGGGGTACAATACAAATAACATTTGTACATTATTATTCTTGTCAGGTACGGATTTAGCAAAGAAGTTGTTGAATGCCCCGGTATACTTTACTCCTATATTCTTTAATATTATGTCCTTTATTCCCAGAAAGACAGAGATCACCTCTTAATCCACAAATACCATGCATTTCCTTTCTTGATTCCTTATCTATAATTTTTTTAGTAAAAGATAGTGCATCATTTGCCTTAAAATTTACATGGTTGATACCTTTTTCTTTGACAAAACTTCCCATTTTATTAAGTTCTGATTTTTATTTTTTTCTTGTCACATGAATACATGCATTTTCAACAGAGTACTGGCCATCAGCTGTTCGGGTTTGTGGCTTCTGGTTTCTCCCTGTGGAATGGCAGTTTTCATGTAAGAACTGTGGAGAAATTTCAGAACTAGTTGCTGCAGGGCATTTAAATAAGAAGGATGAACTTTGTTCAGATCATGTGTACTTGCAATCATTTTTGAAGACCCGAATTGCAGAGCCACTTGTGTTTGTTGGGCTGAGTTCTGTTGGTAGGCAAGTTCTTTAAAATTTAATTTAAAATATTTGAACTTTTTACCTAAACAATATTTTAGAAATAATATTGGTTTAGTATTAATAATTTGATAAAATTATCTGATGAGGTAATTCGAACTGGCCTGTCTTGTTCTTCTTTTTGATTGCATAAATGTTCATGAAGTTTTGCCAGGAAGAATACTGTACCAAGTTATATCTCAGGGGTGGTGTGTGTTATGTAAGCAACATGGGGAGACTGCTGATCACATATTTCTTGATTGTAGTTTCTCATTAGAACTATGGTTTAGAGTATTGGAAGAGTTCGGATTGAATTGGTGTATACCTTACCACTGTATAGAGATCCTAAATATGTATACAGTGGGTGGTAAGAGGAGAATTTTACTTTGGAAAGTTGCTGTAAGGGGTACGTGGTGGTGGGCACTGTGGCTAGAGAGAAAGAAGCAAATTTTTGATGATAAGGAAGATAATGTGGAGTTTCTATGGGATAAAATTAAATACTGGGTTGCTGTATTGGTAATACAATATAAAGGAGTTCAAAGGGGTTATATTTACTGATATAATTAGGGAATGGAAGCACCTAATGTAACTGTTTTTTCTTTGTTTTGTAAGACTGTTTCTCACACTTTTGCCTTGTAATTTTTCCCCCTTTTTAATACAAGTTCTGAGGTTGTGTTTGAAAAAGAAAAATTAATATGATTATGTTATCATCTTTCCTGTATTTCAACTAAGTTTTACTGTATTTTTGCAGCATGGGATTCTTAAAAGATCCTCTAGCATTTCTTCATGTTCTTCGAACTGTTCTAGATATCACAAATTACAGGATTATACTTTTCACAGCTGACTACAAACCTTTAGAAGCGGCAATACAAGTGGCCGATGCCAAAGCATCATTGGAAATTAGTCATATACAATTAAGTAAAGATTGTTTCTCTCTGTATAACAGCCGACTCTTCTGTTTTTCAGGGTGAGCTTCTCTTTTTCACTTTAAGTCAAAGGACTATTTTTAAAAAATTAACACTGTTACATATCTTCTTTTAGAATTTGATTTTAAGAGATTTACATTTTTATATGAAACAAGATTTGTATTAATAAAAGATATTGGATATCATTTGTATTACAATCTCAAGAGCCACAAAAGTCTTATCATATAGTAAATATGCACTAAACTACCCGTAAGAGATTATGTTGCAAAACACATGACAATTATAACTAGAAATTTGAAAGATAATAAACATAACAAAAATTGTTTTCTTTGTTTCTGCTGAGTAAAAAACAAGTTGAATTGGTGATAGGTCTTGAATTCATTTTCTCTACGGAAATTAACATGCCTTCATATCTATCAATCAGTACGATATCATATAACTGGCTCTTTACTCAATGTGCGGCAGCTGTTCATCATGGGGGAAGGTGAGAGAACTGCTCATTTTTTTTAGATAAGATATCTGGATATCCACTAACCTATATTTTCATACTTGGAATATTGGAAATAGTGGAAGTACTGCAGCTGCACTTCAGGCTGGAATTCCACAGGTGAGTTGTGTTACACTTTTCGTCCTAAAACCAAATCCTACATTTATTATTTCACTTTGCTTTTAGACTAATTGGGGATATAAGATGGAGAGATAGGTTACAACTCAAGGGGCTGTTTAAATACTAAAAATATATATATATATATATATATATATATATATGTTTATATTACTATTAATTAAGGGTGGAAGTCTCACATTTGAATTTGGGACCTATTTACATTAGTATTTTTATGGGTAACATTATTTTTTTCCAAAGGAAAAAAAGAAGATACAAAAGTTATTTTTTACGAGGCCACTGCTATGTTTTTCCTGTGCATGAGGGTGAATCTTTGTGATGCTATGCTATTCTGAGACATTTCTAATGTTTATGTTTATCTGCTCTGTGCATGTGTTTTGCATTTCATAAATACAGGGGAATAACTTAATAACTGCTTGAAAATCTTACGCTTAGTGTTTTTGGAAATTGTTCCACTTTAGTTCATTTCTATTATTTGTTTTTGGTTCATTAAAATCGTCTTTCTCAATTATTTAATGTTGGACGGCAGGTACTGTGTCCATTTATGCACGATCAATTCTATTGGGCTGAGAGAATGTATTGGCTTGGAGTTGCACCAGAACCATTGAAAAGGAACCACTTATTCCCTGAAACTAATGATGAGGTGAGTGTCCAAGCAGCTGCAAATGTGCTATCAAGGGCCATAAATGATGCGTTATCTCCTGATGTCAGAGCACGTGCTGAAGAAATATCTGGAAAAATTTCTCTTGAGGTGATTATTTCTTGATAGTATATATGCATTTTTAATGGCCAAATATCTCTTGATATTGATTATTGCATCCACAATCTGCTCATTGGCATGAATTCCCTACTTACATTATCTGCATTGTTTATTGCATTAATGTTTATTTTACTTATGATTAATGAGAAGAGAAACAATTCGGAGAGAATTCTAGGACAGGAAAAAAAATCTGACAGTGTATTTTGGATAAGTTTAAAATAACACCTTCGTTGGTTAAGATTTCAAATCTCAAGGCAGAAGTAAAAAGTAAAGCTATTGACCACTTACACCTCAATAAGTGGGCTGCATTTTAAACGCATTTTGAAAGTCAGTGGAGATCAGTTGTACACCTCGATCATTTGTACACATTTTATGGTACATGGTGTACTTTTACTATTTCGAAAGAAAAATCACATGTTATTAAGTGTGCATGTATAATGAATTTGATTGGTTATTGTTAGATATCAATAACTCTTGGATTTGCAGAATTTGTATGCATTCCATCCGAATAAGATTGGATATCCAATCCTCTCGGATTGG
Organism: Humulus lupulus; assembly: GCF_963169125.1. Lineage (NCBI taxonomy): Eukaryota > Viridiplantae > Streptophyta > Magnoliopsida > Rosales > Cannabaceae > Humulus > Humulus lupulus. The sequence continues at coordinate 40,416,874 of NC_084798.1, forward strand.
ATTGAATCTTCCGTTATCCAATCAAATCAGTACACCCCTGTATTTGTTTCTTTTGTACCCATCAGTCTCTAATCGATTGCAAATTCAACCCAGTAAGTAGGAGGGTCATCCTTAGTTTGCCTTTTCCCATTTACTTTAAACATTTTAGTATAATATACAATATATATATATATATATATCTATATCTATATATATACATTAGAGCTTATGATCAGTAATCCTGCAATTCTTATTCGGACCGAAATTTTCAGGATGGGGTATTGGAGGCTGTCAAGTGCCTAAAGAACGAGCTACAGTCCCTAAAGAACGAACTGTTATACAAGAATCCTGTTACAATATAGTTGGAAGTGTATTAGAATTTTGGATATTTGCAGTGGTGACCTTTCTCCTTGTAAATCTGAAGAAAATTCAAATTATGTATGCATGAATTCTAATAACAGGCATATCTATATAATTTTCAAATCAATTAGATCATGAGCTCTTTCTTCAAAATTCTATTTTGTATGTGTCCTGAATATATTTTAGTTCTTCATATCAAATCAATGTGGCTATAGTTCTTGAGACAAATTGATACTTATTCGAGGAAGTATGATTGATTATTATCTGAGGAAAAATTGAAACTAAAACTTATTTTAATAGAGATTAATAAATTTTATTTGCATGCCTAATAAATTCCTAGTTTTCATATTCTTGTTTGGAACAAAATCTATAGTTTGACTTCATTCTAAAACCTAATAGTAGATGTAAGAACTCACCGTTACAATTTATAGAACTAAAATCTCCCATTTTAGAATAAAATAATTAATCAAGTGATGTGAAGCAATGTATGTAATTCTTACTTTAAAATTACCAACTACTACTACTACTAATAATCTTACGTGTATGTGGTCAACTGGTTAAACCTTAGAAAGTATCATAAAAGTATAGTTTTGTAAAATTGTCCCACATTGGAAAGAGCATAAACATTCCTCTCAAAAATTTAGTATATAGTAGGTGGCAATTGCGATTTAATAATCACGCAGCCATGTGTTGAGCACAAAGCGAACTATTCTTTCGCCTTTTACTAAAGAATACCGTGTGCTCGTCACTTACAGTGGCATACGCCTATTTTTGAAGGGTTTACTTTATTGGAGGACCCTAAAAGTCTAGTGTAAAATTGATGTATGTTTCACGGATGGCAACTCTTTCGTAGTCTATTATTATCTCATTTAATACAATTAACCAACGTGGGATCCCTCCTCGTTACTCTTTTTTTTGCTCAATAGGCATTAGCACTCATTCATAGTATATCGGGTAAGAGAACTAAGAAGAAATCTAAGAAATCCAAAATCACCCATCCATGCATGTAGCTAGATTTTTCTAGTTTTTAGTGCTCTACTTCAAATGTTATAGAATAAAAAAACTGGTGTGAGTGCTCTAAGGTATCTTTTCAAATTGATCTAACGGAGTGGGTTCTTCTCAAGATTTCTCGACTTGATGACCTAAAGACACCTCAGTACCTATAAGAGGAGGCCTATTCTTTCTACATCACCACACACAACTACTTATGCACAAGTATGTGCTGGGTAGACTCTTTTCCCTCTTTTTACTCTCTTTCAAAAAGAATTTAACTCGAGGACTCTCCCCATGAGAATTACCTCTCCATCTCAACTTTAGGCTGAAATTCCACATGTGAGTTGTGTTACGCTTTTCGTCCTAAAGCCAAATCATGTATTTACTGAATTTACTTTGCTTTTAGACTAATTGAGGTTATAAGATAGAGTTAAGATAGATAGGTTACAACTCCAGGAGCTGTTGAGATACTAAAAATAAGTATACATTCATATTACTATCAATTAAGGTGGAGGTCTCATATTCAAATTTGGGACCTATTTACGATAGTATTTTTCCGGGTAAATTATATTTTTTAAAAAATAAATAAAAATTGATGATTAAAAAATAACTCTTATAAAGTAAATATTGGAGCTGTGAGCCAAATTTTTTGGCACGGAATCATAAATAAATAAACACATGATACAAAAAATATGGGTTTGTGTCGGACATGACACGATATTATAAATCATGTCGAGTATAAATATCAAGCATAACGGTGCAGGATATGAAACGACAAGTTCAAATGCACGATACAAAAGTATGACTCGATTGACCAAATGAATGACATAGTTAAAACACGAATAAGCCCAATAATTGTTATTAAAAAAAAAACCCAATAATCTTATATTAAAACATATTATAAATTTACATTTGTGAATTATATTGAAATTAAAAATGTTAATAATATTCTAATATATTTATGAATATTGACAGTCCTATACTTAAAATAATAGTTGTAAAATATAAAAGTAAAACTATATTAGATTTGTGAATTCGTATAAGATTGGTTGGATTTAATCTTCCGTTATCTAATTAAATCAATACACCCCTGTATTTATTTCTTTTGTACCATCAGTCTCTAGTGCGATTGCAAACTCAACCACGTAAGTAGGAGAGTCATCCTTAGTTTACCTTCACAATAAAAATATATATATATATATATCGCCAACGATTGCAAAACGCTTTTGACATATAAGCGGAATGATATTTGTTCCTTCAATTTATTATATGTCAATTGTTTTACTATAAAAGTGTTGGGAAGGTGCTGTCTTCAAGTATACTTATGTATACTATTCTGACAATTGATTTATAGGGTGAAGACCTACTTTTTATTTTAATATACAATTTTTACTCATGACAACCGGTTTTGGTTACCAGTTAGATTTTTTTATAATAAAAAAATTAGTTAAATATGGATATAAGTGTCTTTCTATATCATGTATATCTTTCCATATAAAAATAGCTATCTGCACATTATTTACAAATGTTAGCACAGAGATTTAATAAAAGATACACAACTATTGCTATAGGATGCACATTTATATTTTAATTTTTTTTTTTGTTGCTAGAACTCATGGCCTTCAACATTTATATTAATTTTTTTGACTTGAATGATGATTATCTACTATTTATTTATCTTTTATAATTTTTGGAAATACATGGTTAAATTATTTTCTTAATAATGAGATTTTGATTGTAAACTTGTTATTTTAAGTTTTAAAATTCTAGATATTTAAAATTCAATGTTTCAAATCATATAGGAATTGGGGTTATTTTAAAAAAAATAAAATTTAGTTTATATTGTATGCAATATATTTATATTAAATTTGACAATGTATCATATTAAATAATTGAGTAAGTAACACAACATTCAATATGTTAGTGAATATAATTTTTCTTAGTTATATTTATTTCAATTCAATATAAAATGTTATTACATTTGACCAGTTAAAAAATTCGTATATTTAAAAAATAAATGCATGATACATACCTTTGTAGATGTTGTAGTGTTACTTGTAGTGGTGCCCTAGCCTGACTACTTATCATGTAAGATGACTGTTTTATTAAACAAAACATTGCATTAGGAATGATATATAGATAGATTGCTCAACAATTTAATTGAAAATAAAGAATGTATTAGGGTGAAGAAAAATTAATAGTTATTAAACAGACCTTGAGATCCTAACTTTGCTTAACATACGTGCATTGCCATATCTATTTGATAGATACGAAACTCTAGAGCATCATCATCAAAGAGAGTTGGAAATATGACTTCTAATTTTATGTCTTGGTGCTCTTTCGGATGCACCGACTGCCACGCAACTCATTACGGGTGACCGAGGGACTCGTCAGGTTGATCACACAAGATTTGGACTCGTTTCGATTCACCGAGACAGGGGTTCGAGTCAGGAGTGCCGAGCTGGACTCCCTCAGATGCACCGAGTCACGCATTAGTGTGATTAACACCGTCTCGACGCTCTTTCGGGTGCACCGACATCCATGCAACTCTATACGGGTGACCGAGGGACTCGTCAATGTGATTACACAAGACCTGGACTCATTTTGATTCATCGATAGGAGGGTTCGGGTCAGGAGTTCTGAGCTGGACTCGCTCGGATTGTCTCATGGATTAGTGTGACTAACATCGCCTCGATGCTCTTTTGGATGAACCGACAGCCACGAAACTCAATACGGGTGACCGAGGGACTCGTTGGGGTGATTACCCAAGATTTGGACTCGTTTCGATTCACCGAGACAGGGGTTCGGGTCAGGAGTGCTGAGCTAGACTCGCTCGGATGCACTCACGCATCAGTGTGACTAACACAATCTCTGTGCTCTTTCGGATGCACCGACTGCCACGCAGCTCATTACGGGTGACCGAGGGACTCGTTAGGGTGATTACGCAAGATCTGGACTCGTTTCGATTCACCGAGACAGGGGTTCGGTCAGGAGTGCCGAGCTGGACTTGCTTGGATTGTCTCACGCATTAGTGTGACTAACATCGTCTCGGTGCTCTTTCGGATGCACCGACTGCCACGCAACTCATTACGGGTGACCGATGGACTCGTTGGGTTGATTACACAAGATCTGGATTCGTTTCGATTCACCGAGATAGGGGTTCGAGTCAGGAGTGCCGAGCTGGACTTGCTCGGATTGTCTCACGCATTAGTGTGACTAACATCGTCTCGGTGCTCTTTTGGATGCACCGACTGCAATGCAACTCATTACGGGTGACCGAGGGACTTGTTGGGGTGATTTCCCAAGATCTAGACTCGTTTCAATTCACCGAGATAGGGGTTCGAGTCAGGAGTGCCAAGCTAGACTCGCTCGGATTGTCTCACGCATTAGTGTGACTAACATCGTCTCGATGCTCTTTCGGATGCACCGACTGACACGCAACTCATTACGGGTGACCGAGGGACTCGTCAGGTTGATTAGACAAGATCTGGACTCGTTTCGATTCACCGAGACAGGGGTTCGGTTCAGGAGTGCCGAGTTGGACTCCATCGGATGCACCGAGTCACACATTAGTGTGATTAACACCTACTCAGCGCTCTTTTGGGTACACCGACTTCCATGCAAATCATTACGGGTGACCGAGGCACTTGTTAGGGTGATTACACAATATCTGGATTCATTTTGATTCACTGAGACACGGGTTTGGGTCAGAAGTCCGCCGCTGGACTCGTACGGATGCACAGAGTCACGCATTAGTGTGATTAACACCCTTTCGACGCTCTTTCGGGTGCACTGACTGCCATGCAAATCATTACGGGTGACTAAGGCACTCGTTAGGGTGATTACACAAGATTTGGACTTGTTTCGATTCACCGAGACACAGGTTTAGCACAAAAGTCTGGCGCTGGACTCGCTCGGGTGCTAATCTCTCATAAATTGAGAACTAATTTGGTAACTATTTAGTAATTATGCTACTAGGTTTGATATATGGAATATTTTGATTGTGTTTAGTGTCACTTACGGTACTAACATCCTTAATACCTCATTTAATCGCCCAACAACCCTACTAAGGAAGGGAACCACATAATTTGTACTACAATTTGCAACCTTTGAGCCAATCTACCATAACTTGAGAACTAATTTAGTAACCATTCACTAATAAGGTTACTAGGTGTGACATTTCAACAATTTGACTATGTCTGGTATTACTAAAAGTACTAATATCCCTTAATATCCCATTTAATTACTCGAGAGCACTAATAACATGGAAACCACATCATTTGTACTCACAATTTACAACTTCCAAGCAAATGTCTCACAATTTGATAGTTAATTTGGTAACCATTCACTAATTAGGTTACTAGGTGTGATATTTGAAAGATTTTGACTGTGTCCGGTGTTACTTATATCTCCAATATCTCATTTACTCACTCAACATCCCTTCTAATGAAGAGAACTACATCATTTATACTCACAACTTGCAACCTCTGAGCTAATAAATCATAACTTGAGAACTAACTTGGTAACCATCCACTAATTAGGTTACTAGTTATGATATTTAGAGCAATTGACTATGCATAGTTCCACTAATTGTACTAACATCCCCTAATATCCCACTTTGTTACTCAGTAGCCCTAATAATGAGGAAACTTCATCATTTGTATCCACAAATTGCAACCTCCAAGCTAATCTCTCATAATTTGAGAACGAATTTGGTAACCATTATCTAATTAGGTTACTAGGTGTGATATTTGAAACATTGGACTATACCTAACACCACTAATAGTATCGCGACGCTAATGCAACTTCAGGGTGCATTTGTTTAGGGATTTGGGAACTCACTTGGGGGCTCGGGGAGCGACGATTCCATTACCCAATTGAATGGAATGGGAAGTCCCAAGAGTTACAGTTTAGTTTTAAAACTCGTGATTGAGACTTAGTCCCTAATAAGTGTGCCATTTATGTTGTGACTAGGAGTTCCGTGAGGTTCGGGAAAGAGGATCACACTCGAGGTCACTTTATCATCATCCAAGACTTGAGGTAAGAAAATTGGCATGTGCACATAGAGCTAATTAGTTGCTATGCATATTAGCATTGAATTATCTGTGGAGGATCGATATGAGCTATATTCGACCATCGTGAATGAACGTGGGGTCGGTCGGTAAGCACGTGTAACGCAGGCCATCGACAAGCGTGTATAACGCAGGCCATCGACAAGCGTGTATAACGCAGGCCGTGAAAGTGAGTTCATTTAGAGAGTGTTATCCCCACTCACTTGGCGATGCTGTTTTTCTTGGGTCGTGTGAATGATTCATATGATTGAAATAAATATACTTGTAATTGTGAAACGTGTTTATGATGTATACAATTGGAATGATTGCACTTATCATCTGTTAAGCATATGTGTATTGCTTATGAATAATTGGATTATTATTATGTCTTCTGGGGGTTCAGATGCTGGGCCTCAGCACACAGGTGCTCTATGGTGTAGGTAAGGGCAAGCTAAGGGTAACCAGCCATGAGTTGGAGAGCTTTGGAGTGGCACGTACATATTCGGTCTGCTTGACCATCACGGTCAAGGTATTTTGAGGAATGTAGAACATTAGTTCGATTTTGCCGCTTAGGTCAGCTATTTTTATAATGTTTTATGTAACTATCTTTTGTTTACAAACATTTGGGATCCCGTGTATATCTTCAAACCTGTTAATGAAAAATTTAAGTTTATTGACCAAAGTTTTAAGTACCTAAACCATCGTTTAATTTTAATTATACTTTTGAATCCAAATGACTCGCTTATCGAGTTTCGCACTATTTTAAATATGGCGTTATAGTCCTGGATTAGTAAAACGTTACATGCGATTTATTAAATAAAATGTTAGTATTATACAATCAACTTTACAATATTTGTTAACGCATTTGATAAGTTTCTTTGTTTTTTTAATATTTATAGTTTGTATAACTGCTTTATATTTGGAAAATTTTATATTTATTTTTATTAAGAAATATAAATTTAACATGAAATTACTAAGGCAAGGATTAAACAAACATTTAAAATTTAAGGAGAAAATAATTTTCACTAAGGATAGTAGAATAATAACTCTCAATTGTTTGGAAGAAGATAATGAAGGATTTCAAAGAGATGATAGAGTTTTGAAAGAGTGAATGCAAATCGGAACCGTTCTCTCTCTCCATCAATGCCACACTTAAACTTTAGCTCTACGCCTACTCTGTAGGCTGTATACTAATAGTTGAACAGTCTACCTTCCCAGGAAACTCCCCAGCCTTTGATCAATTGAATGGTCACGATTATAAGCCCTGGAAATAACAAAACCGTTAGAACAATTAAATGGAATTGAATGGCTCAGATTCACAGACGGAATGACTCCCATTGCCGTACTAGGCGGGACTAAATCGGGGTCCATATATATATATATTGTATATAAATTTTTATTCAGTTTCAGTGAAGACATACCATCTTCAGTACTATACTGTCTTCATTTTGTTGGTACTTGAAATGGTTGATTAATTGATGAAACCATAATCTGCAGACAAGTATTAGGCGCTGTTCATTATCTTAGATTTTGATTTCTTTCTCTTGTTCCTGTGAAAAAGAAACGTTAATTGGTTCAGATATGTTTAAAATCTCAACATGAAAAATCCCATGAATAATTAGTAAAACAGAAAAACGTGTTTCATGAATAATTGTCAGCACTTCTCTGGAAGTAGTAACAAGTGTTGCATAACTAAGAAGTTTTGATTGGTTTTCGATTCTCGAAAATGTTACATTAGACTTTATGATCAGTAATCATGCAAATCTTATTCGGATTGAAATTTTCAGGATGGGATCTTGTAGGCTGTCAAGTGCATAAAGAACGAGCTACAGTGCCCATAAAGAACCAACTCAAATTCTAATACCAGAATCTTGTTCTAATATTGTTGGAAGTGCAATAGAATTTTGGATATTTGCTGTGACCTTTCTCCTTATAAATCTAAAGAAAATTCAAATTATGTATGAATGAATTCTAATTACAAGTATATTTATAAATTCTTCAAATCAATTAGATCATGGACTGTTCTTCAGAATCCTATTTTGTATGTGCCCATTTGAATATCTTTTAGTTCTTCACATCAAATCAATCTGAATATAGTTGTTGAAACAAATTGAAACTTGTTTGAGGAAGTACGATTGATATTTGTATCCGAGGAAAAATTGGCACCAAAACTTATTTTGCATACCTCCCATATTCTTGGTTGAAACTAAATCTATATTTTGACTTCATTCTAAAACCTAATAATAGATAAAAAGAACTCACCACCATTACAATTTATAGAACTAGAAACTTTCATTTTAGATTAAAATAATTAATCAACTAATGTGAAGCAATGTATGTAATCCAAGAATAATTCTTGCTTCAAAATTATTGACTGCTAATCTTATGTGCATGTGGTCAACTGGTTAAACGTTAGAAAGAATCATACAAGTACAGTTTTGTAATATTGTCCCACACTGGAAAGACCATAAGCATTCCTCCCAAAGAGTAACTACATAGTAGGTGGCGTTTGGTGTTGCTAAATCACGCAGCCATGTGTCGAGGACAAAGCGAACTATTCTTTCGCCTTTTACTAAAGAATACCGTGTGCTCGTCACTTTCAATGGCATACGCTCATTTTTGAAGGGTTTTCTCTAGCAGAAGACCCTAAAAGTTTTAGTCTAATGTTCGAGTGGCATTTGTGGATCTCTCATACTTGAGTTTTATTATAAGCGATATATCATTTTGTATCTCTTTTAATTCATTTTCTTTTAAAAAATATGTCAACATTTATAGCTCCAGTCTCCTATGTTTGTGATATTATACTCTTTGAGATTATTAATGTGTCTTTGCAAAAGGATTCGTTCTGAGCATGTGTTTTGCATTTCATTTATTGGATACAGGGGAATAAGTTAATAACTGCTTGAAAATCTTAAGCTTAGTGTTTTTGGAAATTGTTCCACTTTAGGTCATTTCTATTTGTGGTATATTAGTTCCTATAAGTCTCTTTCTGCTTCAACAGTTAAGTTAGTTAATTATTAACTAACTTAACGGTATATCTTTTCCTCTATTATTACCATGTATATATAAAGGGTCCTAATGTCTCATTTCACAACATCGAGAAAAACAGAACAAGTTGAAAAGCTTCCAGAGTTAGATAGAGAGAGAGTTGTTCGAAAAGAGAAGAGAGCTAAGGAAAGAGTAGGCTTAGAGGGGTTTTGGGCTGATGTAAGAGGCTGCATATGTAGATGAATATGCAGACCTGGTTTGAGTGATTAGAAGAGAGATTTCTTCTTTGTTGTTACCTAAAGCTACTCGACTGTGTTGGCCTCTCATATTCATTCGATCAATAAAGGATTGCAAGAGTGTTTCCAAGACTGGATTAGAGTCAATAAATCATCTTGATTTATTGGCTTGAACCAGTATAACTATCTGTGTTCATTTGTTGTTCTTGTTTTATTATTTCTTTAATTTCTGGTTTACTTGTTTCGGATTTGTTGTTCAGTTTGAAATCAGTAGCTACTTGTTGTTTCAAGTTTATTAAGTGCAGGTACTGGATCAAAGCTTTGAGGTGTGCAAAATACAACAATTGGTACCAGAGCCAGGTTCCATAATTCAAGAATTCTAGCTTCTAGAGCTTCAAGATTCCGCTGCAAGATCTGTCAAGAAGATCTTTAACTCTCTTGAAGAAGTCATGGCAAAATTCGAGCTAGAGAAATTCGATGGAACCGAAGACTTTGCACTGTGGAGAGAAAGCCTCAAAGGGATCTTGGTACATCAGAAAGTTTCCAAAGTTCTGGGAGATGAGAAACTTCTAGCCGAGAAGAAACCAGAGGAAATTGCTGAAATGGAGGAGATGGCATACTATACTATCATCATGCATCTCTCCAACAATGTCAGAAGGAAATTGACTGCTGAAAAGACTGCTAAGGATCTTTGGAAGAAATTGGAAGAGTTGTATATGAAGCCCTCAATATCAAACAAGATCAATCTTCTTGAAAGATTGTATGGATTCAGGATGACACCTTCACTGTCATTAGATGAGAATATCGACAGGTTTAATGAGATCATTGTTGGTCTCTCAAACATAAGTCACAAAGTTGATGCAGAAAGTCAAGCAATCATCCTATTGAGGTCTCTACCGATTGCATACCAAGAAGTTAAAGCTGCCATTAAGTATGGCCGAGATGTAATTACTCTTGAAGATGTTCTTGGAGCTTTAAAGTCTAAAGATTTTGAACTCCAACTTGAAAAAGAGTCAAGAAAAGATGAGGCATATTTGATGGCCAGGGGCAGGTCACCAAGAAGAAATAACTCAAGAAATGATAACTCAAGGAATGCTCATCACCACTCTCACACAAGATCAAAATCTCGAGGAAGGGAAACCAGAAAGTGTTACTTCTGTGGTAGACCAAGCCACTTACAAAGATATTGCCATAAGTACAAGGAACAACAAGGCACATTTAAAAACCAAAATGAGAACAAGGCAGATAGCAAAAGTCACTACAACAGCAAGAAAAAGGAAACAGTAGCAGTAGCTGAGGATCAAGACAATTACTCCACTGATGGAGAATTGTTTTCAATATCTGAAATTGAATCCAGCAGAGAATGGATTCTTGACTCGGGCTGCACATATCATATGTGTCCCAGCCGAGAGTCATTTTTTGAATATAAGCCTATTGATGGTGGCAAGGTTCTAATGGGTAACAATTTTTCTTGCAGGGTTGTCGGCATTGGAAGGGTGGCAATAAAGAACTTTGATGGTGAAATCATGATCCTTAACAATGTTCGACACATACCAGACTTGAGGAGGAATTTAGTTTCCTTAGGTGCACTTGAAGATGAAGGATATGGATACAAATCCATAAGGGGAAATCTCAGAGTTACTAAAGGTTCATTGGTAGTAATGAAAGGAGACAAAACTAATGGTCTTTATATTTTGCAGGGAGAAACTGTTCTAGCTGCTGAAACCAGCTTTGTCAAAGACCAAGAACAAGATATGAGTTTGTGGCATCAAAGGCTTGGACACATTAGTGAGCAAGGACTAAAAGAGTTGCATAAACAAGGTATAATCGAAGATCTAAAAGCCTGTACTTTACCATTTTGTGAAGCTTGTGTCTTAGGTAAACAACATAAGATTAAATTCTCTGTAGCTAAGCATACCACTAAAAGAATATTAGAGTATGTGCATGCTGATTTGTGGGGGCCTTACAAAGTGCCAACACACTCGGGCAAACACTATTTTTTGTCTATTATTGATGACTTCAGTAGGTGTGTATGGACATATCTTTTAGCTACTAAAGATGAGTGTTTAAAAATGTTTAAAGAATGGAAAACACAGGTTGAGAATCAAACTGATTTGAAAATCAAAACTCTAAGGACTGACAATGGCTTAGAGTTCATTAATACAGAATTTGATGATTTATGCAAACTAAATGGAATCACTAGACATAGAACAGTAGTGAGAACTCCTGAGCAAAATGGGATAGCTGAAAGGATGAATAGAACTCTTTTGAATAAAGTTAGATGCATGTTGTTTAGCTCGGGTTTAAGCAAATCTTTTTGGGGGGAAGCTCTTGCTACAGCAACTTACTTAGTAAATAGAAGTCCAAATAGGTCAATAAATCTCAAAACACCATATGAGATGTGGTATGGCAGACCACCAAATCTTAGTCATTTGAGGATATTTGGGTGTAGTGCATATGTGCATCAATCCATGGATAAACTAGAACCTAGATCTATAAGAGGTACATTTCTTGGTTACCCGATTGGAACTAAAGGATACAGAATTTGCATCTCTAGTCATAATAAACCGAAAATAGTAATTGCTAGAAATGTAATTTTCAATGAAAAAGAAATGTCTAAACTAACAGCCGAGAAAGGTAGTGTTTCATGTGATAATGCAGGGAAAACAGGTAATAAAAGTGTGACTGAAGTTGAGCCTGAACAAGTTGATCAAGTCACCAATACCAACAGTGATGTGGTTCATGAAGTTCAGGAGGAACCCGATACTCAAAATGACCAAGGAGATTTATCAACATACCAGTTAGCAAGAGATAGAGTAAGGAGAGAAATTCACCCTCCAACCAGATTTGCAGAAGCTGATATTATAGCTTATGCACTGGCAGCTGTACAGCCTTTTGACATATCCGAGCCTAACTCCTATGAAGAAGCAGTTTCAAGTCCCTACAAGGAACAATGGAAACAAGCTATGAAGGAAGAGATAGACTCCTTGATGAAAAATAACACTTGGGAGCTAGTTGATAAACCTGCCAGCAAGAAGATAACTAAGTGCAGATGGATTTTTAAGATTAAAGAAGGCCTGAATGAGGATGATCCAGTGAGATTTAAGGCAAGAGTGGTGGCAAAAGGGTTCACTCAAGTGGAAGGGGTTGACTACACAGAGATATTTTCCCCAGTTGTCAAATACAAAACCATTCGTTTGATGTTGTCTCTTGCTGCACAACTAGACCTTGAAATAGAGCAACTAGATGTGAAGACAGCATTTCTAAATGGATTTCTGGATGAAGAAATCTACATGAGTCAGCCACCAGGATTCGAAATTGATCATGGGGACAAGGAACTGGTTTGCAAGCTTAAGAGATCACTGTATGGACTCAAACAGTCCCCAAGGCAATGGAACAAGAGGTTTGACACTTTCATGCACAGAATAGGCTTTCATAGATCATTATTTGATCATTGCCTATATTACAAGAATCTGGAATTGTCCACAGTAGCTTTCTTGTTGCTATATGTGGACGATATGTTGATTATGGGGAAAGACAATGCAGTAATTAGTGGTATAAAAGACAAACTGAAACAAGAGTTTGAAATGAAGGAGCTTGGACCAGTTCAAAAGATTTTAGGTATTGAAATTTGGAGAAACAAGGCAGAAGGAAAAATGAGTCTGAAACAATCAAGTTACATCAAAAAGGTTGTTCATAAATTCAATATGGATGATGCCAAGACCACCTCCATCCCGTTAGGAGGACAGTTCTCACTCACCAAAGAACAGTGTCCAAGCTCTACAGAATTGATGGAAGAAATGAAGACAATACCATATGCTATGGCTCTCGGGTGCTTGATGTATATCATGGTTAGTACTAGACCAGATTTGGCTCACTCTCTTAGTATATTGAGCAGGTTCATGGCGAATCCGGGCATGGAACATTGGAAGGCCCTTAAGTGGTTGCTGAGATATTTAAAAGGAACCTGGAACTATGGATTAGTCTATGAGAAGACAAGGCAAGAAGTGCATCTAACAGGATTTGTTGATGCAGATTATGCCTCAAATAAAGACAATAGAAGATCCACTACAGCTTATATGTTCATGTTAAACAATAGCTGTATATGTTGGAAAGCTCAGTTACAATCTGTAGTGGCACTGTCCACAACAGAAGCAGAGTTTATAGCCACTACAGAAGCTTTCAAAGAAGCAGTTTGGCTGCAAGGAATTTTACAAGAACTCAAGCAGGTCAAAGATAAGACAACTATATATTCAGATAGTCAATCTTCTATTCACCTATGCAAGAATCCGGTGTATCATGAAAAGAGCAAGCATATTGACATCAGGTTATACTGGATCCAAGAAAAAATCGAAAAAGGTACCATTAAATTAGAGAAGATCAGTACAGAGGACAATCCAGCAGATATGGGTACTAAAGTGTTATCAGTAAGCAAGTTTAGGCACTGCCTTAACTTGCTCAATCTGATATCTTGACCTGTCAATGTGAACTTTGGAAACATTCATGCCTACCATGATCGACTTAAAGGAACTAGGAGGAATTTGTGGTATATTAGTTCCTATAAGTCTCTTTCTGCTTCAACAGTTAAGTTAGTTAATTATTAACTAACTTAACGGTATATCTTTTCCTCTATTATTACCATGTATATATAAAGGGTCCTAATGTCTCATTTCACAACATCGAGAAAAACAGAACAAGTTGAAAAGCTTCCAGAGTTAGATAGAGAGAGAGTTGTTCGAAAAGAGAAGAGAGCTAAGGAAAGAGTAGGCTTAGAGGGGTTTTGGGCTGATGTAAGAGGCTGCATATGTAGATGAATATGCAGACCTGGTTTGAGTGATTAGAAGAGAGATTTCTTCTTTGTTGTTACCTAAAGCTACTCGACTGTGTTGGCCTCTCATATTCATTCGATCAATAAAGGATTGCAAGAGTGTTTCCAAGACTGGATTAGAGTCAATAAATCATCTTGATTTATTGGCTTGAACCAGTATAACTATCTGTGTTCATTTGTTGTTCTTGTTTTATTATTTCTTTAATTTCTGGTTTACTTGTTTCGGATTTGTTGTTCAGTTTGAAATCAGTAGCTACTTGTTGTTTCAAGTTTATTAAGTGCAGGTACTGGATCAAAGCTTTGAGGTGTGCAAAATACAACACTATTATTAGATTTTGGTTCAATAAAATCATCTTTCTCCATTATATAATGTTGGCCGGCAGGTACTGTGTCCATTTATGCACGATCAATTCTATTGGGCTGAGAGAATGTATTGGCTTGGAGTTGCACCAGAACCATTGAAAAGGAACCACTTATTCCCTGAAACTAATGATGAGGTGAGTGTCCAAGCAGCTGCAAATGTGCTATCAAGGGCCATAAATGATGCGTTATCTCCTGATGTCAGAGCACGTGCTGAAGAAATATCTGGAAAAATTTCTCTTGAGGTGATTATTGCATCAATATTTATTTACTTATGATTGATGATAAGAGAAACAACTGGGAGATAATATTAGGACTAGGAGAAAAAAAACATATACCAGACGTTCAAAAATCAAACATTGTTGGTTAAGATGTCAAATGTCAAGGCAAGCAAGTAAAAAGTGTTACTTTTGGTTTGATGGAAATCTTTGGAATGGAATGGTTTCTTTTTCCATTGTTTGGATTCATTTTTTCCTTCTGAGTTGTCTTTCCAACCCATTATCAATTCACATAATTAAAGGAATTGTCATTCAATAAAAAATTGGGTAGAAAAGTAATTATTTTCCAATGTTATTACTATATGACTCTTTTGTAGGTAACATTTTCTTTTTTCAAAGCTAACATAAATATTTATAAATGAAGAATGAAAAAAAACTCAATTAGACAAAAGTTTATACATAAACATTTTTCTCTAAATTTTTTTTCTATAATTACTGTAATTTTTTGGAAAATTACCGTATATACAGTATTTTAAACTTCTTTTACATTTTTATTTTCCTTTTTTGTATTTTGTTTTTTCTAATTTTTAGGTTAACATTAATTTTTTAATTCATTTATACTTCTCCTTCCTCTAACCTCCTTGCCAAAACCAGGCCCATTTTCTACTTCTCTTCTTCTTTCAATTTCCTTGCCAAAATCAGTTCCTCTTTTTCATCGGCAACTGTTAAACCTGCTACTTAGTTAGCTCTTAACTACTTCTGTAACTATAATAAATTGTTAGTGGTCTTAGTTATTATCTTTCAGTTGTACCTTTTCTCTCCTGATGTAACATTTTCATCTATAAATAATATAGACTGTGCTCCTGATTTAATTCATTGATTAGAGAGCTACTTTCTCTTACTTCCATTTAATTTCACTTGGTATCGGAGCCTTTTCTTTCCTGTTCCGCTGCTCTCCTTGTCTTTCTCTTTTCTTTTCTCCATGGCTACTACTGATGGCTCTCAAGATTCAGCTGCTTCTACAACACCTTCGACATCAACCCCGACTACCACGTTCTCGGTGCTCTCTGCCCAGCAACAACAGTTCTTGGCCCTTTCTCTAGCGCTCAACCATACTCTCTCCGTGAAGCTTGATCGATCGAACTTCCTCTTCTGGCACGCACAGATGGAAAACGTAATCTTTGCAAATGGAATTGAAGATTTTCTTGATGGCACAAATGTTTCTCCTCCTCAGACTCTCCCGATACAACAACCCTAAACCCAAATTTTATTCAATGGCTCCGCAAAGATCGTCTCATACTTTCTTGGATCTACTCTTCGCTTTCCCATGAAATAATGGCACAAATTTTTGGTCAATCTACCAGTGCTGCTGCTTGGTCTGCCCTTCAACAGATCTACTCTTCTATTTCCAATGCTCGAATTATGCAGCTTCGGCTTCAACTGCAAACCCTCAAGAAAGGTTTTATCAATGATGGATTATGTTCTCAAGGTCAAAATCCTAACAGATCAACTTGCAGCCATTTCTGAGAAGGTTTCTGATCGAGACAAAGTTTTGAATCTTTTAGCTGGTCTTAATGTCGACTACAATGCCTTTGTTGTCTTTGTTACCTCTAAATCAAAAGCCCTCTCATTTGAACAAGTTACAAGCTTCTTGACCCTATACCTGATGACCCTTGGCTTCTTGACTCCGGTGCTACACATCACCTCACTCCAAATGACAGGAACCTTGAATGTCCCACCTCCTATACAGGCACCGATCTTGTTACTGTAGGAAATGGTAATCAACTTTCCATTTCTTCTGCTGGTAATGTTTCCCTTCCCTCCACTTCCACGTCTTTTAAGCTTAATAATGTCTATCATGTACCATCTTTATCTGCCAATCTTCTTTCTGTATCTAAGTTTTGTTTAGATAACAACGTTTTCATAGAATTTCACTCACATTTCTTTTTTGTTAAGGATCTTCGCACGAAGAGAATACTACACAAAGGCTTTCTTGATCGTGGTCTCTACACCTTTCAAACAATGACACATCTTCAAGACTTAGATCCTTCAAAGACAACTTTCAACTCATTTGTTGTTCCTAAAGTTTTTTCTGCTTCTGTTCAATACAAACACATACCTCAGTCCACTGCATCAATTTGGCATGCTCGCCTAGGCCATGCTCATTATAATACTATCCATTCTGTTTTAAAGGAATGTAATATACCTTGTTCAATCAATAAAAGTTCCATTTGTTCTTCTTGTCAATTAGCAAAGAGTCACAACATGCCATTTACTTTATCTGAATCTCATGCTAGTGCTCCTCTTGCACAAATCCATACTGATCTCTGGGGTCCTAGTCCAACCCCAGCTGTTGATGGCACACAATATTTTATCCTTTTTCTTGATGACTATTCCAGATTTCGTGGATATATCCTTTACACACCAAGGACCAAGCTCTTTCTGCGTTCCAAAAGTTTAAACTCTTAGTTGAGAATCAATTTTCATCCTCTATAAAAGAACTCCTATCTGATAATGGTGGAGAGTTCAAAGATTTTCTACCCTACCTAGCCGCTTGTGGTATTAAACATTGCTTCTCTTGTCCCTATACCTCCTCTCAAAATGGACGGGCTGAACGCCAGCATACGCACATTGTAGAGACTGGCCTAGCTTTGCTTGCTCACGCATACGCCAGCTGTTTGCTTTTCGTACTGCTGTCTATGTGATTAATCGTCTCCCAACCAAAATTATTCATGGTTCTACACCATATCAGCTTTTGTATAATAAATCTCCTAATTACTCTATTTAGAACATTTGGTTGTCTATGTTTCCCTTGCCTCAGGCCTTGTAATCACAACAAACTTCAAAATAGGTCCATTCCTTGTATTTTTCTTGGATATAGTACTCAACACAAAGGTTACCTCTGCCTTGACCCCAACAATCATAACCCCAACAATCATAGAATCTATACAAGCAGACATGTCTCTGATGAGTCCTATTTTCCATCTTTTACTACATCAACCTCTTCACCCACTACGAATTCTTTCCCATCCACTCCTGCTATTCTACCAACAATAGCACCATCTCTTCCTATAACCCAACTGTCTCCCTCCATTCCTCCTAATCAACACCTTATCCCATCACCCTCTTAACTCTCCTTCCACTAATCCTATTTTCCCTCTCCAACAACCCGATACACTACTGATTCTTCTTCTAATAATGTAATTCCTACTAATGATGTTTTGTTGCAGGTACCTCAAGTGTAATGCCCTGGATAGCCAGGATCGCTACACTGTGTACTTATAAAAGTGCAAGACTTGCTAATCAAGTCATTAATTTAAAAATGTGTCACTAAACAAGTATATGCTAGGGTTAAAAAGGTTTTGGTTTCAAAAGTTTCGTTTTATATAATTAAGTCGATATATACATGGAATCCCAAAAGAAACAATGTTAAAAAGTTGGATTACAGACTTCCAAAATAACACAAACATCTGCAAGCCATACTAAGGCAAAATGGTCAATCTCTGGGTCACGTGTCCCTGCCAAAACCTCAATCGTGGCGGCTGAGCTGCTGGCCATGTACATTCCGTGTGCAGAGCTCTCCTAATCAAGGCTGGTCAAGCTTGCCCTTGCCTTTACCTGCACCACATAGCACCTGTGAGCCAAGGCCCAGCAAGAAAACATATGCAACACAGACAGTAATAACAGATAGTAAATTCACTAGCATAAACTCTCATCAGATAATCCACATTAATCGTTCAGCATATATTCAAAGTCATGGATGCAATCAAACACTTATAGCAATCATATCACATAATAATCAGGGCCAACAACTTAGGCCGCACCCTCTGTTTACCCCACTGACTCCGGCCCGCTTAAACCGAGCTTAGTGCATATTAAGCTGTCCTCGGCTACCAGTGGTCGAGCTGCGTCCTGTGTGCTAGTGTAACCCTTGGCACCCTTAGGCCGTTGGTACACTAATTAGCTTGCATGGAATAATAACATATTTTCAAGCATACTCAATAGGGAACCCTTAATCCCGTCACATATATTCAACCGGATGCAGTTTTCTTACCTTTAGTCTTTACGATTATTGTTTACGAGCAACACTCCTCAAGAACGATCATTTCCCGAGCCTAAGCTTTTATCACCTAGTCACAACCAATGTACAAGGTTCCATTAATATTCAAATTAGGGTTTCCGGTTACAAAACTAGCTTCCGGGAATCCAAATCCCACTAAGCACGGTGGTGAGATTGATCCCGAGCATTCTAGACCACATTCCCATGCCTAAAATCCCCAAAAGTTCAAGTGCATAACTAAGGGCTGTGGCCCTTGAAGCTTAGCCATGGCCCTAGCCTCAAACAGAACCAAGGACCACCCTGGGCAAAGACACGCGCCGCGGCGCTCACCCCTGGCCAAGCCTCCTTGGCTCATCTTCATCCTAGGGCCGCAGCGCTCTAAAACAGAGTCGCGGCCCTTCCTTTCAAACCCAGAATTCCCACCGTTTCTAGGCTTGAAACCTAAGCCAAAACCACCCCTAAGCTCCCTAATTCAACACCCAACATTACCACAACTTATTAAACAACTTGTGCTACACACTTCAACAGAAATTCAGTCCAAAAACCCATAGAAATCTCACTTTCAATCTTTGAAGCTCTAAGAACATAAACACCCATTCTAACCAGTCAAAAACTCAAACCCAAATCATTAATTCATGGAGTAAAGCTTACCTTATTAACAGAACCTTTCCTCTATCCAAAACCCAGCTGATTCCCAAATTTTCTCAGCTCAATTCCACCCTAACCATCAGTTGAATAATAACCTCAATAATCCAGCTGAAGCTTAAGGTTAAATTTAAGAAAAACACATGGATTAAACCCTTACCTTAGCCTTGATTTAGTTCTTGAATAATTCCTGAGCTAAGCCTCCAAAATCCAGCTTAATCTCCCAATAACTTCCTCAGATTTTCTCTGTTTTCCCTTTGAATTTTACTCAACTTCCTTTCCTTTGTTTTTTTTTCCTTGAGCAAGAGAGAGTAAAAGGGAAGCCAAGAGAAATTAGGTCAGTTTATTTTCCTTCTACGGGTTTCATAAATTTTGTCTTATTCGTTAAGTTAATCCCAAGGCTCGGGGTGCCTGAACCGTCCCCGAGGCCAAAACGGTAAAATCCCCCAATATTCCCGCCTAGACATCCTAACCTCAAATATATCTCCATATATTTATTTTCATGACCTGATAGTCTAAATCACTACCCGATACCTAAAATACCCCTGACTTGTCCAAAGTCATATTTTAAGTCCCGTTGTGACTTTTCCCGCTATCTAGCTCTAAGATCGCCTTGAGTCGTGCTCTGCAGACCTACCCACATGATAGTGTGGTTCTCACATATATCACATATTTATTCCATATTATCACATAATATCATCAATTATCAAATACACACTATTGATCACATAATTACACATTTAAATCAATAATATTCATTCTAATCCCATTTATGCCCTCCCGGCACACTAATCAAGGCCCTCAAGCCTTATTAGCGAATTTGGGTCGTTACATCAAGCTAGTAACACTCATCCCATGCTCACCAAGTCCAAATGTGGTATTTATAAACCTAGAGTTCTCGCTGCTAATTGTGCTTCCTCTCTAGTAACTCACTTTTACAAGAAAGCTCTTACAATTCCTCATTGGAAAGCAGCCATGGAGGCAGAAATACATGCTCTCACCACAAATCAGACGTTGTCCCTTGTTCCACCACATCCTAACACTAATATCATTGATTGTAAGTGGTTGTTCAAGATAAAGTATCATCCTGATGGGTCCATTGATCGTCATAAGGCTCACTTAGTTGCTCGCAGTTTCACTCAGACTGCTGGAGTTGATTATTTTGACACATTCAGTCCGGTAGTCAAACCAGCCACTATATGTGTTGTTCTTGCTATGGATTTGTCAAACAATTGGTCCCTTTGGCAGATAGATGTTCATAATGCTTTCCTCAATGGTGAAATCACAAAGCACATCTTCATGGCACAACTACCTGGCTTTGCACATCCTAAGCATCCCTCTCATGTATGTAAACTCTCCAAAGCTCTTTATGGTTTAAAGCAAGCTCCGTGGGCCTGGTTCTCTAAACTCAGTAATTTTTTAATACAATGGGGATTCCACTCATCAAGGTCAGATAGTTCTCTCTTTGTCTATCATTCTTCTTCAATTGACATTTATGTTCTAGTGTATGTTGATGATATCATCATCACTGGGAACAATTTAGCTACCATAGACAAATTTATAAGCCTACTGCACTCCACATTTGCCATTCGAGACTTAGGCCAGCTGCATTACTTTTTGGGCCTTGAGGTAACATACTCCCCTGGTCACATTCATCGTTCTCAGCAGAAATACATTAGGATGTGCTTACTCAAACAGACATGATTGACTCCAAGGCTGCTCCCACTCCTGGTTCAGTGAGTAAGCCTCTCTCTCAAAGTGATGGTGAGCTTCTACCGGACCCCACTGAGTATAGAAGATTTGTTTGCTCTCTGCAGTATATGATTATGACAAGGCCCGACATCGCTTTTGCCGTAAATAGAGCATGCCAATTCATGCATAATCCCACCTCCGCTCACTGCTTGGCTGTTAAACACATCCTGCGTTATCTACGTGGTACTCAAACTCATGGAATCACCATGACCAGATCACCTTCCCTGCTTTTATCAGCCTTCACTGATGTTGATTGGGCCTCAAGCCCTGATGATAGGCGCAGTACAAGAGGCTATTGCATCTACTTGGGTGAGTCTTTGGTCTCATGGTCCTCGTCAAAACAAAGGGTAGTGTCTCGCAGCAGTACAAAATATGAGTACCGTGTGCTGGCCAATGCAGTTGTTGAAATTGCCTGGTTCAAGCACTTGTTCTCCAAACTCCACTTCACTCTTCCTTCAGTTCCAATTCTCTTGTGCGACAACATGAGTGCAACTCATCTAGCTGCAAATTCCACATTTCATGCACGCACCAAGCATATCGAAATAGACTTTCATTTTATATGTGATATGATCACACACAAGGAACTTTCTGTTCAATTCGTTCCTACAGACGACCAAGTAGTTGACATCATGGCCAAGCACCTTCTCATTCCTAGGTTCAAAATTCTCTGCAGCAAATTGACAGTTCTTCACCGACCTATCAATTTGAAGGGGGTTGTTAAACCTACTACTTAGTTAGCTTTTAACTACTTATGTAACTGTAATAAATTGTTAGTGGTTTTAGTTATTATCTTTCAGTTGTACCTTTTCCCTCCTACTGTTGTGTAACATTTTCATCTATAAATAATATAAACTCTGCTCCTGATTTAATTCATTGACTAGAGTGCTACTTTCTTTTACTTTCTCTCGCTTCCATTTACTTTGATTGCAACCACCAATGATCGCTGCACTTTGGAGACCCAAGAACCCCACAACCAACGCAAACTCTCTCTCTCATTTTCTCTACGGCATCCATCACCACTGCCTGACTTTGGAGAACCCAGATCCTCGCCACACACATCACTTGGTCCTCCATCATCAACATTGATGTTGAGCTTCACTTCTGCAGTAGAAATCCGGATCAAGATTCATATTTGTCTCTAACCCATTTTTTTCTTAGTATGAAAAGATCAT
This sequence comes from Humulus lupulus, assembly GCF_963169125.1. Taxonomy (NCBI): domain Eukaryota; kingdom Viridiplantae; phylum Streptophyta; class Magnoliopsida; order Rosales; family Cannabaceae; genus Humulus; species Humulus lupulus. Next base: position 40,439,516 of record NC_084798.1, read on the forward strand.
AGATAAGATCATAGGAGGTTACTGATTAATTTGCTGCCACTTTTTGGTTTGTGTTTAGTTTTTAATTTTCCATCATGGAGTGGGTTCAAAATGTGTGCATTAATTTATGACTTTGTGAGGTTGTATGACCCATTTTTTAGAGCATATTGCTAGTTAATTTGATTTGGGGGGTCAGGTGTTTGACTGCATTGTATTTTTTATGATTTATAATTAATTGGAATTGATTGTTTTATATGGTTATTGTTTATTTTCTACTTTTGGTGTAATTGAAATCCAGTTGATGAAGTTAGAATGAGTCATCTGCATGTGTTTAGCTTATTAATTTTTCTTCATGGAATGGGTTCAAAATCTTGTTCTATTTTCACCATTGGATTTATGCAGGTTGTATCTACTTTATAAGGGTCATAAAGCATGGTTCATACCTGGTTTTCCTCTACCTCTTTTACTTCTTCTTAAAAAATCAGCCATCAAATTATTAAAAAAGCTAATAGGAAGAAATCATTTAATGGTGATGCTAAAGGTAAAACGACTATTAAAGGAAGAAAAAAATTAAGAATTGTTCATCATATTACTCCACCCCCTAAATACAGTTTCAATTTCATTATTCATTCATTTTATAGACCATTTGAATACGTTCAAGTTTAAATTCAACATATTGCAAGTTGGAGCTATTTTTGGAAATTTTAAAATTATTTCTTCTACTATTTAGGTTGCAGGTTGTGTTCGGTTGTTATTTTTTGTATTTATTTGTTATTTTTTAAAGGTGGCATTAGGTTGCTTTAATTTGTGGAAGCATGTAATTGTATCTTGTTGATTGTGGTTATTTCTGGCTAATTTGATTTATTGGGGCTCATTATTCTAGAGTTTCACTTATTTCTTATTTTCTTATTCTTATCTTTAGGTTATGCAATTCATTGTTTCTCCTGAAAATCATTATTGAGAAAAGTCTTGTCATCATCAAGTACGAGTAGGTTACTGTTGTGCATAAGTTGTTTGCAAAACAACTTTATAATTTTGTTGATTCTTGCTTTGGATATTTTCTTTCATTGTCGTCCTCTGTCATCCAACATAAACTCATTCATAATGATGATAAGGATAGTCCAAAATATAGTTTCAATGTTGATTCTCATAGATCTAGACTTGTCTATTTGTTTTATTCATGTGCAAAGTCAAAATAAGTTTATGGATATGAGATTGAGTCTAAATATCTAGGTCGATTTGTTTCACCTCACAAAGCTCCAACAAAGAGAGAAAGGATTCGAGAAAGGATAAAGGAAAATATATTTCTTAGTTTTGTTTATATGATGTAGAACATGTATGAGTTTTTTAGAATGAACACTTTTGTGTCTCAAGAAGGAACATTTATTAATTTTGAATTTTTTTGTTTATGTATTACTTGTAAATATCATTATTCTTTGTATTGTTGACTCCATTTATATTAGAGGTCTCAAATGTAGTCTAAGTTTCAATCATGACAGAGAGCACAAAATTCAACTTCCATTATTCAATTTATTTTGAAATGAAATGAATGTAAGAAATAGCATTACCAAATATCTATTTCTACTTGATATTATTACATGCTCTACTTGCATATATATATATGTCCATATTAATACACATGTTTTTTAATGTTGCTTTTTTTTTTAATTCTTATTGATTTTTTAAAATCAACGTTCCAATTTGAAAATTCTTATGCAACCTTCTGCAACTAAATGCAAACCATGTCAATTTAAAAAAAAAAACTCAAATGCTATTTTTATTCTTATATAACTGAAACATTCTAATACAAACTCAAATGAAACTACATACAACCTCGAGCAATTTAAAAATAAACTCATTTCCAAATTTCAACTAATATAACTCCACTACAACCTCTAATAGAAGCCCAATGCAACCTTATATGCAATCCAATACAACTTATGCAACCCAAAGTAATGCAACTAACTGCAACTTCAAATGCAGCCTATGGAAACACATGCTAACACATGCAAACTCATGCAATTCCAATGCAACCCCACGCAACTCAATGCAATTTCAAATGCAGCTTAAAACAACACATTTTCTATAGAGGTTGAACTTTAGGTTGTCAAAGATATTGAATAGGTTCCAAAACTCATATGCTAATTTTATTCTCATGCAACCCACTGTAACCTCAAATGTAAGCCCAATGCAACTCCATGCAATTCAAGGCAACTAAATGCAATCCATTGCAACCTCAAATGCAAATTTAATGCAACCTAAAGCAAAAAAATAAAAACTCATTTGTAAATTTCATCCTTATGTAACCTGTTGCAACCTCAAATGCAAGCCTAATGCAATCTAAAACAACTAAACCCAATGCAACGTAAATCAACTTTAAAAAACTCATTTGTAAATTTAATCATTCTCATGGAACCCATTGCAACCTCAAATGCAAGCACACACAATCCACTACAACCTCAAATGCAAGCCCACGCAACTAAATACAACATATTGCAACCTCAAATGCAAGCCTAATGCAAACTAAAACATCTTTAAAAACTTATTTACAAATTTCATCATGATGCAACTCATGAAACACAATGTAACCTAAAGCAACACACTGCAATTTCAAATGCAAGCTAGTACAACCCAATGCAACCTATGACAACTTAAGAACTTATATACTAATTTTTCCTAATGCAACCTAAAATGTAAGCTCATGTACCTTAGGCAATAGCCAAACAAATTTAAATATGATAAAAGAATAAAGAAAAAAAATCTAAAAAATCAACCTAATATTTCATGTGTCAAATACATGCCCAACCCAGTTCATGGGTTAAATAGATTTCATGCAACATGCTGCAACCATAAATGCAATTCATGTAACCCAATTCATGTGTCAAATGCAAGTCATGTGCAACCTAATGCAACTTCAAGTGCAATTCAATACAACTTAAAAATTAATACATGTTATGCAACTAACGCAACTTGGAAAATATCATTTGCAAATTATAGTTGCAGATGTTGCAATAGAGGTTGCAAATATATGATATTCCAAAGGTTGCATAACTTGCAAAAGAGGTTGCAACAAAGGTTGCAGAACTTGCATATGTCGCAACAAAGGTTGCATACAATAACATTCTAAAAAACTCATATGTAAATTTCAACATGTTAAGCAACTATAATAACCTTATTTTGCAAATTAATCATCTTTATGCAACCTAAATTAAAAAAAACTCATATACAAATTTTAAGCAAGATAATTTGAAACAAATGCAACATAAAATACCTCATTTGCAACTAAAGTAACATAAAATAATAATAGCTAATGTTTATTATTTTATAGTTTTATATTTGTTATTTTAGCCAAATACATGAAATAGTATTCAAGATCTACTAGATTATAACAAATAAATGATGTTTATAAATTTAAATTAAATTTGGAGGCTAATATCAATTAAAACTTGAATGATGCATGTGTTCGTAGCACACAATACAAAAAATTATGTGAGAATCATACATATATAAATATATATATATATTTATATATATATATGTATGTATACATGATGATAAAATCTCTTTATGATCAGGAGCTATAACATCATCCATATGTCATTACGTTTTTTTAATGGTGAGAGAGAAAGAGAGCATTTACATATATATATATATATATATATATATTTGTCTATTATTTAATGAATTGTGACATACTAATATATAATATTCTTTGTGGCTTGAGATTGTAGTTTTCTCTAATGAATTGTGTCAAAGATGATGATGTCAACGATGATGGTAGTCTTGCAAGAGAATAGAAACCAAGAATAGAGTCCTGTGGTGAAAACCGTAATTTTAGGAAAAACAATTTAAGTTATATATTTATGAAATAAATTTAAGTTACCGTATATATGAAATAAAATTTTCTTATAAATGTATTACTGAAAATGTCCCTAATTTTTTTAAGAATAACTACCATATTTTTCCCTAAAAAAATTATATATTAATTTTACTATAACATGCAATATGAAAATTAAAGTACCCATGTTTTATTATTAATTTTTTTTAAAATATGATTTAAAATGAAAATAATAATTTGGTATGTAATAAACTCTAACTTTTAAAAATAATGACAATTTGATTGAAAAAAATTTATTTATAGGAATAGAGTAAGGGTATTTTGGTCAAATAATATAAATTTTATTCCATTCAATTCCATTCTTGTAGAGTTCCAGAACTTTACTTAGTAGTAGTAGTAGTTATAATATGATAGCTAGTGGGTTTTGGTTCAAGGTGGGACTTAGTTGAACACTCGTAACAACACTTATATATTTTATAAGTTTAGCCTATAGTTTAAGAATATTAATTATAACATAATGTTTGATTAATATAGCTGATTATAAAGATGTCATTTATTATATTATAAGGTTTAGATAGAATTAATAAGATCATGACACTTGTCGTGTGCATGTTTATTTAAGGATTTAATTATAGTTTAAATAAAAGAAAGTTCTAGAAACTCTAGAATCTTCTAAGAGCATTAAGAGCATGACACTTGTCATAATCTTGTTTATTTGATGATTTAAGCATTTTAAGTGGATAATTCAAAAATAGAAGTTTCTAGAAGCTCTAGACCCTTCCAGAACTTGCTGGAATCTTGTATTACTCAGCCAAACCTGATTAATCAATTCAAAAATACGTCGACTTTGCACGAACGATTGAACCAGCCTCATGAATACTGGGAGAGGCGATATATCGCCTATAGGGGGCGATATATCGACCCCACCTATGTATTTTTGAAAGTTTGATTTTTCAATTTTAAAAATAGCCTGAACCTCTTGACTAGTCTCTGAACGTTTTTGATCGAGTCTTAAGCACCTGTTGAACGAATATTCAAATATTTTTCAATTAGTATTCATTATCTTATTCAAGCTAAAAGGAGGTAGTTTCACTCCTTGAACTCTATAAATAGGACCTAGTATCTAGCCATTTCTCTCATTATTCAAGCTGTGTTCAGAGTCTTCAAGCTGCTAGGATTACTATAGAGTGATAAACACTTGGGTTGGGATAAAAGCTTTATCATCTTTATAAACACTTGGGAAGTGAGATAAATAGTGTGTTTTCAATATCAAGGTGTAGTTCGGTTCTAGTACATTCAAAGGTATTCCTAATCTTAAGTTCATTTTTGTATGGTTCTTTAGTTTTCTTTACTCAAATCCTATCTCGTTGTTTTCAATTCTTGGTTAGGTATATAAGTTCTTTGAACTTAAGGTTTCTTTTTGGTAAGCTTCTTCTTGGTGGTTTAGTTCTCTTCTTTATCATCTCTTATCTTTAGAAATACTCACCATCTTTGTTGTTGGTTTTAGGAGTGTTCCAAATCCCGTCCTTGTTCTCAAATATCTCGGTGTTGGTAAGGAAAATATGATAGATTTTGTATGCTTTTATGTTTTGATATGTTTATGCTATGATATATGTATGATATGTTCTGTTTAGATAACAAGCATATAATTTGTTTAGATAACAAACATAAAACTTGTTTAGATAACAAGTCCCAATAATATTCCTTGGGCATATGATTGTTTAGATAACTAAGCCCCGTAAATTTATGGGCATATGATTGCTTAGCTAGCAAGCCCCAAGAAGTATGATGGCCATTATAACGCATGTTTTATAGTCATATGTTTTGTAGTCTTATGTTTATGTTTTATGCTATATGTGCTAGTAGATTTTCCTTGCTGGGCATTAGGCTCACTCCTTTATTTTTATGTATGCAGGAAAATAGATATGGGCGGAAGGATTCGTAGTAGCTTGGCTTGTGTATTAAGGATGAAGGGATTCGATGAATTGCGTGAACGATTCGAGGATGACGTTATTTTTAGTCTCTTTAAATTATGTTTTTATGTACTTTCTGCATTTAGCTTTGTAAACAATTTCCTTTAGTTTAAAGTTATGTTTTATTTTAAAACAATGTGATCCCATATCACTCAATTATGTATTTCAATATTTACTTTGGAGTTTTTAATAAAGTTATGATTATTCCTTATGTATGTTTTATTTAAATTAGTAGCTATATCTAGTAGTTTTAATGGTCCAAGGTCTTAGAATTAGTGGGTCATTACAATTTCGTTATTGATTCTAAAATCTCTACCAAACAACAGAATCAAAATTCCATTCCATTACATTCCTATTACCATTACCATTACCATTTCATTTTTAGTTTGCAACCAAACACCACCTACAAGTAAAGACCACTTGTACACCTCATTTAGTGGGTTGCATTTTGAAAGTCGGCGGAGCACAGTTGTACACCTACACCTTTTACATAATTTATGGAACATGGTGTACTTTCACAAATTCGAAAGAAAACTACTGTTATAAAGTGTGCACACATATTAAATTTGATTGGTTATTGTTAGATTTCAGTAACTCATATCCATTCCAATTCTATTGAATTTGTAGAATTTGTATGCAATCTAAGCCAGACAAGATTGGATATCCAGTTCTTTTGGATTGGATCGAATCTCTTGGTTAGGTTATCTAATCGAATTGGATAATTAGTACACCCTATAATTTTTTTTTTTGCACATAGATTGCAAACTCAACCCGGTAAGTGGAAGAAGGGTCATTCATAATTTACCCTTCACCCATTTATTTAAACATAGAATTATAATAGAGAATTTTTACACGAAGTGCCAAAATTGGCACCATTCTTACTAAAATACAATCAGGCGTATCTTTATCTTTTTTACTATTCTCAAATAACTTATACACGTTTATATAAGTTTAAGTAGTACACAAATATTATTTGTACACTCCCCACTCTCTTTGCTTACATCATCATCATCATTAGGCTTTTTTAATTTGATTTATTTCTTATTTCTTGTTGTCCGTATTTTTCACCATAGGACACGTGATAGTCATTAGAGGAGCAATTAAGCTCCTTGAACGCTAATGAGGTTTCGTGTAGTTCGCGTAGAGCTCCTCGGAGTGTGCAACTCCTCTAAGTGCTAAAGTCCAGCTGTTTAACGCCCAAAATGTGACAACCACTAAGCGGTGGTTGTAGTATAATCAAGCGGTCGATCCACAAGGAGGTAACCTAAAATCAAAAGGTTAGTAGAAAATAACACAAAAAGTTAGTGACAAGATGTAAATAAAATTGTAAATGGAAAGAGGTTTGAGATTTTGGTATTGTATTTTTGATAAAGTGATGAAATGAGATAAGTGAAATAAAGGTAAGATGTAATCAAGAGTTTGAGAAAATGAAAGGTTTCAAGAATCATCCATATGCTTGTTTAGTTACTTGGTTACTTGATTAACAAAAATACACAAGTAAATAGTTCACATCCCAACATTTACTTGGAAAATCTAACATTAAAGTCCATATATTTTTTCTAGCAAAAGTCCATTTGAGTTATAAAGTTCTTTACTTTAAAAGCACAATGTTAATCTTATGAAAAATCTAAAAATGACAAAATACCCAAGGGCAATAATGCAATAGAAGATTAGACATAAAATTATGTATCAATATTACATTTACTAATTAGAAGCACATAAAAAGAGCATGACTAATCATATATACTATTAGCATAAGTAAATAAAGACAACAAAATAAAGATAGAGAAGAAAGAACATAAATAACTCAAATATATTACATTAAGAACATAGTAAATCAAAGTAGCAAAATAACATCACTTACATATGGAATCATCCCTAACCTTCCTAGGAAGATTAGGCCATTATGCTCATGATTCTCACAAAATTCTAAGAAGAAAATATGAGAAGAAAGTGAGTGGAAATTTTGCTATAGTTTCTCTACTCTAAAAATTACATAAAAAATGTGAAAGAAGAGTCCCTATTTATAGAGGGAGAAAATGACTAAAAAGAACTTAAACAACAATTTGAGGTTTACAAAATAAATCTGAAATATTAATAATAAAATATAATTTTGAAAAATCAAATCTTATTATAAATATTAATCTAATTATTTTGGTGCATGGTCAAATTTATCTTTTTCTAAAATACCACAAAAGAATAGCTTTAAAGCTCAAAATGGAAATGTGCAAGACCCAAAACCCACAAAAATTGGGTTGAAAGGTGGCTGAAAATATTGACCAAGTGCAGCCAATAGAGATGCGCCACATGTCCAGGTGGTGGCAAGCTTGGACTTGGGCTTGTTTGGGCTCATTTTTGGCCTAATTCCCTTCAAAAATGCCACTCTTTCAACTCTTTTTTTCACTTTTGATTCTTTCCTTCTTTTTTTTTTCTTTATGCCAAAATGTAACTTTAATTCCTACAAAATAACAATAAATTAAATTATAATCAAATATTTTCATTTATAAAATAAATGATAATAATTCCATGAAAATATTAATTATAACTTAATTTATTTTGACAATTAAAATCAACAAATGTGCATTTTTCACCACTAATCACAACCCCCAATTAGCTTATTGCTAGTCCCTAACAATTCAAGCGGATAAAAATTATTACCAAGATGAATTAGTGAAGTAAATTATGCAAAATCATTTAACAAAATGTTTAGTGAGAATTTAGAAAATGCTATTTAAAACTATCAAAGTTGTAATTCAAGAGTTTTGTGTGTGTGCACCAAACCATATCGGTCTTTCCAAAATTAACACAAACAATATTGAAAAATCACCAAAGAATAAAGTCTCAACTCCAAATCCTCACAAGGGTATTGAAAGTATTTTTATGGGAGATGGTTGACACTGTTGGAGTTGGAAATTTATCAATTAACACTAAAAAATGGATGTTATCGTTTTGGGACAAACAATGTTAACGAGTATTGATCAAAAGATAGGCTAATCAATTAATTGGAATCTAAATGACATAAGAACCTTCAGGATTTTACAAAATAATATTAAACGCCAAAATAAAGAACAATACAAAATTAGGTAAAAAATACACAAACTTTTTTTTTTTTTTTGATGACATAAATTGAAAACAAATGTAGTAATGTTGATTTTTTTTTATTTGACAATTTTTTTTCAACAAAACTACAAAAGATGAGGATGAAAAATGTTGCTCTTGTTCTTTTTTCTTTTTTTTTCTTTTTTTATTCATATATTTTTTTTTGACAAGAGCAACATAAGAATAAAAAGAAATTAAAAGGAAAATTACATACAACAAAGGCTCTTTAAAACAAAAATTATCCCTCTAGTAAATGTCATGTTTTAAATCCCAAAAATTAATTTTACCAACTCAAATAATCAATAGAAGTTTTCAAAGTTGTTTTCTCATTCTCACATCTCACAAAAATTAAAGCTTTAGACATTAGGATTTTTCTCCATTGAATGTGTGAATTTTTTTTCAATGTTTGGTTGTGCATGAAATTACTTTAAAAAAATTACTTCATAATAGTAAAAATAACAAAAACTATCTCACCAAGATTTTGTTGTCATGAATTTTGCAAAAATTTAACTCAAAATTTCAAAATGGTAATTAAAATATATTTCAACGCATGAATATGCATACTACCCCCAACTTTAAATGAGACAGTGTCCTCAATGTCTAACGTTAAGCGCATTTTGCAAGAAAAAGAGAATATGATCACCAACAAAAAACAAAACCCCAAAAAGTAAAATTCGCAACATAAAATAAGACACAAATTAAAATAAAACACACGGAAAAGAAAGATAAAACCTGATCAGTCTTTGGTAGACAAAAGGATCGCTCTCAGGTAAGTTTACCAACTGCAGATTTGCGTACTATCCTGTATCAAAAATGAATTTTATTTTATCCTGCGTCTCAAAAATAGAAGCGTTAGTAACATTTTCAGGATAAAGAAAATGTTTGGGTGAAAAATCGTGAAGGAAATTGGGTGATAGTTTCATTGCAAATATGTTTATGATTTCCTCAACGATTAAGTCTATCACATCAGTATGATAGCTTCCATTTTTCTTTGGAGTGGTTGGAAGAATTTTGGTATTGGAAAGAGTTTCACTCCAAATGGTAATAACATCATCCTCATCGAGTTTTGAACTAGGAGTAGGGGATGGTGTTATAGCCTCAGGTTGGGACAGGAATTGACTTAAATTATGTGAAAGAATAGCGTTGGTCAATTCTGAAATTTGAGTACTAGTTTCCCTAAAATCTTCCACAATTTTTTTATTGAATTCTCTTTGGTCCTCTATAAATGTGTGTAAAGTGTCCTCTAAGGAATTTTCATTAGTGCAGACATTATATGGAGGTTCATGTGGGAAATTAGGAAAATTTTGCTCAAAATTCATTTGAGGTGGTGCATGGTAGTTGTACTCAGGCTTCCAACTAAAATCTACGGGGTTGGTCCAACAAGAATTATGATACCTATGGTCGACTCTTTCAAAGTCACAATAACGTTCATCATAATCTACCTCGTAACTTCCTCTTTCAAACTTAGTTTCTAAGACCTCAAGTTCGCGGTAATCTCTTACACTAAGTTTGCATGCACTCATAAAACGGCTAGTACCCTCAGTAGCACTAGAATTACAATTGTTTCTAACTGAATGATAATACATTGGAAAATACAGCTCGAAACGTTTCTTCTATTCATCATTTTTTTTAAAAAAAAATTTCATGATTTTTTTAATTGTTTATTTTGCTTGTTTCCAGGTCGATTTGAGGTTTTCAGAACGGTCTCACTTAAGACCCACACTTTATCTAGAGCTCCCCGAGGTTCATAGATAATTGTGGAGGGGTCACAATTCATAAAAACGGTCATCTTACAACCAATACTTACTAGAACTCCCCGAGGTTACTAAGTAAGCATGGATGGAACGTTACTCAAATTGGCCTTTAAGCAAAAATTGCTTATGTTGACAAAACAAGCTTTGTTTTTATTATTTTTTTTTAATTTTGCATTTTATGATTTTTTTTCAGATTTAAAACCTAAAAATAAAAAAAAAAACTAATAACAAAAAAATGAAAAATAAAGATACAAATCGAACAATAGAAAAACAAAAATGATTTAAATAAAATAAATAAGATGCTCACTAAACCTAAAAAAAATAATAGCTCCTCTATAAATGTGTGTAAAGTGTCCTCTAAGGAATTAGTGCAGACATTATATGGAGGTTCATGTGGGAAGTTAGGAAAATTTTGCTCAAAATTCATGTGAGACGGTGCATGGTAGTTGTACTCAGGCTTCCAACTAAAATCTACGAGGTTGGTCCAACTAGAATTATGATTCCTATGGTCGACTCTTTCAAAGTCACAATAATGTTCATCATAATCTACCTCAGGAACCTCATAACTTTCTCTTTCAAACTTAGTTTCTAAGGCCTCAAGTTCTCGGTAATCTCTTACACTAAGTTTGTATGCACCTTTAAAACGGCTAGTACCCTCAGTAGCACTAGAATTATGGTTGCTTCCGAATGAAGAATAATACATTGGATAATACAGCTCGAAACGTTTCTTTTCGTCTTCATTCATTTTTTATTTATTTTGCTTTTGTGATTTTTGTTATTTTTTGATTTTTTTGGTTTTACTTGTTTCCAGGTCAATTTGAGGTTTTTAGAACGGCCCCACTTAAAACCCACACTTTATCTAGAACTCCCCAGGGTTGCTAGATAATTGTGGAGGGGTCACAATTCATAAAAACGGTCCTCTTACAACCAACACTTACTAGAACTCCCCGAGGTTATTAAGTAAAAATGGATGGAACTTTACTCAAATTGGCCTTTAAGCAAAAATTGCTTATGTTGACAAAACAAGCATTGTTTTTATTATTATTTTTTTTGTATTTTCTGATATTTTTTTAAAGATTTAAAACCTAAAAATTAAAAAAAAAAACTAATAACAAAAATAAAATGAAAAATAAAGATACAAATCTAAAAAAACAAAAGAAAAACAAAAGAAATAAGATGCTCACTAAACCTAAAAAAATAATAGGAAAAGAAAAACACTAATACATAAAAGGACTAAAAAAAAATTATAAAAAAGTAACACTTTTTTTTTTAAAATGAGGAAAAACCAACCAAGTAACAAAAAAAAAAAAAAGTAATCCTACAAACACATAAAAAAAAAGTAAGATAAACAAAAAAAAAATGTAACAAATTCTAAACATAAATAATTAAAATAAAGAAAAAAAAACAAGAAATAAATGAAACTAAACTAGCAAAAGATGAGCAATTTTTTTTTTTTATTTATGTATTTATTTTTACTACAAATAAAAAAAAAGAAAAATAAGTTAACAAAAATAAATTAACAATGAACGAACGAAATTGAGCCCATTTGTCCTTCGCCTGGTTCTGAAAATCATTTTCGTCTACCGCCATATCACTCCAGTTAACATCGTTTTGTTTCTCTCCAGATGAACCCTCATCAATTTCCCTTAGTCCATGATCCCCAAAATCTGAGAACTCCACCATCGAATCCTTGAATATTTCTTCCATTTCCTCCGGCACATCATCATCGCCACCAGCCACTCTTTCCTCACTAGCTTCGTGTAACACTGGAGACTCATTTACCCTTGATCTAGCGGGATTTTGGTTGGTTTTCTTGCGTCTTGCCATGGAGAAACCAGAGAACCTCTCTTGCGCCTTTTGGTTGGTTTTCGTTCATTACTGCCGAATCAAGGAGGGGCGAAACTAAAATTCGAGGAACCCATGGTTCGAGAGGGACACAAAATTGCTCAGTTGGATTTGGAGGAGGTCCAAGTTGAAACCTCATTTTGGAACTCAGCAGTGATATGTATGGTTCTTGGAGCTAATCCTCCATTTGCTGTTTTTGAAGGATTCATTAGAGAATTTGGGGTAAGCTAGGTATAGACAGAATTTCTCGATTGAATGCTGGGTATACTCTTGTGAAATTCAGAGATGAAGCAACTAGAGACTTGGTGTTGGAAGCTGGGGTGCTACACTTTGATAGAAAACCAGTAATAATGAAGCCTTGGACTGCTGATCTAGACACTTTAAAGATAGTGAAATCTGTACCAGTATGGATTAGATTACCGGGACTGGGATTGCAATATTGGGGAACCAAGTGTCTGAGCGCCCTTATGAGTACAATTGGGATTCCAATTCTAGTTGATAAAGTGACTAAGGATAGATCTATGATGCAATTTGCTAGAGTGTTGGTTGAGGTAGAAATAACAGAGACGATTCCAAAATCCATTCAGTTTCTCAATGAAAAGGGGCAGCTAATGGAGCAACTTTTAGAATTTGAATGGCTACCAACACAATGTAAAGAGTGCAGGGTGTTTGGTCATTCTGAGATGATGTGTAACAGGAAACAAAAGGAGACATGGAGGCAGAAAAGCAGAAATGAAGAGGAGGAGACCAAGCAAGATCCTAAGGAGCAGCAACAAGTAACTAAGGGTAAAGAAATAACTACTGGGGGTTCTGATATTGGTCAACAGAAGACAGATGCTAGGGAAGTAAATGAGTCTCAGGAGTTGTCAAAGCCTCCTAGTAACCTGGCAAAGTCAATTCAAAAAGATGAACTGGTTATTAGGGACTCCAGTGACAGCGCTCCGACTGAATGGATTACACCTAAAAGGGTGGGGGGAAATAAGAGGTTAGTTCCAAAAGCTCAGAACAAATTGAAGAACTCTTATAATGCTTTGCAAGAGAAGGTATTGGAGGTCACAAACGTGGGACTAACTACAACTAATATTTTTAATGGAGAATCACAACATCCTTAGTTGGAATGTGAGGGGTATTAATAAAAGGGAGAAACAGAAATCCCTGAGTAGGTTTTGTTTGGTGAATAAAATTGGTTTAGGAGCTTTGTTAGAGACTAAGTTGCGAGGGGATAAAATTGAGAAAATGATGAGTATGTACTTCAGTGACTGGAATTATTTTACAGGTTTAGCTTTTGAAGGGAGAATCCTTCTGTTTTGGCAGAGGCAATATCTTTCAGTCGAGGTCCTGAAGGAGAGTGATCAATTAATTCATGTTTGTGCTAAGGAAGTGAGTTCCAATAAGAAGTTTTGTATCACTTTTGTGTATGGTAGGAACACAATTGAGGAGAGAAGGCAGTTGTGGGATGATCTTTCTGGTTTATACTTTCCAACCACTCCTTGTCTTGTGGCTGGGGATTTTAATGCGGTTTTTGAAGTTAATGATAGAATTGGAGGCCGTAATATTACTGCTATGGAATTGGCGGATGCTCAAAAGTGGAGAGCCTTAGGGTTGGTTGTTGAGATGCGCACAAGCGGTTCTCATTTCACTTGGACAAACAAGCAAACAAATGAGGACAGAATTTACTCTAAGCTAGACAGAGTTTTTATAAATGAAGATTGGTTGGATTTATTCCCTCATGCTGTAGCTGTGGTTAACTGGGAATTACTCTCAGATCATTGTTTCAGTATTATAAAGTCTGGAGTTGCTGTTAACTATGGGTTATAACCTTTTAGATTTTTTAACATGTGGACTGACCATGACAAATTTCAAGAGGTAATGATTCAGAGCTGGAGAATGCCTTGTAAGGGGATTGGTCTGGGGAAATTAGTCAGGAAGCTACGTAGACTCCAACAGGTGCTTCGAAAATTTAATAAGTGTTCTGTGGGAGATGTGGTTAAGAATTATACTACTGCTAAGGAGAATTTCCAGAAGGCTAATTTGTCTCTCCAAAAGAACCCGCACTCATTAGACTTACAAGAAGAGGAGAAGATAGCAGGTGAATTATTTGCTAACCATGCTAAAGCTTATGACAGCTTTCTTAGGCAGAAAAGTAAAGTGAATTGGCTTCGCTATGGTGATGACAATACCGCTTATTTTCATGCGTGCCTAAAACAAAGAAGGGCATCTAATCGGATCACTTCTTATGTTAATGAATCTGGGCAATTGGTTGAAAGGTTTGAGGATGTAGTTGATCACTTTGTGAACCACTTTCAAAAGATTATGGGGAGTCAGAGTAGTGCTTCGGTGCCTATTCAAAAGTCTTGTTTCAGATTTGGTCATAGATTATCTGTGGACCAACAGATTGGTCTGATAAAACCGTTTACTAGAAAGGAGGTGGAAGTTGCATGGTTTAGTATTAATGCTATTAAAAGCCCGGGTCCGGATGGATATGGATCGAGTTTCTTCAAAGCCATGTGGAAGGATATGGGAACTGAAGTTTCTGAGGCAATTCTTGATTCTTTTGAGAGGGGTTGGTTACCTGAAGAGCTAAATAAGGCTACAATTACTTTGATCCCCAAGGTTGATACCCCTACCAAGGCAGGAGATTTTCGACCCATAGCTTGTTGTAATACCATTTATAAATGCATATCTAAAATGCCGTGTGGTAGATTGTCGGCAGTTATTCCTAGTCTAATTAGTCAAAATCAAGGAGCTTTTGTGTAAAACAGATTATTGGCTAATAATATTCGGATACTTCAGGATATTATCAAAGGGTATTGTTATACCCAGATTTCGAGCCATGTTAATTATGACCTCGAAAGTTGGATTCGCAAATAAGTGGACTCATAAGGTTGGAAGCAAGCTCCAGGATCATATGCCGAGCTTGCAGGATATGGACGATCTCGAGTATGGTGACCTCGAAGAGTTCATGATCTCGAAAGATAGCCCTGGGAACACATCCATCTTCGGAGACAACTTCGGATCAGGGTTCCCGTGCTCGACGCGCATACGATCTCGAACAGATTGGGTGACCTCGGAAGATGTCTCCAGCTCGAAAGGTGACAGGAAACCTGGGAGACTAAAGCCTTAGAGATATGCAATAACCACATTGAATATCTACAAGTATTATAAATATGAGATGTAATCCTCATTTATTAATGTAAATCCCCTAGAATCGTGGGATATTATTTGATCAGTTATGTGTTTCTTGGTCTTCAGGGACGTTTCCTTTTATATCTGATTATAGGCATTTTAGGCCATTTATTTTATTCACAAAAAGAGTAACTACCCAAAATATGTGGGATAGTATTCTGCATCCTTCTCTATAAATAGAGAAGCCATGCGCCATTGTAAAGGACCGAAATTCTGATCCTTGAGAGAAAACTCTAAAGAATTCATGCTTAAGAATTTTCAGAGATAATCTTGAGTTTAATAACAGAGACTCGTGGACTAGGCAGATTTAACTGCTGAACCATGTAAAAATCGTGTGTTTGATTTGTTTTATTGTTTTTGGCCATTATCTATTATTGTTTTTGTGCTCTTTTTTCACTGTTTGACGAAAAACGGCGTCAACAGGTATAAAAGGAAAAACATCTCTCCTAGATGTGTAATGAAGATAGACTTGAGCAAAGCATATGACATGCTCGATTGGAATTTTTTAGAAGACATACTCAATGCCTTCTGTTTTCCTAACAGATACATCAAATGGGTGGTGACTTGTTTAAGGGATCCTACTTATTTGATCTTAATGAATGGTAGGATTCAAGGCGGATTTAAAGGTAAAAAGGGTCTGAGATAAGGCGACCCCATCTCTCCTTTATTGTTTGTCCTAGTGATGGAATATTTCACTCGACTTCTCAGTCAAGCTGCCCTTAAAAAGGAGTTCCGGTTTCACCCAAAGTGTAAAAAGCTAAAACTTATTAACTTGTGTTTTGCTGATGACCTGGTCATTTTTTTCAAGGGAGTGGTTAATTCGGTTTAGGTTATTAAGGACTGTTTCAATGAGTTTAGTTTAGCTTCTGGTTTATCCGCTAACATGGAAAAGTCGTAGGTTTACTTTGGGGGCTTGGCTGACAGAGAAGCGCAACAGCTGTTGAATAGACTCTAGTTTAATGAAGGGAGCTTCCCGCTCAGATATCTAGGAGTTCCTCTTCGCACTATAAAATGGAAGGCTGGAGATTGTGCTATTATTATTTAAAAGATTCAGCTGAAACTTCACAATTGGACGAGTCGCCATCTTTCTTTTGCAGGAAGGGCTCAACTAATTAACTCTGTTCTTTTAAGCATCAGGTCCTTTTGGATGAGCATCTTCAGTCTTCCCAAGAGTGTTCTCAAGGAAGTTGATCAACTTTGTAGGAACTTTCTCTGGGGGCATAAAGACAGTAACAGCAATCGTTGAAAAATGCATTTTACAGCTTGGGATCAAGTCTGCCTGCCGAAATGCATGGGGGGTCTTGGGTTTAAGCAGGGGGGCTACTTAGAATAAAGTGCTGCTTGCTAAGTTTGTTTGGGCTGTCTCCTCTAAGCAAGATATTTTGTGGGTGAAATGGATTGACTCCATTTATCTTAAGGGGCAGGATTTCTGGAGCTATAGAGTCCAACATAATGTGAGCTTGTATTGGAAGAAGATTTCCAATCTGAGAGATGTTTTTTCATCAAAAAGTTTGGAAGAGACTGTAAAAAACAACAAGATCAGTGTTAAAACTCTTTACAACAGGTTGCTGAATGCTAATAAAGTGTATTTTGCAAATGTGGTCTGGTGTTCCTTAGCAGTGCCTAAACATCGATTTATAATTATGGCAAGCTGCTCTTGGACACCTACTCACCCGAGACAAGCTTCAGCTGTGCAATCTGAGTTTATCATCCTTACTGTGTCCGATTTGCGAAAGGGATCAGGAATCTCACTCACACTTGTTTTTTGCTTGTCCTTTTTCTCGTCAGATTAGATCTAAAATGGAGACTTGGCTGGGAAGGGATACTTGGCCGAGAAGGTATGAAGATTGGAACTCTTGGATGGTGGGAAAGCCTAAGGGGCTGTTGCAAAAAGTAGCTGCTGCAGCTTTGGCAGCTGATGTTTATTTGATTTGGAGAAACAGAAACAAATGCCTATATGATTTGAGCTCTTGGTCTGTTGATCAATTGATTAAGTATTCTTTGAAAACTAGACTAACTAGGTTGCCTTTGCTTAAGGTCAAAAACAATGATTTAGCTGTTTTTGATTATTTGACTCAGTTGTAATTTTTTGTTGACTGGCCGGTTTGGCTTTGTTTGGTTTGTAAGTGTTTTGTTTGTTTCTAATATACTCATATTTTCATCAAAAAAATAAATAAATAAATAAATTAACAAACTAAATACACACACAACAAGCTTTTGGTTTTTATTTTTTATTTTTTTTTGCAACAAGAATAAATAGAAAGAGAGACAAGAAAACTAACAAAATAACACCAAAATAAACTAAGAAAAATAACAACAAAATAAACTAAGAATAAAACTAAGAAAAAGAAAGGATAACAATTTTTTTGTTTTTTTTAAAAACAACAATGACAAAAAAAATGAAATACTAAATAAAAATGGACAATAAAAAAATGATAGTGATTTTTTTTTTTACTTTTTTTTTAAAGAGTAAATAAGATAAATCTAAAAAAAATCCTAGAGAAATATACACAAAAAGAAAAGGATAGAATTACTTACCTCTTTACAAAATTTATTGAAAAACCTTTTTTTTTCACTATTACCTCCCCGGCAACAACGCCAAAATTTGTTTAACGCCCAAAATGTGACAACCACTAAGCGGTGGTTGTAGTATAATCGGGCGGTCGATCCACAAGGAGGTAACCTAAAATCAAAAGGTTAGTAGAAAATAACACAAAAAGTTAGTAACAAGAAGTAAATAAAATTGTAAATGGAAAGAGGTTTGAGATTTTGGTATTGTATTTTTGATAAAGTGATGAAATGAGAGAAGTGAAATAAATGTAAGATGTAATCAAGAGTTTGAGAAAATGAAAGGTTTCAAGAATCATCCATATGCTTGTTTAGTTACTTGGTTACTTGATTAACAAAAATACACAAGTAAATAGTTCACATCCCAACATTTACTTGGAAAATCTAACATTAAGTACATTTATTTCTAGCAAAAGTCCATATATTTTTTCTAGCAAAAGTCCATTTGAGTTATAAAGTTCCTTACTTTAAAAGTACAATGTTAATCTTATGAAAAATCTATAAATGACAAAATACCCAAGGGCAATAATGCAATAGAAGATTAGACATAAAATTATGTATCAATATTACATTTACTAATTAGAAGCACATAGAAAGAGCATGACTGTGGATGCTCAAAACTCAACACCGGCAAAGAGCCCGCGTCTCACGCCTAAGGTCCCTGGGAGGTCCAAGGCCACATATTTGAAGTCCATTTGAACCCTCAAATTAGTGCTCAAATAGACCCTGCTCCAAATGACCACTTCACCTCGGACACCCGCGAGCACCCCAGACGTCTCGCGCGTCACGCCTAAGTGCGCCCAGAAGCCTCGCGAGGGGCGTCTCGCGAGGGCCTCGCCCCTCAAGCCGTGCATCGCCGAGGGCGCCTCGCTCCCATGTGGCCCTGCAGACGCGCGAGGGTCTTACGTGCCCCTGGTGTCCCACGACTGTCTCGCGTGCCACGCCTAGGTGCGCCCAGCAGCCTCGCGAGGGGCGTCTCACGAGGGCCTCACCCCTCAAGTCGTGCGTCGCCGAGGGCGCCTCACGCCCATGAGGCCCCGCAAACGCGAGAGGGTCTCGCGCGTCCCTAGTGTCCCTCGACTGTCTCGAGCGCCACGCCTAGGTGCGCCTAGTGGCCTCGCGAGGGGTGTCTCGCGAGGGCCTCGCCCCTCAAGCCGTGCGTCGCCAAGGGCGCTTCGCGCCCATGTGGCCCTGCAGACGCGTGAGGTTCTCGCGCGCCCCTGGTGTCCCATGATCGTCTCGTGCGCCACGCCTAGGTTCGCCCAGCAGCCTCGCGAGGGGCGTCTCTCGAGGGCCTCGCCCCTAAAGCCGTGCGTCGCCTAGGGCGCCTCGCGCCCATGTGGCCCCGTTGACGCGTGAGGGTCTCGCGCGCCCCTGGTGTCCCACGACCATCTCGCACGCCACGCCTAAGTGTGCCCAGTAGCCTCATGAGGGGCGTCTCGTGAGGGCCTTACCCCTCAAGCCGTGCGTCGCCGAGGGCGCCTCGCACCCATGTGGCCCCGCAGACGCGTGAGGGTCTCGCGCGCCCCTGGTGTCCCACGACCATCTCGTGCGCCACACCAAGGTGCGCCCAGCAGCCTTGGGAGGGGCGTCTCGCGAGGACCGCGCCCCTCAAGCCGTGCCTCGTCTCATTAGGGGTCACCTCCCCAAAATTGGCCTCACAAGAAGGGTTCTATATCGCCCCTTAAGGTTAGCACCACTTACTGGACACCACTATTACCGTGAGTCTAACAAGAGGCAAAATTATGGAACTCTCCAACGCACCAATAAGGGCGCGTTGGAGGTGTCTCACAGCAATTCACGAAAAGCTTAGGGGAAGTACAGACACTAAGCCCATGTCAGACAAGTAGTGGCCGTACAAGCAAAGTACTTGCTACGGTCCACACCGGACATCCCCTGACATTCGTACTCAGTAGGTAGTGGAGACACCCCCACGGATTGTGACCATGTACGGGAGCCGACACCACTACCCCTGGAACCACTCTCCTGCTAGTGTACTCATGTACCATCTGGTCCCCTGGACCATCATGTACCCAGGGCCATTAGAGCCTGCTATAAAATGAACTCTACCTCCACATGAAAGGGGGTTGGAAAATTTACTGTAGCAAGTGCACAATAGTGAATGAAAACTGATTTCACCATTGTTCTTCTGCAATTGTTCTTGGAGTTGATACTTAAATTTCTAAGGCTTTCCTATTGATAATCTTTACTTTGCAATTTTTTCAACTTAACTTAGTTGACGAGTTCTCACCGTCAACAGTTTGGCGCTGTCTGTGGGAAACTAAGTACCAAGCTACTGTTCTACCATTACTTCTAGCAAGATGAAATGCCAAGACGTTCAAAGCGACTCAGTGAGCCAAGAGATGTGGAGGTCCGCCTTAACGGAGTCCAGCTGAAGGCATCCATGAAGGATCCTCCTCTACCCAGAGACATGGAGCCCCCAAGGGACCCTGAGGTTCACGAGGGTGATAGAGAGGCCTCGTCACTGGCCGTCCCGCCTGGAGAGAGTCCTCCAAGAGCACCACCGGGAAATGCTAACGAGTTCCCGCTCCCTAAACCACCACAAGTACCGAACTCCGGCCAGTAGGACCCTGGCCCCTCGACACGTAGGCATGATAAGCATCCCTGGGTCCATTCCGTGAGCTCAAGTTCGAAATCTCGATTCCATGAAGAAGAAATACGTGAGCTCCACCGTAAGAACCAAAGGTTGGAGACCACCTTGGAGAACATGCAAGAAGTGCTGAATGGCCTATTGCAGGGTAAGTGGGGAGGATATCGGTCCAACATGGAGGCCGCAAAAGTGGGGAGCCTGACCCGCCGAGAGTTAAAAATGGCTATTACAGCCGGGGTGTGCCCAGGAAGCAAATTATGGGACAACATGCTGAAGAGGGAAGTCACCAACTTAGATGACTTCTTCGAGAGGGCGCAGAAGTACATTCGTGTGGAGGATGGCCACGCAAACCTAAAGGCAGGAAAGGAGGAGTCCAACGCGAAGCCCCAGCTACCGACGGGTCGAATGTAGCAAAGAAGAAAAGGGCGTATGATGGGTCGAGGGATGATCAACAGAGAAAGACCAAACGGGGGAGTGATCATAGGCAAGCGGCTTACACTTACTATACGAACCTTACAGATACCAGGGAGCATATTTACCTCACCAATGAAGATCGAGTTCCCTTCAAGAAGCCCCCACCAATGAGAAAGGACTGGTCCAAAAGGGATCCCAGTAGATACTGCCAGTACCACAAGGATATCGGTCACACCACAGTGGAGTGTATCCATTTGAAGGAAGAAATTGAGGAGCTCATCCGTAGGGGGCATCTAGATCGTTATGTCAGGAGAGAAAGGCCAAAGCCGGAGGACGAGCCTGCGATACCCCAGACGCAAGGGCGAGCCCCAAAAATACAGGGAGAAGTCCGAACCATTTTCGAAGGCCCAGGGTTTGGGGGAGACTCTTGGAAGGGACGAGATAGATATGCAAGAGAAGCCATGCGAAGTCCGCCACCCTGTGTCATGAGTTTGGAACAACGACCCCCGAAAAGCTTCAAGGGGGAAAATGACTCGATCACATTCACTGAGGAGGATGCACGGGGGGGTACATTTTCCCCATAACGATCCACTGGTGCTGACAGTTCAGTTGGAAAATATGCGTGTGCATCGGGTCCTAGTGGATAATGGGAGCTCGGTGGATATCCTGTATCGCCCTGCCTTGGAAAAGATGGGACTGGGCATTCGTCACCTAAAACCCTGGCAATCATCCCTGTATGGATTCATGGGGGACTCAGTGCAACCCCTAGGGATGATCGAATTGGCGCTCACCATGGGGGAGCAACCCCGGCAGACTACAGTCATGGCTAACTTTGTCGTAGTAGATTGTACGTCAGCTTTCAATGCGGTATTGGGGAGACCGTCCCTAAGAGAATTGAAAGCCATAACGTCTATATATCACCTGGTCATCAAGTTCCCAACTCCAGGAGGGGTCGTTAGTATGAAAGGAGAACAGAGAGAGGCAAGGGAGTGCTACAACACCTCACTCCAAGCACCTGTGAAACCGCGGGAACCAATGGCCATGGTGATACATGAGGCACTACCTGTGCCTGCGAGGAGCCCGCAGGAGCTAGACCCTCGAGTCGTGGAGGATTCAAGAACAAAACTAGTGGAGGATTCAAGAACAAAACTAGTGGAGGAAGTAGAGGAGGTTATAGTAGTGGGAGAACCGTTGAGAAAACTGAAGATAGGAAGAAGCCTTCAAAGTGACGTGAAGGAGGAGTTGATAAGGTTTTTGAAGGATAATCTGAATGTATTCGCATGGAGTCATGAAGATATGGTGGGTATAGATCCCAGTGTTATGTGCCACCATCTGAATATCTCCCCTGAAGCGAGGCCCGTTAGGCAGAAGAGGCGGGCGCTAGACCCAGAAAGGTACGCAGCCTTAAAGGAGGAGGTCGACAAGCTGAAGACCAATGGGTTTATCCGTGAGTCATTTTACCTTGTATGGGTGTCGAATCCAGTACTAGTCCCAAAACCAAATGGGAAATGGAGGACCTGCGTCGACTTCTCAAACCTGAATAAAGCTTGTCCTAAGGACAGCTTCCTGCTCCCGAGGATAGATCAGTTAGTAGATGCGACGGCAGGGCATGAATTACTGAGCTTCATGGACGCCTACTCGGGATACAACCAGATTCCTATGAACCCAGTGGATGAAGAGCATACGTCATTCATAACGGATAAAGGACTCTACTGTTATAAGGTGATGCCCTTCGGGTTGAAGAAAGCGGGTGCCACCTATCAAAGGTTGGTCAATAAGATGTTCGCCAACTAGATAGGGAGGAACATGGAGGTATATGTTGATGATATGTTAGTAAAAACCAAGAATGCTACAGAGCTCAACAAGGACCTTGGTGAGATGTTTGACACACTTAGGAAGTATCGAATGAAGTTGAATCCCATCAAGTGCACCTTCGGTGTATCCTCAGAAAAATTCTTGGGCTTCATGGTCAACTCCAGAGGCATCGAGGCCAATCTTGATAAGATAAAGGCCCTGATAGAGATGAGCCTGCCTAAGAGCAAGAAGGAAGTGAAATGCTTAACGGGAAGGGTGGCGGCCCTTAATAGATTTATTTCGAGGTCAACCAATAAGTGCCTCCCCTTCTTTAACATCCTAAAAGGGAGCAAAAAGTTCACTTGGGATGAGGAATGTGAAGAGGCATTTATTAAGCTAAAGGAGCACTTGGGGAAGCCACCCCTGTTGGCAAAATCTGAGAAAGGTGAGAAGCTATACTTATACTTGGCAGTGTCTGAACATGCCATAAGCGCGGCCTTGGTTAGAGGGGAGAAGAAACAGCAACAACCTGTGTACTATATCAGCAAGCGTTTGGTGGATTCGGAGAACCGGTACCCAGAGATTGAAAAGTTGGCCTATGCATTAGTTGTGGCCTCGAGGAAGTTGAGACCCTACTTCCATGCACATGCAATCGAAGTTCTCACGAATAGTCCTTTGAGGCAGGTCTTGCTTAAACCTGAGACCTCAGGGAGGCTGATGAAATGGTCGATCGAGTTGAGCCAATTCGATATAGTGTATACCCCAGGAGCTTCCATCAATGGACAGGTGCTGGCAGACTTCATAGTGGAGTTCACTAGTCAGCCGAATGGAGGAAGAAGTGAAGAAGGGGAGCAGTCTGTCATAGAGGAAGAACGAGGGGGGCTAGAGGAATGGAGTCTGCATGTGGACGGGGCATCAATGAAGGAGGGTCTGGAGCAGGTATCATGATGACGGGACTCGAATGACACAAGATGTACTGTGCAATCCGATTTGGGTTTGAGGCCTCCAACAATGAGGCGGAGTACGAGGCGCTCGTGGCGGGCTTGCGTTTAGCCCAGGAGCTAAAAGTAACACGCCTTCGTATTTTTAGCGACTCACAATTGGTGGTGTACCAGGTGAAAGGGGAATATCAGGCGAGGGGTCCCAAGATGGCAGCATACTTGGAAAGGGTGAAAGGCTATCTGGGACGGTTTGTGGCCTACAGCATAGAGCAGATCCCAAGGGAAAGGAATTCCCATGCCGATGCACTCGCAAAACTGGCTTCCACTAAGGATGGGGATATCTTGGAGTCGATACCTGTGGAGTACTTACCCAGACCAGCATCGTAAGCGCGGACATACATATGGTTAGTGTTCCAAAGGAGTCGTGGCCTGAGCCGATTAAGAGATACCTGGAGGAAGGAACCTTGCCTGTGGATAAGAAAGAGGCCCGAAGGTTGGTGTATAAGGCAGCTAGGTACACCTTGATAGACGGGGTTTTGTACAAGAGAGGGTTCTCAATGCCGCTTCTGCGATGTGTAGAGAAGGAGGAGGCGTTAAAAGTATTGCATGAGATACATGAGGGTGAGTGTGGTAACCATGAGAGCGGGCCCTCAATGGCTAGGAAGGCCATAAGACAAGGGTACTACTGGCCCTCCATGGAGAAAGATGCAAACGACTTTGCCAAGAAATGTGACAAATGCCAGAAACACGCAAACTACACTCAGAGGCCCCCAAATGAGTTAACTAGCATGACCAGCCCCTGGCCCTTCGCTATCTGGGTGATAGACTTGATCGACGCCCTTCCCGTGGGTAGGGGAAGGGCGAAGTATGCAGTAGTAGCTGTGGACTACTTCACCAAGTGGGTTGAAGCAGAACCCCTCGTGAAGATAACAGCCAAGCATATCACCTCATTCGTCAACAAATTCATTGTCTGTAGATACGGAGTGCTCTACAAAATTATTTCTGACAACGACACCTAGTTTGAGGGGGGAGCCTTTGAGGAATATTGTAGGGGAAGAGGGATAAAGAGAAGTTTTTTAGCAGTAGTGCACCCACAGGCCAATGGGCAAGTGGAGGCTATTAACAGAGTTCTTAAAAAGAACTTGAAAACCAAGCTAGAAAAGATGAAAGGAGTCTGGGTGGAAGAGCTGACAAATGTTCTATGGGCCTACAGAACCACCCCGCGCACGACCACTGGAGAGTCCCCATTCTCCTTATCATATGGGTGCGAGGCCGTCCTCCCAGTTGAGATGCAGGTGAGTTCCTTCAGGGTACAGGCGTATGGGGACGAGGCCAACCGCGTAGCTCTGGCTGAGAGCTTGGACATGCTAGAAGAGAAAAGGGAAAAAGCACAAATGAGAGTGGCGGTATACCAGCAGCGCGTAGCAAGGTATTACAACTCGAGGGTGCAAGAGAGAACTTTCAGAGTTGGCGACCTGGTGCTAAGGAAGGTACTCCCCAACACGCGAGACCCAGGGGCGGGGGTGCTAGGGGCGAACTGGGAGGGGCCCTACCAAGTCGCTCAGTGCATACCCCCAAACACTTATAAGCTGGCGTGCATGGATGACACCATCATACCTCAAGCATGGAATGCGAAGCACCTTAGGAAGTACTACCAGTAAGGCGCCCACACCCAGTGCTAGAAGGATAGGTTTTCAAAGTGTTGCATGTTATCTTAGTGCAGTAGACAAAAATCAAAGAGGTTACTTAGATAACCTCCCAAGTAGGTGTAAGTTTTTTTTTTTTTTTTATGAAAGTCTTATATGTATCGTTGTAACCTGAATTCTATGAATGAAACTAGTTACATCTTCGCACCCTATTTTTTCTACTTTATATGGGCATCAATCAAAGTGCCTGCTGAAGTAAAATTCACCAGACACTTGGGGGGCAATAGTGGCCCGTGAAGATAAAGCATACAACAAACAGGAGAATACAAAGAAGGACCCTCCATCAGGAGGACCCAAAAGGGACCATGACCCTAAAAAGGACCTTGAAGGCATCCCCTGGGTTCACAAGGATTAGCTACCCTTGTGAACATCAAGGAGGCCAAAGGGACTTACAAAAAAAAAAAAAAGAATGGTAACAACAGTAATAAGTCTAGAGCGGCCACCAAGCCATCTAGCCAAAAAGGGTCCTAAAAGAGACCCTTGCAAAAACAATACTATGAATAACGACGAGAAGGATGCTTCTCGCAAAAAATAATAAGCGCGCGCAAGAATATATAAAAGGATAGCTAGGACCCAAGGGGTAAAAATATCCTTATAAAAGTAATCAAGAGGCACCAAAAGAGGTCCCATTGAGTCCTTTCACATGGGCTCCAAAGGACCTCCAACCTGGTAAATAAAAGAGGGGAACCAACCAAACCCCATCATACAGGCTCAAAGGGACCTCAAATGCAGTGGACTAAGAGATAAATAACCACACATGTATATATGCATTGAAAAAGAGAGTCTTGAGGACATTACAAGATTTACAAAAAAGAAAAAGAAAAATAGTAATGACAATGATATTACAAAGGCTAAAAAAAAGAGCATACACCCATAGCGGGCTAGCTGACAAAAGTTATGAAATAACAACTTCAGGGCTTCCTGCCACGGGCGCTCCACATGGTGGCTCGAGCAAGGGCGTGCTCACCGAAAGAAGAGAAATCGAAGTTGGGGTTCTGCTTCCACATGCCGTAAAGAGCACGGTCTATGGAAGCAATTCTATCCTGCGACGTGGTGATGTCGGCCCTTGCAGCCTGGAGTTCGGCCCTGGTAGCCTCGACTTCGGCCTCCAACTAAGTGACTCTCTACTGCGACACGACCGCGATAGCCTTGGTCCCCTGGAGTTCGCTCTCCAGGCTGGTAACTTGGCCCTGTAGCTCCGTGGCTTTGGACCCTTGTTAGTTTAGCCTGGGTGTTCTCAAGCTCTTTCTCGAGCTCCTCGACTCGGGTCGTGAGACGATCCCTCTCAGCACTTGACGGGAGAGAATGTTGGCCGAGTCAGCAAACCGCTGAGCCACAATATGGGCATGTACAAGAAAGTTAACAACAGAAATAATGAGTAACAAAAAAAAAGATGTATGTATATCTATATATAATAGAGCCGACACAAGGAGCATGAACTCAACCAAGCAGTGGTGCGCCTTAAAGTTTCCCCAAGGTCTGACAAAGCAACACTCCCAAGACTGCTCCAGTCGGGCTCAGGGAGGTCCGAGGCGAGTTGGGTGAACCGCCGCCCGTAGGTGGTCAACATACAATTCACCCAGGGTGCCGCATCCAGGTCGGGAGCACTTGGCTGGGTAAGGAAAGATGACCCGCTTGCTGAAACGGGAGGGGGCGCAGGAATAATGGAAGCATGAGGCCCTGGTAGGTCAGAGGGGGGCTCCGGAAGATCGGCAAACCCGATGGACCAGGTTTGAGGGGAGCTTGAGTGAAGGCATCATAGCCCTCAGGGTCAGGGAAAACAAAACACCCCGGAATGGCCTGCTGGTCTTGAGAATGAGAGGCTATGTCAGGATCATAAGAGGCACATGGAGGGCATCCCCCAGGAGACGAAGCCGGCTGGTGAGGTCCCCGCGTTCAAGGGGGGTTTCCTCCAGGTCCTCCTCAGCCTCATCGTCATCTGGGCAAGGCTCGTCCGATGCCGCCTTCATCTTCTTGAACTCAGAGATAGTCCACAGCAACTTGGGATCTGAGACGGGGGACAACTTGTGGAGGTTCAGGTTCCTCATGGTGAATAAGTGCACCGCCTTTTTCATAGCGGGGTCAGCGCTGAGGAACTTCCTCATATCCCTCGCTTCCGACCCGACGATTGAGGGATCGGCGAATTGCTCTGCATAATACATGCCACGGTCGACACGAACGTAAGTCGCGAAACAATAAATTGCAAAAAAAAGAAAAAGAGAGAAAGTGATGCTTAGGGTACTTACTGGGAGTGGCTCGGAAATGCTCGCGGACAGAGATGGGGCCTTGCACGAAGAAAAAGTGCTGCTTCCAGGACCCCGGGTTGGACATCGAGCCCTCTATCAAAGAGGCCTCGTTGTTGGCTTTTTGTAAATAGTAAAAGCCCTTTGACTTGGGAAGGGGCATGAGGCTGTAGAGGAAATGCACCTCTGTCGCCGTAGGAGCGCATTTCAACAGCTTCATAAATGCAATGAAAAGGCAGCTCAAAGTCAGCCAGCCATTGGGTGCCAGCTGAAGCGGGGCAAGGTCGAAGTAGTTGAGGACCTTAACAAAGAACGGGTGTAACGGGATGGTACCACCCGCTTTCAGGATGTGCTCGCTGAGGGCCACAAAGCCGGGCCTAGGGCAGTCAGCCTGGCATGTCTCCAGAGGAACGTATAAAGCATACTCCAGAGGGACGCGATAGTGATTCACAATGTCCCTCAGTTTGTTTTCGGACACATACGACACCATTTTAGATGCTAGTAAAGGAGCATCGTCCGGTTCATTGGAAGCCACCTGTCATCGTTCCCTCGGCATATCTGCAAAACCAAAAGAAAAAGGTGAGAAAGAGACGGAACACTTAACCCTCCATTTTTTCTTCCTAGCAAGAGTCTTCCATCGGGGGACCGACTGCGGAAGTGCTAAGCTAGGGAAAATCGAGACTAAGGGCTGAGGAGAAGCAGGAGCAACCCTGTGACGGTCATCAGGTGAGGATGGGCTGGGGGGCTCAGGCGGAAGGTGTCCCTCCATAAACTCCAACTCCCTCTGCAACTCTAAAAGGGTCACCTTAAGGCTCGCTACATGGTCATTAAGGACAGGGGGGAAAGGTGCTCTGTCTCCTCTCAGCGCCGAGTCGATTTCACTCTCCACCACCCAAATTTTACGCCTAAGTTCAACCATGTGCTCAAGATGGCGGATACGGGCCTGCCTTAAGGAGTCATAGTCCTGGTAAGGGTTTTCCTCAGGTCAATAAACTCAACCCCCGGAGGTATGTCGAACGGACCACCGCTGGCCATGAGACCTCGTCCCGAAGGCAAAAAGGGGTTCACGTATAAATGAGAAGATTGCTACAAAACACAAAGGAATGGGCTTAAAACCACTAAGTGCAAACGCCCTAAATGATCCACTACAGGGTATAAGCAGGGGGGCATGCAACTGGGTTAACTCGCGGCAAGCTTAGGCCAAAATACCCCATCCTGAGTAACGCTAGTTTGGACCCAATGAACATGAGGGCAAAAGAAAATATACCTCAAGCAGAAAAAAAAAATAGAGTGCAGTCTTGGTCTATAGGAGGTCGAGGGCCAAACGCGCCGGCAGGGTCAAAAAAGAGCTGAGTGGTCGAAAGCACACGTCTACGGAAATAAACAAAAAGGACGTGTTAGCCTCCATATAGACATACCAAAAATTTGCTCATATGTAAAAAAAAAAAATGAATGAAATGAAATGAAAAAATAAAATGAAGGAAACTATGGCAAAAATGAGGATGTGGGGGATTGAATCCCTTACCTCTTGAAAGAGAAAGGATTCTCAAAACCACTAAGCCAGGGAGTAAGGTGAAAATAATAAGCCTTTCATGAAGGCCTATTTATAAGAATCAAGGAGAATAGTCTACAAGAGCACCTAAAGGTCCTCTCCTAGACTGGGGGGCAAGTGTGGATGCTCAACACTCAACACCGGCAAAGAGCCCGCGTCTCACGCCTAAGATCCTTGGGAGGTCCAAGACCACATATTTGAAGTCCATTTGAACCCTCAAATTAGTGCTCAAATAGACCTTGCTCCAAATGTCCACTTCACCTTGGACACCCGCGGGCACCCTAGATGTCTCGCGCGCCACGCCTAGGTGTGCCCAGTGTCACGGGCCGGCTATTTGGGTACTCCAACTAGACGAAACGTGCGGCACTTGCAGACTCTTCAAGCTAGCAAGTCAGCCTACAACACACACCTACAGGCAAACAAACCCAGCGGTTAGCCACATACACATCTCGGACATGCAACGGGCGAATAACGAAGTATGAGCAAGCACAAAGCAAGTCATTCCTAGGAACGTCCACACAACATAAAGCACACAACAAGGCAAGTGGAACACAATGGCCCATCGAAGGTAACAAACAAGTAACACATAAGCAACAAGGAAGCACACAGGGGCAAGTATGGATAAATGTTATTTCATTAATATATAGCCTTGATAGGGCAAGGGAGTACACAACTTTGGCCCCTATCTGCTGATGGCCATGGTGCTTCCCTAAGTCACCAGGTCACCTCCCCCTAAGGAGCCTTCTAGGGAAATAAAGTCTTCCCAGGAACATATATGATTTTTGTCTGGGAGACATATGCAATATTACAAAACTGCCACTACCCTATCCCATGAGGTTGCTTGGTGCAAGACTTGACTAATGATCAAGCACCAAGGCATGCTCATTACAAAATGGCCCCATGTGGGTGTGCCAAAGGGGCAACACGCCACACTCTCCCCCACTTAATCTTTCGGCGCCCTCGACGAAGTAGCTTGTAGATCTTCAATCTTCTGCGTGAGCTTCTTCAAGTCTTCCGCCCTTTCCCAGCTGATCTCGTCATCAGTGAGTCCCTTCCATTTTACCAGATATTCTTTATGCTTTTTACGGTCAGTGGTGACCGTTCTTTCCGCCAGGATTTCTTCAGGTTGACGCTTGCTCCTTGGCTGAACACTGAATCCTCCTCTGGTTGACTGGTTGCGCTCTGGATTGGCTGGATCTTCATGATACGGCTTCAAGTTGCTGACGTGAAGGACCGGGTGTATCTTCATCCAAGCGGGTAGGTCGACTTTGTATGAGGTTAGGCCAACTTTTGAGATGACTGAGACCGGACCCTCGTACTTGCGAACGAGTCTGATGTCTTTGTCCCCTCGGAATATCAACTGTTCGGGCCTTAGCTTGATTAACACTAAGTCACCTGCTTTGAACTCCAGTGGTCTGCGCTTCTGATCTGCCCACTTCTTCATTCTTCTTGAGGCTTTTTCGAGATAAGCTCGGGCAATCTCTGTTGTTTTCTTCCAGTCTTTTGTGAAGTGAAAGGCTCGCGGGTTCCGACCGCGATATTCGTCCACTGTGTGGGGTAACAGTGGTTGCTGTCCATTAACAACTTCAAAAGGGCTCTTATTCAACGAAGAACTCTTTTGAGAGTTGAAACAAAATTGAGCTACATCGAGTAGTTGCGGCCAATTCTTCTGATTGGCATTCACAAAGTGGCGCAAGTACTCCTCCAACATCCCGTTGAATCTTTCTGTCTACCCATCTGTCTGCGAATGGTAGCTCGAGGAAATATTCAGTTGTGACCCCAAGAGATTAAATAATTCGGACCAAAATGTCCCCGTGAATCTTCCATCTCGGTCACTGACGATGTTCTGGGGCACTCCCCAATATTTGACAATATGTTTGAAAAATTGTCTGGCTGTCTCTTCTGCCGAACAGTACTTCGACACTGGGATGAAGGTTGCATACTTCGAGATTCTATCCACGACCACCAAGATCGCACTTAAATCTCTTGTCTTTGGAAGACTGGTGATAAAGTCAAGCGACATGCTCTCCCACGGTCGGCTTGGGACTCGCAAGGGCTTCAACAACCCAGGTGTCTTGTTCCTATCGACCTTGTCTTGCTGGCAGACCAGACAGGTCTTGGTGTACTCCACTACATCGTCTCGCATTTGTGGCCAGTAGTATCGTTGCTTCAAGAGGGCATGGGTTCTCTGCCACCCTGGATGACCTGCCCACAGAGTGTCATGACACTCGCTTAGTAATGTCCTTCGCAAATCTCCAGCTTTTGGAACATACAAGCGCCCCCCTTTGGCCCACAGAAGATCATCCTCCACCCAGAACTGGCGAGTCTTGCCTTCTTTTACGAGCTTCAGGATGGTCCTAACAACTGGGTCTTTCTCCAGGTTTTCTTTAATGCGTTCCTTGAGTGGAGTGTTCACCACGCTAGCCAACAAGCTAGCTATGATCTTTAGAGTCGCCAACTCCGCTTTGCGACTCAAGGTGTCAGCTGCCTGGTTTAAGCGTCCTGCCCTGTGCTCAAAACAGAAGTCGAATTCTGCCACAAACTCCTGCCATCGAGCCTGCTTAGGGGTCAGTTTCGGTTGAGTAAGGAAATGACTCACAGCTGCATTATCCGTCTTCACTACGAACTTTGACCCCAGCAAGTAATGCCTCCACACTCACAAGCAATGTATAACTGCGAGGAGCTCCTTCTCCTGGGCAGTATACCTCCTCTCAGCTTCAGACAACTTGCGACTTTCGTATGCGACCGGGTGGTCCTCTTGTACTAGTACCCCTCCCAGAGCATAATCTGATGCATCTGTCTGTACTTCGAAGGGCTTGCTAATAGTTGGCAAGGCAAGAACATGATCCTTCATCATGGCTTCTTTCAAACTTCTGAACGCTTCAGCACACTTGTCAGTCCACGCCCAAGTCACACCCTTTTTCAGAAGCTCGGTCAAGGGTGTCGCCCTTCTTGAGTAGCCGTCCAAAAATCGCCTATAGTAGTTGGCTAGGCCCAAGAAGGAGCGGAGTTCTTTCACATTTATGGGGGCTTTCCATTCCTGGATTGCTCTCACCTTCTTCAGGTCCATACGAATACGGCCACGTTCCAACACGTGGCCTAAGAACTTGATGCTCTCCTATGCAAACGAGCATTTCTCTCGCTTCACATATAGCTGGTTCTCTCTCAACTTCTGAAACACTTGAGCCAAGTGTTCTTGATGCTCTTCAATCGTGGCGCTATAAACCACGATATCATCCAAGTACACCACCACGAACTTATCTAGATACTCGTGGAATACTTGGTTCATTAGTGTACAGAAGGTAGCAGGTGCATTTGTCAACCCAAATGGCATTACTCGAAACTCAAATGCTCCGTATCGAGTAACACACGTAGTCTTTGGTTCATCCCCATCTGCAATCCTCACCTGATAGTAGCCCGATCTCAAGTCCAGCTTGGTGAAGTATTTGGCTCCACTTAGCTGGTCAAACAAATCAGCGATCAGAGGAATGGGGTATGTGTTGCGAACTGTCACCTTATTGAGAGCCCTATAATCGATGCACAGTCTCAAACTCCCATCGTGCTTCTTCTGGAATAGCACCGGTGCGCCATATGGCGCCTTCGACGGTCTGATGAAGCCTGCCTCCAATAGCTCTTTTAATTGCTTCCTCAATTCTTCTAGCTCAGGGGGTGCCATTCTGTATGGCGCTTTGGTTGGAGGTTTCGCTCCAGGCACCAGCTCTATCTAGTGATCAATCCCCCTCTTTGGTGGCAAGGCTTTAGGGAGTTTATCTGGCATCACATCCCCATACACCTTTAAGACCCTCGTAATTTCTAGTGGAACAATTTCTTCCACTACTTCTTCGAACACGGTGGGTACAGCTACATAAGTGGGCTCCTGCTTCCTCACACCCTTCTTGAACTGTAAAGCTGAGAGAAGCTTCACACCAGGGGGTGGTTTCACCTTTACAGGTACCATTGAAGGAGTCTCTCCCATTATGAGTAAGCTTCCAGTGGCAGGAATTGGAATGACACCCTTCTCGGTTAGAAAGTCCATTCCCAAAACTACATCGAAGTCGTCCATATGGACGACCACCAAGTCAGTCTTCCCCTCCCACGTGTCGATTTTCACTTTTACCCCTTTAGCCACGCCAGTTGTGGCCAAGGCTTTGGAGTTGACCGCTTTCATGTGGCCTGCATCTTTCTCCAGATTTAGTCCCAGTCGCTTTGCTTTGAGTTTAGAGATGAAGTTGTGGGTGGCGCCAGTATCAATCATCACGCTTTTGGCAGGCTTGCCATTGATAGCGGCATCCACGAACATTAGCCCTTTCCCCAGGGTCTTCTTCCCTTTCTCGCCATGCTTCTTGAGAGCGTTCAACAGGCGGACAGCGCCCATGTGCGCGTACTCTTCTTCTTCCTCTTCTCCTTCGCCTTGTTGTTCTTGGCCAATGAGGGCATTCAGTTTGCCTCATAATTGGCAAACTGCCGACTTGTGTGGGCCTTTGCAAATCCAACAAGCTAGCGGCTTCTTCCCTGCAGCAACATCTGTCCCACTGAACGAATTGGACTCAACTGTCCTCTTCTCTCCCCCACTCTTACCCTGCCAAGACTTCCCAGACTTCTTACTCCCGGTGCTACTTGAGCTGGCTGGAGGAGTAGCCCTTTTCGACAGGCTGCTCTCTGAAGTGTAGTCTATTAAGTGTTCGGTAGCAGCTTGAGCGGTGGCCAGATCAGACACCCACTGTCTTTGAAGTTCTTGCTTGGCCCACGGTTTCAGTCCCTTGAGGAAGCAGAAGAGCCTGTCCACTTCGGACATGTCTTTAATATCGAGCATCAGTCCCGAAAATCTCTTTACATATTCTCGGACTGTCCCGACTTGTTTAAGCTCTCGTAACTGGCGACGAGCTATGTAAGCTACATTTTCTGGTAGAAACTGCGTCTTTAATTCCCTCTTCAGGTCCGCCCAAGATGTGATGGTACACCTGCCATTCTCTATGTCATCATACTTGGTCCTCCACCACACCTTGGCATCTCCCGAAAAATACATGGTAGCCATGGCAACCTTTTCGTCTTCTGAATCGGCCCGCATGACTCTAAAGTAATGTTCCATGTCAAAGAGGAAATTCTCCAAATCCTTTGCATCTCTGGCCCCATTATAGGGCCTCGGCTCGGGTACTTTGGCTCGACCATATTCCATACCTATCGGCCCTATTGCAGGGGCATTCCCAACAGCTCTCATGGTCAGGTTTACCTTGGCAGATAGCTCAGCCATTTCTTCTCTGAGCACACCGACTGCCTCCCTGCAATTTTCCATCGTGTCATTTATTGAAACTTCTTGTTCCTTTAGCATGCGCTCCACCGCCGCGATGCGTTCCTCCCACCGAGGGGAAACAGAAGTACTCGTTGGAGTGTTTCTTTTCTCCAACGCGATAATTCTGGATAGAAGAACATCATTCTCCTTCTCCAACGCAGCTATGCGATTGTTTGCATCAGACGATCCCAAGTCCTGACTTGCAGAGGAAATATCCCTGACCCTCTCGTCCAGGCCATCTAGTTCCCCTACTCGCTTCTGAAGAGCTTCGATCCTCTGAGTGTTGCTCACCGTAGTGTGTTTTTGCCAAGCGCTTTCTAACTTGGTTCTGATACCAACTGTCACGGCCCGGCTATTTGGGTACTCCAACTAGACGAAACGTGCAGCACTTGCAGACTCTTCAAGCTAGCAAGTCAGCCTACAACACACACCTACAGGCAAACAAACCCAGCGGTTAGCCACATACACATCTCGGACATGCAACGGGCGAATAACGAAGTATGAGCAAGCACAAAGCAAGTCATTCCTAGGAACGTCCACACAACACAAAGCACACAATAAGGCAAGTGGCACACAATGGCCCATCGAAGGTAACAAACAAGTAACACATAAGCAACAAGGAAGCACACAGGGGCAAGTATGGATAAATGTTATTTCATTAATATATAGCCTTGATAGGGCAAGGGAGTACACAGCTTTGGCCCCTATCTGCTGATGGCCATGGTGCTTCCCTAAGTCACCAGGTCACCTCCCCCTAAGGAGCCTTCTAGGGAAATAAAGTCTTCCCAGGAACATATATGATTTTTGTCTGGGAGACATATGCAATATTACAAAACTGCCACTACCCTATCCCATGAGGTTGCTTGGTGCAAGAATTGACTAATGATCAAGCACCAAGGCATGCTCATTACAAAATGGCCCCATGTGGGTGTACCAAAGGGGCAACACGCCACACCCAGCAGCCTCGCGAGGGGCCTCTCGCGAGGGCCTCGCCCCTCAAGCCGTGCGTTGCCGAGGGTGCCTCGCGCCCATGTGGCCCCGCAGATGCGTGAGGGTCTCGCGCGCCCCTGGTGTCCCACGACTATCTCGCACGCCACGCCTAGGTGTGCCCAGCAGCCTCGCGAGGGCCTCGCCCCTCAAGACGTGCATCGTCGAGGGTGCCTCGCGCCCATGTGGCCCTACAGACGTGTGAGGGTCTCGCACGTCTCTGGTGTCCCTCGACCATCTCGCGTGCCATGCCTAGGTGCGCCCAACGGCCTCGCGAGGGGTGTCTCGCGAGGGCCTCGCCCCTCAAGCCGTGCGTCGCCGAGGGCGCCTTGCACCCATGTGGCCCCACAGATGCGTGAGGGTCTCACGCGCCCCTGGTGTCCCACGACCATCTCGTGCGCCACACCAAGGTGCGCCCAGCAGCCTCGGGAGGGGCATCTCGCGAGGACCTCACCCCTCAAGCCGTGCCTCGTCTCATTAGGGGTCACCTCCCCAAAATTGGCCTCACAAGAGGGGTTCTATCTCGCCCCTTAAGATTAGCACCACTACTGGACACCACTATTACCGTGAGTCTAACAAGAGGCAAAATTATGGAACTCTCCAACGCACTAATAGGGGCGCGTTGGAGGTGTCTCACAGCAATTCACGAAAATCTTAGGGGAAGTACAGACACTAAGCCCATGTCAGACAAGTAGTGGTCGTACAAGCAAAGTACTTGCTACGGTCCACACCGGACAACCCCTGACACTCGTACTCAGTAGGTAGTGGAGACACCCCCACGGATTTTGACCATGTACGGGAGCCGACACCACTACCCCTGGAACCACTCTCCTGCTAGTGTACTCATGTACCATCTGGTCCCCTGGACCATCATGTACCCAGGGCCATTAGAGCCTGCTATAAAATGAACTCTACCACCACATGAAAGGGGGTTGGAAAATTTACTGTAGCAAGTGCACAATAGTGAATGAAAACTGATTTCACCATTGTTCTTCTGCAATTGTTCTTGGAGTTAATACTTAAATTTCTAAGGCTTTCCTATTGATAATCTTTACTTTGCAATTTTTTCAACTTAACTTAGTTGACGAGTTCTCACCGTCAACAATGACTAATCCTATATACTATTAGCATAAGTAAATAAAGATAACAAAATAAAGATAGAGATGAAAGAACATAAATAACTCAAATATATTACATTAAGAACATAGTAAATCAAAGTAGAAAAATAACATCACTTGCATATGGAATCATCCCTAACCTTCCTAGGAAGATTAGGTCATTATGCTCATGATTCTCACAAAATTCTAAGAAGAAAATATGAGAAGAAAGTGAGTGGAAATTTTGCTATAGTTTCTCTACTCTAAAAATTTCATAGAAAATGTGAAAGAAGAGTCCCTATTTATAGAGGGAGAAAATGACTAAAAGAAATTAAACAACAATTTGAGGTTTACAAAATAAATCTGAAATATTAATAATAAAATATAATTTTGAAAAATCAAATCTTATTATAAATATTAATCTAATTATTTTGGTGCATGATCAAATTTCTCTTTTTCTAAAATACCACAAAAGAATAGCTTTAAAGCTCAAAATGGAAAGGTGCAAGACCCAAAACCCACAAAAATTGGGTTGAAAGGTGGCTAAAAATATTGACTAAGTGCAGCCAATAGAGACGCGCCACATGTCCAGGTGGTGACAAGCTTGGACTTGGGCTTGTTTGGGCTCATTTTTGGCCTAATTCCCTTCAAAAATGCCACTTTTTCAACTCCTTTTTTCACTTTTGATTCTTTCTTTCTTTTTTTTTTCTTTATGCCAAAATGCAACTTTAATTCCTACAAAATAACAATAAATTAAATTATAATAAAATATTTTCATTTATAAAATAAATGATAATAATTTCATGAAAATATTAATTAAAACTTAATTTATTTTGACGATTAAAATCAACAAATGTGCATTTTTCACCACTAATCACCAGCCAGACGTGGATCTCCAAGTGAGGCCACACCCCGAGGTTTGTCCTTGAGGCATGGATGACTCCAAGCGAGGTCATGCCCCGAGGACTATTTAGGTTCTCCTCTCGTTTTCTTTATTTGCAAATCCTCCAGGTCTTGGACTCTTGTCCTCGAGCCTGAGGCAGCTACTAGGTGTTAATCCCTGTAGTCGTGACACACTAAAAATTCATCTGACAACTTTTGGTGAGTCTTGATTAGTGTTTTCGAGTTTGTATCCTGGACAATCGACATTTCCCACAACGCCGCCTGACATGAGCAAACGTGTGTCGTATCCTGACACGATCAGATACTTGTTCCCCATAAGGTTGGTAGGCAACTTTATGCAAATGGGCCCTATGTAATCTACCTGGGCCAATGGTCTTTATTAGTGCATCCTTATGTAATTAATTAGCAGTTGAATCTCCAAATAATTAGGAATGTTGTATTAATTGTTCATTATGGGCATTAATGATCCAGACCTCTATAAATAGGGCTGGGGTATCTCCTTGTAAGGGGTTTAGAACTTTGGTCATTTAAGTATTGTAAACTCAGAGCAATATATACGCTGCCTGAGACTCCATTGAACCTTGTTTACACAATCTTCAAACTCACTAATATCAAAGACTCATGGACTAGAGCTCTTTTATAGTCTGAACAACGTAAAATTTATGCGTTATTTTCTTCTAGTTTTTGTTAAGTTCTAAGATTAAGTTGATATCGAAAAAGGCAATCAAAATTTTGGTTCTTTCATTGAGATCCTGAAGAAAGCTTGAAGAAGAACGACCATGGTGACCACTAGATGGAATGCACCAGACGATGTAGTTCCTCTTACCAGAGTTGAGGTAGGAGAAACCAGTCGTCCACCTCCACAAGACCTCCTAGAGATGGTCTAGGAGGATTACAATAAAAACGCCAATTACGACGGCATAGATGACGGTGGTGATGATGACTATTATAAGGAGGATTATCCCCAGCCTATGGATGCGGAGGACCCAGCAGAAGTGGTGGTGCTTGGCGATCGGGTGGCTACCCAGCAGCAAAAACTAGATGCCAAGGAGGGAAATATTAACGCCCTACAAGAGTTGGTTAGCGCCATGAGGGCCACTCTAGCGGCCCAGGGATGCGAGTGCACCCACATGGTCAAGAACCATCAAGGCAGCCATTTGGTGTGCCGCCTGTGCACCCAGCTGGAGTGCCACCTGTCAACACATCAGGTGTGCCTCCTAAGCACCTCACTGACGTGGCGCAAGAACCACCAGCTGGTGTGTCGCCTACGCACCCAACTGAAGCTGGAGCCCTACCTATGCCACATAAGCGTGGCCAGGGTAAAATCAATGACAACCATGCTCTAGGGAAAAAGAAGGCTCGTCGAGCCCCCAAACATAACAAGGCCATTGACAAAGTGCCCGAGGACATCGCCAGGCTGCTAGCGCCCATGGACTCAAAGGCATTCTGCCTAGGCGCGCTAGGCAGACCGAGCTAGGCTTGGAGGTGGTGTCCCCCAAGCACCTCGCCAGTCTTGCAAAACCCTTGGCCAAGGGGCCAACCAGAGGAATGTCTCCGTTAACCGAGAGCAAGGCTTCACCATCTTGGTCAACAACGAAATCATTGAGTTCGACGAAAAGACCAAAGTAGGATATCCCGAGGACATTGGTTGCCACCAAGGTCAACCAAATCTACGTGATGGGTTAAATGCTCGTAGGGGTATATTAGCTCTCAGGGGAAACCCCTGGGGAAGAGGTCAGCCAGATCTCTGAGATAATCTTAATGCCCTGAAGAGAGAACACCTGACATAGAGTGCCAATCAAGACCGTGACCCTCCCCGCACGAAATTGGAAAGCTTAAAAAATATTATGCTTAGGATGGCCTGAAGACAAGGCCATGACTACGATTCTAAGGACGAGGATGAGGAGTCGTGTGCTCTCCACATAGTGGAAGCCCTGCTACCTTGAGGCTTCAAGATGCCATCCATCACGTCTTATGATGGCAACATGAATCCCACCAACCATCTGTCAAAGTTAAACTGGTGTCTTCAAGGACACGAAGTGCCACGTGTTCCCATTGACCTTAACGGGACTGGCGAATGAGTGGTTTAAGAAGAAAAAATCAGGGTCCATTCATTCCTATCATCCTCATTCCGAAGATAGTTTATAGCAGCTAGGAAGGTGAGCTTTGAGGTCAACGCCTTAGCCAACATAAAGCAAGGACCCTTCAAAACTCTCAAGGCCTACATAAAGCGGTTCAAGGAGGAAGCTGCTAGAACAAAAAAGGTCGATGATGACGATCAGTTGATGGCCTTGCATGCATGAATCTGTGTAGGGTCTCCTTTATAGGCTGACCTCCAGCAAAGGGGATGCTGCAGGCTCGACGACTTCATTCGTCAAGTACAAGAGTATATAAACTGGGAGGATGCCCATATAGGTGCATTTGGCAGACCCCTCACTTTCCTCTCTCCATTAGCTCTGATCCCCGTGGCTCTGGGGACCCAATACCCCCTTACACTCTAGTTCAACAAAGTGTGGTGAGTACCCCACAGTTCATCCAAGTTGTCCAGTCAGTTGGCTTTAGTGCCATGACTCCTGCTAGCTTTAGTGATGCTCTGACGGAATATGGAGTCATTCCCATTGGATACAATGCTTTTTAGCCTACTTTCAGTGCTGGAACTGCAGCTCCAGCCCAATCAACTGCACCCAGTAGGACCCCCAACAGAAATAGGCATAGGGGCAAAGGCAAGGGTAGAAAGCCCAAGGGAACTGGGGCAGCTTTGGCAGGACAAGAAGCAGCCCCCGAGGAGAAGTATGTCTCGCAATACTCTGAATATATAGACCTGGTGGAATCTCGAGAGAACATCTTCTTGGATATGGAGCAGCACGTCCACTATTGGAAACCACAACCCATCCGGAGGGACAGGGAGAGGAGATATCCCAATAAATTTTGTCAGTTCCATAATGATGTGGGATACCACACCGAGTACTGACAACTTAAGGATGAGATTGAGAACCTCATCAAGCTAGGGCATCTGCACCAATTTGCTTGGGGTGAAGCACGCCCGATTTAGGCCCTGGCTACTGGAGTACCTTCAAAGCAGACAACTCCCCAGGCTCTGGGCGTAGTACCTGCATCCCCACAACAACAAGTAGTCCATGAGCCTCTCCCAGTGATTGGGAGAGTGGGAACTATCTTTGGAGAACCCCACTTGGGGGGCAGCTCCCGGGGTTCGCAGGTTAGGTATGTGTGAGCCGTGAATCACGACGATGAGATACTGACATTAACTTAGCTGCCGGCTTAGATGCCTAGGATGATTGACCAAGTCATCACATTCTTCGAGGAAGATGCTCGGAGGGTCTATTTTCCCCACCATGATCCTTTAGTGGTTGACAGCCAGATTTTCAACATGATAGTGGCTCAGATCCTAGTGGACAACAAGAGTTTGGTGAACATCCTATTTAAGTCAGCCTACAAGAAGATTGGGATGAACACGAGTGACTTGTCCCCATGCACTTCGACTCTATACGGGTTCTCGGGGGAAGGTCTCATTCCAATGGAGCAAATCAAGCTTCCCGTGACGCTTGGGGAAGTGCCTCGTCAGGCCTTCAAGTACTGCACCTTCGTTGTCGTGGACTGCTCCTCGACGTATAATGCCATTTTGGGGCGTCCCGCCATGGTAGAGTTTGGAGCGATCACTTCCATTCGCCACCTGTACATGTCGTTCCCCACGGAGGCGGGAATCGACACAGTCCGTGGAGATTAGAAGGAGGCCAAAAAGTTCTATAAGATGTCCCTCAAGTAACCAATGTTGGTGGTTGAGGCAGTAGTCCTCGAGCAGCCTCCTCCCGAGGAGGAGGAGGAGGAGGAGGTACATGCTGTTCAAATAAAAGAACCCGATGAGTTGGACCCCAGGGTTTAAGAAGAGAGGGCTGTCGAATTCGTGGAGGAGGCCGATGAGGTAATTCTTGATGCCTTTCTCCCTGACAGGAAAACTAAGGTCAGAAAGAACCTCAAGGCAGTGGTCCGAGAAGAGCTGGTGAGCTTTCTTCGAGATAATCAAGATGTCTTCGCTTGGTATCACTCGGTGATTAGTGGTGAAAAATGCATATTTATTGATTTTAATGGTTAAAATAAATTTAGTTTAATTAATATTTTCACAGAATTGATATAATTTATTTTATAAATGAAAATATTTGATTATTATTTAATTTATTGTTATTTTGTAGGAATTAAAGTTGCATTTTGGCATAAAGAAAAAGAAAGAAGACAGAAAGAAAGAATCAAAACTGAAAAAAAAAAAAGTTGAAAAAGTAGCATTTTTTAAGGGAATTAGGCGCAAAATGAGCCCAAGCTTGCCACCACCTGGACACGTGGCACGCCTCTATTGGCTGCACTTGGTCAACACTTTCAGCCACCTTTTAGCCCAATTTTTGTGGGTTTTGGGTCTTGCACCTTTCTATTTTTAGCTATTAAGTTCATATTTTGTAGTGTTTTAGAAAAATGGCAAAAAGACCATTCACTAAAATAAATAGGTTAATATTAATAATAAGATTTGATTTTTCAAAATCATATTTTATTATTAATATTTCAAATTTATTTTGTAGACCCCATTTGTAATTTAATTTCTTTTTAGTCATTTTCTCCTTCTATAAATAGAGAATCTTCTTTCACATTAGGTATGTAATTTTGAGAGTAAATAAACTATAGCAAAATTTCTACTCACTTTCTTCTTATATTTTCTTCTTAGAATTTTGTGAGAGTCATGAGCATAACGGCCTAATCTTCCTTGGAAGGTTAGGGATGATTCCATATGCTAGTGATGTTATTTTGCTACTTTGATTTACTATGTTCTTAATATAATGTATTTGAGTTATTTGTGTTCTTTCATCCTCATCTCTATTTTGTTATCTTTATTTACTTGTGCTAATAGTATATAGGAGTAGTCATGCTCTTTCTATGTGCTTCTAATTAGTAAAAGTAATATTGATACATAATTCTATGTCTAATCTTTTGATGCATTATTGCCCTTGGGTATTTTTTCATTTTTAGATTTTTCATAAGATTAACATTGTGTTTTTAAAGTA
The DNA here is from genome assembly GCF_963169125.1 of Humulus lupulus. Classification (NCBI taxonomy): domain Eukaryota; kingdom Viridiplantae; phylum Streptophyta; class Magnoliopsida; order Rosales; family Cannabaceae; genus Humulus; species Humulus lupulus. The sequence continues at coordinate 40,482,362 of NC_084798.1, forward strand.
AATAACTTTATAACTCAAAGGGACTTTTGTTAGAAAATAATATGGACTTTAATGTTAGATTTTCCAAGTAAATATTGGGATGTGAACTATTTACTTGTGTATTTTTGTAAATCAAGTAACTAAGTAACCAAAAAAGCATATGGATGATTCTTGAAACCTTTCGATTTCTCAAACTCTTGATTATACCCTAGTTTTGTGTCACTTGTCTCATTTTATCATTTCATCAAAAAGACAACACCAAAATCTCAAATTTCTTTTCTTTTCATTTCCATTTTTATTTATTTCATGTTACTAACTTTTTGTGTTATTTTCTACTAATCTTTTGGTTTTAGGTTACCTCCTTGTAGATCGGCCGCCCAATTTTACTACAATTACCGCTTAGTGGTTGTCACATTTTGGGCGTTAAACACTCGGACATGACATGCATTGAACTAAATATTAAATTCCATGCCTTGAACATGAACCCCAACATTGATCCAATTCAACAGAAGCGTAGGACGATCGACCCAACTCGGGCACTGGCGCTAAAGGCTGAGGTGGACAAGCTTCTCGCGAACAGGTTCACCCGAGAGGCTAAATATCCGAAATGGTTATCTAATTTGACCTAGTGCCCAAGCCAAATGGCACTAGGAGGACCTGTATAGATTTCTCTGACCTCAACAAGGCCTGCCCAAAAGATTGTTTTCCTTTGCCGAAAATAGATCAGATGGTCGACGCCATCTCTGGGTACGAACTCTTGTCCTTTATGGACGCGTACTCGGGGTACAATCTGATTTCCATGTATGTCGCAGACCAAGAGCACACCAGCTTTCGAACTGATAAGGGTGTGTACTGCTACAAAGTGATGCCCTCCAGGCTCTAAAATGCTGATGCCACCTATCAAAGACTGGTAAACCATATGTTCAAAAACCAATTAGGTCAGAACACGGAGGTTTATGTGGATGACATGCTGGTCGAGGACGGCCCCCGACCATGTGAAAGACCTGGCGGAAGTGTTTTTGGTACTTCACAGGTTCGGGATGAAATTGAATCCCCAAAAGTGCACTTTTGGAGTTGCCTCCGGGAAGTTCCTGGGTTTCATTGTCAACGCCAGAGGAATAAAGACAAACCTTGAGAAGCTCAAAGCTCTGATCGAGATGCCATCCCCTCGCAATCATAAAGATGTGCAGAGCCTCACTGGGAGGATCACAGCCCTGGGTCGCTTTGTCTCCAAGGCAACTAATAAGTGCATACCTTTCTTCAACATACTCTGAGGAGGTCAGATGTTCGAATGGACGGAGGAGTGCGAACAGGCATTCCAATAGTTAAAGGAGTTTGTGGACAGTGAAATGATCATTGACGACTGAATATAATTAAGTCAACAAAAATGTTTATTTTGTTATATGTTCAATATATTAGTGCAGAAAAGAGTAAATATAATATAGTAGGATATAAACACTTTTCTATGTATTCTTTAATATAAACAAATTTGAATATTGGTAAACATAAGTTTTGTATGGAATAATTAAATTGTTTACATTTTTATGGGATTTTGTCCCCATATTTTTGTAATTTTATTAAAATATACTATATACTTAATATAAAACTTCAATATTGATTTTTTTTAATTACTTTTAGGGATATTTTTTAAATTATATTTAGGTTAATAATATATATACAATTAATCGTATACATGAAACCATATAATTTCTTCCATTATATATATACATATATTATTGTTATTATTATTTTTATATGTATATACATATATATAAGATTATAAAACAATACACATTTCTATATATATATGGATATATTGTTATTGTTATTATATTGCTTTTATATATACATTCAAATATGAGGAGATGAGATTGACTTTCACTAATTGTGGTGATGATGATGATGTCTGGGTTACATTCACTATACATATGTATGTTTTTGGATTATTATTAGACATGTATATATTGCATTTAACAATAAAAATAATTTTGGATTATTTAGTAATGTGGCGGTAACTGATTACCACTATCAATTTTAACTGCCATAGCAAGTACTCAAGTGAATTGTAACTGGCTATTGCCAAATTTGGAAAAAAAAGCTAGATCATCATATAACTAGTAAAGAAGAAGAAGAAGAAGAAGAAGAAGAAGAAGAAGAAGAAGAAGAAGAAGAAGAAGAAGAAGAAGAAGAAGAAGCTAATCGGTTACCCCTATTAAAATAGCTGATTGATAACTAGTTACTAAGCTAAACCTAGAAAAGAAATAAAACTTAAAAAATAAAAAATTAATTTGAGAAGTAGAAGAAGAAGAAGAAGGTGGTAACTGGTTACCCCTATCAAAATAACAATTAATTGGTAACTAGTTTAAGAAAGTCAGAATCCTGTGATCCACAGGGGGAAAGACATGGTAAAAAGTTGTGCAATCCCACATCGCATGGGGAAGGTCAAGTGTGATGACTATAAGATTGTGTAGGTATGAGACTGCACAGTTGAAGATGGCTTAAATGGGTTGATTGATACTACCTATGGCAACAAGATGCATCTTCTTTTCGGTAGCCCATCACTTGAAAATTCCAAAGTTAAGCATGCTTGACTTGGAGTAGTCTCATGATGGGTGACCTCTTGGAAAGTTTTCCCAGGAAGCATACAAGTGAGCACAAAGCATGCTAGAAAGACTAGTGTTGGTTTGCAGGGCCAGTCATCATTCCAGGAAGCAACCATAGTGACGTGGGGCATTACAAATGGTATCAGAGCCTTGACCCAGCCGGAAGTGTGGTCGACGGGGACGTCGGACCCCTAAGGGGGGTGATTGTGACAGCAGAATCTCATGATACGCAGTAGGAAAGACTGGGTAAAAATTTGTGCAATCCCACATCGCCTGGGGAAGGTCAAGTGTGATGATTATAAGATTGTGTAGGTATGGGACTACACAGTTGAAGATGACTTAAATGGATTGATGGGTACTACCTATGCCAACAAGATGCATCTTCTTTTCGGTTGTCCATCACTTGAGAACTCCTGGGAGGTTTTCCTAGGAAGCGTGCGAGTGAGGACAAAGCACGCTGGAAAAGACTCGTATTGGTTTGCAGGGTTAGTCGTCGTTCCAGAAAGCAACCATAGTGATGTGGGGCGTTACATGGTTACTTAGCCAAATATATATATTTTAAAAAAAAAACTACATCTTGAAAGCAAAATTAGATATGAAAATAACCAAGAAGAAGAAGAAGAACGTGAAAACGAAGAAGAAAACGAAGAAGAAAGCGAAGAAGAAGAATGTTTAATGCCCAAAATATGACAACCACTAAGTGGTAGTTGTAGTAAAATCGGGCAGTTGATCCACAATGAGGTAACCTAAAACCAAAAGACTAGCAGAAAAATAACACAAAAAGTTAGTAACATGAAATAAATAAATATGAAAATAGATTTGAGATTTTAATGTTGTATTTTTGATGAAATGATAAAATGAGATGAGTGAAATAAAAATAAGGTGTAGTCAAGAGTTGAGAAGTAGAAAGGTTTCAAGAATCATCCATATGATTGTTTGGTTACTTAGCTACTTGATTTACAAAAGTACACAAGTAAATGGTTCACATCCCAACATTTACTTGGAAAATCTAACATTAGAGTCCATATTCTTTTCTAACAAAAGTCCATTTGAGTTATAAAGTTCTTTACTTTAGGAGCACAATGTTAATCTTATGAAAAATATAAAACTGACAAAATACCCAAGGAAAATAATGCAATAGAAGATTGGACATAAAATTATATATCAACATTGCTTTTACTAATTAGAAGCACATAGAAAGATCATGACTAATCCTATATGCTATAGGGGGGAAAACCCATATTTATCAAAGTTCTACAAAAAAAAATCTCATATTTCATGTAATTTCCTCATTCTGTTTTTGGCACATTGAGAAATTATAGGATTTTTATAGGAAAATTTACATAAAACACTATTTTTGTCTCAAAACTTTCATTTTTACAATTGCATGGTATTTTTTTCTTTCAAATTTACGTTCTCAATTATATATTTATATTTATACGGTTGGCTCTCCATTTTTGTTGTGCATGACGTCCATGTCGACCTCGCCTTCAAAGTCACTTTGGCCTCTGCTGATGGAGTAGAATTTGGTATAAATATATATATATATATAAAGGTGCACTTTTTATTATAAATGCACTTTATATATATATATATATATATGAAATAGTTGCTTTGTTTATTGAAAGTAAAACAAAGCATTATTGGAGTACTTCATCGACTAATTTAGCTTCCATTTCTTTATCTACTAAAGAGTTGCTCTGTTGTCAATCTTCCTGGCAATTAGTTTGTTAAGTCTTTTGTTAATTTGATAGGATGGTGATATGTTTGCTTCTTTCGAGGTTCTTCATCTTGTATCCAATTCTTTACAGTTTTATATATGATAGACTTTGATGTTCTCTGATTGAAACACCCTTCATAAAAATATATTTATATTTATATATATATGATTTTCTTCCATGGAGCTACAAGTTCAGTTTGGCCCACAGTATCACTTCATTGATGCAGACACTCACTTCATTTTTTTTTTGGGATTATAATTGAATGTTTTTTTTACAGTATATATACTATATAATATAAAATTAGTTTTGTTGACTAGTGAAAACACTAAAATGTGATAAATATGTTACAACTCTTATTTTTATGCACGTGTCAACAACCATAGATACTAAGTTATTAAATATTTAATTTTTTTCTTATTATATATATGTTTCTTGTTTCTGCCAAAAAAATATATTGTTTTGTTGTTGTTTTTTAGCTTATGTTGGATTGATGCAATATATTGATTGTAGTGTTGTGGCGTTGATGTCTAGTTGATTTTAAGCTATTTTCTTGACACTATATTATTTAGGTTTAGGTTTATGTGTAGTTGTCTAATATCATTTTGTTTTTGTGTTATTTTTTAGTTGTTTAGATTTATGTATAGTTGTTTTCATGTTGTTTTTTAGTTTTTTAGGTTTATGTATAGTTGTTGTGTTGATGTCTAATTGGTGTTTGGTTGATTTTTAATATATCGTGTATTTATTATGAAAATATAATATTTGTAAACTTTTCATTTTTCAAATGCATGTCAATTTCTAAATATAGCTAGTGTTTCTCATTAGTTGGAAACACCATTAATTATGGAAAAAAAATAATTAAATTCAAAATTAATGTAGAAAAAAATATTTACTTGTTGGTGACTTGCTATACCAAGTCACTATGTTGCCACATCATCATAATTGTACCCATCTATGGGTAGTAACCATTGAGAAGTCTTCTATATATATATTTATATACTAGGCAGAAAATACGTGCAATGCACGTTATATTTTATGTTTTTTTAGAAACGATGTAATATTAAAAAAAATAGATAATATTTTTATATACTAAGGCTTTGTTTTGATCTTAGATTTTAAGAGGGAAAAAAAACAAAATCCAAAAGATTCTATTTTCTCATGTTTTGGTTGAATCAATAAATTAAGAATTCTTTTTCTAGAAAAAGTAAAACTTAAATGAAGTATAATTTTTTTAAATTTACAACAATTATAAATATCTACAAAAAAAGAAAATATTAAAAAAAGTCTCTAATCAAATTTGTGGATAACATTTTTCTCTATTTTTTTCCCTTTTATTTTCCTTCATAAAAATTTTCCTCACTAAAATCCAAGGTCCAAACAAGGCCTAATAGTTTTGAAATAAGTAAACCCCATAACATACATTAGAAGTTGATAAATCATTAAAATATACAACATGATTTAAGTAAAAATGTTAGGTGCCTTTTCAAACAGTGATTGTTTGAATAACATAATATAATTAAAAGAAATAATTAAGCTCGAAAAAATTGGGCAAGAATGATTTCGACGAAGCGAGTTAACAATACAATACACATGAACACAAATGTAAACATTATGGCATATGCGCATAGCTCGCTCCCACATCTAATTCCTACAAACACACATGACAGCTCTTCCCGAACTGTTCATCTCCATATTATTCCAATATGGAAACCAATCCTCAACTGCCATGCACGTTTCCCAATCTCAAAGTTCTATCTATCTTATCTGTCTTTAAACATTATTATTTTTAAATAGCCATGAAACTTTGGTTAATAGTCAAAACATAACGGTTAGACTGGGTTAGATAATAATGATATTAGTAATTTATAAAAATTATTTTTTTGAATTATTTTTTTAAAATATTTATAAGTAACAAAATTTAAGAAGCACAACTAACAATTATTTAAAATCAATTTTTTCAAGTTCTTTTAAAATCCTAAAAAGACTTTTTTTTTTATCTCTATTCTATCTTTTCTCTTATATTAAGTGGATTGCATATGATTATATATATAATTATAATGTTGTTTTTAATTTTAATAAATTATTTCTTTCTTTGACAACTTTTAAAACAATTTCTCTTGACTTTTTTTTTTTTTTGTTGGATGTTATGTGTAGTTCTTTCCACATTGTTCTATGGATATTGGTCGTATTAGAAATGTCACTATAATGTTATTTTTATCTTTGCATGATAAAGTAGCATATAATTGATTGTGTGAAACAAAAACTAAAAAACATTATATAGTTAATTAATTTTGTTATTTTTTTTTCAATTATTATTAACCTATTTTAAATTTATTGATTCAAATTTTTATAATATTATTATACCATAATATAAGTAATATATCCAAATTAATATAGAAAAATAATATTTTAAAAAAATGACATAATATATTTTAAATAGTTTAAAAATTGAGTTAACTTTTATTTTTACTATTTTGACAAAATTGATTTTACGTTTGTTTGGGTTTCTTTAAAAAAAATATAGATAAGTTTAAAAAAAACAGAAAAAATAATTACCAGCCATAACTTCAACCCTTTCCTCTCAAACCCAGTCTTCTTCTTTACTAACATGTTTGTTTTAAGATATCTGTTGACGCCGTTTTTCGTCAACAGTGAAAGAAGAGCACGTAAACAATAACTAGTAATGGCCAATAAAAATATGATAATACAAAACACAATTTTTTACGTGGTTCAGCAGTTAAATCTTCTTAGTCCACGAATCTTTTTTATTAAGCTCAAGATGATCTCTGAAAATTCTTCAAGGATGAATTCTTCAGAGTTTTCTCTCAAGATTCAGAAATTCGGTCCTTTACAATGGTGCATGACCTCTCTATTTATAGAGAAGATTGCAGAATACTATCCCGCTTATTTTGGGTAGTTACTCTTTTTGTGCAAATAAATCAAATGGCTTTAAATGCCTGTAATCCGATATAAAAGGAAACGTCCCCTGAAGACCAGGGGCGTATAACTAATCAAATAATATCCCATGATTTTAGGGGATTTACAATAATAAATGTAGACCACGCCTCTTATGGACAACACTTGTAGATGTCCAAGATTATTATCATATATCTCCAAGGCCTTACTCTCCCAGGTCTCTCATCAACGTTCGAGCTAATGACATCTCCCGAGGTCACATGGCTTTCGAGATCGTTCGCACGTCAGGCTCGGAACCCCTGATCCGAGGTCATCCCCGAGGGTAGATGCATCTCGGGAGCTCCCCTTCGAGATCGTGTGGGTTTCGAGGCTACCATATTCGAAGTCGTCTCAGCTTTGCAAGCTCGATGTCTAGTCTTGAAACGTATTTCAGACTTTATGAGTTCATTCGCTGCGAATCCAGCTTTCTAGGTCACATTTATCATGGCTCGAAATCTGGGTATAACATCTTGCCCCCTCAAAAGTATTTGTTCGAATCCTAAGAGAAGGAAACTTTTGAACTACTTTCTTCAGGAACCGTACCGTCACACACTTGAGAATGGACACGCGTCGGTTGGATATTGCTCATTTATGGTACTTGAGTACCTTGGAAATTTTCCCACGATCATTCGTCTGCCTCCTTTTTGGTACCATCATGTCATTGACCCTGACCGTTGGATTTCATGAAGATTCTGGCCAATGGCCCAGATTAATCCTTTTTATCACTTTTCTCCCTTTATATATTCAAGGTCTTCTCCTTCCTCTTATTTTACACGCATCAGAAACAAACAAAAAAAAAATAAAAGAAAGGACGAAACCAGTGGCCATCCCAGAAAACATCTTTCTTGTGCATGTTCTCTCAGCCGAAAAAACAAAGGACTTCCGGTTTGTTCGAGTCCGTGAGCTCATATTTGCAGCCTCTCCTTCAGTCAGCAATTTCTCTGCAATCGCCATTATTGTGTAAGTGTCCAATCTTTGTTTTTTTTTAATTTTCCCTCATACCCGTTTCTGTTCATATTGTTCTTGTTATTTCTGTGAATGTACTAGTTTGTTTTCTTAGTACGATACGTTAGGGAATTTTTTGACCGATAGGCTCTCACGTTTTAAGTCTCCGTACTGGGATTATATCACTGATTACATACCCAGTTTTGGTGTTTGAGCAAGACCTCTTTTTTCTGGGTTTTAAAATTTTAAGAGACGTATCTTGCATATCAAGATACTTGGGTGCAAAACCTTGGTTTTGAAAAGTGCACGATACCCAATGTTACCTTTTCTGAATAACCGCCAACTCTTTTCCCAGATAATTCGGGATTTTCAAAGTGTTATGCTCACTCTCCTCCTTTTTCCCGTAAGATACACGTTATAATTCTTTAATAAGGGTTTTAATTTCGAACTCGCTTCGTCCATAAGACCCGAGCTTGTCCTGTCAAGCTCGTAACCTTTGAACTCTTGCATGCATGGCCCTCACCATTTTTTCTTTCTCGCTAGATGTCACAGAATCTGGAAAGACGGTGGGGGTCATTGCTGGCAATCCCTTACTCGCCAAAAACCCCGAGCCCGGAGTCGCTGTTTGTCGGAATCAACGTCGGATTCGTGAGTACGAGCTTGCGCGCGAGCAGGAGGATATTCGAGCTCATTATCGCCGCCAAATAGACAAGGTCATAGAGAAGAAGAGGAGAACTCTTCGGGAGGCCCTTTATCCAGAGTCCAACTCAGGGCCTAGGCCGATCCCCCTCGACCCCGCATTAAAGGTCACCGTCGTGTATAGTCCAGGAGAACTTCAATTTTCATTGATGGGGGAGCCTTCTTCCTCGCAGCCGAGGAAATAAATCTTCGAGGCCGAGAACTATTGGAGCTCGGTTACCTCGACAAGTCAGGTAACTGATATTCTGGCCCTCCATGGTTGTCAAGTTCTTTGAAGTGTCGAGCTCCGGCCGCTCACGAACGAAGCTGTTATGCCCCCGGGGATCGTGACAACAGGCTGAGATACGCGGCATGGAGCCAGGAACACATGAAGGCGGGGGCGCTGTTGCCTTTGAAGTCTTTTTTCAAGGACTTCACAGATTTTGTTGGGTTGGCTCTGTTCCAGCTCAACATCAATTCTTATAGGGTCTTGTCAGCCCTAAGGTCGTTATACCACGAGCTGAAGTGGGAAGGACCTTCACCTCAGGAGATTTTATATCTCTTTTGCCTGAAAAGCAACCCCTCCCGAGCTCGGGGAGGAGATGGTTTTTACTACCTTTCGAGCTATCCCAAAGAGAAAAAGGTCTTTGAAGATCTCCCTAATCATCCACCTGATTTCAAAAAAGCCTTCTTCTGGACAGACGACCTGTCCCCGTCTCGATGCCACTCATTCAGGCGGATTCATAAGTATTCCAGTTTTCTTTATCTCTGTGCTCGGGAATTTAGCTGTAAGACCCATACTTAGTTGAAATGTGTCTTGCTTTCCAGCCAATTTTCAGCGTCCTACTCCTGACGAGGCAATGAAGGGGCATAGAGAGACCCTGCTCCAACTCCCTCATGGCAGGAGGTCTCTTTTGTACCTTTTACATGAAGATAAGCTCCGAGATTGCGGACTTTTGGGAGAGGGCCAGTCCACCTTTGACTGGTCCAATAAAAAGTATGAACATTGGGAGCAGGTGCCTTTTCCCACAGGCGTCCTTCGTCCAAGGAGAGAGGTGAGGCTCCCACTTCTAGTTCGCAGAAGGAGTCCGCCATCGGGGAATGAGGCTAATGACGAAGCCTTGAGTTCAGACTCAGATGAAGGTAAAGCCATCCTTACCTCGAGAATGTGGTCCCCCACCTTACTAAAGCATAAACCCAATAGGTTAGTTTCATGCCCGTATGATAGATACAACTTCTACATATGGAGTTGGGTAGACGATTATGTTCATAGGTTTGATAGTTGGCTCGGGAAGTATGACACCATATATACTTCAGACGAGGTGTGGAACGGGATAGCTGTCCAATTTGGGACCAACGATTATAGGGACCTTTCGAGGTTGACGTCCTCCTATAGGGAAGGTACTCCCCCCGCCTCTTCTGAAGATGGGGGGATTTCATGGTCCCCGAGCTCGAGCTCGGGGGGGAGTTCCAGTTAGGTTTCTTCTATCACTGCTTTGTATATTTATGCGATCTTGAATCACCTTTTATACCATTCCCTCTTTTTGTTATGACTCACATTGTGGTGTGACTGCGCAGGCAAGATGGACTCCGACCTTGACAACATCATCGAGAGTGGTAGCGCCAAAAGGAGTAACCGCCCCAGGGCGGGGTCGCGAAAGGTGGACCGGCCTACCAAAATCCTCAAGAGGACCGAGAAGACACCTCCTCCCCCAGCTCCGCCTGTTGCCAGTTCCATCACAGCGCCGTCTTCGCAGGTCGGTGCCTCCACCGTGGTACCGACTTCGTTGGTCGATGCCTCTAACATGACCGAGCCCCAACTTCCTATAGTGGTTCGATCGACACTTGGTTCACCTCCTAAAAATCCTTCTGCTTCTCGAACTCAGAAGTTGTCAGTATCTACCCACATGGACGCGTATGTGGTTGACAATGCCGCTGGGTCCCATGGGTCTACGCTGGCCTCGGATGTTATGTCTCGAATCGGCCAGAGCTTTGGCAGTCTCGAAGCTCCTCAATGGCAATGCCTGAACAATACCCGAGACTGCACTGCCCTCTATGAGAAGAGTATCAAGCTCGCTGCCGCGGTAAGTTTCCTTCTACTTCTTAGTTATAATCACACCGACCTGTCGCTAATGATGACTTTTTCTTTTGTCAGACTCTTGCCTTTATTGCCCAGCTGAACTATAAGTTGAACAATGAGATCCATTCGAGCAAGTCTTATGCTCAGGAGGCGAAGGATCTCCACCTCAAAGCAAGTGATGACCTGAAGGCAGCAAATGCAAAGCTTGAGGCAGGAGCTAAGGAGCTGGAGGCCAAGGCATCCGAGCTTGGGAAGCTGAAAGCTGGGCTCGAGGAGCTTGAGAAGGAGAATTCCAAGCTCGCAGAACTTGAGAAGGAGAACGCTCGGCTCCAGGTGGCCAACAAAAAGCTCGAAGAAGATAAGGCTGCCACCTTTGATATTATTGAGGGTGAAAAGGCTCGTCTCCTTGCTGAGTATAAAGAGAAGAAGGACCAGGCGGTTGATTCGGCCATGTACAGAATGTGGGCAAACAACGAAGACCTGGATACCAGCTTCTTAGGCCCTCTCGAGACGAAGCTTCTTGATAAGTGGAATGCTCGGCTTGAGGCGGAAGAGGCTGCTCGGGAGGCCGCCTCCGAGGGAGCTCGGAAGGATAGTCATACTTTTCGTCCTGAGGGGTCCGGTGTTACTGATGCTGAGAAGGCCAAGGAGACTCCTCCTTCTTGAATCTGATCTCGGGGAAATCTTATCTCAGGGCTGCGTCCCCTTATTTTTGTAATTACTTTAATTTATGCCCACAGGGCTGATACAATTTCTTTTTATTTTTTATAAACTTACATATGCTTTACATTTCTTGGCTCGAAATATTTTGCATATTTTATATGAATGAGTTTTTTATGTTTATTCCTTCATACAAACATAGTTGGGATTTAGGCTCGAAACTTGATGCATCCACGCATTGTTTGTTCGAATTATCCGCTTCCGATCTCGTTATTCATCAAGGTCAGATATTACTTTGACCATGAACTCGAAAGTACTTGTATGGTATGTAATGTGAATGGTTTAGTTATATCTTATTGCTTAGTTACTTTTCCTCATCCTCGGTTATCTCCCCGAGGTTATGAGTTCGAAACTATTTTTCTTCAAGATATTCCAGCCTTGATTTCGACTTATTTCGGAGTAGGTTTAAATTCCAACTCGTCGATTAGTTTTAGCTGGTTTGTTCCAAACCTATTAAGTTTGCACATCTGGTTAAATCCAAACGTTATTATCTTTTGATAATTTGGTTGTCCAAACTATCTAAGCTCGCGTATCTGGTTATGTCCAAATACTTTTATGTTTTTGAAAATTCGGTTGTCCAAACTATCTAAGCTCGCGTATCTGGTTATGTCCAAATACTTTCATGTTTTTGATAATTCGGTTATGTCCAAACTATCTAAGCTCGCGTATTTGGTTATGTCCAAATACTTTTATGTTTTTTATTTTTTTATTTTTTATATCAATGGTATATATACCAATAATGCCCCCTTAATATCCTATGAGTGTGACCATAGGTTATTAAATTAAGAGAGATTTGCAAAAATAAAAAGAGATAGCATATTGAACGAAATAGAGCTTTATTAGATGGAATTCAAAAGCAGACAAACTACTACAGATAATCATTCATGGTTACAAGCAACACACTTCCTACACTACTGATAGTAAGGTCTAAGGTGTTCGCCATTCCATGCTCGCGGTACCAGGCTCCCATCCAATCTCGCCAGCTTGTAAACACCGGTCCGGATGACTGACTCTATCTGGTATGGTCCTTCCCAATTCGGTCCGAGCACACCAGCTGCTGGATCTCGTGTTGCCAAAAATACGTGTCTTAACACCAGATCTCCCACACCAAATCTTCGATCTCGAACCCTTTTGTTGAAATATCTAGTAGCTCGTTGCTGGTAGGCAGCGTTCCTTAGCTGAGCCTCGTTTCTCTTTTCTTCAATCAAGTCTAAGGTTTCTTCGAGATGAGTGTGGTTTGAGTCTTGGTCGTAAATTTGAGTTCGGATCGTTGGGATTTCGACCTCAATAGGCAACATAGCCTCACATCCGTATGCTAGAGAGAACGGGGTATGCCCCGTTGATGTTCGAGCCGTGGTTCTATAACCCCATAGGACTTGGGGCAATTCTTCGGGCCAACATCCCTTTGCTTCCTCCAACTTTTTCTTTAATGAACTCTTGAGAGTTTTGTTTACAGCCTCGACCTGGCCATTTTCCTGAGGATGAGCTACAGGCGAAAAACTCTTTATTATTCCATTCTTTTCACAAAAGTTGGTAAACAAATCGCTTTCGAACTGGGTCCCGTTGTCGGACACAATCTTCCTCGGCACCCCATATCGGCATACAATGTTCTTTACCATGAAGTCAAGGACTTTTTTGGAAGTTATTGTTGCCAACGGTTCAGCTTCCGTCCACTTTGTGAAGTAATCCACCGCGACCATGACATATTTTACACCACCTATGCCAGTTGGGAGAGAGCCTATGAGGTCGATGCCCCATACTGCGAAAGGCCATGGGGAAGTCAACATGGTCTGCTCAGAAGGTGGAGCTCGGGGAATCGTGGCGAATCTCTGGCATTTGTCGCATTTCTTCACATACTCGAAAGAATCCGTTTTAACAGTTGGCCAGAAATATCCTTGGTGTATGATCTTCTTGGACAGGCTATGCCCCCCGGTGTGATCTCCGCAGAACCCTTCATGAATTTCTTCAATGATCTTCTTAGCTTCAGGCGGGGTTACGGACCGAAGTAACGGCATGGAATATCCCCTTCAGTATAGCTTTCCGTCCAAAATGGTGTAACGGGGAAGTTGATACATCAACTTTCGAGCCTGGTTCCGGTCTCTTGGAAGGACTCTGTTCTCGAGATATTCAACTATTGGGATCATCTAGGTAGGTTCTGTTTCGATCATACACACATCTTCCTCCTCTGGATCATTAATGCTAGGTGCCGATAGGTGTTCTATGGGCACAACGTTCAGTTCTTCATTTTCACCGGATGTGGCGAGCCGAGCTAAGGCATCTGCATTTGAGTTCCGCTCGCGGTGAACCTGTTCGATTGTATAAAATTCGAAACACTCCAATGCAGATTTTGCCTTTTCCAAATAAGCTGCCATTCTTGTGCCGCGAGCCTGGTATTCTCCCAAGATTTGATTTACCACGAGCTGGGAATCACTGTAGCAATGTACAGCTCTAGCCTTGAGCTCCTTTGCTATACGAAGTCCCGTGAGTAAAGCCTCGTATTCAGCCTCATTATTCGACGCTCTGAAACCAAATCTTAAGGCAGAATGAAATCTGCTCCCTGCGGGGGTAACAAAAATGACCCCTGCCCTCGCTCCATTTTCATTTAATGAGCCGTCGACGTAAAGTTTCCATAGCTCGTGGGCCGGGGTTATTACCTCGTCGTCGGCTTTGCTAGTACATTCCACTATAAAGTCCGCTAATGCCTGTGCCTTAATGGTCGTTCTCGGGTGGTAGGTGATCTCGAACTGTCCGAGCTCAACTGCCCATTTAAGAAGTCGACCTGAAGCTTCTGGCTTTAGACAAGACTTGCCTAAGTGGTTGATCAATCAACACATGGATGAGATGCGCTTGGAAGTAGGGGCGGAGTTTACGAGATGAATGAATTAGACTAAGCGCCAGCTTCTCCATTAGGGGGTATCTTGACTCTGCCCCCAGTAATCTTTTACTGATGTAGTAAACGGGTCTTTGTACCTTCTCTTCCTCTCGAACGAGCACTGCGCTTATTGCGTGTTCGGTGGTTGAGAGGTATAGGTACAAAGTTTCCCCCGTTTCAGGTTTTGACAGGATGGGTGGTTCCGCAAGGTTCTTTTTGAGCTCCTGAAAGGCCAGCTCGCATTCCTCCGTCCATCAAAATTTCTTACCTCCTCTCAATAAGTTGAAAAATGGAAGACCACGATCCGTTGATTTCGAGATGAATCTGCTTAGGGCTGCCATCCTGTCAGTCAAACTTTGGACATCTTTGTGCCTTCGAGGTGAGGGCATGTCAATCAGGGCCTTGATCTTGTCGGGGTTGGCCTCGATTCCACGAGAGTTCACGATAAAGCCCAGAAATTTTCCTGAAGACACCCCAAAAGTGCACTTCTGAGGATTTAGCTTCATGTTGTATTTCTGGAGTACGCCGAAGCACTCTTCGAGGTCATCGACATGGTTCTTGTTGAGTTGAGATTTTACAAGCATATCATCGACATAAACTTCCATGTTGTTTCCTATTTGCTCTGAAAACATCATGTTCACGAGCCGCTGATATGTAGCCCCATCATTCTTGAGCCTGAATGACATGAATTAATAGCAGTATAGCCCCTTATCCGTGATGAAGCTCGTATGTTCTTGGTCGGGGGCATGCATGGGAATCTGGTTATATCCAGAATAGGCATCCATGAAGGACATCAGGCCATGCCCCGCTGTGGAATCCACGAGCTGGTCAATCCTTGGCAACGGAAAACAGTCTTTCGGGCAAGCTTTGTTGAGATTTGAGTAGTCAATACAGGTTCGCCACGTCCCATTGGGCTTTGGGACCAACACCGGATTGGCTGCCCAGTCAGGGTAAAAGACATCCCTAATGAATCAGTTTGCCTTTAACCTGTCAACCTCCTCCTTTAGTGCTTTCTTTCTATCTTCGTCCAGCTGTCTTCGCTTTTGTTGCTTCGGGGGGAAGCATTTGTCTATATTTAGTGCGTGGCTTGCTATACTTGGACTTATTCCCACCATGTCCGAGTGCGACCACGCGAAGATATCCTGGTTTTTCTTCAGAAAGCTAATTAATTGCTATTTTGTCTCATCTTGGAGGTGTTTTCCGACCTTCACCTTTTTCGAGGGATCGGCTTCCTCGAGCTGAATTTCTTCGAGCTCCTCTAAAGGTTCGAGATCAACTTTCTCCTCAATCCTTGGATCAATCTCTTCGTCAATCTCTAAGACCATTCCGTCTTTGTTCTGAACGATGGCAAGTGCTTGTGCGCTCGTCTGTTTCTTTCCTCTCAAGGAGATGCTGTAGCATTCCCTCCCTGCTAATTGATCTCCCTTCAATGTTCCGACTCCACTAGGGGTCGGAAACTTAAGGGCCAGATGCCTTACTGATGAAACTGCCCCCAGCCCGACTAGGGCGGGTCTCCCGAGCAGCACATTGTAGGCTGATGGCAAGTCTACTGCCACGAACTCCATCATCTTGGTTGCCGAGACTGGGTAGTCTCCCAAGGTTACGGGGAGCTCGATGGATCCCATGCAGGCGGTCCCTTCTCCTGAAAGTCGTATAAAGTAGTTGCACACGCTTTCAGGTCGTGAAGGGAGAGTCCCATCTTTTCGAGGGTTGCTTTATAGAGAATGTTGACTGAGCTCCCATTGTCTATGAGAACTTGGTGGACCCTTTTATTGGCCAGCTGTAGAGTGATGACTAGTGGATCATGGTGAGGAAACTGGACATGGGACGTGTCTTCCTCAGTGAAGGTTATTGGTTGTGTTTCAATCCTCTGGATTTTTGGAGCCCTAGGTTCGGGTTCATAAGGAGACCCATCCCCAGTCTTCAGCTCGTTAACGTATCTTTTTTGGGCATTCCTGCCTACTCCTGCTGGATGAGGCCCTCCCGAGATGGTTATTACATCCTCTCCATCTATCGGCGGAGGCTTATCTTCTTCCCGAGCTCGAGAATTATTGTTTTGTGCCATTGGAGGTGCGGCTACTCTCTGGCTCGCGGCCGCCTGACTAGTACTCTGGTTTTTAACATATTGCCGGAAGTAACCTCTCGAGATCAATCCTTCGATCTCGTCCTTCAGTTGTCGACATTCATCGGTTGTATGCCCTCTTGGATTTTTGATTTCTCAACGGGTCCGGACGCCTAAAAGGGACCTGGTTTTCATTAGCCAGGTATATGTTCTCCCGAGACTCATTGAGCTCGGTGTATACTCTATACACGGAGAAATATCTCTCCCCTTTCTTCTTCTTTCCTCCTTCGGCCTCGGGATTACTTCCTTCGTTCTTTTTTCTCTTGGAAGGGTTTTCCACAGCAGGCTTTGATGCTATTGGGTCCGCCGAGGTTGAGGCATAGTTGATGTTTATCGTTGTAGTTTTGGGCTGGGAAGTCACATTAAGTGTCAACCTCGCTTCCTCTACATTGACAAACCTCTGCGCTCGTCTGTTAAACTCGGTTATGGACCTCACCGGTTTTCTTTGCATATCATCCCAGAGGGCGCTTCCTGGCATTACTCCAGCCTGGACAGCCATTAAGTGTCCACTGTCATCCACATTCCGAGCTCGGGCGACTTCCAAGTTAAACCTTGTAAGGTAACTTTTTAATGTTTCACCTGATTGTTGCCGAACATTAGTGAGGGTTGACGCCTCAGGTCGAACCCCCATCATGGCTTTGAAATGCTTTTTAAAGTCTTTAGACAGTTGCTCCCAAGAGGTTATTGAATGTCTCTTATATTTTTCGAACCATCTTTTGGCAGGTCCTGTCAATGATGCTGGAAATAACATGCATCTGAGCTCGTAACCCACGTTTTTGGCTCTCATTATGGTGTTGAACGTGCTCAGATGACTGTATGGGTCGGTCTTTCCTTCGAACGTTGGGACGTGAGGGATCCGAAACCCTTGAGGAAATGGAGTATTGGAAATATGGGGAGCAAATGGTTCGAGCTCCTCGTCAGAGTCTTCATATCGATCATTTTCTTGCTCGTTTTTCAAAAGCCTAAAGGCCTTTTCAAGCTGATCGATTCTTTCTTGGACTGGGTCCGCAAGGGGTACTGTCTGGAATCGGTTGTCATCGATCATAATTCCAGGCTCGAGTCTCCGCAAGGGATCTCTACGCCTATTCAAGCGATCCCTCAGGTCGTCATTACCCCGACTTTGATTCAGGTGCTCTCGCAGGTCGGGACGATTTCTGCGATTTCCAGTATTCTTACGACCTCTGTCATGCTTGCTGACCGACCTCGTATCTCCAGAATCATCACTGGTAAAACTCGTCGCATGGTTATTTCGTGATGGATTCTTTTCGTGTCGCCTCGTCTCCGCCGTGCAAGACCGAGATGTTTGACTTTTTTCAGATGGGGCGCCTCTCTGCTCCTGGAAAGCCTCCCCGTTTCCTTGTCTTCCTCCCGCATGCCTTTCGCCCTGATCTCGAACTGGTTGAGCATTCCTGCGGGGGGGGGGGGGGGGGGCGAAGGATATCTGATAGGTGATGGAGGAAACCGTATAGGCGACGGTGGCTGCCATCCATGTCACGGCCTAGACGGTCCAGAATTTGCCCGAGATGGGTCGATCGCATTTGGTGCGCTCCCAGGAATCTGAGTCCGAGCCTCTGCAGGGGTTCGGTTGTTCTCAGTTCCTGTAGGTGCTTCCACAGGCGGGTTAGCCAGGGCCCGAGCTCGAGTACTCCTCTGAGGCCTAGGTGGAGCGGATGGCTCTGCTGGTGCCGAAGGTTGAGCCGGCCTCCTTGTGGCAGCATCTTTTCGTGGACGCCCACGGGGTCTACGGGGAGGAACGTGTACGTCCCTTGGAGGAGGTACTTGGTTTTCGCGCGGAGGCGGGGGCTGAGCCACCTGCGCCTCTACGGCTATCCTTGCCAACTCCTCATTCCGTTTATTGGCCTCTGCCAACTGCTGCTTCAATTGCTAGTTTTCAAGTTCCACAATGGGAACATACCGCTCAGGATTGTAATACATATCCTCATCCCTTGGTGGAGCAGGTGGTCCTCGGGAATCGGAAGATCCACTTCTTTCTTCAACATCCGGGTTTTCCATTGGCTGTTTCCCAGGACGTCTTGGATAATTCTCTTCAGGTGTGTTCTGATTATTAGTGGCCATGAATTTTTCAGGAATGAATGCTTAAGGCTCTCAATGAAAGCACCAAACTGTTGACGCCGTTTTTCGTCAACAGTGAAAGCAGAGCACGTAAACAATAACTAGTAATGGCCAATAAAAATATGATAATACAAAACACAATTTTTTACGTGGTTCAGCAGTTAAATCTTCCTAGTCCACGAGTCTTTTTTATTAAGCTCAAGATGATCTCTGAAAATTCTTCAAGGATGAATTCTTCAGAGTTTTTTCTCAAGATTCAGAAATTTGGTCCTTTACAATGGTGCATGACCTCTCTATTTATAGAGAAGATTGCAGAATACTATCCCACATATTTTGGGTAGTTACTCTTTTTGTGCAAATAAATCAAATGGCTTTAAATGCCTGTAATCCGATATAAAAGGAAACGTCCCCTGAAGACCAGGGGGCGTATAACTAATCAAATAATATCCCATGATTTTAGGGGATTTACAGTAATAAATGTAGACCACGCCTCTTATGGACAACACTTGTAGATGTCCAAGATTATTATCATATATCTCCAAGGCCTTACTCTCCCAGGTCTCTCATCAACGTTCGAGCTAATGACATCTCCCGAAGTCACATGGCTTTCGAGATCGTTCACGCGTCAGGCTCGGAACCCCTGATCTGAGGTTATCCCCGAGGGTAGATGCATCTCGGGAGCTCCCCTTCGAGATCGTGTGGGTTTCGAGGCTACCATATTCGAAGTCGTCTCAGCTTTGCAGGCTCGATGTCTAGTCTTGAAACGTACTTCAGACTTTATGAGTTCATTCGCTGCGAATCCAACTTTCTAGGTCACATTTATCATGGCTCGAAATCTTGGTATAACAATATCGATCCGACATCTCACTCACTTCGGTACTCCGCTAGCCTCTCTCAATTGCTGTCTCCCTCACTCGACCCGTAGTAATCGCCGTTTACTTTTGCTTTCCTTTTTTCCTCTTAAATCCAAAACAATCGAACTCCACTCGAAATCTCAGTCTAGTGGTACCACGGTACGACATTTTTGAAAAACTATTTTTCCTTTCAAATCTGAAAACCAGCCTACCTCTCACAATCAATGTGACAATGGTGCTCACAACCAGGAAGGTTTCGACTGATTGAATTTTTAATTGGTGTAGTAAGTCTATCTCTCTCATTTTAGTTTGGTTTCTCTGTTTGGGTGTCTGGGCATTTGTTTCTCTTTTTGTTTTGTTATTTTTAGTTAGTGGTGGTGGTGGGTGTAGCAGGGGTTAGTGGTGCTCATATGGCTACAGATCATGCTTCCCTATTTATTTTATTTCATGGAAGTATTTTTAAATTTATAAACTTGTTTATCTATTGAACTAATATTAATATGCTTTAAGTATATTAAAAACAATTTAACTAACCTTTTGATTATTCCTTCAAAACTTCAGAAAAGAAATCAGTGTATTACTTTACCATCCTTGAGAAGAGATAAATAGTTCAATATATGAGTGTTAAGCTTTTTAAATTGATGATCAATGAAGGTAAATTTGTAAGAAAATGAAGTATTTTTTTTAAATGTTATGTCAATCTATTTTTCACCTTTTGCATAAGATTTGATCTCAGATTTTATGATTTATTGATGCGTTTATTTTTTCTGTAATTGTATAATGTACGTGAATGTCAATGTTTGTATATTTTTGAATTTTTACATTGCTTGAAATTTTATTTTAAAGATTAATGTGTTTTTTTTTGTATATATTTCTCTGAAAAGAAGCATCTATTCAATGTGTATTTTTTTTTGTATATATTTATCTGAAAAAAAGCATCTGCTAAATGTGTATTACATCTTTTGGCTGAATGAATTACATATTCTGTTAAAGTGTTAATAACCAACTGTTAAAACATACCAAATTCTGTTAAACCATACCATTCTGTTAAAACATACAAAATACCGTTTCATACACACTTATATAATAGGTAAGATTTAAACATGTTAGTATACAATGGGATGACTTATAGTTGTTGTCCAATTGTTGTTTTTTAGTTGTTTTTAAATGTGTGTAATATGCAGTTGGTTAATATTTAGTTGTTGTCTTATTATTGTTTTTTAGGTGTTTCTGACACCGTATTTTTGTAAATATAAAACTTTAAAAAAACGTATTTTTGAAAACTTAAGGTAATATTTTTGAAAAAAAAAATCAAGAACCGTAAAAAAGTAAAAAAATACAAAAAAAAATATTTTTGAAAAAAAAACCTATTTTTTATATGACGGTGTATATTGTAGTTATAGCGGGCATCCTACTAATATTTTAGAAATTCTGAATAATAAGCTAAAATTAGAGTTTATAAAAAAACAAACACATGTGTAACTGGTTGTTTTTACATTATATTTTTGGCATTGTAAATCATTCTAAATTTCTCAAAAATTGGTGGGATGCCTACTATAACTATAATGTTCATTGTCATATAAAACAATTATGTTATAATTTCTCCCCGTACCAAAAACTGAAATTGTTACTCAAGAAACTCTTATATATATATATATGAAAGACTTCTCAATGGTTACTACTCATAGATGAGTACTAACAATTATGATGATGTGACAACATAGTGACTTGGTATAGCAAGTTACCAACAGTTAAGTATTTTTTTCTACATTAATTTCAAATTTAGTTATTATTTTTTTGTCATAATTAATGTTGTTTTGAACCAATGGGAGATACCAGCTATATTTAGAAATTGACATTCATTTGAAAAATGAAAAGTTTACAATATTATATTATCATAATAAATACACGTTTTTCATCAGGTAACCCTTCCAAAAATTTGAAAAAATCAAATTTTATTTTTAGAAATATTAATTAACAACTATAAATATGGATCATTGATCTTAATCCAATGGTTAATATTAAAGTAATCATCCATGGATGGTAACCATTAAGAGTGCACCCATATATATATATTGGGTAAAAACAACGTACAATGCATGTTTACTTAGTTTTATTTAGAAAATGTATTAATTTATTTTTATTATATTTTTATGATTGTCATATAAATTTTAAATACATAAACAAAATCATAAATTATAAAAGAATGACATAAACATATAAAAGAAAAATTAAAGCAAAATATTGTCTATAGATTTTTTTAAAAATAAGATAATTTTTAAAAAAAATTAAAAAAAAAATGCTAAGCCAAGAATCTATTAGAAACACATTTTCTATATAATGATATAGAGCGTAAAAAATAATTTGGTACACTGTGTTTTATTGAAATACAGACTTGGTATCCTATGTTTTCAACAATGCTCATCTTGTACTCTATAATTTGAAATTGTAAATATTTGGTAGCTTGGACTCAAATTTTATTAATGTGACCAAATTACCCTCAGTTATATGTAATCAAGTAATTAAATTTGAAATTTAAGCTCATATAATTGAGGATAGTTTGGTCATATTGATACAAAAATTTTGATCAAATTTGAGTCTAGGGTACCAAATATGCACGATTTCAAATTACAGGATACTAGATGAGCATTGTTGAAAACATAAGGTGCCAAAATTGTATTTCGATAAAACGCAGGGTACCAAATGAGTATTTACTTTTTTTCTAATTTTTCTTTTAGAAAAAATATATATGAATTTCAATATAATAAAATATTAAAAAAATTTCAAACTAAAACTATAAATTTAACAAGTTTATTTGATCAAATTTTAATTATTTAATTGAATTTTTTTAAGCCAACAAAAAATGATATATAAATATATGTTATCTAATTAATGGATAGAGAAACTAAAATAAGTAATTTCTTATGAAAAAAACTAAATGGAAAAATTAAAATATATATGTCTTATTTCACTATTACATATATGTTTGGATGAATAAATATGTTAAATGACAAAATAAATAATTAATAATTTAAATTTAATCAAATAATTTAATCACTTTAATATTAAATTTTAAAAGGGATTTTTTCATATCTATGAAATTTTTAAGATTGTTTTACAAAAATATGGACATTTAATTTTTCTACCTTTTTCATTGCTTTTTGATTTGGAAGTTCATATTTATTGGATTTTCTTTCCCATAAATTTGAAAAAATATATAATTATGTCACATTTTTTTTTATCATAGTTATGTTTTTTTTTCAAGATAATTTTATTTTTCAATTTTGTATTTTTTCCTTAATTTTTTAATTAGTTTTTCAGTTTTGTTTTTTTTTCCTTACTTTTTTTCTTCCATTTGTTCTTTTTCTTTTTTTCTACCAATTTTTTCCTTCATCATTTTTTTCTTTACATTTTTTCAATTTTCTTCTTCTTCTTTTTCTTTTCATTTTTATTCATTTATCTATTTTTTTCTTTCATTAGTATTATTATGTTTTTTTTTTCTTCATATTTTTCAGTTTTCTTTCCCTTTTTTTTTTCTTTCTATTTTTTCTTCTTTTTTGTATTTATTTTTTTCTCCTTTTTTTTTTTCATACATATGAGCTTTTATTCTTCTTCTATTTTTCTTCTTATTTTATTTTATTTTTTTCTACCAATTTTTTCATTAATCTTTTTTTTTTCTTTCCATTTTTCCATTATTTTTCTTCTTATTATTTTCATTTTTATTCATTCATCTGTTTTTTTCCTTCATCATTTCGTTTGTTTTTTTCATATTTTTTTATTTTTCTTTAACTGAGTTTTTTTTTCCTTTTTTATTTTTTTTTTTCATTTTTTGTACTTATTTTTTTCTCATTCTATTTTTTTTCCTTTTTTTCACACATATATATTAACATTACATAATTATTTTACTATTTTTTTATTTATTTTCTTCTATTATTGATTTTTTTATAGTTTTTTTTACTATATGTAAGCAAATTCAAATCAATTTTTTTTCAGTATTTTCTTTTTACTGTAACCCTTATAGGAATACCTAAATTTGGAAAGAAAACTAATAAAAACATGAAAACATGAATGGATAACTAGTTATCCTAATGGAAACATTCAAATCTAGAAAAAAAAATTGTATGAAAATGTGAATGGGTAACTAGTTATCCTAGTGGCAACATCCAAATGTAGAAAAAAAAATATATGAAAACTTGAATGGGTAACTAGTAACCCTGATAGAAACATCCAAATTCGGAAAGAAAAAAAAATAGATATGAAAACGTGAATGGGTAAATAGTTACCCTAATGGGAACATTCAAATTCGAAGAAAAAAATTGATGAAAATACAAATGGATAACCAATTACCCTACTGGGAACATCCAAATTTGGAAAAAAAATTAGATATGAAAACTTGAATGGATAACCAGTGACCCTGATAAAAATATCCAAATTTGAAAATAAAATATAGATATAAAAAACATGAATGGGTAACTAGTTACCTTGATGTGAGAAAAAAAACTAATATGAAAACGTAAATGAGTACCTGGTTACCCTGATAGAAACATCCAAATTTAAAAAAAAAAATCATATGGTAACTGGTTACCTATGTTACTAAAATTATAGTTCCTTCTTTTTCCTTTTTTTTAATGAAGTGTTCTTCCTCTTTTTCCTTCAAATGTGATGTTTTTTTTCATATTTAATATGAGTAACCCATCACCCCTCTTATGGTAGAATGTTACTCCTCTCAGGGTAACTGGTTACCCCTCCTGATATATATTATTTAACCTAGCTCTAGGATTTTATTTTTACATAATTGTCAAAGATCAATCAAGTAACTGGTTACTTTACCCATGATTTGAAAAAAGAAACGTACAATCTAAAAAAAAGAAAAAAAATGTTTATAATAAATAAAAATAATAATAAACACAATTCATATTAAAAAAAATGCAAAACAACCAAATAATAATTTAATATAAAACTAGTAATATAAAAATAATATAAAAAAAATAATAATCAAATTACAAACATACTCTTTTAAATTAATAAAACTTGATTAAGAGTAAAACTATGACATAAACCAACTTTTATACAAAGATATGGGAAAATAAACCCATAAAAGTGAAAATCCTAAAGAAAAAAAAAACATATGTTTGCACACTCCATTAAAAATAATATATAAAATATAATTTCCTCATTTAAAAATATGTGATAAAAAATTATTATTACTCATTTATTACTTTTTTTTTTCTTTCAATTTAGTTATCTTATTTAAATTACTTTATTCATTTTTATTTATTTATTTACCTTATTTAAATAACTTTAAAACTAACGGTGTTACTAACAGAAAACAATAATTTCCATTAATACTCACATTTATAATATATAAAAGTATAGGCCCGACTAGAAGGTGGGGCAAATAAGCATGGGTCCAAGGTCCAAAATTTAGTCCAAATATTTCTTGGGAAATTCACAACATTGATTACAATAATATTTGGGGCATGGTGCAAAATGACCCTTAATGTTGTGTGAAAGTAAGTAAATGTCCATGTTTTTAATTTTGTAGTAAAATAACCTAATCTTCTATTTAATATCACATGTTACCAAATACACCATTTAACAAATTACTATTTTATTCTAAATATTTTAATATTATGGTATATGTATATTAGTTTTGTTTAATTAGTTTTTATTTTAAAGTTATTTTGATTTTTTTTTCGTTTTTTATGGGTTGTTGAATAATATACTATACTACAAAATATATATACTGAGTTAAAAAATAATATACCATCAAAACTTACAAAATTATTACTAAAAAATGTATATACTATACTAACAAAGTTATATACTACCATTAAAATGTATATACCATGATACAAAATTAAATACTACCACTATGTATAATAAAATAGAAATTAAATATCACAAAAAAAAAATTATATACCATACCACAAAAAATATATACACTAATTGGAAAATAATATACCAACAACCTATAAAAAACTTAAAAAATCAATATAACTTTAAAATAAAAACTAATTAAACAAAACTAATATACATATACCACTATATTAAAGTCATACAGTCCTAAATAAATTATAAAAAAAGGAAATTTAGGTAATCAATAATGTAAAATGGTCATTTATCTATAATTTTAAAAATGAGGACATTAGCTTCTTGATGACTTTATTTTGGGCAATTTCCTATAATTTCTTATAATATTTAATATTGCCATATACAAACATATAAACATTATTATTTTTTAATATACAATTTGTTTACCAGTTTAAAAATAATTATGATTTATTTTCTTTATTATGTTTTTTAATTTTATTATATTATTGTGATGTGTTATAATGATTTTTTTTGTACACTAGATAATTTTTTTATTATTATATTATTGATGACCCTTTCCTTTTTCATTTTATTTTATTTGATCAAGAATATATTTTATCAAATATATTTTAAATGAGGTATTAAGTTGCGTTTTTGGTTCTAAAAAATAAAAAAATAAAAACTAAATTTTTAAATGAAATTGTTATGTCTACTAACTTTTGTTTATTTAGTAGTGTAATTATTATATATTTTTGTATCATATTTTGTTTTTATCATTTTTTTTATTTATTATTTTGTATTTTTTTTCCTAGCTTGTTTATTTTTATTGATAGTATATAAAAATAATTTTTTATGTTTATTTAATTTTTGTGTGCACTATTTAGTTAAATTTTATTGTTTATTTTTTATGAATAGACGGTCAAACATTTATGTTTATTATTTTCAATTGTTAATGTTTTTATTTATATTTTTAGTATTTTATTTTTTATTCAAAAAACAATTGAACAATTATGTTTATTAACTTATGTTCTCTTTATTTTTCAGTATTTTATATTTGTAACATTATGGCTTTATTTTAGAGTATATTATAAAATAAATATTACTGTAGATTTTATGTATCTATTTTTTATTTAATATTATGGTTCATGTGTTTATAATAGAGTGTAGCTTGGATTTTTAAACTTCTATTATTTTGCTTTTTTTTTTTTTTTCAATTCTCAACTTTTTCACTCTTCATTATAATACACCGAATTACAAAACTAATCACATCCCATTACAATTCATTCCTCATTATTTATCCATATGCTCATAGTAATTTGGTAAATGAATGAAAACTAACAAAATATCTATTTGACTCACAATTGTTGTCAAGCAACGAAGAGTAATTTTAGGCTCAACAAGGGTAATAATGGAAAATTACTTTTGAGTTGGCTTGAAATACTCAAATGTTCCAAGAAATTGCCTAAATCACTTTCCTAAGCATATCTCATCTAAGATTTCGTCTCAAATGATAAACAAGCAAGTTCTAGATTCATTCATTCATCAAACCAGAAGCCATTTTTTTAACAATGCATACATTCAAATTCAAATTGCAAAGAATTTTTCAATCATGGCTAAACTTTCAATTTTTTTATGGATCGAAACAAGCTACCAATGCAGTCTAACCAAGCACACTGATTCAATTGATAAATTTTTTTGAAAATTTGCACAGCATTTTCTTCCACATCATAGGCTAGCATAGACAACTTGATTCACACAAACACAACACAACATTTAACTAAGATAAAACTCAAACAACAACAAACACAAACTAACAACACGGCACAAACACACAAAATAATAAGACTCCTCCCCCAAACTTGATTGAGGCATTATCCCCAATGTGACATAAAAAGAAAAGGAGAGAAAAATTACCAATAGTCCAGGTAAACATCATCAAAATGGAGGTGGCAGAGGTGGTGATTGGAAAGTCAGTTTGTCCCAAGCGCTGGAGCTCAAAATAATCGTTTTATTTTTTTTTATTTTTTCATGTATTTCACAATTCAAAAATTACAAACTAAACTAAAAATAAAATCTAAGCCTAAGAAAAATATTTAAAAAGATTTTTAAAGAAAATAAAAATTACAAACTCATAAAAACTTGAATTAAAAATAATATTGGGTTGCCTCCCAAAATCGCTTTATTTAACGTCTCCAGCTGGACGCTCACTTCCTTCATTAAACTTCAACTCGGGTCAAGTCCACCCCGCTCATCCTTTAGAGCCATAGTGTCATAAGCAAAAGCTCGTCTTTTGATGTTGCTAATCGTCGAAGCCTTCCCCTGCTCATGTAGCCTTCCCACTATAGAACCGTTTCAAACAATGACGAACTGCTAAACTACCAATTTCAGCATGGGTTTTTCTCTTGGTGGTTTCCAAATTACTACCACCACTACATACCACATCCTTTCAACAACAAATTGGAATATTAGTTGCTGCAAAAACATCAAATGTTACCTCTTCGTTTTGTACTCGCAGCTTCAACTCCTCTTTTTGTATATCAATTAGTGCTCTCCCTGTGGCTAAGAATGGTCTTCCCAAAATAATGGGAATTTTTGCATCTTCCTCCATATCTAGAATAATAAAATCAGTAGGGAAGATAAATTTACCAACCTTAATTAAGACATCCTCAATTAATCCACGAGGTTGCTTAACAGAGCGGTCTGCCATTTGTAAGGACATAGTAGTGGGGTAAGCATCTCCCAATTTCAGCTTCTGAAAAATAGATAAGGGCATTAAATTTACACTAGCCCCTAAATCACATAAGCCCTTGGTCATAACAGTATCTCCTATTGAGCAAGGAATCGCGAAACTACCCGGATATTTAAGCTTGGGAGGTAGTTTCTTCTGCAAAATAGAACTGCACTCCTCAGTAAGCGCCACTGTCTCATAATCCTCTAAATTTTTTTTCTTTGACAAGATTTCCTTCATAAAATTCACATTGCTTGTCATTTGTTCAAGTGCCTTGGAAAAATGTATGTTAATGTGAAGTTTTTGAAAAATGTCTAGAAACTTCGAAAATTGTTTGTCAAGTGTCTTCTTGTGAAGTCGTTGAGGATATGGAATCTTGATGTGGTGCTCATAACTCACTGGTGACTGCTTCTTCTCAAGGTCATCAATAACCTCTTCTTATACCTTACCCTTATTCTCAACATCAACTTTTGGTGCAGGTATAGACTTCTTGACTAACTTTTCTAACTTCTTCCTGTTAGGAAAATATATATTTGCCTCAATGGAAATGGTAAGAAAATACTGATGGAAAAACTTATACAAGATCTTTATTTATTTTCATGTATATCTAATATTAAACAAATTAATACGAGATAGCCTAAAACATGTTTCTAAAATTGAGTTCAAAGAGAAACAAAAATAGAATACTTACAGTATACGCAGCGGAATTAAGAGTCCTTCCTTCAGTTTCTCTAACTCTTGTATCCTCTCTGTCGCAGAGTATTATCAAGAAACTGAACCGATCTTCTATTTTCTTCACGATCTTCCAATGTATCCTTAGAACCACCTAGACTAGTGTGGGAAATTCTCAACACATGAGAAAGATATAGAGAGAAGAAGAGAAAATACAAAGAGGCTTAGAAAAGGACTTGTGTTTAGAGAGAATATAAAACTATCAGAAAATCTGACTTGTGACTTATCTGTCGTCTCTTAAATCTTCTCTCTAAGCACTCCTTTTATAGACTCAATTAGGCCATTTAATTTAATTAAAAAATAAATACAATAACAGCCATTTTGAAGCCCTAGGTCGAAATTATCATGGGCTATAGGCTCGTGAAATTGCCCATTTGATTATAAGCCCATTGGACTTAAAATCAAGGCCTGTATTATTTTCTATTGATTTAATTAATTAAATAATTATTTAAATCCTTTATCAAATTAATTATTTATAATTTGAACTTTGATTTAAATTTATTTATTAATTTAGATACAAATTTATCTTAATTAATAAATCTGCCATAATTTCTCTTTTCTTCTCAAAATTACACAACTCTGTGAAACTATCCAAAATTGACCTGGTCAACTTTGATAATTCTAATTGATGATTAAATCAATTAATTGAGACTATCTAGATGATTTTATCCAAGGTACAATGGGGACCATGGGCCTATGAAATCAAGCTCCAATAAGTTATCATAAATCTAACAAATAAATTTACTAACTTATTAATTCCTCGTGACTCCACTATAGACTTGGAATTGCACTCTTGAATTCATAGAACGCTCTATAACAAATATAGATACGCTATTAATTATCCATTGTTACAACCATAATTGTCACTCAATCCTCTATAGAAGGTCTACAATGAGATAGGACTAAAATACCGTTTTACCCCTCATTGTATTTTATCCTTAAAACACTTAGTTCCTTGTAAATGATATTTCAGTAAACTAATTTAATTACTGAAATGAGATCTCTATCATTTAACACCTTGAACCAAACTAAAAGGAAACCATCGTTTCACTTCTTCATCAGAAGCTATAGATGTTCATATCTATGATTAACACTCCCACTCAATTATACTACCGAGTTCCCAAGATGTAAGTATGGGCTAGTCCGTAGGGTAAGTTGGTAACGAACAAGTCAAAGAACTCAAATAATACAATCAGTTTGAATACTAACCACTCAGAATTGAGATTGAATTGACCTATGGTCAACTATATGATATGACTAGAATAGATAATAACGGTATGTTTACTTATCTTATCAACTGTCAATATCGGTCCTGTCCGATGTAACAAATACATCCGATCTTATCTACTTTGCTAATGTTCTGGAAAGAACATAACACTGTAATGTGTAAGTAGATCATATCGTAGATTGGCAAGTCAGTGTAAATCCGGTGCACTGACTAATCTTAGGACTAACTTATTTTTGAACATATAATCATATTTATATTCCACTGTGAGTACGTCACTATAAATAAGATTAGCTATATGCTCGGGATTTAATAGAAGTTTATATTAAATAAATAATCATGAAAATAAAACATGTGAGCAAAGTGATTGACCAAGTCAAAAAATGATTTCTATTCTTTTATTGATAATAAAATGAGATTACAAAGAATTTGAGTTTTAATTAGGGCATAAAACCCCAACAAATACAACTCCAGACAAAATATTACAAATAAATATTGATTGATTAAATATAGTTACAAATCTATGAAAAATTACAAGTAAATATAGAGAAAGAAGTAGAAGATGATAGAATATAGAAAATACAACTCTTTGACAAAAAGATACAAATAAACTTGAGATAGTAAAATGAAAGATGTAGATGAGATTACAACTCTAAAACAAAAGATACACATAAAAGAGAAAAGAATAATAATAGGAGAAATGAAAAGCAAAGGAACAAAAGAATAAGAACAAGAACAATCAACAAAGAACACTCACTCACACAACCAAAATGAAGAGTGTTGGGGATCACCAACTTGAACAAGGTTTGAAACCTTTGTCCAAAAGCTTATTTCCCCCTAACTCAAATACTAAGGGATCAATCACAGATTTTGGAAATGCTTTCTAGAATAATCAAGTCTCTAGGTGTTTTCTAGCCAAGTGCTCTAGTGGATAGAAAAGTTGTGTCTTTCAAGTGAGCAATAAGCTCCTATTTATAGAGCTTTGAGACACCCTTTGAATTTCAAATTCCACCATCCCACATGGTTGTTACCAATGATTAATTGGATGTTTATGGAATTAAAATAGAGATTTGGGAGTTACTTGGTTGTTGGAAACGTTCAAAATTGGATAAAACCGAAGTTTGGAAAATGCTATCAGCTGCTCAGGTCGCGCCCTTAAAAACATGGGTCGTGACCTGAAAAACTCAGGTCGCGACCCAAGATGTTTTTTCAGCAACCAAATTTCCAAATTTTCCAAAACGTTCCAAATTCACTCTCACTTGATTTTGTAACTTCCATACACATTATGGGAGTTAAAATCACATCTCTAACAACCATTTCACATATGGCTTTAAGAAATTCATCTCAATATTGTGTAACAACAAATCTACACAATAATGGGTAATATTTGGAAGTTACAAATTTGTGATTGAATTCGTAACACCAAATATGTTACAAATTTGGATATTTCACATATATCTAAATAATGTAACTCTCTATTATATGTTACAATATGTGACACTCTTTGTCACATTTATTTAATCTAAAGCATTATATTATAAAATAATATAACACTTCCCACTCCTCAAAGAGATTGCATTGCATTGTTCTTTGGGATTCACCTTTATATTTCTTGGAAAATTTCCTTGAGGCCTACTTTGTAACATATTTACCAACTAACCAACTTGCATCTCAAGATTCCTGAAGGATGAGCGAGTTTCATTCATAAATTGAGATTGAGAGTTGGTCAGAGTTGCGATGTTTACTTGAGACCTCTATGTCTCGCTTTGCACTGTTAATGGCCATGTGCACTTTTTATTCATGGACGTTCTTGAGAATACTCCCAATTCTCATGAGAGGCGGCACCACCCCTAGGTCCATATTGGTAGAATTCTTATAGTATTTTGTTACCAAAAATACTTGTCTTCACAAGACTGAATTCTATTAAAAAAATCTTTCGGTTTTAACCCACAACTTGGTAACTCACAAGTACTCAACATCTTAGATGTGACTTGTTTTGAGTACAACTAATATTCACTTTATTGACTTATTGTTACCTATTGAACCTAACACTAGTTACATAACTAGTGTTAAGGTAGGTTACCATCAATTGTGAATCTCTTTAGGGAGTTTAAGTCCCATCCCTCGAGATGATGCAGCCACTATGTCTCTCATTAGTGGCTTAGTGAAAGGATCCGCCAGATTTTCACTTGTTCTCACATAAGATATTGAGATGCTCCTCTTTGAATCAATTCTCTTACATATCCATGTCTTAGACTAATGTGTCTAGACTTCCCATTATACACTCCGCTGTATGCTCTAGCCAATGTCGCTTGGCTATCACAATGTATCGATATAGTGGATACATTCTCTTTGATTAGAGGTATCTCTACTGTTGACTGCGTTTTTAGCCAACGATGTGAGAACGTCAAATACGACAAGCCTTCAAGAGAAATAAAAACGACACAGACGGTTTAAACAAGAAAAGTAAATAACACATGAGATTTTTATAGTGGTTCAGCCCCGATTGTCGGTAATAGCCTAATCCACTTAGAGTTGTGATTTATAGATCCGTACTCAAGATCAGATGGACTGAGCTAACTGAGTTTCTTCAGTACAGATTGCAAAAATACAAGAATTCTCTCTTATTTCAGCACTTTCTCTCTCTAGAATACTCAGACCCAATTTTCTCTCTCTAGAAAGAAGAAGCCGAAGAAGCCCCTCTTTCATCCCATAAGCCCTCTATTTATAGGCCTGGGATTCTCAACTGATATCCCCTTTAGATAGGGATATTTTATTATTCATCTTATATTTATATTACAAGAAATATTTAAAATACAACTGATTCCTCAATTTGAGTGAGGAACGAGAGATTCCCAGATGCTTAGACCAACTCTTGCTGAAGTCGTTCCGGGGATTTTGACGTAGTCTCACATGCATGTTGATTACTCCTTCAAGCTTTCCTTGGACCAAGGTGATACAAGCTTGGCTCTCCTCGGACCAAGGTGGTCCGAGCCAACTCCTTTGGCACCTCACCTCGGGCAACTTTGAGGCAACCTCCTCCATGACATGTCCGATCGGACATGATGACCTTCTCCTCGGACCAAGGTGGTCCGAGGCATCCTTCTCTCTTGTTTCTCTCCTCGGACAAGTCCGAGCATACCTCCTTTATTCAAGGTCCTTTCGGACCTTGTGGCCTTCTCCTCGGACCAAGGTGGTCCGAGGCATCCTCCTTGGCATCTCACCTTGGACAAGTCTGAGGCACTCTCCTTTAGCATCTCCCAACTATGTCCGATCGGACATTGTGTAGGCTCTCCTTGTCAAAATCTAACTCTCCATTCTTGACTTGCATGGGACTCCTCCTCCTTAGCTACTTACCTTGGACACTTTCGAGCCAACACTTAGGAAACCTTGGGAGGCTTACCTCGGACACACCCTTGGGGTCTCCTAGGACCACATACTCCTTGGGGTCTCCTAAGACCACTTCCTTGAGTTCTCCTAGGATGCATTTTGTCATCTTTATTGCCATGCTATTGATCTCCAATTTTTGGGTATAACATCTACCAACAGATCCCTTAGCCATTCGACCTCTTTGCTGGTAGCAGCTAGAGCTATAAACTCTGCTTCCATAGTGGAATGAGATATACAAGTTTGTTTCTTAGAACCCCAAGAAATTGCACCCCCACCAAGTGTAAATACCCAACCAGTTGTGGACAAGTTGTCCCTAAGATTGGATATCTAGCTTGCATCTGTATATTCTTCTAAGATTGAAGGGAATTTGGAGTAATGTAGGATTAGTCCTTTGGTTTTCTTGAGATAACCTCGGACTCTTCCAATTGTCTTCCAGTGATCCACACTTGGATTACTTGTAAACCTACTAAGTTTACTCACTGCAAATGCTATATCAGGTCTAGTACATTGGGCATCATACATTAGACTCCCTATAACACTAGCGTACTCCAATTGAGCCACCGCTCTTTCTTCATTCTTCTCTAATTTTACACTTTGATCGAATGGAGTATTGGCATCTTTAACCTTTAGATGGTTAAATTTGTTCAATACTTTCTCAACATAGTGGGCTTGCCCTAACAGAAAACCCCCACTATGTTTCTTTACTTTGATACCAAGTATGGTGTCAACTTCTCCAAGATCTTTCATCTTGAAGGTTGATGATAGAAACCTCTTCGTTTCTTCTATCCCTTTCATGCTATCACTTAGAATAAGCATGCCATCCAAATATAAGCAAACAATGATCACATATCCCTTACAAGTTTTGGAATACAAACACTTGTCTCCATTTTTATGTCTAAACCCATTAGACATGATGGCTTGATCAAATTTCTCATGCCATTGCTTAGGAGCTTGTTTCAATCCATAAAAGGATTTTACAAGTCTACATACTTTATGTTCATATTTTTGTAGGACAAACCCTTCAGGTTGTTCTATATAGATCTCCTCATTGAGGTCACCATTAAGAAATGTCATTTTGACATCCATTTGATGAATATACAAGTTGTGTATAGAAGCTAAAGCAAACAAAATTCTTATAGAAGTTGTTCTTACAACAGGCGCATAGGTATCGAAATAATTGGTACCCTCTTTTTGCCTAAACCCTTTAGCTACTAATCTAGGTTTAAAGGTTTGGATAGTGCCGTCAGTGTGGTATTTTCTCCTAAATACCCACTTACACCCAATTGGCTTAGAGCCTCGTGGGAGGTCTACCAATTCCCAAGTGTTGTTGGAAAGAACAGAATCCATCTCATCATTGATGGCTTCTTTCCAAAATGCATTATCTCTTGATTGCATAGCTTCTCTATAAGTCTTAGGATCATCCTCAACAAGAAGTACAATATGAATTTTCCTAATGAATTCTTCTCTATTTCCTTCTACCATGTAGAATGAAATTCGTTGAGAATCTATCTCATCCACTACTAGACTTTTCTCCTTTTTAAGCCTTTGACTTCTTCTAAGTTCAAAGGGTTGCTTTACATTCTGTTGAGAATTCTCCTCTTGAGAATCATTTTTGAATGTAGGAGCTTGAGAATTGTTTTGATATAAAAATTCTCCTTTAGAGATGTTGAAGCTTAAGAATTGTTGTCACATAACATGTAGAGTCTAATAGCCTATAAGCTTTACTATTGTTGGCATAACCAACAATAGCACACTTTATGGCTCTTGAACCTAACTTTGTTCTATTAGGTTCATTTTTCATGCAATATGCAAGACACCCCCACACTTTGAAGTACCATATGTTGGGTTTTCTTCCTTTCCATAACTCATATGGAGATATTAATACCATGTGAAAATTTCTCAAGCAAATAATCACTAATTTCACTTTTAGTTGTCTAAATAATCTCAAAGTCACTTAAACAACTTTTGTGTGTTTTCTAAGAGTCTCTTTGAGATTCTTTTGAAAATATCATTTTGACAACCATTGATTTTCTCATCAAAATCAATTTGAGGATGTCAATTTTAAACACTTAAATCAAAGAAAATAACCCTCAATGATTTATTTAAACACTTTGATTTTTAATGCTTTGGTTTAACATTATCTCCTCATTGAGATTAATTTAAAACATATCACCACAAGAATGAATAAAATTCTCTTCAACCTTATTCACTATTGGTATAAAGATTCAAAATTGCTTATCCAATTTTGTAATGTCACCTCATTGAGACATTGAATATTTGAGAATTATTGTCACTAAATAATTCTCAAATGTTTTCTCTTTTGACCACACTTTTAGACTTCAAGCCTATAGGTCAATATGTCATCCCATAATTTTGGATCCCCTTAATCCATTTTCTTACAATAGCAAGACACATATCAAAAGATGTGACCCCCTTAGGTTCATCTTTTCTTATCTCATAAGTTGAGATAATCAACACTTAAATGAGAAAATTTAATTTCTCAAATAATTCTCTTTATTTACCAAATAAATGGTAACTCATCACAATGCAATAATAGAGGATAAAACATATTTATATTATTATCACCTTAATAATCATATTATATGGCACACCATAATAATCATGATAATTCTCATGTATATATCAAAATACTTTATATATTAACATAATTATGTCTCAAAGAAATTTCACATAATTTGTCAACATATATCCATCATATTAGCATGCATTTTGAATCTCATAATTATATTGTAAGTATATCAAAAATATCATACAATAATTCACATATCCACATATTCATATATACTATTGATTCATAAAATCAATATATAGGCATGTCAAAAACTACCAAATTATCATGTTTTATAAATTCTCAAAACATAATTTTCATGTCAAATGTATGTACTACTATCTCACATATAGCATACACATAGATTAACAATCCCTACATTATGTAGAGCTTGTCAAAAGTTCACTTCTAAGAATTACACATTAACTTTCACAAATAGATTTGTCAACTATGTTACAATGTATCTCATATTGTATTAACATGTTAACTGTTGGAAAAGCTTATACATGATCTTTATTTATTTTCATGTATATCTAATATTAAACAAATTAATACGAGATAGCCTAAAACATGTTTCTAAAATTGAATTCAAAGAGAAACAAATAATATAATACTTACAGTATACGCAGCGGAATTAAGAGTCCTTCCTTCAGTTTCTCTAACTCTTGTATCCTTTCTGTCGCAGAGTATTATTAAGAAACTGAACCGATCTTCTATTTTCTTCACGATCTTCCAATGTATCCTTAGAACCACCTAGACTAGTGTGGGAAATTCACAACACATGAGATAGTTATAGAGAGAAGAAGAGAAAATAACAAAGTGGCTTAGAAAAGGACTTGTGTTTAGAGAGAATATAAAACTATCAGAAAATCTGACTTGTGACTTATCTGTCGTCTCTTAAATCTTCTCTCTAAGCACTCCTTTTATAGACTCAATTAGGCCATTTAATTTAATTAAAAAATAAATACAATAACAGCCATTTTGAAGCCCTAGGTCGAAATTATCATGGGCTATAGGCCCGTGAAATTTCCCATTTGATTATAAGCCCATT
Organism: Humulus lupulus; assembly: GCF_963169125.1. Lineage (NCBI taxonomy): Eukaryota > Viridiplantae > Streptophyta > Magnoliopsida > Rosales > Cannabaceae > Humulus > Humulus lupulus. Next base: position 40,519,470 of record NC_084798.1, read on the forward strand.
GGACTTAAAATCAAGGCCTGTATTATTTTCTATTGATTTAATTAATTAAATAATTATTTAAATCCTTTATCAAATTAATTATTTATAATTTGAACCTTGATTTAAATTTATTTATTAATTTAGATACCAATTTATCTTAATTAATAAATCTGCCATAATTTCTCTTTTCTTCTCAAAATTACACAACTCTGTGAAACTATCCAAAATTGACCTGGTCAACTTTGATAATTCTAATTGATAATTAAATCAATTAATTGAGACTATCTAGATGATTTTATCCAAGGTACAATGGGGACCATGGGCCTATGAAATCAAGCTCCAATAAGTTATCATAAATCTAACAAATAAATTTACTAACTTATTAATTCCTCGTGACTCCACTATAGACTTGGAATTGCACTCTTGAATTCATAGAACGCTCTATAACAAATATAGATACGCTATTAATTATCCATTGTTACAACCATAATTGTCACTCAATCCTCTATAGACGGTCTACAATGAGATAGGACTAAAATACCATTTTACCCCTCATTGTATTTTATCCTTAAAACACTTAGTTCCTTGTAAATGATATTTTAGTAAACTAATTTAATTACTGAAATGAGATCTCTATCATTTAACACCTTGAACCAAACTAAAAGGAAACCATCGTTTCACTTCTTCATCAGAAGCTATAGATGTTCATATCTATGATTAACACTCCCACTCAATTATACTACCGAGTTCCCAAGATGTAAGTATGGGCTAGTCCGTAGGGTAAGCTGGTAACGAACAAGTCAAAGAACTCAAATAATACAATCAGTTAGAATACTAACCACTCAGAATTGAGATTGAATTGACCTATGGTCAACTATATGATATGACTAGAATAGATAATAACGACATGTTTACTTATCTTATCAACTGTCAATATCGGTCCTGTCCGATGTAACAAATACATCCGATCTTATCTACTTTGCTAATGTTCTGGAAAGAACATAACACTGTAATGTGTAAGTAGATCATATCGTAGATTGGCAAGTTAGTGTAAATATGGTGCACTGACTAATCTTAGGACTAACTTATTTTGAACATATAATCATATTTATATTCCACTGTGATTACGTCACTATAAATAAGATTAGCTATATGCTCGGGATTTAATAGAAGTTTATATTAAACAAATAATCATGAAAATAAAACATGTGAGCAAAGTGATTGACCAAGTCAAAAAATGATTTCTATTCTTTTATTGATAATAAAATGAGATTACAAAGAATTTGGGTTTTAATTAGGGCATAAAACCCCAACATTAACATCTACACAATTATTCATATATCAACTTTTGAAAACATGCTAATACATGAAATAAATTTCATCACTATTAAATAAAATAGTGTATACAATTACACTAACCTTGTCTTACCTCCTAGTTCAATTGAATCCATCAAACTTATCCAACCTCACTAGGTCTTGGTTCATGATCTTGATAGTCTCACCTTCCATTGAAACAAACAAAGGGGTAAGCTTTTGAATGTTAGGAAAATATATATTTGCCTCAATGGAAATGGTAAGAAAATACAACTCTAGAAAAAATATTACAAATAAATATTGATTGATTAAATAAAGTTACAACTCTATGCAAAATTACAAGTAAATATAGAGAAAGAAGTAGAATCTGATAGAATAAAGAAAATACAACTCTTTGACAAAAAGATACAAATAAACTTGAGATAGTAAAATGAAAGATGTAGATGAGATTACAACTGTTGACCCAGATTTTGGCCAACTGACACGGAGTCAAAATACGCTTGATGTGGATGAATATGTTGAAATGAGTGTGATGACGAAAATAATAAGAACACAAGATTTTATAGTGGTTCAGCCCCAGGATCTGGTAATAACCTACGTACACTTGAATTGTTATTGAAATGAGTTTCACTAACTTCTGAAGAAGAAAATACAATTATTCTCGTGTAATCTCTCTCTAATCTCAAAAGATCTTTTTTTGCTCAAAAGAAAAGGGATCCTCTTCCCTGAGCCCTCTTCTTCTATTTATAAGCTCAGGGAAGATTTACATTGATTTGTTACAGATATTCTTTCCTAAATAATCGGATACTCAGGAAATCATGGGAGATAATTTCGGATTCCATTATAACTGCCTAAGATTTCCTCCGCGTATACTGTGTGTACGACCAGGTTGGTCGTATGAAGAAACCGCTTGCATGACACTGGATGTCTTCCTGGTCGATAGTCGAGCACAGATTCTGCCAGATGCTAGCCACGTGTAATTAATGTCTGCCATGTCATTCACTTCTGATTTTTGGGATAACATTTGCCCCCAAGTTTGTTTAGTGTGACCAGCAATAAAGAAACTTAAGGGAACAACCGTTCACATCCCCACGATGTTTGTCAGAACCCCCGTGCGTTTTCGAAAACTGTGACATAATTATGTCTAATCAAGCCTTTTCAGTTTCCAAAAAGACACTTTTGACGGCTTATACACTTCCCCACGTTTCGAAAGTGGGAAGTGATGATTACTGCTTTTTGGCCATACCTTCGATCCCTATAAGTAAGCTTTTCTTCCCCTTTAAGAAATTTTTACTCACCATCTTTGCCAATATTTTTAAGAACTTGCACCAGAGTTCAGAGCTTCGAAAACCAATCTGACGTCTAGCCGCAGGTCTTTCGGTTCGAGTTTTTCATCTTCTTCTGAATTTCCATCTTCGTTGAGGTAAGAACTTTGTTCTTTAAGCTTTCTATTACGCCATGCATGTCGTTTTTATGCTCTGAGACTTCTGTGTTCTTGAGTAGGGTTTTAAGGGTTTTTTGGTATAAACTGCCTATCGCTTGGTAAGTGTGCATTTTTATGCTTTGTATAGGTTAGGACTATAGTTTGATAGTTAGGATCTCTGGTTTGGGACGTTAGGTTGACGAAAGATTTAACCTTTAAGCCAGGTGAAAAAACCAAAAAAATTTCCCGCCCCTCAGGAGTCGAAAAAGTTCTCTTTTCAGAAAACAGTTTACTTTCCTTTTTGTTTTTATCCGTCTTTCAAACTACCCACGTTGAAGTTAGCGTAGGATTAGGATGCTGCTGGTTATTTAGGCACAAGCAACGTTATCCCAATCTTCCACACTACTTCGCGGATTGTGTCTTATCTCCTCCATTGTTTGTTTGCAGTTCATATGCAAGACCCTTGGGGGGGGGGGGGAGAAAGACCTATTGAAGACAAACTCTTGGCCCAACTGCTCGAAGGCAAAGAGAATCCATCAACACTGATTCCAGAAATCCCCTTTTCACGTCCTAACCCAAATCCTCCACCAGTTCCCAATCAGAAAATGGCCAGAACAAAAACAAAAGCTAGAAAAAGACGCAACCTTAACTCTCCAAGTCATCCTCCTGTTGATGCCCCCTCGACCAGTGGTCAAGGTGAATTCCCCCCTGAAACCGAAGTTCAGAGGTGTGCCCGTCCTCGCCATGCTGACCAGCCGGCTGTCGAGTGGTACGTCGTTTCCCCAAGTTCGGTGACACTTCGCATGATCACCAACTATTTAAACAAATACTATCTGACGGGGGTGACCCTGGTCAGACCTTCCACCGACCAGCGAGCCAACCTGCCAGGGGGGGCTTATAGCTCCTGGTCAAGGTACCATATCGAGGCGGGTGCCACCCTGCCTCTTCATTCATTCTTTCAAGGGGTGGCAAACTACTTTGGGGTGGCCCCCTTTCAAATTACCCCGAATGGGTATAGGATGCTGGCCGCGCTCTATATCCTCTACAAGCTCAAGAAATGGCCAGCTCCTTCTCCTCATGAGGTCAATTTTCTGTTCGACCTCAAGTCCAACCCCAACCAGGATGGTACGGGGTTCTTTCATTTCTGCCACCAGGAGACCGGACGCACCTTTCTGTCTGACACCACTCACTTCTCCAACGTGGGGAAGTACCATCAAGAGTACTTCCTTACGCCCGACATTGTCGCGGATAATCTGGCCTTCACTCGAGGAGGTAAGGAAAATAATAATCCTTGAACCAGTAGTTCCTGTACTTTAATTCTTTCTTGTCGTAATACTTCGCTGTTCCATTGTGTTCCAGGTCCATGGTTACGCCCGACCCCCACTCCAGGAATGGAGTCGAGGGCAGCACTTTTAGCCAGTATGTCAAATGGTGCTAAGAGTGTAAAGAACTTAATTAATGAGGCTAACCTTAGGTTGGCTGGCCTTTGGGGCTCCCAACCTGCGACTAATGAACCCGCAGCGGGTGGTGTCCATGTTGATGTGGAACCTGAGCAGGGACCAGAGCAGCAACCTCAGGCACCCCCTCCTCGGAGGAGGCCAACTGGGGTTACAATCAGGGAACCTGCTGTCCCCACCGAGCAGCGGAATCATCGGTCCCCAAGGGCAAGGGGAAATAAAAGGCTGTTGAGCCTACCGAACTATCTGACGACTCGTCGGATGTAAATGGTACATCATTCTCGTTTTTAAATAATTTTCCAATTCCCCTCCACCTATTTGATGGGGATGGCAACTTTAGGAACGCCCCTTCTTTAAATTCAGATTTCTTCCAGGAACTAGGTAGTTCAGTAGATAATGTTACGACCAGTAGGTGTAGCTCGGGTACCTTACTTTTGTAATCCTTCCACTCTAATCTTTGTTTTCCCACGACCCTTTAATATCATTGTTTGAATTGTTTCTCTTTGTGCAGGTATGGACTCCAGGGACTTCTTTGACCATTACCAAGCTACCGCTGACTCTTCTGTCCCGAAGAAGGACAGTAAAAGGGCTCGAGGGGAAAGTAGCAAGACCCCTTCGAAGAAGGCCCGAACAGAAGATGCTCCTGCCACAGCCCCTTCCAAGGAGGACTTACCACCTCTGCATCCCTCTAAGCAGACGACCCCCGCGCCCATCAATCCTCAGCCTTCCTCAAAGGCCGCAGACAAAGAGACTTTTGACCACTTGTCTGAAGGCCCCCTGTCCAGCCACATAGTTGACATGGCCAGGGAGAGAATATATCGGCTCTCGAAGCATAGACGCACCCAAACCGCCATCAATGACACTGCCACTATGGACGTTGACCAAGTCATCAACAGAGGGCTGAATGAGATAGCCAGCGTAAGTCATCTTTTGCTACTTCATAGTTTATATTATACTTCTTTTCCTAACTATCTCATTTTTTCTTCAGGGGCTGCTGTCTTTGACTGCTAGTTGGCGCCGTGCTGGGGCGTTGGTCTCTCGAGAAAAGAAGTACGACTCCAGGCTGGCCCAGGCCAAGCAAGCGCTTGAGGCTGATAACACTAAGCTGCTTGAGGATAACAATAAGTTGCTTGTGGAGAACAAGGAGCTGTCCAAGCTAAACGAGCAACTGTGCGAGGACCAAGCCACTCTCACCCAGGAGCTTCAGGAGTCCCAAGAGACATTGAAGAAGGCCAACGAGGAGCGTAAGACATGGAGGGAGAGTGTTGTACTCGTCACCCAAGAATGTAAGCAGGCCAAACTTGACTTGACTGGCAGCAGGGAGGAGACAAAGAGGCTCGAGGGACGGGTGTAGGAGCTTGACGGGCGCGTTCAGGAGCTTGAAGGGCGCATTCAGGAGCTCGAGGAGGACGGGGCCAAAAATCTGAAGAAGTACAAGGAAGCCACCTTCCTCAGTTTCTACGATTTCTGGAAGCACAACTGGGGGGCCAAAATTAACTATCTCTCCGAGAGGTTGCAAAGGACGCTGATGGCGCAGCGCACTGCTCGGTTGGAGGCAGAGGAGAGAGCTAAGGCCAAGACCCTTGCTGCTGATGCTAAGGCTGATCCTCCGGCTAATAAGAGCGCTCCTAATCCAGAAGACCCTCCTGCTCCCCAGTAATTCTCTTTTTATCTTTCACAGTTTTTATGGCCCACGGGCCTACCTGTAAAGAAAATTTATTTTTTATTGCTGCGAGAGCAGCTTTTTACTTACACTTGAACGATTACATCCGAGCAATACTGCTCGCGGTGTAAAAGGTTTTTCATTTTAATTACATATTTATATCCGAGCACTAATGCTCGCGGTGTAAACGATTGCCTTACTGGTATTATAATGTTTCTTTTATTATAATACCTGTTCGCATGACCGAACTTAGCATAGTACTTTGGTTTGATTTTACAAAACATAAATTTTGAAAAATGCTCTAAGTACCGTAGCATGCTTTCACTCATTTTGTTCATGTGTTTACATACCTCATGGTACGCTTTGCTATCAATGTACCTTATATGCCCCCCAAGTGATCGAGGAGCTTTAGGTCCTTGGTCACTTGCCCTGACCACGACCTGTTCGAACATTACTGCTCGTTATAAAATTCAACACTTGTAATACAGCAAAACAACACACGTAATGAACAAATACTTGTAAAAATAAATTACAAAGGTTGGCAAGAATGACTGGCTGCGCACAGTCCCTTATAATCTCGTATTAAAATGGACTAAACATGTCTGTACGAGGGATCTTAAAAAAGATCTTACACTTATAAGCGATTAGCCATACAACGTGGCTAACCCTTTTTCGAAACTTGTAAAAAGTAAGAATTAATACAAGCCAGTCCTTTAAGAAGGATTGTTCATTGGTAGTACTTGCGCAGGTGTTCTCCATTCCAGTAGCGTGGAACGAGATCTCCATTTAAGCGTGCAAGTTTGTAGGTGCCCGGGTGAAGGACTTCTTCGATCTGGTACGGTCCTTCCCAGTTTGGTCCGAGTACTCCAGCAGTGGGGTCGCGGGTATTCAAGAAAACTCGTCGTAGCACTAGATCTCCAACGTTGAATTTTCTTTCTTTTACTTTTGAATTAAAGTACCGAGCGACTTTTTGCTGGTACACAGCTACTTGGAGTTGGGCTTTTTCTCATTTTTCTTCTATTGAGTCTAGGGACTCCATCATCAATTGGCTGTTCTGATCCTGGTCGTATGTAATTCGTCGATGCGAGGGCAGATCTAACTCGACTGGCAACATGGCTTCATATCCGTATGTTAAGGAAAACGGAGTATGACCTGTCGCTGTTCGGTGAGAGTTCTATATGACCATAGGACTTCAGGCAGCTATTCTGGCCACGCTCCTTTTGCGTCTTCTAGCCTTTTTTTCATGGTAGATTTAAGCGTCTTATTCATGGCTTCTACTTGCCCATTTGCTTGTGGATGCGCAACTGAAGAAAAGCTTTTAATAATTCTGTGTCTTTCGCAGAAGTCTGTGAATAAGTCACTGTCAAACTGGGTTCCGTTGTCTGAGACAATCTTTCGAGGCAGACCATATCGACAAATAATGTTCTTGATGACAAAATCGAGAACTTTCTTGGTCGTTATGGTAGCGAGTGGCTCAGCTTCGACCCACTTGGTGAAGTAGTCGACTGCTACAATTGCGTATTTCACCCCACCTTTTCCTGTTGGCAGTGATCCGATCAAATCTATGCCCCATACTGCGAAAGGCCACAGACTCTGCATCTACTTTAACTTGTTTGGAGCTGCACGTGGAATTTTGGAAAATCTTTGACATTTATCGCACTTCCGCACGTACTCCACAGAGTCTTCGTTCATAGTTGGCCAGACATAGCCTTGCCTTAGAATCTTCTTTGCCAAACTTTGCCCCCTAGCATGATCTCCGCAAAAGCCTTCATGTACTTCCCTCATTAGTTCCTTTGCTTTCTTGGGCGTAATACATCTGAGCAGTGGCATGGAATATCCCCTTCGATATAAAACACCATCGAACAGTATATATCTCGCAGCCTGCCTTTGAAGATTTATGGCTTTGTTCCTATCTGTCGGCAGTGTACCGCTGGTCAGATACTCCAAGTATGGTGCCATCCATGTATCTTCCATCCGGATTTCCATGCTAGTCAGATCTGCTCGTATGCTTGGCTCGCTCAATCTTTCTACTGGCACAATATTCAAAGTGTCAGCATCTTTCGCGCTTGCGAGTTTGGCCAAGGCATTTGCATTCGAATTCTGGTCTCGAGGTATCTGCTGGAGGGTATACTTCTGGAACTGTGCCAATAGATCTCTAGTTTTATTTAGGTAGGCTCCCATTTTGAGACCCCGTGCTTGGTATTCCCCTAGAACTTGATTCACCACCAGTTGTGAATCACTGTAAATATCGAGCACCTTTATATTCATGTCTTTTGCCAATCGTAATCCAGCGAGGAGGGCCTCGTATTCTGCTTCATTGTTTGACGCTACGAAGTTAAACCTAATGGCGCAGTGAAATCAATGCCCTTCTGGCATAATCAATATCACCCCTACTCTCGCGTGAGATTCATTTGACGACCCATCCGTAAACAACTTCCACGAGGGTGCTTCATCATGAGGCTCAGGCGCATTAGGTTTTTCGCACTGCTCGTCGTCTGGGAGTTCGGTAAACTCTGCAATGAGATCGGCCAAAACTTGTCCCTTTACTTCTGCTTACGGTGAATATGTGATATGAAATTGCCCTAGTTCGACTGCCCATTTTAATAGACGCCCAGCCGCTTCTGGTTTTTGGAGGACTTGCCGAAGCGGCTGGTCGGTTAAAACTATGATAGGATGGGCTTGGAAGTAAGGACGTAACTTCCTAGAGGCCAGGATTAAGCAATATGCTAACCTCTTGATGGGTGGATATCTCAATTCAGCATCGATTAGCCGTTTGCTTACATAGTAAACAGCTTTTTGTACGCCTTCTTCCTCTCGTACTAGTACCGCACTAACAGCAACTTCAGTGATCGCAAGGTAAATGAACAAAGTTTCTCCTTCGATTGGCTTTGATAAAATGGGAGGCTGTGCCATATGGGCTTTCAAGGCCTAAAAAGCTTGCTCGCAGTCTCCTGTCCATTCAAATTTTTTTTTGCCCCTAAGTAGATTAAAGAAAGGGACGCATTTGTCCGTTGATTTGGAAATAAATCTACTTAGGGCCGTAATTCTCCCAGTCAAACTTTGTACATCCTTGATCTTTTCCGGCGATTTCATATCGATCAGGGCTTTTATCTTGTCGGGGTTGGCCTCGATTCCTCTTGAATTAACAATAAACCCCAAAAACTTCCCTGATCCAACTCTGAAGGAACATTTGAGAGGATTTAGTTTCATCTGGTACTTGTTCAATACATCGAAACACTCTTGTAATTCCTTTATATGTCCTTCTGTCTTCTTAGAATTTACCAGCATGTCATCCACGTACACCTCCATGTTTATTCCGATCAATTCTTTAAACATGTGGTTAACCAGTCGCTGGTAAGTTGCACCTGCGTTTTTCAATCCGAAGGGCATCACTTTATAACAGTATAATCCCATATCATTCCGAAAGCTGGTGTGATCCTCGTTAGGGGGATGCATGCTGATCTGATTATAGCCTGAGTATGCATCCATGAAAGAGAGGATCTCGTGTCCTGCAGTAGCATCGACCAACTGGTCGATTCTTGGGAGTGGGAAGCAATCCTTTGGGCAGGCTTTATTGAGATCTGTAAAATCCATGTAGGTTTGCCATTTGCCGTTAGGCTTGGGAACCAGCACTGGATTAGAGACCCACGACGGATAGAATGCTACCCGGATGAATCCATTCTCCTTTAGTCTTTCGACTTCCTCCTTTAAGGCTTTCGATCTATCCTTATCGAGCAACCTTCTCTTTTGTTGCACAGGTGAATTTTTTTTGTCTATGTTCAGGACATGGCTGATAACCGCAAGATTTATCCCAACCATGTCTTTATGCGACCAGGCGAAGACTTCCTGGTTCTGTTGCAAAAATTCTACCAGTGCATGCTTCGTGATTGCTTCCAAATTTTTCCCGACCTTTACTACTCTGGTCGGGTCTTTTTCGTTGAGTTGGACCTCTTCTAGGTCCTCAGCGGGTCCAACAGTATCCTCAAAATCCCCAAAGCGAGGATCTAAATCTCTATCCTCACTTTGGGCAACACCCTATTTGGTGGCTCCTTCACCGGATTGGGCTTGTGTATCAACTGCCATTTGCAACCTATCAGGGGGAGTGCCTTTTGTCATTCCCTTCTTTGCCTTCGTGACTGAGGCGTTGTAGCATTCCCTGGCTTCCCTCTGGTTTCCTAACATGCGTCCTACCCCTGCGTCTGTCAGGAATTTCATGGCTAAGTGCCATATGGAGGTGACGGCCCGTAGGTCAACCAGTATGGATCTTCCAATGACTGCATTGTACGCCGAGGGAAAATCGACCACTATGAAAGTAGCGAGTAATGTCCTGGTAGCAGGCGCCGTACCTGCTGTCACTGGAAGTCTGATTGACCTTGCGGGGGCGAGTCCCTCGCCAGAGAAGCCATATATTGTTTGGTTGCAAGGCTCCAAGTCCTTAATGGACAACTTCATGCGTTCCAGAGAAGACTTGTACAGGATGTTCACTGAATTTCCTGTATCGACTAACACTCTCTTCACCATCATATTGGCCATTTGGATGTCCACGACCAGCAGATCGAAGTGTGGGAACCGGACATGCTGGGCATCACTATCAGAGAATATTATCTCGCCCTCTTTTGATCGATCCTTTTTCGGCGCGCGGTCCTCCACAGCCATCATCTCGATGTCCTGGTCGTGGCGCAGAGTCTGAGCGTATCGTTCCCTGGCCTTGCCACTGTTTCCCGCGAGATGTGGGCCTCCGCAGATGGTTAATAGGGTGCCGGCTACGGGATCAGGCTGCAAAGGTGGCGAGCGTTGGCGTGTGCGTGCTTGCTCATTGCCACCTGGAGCTTATCGTTGGGAATTTCCCGAGGCCCGTACATATCTTCTCAAGTGTCCTTGTCTGATAAGGAACTTGATTTCATCCTTCAACTGGTTGCATTCGTTGGTGTCATGTCCGTAGTAGTTATGGTAACGACAGAACTTGGTGGTGTCTCTTCTCGAAATGTCCTTTCGAATGGGGGCAGGCTTCTTGTAAGGCACACTGGAAATCGTGGCCTGATATACCTCTCCCCGAGACTCAATAAGGGCAGTATAGTTAGTGAACCGAGGTTCATAATGATTACCCTTGATCCTTTTGTTCTCAAAGATGGAAGGCTCGTTGTGTGGCCATTTTCCACCATTCTTGCCATTGCCATTGCCATCCCTGTTGCCTTTGCCGTTTCCGTTGGGTTTCGACCCATTGGCAGCTTTGGCGGGTTCGGCTGTCCCCTTATCTTTGCCTGGGGCTTTTCCTTCATTAGCAATGGCGTCTTTGAGCTTGATATAGCAATCAAATCGATCTAGAAATTCCTGGGTCGTCCTAACCCCATGCTTTCTGAGGCTCTCCTAGAGAGGGGTACGGCGCTTAACTCCTGCCATTATGGCCATCATTTTGCCTTCGTCACCCACCATTTTTGCTCCGGCAGCTGCTCGCATAAAACGCTGAACGTAGTCTTTCAGCGATTCTCCATTTTTCTGGCGTATCTCGACCAACTGATTTTCCTCGGTAGGGTGCACGCGACCCGCATAGAACTGTCCGTAAAAATATTTCACGAACATTTCCCAGGAAATTATACTTGCAGGAGGGAATTTAAAAAACCACTCCTGTGCAGCGTCAGAAAGTGTTGCAGGGAAGATCCTGCACCGAGCGTCTTCGGACACTTTCTGAATGTCCATTTATATCTCAAACTTGTTGATATGAGATACCGGGTCACCATACCCGTCAAAGTTTGGAAGCGTAGGCATCTTCAACTTGCTAGGAGTTTCCGCCATTATCCTCTGGATGAAAGGAGTACCTTTTCTCCTATCATGGTCGATATAAGATGTTCTTCCCCCGACCAGCTGCTGCACTACCTGGTTGAGGGCATCTATCTGGGCCTGCATGGAGCTAGGAATCGCCATGGCCTCTGCTTTTGCTGGGGGGATGTATTCATTGTGTCGCTCCCTACGATCGTTGAGTACATCCCACAGATCTTCGTCTCTTCTTCTCTGCTCGTTAGGTCCGAGCCGATCAAAGACGTTGTTATGCTAGGGCTGCCCCCCAGCATCGCGTCCTTCAGGGTAGTTGTCCCTGAGCGGTGGGCTTCTGCCCCTCCTCTTTGTTCGTTTCTTCGACCGGCATTACCCCTGCTTGAGTCGGCTTCGTGATAATCGGAATCGTCCCTAAACCTCGAGTGGTCACGATGGGATCGACCGTTCCCTCGATTACCTTCCCGAGCTGGTACCTCCCGAGCGTTAGAGGGTGGCCTACGCTGGTCGGTAGGTCCCCGTGCATTATCATGCCGTGGGGGGCCTCGGGCCGCAGAGCCTGACTCTGAGTTCCTTCTGTTACCAGAAGGACACTGTCCTCTGCTTGGGGGGTTTGCCTCATCGCCGTTATGGCGTCTAGGACTACGGGGCTGCTGCGCGACCCTATTCTGCCTTGATCACGGGGGATTGCCACGACCAGCCTGCGAGATAGGCTGTGCTTCAGGATCCCTTGGTGGAAGGTCTTCTTGAGGCATAGTCGGCTGCTCGGGTCTTTTTGGGCTCGAGGGTTGGATAGGCGGGCTGGTATTGGGACCCCTCTGAGGTGGCCCATCTGCGGGTTGATCAGGCTGCGAGGCAGGTGCAGCCTGATTCCTAGCCAACTATAGGGCTGCTTCGAGGGCTGACATGGCCTCCCTCTGACGGCGGTCCATTTCCGCCTCTCTCTCACTCAGCTCCAGGCATTGTCGCTCAATTTCTTATTGCTACCGCGCCATGATTTCGGCAGCGCTTTCCTGGCTTGCCCTCAGGTTGGCCAGTTCCTCATGTAATGCTCCTAGGGTGTTCTTCAGCGTTACGTCGTCCATTTCTTCCTCATCAAAATCCAAATGTGGCTCATCCTCAGCCATGTTTGTAGGAGGAGGAGGAGGAGGAAGGTTAGATGATGCAGCCCCGGCCGCCTGTCCAGTTTTCTTGGTAGTTTTCGCCATTGATCTTTCAACGATAATCTATCAAGCTCTCAATGAAAGCACCAGAATGTTGACCCAGATTTTGGCCAACTGACACGGAGTCAAAATACGCTTGACGTGGATGAATATGTTGAAATGAGTGTGATGACGAAAATAATAAGAACACAAGATTTTATAGTGGTTCGGCCCAAGGATCTGGTAATAACCTATGTCCACTTGAATTGTTATTGAAATGAGTTTCACTAACTTCTGAAGAAGAAAATACAATTATTCTCGTGTAATCTCTCTCTAATCTCAAAAGATCTTTTTTTTCTCAAAAGAAAAGGGATCCTTTTCCCTGAGCCTTCTTCTTCTATTTATAAGCTCAGGGAAGATTTACATTGATTTGTTACAGATATTCTTTCCTAAATAATGGGATACTCAGGAAATCATGGGAGATAATTTCGGATTCCATTATAACTGCCTAAGATTTCCTCCGCGTATACTGTGCGTACGACCAGGCTGGCCGTATGAAGAAACCGCTTGCATGACACTGGATGTCTTCCTGGTCGATAGTCGAGCACAGATTCTGCCAGATGCCAGCCACGTGTAATTAATGCCTGCCATGTCATTCACTTCTGATTTTTGGGATAACAACAACTCTAAAACAAAATATACAAATAAAATAGAATATAATAATAATAGGAGAAATGAAAAGCAAAGGAACAAAAGAATAAGAACAAGAACAATTAACAAAGAACTCTCACTCACACAACCAAAGTGAATAGTGTTGGGGATAAACAACTTGAACAAGGTTTGAAACCTTTGTCCAAAAGCTTATTTCCCCCTAACTCAGACACTAAGGGATCTCTCATAGATTTTGGAAATGCTTTCTAGAATAATCAAGCTTCTAGGTGTTTTTTAGCCAAGTGCTCTAGTGGATAGAAAAGTTGTGTCTTTCAAGTGAGCAATAGGCTCCTATTTATAGATTTTTGAGACACCCTTTGAATTTCAAATTCCACCAACCCCTATGGCTGTTACTAATGATTAATTGGATGTTTATGGAATTAAAATAGATATTTGGGAGTTACTTAGCTGTTGGAAACATTCAAAATTGGATAAAACTGAAGTTTGGAAAATGCTGTCAGCCGCTCAGGTCGCTTCTGAAAAACATGGCCGCGGCCTGAAAAACTCAAGCCGCGACCCAAGACGTTTCCAAATTTTCCAAAACGTTCCAAATTCATTCCTACTTGATTTTGTAACTTCCATACACATTATGGGAGTTAAAATCACATCTCTAACAGCCATTTCACATATGGCTTTAAGAAATTCATCTCAATATTGTGTAACAACAAATCTACATAATAATGGGTAATATTTGGAAGTTACAAATTTGTGATTGAATTTGTAACACCAAATATGTTACATATTTGGATATTTCACATATATCTAAATAATGTAACTCTCTATTATATGTTACAATATGTGACACTCTTTGTCACATTTATTTAATCTTAAACATTATATTATAAAATAATATAATATTACATTATATTATAAAATAATATAACACTTCCCACTCCTCAAAGAGATTGCATTGCATTGTTCTTTAAGATTCACCTCTGTATGACTTGGAAATTTTCCTTGAGGCCTACTTTGTAACATATTTGCCAACTGACCAACTTGCATCTTAAGATTCCTTATGGGTGAACGAGTTTCTATCATAAATTGAGATTGAGAGTTGGTCAGAGTTAACAGTGAAGCTTGTAACTCATTTGTCTTCTCTTGAGCAAAAAGTAGTACCGATGGTTGTAACGGTGCCTGAGGTGGAGCTTGAAGCATAGGCTGCTGAATTTGTTAAAGACCCTGATTATTGCTCCATGCAAAATGAGGCTGATTTCTCCACCCATGATTGGATGGGTTGGAGAATGGATTATTAGCTTGCCTATTGAAATTTCCCATCATATTCACTTGTTCCATGGGAATGGAATTGTTCATCTCAACTACCATGCACTGTTCAAATGGGTGAGGACCACTACAATTATGACATACCGCTTGGATTTGCATGACTTGAGTGGCCCTTGAATTTTGTTGCAGTTGCTTGGTCAATGATGCAACTTGAGCAGTGAGAGCGGTAATAGCATCCAACTCATGCATACCAGCTACCTTCTTATTTCTATCTCGTTCACTAGGCCACTGATAGTTATTCATGGCCATTTCCTCAAGCAATTCATAGGCTTCATTAGCACTCTTTCTCATGAAAGCACCACATGTTGCAGCATCAATAATGGTGCGAGTCTTCCTACATAAACCGTTTTAAAAATTATGGACTAGCATCCATTTTTCAATACCATGATGGGGACACTTCCTCAAAAGTTCCTTAAACCTCTCCCATGCATCATAAATAGACTCTCCATAAAATTGAGAGAAGTTATTAATTTCCCCTTTTAACTTTGCAGCCTTGGATGGAGGGAAAAATTTAGCAAGAAACTTTAGAGCTAATGCCTCCCATATAGTAATTGAGTTAGCTTGAAGAGAGTTGAACAAACTTTTAGCTCTATCCCACAATGAGAATAGGAACAATCTCAGTCTAATGGCATCGTCGGTGACCCCATTGTATTTAAAAGTTCCACACAACTGCAGGAAATTGGCTATGTGTGTATTGGGATCCTCAGTAGGGAGTCGACCAAACTGGACAGTAGACTGGAGCATTTGCAGAATCGCTAGCTTAATTTCAAAATTATTGGCTGCAAGTATCGGCGGTTGGATACATGATTGTACTCCAGTAACATTGGGGAGTACATAGTCTCTGAGTGTGCGAACTGCTGGCTCAGCAGCGTCCCCATTCAACACATTGCCATGATGTTGAGCCATCTCTGATAATCGTTTTTGCTTTTTGTTCTGTCTGCAACTCCTCTCAATTTTAGTATTAATGGAAAAAAGATTGTCAGTACCTTGACGTCACATACACCAATTGACACCTGAAATTAAGATTCTCAAACACAACAGTTAGAGACAATTAACACAGAAAAACCAAATTAGAATAAAAATTAATCTTATTGATATTAATAAAAATCAGTCCCCGGCAACGGTGCCAGAAACTTATTGCAGATTTTATAGCTACGCAAGTATACGTAATCACAATTTGTAATAAATATCGATAAGAATGAGTATCGTCCCACGAAGACTGATTTATCAATTACCAAATAATTAATTTCTAGTTTCTATTTGGCTAATGAAAACTGGATTTGTGAAATTTGAAAATAAGAAAACAGAAATAAATGAAAATTGCATAAATCAAATAATAATATGAACACAAGTATTAAATTCTCTATGAAACAATTAGGAATCCTAATCTTCTCTAATATCCACTCTATTATTCTTTCATGCAATTACCACTGAAATTCTTCTCACTGAAATGATAGGCAAGCCAAATTGTTATGTATTCGGGTTAAGAAATAGAAAAATCGACCTAATGTGAATTCCCTAAATTTCTATGGTCAATTCGAACAATAGGAAGCAATGAATACAATCCTAAATCACATAAACTAATTTGATACTCTCGTTCTAAATTGAAATCTATGTCTATTCAATTTTAGCATATTCAAATCTCACTTTTCAGATTTTGATTAAAATTCATAAATCGTATGTAAAAGGTGCGCAGTCAATCATATACACAATAAACACAAACTGAATAGATTTCAGATGAAGAAGAAATAGATAAATGCATTAAATCATAATAGAGTTTCAAGAGAGTCAATTAGAAAACCTAAACAAAAATTTAGTTCATAAACATGACTAAATAAAACATAAACATAGAATTTAACATAGTCTAAATCAAAAGATAAAGAAAAAGAACTCTAGGTTTTTGTTTCTTCTCTAGCCTCCTTCTTGCTTAATCTGATCTCCTTCCCCCTCTAAAAACATCATTAAGAAAGATTTTATAATCCCTAATTAATTTTGCATGAAAAGACAAGATTGCCCCTAAAATTCCCTTAAATTATACTTCTGTACGAATTCTAGTACTAGGGCGCCACGAGATAGCGCTGAGGCGCTATAAATAAATCACAAAACATGCTTCTGGAAAGTTGATAACGTTGGGGGGCTGAAATGTAGCGCCTAGGCACTACAACCTGCAGTAATTTATGCTCTTTGTTACTCAATAGCGTTGGGGCGCTATATATTAGCACTGGGGCGCTGCTTTGTGCATAATAGAATGAAAACTTGTTTCAAACAGTCAGCAATGTCAGCTCATCGTATTTTGATCATAACGCCTTCAATATAACTCTGGATTGAATGATTAAAAAAGCTATGGGATGCTAAGAGAAATATCTACAGATTTTATTTCTAGAAGTGTTTCCAGAAATTGAAGAAAGCAGGGTCAAAATGCGGCTTGAATTCTCAGACTTGTGTTATAGAGCATAAACGACGTGTGTTGAGCATCTTCAATGTAGTATTTTCCACACATAATGTATTGAAACTCGACAATCAATACGAAATCCATCTTATTCATCAAATTTAACATGTTTCGTCTCATTTCACTCCATATTATGTACTTGACCATTAAAACTTGAAACAAGAAGAAAACAAGCATAAATCTGCCCTAAACAATCCTAAATAAATAAAAACATAACATAAAACAATCTCTAAAATAAACCTAAAATGAACCTAACAATTACACAAGCCAAATGGCATACGCTGAAAAGTAAAAGTGCCAAAGGGACAAGTGAAAGTGTTCTTATCTTGATCCTTTATTGCAATCTCGATTTGATAATAGCCTGAATAGCTATCAAGAAAGCAATAGAAAGGACGACTAGCTACACACTCAAGGATTTGAACAATGAATGGGAGTGGAAAATGATCTTTGCAGGAGGCGACATTTAATTTTTGATAATCAATGAACATGTGCCACCCTGTCACAGTTTTTGTGGGGACAAGGACCTCTTTTTCGTTTTAGACCATAGTGACACCAAATTTCTTGGGCACGACTTGAGTAGGACTAACCCATTTGCTGTCTACCACTGGATAGATGATACTAGTGTCTAGTAATTTCAGAACTTCATTTTTCACGACTTCTTTCATTGTGGGTTTCGGTCTCCTTTGAGGGTCTCTTTGAGGGATAGCCTCATCCTCCAGATTGATTCGATGGGAGAAAATTAAAGGGCTAATACCTCTGATATCAACACGCGTCTAGCCTATCACAGATTTATGCTTTCGGAGTAGCTCGAGTAACTACAATTCTTGAGAATTTTGAAGGTTGGACGAGATGATAACTAGAAAGGTTTCACCATCTCCCAAGAAGGCATGCTTTAGACCCTTGGGTAGTTGGGTCAATTGAAAAATTGGAATCTCTTCAGCTGAAGTTTTCAGCTGTGCCCTTTGACGAGGTAGCTCTTCAAAGCGAGGTTGCCAAAACTTAGTCCTTCTATTGCGCGAGTCTATGTGATCTGATATTGAAAGAGTAGACTCAATAGATCCGAGACTTTCATTTTGAGATAAAAGGAGGAGTTCATAAAAATCATCGAAGTTGCTTCGCTATTGAACCTCCTCGGGAATTAAAGTGTGAATCATGAATGTTTAATAGCATTCATCATCTTCTCAGGGTTGTTTTCCAATGTGGAAGATATTGACTTCAAGAGTCATGTTTCCAAACGATATCTTCATTAGGCCATTCCGACAATTGATTAAAGCATTTGCAGTAGCAAGGAATGGTCTTCTGAGGATAATAAGAATTTTTTACTCCATGTTTACCATAGATTTGGTATCAAGAATAAATAAGTCCACAGGGTGATAGAATTTTTTAATTTGAACTAAAACATCCTCAACAATACCCTTAGGCTTTTTTGTGGAGCAGTCAGCAAGTTGTAGCACGACAGATCTTGGGTTCATTTCTCCAAGACCAAGTTGAGAGTACACAGAGTAAAGCATGGGATTTACACTCGCACCAAGATCAAGTAAGGCTTGGCTAACTTCATGAGTCCCAATTTGGCAATAAATGGTGGGACAATCAAGATCTTTGTATTTCAACGGTGTCTTTTGTTCAATCACCACAGTCACTTGCTTAGTCAAGAAAGTAATCTTCTTAACATGGTGCTTCCTTTTTGCAGTGCATAGACCCTTGATGATTTTGGCATAAGTCGACACTTGTTTTATGATGTGAAGCGAAAGAAGATTAATCTTCACTTGTGTCAAGTGCTCAAGGATTTTAGCTATCGTTAAGTTTCCCGACAGGTTTCAAAGCCTGGGGAAATGGTACTTTTGGAGAAGCATTGAGTGGTGCATTCTTGGGATTAACTTTTGGAATGGTGGGAGAGGTGGCTTTTATGGATGGGTCTGGCAAAGTTTTACTACTTCTAGTTGTGAAGGCACTTACTTCCTTAACATTTTGATCATTGGAATTTGAGGATTGGGCCATGTGTTGGCCTTGTACATTGAATTTCAGTTGGTAATGAAGCTTGTCTTTTTTCAGAATGGCCAAGGATTCAGTCAATTTTGAGAATCGACATTTCATTTCCTTGATTTTTGTTACATTATTTTATAATATAATGTTTTAGATTAAATAAATGTGAAAAAGAGTGTCACATATTGTAACATAAAATAGAGAGTTACATTATTTAGATATATTTGGAATATCCAAATATGTAACATATTTGGTGTTACAAAATTAATCACAAATTTGTAACTTCCAAATATTACCCATTATTGTGTAGATTTATTGTTACACAATATTGCTATGAATTTCTTAAATCCATTTGTGAAATGGCTGCTAGAGATGTGATTTTAACTTCCATAATGTGTTGAAGTTACAAAATCAAGTGGGAATGAATTGGGAAAGTTTTGGAAAATTTGGAAAATTGGTTGCTGAAAAAACATCTTGGGCCGCGGCCCAATAGGTAGAAAACATCGTGGGTCGCGGCCTGAGCGGCTGACAACATTTTACAAACTTCGGTTTTATCCAATTTGGAATGTTTCCAACTGCCAAATAACTCCCAAATCTCTATTTTAATTCCATAAACATCCAATTAATCATTGGTAACAGCCACGGGGGTTGGTGGAATTTGAAATTCAAATGGTGTCTCAAAACTCTATAAATATGAGCCTATTGTTCACTTGAAAGACACAACTTTTCTATCCACTAGAGCACTTGGCTAGAAAACACCTAGAGGCTTGATTATTCCAAAATGCATTTCCAAAATCTGTGAGAGATCCCTTAGTGCTTGAGTTAGTTGGAAATAAGCTTTTGGACAAAGGTTTCAAACCTCGTTCAAGTTGGTGATCCCCAACACTCTTCACTTTGGTTGTGTGAGTGAGAGTTCTTTGTTAATTGTTCTTGTTCTTATTCTTTTGTTCTTTTAATTTTCATTTCTCCTATTATTCTTCTTTTCTCTTTTATTTGTATATTTTGTTTTAGAGTTGTAATCTCATCTACATCTTTCATTTTACTATCTCAAGTTTATTTGTATCTTTTTGTCAAAGAGTTGTATTTTCTATATTCTATCATCTTCTACTTCTTTTTCTATATTTACTTGTAATTTTGCAGAGAGTTGTAACTTTATTTAATCAATCAATATTTATTTGTAATATTTTTTCTAGAGTTGTATTTTCTTACCATTTCCATTGAGGCAAATATATATTTTCCTAACAATTTCTTCCATCATTTGGCGATTTAGTTTGGATTGTTCTTGTATGAATGCATGAAGGGTATTCTGAAGATAATTTCGTTGTGGATAAGCATTGTATTGAGGTGCAGAATACGCCTTTGATGGTTGAACTTGTTGCTCATTTCTCCATTGGCCTCCAAACGATTGAGCTTAGTTGGAATGTTTCCAACTAAAATTTGGGTGGTTTCTCCAACCAGGGTTGTACGTATGGGAGAATTGATTGTTATATGGCCCTAAGGCATTGCATTGCTTCTCATAAACCCCCATCATTTCATTAAAATCTAAGCAATCCTTAGCTAAATGCTCCGTCCCTCCACAAACAAAGCAAGGTTCTTGTGGTTCCGCTTGAGCAATCATGTGCGGTTTTTGGCCATTTGTCGTCAATAATACCTCAAACTGTTTTTTCAAAGCTTCGAGTTGGGCCTTAACACTATCCTCTTCTCAAAGTTGATAGATCCCAGATGGTTTATGTCGGTTGGTGCTATCAGTAGCACTTAGACCAGTCAAGGTGTGAGATTTTTTTGCAGTTTCTTCGAGATATTCAAGAGCATCGTCTGGCTCTTTTTCGAGGAATTCATCATTGCATAGAATTTCTAAAAACTAGTGCTCATGACTCGTGAGGCCTTCATAGAAGTAACTGACCTAACGTCAGTTCTCATAGTCATGGTGTGGGCACTGATTCAACAGATCCTTGAATCTTTCCCAGACTTGATAAAACGTTTCATTGTCCTTTTGGGAAAATGTGGAAATCTGTCATTTTAGACTGTTGGTCTTATGGCTAGGAAAGTGTTTTAGAAAGAAGGATTTGGTCATTTCCTCCCATATTCCAATAGACCTAGGTCTCAAAGAGTATAACCAGCTTTTGCTTTGTCCTTCAAGGAGAAAGGGAAGAACTTCAGTCGCACAGAATCGACAATTTCGGCTCTGTTATAGAACGTGGCTACTACCTCCTCGAATTCTCTAATATGCACGTATGGTATTTCATTTTCCATTCCATGAAATGTGGGGAAGAGTTGAATCATGCCAGGTTTAAAGTCTAATGCAGGCATATTAGGAGGGAATATAATGCATGAAGGCGTGAAAGTGCGAGTAGGATGGATGTAGTCATTGAGAGTTATTGGTTGAATTTCATCATTGTGAGCCATTACAAATGAAATATTATCAACTAAAGTTTGTGGAGAAGCAGGAATGATGGAAGGAGTTCTGGAGGGAGAGGTGGATGAATTGGAAGAAGTTTCACTAGAAGTTTCGTGATGATTCATCCACTCTCGGAAATCAGAATTAAATTTATTTTATTATTTTTTTTATGTTTTTATGAATTTAATTTTTGTATTTATTTTTGTTAAACTTGTCCCCACGTAGATTTGGAGGTTTTGGGTGATCGTCAACACCTTATTAGAACTCCCCGAGGTTATTGAGTAAGTATGGTGGATCACAAGTTAAACCTTTTTGACCAAACAGCCTTTAAGCAGAGTGAAATTGCTTATTTTGACAAAATGATGGACCAAAAATGGGTATGTT
This sequence comes from Humulus lupulus, assembly GCF_963169125.1. Classification (NCBI taxonomy): domain Eukaryota; kingdom Viridiplantae; phylum Streptophyta; class Magnoliopsida; order Rosales; family Cannabaceae; genus Humulus; species Humulus lupulus. The sequence continues at coordinate 40,541,423 of NC_084798.1, forward strand.
TTATAAATTTATACTCGCAAGCGCACGAATCATATATGGAATATAGTGTTCGTGTAAGCACGAGATCAAACCCAAATGAGTTGTCTAAAATAAAAAAGAAACTATTTTAAATCAAAAGTAATAAATTCTAACCTAGTTCCAAAGATTGATGAGTTTTAATATTATGAACATAAAATAAAAGATTGAAAAATAAAGCTATTTAAGAGAATAAAAATAAATCAATAATGATTTGAAAATAAGTGTTAAAAGAAAAGATTATTAAGATACTAGAATCTACAAAATGTAAGTTTAATAATATTTATTAGTATATTGATTCCCAAGTTTTAGTGATAGTTAAAATAATTCAAACTATCATTTTCCAAATAGATTTATAAATTTAAGCACAAATTACTTCTAAAAAAATAGGATTTTTCTTCACTTTTTAAAAAATTATAATTTCAAAGTATTTAATGTGAATCAACCTAATGAAGCAACAAAAAATCAAATAACATTATTTATAAGGCAAAACATAATATTTTTGTTCTAAGCATGGATGTGTACAATTTAATGACACATCTTACACAAAGAATATTATGTTTTTGCAAAATGAAGAACAAAGTGCATATTATCTAACAATCCAAAATATGAGATATTAAAGATGAAAGACATATATGAAGAAGAAAAATCCATAAACTTTGTTGCATTACAAGGGAAATCAACATACATAAATATTACCTAGTTTCAAGTTACTTCATCATGATCTTAATAATCTTATGAAAAATATTAGAAGCACATAACTAGAGTAGAAATTACAAAATAAGTGACATACATACTTGAAAATTCTCTTGAAAAACCCAAAATGGAAGAGAGAAAATGGTAAAAGAAGATGGTAACCCCAAAAATTAAGCACCCCCCAAATGGTCTTGAAATACCATATTTATAGCCAAAATGAGATTATTAAAATAATCAATTTAAATTCATTAAATTGATTAGATTAATTAAATAAAATAAATATTGTGTGTAGAGGTAAATTATAGGGTATAGTGATGATGTTGTGGTGAAAATGTGTAGAAAAATGGGTAAAAAATTGGCATTTTGGACATAGGGGAGAAAGGGTACACTTGAGCTATTTATGGGCTCAAGAAAAAAATACAAAGGTGGCTATGGGTGGCTGGGAGAGGAGAGTTGTGGGCGGTCTTGCTGGCTGAAGAGGGGAAGGGAGATGGGATGGTGACTTCGGGAGGCAGCAGGGACGTGTGGAGGAGGATGGCTCCGTGGGCCTGGCGTGGCTGGAAGACAGTTGGGCTTTGGTTGGTAGGCTGGCCCGTGGAGCTTTGCTGAGGGGAAAGAGCTGGGCCAGGTGTTGATGAAGCTGCATGGCTGGGTGCATGTGTTCAGACGTGTGGCTTCGGAAGCTGCTGGTTGGAAAGGGCATTAGGCCTTAGTCTTGCTGCTGGGGAGAGCTTTCGGTTGGCAGGGAGCAGGATGAGCTGGGCCTGGCAGGGGAAGGCTGCTTCGTGGGCCTCCTTATCAATGCCAATTTTTACTTTCTTTTCTTTGAAAATGTCATTTTTTTTCTTCATTATTCTTACTTTTCAAGAGCAAAAATACACCAAATTCCCTAACAAAATAAACATAAACTAAATCATAATAAAATATTTCCACTATAAAATAAATCAAGTTAATTCTTTGAAAATATTAATTATAACTTAATTTATATTTAACATTTAAATTCAATAATACAACATTTTTTTACCTCAAACTAAACAATAATAATTCAAATAATTAACTACAACATTTTACAACAAAATAACTATAAAAACACACAAAAATCTATAAAATCCAAATAAACCCAAAAAATTCAAAATTACTTAAAAACTTAATAAATTAATTAAAAACTCAAGAATTAAGCAACAATTAGCACATAAAGAATGGTAAAATAACTCTATTTTGTAGAGTTATCACATCCCCAAACTTAATATTTTGCTAGTCCTCGAGCAAAAGAAAAATGAAAAACACACATATTTTTTTTTGCTGGTGATATAAAAGGGATTTTCTCAAAAATTGCAAAATGAAAATAAATCTAAAAAATTATTATGAATAAAAGTTAAGCTTATGTAATTAATTAAATTGTCAATTTTGCTTTTAAAAACAGGTTTTCATTAAAATTATTTTTCACTTAAACTTATAGGAAATAAGAGTGTTTTTGTGCATGAAAAATGTAATTTTTTTTTGTTACAAGAAAAATTGACAAAATAATTAAAAACAAAGCTTAAAAATTATTCATATTTTTAAGAGAATTAAATTCAAACTCAATTAGGATTTTCATCATTGAAAATGAAAAATATCACCAATTTTTTTTTTTAATTTTTGCTTTTTAATAAGACAACAATATATATACTTTTACCAAACAACACAAAAATTAATATTTTTTTTCACACAAAACAATACAAAACACAATAAAACAATATATATATATACATATTTAATTTTAATTTTTTTTCAAAACAAACTTAACATACTTCTACCCTCATATTCAACATAATGAGCAGTAAACAACCATTAAACTCGCTACCCCCAAACTTAATTTAAGCATTGTCCTCAATGTGTTAAAATATAAATTAAAATTTACAAGAGGATAGAGTTTAGAATGGTTGTACCTCATCGTGGTGCATCGTCAAGAGAGCAGAAAACACTTTAACAGCAAGTATAACATACAAAAGTAAACATGAATACAAGCACACAAAATTAAACACACAAAACACATAAACACAAGATACCAAGAGTAAGCTCAAGCAATCAAATAACTTGGTAAATAGGATCCTCAAGGAGGATTTCATCAACTTCATCGGTTTTTAATTCTAAAAATGGTTTTAATTTTTGTCCATTAACTGTAAAAATATCACCATTTTTAGGATTTTCAATTTCAATAGCTCCATGTGGAAAAACAATATGAACAATGTAAGGACCGGACCACCTAGAGCGCAACTTTCCCGGGAATAAATGCAAACGAGAGTTGTATAAAAGGACTTTCTGACCTGGAGAAAAATATTATCTCAAAATATTTTTGTCATGGTAAAATTTCATGCGATCCTTATACTTTTTTGAATAGTCATATGCATCATTCCTAATTTCGTCTAGTTCATTTAGTTGAAGTTTTCGTTTCTCACCTGCCTTGTCTAAAGAAAAGTTTAACTGCTTAATTGCCCAAAAGGCTCTATGTTCTAACTCAACAGGTAAATGGCACGCCTTCCCATACACAAGTCTGTAGGGTGACATACTAATGGATGTTTTGTACGCGGTACAATACGCCCATAATGCATCAGTGAGTCTTAAGGACCAATCTTTCCTAGTTGGATTCACAGTTTTTTCTAAAATGTGCTTAACTTCCTTATTCGACACTTCAACTTGACCACTAGTTTGTGGGTGATATGGTGTTGAGACTTTATGCGTAATTCCATATTGTTTCATCAAATGTTCAAATGGCTTATTACAAAAGTGTGTACCGTTATCACAAATGATAGCACGTGGTGAACCAAAATGGGAAAATATATTTTCTTTAAAAAACCGAAGCACAACTTTGTGGTCATTAGTGTGACATGCAATAGCTTCAACCCATTTAGACACATAATCAAATCCAACATGAATATAAAGATTACCAAAAGAGTTAGGAAATGGTCCCATAAAATCAATGCCCCGAACATCAAATATGTCAATAATAAAGGCATCGTGTTTCTTTTAGTTAAACTTCCTAACTTTTGGCAACGTTCACAAGCTTTACAATAAACATATGTTTCATGGAAGATAGTAGGCTAATAAAAATCACATTGTAAAACTTTAGCAGTTGTTTTCTTACCACTAAAATGTCCTCCACATGCATGATTGTGACAAAAAGATATGATTTTAGATTGATCACAATTTGGAATGCATCTTCTAATTATTTGATCAGGGCAGTATTTAAACAAGTAAGGATCATCCCAAATAAAAATTTTCACCTCAGAATAAAATTTAGATTTATCATGCTTAGACCAATGAGATGGTATTTCTTTAGTGACCAAATAATTAACAATATCAGCATACCAAGGCAAGGAAGAAACATGCATCAATTGTTCATCAAGAAAAGTTTCAGTGATATAGGAGTGGAGTCATGTATAGTTTTAACAACTAGTCTAGATAAATGATCAGCAACAACATTTTCAGATCCTTTTTTATCACGTATTTCTAAGTCGAATTCTTGTAAAAGCAGGATCCAACGGATCAAACAAGACTTAGCATCTTTTTTCGACAAGAGATATTTTAATGCAGCATTATCTAAATATTACCTAGTTACAAGTTGCTTCATCATGATTTTAATAATCTTATGAAAAAGATTAGAAGCACATAACTAGAGTAGAAATTACAAAATAAGTGACATACATACTTGAAAATGCTATTGAAAAACCCAAAATGGAAGAGAGAAAATGGTAGAAGAAGATGGTAACCCCAAAAATTAAGCACCCCCCAAATGGTCTTGGAATACTGTTGACGCCGTTTTTCGTCAACAGATAAAAGAAGAGCACAAAAACTATGGACGACGATGGCCAAACGGAACAAACAAATCAAACACACAATTTTTTACGTGGTTCAGCAGTTAATTCTGCCTAGTCCACGAGTCTTTGTTATTAATCTTAAGATTATCTCTGAACAATTCTTTAGCATGAATTCTGCAGAGTTTTCTCTCAAGGATCAGAATTTCGGTCCTTTACAATGGTGCATGGCTTCTCTATTTATAGAGAAGGATGCAGAATACTACCCACATATTTTGGGTAGTTACTCTTTTGTGAATAAAATAAATGGCTTTAAATGCCTTTAATCAGATAAAAAAGGAAACGTTCCTGAAGACCAGGAAACGCATAACTGACTAGATAATATCCCATGATTCTTGGGGATTTACATCAATAAATGAGGGTTACATCTCATGTTTACAATATTTGTAGATATTCAGGGTGGTCATAGCGTATCTCCAAGGCTTCAGCTTCTCTGGTTTAACGTCATCTCGCGAGCCACTGACATCTCCCGAGCTAACATTGCTTTCGAGATAGTACACCGAGCTCAAGATCCCTGCTCCGAAGTTCCTGAAGATGAAGGTGTTCTCGGAGCTACCTTTCGAGATCAAGATCATTTCGAGGCCACCGCATTCGAGATCATATATCATACCTTGCAGGCTCGATTTACAATCATAGAGCACACCCTAACCCTCACGAGACCATTTAATGTGAACTCATCTTTCGAGGTCATATTTACTATGGCTCGAAATCTGGGTATAACATCTTGCCCCCTCAAAAGTATTTGTTCGAATCCTAAGAGAAGGAAACTTTTGAACTACTTTCTCTGGGAACCGTACCGTCATACGCTCTTGAAAACAGACACGTGCCAGATGGGTATTGCTTACTTTAGGTACTTGAGTACCTTGGGAACACGCCCACGATCGTCCGTCTGACAACTTTTTGGCGCCATCTTGTCATTGATCCCCATCCGTTTGATCTAGGGAAAATTCCATTCGACGCTCCTGATTAATTCCATTTTCCCACCTATATATACAAGACCCCCTCTTCGTCTTCTTCTTTAGGTTTGTTCATCGTAAACCAGAAAGAAAAAGAAAAACAAGAGAACCAGAGACTTCCCCAAGAAGCTTCCGTCCCGTGCATGTTTTCTCGACCCAAGAAACAAAGAAATCCTGGTCTGTTCGAGTCAGTGAGTTCTTTCTTGCAACCTCTCCTCCAATCGACGATTTCGCTGCAATCACCATCACTGTGTAAGTATGCCATTTTTGTTTTCAACTTTTTACCCATACTGTTCTTGTTGTGTATGCTAGTTTACGTTCTTAGAATGATACGATAGGAAGTTTTGAACCAATGGGCTTTTATGCCTTCTAGATTTTCATTTTGGACGTTCGTCTCTGGTTTGTACCCAATTTTGTCGTTTGAACGAAGTCTCAAATTTCTGGGTTTTGAAAAATTTAGGCCATATTTCTTGTATACTAAGTTTTCGGGTAAAAACCCTTGTTCTTGACAATTGCACGAAACCCAAAAATGCCCTTTCCTGGCTAACCGCCACCTTTCTTTCCGTTGAATTTCGGGATTTTCAGAAAATCATCCACGCTCCTTTTCTTTCCTGTGGAACACACGCTCTGACTCTTTAGTAAGGGTCTTAATACTTAGTTTCCTATCCTTACATCTCCGAGTTCATCCCATCGAGCTCGTGATTCTTGCATGCATGGCCCTCACCATTTTTTCTTTCTCGTTAGATGTCACAGAATCTGGAAAGACGGTGGGGGTCATTACGAGCAATCCCTTACGAGCCCAAATCTCCGAGCCCGGAATCGGTCTTTGCCCGGAACCAACGTCGGATTAAAGAATACGAGATCGCACGCGAGCAAGAAGACATTCGAGCCCACTATCGTCGCCAGATAGACGAGGTTATTGAAAAGAAGAGAAGAGTCCTTTGGGAAGCCATCTATCTGGAGCCCAACCCAGGACCTAGGCCAGTTCCCCTCGACCCTGCGTTAAAAGTCACGGTTGCATACCAACCAGGGGAACTCCAATTTTCCTTAATGGCGGAGCCTTCGTCTTCGCAGCCTAGGAGGGAGATGTTTGAAGCCGAGTTCTACCAGAGCTCGGTTACCACCAGCGACCAAATAACTGATATCTTGGCCCTCCATGGCCTTAGTTCGTTGGACACACTGAAGTTTCGAGCTCCGACTAGGCATGAACGGAGCTGTTTCGCCTCTGGGGGCCGCGATTCCAGTGTAAAATACGTGGCCTGGAGCCAGGAACATATAAAGGCAGGAGCTTTACTGCCCTTGAAGTCCTTTTTCAGAGACTTCATCGATTTCGTTGGGTTGGCTCCATTCCAACTCAACACCAATTCATACAGAGTGCTGTCTGCCCTGAGGTCCTTGTTCCACGAGCTGGAGTGGACAGGGCCTTCACCCCAAGAGATTTTATATCTCTTTTGTTTGAAGAGTAATCCCTCCTGAGCTCGGGGAGGAGATGGTTTTTACTATCTTTCGAGCTACCCCAAAGAGACGAAGATCTTTGAAGATCTTCCGAACCACCCTCCTGACTTCAAGAAGGCTTTTTTCTGGACAGACGGTCTGTCCCCGTCTCGACATCGTTCGTTTAGGCAGATTCGTAAGTATTATCGTTACCTTCTATTTTTGAGCTCGAAATTTTAGCCCTTAAATCCATATTTTGTTGAAGTGTATCTCGCCTTTCAGCTAACTTTCAGCGTCCCACCCCCGACGAGACAATGAAGGGGCACAGAGAGCCCTTGCTCCGGCTCCCTTACGGCAGGAGATCTCTCTCATTTCTACTACATGAGGACAAGCTACGAGCTTGTGGGTTGTTGGGACAGGGCCAGTCAACCTCTGACTGGTCCAGTAAAAAATATGAACGCTGGGAGGAAGTGCCACTGCCCACAGGCATCCTTCCTCCGAGGAGGGAAAGGAGGGCACCTCTCTCAATTCGCTCGAGAAGTCCGCGGTCGGGGAACGAGGCCAATGACTGAGATGGAGGTAAAACCCTTCCTACTTCGCGAATGTGGTCCCCCACTTTATTAAAACACAAGCCCAATAGACTAGTCTCGTGCCCACAAGATAGATACCACTTCTACATATGGAGTTGGGTAGACGACTGTGTCCATAGGTTTGATAGTGGGCTCGGGAAATACGATACCATGTACACCACAGACGAGGTGTGGAATGGGATAGCGGTGCAGTACGGGACCAATGACTATAGGGACCTCTCGAGGTTATCCCCTACTTATAGGGAAGGCACTCCCCCCGCCTCCTCTGAAGACGGGGGAATTTCATGGTCCCCAAGCTCGAGCTCGGGGGAGAGTTCCAGTTAGGTTTTTTCTTCAACTGGTTTCCATCTTTTTTCAAAGTTATTATTATTGTTTAACTCACTGTCATTGCGCAGGTGCCATGAATCCCGACCTCGACGCCGTGCTTTTTAGCGATGGGGGAGCTGGCGCCCAAAAGAGTAAACGCCCGAGGATACCAAAGAGATCCGACCGACCGTCCAAGGTACCTAAACATCGCGAGACGACTCCCTCGGCCCAGATCCCTGCGAACACCTCCAAGGAACTAACTGCCCAGATTGATGGGTCAGGCCCGACTGCTTCCATCTTGCTGCTTCCCACCGAAACCCGGTTAACAGTTGTTCGGCCCCCGAAGAAACCTTCTACCTCAACGGTTCAGCTGCCAACGGCCCGAAACCACACTGAGGAGTATGTACTTGATGGTGCCGCTGGGACAGAAGGGGCTTTACTCAGCTCGGACGTCCTTTCTCGGGTAGGTCAGAGCTTTTCTGGCTTCGGCGTCGACCACTAGGATCTCGTGCGCAAGGCTTCGGACTGCAACACTCTTTATGAGAAGAGTATCGAACTCACCACCGCGATAGCCTTCTCAACTCTATTTTAAGTATTTATGCCTTAATTCACAATTCTGATTCGTTCTTTATGTTTCAGGCCCTTGTTGTTTCAGCACAGCTCAACTATAAACTGATCAACGAGGTGCAAACGAGCTTGTCTCTGGCTCAGAAGTCGAAGGATCTCGAGCTTAAGATGGTTGACGAGCTTAAAGACTCGAAATCTGAACTTGAAAAACTGAAGACCCGTCTCGAGGAGCTGGAAAAGTCAAACGCTGAGCTCGAGAAGGCCAATGCCAAGCTCGAAGAGGAGAAATCTGCAACCCTCGACCTCATGGAGCGCGAGAAGGTCCGCCTCCTGGATGAGTCTAAGAAGCAGAAGGAGAAAGCGGTCGACCAGGCCATGTACAAACTTTGGGCCGACAATGCCGACCTCGACACCAGCTTCCTGGGCCCTCTCGAAGCCACATATGTTGAGCGGTGGAATGCCCGCCTCGAGGCAAGTGTGGCTGCTCGAGAGGCGGCCCAGCAGGATAGCCATGCTATTCGTCCTGGAGGATCTGGTGATACTGATGTTGAAAAGGCCAAGGATACTCCTCTCCCTTAAATCCGATCTCGGAGAAATCAGTTATTGGGGCTGCCTCCCCTTATTTTTGAAACTTTTAATTTATGCCCATGGGGCTGATACAATTTATTTTAACATTGACTTTTATATGCTTTACATTTCTTGGCTCGAAATATTTTGCACATTTTTATATTGATGAGCTAGTTATGTTTATTTAATTCATACAAACACAATTTGGATTTAGGCTCGAAATTCGATGCATTCATGCATAGTTTATTCGAATTATCCGCTTCCGACCTCGTTATTTATCAAGGTCGGATATTACTTTAACCATGAACTGAAAAGTACTTATGGTATGTAATATGAATGATTTGGTTATCTTTTTAGTCACTTTTCCTCATCCTCAGTATTTTGGCTCCGAGGTTAAGAGTTCGAAACTATTTTTCTAAGATATTTCAGCCTCGACTTTGACTTATCTCACAATAGGTTTAGGCTCCCTTTTATCGTCGATCGATTAATTTGGGTGGTTTGTTCCAAACCTGTTAAGCTTGCACATCTGGTTAACTCCAAACGTTTTAGGTTTTTGGTAATTCGGTTTTGTCCGAACTATCTAAGCTTGCGTATTTGGTCATGTCCAAATACTTTATGTTTTTGATAACTCGGTTAAGTCCGAACTATCTAAGCTCGCTCGGTTAAGTTCGAACTATCTAAGCTCGCTCGGTTAAGTCCGAACTATCTAAGCTCGCGTATTTGGTTATATCCAAATACTTTATATATTTTTTATTTTTTAAGCTGGTGGTATGTATACCAATGATGCCCCCTTAATATCCTATGAGTGTGACCATAGGTTATTAAATTAAGAGAGATTGCAAAAATAAAAATAAATTACATGTGAAACAAAGTAGACCTTTCATTTGATGAAATTCAAAAATAAGCTAAATACAGATAGAAAATCATGGTTACAGGCGACACTTTTTACACTATTGATAATATGGTCTAAGGTGTTCGCCATTCCATGCTCGAGGTATCAGGCTCCCATCTAATCTCGCAAGTTTGTATACACCAGGTCGGATGACTGATTCTATCTGGTATGGTCCTTCCCAGTTCGGCCCGAGCACCCCAGCTGCGGGATCTCGGGTTGCCAAGAATACTCGTCTCAAAATCAGGTCTCCTACTCCGAACTTTCGATCTCGAACCCTCTTATTGAAATATCCCGTGGTTCGTTGCTGGTAAGCCGCATTTCTCAGCTGAGCCTCTTCTCTTTTTTCTTCGATCAAGTCTAGAGTTTCCTCGAGCTGAGTATGATTGGAACTTTGACCGTAAATCTGAGTTCGGATCGTCGGAATTTCGACCTCGATGGGCAACATCGCCTCGCAGCCGTACGCTAGAGAGAACGGAGTATGTTCTGTCGAGGTCCGAGCTGTAGTTCTATATCCCCAAAGGACTTGGGGTAATTCCTCGGGCCATCGTCCCTTTGCCTCCTCCAACTTTTTCTTTAGAGAACTTTTGAGAGTTTTGTTAACGGCCTCGACCTGACCATTCACCTGAGGGTGAGCCACTGACGAAAAACTCTTTATTATACCGTTCTTGTTACAAAAGTTGGTGAATAAGTCGCAATCGAACTGGGTTCCGTTATCAGATACGATCTTTCTTGGTACTCCATATCGGCATACGATGTTCTTTACCATGAAATCAAGGATCTTTTTCGAAGTTATGGTCGCCAATGGTTTAGCCTCCGTCCATTTTGTGAAGTAATCAACGGCGACCACAGCATATTTAACTCCGCCTTTGCCAGTTGGGAGTGATCCTATGAGGTCGATGCCCCATACCGCGAAAGGCCATGGGGATGTCATCATGGTCAGGTCGGAATGTGGAGCTCGGGGGATCGTGGCGAATCTCTGGCATTTTTCGCACTTTTTCACGTACTCGAAGGAGTCCGTTTTAATGGTTGGCCAGAAATATCCTTGGCGTATAATATTCTTGGATAGGCTATGCCCCCCGGTATGGTCTCTGCATAACCCTTCATGAATTTCTTCAATGATCTTCTTAGCCTCGGGAGGAGTTACACATCTAAGCAGCGGCATGGAGTACCCTCTTCTGATACATCAACCTTCAAGCTTGATTTCGATCTCTCGGAAGAATCCCATTTTCGAGATAATCGACTATCGGACTCATCCAGGTTGGTTCTGTTTCAATCATACACACATCTTCCTCGTCTGGCTCAGTAATGCTAGGTGCTGATAGGTGTTCTACGGGTATCACATTCAGCTCTTCATTTTCGGCGGAAGTGGCGAGCCCAGCTAAGGCATCTGCATTTGAGTTTTGTTCTCGGGGAACCTGCTCGATTGCATAAAACTCGAAATATTCCAATGCGGATTTTGCCTTCTCCAGATAAGCTGCCATTTTTGTGCCACGAGCCTGGTATTCTCCCAAGATTTGATTAACCAGGAGCTGGGAGTCGCTGTAGCAATGTATAGCTTTGGCCTTGAGCTCTTTTGCTATTCGTAGTCCCGCGAGTAGAGCCTCATACTCAGCTTCATTATTAGATGCCTTGAAGCCAAATCTTAAAGCAGAGTGAAATTTTCTCCCTGCAAGAGTGATCAGAATAACTCCTGCCCCTGCTCCATTTTCATTTGACGAGCCGTCGACGTAGAGTTTCCACAGCTCGTGGGCCGTGGTTATTACCTCGTCGTCGGCTATACTAGTGCACTCCACTATAAAGTCTGCCAAGGCTTGTGCCTTAATGGTTGTTCTCGGATGGTAGGTGATCTCGAACTGTCCGAGCTCAACAGCCCATTTAAGGAGTCGACCAGACGCCTCTGGTTTAGACAAGACTTGCCTTAGTGGTTGATCTGTTAGTACATGGATAGGATGTGCCTGAAAGTAAGGGCGGAGCTTGCGAGATGAGTGGATTAAACTGAGGGCGAGCTTCTCCATCAGTGGATATCTTGACTCTGCCCCCAGTAATCTTTTACTGATATAGTAGACGGGTTTCTGTACTCTCTCTTCTTCTCGAACGAGCACCGCGCTTATCGCGTGTTCGGTAGTTGAGAGGTATAGGAATAGTACTTCTCCCGTCTCAGGCTTCGATAGGATGGGCGGTTCGGCTAAGTGCTTTTTGAGCTCCTGAAAGGCTAGCTCGCACTCGCCTGTCCATTCGAACTTCTTACTTCCTTTCAATAAGTTGAAGAATGGGAGACCGCGGTCCGTTGACTTCGAGATGAACCTGCTCAGAGCTGCCATCCTGCCAGTCAAGCTTTGAACATCTTTATGCTTCCGAGGCGAAGGCATATCGATCAGGGCCTGTATTTTGTCGGGATTAGCCTCGATCCCACGAGAGTTGACAATGAAACCTAGAAATTTTCCTGAAGACACCCCAAAAGTGCACTTCTGAGGATTCAACTTCATGTTGTACTTTCTGAGCACGCCAAAGCACTCTTCGAGGTCATCAACATGGTTCTTGTTAAGTTGAGACTTTACAAGCATGTCATCAACATAGACTTCCATGTTGTTCCCTATTTGCTCTGAGAACATCATGTTTACGAGCCGCTGGTACGTGGCTCCGGCATTCTTGAGTCCGAATGGCATGACATTGTAGCAGTAGAGCCCTTTATCTGTGATGAAGCTCGTATGCTCTTGGTCGGGGGCGTGCATGGGAATCTGGTTATATCCAGAGTAGGCATCCATGAACGACATCAGACCATGCCCCGCCGTGGCATCCACGAGTTGGTCAATTCTTGGCAGCGGAAAACAGTCTTTCGGGCAGGCCTTGTTGAGGTCCGAGTAGTCAATGTAGGTTCTCCACGTCCCATTGGGCTTCGGGACCAACACTGGATTGGCTACCCAGTCAGGGTAAAAAGCGTCCCTGATGAAATTGTTTGCTTTCAGCCTGTCAACTTCCTCCTTTAGTGCTTTCTTTCTATCCTCGTCCAGCTGTCTTCGCTTTTGTTGCTTCGGGGGAAAGATTTTATCTATATTCAATGCGTGGCTCGCAACATTTGGGCTTATCCCCACCATGTCTGAGTGTGACCATGCGAAGACATCCTGGTTTTTCTTGAGGAAGCAAATTAATTGCTATTTTGCTTCATCTTGGAGGTGTTTTCCGACCTTTGCCTTCTTCGAGGGTTCAGCATCGTCGAGCTGAACTTCTTCGAGCTCTTCCAATGGTTCAAGGTCAACCTTCTCCTCGATCCTTGGATCGATTTCCTCGTCAATTTCTAATACCGTCCCATCCTTATTTTGTATGATAACGAGTGCTTGAGCGCTCGTTTGTTTCTTTCCCCTCAAAGAGATACTGTAACACTCTCTCCCTGCCAATTGGTCTCCTTTCAATGTTCCGACCCCGCTCGGAGTTGGGAACTTAAGGGCTAGGTGCCTTACAGATGAAACTGCCCCCAGCCCGACCAGGGCGGGTCTCCCGAGCAGTACATTGTAGGCAGATGGTATCTCTACTACCACGAACTCCATCATCTTGGTCACCGAGACTGGATAGTCTCCCAAGGTCACAGGGAGTTCGATGGACCCCATACAGGCAGTTCCTTCTCCAGAAAAGCCGTACAAAGTGGTTGCACAAGCCTTCAGGTCATGAAGGGAGAGTCCCATTTTCTCTAGTGTTGCTTTATAAAGAATGTTAACCGAGCTCCCATTGTCTATGAGAACTCGACGCACTCTTTTGTTGGCAAGCTGCAGGGTGATGACTAGTGGATCGTGATGAGGGAACTGGACATGGAAGGCATCTTCCTCGGTGAAGGTTATAGGTTGAGTTTCAACCCTTTGGCTTTTTGGTGCCCTTGGTTCGGGTTCATAAGGAGACCCGTCCCCCGTCTTCAACTCATTCACGTATCGCTTTTGAGCATTTCTACCCCTTCCTGCGAGATGAGGCCCTCCCGAGATGGTTATTACATCCTCTCCATCAATCGGTGGGGGCCTGTCATCTTCCCGAGACCGGGAGTTATTATTCTGTGCCGCCGGAGGCGCGGCTATTCTCTGGCTTGCAGTGGTCTGTCCAGTATTCTGGTTTTTGACATACTGCCTGAAATAGCCTCTCGAGATCAACCCTTCGATCTCGTCCTTCAGATGTCGGCACTCATCAGTTGTGTGTCCGGTATCTCTATGAAATCGGCAATACTTACTGGAATCCCTCTTGGACTTTTGATTCCTCATTGGGTCCGGACGTCTGAAGGGGACCTGGTTTTCATTAGCCAGGTATATGTTTTCCCGAGACTCGTTGAGCTCGGTGTACACTTTATATACGGAGAAATACCTTTCTCATTTCTTCTTTTTTCCTCCATCAACCTCGGGGTTATTTCCCTCGCTCTTTTTCCTCTTGGAGGGATTCTCCGAGGTAGGCTGTGGAGCTGCTGGGTCAGCCGAGGTTGAGGCGGAGTTAATGTTTATCGTTGTAGTTTTGGTCTGCGAGGTCGCCTTGAGCGTTGACCTCGCCTCCTCTACATTGACAAATCTCTGCGCCCGTCTGTTAAACTCGGTTATCGACCTTACCGGTTTCCCTTGCATGTCATCCCAAAGGGCACTCCCGGGTAAAACACCAGCTCGGATAGCCATTAGGTGTCCACTGTCATCCACATCTCAAGCTCGGGCGACCTCAAGATTAAATCTTGTCAGATAGCTTTTCAGTGTTTCGCCCGGCTGTTGTCGGACGTTGGTCAAAGTGGATGCCTCTGGTCTGACTCCCATCATAGCCCGAAACTGCTTCTTGAAGTCCCTAGACAACTGATCCCATGAGGTTATCGAGTGTCTCTTGTACTTCTCGAACCAACTCTTGGCAGGTCCGGCCAATGATGTTGGAAACAACATGCACCTGAGCTCGTAACCCACGTTACTAGCTCTCATAATAGTGTTGAATGTACTCAGGTGGCTACATGGGTCGGTTTTTCCCTCAAACGCTGGGACGTGAGGGATCCGGAACCCTTGGGGAAACTGAGTGTTAGAAATATTGGGAGCAAACGGCTCGAGCTCCTCATCAGAGTCCTCATATCGACCGTTCCCTCATTCATTCTTTAAAAGCCTAAAGGCTTTTTCGAGCTGATCAATCCTCTCTTTGACTGGGTCCTTAGGCGGTGCCTGGAATTGCCAGTCATTGATTGTGATGCCAGGCTCACGTCTCCGTGAGGGATCTCTACGCCCATTTAGGTGATTCCTTAGGTCCGGATTCGTCTGATCTCCCTTCCCCCTGGTCTGATTCAGATGATTCCGCAGGTCGGGACGGGTCTTGCGGCTTCCAGTATTTTTACGACCTCGGTCGCGTTTACTGACGGACCTGGTTTCTCCGGACTCGTCACTGGTGAAACTTATTGATTGGTCGTTTCGAGATGGGTTCTTCCCATGTCGCCTTGTCTCCGCGGTGCGAGACCAGGACGTCTGACTTCTCTCAGATTGTGCGCCTCTCCGCTCCTGGAAAGTCTCCCTGTGTCCTTGCCTATCCCCCGTACGCCCTTGATCCTGATTTTGAACAGGTTGAGCATTTCTGCGGGGAGGTGAAGGATATCTTACGGGAGATGGAGGGAACCGTATAGGTGACGGTGGCTGCCTCCCTTGCTTCGGTCTAGAGGGTCTAGAATTTGCCCGAGATGGGCCAGTCGCGTTCTGTGTGCTACCAGGAACCTGAGTCCGAGCCTCGGTAGGAGCTCGGTTATTCTCAGTTCCTGCAGGTGCTTCCGCAGGTGGATTAGGCGGGACCCGAGCTCGGGTACTCCTCTGGGGCCTAGGAGGAGCGGATGGCTCTGCTGGTGTCGGAGGTTGAGTCGACCTCCTCATGGCAGCATCTTTTCGTGGTCGTCCACGGGGCCTCCGGGGAGGAACATGCATGTCCCTTGGAGGAGGGACTTGGTTTTCGCGCGTAGGCGGGGGCTGAGCCACCTGCGCCTCCGCGGCTATCCTAGTCAACTCCTCATTACGTTTGTTGGCTTCTGCCAACAACTGTTTCAGCTGCCGATTCTCCAATTCTACAATAGGGACATAACGCTCAGGATTGTAGTACATGTCCTCATCCCTTGGTTGTGGAGGTGGTCCCCGGGAATCAGAGGACCCACTTCTTTCATCAGACTCCGGGTTCTCCATTGGTTGTTTTCCAGGACGTCTTGGGTAATTTTCTTCAGGAGTGTTCTGATTGTTTGCAGCCATGAATCTCTCAGGGATGAATGCTTAAGGCTCTCAATGAAAGCACCAAACTGTTGACGCCGTTTTTCGTCAACAAATAAAAGAAAAGCACAAAAACTATGGACGACGATGGCCAAACGGAACAAACAAATCAAACACACAATTTTTTACGTGGTTCAGCAGTTAATTCTGCCTAGTCCACGAGTCTCTGTTATTAATCTTAACATTATCTCTGAACAATTCTTTAGCATGAATTCTCCAGAGTTTTCTCTCAAGGATCAAAATTTCGGTCCTTTACAATGGTGCATGGCTTCTCTATTTATAGAGAAGGATGCAGAATACTACCCACATATTTTGGGTAGTTACTCTTTTGTGAATAAAATAAATGGCTCTAAATGCCTTTAATCAGATAAAAAAGGAAACGTTCCTGAAGACCAGGAAACGCATAACTGACTAGATAATATCCCATGATTCTTGGGGATTTACATCAATAAATGAGGGTTACATCTCATGTTTACAATATTTGTAGATATTCAGGGTGGTCATAGCGTATCTCCAAGGCTTCAGCATCTCTGGTTTAACGTCATCTCGCGAGCCACTGACATCTCCCGAGCTAACATTGCTTTCGAGATAGTACACCGAGCTCAAGATCCCTGCTCCGAAGTTCCTGAAGATGAAGGTGTTCTCGGAGCTACCTTTCGAGATCAAGATCATTTCGAGGCCACCACATTCGAGATCATATATCATACCTTGCAGGCTCAATTTACAATCGTAGAGCATACCCTAACCCTCACGAGACCATTTAATGCGAACTCATCTTTCGAGGTCATATTTACTATGGCTCGAAATCTGGGTATAACAAATACCATATTTATAGCCAAAATGAGATTGTTAAAATAATCAATTTAAATTAATTAAATTGATTAGATTAATTAAATAAAATAAATATGGTATGTAGAGGTAAATTATAGGGTATAATGATGATGTTGTGGTGAAAATGTGTAGAAAAATGGGTAAAAAGTTGGCATTTTGGACATAGGGGAGAAAGGGTACACTTGATCTATTTATGGGCTCAAGAAAAAAATACAAAGGTGGCTATGGGTGGGTGGGAGAGGAGAGTTGTGGGCGGTCTTGCTGGCTGAAGAGGGGAAGGGAGATGGGACAGTGACTTCGGGAGGCAGCAGGGACGTGTGGAGGAGGATGGCTCCGTGGGCCTGGCGTGGCTGGAAGACAGTTGGGCTTTGGTTGGTAGGCTGGCCCGTGGAGCTTTGCTGAGGGGAAAGAGCTGGGCCAGGTGTTGATGAAGTTGCATGGCTAGGTGCATGTGTTTAGACGTGTGGCTTCGAAAGCTGCTGGTTGGAAAGGGCATTGGGCCTTAGTCTTGTTGCTGGGGAGAGCTTTCGGTTGGCAGGGAGCAGGATGAGCTGGGCCTGGCAGGGGAAGGCTGCTTCGTGGGCCTCCTTATCAATGCCAATTTTTACTTTCTTTTCTTTGAAAATGTCATTTTTTTTCTTCATTATTCTTACTTTTCAAGAGCAAAAATACACCAAATTCCCTAACAAAATAAACATAAACTAAATCATAATAAAATATTTCCACTATAAAATAAATCAAGTTAATTCTTTGAAAATATTAATTATAACTCAATTTATATTTAACATTTAAATTCAATAATACAACATTTTTTTACCTCAAACTAAACAATAATAATTCAAATAGTTAACTACAATATTTTACAACAAAATAACTATAAAAACACACAAAAATCTATAAAATCCAAATAAACCCAAAAAATTCAAAATTACTTAAAAACTTAATAAATCAATTAAAAACTCAAGAATTAAACAACAATTAGCACATAAAAAGTGGTAAAATAACTTTATTTTGTAGAGTTATCACAAAACAAACTTGGTTTTCTTATAGTAATAAGTTCAAAAATGTAATAGTACAAAGGTATATGCTCGAAATGTTCCCATGCCGATTGAGAAAGTTGCCAAGGTACCGCTTTAGACCCACACTTGCCTAGACAGAACTCCCCGAGGTTCCCAGGTAAGTGTGGGGGGTAACACTATCACAAACCTTATTTAACAACCAATCTTTCTAGACAGAACAATATCTGTTTCTACCATTTGTAATATTACATAATTGTTCTCAATACTAAGCATTTTATGATTGAAATTTTATGAATAATTTTATGCTTTTTTTTTTCAAGGAATAACTAAATTCTAAGGAAGACTAAGGAAAAAAGAATGAAAGATCTAAACTAAGAACCCAAAGCAACAAAGTAGTCAACACAAAAATAAAGAAAAGAGAAATGAAGTTACGATAAAATAATAAGCTTAATTTTTTTTACAAATATTTATTCAATTAAAAAAATAAATAAAAAGAAATTAAGAAAGAAAAATGAAATTAGAGTTAACTAAAAAGAAAAATATAATTTTTATTTTTATTTTTGTATATATATTTAAGACAATTCTTCTATAGGGGCTTCACTTTAAGCCCTACCGGTAGGACTCTCAGTGTTTACAACCCGTGAATAGTTTTCGGCGCGATTTTTTTTATGACCGTGTATATTGTAGCTATTTAGAGCATCTTGCTAATTTTCAGAAAATTCTCAATAGTTTACAGTACCGAAAACTAGGTTTAAACATGTTGTTGCACGCATGACTAATTTTTTTTATGCGCGTGGAAAACAACATGTTTGAACCTAGTTTTCAGTACTGTAAACTATTCGAAATTTTTTGAAAATTTTCAGGATGCTCTAAATAGCTACAATAATACACGGTCATAAAAAAAAGTTGCACCGAAAACTGTTCACGAGTTGAGAAACACTAAGAGCCCTACCGGTAGAGCTTAAAGTGAAGCCCCTATAGAAGAATTGTCCTATGTATTTATATAATGTTTTTTAATGTAACTTAAAAGTAGGAAGAAAAAAATAAGAAATAAATAAATAGATATTTTTTGGTTTTTTTTTCGTTTTTCTACTTTTGTTTTTTGTTTTAATATATATATTCTTTTTTTTTTGTTTTATCGAAAAAAATTATATATAAATATTTTTTTTTATTTTTTTTAACAATATTCAAATTAACCAAATATTAGAAAATAGAAATAAAAAAAGAAAAAATAATAATAAAACACACACAATAGGAAGAACACTATGTTGACACAACATTAATACCAACAAAAATACAAATAAAGTTACTAACATCTTGGTAAAAATTCCACTAAAAATATTGAAAAACTATCTCCCCGGTAACGACGCTAAAATTTGTTACGCCTAAAATGTGACAATCACTAAGTGGTAGTTGTAGTAAAATCAGGCGATTGATCACAAGGAGGTAACCTAAAACCAAAAGATTAGTACAAAAATAACACAAAAAGTTAGTAACATGAACTAAATAAAGTAGGAAATAAAATAGATTTGAGATTTTGATGTTGTCTTTTTGATGAAATGATAAAATGAGACAAGTGAAATAAAAATAAAGTGTAATCAAGAGTTGAGAAGTAGAAAGGTTTCAAGAATCATCTATATGCTTGTTTGGTTACTTAGTTACTTGATTTACAAAATTATACAAGTAAATAGATCACATCCCAACATTTACTTGGAAAATCTAACATTAAAGTCCATATTCTTTTATAACAAAAGTCCATTTGAGTTATAAAGTTCTTTACTTTAGGATCACAATGTTAATCTTTTGAAAAATCTAAAAATGAAAAAAATACCCAAGGGCAATAATGCAATAAAAGATTGGACATAAAATTATGTATCAATATTACTTTTACTAATTAGAAGTATATAGAAAGAGCATGACTAATCCTATATACTATTAGCACAAGTAAATAAAGATAACAAAATAAAGATGAGGATGAAAGAACATAAACAACTCAAATGTATTATATTAAGAACATATTAAATCAAAGTAGCAAAATAACATCACTAGCATATGTGATGATCCCTAACCTTCCTAGGAAGATTAGGCCATTATGCTCATAATTCTCACAAAATTCTAAGAAGAAAGCATGAGAAGAAAGTGAGTAGAAATTTTGCTATAGTTTCTTTACTCTAAAAATTACATACCAAATGTGGAAGAAAAGTTCCTATTTATAGAAGAAGAAAATGACTAAAAAAAATTAAATTACAAATGAGATTTACAAAATAAATCTTATTATTAATATTAACCTAGCTATTTTAGTGAATGGTCATTTTGCCATTTTTCTAAATCAACACAAATTATAAGCTTTAGAGCTCAAAATGGAAGGGTCCAAGGCCCAAAATGCACAAAAAATGGGTTGAAAGGTAGCAACTGAAATATTGACTAGGTCGGATGAATGGGAATGGGAGCACGCCATGTGTCAAGGATGGTTGAAGGAAAGGGTCAAACTTTGACCGGGTCAGGCGCGGGTCAGCATGGGGGCTCGCAGGTCAGCAGGTGCGGGTCATGTGGGCGGGAACGCGGGTCACGGGCAGAGATGGGCGTGGCTGGGTCGGATGTTGCTAGGCTTGGGCGCCGCGTGGCGCGCTGAGATGGCGCCACCTGGAGCTAAGGAGGGCTGGCAGTGGCAGAATGTTGGGCTTGGGCAAAACGGGCCTGAATTACATTTTCTTCAAAAATGTCATTTTCTTCATTTCTTTTTCAGTTTTAACTCATTCTTTCTCTTTTCTTTTTATTAATTTCCAAATGCAATTTATTTCCTGAAAATTAAACAAAAATTAAATTAAAATTATGCAAACACGTTGAAGAAGAAAAAGGCTTTCACAGCAACCTGGAGTGATACAGATGAAGACAAAGATGATAGTATCAGTGATTGTTCCGATTAAGAAAAGAAAATGGTGGCGTTCCTTGCAAAAAGAACTCGCTCAGACACATATTAAGAAGATGCAGTTTCTGTTAACACAGATTGTGATAGTGTGGATAGGCAAGTTGCATATGAGCAAATGTTTAACCAATGGTCCTATATGACCAAGCAGTTCAAGGCATTGAATGACACAAATGCCCAGCTTGAGGGAACTATCAAAGATCTCAATACAAAACTTGAAGAAAAAGATGAATAATATACAAGTTGGAAGCTGATCTTGTTCGTGCCAAACAAGCTCTTGAGTTCATTCCACCTGGGACAACAAATCTTAATCAATCTCTTCAAATTCAAAATCCTTATGGTGATATAACTGCTCTTGGCTATAAGCTGCTGTATAAAAAAAGGAAAGAATCTAACAATCGATGAATCATTATCATCTGTACCAAATTTTCCATTTGTATCTGCTGCTGTAAGAAAAAATATTGATGGATCTAGCTCATTTGCAGAGGTTATTAGCAGCTCTAAAGAGGCCACCATTCCACCCAAAGTATCTTCTATCCGAGAAATCCCCATGTTAGTTCCACAACCTCAAAGATTTTTTTTTCCAACATGTCATTTTTGCCACACGTGCGACCATATACGACCAAGGTGTTACAAACTTCAGCTTTACTTAAAAGTGATGATTAAAAGGGGTGGCAACCTACTTCAACCTTTTACAAACTCTAGAAAGTATGCTCATGGTTAGTGGAGGCCTAAATCTGAACCCAATGACAATTGTGCTCTGGTTGCTCATACCGCGTTCTCAACATTCAAGAATGACCAATCGTATTTAGATAGTGGCTGCTTTAACCATATGACTGGAAACAAAAATTTCTTTTAAAGTTAAAGGAGTCTCAAGAAGGACTTGTTACATTTGGCGATGATAATAAGGGTATTATTTTGGGCAAATGCGATCTGGTTCTTGCAGAGCTCCAACCCCTCACAGGTGTCTTGTATGTGAAAGGTCTAAAGGAAAATCTTTTGAGTATCAGTCAATTGTGCGATGCTAGCTACAATGTAAGCTTTACTAAAGCTCAATGTTTAGTTTCATCTAGCGGATGTTCAATTCTGACCGGTAACATGTCTTTCGATAATTGTTTCATGTTGACTTGATGGGGCCTATGCAAAATGAGATGTTAAATGCTTATGGCTAACCAGATGAGTGTTTAACACTAAAGTGTGACAACACAAGTACCATTAACATTTTTGTTGACGCCATTTTTCGTCAACTTAAAATGTAGAGAAATTAAACAATAGGAACTATGGCGCAGATGAATAATATGGTAGAACAACAAGAGTTTTACGTGGTTCAACAGTTAATTCTGCCTAGTCCACGAGTCAATTTTATTAAGACTTAGAGTTTTCTGGAAATCCTTCAGAGATGAATTCTCCAGAGTTTCTCTCAAGATAGCAAAAGATCCGTCCTTTACAAGTGTTCATGACCTCTCTATTTATAGAGAGTTTTCAGAGTTCATTCCCACATCTTTCGGGAAGATACTCCTGCTTATTAATTGAAATAATGATATTAAATGTTGTAACTCCAATATACAAGGAAACGTCCCCTGAAGACCAGGAAAATGAATAACAGACTTGTTAATATCCCTTTAATGTCGGGATGTTACAACAATACATATCTTTAAATGTACAAAGTGTGATATATCAGACGATTCATCAAATCTCCGAGATCAGCAATCAACATCGCATCAGTCAAGGTTTATAAATAGGTTACGAACTGGCCATCTTATTCCAGGACCTGCCCGGAGCAAATAAATTCTTTCGAGGCTGTCATGATTCGAGCCTGCACTCTTTGAGCTCGGACTATTCGATCTGAAGGCACTCGGTAACGGATGTATCCCGATGCTATGCCTTTCGATCCTGGAAAGAATCTCGAGGTTACATGTCTTCGAGACTGCCATCTTGCCTCGGAGGTTTGACCTTAAATATGTGTTTTATATATCTCGAGCTCATACTTGACGAGACCAGCTTTCGAGGTCATAATTTCTGGTCTCGAAAAATGGATGTAACATTTTGCCCCCTCAAAAGTATTTGTTCGAATCCTATGAGAGGGAAACTTTTGAATTACTTCCATTGGGAACCGTACCATCAAATATACACGAGTGTGGACACGCGTCAGCTGGGTATTGATCACTCAAAGTACTTGAGTACCTTGGAAACCTGCCCACGCCTATCCATCTGCCATCTTGTATAGTACCATCGAATCAATTGTCCTTGACTGTTGGATTGGATATGAAATATGGCCAACGACTCAGAACAATTTGGCCTTTGATATTTCCAGGGGCTTATATATACATCCCCATCGTCTTCCCCACTCTACTTTCATTTGTGCTTTTAGAGAAAAAAGAAGATAAAACCAAAGTTCGATTTGTCTTGGTTCTTGCATGTTCTCCAAACCAAGAAAACAAAATAACGTTGGCTTATTCGACTCCGTGAGATCGTTCTTGCAACCACTCCTTCGGTCTTCGATTTCTCAGTATCCGCCAGCTTCATTGTGTAAGCATCTGTTCTTAACCTCTTATATCTGCATTCATACTATATCTTTGCATGCACATTTATGCTTCTGTTGCACTTTAGCACTAGGATTTATTTTTGGTCCATTCATTAGTTTAATGCACCAGGATGCTTCGAATGATAGACATTAGATTCAAACCCAGTTCTTGTGTGAAAAGGTTCAAATATAGTTCCTTCTCTGGGTTTTCAAATCTCAGAGTACATATCTTTCACACCAAGATATCGGTTACAAAATCAGGGTTGTTTTCTTTTCTTTTTTTTAAAAAAAAAAAAAAAATCATGATTCCAAAAATACCACCTTTTTAATAACCGCCACCTTTTTCCCCGATATTTCGGGATTTCCCATAACATGTCCACCTTCTTTCCTTTTGGTGGTGTACACGCTCTGAGATTAGCCTCATCCTTTGGATCGAGCTTGCCTTGTAGCCTCGATCATTCGAGCTTAGGTATTATTTATCTCATTATTTCTTGCTCGCTTGGCCCTCACCCTTTTGCCTTCTTGTTAGATGCCGCAGAATTCGGGAAAGTGGTGGGGGTCAAAGCTCGCGATTCCTTACTCACCAGTAGCTTCGAGCCTGGAGTCTCCTTTTACTCGGAACCAACGCTTAATTCGGTAGCACGAACTGAGGCGTGAGCAAGAGGACACCCGGGAACTTCCAACGTCAGACAGACAAGGTCGAAGAAGGGAAAAGGAAAAGACTAAGGGTCACCCTTTATCCAGATCCGGACACCAAGCCCAGACCGATTCCTCTCGACCCTACGCTCAAAGTAACAATCGCCTTCAAGCCCGGTGATCTTCAATTTTCGTTGATGGGGGAATCTTCTACCTCACAACCGAGGAGATCATTTTTCGAGGCCGAGCATTATTGGAGGTCGGTTACGTCACTAGGTCAGATAACTAATATTCTGGCCTTTCACGACATAGGATTATTGGGCTCGCTGAGGTGACGATCTCCGACCTCCCACGAGCAGAGTTTCCACGCTCCAGGAGATGGAAATCCTGACAGCAAGCTGAGATATGCTGCTTGGAGCCAATAGCATATGAAGGCAGGGGCAATACTACCCTTGAAGTCTTTTTTCAAGGACTTCACGGACTTTGTTGGGCTGGCTGCCTTCCAGCTCAACACCAATTATTACAGGGTTCTGTCTGCCCTGAGGTCGCTGTACCACGAGCTGAAGTGGGCAGGACCTTCACCAGAAGAGATTTTGTATCTCTTTTGCTTGAAAAACAATCCCTCCCGAGCTCGGGGAGGGGACGACTTCTATTACCTTTTGATTTATCCCAAGGAGCCAAAGATCTTTGGGGATTTACCCAATCATCCACCAGACTTTAAGAAAGCCTTCTTCTAGACGGATGGCCTTGCTCTGTCTAGATATTACTCGTTTAGACGAATTCGTAAGTATCTCAACTTCTGTAATGACCCAAATTCGCTAATAAGGCTTAAGGGCCTTAATTAGTGTGCCTAGAGGGCATAATGGGAATTATGTGTGACTTCAATGATTAAAATGCATGATTATTATTTAAAGCATGTTATATGACTATTTGAATATTTGAGATGCATGACTATGTGTATTAGTATGCATGTAGGCTCTGATTAGGATAAAAGGGCATAACCGTAATTTTGGCCATTATGGGCATAATTGTATATATATGTGATAACTGTTGAGACCACATTATTATGTGGATATATCTGTGATCTGTGACTCGAGACGATCCTAGTGAGCAGATTAGCGAAAAAGTCATGGCGGAGATTTATACCCAGCTCAGGGTGAGCCTAGGGGTATAAATGGGAATTTAGTGAGTATATTGGAGTCTATTTTGACATCGAGGAATATTATTGGTGATTAACTAGGTATCGGGAATTAAGCGGTAAATAATTAGAGACACTCGAGGAGTTAGCGGGAATTGGGGTGAAATGACTAAAAATGCCCCTAAGTGGATTAAGGGTGTAGAATTAATAAGGAGGGCATTAAGGTCATTTATCTTTTTAAAGATGGGTATTACTGAGGCTTTATGTTAGTGGAAGTTGTAGAATAATACATAAGTCTGAAGAAAGAAAAGAAGGACAAGAAAGGAAAGAAAGGAAGGAAAAACAGAGTTATATTCTCTAGGGTCGGTTTGTGGTTCTCTCACCACTTTTCTTGGGTTTTCTTGGAGGAAAGCTCAGAGGAGAGCTAGGTTAGGCTGAGCATCAAGGATCCTAAGCTAGGCTTGAAGGATTGACAGGGGTTTAGCAAGAACACACCATCACTTGAGGTAAGCCCTTGTAGTTTCTTCAGTTTCTGGTTTTGGTTTTGAGCTATGGTGTTTAAGTTGAATTTGATGGGAACTTTAGGGAATTCAAGCCAAAGGTTGAGGAAGAGCAAGCTAAGGAGGTGTAGAGGTTGTCTTGAAATCGAAATCCCATTAAAGGTATGAAGTTCTGAACCTTAAACTTTGATATTTGACTATGCCCTGCTGAATTCTGAGGTCTATGAGCAACAATGGTGAATTTTGAGATTAGGGATGCATGTGATTGGGTTTTGAGTATTTCGGGTGCTTGTGATGAGTGGAGTGTGTTAATAAGGTTGTTTTTTTAGTTTGGTGAAGGTTTGGAGAAGTTTTGGTTGAGTTTGGTTCGAGGAAATTGCAGGAGGGAAAATTGAGGTTCTGGCTGTCTGTGACTAGCGCTACAGCGCTAGCCTTTGGGCGCTGTAGCGCTAGGCCCTGCTTCCTGGGGGATTTTGCTTCTGCTTGTAGCACTGTAGTGCCCTCCCAAGAGTGCTGTAGCGCTACCCTGTCTTCAGAAAGGGATTTTATGGTTATTTACAAGGGTTTTTGACCAAGGGTTTGGGGTTTGATTCCACCACCTTGTTTGGTGGAACTAGGACTTCCCAGGGGCTCGGGATTGGTCCCGAGGCTAGGTTTTGGACTTGAGGTTTGATGATGACTTTTTCCTATGGTTGTGTTTAGGTGAGCGCTAGGGCTCGAGAGGGATCGTGCTCAAGGAGTCAAGTGATCAAAGCTAGCGAATCGAAAGGTAAGAAAACTGCACCCAGTTATATGCTTGTGATGGGACTAAGTGCTCCCGATATTTGTATTATGTCAATGATGGTATTATGCCATGGGACATGTGATAGCGGCCTAAGAGTGTCGTGCACAATATTTGCGCACAGGGCGCGGCTTGGCCACTGGTAGCCGAGGACAGCTTAATATTCACTGAGCTCGGTTTAAGCGGGCTGGAGTCAGTGGGATAACGGAGAGTGCGGCCTGAGGGCGCTAACCCTAGTTATCATATGTGATTTGGTGTATGATATGAATTGATATGTTTAGTACGTTGAATACTTGACTATTCTGAATGTTGATATGGTAAAGAACATGTGATGCAATATGAGATATTGATTTGTCTGTTGATTGCTTATGCTCTGTTGTTGTGTTTTCTTGCTGGGCCTTGGCTCACGGGTGCTACGTGGTGCAGGTAAAGGCAAAGGCAAGTTGGACCAATCCTGAGATGGAGAGCTGTGGGGTTGAATGTACCTAGCCAGCTGTTCGATCGCCATGGTCGAGAAGTGGATCAGGACAGGCATTGCCTAACTGTCTGTTGTGCCTTAATATGGCTTGATATTGTACTTAAACCTTATGACTTTTGTAAACGGTCTTTAATCTTAATATTTTTGGGATCCCGTGTAAAAAGGAAACGTCTCTTTATGAAAAATGTGACTTTTGAGACCAAAACATTTTAACCCTAGTTCCTTTATAGTTTCAATAGCATGTTTTTAATTAAATGACTTGATTAGCAAGTCTAGCACTTTATAAACACACAGTGTAACGGTCTTGGCTATCCAGGGCGTTACAACTTTTTTCTTTTTTGTGCTCGAATTTTGCTTAGGCTCGTATTTAGTTGAAATGTTTTTGATCTTCTAGCCAATTACCATTGCCCTACTCCCACCAAGGAGATGAGGGAGCACATAGAGACTTTGCTCCAGCTTTCCTATGGCAGGAGGTCCCTTTCCTATCTCCTGCATGAAGACAAGCTTCGGGCATGCGGCCTTTTGGGGGAGGATCAGTCTACATCTGGCTGGTCCAATAAGAAGTACGACCAGTGGGAGCTTGTGCCTCTTCCAACCAGCAACCTTCCTTCGAGGAGAAATGTGAGGCCTCCATCTCCAGCTCAGCATCGTAGGAGTCCAAAATCGGGGAATGAGGTCAATGATGAGGCCTCGAGCTCGGGCTCAGATGAAAAGGTACAGTCATCCTTAGCTCGGATTTGTGGTCTCCCTCATTACTTAAACATAAACCTGATAGATTAATATTGTGCGAGGACGATAGGAACCATTTCTATGTATGGTCTTGGGTAGATGAGAGGGTACATAGGTTCGATAGCTGGCTCGGGAAATACGACACCATGTATATCCTGAACGAGGTCTGGGACGAAATAGCCGTCCAATATGGGACTAACGACTATAGGGATCTTTCAAGGTTGGCATCCACCTATAGGGAAGGTACTCCCCCCGCCTCTTCTGAAGATGGGGGAATTTCGTGGTTACCGAGCACAAGCTCGGGGGAGAGTTCCAGTTACATTTCTCTCAACTTGTCCTTTTATCCCTTGTCTCTCTACATCATGTTAATTTATTTTGTTTTGGGATAACTCATAATGTGGTGTAAATGTGCAGGCGAGATGGACTCCGACCTTGACAACATCCTGGTGAGTGGTGGAGCCAAGAGGAGTAAGCACCCGAGGGGGTCGCGAAAAATATACCGGCCTGCTAAGGTCCTTAAGAGGACCGAGAAAACACCTCCTCCCCCAGCTCCAGTTGCTCCGAGCCCCATTTTGAGTCCACCTACTCAGGCCGAGATGTTCTCTTCGACCTAACCTCCTGCTCCTCCTGTAATCCAGGTCCATTCCACACTTGGCCTACCTTCGAAGAAACCCTCAGCCTCAAGAACACAGTTGCTTTCAGTTTCTACTCATGTCGATGAGTATGTGATTGACAATGTAGCAGGACCCCATGGAGCTACGCTAGGCTCGGATGTTCTATCTCAGGTGGGCCAGAGTTTTGGTAGCTTTGACGCCTTTCACTGGCAGCTTTTGAACAATGCTCGAGATTGCAATACTCTTTATGAGAAGAGCATCGAGCTTACTGTTGCGGTAACCTTTCTTCTCTTGCTTCTAGCTATGTCTATATTTGGTTCATATGCTGATTTGATTTCTTCGTATGCCAGACTCTTGCTGTCTCTGCTCAACTTAATTACAGGTTGAACCACGAGGTCCACACGAGTATGTCTTTTGCTTAGGAGGCAAAGGATCTCTAACTCAAAATGACTGACGAGCTCAAGGCCACAAAGGCAAAGGTGGAGGCAGGAGCTGAGGAGCTAAAGGTCAAGACATCCGAGCTTCAAAAGCTGAATGCCCGGCTCACAACGCTTGAGAAGAAGAATGCTCGGGCCAAGGAGATCAATACCAAGCTTGAAGAAGAGAAGGCTGCCACTTTTGAGATCATGGAGGATGAAAAGACCCGTCTTCTTGAAGAGTTTAAGGAGAAGAAGGACCGGGCAGTCGACATGGCCATGTACAGAATCTGGGCCAACAATGTCGACCTCGACACCAGCTTCTTAGGCCCTCTTGAAGCAAAGCTCGTGGCTAAATGGCAAGCTCGGCTTGACGAGGAGGAGACTGCTCGGGATGAGGCAGAGGGAGCCAGGGGTGATGCCAATGCTGAGAAAGCCAAGGAGAATGCTTCATCTTCTTAAATCTTGCCTCGGGGCTGCGTCCCTCTGAATCTCTTGTAACAGTTTTTTATGTTTGATTTTTCATTTTTTATGCCCCCAGGGCCAAGACAATTTTACAGCTCGTGAAAGAGCTACCTTTTATGATATTTGAGATATCATTTTTTGAATTTATTTTAATACATTTGCTTTACATTTCTTGGGTTGAAATATTTTGCGCATTTTATATTAAAGTGTCATATATGCCTGTTTATTCATACAAACATAGTTTGGATTTAAGCTCGAGGTTCAATGCATTCATGTACATTTTGCTCAAAATATCCGTTTCTGATCTTGTTATTTTATCAAGGTCGGTGATTACTTTTACCATGCACCCGAAAGTACTTATATGGTGTGTAATGCAAATGGTTTAGTTATATCTTACTTTTTTAGTTACTTTTTCTCGTCCTCGAGTAGCTCCCCGAGGTTATGAGGTCGAAACTATTGTTTTGCAAGATACTCCGGCCTCGATCTTGACTTAACGCGAAGTGGGTTATGCTCCAACTTACTGTCGATTAGTTTTAGCTGGTTTGTTCCAAACCTATTAAGGTCATGTTTGGTTTGTAATCCATACACTTATATGTTTATCTCTTGATAATTTGATTATGTTTAGACTTTTTTATCTCGCCCATTTGGTTACGTCCAAACACTTGTATGTTTCTCGTGCATTTGGTTACGTCCAAACACTTGTATGTTTTTTATAGTTTGGTTATATCCAAACTATCTTAGCTCGCGCATTTGGTTATATCCAAACACTTGTATGTTTTTGATTGTTTGGTTATATCCAAACTATCTTAGCTCGCGCATTTGGTTATATCCAAACACATGTATGTTTTTTCGTATATGCTATTTTATTTTTTCGAGCTGATGGTATATATACCGCTAATGCCCCCTTAATATCCTATGAATGTGACCATAGGTTATTAAATTAAGAGAGATTGCAAAAAATACAGCATATTAAAATGAAATCAACCTTTATTTGAAAAATTCAAAAATAGAAAAACAATACAGATAAACAAGCATGGTTATAGGCGACATCGTTCCTACACTATTGATAGTAAGGTCGTAGGTGTTCGCCATTCCATGCTCGTGGTACCAGACATCCATCCAATCTTGCAAACTTGTACACACCGGCTCGGATGATTGATTCAAAGAGATAAGGTCCTTCCCAATTTGGCCTGAGCACGCAAGCTTCTGGATCCCGTGTTGCCAAGAATACACTCCTCAACACCAAATCTCCTACGCTGAATTTTCTATCTCGAACTCTTTTGTTGAAGTACCGGGTAGCTCGCTGTTGGTATGCATCATTTTTTAATTGAGCTTCGTTCCTTCTTTCTTCGATCAGGTCCAAAGTTTCTTCGAGCTAAGAGTGGTTCGAGGTTTGATCATAAGCGAGGGCTCAAATTGTGTGAATTTCGACCTCGATTGTCAACATAGCCTCGTAACCGTACGCTAAAGAGAATGGGGTATGTCTTGTTGATGTACGAGTCGTGGTCCTATACGCTCATAGAACTTGGGGCAATTCTTCGGGCCATCTTCCTTTAGCTTCTTCCAACTTTTTCTTTAGCGAACTTTTTAGGGTCTTATTTATAGCTTCGACCTGGCCATTCGCCTGGGGATGGGCCTCCGACGAGAAGCTCTTTATTATCCCATTTTTTCGCAAAAGTTGGTAAATAGATCGCTGTCGAATTGGGTACCGTTATTGGACACAATCTTCCTTGGCATCCCATATCGGCATATGATGTTCTTCACCACGAAGTCAAGGACTTTCTTCGAGGTTATTGTTGCCAAAGGTTTGACTTCAGTCCACTTTGTGAAGTAATCTATGGCGACTACTGCGTATTTAACTCCGCCCTTGCCAGTTGGCAGTGAGCCTATGAGGTCGATTCCCCAGACCGAAAATGGCCACGGGGAGGTCATCATAGTTAGCTCGGATGGTGGAGCTCGAGGAATTGTGGCGAACCGTTGGCACTTATCACACCTCTTGACATAGTCAAACGAATTTGATTTGATGGTAGGCCAAAAGTATCCCTGATGTATGATCTTCTTGGACAGGCTATGCCCCCCAGTATGGTCTCCACAGAACCCTTCATGAATTTCTTAGCTTCGGGTGGGGTCACACACCAGAGTAGCGGCATGGAATATCCTCTTCTATACAGCTTTCCATCTACAATGGTATACCTAGGGATTTGATACATCAATTTTCGAGCCTTGGTCCGTTCTTCCGGGAGAATGCCAGTCTCAAGGTATTCAACTATCGGAGTCATCCAGGTTGGCTTGGAATTGACCATACACACATCCTCCTGTTCTGGCTCGTCTATACTGGGCGTTGCGAGATGTTCGATTGGAACGACATTCAGTTCATCATTCTCGGTAGAGGTAGCAAGTCTGGCTAAGGCATCCGCGTTCGATTTCTGTTCTCGGGGGACCTATTTTATCGCATAGAACTCGAAATGCTCCAGTGCCGATTTTGCCTTTTCTAAATATGCCGCCATTCTCGTACCACGAGCCTGGTACTCTCCCAAAATTTGATTAACCACTAGCTGGGAGTCTCTGTATCAATGTATGGCTTTGGCTTTGAGCTCCTTGGCTATGCGGAGTCCTGCCAGTAGAGCCTCGTACTCGACCTCGTTATTCGACGCGTTGAAGTCAAATTTTAAGGCATAGTGAAATCGGCTTCCTGCAGAGGTGATCAAGATTAGTCCTGCTCCCAATCCATTTTCATTAGAAGACCCGTCAACATAAAGTTTCCATAGCTCGCGGGCCGGGGTTATAACTTTATCGTTGGCCTCGCAAGTGCATTCCACTATGAAGTCTACCAAGGCCTGTCCCCTCATGGTCGTCCTTGGATGATAAGTGATCTCGAATTGTCCAATTTCAACGACCCATTTGAGCAGTCGGCCTGAGGCTTTTGGCTTGGACAAGACTTGTCTTAGTGGTTGATCAGTAAGTACATGGATGGGGTGCGCCTGAAAATAGGGTCGGAGCTTTCGAGATGAGTGAATTAGGCTGAGAGCTAACTTCTCCATCAAGGGATATCTTGATTTTGCCCCCAGTAACCTTTTACTGACGTAATACACGGGCCTTTTCACTTTTCCTTCTTCCCGCACGAGTACCGCGCTTATGGCATGCTCGGTCATGGCAAGGTACAGGTACAGAACTTCTCCCGTAATGGGTTTTGACAGGATAGGGGATTCTGCGAGGTGTTTCTTGAGTTCTTGAAAAGCCAACTCGCATTCCTCCATCCATTTGAAATTTCTTGCCTCCCCTCAAAAGGTTGAAAAATGGAAGACACCGGTCCGTAGATTTTGAGATAAACCTACTTAGTGCTGCCATCCTGCCAGTCAAACTTTGGACATCTTTATGCTTCTGAGGTGAGGGCATATCAATCAGAGCCTGGATTTTATCTGGATTAGCTTCTATTCCTCGAGCATTCACAATGAATCCCAGGAATTTTCCTAAAGATACTCTGAAAGAGCACTTTTGAGGATTGAGTTTCATGTTATATCTCTGTAACACGGTGAAGCATTCTTCGAGGTCATCCACATGGTTATTGTTAAGTTGAGATTTAACTAACATATCGTCAACATAAACTTCCATGTTATTACCTATTTGTTCGGAGAACATCATGTTCACGAGTCACTGGTAAGTGGCTCCAACATTTTTGAGCCCGAATGGCATGACATTATAACAATACAACCCTTTGTCTGTTATGAAACTCGTATGCTCTTGGTCAGGGGCATGCATGGAAATCTGGTTATATCCATAATAGGCATCCATGAACGCAGGGCATTCACGAGCTGGTCGATCCATGGTAAAGGGAAGCAGTCCTTAGGACAGGCCTTATTGAGGTTCGAGTAGTCAATACAGGTCCGCCATGTCCCATTAGGCTTCGGGACTAGTACCGGGATGGCTACCCAATCGGGGTAAAAAGCATCCCTGATGAATCAGTTTACTTTTAACCTGTCAACTTCCTCTTTAAGGGCCTTCTTCCTATCGTCATCCAGTAGTCTTCACTTTTGCTGCTTCGGGGGGAAGCTTTTCTCGATATTTAACGCGTGGCTCACCACATTTGGACTTATCCCTATCATGTCTGAATGTGACCATGCGAAAACATCCTGGTTCTTCTTCAAAAAGAAAATTAATTGCTATTTGGTTTCTTCGGGGAGGTTTTTCCCGACCTTTACTGTTTTCGGGGGGTCTGCTTCTTCGAGCCTGATTTCTTCGAGCTCTCACAATGGTTTGAGATCAGCTTTTTCCTCTACTCTTGGATCGATTTCTTCATCTATCTCCAAGACTGTCCCGCCCTTATTCTGAATAACGATGAGTGCTTGTGCGCTTGTCTGCTTCTTTCTTCTTATGGAAATGCTATAGCATTCCCTTCTGGCTAACTGGTCTCCCTTCAGTGTCCCAATGCCACTAGAAGTTGGGAACTTGATGGCCAAATGCCTTACAGACGAGACTGCCCCCAGCCCTACTAGGGCGGGTCTCTCGAGCAGCACGTTGTAGGCCGATGGCAGGTCCACTACTACGAACTCCATCATCTTGGTTGTTGAGACTGGGTAGTCCCCCAAGGTCACAGGGAGTTCAATGGACCCCATACAGGCAATCCCTTCTCCTGAAAAACCGTATAGCGTCGTTGCACAATCATTTAGGTCACAAAGCGTGAGTCCCATCTTTTCTAAGGTGGCCTTATAGAGAATGTTCACTGAGCTCCCATTGTCAATGACAACTAGGTGAACCCTCTTGTTCGTGAGCTGGAGAGTGATGACCAGTGGGTCATTATGAGGAAACTGAACATGGGATGCATCATCCTCAGTAAAGGTTACAGGCTGAGATTCAATCTTTTGGTACTTTGGAGCTCTGGGTTCGGGTTCATAAGGGGACCCGTCCCCAGTTTTCAGCTCGTTCACATATCGCTTTTGGGCGTTCTTGCCCGATCCTGCGAGGTGAGGCCCGCCCGAGATGGTTACCACATCTTCTCCATCAATTGGAAGGGGTCTCTCTTCTTCCCTAGCTTGGGAATTGTTGTTTTGGGCAGGCGGCAGTGCAGCGGTCCTCTGGCTGGTAGAAGCCTGATTATTATTCTGGTTCCTAACATACTTCTTGAAGTATCCTCTCGAGATCAAAACTTCGATCTCGTCCTTCAATTGCCTCCACTCATCAGTAGTGTGCCCAATATCTCTGTGAAATCGACAGTATTTACTGGAGTCTTTCTTGGACTTTTGGTTTCTCATGGGGTCTGGACGCCTGAAAGGGACCTGGTTTTCATTAACTAGGTAAATATTCTCCCGAGACTCGTTGAGCTCGGTGTACAACTTGTACACGGAGAAATACCTTTCCCCTTTCTTCTTCTTTCCTCCTTCCGCCTCGGGGTTACTTTCTTCATTCTTCTTCCTTTTGGAAGGGTTTTCTACAGAAGGTTTTGAGGCTGATGGGTCTGCCGAGGTCAAGGTAGAGTTATTGTTTGTCGTTGTAGTTATTGGCTGAGAGGTCATATTCAGTGATGACCTCACCTCCTCTACATTAACAAACCTCTGAGCTAGCCTATTAAACTTGGTTATTGACCTCACAGGCTTCCTCTACATATCTTCCTAGAGGGGACTTCCCAGCATTACCCCATCTCGGATGACCATTAAATGACCGCTGTTGTCTACATCCCGAGCTCGGGCGACATCCAAATTGAATCTTGTAAGGTAGCTTTTCAGCGTTTCATTTGGTTGTTTCCGGACATTGGTTAGGGCCGATGCCTCGGGCCTTATCCCGATCATGGCTCTAAATTGCTTCTTGAAATTTTTTGAAAACTGATCCCAAGAAGTGATTGAATGCCTCTTATATTTTTCGAACCAGTTTTTCGCTGGTCCTGTAAGCGATGCTGGAAACAACATGCATCTGAGCTCGTAACACACATTACTTGCTCTCATTATAGTGCTAAATGTACTTAAATGACTATACATGTCAGATTTCCCTTCAAAAGGTGGGACATGAGGAATTCGAAACCCTTGAGGAAACGAAGTGTAGGAAATGTGGGGAGCAAATGGTTCGAGCTCCTCATCAGAATCTTCGTCCCGATTCTAACCTCGCTCATTCTATAAGAGCCTAAATGCTTTTTCCAGTTGATCAATTCTTTCCTGAATTGGATCCACAGGGGGTCTCGCCTGAAATTGGTTATCGTTGATCACAATTCCAAGCTCGTTCCTTCGCATGGGATCCTTGCGTCCATTTAGGAGATCTCTCAGGTCTGGGTTCGGGGGATTACCACTACCCCGATTTTGATTCAGGTGTTCCCGTAGGTCAGGGTGGTTCCTTTGGTTCCCAGTATTTCTGCGTCCTTGATCATACATACTGACTGATCTGGTGTCCCTTGAGTCGTCGCTGGTGAGGCTCGTCGCATTATTGTTTCGAGATGGATTCCTTTCAGGCTGCCTTATCTCTACAGTACGAGATCGAGACATTTGGCTTCTCGTAGGTTGGGCGCCTCTCCATTCTCTAGCAGCTTCTCCATTCCCTGCTTCCGTCCAGCCTGCCTTTCCTTATCACCCTGAGTCGGTTGTGTGTTTCTTTGAGGCGGTGATGGATATCTTATTGGTAATGGAGGGAACCATATGGGTGATGGTGGCTGCCACCCATTTCGGGGTCTGGGTGGTCCCCAGTTCTCCTGTGCCGGCTCGATAACATTTTGTGTGTTACCAGGATTCTGAGTCCAAGCCTCTGCAGGGGCTCGGTTATTCCCAGTTTCAACTGATAACTCTGCAGTAGA
The DNA here is from genome assembly GCF_963169125.1 of Humulus lupulus. Lineage (NCBI taxonomy): Eukaryota > Viridiplantae > Streptophyta > Magnoliopsida > Rosales > Cannabaceae > Humulus > Humulus lupulus. The sequence goes on from NC_084798.1 coordinate 40,577,365, forward strand.
GTTAACCAGAGCTCTAGCCCGGGTGTTTCTTCGGGGCCTCGAGGGAGCAGGCTATTCTGCCGGTGGCGGAGGTTGCTCTATTCTTCTTGTGGTAGGGTTTTTGCGAGGTCGCCAACGAGGCCTGCAGGGAGGAACATGAATGTCCCGCAGAGGTGGGGCTTGGACCTCAGGCAGAGGTTGGGGCTGAACCGCCTGCGCTTCCATAGCTAATCTAGCCAGCTCCTCGTTACGCTTCTTGGCCTCAACTAACTGTTTTCTTAACTGTCAGTTTTCGAGTTCCACAATGGGGACATACCGCTCAGGATTATAATACATGTCGTCGTCGGTCCTGGGAGCCGGAGGTCCTCAAGAATCGGAGGACTCACTTCTCTCTTCTGGTTTTGGATTCGTCATCAGCTGCTTCCCAGGGCGGCGTGGATAGTTTTCTTTAGAAATATTTTGATCACTTGCAGCCATAGCTAATCAAGGATTGTACTGCTTAAGGCTCTCAATGAAAGCACCAAACTGTTGACGCTTTTTTTTGTCAACTTAAAATGTATAGCAATTAAACAATAGGAACTATGGCGCAGATGAATAATTTGGTAGAACAACAAGAGTTTTACGTGGTTCAGCAGTTAATTCTGCCTAGTCCACGAGTAAATTTTATTAAGACTTAGAGTTTTCTGGAAATCCTTCAGAGATGAATTCTCCAGAGTTTCTCTCAAGATAGCAAAAGATTCATCCTTTACAAGTGTTCATGACCTCTCTATTTATAGAGAGTTTTCAGAGTTCATTCCCACATCCTTCGGGAAGATACTCCTGCTTATTAATTGACATAATGATATTAAATGCTCTAACTCCTATATACAAGGAAACGTCCCCTGAAGACTAGGAAAATGAATAACAGACTTGTTAATATCCTTTTAATGTCGGGACGTTACAACAATACATATCTTTAAATGTACAAAGCGTGTTACATCAGATGATTCATCAAATCTCCGAGATAAGCAATCAACATCGCATCAGTCAAGGTTTACAGACAGGTTACGAACTGGCCATCTTATTCTAGGACCTGCTCGGAGCAGATAAATTTTATCGAGGTTGTCATGATTCGAGCCTGCACTCTTTAAGCTTGGACTATTCGATCTGAAGCACTCGGTAACGGATGTATCCCGATGCTATGCCTTTCGTTCCTAGAAAGAATCTTGAGGTTACATGTCTTCGAGACTGCCATCTTGCCTCAGAGGTTTGACCTTAAACATGTGTTTTATATATCTCGAGCTCATACTTGACGAGTCCAGCTTTCGAGGTCATAATTTCTGGTCTTGAAAACTGGATGTAACAATTTCAAAAAATCATGTGCAACACTCAAGAACTAAACATATAGATATCAAACATCTCTTCATTAGAGGTTTGGTTGGATCAAAATTGCTTACTATTTCACATGTTTCTTTAAATGCTCAATTAGCTAATATTTTCACAAAAAACATTGAATGCTGACACTTATGTGCACTTAAGAAATAGTATTGGCCTCTGTTCCATTTGAATAACTTCTTCTTGCCTCTATTCATTTTTTTTTTTTGCAATTCAATATCTCACATTTATTTGTTTATGTTGTGGTTCAACTATTGCTTCTCTACTCATCCTCCAAGTTGAAAGGTATTTCTCATCTCTCATTTTTTTCCAAGATTGATTTGAGCCTTTATTTGTCACAGCTAAAATGACTACTATTTTTGGGTGCAATGGGAAGAGCTTCCCTTTTTGAAATTTATGCTTTGAGAAGTTTGCTCCTTCTACTTAGTATTTTTTTTATTAAGGGAGATGACTACATCTCTGAAAACGAGTGAAATCCATTGCTGATTGCTTTGAAAAATTCCATGAGTGATACATTTAAAAAGATACATTTTTAAAAAAAAAGAAAAAGAAAAAATATCAAGAGTGAGTGAGCCATAACTTTGACTCACATGAGGCCACATGCACACACATATGGTAAATTTAGGCTCAAAACACTTGTTGAAAAAAAAATGCTTGATGTTTGTTTGTCAAACTTTTACTTTTTAAGAGTTTCTTTTCAAATTTTATGAATCACAACATACTCTTACATCTTTTGGATATTGATTTTATTTTTGAACCGAGCTTCATTTTCATTTTCTCTAGTGTGCTCATGAGGTTAGTGTGCATTTTTTTTTGTGGGAAATATAATTTGTTGGTCATTTGTGGTTACATGTATTTTTAAAAGCTTGTTTGTTTCAATCAACTTTTAAATTTTGAAAAAATATATAATAATTGGTTGTTTTGTTTATGGTCGTGTTCATTGGATTATTTCCTGTAATAAGGGCCTTGTGTAGCTGTTCTATTTTTTTTGTGCCAAACACTTTCTTAAGGGAGAGCTTATATCACTAACATTTTCTAAGAGCCCTATAAACTTTGTTTCTCTTTACAACTCCAACAGTGAATATAGTCTATGGAGTGCCAATCATTCTTTTGTTGAGGGGGAGCTTTGTCCTCCAAGAGAAATAACTGGTTCACAAATCCTCATATTTAGGGGGAGAAATCTCAATCGTCTCATGTTTCATCTGACCTCTCCTTAAGACAGTTGCTCCTTGATTATGATCACTAAAGGGGAGAAATTGGTTTTTTTGATTGACAATTAATTTGTTGTTTCTATGACTCTTGTTATTTCCGTTTAATTTTTATAGTCTCAATTTATTCTAGTGGTATTTGTTGAACATTTGTGCTTTGTTCATTGGAATTTGTTCCTTTTGGTTTAGTTCTTGTATTGTGTTCACTAATTAATATGTGTTCTGCTTTGTTCATTGATCATAATTTGCCAAGGGGGAGATTGTTATAACCATGTTTTACTGCATGCATTTTTTTTATTTGGCAAATCATGATCCCGCATGCATCTAGACTGTGCTTTGGTTGCATCTGGAGATCTTCGTGGTTTCATTTGCCACATGGGATAAGTTTGTATAGTTAGGTCTTAACTAATTTTTCTTTTGTATTTTGTTAATAGGTTTTGATGTTAAGTTCTTTACCTACCTTAATATACTGCTAAGTTTCAATTTTTGATGGTGAGCTAACCATTTCATTGGTACAAAGAGTTCTTTGTTCTTGTTGTTTTTTTCTCTAACATTTTTGTTGCAGATTTTTGGGTTAGATGTTCTTGGTTTTCTAGATTCTTCAAGGAGAAGAATAGAGGGATCGATTCACAGTGTTTTCTGAAGGAATTTCAGAGTTGTTGAGTTGAATGGATTTCAATCATTCTTCTAAGTGATTTAGAAGTACAGAAAGTTGAGTGGGAGATTCAACTTTGGGTAAATTGTAAATCTTGCTGTGAGTTCTAGATTGTTCTTTAGTAAATTGGCATTTTGGTTTTGTAATTTGTAAAGAACAAAAGTTTACTATAGTAAAGTGATTACCCTGGTCTTTGTGACCCAAGGAGTAACTGATTTTTATCAATGAACCTTGCAAAAATTTGCTAGTGTTATTTACATTTAAGCACTTGTTCTTTATTCTTTTGATTGCATCAAGTCTTTAATTCATAGACTCAAAAAGTAACTTTTCAGTTCATATTATTATGTGGGATTCTCATATTTGTTTTTATTTTTTTTGCTAGAATTACCATATTTTGTAGCATAAGTATTATGCCCATAAATATAGAAAGTAATATTTTTTCCCATATTTTTGTAAAGTTGTCAAACAGAAATTTCCCTGTAGGGACGCCCCTAAGTCTTCATTTTGTTGGTGTTTGAAATGCTTACTTGATAAATTGATGAAACCAAAATCTCTGTAGACAACTATATTAGTTGTTCATTATCTATACGATTTCTTCCTTTTGTTCGTATTAAAAAGAAACGTTATTTGGTTCAAATATGTTTAAACTCTCAACATGAAAAATCCCAACTAGATCAATGTCCATAGATCATTAGATACTGGTTGATAATCCTTGAATTTGTAAAACAGAAAAAAAAAAGTGTTTTATGAATAATTGTCAGCTCTTCTCTGAGTGTAATATTAAATGTTGCATAACTAAGAAAGCTTTATTCTTGAAAATGTTACATTAGAGCTTCTGATCATTAATACTGCAAATCTTATTGGTATTGAAATTTTCATGATGGAGTCTTGGAGGCTGTCAAGTGCATAAAGAACTCTTCTGTTTCAAAAGATTCTTATTCCATTATCTTTGGAAGTGTAGAATTTGGATATTTCCACAACGATCTTTCTCCTTGTAAAATTCACACTGTGTTTAAGTATGAATTCTAATTACAAATATATCTATAGAAGATTCTTCAAATCAATTAGATGAAGAGCTGTTTCTTCAAAATCCTACTTTGTATGTGCCCTTTTGAAAATATTTTAGTTCTTCATATTAATATGGCTCTAGTTCTTGAGATAAATTTAAACTTATCTGAGGAAAGAATGAAACTAAAACTAAGTTTAATAGAGATTAAGAAAAATAAAATTGCATACCTAATAAACTCTTACTTATCATATATTCTTGTTTGGAACAAAATCTATATTTTGACTTCATTCTAAAACCTAATTATAGATGGAAGAACTCACCATTACAATTTTAGAACTAAAGGCTCCCATTTAGCATAAAATAATTAATCAACTAATGTGAGGCAATGTATCATGAATGTAATCCAAAAATAATTTAAGTTTAAAAATTATTTACTACTATACCACTAGTCTTAGACCAACTCCAACCTATTACACTATTTTTGTATTGATTTAACACTATATTTTTTTCAACTCAAATCATAACACTAAAATATAACACAATTCTTTTTATCTTACTAAAATATATATTATAATATATAAATTAAAATCATAAATGTATAATATTGCTAACAATATTATAATTAATATACCATTTTTATAGTGTTCAATCACATTGAGCTCAGAGCTCATCAATCTCATTCAATCAATTTGACTCAAAGTTTATATATTGTGCTTTTACGAGCTTTACAATTTAAACAAGTTCTACCGAACCTTGCTCTACAAATAAGCTCTTGCTAGCTCTTGTCTTTGATTAGCTTATTCGGGGCTTTGCACTTCTATGATGAGCTCCTCTGAGCTTTGCTCTTCTATGAGCTCATTCTGAGCTTTGCTTTTGTAACACCCTACTACCTTAGGGCCGTTACTATTTGATTTTAAAATGTACCATTAGCTTGCTAATTGAGGTTTTAGTCCAAAAAGTGTGATTAAATTAAAATAAAAGATTCGTTTAATGGAATTTAAATATAAAATGTTGGACATTCAACCAAATCATAAAAGTGTTACATTGGGATCCCAAAATATTGGTTTAAACATATTTACAACTCAAAAGTCTTTATACGGTCGATCTAGGCGACAGATTCAGTCATTTATAACACATTCCTTAAAACCACCCCAACCGTGGTGGCCAGGTAGGCAAAAAATGTACGCACCACTCCATGCCCTCACAATCATCCTTGGTCGGCCTTTCCTTTGCCCTTAACTGCACCATAGAGCACCCGTGAGCCGAGACCCAGCAAGAAAACTTCATGGCACAACATATAATAATTTATTTCAACAAATGCATATCCAATCAAACACAACAAACAACCTACACGTTTCTATCAGAATGCACAACAACACAACAGCATAGCAGCACAACAACATAGCAACACAACAGCGGCCTCCACCGATCAGGGGGCGTTACTAGGCACCAAGTCCACGATCTTAATAGAGCGGGTGTAAAACACCCTTAGAGGATCTCGCCCTGGCAGCTTGCATTCAACATTCTTAATGCCAATCTTAGCCTTTGCTACTCCCGACCTTTGCCAATCTCGGCCTTCGCCGCTCCCAGCCTTTGCCATTCCTGGCCTTTGCCATTCCTGGCCTTTGTCATTCCATCACAAACACACGTATGATGTAATAATTACAAACAATACATATAACATCAAGCACAATATATCTCTACGGGCACATACAATTTTCTTACATTTGGTCCAAACACGAGTTAAATATAAACGACCATCTAGCACGATCCTGTCCCGAGCCCTAGCGGTAACCTAGTCACTACCATAAATAATAATCTCATTAAGGTTCAATTTCTAAAAACAAACGCTGGGATCACTCCCATGCTCTCGGGACTTCCAATCCCACCTAACGGGGTGGTGGAACCATCCCTCGAGCTCCTAAGTCCTCCCAAGCTCTAAAAATGGGTTTTTTTTAGACTGGTACATCGATGGGGCACCAACCAAGTCAGAGAGCCCCCTAGGGCTTCCCTTGCATAGCGCTGGGGTGCCCTATACCAGCGCTGGGGTGCCAACTAAGTCAGAGTGCCCCCTTGGCTTCCCCTGCATAGTGCTGGGGCGCTCCCCTATGAATCCATAATTCCCTGGGTTTTCCCCTACGTAATCTCCAAATTTAAACCCCCAAAATCCAATCTAAACACACCCCAAACTCAAAATTCAGCCTCAGAACTTCACTAACATACCAACATCAACAAAGCCCAAGCTTACCCTAGATCAAAAACCCACCAAAACACAATAATCCATACTTGAGCTTTGAAGCTCAAGAACATCTCAAGAACACCCTTATACCCAAACACAAACCTGAATCAAATGAGGGGTTAGATCTTACCTCAGTGATGGACTATGTCCCTTAACTTCCTTTTACTTGAATTCCCAGCTTGAATCTTCAATTCCCTAGCCTTTCCTCAAAATCAAGATCAAACCTCCAAGACTTTGAGAGAGAGAGAGAGAGAGAGGAAACATGATATAGAGATGAGAGAGAGAAGGTTGTGAGCTGAGAGAGTTCTAAGTATTCCACTAACTTCTGAAGTCAGCTGGGCATATCTACCCCTTAGGCTAAAAGTCCAAATGCCCCTTAGCCCACTACTACCCTCTAATACTCACAAGGGCAAATTTGTCTTTTGCCTCATAACCCGCTAATCATAATTAATGCCTTACTATTCCCGTTACTTCCAATATCCTCAAATAATTACCAAATAATTTTCCATTACCCGATCAATCCCAGTAATGTACTAAATTACCAAAATATCCCTAGGCTCGCCCCGAGCCGTGTATTAGACCCCGTTGTGACTATTTCGTTAATCCACTCACTAGGATCGCCTCAGACTACACATCTCAAATATATCTCCACAACGGGCCAAAATTGTAAACATGCCCCAATTTACATAAATGAGCCCACATGCATATTTAATACACACAAACATGCATAACTAGTCACATTACCACACGATCATTTATACCGCATTTTCTTACAGATAAGCCCAATTATGCCCTCCTTGCATAGTAACCAAGGCACTCAGCCTTAATAGCAATTTTGGGACGTTACAACTCTCCTGATGATGGGCTCATTTGAGGTCTGCTCTGCAATGAGCTCATTTTGAGCTCTAATATGCAATGTACTCATTTGGAGCTCTGCTTTGCGATGCACTCATTTGGAGCTCTGCTCTATAATGAGCTCAGTTTGAGCTTTGATCTACGATATGCTCATTTGGAGTTCTGCTTTGCGATGAGCTCATTTGGAGCTCTTCTTTTTTCAATCTAGCTCTTCTCAAGTTATTAAATAAAACAGTGTGTTTTACTTAATTTATATCACCTAATTTATTGGGAAAAATCATTCCCCTACAATTACTATAACAAAGAGTTGTGTGCGTGTTCATATTTATAGTGTGGGAGAATTACAAAATACTTCTTCAACTTTTAAACCCTTATATATATATTTTGATTTAAATCGGAATAATACTCAATCTTTTCTTCAAGGTTTTACATTTTTTGCATAAGATTTCTACCCTAATCAGTTGTAAAAAAAAGAACTGCAACCTATGAATCAATCTGCTTTAAGCGCATCACACAAGTCTCATGTGGAAATCTCAATGAAATGATGCATGCAACATAAACAAATCCGACCAACTAGCCAATGTCGCGTATAGTTGTCTCCCACCAAAATCCTCCACCTCATCACTTTGTCTTATTACTGTATAATCATCTCTGTAATCACCCCTATCTTTCTATCTATAGACTACTATATATGTAAAAGTGTGAGATCCCTGAATAATTAATTTGGAGTATTAGGAAAAGACTTTGTGACATAACACTCCAGAAGGAATACAAAATATAGTGAAAGTAGACATCCTTTATTCAAACCAAAATAAGATTTCTTGTATCTTCTTAATTAAGCATTTATATGCTTTGATCGTTATAAACCTAATTAGCTCACTAGTTTAATCCAACCAAAAATATAGTACACTTATAATTTGACAAGTTCAAGTCATTATTAATATTTTTATTATATTCTTTTCTTTCTCCATTTTTCCCTCTTGAAGAGTTTCCTATAAAAATAGAAAAAATGTAGAAGAAAGTATTTGTTGTACTTAGAGATAAGCAAAATATTATATAAGTAAATAATTGAGAAACAATACCAATAAGAGCAAATGACACATGTGCTCTTTTTAATCCTAGTTTGTTATAACAGAGTATGTAATTAATAATAAAGCACTAATTTATATTACTTATCATCTCCTCAAATTTATGGATCGTGTAAGAATCATGAGTCTGGAATGTACTCTGAAAAAGTAATATATTTGTTATTTTGAAGGTATGCTAAAAAATAGTTTTTTTTTTTTCTAATATTTAATGAGAATATTTGGGTATGTTATCTAGATAACATATTTGATAATGACTAATTAATTAAAAATAATGAAAGGAGATAAAAGAAAAAGTGTCAATAAAGCTATCCTAAGTTTGAAGAAAATTACAATGTGACTGTTTCTTACAAGTACTTATTCCAATGAACATGATCATTCACTCTAGTAAGATAATTTTACATATCATACATAATTTTTTCCAAAAAGTTACCTTTAGTTAAATATAATTTATAGTTGTGTTTATGAGAGATAATTGAAACTAAATCTTATTTTGATTGAGAATATTTTTTTTTTCATGCTAACTTATAACTTATAACTAACATATTATTTTTTTGGAATAGAATCTATATTTTGCTATACCTAATAATAGATGGAATAACTCATCATTACAATCCCATCTTATCATAAAATAATTATTGAACTAATGTGAGTCAATATATATAATCTAAATATAATTATAGAGCTTTCAAGATTATTAACTACTTCATATGTTCATCTTCGGAAGAAGAAAAACTGGATAGATAAATTCACGTAGAAAGAAAAGTAAACACAGCATATATTCATAAACAAGTAGAGCAAGGCTTTGGCCTGAATGATTATTAAATTTTTTTATATGTGACCAAAAATATTTAGAGCCATTTATTTCACTGGTTAAACTTTAGAGAGAATCACGAGAACTAGTGATAATAGTTTGGGCAGGCACTCACAGTCTATTGTCTATTGTCCCACATTGAAAAGTGCTTAAGAAATTTGACAAGAAACTATCTATAATACAGCTAATAATAAGTCCTTCAAACTTACGCAGCCATGTGTTAAGCACAAAGCGAGCTATTCTTTCGCCTTTTACTAAAGAATACCGTGTGCTTGTCACTCTCAATGGCATACGCTAATTCTTGTAGAGTTTTTCTTTTACAGAAAACTCTAAAATTAAGTTTAAAATTAATTGGATATTCCTCTGTTGTTGCGCGATAATGCCATAAGGATATTTGACTGTGGACTTTGTGTATACCGAAGGACTTAAAAGACGACACATTTGCCTTTTAGATGTGATCTGATGGTGGCAGTGGCAATATAAACACTAATCCTTGTAAAAGACTCGTCGAGGTGGAGTGGTCCTCACATTGATGACCTTGTCAATAAGTAGCATGAGGATGTGCTCAACGATCTCCATTGGGGAGTGGTCCACATTGATGACCTTGTCAATAAGCAACAAGGATGTGCTCCATGATCAAACTTGTCGATTGGGGAGTGAGTGGTCACATGGTCTGCCTCCTCGGTCTCATTGTAAGCGTCATTAGCTTAGCAAAGATAACAAAAGACATGGAGGCTTACAACCTCATTGTTCCTGGTCTACCACAACCCCGCACAGAAGCAAGGTCATATAACCCACCTCAAGGGAATTACGCCTTCTTGGAATCCAGTGTATAAAGTGGGGTGCCATCGCCTTTGCGGCCATACCTCGAGTACTACAAGTTGGCCCCCTCCTAAGTTAAAACCTAATGTCTATATGTGTCTAGTAGGGCGGCTGTTTATAAGCAAGGGCACAAAGATCTTTCTTTAGTTGAATTCGCCTGGTTCAACTACTTCAAGGTGAAGCCAGTTAACATTGGCTTTAGGTATGTGAGAAAATTAATCGTTAAAGGGGTAGAACAGGATCACCAAGCTCCTTCCAACATGGGTAGGTGGAAGGAAGTGGTATTGGTCGCTGAACCAGGTAACATCGCGTTCCTTTTTACTTGAATTTTTTTTAATTTTTGTATTCTGATTGTAATTTTGATTCATTGTAGATATGCCAAAGTACATAAGAAATCTTTTTGCCATCTCCACCAATTACACGAGTCGTTGAGAAAACATTACTAGTAGAGGCACCGAATTCGTGATCTTCCAAAGGATTATAACAAGGCACCTCAAGCACCAAATATAAAATAAAATAAGAGGAGGTGATTGCCCTTGACGTTTGATGCACACTACAACAAAAATGAGATTTAAGGACCTATTTTCATGTCATGCAAAATTGGTGCATGACATGAAAAGTTTAGAAGGCATTTCATGTCCCGCAATGTGAGACATGAAAAGTGTTGGATGTTATAGATTTATTTATTTATTTTAATTTGTCCACTTTTCAAGCAATCTGTGGCACATTTCATGTCCCCCAATAAATGTTAAAAAAAATTTACATTTCATATCCCACATTAAATGTTGTAGGACATTTAATGTCTATGAGATTATTTCAAATTTTGTCCCACATCGTTTGGAAACAAAACAATCTCTTCTCTTCCTTCTATAAATTCAATACTTAAACTATGTTGAATGAAGTTTAAAATTGTAATTTTATTAATTAAATAATTTAATAAAAAATAAAATGTTTTTTATTTTAAGTTAACAAATAAATTAATTAAATATAAAAATTAATTTAAATATTAAAAAACGATTTATAAAATCTAAAATAAAAAATTAAAATACTTTTCACGTGAAAAATGGTCATCTGACCACGTGGGGACCACTTTTCACGACACATGGAGGGTTCTAAATGTCCCTTTTTGTAGTAGTGATATGTCATTTGTTGTATCAAATTTAATTATTAAGCTATTTTTTTCTTACAACTTACATTACTATAGTGATAGTAAGAGTTAGCCTCACTAAAAAAGTTATGATAAAAAAGTATTAGATTTTAAAAAAAAATAAATGAATATAAAAACAACGAATGACATAGCAAAGAAGAGTTAAAAATTAAAAATAGTTAATGATTCATTTTCCACTAATAGATACTCATTCAAATATTCAATAATGATATTATTTCCTATTCTCTATCAAGTTATCAACCGCATATAATGTAAGGATGTGTAAAATTTGGGTTTTTGTTGTAGGCATTTAAAAATTTACTTTTTGGGTTTAAAGTGATACAATGATGTATCTAAGTATCCCAAAAAATTTAAGAATATTTAGAGTTAATTTGGCATGAAAACGGTGATGTTGACTAGGCCTAGTGACGGCGTGTCGCCTAAAGACTTAATAATGCCTTAAAACGTACAACGGACAACATATCACATGTTGTATGGCAACATGTCACTTGTGTGGTGATGCGTCGCCACATAGGTGCAACCTGTCCCCGTTGGGTGATGTGGCAAGGTTGTTTTTGGCTCTGAAAAATTGTGATTTAAATGGTCTAATCCTATTTATTAAGACTAATTAGAGTGCCAACACTATAAAATAGGTCATTTCGACTTACGAAGCTTTGATCACACTTCTCTAACTCTTTTTCTCTAGCTCTCTAAGAAACTCATCAAGAATTGTTGACTTGCATGAGTTTCAATGCTTGTTAAATCTCAATTTTTCATTTCATCTTTGTAGAATTTTCAAGCAACTTGGGAAGACTTAAAAAGAGAATTTGGACAACAATTCTCATTGAACGCAAACTTTTTGGTTTTGCGACACAAACACATTTGGGTTTCGTTTTTAAGTTTCCATTATTTTTTGTCATTTCTTTTTATGATCTATTAGTTTTTTTACTACATAGAGTTATATTTTTATAGTGGTGTAATCCCACTTTCCCAACAAATAACAATAAAATATTCTATCCCAATCTGTCTTTTATAAACTAACCAAAAGTAAGTGCTCTTGATTAACTTTTTTCACCAAATAACCTACAGGAGAAACATAAAAGATTCAACCTAGTGAAATGACTACATTTAGTAGAGTTAGATTGATCAAAGAGCCAAATTATAAACTAGTGTGTGATGCATTCAACCTGGGTTATGCTTTTCATAGCAATTATTAAAAAAATTGACTTGATCAATAATTATAATTTACCACAAATACTTACACTGCAAGACGATTAGATGAAAATAATCCTAAGATGATTGTATATTAAAGCTAGATCCTATAAACCAGCCACATAATAAACAGGATAAAAAAATAATAATAACATCAATCATCACTAAAAACATATCTAATTCAATTTTAGAGTAAATATAATAGAAAATAATAATTATTACTAAATAAAATTTACCTCGACATAATTTAAAATAAGCACAAAAACTCATAAGAGAAATCTAAGGTAAAGAAGAAAAAGATATAATATTTTAATATAATGTTTGATTGATTAAATAAGTGTTACAAAAGATGATTATTTAATCTAAGTGAGGGAATGCTGTATTATTTTAAAGAATATGATGTTAGATTAAATTATATGACACAATATGATTTGTCATACCTTGTAACATATTATTGAAAGTCACAAAATTGGACACATGTGTGTGCCCAAATGTGACATATTTTGGAGTTACAAAATCAGTTACAAATTTGTAACTCCCAAATATTACCTAATAATGTGTTATTGTATGTTACACATTTGAGTTTGGGGTTCACAATGCCATTATGAAATATGGATGTTGGAGACATGTTTTTAACTCTCATTAGGTATATGGAGGTTACAAAATCATGTGGGAACGTGTTTGGGACGTTTTGGAAAAAAATGAAATTTTGGAAGCTGAAATTGCCTATGGCCGCGACCACTGATTATCCTTGGTCGCGGCCTGGGGGACAGAGGCTAGTGGTCGCGGCCACTGATACTCTTGACCGCGGCCAGGGGTACTGACATCCAATTTCTTTTTTTGGTTTTTTCCAATTTGAACAGTTCTAACATCCCAAGTAACTCCCAAATCTCAATTTTAATTCCCTAAACATCCAATTAAACATTGGTAACAATAATGGGGGTTGGTGGAATTTAAAATTCAAAGGGTATTTCAAACTCTAAAAATAGGAGTCTAATGCTCACTTATAAGACAATTCTATTTCTATCAACTAGAGCACTTGGCTAGAAATACACCAAAATGCTTGATTATTCCAAAGAGCTATTTCTAATATTGAGAGAATCCCTATGTGCTTGAGATATGTGGAACTAAGCTTTTGGACAAAGGTTGTAAACCTTGTTCAAGTTGGTGATCCCTAATGCTTTTCACTTTGGTTGTGTGAGTGAAAGTATTTGTTTATTGTTCTTGTTCTTCCTTTTTCTACTATTTCTTTTTATCATCTTCTCTTTATTTTCCTTTTACATATTTGCTTGTTTCTTTTGCTTTTAGAGTTGTAATCTCCTCTACATCTTTCTTCTACTCCTTTAATTTATTTGTATCATTTTGTTATAGAGTTGTAATTTTATTTAATCAATCACTTTGCCATTTGCATTATTTTGCTTAGAGTTATAATAGTCTTTCTTATTTCCATTGAGACAATTTTATTATCTCTAACAGTCAAATGTTTATTCCCTTGTTTGTTTCAATGGAAGGTGAGACCATCAAGATCATGAACCAAAACCTAGTGAGGTTGAATAGGTTTGATGGATCAAATTTTACTAGGTGGTAAGATAAGATAAGTGTAAATGGTATACACTATTTTATATAATAGTAATGAGAATGTATTAGCATTCTTTCATATGTTGATATATGAATAAATGTGTAGTTGTTAACATGTTAACACAATATGAGATACATTGTGACATAATTGACACAACGATTTGTGAAAGTTAATGTGTAATTCTTAGAAGTGAACTTTTGATATGATTTTCATAATATAGGGATTGTAAAACTTATATGTATGCTATAGGTGAGATAGTTGTACATTGATATAAAAATGATGTTTTGAGATTTTATAAATGATAATTTGGTAGTTTTAACATGCCTATATATTGATTTTGTGAATCAATAGAATATATCAATATGTGCATATGAGAATTATTGTATGATATTTGAGATATACTTACAAATGTGATTCAAAATGCATGTTAATATGATGATAGATATATGTTGACAAATTATCTGAAATTACATTGAGACATAATTATGTTAATATATAAAAGTATTTTGATATATACATATAAAGTATCATGATTTTATGGTGTGTGATATAATATGATTATTAATGTGATTAGTAACTATTTATTTGGCAAATAAAAGAATAATTTGAAAAATTAAAATTTCTCATTTAAGTGTTGGGCATCTCAGCTTATGAGACAAGAAAAGAAGAACCAAAGGGAGTTACATCTTTGATTGGAAATGTCTTGCTATTGCAAGAAAAAATGGATGTCAAAATGGTGTTTTCAAAAGAATTTCAAAGAGACTCTTAGAAAATGCATAAAAGTTGCTTAAGTAATTTTGAGATTATTTAGACAAGTAAAATTAAAAATTAGTGATTATTTTGAGAAATTTCACATGATTTTTGTGTTTACATGTTTTATTTTGTGAAATATATAAAAGAAGGCAACCAAGAGAAGGTTACTTTAAAAAAAGCGTGTCTTGCTTTAGCAAGTAAATAAATCAAATAAACAAACATTAATGTTTTGTTTATCTTGATCTATTGAGAGTTTAACATGTGGCTTAAAGGACTTTAACGTCCTCCTAATCCAAGACCGTTACACTATGTACTTTAAGTAGTGTCATACTTGCTAATCAAGTCCATTGGTTATAAATGTGTAACTAAGGGTAGGGTTAAAATTTTGGTCAAAAGGAAACGTTGACTTTTCATTAAAAATATTTGCGTTCATTCATGGGATCCCAAGATAACATAAACAAATGTTTAGAAGGTTTACTACACTTCACAAGTTATAACCAGCCGACCTAGGAGGAAAAATAAGGGATTACAACCCTAGTTCCTCTGAGATGCCCTCAGCCGTGGTGGTCGAGAACCCGCATATGTACACGTTGCCACCAAAGCTCTCCTACTCATGGCTGGTTCAGCTTCCTTTTTCCCTCACTTGCACCACATAGCACCCGTGAGCCGAGGCTCAGAAAGAAAACTTAACCATATGCATGAACAAGAAATACAGATTCCAGATGTATATCTAGCATGCCCAGCAGTAATAACCTACTCATGCATGCATACAATTACAAATAAATGAATACCATATCAAAACGGGGCCCACTTCCCTAAATAAATGATTAATAAGTCATACTGAGGACCAATGTCCTAGGATATGGGACTAATGAGTCACCCCGGGGCCCGTGCCCTATCCTCTATATAACTAGCCTTGGAGCTGGCCCAACGTACCCGGCACTTTAATTTTCCACGACCAATGGGTCGGACAAGCGTTGATTAGAGGTGAAAAATGTAATTTTATTGATCTTAAATGTCAAAATAAATTAAGTTTTGATTATTATTTTCATTTAATTAAGATGATATATTTTATAAATGAAAATATTTGATTATGATTTAATTTATTATTATTTTGTAGGAATTAAAGTTATATTTTGACACTTTGAAATGAAGAGAAAAGAAAATAAATAAATCTGAAAAAAAGGAAATAGAAATGGCATTCTTGAAGAGATGTTGCCCAGAATTTAGCCCAAGGCTCCAGCCCAATCCAAAGGCCCCAGCCAGCCCAGGCCCGTTTCCTTCCCAGCCCGAGCCGAGCCGAGAGCCTGACACGCTTGTGAGCCGCCTGCTGCCTGACACCGCCAGCCTCCTTGTGCCACCTGTCAGCAGCCCACGCCTTCTCAGTAGCACTCCATCGCCAGACTCTTCAAACCTCCTTCCAGAAGGCCCAACGTGCCTCCCCATCATCCTAGCTGGCCCAACACTCCAAAAGCCCAACAAGCAGCCAACTCCCTTCAGCACCTCCCACTCACGCCCAAACCCCATCTCCAGCCGAAGCCCACACAGACCCAACGTTTGGCCCAGCATTCCCAGCCGCCTACATGGCACCTTGCCATTGGCTGGGAATGGGTCAAAACCCACATCTGCCACCAGCCACCTTCAACCCATGTTTTGTGGGCATTGGGCCTTGCAAAATTACCATTTTGAGCTTTAAAGCTCATCTTTTTTGGTGCTTTAGGAAAATGGCATATTGACCATACACCAAAATAACTAGGTTAATATTTATAATAAGATTTTATTTTTCAAAATCATATTTTATTATTAATATTTCAGATTTATTTTGGAAACTCCAAATTGTTGTTTAATTTCTTTTTAGTCCTTTTCTCCATCAATAAATAGGGACACTTTCTTCACATTTTGAATGTAATTTTGAGAGTAGAGAAACTATAGCACAATTTCCACTCACTATCTTCTTATATTTTCTTCTTAGAATTTTGTGAGAATTATGAGCATAATGGCCTAATCTTCCTAGGAAGGTTAGGGATGATTCCATATGCTAGTGATGTTATTTTGCTACTTTGATTTACTATGTTCTTAATGTAAAATTTTTGAGTTATTTATGTTCTTTCATCTCCATTTTTATTTGGTTATCTTTATTTACTTATGCTAATAGTATATAGGATTAGTCATGCTCTTTCTATGTACTTCTAATTAGTAAAAGTAATATTGATACCTAATTTTATGTCTAATCTTCTATTGCATTATTGCCTTTGGGTATTTTGTCATTTTTAGATTTCATAAGATTAACATTGTGCTTTTAAAGTAAAGAACTTTATAACTCAAATGAACTTTTGTTAGAAAAGACTATGGACTTTAATGTTAGATTTTCCAAGTAAATGTTGGGATGTGAACTATTTACTTGTATATTTTTTTAAATCAAGTAACCAAGTAACTAAACAAGCATATGGATTATTCTTGAAACCTTTCATTTTCTCAAACTCTTGATTACATCTTACCCTTATTTCACTTATCTCATTTCATCACTTTATCAAAAATACAAGACCAAAATCTCAAACCTCTTTCCATTTACAATTTTATTTACTTCTTGTTACTGACTTTTTGTGTTATTTTCTACCAACCTTTCGATTTTAGGTTACCTCCTTGTGAATCGACCGCCTGATCTTACTACAACTACCGCTTAGTGGTAGTCACATTTTGGGCGTTAAACAAATTTTAGCGCCGTTGCTGGGGAGGTAATTTTCAAAGGTTTAGTGAAATTTTTACAAAAATATTAATTACTTTATTTGTGCTTTTGTTGGAATAAATATTGTATTAGTATAGTTTTTTTTATTTACTAATTTTTAATTAATTAAATTATTATTATAACAAAAATAAAAAGAAAAAACTAAAAAAAATATCATAAAAAAAATTCTTTATTTATATATATATTTTTCTTCTCTTCTTTTACTTTTTTTCTTTTTTTTTTTCGGTAACAAAAAAAAAATACATATATAAATATTCATATATATATACATATCTATAAAATAAAAGTAACTAAAAAAAACCAAAAACAAAAAAATATATATATTTATTCTTATTTCTATCTTTATTTCTTTTTCTTTTTTTTTTCCATTTTCATCTCTTTGGGTTTAAAAAAAAACCAAATATATATATATAATTTTTTTTCTATTTAGCTAATTCTTCATTTTTCTTTCTTAATTTCTATTCCATTTTTTTTAGTTCAATACATATTTAAAAAAAAAAAAAGAGATTAAGCTTGTTATTCTATCTTCACTTTAATTTTCTTTTCTTGATTTTATTATTGTGTTGTTTATTTTGTTGCTTAGTTTAGGATTTTCCTTTTTTTTTTTTTTTTTTTTTCTTTTTGCCTTAGTTTTCCTTTGAATTTAGGTTTAAAAAAAACAACATAAAATTGCATAAAATTGTTCATAAAATTTCAATCATAAAACGCTTAGTATTGGGACCAATTGTGTAATATTACAAATGGTAGAAACCGATATGTCTAGAAAGATTGGTTGTTAAATAAGGTTTGTGATAGCATTACCCTCCACACTTACCTGGGAACCTTGGGGAGTTTTGTCTAGGCAAGTGTGGGCCTAAAGTGGTACCTTGGCAACCTTCCCAATTGGCCTGGGAACATTTCGAGCATCTACCTTTGCACTATTACATTGTTGAACTTATTACTATAAGAAAACAAGCTTGTTTTGTCAAAATAAGCAATTTCACTCTGCTTAAAGCTTGTTTGGTCGAAAAGGTTGACTTGTGATCCACCATACTTACTCAGTAACCTCAGGGAGTTCTAGTAAGGCGTTGGAGATCACCCAAAAACCTCCAAATCTACTTGGGAACAAGTTTAACAAAAAAAAATCAATAAAAAAAAAAAAGAGACATAAAATAAATCTAATTCTGATTTCCGAGAGTAGATGAATCATCACGAAACTTCCAGTGACACTTCTTCCAATTCATCTGCCACTCCTACCGGAACTCCTTCCACCAATCCTGCTTCTCCACAAACTTTCGTTGATAATAACTCATTCGCAATGGCTCGCAATGATGAAATCCAACCAAGAACTCTCAATGACTACCTCCATCCTACTTGCACTTCCATGCCTTCATGCATTATCTTCCCTCCTAATATGCCCGCATTAGACTTTAAACCTGGCATGATTCAACTCTTGCCTACATTTCATGGAATGGAAAATGAAAGCCCATACGTGCATATCAGAGAATTCGAGGAGGTGGTAGCCACGTTCTATAACCGAGCCAAAAATGCCGATGTTGTGCGACTGAAGTTCTTCCCTTTCTCCTTGAAGGACAAAGCCAAAAGCTGGTTGTACTCTTTGAGACCTAGGTCGATTGGAACATGGGAGGAGATGACCAAATCTTTCTTTCTGAAACACTTCCCCAGCCATAAGACCAACAATCTAAAACGACAGATTTCCACATTTTCCCAAAAAGACAACGAAACGTTCTATCAAGTCTGGGAAAGATTCAAAGATCTATAAAATCAGTACCCGCACCATGGCTATGAGAACTGGCGCTTGGTCAGTTACTTCTATGAAGGCCTCACTAGTCGTGAGCACCAGTTTGTAGAAATGCTATGCAATGGTGAATTCCTCGAAAAAGAGCCAGACGATGCTCTTGAATATCTCGAAGAAACTGCAAAAAAGTCTCACACCTGGATTGGTCCAAATGCTACTGACAGCACCAACCGACACAAACCATCTGGGACTTATCAACTTTGAGAAGAGGATAGTGTTAAGGCCTAACTCGAAGCTTTGAAAAAGCAGTTTGAGGTCAACCTTGCTTTGTTTGTGGAGGGACAGAGCACTTAGCTAAGGACTACTTAGCTTTGAATGAAATGAGGGGGGTTTATGAGGAGCAATGCAATGCCTTAGGGGCATATAACAAGCCAATCTCTCATACGTACAACCCTGGTTGGAGAAACCACCCAAATTTCATTTGGAGAGATTCCAACCAAGCTCAATCGTCTGGAGGCCAATGGAGAAATGAGCAAAAAGTTCAACCATCAAAGGCGTATTCTAAACCTCATTACAATGCTCATCCACAACGAAATTCTCCCGAGAATACTCTTCATGCATTCATGGAGGAACAATCCAAATTGAATCGACAAATGATGGAAGGAATCAAGGAAATGAAATGTCAATTCTCAAAATTGACTGAATCTTTGGCCATTCCGGAAAAAGGCAAACTCCCTTCCCAACCAAAATTCAATGTTCAAGGCCAACACATGGCCCAATCTTTAAATTCTAATGATCAAAATGTCAAGGAAGTAAATGCCATCACGACGAGAAGCGGTAAAACTTTGCCAGACCCACCCATAAAATCCAACTCTCCAAGTATTCCAAAAGTCATTCCTAAAAATTCACCACTCAATGCCACTCCAAAGGTACCATTTCCCCAGGCTTTGAAACCTGTTGGGAAACTTCCTGATAACCGAGCTGAAATCCTTGATCACTTGACACAAGTGAAGATTGATATTCCTTTGCTTCACATCATAAAACAAGTGCCCGCTTATGCCAAAATCATCAAGGATCTATGCATCGCAAAAAGGAAGCATCATGTCAAGAAGACTGCTTTCTTGACTGAGCAAGTGAGTGCAGTGATTGAACAAAAGGCACCGCCAAAATACAAAGATCCCGGTTGTCCCACCATTTCTTGCCAAGTTGGGACCCATGAAGTCAGCCATGCCTTACTCTATATACTCACAACTCGGTCTTGGAGAAATGAAGCCAACATCTGTTGTGCTACAGCTTGCTGACCGCTCCACCAAAAAGGCTAGGGGTATTGTTGAGGATGTTTTAGTTCAAATTGAAAAATTCTATTACCCCGTGGATTTTCTTATTCTTGATACCTAATCTGTGGTAAACATGGAGTCTAAAATTCCTATTATCCTCGGAAGACCATTCCTTACTATAGTAAATGCTTTGATCAATTGTCGGAATGGTCTAATGAAGATATCGTTTGGAAACATGACTCTTGAAGTCAATATCTTCCACATCGGGAAACAACCCCGAGAAGATGATGAATGCTATCAAACATTCATGATTGACTCTTTAATTCCCGAGGAGGCTCAATTGTGAAACAACTTTGATAATCTTGATGAAATCCTCCTTCTGTCTGACAACGAAAGCCCGAGCTCTATTGAGTCTACTCTTGCAATATCAGATCACATAGACTCACGCAATAGAAGGACTCAGTTTTGGCAACCTCGCTTTGAAGAGCTACCTCGCGAGAGGGCACAGCCAAAAACTTCACCCGAAGAGGTTCCAATTGTTCAGTTGACCCAACTTCCCGAGGGGTTGAAACATGCCTTCTTTGGAGATGGTGAAACCTTTCCAGTTATCATCTCGTCCAACCTTCAAAATTCTCAAGAATTGCAGTTACTCGAGCTACTGCGAACGCATAAATCTGCGATAGGTTGGACGCTTGCTGATATCAAAGGTATTAGCCTTCTAATTTTCTCCCATCGAATCAATCTGGAGGATGAAGCTATCCCTCGAAGAGACCCTCAGCGGCGACTGAACCCCACGATGAAATAAGTTGTAAAAAATGAAGTTTTGAAATTGCTAGACGCTGGTATTATTTACCCGGTAGCAGATAGCAAATGGGTCAGTCCAACTCAAGTCGTGCCCAAGAAATCTGGTGTCACCGTTATCCAAAACGAAAAAGGGGTCCTTGTCCCCACAAAAACGGTGACGGGGTGGCGCATGTGCATTGATTATAGAAAATTAAATGCCGCTCCCGCAAAGATCATTTTCCACTCCCATTCATTGATCAAATCCTTGAACGTGTAGCTGGTCATCCTTTCTATTGCTTTCTTGATGGCTATTCTAGCTATTATCAAATTGAGATTGCATTGGAGGATCAAGATAAGACCACTTTCACTTTCCCCTTTGGCACCTTTGCTTTCCGGCGTATTCCATTTGGCTTATGTAACGCACCAGCTACTTTCCAAAGATGCATGATGAGCATCTTTAGTGACATGATCGAAAAATCAATGTAAGTATTCATGGATGACCTAACCATTTTTGGAAACTCCTTTGAGACATGTCTTCTTCATCTTGAAGCTGTTTTAAAATGATGCATTGAGAAAGGACTTGTGCTCAATTGGGAGAAATTCCACTTCATGGTATCTTCTGGCATAGTCTTAGGCCACATTGTTTATGAAAAGGGAATTGAGGTTGATCAATCCAAAGTCGACCTTATCTCCAACCTGCCGACTCCTAAGACTGTCAAAGACTTTAGGTCATTTCTTGATCATGCTGGTTTCTATAGGAGGTTCATACAAAAATTTTCAATGATTGCTCGTCCGCTAAGCAACCTCCTAGCCAAAGATGCCACTTTTGAATGGACACCTAAGTGTGAGGAATCATTCCGAACGCTTGTCAATTCACTCACTTCCGCTCCCATCATTCAGTCACCCGATTGGAGTCTTCATTTCGAGATCATGTGTGATGCCATCAACTTTGCTGTGGGAGCTGTGCTAGGATAACGAAGGGAGGGGAAACCCTTTGTTGTCTATTATGCAAGCCGAACTCTCAATAGTGTTCAAATGAACTATTCCACTACTGAAAATGAGTTGCTTGATGTTGTCTTTGCCCTTGACAAATTCCGATCTTATTTGATTGGATCGCCTATTACGATCTTCATAGATCACTCCGCCCTTAAGTATCTTCTTTCCAAAAAGGATGCTAAGGTGCGATTAATACGGTGGATCCTTCTCGTGCAAGAATTTGACATAACGATCAAAGACAAGAAAGGTGGTGAGAATGTCGTTGCAGACCACTTGTCCCGACTTGAATTTAGCGATCCCACTGACGGTCCACCTATTCATGATGATTCCCCCGATGAACAATTGCTTTCTGTCACTAAGTTACCGTGGTATACTCACATTGTAAACTACTTAATAACAGGTGAACTCCCATCTGGATGGAGTTCACAAGACAAACGGAAATTTCTAGTCGAGGTGCGCAATTTCTTTTGGGATGACCCATACTTATTCAAGTATTGCCCCGACCAAATCATGCGAAGATGCATCCACGACGATGGGTGTCTAGTGTGCTGAATTTTTGCCACAATGATGCTTGTGGTGGTCACTTCCCTGTGAAGAAAACCATTACAAAAATCTTACAATGCGGTCTTTACTGGCCCACGTTGTTCAAAGACACCAATGATTTCTGTCATTCTTGTGTAAGGTGCCAAAATTTAGGATCCTTATCCCGTCGGCACATGATGCCCTTGAACCCAATTCTTGTTATCGAAATATTTGATTGTTGGGGGATAGACTTTATGGGACCATTTCCACCTTATTTTGGCTACCTTTACATTCTCCTCGCTGTGTATTATGTTTCCAAATGGGTCGAGGCTGTACCATGTCGAACCAATGATGACGCTACAATTGTCAAATTCTTGAAAGAAAATGTGTTGTCAAGGTTCAGTACCCCTCGCGCTATCATCAGTGATCAAGGCACTCATTTTTGCAACCGATCCTTTGAGGCTCTTATGCGCAAGTACGATGTACTTCATAAAGTTGCAAATTCCTATCATCCACAAACCAATGGTCAAGCTGAGTTAGCAAATAGGGCGATAAAACACATTCTGGAAAAGACGGTAAATCCTGACCGCAAAGATTGGTCTACACGCCTTCTAGACGCTCTTTGGGCATACCGCACTGCTTTTAAGTCCCTTCTTGGGATGTCTCCCTATCAGCTTGTCTTTGGAAAAGCCTGTCACTTACCTGTCGAGCTCGAGCATAAAGCATATTGGGCTATCAAAGCCCTAAACTTTGATCTGAATGTCGTCGGTATCAATTGCAAACTCCAGTTGTCCGAAATTGAGGAGTTGAGAAACGATGCATATGACAATTCCAAGATTTATAAGGAAAAATTGAAAATCGCTCACGATAAACAAATCATGCGAAAACACTTTGAGCCCAATCAGAAAGTGCATTTGTATGATTCTCGCTTGCACTTGCATCCCTGTAAACTGCGATCGCAATGGACTGGTCCATTTGTAGTGAAGCAAGTCTTTCCCAACGATTCGGTGGAGGTCAAGGACCCAACCGATGGGAGACTTTTTCGCGTCAATGGCCAAAGATTAAAGCATTACATTGAGAGTGTGAGTCATGTTGAAGAGGTCCTTCTTAAGGACCCAATCTATACACTCTGAAGTTCTGAATGGTTTGTTGTTGTTCTTTTTATTTTCTTTTTCATTGTCTTTATTTTTCTGTCTTTCTTTTATTTTTGTATGCTTTTCGTTTTTGTATTTTGTTTTGGGGTATTGTTACTAGGCTATTTTCGCTCTCGCCTCATGGACATGGTCATCATCCAGGTGTTCTCTCTCCTTACCTTTTTCATTGATTATTCATTTTGACATTGAGGACACTGTCTAATTCTTGGTTGCGGGTGGTGAGCATGCATTTGCTTTCATTTGGACAATCTTATTGTTGTGTCATTAGCATTCATTTGGAAAACATTATTGTCTTGTTGAATTTTTAAGTCAAATTTTCTCAAAATTATCCAAGCATGAGTATAACTTGTTGGTTTGAGTCAGATCTTACTATGTTTAGCTATTAAGAAGTGATTTTCAGAGTTCTTTTGTGCACTTTCCAAACATGTGATAAATTGGTTGTTAACACAAATAGTTGAGAGAAATTTCAAGTTTAAAGTTTTTCATTTCTTGGTGAGTTGTGAGAGTTGAGAAAACAACTTTTTGAACTTTTATTGGTCATTTGAGTTGGTAAAGTCACATATTTGGAATTTAAAACATGACATTTACTAGAGGGATGCTTTCATTTAAGATAAGTCTTTGTAATCAATTTGTGTTCTATTTATTGTATTGTATTTGTAATTTCCTTTTTATTTTTGTGTTGTCTCTTGTAAAATAATAATAATAATAATAATAATAATAATAATAATAATAATGAAAAAAGAAAGAGAAATTAAAAAAAATTAAAAAAAGAAGAAAAAAAAAGAAAAAAATGAAAAAAAAAAAGAGAACAAGAGCAACACTTCCTTCTATTATTTTGTAGTTGTTAAGAAAAAATATATATATTTCTATTACTATTATTTTGTGTAATTGTATTAAAAAAAAATATTATCATTATAGTTCATTTTCTTATTTAATTAGTTGTCATTTTGTTCTTGGAGTTTTCTCATGTAAATCTCAAAGGTTGTTTGTCATTTGAATTCCAATAAGTTGATTTGCCTATCTTGTGATGAATATTTTTTCCAATTGCTTGTCCTAAAAAGTTTATCTTTTCTCATTTTAGCATAAACTATTACACTTCCAACTCCAAGAGTGTAATCCTTCCCATACAAATACTTTCAATGCCCGTGAGGAATTTGGAGTTGAGATCTTTATACTTTTGAGATTTCTCGATACTATTTGTATTATGACTAGTGATAAAAAGAATATGGTTTGGTGCACACACATACAACTCTGAAATCGCAACTATAGTAGCTTAGGTAGTAATTTCTGACTTCTTGCTGATACTATGAAAATTCTTAGATGATTTTGCTTGGTTTGACTTGATTATTCAACTTGACAATTTTCTTTTTCGCTTGAATTGCTAAGGACTAGCAATAAGCTAATTGGGGGTTGTGATTAGTGGTGAAAAATACACATTTATTGATTTTAATAGTCAAAATAAATTAAGTTTTAATTAATATTTTCATGGAATTAGTATGATTTATTTTATAAATGAAAATATTTGATTATGATTTAATTTATTGTTATTTTGTAGGAATTAAAGTTGTATTTTGGCACTTTGAAATGAAGAGAAAAGAAAACAGTTTAAAACTGAAAAAGAAAGAAAATAGAAATGACATTCTTGAAGAGATGTTGCCTAGAATTTGGCCCAAGGCTCCAGCCCAATCCAAAGGCCCCAGCCAGCCCAAGCCTATTTCCTTCCCAGCCCAAGCCGAGCCGAGAGTCTGCCAGCCAACCGCCAGCCACCACCTGGGGAGCCCCTGTCGCGCCACCTGTCCGCCTGCTTTAGTATCACCAAGGCCTATAGCTCTTCCAGCAGTCATGCCTAAGCCTCCTTCAACCAGCAACCATTCAACGCCCAAAATGTGACTACACTAAGCAGTAGTTGTAGTAAGATCGGGCGGTCGATCCACAAGGAGGTAACCTAAAACCAAAAGATTAGTAGAAAATAACACAAAAAGTTAGTAACAAGAAATAAATAAAAAGATGGAAATGAAAAGATGTTTGAGATTTTGATATTGTCTTTTTGATAAAGTGATAAAATGAGATAAGTGAAATAAAGGTAAGATGTAATCAAGAGTTTGAGAAAAGGAAAGGTTTCAAGAATCATCCATATGCTTGTTTAGTTACTTGGTTACTTGATTTGCAAAAATACACAAGTAAATAGTTCACATCCCAACATTTACTTGGAAAATCTAACATTAAAGTCCATATATTTTTTCTAACAAAAGTCCATTTGAGTTATAAAATTCTTTACTTTAAAAGCACAATGTTAATCTTATGAAAAATCTACAAATGACAAAATACCCAAGGGCAATAATGCAATAGAATATTAGACATAAAATTATGTATCAATATTACTTTTACTAATTACAAGCACATAGAAAGATCATGACTAATCCTATATACTATTAGCATAAGTAAATAAAGATAGAGATGAAAGAACATAAATAACTCAAATATATTACATTAAGAGCATAGTAAATCAAAGTAGTAAAATAACATCACTAGCATATGGAATTATCCCTAACCTTCCTAGGAAGATTAGGCCATTATGCTCATGATTCTCACAAAATTCTAAGAAGAAAATATGAGAAGAAAGTGATTGGAAATTTTGCTATAGTTTCTCTACTCTAAAAATTACATAGAAAATGTGAAGAAAGAGTCCCTATTTATAGAGGGAGAAAATGACTAAAAAGAAATTAAACAACAAAATGGGGTTTGCATATTAATAATAAAATATGATTTTGAAAAATCAAATCTTATTATAAATATTAACCTAGTTATTTTGGTGTATGGTCAAAATGTCATTTTTTCGAAAACACCAAAAAAGATGAGCTTTAAAGCTCAAAGTGGTAATTTGCAAAGCCCAAAGTGCACAAAACATGGGCTAAAAGGTGGCTGTGGCAGAGGAGGGTTTTGACTCACACCCAGCCAATGGGAGCGCGCCATGTAGGCGTTGTCTGGGAGACTGCTTGGGCCGTTGGGCTTGTTTTGCTAAAGGAGGCTTCAAATGTGATAGGCGTGACCTGCTGAAAGGTTGATAAAAAAAAGAAAAGCTTCAGCATATTAAGGAGGCATGGGCGTGAATTGGGCTTGAATGGTTGGGTTGAAGGAAGCTGGAATATGGTTGCTTTAGGTGGGCTTTAGCTGGGGAGATTTGGACTTGCTAGGCTTTGAATGGCTCCTGGCTGAAGGAGGCTTAGGCTTGACTGCTGGGAAGAGCTGGAGGCCTTGGTGATGCTGAAGCAGGCGGACAGGTGGCGCGATAGGGGCTCCCCAGGTGGCAGCTGGCGGTTGGCTGGCAGACTCTCGGCTCGGCTCGGGCTGGCATGTCAGGTTCTCGGCTCGGCTCAGGCTGGGAAGGAAACGGGCCCGGGCTGGCTGGGGCCTTTGGATTGGGCTGGAGCCTTGGGCAAAATTCTGGGCAACATCTCTTCAAGAATGCCATTTCTATTTTCTTTCTTTTTTAGTTTTAAATTGTTTTCTTTTCTCTTCATTTCAAAGTGCCAAAATAAAACTTTAATTCCTACAAAATAACAATAAATTAAATCATAATCAAATATTTTCATTTATAAAATAAATCATATTAATTCCATGAAAATATTAATTAAAACTTAATTTATTTTTACTATTAAAATCAATAAATGTGTATTTTTCACCACTAATCACTCATCGCGCTATTTCCGCCCTTGACTTATGAGTCAAAGCTTTTCAGTCAAATAATGCAAACAAGCATACATCATTTAATAGTTATCCCAACACAAAGCATTCAAGCCTGCTTCATCAATTAATCACAAGCATAATCATAATCATGTTCATTCTCATGGGCTCGAGCCCTATTCATAATCATATTTAACAACCAGATGAACAGATAACTAGATACTGATAAGGATACTTAAGATAATAAAAGTATGCATACATATTAATCGTACATCTCAACCAATTAAATACAAACATTGTAATGGTCGTGTTCCTTAACGGGGCTGAGCCCTAACCACGGATAATCAAATTTAACACGTACTGGGTGCAGTTTTCTTACCTCAGGTTTGAGATCAACGTATAAGATGAACGACCCTCGAGCACGATCCTAGTTCCGAGCCCCTAGCAGTAACCTAGTTACAACCATAATATGAATTCCTATCAATAACGAGTGAATAAAGGCTTCCGGATGGAGTTCTAGCCTCCAGGACGTCGAATTCTACTAAACCGGGTAGTAGAATCGATCCTGAGCCCTTAGGTTTGAGTTCCCGCACTCAAGACCTTCGCAAGGTCAAAAGCCTTCAAGCGCCGTGACCCAAGGAAAAAGAGCCGCGACCCACCCCAAGGAAAAGAGCCCAAGGGCTCTCATTTGGACACACGCGACGCGGTGCGCCCCTGCAAGTGCCGCGTCTCAAAATGGTAATCCAATACCTCATTCTCCCTACGTTCATGAGAGTCGCGATGCCCCAAGAACAGGACCGCGACTCGACATGACAATACAGATTTTCCCCTCGTTTCTTCAAGCCAATTCTCACCAGAAACCTATCTAAGCGTAGCCAAATTCCATAAATAAAGTTCCCAATCAACTCAACACTTCAATATCACACAAAACCCAAACTTAAACTTGGCCAAAACCTCACCAAATATCAAAATTTAGAATTGAGTTTTCAAAACTCTAAAACTTAACTAAAATCAGAGAAAACACAGAGGATTGGGCTAGAAATCGATACCTCTGCTGCCCAAAATGATGATAAGCCTTTCCATAAGCAATCCCAAGCCTAAGCTAGCTACGATTCCTCTGAGATCGCAAGAAAATCCCAAGGAATTGAGAGAGAGAGAAAGAGAGAGAGAGAGAGAGAGAGAGAGAGAGAGTGAGAGTATGAACGAGAGAGAGAGAGAGAGAGAGAGAGCTAAGAGAGTTTGCTAAGCGTTCTAAGTGTTTTCTGTTTTGTGAGGTTACTTGGAGTTCAAGTAACTCTAAGTAAATCCCGAGGCTCGAGTGTAATGACCCAAATTTCCTAATTAGGTTTAGTACCTTGATTAGGAGGCCAGGAGGGCCATAATTGATTTATTATGTTATTAAATGATTATATGCATGATTATGTGAATTATATTATTATATGATGATAAATGCATGCACATGGATCCACTTTTCATTATAAGGGAATTTTGGTAATTTGGACCGTTCAGGGCACATTTGTATATTTTCATGCATTTGTGGTGAATTATGAGTAAGACCACATCATAATGTAGATTTTTTTGAGCCATTCGGCATGAGACGATCTTTGAATGCAACTTATCGGTTTGGCCATAACGAGGTTAATTTCGGAGCTCGGGGTGAGTCTCGGGGTAATTTGAGGATTAGTACATTACTGGGAATTAAAGGGTAATGGGATATGATATTTTAGCATTTGAGAATATTGAGAATAACGGGAATTGGAGGGTGTTAATTATGATTAGCGGGATTAGAGGAGAAAGGAAGGTTTTACCCTTGGTAGCCTTACGAGGACTTTAAATGACCTATGGGCATTTCGGTCTTTTTACCTAAAGGATATATATCAGTTAAGAAGCTGTAGGAAGCTTAAGAAAACAGAGCATAGTTTCTTCCTCACCCGATCATCATTTTCCCTTCTTTTCTCTTTGAATTTTGAAGCTCCATTTGAGGAATCAAGCTAGGGAGTTGAGCCTTGATGGTCTAGGGTTATGTTCTACCATTGAAGAGGTGTGATTATGAGCTTGAGGTAAGATTCTAACCATTGAAACTTTAGTTTATGCTCTGTTTTCCTTTTGAGTTTCAGTTGGAATTTTGAAGTTGAAAGTTGAGAATTGATGGGTGTTTTTAGCGAAGTTTGATTGGGTTATGATGCCTAGGACTTGTATGTTGGGTATTTGGGTTCATTCGGGAGTTTGAATGAAGTTTGGGATCAGTTTGTGAAGCTTGGAATTGGAAAACTCGAAGGAGGAAGAACTAGGGCTGATTCAGCCTGGTCCTAGCGCTATAGCGCCCAAGGGAGGGCGCTACAGCGCTGTCCAGGGCCAGTCAGCTCTGGTTGTAGCGCTGGGGCGCTAGGGGGCAGCGCTGTAGCACTACCCTATTTTTCTAGGGTCCTATTTTGGGCACTTTTTAGGGTTTTTGGCTCGGGGTTTCAATTCCTAAGGCTCAGGATCAAATCTACTAACCGTTTGAGTACGATTCTTGGTCCCAGGAGTGAGGTTTAGGTTAAGAACCTTTTATTGTTGATTTCATTAATTGGATTCCATATTTGGTTATGACTAGGTGGCCACTAAGGGATCAAAGGATTGATCGTTCTCAAGGGGCATTCATTTGTTATTTCTCGCTCGAACCAGAGGTAAGAAAACTACACCCAGTATGTGATGCATGTGATGCATGAGATACATGTGATTAGGGCATGACATGAACATTGAATATGAAATTGATCAGAGCTTGAGTCTCTGTAAATATGCATGATCATAATTATGCTAGTGATTGTTAAGTTAGCATGTTGAATGTCCTACATTTGGATATTTGACATATGATATATGCCTGGTTGCATTGCTTGCTTGTGTATTGCACTGACCCATGAGTCAGAAATCGGCACGAGCCGTATGGTATTGGCTTAAGAGTCAAGAACGACATTGATGTGTTCGACACAAGCTGAAATGATTAGATCTAATCAACATAAGAATTGAATGACTCATCATGAGCATTAATGCTTGACCGACCTCAAGTTTGATGAAAACTAAAAACGCTTGTCTAGTCTAAAAGCTAGTTACTTAGAGCCAAGGCCAAAAAGGCTCAGGTGACTACAACGTCACATGGCAATGGGTGCTGAGCCCAAGTTCGTGACTCACTCATCAGTGACTTATCTGATTAGGGTGCAGATCCCAAAGTGTGACTCTTTAGTCACCCATCTGATTAGAGTGCGGAGCCCAAAGTGTACTCACCCATCTGATTAGGGCACAAGCCCCAACATGATTACCAGAATCTCAAAGTGTTAATCACTCATCTGATTTGGGCTACAAGCTCCAGCATCATTACCAAAATCATAAAGTGATATTCACTCATCTGATTAGGGTACGGACCCCCAGTGTGTGACTTATTTGTCACTTATTTGAGTCACTTAGTTTAGGTGGACACATTGGCCATCTATTTTCATTATGACTTGATAGTCATCAATACAAAGGGCAGGGCCCATAAATCATCTATACAAAGGGCAGGGCCCATAAGTCATCTATACAAAGGATAGGGCCCACAACCATTATTTGGACTTATTTGCAGGAATGAATATGGCTATTATTGCTAGACATGCACATTATGATTTAGAAAAATGTTATTACTGTTCATGAGCATATTGATTTTTCTTGCTGAGATTCGGCTCACGGGTGCTATGTGGTGCAGGTAAAGGTAAAAGAAAGCTAGACCATCCTTGAGTTGGAGAGCTTAGTTGACGATGTGTACATATGCAGCTGCTCAACCACCACAGCCGAGGGTTTAAAGAGGAACTAGGGTTGAACCCTGTTTTGCTGCTTAGGTCGGCTAGTTGTAAATATTTTGTTGTAATTAACCTTTAAATTATATTTTTGGGATCCCAATGTATATAGTAAACGTTTTAGTGAAACGTTGTATCTTAACAAAAAAATTTAACCCTAAACTGTTAATCATACTTAGTTTCACAATTATGGACAAATGACTCGATTAGTGAGTTTAGCACTGTTTTAAAATGCACACCGTAATGGTCCCTGGGTAGTAGGGCGTTACATCGTGGTACAAAAAAAAATGTCCTCGAGGGTAAAATGTCAAAATCCTCGACATTCCCTCCTAATCTCACTAACTCCAGACATATCCACATATATTTATTCCCATTACCCGATATCCTTATAATGTACAAAATACCCCCCTTCACTCACCCCAAGTCGGGTATTTAGTCCCATTATGAATTTCCTACTAACTTGCTCCCTAGGATCACCTTCTGCCGAGTAACCCAAATATATCCACATAATAATGTGGTCCTACACATATATCACATATATACACATATATTCTAAATATACCCGTAACGGGCCAAATTATGAAAATTTCCATTCTAATAAGAAACAGGCCCACATGCATATTTAATACATCTAAACATGCATATCTAGTCATATTATGATATAACCCATGTAATCTTATAATGATGCACATGTATATCAGATAAACATATATTTCACAATTAAATCACATAATTTTCCTAAATTTTCCATCCTGGCCCCCTAATCAAGGCCCTAAGCCGTATTAGATAATTTGGGGCTTACAACTGTAACGACCCAAATTTCCTAATAAGGTTTAGGACCTTGATTAGGAGGCCAGAAGGGCCATAATTGATTTACTGTGTTATTATATGATTATATGCATGATTATGTGGGTCATATTATTATATGATGATAAAGGCATGCATGGGACTATATACTCTGCTGTGAGGGTATTATGGTAATTTGGCTCATTGAGAGTGTAATTGCGTACTTGTGAATATATTGGTAAGCTAATGTTGAGACCACATTATTATGTGGATATATCTGTGATCAGTGACTCGAGACGATCCTAGTGAGCAGGTTAGCGAAAAAGTCATGGTGGGGATTTATACCTGGCTCGGGGTGAGCCTGGGGGTATAAATGGGAATTTAGTGAGTATACTGGAGTCTATTATGATATTGAGGAATATTATTGGTGGTTAATTAGATATTGGGTAGTAAGCGGTAAATATTAGAGACACTCGAGGAGTTAGCGGGAATTGGGGTGAAATGACTAAAATGCCCTTAAGTGGATTAAAGGGTTATAAATAAAAGGGAGGGCATTAAGGTCATTTGGCTTTTTAAAGGTGGGTATTATAGAGGCTTTAAGTTAATGGAAGTGGTAGAATACTGCAGAAGTCTGAAGAAGGAAAAGAAAGAAAAGAGAAAGGAGAGGAAAAACAGAGAGTTTTCTCTAGGGTCGGTTTGTGCTTCTCACACCATTTTCCTTGAGTTTTCTTGGAGCAAAGTTCAGAGGAGAGCTAGGTCAACTAAGAAATAAGGTTTCTGAGCTAAGCTTGAAGATTTGGCAAGGGTTTAGCAAGGATAGGCCATCTACTTGAGGTAAGGTTCTATAACTTCTTCAGTTTCTGGTTTTGGTTTTTGAACTATGGTGTGTAAGCTGAGTTTGGTGGGAACCTTAGGGAATTCAGGCCAAAGGTTGAGGGAGAGCAAGCTAAGGAGGTGTAGAGGTTGTCTTGAAATCGAAACCCCATTAAAGGTATGAGTTCTGAGCTTCTAACTTTGATGTTTTGACTGGTTTTGCTGAGTTTCTGAGCTTAGGGACAGCTATGGTGAATTCTAGGATTAGGGATGCATGTGATTGGGTTTTGAGTTTTTGGGGTGCTTGGGATGAGTGGAGTATGTTTATAAGGTTGTTTTTGAGGTTGGCAAAGGTTTGGAGAAGTTTTGGTTGAGTTTGGTTCGAGGAAATCGCAGGAAGAGAAATTCGAAGTTCGCCTGCTTGTGACTAGCGCTAGCCTTTGGGCGCTGTAGTGCTAGGCCATGTGTGCTGAGGGGATTTTTCTTCTATTTGTAGTGCTGTAGCGCCCTCCTAATAGCGCTGTAGCGCTGCCCTGTTTCCAGAAAGGGATTTTAGGGTTATTTGCAAGGGTTTTTGACCAAGGGTTTGGGGTTTGGTTCCACCACCTTGTTTGGTGACACTAGAACTTCCCGGGGGCTCGGGATTGGTCCCAAGGCTAGGTTTTGGACTTGAGGTTTGATGATGACTTTGACCTATGATTGTGTTTAGGTGAGCGCTAGGGCTCGAGAGGGATCGTGCTTAAGGAGTCAAGTGATCAAGCGAGCAAATCGAAAGGTAAGAAAGCTGCACCTGATTATGTGGCTAGGGTGGGACTAAGTGTTCCCTATGTTTGTATACATTGTTATGTGAATGTGATTAACCACGTGGACACGATGGGACTAAGAGCTCCCTACATTTGTGTATCATGTCATGAGATGGTATTATTATGCCATGGGACATGCGATTACCGGCCTAAGGGTGTCGGAATCAATATTTGCGCACAGGGTGCGGCTCAGCCACTGGTAGCTGAGGCAGCTTATTTATCACTGAGCTCGGTTAAGTTGGCCAGAGTCAGTGAGCATTACACTGGGGGCGGCCCAAGTGAGCCGAAGACAGTGTGTTAAATAGAGGGTGCGAATAAGGGCGCTGACCCTGCATATTATTTGATGAATGTGATAAACTGTTGTTTATGATCGTGAATATTATGTTATGAACATGATTTGTTGGCTGTCTGATTGACAAACTGTTAATCTGTTGTGTGTTATCACTGATTGGATAAATGTTATGAAATGTTGAATTCCTAGTTGTGCATCGTGGGATATTTGATAAATGATGTTGAACTTGCTATGTTACTATGCTTTCTTGCTGGGCATCGGCTCACGGGTGCTACGTGGTGCAGGTAAAGGCAAGGGTAGGCTGAATTAACCATGAGTTGGAGAGCTCTAGGGGCGAGATGTACATTGTCAGCTGCTCGGCCGCCACGGTCGAGGAATTGTACAGGGACGGAAACCTAAAATGTATATTTTGCCATTAGAGTGGCTTGAATTATTTGTAACTCTTGGAATTTGTTGTAACTAAGACGTCTAAACCCTATTTTGAGTTTCCATGTATTAAACTGTCATTTTTAATGAAAATAGCCTGTTTGTGACCAAAATATTTTATTCCTAATCTATTGACGACACTGAACTTACACTTTGTTTAAATGACTTGGTTAGCAAGTCTTGCACTATTCTAAACACACAGTGTAACGGTCTTGGTTATCCAGGGCGTTACAACAACTATCCCCTCTTTACAGGAATTTCGTCCTCGAAATTTTTACCTGAACAACTTAGGATACCGACCCTGCTTATTTGATTTAGCTCTCAGGTCGCTTCCTCGACCTTGCTATTCCTCCAGAATACCTTAACCAAAGGTATAGTCTTGTTACTCAGGACCTTGTCCTTCCTGACTAAAATCTGTATTGGTTGCTCGTCATAGGATAAATCTGTCTCCAGTTCCAGATCCTCGTAACTAATATATGAGTCTCATCTGATACATACTTCCTCAACATGGAAATATGAAATACGTTGTGCACACTAGACAGTGCCGGGGGTAAGGCCAACCTATAGGCCACCTGAACGATCCTCTCAAGGATTTCAAATGGTCCAACAAACCTAGGGCTCAACTTGCCACTTCTTCCCAAATCTCTTCACCTATCTCAGTGATGACACCCTAAGGAAGGCATAGTTTCCCGGTTGGAACTTCACGCTCCACCGCCTTGGGTCTGAATAACTCTTATGTCAACTCTGAGACGTGAGGATCCGAGCTCTAATCTTATCAATAACCTCAATGGTCCTCTAAAGTGGCTTATGACCCAAATGTTTCCTCTCACCCATCTCATCCCAATGAATGGATGATCTACAATTCCTACCATACAACATCTCATAAGGTGTTATCCCAATAGTCGACTGGTGGCGATTATTATAGGAAAACTTTATTAGAGGAAAATATTTACTCTAGGACCCTTCAAAGTCCAATACACATGCTCTCAGCATGTCCTCCAATATCTGGATAGTCCTTTCTGGCTAACCATTAGTCTGAGGATGGTACGTTGTGCTGAACTTCAGCTGTGTATCCATTGCCTTCTCTAAACTTTCCCAAAAATTGGAAGTAAAAAAAATAGCGTCCCTATCCGACACGATAGACCTTGGAGTCCCATGAAGGCGTATTATCTCTCTCACATAGAGATCTGCATACTTGTCAATTTTGTAGTTCATCCTCACTGATAAAAGTGAGTAGACTTCGTATACCAGTCCACATTGACCCAGACTGAAACATGCTGGCCCATTGTCCTTTGCCACCCCACCACGAAATCCATTGCAATGTCCTCCCACTTCCACTTTGGGATATAATGAGGCTGTAATAGCCTTGCTGGTGTAACGCCCTACTACCCTAGGGACCGTTACTATGAGCATTTTAAACAGTGCTAAAGACTCGCTAGTCGAGTCATTTGGCCATAATCGTGTAACTAAGTATGAATAACAATTTAGGATTAGAAATTTTGGTTAAGGACACAACGTTTCACTAAAATGTTTACTGTATACATTGGGATCCCAAAAATATATTTTAAAGGTTAATTACAAGGAAATATTTACAACCAGCCAACCTAAACAGCAAAATAGTGTTTAACCCTAGCTCCTCTTTCAACCCTCGACCGCAGTGGTTGTGGGCCCTGCCCTCATGTATGGATGACTATCAAGTCAATCCTAAACAGATGAGTGATTAACACATGAGGTTCCGATAACCATGCTGGGGCGTGTAGCCCTAATCAAATGAGTGACTGAGGAGTAAGTCACTAATATAGGTTCTGCACCCTTAGCCATGTGACGATGCAGTCACTTGGGCCATCTAACCCTGGCTCGGATGAATGACTAATGAGTGAGCCACTAATATAATCCAAATGAGTGACCATGGAGTCACTAATGTGGGTTCCGCACCCTTAGCCATATGACGATGTAGTCACCTGGGCCTTCTGGCCCTGGCTCTAAGTGACTAGCCATTAGACAAGACAAGGGCTTTTAGTTTTCATCGAACTTGAGATCGGTCAAGCATTAATGTTCAAGATGAATCATTCAATGCTTATGTCGATTAGATCTAATCTTTTTGGCTTGCGTTAAACACACTAAAACCGTTCTTGGCTCTTAAGCCAATATCATACGACCAGTGTTCAGTACTACTGCTAAACTTGATTAATGAGTTACAATTTCACAGTTAATATTGACACCATTGTTGATTTCTGACTCATGGGTCTGTCCTATACACAAGAAATCAATGCAACCAGGCATATATCATATGTCAAATATCCAAATGTAGGGCATTCAACATGCTTACTTAACAATCACTAGCATAATTATGATCATGCACAAACACAGAGACTCAAGCTCTGATCAATCTCATATTCAATATTCATGTCATGCCCTAATCACATGTTTCTCATGCATCACACACTGGGTGCAGTAAACTTACCTCTGGTTCGAGCGTGGAATAACAAATGAACGACCCTTGAGAACGATCAATCCTTTGATCCCTTAGCGGTCACCTAGTCATAACCAAATATGGAATTCCATCAATAAAATCAATCAATAAAAGGTTCCTGGACCAAGATCTAGCCTCCGGGACGTCGAATCCTACTAAACCAGGTAGTAGGAACAATCCTGAGGCCTAAGGTTTGGATTCCCATGATGAAAACACATTTTGGCCAGAAATGCCACTAAGGGCCGCGACCCTACTCCACCATGCCACGGCCCGCCTCCCTAAATAGAGGCGGCCACCTTCCAGCCATCAGCATGCGTCGCAGCCCTACATCTCCATGTCGTGGCCCAATGGCCCTTCAACACCACCCTTCATCTTCAATAAGCTTGGGCTATGACGCTCTAGAACAGAGCCACGACCCCACCTGAAACCTAGCCAAAAACCCTTGTTTTTCCTCTTCGAACTCATTTCAAAAACCTATCAAAATACTTCCAATTCCACAAAGCAAAGTTCCCAATTATTACCACAACTTATCCATCATATAACCAACAAAACCTAAGCTTTAAACCATTCAAAACCTCATCAAATTCCCATTCCTATGACCAAAACTCCAATCTCAAAACTAACACAAAAACAGAGCAAGGAACCAAAAAATTGAACTAAAACCTTACCTTAAACTCGAATTGAATCCTCTTCAATGGCTGAACACAAGCCTAAACCCTTAAGCCTCAACTCCCAAGCTTGAACCCTCATTTTGAGCTTCAAAAATTCAAAGGGAAGGAGAAGGAGATGATCGGGGAGGGAGAGGAAGGAAATGCTCTGTTTTCTGCTGCCTAAAGCTTCCTTCTACAGCCTTCCTACTTAACACATATCCCTTGGTCAAATGACCAAAATGCCCCTAGGCTTATCTTCTTTCCTTAATAGCCCCCAATGGCACAATATTCCTTTCCCATCTAATCCCGCTAATCATAATTAACGCCCTCCAATTCCCGTTATTCCCAATATTCTCAAATGCTAATAAATCATATCCCATTACCCTTTTATTTTCGGTAATGAACTAATCCTCAAAATACTCCGAGACTCACCTCGAGCCCCGAAATCAACCCCGTTATGCCCAAACCGATAACTTTCATTCTGAGATCGTCTCATGCCGAAAAGCTCAAACAAATCCACATATAATGTGGTCTTATTAATAATTCACCAACATGCATGAAAATATACAAGTATGCCCTCAGCGGGCCAAATTACCAAAATTCCCTTATAACGAAAAATGGACCCACATGCATGCATTTTTTTCATCATATAATAATATAGTCCACATAATCATGCATATAATCATTTAATAACATAATAAATTAATTATGTCCCTCCCGACCTCCTAATCAAGGTCCTAAACCTTATTAGGAAATTTTGGTCATTACTACTATCCCCTCCTTACAGAAATTTCGTCCTCAAAATTTTTCTGCACAGCCCGGAATATACATTATGCACAACTGATTCCAGTTTTCCCAGGTCATTCCATCGACCTCACTGTTTCTGTAACATACCTTAACCCAAGGTATAGATTTGTTTTTCTAGAAACTTATTCTTTCTGTTAAAATCTGAACTGGCTACTCCTCAAAAGACAACTTAGCTTCAATCTCCAGATTCTCATAACTCAACACATGAGTTTCTTCTAACCCATGTCCTCAACATGGAATATAAAAGACATTGTGTACAGCTGACAATGCTAAAGATAAAGCCATTCCATAGGAAACCTGACTGATCCTATCCAAGATTCAAACAGTCATATTAATCTACGGCTCAACTTGCCCTTAATTCCTCACCCCTTTCCATGGTGATCCTTTAAGGAAGATACAATCTTTTACTTGGAACTCCATGTTCTTGCTTTTCAATTCAATAAAACCTTTCCATTTATTTTGAGAAGTGAGCATCCAAGCTCTAACCTTTTAATAATCTCAATGAATCCCTGAGCTACCTCAAGATCCAAAATCAACATCTCACCAATCTCATTCCAATGAATGGGTGATAAACATTCCTTTCTATACAATGTTTCATAAGGTGCCTCTCCAATAACTAGTTAACTCTCTCTCTGATTTACCATCAGTCTAAGGATAATAAATTGTACTAAACTCCAACTGTATAATCATCGCTTTCTGCAACCTTCCAAGACATGAAAGTAATAATAGAGTCTACATCTGATAAGATAGACCTTGAATTCCATGAAGGCGTACTACCTCTCTCACATAGAGATATGTATACTGATCAGTTGTGTTACTTGTTCATACTGATAAAAATTAACTCACTTTAGATACTGGTCCATAATGACCCAATCCAAATCACGCTGACCCACTATCTTGGGCAGCCCCACCGCAAAACCCATCGTGATGTTTTCTTATTTCCATTATGGAATACTCAAAGGCTACAATAGCCTTACTGGTTTTTGATACTCTATCTTGACCTGCTTATCAGGTTAAGAACTTTGCCATGTATTTTGTTATGTCCCTCTCCATCCCAGGCCATCAATATAAAGCTTCCAAACTCTGTTACATCTTTATGATGTCTGGATGAAGAGAAAAAGAGAGTAATAAGAAATTCATCCAGAATCTTCCATTTAATCTCAGTGTCCATCAGATTCAAAATCCGATCTCTATACCTCACACCTGACACTGCATAATCCTTAGCTAATCCAACTAAGATATTCCTTTCAATTCTTCCCATCTATGATTCACTTAATTGCTTTCTTTTTTATCCTTTCTAAAAAAAAATAAGCTCAAATGTACCGCTGGCCACCTGGCCCACTAGAAACTCTACTTTAGTTCTGGTAAGATCCTTTAACCAACATGATGCATAAGCAATTCCTTTTCTCTGTCACTGAGGTGTCATAACAACCTACTAACTGGTTTTGATCTGTAAGAAGACTCAGAATTCTTTCCCAAAGCGTATGCAATATCTTGCCCGTCCAAGGAAACTTCTGCCCCTAAGGCGTTCCTTGACCTTGGTAAACCTCCAACCAAGAATATATCACAATACCATTGATCAAGACGATCACAAATCCAATTCAGATAATCCTTGAATACTCTGTTCATCTAATTTATAAAACAACTTGGCATTAACCAAATCCTCAAAATATACTCAGCATTCCCAATGCTCTTATCTAATATAACAGTAGACTTCTGCACATTCTTCTCCTTAATCTCTAGCTTGTACTAACCAGATCAAAGATCCCCCTTGGAGAACACCACCTTATCCAATAACTAAGTCCCTTAGTTCTTACAGCTCTGCTGAAGCCGTTCAAAATAGTGCCCTAGACCTGATTTCATTCCTTGGCACCAATCCAATATCCATTTTTTTTTTATGTAAATGTAATCCCTTGGAAATACATCCAGAACTCACAGACTAATCCAGTCTGCCCTGATCCCACTGACACAACCTAAGTGGTATCCACCACACTAGCTAAGATTTCTACACATCCTCCTGCAATAGATCTCTAGCTCTAAATATAGATGTCATCAACATATAAAATCCATGCACAATGCCAACTACCACAAGAGTTTCCCACTCTCAAACCCAAGAGTTACTATCCTTTCCTTGCAATCTAGCATTGCCCCACACTTGGTTAACCAATCCATATCTAGGATCATACTGAAGTCAGTCATAACCAACTTTATCAAAACCACTGATGAGTCATTTCCACCATAATCTACCTCATCTCTTAAAATCACCAATAAAGTATCACATTTCTATCATAACATAACCATACAATCTGCATAACAACT
Source organism: Humulus lupulus (assembly GCF_963169125.1). Lineage (NCBI taxonomy): Eukaryota > Viridiplantae > Streptophyta > Magnoliopsida > Rosales > Cannabaceae > Humulus > Humulus lupulus. The sequence goes on from NC_084798.1 coordinate 40,618,174, forward strand.
CTATGCTTCTCTATATGCAACAAGAAAAGAAACAGCATGGTACCAAAATTAGTTAGCATAATGCAAGAATCAGAACTAGAAAGCTGACCTATCACTCCTGAGGAACTAGTCTCAGTCTCAGTCTCCGACTGCCTTGGAATGAACACTCGAGTTGGAGTCGAGCTGTCCACCCCCTTTTGCTTATCCTTCATTCGCCTTGGGGAATCCTTCTTAAAGTGCCCAACCATTTCACATAAGAAACATGCCTTTGCTCGACATTCTCCCAGATGACGCCTCTTACACTGAGCACATTATGGGTAAGTCCTCCAGTTCTTTTTCTTACTCACTCCAATGAATGGAGGTATCACTGCTTGAGCTCCGTGCTCTCCAACACTCTCCTTCTCAATCTGATTTATTATGCTCTCAACAATAAGAGCCTTTCCTACCACCTGAGCATAGGTAGAGATTTCATGCACTGGGGTAACTCTAATGCCCTGAGCTATACTGGGATTCAATCCTTGGATAAACCTTTCCTTCTGAGCTACATCCGTGGGTACCATGTCAAAAGAAAAGTTGGACAACTCATCAAATCTGTTAATATACATTGTTGCATTGCCCTGAACCAGGTTCATAAACTCATTCATCTTAGCAGTCATGGTTGCATCACAATAATACCTTTCATTAAACAGCTGTCTAAATTCTTTCCAGTCCATCACAGTTGTGTCTCGAGTCTGGGATACTACTTCCCACCATGTCCGGGCATCATCCCGCAATACAAATGTAGCACAGATCACCCTATCATGACCTACCAGCCCCATACTGTTGAAAATTGAACTAATCATGCCCATCCATTGCTCAGCTCTAAATAGATCTGGGCCTCCCTCAATGACTGGTGGGTAATACTCCTGAAATCTTCCACAAATAAATTCCCATATGTTCTCAACCCTAGGCTGAGCCAAAACTGGTGCCACTCCTGGCATAACAATGGAAGAGGTGTTCCTTGACAGGTTCTACTGTTGCTTTAAACACCTAATCTCTTCCTCTTGCCTCTGCAATCTTAATTGCACATCTGTAAACATTTGCTAAAAATTCGGAGGGCCAGATGAAGAACTCAAACCCTAGTTGTAACTCCCAGCCTTTGTATAACCACCACTAGGTCTCATTATCTGCCTTGGATACATACCTGCTGATTGAATTTGTAGTCAATAACTTGATCCATTACACATGGTGAGCATATTCAAAAACCTTCCCCATGGGAACAATCTTACCACACTACATTCACAAACTACTACAGTGCTGAAAACATGCCCATGGAATTCGTTCATCACTCATAATCCCTGCTCTTCCAACATACATCCCATGCCTCCAACTCCAGCATGCAAATATCACATATATATATATATATATTCACAGAGCAAGTAATCATATATTCAAGAGCCAAGCTCTATCAGAATCTCGTGCTCCCTAATACAATCTGCAGGTAGAGCATTTACATTCTATTTAAGCAGTTAAGCACATAACTACAGAAATAGTTACCATTCCCTGAGTGAAGCTATCTTCAGTAACGAGTGTACATGCCTAGCTTGTCTTCAGGAACCCTTAACCTTGGCTCTCTTTGATACCAAGTTGTAATGCCATACTACCCTAGGGACCGGTACGGTGAGCATTTTAAATAGTGCTAAAGACTCGCTAATCGAGTCATTTTGCCATAATTGTGTAAATAAGTATGAATAACGGTTTATGATTAAAAATTTTGGTTAAGGATACAACGTTTCACTAAAATGTTTACTGTATACATTGGGATCCCAAAAATATAATTTAAAGGTTAATTACAAGGAAATATTTACAACCAGCTGACCTAAATGGCAAAATAATGTTTAACCCTCGACCGCAGCGGTCGAGCAGCCACATATGTACACATCATCACCTAAGCTCTCACCCTCAAGGATGGTCCAACATTCTTTTGCCTTTACCTGCACCTCATAGCAGCCGTGAGCCGAAGCTCAGCAAGAAAACTTAATATTATCATGAATAGTAATAACATGTTACCAAATCAGAACCGGCATGCCTAGCAATAGTAACCCTATTCATGCTTGCAAATAAGTCCAAATAATGATCGTTATGGGCCCTGCCCTCATGTATGGATGACTATCAAGTTAATCCTAAACAGATGAATGACTAACACTTGAAGTTCTGATAACCATGCTGGGGCGTGTTGCCCTAATCAAATAAGTGACTTAGGAGTAAGTCACTAATATGGGTTTCGCACCCTTAGCCATGTGACGATGCAGTCACTCAGGCCTTCTGACCTTGGCTCAGATGAGTGACTAATGAGTAAGCCACTAATATAAACCAAATGAGTGACCATGGAGTCACTAATGTGGGTTCCACACCTTTAGCCATGTGACGATGCAGTCACTTGGGTCTTCTGGCCCTGACTCTAAGTGACTAGCCATTGGACTAGACAAGGGCTTTTAGTTTTCATCAAACTTGAGGTCGGTCAAGCATTAATGTTCATGATGAATCATCCAATGCTTATGTTGATTAAATCTAATCTTTTTGGCTTGCGTTAAACACGGTAATACCATTCTTGACTCTTAAGCCAATATCATACGACCAGTGCTCAGTACTACTGCCGAACTTCACTAATAAGTCACAGCTTCACAATTAATACTGACACCATTGCCGATTTCTGAATCATGGGTCAGTGCCATACACAAGTAAGCAATGCAACCAGGCATATATCATATGTCAAATATCCAAATGTAGGGCATTGAACATGCTTACTTAACAATCACTAGTATAATTACGATCATGCACAAACACAGAGACTCAAGCTTTGATCAATCTCATATTCAATATTCATGTCATGCCCTAATCACATGTTTCTTATGCATCACATACTGGGTGTAGTAAACTTACCTCTAGTTCGAGAGTGGAATAACAAATGAACGACCCTTGAGAACGATCAACCCTTTGATCCCTTAGCGGTCACCTAGTCATAACCAAATATGGGATTCCATCAATAAATTTAATCAATAAAAGGTTCCTGGAACAAGATCTAGCCTTCGGGACTTCGAATCCTACTAAACCGAGTAGTAGGAATGATCCCGAGGCCTAAGGTTTGGATTCCCACGATGAAAACACATTTCTGGAAAAAAATGCCACTAAGGGCGGCGACCCTACTCCACCATGTCGCGGCCCGCCTCCCCAAATAGAGGCGGCCACCTTTCAGCCATCAACACGCGCCGCGACCCTACATCCCCATGTCGCGGCCCAATGGCCCTTCAGAACCACCCTTCATCTTTAATAAGCTTGGATCGCGACGCTCTAGAATAGAGTCGCAACCCCATTTGAAACCTAGCCAAAAACCTTGTTTTCCTCTTCGAACTCATTTAAAACTCCTATCGATACACTTCCAATTCCACAAAGAAAAGTTTCCAATTAATACCACAACTTATCCATCATATAACCAACAAAACCTAAGCTTTAAACCATTCAAATCCTCACCAAATTTCCATTCCTATGACCAAAACTCCGATCTCAAAACTAACACAAAAACAGAGCAAGAAACCACAAAATTGAACTAAAACCTTACCTTAAACTCGAATTAAATCCTCTTCAATGGCTGAACACAAGCCTAAACCCTTAAGCCTCAACTCCCAAGCTTGAACCCTTAATTTGAGCTTCAAAAATTCAAAGGGAAGGAGAAGGAGATGATTGGGGAGGGAGAGGAAGGAAACATTCTGTTTTTTGCTGCCCAAAGCTTCCTTCTACAGCCTTCCTACTTAACACATATCCCTTGGTCAAATGACCAAAATTCCCCTAGGCTTATCTTATTTCCTTAATAGCCCCCAAGGGAAAAATAATTCTTTCCCATCTAATCCCGCTAATCATAATTAATGCCCTCCAATTCCCGTTATTCCCAATATTCTCAAACGCTAATAAATCATATCCCATTACCCTATTATTCCCAGTAATGAACTAATCCTCAAATTACCTCGAGCCCCGAAATCAACCCCGTTATGACCAAACCGATAACTTGCATTCTGAGATCGTCTCATGCCGAAAAGCTCAAACAAATCCACATATAATGTGGTCTTATTCATAATTCACCAACATGCATGAAAATATACAAGTATGCCCTGAGCGGGCCAAATTACAAATTACAAAAATGCTCTTATAACGAAAAATGGACCCACATGCATGCATTTTATTCATCATATAATAATATAATCCACATAATCATGCATATAATCATTTAATAACATAATAAATCAATTAGTGCCCTCCTGGCCTCCTAATCAATGTCCTAAACCTTATTGGGAAATTTGGTTCATTACAGCTGGTCTCTGATGCTCTACCTTGACTTGCTGACAGGTCATGCACTTTTCCAAGTACTCAGTCACGTCCCTCTTCTTCCCATTCCACCAATATAAAGCTTCCATATCCTGATACATCTTCGTGGTGCTTGGATGTAGAGAATAAGGGGTAGTATGAGATTCATCTAGAATCTCCCGTCTGATCCTAGTGTCCATCGAAACACAAATATGATCCTTGCATCTCAATAAACCCTTGTCTAACACTGTATAGTCCTTAGCCACTTCAGCTAGGACGTCCCTTCTAATCCTTCCCAATTGTGGATCACTCAACTATTTCTCTTGATCATCTCTAAAAGAGTAGACTATAGGGTAATGTTGGCTAACTGGCCCACCACTAACTCTATACCTGCTCTAGTCATATCCTTTGCCAACTCTCTAGATATATGCCTGTTATATTATTTTATAATATAATGTTTTAGATTAAATAAATGTGACATAGAGTGTCACATATTGTAACATATAATAGAGAGTTACATTATTTGGATATATGAGAAATATCCAATATGTAACATATTTGGTGTTACAAATTCATCACAAATTTGTAACTCCCAAATATTATCCAATAATGTGTAAATTTGATATTATACATTTTGATTTGTATTTCTTACAGCCATATGTGAAATATGGTTGTTAGAGATGTGATTTTATTTCCCATAATGTGTATGGAAGTTACAAAATCAAGTGGGAATGAATTTGGAACGTTTTGGCAAATTTGGAAAATTGGTTGGTGAAAGAACGACCTGGGCCGCTGCCTATGTTTTTCAGGCCAAGGCCTAAGAGGAAAAATAGGCAAAAAAAACACACCGTGGGCTGCGGCTCGTGTATTTTCGAGTCGCGGCCTGAGCGGCTGACAGCATTTTCCAACTTTGGTTTTATCCAATTTTGAACGTTTCCAACAGCCAAGTAACTCCCGTATCTCTATTTTAATTCCATAAACATCCAATTAATCATTAGTAACAGCCATGGGGGTTGGTGGAATTTGAAATTCAAAGGGTGTCTCAAAACTCTATAAATAGGAGCCTAATGCTCACTTGTAAGAAACAACATTTCTATCCATTAGAGCACTTTGGCTAGAAACAACTTGAGGCTTGATAATTCCAGAAAGCATTTCCTATAATCTGTGAGAGATCCCTTAGTGCTTGAGTTAGGGGGAAATAAGCTTTTGGACAAAGGTTTCAAACCCTGTTCAAGTTGGTGATCCCCAACACTCTTCACCTTGGTAGTGTGAGTGAGAGTTGCTTCTATTTATTTTGTTTGTTCTTTCTTTCTATTATATTTCTCTTCATCTTCATATTCTTCTCTTTTGTTTATTTGTATTTCTTGTTTTGGGTTGTAATCTTCTTTTCTTTATTTCAAACATTTTACTTTACTTGTAACATTTTGCTTTGAGTTGTATTTTCACTATTCTATTCTTCTTCTTGTTTTTTTTTAGTTTATTTGTATTTTCAGTTATAGAGTTGTAATCTGATTCAATCTATCAATATTTATTTGTAATATATTGTCTAGATTTGTAATATTATTATCAATTTCCATTGAGGCAAAATAATTTTTCCTAACAATGCCTAGCATTGTACAACTGCCCCGGACCCTTCCGGCTTAAGACATCTGCCACCATGTTGGCTTTCCCTGGGTGGTAAAGGATTTCACAATCATAGCCCTTCACTAGCTCTAACCAACTCCTCCGTCTCATATTCAAGTCCTTTTGAGTGAAGAAGTATTTCAAACTCTTGTGATCAGTGTATGTCTCACACTTCTCACCAGACAAGTAATGTCGCCACACCTTCAGTGCAAAAACCACCGCGACAAGTTCTAGATCATGTGTGGGATACCTCTGTTCATATTCCTTCAGTTGACGTGATACATAGGCAATCACCTTTCCTATATGCATAAGGACACAACCTAGACCATGTCTTGAGGTGTCACAATAAACCATAAACTTGTCCTGATCTGTAGGAAGACTCAGAACTGGAGCGGTGATCAGATTCTTCTCTAGTCTCTGGAAGCTGTCCCCATATCTGTCTGACCATATGAACCTCTGATTCTTGCATGTCAACTCTGACAGTGGTGACGCAATCTTGGAAAACCCCTCCATAAAGCATCTGTAATCACCTGCCAATCCAAAGAAACTTCTGATCTCTGAAGCATTCTTTGGTCTTGGCCAATTTCTGACTGCCTCAATCTTTTCTGGATCTACCATAATTCCCTTCTTACTGACTATATGACCTAAGAAAGTCATATATGGTAACCAAAACTCACATGTCTTGAATTTTGCATACAACCTGTGCTCTCTCAGCCTCTGTAGTACTAATCTGAGATGCTTCTCGTGACATGTCTCTGACTGAGAGTATACCAGTATATCATCGATAAAGATGATCACAAACCGATCCAGGTAATCTTTAAACACTCTGTTCATTAGATCCATAAATGTTGCTGGGGCATTAGTCAGTCTAAATGACATCACCAGAAACTCATAATGCCCATACTTGGTGCGAAAAGCTATCTTTGGTATGTCTTCCTCTCTGATCATCAGCTGGTGATAACCAAATCGAAGATCTACCTTGGAGAATACCATCCTACCCTGTAACTGATCAAACAGAACATCAATCCTTGGTAGAGGACACTTATTCTTGATAGTTAACTTGTTCAATTCTCTATAATCGATACACATCCTTAGAGAACCATCTTTCTTCTCCACGAAGAGAACTGGTGCGCCCACAGCGAGAAACTGGGCCTAATAAAGCCCAAGTCTAGTAATTCATGTAATTGAACATTTAGTTCCTTCAACTCTGCTTGAGCCATCCTATACGGTGCCCTTGCCACTGGATTCGTTCCTTGGCACCATTTCAATCACAAACTCTATTTCCTTGTGTAGAGGTAACCCTGGTAGATCCTCTGGAAACACATCCAGAAGCTCACATACCAATATGGTTCGTCCTGGTTCCATTGGCACGACATGAGTGGTATCCACCACACTAGCTAAGAATCCTATCTACCCTCTTGCAATAGGTCTCTAGCTCTAAGTACATATATCATAGGTATACGGGGTCCATGCACAGTGCCAACAAATACAAAAAAGGATCCTCACCCTCAGGTTCAAAGTTTACCATCTTCTTCTTGCAATCTATGGTTGCCCCATACTTGGCTAACCATTCCATACCCAAGATCATATCAAAGTTAGCAATAACCAACTTTATCAATTCAATTGATGAATCTTTTCCCACAATAATCTAACCCATCTCTTAAGAAGGTTACCAGCTCCTCGGTAGGTAATAGGGTTCCAAATTCTCATCACAACATAACCACATAATCTAAATACTAAGTCTATGCCTTTACTAGATGCAACAAAACAAAGAAAAACTTTGCACCAGAACCAATCAGCATAATATAAGAATTAGAATTAGGAGGTTAACCTGTCATAACTGAGGGACCAGCCTTAGCCTCTGACTGCATCAGAGCGAACACTCAAGCTAGAGTCAAGTTGTCCGCCCCCTTTAGGTCTTTCTTCCTCAGCCTTGGGCAATCCCTCCTGAGGTGCCCAACCATCCCACATAAGAAACATGCCTTTGCTCAGCATTCTCCCAGGTGGCACCTCTTGTGCTGAGCGCATTCCAGGAAGAGTTTCCAATCCTCACCCTCGCCCCGCTGGTCTATCTTAGCATTTCAAAACCCTTCTTTTCGCTCAGGGGTAATGAATATATCGGTAACCTTTCCTTTATGATCCATGGGGCCTCCGCCCCTACCTGACCCAATAAACAAAGGCATCCTTGCCCAAGCTATGCACCTTCCAGCACTCTCCGTCCATATCTCGTTTACTACGCCCTCAACGACAAGGGCCCTCCCTACCACTTGAGCATAGGTAGAGATATCATGTATTGGGGCAATCCTAACTCCCTGAGCTATCCTGGAATTCAATCGTTGGATAAAACTTCTTCGAGCCAAGTTCGTGGGTACCATATCAAAAGAAAACATGGCCTACCCATCAACTTTGTTAACATATTCTGTTACTGTCGTATTTCCCCGAACCAGATCAGAAACTCATTTGTATTTACGGTCTTAACCGCGTCACTATAATATCTGCCATTAAAACATTGCCTAAATTCTTCCCAATTCATCATAGTTGTATCTCCTGTTTGGGATACCACTTCCCACCATGTCCCGGCATCCTCCCATAACACATATGTAGCACAGATCACCTTGTCATGACCTACCACCCCCATAAAGTCAAGGAAGAGGCTAACCATGCCCATCCATTGCTTAGCTCTGAATGGATTTAGGCATCCCTAAAAAACTGGAGGGTAATGTTTCTGAAACCTCTCATATATTGATTCCCACCTATTCTCAACCTTAGGCTGAGCCAAAACTAGTGCCACTCCCGTCATAACAAAGGAAGAAGTGTTTTCTGGCAGAGCCTACTGCTTTAGCCACATGATTTCTTCCTCTTGCCTTTGAAATCTTGCTTGTATGTCTGTAAACACATGTTGCCAATTTTGAGGGGTAGGCGAAGGGCTCTGACACTGGCTATAATTTCCAGCCTCAACAAAAACACTGTCGGGTCCCATTGACTGTCTTGGGTACACAACCTCTAAGTTCGTCTATAGTCAATGACTTGACCCATTAGGCATGATGATCACATCTAGAAGCCTTCTCGCAGGAAAACCAAACAACATCACATTCACATAAAACAATATTACTAAAATACATACCCATAAAGTTCATGCATCAATAAATAAGCCATGCTCTTATAAATATAAATATCATGCTCTCTACTCTAACATGCAGGTAAAACATTTATTTATCAACTGAGCAGGAAAGCACATAATCATATCAATAGTCAAGGGCCAAGCCGTATCAGAATATCTCATGGTCTCTAATAAGTCATGGATAAGACATTTATATCCTATTTAAGCAGTTAAACACATAACCACAAAAATAGTTACCAAACCCTGAGTCGAGCTTGTCTTTAGTGGCGAGTGTACATGCCCGACCAGTCTTCATGAACCCTTAACCTTGGCTCACTCTGATACCAAGTTGTAACGTCCTCCTAACCCAAGACTGTTACACTGTGTACTTTAAGTAGTGACAAGCTTGCTAATCAAGTACCTTGGTTATAAATGTGTAACTAAGGTTAATGACAAGGGTTAAGGTTAAAATTTTTGTCAAAAGGAAACATTTACTTTTCATTAAAAATATTTATGTTCATACTTGGGATCCCAAAATAACATAAACAGATGTTTAAAAGGTATACTACAGTTCAAAAGTTACAACCAACCGACCTAGGTTGCAAAATAAGGATTTACAACCCTAGTTCCTCTGAGATGCCCTCAGCCGTACTGGTTGAGCAGCCTCATATGTACACGTTGCCACCGAAGCTCTCCAACTCATGGCTGGACCAGCTTCCTTTCCCCTTACCTGCACCACATAACACTCATGATTCGAGACTCAACAAGAAAACTTACCATATGCATGAACAGTAAATACAGATTCCAGATGCATATCTAGCATGCCCAGCAGTAATAACCTACTCATGCATGCATACAATAACAAATAAATGACTACCATGTCATAACGGGGTCCGCTGCCCTAAATAAATGATTAATAAGTCATATTGAGGCCAAACACCCTAAGATATAGGACTAATGAGTCACCCCGAGGCCCGTGCCCTATCCTTTATATAACCAACCTTGGAGCTGGCCCAACGTACCCAACACTTTAATTTTCAACGACCAATGGGTCAGACAAGCGTATAATGCACTCCTGATTAGGCCTAACCATATCAACCAATGCTCATCAGCTATTTCGGCCCTTGACTTATGAGTCAAGGCTTTTCAATCAGATAATGCAAACAAGTATACATCATTTAATAGTTATCCCAACACACAACATTCAAGCATGCTTCACCAATTAATCACAAGCATAATCATAATCATGCTCATTCTCAGGGGCTCAAGCCCTATTCATAATCATATTTAACAACCAGATGAATAGATAACTAGATACTGATAAGCATACTTGAGATAATACAAGTATGCATACATATTAATCGTGCATCTCAACCAATTAAACAAGCACAGCAATGGTTGTGTTCCTTAACGAGGCCGAGCCCTAATCACGTGGATAATCACATTTAACACGTGCTGGGTGCAATTTTCTTACCACAGGTCTGAGTTCAATGTATAAGAAAAATGACCCTCCATGATCCCAGTTCCGAGCCCCTAGCGGTAACCTAGTCACAACCATAATATGAATTCCCATCAATAACAAGTGAATAAAGGCTTCCGAACCGAGTCCTAGCGTTCAGAAGTCAAATTCTACTAAACCAGGTAGTAGAATAGATCACGAGCCCTTAGGTTTGAGTTCTTGGAGTCAAGACCTTCCCGGGGCTCAAAAGCTCTTCAAGCACCGCGGCCCAAGGTGGCCCGCCCCAAGTCAGAGAACCCAAGGGCTCTAATCTGGACATACACTTCGCGATGCGCCCCTACAAGCACCGTGACTCAAAATGGTAATCCAACACCTCCTTCTCCCCACGTTCATGAGAGTCGTGACGCCCCAAGAACAGAGCTGCGACTCAACATGAAAATCTAGATCTTCCACTCATTTCTTCTAGCCAAATCTCACCAGAAACCTATCCAAACGTAGCCAAATCCCAAAAATAAAGTTCCCAATCAACTCAGTACTTCAATTCCAACAAAACCCAAGCTTAAACTTGGCCCAAACCTCACAAAATCTCCAAATTCTGAATTGAGTTTTCAAAACTCTAAAACTAAACTAAAATCAGAGAAACACACAAAGGATTGGGCTATAAATCGATACCTCTGCTGCCCAAAACGATGATAAGCCTTTCGCCAAGCAATCCCAAGCCTAAGCTAGCTTCGATTCCTCTTAGATCGCAATAAATTCCCAAGGAATTTAGAGAGATAGAGTATGAACGAGAGAGAGAGAGAGAGTTGAGAGAGTTTGCTGAGTGTTCTAAGTATTTTTTGTTTTGTTAGGTTACTTCAAGTTCAAGTAACTCTAAGTTAATCCCGAGGCTCGGGGTACCAAAGAAAAACATCCCAGAGGGTGAAATGGTCAAAATCCCCAAAATTTCCTCCTAATATAACTAACTTCGAACATATCCTAAAATATTTATTCTCATTACCCGATGTCCCAGTAATGTACTAAATACCCAAGATACCCCCCCCCCCCCCCCCCCCGACTCATCCCGAGTAGGGTATTTGGTCCCGTTGTGACTTTCCCGCTAACTTGCTCTCTAGGATCGCCTCATGCCGAGTAACCCAAATATATCCACATAGTAGTGTTGTCCCACACATATATCATATATATGCACATATATTCAAAATATACCCGTAACGGACCAAATTATGAAAATTTCCATTCTAATAAGAAACGAGCCCACATGTATATGTAATACACCTAAACATGCATATCTAGTCATATTATAATATAACTCACGTAATCATATAATGATACACATATGTATCAGATAAACACATATTTCATAATAAAATCACATAATTTTCCATAATTTGCTATCTTGGCCCCCTAATCAAGGCCCTAAGCTTTATTAGGTAATTTGGGGCATTAAAAGGACTCATGATGAATTTTGGAAATTATAAGTCTAGATTTATCTTGGAGGATAAATGACTTAATAGATATAAAGAGATTTCTATTTAAAAGTGATATTTCATTATCACTCTATGTGAGAAATGTGGGGGTGATGCTCCAAAGTTAAATCAAGTTATTTTGTTGATAATAATTGATTAATTTTGTCATCCTATCAAATAGGTGATTTGGAATTCCACATTCTAAATTACTTTGGATATATGTGTATATAATGAATAAATAATATAGACATGCTTGATGTCTAAAGTTATTGTTTTTATTTGATCAAGAAATAATACATTTAAAACGTAAAGGAGAATTTAGAAAGAAAGAGGTTTCTAGAATTAATATTCAAGAAAATGTTTATCTTGAATATTAAAGTATAAAATAGTGAGGGTGTTAACTATGGTCAAAATCACTATTTTAATGGTGTAACTATATCTAGCAACAAAGTTTGAATAAAATAATGAGAGTGTTTAAGTATGCATACATGAGAATAGACATGACTCAAGTGAAATCATTTCTACATCTCAAGGGATGGGACTTAGACTCCCTAAAGAGATTCGCGGTTGATGGTAACCTATCTTAATACTAGTAACCAAACTAGTAATAGGTTCAATAGGTAATAACAAGTTAATCAAGTGAATAGTAGTAGTACTCAAATTTTGTCTCATCTGAGATATGAGTACTAGCGTATTACCAAACTAAGGGTTAAAACCGAAAGGTTTTTTTAATAGAACTCGATCTTAAAAAGACAAATATTTTAGGGTAACAAAATACTGCAAGAGTTCTACCTATATAGACCTAGGGGCGGTGCCGCCCCTCATGAGAATTGGGAGTCATTCTCAAGAAAAGTCTATCAATGGAATGTGCACATGGTCATTAATGGTGCAAAAGCGAGACATTGAGGTCTCAAGTGAACATAGCAAATGTGTGTGTTATCACCGGTTTGTTATCAATGAATAATGGTTCAATGCTTCGGCAACCAAAATTTCAACAAACTTTGTGATAATTACACTAAAGTAATATTCAAGTCGAAAGGCATTTTATTTTATGCACCGGTGCAAATGTTTCTATAGAGAGTGATTATTTAATCAAGTGGAGGAATATTATATTTTAATATAATGTCTAATTGATTAAACAAGTGTCACAAAAGGTGATTATTTAATCTAAGTGAGGGAATGTTATATTATTTTAAATAATGTAATGTTAGAATAAATAACGTGACAAAATGTGGTTTGTGACACAAATGTGATTTGTCACACCTTGTAACATTTTATTGAGAGTCACAAAATGGGACACATGTATGCCGAAATGTGACATATTTTGGAGTTACAAAATTAGTTACAAATTTGTAACTCCCAAATATTACCCAATAATGTGTAGATTGTATGTAACACATTTGAGTTTGGATTTCACAAAGCCATTATGAATTATGGTTATTGGAGACATGTTTTGAACTCTCATTAGGTGTATGGAGGTTACAAAATCATGTGGGAAAGTGTTTAGGATGTTTTGGAAAAACTGATATTTTGGAAGCTAAAATTGCTTGTGGCTGCAGCCACTGATTATCCCTGGCCGCGACTCATACTCCTGGCCACGACCAGGGGTGCTGAGAACCTATTTCTTTTTTCAGTTTTTTTATAATTTGAACGGTTCTAACATCCTAAGTAACTCCCAAATCTCCATTTTAATCCCATAAACATCCAATTAAACATTGGTAACAGCCATTGGGGTTGGTGGAATTTGAAATTCAAAGGGTATCTCAAACTCTATAAGGAGCCTAATGCTCACTTGTAAGACAATTCTATTTCTTTCCACTAGAGCACTTGACTAGAAATACACCAAAATGCTTGATTATTCCTGTGAGCTATTTCCAATATTGGGAGAATCCCTTAGTGATTGAGATAGGGGGAAATAAGCTTTTGGACAAAGGTTGTAAACCTTGTTTTAGTTGGTGATCCCACAATGCTCTTTACTTTGGTTGTGTGAGTGAGAGTATTTATTTATAGTTCTTTTTCTTCCTTTTTCTACTATTGCTTTTTAACATCTTCAGTAGTGTCTCAGAATTTTACTTAGCTAGATAGTAGTAGTAGTAGTAGTAGTAGTAGTAGCTTAGTATGTTAGTTTTTGTGGTTATTGGTTCAAGCCAGGATTTAGTTGGAAACTCGTAGAAATAGTTATGGATTTTACAAATTTAACCTATAGTTTAGAAATATTAATTTTAACATAAGGTTTGATTAATATAGCTAGTCCTAGAAATATTATTTATTATAACCTAAGGTTTAGATAGAAGGATTAAGAACGTGACACTTGTCACATGCATGTTTATTAAGGATTTAAGCATTTTAGATGAATAAATTAATAAAGAATAGATCTAGAAGGTTTAGAACCTTCCAGCAGCTGTTAGGACCATGTTTTACTCAATCAAAGTTGTTTAAACAAACTTCAAATGTGCTGAAAGTGTGCAAAAACGTGTTTAAAATATCAGTGCATGTCGATATATTACTGCTATAAGGGCTAATATATCACTTGTGGGTGATACGGAAAACACATCGACTTCGCACGAACGAAGCCACAAAGGCTCGGGACATAGGGGCTGGTAATATATTGCCTATAGGGGCGATATATCGATACTTTATGGTATTTTTGAAACTATGTGGAAATCGAACTAGAAACAGCCCTCAACAACTTGGACTTGCTTCTGAACGTTTTTGATCAAGTTCTGGGCATCTATTGAACATAATATTCAAATTTTATTCAATTATTATTTATTTATTCATTTTAAAAGGGGTTAGTTTCACTCATTGAACTCTATAAATAGGACCTTGCACTCAACCATTTCATCCATCATTCAATTATTCTTCAGAGCCTCCAAGCTGCTAAGTTTATTCCAGATAGAAAAAACTAGGGTTTTGGGATTGAAAGCCTTCCAATCTAAGCTTTTCTAAACACTTGGGATGTAAGATAGAGTGACATTTCGGTATTATCCAAGGTATTCTTATCCTCAGGTTTAGTTCATTATAGTTCTTTTGTTTCTTTCATTTTCTTCTAGATCCTAACTTGTTATTATGGCTTTTAGTTGGGTGTTTAAGTTTCTTCAAACTTAAGGTTTTCGGTAAGTTACTATGTTGATGGTTTAGATCTTATTTTCCTCTCCATTTCTTTACAAAACTTATGGATCTTACTGTTTGATTTTAGGAGTTTTCCATTCCATCCTTGTCTCCAATATCCTGGTTTTTGGTAAGGAAAATAGGTTAGATTGTATGTGTTATGATATGTTTATATGCTATGTTATGTTTATGTTCTATGTATATATCTATGTAAATGTTTTATGTTGTAGTCACTTGGGAAATATAGTTGCTTAGATAGCAAATAAATCCCAAGATTTTTATCATTATCGTAGATTAGAGTTATGCTTTAACCTACCTCGAATAGTAGCAAAAGGACCTAGATGGTTTGTCATATACTGTATTGTGTTTAAACCTACCTCGAATAGTAGCAAGAGGACCTAGATGGTTTCTATCACATACTGCCATAATGAGTTAATGGCCATTAATATTGTAGTTCTATGTTTTTATGATTTATGTTTCTACGTCATATGTTTTATGATATATGTTTTTAGTCTTATGATTTATGATATGTTTTAGTAGATTTTCCTTGCTGGGCATTAGGCTCATTCCTTTTTATTTTAGATGGTGTAGGAAAAAAAGCTTGGAAGGCAGGATGGATTCATGGTAGCTTTGGCATTTGTATTGGGAGAGGACTAAATGGATGGACTGCTGGAAAAGATCGAAGATTAAGTTTATATTTGAGTCTTTCTAATTTATGTATTTATTTTTCTGCATCTAGTATTTAAACAATTAATTAAAGGTTTTGTTTTTTTATGTAATAACAATGGGATCCCGTACTTTGGATTTTTATAATAAAGTTCTATTATCCTATGTATGTATTCCAAAATAGTAGTTATGCTTTAGCAGTTTTAATGGTCCGAGGTCTTAGAATTAGTCGGGGCATTACAGTTGGTATCAGAGCCCACGACTCATATGCATGAAGTTCTCCTTGATACACACACAAAAGCTCTAAATCTAACCGCCAATATAAGTGTTTATGTTATGATTATTATGTTTATGTTAATAGCTAACATTTTAGTCATTATGTTTTCAGTTAAAAATGAATGGATCTTTGACCTATCATGATATCCAAGCCATTAAGGCATTGAAAATGATTAGAGAACCAAGGGATACAATAGGAGTGCTAGAAAGAATCAGTCAAAGATTGATCCTATATCACAAGAAGATAGTTCACCTTCAAACCACTAAGCAAATTAGGGGTACTTGTTCTTGATGGTCAACTTGTTCAACTCCCTGTAGTCTATACACATTCTCAGAGTCTCATCCTTCTTCTTCACAAACAAAACCGAAGCACCCCACGGCGAGAAGCTAGGTCTGATAAACCCCAAGTCTAGAAGCTCTTGCAAATGTATCTTCAACTTCTTTAGCTCTGCCGGAGCCATCCTATATGGTGTCCTTGACACTGGCTCTGTACCCGGCGCTAACTCAATGACGAACTAAATTTCCCTATGCGGCAGCAGTCTCGGTAGGTCTTTAGGAAACACGTCCAAGAACTCACATACCAGTCTAGTCTCTCCTAGCCCCACTGGCGTAACTCTAGTGGTATCCACCACACTCACTAGAAAATCTATACAACCTCCTTGTAATGGAGACACTGCCCTGCGAACATCCCGTCTCGCAGCGTTCTCCCTCCAAATCTTGTTCTCTGCCTCCTCAGTAGTGACGGCCTTCTCAACCGCCTGGGCATAAGTCATCTCCCCAGGTACTGATGTGATCCTTACATCTCGAGCTACCATAACATTAAGCCCTCAAACAAACCTGTCCTGTCTAGCAACATTTGTGGGCACTAAATCTGGTGCAAACTTCGCAAGCCTGTCAAGTGTCAGGGTGTACTTAGTAACTGTCATGCTACCCTGAACCAACCTAGTGAACTCAATCACCTTTGCCGCCCTAACGGCAATGTTGTAATATTTCTGGTTGAACAGATCTCTAAACCCATCCCAACTCATAGCAGAAACCTCTCAAGTCTATGATGCTACCTCCCACCAGATATGCGCATCCTCTCTAATCATATAGGTGGCACAAACCACTCTATCATTACCTTCCACCCTCATAAAATTCAGGATGGAGGTGATCAACCTGAATCTTTCATAAAGTGGCTCCAACCTATTTCCAATCTTAGGTGGTTGTACAACTGGTGCCACAACAGGTGCCAAGTTAGGTGCAACACTCCCTGATGGAGCCCGATGCCTCAGAAGGTGAATCTCCTCATCTTGACTTTGAAGTCTAGCTTGCATATCAGCAAGCAACTCCTTCCAATTCTCAGGGACTGGCGGAGGGTTTTGGTCCTGCTCGTCCTCTCTAGCCTCGACCCCAGTGACAACTAGTCGAATTGATCGCCTTGGGCGCATAACTATCCAAGTTTATCTACAATCAATGACTCGGCTGGTCAGGCAATGATAGCAGGTTTATATCCATTCCATGGTCTAACACCAATATCCAGGCCACAAAGCACAATCATGATGCAAACAAGCATTTAACAATTATTCGCATACAGTAGCAATGCTAATAAGCATGCCTTATCATATTCACATAGCAGTCAAGGGCCAAGCCTTATCATTATATCTCATGTTCCCTATTAATCGTGCAGAAAAAGAATTTATATTTCATTTATACATTTAAACATATAATCACATATTTGGTTACCAAACCATGAGTCGAGCTTGTCTTTAGCGGCGAGTGTACATGCCCAACCAGTCTTTAGGAACCCTTAAACCTAGACTGATCTGATAACAAATTATAACGCCCTAGATATCCAAGACCACTACACTGTGTGTTTAAAATGGTGCAAGACTCGCTAATCAAGCCGTTTGAACATAAATGTGTTTCTAGAGTCAATAAACATGTTAGGGTTAAAATATTTTGATTGTAAAATGATTTATTTTCATTAAGACAAAAGTTTGATACATGGGATCCCAAAAATTAAGGTTTATATGGTGGAAGAAACCCTCAAAAGTTAATACAATAAAAGCTAGTCTACATGGCAAAATACAATTTTGAGCTTTAGTTCCTGTAAATTCCCTCGGCCATGGTGGTCGAGCAACTGGCAATGTACACTCCGCCCCCAAAGCTCTCCAACTCATGGCTGGTCTAGCTTTCATTTGCCTTTACTTGCACCACATAGCACCCGTGAGCCAAGGCTCAACAAGAAAACCATAATCAACAAGCATAGATAACAACAAGAGCATGTGACAAACTTCAATCCAATCAGTTCAATTAATCAGCAGAATACAAATATTAAGCAAGGAAACGATAAACACATACTTTCAAACATATAACTCAATCTGTAATACAAATATTTAGGTGTCAGTGACCTTAGGTCGTGCTCTCTGGTTATTTAACTGATCCTAACTCGCTTAGGCCGAGCTACGTTCAATACGCTTATCATCAGCCCCGACTCCCTTAGGCCATACTTTCACATTACACATAACAGATAAATAATTCACAAAACACATATGTTCAGTTACAGGGAATCTCAGTCCCATTCACAACCACTTGGATGCAGTTTTCTTACCTTGAGTCCCGAGTGTTGAATAAAGAATGGTTCCAAGCACGATCCCAAGTTCTGAGCCGTAACGGTAACCTTAGTCACAAGCAACAATGGATAACTATCAAATATCCAATTAAATGTTTGCAAACAAATACTAGCCTCTGGGACCTCGAATTCTACTAAATCGGGTAGTAGAATTCATCCCGAGCACTTAGCTTTAAATCCATGATCCTCCCCTTGCCTAAAAACTAACCTAGGCTATGGATGCCTAGGCGGGTTGCGACATGGCCCTAAGGGTCACAGCGCGCCTCAAGTCAGAGGCGCAATATGACAGTTAGTATCCCGTGATCCATAGGGAGAAAGACCGGGTAAAGCTGTGCAATCCCACACCGCCTGGGGAAGGTCAAGTGTGATGATTCTAAGACTGTGTAAGTAAGGGACTACATAGTTGAAGATGGCTTAAATGGATTGATGGGTACTACCTATATCAACAAGATGCATCTTCTTTTTGGTAGTCCATCACTTGAGAACTCAAAAGTTAAGCGTGCTTGACCTGGAGTAATCTCAAGATGGGTGACCTCCTGGGAAGTTTTCTCAGGAAGCGTGTGAGTGAGGACAAAGCATGCTGGAAATACTCGTGTTGGTTTGTAGGACTAGTCATCATTCCAGGAAGCAGCCATAGAGACGTGGGGCGTTACACACAACCTCTAGCTTCTGGGGGGAGGCGAGCCGCGACTTGCCCCCCTAGGGTCACGACGCGCCCACAAGACAGTAAGCCCTCCCAGGGGCTTTTGGTCATGCGGACCGCGACACCCATGAACTGGGTCACGATGCGCCCCCATGATCCCAGAATTGCCTGGGTTTTCAGCATCCTTTCCTCAACTCACTCATCAAAAATCCCTTGAAATCTTCAACCAAAACCTTGAATCGAGTCCAGGGCTCTTAACTACATAGCTTAGGCATAAAAATACTCAAAATCCTACTGAAATTACCATCTCAAATTAGCAATAAATCATCACTCAAAAATCTAATCAAATTCATCCTAACCATCTAAATTCCCGGTAGAAACAAAACAAGATTCTTACCTCAGTTTGTAGTTTAATTCCCCCAGCTGTTTCTTGTCAACTTCTAGCCATAATTCTCCAAACAATCCAGCTGAATTCCTTAAGTTTCCTCCTCAAAAACCTCAAAACTCCCTTAAGCATAAGAGGAGAGAGAGAACGTGAGTGATAGGGAGAGAGAGTGCTGAAAGTCTTGAGTGGTTTCTGGTGAGTTCTAATTGTTCCTAGAGTTTCCACTAAGTATAACCATTAACCAAAATGGACCAAAATGCCCCTGAAACAAACTCAGCCTCCTAGTTTCCCTTAAGGGAAAAATGGTCATTAATCCTGATTCCCGATAATTCCTCGAGTCGTCCTACAAATCCCCAATTAATTATGATTCCCGCTAATGCCACATAGTCAGACATTTAATCAATTAATCACACACATATCCAATTATGCCCTCCCAACACTCTAATCAAGGCACTAAACCCTATTAGCATTTTTGGGTCGTTACAGGTTGACACGTAGCCAAGTTCACTACAACAAAAAAGGCCATTTGCGTTAGTTAAGCACTGCCATAGTTGAGTTTTTGAGTCAGTGAGGCACTGCCACAAATGCCAGATTTGTGACAATGCCCCACTGACGCAAATGCCAAGCATTTGTGTCAGTGGGGCACTGTCACAAATATTAAAAACGAGTATTTTTTGCGTCAGTTGGGCACTGTCACATAAAGTATTAACCAGGGAAATTGCAAATGTTTATGCCAATTTCCCTAGCCTATTTTAATAAAAAAAAAATCAGTAGCAGAAATAGAAAAACAGCAGCAGAAACAGAAAAATAATAGTATAAACAAAAAAACAACAGTATAAGTATTTATAAATATTTATCTAGAGTTAACATTTGTATACACAAAAATATCCAACTAATCAATCAAATATGCATAATTCTCAAATTACTAAATCCTAAAAAAAATTGACCAGCATTTCTCCTATTTCTATCATATTTCCCAAAATTTAAATAAACATATATTCATCACATAAACACAACAAACCAATTAATCAATCAAACATCCATAATTCCCAAATTACTAAATCTTAAAAAAAAAATTGGACAGCATTTCCCATATTTCTATCATATTTCCCAAAATTTAAATAAACCTATATTCATCACATAAGTACAACAAACCAATTAATCAATCAAACATGCATAATTCTCAAATGACTAAATCTCACAAAAAATTGGGCAGCATTTCCCCTATTTCTATCATATTTCCCAAAATTTAAATAAACCTATATTCATCACATAAATACAACAAATCAAGTAATCAATCAAACATGCACAATTACAGCCTTATATCACCGCAGCACACAGTCTCAGATCCTATATCCACTATTTTATAATTCGTACATGCTACTAAGTTCAATATATTAATTATACATTAAGGTTTAAAATATTACCTCTAATATAAAATCCTCCAAAGCTTGATCTCACCAACAAAGTTTTCAACAAAATACCTACTCAAATACAACAATATACAAAAAAATAATAAAAAAAGTTAACAAAATATAAAGAAAATATCATAAAACAGTATTGTAACTAAATAAACAATAAAGTGCTTAAAGAAAACAAATAATTTGTTATATGTACTCATTTGTTTACTTAAACCCAAATTTTTTTTTTTTAAAAAAAAAAAGTTAAGAACTCACATAAATAAAAATCGACTATAAATATCCTAACTAAATCAATAATAAAATATAACTTAAAAAACAAGCAATTTTAATATATACCTATTTAACCAATTAAACCCAAAATTTAAAAATAATTTTAAAAAATTAACAAAATATAAAAAAAAATTTACTAATAATAATCAAACTAAACAATTAATAAAACGAAACTTATACAAAATATATACATTAATATATATATAGTCATTTACATAGTAAATTCGAAATTTAATTAAATTTAAAAAAAAAGTTAATAAGTTAATATATATATAGTCATTTACATAGTAAATTCGAAATTTAATTAAATTTAAAAAAAAAGTTAATAAAAAATAAATAAATTATAATAAAAAAAATTCTAAAGAAATAAAATATTAAAATGCAAAGTTGAAACCTAAAACAATTTCATAATCATTAATATAAAACTATCTAAAATTTAAAAATTTGAAATATAGTCAATTTATAAAAAAAAAAAATCACAAAAATTAAATTTAAATCACAAAAATTAATAAAATTACACTTACTTGTGGTAATTGAGCAATGTGGATTCTTGATGTAGAAAACCCCAAAAAACCAATAAAGATTATGGGTTTTCAAACTATAATCTTCAAAAAAACAAAATCTATACAAAAAATTAAAAAAAAAACTATAGGCGCGTGTTTCCCTGTTTTCTCTCTTCCATGGCGAAGAAGAAGAGAGTGGTTCGAAAGTCAGTTATCCAGTCGCTGGATCAAGGTTCTTTAATTGCTGCTCATGACGGAGAAGATGTAGAGGATGTTGCTGGTTCTTCAGCTGGTTTGAATCTAATTGCAGAAGTGGTGAATTCAGGAGAAAACAGTCCGACTACTTGCAATCATGAGCGTCCGTCTGGTTCGAAGGATGATTCAAATATTCAACGCAGCTTGAATTGGGCTAAAGAGATGGAGTCGATGCCGGAATCTGAGGTAGGCAAGGGTTGTTACCATGAATCAGCGAAATCGCATTGGCAATCCTTTTCTAAGGAGAATATGTTTGTTCGTGATCCAATGCTCTCCTATTCTGAGCCTCTGATCAAGGATGGGATGAGGATAGCTCAAGTGGATCCAGAGGAGGTGATTATGCAGGCTGCTAACTGGAGTTCGGCTGTTATCTGCATGGTGTTGGGAGCAAATCCTCCTATGGCAGTTTTTGAGGGTTTCATCAAGCGAATTTGGGGACACCTTGGGATAGCACAAGTGGCTAGAATGACAATGGGGTTGATTATGGTTAGATTCAATGATGATGCTACTAGAAATAAGGTCTTAGAGTCAGGGGTTCTTCATTTTGATCGAAAGCCAGTTATTATCAGGCCTTGGACTACAAATCTGAATGCTCTAAAACTGGTGCATTCTGTGCCCTTATGGATCCGATTACACGCCTAGGTCTTCAGTACTGGGGGAACAAGAGTTTAAGTGCCTTAGTTAGCACTGTTGGGAAACCAATTATGGTGGATCAACATACAAAAGATCGTACTAGAGTCCAATTCGCTAGGGTCTTGGTTGAGATGGATATTACGGATTCTCCTCCTCATATTATCCAATATCTAAATGAACATGGTCAATTAGTGGAGCAGGGCATCGATTACGAATGGCTTCCTATGAAGTGTAAGCATTGTTCGGGGTATGGGCACCTTATGGCTGACTGTCGTAAGGAGGAAATTGTTAAAAAAGGGAAACTGAAAGTTGCAGCAAAGTCTGATGCAGCTCCCAAAACTCAGGAACCAAAGGCTTCGGTGGAGGTGGAAAGGGTCAGTCATGATGTGCCGTTGGGTAATAAAGATATTGCACCACCTACCCAAGATAGAGAATGACTTATTCCTAAAAGAACAGTGTAAACAAAAGGGCGGGGAACTCAGGAGTATGATAAACCAGGTTCAGCTAGACAGGTAGTGAAGCCAACTGGGAATGCTTTTAGCATTTTGTAGGGTTCAGGAACTTGTTTGGAGAAGGGTCCAGTGCCAATGGAGGCAAAGGGGTCAGGTATTGCTATTACTAATAATGGATAATTGCAATATTGCTAGTTGGAATGTTCGGGGTGTTAATAACAAGAATAAACATAATTCTGTTTTAGAATTCTGTAGTATGAATAAAATAGGAGTTCGAGCCTTGCTCGAAACTAAGTTGAAGGATAATAAGGTTACCGAAATGATGAGGAATAAATTCAGTAGTTGGGAGTTCTATAATAGCCCAATTATTGAGGGTCGTTTGCTTATTATTTGGAGGAAGAAATTTGTCAGAGTGATAGTCATTTCAGAATCCCCTCAGTTTGTGCACTGCTACGTTAAAATGGCAGGTCAGGATGTTGCATTTTGTGTTACGTTTGTGTATGGGTTAAACACCATTGATGCGAGGAAAAGCTTATGGGAGGATCTTTTGAAGCATAGGTTTCCTGTAAAGCCTTGGATTCTGCTTGGAGACTTCAATGCAGTTTTCAATTGTGATGACAGATATGGTGGGGTTCCTATTGCTATGAAGGACTTGAATGATACTACTTGGTGGCTAGCTCAGGCTCATGTTGAAGCTCTCAAAAGAACTGGCTCGTTTTTCACTTGGTCTAACAACCAAGAAGGAGCTAGTAGAATCTATTCGCGAATAGACCATGCGTTGGTTAATAAGGATTGGCATGATATCTTCCCTCATTCTTCTGCCCATTTTGCTTGGGAGACTACATCTGATCATTGCTCTTGTGTGATTGCTGCTTCTATTTCTGAGAAGATTGGGTTTAAACCTTTTCGATATTTTAATTTTTGGGCAGATCATCAGGATTTCAAGGGGACTGTTTTGGCCAGTTGGGAGAAGCCTTTGGTTGTTAAGGGTTTGAAAGGTCTCTATTACAAACTCATGAGATTAAAACATTCTCTCAAGAAGGTCTCTATTGGTGATGTGGGGACAGCTTTTTCTGAAGCCAAGAATAACTACATTGAAGCTAGACATCAGGCCCAAACTCATCCGAGTGATATAGAGTACCATCATTTAGAAAAGTCAGCAGCTGAGGTTTTAAGCAGGATTGAAAAGATGTATTTTAGTTTTTTGAGACAACGAAGTAAGATTAATTGGCTTCAACAAGGGGATGAGAACACTGCCTTCTTTCATGCTTACCTGAAGAAAAGAAAGGTGGAGAACAGGATTGCTACTTTTGTTACTGACCAGGGTGTGATTAATGATAAGTTTACTGAAGTTGTAGATCACTTTTTAAACCATTTTCGTGGATATATGGGGAGCAGAAGTACCAATACTATGAGTCTAAACTGTGAATGTATGGAAAAGGGTGCCAAACTTAGCCTGGAGCAGCAACTTTCTGTGCTGAAACCGTTCTCTAACAAGGAAATCAAAAGCGTGCTGTTCAGTATTCCTGATGAAAAATCCCCAAGGCCAGATGGGTATGGTTCAGGTTTTTTCAAAACTATGTGGCTTGTGTTAGGAGCTGAATTTTGTAGTGCCATTTTGGATTTCTTCAACTCAGGGAATATTCCTTCTGAGTTTCATGCCACGATGTTATCTCTTATTCCAAAGAAGGATAATCCCTCGAGAGCCATTGATTACCGCCCCATTGCGTGTTGTTCCACAGTTTACAAATGCATCTCCAAATTAATGTGTTTGAGACTTGCGGAAGTGCTTCCTTCTTTGGTCAACCAAAACCAAGGAGCATTTATTAAGGGTAGATCCTTAGCTCACAATGTGATGATTTTGCAAGATCTTCTGAAAAATTACCAGAGAAAGATAGTTTCTCCTAGATGCACCATCAAAATTGACATAAGAAAGGCTTATGATACAGTCAGCTGGGATTTTCTTGAAGCTCTGCTCACAGCTTTCAATTTTCCTGGTAAATTTGTCCAAAGGGAGATGATTTGTGTTCGATCTACCACCTATTCTCTTTCTATGAATGGGAGGGTGCAAGGCAACTTCAAAGGTGAGAAAGGTTTGAGACAAGGTGACCCATTATCCCCGTTACTCTATGTTCTAATCATGGAATACCTGACTAGAAGACTTCAGTTAGCTACTACTCACTCATTATTCAGGTATCATCCTATGTGTAAGGGATTAAATCTCATTAATCTCTGCTTTGCAGATGATTTAATTCTTTTTAGCAAAGGTACTAGGCAGTCTCTGTTAGTTATAAAAGAAGTGTTGGACGAGTTCAGCAACACTACAGGGCTTATTGTCAGTAAGGATAAATCGCAAGTCTTCTTTGGTGGTGTTCAGTCTTCTGAGAAGAGTACTATTCTTTCTGACTTTCATCTCACAGAAGGAGATTTCCCTTTCAAGTATTTGGGAGTGCCTCTTAGGCCTACTAAATGGAGAGCTGAAGATTGTGGAATTATTATCAAGAAAATTAATCAAAGACTGCATTCTTGGGCTAGTCGGCACTTATCCTTTGCTGGAAGGATCCAATTGATTCACTCTGTGTTATTTGGACTTCGCAACTACTGGATGAGCATCTTTGTGCTTCCTCACAGTGTGACTAAGGAGGTTGAGAAAATTTGTAGAGGTTTTTTATGGGGTACTAATGGTACTAGGAGCAAAGTTCATGTAGCCTCTTGGGATAAGGTGTGTCTCCCGAAGCCTTATGGGGGTCTTGGCTTCAAGAATGGGGTTAATTGGAACCGATTTATCCTTGCTAAGTTTATCTAGGCCATATTTGGTAAGAGTGACCTGCTGTGGGTCAAGTGGATCAACACCATCTATCTTAAAGGTACCCATTTCTGGTCTTATGAGCTTAAACCAGACTCGGTCTGGTACTGGCGCAAGCTCTGCTACTTGAGACGTTGGTTCACTAAATCAGATGTTGAAGCTGCTGGATGTTCGGGAAAATTCAGATATGCTGCTCTCTACAACAGTTTATTACCTCAATCTCAGGTTTGTCACTACTATAAAGCTGTTTGGAACTCTTTGAATGTTCCTAAGCACAGTTTCATGCTGTGGCAAGTGGTGAATTCCTAGCTTCTTACCAGAGATAATTTGGTTAGATTTCATCTCAACTTGGACACTTTGGATTGCCCTGTCTGTGGTGTCAGCCCAGAATCTCATGATCATCTGTTCTACAGATGCAGTTTGTCTTCTCGAATTGTTGACTAGATTTTTGAGTGGTTAGGCATGGCTGCTTGGCCTAAAGACTTCAGTGGTTGGGTTAACTGGCTAAATATGAAGATGACCGGTTTGTTGCACTGCAACAGTGTCTCTGTCCTGGCAGCTGTCAACTACTATATTTGGCTTAATAGGAATAAGTGCTTGTTTGAAGGTTGTTCCAGGTCGATTTCTCATATTGTAAATGATATTAAATCTTTAGTGAAGTATAGATTACATACTGTTACAAATAGGAACCTGAATAGACTTGAGAGAATTTTTTTGATGAGATTACTTTTGTAAGTAGTTTGTCCAGTTTGGTGGAGTCTCCTTTGTAGGAGTTTGGAGATTGTAGATTGGTTTTGTTCTGTTGATTAATGAAGTCATCATTCTTCTTGATCAAAAAAAAAAAAAAGTTTAATAAACATATATAAATCAATATTTTGACATTAAAATTGAAAAAAAAAGGCTAAAAACGTACCTAAATGAGTAGAACTTCGGTTGGGCGCCGCTGGTTTGTGAAGGAAACGGTTCTGAAATGTTTTGAGTGAAATGGGGCTCGGCTGGGGACGATGAGGGTTTTATGAAAAGGAGGCCCAGTTGCGTCAGTGGCCCACTGACGGTAATGGGCATTTGCATCAGTGGGGCACTGACGCAAACAGCAAAGTAAAACGCGCATTTTACTTTGCCGTTTGCGTCAGTGCCCCACTGATGCAAACGCTCTGTTACCGTTAGTGGGCCACTGACGCAGTTAACGACCCGCTTGCGTCAGTGCCCCACTAACGCAAATGGTCCCATTAAACAGCGTCAGTGTACGTTATGACACAATTGGACCCTCATTTGTGACAGTGTCCAACTGCCACAAATGTTAATTCTTGGTCAACAGCGTCAATCAACTGCGTTGACTGACGCGTTTGACTAACACAATTGCCATTTTTTGTAGTAGTGGTTCCATAGTTGAAGGATTCAACTCCATTTTTCGTCTCCCTACGCGGAGCACGACATTCCTTAACACTATGCCCAAGTATTCCACATCAGAAGAAAAATTCTGGTAGGCGTTCACAGCGAAGATCCATCCATGCCAAGACTGGATCGTTACCCAACCGAACCTGAGCCCCACGCCTAAGTGGTTTAGAAACATCCATTCTTACATGGACCTTGACAAATCTCCAAAAGCACTTACCCTTTTCATTAGTGTCCACTTCATGACAGACCCCTAGATGATCACCCACTAGTTCCCCAATTTACTTTGTTTTCCCATGGAGGGGAAGGTTATGAAGTTGGACCCAAAAGCTAGTGAACGAGTAATCTTCCCACCCTGTGTCCGACAAGTCATTGAGCGGTTTTAGAACAAGCAAACCCTTGTTAAAGTTCCATGGTTCATGCTCCAACACTGATTCTCTATCCCTGTCATTCTCGAACACACACAAGAAAATATTCTTCTCGATTTCTTGTAACTCATGTTTACCAAAAGGATCCCATAACTTAAGCATGGTTTCTTTGAAAACACCCTTATTGAATGGTTTGTTAAGGAGGAGTTTCCCCAATAAGCCTTTTCAAACCACATCACGCCCCCTTCATCACCACATGTTCGACCATGCCGATGACCTCTTCCTCTTCCTTCGTTATCGTAAGACGATTCCACTGACCAACTATATCTTCCATTGAACAATAGAGCACAGAACAGGCATAACGCCAATAGTAAATCACACTACTCCCTCCTTGCAGGCGAGACTCACCACTCAGAGCTCAGAGAGAGAGCGTCAATTTTAGGGAATTTTTCCTCTTTTAAAGTTATCCCCAATTAAATATGATTTAATAATTATGTTTATGATGAATAAATGAGATTAAATCTTATTTTCATAGAGATCTAAAAAAATTTGCATGTTGACTTATAAATAACTCTTAATTACCATGTCTATATATAAATATATATTATTTTGGAATAAAATGTGTATTGTAGATTAATTCTAGTACCTAATAATTAGAGATGAAAATTTTCCCCACAGAGATGGGGCCTTGTGGGGACCCGCCCATAATGGGCAGGGATTTCTAGTCTAAATGAGTTATGGGGTAGGAACAAAGACAATTTTTTATTCCTGAATGTTAAACGTAAAATACAATAATATATATATATATACAAAAAAACATAATTATAAAATCATATACAAAAATATATACCAAAATGAAAAATATCTGTATTGATTAATGTCATGAATTCATAGACTTCACATATATACATATAATGATATCAAATAATTAAATAAATTAAACTCACAAAAATTATTTACAAAATATTCATATATATATATATTTGATAAAAGCAATTTTAAAAACGTTAATAACATTCAATCACGGTTATGATTTATTAAGAAGAAATCTGGAAAAAGAAAAAGTTCTTATGGTTGACTAACTCTACTGAAGTAAACAAAAGTGTATATTTTTTAGTCTGTTGATTATATTGAAGTATAAATTAATAAATATTGACGAAATATGACAGACGCAATTTAATGAATTCTTTTCATGTAAAAAAAATTAAAATGTTTATTTTATTTATCTTGTACATCTTAAAATCCAAACTTTTTTTTTTCAAAAAGAAAATTCACAAAATTGTTTATATCATATTGAGGCAAGGTTTATTATTCAATGCATTATATAATCAACAAACTAATAATACAAAATATTTTTTTTATTTACATAATTTACAATTCCTCTATTTTTGCTTCTCTTGGTGGTGTATTAAAGTACACAATTTTGTTTATTAATTTTTATAAATTTCCTCTGTTTTTTGTTTTTTTTTTTATTGTAGTTATTTCAAAATTCAACTTTTTTGTTTATTAAATTATAATTTTTAATTTGTACATGTTGAGGTGTTATTCACTTTTGAGCATTTTGGTTGATTGTTTAACAAAAGTAAACAGTTTTATTTATTAATTTTTATCACAATTTTTGTGCATTATATGATTGCAAGTATATGGTTTATTTTTTTCATACGATTTAATACTAAACATAATTAATTCGAATGTAAAATTTTATTGACTTGAAAAAATAAACAAAAGTATTGGTCACAACTGATATCGCCCAATAAATTCTTAAGCGGTCGCAATAGTAATCGGACTATGTCGTATCCACAGAGAGGTAAAATACAAGTAAAAAGGAATATTAATAAATGAGAAATAATAACCTTTGAAATGATGTAACTTTGAAAAAAGAGTATAAACATTAAATGAATAAAATCAAGGAATTAGAATCAGAAAGAAAATATGGAAGGCATAAGTTTTATTCATGCAAACATATATATATTTTAATAAAATTGATTCATTATACTCAACTATAATTCTACACCATTAATTATAGTTGGAAAATATATATAATAAAGCACACCTTAAAATATGTTCTTTAATTAAATTATACTAACTTCTAATTTTAAAAACCTATCATATTATATACCTTAGAGCGACAAAATACCAATGGCAGAATACAGTAAAAAGCATATAATATAACAAAGATCCTAAATTAAATTAAGAGCTTAAATTACATAAGAAGAGCATTACTAGACTTATGTAAAAGACACTAATAAATTTAGAATAAAAATTAGAAAAAAATAAATTTAATTGTAACAAAGATATAGAAATGAATAACAAAATAAAAAATCAATATATTAAAAATATAATGTAAAACATGAACTTCACTCTAGCCTTTCCATAAGAGAATTTAGCCTAAAATATGCATTGTTTTCACTCACAAAAATGTAAAAGAAAAATAGGAAAAATAAGTGTTTTTCTCTCCAATACTCTCTACTCTCACTTCACAATCTGATTCCTTTTTCCCTACATTTGGTCATCTATTTATAGTGAAAATAGGACGCAAAATGTGAAAAATCGTGTACAATATAGTGGGAAAAATGGCTAAAAAATAGGTGCAAAGTGGGGAAAATGGTGTTCAGCCGTGGGAGACAAAGGATGATCGTGGCAGGCGGCTGGTCGGGGCGTGGGGAGCAGCAGGCGACGTGGCGCGCATTGGTTGGCTCGGGTTTGCTGGTGCGTCAGACATGTGGCAGGGTGGCAATGTCAGGTGGCAGGTGGTGCAGCTGGCGGCTCGGCTGGCATGCGGCTCGGCGGCTTCGTCATGCAACTGGAAGCTTGGCCGGGCGAATGGGAATCTGCCACGTGGCAGCGTGGAGAGCAGCCATAGGCTGGGGTTTGGGCTCCATTTTGGGCCTAGTTTTGGACCATTTCATCTTCAAAAATGTCATTTTCTTCATGATTTCTTCAATTTTAATTCTTTCTTTCTCCTTTCTTTTTCTTTGTGTCAAAAATATATTTTATTTCCTGAAAATTAAACACAAATTAAATTAAAATTAATATTTTCAAATATAAAATATATGACAATAAATCCATGAAAATATTAATTAAAACATAATTAATTTTACACTTTAAGATTAATAAAATGATATTTTTGAGCACTAATCACAACCTCCAACCAGCTTATTGCTAGTCTCTAGCAATTCAAGCGAAATGATAAATGTCAACATGATATATTTCCGGTCAAAATTATAAAAATAACTTAAGTATTAACACAAAATGTTAGTAACAAGTCAACAAGAGTTATCAAAATTACTTCGAATAAATCTAGAGTTGTGAGTGTGTGCATCAAACTTGAACCTTCTTACCGCAAACCATAGCACATAAAGCCTTCGAAATTATGCCAAGTAAAAGTCTCAACTCCATTAACCTCCCATATAATTGAAAGTATTTAAAGTATAAGGGTTTCACTCATGGAGTTGGAAAAGAAGTAAGCACTCATCAAATGGGTATATATTTAGGACAAACTCTTAAATAATTATTGAAACGAAGATAGGAAATAAACCATTTGGACAACCACCATAAAGAGTACCACAAAACCAGTTTTTCAGGATTTTTAAGTTAAATAGACAATCTTTACATTTATTCTAAGAGCCATAAAATAAAACACGAAATTAATAAACACACTTTTTTTTTTTTGGACACAAGAGACAACATAATTGAAAATGATAGAAATATTGCTCTTGTGTCCTTCTCCTTTTTATATATAAATATATATATATATATTCTTCTTTTTTTCTTTTCTCTATTCAATTTCATTCTTTTTTTTTTCATTTTCTTTTTCTTGAACAACATAATAAAAGGCTCTCTAATAAGATTTGTCTATAGAAAATATTATCCCTAAAACATCATCCATTCATACCACAATACCTTGTCCAAATAATTATAACCATTTCTAAGAATCAATAAGAATTTAAAAGTTATTTTCTCAAGTCTCACTTCTCACACAAAAGAATGAATTACTTAAACATGGCAAATTTCTAAGCAAATATGTACTAACAACCATCTTACCACAATAATTGGCATGTGCGTTAGGTAACTCTAGAGAAACTCTTAGTAACATAGATAACAAAAAATTGACTTAAAAGTAACATTTTGCAAGAATAAATAAGTAATTTTCAAAAATTTGACCATGAAAATATTGGTATGACAAAAATCAACATGAACCAACATGAATGTGCATGAATATGCTCATCACCCCCAATCAAAATCTGACAGTGTCCTCAATGTCTTAAAAGATAATAAATGTAAAAGAGCAGGGAAAGAGAACACCTGGATAGCGAGCGTCGAGTGGCAGAGCGAATATTGATTCTCTAAAACATGAAAAACTGAAAACACAAAATTATAACAAATAAAATAAAATGACAAAAGGAAAATAAATAGGAAACAAACCTATTTACAAACAATTTGGAACACTACTCAGACTTGGTAAACCGGTTCCACGAGAGTGACTTCTTCAGGCTAGGTCACCCTCTCTATGTAGTGTTTCAGTCGCTGGCCATTTACTTTGAATTCTCTCCCATCAATTGGGTCTATGACCTCAACAGCACCGTTGGGAAACACAGATTTCACAACATATGGGCCAGTCCACCTTGATCTCAGCTTGCCAGGGTGGATATGCAGATGAGAGTCATAAAGATGCACCCGTTGGTTTGGCGCAAATTCTTTTCTTAGGATCTGCTTGTCATGGGTCGTTTTCATTTTAGCCTTGTAAATCCTAGAGTTGTCATAAGCATCATTCCTTAACTCTTCAATTTCTGACAACTGAAGCTTACGATTGAGTCCTGCCGCCTTGAGATCAAAATTTAGGCTTTTAACTGCCCAATAAGCTTTGTGTTCTAGCTCAACAGGAAGGTGGCAGGCATTACCATAGACTAGCCTATAAGGAGACATACCGAGCTGAGTTTTGTAAGCAGTGCGGTATGCCTAGAGAGCATCGAGAAGTCTTGAGGACCAATCTTTGCGGTCAGGATTAACCGTCTTTTCTAAGATTTGCTTAATTTCTCAATTGGCTAACTCAGCTTGGCCATTTGTTTGTGGGTGATAAGGCAATGCAACCTTATGAATTACACCATATTTTTGCATTAAGGTCTCAAAAGAATAGTTGCAAAAATGGGTGCCTTGATCACTTATGATAGCACGAGGTGTGCCAAACCTAGATAACACATTTTCCTTTAAGAATTTCACAACAGTTGTGTTATCATTATTTCGACAAGGCACATCTTCCACCCATTTTGAAAAATAGTCTATGGCGAGGAGAATGTAAAGGTAGCCAGAAGAAGGTGGAAATGGTCCCATAAAGTCTATCCCCCAATAATCGAATATTTCTATTACAAGAATTGGGTTTAATGGCATCATATGTCATCGGGACAGGGCACCTAATTTCTAACACCTTTCACATGATCGGCAGAAATTGTTAGTGTCTTTGAACAAAGTGGGCCAATAAAGTCCACACTGTAAGATTTTTGCAGCGGTCTTTTTCATAGAAAAATGACCACCACATGCTTCATTATGACAAAAGTTCAGAACACTAAAAATTTCATCATCTGGAATGCAACGTCTCAAAATTTGTTCAGGGCAATACTTGAAGAGATATGGGTCATCCCAATAGAAGTTACGAACCTCGACCAAAAATTTACGTTTATCTTGTGCACTCCATGCAGTTGGAAGTTCGCCAGTCACTAAGTAATTAACAATATGAGCGTACCATGGCAACTTAGTGACTGAGAAGAGATGTTCATCAGGGAAGTCATCTCGAATGGCTGGGCCATCAGCGGAATCAGAAAATTCAAGAGGAGATAAGTGGTCCACTACCACGTTTTCAACTCCTTTCTTGTCTTTTATAGTCAGATCAAATTCCTGTAACGGAAGGATCCACCTAATTAAACGCGCCTTAGCATCCTTTTTGGAAAGGAGGTATTTTAAGGCGGAATGGTCCGTAAAGACTATGATAGGTGAACCAATCAGGTAGGAACGAAACTTGTCAAGTGCGAATACAACAGCAAGTAACTCTTTTTCAGTGGTAGAATAGTTCATTTGAGCACTGTTAAGAGTTCTACTTGCGTAATAGACAACAAAGGGCTTCCCTTCCCTTCTTTGACCTAAGACAGCCCCTATAGCATAATTGGTAGCATCACACATGATTTCGAACGGTAAGTTCCAATCTGGTGGCTGAATGATAGAGGCGGAAGTAAGTTTTGCAACGAGCGTTCGGAAAGATTCCTCACACTCAGGTGTCCAACTGAACACAATATCTTTTGCTAGGAGGTTTGACAAAGGGCAAGCAATTGTCGAAAAATTTTGTATGAACCTCCTATAGAATCCTGCATGCCCAAGAAAAGATTGAATGTCTTTAATAGTCTTGGGGGTGGGCAGCTTTGATATGAGTTCAATCTTTGATTGATCAACCTCAATTCCTTGTTCCGACACGACATGCCCCAAGACTATGCCTGATGGCACCATGAAATGACACTTTTCCCAGTTGAGTACCAAGCCTTTCTCTTTGCAACGTCTAAGCACAGATTCCAAATTGAGAAGGCTTGATTCAAAGGAATCTCCAAAGACTGTCAAATCATCCATGAATACTTCCATACATTTCTCGATCATATCACTAAATATGCTCATCATACATCGCTGGAAAGTGGCTAGAGCATTGCACAGGCCAAATGGCATGCGCCGAAAGGCAAAAGTACCAAAAGGACAAGTGAATGTGGTCTTATCCTGATCTTCTAAGGAAATCTCGATTTGGTAATACCCTGAATAACCATCGAGAAAACTATAGAAAGGATGACCTGCCACACGTCCCAATATTTGATCGATGAATGGAAGTGGAAAATGGTCTTTGCGGGTGGCTGCATTTAACTTTCTATAATCAATGCACATGCGCCACCCAGTTGTGACCTTGGTAGGAACAAGTTCCCCTTTTTCATTTTGTACCACTATTACCCCAGATTTCTTGGGAACAACCTGAGTTGGGCTGACCCATTTACTGACAGCAACAGGATAGATTATGCCAGAATCCAGAAGTTTCAAGACTTCAGTCTTTACTACTTCATTCATCGTTGGGTTCAATTTTCTTTTAGGGTCACGACGCGGTATAGCCCCATCTTCCAATTGAATGTGATGGGAGAAAATTAAAGGACTAATACCTTTGATGTCAACTATCGTCCATCATAATGCATCTCTTTGTTCTTGCAACACATTGATGAGTTGGCGCTCTTGTGTGGTATTGATCTTGGAGGATATTATGACAGGAAAAGTGTTGTCAGCTCCTAGGAAAACATGCTTAAGACCGTCAGGAAGTTGGGCCAACTTTGGTTGAGGAGCTTTTTCAATGGATGATTTTGGTGTTTCTCGATCTTGAGGGAGTTCCTCAAAGATTGGATTCCAAAACATGGTTTTTCTAGATTGTGAGTGTTTGACGATTTCAGGGTTGATTGCAGACTCATCAGGCTCAGAACTTTTTGAAATTTGGAAGAGGTGATTAAAATGACTAGAAGTGTATTTCGATTCGACCTCTTCCGAAATAAGTGTATCGATCAGATAGGATTGGAAACACTCATTGTTATCAAGTGGTTGTTTGCCAATTTGGAAAACATTTACTTCTAGAGTCATGTTCCCGAAGGAGATTTTCATGAGACCATTCCTATAGTTAATGAGTGCATTTGCTGTTGCGAGGAAAGGTCTTCCGAGAATTATGGGAATTTTGGACTCTATACTTACTTCAGATTGAGTGTCCAAGAAGAGAAAATCAACAGGGTAATAGAATTTTTCAATTTGAATCAAAACGTCTTCTACTATTCCCCGAGGTTTCTTAACTGATCGATCAGCCAGTTGTAGCACCACAGATGTGGGCTTAAGTTCTCCTAGACCTAATTGCAAGTATATTGAATGTGGCATGAGATTTACACCTGCTCCTAAGTCTAGAAATGCTTGACCAAATTTCTGTTCCCCAATTTTACATGAGATGGTGGGACAACCAGGATCTTTGTACTTAGGCGGTGTTTTGCAGTCAATTACCGCGCTAGCTTGTTCTACCAAGAATGCAGTTTTCTTGACATGGTGTTTTCTTTTAACGGTGCATAAATCCTTGATAACCTTGATAATGTAACAAGTATACACAAAAAATGTTCCCAGGCCAATTGGAAAGGCTGCCAAGGTACCACTTTAGGCCCAAGAGCTTTTCTAGAACTCCTCGAGGTTCTTAGAAAAGATTGGAGGATAACGCTAACATAGACCTTATTTAAGAACCAATTTTTCTAAGACAGAATAAGTTTGGTTTTTACTAATTTCCAAAATTACACAAATATTCTCAATACTTTGTTTTTTTTTTTTTTTTAAATTTTATGATTTAAAATTTTATGCTTTTTTTTTCCGGAAAAAACCTAAATCTAGAAAATAAGTTCTAAACCTAAAAGTAAAATGAATAAAATAAAACAATAACAAAAAAAATAAATGAATAATAAAAAAAAATTACTAAGGAAAAATAAAATAAAAGAGAAATAAAAAAATTATACTATTTTTTTTATATAGAAAAAAAAAATTAATTTACTAGGCAAACCTTTAATCGTAGAATTACCTCCCCGGCAACGACGCCAAAAATTGATATCGCCCAATAAATTCCTAAGTGGTCACAATAGTAATCGGGTTATGTCGTATCCACATAGAGGTAAAATACAAGTAAAAATGAAGATTAGTAAATCAGAAATAATAAACTTTGAAATTATGTAACTTTGAAAAAAGAGTATAAACATTAAATGAATAGAATCGAGGAATTAGAATCAGAAAGAAAATATGGAAGGCATAAGTTTCATTCATGCAAACATATATATATATATATTTTAATAAAATTGATTCATTATACTTGTTGACGCGGTTCTTCACCAACAGGAAATTAAGAAAAGAAGAGAAAGGGATTAGTGCCTGTGTTGAACCGAAACAGATATATGATCTTAGGAAATGAAATGGTGACTCAAAGTACGTTTTTTGAGTGGTTCAAAGGTTAAAATCCTTCTACTCCACTAGTCAGTATTATTGCTATATACTGGATATTTGATTACAGGCTATCTTTTACAATAAAGAATCCAACCCCTATTAACTCCCAATGTCTCCATATTTATAGGAGAAGGCACCTGGGAGTTGGTAAGAAGGTCATCCCGTGACCTTCTTACCTATCATGTCAATTCTGTGACATTCATGATTAATTCCTAAACCTGACACATAAGTGTGGTCAAATCAATAGGTAAGGAGATAATGGGCCGCACGGCCCAACCCAGTCGTGGGTGTCTGAATACACACGTTCCTGCTGCGTGTCCGAGAAGTCAGGGATATATTAGACACGTGATGTCTGATATATGCACGTTTACCTTGCGTGGATGACTTTATAAAAGGTCACAGCCTCAAACTCTAGCTCGTATTACGAGCTGGATACTTAACTCGACCTTAGGCCTTCAAAGCCCGGACTCTGTCCTTAAGTTATCAGAGGCGAACCATTAGGTTACCTCGAGCTAAGGAGGTATGATAACTCCGGTTTTGGGGATGTCCATGAGATAATCATGATTAGGCCGCAGCTCAGCTCGCTAATCAGCCCGTGGGAAAATCAGGGCGTACATCTGCCCCCCAAGCCCCTGCTCATGGCATACGACGTCATATAAGGCCACAGCAGGGACTTTTAGGCTTCCCCATGAACTCTTCACATTCCACATTTTACGCAGGCGCCTGATACGTGGAACATCATGGTTGGTGACGGTACGTCTTCCGAGAACCGCATTTAATGGCCTAGCCTATGCCCAGCCGTCGTTTCGTATTTCGAGTGGAGGGCCTTGGATCCCACATCAGGGCCATCCAACGACCCTTTTTACGTGACCCTTCGCGTATATAACAGGGGTGGCCACCCTACACATGGGCCACCCTTTCATTTGAAATTTCTCAGAAACTCTCTCCTTCTTCTCTCTTCATCTCAGAAGAAAAAACCCTCTTCTTTGTGATTGCCATTTTCAGCGTTCAAGAAGCTCAGGCGTGAGGACTCCTTCAAAGAATTGGAAACAAATACTCCGGCGAAGCTCCCACCTAGGCGACACCTTCATCCACCTCCCAACCAAACACTCTGTAAGTCCCCTGACCATGCGTGTTTTGAAAATATTTTTCACTGTAGCTTAGGTAAATATTTACTGTAGCCACATGCAAGGGTTTACCGGTTTTTGTGGGTATGAAGGGTGAAAGCCTTTTAGGTTAGGGTATTTTTGCCGTAGGAAATCGTTTTAGGAGTATGGTTTACAGGATACATTTTTTGGGGAAAATTTCTGGGTAGGAGTTTTGGAATTTTGGGTGCAAAACCGGGTAGCTTAGGGGACACGCTTCACAGGCGGTTTTTCCTTTCATGCCTATTGGAACTTTCCCTCCAAGGAAAAATTTTAACCTGACCCTCTTGACACACGAATTCCGAGTAATCGGGGATCTGTTGGGAGCACAGGCGCGTGTTCATTGAACCGCGTGGTCTCACTCTCCACGGGCTGGGCTTATCTCAGCTCGTGCAAAGAACACTCCTTTTGACTCTCCCTTATGCTTAGGTCACCTTTTCTAAAATCTTTTCTTTTGTTCATTAGGCGACCAGATGGCACCGAGGAGGAACGCTCCAAAGAAGACCATCGGCAGCTCGGCCTCCCAACAAGACAAAGGAAAGGCAGTGATGCTGGATTCCCCGATTCCCAACTTTGGGCCGGCAGTGGAGCAGGAGCTCAAGGTGGCTCCTGACGCATTCTTTAAGGCGGAGAGGATCGTCTCAAAGATTACCGACCAGACGAAGATCAACAAGCTATTCCTCTCCCACAACATCGGGCTGGGGAGAGCGTCAGTGATTGCCCGACCTCCCCCGGAAGGCGAGCGGAGGTGCGCGCCGCTCGACGAGGAATTCGCGGCTTAGAGCGGTGAGCATTTCAAGGCGGGGGCCTTCCTCCCGCTGGACCAGTATTTCGCTAACTTCCTAAATTATGTGAAGTTGGCCCCATTTTAGCTCCCCCCCAACTCTTATCGGTTGTTGGCGATGTTGAGATATTTATTTTTGAAGCACGAGTGGGAGGTCCCCAATCCTGCAGATATTTTGTATTTTTTCTACCTCAAGGCCAGCCCGGATCAGCGGGGGCGAGGCGACGGGTTTTATTACTTGACCTGATTCCCTAACACGGCTGTGGTCATCGAGCTGCCCAGCCACCCCAACGACTTTAAGGATCAATTCTTCATGTCGACGGGGTTCAGAAACTGCGAGCTCCACTGCTTTAATCGCCCTCGTAAGTGCTTGCCATCCTTAGCTCGTAAGTTAAGTATCGTTTAGCTCCTCCTGTATCCTTTTCTGACTTAGATTAATCCTGCAGCCATCTTCACGAGGACAGAGAAATCTGTGACCCCAGGGGCCCAATACGAGAAATTGGCGGGCTTGCCCCCCAGTGAGAAGGATTATCGCGTGCTCATAACAGACGAGACGATGGTGGCCTGCAAGCTGATTTTCCCAAATCAGACTTTGAACCTAAGGAGGCCCCGGGGGTTTCCCCAGCTCGCGACACCAGACCCATCATCGTGGAGGAGGTCGCGGGAAATGAAGATGAGGAGGACGAGGATGACGAAGTTCCCCTCATGAGGAACAGAAAGCGGGCGCTGGAGGTCGCCCAGAGGACGGGGGAGGAGAGGATCTAGTCCAGAGTAGCCGCGGGTCCTTCTGGCCAAGGTAACCCTTACTTGTTTAGGAGTTTAGATAGGGCCACAGCAGACCCCCGGCTAGCTAGGTTCAATCCTAGGCAGTTCGTCCATCGAAACCGAAGTGACCCGGACCTGAACACAACCCTAATCCACTATGTCGACCGGCTTGTGTTGGACTACCAAGATAGCCGGCCTAGGGGTACCGTAGTAGTAGATAACACCCTAGCCTTTAGGTCTGTAATGACCCACTAATCTAGACTAATTGGACCATTATCGAAACTATACATAAAAACTTACATTTTACGAAAATACCATAATTTATTGAGTAACTTGAAAATAAGAGTTATTTACAAAGAAACAGAATACTAAGAAGGATTTTGGGATCCCATTGTCTTTAAAACAAAATAAGATTTAAAATAAAAGACATTACATAATAATGCGGAAAATACATGTAAAACCATAAAAAAAAATAAAAGGAGACTACATCCTCGAATCGATAACGCTCGGCCCCTTGACTCCATTCATCATCGATACACATCCTCCCAAGCATCACGAATCTTACCGCCTCTAAGCTTATTTTCCTGCACATAAACAGAAAGGAGTGAGCCTAATGCCCAGCAAGGAAAAACCTAACACATAGTCATATACACAATTTCATAAGAAAACATAAAGACTTAACATAATACATATAACATACACTTATTATAATGGCCATTATTACTTGGGGTCCCATAGACTAAACAAGCATATGCCCATGGGATTAATGGGGTCCTACTAGCTAAGTAGGTCATATGCCCATAACCCATTTGGGGTCTTGTTAGTCATATGGGTCATATGCCCAAGCCTACAACATACACATATACATATCATAACACTTTTAATAACATAAACACATAACATAAGCACATAACATATTAATTCTAGCCTATTTTCCTTACCAAAGTTACCGGGATAAAATGGACTGAGTTAGGACTTTTGGAACACTCCTAAAACCACAATGAACAAGGGTGAGTCTAAAGAAAGGAGATGAAATGAAAGAGAATAGGAAGACTAAACCATTAAACGAAAATATGCTTACCACCACTTAAGTGCTTAAGAACTTGGATTCCCTAACCAAAAATAAGAATAAGGTTAGGGGACTGAGTAGAAGGTTTTGAGAAAAGAAATAACATAGAATACAGAAAGGACTAGAGTTTTGGGTTTACCTCAAAGATTGCAAGATCAATCTAACATCCACCGAAATACTATAGCACTCACTTACTTCCCAAGTGTTTGATAAGCTTATGATGTTTAAGCTTATAGTTTTTCCCCAAACCAAGTGTTTACACTCTCTCACTCACTTAACACTAGCAGCCTCTGAACTTAGAGCAAATGGTGAATAATGGCTGGGTACTAGGTCCTATTTATAGAGTTTGGGAATGAAAATATCTTGATTTTACTTGAATAAAAATAATGGCTTTTTAGGTGAAAATCATTTGAATAATCGTTCAGTAGAGGCTGAAGACTCGTTCAGAAGATGCTGGACTGTTGAAGGAGTTTGAATGGCTGAAGGGAAAAGAATTCAAATGTATTTGAATTCATGCTGGTGGAGGCGATATATCGCCCCCTATAGGCGATATATCGCCTGGACCTTTGTTCCCGAGGCGACCGTGCATCGATTCGTATTTTCCGTATCTACGTGCTGCGACATATCGCCCCCTATAGCTGCGATATATCGGCATACGCTGAATATTTAAACACGAATTTACACATTTTTAGCTGAGTTTGAATGGAGTAAACAGCCTTGACTAAGCCCTCAACGTGCTCAAAGCTGCTGACTGACCCTATACATTCAAACTTTTACCCTTATTTAATTTAATCCTCAAAAATACTAAATCCTTAATTACCATTCAAAACATGTGCTTAAAATCCTATTGGTTGATGTCTAAACCTTATAATATAATAATATATTCCTTAATATCAGACACATTAATCAAACCTTAGGTTATACTTAATATTCTTAAACTATAGGTTAAACTTAGAAAATCTATAAGTACTACTATGAGTGTCCAAATAACTCCCGGT
The DNA here is from genome assembly GCF_963169125.1 of Humulus lupulus. Classification (NCBI taxonomy): domain Eukaryota; kingdom Viridiplantae; phylum Streptophyta; class Magnoliopsida; order Rosales; family Cannabaceae; genus Humulus; species Humulus lupulus. The sequence goes on from NC_084798.1 coordinate 40,659,725, forward strand.
CTGAACCAAAAATCCAAAGTAACAATGATAACACTAAACATACTATAATACTACTAAACAATTAGCTAAGTAAAGTTCTTGGACTCTACAATTCTCCCCTACTAAAAAGAATTTCGTCCTCGAAATTTACTTACCAAATAACTCCGGATACCGGCTCTGCATGTCCTCTTCCAACTCCCACGTTGCCTCGCGTTCAGAACTATTGCTCCACAGGACTTTAACTATAGGAAAGCTCTTGGACCGTAACTGCTTCATCCCCCTATCTAGGATGCTAATCGGTCGTTCCTCGTAACTTAAGTCCTTCTGGAGTGCTATGGTGTCGTACTTGAGGACGTGAGATGGGTCTGACACATACTTGCGTAACATCGAGATGTGGAAGACGTTGTGACTATCGGCTAGTGCTGGCGGTAGGGCTAGTCTATACGCAACTGGTCCCACTTTGTCCAATATCTCAAAAGGACCTAAGAATCGGGGACTGAGCTTGCCTTTCTTCCCGAACCGCTTGACACCCTTCATAGGAGATATCTTCAGGAAGACTTGATCTCCAACTTGGAACTCCACATCGCGTCGCTTGGTATCCGCATAGCTCTTCTGTCGGCTTTGAGCAGCAAGCATACGCTGTCTAATAAGCGTTACTGCTTCTTGTGCTTGTCTAACAGCTTCGGGCCCTAGAAGCTGCCTTTCTCCTACCTCGTCCCAGTGCAACGGTGATCGACACCTTCTTCCATATAGCAACTCATAAGGTGCCATCTCGATCGTCGACTGGTAGCTGTTGTTGTACGAGAACTCGATCAGCGGCAAGTACTTGTTCCACGATCCTCCGAAGTCAAGTACACATGCGCGTAGCATATCCTCTAAAATCTGAATCGTACGCTCTGACTGCCCATCTGTCTGAGGATGGAAAGTTGTACTAAGACTTAACTTAGTACCCATGGCTTGCTGTAAGCTTCTCCAAAATCTTGACGTAAACACTGATCCTCTATCTGATACTATCGTCTTGGGGATTCCATGCAATCGTACAATCTCTTGGATGTAGATGTCTGCATATTGGTCTGCCGTATAAGAAGTCTTAACAGGCAGAAAATGAGCCGACTTGGTTAGTCTATCTATGACTATCCAAGCAGAATCATGCTTCTTATTTGTCTTTGGCAGACCCGTCACGAAGTCCATGGCTATATCATCCCACTTCCACTCCGGTATGCTAAGCGGTTGCAATAATCCTGCAGGCCGCTGATGCTCCGCCTTCACTTGCTGGCATACCAGACACTTAGATACATATTCCGCTATGTCCTTCTTCATCCCTGGCCACCAATAGACTGCCTTGATGTCATGAGTCATCTTGGTAGACCCTGGATGAACCGAGTATGGAGTATTGTGCGCTTCTTCTAGGATCGTCTTCTTAATACTTTGATCGTCTGGCACGCATACCCGATCCTTATATCTCAATAAACCTTGACTGGATATTGAGAAATCTGTAGTCTTGCCTTCTCTGACTGCATCCATGTGCGTTGCTAGTGAATCATCATGTCTCTGACCATTCCGTATGTCTTCTAGCATATTCGATTGGATAGACAAGTTAGCCAACTTGCCTACAACCACTTCTATTCCGGCACTGATAAGCTCCTGCTGTAGTGGCTTTTCTATTCCGGATAAGGCTGCTAAGTTCCCATAACTTTTTCGGCTAAGTGCATCGGCAACTACGTTTGCCTTCCCCGGGTGGTATAGGATTTCGCAGTCGTAATCCTTTACTAATTCCAACCACCGGCGCTGCCTCATGTTAAGCTCCTTCTGAGTAAAGAAGTATTTTAAACTTTTGTGGTCCGTATAAATCTCGCACCGTTCTCCGTAAAGATAATGGCGCCAGATTTTTAACGCAAAGACCACCGCTGCCAACTCCATATCGTGAGTTGGATAGCGTTGTTCATACTCCTTTAACTGACGTGACGCGTAGGCTATCACCTTGTCATTTTTCATCAGTACGCATCCCAATCCTAACTTTGATGCATCACAGTAGACAACGAACTTGTCGTTGGGTGTTGGGACACTAAGTACTGGTGTTGAGCAAAGCTTATCCTTAAGCAACTGGAAGCTTTCCTCACACTTATCATTCCAGTTAAACTTTTGTTGCTTCCGGGTCAGGTTGGTGAGTGGAGTGGCTATTTTAGAAAAGCCCTCTACAAACTTTCTATAGTAACCTGCTAGCCCTAAGAAGCTTCTTACTTCCGACGCGTTCTTTGGTCTAGGCCAATCCTTCACGGCCTCTACCTTCGATGGATCCACAGCAACTCCGTCTTTCGATATGATGTGCCCGAGGAACGCCACTTGTGAGAGCCAAAACTCGCATTTCTTGAACTTCGCGTAGAGTTGGTGCTCCTTCAATCGCGTCAAAATTATCCTCAAGTGTTCCTCGTGCTCCACTTCATCCTTGGAGTAAATTAAAATGTCGTCGATGAACACAACGACGAATTTATCCAAGTAGTCCTTGAAGACCCTATTCATTAAGTCCATAAACGCGGCTGGCGCGTTAGTAAGACCAAAAGACATAACCAAGAACTCGTAATGTCCATAACGAGTCCTAAAGGCTGTCTTAGGAATATCTTCCCCCTTTACCTTGAGCTGATGATACCCGGACCGTAAATCGATCTTAGAGAATACAGTCGCGCCTCGGAGTTGATCAAACAAATCATCAATCCGAGGTAGCGGGTATTTGTTCTTAATCGTTACTTTATTCAGCTCACGGTAGTCTATGCACATGCGCATACTTCCGTCCTTCTTTTTCACGAATAGTACCGGAGCTCCCCATGGTGAATGGCTTGGCCTAATGAAACCCAAGTCTAGGAGTTCTTGTAGCTGCGTCTTTAACTCCTTGAGTTCCGTAGGTGCCATCCGGTATGGTGCCTTAGAGATAGGCTCGGTGCCCGGTACTAATTCTATCGTGAAGTCTATTTCTCTAGTTGGCGGCAATCCTGGCAAGTCATCGGGGAAAACTTCTGGAAATTCTTGTATGACTCGAACATCTCCAACTTTGAGTGATGTCTCCTTCTCCACATTCGTGATGTTGGCTAAGAATGCTTGACATCCTTTCTCCATCATTCTCTGAGCTTTGAGAGATGATACTAACGGTGTGCGTAGTCCTGAAGCTTGTCCCATGAAGCACAGTTTCTGGCCGTCAGGAGTATCGAATGTCACCTTCTTGCGTCTGCAGTCGATCGTTGCGCCATGCCGTGCTAGCCAATCCATGCCTAGTATGACGTCGAAGTCTTTGATCACCAGCTCTATCAGGTCTCCTTCTAGTTCCTTGTCCTCAATCTTGATTGGTACGCCTCGTACAATTCGTGATGATAGAACTACTTTGCCCGAAGGCAACTCGGTTGCAAACCTAGTTCTAAATCTTTCACTAGGTTTGTCTAGTTTATCTATCATTCCTAACGAAATATACGAATGGGTGGCTCCCGAATCAAATAATACATGACATAATTTATTGAGGATGGAAACCTGACCTGTGACCACCTTGTTGCTAGCATCCGCCTCTCCTTGGGTTAAAGCAAAAACCCGAGCAGGAACCATCTTTTCGTCCTTCTTTCCTTCCGGCTTTTGCTGAGGACAGTCTCTTTTACGATGCCCTTCTTGACCACAGTTGAAACACTCCTTGGTGTTGGCACGGCATTCTCCGGGGTGCTTCTTCTGACATTTGGCACATGGCGGGTATTCCACGTAGCCCGACCTATTTCCCCCATTACTTGGTCGTGCCCTTTTATTGTTGTCGGCTTGCTTGTTGTCAGGATGCCTTCTCTTCTGTCCGTTACCGTTGTTGTTGGACTGACTGTTGCTGGACTGATTGTTGTTCCGACTGGCCTGAGGTTGGCTCTGCTGCCTAGGTTCCGGCTTGCTGGCTTTTTCTTTGCTCACGTTGGCTTGCAACCTTTCTACTTCAATTGCCGTCTCAAGAACGTCGGCATATGAAGTGTTTCCCGGGTTTGCTAGTTTAACCCCCATCTCGATCTTCGGGCGAAGTCCTCTAACAAACTTGTTCACCCTTAGATAGTCGGTTGGAACCAATTCTGCTGCGAACTTCGCTAAGCGATCAAACTGACGAGCATATTCCGCCACTGTTAAGTTTCCTTGCTTCAGATTGGTGAACTCCTCAACTCTCGTAGCAAGCACTGCTGAATTGTAGTACTTCTTGTGGAAGAGCTCCACAAATCGGGTCCACGTCATAGTGGCAGCATCGTGGGATTGCTGGACCAAATCCCACCATATCCTGGCATCTTTCTTGAGTAAAGATGAGACGCAGGATATGCGGTCAGCATTATTGAGGTTCATGTGGGCTAGGATCGGCTCCACATTCCTTAGCCATTCTTCTGCTTCAAAGGGGTCCGTAGTCCCTTCGAAGTTCGGAGCGTGCTGCTTGCGGAACCTCTCGTACACTGGCTCCATATGCTGTACAGGATAAGGAGCGTAGTTCGTCATAGGCCATCCCCCATACGGACCAACTTGTTGGGGTGCTGGGGCCATTGGCTGTGGCTGTGGCGGAGGCTGAGGCTGAGATTGAGCCTGTTGGCGTTGTTGCTGCAGAAGTTCCTCAACTTGCTGTCGCAGTCTGGCAATCTCTGCAGTGTTGTCAGCTGGCTGTGCCGGCGCATTGCGGCGAGCAGTAACACGCACTCTCCTTCGGCGAACGGTAGGGACCGCATTGGTCGCTGGAACATCGTTGGAAGCGTTCCCGTTGGTGCGAGCAGATCTTCGGAGAGACATCGTAGCAGAGTTCTAACAGTTAAAAGAAACATGTTAGAACTTTTTCCTAATAGGCTCTAAGGCAAAAACTTATTCTAAAACAAACATATCTCGGACCTATTTATTATGACTTTTTATGAAAAATTATATAGGTCTTTATTTATTATTAGAGTGGGTTTCTATACTTAGAAAAACAAGTCATATTTATTTTCTAAGTGTGTTTCTAATCATCCTATATGACTTAATTCTCAGGCTCGAAACTTATCTTTGTTCCAAAGTTAACCATATTGAGGGAGGGCTGGGATCAGTAAAATCGTTCCCACTACTAAGGCCCCCTAACTCTCAACAAGGAAACCAGGTTCATTGATTCGTATCCACCCTCACCGAACTCAGTCATTATTCATTTTATTTAGTATTTATTATGATTGTGAAAAAAAATTCAAACTCACACATGATATTCAAATAGCATGTTTATTCATTTGGAAAACAATTTCACTTATTACAATCATAACATAAAAGTAAATAAAACAAATAAAAACTACTAATCTAAAAATCGGGATCTTCTACATCTGATCCGTCATCTAACATATCATCATCTATAGCCTCATAGTCATCATTATCATGAGCATCAAAATGCCCTCTAGGAAGGTTTGTGAGAATCCTATTCTTTTGCTCCTTGGTGAATTGAAATTCAAATTTTGCGGTGAACCTAACTAAGAGGAAGTAGTATCTCATTGCTAATGGTGATTCATCCTCATCATTCATTTCTTCCCATATTTCTTCTAAGGCTGCTATTACAGGATGGAAATCTTTAAACAACCTAATCACTAATACGTATTGTTCCGTTGATCTTAGCATTATTTGTTTAGCCTCTTGAAGGCCACCTATTGCTTGGTGAAACAAAAGCAACCTTCGTGTAATCCTTTCTAAGGCTCCTATGGTGTTTCTTGGCTCCCTTATTCTTTTTAAGGCCTTAATGGCTCGGATATCTTGGTAGGTTAAAGCTCCATTCATTTTTAACTGAAACATAAACACTAAAGTTGTTAGCTATACACATAGACAAAGTAACTTGTAACTTGTAACTTAAACACTTACTTGGCGGTCCGATTCGGAGCTTTGAGCATGTGTATCGAGGAGAACTTCATGCGAAGGAATCGTTTTCTCTGATACCAACTGTAATGACCCACTAATCTAGACTAATTGGACCATTATCGAAACTATACTTAAAAACTTACATTTTACGAAAATACCATAATTTATTGAGTAACTTGAAAATAAGAGTTATTTACAAAGAAACAGAATACTAAGAAGGATTTTGGGATCCCATTGTCTTTAAAACAAAATAAGATTTAAAATAAAAGACATTACATAATAATGCGGAAAATACATGTAAAACCATAAAAAAAAATAAAAGGAGACTACATCCTCGAATCGATAACGCTCGGCCCCTTGACTCCATTCATCATCGATACACATCCTCCCAAGCATCACGAATCTTACCGCCTCTAAGCTTATTTTCCTGCACATAAACAGAAAGGAGTGAGCCTAATGCCCAGCAAGGAAAAACCTAACACATAGTCATATACACAATTTCATAAGAAAACATAAAGACTTAACATAATACATATAACATACACTTATTATAATGGCCATTATTACTTGGGGTCCCATAGACTAAACAAGCATATGCCCATGGGATTAATGGGGTCCTACTAGCTAAGTAGGTCATATGCCCATAACCCATTTGGGGTCTTGTTAGTCATATGGGTCATATGCCCAAGCCTACAACATACACATATACATATCATAACACTTTTAATAACATAAACACATAACATAAGCACATAACATATTAATTCTAGCCTATTTTCCTTACCAAAGTTACCGGGATAAAATGGACTGAGTTAGGACTTTTGGAACACTCCTAAAACCACAATGAACAAGGGTGAGTCTAAAGAAAGGAGATGAAATGAAAGAGAATAGGAAGACTAAACCATTAAACGAAAATATGCTTACCACCACTTAAGTGCTTAAGAACTTGGATTCCCTAACCAAAAATAAGAATAAGGTTAGGGGACTGAGTAGAAGGTTTTGAGAAAAGAAATAACATAGAATACAGAAAGGACTAGAGTTTTGGGTTTACCTCAAAGATTGCAAGATCAATCTAACATCCACCGAAATACTATAGCACTCACTTACTTCCCAAGTGTTTGATAAGCTTATGATGTTTAAGCTTATAGTTTTTCCCCAAACCAAGTGTTTACACTCTCTCACTCACTTAACACTAGCAGCCTCTGAACTTAGAGCAAATGGTGAATAATGGCTGGGTACTAGGTCCTATTTATAGAGTTTGGGAATGAAAATATCTTGATTTTACTTGAATAAAAATAATGGCTTTTTAGGTGAAAATCATTTGAATAATCGTTCAGTAGAGGCTGAAGACTCGTTCAGAAGATGCTGGACTGTTGAAGGAGTTTGAATGGCTGAAGGGAAAAGAATTCAAATGTATTTGAATTCATGCTGGTGGAGGCGATATATCGCCCCCTATAGGCGATATATCGCCTGGACCTTTGTTCCCGAGGCGACCGTGCATCGATTCGTATTTTCCGTATCTACGTGCTGCGACATATCGCCCCCTATAGCTGCGATATATCGGCATACGCTGAATATTTAAACACGAATTTACACATTTTTAGCTGAGTTTGAATGGAGTAAACAGCCTTGACTAAGCCCTCAACGTGCTCAAAGCTGCTGACTGACCCTATACATTCAAACTTTTACCCTTATTTAATTTAATCCTCAAAAATACTAAATCCTTAATTACCATTCAAAACATGTGCTTAAAATCCTATTGGTTGATGTCTAAACCTTATAATATAATAATATATTCCTTAATATCAGACACATTAATCAAACCTTAGGTTATACTTAATATTCTTAAACTATAGGTTAAACTTAGAAAATCTATAAGTACTACTATGAGTGTCCAAATAACTCCCGGTCTGAACCAAAAATCCAAAGTAACAATGATAACACTAAACATACTATAATACTACTAAACAATTAGCTAAGTAAAGTTCTTGGACTCTACAAGGTCGATCCTATTCGAGGAGTATGGGACCAACCTTCGGTCATGGCCATCACTCCGGAGGGGTGCCGTAGCTCCGGGGCTTAGGCAATATGTAGAAGAATCTAGCCTGGAACCGGAGTCAGATCCAGAACTTGCACCAGCTCAGGAGATAATCGACTTAGATTCTTCCCCGGGAGCTCCGCAGCCGATGGTCGTAACCATAGGTTCTTCTAGCCCGGGGGGTAGGATCCCTTTTAGTATACATATACTTTAATTTCTCTTTTCCCCCCTTTGTTTTTGTTTCTGTATGATTGCTAACTCTTGTACTAACCATGTCTTTGTTTTGACAGAAGAGATGTCTCAGCCCGAAGAGAGCCTGCGAGGTGCGTTCGCCGGGGGGAACCCCCCAGCTGGGGCCGCTGGGCCAAGAATGAAAAGGCTCCGGTCATGCAAGCACGCCGCCGGGACCCCCACCAAGTCTCCTGCAAAGGAGAAGGAGCAAGCCCCAACTGCCCAGGTCGTGGGAGCGGTTCCTCCTGCTGCAGGGGGAAGCAACATGCCCCCACCCCCTCCGCGAGCTCCGGCTGCCGCCTGGGACGCAGGAACGGAGCTCGAGGCTTTGGCGATTATACCCTCCGAGGTACGCATTCCAGTCAACCCCCAAGACCTGGAGAAGATCCCAGAGGCTTTCCAGGGAACGGTGTATGAGTCGGCGAACTACGCCGTCAGCCACATATACAAGTTCAACGAGAAGGAGCTTCGGTCCATCGAGACAATGAGCCCGGTGGGCGTGCTGGAGTCTTCTCTGGGCATGACCCTAACGGTAAGCTGACTTTACCCTTTTATGGCTTTTTATTATTACACTTTTCCCTGTTTTTTCCTTCTTCTCTTTTTTCTAAGGCAATTTCCTTTTCGCCTTCGCAGAGCGCCGTTGCCCTTCATCGGAGCATCGCCAGAACCAAAACTCAACTCGAGGACATGAGGAGCGAGCACCAGACCTCTCTGCAGGCGGCTAAGGATGCCCTGGAGGCCTTGCAGGCCGAGTTGGAAAAAACCCGCCCAAAGGTTCAAGAGCTCGAGACCGCCCTTGCCACCGCGCAGACAGGCCTAGATGCCACGAAGGCTGAGGCCAAGGCTGCCCTGGAGGCCGAGCGGACAACTTCGAAGAAGGCCTTGGAAGACCTGTTCTACCATTGCTGGGCCTACAATCCAGACGCTGACTTCTCCTTCCTGTCAGCGAACCTCTGGGAGCGCTTGCTGTTGAAGTTCCGAGCTCGCCTATATAAAGAAGCGCCCTCCGAGGCTGGGGACGGCTCCGGCACAGCTAAGCAGGGCGAGACGGCGACCTCCAAGGGGCCACCTGGCGGAGCTTAAGGCCTTCCCCTCTCGTGCCCTTTCCTTCAATATTCTTAACTTAAAATTTTTTTGTGTAACCTTTGCATGAGGTGCTTCCACCTCGAGACAATTTAACTCAATTTTATTTTTAATTGATTCTCTTTCTTGCCCCTACGCATTTTAGTTATAATTTTTGAAAAACTTAGTTCACGTTAATCTTTATCCATATCTCGAGCTCTTTAGGGAGAACAACGATCAATAGATTTAAATCAACTTCTAAGTTTTTTGACCTGGTTATATCTAGGAACTTAATTTGAAAACTTAGTTCGCGTTAATTTTTATCCATATCTCGAGCTCTTTAGGAAGAACAACGATCAATAGATTTAAATCAACTTCTAAGTTTTATGACCTGGTTATATCCAGGAACTTAATTTGAAAACTTAGTTCGCGTTAATTTTTATCCATATCTCGAGCTCTGTAGGAAGAACAACGATCAATAGATTTAAATCAACTTCTAAGTTTTATGACCTGGTTATATCCAGGAACTTAATTTGAAAACTTAGTTTGCGTTAATTTTTATCCATATCTCGAGCTCTTTAGCAAGAACAACGATCAATAGATTTAAATCAACTTCTAAGTTTTATGACCTGGTTATATCCAGGAACTTAATTTGAAAACTTAGTTCGCGTTAATTTTTATCCATATCTCGAGCTCCTTAGGAAGAACAACAATCAATAGGTTTAAATCAACTTCTAAGTTTTATGACCCGGTTATATCCAGGAACTTAATTTGAAAACTTAGTTCGTGTTAACTTTTATCCATATCTCGAGCTCTTTAAGAAGAACAACGATCAACAGATTTAAATCAACTTCTAAGTTTTATGACCTGGTTAAATCCAAGATAGGACTTAGTTCGCGTTAATCCTTACCAATATCTCGCATTTTTTAAGAAAAACAACGATCAATTGATACGAATCAACTTCTAAGTCGTTAAGGTGATCTGGTTATATCCAGGTACCATATGCCCCCCAAGTAATTGGGAAAGGGTCTTTCGTGGTTACTTTAGATTACACTTGGAAACATGTACAAATATAAACAAAAAGCTGATTCTCATTGCTTAATACATAAAAAATGGCCTTTTAGGACTTACAAGTGAATCATTGATAGTATTTCTTTAAATTGATGGCGTTCCAAGTCCGCGGGACTGCCCCTCCATCAAGCCGAGCTAACTTATAAGTTCCTTCCTTAATGACCTCGATGACTTGATATGGTCCTTCCCAGTTCGGTCCCAAGACTCCATCTTTGGGGTCCTTACCGGCTAAGAAAACTCTCCTTAGGACCAGGTCGCCAACGCTAAAGGCACGCTTTTTTACTTTGGAGTTGAAGTAGCGAGTGATCTTTTGCTGATAATGGGTGAGTTGGAGTTGCGAATCTTCTCGTCTTTCATCAACTAGGTTAAGGGAATTGCACAGTAGCTCGTGGTTGCGGTCCTGTTCATAAGACTGGACCCTATGCGAAAGCACCTTAATTTCCACAAGGAGGACTGCCTCATTCCCAAAGGTTAGGGAGAAAGGAGTATGACCCGTAGGAGTCCAATGTGAGGTCCGGTATGCCCATAGGACCTGGGGGAGCTGTTCTGGCCAGACCCCCTTTGCTTCATCTAATCTCTTCTTGAGGCTCGCCTTTAGAGTCTTGTTGCCAGCTTCGACCTGGCCATTCACCTGAGGATAGGCCACGGAGGAGAAACTTTTCACGATTCCGTACCTTTCACAAAACTCGGTGAACAGGTCGCTGTCGAACTGAGTGCCATTATCTGAGACGATCTTCTTGGGCAGGCCGAATTGGCAAACAATGCTTTTAACCACGAAGTCAAGTTATCGTCGCCAAAGGTTCTGCCTCGGCCCACTTCGTAAAGTAGTCGACTGCTACCACGGCGTAACGGACCCCGCCTTTTCCAGTAGGGAGGGCGCCCACCAAGTCGATCCCCCAAACAGCGAACGGCCATGGGGACGAGATCATCTTCAGCTCGACTAGAGGAGCTCGGGCAACTGCGGCGAATCACTGGCACTTGTCGCACTTCTTGACATATGAGATCGAATCCTTGGACAGAGTAGGCCAGTAATATCCTTGCCTCAGGACCTTTAGGGCCAAGCTCTGCCCCCCAGTGTGATCTCTGCAAAAACCCTCATGCACTTCCTGCAAGATGGCCTTTGCTTCGCCTGGAAGAACACATCGGAGGAGAGGTAGGGAGTGCCCACGTCGGTATAGCATCCCGTCTACCATCGTATACCTCAGTGCTTGATACAGGACTCGACGTGCATCATTACGCCCTTCAGGCAGCTTTCCCTCGACGAGATACTCAAGGATGGAGGTCATCCAGGTCGGCCTGGCATCGATCATCTCGACCTTCGTCCTGACATCTTCTATGCTTGGTTTTTCCAAGAATTCTATTGGTACTAACCCCAAGGTCTCTGTTTCCCCAGAGGTGGCGAGCTTGGCAAGGGCATCTGCGTTAGCGTTCTTCTCCCGAGGTATCTGTTCGATCGAGCCTCACCTAAACGCGGACAGCTAACCTTTTACCTTTGTCAGATAGGCGGCCATCTTGGGTCCCCGTGCTTGATATTCGCCCAGAACCTGGTTTACCACGAGCTGGGAGTCACTGAAGCACTGGACGGAGCTCGCCTTCAACTCCTGGGCTATCCTCAGCCCGGCCAGCAAAGCTTCGTATTTGGCCTCGTTGTTGGAGGCCTTGAATCCAAATCTCAGTGCTGAGTGGAATCTATGTCCCTCGGGGGATATCAAAATGATTCCAGCTCCGGAGCCGTTCTCGTTGGATGAACCATCCACAAAGATCCTCCACGACGCCTGGGGTGAGGTGACTTCGGGTGAGTCCTCCGCGGGATCCTCCTGGAATCCCGTGCATTCTGCCATAAAATCGGCCAGGGCCTGACTTTTTATAGCAGTTCGCAGAGTGTACAAAATCTCGAACTGACTGAGTTCGATTGCCCACTTTAACAAACATCCCGATGCTTAAGGTTTTTGCAAAACCTGCCTTAAAGGCTGATCGGTCATGACGTGTATCGAGTGGGACTGGAAGTACGGCCTGAGCTTTCGCGAGGCCGTGATAAGGCAGAACGCCAATTTCTCCATCAACGGGTACCGGGATTCAGCCACGAGAAGTCTCTTGCTGATGTAGTAGACTGGTCTCTGAACTCGGTCTTCTTCACTGACCAATACGGCACTGGCTGCATCCTTAGTGACAGCCAAGTAGAGAAAAATAGGCTCTCCTGCTTTTGGTTTGGATAGTACGGGCGACTCGGCCAGATGTGCCTTCAGGTCGAGGAATGCACTTTTGCACTCCTCTATCCATTCGAACTTCTTGTTTCCTCAGAGCAGGTTGTAGAATGGCAAACACTTATCGGTGGACTTGGAAATAAACCGATTAAGGGCCGCCACTCTTCCTGTCAGGCCTTGGACATCTTTTCGCGACCTGGTCGAGGGAAGCCCGAGCAGTGATCTAATCTTGTCGGGGTTTGCCTCGATTCCTCGGGTATTGACAATGAACCCCAGGAATTTCCCTGATGCGACACCAAAAGTGCACTTCTGTGGATTAAGCCTCATGCCATACTCCCGTAGTATCTTAAAACATTCTTCCAGGTTGGAAACATGGTTATCGGCATTCTTTGACTTGACTAGCATGTCATCAACATACACTTCCATGTTTTTTCTGATCTGGTCTGCGAACATTCTATTTACTAACCTTTGGTAGGTAGCTCCGGCGTTCTTCAGCCCAAACGGCATGACCTTGTAACAATAAACGTTAGTCGGGGTCATGAAACTGGTGTGCTCCTGATCTGCCGGATTCATGGCGATCTGATTGTAGCCCGAGTACGCGTCCATAAATGACATGAGCTCGTGCCCCGCCGTGGCATTTACCAACTGGTCAATCCTTGGTAGTGGAAAACAATCCTTGGGGCAGGCTTTATTCAGGTCAGAGAAGTCTATGCAGGTCCGCCATTTTCCGTTGGGCTTCGGGACCAGCACGGGGTTGGCGACCCATGTTGGAAACTTGGCTTCACGGATAAAGCCACATTTTTTTAGCTGGGCTACCTCTTCCTCCAAGGCTTCAGCCTGGGTTGTTCCTAGGCGTCTTTGCTTCTGGGACTTGGCGGGAATGCTTTTATCCAGATGAAGTGTATGCATGATGACACTCGGCTGATTCCCACCATGTCCTCATGGGACCACGCAAACACGTCCAGGTTATCCCGCAGAAATCTGATCAGCTCCCCCTTCCTCTTGCCGCAGAGGTTTTTCCCGAGCTTGACCATCCATGATGGATTCTGCGGATCAATGTTCACTTCCTCAAGCTCCTCAATAGCCTGGAGCTCGGATCTGTCCTGGCCTATTCGGAGGTCAATATCCTCACTTAAGACGACATTTTCCCCTTCGGCGCTTTGAGGTTTTTCAATCTCAGGATCAGCTAAGGGTTCCTGAGATTCATCTTCACCACTTTGGATGGCCATTGCCAGCTATCTGGGTTTAGATTTTCCCTTCATGGAAATGTTGTAGCATTCCCTGGCAGTAAGCCGATCGCCATGGACAGTGCATATTCCCGTGGAAGTAGGGAATTTCATCGCGAGGTGGCGAATGGAAGTGACGGCCTCAAATGCCATGAGCGTAGGTCGTCCCAAAATTGCGTTGTACGCAGCAGTGCAGTCAATGACCACGAACTCGAGGAGTTTCGAGACTGTTCGAGGTCCTTCTCCCAGGGTGATCACCAGCTCGATCGTCCCTATGGCCGCCGATCCTTCTCCTGAAAAACCGTATAACATCATGGAGGTCGCCTTCAGCTCGGCGATGGTCAAACCCATCTTCTCTAACGTGGATCGGAATAGGAGGTTCACCGAGCTCCCATTGTCGATTAGCACCCTCCTCACTCTCCGATTGGTGAGCTGAACTTCCACGACCAAAGGGTCATTGTGAGGGAACTGGACATGGCCCGCATCTTCCTCCGTAAAAATGATCGGTTGCTTCTCCAATCGCTGCTACTTTGGCAAGCGCTGCTCTGGGATGAACTCTACTCCGTTATGCGCCTTCAGTTCGTTCATGTATCTCTTCTGGGCGGCCCTATTCGTGCCAGCCAAATGCGGTCCTCCAGAGATGGTGGATATCTCCTCTCCAACCAAGGGAGGAGGGACGTCCTGATCTACCCGAGACCCGGGCTGACTAGCCGAGACTTCTGGAGCGGGTCGACCTGCTGGGAATCTATTCCGCACGTATTGAGCCAAGGGGCCGGCTCGAATGAGAGTCTCGATCTCATCCTTTAGTTGCCTACAATCATCGGTGTTGTGGCCAACATCGTTGTGAAAGTGGCAAAACTTGGAGGTATCTCTCTTCCCCTTTTGGTGCTTCAACGGCTCGGGCCTCTTCCATGGGAGGCGAGTAGAATTAGCTAGGAAAATGTTCTCCCTAGACTGGGTGAGCTCTGTGTAAGTAGCGTAGACGGGCTTAAACTTGTCTACGGACTTATTCTTCTTTTGGCCGTGCTGGGTGCCTTCACCATTCCCCTTTCTTTTGCCTCCACCGAGCTGGTTGTTCTGTGTGATGTTTTGGGTCGCTGCCACGACCTCCGTCCCCACTCCAGCGGGCTGATCAGGGACCTGGCTGGTTCCTGCAGCTGAGGCTTCGGCTTCCTCCAAGTTTATCCATTCCTGGGCCCTGTTAAGGAATTCGTTAACCGAGCTGACTCCCTTTCTTTGTATGTCTTTCCAGAGATCCCCTCCGATGAGGATTCCAGTTCTCATGGCCATGAGCTTGGAGCTATCATCCGCGTCTCTGGCCCGAGCAGCGACGTTCGTAAATCTGCTCAGGTAGGCCTTTAGAGTTTTGTCGGGCTGTTGCCTCACGTTAGCCAAAGAGTCGGCCTGAACACGGGCAGCCTGGGAGGCTCGGAATGCCCTTTTGAAATCTACCGAGAAAGTCTTCCAGGAGCTGATTGACTGTCTTTTACCTTGCTTGAACCACTGCCTGGCAGGTCCAGTCAGTGTGGAAGGAAAGATTAGACACCTCAGCTCAGGCCCAATGTTGTGGGCCATCATCAGGGTGTTAAACATCCCTAGGTGATCCGACGGGTCTCCGTCTCCATTGAACTTAGACAGGTGCAGCATATGGAAACCAGGTGGGTAAGCCGTTGCTGCTATGCTGGGGGAAAAGAGCTCCATCTCGTCCCCAGAATCATATTCATCTTTTTCTTTTTCTGACAGGAGCTTCCTCATCAGCTCCTCCATCTGGGCCAGGCGCTCGAGGGTTTGGTCCTGATGTCCTTGGTTATTCCGGGGCTGTTCAACAGCTCCGGATCCATTGTACATATTTGGTGGGTTATTGCCCCTCCTATCTTGAGATAGGTTATTTGGGGCATTCCCTCCATTACGTACTTCAAACAGCCCCCCCCCCCCCTGAGCGAGCATGGCTGTCTCCTCCTACCTGCTCCCCTCTATGGGAGTTAAGGTGATTCCGCAGATCGCCACCCTGAGTGGCTTGTGGGCTTTGTGCCGAACTTAGGCGCTGACGCAGGTCTCCTCCAGAAAGGTCACTCCGGCGACTTTCGGTCCAGTAGCTCCTGCTAGAGAGGCTTGGAGCTCGCCTTTGGTGCTGAGGACCTGTGCTTTCCCTTGGCGCCCTGCTACGCCGGGAATGTCCAGCTGATGGCGGATCTCTCCTACTACTTCCGTAGGCTAGAATATCTCGGACGGGCCAAGGAGGAGATGGATATCTGATTGGAGACGGAGGATTCCTGACTGGAGAGGCGATCCTGGTTCCGTCTGGACAGATCAAGTTCGGTGGGGGCCTTTCGGCCCTGCCAACCTGTTGGTCCCGAGCCTGGCGATCTGGACGAGGCGCAGGACGGTTGTTGGGGACGGGCTGATGCTGCGAGCCCTCCCTGGATCTCCTTCGAGAATTTCCTCGAGCTCCCCTAGGCGCTCTCGAGGATGGTTGGGAGCTAGGAGTCGACGTTCTGACCGAATGGCTGTATTGCTGTTGCCTGGCTCCAGGCACTTCTTCGAAGTTTGCCTCTCGATGGTGTGATGAAGGAGTTGAGTTGGCTGTCGAAAATCTGTCCGAGCAGCTATGCCTGGACCAATTACCCCGGCGAGACTTAGTAGCCTCGCCTTGCCTCTCTCCAACGTTAGCGTCGGTTGTGAGAGGGGGTAGTCGGGTCAGCGCATCCTTGATCTGTTGGCTAGCTATTGCTAGCTGGCTCCTCAGCTGAGCATTCTCCATCTCCACCGCAGTGTAATAACACGGGTTTGGATTAGGTGGACGAGGTGCCGAACTTCCGGTGTCATCTTGGCCCGCCGGCTGCTTTCCTGGCCGCTGCTGGGCTTCAGGAACTTGTTCACCGGGGATGGCAGTATGATGAGCCTCCTGCCCATCATGCTGTTCTGCCTCGTTACCGTGCCTAGCTCGAGTAGTCACCATAGTTGGATGTTTGCGACAGCACTAATCGAACTTGCTCTCAATGAAAGCACCAAACTGTTGACGCGGTTCTTCGCCAACAGGAAATTAAGAAAAGAAGAGAAAGGGATTAGTGCCTGTGTTGAACCAAAATAGATATATGATCTTAGGAAATGAAATGGTGACTCAAAGTACGTTTTTTGAGTGGTTCAAAGGTTAAAATCCTTCTACTCCACTAGTCAGTAGTATTGCTATATACTGGATATTTGATTACAGGCTCTCTTTTACAATAAAGAATCCAACCCCTATTAACTCCCAATGTCTCCATATTTATAGGAGAAGGCACCTGGGAGTTGGTAAGAAGGTTATCCCGTGACCTTCTTACCTATCATGTCAATTCTGTGACATTCATGATTAATTCCTAAACCTGACACATAAGTGTGGTCAAATCAATAGGTAAGGAGATAATGGGCCGCAAGGCCCAACCCAGTCGTGGGTGTCTGAATACGCACGTTCCTGCTGCGTGTCCGAGAAGTCAGGGATATATCAGACATGTGATGTCTGATATATGCACGTTTACCTTGCGTGGCTGACTTTATAAAAGGTCACAGCCTCCAACTCTAGCTCGTATTACGAGCTAGATACTTAACTCGACCTTAGGCCTTCAGAGCCCTGAATCTGTCCTTAAGTTATCAGAGGCAAACCCTTAGGTTACCTCGAGCTAAGGAGGTATGATCTTATGACGGCAACTCCGGTTTTGGAGATGTCCACGAGATAATCATGATTAGGCCGCAACTCAGCTCGCTAATCAGCCCGTGGGAAAATCAGGGCGTACATTACTCAACTATAATTCTACACCATTAATTATAGTTGGAAAATATATATAATAAAGCTCACCTTAAAATATGTTCTTTAATTAAATTATACTAACTTCTAATTTTAAGAACCTATCATATTATATACCTTAGAGCGACAAAATACCAATGGCAGAATGCAGTAAAAAGCATATAATATAACAAATATCCTAAATTAAATTAAGAGCCTAAATTACATAAGAAGAGCATGACTAGACTTATGTAAAAGACACTAATAAATTTAGAATAAAAATTAGAAAAAAATAAATTTAATTGTAACAAAGATATAGAAATGAAGAACAAAATAAAGAATCAATATATTAAAAATATAATGTAAAACATGAACTTCACTCTAGCCTTTCCATAAGAGAATTTAGCCTAAAATATGCATTGTTTTCACTCACAAAAATGTAAAAGAAAAATAGGAAAAATAAGTGTTTTTCTCTCCAATACTCTCTACTCTCACTTCACAATCTGATTCCTTTTTCCCTACATTTGGTCCTTTATTTATAGTGAAAATAGGACCCAAAATGTGAAAAATCGTGTACAATATAGTGGGACAAATGGCTGAAAAATAGGTGCAAAGTGGGGAAAATGGTGTTCAGCCGTGGGAGACAAAGGATGATCGTGGCAGGCGGCTGGTCGGGGCGTGGGGAGCAGCAGGCGACGTGGCGCGCATTGGTTGGCTCGGGTTTGCTGGCACGTCAGACATGTCGTAGGGTGGCAGTGTCAGGTGGCAGGTGGTGCAACTGGCGGCTCGGCTGGCGTGCGGCTCGGCGGCTTCGTCAGGCGGCTGGAAGCTTGGCTGGGTGAATGGGAATCTGCCACGTGGCAGCGTGGAGAACAGCCATAGGCTGGGGTTTGGGTTCCATTTTAGGCCTAGTTTTGGGCCATTTCATCTTCAAAAATACAATTTTCTTCATGATTTCTTCAATTTTAATTCTTTCTTTCTCCTTTCTTTTTCTTTGTGTCAAAAATATATTTTATTTCCTAAAAATTGAGCACAAATTAAATTAAAATTAATATTTTCAAATATAAAATATATGACAATAAATCCATGAAAATATTAATTAAAACTTAATTAATTTTACACTTTAAGATTAATAAAATGATACTTTTGAGCACTAATCAACAACCATTTCAATGCTACTTTTACGTGAACCCACACAATAAACACATTAAAAGACATAAATAATTTTCTACTGTTTTTTTTTTCAAAAATAAATGGCCAGTGAATTAAAATAGTTTAAAATTTGAATTATTTCATGAACATTAGATTATTAATATTGTTGATTTGGATGTTCATAATCAATGTATATTTATATATATAGAAAGTTATTTTATTTTTTATTGGAATGTGGCATTTATTAGTGTAAAATGTTTTTTTATTAATAAAAGAAATTAGTATAATTAAATAATATAAAAAGGAAATAAATTATAATTGTTTTAAAACTAGTATACAAATTGTATATTAAAAAGTACTAATATTTATATGTATATATATATTGTAATATTAAATATTATTATAATGAATGTTGTACATTTTCTTTTTTGATTTATTTTACATGTGTTCTTTACCTGATATTGTAGAATATTAATAATTTTTAATTTTATTTTAGATAATATTTAATATTTGAGCTATTAATATAGTATAATCTATATTAATTTTTAGTAATATATTAATTTTTAGTTTATTTTTTAATAAATGTGTATTCATGATCCCGTCCTAACGGGAATTCCCTAGCTTGCTCCAATGAAAAATATGAGGTAATGGGAGCAAAACCAGAAATTAAAATAGTCAATGGGGATAGGTGGGAGGAGCACCCCTCATCAATTTCCTGCCACGATTTCATCCCTACTAAAAATAGACAGAATAACTCATCATTACAATCCTAATCCCATCTTATCATAAAACAATATATGTAATGCCATTATAAATTTAACTGCCACCATATGTTATGTAGAAGGCAAGTGAACAAAACATGTGATCACGGACACGTAGGCCAAAAATAGAACTATTGCGTGAATGATTATTTAATGTCTATCACCAAAGGTTATATATGTAAACTTCAATTTATTATACTGGTATCATGAGAGACAAAGTAGTTTGGTTGGTCTATTGGATATTGTCCCACATTGGAAAGAGCTTAAGAAATTCTCCAAGAGTACCTATAATACATCTAATTCATCTCACTCACGTGGCCGTGTGTTAAGCACAAACCGAACTATTCTTTTGCCTTTTACTAAAGAATACCGTGTGCTTGTCGCTCTCAATGGCATACGCATATTTCTGAAGGGATTTTATAGAAATCCCTATAAATTAGTGTCAATTTTATCTCATGTGTAATAGGAGTCCGGTATACTTCTGAATTTATTTTAGTGGTTGATTGGGGCCAGCCATTGACGAAATGGCTTATTAAAGTAATAGAGACCCCAATCCTGAGAGTTCCACTAATTCCTATGAAGAAATGCCATTGTAGGGCTTTGAGCAATTTGATTGCTGGCACACTTTTAAATGTTCAGTCTCTCTAGCAACCGAGCACCTCCTTGTACCATAGAGGAGGTGATAGTGGCTTGTAATGTATCTTGTGCACTCTTCATCTATTTCATAGTGTTCGAACACTTCCTTGCTTATATATTGTTTTCCCATAAGTTGTCATCACAATACAATAGAGACAAACTAACACTTTCGCTTTTCAGATGTCAAGTCAAGATCACAGTTTAAACACACCTTAGGTCCTTGTAACAGACCTTATCGAGGTGGAGTTGTCCACATTGACAATGCTATCAATGAGTAGCAAAGATGTTCTTGACAATTAGCCTTCTTTATATGGGAGAAAGTGGGAGGTGTTTCGCCTTGCAGGCGTAATTGCAAGTGACAACAACAAAGATAGCGAAGGTGATGGAGGCTTACGTCCTACTTGTCCGGTCCCTCCAAAATGCGAGGGGCATAACCCACTCATGGTCCATATAATATGCTATAAGGTGTCACTACCTTTGCAACCATACTTTTAGAAGGTGCTTAAGTACTATAAGCTAGCTCCCTTCCAGGTTACACCTAACGTTTATAGGTGTCTTGTGGGGTTATCCATAAATTAGGGGTACAACGATTTTTCTTTTGGCAGAATTCATGTGTATCTACTAGCTCAAAATGAAGATCTAGCAGTTAAGGATCTTCCAATTGTCTTCTGGAATGTTATGCACAAGAAAATTGACTAATCTGACTGTTGAATTTTACTTTAATGATTATTCAAGTTTTAATTTTGAGTTTTAAATTTAGATTTTACATAACTAAAGAGAAGAATAATAATTTTTTTTTTTACTTTAGGGATTAAGTTTTATTTATTTTAGTTTTATTTTGGACATTTTATTTTTTTTTAATTACTTTTGAATTGTAACTTTTTTTTTTTTAGATTTTTCAAAGTTTGAAATAGTTTTTTTTTATTAAATAAATGGTAAATACAACTTTGGACCCTGTATTTTGTAAAAGTTACTATTGGACCTTCTGTTTTGTTAAAAGACAATTTGGATTCTGTATTTTGCAAAATGGAACAAAATGATTACTGAGATTTGTTATATATAATGGTTAAGTAGTATCACACAAGATAGTGCAAAATACTTAACGATTTTCACTTAAGTCGAAGTGAAATATGAGTTTTTGTTGTAGGCATTAATAATTGACTTTGATGGGTCTAAAGTGATACAATGAGGTATCTAAACTTATCCTAAAAATTTAGAATCATTTGGAGGTGCTTAAGGGTGATTTTGAATACCCTAGGAAGTGGGGAGGCCTACATGTCGCCACAAGACTTAAAGCCAAAGTTAAGACAGTGGACAGGCGATGTGTCACCTAGGGCTTTCTGGAAAATTCTAAATTTGGCTACAAAATGTTGTGTTTAAAAGGTTGTTTCCTATTGGTTAAGCCTAATGACGGTGCCTACACTATAAAAAGAGGTCCATT
This sequence comes from Humulus lupulus, assembly GCF_963169125.1. Lineage (NCBI taxonomy): Eukaryota > Viridiplantae > Streptophyta > Magnoliopsida > Rosales > Cannabaceae > Humulus > Humulus lupulus. The sequence goes on from NC_084798.1 coordinate 40,681,133, forward strand.
AGAGTTGTAAAGCCTTGATCAAACTTTTCAACTATCTCTCTAATTCTTCTCTCTCTCTAGCTTTCTAAGAACACTCGTTTTCTCCAATAAAATCAACAAGAATTGCTTGACTTGTGTGAGTTTTAAATGCTTGTTAAATCTCACTCCTCATTCCATCTTGGTGAGGCTTAAAGCAACTTCGATATGAAACTTACGATATAGAAATCCAGAAAATTCATACAGAAAGAAAGTGGAAATCGTTGATTGAAATCCAAACTATGATGAAAAGAAGAATACTACTTGTATATTCAATGTTGGGGGAGAAACACCATGAGGCTCGTACACAAGAAGTATTATTGTAACGCCTCAAATTCCCTAATATGCCTTAGTGCCTGGTTTAGGGGGTCGGGAGGCAATAATTGAATTAATTGAGTGCTTTTGTGTTACGAACATGTTATTATATGAATTATGTGATTATATTATAATATGACTATATCGACATGTTTAGGTGTATTAGCATGCATGTGGGCTCATTTCTTATTATAATGGCATTTTCGTAATTTTGGCCCATTGATGGCATATTTTAATATATGTGCTCTATGATTAAGACCACATTATTATGTGGATATATTTGGGTTATCTGGCACGAGGCGATCCTAGGGGAAAAGTTAGCGGTTTAGTCATAACTAGGTCAAATACCCGACTCGGGGTGAGCCTAGGGGTATTTTAGTAATTTAGCACATTACCGGGATTTATCGAGTAATGGGGAATTATTTGGCAATCATTTGGCAATCATTTGAGGAAATTAGAGATCATGGGGATTTACGAGGTGTTAATTATGATTAACAGGAAAAAGGAGGGGTAAAAGACTCATTTACCCTTGTGAGCATTAGAGAATAATTAATGGGTTGAGGGGTAAATTCGTCATTCCTAGTCTGAGGAAGGGATACACTCAAAGAGTCCAGAAGGTAATGGAATGATTAGAACACTTTCAACACCCTCAACTCTCTCTCTCTCTCTCTCTTTTCCCTCTATCTCTTGAAGTCTTGGGGGTTCTTGCTGAACTTTGAGGAGAAAAGGAACAAAGCTTGGAGAATTGAAGCTAGGGTTGAGGTGGAACAACATAAAGGTCGTGATTCATCTTTAAGGTAAGGTATTGCTCTACTTTCTTGGTTAATCTCAGCTGTGGTTTAAGTTTTTGCAGAGTTTTAAAACAATGATTGGGTGTTGATTTGAGTAAGAGATTGAGTTCAATTTTTGAGGTGTCAATACTACCTATGATGTGTTATTTAGGGTTTTAAACTCATTTGGGACTTTTAGAAATGTTTGGGGCAAGATTTGAGAGCTTTGGCTTAGGGAAAAATGGTGGAAAAACCCAGTTTTTCTAGGTTTGCAAAGGAGAGTCGCAGTGTTGTTCTTCCAAGTCGCAGCGCAGGGATGTTCTAGGGCAGGGCGCCCTGGCTATGTGCCACGACACTTTGGGGGCTGCTTTGCAACGCTAGGCCAAATTTCAGGATCTCTAAAATCCAATTTTTAGGGTTTTTGCCCAGGGGCTCGGGGGTGATTTCACCACCCCATTTGGTGGAATGGGAGGTCCCGAGCGCATGGGATTGGTCTTGAGATTTTTTTATGGAATCGAATGTTGATAAGATATTATCTATGGCTTGTGACTAGGCTATCGCTAAGGCTCAGGACAGGATCGTTCTCAGGGGTCGTGCTTCCTTGCTTATTTGCTTTTGTTTGGACCAAAGGTAAGAAAACTTCACCCGATGCATAAGATACGTGATTAAGGCTTGGCCCGTTGTTAAATGTAATATGATTAGGGCTCAGCCCAGCTATCAAATGTATTATGATTAGGGCTCGGGCCAACTGTTAAATGTAATGTGATTGGCACTTGGCCCAATTGTTAAATATAAACATGATTATGACTCAAGCCCAGCTAATGAACATAATTATAATTATGCATGTGTATACTTGTATAAGTACATTGTAATGCATTGTATCTGTGTATGATAAAGGTAGTATATGTATGTGTGTCCCCGATTGGGAGGCCCGACTGATAAGTCAAAAGTCTGTCTATCGTACCTAACCAAAAGCTTAGCCTTCTAGTCGTGGGTATACTTGAATGAAAGGGGCCCGACTTATAAGCCGAGGGATTATAAAGGACTCGACTTATGAGTCGAGGGGTTTAGAAGGCCCGACTTATAAGTCGAAGGTCTACAAGGTCGGCTTATAAGTCAAGGGTTTATAAGGCCGACTTATAAGTCGAGGGTTCACAAAGCTCGACTTATGAGTCGAGGGTTTGCAAGACTCGACTTATGAGTCGTGATTGGCATTATGCGCGTTGGGCGCAGGCCGTTATGGCTATGTCACCCCGAGAGTGCGTTATGCACTTGATTGGCTCAGATGCCATAGGAATAAACGGGAGTGCATTATGCACTTGACTAGCTCATATGCCATAGGAATAAACAGGAGTGAATTATGCACTTGACTGACTCGGATGCCATAGGAATAAACGGGAATGCATTATGCACTTGACTGGCTCAGATGCCATAGGAATGAATGGGAGTAAGAGACGCACTTACGTGACCCTATGGTCAAAATAAATCTATAAAATAGAGTTATTTTACCACTATTTATAAGTTAATTAGTGTTAAGTTCTTAAGTTTTTGATTAATTTATTAAGTTTTTAAATAATTTTGAATTTATTAGTCTTATCATGATTTTATATATTTTTGTGTGTTTTTATAGTTATTTTGTTGTAGTTTAATTATTTGAATTATTGTTGTTAAGTTAGAAATAAAAAAAAAATGCATTTTTATTGATCTTAAATGTGAAATTAAATTAAGTTTTAATTAGTATTTTCAAAGAATTAATATGATTTATTTTATAATTGAAAATATTTAATTTATCTTTATTTTGCAGAGAATTTGTTGCATTTTTGCTCTTGAAAAGCAAGAAAAATGAATAAAGAAGTGGCATTTTCAAGGAAAAGACAGGAAAGAAAATTGCATTTATGAAAGGCATCCAAGCTCATGGACATGAAGTACATGGCCCAGCCACTAGAAGCCCAGGCCCGCGCCTCCCAGCCAACTCCAGCCCACGGCCCAGGTCCACCCGAAGCCTCCCTGCCTAGCCAGCTCCGGCCCATCAAGCCTCCAAGCCACACGGGCCTCCGAGCAGCCCTTTGGCCCACTCGGCCCAGCTGCTAGCCACCAGAAGCCCAGCCCGAAGCCCACCTACCTACAGCCACCAAGCCCCCCATGCCCAGCCACCTTCTCTCCTCTTGAGCTCATAAATGTCTCCTTGTCCCCTTGTTCGAAAATACCACATTTTTACCCAAACTTTTCTACACATTTTACCCCAAGATCATCAATACACCTAGATTTTACCCCTATATGCCATATTGTTCTTCATTTCAAATTTAATTTAATCAATTTAATTAATTTAAATTTATTATTTTAAGCACTTTTTTTTTTTTGCTATAAATAAGGGATTTGGGTGCTTATTTTTGGAGGGAGGTTACACTACACAATTGATACACTTTCAAGACCACTCCATTCTCTTCATCTTTTTCTTCTTTTTGGTCATTTCTCTATGAGTTTTTAGAGGAAAAATTTGGGGGCTCCCCCTTCAAATTTTTCTATTTATGTTTGTAATTTTTGGTTTGTATTTTTATTCAAGTTATGAGTTTCTAATCTTTTTAAGATTATTAAGGTGGTGATGAAACAATATGTAACTAGATAGTATTTATTTTGTATGTTGATTTCTCATTTGTGCTACAAAGTTTATTGATTTTTCTTCTTCAAATATTTTCTTTCATCTTAAATATCATGTATTTTTTATTGTTAGCATATCTTTACACTTTGTTCTTCATTAGTGCAAAATCATAATATTCTTTTATTAAGGTGTGTCATTAATTTGTGCATATCACATGCTTAGAAAAAAAATATTATGTTTTGTCTTATAAATAATATTCAATGATTTTGTTGTTGTTTCATTAGATTGATTCACACTAGATACTTTGATATTATATTGCTAAAAGTGAAGATAAATCATATATTAATATAATAACTTGTGCTTAAAAAGAATATCTAAATTGAATAGATGATAGTTTGATTAATTTCTACTATTTAAATTTGGGAATCAATGTACTTATAAATATTATTGAACTTATGTTTTGTGGATTCTATTATCTTAATAATCTTTCTTCTACCATATTGTTCACAATTATTAATTTAGTTATATATATATTGTCTCTAATATCTTTATTATTATCTTTTATTTTATTTTCTTGAAACAAAAATCTCATTAATCTTTGGAGCTAGGTTAGAATTTATTAATTTTGGTTTAAAATAGTTTTCTTTTTGATCTTAGATAACTCCTTTGGGTTCGACATCCTTGCTTACATGATCACTATTCTATTTGAACGATTCGTGCGCTTGCGATATAAATATTTAAAACATACCCATTTTTGGTCTATCAAGTTTTTGGCGCCGTTGTCAATGAGTTGCAAGAAAAGAAACGAACTTTTTCTCAAGGTTAGTGAATTCTTCTACTAGTTATTTTAATTTTTGCACTTAAAAAGAAAAAAAATATATATATATATATACAAAAATATAAAAAAATATATATTTATATAAAAACTAAAAAAAAAAAAGATAACAAGAAAATATGGGATGGTTCTACTACCCATTAGAAATCTTATTTATATATTTATATTTATTGCATTTTTTTAGTTGACGGAACTTGTGCCTCCTATCTATCTTTTTATTTTATTTTTATATAGTTAATGGCACTTGTGCCTCCTAAATTTTGTTGTAAGCTCTTGTTGTAATTTTTTTTATTTTTGTTAGTTGACGGCACTTGTGCCTCCTAACATATGTGTAATTTTTTTTAATTTTGTTGTTGTTATATTTTTATAGTTGACGACACTTGTGCTTCTTGCCTTGGTGTTATTCTCTCTTATTTTGCGATAGTTAATGGCATTTGTGCCTCCTAGTTTTTTTTTGTTATATTTTTAATTAGTTGATGGCATTTGTGCCTCCTAACTCTTATTTTCATTTCTTAATATTGTTTATGTTTTCTTAATTTTTTTTTCCTTTTTCCTTAATTATTGAGTTTAGTACTCTTCTTAATTTCTTAAAAAAAAATCTCTTGAAATGGATTATTTTAATTATAGTTGGAATTCTGAGTACAACTTGAAATTCTATTTTTTATGATTACCAACTTAATTATTTAAATTAAATAATTAATTGTTGTACTGTTACAGAAATATTTAAACGGACACAGAAACTGTTTGAACAAAAACCAGATATGTTTAAATAGTTTATCAACAGAACATAAAAACGAACATAAAGTAAAGAACACACGAAATTTTACGTGGTATCAACAATCTTTTCAGGTTGCTATTAGTCCACAGGGCCACGCCAAGAGAATGAAATTTATTAGAAGAATATCTAAATGATTACAAAACCAAATTGACTTATACAAATAAAGACTCCCTCTTGAATTTGTCGCAATTGTTGTAATCTAAACTCCTAATCAAATTTCTGAAGTGCTAAGATCTTGAACTCCCTTCAAATCATAACACTTGCACTTTTCCTCCCGAAACGTGACTCACGAGCAAGACTTCTCCCGAAGCTTGATGAACAATGTCCAAATGTGTTCAACCTACACAATTAACACAAATAAAACAATACAGAGGTACACTGTAATAAACCACTAAGAACTTGCTGGGCTCAAGTTCTTCATACAATAAACACTCTCTCTAAACTTAAAAAATATTTGGAAAATAATACACCTAGAGAGCTAAGAAAAACCAACGACCTAAGGATGTCTATATACCCTTTAGAATCCCTTTCGGTCGTGGAAAACAAATCAGAAACCAATCAGCCAATAAATGGAAAATCTTCCCAAAAAGGAAAGTTATAATCTGTTCAAACAAACTGGCAATCCATTCAAACAGATTCATTGAACCTGGACAATTTTTAAACCCAGTTTCCTTAAATAAATAAGGAAATAGTATATACATTATCTCTGCAAGTTGTACACGGTTTCTAGACAAACAAATCAGATCAAGAAATTAAAATAAATACCAATTATTTCCATATATACAAAAGTCAAGAAAAGATATTCTTTTATAGGAAATTATATATTTATTTTATTAACACATATAGAATAATCTAATTAGAAAACATTTCACATCAAAACAAGAAACAAACCATTTCGAAAATACCACATAATATATTTCGAAAATACATCCATAATTAATTTTGTCAATTTTATCAAATATGCCAATAAAGGATTTTACAATCTCCCCCTTTGGCAATTTGATAGACAAAATTAATCCAAAAACCTGCAACACAAATGTTAGTGACAAGTAAAGAGAAAAAAACCCCATGCAAACATGCATTAACTTATAACAAACATAGAAAGAAACTAAGACTTAACTCCCCCTCAAAATAAGAAGGTCTAGAGTTAAACAAAACAACAAACAAAGCAGGTTTTTGGAGGTATCTACTCTTCCCCTTTGTGTCTTTCAAAGAAGCCAAAGAAACATAAAACAAAAATAAAGACAATAAGTCTAAGACAAAAGAAAGTATCAATGTTCTTAGGACAAAAAACATAAAAACAAGTAAAACTAAACGGCTGGATCCTTGGACAAAGTGTGGACAGCGTCCAAAACAGAATGTTGCAGTCCTTAAATTATCATCACTCGAGTACCCAAAGAATCAACAGAGGCGCGAACAACAGTTAGTTCTATAGCATAGGTCCTGAATCTATTGGAACAGAGGAGGATTCAGGAGGAATATCATTAGAGGAAAAATTCAGAGATTGAGGCTTGGCTTTCTTGGATGATGGAGCATCAGTAGCTTTAGTAATTGGAGCAGATTCTTTGTAGGAAGTAGTAGCAGTAGTGGGAGCCACCAAATCTTCTTGATCTCGCTTGAGATCTTTTTTCTACATACTCAACCCTTTATAAATAACTTTAGGAAAAGGAAGATTCAAATTTCTCTTATTACCTTTTCGAAATCCAATGATTTGATCACAGATAAACATACCCAAGTCTATACCAATTCCGGTCCCCACTTTGTACAAAGAGGAAGCCATGTCAAATGAGATAGTTGTGGTGTGAGAAGTCGGCTTCCAATTCGTTATGACAAACTTATGGAGAACATCATAAGTGTAGGTGAGATTGGTAACCGATATGACTGTATTAGGTGGCCATACCATTTTTTGTCCCACTAGTTTAGTGATGACCTCAACCTTGTCAAGAGAGACAAGATCATCAGCATTCTCCACATCAAGAGGAAGATGCAAAGCCTGTGCAATATCTTGTGGAGAAAAAGAGAACCAATGGCCCCTAACATACACTTTACAATACAAAAGAGATTTGGGGTCAATAATTTCATCAGTAAGATTGGCATAGAATTCATTGACTATTCTATCCACAAAACCAGTAAATTTAACCAAAGAACCTCTCCATTTTCAATATTGAAGCATAGTTAGCACACCATAAGCACGATGATCACTCAAGACATAATTTCTCTCAATGAGAAATTTCCTTTGAGCATAGAGAACCATATCACGAGCATTGTCATTATACAAAAAATAGAAGAATGAGGTTTGCAATTACCACCTGAGAGTCTTGGAGATGGTGTAGAATCAGAAATAGGTCTCTTGCCTTTAGCATTGGATGAAAATGGAGTTGCAACTGGCTCTGTCTCAGATTCGGCTTCTTGTTCAGTAGGGACAACGTCTTCTTGTTCTGTCTCATTAGACTCAGCCTTTGATTCAACATGGTCAGGAACAGATTCATCAGATAAGGTGGTATCATGGGTTTCTTCAGACTCAGATTTCACTTCCTCAGGTTCAGATTCAGAGGAAGACAGAGAAGGGGGATGGGCCTTCAATCTTTTCTTGGCAGTAGTCAAGGGAGACGAGCCCAACACCAACTTTCTTTTTGGAGTCAAATAGTTCTTCTTGGACTGGCTCGACTTCACAGGAAACTTGAGTAACCCAACAGCAGCAACTTTGGAAGAGGATGAAACCGATTTGGATTTTTCCCTAGCCGCCAAAGACGGTTCAATCGGAAAAGGAGATTAGTTCTTGGCTCGAGAGGGCACCACCACTTCAGATGGTGGTGCATCATCAACAATATCAGCCGTGATATCTAGAAACACCATGAGGTGTTCAATAGAGAGAGAGAACACCTTCTTGCGCGCCTTGGATTTGGGAGTTTTCCCAACAGATGTCACTGGTGCTGGAGCAGATGGAGGCGCCGTTGACACAGATGGAGGAGGCAACAGAGAGGGCAACTTTCTGGATTTAGTAGCAGGGGTCTTCTTAGAGGACGCTCCATGAGTTTTCACCATTGTTCCTTCTCTGAAAAGCAGCAAACACTTACAAAAACAATGAGAAGAAGAAGAAGCAACTTAGAAGGATCGTGGGTGAGGAGAAAGTGGGTAGGTGACAAGTTTTTTAAGAATAAAAATTTCCCATTTAAGACACACACAGCAAAAAAAAAGTTTCCCCTTTTTTTATTGAAAAATAAATAAAAGGAAACAAACCTCTTACACACAATCAAAATATAAACTTTTTTTTTTTTAATTTTTTTATAAAATGAAATAAAATAAATAGAGAATGCCAACACTAAAAAGGTAACAAAAAAAAAACACTCACACGAACAGATGAGATCTTCCCTATTTTTTAAATGCTAAAAAAGGCAACAAAGAAAAATACAATAAAGAGACACGTCATGACATTCCAAAATAGAGTAAGATGACAAAATAAATTCATTGGAGACAAAGAATATATTAAATCACATAAAATAAATGCACAAATTCACAAAATTTCCACAAAGATTCGACTCACCATTAATTTCATTGCCAATCAAATTTTTTTTTTATAAAAATGCACAAAAATAAAACCCAACCAAAAATATCTGCTTTGATCAATGAGCGTCATCCTGAAAAAAAAAATAGAATCAAGCAAGTGAAAATAAGTGTTACTGTATAACATGGATAAGAACACATGTGAAAATGAAAAAATAGAAAGAATATTCGAGAGAAATAATGCACAGTTCAGTCACAAACACATATTCTTAAGTGAATCAATCAACATGTATGAGTCTTACACACATTTTTTTTATAAACTGTGTACAATTTTTCTTGCATAGTTTCAAGCATAAGTGTGTGATAGTGTATGCAATGGAACATTGCCCAATGACAAATAAGTATTTTTCGAAATTGTAAATAATTGTAACCCATGAAGACGCTGTCACACTACACCAGTGGTAGCCCTTTTCTATGGTAGCGTATCCTCTTTATAACTCCGAATTACAAAGTTCCAACTTACTCAAAAGACAGCTTTCACACACTGATGTAGGTAGCTCTATTCTTGCACATGAGCTTGAAACAATGCTACAAAAAAGGAAGCTCAAACATTAAATATTGATTGATTGACTAGAATATGCCTGGGAGGAATTGATTATTTTTCTCTCAAGAATATACAACTAAAAGCTCATAAACACAAGTCAGATTATCTAGCTTGACACACAACAAAATTTCCAAATTAATTGATAATTTTCTTAAACTTAAACAACACACATTTGATCAAGAGTAACTACAAAATAACAAGGAAATTTAAAGAGAACAAACCCCCAATGATTTTCGGAGGAAATCAAAACGAACCGAATCAAAAGCTTTAGTGAAAATATCAGCAATCTGTTTATGTGTTTCAATATATTCCAAGACAAAAACTTTATTTTCAACTAATTCTCTTATGAAATGACGACGAATATCAATATGTTTAGTACGTGAATGTTGCACATGATTTTTTGAAATATTAATTGCACTTGTATTATCGCAAAAAATAGTTAAAATGTCAAGATCAAACCCATAATCCATCATCATTTGCTTCATCCACAAAAGTTGTGCACAACAACTTCCTGCTGCAATGTATTCGACCTCAGCTGTTGAGAGAGAAATAGAATTATGTTTCTTGCTATGCCAAGAAACTAGATTATTTCCCAAGTAGAAACGTCCTCCACTAGTGCTTTTTCTGTCATCAGTGTTACCTACCCAATAAGCATCACTAAAACACACTAGATTAGAGTTAGTTTCTTTTGAATACCAAATACCATAATCAACAGTCCCATGAACATATCGAATGATTCTTTTGACAACTGCAACATGAGACTCCATGGGATTTCCCTGGTACCTGGCACACACACCAACACTATAACTCAAATCAGGTCTACTAGCAGTGAGATAAAGAAGACTACCAATCATGCTCCTATACAGTGTAGGATTAACTTTGACACCATTTTCATCTTTGGATAGCGTCACAGTCGTTCCCATTGGTGTTTTGGCAATCTTTGAACTTTCAAGTCCAAACTTTTTGACCAAGTTCTTAGCATATTTGCTTTGAGAAACAAATGTGACTTCATCTAACTACCTAACTTGCAAACCTAAGAAATAGGTCAATTCTCCCACCATGCTCATTTCAAATTCCTCTTTCATTTGTTTCACAATTACCTACACCTCATTGTTAGAAGTAGAACCAAACACAATATCATCAACATAAATTTGAGCAAAAATTATGTTAGATTTAATATTTTTGATAAATAAAGTTTTATCTACTCCACCCCTTTTGTATCCATGAGAAACAAGAAAATGAGTGAGTCTCTCATACCAAGCCCGAGGGGCTTGCTTCAAACCATAAAGAGCTTTCTCCAATTTGTAAACATGATCGGGTGCATGGGGATCTTCAAACCCTTTGGGTTGTTCAACATATACCTCTTCATTCAAGATCCCATTGAGAAATACAGATTTGACATTCATTTGGAACAACCTGAAACCAAACAAACAAGCAATAGACAATAATAATCTAATTGATTCAAGTCTTACAACAGGTGCAAATGTTTCATCAAAGTCTATTCCTTCCACTTGTGTGTACTCTTGTGCCACTAATCTTGCTTTATTTCGCACAATTGTACCAAATTCATCAGATTTATTCTTGAAAATCCATTTTGTACCAATAATATTGGTATACAATGGTCTTGGCACAAGAGTCCACACTTTGTTTCTAAAAAATTGTTCCAATTCCTCCTACATAGCTTTAATCTGATTTTCATCAGTTAAAGCTTCTTTCACATTTTTAGGCTCAAGTAAAGATAGGAAACAAATTAATTGAACAAAATTACTAAACCTTCTTCTTGTGACCATACTTTCTTTTGGATTTCCAAGTATTAAATCTGATAGATGATTTAATTTAACTCTGGTTGCTGTCTCCTTTTGGAATTCATTCGAAATAATATTTGGAAATTTCTTTTTTGTCTGTCCAAAATCTGTTTCATCGGATTCGTGATCTGTTGGAGCAGATGGACCAGGCGTTACAATAGTAGTATCACTGGCAGAAGCTTCTTCGTGATTTTTAGAAAGTTCATCAATAAACCTATCAATTTCTTCCTCAATAGAAAACTCAGAAAAATCCCTGGCATCATCAATAACAATGTTAGCTGACTCCATTGCAGTTTGGTTTCTCATGTTACACACACGATAAGCCCTACTGTTAGTGGAGTATCCAATAAAAACACCTTCATCACTCTTAGCATCAAACTTGGTTTCTTACCTTTCCAAATTTCATAAGATGTTTTAGATGTACCTGGATGGAGAAAAAAATGGTTTATGATATAGTAAGCAATGTTAATTGCTTCTGCCCATAACCGTTTGGTCAATTTTTTTCTATTTAGCATCACTCTAGCCATTTCTTGAAGAGTGCGGTTTTTCCTTTCTACAACTCCATTCTCTTGAGGAGTTTTGGGAGTTGAAAACTCATGAGAAATACCTGCAGACTTACAAAAATCATCATAGACAGAATTCTCAAACTCTTTACCATGATCACTTCTTATTCGAATAATTTTTCCAATGTTGCAGTCTTTTTCATCTTTTAATTTCAAGCAAAGAGTTTTAAATGCATCAAAAATATCAGATTTTTCTTTCAAGAAATCCACCCAAGTATATCTAGAAAAATCATCCACACAAACAAAAATATACCTTTTCCCATTTAAACGCTCAATTTTAATTGGACCCATAAGATCCATGTGAAGCAATTCTACAACTTTTGAAGTGTTTATGTCATAAACACTTTTATGTGTAATTTTTAATTGCTTACCAAGTTGACAACTCTTGCACTTACCATCAGATTCTTTACCTAGCCTAGGTAAACCACGAACAATCCCTGCATGTGACAATTTTTTCAAAGTTTTGAAATTTATGTGACCAAGTTTAGCATGCCACACATTAGTGTTGTTACCCACAACATATTGACACATAATAGAAGGCAAAAGAGTATAGCAATTGTCATTAGATCTAAAACAATCAAGAACATTCTCACCATTCTTGTTAAAAACAAAACAATTCTCTTTATCAAAGCTAACAATGTAACCTTGATCACAAATTTTACTTATGCTAAGCAAGTTAGCTTTAAGTCCTTCGACAAGTAACACTCTTTTGATTTTAGGTAACCCTTCAAAGTTAAGGGTACCCATTCCAAGAATATTACCTTCAATTCCATTCCCAAAAGTAACAGATCCAAAATGCATAGGTTTTATGTCTGTAAGAATAGACCTGTCACCTGTCATATGTCTTGAACAACCACTGTCAAAATACCAAAAATATGAAGAAGCAGATATGTAACATCCCCAATTGCTAATAAGGTTAATGGCCTTGATTATCATGCCTGGAAGGCAATAGATGATTTAACATGACAATATGTGAATTTAAATGATTATGTGATTAGAATGCATGTTTAGGTGGAATAAATATGCATGTGGGTCCCGTTTGATTGTTAGGGGTAAATTGGTAATTTTAGCCCGTTGAGGCCATAAATGTAATATATATGGGAAATTTATGATATAATGGTGATATAATTGTGATGCACGTTCTGAGACTGTCCTAGGGAGCTAATTAGTTTAAAAGTCACAACGGGATTAAATACACGGCTCGGGAGGAGCCTAGGGGTATTTTGGGAATTTTATAAATTGGGTTTGTGGACTTTAATTAATGGTTAATGGTATTTTGGTAGCTTAAGTAACCATTTGTAACCATTAAGGATAGCTATTCTCGGTGAGAAAATGGTATATTTGTAAGGGATGGGAAATGTCTAAGATGCCCTTGAGGTTTAGCTAGGAAGAGAGTTAGATGAAAGGGTAAATGGGTCTTTTGGAAAGGATTTAGATAACTTCAGCTGAGAAGGGAAGTCATTCACGTTTTACACTTAGGAAAATTCAGTTCTTCCTGAAAGTGAAGGAACAACTAAGAGCAAGAAGAAAAGGAAGGAAGGGCAAACCTCTTGGGATCAAGAAGGGAGTTAAGGCTAGAGAACTTAGAGGATTATTCAGCATATTGAGGTAAGGGAATTCTGTGTAAATATGTTGTAGGATTCAACTAAGTATATCATGGATTGAGGATTGAATTGTGTGTTTTGTTTGGTGAATTCTTGGGGTGAATTGTGGTTAGGTTCAGCTTGAGTTTTGTGATTTGAGCTTGGAATTTGATTGGGAAAGCAGCTCAAGGTCGAATCCCCACTTGAGGTAAGAGTTCTATGCATTTCTGAAAGTTTGTTTCTGGTGTGGTTTAAGAATTTTAAGGGATGGTTTAAGTTTTAAAAGTTCTGGTTTAAGTTTCTAGTTTAATTTTCTGAAATTTTAAACCAAATTGTGAATCATGGGTTTGATTATGTGTTTAGGCTTGTTGTTGGTATTTAAAAGTTGTTAAGTGGTTTATTTGAGGTTTTAAATTGAATTTGAGGCTTAGGTAAGCATTGGGGTTGGTTTGGGAGTATTTTGGCTCGAGGAAAACACTTGGAGCAACCCAGAATTCTGGGTTCGCGAAGGGGTGCCACGGCCCTGTTCTTCTGCGCTGCGACGCTAGGATGCAGCAGGGGTCGAGAGCCATTCTGGGCGCCACAACCCTCATTGAAGGGCGCCGCAGTGCTAGGCCATTTCTGGGCAGGAGGAAAATTCCAATTTTAGGGCTTTTGCCCAGGGGACTCGGGGGATGTTTTCGCTACTTTGTTTTGGGAAACGAGAGGTCCCGAGAGCACGGGATTGATCCCGGGAAATGGTTTTGGATTGGTTAGTATTAAAGAGTGTTTTATATGCATTGTGACTAGGTTTTCGGAGAGGCTCAGGTTAGAGGACTGTGCTTGTGACTTCGGTGCACAAGAAGCTCGGGACACAGGTAAGAAAACTACTGTTTCCCGTAGAGCATGAGTTGTGGGGCTCGGTCCTATATGATTGTGTTGTGGGGTTTGACCCTTTGATTGAGTTTATGTATGCTTAGCTTGTTGGTTAGCTTTATCATATGTGAATGTGTTGATTGAATGGCATGAGCCGTGAACGGTGAAGACCGATAATGGCGAAGGCCGAGAACGACAATGGGCTGGGAACGGCGATAGGCATGTGGAGTGCAAGGCCGAGTGCGGCAAGGGGCCAGGGCCGGAAGCAGCGTTTAGCACGCGGAGTGCGAGTTGCTAGGATAGATTTTAAAGGATACCTGGGATATTCTCACGGTATGGACCGCGAATCCAGGGCATGGTAAAGCGCCTGGGACAACATGGTCGTATGTGTTTAGCCAGTTGATGGCCTGTTTAACTGATAAGTGTTTGATATGCATATGTTGTTTGTTTGTGAGTTTTCTTGCTGGGCTTCGGCTCACAGGTGCTCTGTGGTGCAAGTAAGGGCAAGGAGAAAGTCAACCAATCATGAGTATGGCAAGCGCGAGGCGACGTGTACATGTTTGGTCAGCCTGACTGCCACGGTCAAGGGCATTTTTGGGAGATAAATGTATAAACTGGATTTTGTCGTTTAGTCGACTGTGGTTATATTTTGAGTTGTAAATATTTCTAAACTGTATTTAGGGATCCCAAATGTTAACCATTTTACGATTTTCAGTAAATGGGATTATTTTCAAAGTTTATGTCTTTGTTTATGTTTTGGTTACACATTTATCTTTAAACCTCGATTAGCGAGTTAAATGCACGTTTTAAACTCACCTAGTAACGGCTCTAAGGTAGTAGGGCGGTACAAGATCTATCATATTTACTAGTAAAACCAGCAAAACAATTATTCTTTTTTATCCATATTTTCTTTGATTGAACATTATTCTTTTTTACTCTTTTGGAATTATCAAAATATTCATTTTTGGAAAAAATCATAAGAGTAAAACACTTAGGTCGAATATGACCCTTCCTACCACAATAATGACATACTGGAATGAATTTTTCAAACTTACCATTGGATTTACCTAATGACTGTGTCCTATCTGTTGGAACAATCCAAGTACTGGATGCAACAGACTTCAGTGAAGATGACACAGGAACATCAGACGATAGCATTCCAGCCAAGATAAAGACAATTTTCTTTGATTTTTGAGAACTTGAAGCACCAATTCCCACATGACTTCTTTGACCTGCATTCTGTATATTCTCAAAAATAGTTGTACCGGGGTTAAGCATTCTAACATTTTTCTCAAGAGTATCCAAATCTTTAGACAACTTATTAATTCAACATTTTTTGAAATTATTTCTTCTTCAAATTTTTTATTTAAATTAGTAAGTTGTTTAATTTCAAAGGATAATTATTTATTTTTGCTTACCAATGACCAATTTTCATAACACACTTTCACCCATGAACCATACATCTTTTTGTAAGATTCACTCAAAGACTCATCATTCAATTCAGATTCATCACTATCAGAATTTTATTCATCTTTTGAAACATTATTCAAGCAAACAATTTTTTCATTTTCAGATTTAGAAATAGGTAAAATAGAAGTGAAAGCGACATTACCTTCCTCATCTTCACTACTTTCAGAGTCAATATCACTCCAAGTGGCAATCATACATTTTTTGTTCTTTTTCAAGGTGTTTGCACATTCAGACTGGATGTGACCGAAACCCTCACATTCCATGCACCGAATACCCTTTTATTAGTTTGAAAAGGTTTAAGAGAAGAAGGATTACCTTTTGACAGCTTGCCATTGAACTTCTTATCTCCTATATTCTTGAAAGTTCTTTGCAAGCATTGCCATTTCATTATCACCATCTGAAGCTTCTTTTTCAGTACTTTTGAAAGCTATGGTCTTCTCTTTTTCTTTGGAAGTACTCGGCTTGTCTTTTTGATGAATCTTTTGATTTAACTCAAAGGTACGAAGTGACCCAATCAATTCCTCTTCTTTCATAGTATTGAAATTTGTTGCCTCTTCCATAGCAGTGAGCTTAACATTGAACCTGTCAAGAAGAACTCGAACAATTTTTCTAACAAGAACAGAATCATCAAGTTTCTCACCAAGTGCAAAATGCTCATTAGAAATATCAGATAATCTCTCATAAAATTTGGATAGTGTTTCAGAATCAGACATCCTAAGATCATCAAACCTAGTTTGTAACATAATAAATCTAGATCTTTTGACATCTACAATTCCTTCAAACTGAGTTTGAAGAATAGTCCAAGCATATTTAGCCGAGACATATGTGGAAACAAGTTTAATAAAGCTTTCTCCAACTCCATTGAAAATGTTGTGAAGAGCTTTATTATTATAACTGGATAATTTTTCTTCTTCTGTATCCCAAACAAGTTTAGATTTTACCATTGTGTTTCCATCTTCACCTTTTTTCGGTAGGAGGTGATCATCAAAACAAAATTGCTCTCCATGCTTTCTCATCTTGAGATTTTATGAAAGCTCTCATCCTAACTTTCCAATATGGATAGTTTGAGTCATTAAGAAATGGAGGTCGAGACTGTAACGACCCGGATTTTCAAGACTCGATAATGCGGAAATATAAATGTTTTCATTTAACAAAATGTCTCAAAAACCCATAGAAAAAAAAACTTTTTAAAAAGTCGTATGGCCATACTTAACATTTAGTTACAAACATGTTTTATAAAGATTGGAGTGAGCCTAGTTTAGGAAAATTACACAACATTTCCAAAAATAAAAAGGCTTCCCAAAAGGTCGGTCCACATGTACATTTGCAAGGAAGACTCCAGCGCTCACTGCTCTGCCTTGCCCTTGCACTTACCTACAACATGAAACAACTAGGTAAGCGAAAACGCTTAGTAAGATCAACTTTCAAACAAAGCATATAGAGAATTAGGGTTCCGGACCCATCCGGACCCTAGACAATCAATTTCAAGAACGCTAAAGCGTCCTGGCAAACTTATGGTCATGCCTGATAACCAAGGATAAATTAATTCCTATCTAGATAAAAATCCTGCACTCAGAAAATCCCAGAACAAGCAGATATATTATAACACAACTATATCTTACCAACAATTATATCCCTGCACTCAGAAAATCCCAGAGCAAGCAGATATATTATATCACCATATAATTCGAGACCAACGCTCGACAATTTCCAATAATTCAGACGTAACGCGCCCTCCAACATAATTGCTAATCTATAAAAGAGAACCGAGTCTCCACACTAAGATCTAGCCAATAAATATTCTCATCAAGGGTAACTATCGTGTTACCTAGGGCATCGCTACTTATCCAAGAGCATAATCCAATTTACACGGTTTTACGGAGACTTCTATGTTAATCAGTGGTGCTGGTGAGCAGCTGCCCCTAGGGTGTTCAACCTCACTCTATCTTGGCAACCCCTAGTATCTCTAGGCACTCTCACGGAATGGCCAATATTCACGGCTGCTATCCGGGAATAACTTATCAGAGCACTTGCTCGGATTCTAACCGTCCAATGATTAAGTAAGCATGAGGGCCCCTAGGTCTCATTTATCTTGGCGCCCCTAGGTTTAACCAGCTTATCCTCATCTCATGGCCACTCGTCGTGGTAATGAACCGGACATAAATAAAATCAAGCAGTGTGACGGGGATCAACCGTCTAGGATATGACGGACTTCTACCGTTCATATTTCTAAATCAGCACTCACTAGACTAACGTCTCTAAGCAACTTTCTATGACAGCCTATGTATATGCATGTATCCCTATACTAACATACAAGACAATAATCATTTCATGTTGCAGCCATACAATATAAGTTGACTTACTTGGAGTCCTTTGCGCTCAGCAAGTTTTCACCCTCCAACGTTCAGTCCAGTTACGCTTAGCCAATACTGTAGTTATCCATACAGTATACTCGGATTAATTATGGCACTAATAATTCATTATTATTATTTTGGGCAGTTTGGTCATTTTAATAAAAGTCATTTGTAAGGATTTATAATCCTTATTTGGTTTTAAACCTATTAAGGAAAGTCATGCAAAATATTCGAGACTAAACCCTAAGTCTTGGGGAGATCTATCCTAAGGTCTCGATACCTAGGCTCGGGTATCACAATGGTATTTCCCCACAACCCGCTAAAAATCTTATTCTTTCAAGGTATTGCTATTAACCCGCACTTTCGACTAGTCGGTTAAAATATGTAAGATTTTAGCCGGTATTATATCCAGAAAATACAAATAAATTCCTTAATTATTTTTAAAGAAAATAAACTCTTTAAATTTTCCTTTTATTTTTCTTAAGGTTTTAATATCTAAAAATCGTTTTAAGAAAATTGCCTAATTTGTCTTAATTAGGAAAACCGTTATAAATTTCTCATCTTGACTAATTAATTTTCCAAAAGTAATTAATCAATTTTACTTACTAGAAAAATAATTCATTTAAACTCAAAGGAGTAATTTTAGTGAAAATATGTTTCAAGACTTACCAATTTATATCTTGAAATAAACAAAATTTTACTTTTTACCTTATGTTCCAAAATCTCATTTTTACACTAAGTGTGAAAAACCTAATTTTCACATTTTTAACTACATACTTCGTTAGTTCATAACTTGAAATTTACTTACCCAATTGTTACCAAAATTTCTCAATTCCATTTTTGTTATGCCATTTAGGTCTTTGTAAAATCTTAGGTCAAAATGAGCATTTTTTATTGGTGAAATCATTTTCCTACAATGAGGTAAAAATGACCTTATTTTCAAGTCCTTATTTTTCCCAAACTTTGACAGTTAATAACTTTCAAACCGTTCAATATTTTCTTACCAAATTTTACAGTGGAATAATAGGTTATGCCAGTAATATTTCCACAAAATTTTAGAAAAATCTGGGTTCATTTGCCCTATACAGTGGCTGTCCAAACTTGGTTCCGAAAATAAGAATACGAAAAAACAGTTTTTTTACCTAAACTTTGAAATAGCATAACTTACTCATTTCTAAACATTTTTTTGTGTTTCAAAAGCTCAATTTTATGTACTCAATCTCAACAACATCACAGTACAATTAAAGTTTACAAAACCAATATACAGTGGCTGCTTGACCCCTTGGAAGTCACAGCTCAAAACATGTTTTGTTTTAGGGTATCCTACAAAACTCTTGGGGGTTTTGGTTCCCATTTTCAAAAATCAATACACATGCATCATAAAAATTATTAAAAAACTACCATAACCTTATTACATCACCAACAAGAAACTTTAAGCATTAGATATACAAAAAAAAGCTTAAAACTAAAAACCCTACAACAAAATCATCAAAAGTAAACTTTTTACCTCTTTGGTGTTCTTGCTTAAGGTTTGGACCTTCCTATAAGCTTTGACTCCTTAAAAACCTTTCAAAAACCCTAACCAACTTCCCCCAACAACATAGGTAATTAGCTATTTGAAACTCTATGATTAAAACTTGACAAAAGTCTAGATTAATGAAACTTTACCTTAGGGAAAACCCTTCCTAGACCAAGACTTAGCTTCCAAGTTTCTTTGGTGTTCTTGGGGTTGAAAATGGAGAGAACACTTAAGAGAGTCTTCAAAAATCAGATGAGAGTGAATGAGGGAGGGAGAGTGGTCGGATTTGGGGGTTAGAATGGCTCACACAACTCTTCAAAATATCACAAAACACTTGAGTGCTTTTCTACCCACTTGCCCACTTGACTTCTTAATTAAATGGGATTTGAATTTTATAAAATTGGGTTCACACCACTCTAAAATAGCACATGGCCAGCCACCCTTTTCCATATATGTGACCATTAATTTTTTTTTTTTTTTATAAAGGTTAATAAAGGTTTCATAAGAAGAAAAGTCCGAATTGACTTTTGACACCTTTTTTCACTCTTATTAAGTTTTAATCCCCAAACTTAACATTAATTAATTAAATTAAATGTCTCTCACATTTAATTTAATTAATCACATAGTAAAATTTAACCTAAGGTCCATTCATGGAATAAAATTCCCCATTTCGGTAAAATTAGGCATTTAACACAAAATGCCCTAAAATTTCCATTTTCTTTTAGGTTTATTATTTTTGACCAAACTTTAACTTTTATGAATGTATTTTATGCCCAAAATATAATTGCCATGATTTTTCATTTTATTTTCCGAGATTTTTACCCGATCAGGGTTTTTGTGTCGGTCCAGGACCGAAAGTCTTATCTTGACTTTTAAAATCACAAAATTCATATTTTGGCTAGCAATAACTCATGGAATACTTCCAAACACAATATAATATTATTTAAAATAATATTCTTAACCCGGGGGAGAAAATCCCGACCCGAATCGTTTAAAGGTACCCAAAAACGTAGGACGTTACAGAGACACCGAACTACCTTCTGCAAAGAAAGACATTTCACACAAAACAAATCAAACGGAAAATAACCACAAGATCTCACTAAGAGTTTAGTGAACTGCTCTGATACAATTTGAACTTCTGTTTTTTATGATTACCAACTCAATTATTTAAATTAAATAATTAATTATTGTAATGTTACAGAAATGTTTAAACAGACATAGAAACTGTTTGAACAGAAACCAGATATGTTTAAACAATTTATCAACAGAAGATAAAAACAAACATAAAGTAAATAACACACGAAATTTTACGTGGTATCAACAATCTTTTCAAGTTGCTACTAGTCCACGGGGCCACGCCCAGAGAATGAAATGTATTAGAAGAATATCTAAACGATTACAAAACCAAATTGACTTATACAAATAAAGACTCCCTCTTGAATTTGTCGCAACTGTTGTAATCTAAACTTCTAATCAAATTTCTGAAGTGCTAAGATCTTGAACTCCCTTCAAATCATAACACTTGCACTTTTCCTCCCGAAAAGTGACTACAGAAGTACATACACTGTAATAAACCACTAAGAACTTGCTGGACTCAAGTTCTTCATACAATAAACACTCTCTCTAAACTTGAAAAATATTTGGAAAATAATACATCTAGAGAGTTAGGAAAAACCAACAACCTAAGGATGTCTATATACCCTTTAGAATCTCTTTAGGTCGTGGAAAACAAATCAGAAACCAATCAGCCAATAAATAGAAAATCTTCCCAAAAAGGAAAGTCAGAATCTGTTCAAACAGACTGGCAATCCGTTCAAACAGATTCATTGAACATGGATAGTTTTTAAACCCAGTTTCCTTAAATAAATAAGGAAACAAAATATGCATTATCTCTACAAGATGTACATGGTTTCTAGATAAACAAATTAGATAATAAATTAAAATAAATACCAATAATTTCCATATATACAAAAGTCAAGAAAAGATATTCTTTTATAGAAAATTATATATTTATTTTATTAACATATATAGAATAAGCTGATTAGAAAACATTTCACAGCAAAACAAGAAACAAACCATTTTGAAAATACCGCACAATATATTTCGAAAATACATCCATAATTAATTTTGTCAATTTTATCAAATATGCCAATAAAGGATTTTACACAACTATTATGAGCGCTCAAATTTCAATCATGGAGAAACTAATGATATGTATGATATGCATGAATCCTTTGATATCCCTTTTACCCCTGCCTATAATCCAACTTTTTCATGGAGTCATACTGAGTCTCCAATAAATCAAGGGCATGAATTCAACATGCATAATCAAATTCATGCCCAATCCGACCTATCATATCCCATTCAACAAGAAACGAACTCATCTTTTGAGGATATCATACAATAGTTCATGCAATCAACCTACCAAATCTTACAAGCTCAGTCTCAGTCAATCTCAAAAATTGAGACAATAGTAGGAAAATTTGCAATGTTATTGAGTTGTAAAAATAAGTTTATCCCAACCAACTCATTCCCAATCCAAATAGTCAAATTAAAAGTGGAAAAGAGAATGAAATTGTTGAAGAACTTGTAATATTCATCCAACCTCCTAATGAATCAAAGGAGCTGGATGAAATAATTTTCGAGGCTCATGAGGAAAATGAAAAAGATATAATTATATCTCAAGAGCCCATAATTGAACAAATTTGTATATTTACTCAAAATGAAAAGGAGTCTAATATAGATATGCAATTTTCGTATTTCATTGATATTCCATCAAAATTGCATATTTCTAATTTTCTTGTAGGTGTGATGTTATCAATTATTATTTATGGAATTTGTATCAAAGTCATAACTCACCCTACAAATGAAGTTCTACATCATCGATTGGGTGTAAGATAAAACAAATATATATATAGTCGAGCTAAAGACTATAAACTAAAGCGCTTTGTGGGAGGCAACCCATACTTTCATGTTTCATTTTATATTTTACTTTTTTTGTGTGTTTTTGTTTCATATTTTTTTTCAAAAGTTTGAAGGAAACTTCTTGCCCAAAAAGAAAAGAAGAGAAGAAAACAAATGAGTCAAATCAAGGAAGTATACATCAAAGGGAGTAGTTCTTAATCTTTCCCATTTTATTAAACATTGAGGACAATGTTTCATTTAAGTTTGGGGGTAGTGTTTATGTATTTTTTTTTCTTTGTGTTTATGTATTTTTCGTTTGTTGTAAAAAAAAAAATCGTGACATTTTTCTTGTCCAACTAAAAACCTTAACTAAGATTAATTGTAGTTCTCTTAAGAATATGAGTAGTTTTTAAGCTTTGTTTTTAACTATTGGGTCAAGTTTTCTAAGTTTTTTATATATATTTTTCATAATTGAACACTTCTATTTCTTATAAGTTTATATGAAAAATAATATTGCTTAAATCTTCTTAGAAATCAAGATTGATCATTTGATAAGCTTAATCTATATTCATCAATTTTTTTAGAACTATTCTCTTTGTGCGATTCTTGAGGAAATACTTATGATGTCACCAATAAAAAAAAATTATATGTTTTAATTTTCTTTTGCTTGAGGACTAGCAAAACTTTAAGTTTCAAGGTGTGATAACTCTACAAAATAGAGTTATTTTTACCACTATTTATAAGCTAATTAGTGTTAAGTTCTTAAGTTTTTGATTAATTTATTAAGTTTTTAAGTAATTTTAAATTTATTAGTCTTATCATGATTTTATATATTTTTGTGTGTTTTTATAGTTATTTTGTTGTAGTTTAATTATTTGAATTATTGTTGTTAAGTTAGAAGTCAAAAAATGATTTTTTATTGATCTTAAATGTGAAATTAAATTAAGTTTTAATTAGTATTTTTAAATAATTAATATGATTTATTTTATAATTGAAAATATTTAATTATGATTTAATTTATGTTTATTTTGTAGAGAATTTGTTGCATTTTTGCTATTGAAAAGCAAGAAAAATGAAGAAAAGAAAGGAAAAAAATGGCATTTATGAAAGGCCTCCAAGCTCATGGACATGAAGTCCACGGCCCAGCCACCAGAAGCCCAGGCTCGCGCCTCCCGGCCAGCTCCAGCCCACGGCCCAGGCCCACCCGAAGCCTCCCTACCCAGCCAGCTCCAGCCCATCACGCCTCCAAGCCACACGAGCCTCCCAACAACCCTTTGGCCCACTTGGCCCAGCTGCCAGCCACCAAAAGCCCTGCCCGAAGCCCACCTGCCAGTAGCCACTAAGCCTCCCATGCCCAGCCACCTTCACTCCTCTTGAACCCACAAATGTCTCCTTGTCCCCTTGTCCAAAAATGCCACATTTTTACCCAAACTTTTCTACACATTTTACCCCAAGATCATCATTACACCTAAATTTTACCCCTACATGTCATATTGTTCTTCATTTCAAATTTAATTTAATCAATTTAAATTGATTATTTTAAGCATTTATTTTTTTGGCTATATATAAGGGATTTGGTGCTTATTTTTGGAGGGAGGTTACACTACATAATTGCTACACTTTCAAGACCACTCCATTCTCTTCATCTTTTTCTTCTTTTAGGTCATTTTTCTATGAGTTTTTAGAGGAAAATTTTGGGGGTTTCTCCTCCAAATTTTCCTATTTATGTTTGTAATTTTTGGTTTGTATTTCTATTCTAGTAATGAGTTTGTAATATGCTTAAGATTATTAAGGTGGTGATGAAACAATATGTAACTAGATAGTATTTATTTTGTATGTTGATTTCCCATTTGTGCAACAAATTTTTTGGATTTTTCTTCTTCAAATATTTCTTTCATCTTAAATATCATGTATTTTTTATTGTTAGCATATCTTTACACTTTGTTCTTTATTAGTGCAAACTCATAATATTCTTTGATTAAGGTGTGTCATTAAATTGTGCATATCAAATGCTTAGAACAAAAATATTATGTTTTGTCTTATAAATAATATTCATTGATTTTGTTGTTGTTTCATTAGATTGATTCACACTAAATACTTTAATATTATATTGCTAAAAGTGAAGATAAATCCTATATTAATATAATAACTTGTGCTTAAAAAGAATATCTAAATTGAATAGATGATAGTTTGATTAATTTCTACTATTAAAACTTGGGAATGAATGTACTTATAAATATTATTAAACTTATGTTTTGTGGATTCTATTATCTTAATAACATTTCTTCTACCATCTTGTTCACAATTACTAATTTAGTTATATATATTGTCTTTAGTATCTTTATTATTATCTTTTATTTTATTTTATTGAAACAAAACTCTCATCAATCTTTGGAGCTAGGTTAGAATTTATTAATTTTGGTTTAAAATAGTTTTCTTTTTTATCTTAGATAACTCCTTTGGGTTCGACATACTTGCTTACACGATCACTATTCTATTTGAACGATTCGTGTGCTTGCGATATAAATATTTATAACATACCCATTTTGGGTCAATCAGGTCACTTACTTGTACAATGTGTATGCTTGGTTCCAGTTATTACTGTTGAGCATGCTGTATATTCTGTGGACTATCTGAATTTACTAATTTGTTTTCTTGCTGAGTCTTTTGGCTCACGGGTGCTTTGCGGTGCAAGTAAGGGTAAGGAGAACCTTGACCAGCCATGACCGAGGAGAGCGTTAGAGGAGATGTGTACATATGTAGTCTGCTCGACCGCCATGACCGAGGTATCGCAAGGGAACTAGGGTTGGACCTTGTTTTGTCGCTCAGGTCAGCTTATTTTGTAATCCCTGAGTTGTAAAAAAAAATTTATACTTGTATTTTGGGATCCCATGGAAAGACTAAAGTTTTCTTTTAATGGAAATGTTTATTCATTGACCAAAAATTTTAATACATGAACCATTAATGGCTTAATCACATGTTTTAGTCCAAATGACTCGTTTAGCGAGTCCCGCACTAATTTAAACACACGTGGTAACATACCCTAATTAGTAGGGCGTTACAACTTGGTATCAAAGCTGCCAAGGGTTAAGGGTTCCTGATGATGGACGGGGCATGTACACTCGCTCCTAAAGACAAGCTCGACTCAGGGTTCGGTAACTATTAATATAGCTATGTGTGCAATTACTTAAATGAAGTGCATATGCATTACTTGCATATTTAAACAGAAAGCATGAGCTATTCTTATAGGGCCTAGCCCTTGACTGTTTGATGCATGTTAAAGATGTGCTTATTAGGACAAAAGTTTCTTGTAAATGTTGTGGGAATGCTTATAAGCATCATTATTACTTTTGAAGGTCAGAAACGCTTATTAGCGTTGCTATATGTGCATGTATGCTAAGAGATGCTTATTAGCACCATTAAAATGTTAAGAGGAATGCTTATTAGCAACGTTATTGCTTTTGAATGTTAGAAATGCTTAATAGCATTATGTTATGTATATGAATGTTAAGAACTTGCCTATTAGCACTTTGTTTGAGCATGAATATGAATCCCCATGCTTATTAGCATGACTGTATATAGTGAGAGTATCAGGATGCTTATTAGGATTGACATCTCTTATGAATGCAAAAAGAAGCGCTTATTAGCATTGTTATATGGAAATGCAGGCCAGGACAAGCTCATTAATGTTGTTATAGATACATGATTGCTAGGAAATATTTATTAGCACTATTAAATGTTAATGAAAGGCCTATTACCATTACTATTTGTCTGTAAATATCAAGAGATGCTTAATAGCATCGTTAACTATTTATGAGTTCAAGAAAATGCTTATTAGCATCGTTACTTGTTTAAAAATGTTAGGAAGTGCTTATTAGCACCATGTTTGGATATGAATATGGATTGACATGCTTACTAGCATGATTGTTGAGAATGAACATTTGTTTGTTCAGTCTTGAGCCATAGGGCATCAAGAGGTTTAGTTATTATTACCTAATTGGCTAAATTGGTTACTGCAACAAGGTACACGTTTGGAAGTATGCTTCCAGGGTAGTCAGTTCTGCAAATCGGCCGGGGAATACAGGCCGAAAATGATAATTAGGGTCAGACCCCTCCGCCAGCTCCTGAAAACTAGCAACAAATTCTTGTTGATATGCAAGCTAAGCTGCAGAGGAAGGAAGAAGAGATTCGCCAGTTGAGGCAACAGTAGGTTCCGGCAAGGAATTTTGCGTTAGAGGCCCCACTCGCTGCTACAGTACCGACCATACAACACAGCCAGCGATAGAGAATCGTTTAGAGTTGTTATATGAACGGTTCAGAAAGCAACACCCTTCGGTTTTCAAGGGTAGCGCAGATCCACTCAAGGAAAAGCACTGGATAAGCATGATCACATCAATCCTATATTTTATGAGGATGGTGGGTTACGAGAAAGTGGCCTATGCATTTCAGGAGGATGATCGAATCTGGTGGGAGGTAGTATCCCCGACTAGGGGCATTAATACCTTGGATTGAGAAGAGTTTAGAACTCAGTTCAATGAACAGAATTATAATGAGACAGTTAGGGCTGCAAAAGCTAAAGATTTCAGTAAATGGCTGCAAGGGAATATGACAGTGGTAGAGTATGCACTGAGGTTTTATAGATTAGCAAAGTTTGCTGCAGACTTGGTCTCCACTGATAGGACAAGGTAGAAAAGAGTCCTGTATGGGGTGCGATCTATGATAGCCTGGGATGTCAGAATCACAACAATACCTGGAGTGACGACATACACTCAGGTAGTGAAAAGAGCCCCTACCGTAGATGGCACTGAGAACAAGATCTGGCATGTGAGTGCGGCCATAAGAAATACCTAAAGAATGGAACTCCCCTTTATAGGATCGGGTAGGGGTGGAGGCCCTAGTGATCAGAAAAGGAAAGCTCTAGATACTGTGTTGGCTTCCGACCCTGATAGGAGCCACGGGGTGTACAAATTGGCCGCCAGAGCGGTAACGGGAACTGAAGGACAGATCTAGAGTGCGCCAGATGTAAAAGACATCATATGAGGGGAAATTGGTAGTATCCAAGAGACTGGTTAGATCACTGTTAGTGATAGTAGATGATAGAAAGTTGTCAATTGACCTACTAGAGTTGGTTATGACCGAATTTGACATATTTCTAGGTATGGATTGGTTAAGAAAAGTATGGGGCAACCATAGATTGCAAGAAAATGTTGTTAACCTTTAAGCCTGAGGGTGAAGACTCCTTTGTATTTGTTGGCAGTGTGCATGGACCCCGCGTACCTATGATTTCAGCATTAAGGACTAGGGACCTATTGCAAGGAGGTTGCAAAGGATTCCTGGCCAGCATGATGGATACCACTCAGGTCATGCCAATGGGACTAGAAGAGACTAGGTTAGTCTGTGAATTCCTAGATGTGTTTCCAGAGGAATTACCAGGATTTCCGCCACACAGAGGGACAAATTTTTTTATTGAGTTGGTACTTGGGACAGAGCCAGTGTCTATGGCACCTTACAGAATGGCCCCAGCAGAGCTGAAGGAGTGAATGGTTCAGTTACAAGGTAAGACAGTATTCTCCAAGGTGGATCTTCGATCTAGTTATCACCAGTTGAGGATCAGGGAGAAGGGTATACCAAGGGCTGCTTTTGTACCAGATATGGGTTTTATAAGTTCTTAATAATGTCATTTGGATTAACTAATGCACCGACAACATTTATGGATCAGATGAACAAGGTGTTCAAAAAGTATCTAAATTGGTTTGTGATCGTCTTTATTGAAAATATTTTGGTATAAGTTATGTCCTTATATAGAAAGAAAAGGTGATTGCCTATGCTTCATGTCAATTGAAGAATATGACCAGAACTGGAATAGTGTTACTAGTAGGCCAGTTGGTCAACATTATGCTTAAGTTTACTCTTTTAGAGAGGATTAAAGAAAAATAGTTGAGTGACCCTCAGTTGGGAAAGATTAGAGGGGATGTCCAAGCTAGAATAACTAATGACTATATAGTGTCAGGCATGATTTTATTGAGGTATAAAGGATCGAATTTATGTTCCGATGGACACTGGGATTAAATGGGAGATTCTAGATGAATCTCATATTACCCCTCATTCTCTACATCCAGGAAACATGAAGATGTACAAGGATCTGAAATTTTTTATTGGTGGCCTGGGATGGAGAGGACGTAACTGAGTATGTGGCAAAGTGCCTTACCTAGTAGTAGGTTAAGGCAGAGTGTCGGAAACCAGTAAGGCCATTACAACCTTTGAGTATTCCATAGTGGAAGTAAGAGGACATCACGATGGATTTCGTGGTGGGATTGCCCAGGATTGTGGGCCAGCATGATTCGGTCTGGGTCATTATGGACCGGTATACAGAGTCAGCTCACTTTTATTAGTGGGGACGAGCAATACAATTGACTAGTATTTAGATCTCGAGGTGAAAGAGATAGTAAGCCCTTAATGGACTTTGGGGTCTATCTTGACGGATAGGGACCCCACATTTGCTTCCAAGTTTTGGGGAAATTTATAGAAGGTGATGAATATACAGCAGAGGTCCGATATCATTTATCGTCCTCGGACTGATGGTAAGTCAGAGAGGATTACCTAGATATTGGAAGACATAGCATGCATGTTTGACTTTGAAGGGTCCTGGAATGAACATTTTCCTCTAATACAGTGGCACCTTAGGAGATGTTTTATGGTAGAAAATGTAGATCGCCCATTCACTGAGATGAGATGGGTAAGAGGAAATACTCGGGTCCTGAGGCAGTTTAAGTGACCAATGAGGCTAATGAGAAGATCAAAGCTCACATGCTCGCTTCTCAAAGTAGACAGAAAAGTTAAGCTTATCTGAAATGCAGGAACGTGGAGTTCCAAGATGGAGACTATGTCTTCCTTAGAGTCTCACCATGGTAAGGGGTGAGGATATTTGGGGAGAAGGGCGAGCGAAGCCCTAGAATGTGAGACCATATGAGATCTTAGAGGGGATAGGTTAGGGGGCCTATAGATTGGCCTTACCTTTAGTGTTGTTAACCGTACACAATGTACTTTATATTTTGACACCTCAAAAGTATGTGTGCAGACGTGACTCATGTATCAAGTTATGAGGGTCTAAAGCTTCATGTAGATCCCTCCTATGAGGAATAGCCAGTCCAGACACAAGACATGAAGGACAAGGTCCTGAGAAGCAAAACCATACCTTTAGTTAAGGTACTATGGAGGAACAGCAAGGTCGAGGAGACGACCTAGGAGTGAGAGTCCAATAAGCAGGATCAGTATCTAGATCTATTCAGGTAAAAATTAGATGATGAAATTCCTGTAAGGAGGGGATAATTGAAATACCCCAAATTCCCTCATATGGCTTAGTGCCTGGATTAGGGGGTCGGGAGGCAATAATTGAATTAATTGAGTGCTTATGTGTTATGAGCATGTTATTATATGAATTATGTGAGTTATATTATAATATGACAATATTGGCATGTTTAGGTGTATTAGCGTGCATGTGGGCCAATTTCTTCTTAGAAGGGCATTTTCATAATTTTTCCCCAATGAGGGCATATTTGAATATATATATATATATGTGTGTGTGTGTGTGTTCTATGATTAATACCACATTATTATGTGAATATATTTGGGTTATCAGCATGAGGCAATACTAAAAGGAAAGTTAGCGGTTTAGTCATAACAGGGTCAAATACTTGGCTCGGGGTGACCCTAGGGGTATTTTAATAATTTAGCACATTATTGGGATTTATCGGGTAATGGGGAATTATTTGGTAATCATTTGAGGAAATTAGAGATCACGGGAATTTATGGGGATTAATTATGATTAATGAGAAAAATGAGGGGTAAAAGTCTCATTATGATTAGTGAGCATTAGAGAATAATTAATGGGCTGAGGGGTAAATTGGTCATTCCTAGCCTAAGTAGGGGATACACTCAGAGAGTCCAGATTATAGTGGAATGATTAGAATACTTTCAGCACCCTCAACTCTCTCTCTCTCTCTCATTTTTTCCCTCTATCTCTTAAAGTCTTGGGGGTTCTTGCTGAAGCTTGAGGAGGAAAGGAACAAAGCTTAGAGAATTGAAGATAGGATTGAGGTGGAACAACATAAAGGTCGTGATTCTTCTTTAAGGTAAGGTGTTGCTCTACTTTCTTGGTTAATCTCAGTTGTGGTTTAAGTTTTTGCAGAGTTTTAAACCAATGATTGGGTGTTGATTTGAGTGAGAGATTGAGTTCATTTTTTGAGGTGTTGGTACTGCCTATGATTTGTTATTTAGGGTTTTAAACTCATTTGGGAGTTTTATACAAGTTTGGGGCAGGATTTGAGAGCTTTGGCTCAGAGAAAAATGGTGGAAAAACCCAGTTTTTCTGGGTTTGTGAAGGAGAGCTGCGGTGCTGTTCTTCTGAGTCGCGGCGTACGGTTGTTCCAAGGCAGGGAGCCCTGGCTGTGTGTCGCAGCAGTTGGGGGATTGCGTTGCAGTGCTAGGCCAAATTTAAGGATCACCAAAATCCAATTTTTAGGGTTTTTGCCCAGGAGGCTCGGGGGACGATTTCACAACCCCGTTTGGTGGAATGGGAGGTCCCGAGAGCACGGGATTTGTCCTGGGATTCGTTTATGGAATCAAATGTTGATAAGATATTATCTATGGCTTGTGACTAGGTTATCGCTAAGGCTCAGGAGAGGATCATTCTTGGGGGTCGTGCTTGCTTGCTTATTTTCTTACTACACCTGATGCGTGAGATACGTGATTAGGGCTTGACCCGTTGTAAAATGTAATATGATTAGGGATTGGCCCCATTGTTGAATGTATTATGATTAGGGCTCGGCCCAGCTATCAAATGTATTATGGTTAGGGCTCGGCCCAACTGTTAAATGTAATATGATTTGGAGTTGGCCCAACTATTAAATATAAACATGATTAGGGCTCAGGCCTAGCTAATGAGCATAATTATAATTATGCATGTGTAAACCTTTGTAAGTACATTGTAATGTGTTGTATTTATGTATGATAAAGGTAGTATATGTATGTGTGTCCCCGATTGGGAGGCCCGACTGATAAGTCAAAAGTCTGTCTATCGTACCTAACCAAAAGCTCAGCCTTCTAGTTGAGTGTATACTTGAATAAAAAAGGCTCGACTTAGAAGCGAAGGTATTAAAAGGGGCTCGACTTATGAGTCGAGAGGTTTACAAGGCCCGACTTATAAGTCGAGGGTATACAAGGCCTGCTTATAAGTCGAGGGTTCACAAAGCTCGACTTATGAGTCGAGGGTTTGCAAGACTCGACTTATGAGTCGTGATCGACATTTTGCGCGTTGAGTGTAGGTCATTATGGCTAGACCACCATGGGAGTGTGTTATGCACTTGACTGGCTCGGTTTCCATTGGAATAAACGGGAGTGCGTTATGCACTTGATTGGCTCGGATGCTATAGGAATAAACGGGAGTGCATTATGCACTTGACTGGCTCGGATGCCATTGGAATAAACGGGAGTGCATTATGCACTTGACTAGCTTGGATGACATAGGAATAAATGGGAGTGCATTATGCACTTGACTGGCTCGGAAGCCATAGGAATGAACGAGAGTGTGACACGCACTTGCGTGACCCTATGATCACTTACTTGTACAGTGTGTATGCTTGGTTCCAATTATTACTGTTGAGCATGCTGTTATATTCTGTGGACTATCTGAATTTGCTAATTTATTTTCTTGCTGAGTCTTTTGGCTCACG
Source organism: Humulus lupulus (assembly GCF_963169125.1). Taxonomy (NCBI): domain Eukaryota; kingdom Viridiplantae; phylum Streptophyta; class Magnoliopsida; order Rosales; family Cannabaceae; genus Humulus; species Humulus lupulus. The sequence goes on from NC_084798.1 coordinate 40,713,337, forward strand.
GTTGTTTTGTGGTGCAGGTAAGGGTAAGGAGAACCTTGGCCAGCCATGAGTTGGAGAGCATTGAAAGCGATGTGTTCATATGTAGTCTGCTCGACCGCCACGACTGAGGTATTCCAGGGGAACTAGGGTTGGACCCTGTTTTTCCACTTAGGTTGGCTTATTTTGTAATCTTTGGGTTGTAAACAAATGTTTAAACTTGTATTTTGCAATCCTATGTAGAGTCTAAAGTTTTCTCTTAATGGAAATGTTTATCCATTGACCCAAATTTTTAATACATGAACCCTTAGTGGCTTAATCACATGTTTTACTCCAAATGACTCATTTAGCGAGTCCCACACTAATTTAAACACACGTGGTAACATACCCTAATTAGCAAGGCGTTACAATTGTTGTCCAAATTCTTTATTTCCTAGCCCACTATAGATGCTTGAGTCTTTTCTAAGATGAAAGGGAATTGAAACTAAACAAGTCTTTGAAATTCTCAAGACAAACATTTTCTTGATGAATTTCTTGAAAAAAAAACTTATGATCTTTGAGAACTAGAGAGAGAACGAGGTTAGTCAGAGAGTTGACAAGTGTGATCAAGGCTTTAAAAAAGACATCTTTTATAGAGTAGGAGCCATTGTAAATTCTAACTAGATTAGAGTTCTTAAACACATCATTTTGGAGCTAAAAAAATGTAATTCAAATCCTGACACAGGAGACATGTCGCCTGTGTCGCCTGTCCTCAGTCTTGGATTAGGATTTGCGCCTTGTGGTGATATGTCGCCTCCTGGTTAGCAACATGTTGCTTCCCCACTTTCCAAGGTGCCAAAAATCATCCTAAATAACCTCCAAATGATTCCAAACATTTAGATTAAGCTTAGATACCTCATTGTGTAACTTTAGACCCATAAAATTTAGTTATTAGTGCCTGCAACAAAATCTCATATTTTCACTTTTAACTTGAGTGAAAACCGTTTAGTGTTTTACACCAAATTGTGTAATAATACTTAACCTTTACATTTAACCACTCTCAACATTCTCCCACTTGGTTAAATATAATCATCTCTTCTTAGCTCAAACAATATTCGTGCATAAGGTAAAATATCTTTCCATTTGAACTTTTCCATAGGCAAAATATCACAAAGCCATATCAAAATCATTAGTTACTTAAAAGTTTGAACCATATATTCACATGATAATACAAGTGTTGTCTCACACACCTTTACTTGATCATTCAATTTCCCACCTTTCTTGCTTAGCACTAACATGACCATGTGCTCATCCATTCATGAAATTTCTAGGGAGAAAACTCCAAATTCCTATGAGAGGTGGCACCACCTATGAGTTCATATAGGCGAAGGTCTTGCAACGTCTTTGCTACCTTTAGAGAAGCTTGTTGCACTCAACTGAACATCATTAAAAGCCTTAAGCATAACCATCAATCCAATAGCAACCAATACTTGCCATCCTTAGATGGGACTCACAATTATGTTAGTGTTGAAACTATCCACTTATCAATGACTTCGTCTTACCCATTGAACTCTTGGCGTTGATGTTCACAAGTTTGGAGTTGGATTACCTCTTTGTATTAAATTAGAAAAATAAGAATACGTGGTGGGATAGGATCTTTTAAAAATTATTAATACCATCCAGGATCCTACATATGGATATATATGGATATATTCCTAAGGTTGATCATCCGACTACTGTTGCTAAGTATAGGCCGATTACCTGCTGCACTACTATCTACAAATGCATCTCAAAAATGCTCTGTCACAGGCTAGTTAATATTCTTCCTAAATTGATCAACCAGAACCAAGGGGCTTTTATAAAGGACAGAAATCTTGCTCATAATGTTCTTATTCTTCAAGATATCATTAAGGGTTACAAAAGGAAACATAGTTCACCCCGGTGTCTGATGAAGATTGATTTGAGCAAAGCCTATGATTCCATAGATTGGGATTTCTTGGAGAACTTGATGAAAGCTTTAAGATTTCTTGGTCGCTTTATTAGATGTGTCATGATCTGTATGAGAGGTTCCTCTTACTTTCTAATGATGAATGGTCGGCTTCAAGGTAGTTTTCAAGGTGGTAAAGGTCTTCGCCAAGGTGATCCCATTTCACCTTTGCTATTTGTAATAGTTATGGAGTACCTTACCCGATCTCTTTTTCAAGCTGCTAAGGAAAAAGGTTTCAAATTTCATCCTTTATGCAAAACCTTAAATATAATTAGTCTATGTTTTGTTGTGATCTGCTTATTGTTTGTAAAGCTAATACCAGCTCTATTCAGATTATTCAACATGCTTTAGATGATTTCTCCTCTGCTTCAGGGCTGCTTATCAATAAAAATAAATCTAGAATTTACTTTGGTGGTGTTTCAGTCCCAGATAAAGATGCTCTGCTGAACCTTACTCAGCTGGTTGAAGGGGAGTTTCCTTTGACTTATCTTGGTATGCCTTTGAGACCAACAAAATGGAAAGCAATAGATTGTGATTTAGTCCTTAAGAAAATCAGACAGAGATTATTTGTTTGGGCCAGTAGGAACCTCTCCTATGCAGGGCGTGTCCAACTGATTCAAACTGTTCTGTTGGGTATTAGGAACTACTAGATAAGTATATTCCTCTTACCTCAGAGTATCATTAAAGAGATTGACCACCTTTGTAGAGTGTTTTTATGGGGAGGAAAGGTTACCAGGAGCAAGATTCATCTTACCTCTTGGGAGCAAGTTTGTTGCCCAAAAAGTCATGGTGGTTTAGGATTCAAGGAGAGGCCTCTTTGGAATAGAGTGTTGCTTGCTAAATTCATTTGGGCTATCTCCTCTAAACAGGACTTACTTTGGGTTAAGTGGGTTAACTGTATTTACTTGAAGGGGATTTAGATTTGGGATTATAGTTTGCACCAAGATTCAAGTTGGTATTGGAAAAAACTGATCAAGATTAGCAAATCACTATCTATTTCTCAGCTGGATTCAGTTACAGTTCAGGGGAAGTTGAAACTGAACAGACTTTATTATTTGTTCCTTCCTGGCACTCCAAACCTTAGCATGAAATCTGTTTGGTACAATATTTCAGTGCCTAAACACAGATTCATTTTGTGGCAATCTGTTCATCAAAAGTTACCCACAAGGGATCTCCTGCATTATTGTCACCTGCCTCTACCATCTCTGGTGTGCCCGATCTGTGAGCTTGAAGCTGAAAGTCACTCTCATATTTTTTTATAGTGTGACTTTTCTAAGAGAGTGGTACAGTCTGTTTTTGAGTGGTTGCGAGGTCTCTGTTGGCCCTCAAAATTTATTGATTGGTGTAACTGGCTGTCTGCAGACAGGAAAAACTTTAAGGACTGGGTCACTTTAGCTGCTCTTGCTGCTTCAGTATATTATATCTGGTATAATCGGAATAGGTGCTATTTTGACAGCAATTGCGTTACGATTTTTTCTATAGTTAATATGATTAAAACTTCTTTAATAGCTATAGTTCTTGGTCTTAAACTTAGATCCAAGAATTTGTCTTCCAGAGCTAAACTCATGATACAATTTATTTCTAGCTTGTAATTGAGGGGGAGCTTTAGCTCTGGCCTGCTGCTGTACTTGTCTGTTTGATCAATAAAATTTCTTTTTCTTGATAAAAAAAAAACAAAAAATGTAGTTATGTCCTCCAATTATTGGTTTGTTAATTAAAGCTGGTCAAAATTAACATTTTACCCTTCTAATTACCTCTTGTTCCTTAAGTACCATTAATTCACTAGCGAATAATTAATCTATAATCAAATTATAGATTTAAGCTCAATAACTATTCAGTTCCAAAATTAACCCTTAAGGGAACCAATATTCGATCTATTAGGAAAGTATGGATTCCATTATTGTAAATCATGTTCCCAACCATTCATGATATTGAATCTCCAAAACAAAATTCGCTAGCCTCATTATACTAAGAAACCTTAACAAGTGAATCAAAAGATCAAATAAGCACAAACAAGAGTTATGACTACTAAGGATTTAGACTAATCTACAAATGATCATCTATTATGATAAAAATTAAATCTTTGTGGCAAACAGGAAGTTTATAAAGAGAGTTAATTCATATTGTTCTTGTCATATATAATCTCTATTATATACATTACTTTTACCAAGATTTCTATCCACATTAGTAATCTGAATCTAGAGTACTTGCATGTCGTCTGCTTTGTAAACTATACCAGTAACTATTCATTAAAGATTCTTTAGTTTAATATGTTACTAACTATTTTATTCATTGGATGTAGATACCATTTTTCGTCAACTTAAATGTGAAGAGCACTAAACAATATTTCAGAAAAGAAGAGTAGAATTTTTACATGGTTGAGCAATTAAAATCTTCCTAGCCCATGAGTCCATATTATTAATGTTAACACTCGCTCAAAGTTTTCTCAGAACAATTTGATATAGTATTCTCAGTCTCAATTTCTACGTGAATACAAATGAAAATTTCCAAGCTATTTATAAGCATGGTTGGGAGAATATCTTCCCCTAATTCAGGAAATTTACAACCAATCATTCCAATATGAAAGAATGTAAATAAATACATTAAATACATAATATCCAATGACAATCGAGATTTAATACCAGATAACAACAAATCCCTAAGGAATAGGGATCTCCTAACAACTGTCGTGTGCAAAACGCGTTGCTAACCTCGAACGCAAGGTTAACGCGCTTTCGAGACCAACCGATACTTCGAGCTTGTTAATCCAGTCAACCTCCTCCTTAGCCAGTGGTTTCATCAAACTCAATCTTTGGGGGAAAATGTCTTTGAGCTTACAACTTAGGCTTGCATAATACCTATATGCATCAGAAAAGATTCTTTCTCTCGAGCTTGAACCTTAAGCTCGAACCTTTTAACCTTGTGCTCAAACGCCAACAAGGAAAAATCAGGAATCATGCATATTTATACAAGTGTTTAACCACTTCTTGTTCTTTTCGAGTGTACGCCTTACGAGCCTACATTTTGAGACTCATTTATTCATCCTCAAAATTTGGGTGTAACATTTTGCCCCCTCAAAAGTGTTGGTTCGAATCCTCTAAGAATAAAACTTTTGAACTTCACTTTCGAAAAAATGTGCCCACCTACCTAACTCGAGTGCAGACATGTGTCATTAGAGGATTACATACCGAGAGTACTTGAGTACCTCCTTATTCTACACACGTCCTTTCCTATTCTTTTTTGCTGCCATATTTCAGGAATCAAACGTGATCCCTTGAATCTCTTTTAATGATATCCGACCTTTGATTTGACAACTGGGGTATATATATACCCCTCTCATCTTCCCCATTCTCACTTTTTCTTTTTAGCTTTTAGAAATTTACACACCAGAGAAAACCAGAGCCAAAGTTTTTCTTTTTCTTCACAAATTGTCAAAACCCAAAAATCAAAGTAATCTTTCATCCTTTGGTTCAGTGGGATCGTTTCTGCTACGTCTTCTACAATCAACAATATGCTCTTTTCCACGAACAAATTTGTGTAAGTTTCCTGATCTCTCCTTGTTGTATATTCATATCTTCTTTTTTACGTGTTTCTTCTATCTGTAAAGGTGTCTAATTTGGTTTTACTAGATTTAAAGGCTTCATTGTTGCATTAGGAAAGTTGTTTAATTTGAGTAAATTTGGTATGATTAGGACCATGTCTTGAAACCAAAAAAAATTATGGTAAAAACATGTAAAAATGGAGTTTTTTTTGTAATGGGGCCTTTTTTGGTCATAGGTTTCGTCTAGCTTAAGAAATAGGGTTTTAGTTTAGGGTTTTAATGCACGAATCTTGAAAAGATCACCTTTTTAGGTAACTACCAACTTTTTTCCTTGAAATACGAGATTCTAATAAACTGGCAATAACCGGCCCATTCATGCATGGGTGCATGCTCGATGCCTGAACTTTACAATAGTTCAGGATAGACATCCGAGTCAATCTCGCCTTCTCCATCCTTAATGCTCGATTAGGGTAACCTCGTTATCTCAAGCATTCGAGCTAGAGTTATCAAAATTATAACCCCTTCCTCTTTTATTATTTTTTATATAATGGGCCCTCACCTTTTTCTTCTTTGCTAGATGTCACAGTACTCTGAGAATCAGTGGGGGCCCAAGTTTGCTATCCCTTACCACCCATCAATTGCTAGTCCTGAATCGCCTTTCACCTGAAATAAGTGATTGATCTGCGAGCAAAAAGAACAGTGCAAGCAAGAGGATAAACAAGACCACTTTTGACGCTAGATCGACGAGGTTGAAGAAAGAAAAAGGAAGAGACTCCGAGTGGCAGCAGATGCTAACCCAGACCCCGAGATCAGGCCTATTCCATTAGACCCCAAACTCAAAGTTACCGTAGCTTTTTCACCTGGTGAGCTCGTATTCAGTCTTATGGAGGGTCCTTCTAACTAGCCGCCTAAAGCTCCTAAATCAATTTCTATCCTGGTCTTGGAGCGTTCTTTCTTAGAGTCCGAACACTATCAAAGTTCCATAACCTCGACTCAAAAAATTTCCTAGCTCCTCACTTGTCACGAGTTGAAGTTCTTGGGAAAATTCTAGATAGAAAAGTCAAGCTCACGGCCTGGTGCCGTGAGCATTTACGAACTAGGGCCTTACTACCCTTAAAGGACTACTTTTGGAGCTTTCTGGACTACGCTGGCATAGCTCCATTCCAAATCCAGACGAACTCGTACAAGGTTCTGTCTGCGTTGGAGTCGTTGTACAAGGAGATGAAGTGGGAGGAGCTCACAGTGCACAAGATTTTGTACCTTTTTTGCCTCAAAATCAACCCTTCCCGAGCTCATGGTGGGGATGGGTTCTACTATCTATCCAGCTACCCGAAGGAGAAGTGAATGTTTAAGGATATTCTGAACCATCCTCTGAACTTCAAGACTGCCTTCTTCTGGACAAACGGTCTCACTCCCTCCCGATTCTACTCCTTTTGGAGAATTTGTAAGTTCCTTTTGTCTTCTGATTAAATTTTCATTTAATATGCGAGCCCCAACCGACTTGCTCAAACCTCTTATATATCCACCTACCATCGTCCCCAGCCTATGGATTCCATGAGGGAACATAGGGAGGCCATCCTCAAGATCCCCTATGGTCGACGATCCCTCTCCTCTTCTTCATGAGGACAAGCTTCGACTTTGCAACCTTCTAAAAGAAGGTGAGACCACCGATGACTCCGGCAACTGCAAATATGCAAGATGGGAGGATGTGCTCGTGCCTACCACCAAGCTCCCCATAAGAGGCAAACTCACGAGTCAAAGCTCTCGAGCCCATAGACCTCGCCTATTCGAACCCTCAAGCTCGGGAAATGAGGCCTTAGCAAGCTCGTTAGGAGGTAAAGTCGTGCTCGACTCATCCATGTGGTCTCTGTCATTACTTAAGCACAAGCCAAACATAATGATCCTTTTCGAGGACCCCAAGGATAACTTCTTAGCAAGGTCGAGGGTAAACCTTAGAGTCCGTAGGTTTGATAGGTGGCTAGGTAAATACCAAACAATGTATAGCTTAAACGAGGTTTGGGACGGGGTAGCAGTACAATACTGAACAAATGATTATAGGGACCTCTCGAAGATGTCCCCCACCTTTAGGGAGGGGACTCTCATAGCCTCATGAAAAGAGAGGGGAATTTCTTGGTCCCTAAGTTTGAGCTCTAGTGAGTCTTCCTATTAGGTTCTTGATACTTTTTTTTTCTTATGAAAATGTGTATGACTCTTTTTTGAGCTTGACTAATATACCTCATGCCTTTCAGGTGACATGGAGTCATAATTGGAAAACCTCCTAGGATAGCCCACCAAGCCTCATGGAGGCAAACGAGGTCGTGCAACCTCGAAGAAAGGAGCCACCTTGAAGTCAGCCAAAATAGCTGAGGGTTCCTCTCCCTTGATGCCCGCCTCTTCCGAGCCCAAAGCCCAGGCTCCAGAATCCATGAACGTGGTTTCAGACACAACCCTCACGACCTCAACATTTTCCACCAGTGAACCTCCGAAGATCATGCGATCTCCCCAATTTGCTAAAGACAAAGGAAAACAAGTTGTGCCTCTTTCGGCTCCTAGGCCTACGGGTGCCCCAACGGTGGTCCGCAAGTTTGTGGCATCGTCCCACGTGCGGGAGTACCCTGTGCTTGGACATGCTATCTTGGCTAGGCCAGGCTTGCAGCAACCTCGACGCCAATGTGTGGTGATTTTTGAAGGGAGAAAATCCCACATGCCACACTGACCAAATGATGGAGCTTGGGTTTTCGGTAAGTCTATTTCTCTTGCCTTCTACTTTCTTAGTCATTTGTTTATTTTCTAACTCTTGTAAACATTATTTTTGTTCCAGGCCTTTCTTGGTGTTCTTCGCCAAAGTTCGATGTTCTCCTCGAAGTTACGATTCAAACCAGGCTCGCATCCGAGCTAAAGATGGTCTAAAGGAGGCCAGGGGAGCTCAAGTCATAGATGAGGAGGCCCAAGCCAAGGTCGAGGAAGCCTTCGAGCTTCTTCAGGCTAAACTTGATTCCTCCGAGGCTACTGCCAACAGCCTGAAAGCGAAACCCGACACCAAGATAGAGGATTTCAACATAGCTAGGGACAATATCAACCGCCTGAAGGCAGAGACAAAGGCTGCCAAGGCCGAGGCTGAACGCCTAAAAAAGGAGAAGGATTCTGCCTTCATAATTCTTGAAGACGAGAAGAAAGGCCTAATCGAGGAGTTTAAGACCAAGAAGGATTGGGCTATAGACCGAGCTATGTACATGATATGGTCTCTGAACCCTGACATAGACACTTTGTTCCTTCAGGACAAAGAAGAGGAGTTCATCTCCAAATGGAATGCTCGGTTGGCCGAGGAGGAGGTCACAGCCACTACCCAAAATGGCAAGAACGGGGATGACAAAGATGAGGAGGCAAAGTCTGGTTCAGTCGACCAACATTGAGTTATCTCGAACATGGCTGCGTCCCTTGTAATTTTTGTAACTATATATTTTTTGTGCCCTTGGGGCAAAGACAATTTACAGCTCGAGTTTGAGCTATTTTGATTATCTTATTAATGTTAATATTTTGATAGTAGTTTTTATGCTTTCAACTTTCTAGCTCAAAAAATATTTTTACACATTATCTACCTTTAGCTTTTTGCCTTAATATTATACATCATATTTCTAGATCAAAATATTTCTAGCACGTTATTATTAAGGACTAGATTTTATACTTGTTTATTCATACAAATATAGATTGGGTTTAAGTTCAAAATTCAATACATTCATGCATAGTTTATTTGAAATGCCCATGTTCGACTTCATTATTGTCAAGGTCGAATTTTACTCTTACCATGTATATAAGAAATACTCAAAAGGTATGTAACCTCGTTAGTCTAGTTATATTTTGTTTTCGCAGTTACTTTTCCTCATCCTTAAGTATGAACTTGAGGTTGTGAGGTCAAAACTATTTTACAAAAATTTCCAACCCTAATCTCGAATTGTGTTTTTTGGTTGATTTATCTAGAATTCAAACTTTTGACTGCGTCGATTAGGTCTTGCTGATTTGTTCCAGACTTGTTTAATTCATGTTTGGTTAATGATCCATACACTTGTTGTTTTATTCATGTTAGGTTAACAATCCATACATTGCTTATTTAGAGCTTATTTTTATTGATGTTATATTTTTTCGAGCCTATGGTATGATTGTATACCACTTATGCCCCCTTAATATTCTATGATTGTGATCATAGGTTATTGGACCTTGGGGGCTTGCAAAAAATAACAATAAAATACAATATTTGAATGAAATTCAGTGCTTTATTCATGAAAAGCAAAACTTAAATACAAGCTTTGTTAAACGAATAAACATCATTCCTCCATTATTGATAACAAGGTAGTAGATGTTCACCATTCCAATCTTGCGAGATCATTTCTCCATTTAACCTTGCTAGTCTATAAACTCCAGGTTGAATAATGAACTCGATCTAATAGGTTCCTTCTCAATTAGACCCGAGCACCCCAGCAGATGGATCTCGTGTGGCCAGAAACACGCGCCATAGCACTAATTCTACCGATTTGAACTTCCTATCTTGGACCCTTTTGTTAAAATATCTCGTAGTCCTCTGCTAGTATCCAGCATTTTTCAGTTGGGCTTTGTCTCGTCTTTCTTCAATGAGGTCCAAACTTTCTTCGAGCTGGGATTGGTTTGATGCTTGATCATATGCGTCGGGCCTTATAGTTGGGATTTCGACCTTGATTGACAATATGACCTCGCAATCGTAAGCCAGGGAGAAAGGGGTATGCCCTGTTGAGGTTCTTGTTGTTGTTCAGTATGCCCACAGGACTTGGGGTAGTTCCTCTGGCCATCTCCCCTTTGCTTCTTCTAGTCTTTTCTTCATAGAACTCCGTAGAGTCTTATTTAATGCCTGGCCATTTTCTTGTGGATGGGCCACAGAGGAAAAACTTTAATTTTCCCTTTTCTTTTTGCAGAAGTATGTGAACAAATAACTGTCAAATTGGGTCCCATTATCTGACACAATCTTCCTAGGCATCCCGTTTCGATAGATGATGTTCTTTACTATGAAATCTAGGACTTTCTTCGAGGTGATAGATGTTAAGGAATTGACTTCGGTCCACTTTGTAAAATAGTCAACGACGACTAATTCATATTTTACTCCACTCTTTCCTGTTGGCAAGGAGCCTATGAGGTCGATCCCCCATACTGCAAATGGCCATGGAGAGCTCATCATGGTAAGCTCGGTGGGTGGGGCTCGCATTATTGAAGTGAACCGTTGACACTTATCACAACGCTAAACGTAATCGAAGGAATCTGCCTTGATTGTTGGCCTGAAATATCCTTGCTGTTGACCGCAGTTTTGGCCAACGACGTGTAGACGTCAAAACGATAATAAACCTTCAAGAGAAAAATACGACACAGACAATTTTTATAGTGGTTTAGCCTCAATGTGTTGGTAATAACCTAGTCCACTTAGAGTTATGATTATAGATCTACACTCAAGATCAGATGAACCTGAGTCAACTAAGTTTCTTAGTGTAGATGAAAGGAATACAATATTTCTCTCCAGATACAAATATTCTCTCAGAAAATTAGAATCTGAATCCTTTCTATGATGCCATGAGCTTTGTATTTATAAGCCCAGGATCATACAAATGTAGTCCCTCATAATTGGGATCTTTTTGTTATTCTTTCAATATTTAATCAATAATAATATCTAAAATACAACTATATGCGATTCTTTGGGATAAAATGAGAGATTCACGCGCAGGTATGACCGATTCTTGTTGAAGCCGTTACTGGGATCCTTTGCGTAGCACTGTTCTGTTTAGTCGGTCCACATCACACACAGAAGGAAAACTGAAGGTCCAAAACACTTCACTGGTCGGCCAAACACATGTCCGGTCGGCCAAACACTTGACTGGTTGGACAAGCACCTGACTGGCCGGACAAGCACTTGACTGGCCAAACAAGCACCTGACTGGTCGGACAAGCACATGACTGGTCGATCATGACACTTGACTGGTCAGTCAAGCACATGACTGGTCGATCATGACACTTGACTGGTCTGTCAAAAATCTTCACCGGTCTACCGAATCACTCTAAGCCAGATTACCGAGCCATTCCTTGCCATTTGTCACTTCTATTGTCACGTCATCATTTTTAAATTTTGGGGATAACATTTGCCCCCCAAGTTTATTATATGATATTCTCACATAATAAACTTTTTTCTCCACTACTGACGGCACAATAATAAAAAATCTAACTGTACATTTTCCCGCCTATGCAACAAACCACAACGCCACAGCAGACCACGATCACTGTAATCAACTGCTCCAAATCGTGGGGAGAAAATATACCCAAGGGAATTCCAAGAGTCTAAGAATATGTGATCCACTTTTTCCCTTTAAATAGACCCACAATTGCTCATAATCTCATAAGCAAAAAGGAAGATAAAAAAAAAGCTCACAAACCTCCTCATTGTCTCTTTCGGCTGTGGCCTCTTAAAGCTCTCCATCTCTTGGTCATAAACTTCCAAAACTCCAAGGAAAGCTCCCATTTTCTCCAAGCAAATCTAAGGGTTCATCAAGAAATCAACATATTTGGGTAAGTTCTTCTTCCTCATCTCCATTTATGTGTTTTTTTTTTCAAAGCTTAAAAAAAATGTGTAGGTCGAAACCCCCATAAGAAATACTCCCTTGAATTTGTGTATGAATCCTTGATATATAATGTGTATTGTTTTGATGTTGTTTAGGCTATGGGTAAATCAATTTTGTCTTCAATTTCATGGAAATTTGAAGAAAAATTAATTTTTCATCCTAAATTACATATATGGGTTTATGGCTATTTGATGATAGATAGGGTCCCTAGAACTTTATATGAATATTTCAAATCACAGATTTTGATCTTGTTATTGTGTATTTTGGGTGAGGACATGTGTTTTTGTCAATGCTATTTGGGACTTAGGCTTTATCGAAATAGGTTTTAGGGAATGTATTCATGGCCGATCGACCATGGCTCTTTTTTGCTTGAATATTCGGGCATGCTATGGCTGCTCGGACACAAAGGGATTTGGCTTGAATCTTGTGCCCACCGATCGGTCACCACAAACCAACACCCCAGCCAATCGGTCACTATATGTTGGCCCCTTGAACGCACATCTTAGCTCACATGCGTGCACACAGCCGACCGGATTGCAACGCCTTGACCGCCTAGACACCGCGCGCTGGCTCCTCGGATGCCTTGGCGTAGCCCCTCGGAACCCCAGCGCAGCCCCTCGGATGCTTGTTTGATGCAGCTCCTCGGGTAAATCAACATCCGCTCGGCCAATGGGCCTATCTCCTCGGATGCGTGCCATCAACAACCTCGGCATCCTCTACTCGGATGCACGCACACACCGCACCCGATCGGCCATCACCATCTGATCGGCCCTTATGCATGCCCGCTCGGACAGCATGCGGACATCGTGCCAAACTGCTCGGATACATACCTTGGCTCAGACGCCATTCACCCGCCCGAATGCACACACAGTCGATCGGATGGCACGCCCATCCGCTCAGGCACTACATGCCACCCGATCGGTCATCACCATCCGATCGGCACCTTAAGCACTTTTAGGCACAAAAGTTCTTTTTCCCTTCTGCACATTATACTTTTACCACTTAGATGAATATTTATCTAAGTAATAAAAATAAATATTTTTCTGCTTAAATGATTGATTTATGCTTGTTTGGTTGCTCACCTCCCCATATTTATTTTTTGTAGATGAATTGCTTCGACTATAGGGAAGGTGACAACCATACAAATTCTGATACTTCCATTCTGCAATCAAGCGATACTCCTCAAATCAGCGACTCTTCATCGAAGTCTCCTAGCAGTCGCACCCCCGAAGATCGCCTTCGCCGTCTTAAAAAGATCCTTCCCCGATCAGCCTTATATTTCCTCCACGAAGAACAGTTTCTCAATCAGCAGGCTGAACATTCACAAATGAGGGTGAAGAAATCCAACAGACTTCCCCAAGACCAAGACCCTCAGGTGGCTCGCAGGGCCACACAGAAGGTAGTGAAGTCCAAACTGCAGCTTCTTCAAGACTACCTCGCCAGATACAAAAACCCAGCAAGCCTCGGAGAAAAATCATTCAGAAATTTACTACCGAGATCCAACAATTAGCTGTTCAAAAACCAAGAAAAGAAGGAGAAGAAACACCCTCTTGGTTTACAGCCAAACCCTCCAAACTTAACCCCTGCATGTTCGACAAACATATTCAAGCCTTGGGCCTGAAAGGGGTCAATGTGATATGTTCGCGCCCTCATCAGAGAGCCAACAAGCCTGGTGGACAATACTGTGCCTGGTCTAGGTATCACGTATTCGCAAGAGCTACCATTCCGCTGCTTCCTTTCTTTCGGTTAGTAGCAGACTACTTCAATGTCTCTCCTTTCCAGATTGCTCTCAAAGGGATTCAGGCGTTGTCTGCTTTATACATCCTTTACTTCCTGCAAGGTTGGGATCCACCCACTCCTCATGAAGTGCATTATCTCTTCGATTTTAGGACTAACCCAAACCACAAGAATACAGGTTTTTTCCACCTCTTCCACAGGCATAAATGGATCAAATACCTCCATGGTTTTACTCATAAGTCAAATCCCGGAAAATACTATACATAGTATTTTCTTACTTCGGATATCAAAGCCAACAACTTGGCTTTTACACATGCGGGTCCATTTCACCAGCCCTTGCCTACCAAGGAAATGTGTTCCCGAGCAGAAGAATTGGCTAACATGTCCACCAAGGAGAAGAATGTAAAAGAGTTGGTTAACGTGGACAATCTTCAGATGGTGGGGCTGTTACCAAGTAACTAGAACATCCTAGTAGAAAGTACCACTGAGGAAGCAAATGCAACTAACCAGTCCAACGCTGACACCGAGGTAGTGACCGATCAGTTCTCTCCTGGACCGTCCCCTTATTCTCGTAGACCAGGTGACCTTATCATTAGGGAACCCCTCCCAGAGGATCAACGTAGACGTGTTGCTCCCACACAGTCTGGGAAAGGAAAAACCATTAAGCTTCATAGGGACTTTAGCTCATCATCTGATGAAGAGGATGACTTCCTTGATCAAATCCTAAACTCAGGTCTAGTAGTCATAGTGTGATGTTTGATTTTAAATAACTTGGTTATACAGGATTTATAGAGTTGTCTGGTAGTAGTAAAGTATTTATCTACATATTGCTCCACTTTTTACTAACAAATCTTGTGTTTACTCCTTTGCAGATTCAGAGATGTTCAAGAAATTCAATACTACCCTTTCCCAAAAGAGGAAATCTGGGGAGGGAAGTGGCTCAAACCCCCCAAACAAAGTTCCAAGGATAGCCCTGACCAGCCAGGGAAGATAATCCGAGCAGCCAATTACAATCCCGCAGCTGACCCACTCATCAATTTCTCCCTCTACGAGCCTAACTCCCACTCGCCTACCTGGCTTAAGTGAGCCCCTTTGCATTGCTGGTAACATTGGGAAGGAACTGCTCGACCAAACCCTTCATGATGCTTCAACGATTCAAAGCTTTGAATCCTTGCCTCAGCTTAGTGTTGAAGTCGTCTTGAAAAGAGGGCTCGCTCAACTAATGAATGTAAGTATTTTAGCACAAGATAGTTTGTTATTAATCGTTTTTACTTGTAGTAACTTCCTGTTTTTCATGCAGTCGCTTATCACCATCAGCCATGCTCAGCATCGAGTAGTAGACTACAAGGAATTGATCAAGGTCTTAAATGATCAGCTGGTGGAAGTCCAGACCAAAGTAGAGACTTTAACTTCCTTGGAAAAGGATCTCAAATCCAAGGTTGAGCAGGCAGAGAAGATCGTTGCTGAGCGGGATGGGTCTCTTAGGGAGCTGGCTGACGAAAACCAGAAACAAACTCAAATCAACAAGACGTTGACTGATCAGCTGGAAAGACGAACCCGTGAGAACGAGGAGCTGAAGCGAGAGAAGGAAGCTGATCTTGCTTGCTACGAGGAGATTTGTTTCAACTGCTTCTACCAGGTATGGAAGTTAAACAAACCTCTCAACCTCAACTTTCTCACAGAGGAGGCCAAGGTAGAAGAACTTGCCAAATGCGAGGCAAAGGCCGCTGAGGAGGCAGCTAATCCTGCTGATGTTACACCTTTTTCTCCTGCGCTATTGTTCCGACCAGAGAAAGCTATTGATGCTGAGGAAGGTGTTGATCAACCTGAATGACCACCTGACCAGGGATCCCCATAGCCGATCATTGAGCCTCTATCCGACCAGTTGACTCCTTACCGGACTAGTAGACATTTATTTTATATTTTGCTATTGTACTTTGCTCGTATGGCCGAGCTATTGGCATGAACACTTCACTTTTTTAGACTTGATTCATTTAAAAGTTTTATTACAAAGATGACTTTTATTTTCATATGATTACTTAGTTTTCTAACTTAGAAATTCTAAACATTTCATAAGTTACTACTAAGCATGCTTTCTCACATTCTTATTGCTATAACATTTTATGAGCATAGGTTTTGTTTACACACGAATAGTTGTTCTTAACTTAAAATGTTGAAAAAATTCCAAGTTACTTAAGCTTTGTAAAACAAGTTAGCTTAACGGCCATTTTGACTTCAAAGATTTACAAGTCAGCCTAAAAACAAATATCTTTGCTCGTGTTCTTATTGCTTGTGTTGAATTGTATACCAGTATACCCTATGTGGCTCCCAAGTGATTGAGGGTTGAAAAATCCTTGATCACTTGCTACTTGACCGAATTCGTCCGAGCAGTTATTACTCATGAAACATATTGAATAAAAAGAGGATATTTCAGCATTTAAACACTGCAAAAACATGTAACTTATTTAAACGTTGGTCATTCATCTGATGGATACCGACCAGTTGAACACTGCCCAGTCTTTCCTCCAGAAAACCTTTTTTGTTTTAAGATGTAATGACAGTTGAACACTGCCAATGTAAGAATAATCAACACATATGCAAAATTTGTAGCAAGATTCGATCGCGTTGTGCGTGATCTCTTTTATTACTCATAAAAAAAAGGACAAAGTGTGTCTAATTACGAGTCTCAAACAAAATAAAATTGTTCAAAATAACATGACTAGTTAGCAAAAAACCAGTTCACAAAAAAACTTAAATGGCAAGTTAAACACTTGAAACTAAGCTACTACTCTGTAAGCAGTATTTATTGATAATATTTCCTCAAGTGCTCACCATTCCAATAGTTCCTGATCAACTCTCCATTTAATCGAGAAAGTTTGTAAGTGTCAGGTGGTAAGACTTGCTCAATTTGATATGGTCCCTCCCAGTTTGGTCCTAGCACTCCAGCTGCTGGGTCTCTGATGAACACCCTTTCTGAGGACCAAATCTCTGACCTAGAACTTTCGATCTCTAACTTTGGAATTAAAATAGCGGGCCACCTTTTGCTGATGAGCAACAACTCTCAAGTTTGCTTTTTCTCGTCTCTCTTCAAGAAAATCTAAAGATTCAGCTAGCAACTGGTGATTCTCCTCCTGGTCATACATGGTTCTCCGATGAGATGGTGGGTCTACTTCAACAGGCAACATGGCTTCATATCCATATGCCAAGGAAAAAGGGGTATGGCCAGTTGCTGTCCAGGCAGTAGTTCTGTATGACCAAAGGACTTCTAGTAATTCTTCCGCCCAACCACCCTTAGCTCGTTCTAGACGCTTTTTTAGAGTATCCTTCAAAGTCTTATTTACGGCTTCAACCTCCCCATTGTCTTTCGAATGAGCTACCAAGGAGAAAATTTTCGTGATGCCATGCCTAGTGCAGAAATCGGTAAACAAGTCACTATCAAACTGAGTACCGTTGTCAGAGACTATCTTCTTTGGTAGACCATAGTGACATATTATATTCTTAACTACAAAGTCTAACACTTTCTTTGAGGTGATCGTTGCTAGTGGTTTGGCCTCGGTCCACTTGGTGAAATAATTCACAGCAACTACTGCAAATTGTACTCCTCCTTTTCCTTTGGGTAGTTTCCTGATCAGATCAATGCCCCATACTGCAAAAGGCCACGGGCTCTGCATTTGCTTTAAGACGTTCGGAGGTGCCCTGGGTACTTTAGAAAATCTCTGGCATTTATCACACTTCTTCACATACTCCATGGAATCTTCATTCATTGTAGGTAAGAAAAATCCTTGCCGCAAAATCTTTTTAGAGAGACTCTGCCCCCTAGCATGATCTCCACAGAAACCCTCGTGCACTTCGGTCAACAAGTTTTTTGACTGGTCGGGTGCTACGCATCTTAGCAGTGGCAAAGAGTACCCTCTTCTACACAACACCCCATCCATTATAATATACCTAGCAGCTTGCCTCATAACTTTCTTAGCTTCATTACGATTATCTGGCAAGATTCCTTGCTCAAGGTAAGTAATGATGGGTGTTATCCATGTGTCGGCTATTGTGATGGGCATGGCTTCTTGTTCATTAATGCTTGGCTCTGCCAAGTATTCCACTGGTACTATATTCAAAGTTTCAGCCTCTTTTACACTAGCTAATTTTGCTAGAGCGTCTGCGTTAGAGTTCTGCTCCCGTGGTACCAGCTTAATAGTATACTCTTCGAATTGTGCTAGCAGATCCTTGGTCTTGTTCAAGTACGCCACCATGTGCAGGCCCCTTGCTTGATATTCCCCTAAGACTTGGTAGACCACCAATTGGGAATCACTGTTTATTTCGACCAACTGGGCGCGAACATCTCTAGCCAAGCGCAATCCTGCTAGGAGGGCTTCATACTCCGCCTCATTATTAAAGGCGTTAAATCCGAACCTTAGTGCACAATGAATTCGATGCTTCTCCGGCGTGATTAATATAATTCCTGCTCCAACATTATGTTTGTTCGACAACCCATCAACAAAAAGCTTCCAAATAGGAAAATCCTCTCTCTGCCCAATCACCTGGTCTTATTGGTCGGGAATATCAGGGATTCCAGTACATTCAGCAATAAAATCCACAAAAGCCTGACCCTTAATAGCAGACCTTGGTTGATATTTGATTTCAAATTCGCCCAATTCAACCGCCCATTTAAGTAAATGACCAGATGACTCTGGCTTCTGTAAAACTTAGCGTAGGGGCTGGTCTCTAGGGACTTTAATGGGATGTGCCTAGAAGTACGGTCGCAGTTTGCGAGAAGCAAGTACCAGGCAATAAGCCAACTTCTTGATCATGGGATACCTGGACTATGCTTCTATCAGTCGCTTGCTAACGTAGTACACCGAACGTTGCACTCTATCTTCTTCTCGCATTAGAGCAGCACTAACAGCATGCTCTATGACTGGTAGGTAAACAAAGAGGTCTTCCCCCATCAGCTGGCTTCGAAAGAATAGGAGGTTGAGCCAAGTGTTCCTTTATGGCTTGAAAATCTTGCTCACATTCTTCCGTCCATTCAAACTTCTTGCTTCCTCTAAGCAAGTTGAAAAATGGGACACATTTGTCCGTTGATTTAGAGATGAACCTGCTTAGAGCAGCAATCCGCCCAGTCAAGCTTTGCACATCCTTAATTCTGGCTAGAGACTTCATCTCTGCCAGTGCCTTTACCTTCTCTAGATTTGCTTCTATTCCTGGCGAGTTAACAATAAACCCAAGAAATTTTCCAGAACTTACTCCAAATGAGCATTTGAGGGGATTCAACTTCATGTTGTACTTTCTCAGTACTGCAAAGCATTCCTCCAGATCTCGTACATGTCCTTTAGCTTCCTTTGACTTCACCAGCATATCATCTACGTACACCTCCATGTTCTTGCCGAATAAGTCACGGAACATGCCATTCACTAAACGCTGGTATGTGGCTCCCGCGTTCTTCAAGCCGAAAGGCGTGACCTTATAACAGTACAGCCCTATCTCTGTTTAGAAACTGGTATGCTCCTCATCGGGAGGATGCATACTTATTAGGTTATACCCTGAGTAAGTGTCCATAAAGGAAAAAGTTTCATGGCTAGAGGTCGTGTCCACCAACTGGTCTATTCTTGGCAAAGGAAAGCAGTCCTTTGGACATGCTTTGTTCAGGTCAGTAAAGTCCACACAAGTCATCCACTTTCCATTGGACTTGGGTACTAATACTGGGTTTGAAACCCAGGCAGGATAATATGCTTCCCTTATAAACCCGTTTTCCTTTAGCCGCTCTACCTCCTCCTTAAGAGCCTTTGCTCGATCTTTGTCAAGCAACCTTCTCTTCTACTGTACTGCTGGATAGCTTTCACCCATGTTGAGCACGTGGCTGATCACAGTTGGTGAGACACCCACCATATCCTTGTGAGACCAGGCGAAGACATCTTGATTCCTCCGCAAAAATTCTACCAGCTGCGCTTTTACTTCTAACTTCAATTTTTTTCCAACCTTGACCCCTCTGGTCGGGTCATTCTCATCTATTGGAACCTCTTCTAACTCCTCGGTAGGTCCCACCTCACTTTCATAATCCCCAAAGTGAGGATCAAAGTCCATTCCCTCGCTTTGGGCAACACCCTATTTGGTGACTTCATCACCAGATGGGGCTTGTTGTTCACTTAAACCAAGAGTGCTTTCTTGGCCAACCTCTTCAAACATTTCTTCATGATCAGCTACAACTATAAAGCTTTGGTCGACATCCATCTCCTCTACCTCCTCTCTATCTGCACATACAATCATGTTGTTTTCTTTAGCCCCCTTTCATGCTTTAGCCACCGAGGCATTATAACATTCTCTAGCTTCTCTCTGGTCTCCTAGGACGCAACCTATGCATGCACTAGTCAGGAAATTCATATAAAGGTGCCATATAGAGACTGCCGCATGCAAGGTTATGAGTAGTGGTCGACCAATGACCACGTTATAGGCGAATGGGCAGTCGACTATCAAAAACTCTGTCATAACTATCTCATGCTTGGGAGCATCCCCGGTTGTGACTGGTAACTTGATCGTTCTAGCCGATGACAACCCTTCTCCAGTAAATCCATAAATGACTTGAGAGCATGGCTTCAAGTCATTGATAGATAATTTCATCCTTTCAAAGGATGATTTGTAGATGATGTTTACAAAGCTCCCCGTGTCGACCAGGAATCTCTTCACCTTCATGTTTTCTATTTGTACTATCACGACGAGAGGGTCATTATGAGGATATCTCACATGTCGTGCATCATCTTCAGTGAAAGTGAGGGACTCACTTTTGTATTGTGGGTTCTTCGGAGGCCGCTCCTCTACAGTTATGACCTCAGACGTTGATGCTACGTCCAACTCATGTTGGAGTGTTCGAGCATACCACTCCCTTGCCTTGTTGCTATCCCCAGCCAGATGTGTACCTCCACATATGGTGTCTAGAGTGAAGTCCACAGGCTTGGGTTACAAAGGTGGAGACCGCTGTCGCTTAAACCCAGGATTATTGTTACTTCCCTCTCCTTGGGTCTTTTCTGCTCGATATTTTTTCAATTTCCCTGACTGGAGGAGAAACTCTATCTCGTCCTTGAGATGATTGCATTCATTCGTGTCGTGACCATAGTCTCCATGGAAACGGCAGAACTTATTCAAATTTCTCTTACTCATCTCCTTCTTGATGGGTGGGGGTTTCCGGTAGGGGACCTACTGATGACTTGCAAGCTATATCTCCGCTCGGCTGGCCGAAAGAGTGGTGTAATTGGTGAACCGGGGTTCATACTTAGTTGGCTTGTCGTTTGGTCCCGACTTAGCCTTCTTTTCATTGTGGCGGTCAAACCTGTTATTTCCACGTTTCTTACCACCACTTTGTTCGTTTCCACCATTCTTGGGAGGATCAGTTGATCCGCTCGGATTGTTCAAGCCCTTTTCTCCCTTCTCAATCGCGTCGTCCAATTTCATATATTTATCCGCCCGGTCAAGAAATTGCTGTAACGTGGAAATTGGGTTGCGATGAATACTATCCCATAAAGGACTCCGATAGATTATGCCAGAAGAAATGACCACCATCTTCCCCTCATCTCCAACCACAGTTGCTCAGTTGGCTTCTCTCATGAATCTCTGTATGTAGTTCTTGAGAGATTCATCTTTCCCCTGTTTAATATCCGCCAAGTGATTGACATAAACTGGAGGGGTCCGAGCAGCGCTGAACTGCCTACAAAACTCTTTCCTGAAACTCTCCCAAGAAGTAATGGAGGTTGGCTTAAATTTCCAATACCATTCTTGGGCAGTGTCAGATAATGTTGTGGGGAAAACTCTGCACTGATAGTCATCAATCACTCCGAGCAGCTCCATTTGGTCTTCGAATTTCCCCACATGCCTTATCGGATCTGTCTTTTCTGTATAAACTGGCAGTACCGGTGCTTTATACTTCGCTGGCAGCTGGGCTGCTCTAATTCGAGCGCAAAATGGGCTGCCACTCATGTGGTCTACTGGATCGATTGCAGAAGGTTGTTTTGACAGACCTTGAACTGCTGCTGTCAGAGCATCAAGCTGGGCTTGGATGCTTGGGGCCACTGCTTGGGACTCAATCTCGGGACCGCCTCGTCGGGCGCTCCTATCCGGCGCACCATCATCAAGTATTTCTAATTAACTGGTAGGTCAGTTCGGACCTCGCCCTTCGACTGGGACGGTCCTTCTTCTATCGGCAATGACATCCCTTAGATCCTTCTGATAGTTATGCCTACCTAACCAATTGAACACCGTGCTCCGAGTTTTTTCAGAAGGCCTGCCGTGCGGGACATGCTCCTTGCCGCTGCGCTGCTGGTTGGGATGCAGTGGTGGCCGTCCTACCTGTACTGGGCGGTCTTTTCCTCCTCGTTGGTCGTTGTCATTCCTTTCTTTTGACTGGTCAGTGTGATGACTATCAGCCTCATCACGACCATGCCTGTCTTTGAAGTGCAAAGTTTCTTTACCTCGAGGAGCTCTATTTTGCTCCTGCTCAGGTGGAGTTTTCTTACTGCCTGACTTGTGACTCCCGGATCTGGAAGTCTCTGATCGGTGGCTCCTTGAGGGGGTTCTGGAGTTCCCCCTTTGGGTTGAGGCAGTGCCCGATCGGACCCTATCTTCTTCCTGACCAGGTGGGTTACTACCGCTTCTATTTGGTCCTCGAGAATTGGGTATGTTAGTGTTTTTTCGACCAGCTTCTGTGGTCCTTGCTCCTTGGGTGGCTGCTCTTCGTGTTGCAGCTTGGGCCTTGCCCTGGACCACCTGCGTAGCTGCCTCCAGAGTGAGTGCAGCCTCACGATGTCGCCTATCGGCCTCCTCCTGCCGTCGCCTGATCTCTTTACTCCTGGCGTCCATCTCCCGTCTTTGCTGCTCAAATGCAGCCTTCTGTCTAGCCATTTCTTCAGCGAATGACTCCTGTCGTGCGTTGAATTGTGCCATTTCCTCTTGGAAAGCCCCCATGGCTTCCTGGAGTTGCTCAACCTCTAGAGTCACGTCCTCAAGTAAGACTCTAGGCTCAGTCTCATGGTCTTGAGGACCAGGACCTTCTGATCTAGCAGGCTCTTTAGAAGAACCTGGCTTCTTGGAGGCCGCATTGGTGTTCTTAGGCACCATAATGCTACAGTGATCATCTGTTTTTCTCTTCCGGCTCTCAATGAAAGCACCAAAATGTTGACCGCGATTTTGACCAACGACGTGTAGATGTCAAAACGATAATAAACCTTCAAGAGAAAAATACGACACAGACAATTTTTATAGTAGTTCAGCCCCAATGTGTTGGTAACATCCTAGTCCACTTAGAGTTATGATTATAGATCTACACTCAAGATCAGATGAACCTGAGTCAACTGAGTTTCTTAGTGCAGATGAAAGGAATACAATATTTCTCTCCAGTTACAAATATTCTCTCAGAAAATTAGAATCCAAATCCTTTATATGATGCCATGAGCTTTGTATTTATAAGCCCAGGATCGTACAAATGCAGTCCCTCATAATCGGGATCTTTCTATTATTCTTTCAATATTTAATCAATAATAATATCTAAAATACAAAAATTTGCGATTCTTTGGGATAAAATGAGAGATTCCCGTGCAGGTATGACCGATTCTTGTTGAAGTCGTTACTGGGATCTTTTGTGTAGCACTGTTCTGTTTAGTCAGTTCACATCACACCCAGGAGGAAAACTGAAGGGCCAAAACACTTCACTGGTCGGCCACATCCTCACTAGTTGTCCAAGACAAGTGACTAGTCGGCCAAACACATGTCCGGTCGACCAAACACTTGACTGGTCGAACAAGCACCTAACCGGTCGGACAAGCACCTGACTGGCCAGGCAAGCACCTGACTGGCTGGACAAGCACATGACTGGTCGGACAAGCACATGACTGATCGGACAAGCACATGACTGGTCAATCATGACACTTGACTGGTCGGTCAAGCACATGACTGGTCGGTCATGACACTTGACCGGTCAGTCAAAAATCTTCACCGGTCTACCGGATCACTCCTAAGCCAGATCACCGAGCCATTCCTTGCCATTTGTTACTTCTATTGCCACGTCATCGTTTTCAAATTTTGGGAATAACACTTGCCTAATCACTTTTTTTGATAGGCTATGCCCCCCAGTGTGGTCTCCGCAAAATCCTTCATGGATTTCTTATAAAATCTTCTTTTCCTCGGGGGGAGTTACACACCAAAGTAGTGGCATGGAGTATCCCCTTCTGTTCAGTCTTTCTTCCAAGATGGTGTGTCTTGGTATTTTGTACATAAGATTTCTAGCCTTGTTCCGGTCTGCTGAGAGACTTCTGGTTTCAAGGTAGTCAACTATTTGGGTCAGCCAGATGGGTTGCGAGTCAATTGTGTCTACCTCTTCTTCCTCATGACCGATTATGCTCAGATCTGGTAGGAATTCCACCGAAACCACGTTGAGTGTGTTAGCCTCCTTGGTTGTGGCGAGCCTGGTCAATGCATCTGCATTTGAATTTCGTTCCTGGGGAGCTTGTTCTATAGCGTAGAACTCAAATTCCCCAAATGTTTCCTTAACTTTCTCAAGGTAAGCTTCCATTTTTATGCCACGAGCCTGATATTCTCATAAGACCTTTTTCATGAACAATTGAGAGTCTATATAGCAGTGGATGGCCTTTTCTTTGAACTCGGAGGCTATTCGAAGAACTGCTAACAATGCCTCATACTCAGCCTCGTTATTCGAGGCCTTAAAGCCAAACCTTAATGCTGAATGGAATCAACTTCGCGTCGGGGTGATCAAAATGATTCTTGCCCCCAGCCTATTTTCATTAGAGTATCCATTGACGTTAAGTTTCCACAGCTTGCGGGCTGGGGTTATGACTTCCTCGTTGGAGATTGCTGTACATTCGTCAATGAAGTCTGCCAAAGCTTGCCCTTTGATCATTGTTCTAGTATGATAGGTGATCTCGAACTATCCGAGCTCGATAGCCCATTCCAACAATCTCCCAGATGCTTCCAGTTTGGATACTACTTGCCTTAATGGATGATCAGTTAACACATGAATATGATGTGCTTTGAAATAGGGTCGAATCTTTCAAGATGTATGTATTAGGCACAAAACCAGTTTTTCCAATAGCGGGTATCTCGATTCTGCCCCAATAACCTTTTGCTGACGTAATAAACAGGCTTTTGTACTTTCTTATCCTTTCGAACAAGTATTACGCTAATGGCATGCTTTGTTGTGGCAAGGTATAAGTACAAGACTTTCCCCGTGATTGGTTTAGACAAGATTGGTGGTTTGGCGAGATGTTTCTTAAGGCTGTGGAACGTGAGGTCACACTCGTCCAACCATTCAAACTTCTTGGCCCCTTTCAAAAGATTAAAAAATGGAAGACACCACTCTGTATATTTTGAGACAAACCTACTTAAGGCCTCCATTCGTCCAGTTAGGCCTTGAGCATCCTTATGTTTTTTAGGTGAGGGCATGTAAATTAACACTTTAAGCTTGTCAGGATTAGCCTCTATACCCCGAGCATTCACTATGAATCCAAGAAATATTCCCGAGGATACTCCGAATGAGCATTTTTGTGGGTTAAGTATCATATTGTATTTTTGGAGCACAACGAAACACTCAGCGAGATCGTCCACATGGTTACAGTTATGTTTGGACTTGACTAACATATCATCCACATAAACTTCAATATTATTCCCTATTTGCTAAGCGAACATCCTATTCACCAGTCTTTGGTATGTGGTTCCTGTGTTCTTGAGCCCGAAAGGCATTACATTGTAACAATACAAACCCTTATGGGTCATGAAACTCGTATGTTCTTGGTCAGGTGCATGCATGGCTATCTGGTTATACCCAGAATAAGTGTCCATGAATGACATGATTCCATGAACCGCAGTGGCATCTACGAGCTGATCTATTCAAGGCAAGGGAAAGCAATCCTTATGGCATGCCTTGTTGAGGTACGAATAATCGATGCAAGTTCACCACTTTCCATTGGGCTTTGGAACTAGCACATGATTGGCTATCTAGTCAGGGTAGAAAGCATCTTGGATAAACTGATTTTCCTTTAGCCTTTTGACCTCCTCTTTCAGGGCTTTCTTCCTATCATCGTCCAGGAGCCTCCTTTTTTGTTACTTCGGAGGGAAGCTCTTATCTATGTTGAGTGCATGGCTTATAACACTCGGACTAATCTCTACCATATCTGAGTGTGACCATGCAAACACATGCTAGTTTTCTCTCAAGAAGCAAGTTATTTGCTATTTCGCATTTTCGGAAAGGTTTTTCCCTATTACCGCCCTCGTGGTATATTTCTCATCTAGCTTCACTTCTTCAAGCTCCTCCATTGGTTTGAGATCGACCCTTTCTTCAACCCTAGGGTTGATATTTTCCTCAATTTTAAAGACGGATTCGTTCATTTCCCGATTAACAACAAGTGCTTGTGCACTTGTTTAGTTCTTTCCTCTCATAGAAATGTTATAGCATTCCCGTGCAGCGAGCTGGTCTCCCTTGAGCATCTCGATGCCACTAGACGTCGAGAACTTGATGTCTAAATGCTTAACAAATAACATTGCCCTCAGCCTAATCAAGGCTGGTCTCCCGAGCAGTACATTGTAGGCTGATGGGGTGTCCACCACTATGAATTCCATCATCTTATTCACCGAGACTGGATAGTCTCCCAAGGTTATGGGGAGCTCGATGGATCCCGTGCTAGCAATCCCTTCACTTGAAAATCCATACAATGTCGTTGCACAGGCTTTCAAATCTCGAAGCGTGAATCCCATCTTTTCTACAGTGGCCTTATAAAGGATATTGACTGAGCTCCCATTATCTATCAGGACTCTGTGCACCCTTTTGTTGGAAAGTTGAATTGTGATGACCAAAGGGTCGTTGTGGGGAAACTGAACATGTGAAGCATCTTCTTCTGTAAAAGTAATTAGTTGAGATTGAAACCTTAGTTGCTTTTGAGCTCGTGGTTCAGGTTGGTAGGGAGAACCGTCTCTAGTCTTGAGCTCGTTCACATATCCCTTTAGGCATTTTGGCCTGATCCAGCAAGGTGTGGTCCTCCGGAGATGGTTACCACATCCTCCCCATCTATTGGGGGAGGTTGATCTTCCTCCCTTGCTCGAGAGGTGTTATTCTGTTGGGTAGGTTATGTAGAAGCTGCCCTTTGTCCAACCGACACTTGAGTGGTATTTCGGTTTGTAACCACCCAAATTCGCTAATAAGGCTTAAGGGCCTTGATTAGTGTGTTTGGAGGGCATAATGGGAAATATGTGTGACTTTAATGAGTAAAATACATGATTATTATTTAAAGCATATTATATGACTATTTGAATATTTGAGATGCATGACTATGTGTATTAGTATGCATGTAAGCCCTGATTAGGTTTGAAGGGCATAATTGTAATTTTGGCCATTATGGGCATAACTGTAATGATATATGTGATAATTGTCGAGACCACATTATTATGTGGATATATCTGTGATCTGTGACTCGAGACGATCCTAGTGAGCAAAGTAGCGAAAAAGTCATGGCAGGGATTTATACTCGGCTCGGGGTGAGCCTGGGGGTATAAATCGGAATTTAGTGAGTATATTGGAGTCCATTTTGACATCGAGGAATATTATTGATGATTAATTAGGTATTGGGAAGCAAACAGGGAAATATTAGAGACACTCGAGGAATTAGCGGGAATTGGGTAAAATGACTAGAATGCCCTTAAGTGGATTAAAGGGTTAGAAATAAAAGGGAGGGCATTAAGGTCATTTGGCTTTTTAAAGATGGGTATTACTGAGGCTTTATGTTAGTGGAAGTTGTAGAATAATACAGAAGTCTGAAGAAAGAAAAGAAGGAAAAGAAAGGAAAGAAAAATAGAGTTGTATTCTCTAGGGTCGATTTGTGGTTCTCTCACCACTTTTCTTGGGTTTTCTTGGAGCAAAGCTCAGGGAGGAGCTAAGTTAAGCTGAGCATCAAGAATCCTAAGCTAGGCTTAGAGAATTGGCAGAGGTTTAGCAAGAACACCCTAACATTTGAGGTAAGGCTTTGTAGTTTCTTCAATTTCTGGTTTTAGTTTGAACTATGGTGTATAAGCTGAACCTGATGAGAACTTTAGGGAATTCAAGCCAAAGGTTGAGGAAGAGCAAGCTAAGGAGGTGTAGAGGTTGTCTTGAAATCGAATTCCCATTAAAGGTATGAATTCTAAGCTTTTAACTCTGATGTTTTGGCTGGTTTCTGCTAAGTTTTTGATGTCTAGAAGTGGCCATGGTGGATTTTGAGATTAGGGATTCATGTGCTTGAGTTTTGGGTATTTGGGGTGCTTGGGATGAGTGGAATGTGTTAATAAGGTTGTTTTTGAGTTTGGTGAAGGTCTGGAGAAGTCTTGGTTGAGTTTGGTTCGAGGAAATCGCAGGAAGGAAAACTGAGGTGGTGCCTATCTGTGACTAGAGCTACAGCGCTAGTCTTTGGGCGCTGTAGCGCTAGGCCAAGCTTTCTGGGGGAATTTGGTTATGCTTGTAGCACTGTAGCACCCTCCTAAGAGTGCTGTAGCGCTGCCCTGTTTCCAGAAAGGGGTTTTGGGGTTATTTGCAAGGGTTTTTGACCAAGGGTTCGGGGTTCGATTCCACCACCTTGTTTTGTGGAACTAGGACTTCCCGGGGGCTCGAGATTGGTCCCGAGGCTAGGTTTTGGACTTGAGGTTTGGTGATGACTTTGATCTATGGGTGTGTTTAGGTGAGCGCTAGGGCTCGAGAGGGATCGTGCTCAAGGAGTCAAGTGATCAAAGCTAGCGAATTGAAAGGTAAGAAAACTGCACCCGGTTATATGTTTGTTATGGGACTAAGTGCTCCCGATATTTGTATTGTGTCAATGATGGTATCATGCCATGGGACATGTGGTAGCGGCCTAAGAGTGCCGTACACAATATTTGCGCACAGGGCGCGGCTTGGCCACTGGTAGCCGAGGACAGCTTATTATTCACAGAGCTCGGTTTAAGCGGGCCAGAGTCAGTGGAATAACGGAGGGAGCGGCCTGAGGGCGCTAGCCCTAGTTATCATTTGTGAACTGATATATGATATGAGTTGATATGTTTAGTATGTTGAATACTTGATTATACTGAATGATTATATGGTTGAGAACATGTGATGCAATATGAGATATTGATTTGTCTGTTGATTGCTTATGCTCTGTTGTTGTGTTTTCTTGCTGGGCCTTGGCTCACGGGTGCTACATGGTTCAGGTAAAGGCAAAGGCAAGCTGGACCAATCCTAAGATGGAGAGTTGCGGGGTTGAATGTACATAGCCAGTTGTTCGATCGCCATGGTCGAGAAGTGGATCAGGACAAGGATTGCCTAACTGTCTATTTTGCGTTAATATGGCTTGATATTGTACTTAAACCTTATGACTTTGGTAAACGGTCTTTAAACTTATTATTTCTCTGAGATCCCATGTAAACAGATAACATGTCTTTATGAAAAATGTGACTTTTGAGACCAAAACATTTTAACCCTAGTTTCTATATAGTTTCAATAGCACATTTTTAATTAAACGACTTGATTAGCAAATCTAGCACTTTATAAACACACAATGTAACGGTCTTGGCTATCTAGGGCGTTACACAGTTTCTTATGTATTGTTCGACATATCCTCTCGAGATCAGGCCTTCAGTCTCATCTTTTAATTTTCGGTTCTCATCGGTGGTGTGTTCGACGTCCCTGTGGAACCTACAGTACTTGTTAGAGTCTCTCTTTGACTTCTAATTTCGCATTGGGTCAGGTTGCCTAAACGAGACCTGATTCTCATTTGCGACAAATATATTCTTCCAAGTTTCATTAAGCTCGGTGTAAACCGTATAAATGGAGAAATCCTTGTCTCCCTTCTTCTTTTTCCCCCCGTCCGCCTCTGAATTATTCCCTTCATCTTTCTTCCTTTTTGAAGGGTTATCTCCTGAGGGTCGAGACGTTGATGGGGTAGCTGAGGTCGAGGCTGAGTTAACATATGTCGTTGTAGTTATAATGGGTTGAGGGGTCAGTTTTAATGCTGACCTTGGCTCTTCTACATTGACGAATCTCTGAGCCCTTTTGTTGAACTCGGTTATTGTTCTTATCGATTTTCTCTACATATCATCCCAGAGGGAACTTCCTGGAAATATTGCAGCTCAAATGGCCATAAGATGACCATTATCATCAACATTACGGGCTCGCACCACCTCTATGTTAAACCTCGCTAGATAGCTTTTTAATGACTCTCCCAGCTGTTGTCTGACTTTGGTGAAGGTCGAGGCCTTGGGCCTGACGCCTACCATGGCCTTGAATTATTTTTTAAATTCATTTGCCAATTGATCCCAAGACGAGATCGAATATCTTCTAAATTTATCGAACCAATTTTTCGCTGGTCTTGTCAAAGTAGTTGGAAATAACATGCATCTGAGTTCGTAGCCAACGTTGTTGACTCGCATGATTGCATTAAATGTGCTCAGATGGCTGCACGAGTCTGAGTTCTCGTCAAAAGGAGCTACATAGGGTATCTTGAACCTGTAAGTGTAACGACCTAATACCTAGGGACCATTACACTATGTATTTTAACTAGTGCTAAACTCGCTAAATGAGTCATTTGGCCATAATTGTGTAGCTAAACTTGATTAACGGTTTAGAGTTAAAATTTTTAGTCAAAGATACAAATGTTTCACTAAAACATTTACTGTATACATGGGATCCCAAAAATACATTTAAATGTCCACATGTTAGGTAGGTTCCCACGCAACCGACCTCCTATGCTTACCTTTGACATACATGATAGGTTGATTTTATGTAAAACGACTTAAGAACATCTGTTAAGTCAGTTTAAGGGGAACCGACCTCTCGTGTCCGATGGTTGATGTCCAAATTATAGTAGTGCATGGTCATGTCTGATTTGACCTAAATGGACTTAGTTGGGAAAACAATTAGATTGAAACCGAATGACATGAGGGCGGAAGGAAGATTATTTGGCAACACATTGAAGTTTTGTGTTCATTGTCGACAAATTACATCGCTACTGGGTATAGTAATGCAATTGTGAACTCAAGTATGGGATTGAGGTCTGTGTATGCTCATTAATTTTATGTGAGGGATTAGAGATGCAAGATCTGATTTGGCCAAATAAGTATGGGGCATAAGGAGGCGCTATGAGGGATGTTTTGTGCTGGTCTTCTATGAGATGTGGTATATTAATCTCAACCTTTCTTTGCAGGTGGCTCGCCGGTCGCACGATTGATTAGCCAGTATAAGTAGAGCAACTAATGAGATGAAGATGAGAGAAAATAATACTGTGCACCTGCGATGTGCGAGTGGGAGATGTTGGACTTTGGGTCCATATCCACGGCCCATGGATCGCCCATCTAGGCTTGACCCATTTAGGTGATTAGTTTGAATTTGAATTCAAACTGACTGAGATATTGTTTAATTAAATAAATGGATAATTAGGCATTATCTTTTTTTAATTAGTCAAAAATAATATTTAACAACATTCTAGATATTTCTTCTCAGAGAATAATTCAAATTCTATTTTGAATTAAATTTAATTTTCTTAGAGAATTAATATATTTATATATCTCATATTGTTATATGTCAAGAAGAATAAGACACTATTTTAAACAGAGAGAAAACACTCTATTAGAAAGCAGACATCTCTCTTTCTTTTGGTGTGTTCTTGTGAGGCTTTTGCATTGTGTAAAAATATGTGAGTATATTGTGAGTATATTCCAAGAGTCATTGTTCGTGACGTAGGTGTACTGTGAGACTGCTATTGACGAATCCTGAACCAGTGCAGATTCTAGATTCGACCCAATCTGACCCGATACATATATTATATGCTTCCGACATTATAAATTTCATTTTTTTTATTTAACATATTAACATAATTTAGATGATAAAAAAAGATTAATTTTTCTCCGTTCTCAATAAATATTAAAGTGAAAATTACATTCTCCATGCTTTTTTTTTTACAATTTAATTATTTTTATGAGAATGTCAATTTCATCCTATAAAAAAAGTTTTCTGGCTTTTAAATTCCCATATAAATGTATAAGTTAACAAATAAACTATAATTTTTTTTACATAATAAATTTGTATAATTTGAATTTAGTTGTTTAAAATATACTATATAATATATTATTATTTTAACTTTAATACGAGAAAAGTTAAAAATACAGTAAAGCTATATTTTTATAAATTGGTTTTTAAAAAACTGTATTTATAAAATTCTCAATATTAAATTGCCATTAATTATTGAAAAAAAATTAATCTTATAAATTGAAAAGTAATTGTTAATATCGTACATAATAAAATATTGGGTTATTTTTAATGCCAAATTACCTAATACATTAAAGATGATCTTATTAGCTCGATTCTTTAAAAAATATATAAATTTTAATTTTTTGATATAAAGTCCTAAAACCTACAAAAATCGACATCTCAAAACTCTAATATAAGTTTTAATTAAACGTAACAATTGCTTTTGATATTTGAATAACTAGCATCAATCAATCATTACTATAAAATTTTTGAAGCTAGGTTTTTTTTTTTTGCCAAGTTGTGAAGCTAGGGTTAGTTTGACGTTTACCCACACACAAAGTCTTATATTACATTAAAAACAAAATATATAGCTGCCAAAAATAATAAGTGTTCCACAAAAGGCTAATGCCTCTGTCTAATCTCAGAGCATGCATGTCTAGCTAGTTGGACATTTAAGTTTGAATGCGTCAAGCCGAAAAAACTGGTACAGAAATCACGTGACAGTAATAGCTATTAGCTAGTCGTATTATTGATAGTATTAATGTTACTAGAAAAAAAAATTGGGAGAATTGTGGCGAAAATATGGATGTGATGATATTTGTATAGCACTTAAATACTTAAATAATATTTTTAGTAGAAATTTGTGTAAAATTAGGGAGTAGTTTAAAATATTGAACTTAAGTCACAAAATATATATTTTGCGGCAAAAAATTTTAAGTTGTGTCATATGTTGTAGTTTTTTAGTTACAAAAGTAACATTTTATACTAATTTTATTTTTATTTTAATAAATTAAGAAAAATTTAGAAATATATATTTCTAATATTGACAAATTATTTAAAATCTATTTTAAAAATTTTAATATGAAAAAATTATTTAATTTTAATTAAACTAAGTTTTAATTTAATTTTTTTTAAACAATTTTCAATTTAATTTAAGTTAGTGTAATATTTTTGTGTTAGAAATTTTAAACTATTTTTTATTTTAAACAAAATTTAAATATGACTTGAAAAAAAAAACTACTTGGTGATTTAAGGGAGTGTTTGGTACGGTGGGATGAAAGAGTTAGAGGATGTTTAAATTGATGGAATGTTAGACTCAAGTGTTTAAGGGGTGAAGATTACAATCCAATAAAACAAAAAAGTGGGACCTATTTAGAAACACAAATCTCAAATTATTAAAAATAAATTTACCAAACATGTGTTAGTTTTGACATTCTCATTTCCACCAAACTTATCTCCCATACCAAATACCCCTTAAGTGCAATATTTAAGATTACTCACTGATTTTTGCCGCAAAGAAAAAAAAACTACTTCGCTATTTATATGTAGATTGTTTAATGATTTCTGCCGCTAATTTCCCTATTTTTAGTGGTGAAAATTTCTACTATTAGTATGTTGGTGCATAATTAATCTCTAGTCGTCGTATCAAATTAGATAAAAAAATACTACACAAGGATTTGAGTACTACAAATATGACTACAAAAAAATTTGAGTGCTACAAATATAATTATATAAGGACTATTACCGCATATATTTCTATTTTATATTATAATTTTTTATCCAATCTGGTAGGATATGTGGCACCATCAATATAATTAATGAACATGAATTAACTACACACCAAAACATTAACGACAAAGATTTGCATCATCAAAAATATTACTTAGGTATTCAAGTGCTGCAACATCACTACACAGGAATTTTCGCGGCAATTTTTCAAAAAAAAAAGATCATTTATAGCTATATATACCAATTGAGCTCTTTTTTTTTACGAAATTGTAATAAAAATGATTTGTTTTACAGAACTTATTTAAACTGTACTTACCTTCAAATCAATGTTTTAATTATGACATTTTTAACCAAGTTATTAAACTAGTTATATCTATAAATATATAACTAAAATGATTTATAAATTTTGCATATCATCATCATCATCATCATCATCAAGCTTATTTTATTAAGAAATAATTACATAGGTAATACTAGTGACACTCTATAATTTGTTATTAATTATAACCACATAATTCACGTGAGAGTTCCACACAAAAATATTAAGTGGTTAATATTAGGAAGATTTGCGGCAAAAATTATTAAGTAGTTTAAAAAATTACACTTAAATCACTAAGTAATTTTTTTGTATGGAAAAATTTAGGAAGTTACCTGAAAAATTGCACTTAAGATATTATGTAGTTTTTTTTTTTTTTTTCGACAAAAGTCAGTAAGTAGTCTAAAATGTTGCACTTAAGTCACTAAGTAATTGTTTTTGTTGCAAAAATAACATTTTACATAAATTTTATCTTAGTTTTAATTAATCATAAAATGTCTAAAAATATATATTCATAACATCAATATAATAAATAGATTCTTTTTTAAAAATAAAAAATAATTTTAAAAGTTCTAATATAAAACTATTATTCACTATTAATTAAATTAAAAAAATTTAAATAATACAACTTAAATTGAATTAAAAGTTAGTTTATTTAAAATAAAATAATTTTTCATGTGTATAACTTTTGATTTTTTCTAATTTGTAAAATAAAATTCAAATAAATTTTCAATGATAGAATTATATATTTTTATGTTTTTATTAATTAATTAAAATTGAGATAAAATTAGTATAAAATATGACTTTTGCAACTAAAAAATCTACTTAGTGACTTAAATGTAATATTTCAAATTATTTACTAACTTTGCCACAAAAAAATCTATTTAATGATTTGATTGCAACCTTTCAGCCTACGTATTGACTATTGCCACAAAAAAAAAAAAAAAACTACTAAGTGACTTAAGTGTAACTTTTCAGACTACATAATGATTTTCGCCGCAAATTTCCCTTAATATTAATAGCACATCCACTACAAAAAACAAAGCCTATACCAAGAACAAATGTCATCGGTATAAGCCTAAATGTTCTCGGTATAGCCTCTACCGAGACCATGTCGTCGGCCATAAAGTCATCGGTACAGCCGCGTCGGTAGAACAAAACTTCTACCGACAACAATCAAGATGTTCTCGGTATAGGTTGTACCAAGGACAATGTCATCGGTATAGAGTGAAAAATGTCCTCGGCACAACCAACCCCAATTTGTCATCTTAATGGTATATACCGAGGACAATGTCATCGGTATAGACTAAACCAGAATTTTTTTTTAAATTTGTAATATTTATTCTCTTATTTATTTATTTATTTAATTTGAATTAAATATAAAAAAAATAGAATAAAATTAAAACACTTATATTAAACATATAAATAAAAACATAAGAGTATGTTTGTTGAATCAAAATAAAGAGTTGTCTTAAACATGATAATGTAATAGTCCATTGTAATAAAAAAATACATAAGTCCTACTGAGTCGGTGCTCCAACATCGGGATCATCGGGTGGTGGTGGGGCACATTGAGATCCCGGGGTGATACAATGAGTCCGGACATGCTCCTCTAACTGTCGAAGACGCTCTCTCATCTCAGACATCTCTTCATCTCTAGTTTGTGAAGGACGAAAATCAAATGGAGTTCGGTCCCTTATGTTAAGGATACGTCCATATCCTTTCTAGTGGCCCCGTCGTTTTCCGAAGACAGTTTGTACGAAAGATATGTCTTCATCTTCAGGCGCACTCGAAACTGGTGTGGAACTCTCAGTATCTGTTGTCTGTGTCTGTTGTGTGTCGCGATATGCACGCAATTCCTTCTATGATACAATGTATAATGTAATTATGTTTTGTAAACAAACAATTAAAATTTTGAAAAATGTTTAAAAAAACTTAACGTACCCAAGTATTTTTGGCTGTCTCTGTCACCCACCCTGTGCCTGATTTATGGTGAGTATCCATCCAGTTATCCGAGATGGGCTCAAGTTGCCTAGTCTCTAAATTGTGCTGTCACGTACATATATTTTTATAAAATTAATAATTAAACGTAAATAAGAAAAACAAACTAAAAAATAATTAATTAACTAACTTTTTTATAGCGCAGGGCTGGGATTGACTAAGAACCTCCATAGCTAAGCTCTTTCAGTTTCTTCCTATTTTCCTTGTTGACCACAGAATGTTTCTGCAAAAAGTTATCGTTAGTAATATATTTAATTAAGATAGTTAAGTTTAGCAAGAAATTAATACCGTAATTTCTGGGCGTCGGAAAAATTCAATCGCTTTTTGTCACTGTGTATCTGTGCAACCACCATAACGATTTTGTGGCCCATTAATCGTTAAATGTTCTTTAATATCGTACTTCCAGTCATAATACTTTTTAGCACACGAAGTATCAACGCCTCTCAAGATCCCTGGCATATGCCCTTCTCCATATCTAATACGTCCAATATCAAACAAATCATCATAATTTACAAACATTTATTAGTAAATATGATATATAACATAAAATGAGAATTAAAATAAAAATACATAAACTACTTACTTCCAAATGTGCAAGTATTCTTTCTTTCGAGGCATTTGGTACTTTTGACCATTGAGGACAGTCCGGATTTGTGTACTGTCGAACAAGTAATCCGAGCTCTCTTGAGAAATTTGAGTTGTAATCTCCGATCTCTTTATATGTTCTCCCCTGCACATCCCACTCGAGAGGGAGAGGACGCCCCAACTGTTCCCTTTTTTCCCGCGTGTTCAATCCTTTATGACGTTGCATAATGATGTGATAATCATGCGATTTCAAACCAGTGATTTTATTGTCATTATCAATCACATTTTTCCTTAGGTTAAATCCAAGACCATCTGGAAACTTCACTGATTTATGAAATTGACAAAACTTTTGGCGATCTTCAACAGTGAAAGTGAATTTGGCCGCAGGCTTTTGTATCCGACCATTCAACTTCCTCAGCTGTAACTCTGGTCTCATCTTCATCTTCTCCAAGTCTACTCTGGCACTAACTGTGTCTTTGGTCTTATTCTCCAGCCCAACTATTGTGCCTACTAAACTGTCGCACACATTTTTCTCAACATGCATAACATCTAGATTGTGTCGCAACATTATGTTGGCCCAATATGAGAGCTCAAAAAATATACTTTTTTTCCGCCAACCTACTTGCTCTTTTGTATGTTTTCTTTTTTGGCCGCCATAACTGACATGCTTACCAGGAAGAGAATCGGGTATAAAACTCATTTGTGTAAACATTTCTTGCATGGTTAATGGCTTTGGTGGTAATCTTTTTTCAACGACACCATATGTCTTCTTGTCCCTTCTAATGGCATGTTTGATTGGTAAAAAATGTCTATGACCATAAAAAGCAACCTTCTTTTGTAAACGAATAGATGGTGTTGCCACATTGCAAGTAGAGCAAGCATGATAATCTTGGCCAGTCCATCCAGAAAGGCTACTCCTTGCTGGGTAATCGTTTATAGTCCACATCAAAGCTGCCCGAAGAGTGAAGAAACTACCATCGACTGCATCTCGAGTCTGTACACCGGTCACCCATAATTCTTTTAACTCATCAATCAATGGTCTTAAGAAAACATCAAAATCTTTTCCTGGCGAATGAGGTCCCGGAATTAATAAGCTCAACATGAAATTAGTTTCTCTCATGCACAACCATGGTGGCAAGTTATATGTCGTCAACACAACCGGCCACATACTATAAGAAAGACTCATATTACCAAAGGGATTGAAGCCATTTGCAGCCAATCCAAGCTGCACATTTCTGGGTTCCATTGCAAATGTTGGATTATTTCAGTCAAGGTCCTTCCAAGCTTTCCCATCAGCAGGATGACGCAATACACCATCTTCGTTTATATGTTGCTCGTGATGCCATCTCATATGTTGAGCAATGTGCCTTGATGCATATTTTTGCATTAACCTAAGGGTTAAAGGAAAATAACGCATCACTTTATGAGGCACTTTCTTTCCCTTGGTGTTCTTGTCCACCCATCGATCCTCCCCACAAACAGGACATTTGCTTTTTCCAGCATGTTCTTTCCAAAACAGTGCGCAATCATGCTTGCAGACATGGATTGACTCGTAGCCCAATCCAAGTTTCCGCAACAACCTTTTCGCTACATAATGCGATTTTGGAAGCTTATTTGGGGCTGGAAATGCATCATGTAACAACTCCAGCATTCCATCAAATATTTTGTTGGGAATTTTGCCCAAAACTTTGAAATGCATTAACTTCACTAGGAAATTCAATGATGTGTAATTTTGACACCCGGGGAATAATGGAGCCTCGATCTCAGCAAACAAATCGTTATAATGTTGCCCACCCCTGTAGTCTGTCGTAGGTATCTCTTGATCGCGCTCATTCTCTTCATATTCGTCATTGTCATTTTGCATAAAATCATTGAGAACATCCATCATTTCATCTTCATCATTTTGATCTATCACTTTCCTCATTGGTATTATTTCATCCTCTCCATGCCAATGCCAATTGGTATATTTCCGTAGAAAACCATTTACAAAGAGATGATTTTCTAATACATCAATCATCTAAAATTCAACGTTGACACACCTCCTACACGGACATTTCACCAATCCCCTTGAGTCAACGCACTGCCAAGCTCTCTGGAGAAAATCCATCACACCAGCCTCATACTCATCGGATAATCGATCTGTCAAATTAATCCAGCTCTTGTCGATCGACATTGTATGAATGTAGCACTGCACGGAACACTGATCATCAAACTTACAATCAATTTGTGTGTGTCCTAATATAGAGAGAGGCAAATGTAAGAGTCTTCAATGACTCACCCTCTCTGAACGGGTCAAAGGCTTCTTGTGATGAACACTAAAAAAAATATAATATTATCACTAGGTGATAATAACACTATCATATCTTTGGTAATAATTACTTATTACCAAAGAAAAAAGCAAATAAAATTAAATATGTTTTTTTTAATGTCTTATGTTCTTTGAAGTTAATTATGTTGTTTTATGATATTTAACTATAATATATTTCAGTGTAAATATTATTAAAATTATTTAAATTTGACTTATTTTTTTCTAACTTCAAATATTAATTTTAATTTTAATAATGATTAACATTGTGTTTAAAATTGGTTTCCAAATAATATAATTGTTAATTTTATTTTTACATATTAATTCAGTATTTATTAAATAACATATTTTACTTATGCTTTATTGAATAGTTTTATAAATTTACACAAATTTTTTAAGATTTGTTTAAATCGTTAGAATTACTTTAAGATTTATTACTTATTTAAATAAAATTTCAAGATTAATGTTTATTTTTATTAAAATTTGGTTGCATAATGTTATTGTTAATTTTATTTAATCATAATGAAAAATATATTATACTACTTATCAATTCACTATTTCTTAAATTATAAATTTTATTGAGTACTTTTAATTCTATAAAAAATTGGGCAGCATAACGACTATATTTTCATATATCCCAAAATTTAAAAACCTGCAAATAACACAAAAAAATATCCAGTCGCAGAACATACACAAAGCAATACAAATACATTGTAAATGACTATATAATTTATAATTATTACTCTAATTTTTATTAATTATTCAATTTTCTATTTAAAATATCATAATTCTACTAAAAATTAATAACAAAAACAAAACATCAATATTCATCAACACTAAGAATAAAAAAATTAACAACAACAACAAAATTCAAATTAAATAAACAAAACTCACTCTAATAATCAAACTTTATTAACCAAATCTAATAATCTAACACTAAAATTATTTAACCCAATCTAAAAAACAAACACTCAAATATTATATTTTCATACAAACATATTTTTATAACTAAAAGTCAAATTATATACCTAAAAAATAAACTATTAAATTAATAAATTTTCATACTAATAAATTAATTATTTATCCATATGATTACACTAACTAAATCCTAAAACTATATATGTATTTTACTAAAATACTACACAACATTATTTCCTCTAAATTGGATATCACTAAACTTTTAACTAATTTTCATTACTAATTATTATTCTTACCTATTTTAAATACATAATAAAAAATTATATATATAATATGACAAATAACAATATATTAACAATATTAAACAAATTATACATAAAACCCCAAATATATTTATGCAAAAAATATAAAAAAAACCAAAAAAATTATAAAGAAAATTCGAAATACCTGTAAAACCACTTGTAAATAATGCAAAACCTGAAAATAAACAAACAAAAATCACATTATAGAAGACCAAAACAGAAAGAAAAAAAAAATTGATAGATTTATACACAAATAAAAATGAAATATATGTAAATGCATACCTTAATAGACCTTATAGCTAACTAAATCTTCTTTGGAAGGGAAGATTTGACAAAAACCAAACTTTTGGGTACCGAAATCCAGAAAAAATGAAAAAGGAGGCGGAGAAAAACGGAGGGTTTTTTTTTTTCGTTTCAGAGAGAATGAGCTCTCTGTATGGGGAAGATGAAGATTATAAAGACCCTATACCGAGAACATGTTCTCGGTATAGAGTCATCGGTACAGAAACTAAAAGAAAAAAAATCGCGTAAATATGGCGCGGTTCTAAATTATCTATACCGAGAACGTGTTCTCAGTATAGTGTTATCAGTATATATCCACTGTTTTTTGTAGTAATCATAGTGTGCATATTTTACGTATGAATTAGGAGTGTCCATTACATTACTGATATTTACATCTAGCATTGCATTTTTCATTTTATGTACAAAAATAACTTGTGAAGTTTTAATTTACACAAATATCGAACTCCTCCATACTGAAAAATATTTTTCCCCAACTCTCTCTCTCCATGGATAGACACGACAATGCCCAGTCGTTGACTGCTATTGCTTCGACCACCACTCTTCCTGACCATCCAACATGAGCACTAGTAGATGAGTTTAACGCTGAAGTTTCATTGAAAGCCAATATCGAAGCAATATATATGCACACATCGACTAAACTCGTTGGAAGCATGACTCTTATTTTTGGGGAAGAACCATTATTGGAACAAGCACTTCGAGAGAAACAAAATCCAGTCACCCTTCCCCCTACATTTTTGTCTTTCTTGGACAAGATTGGAAGTAAATCTACCACTTTCTAAGTATTTTCTGATGCCATTGGATTTAATGATAGTACCAACGTTTCCTATTCTTCAAGAAAATCATGGCACACCCAAG
Organism: Humulus lupulus; assembly: GCF_963169125.1. Classification (NCBI taxonomy): domain Eukaryota; kingdom Viridiplantae; phylum Streptophyta; class Magnoliopsida; order Rosales; family Cannabaceae; genus Humulus; species Humulus lupulus. Next base: position 40,754,515 of record NC_084798.1, read on the forward strand.
GTTTCTTGTCGTCGCATGAAGAAGATGACTGTAATTTTATGCTTAAATTTGGTTAACCAAGAAGTAACTAAAATTCAAACTTAAACATAATAAGAAACAAGTTAGCCTAATGAATTAACAAAAAACATTATATTATATTACTATTTAAAGTTACTAGATAGTATCATAAACAAACATCTTTTAAAAAGCAACATTGATATGTTTGTAAAATAGCTTATAAGCTAACTAAGATGTATTTTAAACATCAAAGAATTAATTAAGTTACAAAAACAGTAACTATAACAATATATTACCAAATATTAACTTCAACACAATAACCTACCGAATAGTAACCTCAAAAATAAGCTATGAGATAGCAACACAATAATTCATTAGGTTTGTTGCTTTTAAATTATATTTACATTTGAATTTTAGTTACCCAATTGATAAACCAAAAAGAAAAGTAACTAAAAACTACCTTGTTTAGGATTGTTGACCACCGATTTGGCCAACAACATTGAGTCAATTAAACGATAATAAAATAATAATAGAACTTAACTTAAATAATTGAAACATAAATTTATAGTGGTTCAACTCCAAGAGTGTGTAATGACATACATCTACTTGAACTTTTATTGATCGCAAAGGTCTCAAACTCAAGATCAGAATAACAAGATTCAACTAAGTTTTTTAAGCCTAAGAGAGATAATACATTTTGACATAATTTCTATATGTAAAGTGCACATGAAAAAATAATGATTGTGAGATGTTTCTATTTACAGACTAGTCTCTAGTGGGTCTTGGGCCTTACAAGTATAAAATGAGCCCTACACTCATAATGTGGTTCTTTTACAATTGAATATGAAATTTATAATTTTTTGGACCCTATATTTTGTCTCATTACTTGTTTGGACCTTATATTTTGACAAATTATTTTTTGGACCCTATGTGTTTGTAAAAGGGTTCAAATAGAATCCTAAACTCGATTTTGGTCAAAATTTTCTCAATTGAAATCACAAATAATTCAGAACAAAAATAAAATCATTCTGTTTAAAAATTGTGTTGTTATATTCAATTTTTTCTTTATTAAAATTGAGTTTAGTGGTTTATTTGAACTATTTTACAAAATATTGGGTCCAAAAATAAATTTTTTGAAACACAGATCCAAACAGATAATCAGAAAAAATACAGGGTCCAAAAATGTATAAACCATTGAATATGTAATCAAAGAATATAAAAAAATACATTCAAATTATAGTTAAACAAATATCTCGTGAAAGGGTTGCTCTAGTCGTTCAAACATAGTTTGCTTGTAATCGGCTTGTACTTTTGATCAACAACAATTGATAAATTTGGATGAGCTTGAGACGGGCATCCTTTTCATCTTCTAGTCGACTTTATTTGACCAGGGTTGATGGAATTAATAAAGTTGCTGAAAAATAACCACAAATACATGTTACCAAATATTAGCAATAATAAGCTCTAAATAGTAACCTTAATAAAACTACTCGATAATACCACAAAAATAAGTTATCACAATATAACCTAAAAATTAAGTCATGTTTTAAAAGTAACAAATAAGTATCTTAAGTAATTTTAAAGGAAACAAAATATTAACTTTAAAAAAACCCAGAATAATTGAAAAATCTAAGTTGTATAATTTGAGTAAATGTATCATATTTATTTATTAATAAAAAAAACTAAAATATATGACAAGATAAAGTTTAATAAAGTTTGAAAGGAAAAACATAGTGAAATTTTTTTGTAGAACCATGAGTTAAATACGACGTATTACTAAAATTGAGGTTACTTTCAGTTGCAGTCCTTATTCTTTACATTTTGTAACACTTAGGTATAAAAAGTTGATTTTGTATCAGTTAGGTCCACAATCTTTTTAAATTGTATAATTTAGGTCCCTAAATACTATTTTTGTCTATTTTTTCTTTGAAAATACATAAAAAAATATATAAAATAAATGGTGAATCATTCTTAAAGTATTTAGATATTTAATTTATGACAATAACAAACATGGCATGTGAAAAAAATATTTTCATGACATTTTTAAAAATATTTAATATTTTTATAAAATAAATTAATTTTTTATTTTAAAAAAATATTCTTACCTACATTATTGTTGTTTTATAATTAATATATTAATAACTATGTTATCTTGATTATCTTGATATTATCAATTTTTATTATGTTTATGCTTTTTTATTTCATACATTATTTTTAAAATTTATAATAGTGTATATGGTTAGTTATAAGTTGCATTATAAAAATATTTTTGTAAAATTGAAAAATAAATATGTACATTATAAATATTGATAATCTCGTGATAGTTCAGTTATTAATATTAAAAATTTATAGGTAAGATTTTTTTTAATGAAAAACTAATTTAATTTATAAAACCATTAAAGTTTTTTAAAATGTCATGAATTTTTTTTTCAATGTCATGTTTGATATTGTTATAAATTAAGTGGTCCAATTTGTTTTTTAAAGAATGATTCACTATTTTTTATATTATATTTATGTATTTTTAAAGAAAAAAAAATAAAAATATTATTTAGTAACCTAAATGATATGATTTGTAAAGATTGGAGACCAAACTGGTACAAAATCAACTTTTGAGACCTAAGTGATAGTAGGTGTAAAGAATACGGACTCCAATTAAAAAACCCCTAAAATTGAGATGTCAAAATAGTGCTTTCCAATATCATTATTATAAATGTATTTTAGTTTTTTAATAGTATAACAGAAGCCTATGTGTTTTAAAAGGTAATATAGAAATATATATGTATATATATTGGGTAATTTTATAGTGGGGTGATACTTTCTCTTGGGGACGTTTTTGTTTTATATGTTTTCAGCATGTAGAAAAATTACAGCAGTTTTTTTTTAATATAACGATGTACAGTTATAGCAGGTATCTTATTAATTTTTGGGAAATTCTAAATGTTTTATGGTGTCGAAATCAATGTTCAAATAGTTAATTATACGTGTGCCTATTTTTTCATACACGTGCAAAGCGCAAAACAAATTTTTTGAACCCTAATTTTGACACTGTAAATTATTTGAAATTTATCAAAAATTAGTAAAATAACTACTATAATTATAATATAAATCGTCATGTAACAAAATTAGGTTATAATTTTGTTACCTATCAAATATGAGGACATCCTATTAATAGATATAAAAGTTATACATTAGAATATATATATATATATATTTATATCAATTTGAACAAAGAAAATGGTTTCCCTAAAAAAACATAAAAACTTGGGATTAATTGCAGTACTAGTAGATAACATGCATCAAGCATAATAAAATGAAAGCTCGTTCAAAGCCTTAAAGAATATAATTTGGTTGCACATGGCTACGTAACTTTGGTACTAATGAAAATAGAAGAAAGAATGAAATAGATATATAAAATTTAATATAAATAAAAGAATTAAAAAATGTTTTTAAATGTCAATAGAATGACTGTTTTTTTAAAAAAAAAAAATTATCCCTTATTTTTTAAAGAAATAACTATTCTACCAAAAACAGTAGAAAATAACATTCTAATATCTTTAATTTTTTTTTTAGAAAGTAACTAAATCACAAAGAATAATAAGAAGAAAACAAAGACACAAAGAAATTAATGAAATCAAAATAATCTCTATTTCATTCCTCCACCCCCAACCTAATATAAGGCCAACTCATTTTAATACCAAAAAAAATATAGTTTTTATAGGGAAATGAACTTTCATTTAATGATTAAAATAGACTACAATTTTACGGTAAGACAATAGTCAAAGAGCTGCATAGATATCACAGAGGAGATGACCAAACAAAGGCCAACCAAGCTGAATTCACAAGTAGAGCAAATGAACCCAACTAAAGCTATCTCCCAAAAAGGGCAACACCAACACACAAACAGTATAATTTGAAACAGATAAATCCCCCGTCCATATACATTGATCACTGTTATGCCTTTTTTTTTTTTTTGACATATTCACTGTCATGTCTTTTGAATATCTAACAAGTTACAGTACTCAATACTAAATTAGCGACACCACTAAAATACAAATTGAGCAAGGGGAAAGTCATCCAAAAATAACACAAGCAAAAGTCCTTTAAGGTGATGCAACACCCCATTATTACATCCTCCTAAAAACAGAACTAAAAACAAATAAACAACACAAAAGTAAAATAAAAAAAGTACAAGCTAGATAACCCACGGTACAAAATATATTCTGAACACATTAAATTTGTTTATAATTATATTGTAAGTGTCTTGTAATTACAATCATATATGTATAATTTTTTGTACTCGGTCGAAATAGAATACAATTTAATGAGAACTTTAAGTACAAATATTCTAAATCAACTACTTTGCAACCTGATTATTTAAATTTAAATTTTGGGGAATCTCTTTTATATTTAAACATTAATAGAAGTACTCGTGAAGATCAATTACAATGCTAATAATTAGTTTTCAATTGAGGATGTGAATCACAATATTAGAAAACATTAAAATTTGAATTCAACATCATACATTGACTCCACTAACTATTTGAGCAAACTTAGCACCTAACATCATTAATGTAGAATATAATTTAATATTAAATCTCACATACTAACATCTTGTGATGTGAAATACCTTAAAATAATGAGTAATTATATGTCCACACAAATTACGACACACAAATACTAAATATTTATGTGATAAATTATTTCAACCAATCATATTTGTTTAAGATAGATCTCACTAAGTAAAAGTGATTTGCCACATAAAATGCGTATAGTGTTTGTGTGTAATTTGTGATTGCATATATCATTAATTACTTTAAATTAATATATAAAAAATACTCTTTTCTAAATAATATAGCAATGCACATTTATTGACTTTTAAACCAAATCACATACTTGTAATTTTTAGGACGTTGCACAGAAATTATAGCAAAAATTCACTAGTAAATTAGAAACTAGCTATAGTAGTCAATATTTCAAGTAAAGGTATAAAAAAGTAACGAAGCATTGCTATATAAGGCACCTGATATTGTCATTGTTGCAATTTAGTTATTGGTCTCATATATTTTAATTAAATTACAATATGTGAAATATGATATACACTTTTACTAATAATGATACAAGGTGTAGGCATTCTAAAGTAATTTTTAGCATTTATAAAAAATAAAAAACTTATAGATATATATGGAAAAGATAAATATGTATGTATTAATTGGGTTTGTGGGATAATGTAAATGTGAAAGGTTTTATATATGATCGAGTTGGAAGACCTAGAAGCTAGGTAAGGAATTAATGGGCAAGTAATTGCATGTTGATAATTGTGGTGGGTTGTTGGCCGCGCCCATACATTATCTCCAAGACTTTCAAGGAAAGGAGTTGAATTAGGTAATAAAGCGGTGTTGGAGGGTGGGTTCCAAAGTGGGTCGTCCATATTAATTATAATCTATTAGTTTATTAAGGACAAAATTTTCAAAAAGATTGACAAAATCATTTAATTATAAATATATTTATAGATAAATTCAAATATTTTATATTATACGTCATTATTATTTGTCTGAATCCAAGCATCATTTTTGTTGGAGTTATTTATAAGCAAAGTTAAAGTTGTGAGTTTGCTTTTATTTCACTTATCCATTATTTGTGATTTATTTATTTGATGTTTCTCATGAGTAGTCTATATTATTATGATTATTATTTTTATAAGAGAACAAGTAGTCATCGTTGATTGCTGCATACCTTTCTATATATTTCCAAGCGAAAAATGTGCAGGGAAATCGATTATCAAACTCATGGATATTAATTAAATCGAAAGCGATTTTTATTAATTGTTAATGTTGAAAAGTGAGTAATATTCGAGTCTTAAAACTCATTATCGAAAGTAGAGTCAGCTAAACCCATGATCACTCAAAGTGACTCAATTCATAGATATAATTAAGGAAATTCCATGATACTTTATATATATATAAATATATAAATATTTAATGTATATTATTTTTTAATTAAAAATATTATAAATTATTAATAAACAATTAGATTAAAAAAGTATAAAAGAGGATGAAAAGAAAAACATTTAACTTTTTTTCCACAAATATATAGGTACGACTATTCAACTCTATTTTTTTCATCTAATTTTTTAATTATTATTCAATATTATTTTTTATAAATTGACATAAATATCTTTACTAATTTTTTTTTTAAATTAGACTCCCTCCAAAATATATAGTATAGTCAATTAGTTTATCATTTTTTTTAAAAATCTCCAATAAGCATACATGCGTATTTTTGGTTTTTTTTTTCCTTTTTTGTATTAAAATATAAATGAATAAAAACATAAAATTAATGGTACTGAAATTAATAGAATTTAGCTCAACATTCAAATGCAAACCTAAAAACCCGAATGAGTAGAGATACAACTTGTTTTAATTAGGACAAAAACCACCGAACACTCCCTATATTCTGTAAATCAGTCTACATATACAGGACCGATTTTTCCTGATTATATGAACAATGCTATTCTCCATTTAATTCTTTTTTATAAATATATATACTAGATACAAGGGCAATATGCACGCTTGTTTAGTTTTATTTATAGAATTTGTTAATTATTTTTATTAAATTTATATTAATATCATATAAATTTTGAAATAAATATTTTATTTTAATTAAATAATTTATTTATTTTTGTTTAAGTTTATGTTTGTTCTAATTTTTTAATTTGGGAGTGACAACAAGATATTATATATTATATGTTTAATGTAATATTAAATATTATACGTGTATTTTAAATTTAAGTTTCTGGCTAGCTTTTATTTTTTAAAAAAGCAATTTGTTACTAATTCACATTAGATTATATTATATATTTAATATGATATTATTCTAATAAGTGAGTTTAAGTTTAAATAAATTTTATTTAAGTTATAAAATGTATGATTTTATTATTTTTAAATAATTATCGTTATAAAATATATGATTTTATTATTTTTAAATAATTATCATTGTAGAATATCTAAAAAATATTATATTTTAATTTGTTTGATTATTTATTATTTTTAAATAACTATCATTGTAAAATATCTCAAAAATATCATATTTTAATTTGTTTAATTATTTATTATTTATAAATATTTATCATTGTAAAATATCTAAAAAATATCTTATCTTAAATTTTTTAATTAATTATTTTATTTTATTTAAGTTTAAGAGATGTTTACAAACTACCGTTAAATATAAGAATATTCTGTTAGATATAAGAATATTCTGTTAAAGTTAACATTAAAAAAATAAAAAACCGTTAAAATCAAGAATTTCTTTTATTTACACACTTTTTATATATAATAGATATCTACATAAATGACATATATATAAATGGCAGTAGATTTTATTTTTGTTGCAAAAGAAAAAAAACATCACAATGTATTTCGTTATGTATTTATTATGTAATTAGATTAAGGTTTAATATATTTTTACACTTGATTGCTTGATTTCATGTACTTAGATTTTTAATAATTAAAAACGTACAATTAATCAATCTAACCACAATAATTATGGGGTGAATAACTGCATGTCCAAACAGAAAAAATACCCTTCCATATAAATATATATTTTTTAAATTTCATTTAGTTGGATTAATTCTGCATATTTCAATGCTCAAGAATATTTGTTACATGATTAATACTAAAATATTACACCAACTAATATAATATTATTTTTTAAAGCACTGAAATAAATTTAATGAAATTACCACATTAGTTAATATAATGTTTTGATACATAATAATATTAGTGAACAGTTTTCTTACATCGTAATTCGGAGACCCAGTGAACATTTGTCAAACAACCTACATTGAGTAAAATCAAACATTGATAAATAACTACTTCAAATTCATGGCTAGATTAGGCTAAAGCCACTTTAATTTGAAATATTTTCCATTAATGACTTATCTATCGACTTGTTAGGTTTCAAATGTTTTAAAGGAGTAAAGGACTAGTGACTAAAAGTCAAAGTAGAGGGCAGGCGACTGCCATAATTTTCTTCCATCATGTTACAAAACTATCCCACTATATTTTGGGCCATACCTTAATTAATATTTCTGTCTTTTTCGTTCAAACACTTGGGTCCCAAAACTCTACGACCAACTCTTATTTAAAAGGCCTCACTTCCTCGGTTCAAAGCACCATAAACACTCTTCTCGTAGCTAGTACTATCTATATCTTTCTTCTGTCTTTTTTTCCACTCTCTAGCTAAATCTCTACGTACGCCAGAAACAATGGCTCAGGAAAGAGGCAGTGCAATGACCACAGCAGCTTTGGTGTTGTTGATGGTGCTAATTGGCCACTCTGAGTTTGCTCGTGCCGCCACCTACACTGTCGGCGGTACTGGTGGTTGGACCTTTAACACTGCTGGTTGGCCTAGAGGAAAGAGCTTTAGGGCTGGTGACACCCTTGGTCAGTATCTTATATCAAATAATTAATATACTACTTAAAACAAATCCAATATATTTTCTATTTTTTTAGCTAAATGCCTGAAAAGCGATTTTAGAGAATTATTTTGTCAACTTCATGTTCTTTATTTTAGATAATAATTAAAAAGTCTCTACATGTAACTAGCTTCTTTGAAACTCTCTATTTTGGAGAATAAATACAAAAAATACTTGGAGTCACCCACAGAGCCAGGCCCAATTTTTTTTTAAAATAAAAATTATATCAATATATAAAAAAGATCTAAATGAATAATTTCTTCTTCGAGGCCAATATACATTATTTTTCATATATTTATATTGATTTTTTTAAAAAAAAAATAAGTACAAAAATATGGAGGAAAAAAAAAGGTTAGGGATCCATGGCCACCCCGGTACCCTATCTTCGTCACTGGTTGGAGTGCTATTTTCTATATTTTACTCATCCTAGATAACACTTTTTACTATACAATAAAATTTATACTTTCAAATTTTCTACTTTAATTTAAAATTTCTCGTAGTTTAGATATATAATATGTCTATATCACGCATTACATAAGCTGATCCTTTAATAAATGTGTTCTACCTATGTAGATATTTTTGCATATTGTTCTAGGTCATGTTTTATCTTCTTCCAAGAATCAGGTAATATATGTAAATAAAATCTCTTGAAAATTGGTTTTTCAGTGTTCAATTATGGCTCCGGGGCACACAATGTGGTGGCTGTGAACAAAGCTGGTTACCAGAGTTGCAGGACTCCAAAGGGTTCCAAAGTGTTTACAAGTGGAAAAGATCAGATCAAGCTGGCTAAGGGACAGAACTACTTCATTTGCAATTACCCGCAGCACTGCGAGTCTGGCATGAAAATTGCCGTGTCTGCAGCCTAGCTAGATAATCAATGTATGGGGACAAAATAATTTAAGCTTTTATGTAATGCTTTCATGTCACTCTTCTGCTTGATTACTATTTCAGACAAAAATCTACTGTGTACTTTTACTTTTTTTTAGCTGAAAAAAAACTACTGTGTTCCTTTGTAGTTGGTACGAGAGTGTAACATTATATATATATAATCTATATATGTTGTGTTTGTAAGAATATAATACGATGTTGTAGGGTGAATTATGCTAATTGCTTTATGGGATTTGAAAGAATAATAAATAAAGTTGGCTGATTTTAATTAATTAGGAAAAATGAAAGAGGAGGACTAATTAAGTCACTTTCTATGAAAACAATGTTTAACTCTCTTTAATACTATACTAGGTAACTCGTGAGTGGTCCACCGTCAACAGTGGCTCACTCTTGTTTTTGTAATGTCCCGTGCCTTGTATATTTCACTATAGAATTGAAGCAGTACTAATTTACTACTGCTTCGTGGTAGTTGCATGTCCTTATCATCAAGAATAAAGAAAATAAATTAAATATTGAAAAATAAGATTGCTTCTAAAAGAATCATGGCTCATAATTACTTTTATAAATCTTAATTAATTTGTTATCACAACCCAATAGCCCAATTGAATTTCTTATATAAATAATCACAAGAAAAAATAAACAGGTTGCTGGAGATATATGAAATGTAAATATGTTAACAACATACAATTCAATATGAATATTGGTGCAGATGTAGTGCCACTGTTTAACGCCTAAATTGTGACAATCACTAAGCGGTAGTTGTAGTATAATCGGACGGTCAATCCACAAGGAGGTAACCTAAAATAAAAAAATTAGTAGAAAATAACAAAAAAAAATTAGTAACAAGAAATAAATAAAAAATGGCACAACAAGAAAAAAGGGTTTTTACTTCGGTTTTTAAGCTGGATTTACTTCGGTTTTCGCTAAAATTCGCAACCGCAGTAGTTCGGAGCGAAGTAAAAAGTAGTTAAAAACCGAAGTGAAAAATAGGCTTTATACTTCGGTTATTATGTAAAAACCGAAGTAGAAAGTGGGGATTCTACTTCGGTTTTTACATAATAACCGAAGTAGAAAGTGGGGTATGCTTCCTTGTTGGGCACTTTCTACTTCGGTTATTATGTAAAAAGCGAAGTAGAAAGTGGGGTTTCTACTTCGGTTTTTACATAATAACCGAAGTAGAATCCCCACTTTCTACTTCGGTTATTATGTAAAAACCGAAGTAGAAACCCCACTTTCTACTTCGCTTTTTACATAATAACCGAAGTAGAAACTCCCCCACCCCATTTTTTTAATAATTATTTCTAATTATTTTTAAATGACTCAATTCTATTTTTTCTTTTTTTTTTGCCCTAATTATTTTAAATAGTCTAATTATATGAATTTATAGTTATATATATTTTTACAATTGGAATTGGTTTATTTTCATTTAATTTATAACAGAAATAAAAATCACAAAATTTATACACTTAGAATTAAAATTCTTATAAAATTAAATATTTATACATTCACATAATTATTAAGTAGAATAACCTAATCATTCATATATACATTCACATAATTGTAATTAAGTAAAATAATATAAACATTTATATATACATTCACATAAAACTAAAGGTATGTATAAACAAAATAGTCTTACTAATAAATTTAAGTCATCAATCGGCTTAACTATTCTTGTTGGATTGGCAAGATGTCCTCCCGATCCTTGGCGACAATTTGACTACTAGTAACTTTGTCATTTAGTTCATTCTACGAAACAAACTAATGATAGATTAAATTAGTAACTTGTAACAACACTTAAAAAAATTTCTTACTTTGCTTTAAAACACTTACATCTCTTTCTTCAATTTTTTTGTCCAAATTATCTTCGACAAGAGTCTTCTTTGTTTCTCGCGCTCTTGTCCAAATTTCATATCCATCTACATCTTCCACTCCTAGTTCTTTTTTCTAGATCATCAAACATAATTGAAGTTTAATTATTAAATTTTCCTAAGTCTAACAAAATTTCGGCAGCATAACAACTGCATTTTAACATCTCCAAAATTTTTAAAATCTGTAAATAACACACAAAATATATCGACATAGTGTGAAAATTGAAAAAGAAAAACAATTAATAAAATCTATAAAAAATTGGCAGAGTTTCCTTTGTTTTTGTAGCATATCCCAATTTTATAATTATATATAAATTCAACACAAACAAACACAAAATCAACATACATAATTCCATCCTTATATCACCGCCAACAACAAATTTCCCAGAACCTACTTCACTAAAGTAAAGCACGCAAGATTTAACTCTAATTTTATAAATAAATATTGCAATAGTAATAAATAAAATTTAAAGATTACTCACCTCCAATATTACTCTTGAAGTCACCCAAAATCAATACCGAATTGGCAACTAAATCAACAACCCTACTAAAAAGCTTAAACAAAAATAAATAAAAATCAATTACATAATTAATTAAACTAGCTACATAATCATCAAACAACATATCAAGCTAGCTAGTTATAGAAAACAAAAAACAAATGTCACTAATAATCCAAACATTTCAAGTTCTAACATTGGCAACAACATTACTTATTGAAGCTATGTTTAGAAATTTAAATAGCAAGTCACAACAATTTTTAAATTTTACTAATATATATATATATTTATATAATTAATAACATTATATAAAATAACAAAATAAAAAAATATATAACACAAATATACTAAAAAACTAGTATTAAATTCGGAATAATATAAAAAAATTAACACAAACAAAGTTTTAAGGTAACAAACCTTCTTTGATGCTCAAAATAACCTCTAAATCAATATTAGCAACTCTAAAACCTATATATAATAAACACATTATATCTATAAGAAAAAAATCTGAAAATATTATAGAAAATTAAAAAAAATCATACAAACAAAGATTTAGTGATTCATACCTTTTTTGAAGCTCAAGAACTTATTTTAATGTAAGAAAACCAGCCAAAGTCCAATAACAATACCCATTTTCGAACCCTAAAAATACCCACACTCAAAGTCTTTATTTTCTTCCTCAAAAATAAAAATGGAACTAATATTTCTGTTTTTAAGTAAGAAATATGGTTTCAAATGGTAAAAAAACATAAAAAATGATATATTTTGTGAAACCCTCGTGGGAGTACGACAACAATGGAGGTTTTCTGGGTTTGGCGTTTGGGATTTTTGCTTCAGAGAGACGAATGAGCCGTGGGAGCTATATATTAAGGGTATTAAAACTCTTTTACTTCAGTTCTTATACAAAAACCGAAGTAGAAAGGGTACTTTCTACTTCGGTTTTTGTATAAGAACCGAAGTAGAAAGTACCCTTTCTACTTCGGTTCTTATATAAGAACTGAAGTAAAAGCCTTTAGGGCCGCGTTTGGTTGCTCCACTTTTCACTTCGGTTTTTTCATAAAAACCGAAGTAAAAAGCCCCGATTTAGTGTGCAAACCAAACATGGCCCTTGTCTATTTTCTATTTTAACTTCGTTTTTTTAAGAAACCGAAGTAATAGCCTTTTTTTTATGTACTACCATTCCCAAAAGCGAAGTAAAAACCCATTGAAAGGCTTTTACTTCAGTTTTTTTATATTCTATGTGTAAAAAACGAAGTAAAAGCCTATATTTCTAGTAGTGTGGAAATGAAAAGAGATTTGAGATTTTGGTATTGTCTTTTTGATGAAATGATAAAATGAGATAAGTGAAATAAATGTAAGATGTAATCAAGAGTTTGAGAAATGGAAAGGTTTCAAGAATCATCCATATGCTTGTTTAGTTACTTGGTTACTTGATTTACAAAAATACACAAGTAAATAGTTCACATCCCAACATTTACTTAGAAAATTTAACATTAAAATCCATATTTTTTTCTAACAAAAGTCCATTTGAGTTATAAAGTTCTTTACTTTAAAAACACAATGTTAATCTTATGAAAAATCTAAAAATGACAAAATATCCAAGGGCAATAATGCAATAGAAGATTAGACATAAAATTATGTATCGATATTACTTGTACTAATTAGAAGCACATAGAAAGAGCATGACTAATCCTATATAGCATAAGTAAATAAAGATAACAAAATAGAGATGGAGATGAAAGAACATAAATAACTCAAATATATTACATTAAGAACATAGTAAATCAAAGTAGCAAAATAACATCACTAGCATACGGAATCATCCCTATGTTAGAATTTTATATGGACTAATATAATTACAAACATAATTCCATTATCACAATCATTTTCTAGAGTGCCTACGAATAGTTAAAAGACCATAATAGGATGGTTAATATAAATCTAATTGCATTTGAGGCACATGGTAGCACCCTAAAGACTATTGGTTGACCCATTAAACCATAGTGCACCATATCTGATAATATAAGCCCAATAGACCCAATATACCCCTTAGGGTAAGAAGGCATATGAGACATATATATTGAACATATATGTTGTTGGGAAATAGACTGATAGATGTGATTTGGTAAGGGCTGCTCTCCATAAGTTCTCTCTTGCATTGTTCTTCTAATATTATTTATATAGATCGTGAGAGATTCAAAGATGAACATTGGGGACTCAATGTCAGGTATGTTTTCATCTATATATATTCAATTCAATGCTCTAAATAAAATGTGTTCCTGGATTGTTGTATGAGCATGTAATGTTATTTTGAATCTGATTTATTGATAATGCTCATAGTATTGTCTATTAAATTTAACAATTGGTATCAAGAGCTAGGTCTTTTGATTTTAGAGCTTATTGTCAGATACCCAATTTTTTGGTCAAATTTTTTTTTCAATGAAATTTCGAATATCATTGTTGGGCTATGTAGAAAATTAGTATATTAATCATCAATGGGTTCACACCATTTTTTTGACAAAATTTTGGGGAATTTTTTAGTGTTTTTCGGCCATGGATACCAATTTTTTTCCAAAAGACTTTCATAGATAATTGTATATATGTTTGTTGTTTTTGAGAGTTTTTTAATCCAAATGGAGGCCGGAAAGTGATTAAGGAGGAGTCGTGGAGGAAAACCCCTCAAAACGGCGGCGGAAACGGCGGTCGGAGGCCCTTGTTACAGGCGGGTTTCGGCGTCGGGTCCTGTCGACCCGCGGACCCGGTTTGAGGTCAGGGACGACCCCGTGGAAAAACGACACGTCGTTTGACGTGTCTGGGGCGTTTTTTATATTAAAAATGATACGTCGTTTTGGCGGTTGTGGGTCGCTTTTTAATATGAAAAACGACAAGTTGTTTTTGGAAACGACACGTCGTTTTTGAAGCATGGGTCGTTTTTTATATTTAAAAACGACAAGTCGTTTTTTTGGAAAACGAGACGCCATTTTTTGAAAATGACTTGTCGTTTTCTGAGACTGTTTTATTTTTAAAAAAAAAATTGGACCTAATTTTTCACCATTTCACTCAACTTTTTAATACCATATTTTATATATGTTTATGCACAAGATTAATCCATGAATTTTATTCATAATTGTATTTGTATTTAATCTTTTGTGGCATGAATCTAATTATATATTGTCAACAATTATTGTTTATTTTCTTTCCTGTCGTAAGAATAAGCATGTGAATTGTTTAGTAAAGAGGAACATTTAAATAATTATTTATTTAAATTTTGTGTTTTTTCCTCCAAAATTACATTAGGATCTATATAAGTAATTAATTATCCTATCGATAATAATTGCTTGGTGAGGATGCTTAATATGGTGAAGAAAATTTATTAAACGTTATGAATCACAATTTATCTATCCTTTCGATAGTAAATTAATGTATTTGATTATAATGTTTAATAGATTGTTCTTACCTGTGTATGAGTTCTATTTTGTGTGTTTGTCTAAGAACTCTAGCATACATAATGATCATTTGTTATTTTGCGATCATATATTGATGAGAAAAGAGCACAAATGACATGGTTTATTATAACATGTATTTAATAGCTATTGCTCTTGTTTCTCATTCAGCTGTAAGCATTCCTAGATCTCCTGCCGTCTTGATGCTGAATGCAACCAACCACAAGCAGTGGATTGAAAATATCACGATGAACTTGACCTTCATGAAAATGGACTTGGCCTTGAGAATTGATGCACCATCTAAGCCTGCTAATGATGCTACTGAGAAGGATAAGAAATCTTACGAGGACTGGGAACACTCCAATCGTTGTTGCTTGATGCTTATGAGATATCACATGGACGAATCCATTCGTGATAGTATTCCCAAGTCTGAAAATGCAAAGGATTTTCTTGCTGCCATTAAGGAAAAGTATAAGAAATTCTCAAAGAATGAGAAGAATGAACACTTGAACATGCTGCATCACACTGTTTACGATGGTTCAAGTGACATTAGGGCTCACATTGACAAGCTCATGGGCCACTATCATAAACTTAAGGCCATGGATATGGACCTTGGTGAGGATTACATGGTGTGGTTGGTGATGGAGAACATTCCATCTCAGTTTGATGCGATCAGATCAAGCTATAATGCTCAGAAAGAGCAATGGACTGTTGGGGAGATGTCTGCTATTCTTGCCAAGGAAGAGGAGGACATGAGAAAAGGTAGGGCAAGAAGTATCTCCATGGTGACGAACCCAAACATTCCTCACAAGAGAAAGTTCACTTCCAACAACTCTAGTGACCAAAAGCATCCTAAGAAGAAAGCCATCCATCCTAAGGGAAATGGGCAAGCTAGCTCATCTTCAACTGGTCATAAGAATGAGTTTTTCAAAGGGAAGTGCAACTTTTGTCAATGCTTTGGGCATAAGAAAGCTGATTGTCGAAAGCTCAAAGCTCGCTTAGAAAAGAAAGGTAATTGTCTTGTGATGGTTTGTTTAGAGTCCAATATTATTGATGTGCCCTTAAACACTTGGTGGTTAGATACTGGAGCTACAATTCATGTTACAAATTCCTTGCAGGCAGTGACAAACCGAAGAAGACCGAGTAGGTTGGAGGAGCATGTATACATGGGAGATGATACTAAAGTCAGAGTTGAATTTTTTGGGACTGTTGGACTGCAGCTAAATACTGGGCATTTTTTGGAGTTGCATGATGTTGCTTATTTACCCTCTATTAGGAGGAATTTGATTTCTGTATCTATTTTGGATAGACTAGGTTATAGTCTTCATTTTGGAACTGGAAAACTGACTTTGTATTGTGACTCTATGTTGGTTGGAAATGGAACGTTATGTGGAAACTTATATAAGCTTGATTTACATGATGTTGTTCCTGTTACTTCTACTTCTTCTTGTTCTTCTTCTCTTAATGCTATTGTTGGGTCAAAACGTGCAAGATCAGATTTGAAATCTTCTATGCTTTGGCATAAATGTTTAGGCCATATTTCTAAAGATAGAATGGAGAGATTGGTGAAGGATGGTGTACTTCAGGATCTTGATTTCTCTGATTTCACTGCCTGTGTTGATTGTATAAAAGGAAAGTTGACTGCCAAGGTTAGAAAGTGCAAGTCAGACAGGTGCACAGATGTATTGGAGACTATTCATACTGATATTTGTGGGCCTTTTGTTCCACCTGCTATGGGTGGTTATAGATACTTTATCACCTTTATTGATGATTTTTCCCGGTATGGTCATGTTGAGCTCATTCGTGAAAAATCTAAATCTTTGGATGCTTTTAAGATTTTCAAGACGAATGTTGAGCTTCAAAAGGGAAAGAAGATTAAAACTGTCAACTCTGATAGAGGTGGAGAGTATTATGGACGTTATGATGAAACTGGAAGGAACCCCGGGCCTTTTGCCAAATACTTGCAGGAATGTGGTATTGATGCAAGATATACAATGCCAGGGACGCCCCAACAGAATGGAATTGCTGAAAGGAGAAATCGCACATTTCTTGACATGGTGCGCTGTATGTTGATTCACTCTAGCTTGCCAGAATTTTTATGGGGTGAGGCATTAAGAACTGCTACTTATATCTTGAATCAAGTACCTAGTAAGTCTGTCCCAAAGACACCATATGAGTTGTGGTCGGGTAAGAAACCAAGTTTGCGTCATTTTCATGTTTGGGGATGTAAAGCTGAAGTAAGGCCCTATAACCCACAATCTAAGAAACTTGATCCGAAAACTATTAGTGGCTACTTTGTAGGTTACACTATTGGATCGAGGGGTTCCAGGTTCTATTGTCCTTCTCACACCACCAGAGTGATAGAATCAGATAGAGCTGTCTATTTTGAAGAAGAATTTGGTTCAAGTCAAGGGTCAAGAGAAATAGTATTCAGGTAAGAACGTGTTTATGTCCCTGTACCTGTAGCTTCCGCTTCCGCTCCTGTTAATGACCTTGTGATTGAACAGATTCCGGTAGAAACTCATGATGAACCTCAAAATCAAGACCAAGGTGAAAATCTTGATATTGGGGATGATGAAGCTATGATGAGAAGATCACAGAGAGCCCGCAGGTCTGCTATTCCTAATGACTACCCTGTCTATTTATAGGAACATGAGTTTGATGTAGGAGACACTTTTGAGCCAGTTACCTATCAAGAAGCTATGAATAGTCCTCAATCTGTATTATGGATGGATGCAATGAAAGATGAGTTGAATTCTATGTCACAAAATGAAGTTTGGGAGTTGGTTGAATTACCCAAAGGTTGCAGACCCATTGGATGCAAATGGGTGTATAAGATCAAACGTGACTCGAATGGGCAAGTGGAAAGGTATAAGGCTAGGCTTGTGGCTAAAGGTTATAGCCAGAGAGAAGGTATTGATTTCAAAGAAACCTTTTCACCTGTTTCCACCAAAGATTCATTCCGAATTATTATGGCTATAGTTGCTCATTTTGATCTAGAACTCAATCAAATGGATGTGAGGACTGCCTTCTTGAATGGAGATTTATTTGAAGATGTTTACATGACTCAACCTATTGGTTTTGAGAAGTCTGGCAAAGAACACATGGTTTGCAAGCTCAAAAAGTCTATCTATGGGCTTAAACAAGCATCAAGGCAGTGGTATCTCAAGTTCGATATGATTGTCACTGCAAATGGCTTCAAGGAGAATGTTGTAGATCAATGTATATACATGAAGGCCAGTGGGAGCAGTTTCATTTTTCTAGTATTGTATGTTGACGACATCCTGCTTGCATCTAATAATTCTGATCTGTTGTCTAAGACAAAACAACTTTTGTTTAGCCATTTTGATATGAAGGATCCTGGTGAGGCTTCCTATGTGCTTGGGATTCAGATTCTTCGGGATAGGGCTAATGGTATTCTTCGTTTGTCTCAGAAGACTTACATTGATCGGATCTTGAAAAGATTCAATATGCATGCATGTTCTCCTGGGAAGGCACCGATAGTGAAGGGTAATAAGTTCTCAAAGGCCCAATGTCCACAAAATGATAAATAGAGAGATGAAATGAAAGTCATTCCTTATGCATCATTGGTTGGTAGCTTGATGTATGCTCAAGTATGCACACGCCCTGATATTGCTTTTGTTGTCGGCGTGTTGGGTAGATACTTGAGTGATCCTGGTCTTAGCCATTGGAAAGCGGCTAAGAAAGTCATGAGGTATCTTCAGGGTACAAAGGATCATATGTTGACTTATCGGCGAGCTGACACTCTTGATATAGTTGGGTTCAGTGACGCCGATTATGTAGGATGCGTGGATGATAAAAAGTCCACTTCAGGCTACATTTATATGATGGCTGGAGGAGCTGTTTCATGGAAAAGTGTCAAGCAGACACTCACAACTTCTTCTACGATGGAGGCAGAATATATGGTGTGTTATGAGGCTACTTGTCAAGAAATATGGTTGCGGAATTTCATTTCAGCATTGAATGTTGTAGACTCTATTTCGAGGCCGCTGAAATTGTATTGTGATAACTCCGCAGCAGTAGCTTTCTCTAAGAACATTAGGAGTACTTCTCGCTCAAAGCATATTGATATAAAGTACTATTTTGTTAAAGAGAAAGTCCCTAAGTCCCTCATTTATATTGAGTACACGCCTACCACTAGCATGTTGGCAGACCCACTAATGAAAGGCTTACCTATATGTGTGTTTTCAGAACACGTTGCCCGAATGGGATTGTCAGGAGCCTAGCTTGTTGAGCTCAGTGGGAGTTTTGTTATTTATGTATTGAACATGCTAGTATTTTGTATGGATTGCTTATAGCTTGTGTTTTGTTTTGAACATGCATAATGATAATTGAAGTCACTTCTTATTGTTGCTGTTACGTATATATGTTTATATAAGTATATACTATTGTTCATCGAAGTGACAGGTACAAAAGGAGATGAATGCGCATAGTCTCAAATTAATGTACCACATGTATGTTTGGTTTAATGATTGTTATTGTTTTTGAATGTCTTCAAGACCGAATCATAGATAATATATGTATCCTATCGATATGATATTATATATGATTTATTAGACTGTCTTTTAGTGATGGAAAATATTATGGTGGTTTGATTATATTGTCAAAGTGGGAGAATGTTAGAATTTTATATAGACTAATATAATTACAAACATAATTCCATTATCACAATCATTTTCTAGAGTGCCTACGAATAGTTAAAAGACCATAATGGGTTGGTTAATATAAATCTAATTGCATTTGAGGCACATGGTAGCACCCTAAAGACTATAGGTTGGCCCATTAAACCATAGTGCACCATATCTGATAATATAAGCCCAATAGGCCCAATATACCCCTTAGGGTAAGAAGGCATATGAGACATATATATTGAACATATATGTTGTTGGGACATAGACTGATAGATGTGATTTGGTAAGGGCTGCTCTCCATAAGTTCTCTCTTGCATTGTTCTTCTAATATTATTTATATAGATCGTGAGAGATTCAAATATGAACATTGGGGACTCAATGTCAGGTATGTTTTCATCTATATATATCCAATTCAATGCTCTAAATAAAATGTGTTCCTGGATTGTTGTATGAGCATGTAATGTTATTTTGAATCTGATTTATTGATAATGCTCATAGAATTGTCTATTAAATTTAACACCCTAACCTTCTTAGGAAGATTAGACCATTATGCTCATGATTCTCACAAAATTCCAAGAAGAAAATATGAGAAGAAATTGAGTAGAAATTTTGCTATAGTTTCTTTACTCTAAAAATTACATACATATTGTGAAGAAAGAATCCCTATTTATAGAGGGAGAAAATGACTAAAAATAAATTAAACAACAAAATTAGGTTTACAAAATAAATCTGAAATATTAATAATAAAATATGATTTTGAAAAATCAAATCTTATTATTAATATTAACCTAGCTATTTTGGTGAATGGTCAATTTGTTATTTTTCTAAAACACCAAAAAGAAGGAGCTTTGAAGCTCAAAATAGCAATTTGCATGGCCCAAGGTGCATAAAAGGTTGGGCTGGAATGACTATTGCAGCTGGACATTTTGACCCATTCCCAGCCAATGGGAGGGCGCCACATGGCGCTGGCTGGGAGAGGAGAAAGGCACCTGGAGGAGCTGGGCCTGCTGTTTTGGGCTGGGAGATGGACCTGGTTGCTGCGGCTGCTGGATTGATTGGGAGAGGCTGGCTTTGGGCCTGGAGGTGCGTTGGGCCATTGGAGGTTGGGAGGTGTATTTGGGGATGCTGAGGAAGGCTGAAAGGTGCGTTGGGATAGCTGAGGACAGGTGGCTCGGGGCTGGCTCAGCAAGCGACTGGGCTTGGGCCAACGGGCCTGGGCTTCTCCTTCAGTTGGGCCGGCTGAAGCAAAGCAACATATTACTTTTAAAAATGCCATTTTTAATTTAATTCTTTTCTCTTTTCCCTTTTTCTTTTCTTTTGCTTTTATTAATGTCAAAATGCAACATACTTTATACAAATTAAATTAAAATTAATATTTTCCATTAAAGAAATATATCAAAATAAATTTAAGAAAATATTAATTAAAACTTTAAGCTTAGTAAAATATCATTTTTAAGTACTAATCAGCCGCTCTGGCATCGGTGCCGTTCTATTCTGGAGTATTGTACACTATTACACTACTAGAAATATAGACTTTTACTTTGTTTTTTACACTTGGAATAAAAGAAAACTAAATTAAAAGCATTTAAGAAGGTTTTTATTACTTCGCTTTTCCTAAAACCAATAAGCTACTACTCCGGTTTCTTTAAAAACGAAGTCAAAAGACAAATTGAATGAGGCGTTTGTTTGGTTGCATGCAAACTTGGATCTTTCTACTTCTGTTTTCAACAAAAAAAAAACTAAAGTAGAAAGTTGGGCATATCAAACAGGGCCTTTGAACATTTTACTTTGATTCTTGGCTAAAAAAAATGAAACAAACAATGTACTTTTCACTTCAGTTTTTAGCTAAGAACTGAAGTGGAAGCTCATTACTACAATGATTGAATTTTCGTTTGTTTTTTTTTATAAAAGAAAGCCTAAGACCAACGATAATTTGGGGTTTCTTAATTAAAAAAGGATCATTTTCTCCAACCCTTATAACTTTTTGTCATTGTTTTATCAGCATTCTTTTTTTTAGCCTTGCAACTTATCATCTGTACCTCCATTCACTCTATCTCACTTTTTTTCTATACTTTATCTCAGTTTTTTTTTCTTTTATTTTTCAACCACACTCTATCTCGCTTTACTTCTTTTTATTTTTTGGAGGACCCTCTTCATGGCAGAACCTTCTTCAAGGTGCCATATTAGCATAAGTTTTTGTGAGGAAACTAGATGACGCCAATTGGAGGAAGCTTAACGCTCGTCGAATGTGAGTAGGAATGTTGGCAGAGATGCGGAGGAGATCGACAATGCTTGAGAGATATTGTCGACACCAAAGCTCGTTGTTGCAGTTGAAGAACAGCGACAACAGACTTGGTGGATTTCCAAAGCCAGAAACACAAA
Source organism: Humulus lupulus (assembly GCF_963169125.1). Taxonomy (NCBI): domain Eukaryota; kingdom Viridiplantae; phylum Streptophyta; class Magnoliopsida; order Rosales; family Cannabaceae; genus Humulus; species Humulus lupulus. Next base: position 40,776,718 of record NC_084798.1, read on the forward strand.
ACAGTGGGGAAGGGACTATTGAAGCTTGACCAAGGATCCAAACTTGATTTCGTATGTATGTGATTTGAACCTTTTATGGCTGGATTTCTTATAATTATTGAGATCTCCAAATCATTATTGAGATTTACATTAATGCCATTTTGATATATTTATCTAGTATTTTTTGCTATGTAATTTTGTTTTTGATTTTGTTGTATGAGTGTTATTTTTGGTTAGGAAGTTTCAGATTTGATTTTAATTTTGATTTTGTAGTGTCCCAGAATATTTACTTAGCTAGCTAGACAGTAGTAGTAGTTAGTATTAATTAGTAGTATGTTAGTTATCGTGGATTTTGGTTTAAGTCGGGACTTAGTTGAAAACTCATAGCAACAGTTATGGATTTTATAAGTTTAACCTATAGTTTAAGAATATTAATTATAACATAAGGTTTGATTAATATTGTTGGATCTAGAAATATATTTATTATAACCTATGGTTTAGATAGAGATAATAAGAGTGTGAAACTTGTCGTAATTATGATTATTAAGGAATTAAGTATTTTTGATGGATAGTTTTAATAAAAGAAAGATCTAGAAGCTCTAGAACCTTCCAGCAGCTGTTAGGATCGTATTATGACTCGGTCAAAGTTGTTTATCCAATTCAAATTATGTTGAAAAAATGCAAATACGGGTTTGATATATCAACGTATGCCGATATATCGCCTATGGAAGATATGGAAAACATGTCGACTTTGCACGAACGATCGAATAAGCCTCGGGAATATAGGGGGAGGCGATATATCGCCTATAAGGGGCGATATATCGGCTCCATGTGTGTATTTTTGAAAGTTTAATTTTTGAATTTTAAAAAAATACCCTTAACTACTTAGACCTGCCTTTGAACGATTTTGACCGAGTTCTAGGCATCGGCTGGACGAAAATTCAAATATTTTTCATTTTATAATCATTTATTTATTCAAATTAAGAGGGGTTAGTTTCACTCCTTGAACTCTATAAATAGGACCTAGTGCTCAACCATTTTCTTCATTCTTCAAGCATTTGATTAGAGCCTCCAAGGTGCTAGTGTTACTATAGAGAGATACACTTGGGTTTTGGATTAAAGCTTTATCATTTTAAGCTTTTATAAACACTTGGGAAGTGAGAATAGTGTGATTTCGGTATTGAGATTTAGACCAATCCATAAGGTCATTCAAGGTATTTCTATTCCTAAGTTCAGTACTATATGGGTCTTTAGTTTTCTTTATTCAGATCCTAACTCTTGTTTATTATGATTCTTGATTAGGTATTTAAGTTCTTGAAGCTTAAGGTTCTTCTTGGTAAGATTCTTCTTGGATGGTTTAGTATTCTTTTTTATCTCTTTTCTTTAGATTCTCACCATTTTACTGTTGGTTTATAGGAGTGTTCTAATCCCGTTCTTGTTACCAAATATCCCGGCTTTTGGTAAGGAAAATATGATAGATTTTATGTGCTTATATGTTATGATATGTATATGTATATTATGTTTTATAGTCCTTGGGCATATGACTTGTTTAGTTAGCAAGCCCCAATAATTTATGGGCATATGACTTGCTTAGATAGCAAGCCCCACAAATTTATGGGTATATGACTTGCTTAGCTAACAAGCCCTAAGAAGTATGATGGCCATTGTAGTCCTATATGATATATGTTTTATAGTCATATATTTTATAGTATATGTTTATCTTATAGTCTTATGATGTATGTTTTTAATAGATTTTCCTTGCTGGGCTTTAGGCTCACTCTTTTATTTTAGTGTGATGCAGGAAAATGATTATGGAGGCAGAAGGATTCTTGGTAGCTTGGTTTGTGTGTTGAGGGTGAATGGAGTGAGTGGACTGCGTGTCGATCAAGGATCACGTTTATTCTAGTCTTTTGAATTATGTACTTTTGTAGTTCCACATTTAGTTTTGAACAATTGATTTAAAGTTATGTTTTATGTTTTATAAACAATGGGTACCCATGCCATATTACATTTTAAATTTATAATTTTATGTTATTGATACAATATTTATTTTGGAGTTTTAATAAAATTACAATTATTTCTTATGTATGTTTTCTAAAAAATAGTAGCTATGTCTAGTAGTTTTAATGGTCAAAGGTCTTAGAAATAGTTGGGTCATTACAGTTGGTATCAGAGCTAGGTTCATTAGCATGGAGTTCTCCTTGATACACACGCTCAAGCTCCGAATCTAACTGCCAAAGTAAGTGTTTATGTTATAGTTATTATGTTTATATGTATAGCTAATGTTTTAGCCTTATGTTTTCAATTAAGAATGGATGGAGCCTTGACTTATGAGGATATTCGAGCCATTAAGACCTTGAAAAGAATTAGAGAGTCAAGAAATACTGTAGGAGTGCTAGAATGAATCACTCGGAGATTACTCTTATTCCACAGGGAGATATTTCACCTCTAAACAACTAAGCAAATCATGATGAGAGCTGCGAAACAATATGTTTTAGTAATTAGACTTTTTTAAAGATTATCCTATTGTAATTGCAACTTTAAAAGAAATATGGGAGACTATTGATGATGAAGATGAATTACCAATAGCTATGAGTTATTATTTTATCATACTCAGGTTCACCTCTAAGATGGAATTCCAATTCACAAATGAGCAAAAATATAGAATTTTTACAAATCTTCCTAGAGAAATTTTGAGGCTCAAGATAATGATGATTATGAAGGGATAGATGATGATATGTTAGATGAAGGGTCAGATATAGAAGATCTTGATTTTTAGATTAGTTTATTTCTTTTTTTTTTTTTGCAATTATGATTGTACAAAGTGAAAACCTTTTTCCAAATAAATATCATTGTTATTTTTAATGACATATGAGTTTGATTTTTTTTTTACAATCATAATAAATAATAAATTTAATAAATAATGACTAGGTTCGGTGAGGGTGGATACAAATCAATGGACTGGGTTCTATATTGAGGGTTAGGAGGCCATAGTAGTGGGAACGATTTTACTAAACCCAGCCCTCCCTCAATATGGTTAACTTTGGAACAACGACGAGTTTCGAGCCTGAGAATTAAGTCATAAACGATAATTAGAAACAGACTTAGAAAATAATAAAGATGGTTTATTTTTCTAAGTATAGAAACACACCCTAATTATAAAGAAGGCTTATATAATTTTTCATAAGAAATCATAACTAATAGGTCCGAGTTATGTTTGCTTAGATTAAGTTTTGATCTAGAGCCTATTAGGGTAAGTTCTAACATGTTTTTCTCGACTGTTAGAACTTTGTTGAAGATGTTTCTCAGAAGGTCTGTACGCAACAGTGCCAGTGCCTCCATCGCTCCTGAGACTAATGAAGCCCCTTGAGTTTGCAGAAGGGGAGCGCATGCTACCACTACTGCTGCTAATCGAAGTGCACCGCCGCCGCCGGTTGACAACACTGCAAAAATTGTCAGACTTCGACAACAAGTGGAGGAATTGCGGCAGCAATAGCGACAACAGGCTCAGCCACAGACTCAGACTCAGCCTCAACCGCAGTCTTAGCAAATGATGCCCCAACAAGTAGGTACTTATGGTGGATGGCCATTGGCAAACTATGCGCCCTACCCAGCTCAGTATTTGGAGCCAATCTACGAGCGGTTTCGTAAGCAACACACTCCAAACTTTGGGACAACGAACCCTTTCAAGATGGAAGAATGACTCAGAAATGTAGAGTCGATCCTAGCACACATGAATCTCGACAACGCGGACCACATATCCTGCGTTTCGTCTCTGCTTACGAAGGATGCTAGAATATGGTGGGACTTAGCTCAGCAGACTCACGACGTCGCCACCATGACATGGACCAGATTTATGGAGTTGTTCCACAAGAAGTACTACAACTCGGTGGTCATCGCTACATGGGTCAAGGAGTTCACTAGTCTGAAGCAGGGCAACTTGACGATAACAGAGTATGCTCGACAGTTCGACCGACTAGCCAAGTTTTCACTAGAGTTGGTTCCAACTGACTTTCTGAGGGTTACCAAGTTCGTTAAAGGACTTAGAACAAATATTGAGTTAGGGGCTAAGCTAGCATATCTTGGAAATACAACTTATGCCGATGTTCTAGAAACAACTATAGAAGTAGAAAGGCTTTAGGCAAATGTTAGTAAGGAGGAAGTCAGTACGCCTAAGCTTAAATAGTAGAGTGAACCTCAGAATGGTCGGAATAACCACCACAACAACCATGAGTACAGCAACAATAATGGTCAGAAGAGATGGCATCGTGACAATAAGCAGTCTGACAACGATAAAAGAGCACGGACGAACAATGGAGGTAGTAGGTCGGGTTATGTAGAATACCCGCAGTGCTCTAAGTGCCAAAAGAAACATCTTGGTGAGTGTCGTACAAACACCAAGGGATGCTACAATTGTGGTCAGGAAGATCATCGAAAGAGAGAATGTCCCCAGCTTAAGCCAGAAGAGAAAAGGGACAACAAGATGGTTCTTGCTAGAGTCTTTACCTTGACCCAGGGAGAAACTGAAGCTAGTAATAAAGTGGTCACAGGTTAGATTCTTGTCATCAATAATGTATATTCAGTATTATTTGATCCGGGAGCCACTCACTCGTATATCTCGTTAGGAATGATAGAGAAATTAGACAAACTTTGTGAAAGATTTAGAACTAGGTTTGTGACAGAATTGCCTTCGGGTGAAATAGTCCTATCATCATGGATAGTACGAGGCGTACCAATCAAAATTGAGGACGTAGAACTAGAACGAAACCTGATAGAATATGTAATGCCCCGGATTCCTTATGGTGGTTTAGCGGCTGGATTTGTAGGCCGGGAGGGCCATAATTGCTTAATTACGCTATTAAATGTGTTTATGCATATTTATGAGAATTATATTATAATATAATGTTACTTGTATGCATATCGATGTTATGCGTTGAGACCACATTATGATGTGGGTTCGCTCGAGCTATTTGACATGAGATGATCGTAGATTATTGATTAGCGGTTTAGTCACAACGGGTTTAAGTGTCGGGACTTGGGTTGAGTCTCGGGGTGATTTTGATGATTAGAGCGTTACCGGGAAATAAAGGGTAACGGGATGTGAATTATTGGTGTTTATGATTTTCGAGAATAACGGGTATTGGAGAGCGTTAATTATGATTAACGAGTTAGGAGGAAAGTACCATAAATGCCCTTGGGAGCCTTTAGAAAGTATTAAATGACCTAGGGGTAAAATGGACATTTCACCCCTAGGATAGATATAACCTTATTTAGCTGGAAAAGGTGATGGAAAAACAGAGTATATTTTAGAGTTCTCCCGGACCTCCTTTTTCTCACTGTTCTTTGTGGTTTCTGAACCAATTTTGAGGATTCAAGCTTAGGAAGCAAGCCTTGGGAGATTGGGAGTGTGTTCCACCATTGAAGAGCTTCATAAGCCAAGCTTTGGGTAAGTTTCTAACCATAGTTTCTCTGGTTTGCTCTGTTTTGGTTTTGTTTTGCAGCTGAAATGTTTAGGGTGAATTCATGGGTTTTGTTGGGAGTTTTGGCTAGGGTTCCCATGCTTGTGATGTTTGGGGTGTGTTGGGATGGTTTTTGGGTTCATTTGGCATCAAGAATAGGCTTTGGAAGCTTGGAGATCGAGTTAGAAACGAAGGAGATGAAGAAGGTCGGTTCAGGGATGTTTTGGGCTGGAGGTAGCACTACAGCGCCCACCCTAGGGCGCTATAGCGCTCCTCAGGAGGTTTTTTTGGCCTTTGGGAGGTTCTGAGTAGAGCGCTGTGGCGCTAGGGGTTGAGCGCTGTAGCGCTACCCTGTTCCTTCCAAACCCCGTTTTGAGTGTTTTTAAGGGTTTTTGACTTGGGGTTTCAATCCTTAAGGCCCGGGATCGATTCTACCCATCGTGTGGGCATGTTTCGAGGTCCCGAGGATGGTGCTTAGGTTAAGACCCTATTATTGTGGATTCTCATTAATGGAGGTTATAATTGGTTGTGATTAGGTAACCGCTAAGGAACTAAAAGGTCGATCGTTCTCAGGGGTTGTCTTTATCATATTTCTCGCTCGAACTTGAGGTAAGAAAACAGTGTATGAATACAATTGCACCCTGTACAGGTATATGACATGCATGGTTTGATATTGAGGCGTGTTGGTTGATACATATGAACGTGGATTTCATATTAAATGCTAATGAATGCTGATTACCTATTTAAGACACTGACTAGTCAGGGACCGACTCTAAAGTCGATGATCACGCGTTGAATGGCTCTATGGAATTAATGCGGGACCGGCCCTAAGGTCGATGAACTTATAAGCGCTTGCCTGGTCTACGACCAGATGACTATAGCCAAGGTATATGACCCTGGTGACCGTTTGTCACGTGGCTAAGGGACGTTGTCCATAGTTTCAACCCTAGAGTCGTGAGGAAGGTTATGTTGGTGACCAATCTCCATGCACCTGTCCTGAACACGCTTATGAAAGAAATCACCTATCAGTTAAGCCATGGTGACCCTATCGTCACAAGGCTAAAAGGAGCGATGGTCATTATTGTGACTTTTGGCTATTGTCACCTATATGTCGGACTGATAGTCCCGAACGGTTATTATGTTCGTTGTTGATATTATATCATGTTTTATTATGTTTTCTTGTTGGGCCTTGGCTCATGGGTGCTGTGTGGTGCAGGTAAAGGAAAGGAAAAGCTTGGCCAGCCTTGAGTGGAGAGCTTGGGCCGATGTTATGTACATACAGGGCCGCTTGACCGCCACGGTCAAGGAATTCTCAGAGGGACTAGGGGTTTACCCTATTTTTGCCGCTTAGGCCAGCGGGGATTGTAAATTTGGAACTGTAGTGACTCTTTTGTATTACAAACTACTTGTAAACATTTTGAAAGGCTCATGAGCAGTTTATTTACTTAATGAAATGTACCCTTTCCTTTTTACTGGTTTTCTACCTTAACCTGATAATAACACTTAGATCACGTTTTTAACCAAAGGACTCGGGTAGCGGGTCAAATTTCCGGTTCACCGTAACTGTTCTGGGGTTACCAGGGCGTTACAACTTGGTATCAGAGCAATGCCAAGGTTAGGGTTCCTGTAGACTGGCTGGGTATGTACACACATCACCGAAGACAAGCTCGACTCATGGTTTGGTAACTATCTATGGGATAACATGTATAATTGTTTAAATGTGATATATATGCTTTACCTGCGTGCATGAGATATTAGGTTGAGCTTGTGCCCTGAGATATTATATCTTCAGCAAATGTGTACTAATTAGTACTGAGATTGCTGGCGCCTGCTTATTAGCATGGTTGTTTATAAGTTATTATGTGATACATGCTGAGTGTTGAGTGCCATAAACATGTATCTGCTTGTGAATACTGAATGACTGTGGAATGTAATAGTTGTCTGTTGTTCTTGGACCGTGAGGCGGCAAGAGGTTTAGTTATTACTACCTGACTGGCCGTATTGATTATTGTTTCAGTAAGGTATCAGTGACAGAATGAACTCAGGACAGACAGACATGTCAGCTGGCCAGAGTGATCCAGGCCAGAATAATAACAGTCAGGGTCAAGAGAATGACCAATCCCAAGTTCCACAGCCAGCACCTGCAAACTGGCAGCAGTTGTTTAACGATTTGCAGGCTACAGTGTTAAAACAAGGAGAGGAGCTTCGTCTCCTAAGACAGCAGCAAGTGCCTGTAGTTTCCAGTGTTGCAGAGGCACCTTCTGTGTCGGTGCCAGTTATTGGGCCACTGCCTGGGGTTGAAAACAGATTGGAACCTCTTTATGAGCGGTTCAGGAAACAGCAACCTCCTGTGTTTGAAGGCAGTGCCGATCCTACCAAAGCTGAACAATGGATGAGCATGATTACCACTGTTTTGGATTTTATGAAGGTAGTTGGTACTGAGAGGGTGGCCTGTGCTGCCTATATGTTTCGGGAAGATGCCCGGATTTGGTGGGAAGTGGTTGGCCAGACCAAGGATGTTAATCTCCTGAGCTGGGAGGAATTTCAGACTTTGTTCAATGAAAAGTATTATAATGACGCCATTAGAGCGGCGAAGGCTGATGAATTTATGAGGCTACTTCAGGGAAACTTATTAGTAACCGAGTATGCCTTAAGGTTTGACCGTTTGGCAAAGTTTGCCAAGGATTTGGTGCCCACTGATGGGACCAGGAGAGAGCGTTTCTTACAGGGGCTACAACCCAGGTTAGCCCGAGATGTGCGCATCACCACTATGGCAGGAGTGACTACTTACGCACAGGTGGTGGAGAAGGCGCTTACAGCTGAAACTGCAGAGATTAAGATCTGGCGTGAAAGTGCAGCCAGAAGGGATTTCAGGAGGCCAGGTCCTCCATTTGTGGGTTCTGGTAGGGGTGTCGGCCCCAGTGATCAGAAGAGGAAGGTTCCTGATACCTTCCCAGTTCCAGGTCCTGACAGGAGACCTCGGGGTGTTACAATAGGTCGTCCTGGGGGCAGTGAAGCCTGGAGGTCTTATCCCGAGTGTCCTAGATGCAAGAGGCATCACTTGGGAGAGTGTAAGGCAAGGGCCTGCTTCTCTTGTGGAGCAGTGGGTCATTTGAAAAAGGATTGCCCTAAGACAAGGAAGGAAGAGCCCAGGAAGGCAGACAGCTCGGCCCCAGTGCGAGTGTTTGCTTTGACTCAAGCAGAAGCTGAGGCTTCGCCCTCAGTTGTTACAGGTCAGCTTCTTAGTGCAGGAACTACTTATAATGTATTGATTGACTCTGGTGCTACACATTCCTTTGTTGCTAGTAGTGTTATTGATAGATTGTGTAGACCTTGTGATTTCTATGCTGTGGGGTTTGGTACTTTGTTACCCACTGGGGAGCTGGTTGTATCCAGGAGGTGGGTCAGATCTTTGCCAGTGATAGTGGAGGGCAGAGAGTTGTCAGTGGATCTTATACAGTTGGTTATGACTGACTTCGATATGATACTGGGTATGGACTGGTTAGCCAAGTATGGGGCAACCATTGACTGCAGAAGAAAGATGGTCACCTTTGAGCCTGAGGGTGAGGATCCTTTTGTGTTTGTTGGTGCTGTGCATGGACCCCGTATTCCTATGATTTCAGTATTGAGGGCTAGGGATTTATTGCAAGGGGGTTGCATTGGATTCTTAGCCAGTGTGGTTGATACCACACAGGTCGTGCCAGTGAGACCAGAGGATACTAGACTTGTGTGTGAGTTTCTGGATGTGTTTCCAGAGGATTTACCAGGGTTGCCACCACACAGAGAGATTGAGTTCGTTATAGAACTGGCCCCAGGGACAGAGCCAGTGTCTAGAGCACCGTACAGAATGGCCCCAGCTGAGTTGAAAGAATTAAAGGTACAGTTGCAAGAGCTGTTGGATTTAGGTTTTATCAGACCTAGCTTTTCACCTTGGGGTGCGCTAGTTCTGTTTGTGAAGAAGAAAGATGGTTCTCTGAGGATGTGTATAGATTACAGAGAACTGAATAAGTTGACAATTAAGAACAGGTATCCTTTGCCAAGGATAGATGATCTGTTTGATCAATTGCAGGGTAAGACGGTATTCTCTAAGATTGACCTTCGTTCTGGTTATCATCAGTTGAGGGTTAAGGAGGGAGACATACCGAAGACCGCTTTTCGCACTCGGTATGGGCATTATGAGTTTTTGGTTATGTCATTTGGATTGACTAATGCCCCTGCTGCTTTCATGGATATGATGAACAGAGTGTTCAAGGACTATATGGACCAGTTTGTGATCGTCTTTATCGATGATATTCTGGTATATTCTCAGACTGGGTCAGAGCATGAGCAGCATCTGAGGTTAGTTCTGCAGAGACTGAGAGAACACAGATTGTTTGCGAAGTTCAAGAAGTGTGAATTCTGGTTGTCTCAGGTGTCCTTTCTTGGGCATATTATCAGTAAGGAGGGGATTACAGTAGATCCATCAAAGATTGAAGCGGTCAGAGATTGGCCAAGGCCAAAGAATGCTTCTGAGGTGAGAAGTTTCCTTGGATTAGCAGGATATTACAGGCGTTTTGTGGAGGGGTTCTCAAAGATTACTACTTCATTAACTGAGCTGACACGCAAGGGTCAGAAGTTTGTGTGGTCAGACAAGTGTGAGTACAGCTTTCAAGAGTTGAAACAGAGGTTGATTACAGCTCCAGTTCTGAGTCTTCCTACAGACCAAGAGAAGTTTGTGATATACTGCGATGCTTCTCATCAGGGTTTGGGCTGTGTTTTGATGCAATCAGAGAGGGTTATAGCCTATGCTTCTCGTCAGCTGAAGGAGTACGAGAAGAGGTATCCTACCCATGATTTGGAGTTGGCAGCGGTGGTTTTTGCTTTAAAGATATGGAGGCACTATCTCTATGGAGAGAAGTGTGAGATTTATACAGACCACAAGAGCCTGAAGTACTTCTTCACTCAGAAGGACTTGAACATGAGACAAAGGCGTTGGCTGGAATTAGTAAAAGATTACGATTGTGAGATTCTGTATCACCCAGGGAAAGCCAACGTGGTAGCTGATGCTTTAAGCCGGAAGGGTCCGGGACAAATTCATGGTATTAGGCTGATAGCCAGGGAGTTAGCTGACGATATGACCAGAGCTGGTATAGAGTTGCTGGTGGGCCAGTTGGCCAATGTTACGCTACAGTCTACGCTGCTAGAGAGGATTAAAGAGGGTCAGTTGAGTGATCCACAGCTGATTAAGATTAGAGAGGATGTATTGGCTGGAGCATCCAGAGACTATACAGTGTCTGATTTGGGGTTATTGAGATACAAGGGACGGATATGTGTTCCGTTAGACACTGCATTGAGACGGGAGATTCTGGATGAATCTCATACTACACCTTACTCTTTGCATCCAGGCACCACGAAGATGTACCAGGATGTGAGATCGTTGTATTGGTGGCCAGGGATGAAGAGGGATGTAGTAGAGTATGTGGCTAAGTGCTTGACTTGTCAGCAGGTCAAGGCTGAGCATCAGAGGTCGGCAGGGTTATTGCAGCCTCTGGATATCCCAGAATGGAAGTGGGAAGACATCACAATGGACTTTGTGGTGGGTTTGCCCAGGACCGTTGGTCAGCATGATTCCATTTGGGTGATAGTGGATCGCTACACCAAGTCAGCTCACTTTCTACCAGTGAGGACTACTTATACTGTTGACCAGTATGCAGATCTCTATGTGAGAGAGATCGTCCGCCTCCATGGAGCTCCTAGGTCGATCGTGTCAGATCGGGACCCTACATTCACTTCCAAGTTCTGGAAGAGTTTACAGACAGCCATGGGTACACAATTGAAGTTCAGTACAGCTTATCATCCTCAGACAGATGGGCAATCTGAGAGGACGATCCAGATATTGGAAGACATGCTGCGGGCATGTGTACTGGACTTTGGTGGATCATGGAGTAAGTATCTGCCTTTGATAGAGTTCTCCTATAATAACAGTTATCAGTCTACCATCAGAGTTGCACCTTATGAGATGCTATATGGTAGGAAGTGTAGGTCTCCCATCCATTGGGATGAGACAGGTGAAAGGAGATACTTAGGTCCTGAGGCAGTTCAGAGGACCAATGAGGCTATTGATAAGATTAGAGCTCGGATGCTTACTTCTCAGAGTAGACAGAAGAGTTATGCAGATCCCAAACGCAGGAACGTAGAGTTTCAGGTAGGAGACTATGTCTTCCTCAGAGTCTCGCCGTGGAAAGGGGTGAGAAGGTTTGGGAAGAAAGGCAAGCTGAGTCCCAGGTTTGTAGGTCCATTTGAGATCCTGGAGAGGATTGGTCAAGTGGCTTGCAGGCTAGCTTTGCCTCCAGCGTTGTCAGCCGTGCATAATGTATTTCATGTTTCCGCTCTTCGGAGGTATGTATCTGATGAGAGTCATGTTTTGAGTTATGAAGATCTGGAGCTTGAGCCAGATCTCTCCTTTGAGGAGCAGCCTGTTCAGATACTTGATCAGAAGGATAAAGTCCTCAGGAATAAGACAATACCTTTGGTTAAGGTATTGTGGAGGAACAGCAAGGTCGAGGAGGCGAACTGGGAGCTAGAGTCTGATATGCGGAGTCAGTATCCCGAGTTGTTCAGGTAAATTTCGAGGACGAAATTTCTGGAAGGAGGGGATAGTTATAATGCCCCAGATTCCCTATTGTGGTTTAGCGACTGGATTTGTAGGCCGGGAGGGCCATAATTGCTTAATTACGCTATTAAATGTGTTTATGCATATTTATGAGAATTATATTATAATATAATGTTACTTGTATGCATATCGATGTTATGCGTTGAGACCACATTATGATGTGGGTTTGCTCGAGCTATTTGACATGAGACGATCGTAGATTATTGATTAGCGGTTTAGTCACAACGGGTTTAAGTGTCGGGACTTGGGTTGAGTCTCGGGGTGATTTTGATGATTAGAGCGTTATCGGGAAATAAAGGGTAACGGGATGTGAATTATTGGTGTTTATGATTTTGGAGAATAACGGGTATTGGAGAGCATTAATTATGATTAACGAGTTAGGAGGAAAGTACCATAAATGCCCTTGGGAGCCTTTAGAAAGTATTAAATGACCTAGGGGTAAAATGGACATTTCACCCCTAGGATAGATATAACCTTATTTAGCTGGAAAAGGTGATGGAAAAACAGAGTATATTTTAGAGTTCTCCCGTACCTCCTTTTTCTCACTGTTCTTTGTGGTTTCTGAACCAATTTTGAGGATTCAAGCTTAGGAAGCAAGCCTTGGGAGATTGGGAGTGTGTTCCACCATTGAAGAGCTTCATAAGCCAAGCTTTGGGTAAGTTTCTAACCATAGTTTCTCTGGTTTGCTCTGTTTTGGTTTTGTTTTGCAGCTGAAATGTTTAGGGTGAATTCATGGGTTTTGTTGGGAGTTTTGGCTAGGGTTCCCATGCTTGTGATGTTTGGGGTGTGTTGGGATGGTTTTTGGGTTCATTTGGCATCAAGAATAGGCTTTGGAAGCTTGGAGATCGAGTTAGAAACGAAGGAGATGAAGAAGGTCGGTTCAGGGATGTTTTGGGCTGAAGGTAGCGCTACAGCGCCCACCCTAGGGCGCTATAGCGCTCCTCAAGAGGTTTTTTTGGCCTTTGGGAGGTTCTGAGTAGAGCGTTGTGGCGCTAGGGGTTGAGCGCTGTAGCGCTACCCTGTTCCTTCCAAACCCCGTTTTGAGTGTTTTTAAGGGTTTTTGACTTGGGGTTTCAATCCTTAAGGCCCGGGATCGATTCTACCCATCGTGTGGGCATGTTTCGAGGTCCCGAGGATGGTGCTTAGGTTAAGACCCTATTATTGTGGATTCTCATTAATGGAGGTTGTAATTGGTTGTGATTAGGTAACCGCTAAGGAAGTAAAAGGTCGATCGTTCTCAGGGGTCGTCTTCATCATATTTCTCGCTCGAACTTGAGGTAAGAAAACAGTGTATGAATACAATTGCACCCTGTACAGGTATATGACATGCATGGTTTGATATTGAGGCGTGTTGGTTGATACATATGAACGTGGATTTCATATTAAATGCTAATGAATGCTGATTACCTGTTAAAGACAATGACTAGTCAGGGACCGACTCTAAAGTCGATGATCACGCGATGAATGGCTCTATGGCATTAATGCGGGACCGACCCTAAGGTCGATGAACTTATAAGCGATTGCCTGGTCTACGACCAGATGACTATAGCCAAGGTATATGACCCTGGTGACCGTTTGTCACGTGGCTAAGGGACGTTGTCCATAGTTTCGACCCTAGAGTCGTGAGGAAGGTTATGTTGGTGACCAATCACCATGCACCTGTCCTGAACACGCTTATGAAAGAAATCACCTATCAGTTAAGCCATGGTGACCCTATCGTCACAAGGCTAAAAGGAGCGATGGTCATTATTGTGACTTTTGGCTATTGTCACTTATATGTCGGACTGATAGTCCCGAACGGTTATTATGTTCGTTGTTGATATTATATCATGTTTTATTATGTTTTCTTGTTGGGCCTTGGCTCATGGGTGCTGTGTGGTGCAGGTAAAGGAAAGGAAAATCTTGGCCAGCCTTGAGTGGAGAGCTTGGGCCGATGTGATGTACATACAGGGCCGCTTGACCGCCACGGTCAAGGAATTCTCAGAGGGACTAGGGGTTTACCCTATTTTTGCCGCTTAGGCCGGCGGGGATTGTAAATTTGGAACTGTAGCGACTCTTTTGTATTACAAACTACTTGTAAACATTTTGAAAGGCTCATGAGCAGTTTATTTACTTAATGAAATGTACCCTTTCCTTTTTACTGGTTTTCTGCCTTAACCTGATAATAACACTTAGATCACGTTTTTAACCAAAGGACTCGGGTAGCGGGTCAAATTTCCGGTTCACCGTTCACCGTAATTGTTCTGGGGTAACCAGGGCGTTACAGAATTAGAGATCAAAGAATTCGCCGTGATATTGGGCATGGAATTACTAGCAAGGCATGGCGCAACCATCGACTGCAAATGTAAGAAAGTGATGTTCGAGACTCTCGGCGGTCAGAGACTATGCTATATGGGAAAAGTTTCAGGACTACGTACGCCACTTGTTTCATCTCTCAAAGCTTAGAGAATGATAGAAAAAGGATGTCACACATTCTTAGCCAGCGTCATAGATGTGGTAAAGGAAACACCACTAAAGGTTGGAGACGCTGACATTATAAAGGAATTCCCAGAGGTATTTCCTGTAGACTTATCAGGGTTGCTGCCAACTCAGGAAATTGACTTCACATTCGAACTAGTATCGGGCACTGAGCCTATCTCAAAGGCACCATACCAAATGGCACCTACAAAATTCAAGGAGTTAAAGACGCAGTTGCAAGAACTCTTAGACTTGGGTTTCATTAGACTAAGCCATTAGCCATGGGGAGCATCGATCCTATTTGTGAAGAAGAAGGACGGAAGTATGTAGATGTGTATAGATTACCGCGAGCTGAATAAGGTAACGATTAAGATAAGTACCCGCTACCCCGGGTTGACGACTTGTTTGATCAACTCCGAGGCGCGACCGTGTTTTCAAAGATTGATTTACGGTCCGGGTATCTCCAGCTCAAGGTACGGGAAGAGGATATTTCCAAGACAGCTTTTAGAACTCATTATGGACATTACGCGTTTTTAGTTATGTCTTTTGGTCTTACCAATGCTCCAGACGCATTCATGGATTTAATGAATAGGGTCTTTAAGGATTATTTGGACAAATTCACCGTAGTGTTTGTCAACGATATTTTGGTGTACTCAAAGGACGAGGTCGAGCACGAGGAACATTTAAGGATGACCTTGTTACGACTAAAAGAACATCAACTTTACGCCAAGTTCAAGAAGTGCGAATTTTGGCTTTCACAAGTAGCTTTCCTCGGCCACATAGTATCCAAGGAAGGAGTTGCAGTAGAACCATTTAAGGTAGAGGCTGTGAAAGATTGGCCAAGACCTAAGAACGCGTCAGAGGTAAGAAGTTTTCTGGGACTAGCAGGTTATTATCGGAGATTTGTAAAGGGCATTTCTAAGATAGCCACTCCACTTACCAACCTGACCTGGAAACAGCAAAGGTTCAAATGGACAGATAAGTGTGAAGAGAGCTTCCAGTTGCTTAAGGATAAGCTATGCTTAGCACCAGTACTTTGTATACCGACTCCCAACGACAAGTTTGTAGTCTATTGTGATGCGTCGAAGCAAGGTTTGGGTTGTGTGCTGATGCAGAATGGCAAGGTGATAGCCTACGCCATAAGGCAGTTGAAGGAATATGAGCAACGCTATCCAACGCATGATATGGAGTTGGCAGCGGTGGTCTTTGCATTGAAAATCTGGTGCCATTATCTATATGGAGAACGATGCGAGTTTTATACGGATCACAAAATCTTAAAGTATTTCTTCACGCAGAAGGAGCTCAATATGAGGCAGCGTAGGTGGTTAGAACTAGTGAAGGATTATGACTGCGAAATCCTATACCGCCCGGGAAAGGCAAACGTAGTTGCTAATGTGCTAAGTAAGAAGAGTTATGGAAGTCTAGCAGTGTTAGATGGAATAGAAAAGTCGCTACAGCAGGAGCTGATCAATACCACAATAGAAGTAGTCATTGGTAAACTGGCTAACTGTGACAGTTAGTATCCCATGATCCGTAAGGGGAAAGACTGGGTAAAGCTGTGCAATCCCACACTGCTTGGGAAAGGTCAAGTGTGATGATTCTAAGACTGTGTAGGTATGGGACTACACAGTTGAAGATAGCTTAGATGGATTGATGGGTACTACCTATATCAATAAGATGCATCTTCTTTTCGGTAGCCCATCACTTGAGAACTCCAAAGTTAAGCGTGCTTGACCTAGAGAAATCTCAAGATGGGTGACCTCCTGGGAAGTTTTCCCAGGAAGTGTGTGAGTGAGGACAAAGCACGTTGGAAAGACTCGTGTTGGTTTGTAAGGCCAGTTGTCATTCCAAGAAGCAGCCATAGCGATGTGGGGCGTTACAAATGGTATTAGAGCCTTGACCCAGCCGGAAGTATGGCGGACGGGAACGTCGGACTCCTAAGGGGGGGTGATTGTGACAGTCAGTATCCCGTGATCCATAGGGGGAAAGACTGGGTAAAGCTGTGCAATCCCACACCGCCTGGGGAAGGTCAAGTGTGATGATTCTAAGACTGTGTAGGTATGAGACTACACAGTTGAAGATAGCTTAAATGGATTGATGGGTACTACCTATATCAACAAGATGCATCTTCTTTTCCGTAGCCCATCACTTGAGAACTCCAAAGTTAAGCGTGCTTGATCTGGAGTAATCTCAAGATGGGTGACCTCCTAGGAAGTTTTCCTAGGAAGTGTGCGAGTGAGGACAAAGCACGCTAGAAAGACTCGTGTTGGTTTGTAGGGCCAGTCGTCATTCCAAGAAGCAGCCATAGCGATGTGGGGCATTACACTAACTTGTCCATTCAGTCAAGTCTGTTAGAAGATATATGGATCGGGCAAGGGCATGATTACACATTAGTAGCACATATGGATGCAGTTAAAGAAGGCAAGGCCACAGATTTCTCAATCTCAGGATAGGGGTTTTTAAGATACAAGGATCGGGTATGCGTGCCAAATGATCAAGGGATTAAGATGAAGATTTTAGTAGAAGCGCACAATACCCCATACTCAGTTCACCCAGGGTCGACTAAGATGACTCACGACCTTAAGGTGTTGTATTGGTGGCCGGGAATGAAGAAGGTGTTAGGAACGAGTTTCCTAATACGCAGCGGAATGGTGGTGGGGTTGGCCCAGTGTACAACACAAATTTTGTAACATATTTAAACTACCTTTAAATATGCGGATCCATTAATATACATACATTAATCATAAGCAAGTTATGAATAGAAATCATACCGCTTGAAGCCTAACAAGTGTCATTTCTATCTTTTCGTAATTAGAACGATCTTCCTATCCAAGCTGCGTCCTCACACGACGATCTTCCAAAGCGTTCTCTACACCTCAAGAAGTGTGTGGGCACTTAGAGAATGAAGGATAGTTTCTTTGTGATTCTACTTGATGTACTCAACACATGAGATCAAGAGAATAGGCCTCAGAATTGGTTCTTTATTTTTCAGGGAGAGAAAAATATCGTTATATTTTTCACAGAGCGAATACACTGAGTTTTCTTAGATATCTGAGTTATCTGTATATTTTCTTATTAGTCATACTTAAAAGAAAATATTCAAATTTTAAAAAATAAATCTGTAACCAACTTACAATTTACTTTTTAATTAATTAATTATTTTATTAATGAAAATATCCAAAAACTATTTTTTTGAATTATCCATTAATTAATTAATTAATTAAATAAATAAATAAAAATAAAAATCTTATCCCTGAAAATAAGTAGTACACGCCACACACAGTCCATGGACTCTGTGTGCACGTGTACTACCCCTATTTTTAGGGATGTGGGATTTTTCAATTTTTATTTATTTATTTATTCAAACTACTTTGTCCGATAAGATCTAACAACTTGATAACTAATTTAAATTTGAATTCAAATTTAAATTAAATATCTTTTTAACTAATTATCAAATATAATTAATTATTTGAATAAAAATTAATTTTTTAAATTCAAATCAAATTTGAACTTATCAGATTATTATCTCCCACTCAAATAAATATATTTAATTAATTATACTAATTAATTAAATCCAATATTTTCAAAAATAATATTTAATTCATTATAATTTCGAAAATTATAATTAATTATTTATTTAATTAAATTTAATTATTTAATATAATTTCAAAAATCATATAATAATTAAATATTAATTAATTTTGTTAACTACAACTAATTTGTAATTAATTAATTAATCACTATTATCATATAATTGCATATTTGGCCCGAAGAACAAATTTCTTCTTAAATATGTCTTTAAACTATTTTTCCCTTCATATCAACTCTTACCTTGAATAGTGTTGATAGAGTCGCTATGGGGACCTATGGACCTATAATTCCAAGCTCCAATAAATTTAAGATTATTAATTAAACTCTTTAATTAAATAATCTTAATTTATTAATCTCATGATTATTCCACTGTAAATATGAGACTGCACTCTTGTAACTATAGACATTTCATTTACTGAATACTTTATAATTATAAAGCGTCCATTGATATAATCATTGCATACAAATTGACCCTCTAATAATGGTTCATAATTAATCAGGAATAAAATTACCGTTTTACCCTTTTAATTATCTCTTGTTTCCTTAAGTACCATTGACCTTACTAGTGAAGGTTAATTCATAACTAAATTATGAATTTGAGCTCAATAACTTTTCAGTCCAAAAAGTCAACCCTTAAGAGAACCATTATTCAATCTCTTACGAGAATGCATAGATTTCATATCTGTATATTATGTCCCCAACCATCTACATTAATGAGTTCCCAAAACAAAAGTTTTTAGCCTAATCATTCTGACAGACCCTAACGAGTGAATCAAAGAACTCATATAATATAAGCAGGAATTCATAGTAACTTCAGGATTACGATCTACTTGTATATGATCATCAGTTGATATATTTAATTAATACTTCGAAACGGTATTTAACTAAGTATTAATAAACATATCTGGTCCAATTCTATATATTCTCTAATATATAAAGAACCTCCAATAAAGTGTCCTACCACACTAGTGATCCGGATCTAGATCACATGTATAAAGCTAAAATAACCCCTTGGTAAGGACGTCAAGAATATACGGCCGAGGGTCCGAAGGATAAAATTCAGTGATCGTTTGCAAACCTTGCCTTTACTTCAAACTCCTAAGAAGAATTCATAATATTAGTGGATCGTACTTGCAGTAATTAATCTAAAGATTCCATGATTTTATTTTACTGCGAACTATTCAAGTTCATTTATCTCAAACACAATCCTCCTGAACCAATATGTGTTTGGGATCACAGATATGAACTTAGGAATTTTTCTGATATTTACATAATATTATCACAGAATAATATAGTCCATAAAATATATGCATAACAAATTCAATTTATTTATTTATTTCATAAAACAATGTCCACTACATATGCTTTCAGGACATAATTCCCAACAATCTCCCACTTTCCCTAAAGCAAATGAGGCATCTCTCTCATTCCCATGTTTCTTACATGCTCCTTAAAATATTTTATGGATAAAGTCTTTGTGAAAGGATCTGCAAGATTATGCTCTGAAGCAATCTTCATAACTGTAACATCTCCTCGATGAACTATCTCTCTTAGCAAGTGATACTTCCTCTCGATGTGCTTTCCCCTCTTGTGACTCCGTGGTTCCTTTGAGTTAGCTACTTCCCCCACTGTTGTCACAGTATAGGACTAGTGGCTTATCCACGTCTGGTACAACTTCCAGATCAGAATAGAGCTTTTTGAGCCACACAGCCTCCTTAGCTGCTTCACAAGCCGCTATATACTCGGCTTCCATGGTGGAGTCTACAATGCTGGTTTGTTTAATACTTCGCCAGACTACCGCTTCTCCTCCAAGAGTAAACACTGATCCAGAAGTCAATTTCTGACTATCTCTCTCTGATTGAAAATCAGAATCAGTGTAACCAATGGGGTTCAGGTCTCCACCTAAATACACAAGCATATAATCTCTAGTATTTCTAATATACTTGAGAATATTCTTCACTGATGTCCAATGACTCAATCCAGGATTGGATTGATAACGGATGACTATCCCTACTGCATAACAAATGTCAGGTCTTGTACACAACATGGCATGCATCAGACTACCTACTATGAGGCATAGGGATACTGTCTCATGTCTTCCTCTTCCTGAGGTGTTTTGGGATAGTACTCCTTGGAAAGGAATACTCCAGAACGGGTTGGCATATCACCCTTTTTGGAGTTTTGCATGTTAAAGCGTTCTAGCACCTTATCAATATAAGTTGCTTGAGACAGTGCCAAAGTTTTGTTCTGTCTATCTCTAAGAATATTAATGCCCAGAATATACTTGGCTTCTCCCAAATCTTTCATTTGGAATTGTTCAGCTAACCAGTTCTTTACCTTTGATAATGATGATACGTCATTTCCAATCAGTAATATATCATCAACGTAAAGAATGAGGAATACTACTACACCATCTTTGATTTGTTTATGGACACAAGGTTCGTCAACGTTTTGTTCAAAACCAAATGTTTTAATTGTGTCATCAAATCTAAGATTCCAAGATCTAGAAGCTTGTTTGAGTCCATAAATGGACCTAAGAAGCTGGCAAACCTTTTGCTCTTGACCTTTTAATTCGAACCCTTCTGGTTGAGACATGTAAATGGTTTCGTCAAGGTAGCCATTCAGAAAAGCTGTTTTGACATCCATTTGCCAAATCTCATAATCCATGCATGCAGCTATAGACAAGAGTATACGAATGGATTTTAGCATGGCTACAGGAGAAAAGGTAGCCATTCAAAAAAGCTATTTTGACATCCTTTTGTGGCTGGATTTCTTATAATTATTAAGATCTCCAAATCATTATTGAGATTTACTTTAATGTCATTTAGATATATTTATCTAGTATTTTTTGCTATGCAATTTTGTTTTGATTTTGTTGTATGAGTGTTATTTTTGGTTGTGAAGTTTCAGATTTGATTTTAATTTTGATTTTGTAGTGTCCCAGAATATTTACTTAGCTAGCTAGATAGTAGTAGTAGTTAGTATTAGCTAGTAGTATGTTAGTTACTGTGGATTTTGGTTCAAGTCGGGACTTAGTTGAAAACTCATAGCAACAGTTATGGATTTTATAAGTTTAACCTATAGTTTAAGAATATTAATTATAACATAAGGTTTGATTAATATTGCTGGATCTAGAAATATATTTATTATAACCTATAGTTTAGATAGAGCTAATAAGAGTGTGACACTTGTCATAATTATGATTATTTAGGAATTAAGTATTTTTGATGGATAATTTTAATAAAAGAAAGATTTAGAAGCTCTGGAACCTTCCAGCAGCTGTTGGGATCGTATTATGACTCAGTCAAAGCTGTTTATCCAATTCAAATTATGCTAAAAAAGTGCAAATATGTGTTTGATATATCAACATATGTTGATATATCGTAGCATAGGGGCCGATATATCGCCTACGGAAGATACGGAAAACACGTCGACTTTGCACAAACGATCGAACAAGCCTCGGGAATACAGGGGGAGGCGATATATCGCCTATAGGGGAGATATATCGGCTCCATGTGCGTATTTTTGAAAGTTTGATTTTTGAATTTTAAAAAATACCCTTAACCACTTTGACCTACCTTTGAACGATTTTGACCGAGTTCTAGGCGTCAGTTGAACAAAAATTCAAATATTTTTCATTTTATAATCATTTATTTATCAAATTAAAAGGGGTTAGTTTTACTCCTTGAACTCTATAAATAGGACCTAGTGC
This sequence comes from Humulus lupulus, assembly GCF_963169125.1. Lineage (NCBI taxonomy): Eukaryota > Viridiplantae > Streptophyta > Magnoliopsida > Rosales > Cannabaceae > Humulus > Humulus lupulus. The sequence goes on from NC_084798.1 coordinate 40,798,568, forward strand.
TCAGCCATTTTCTTCATTCTTCAATCATTTGATCAGAGCCTCCAAGGTGCTAGTGTTACTATAGAGAGATACACTTGGGTTTTGGGTTAAAGCTTTATCATTTTAAGCTTTTATAAACACTTGGGAAGTGAGAAATAGTGTGATTTCGGTATTGAGATTTAGACCAATCCATAAGATCATTCAAGGTATTTCTATTCCTAAGTTCAGTTCTATATGGGTCTTTAGTTTTCTTTATTCAGATCCTAACTCTTGTTTATGATTCTTGATTAGGTATTTAAGTTCTTGAAACTTAAGGTTCTTCTTGGTAAGTTTCTTATTGAATGGTTTAGTATTCTTTTTCATCTCTTTTCTTTAGATTCTCAACATTTTACTGTTGGTTTATAGGAGTGTTTTAATCTCGTTCTTGTTCCCAAATATCCTGGCTTTTCGTAAGGAAAATATGATAGATTTTATGTGCTTATATGTTATGATATGTTTATGTTATGATATGTATATGTATAGTATGTTTTATAGTCCTTGGGCATATAGCTGGGCATTAGGCTCACTCTTTTATTTTTAGTGTGATGCAGGAAAATGATTATGGAGGCGGAATGATTCTTGGTAGCTTGGCTTGTGTGTTGAGGATGAATGGAGTGAATGGACTGCGTGTCGATCGATGATGACGTTTATTTTAATCTTTTGACATATGTACTTTTGTAGTTCCGCATTTAGTTTTGAACAATTGATTTAAAGTTATGTTTTATGTTTTATAAACAATGGGTACCCATGCTATATTACATTTTAAATTTATAATTTTATGTTATTGATACAATATTTATTTTAGAGTTTTAATAAAGTTATGATTATTTCTTATGTATTTTTTCTCAAAAATAGTAGCTATGTCTAGTAGTTTTAATGGTCAAAGGTCTTAGAAATAGTTGGGTCATTATAGAATTATGGTCCTGATAAATTGGAAAAGTGTGTTTTTGCAATCTAATATATAATTGAATGATTTTTTTGGGATTTCTTTTGGCCAAATTTTGTTGTTGATGGTTGATATGTGGTAAATCCGTCATGGAAAGTATTTTTTAAAAATTAAATTATCCTCTTATTTCAGTTTATATAAAAAAAAGCTAAAGTAATAGGCCATTTTATTCTTGTGCATGTGCCTATTACTTTGGTTATTATATAATAAGATAACTGAAGTAATAAGATCATTTTTCACTTTGGTCGTAACATAAAAACCGAAGTAAAAAATTTATTTTTCACTTCGGTTCTTCAAACTTTTTACTTCGCCTAAAATAACTTCAATTGTTATTTATTGTGGTATTCGTTCCTATAAATCCTAATCACCAATATGTTAGGATAAGTTAGTTATTTAACTTACTTAACAAACTTTCCCACCAAATGGGATACAAGTCAGCTGCCTATATATAGCCTATGTTCTTTTGTTTTGAGACAGAATAAGAAGAGAGCAATTATAGAGAGTACAGAGAAAAGAGTGAGGGGTATGTTGGGTTTTGTATAGAGCTGCATATGTAGATGAATATGTAGACTGTAATGTACCAAGATTATTGCTCAATCAATAAGAAGAAGAAATAGTGTTCCACAACTGGAGTAGAGCCATAAATCACATTGATCTATTGGTCTTGAACCAGTATACTTCGTGGCGTCTTTACATTTCTTCAGGTACTTATTGTTCTTGTTCTTTAAGTGTTTGTTGTTCTGTTTTTACTAACTTTGATTGTTTTTCTAGCTGTTAAGTTATTGATTCGATTTTGTTAGCAACTCTTTCCCACATTTATGTTAAGAACCGAAGAATATATTGGATAAAAACCAAAGTTGAATACATTTTTCTAATTGTGATACTATAAATTACTCTAGTAGAATGGAACGACACTACTGCAGGAGCATCACTACATCCGAAAGCTATATATATATTTATATGAGGAAACTAAATAGGATTGTTATTAAGATCAAGGCTAAGAAAGAGTTTACCTTGTGCCATTGATATTCTCTATTATAACTAAAAAAACAGAAGAAAAAGGAGTTAGAAGAATTTAGTCTCAATCTTTGACTTTCTCTTTGGATAATGTTTTCTGTATAGTTGGAGAAATGAGTACGGACCAAAATCACAATAAAGGCTATCCATCTCAATTAGACAATTATATTAAATGACAACTCAATATTAATGAAGCAATATTTGTTAGTAAATGACAAATATTATGTGATTAGTTGATCAATATTTGTCAACAATACTCACCATTTATTATGATTGGCCTTACGTACGATATATAAGTCTGTTTTCAACATATGCATGATAATAATATATAATCCATTTCTTAAATAACATTATTATTGTAAAAAAAAATAATGAAAAAAACTAAATAATTATACATTCAATAATGAAAAAGAGAAATCAAAATTTTAAAACTATGCTCTATGATAACTCTAGGAATTAGAGTTATTTTTATGCTTTTAAATTTATATTTTTATCAAGAAAAGAGTGATTTATGGTGTTGTAATGTCTTTATATTTTCTTTTTGTCAAATATTAAATATAATAATTTAATATTAAATATTAGTATATTGATAGAAAAATATATCCTAAATTATTAAATTTTGTCTTTGAAGGTGGTTGGTAGGGTCTTGGATATTTGAAAAGAAATTGAAGCTTGAAATGGTCTCAGCAAGAGGGAATGCTGCAGCATTGCAGCAGCATCGCATTCTGCTCAGCTAGCTGCTTCAAGGGCCCACCTGGGAAAGTAATTGGCCAACTCAGCTTTTGGGGTTTATGTAATTTGGGCTGAGTAGTAACTAAAAGAGTTTTGGGTCATTAAAAGCTTGTGGGTCCATTGGGATTTAAATAAAGAAGAAAATAAAAACAAAGAAAGGAAAAAGAAAAAAAAGGCCCACGTTGGGCAAAAGACCTAAGGAGAATTAACTCTTCTTCCCCAATGGGTAATACACGGACATGAGAGGGTAGGAGCAGCTCAGCCACCTGGTACCTAAGGGAGGCCCATTTTTTGAAATACTTTTAATGTGAAAAGAAAGAGAAGATCAAGAAAAGGCTAGAAGAAAAAGAATAATTGGAGACACCCATTTGACTTCCCTCTCTCTCCTTTACTCTTAGTTCTTTATTATTTTTCTTGTCATTTTCTGAATATAGTTTGTTATTATTTGGGTATTTATGAGTTTGTAACTTTGAGCTCAATTCTAATTAGCTAGGATAATTTGAACTCTGATATGTGACTTATGATATTTTGATTTTGATGCTAATGCACTTGAGGTTCCTTCATTCAAATATTTCTCATGATTAATATTTGCTAATGATTGATCACTTTTAGTAAGTGGCTGAGTTAATTTTTAAAACTAAAAAGTTTGGATTTAATTAACACACAATTTGAATGGTGCATGCTTGAATTCATTGATTTCAATATTGTAGTGATATAGACATATATTATTACCATGCATAGTCTTATGGAATTGATGCGTGAATTAAATCTTTGAAATTGAATTAGCATAGACATATGTGATTCACTTAAAAGATTAGAATCATAGTTCTTTGGCGAAAGCCTATGAAAATTAATTAGAATTTAGGACTACTAGACCACCAGTTGCTGGAGCATCAATCCAACATTAGAGTTGCATATTAGGGGGATAATTATTCTAGCTGCCATCATACCATTTGTTACTCCTTGATACAATTTTCTTGAGTTGTTTCTTTTATTTTTCTACATTTAATTAGTACTTAATTACTTAGTTCTTAGACCACAATCTTTTTAATTAATTTTCGTGATTTTAAATCATTTTGTTAGAACTTAGTTTCAAAATCAAAAACTAAAAAATAGTTCTTGTGGAGATGATATCTGGTACTTGTTACTGTATTACTTGTTGTTAATAGTGTACACTTGCACTTAGATTTATTATACGCAACAAGTTTTTGGTGCCGTTACCAGGGACTGTTTAAAGTCAATTATTGTGAAATTAATTATCTTACAATTCGGTTTAATTTTCTTTTGTGCTAACTTGGGCGATTCTCGTGTAAATTCTGGTTCAAGTAGTGTATGAACGAGAGTCAAGACCCTGAACTACTTCCCCTTGATCCAGAAATTGAACGTACATTTAGAAGAATGAGAAAAGTACAAAAATCCAACAGGGAAGTAGTAGTGATGGATGCTGAGCAAGGAGCTCATCAGGGAGCCACTCAACAAAGAGTAGTTGAAGGGAGAGTAGCTGCCAATGATGGGCAGAATGCAGTTATTATGGCTGATGACAGAGATCATGCTATTAGGCAATACGCTCTCCCCCTCTTCAATGAGCTCAATCTGGGCATTGTGAGACTAGAAAAACAAGCAGCATAGTTTGAATTTAAGCCAGTTATGTTCCAAATGCCTACCGAAGATCCTCACCTTCATCTTCGTTTATTTATTGAAGTGAGTGATTCTTTCAAGCTACCCAGAGTTACAGAAAATTCCTTAAGACGGAAGTTGTTTCCATACTCTTTGAGAGATAGAGCAAGGGCTTGGTTGAAATCCCTCCCATCAGATTCAGTGACTACTTGGCAAGAATTAGCTGAGCCATTCTTGATGAAATACTTCCCACCCACCAAGAATTCAAAGCTGCGAAATGAGATCACTTCTTTCCAACAACTAGATGAAGAATCTTTATATGAAGCATGGGAATAGTTTAAAGAGTTACTAAGAAACTTCCCTCATCATGGCATCCCTCATTGCATCCAAATGGAGACCTTCTATAATGGTCTAAATGCTCATACAAGAATGGTAGTTGATGCTTCGAAAAATGGGACACTTTTGGCCAAGTCATACAATGAAGCTTATGATATTCTAGAGAGGATCTCCAACAATAATTATCAATGGCCAATTACTAGAGCACCTACAGGGAGAAAAGTGGCCATTGTTCATGAGGTTGATGCAATTACTTCATTGGCGGCCCATGTTTCTTCTATGTTAGCGTGGGTATGAGTCCACAATTGGTTCAACAAAGGGGGTAGCTTGTAGAAGTTTCTTATGTGTATTTTGGTGATGGTCGCACCTTTGACTATTGTCCCTCTAATCCTGCATTTGTGTGTTACATGGGAAATCATAATAGAAGTGGTCTTAATTCAAATTCTTACAATCAAACATGGCGGCAACACCCTAATTTCTCATGGAGCAATCAAGGGGCTAGTCCTAACACTTCATTTATGCCTCCTAGGCCTACTTATCCACCTGGATTTTCTAAACAACTAATCCATATGACATAAGCATCCCCACCTAGTCCATTGGAGAATATGCTAAATGATTATATGGAAAAAATGGATGCAATGATCCAAAATCAAGCGACATCTCTGAGAAACTTGGAGATTCAAGTTGGATAACTTGCTAATGAGATGCGAAGTCGACCCCAAGGTTCATTGCCAAGTGACACCATAAATCCAAGACGAGAAGTTAAAGAGGAGTGCAAAGCAATCAATTTGAGAAGTGGTAATGATTTGAAGAATAACAAGACAAATTCTGGGCATGAGGGTGAGCCATCTTCAATCCAAATAAAGGAGAAAATTCAAAAAGATGCCGAAATTCTTAGTGTACAAAAATCTGCCTTTGCCCAGAATGTTGTAGCATAGTCGCCCAGACAACTCAATTTCAAAGCAGCCACCTCCATTTCCCCAACAGTTTGAGAAGCAAAATCAAGATGCTCAATTCAAGAAATTTTTGATGATTTGAAGCAGTTGCATATTAACATCCCACTTGTGGAAGCCCTTGAACAAATGCCCAACTATGCAAATTTTTTGAAAGATATTCTTACAAAGAAGAGAAGGCTAGGGGAGTTTGAAACTATAGCTTTAACCAAGGAGTGTAGCTCATTCTTGCAGAACAAGTTTCCTCCTAAAATGAAAGATCCAGGAAGTTTCACCATTCCATGTACTATTGGAGACTCTTATTTTGGAATGGCTTTGTGTGATTTGGGTGCAAGCATAAACTTGATGCCAATGTCTGTGTTCAAGCGGTTAGGAATCGGAGAGGTTAGACCTACAACAGTTACTCTTCAACTAGCTGATAGATCCCTCGCTCACCCTAATGGGAAATTTGAAGATGTGTTGGTAAGAGTTGAAAATTTTATTTTCCCCGTTGACTTTATTGTTCTAGACTATGAGGCGGATATAGAGGTGCCTATTATTTTGGGGAGGCCATTTCTTGCTATAGTAGAACTTTGATCGATGTGGAAAAAGGGGAGCTCACAATGTGAGCTCAAGATGAGCAAGTAACTTTCAAGGTATTCAATCCTATACGTTCTCCAGATGAGTTGGGGGAGTTTTTGGTCATTCATGTCATGGATTCTAATATGGAGGAAAAGATACCCCCAAAGTATAACAAGAGTTTGAAGATGAAGCTACCTCTTGAAAAAATTTAGAAAGACAATGAGCCCGGAGAAGTGTAAAAAAGGCACTGTCTCACATGCAAGAACCACATAGAAAGAAGAAAAAGAAGCATGGTAGGAAAGCTCATTCCCAAATGTTTGAAGAAGGGCAGCGGGTGTTTTTCTCTAATCCTTAGATGATAGGAAACTCCAAACATCTAAAATCAAGCTTCTCCGATTCATTCTTTGTAATCAAAGTCTATCCTTGTGGTGCATTGGATTTGCGTGATGAGAATTCAGGAAGAAAGTTTAAGGTGAATGGGAAAGAATATAAGTTTGGGGGTAACGAGGTTAAGCAACACAAGACCTCGTCCACCTCACTTAATCTTTGAAAATTCATGTATTAAGCCGTTGTGCTTAAAGTTAAAGATATACTTGGAGAGCAGCAAATTAATTATATACATAGTGTATATAGTAATTTGTTTTTGTTTGTATTTTTCACCTCCCTCCTTCATTGTCTATATTGTGGAATTGAATGAGTTAATGTTATGGGGTGGCTATGAGGATTCTTGTATTTTTATGGGTCAATTGAAGCAAATTTTTGCAGGTTTCAAGTCAAGCCGTGGGAGTATTTATGGTTGTTTTCTGCTAAGTTGAATTTTGGAAAGTTTGGGAGTGATGCTGTATCTATGCTGTCAGGCTCTTTTGTAATGCTGCAACATTGGGGTCAGGCGAAAACTGGGTAAGAAGGAAAATGGAATCAAAAGGGGTTGTGAAGTTTGGGTGATGTTGTATCAATTTTTGAGGAGAAATAGGAGTTATGTTCTAGGGCATTTTTGCTGCAGCAAAGTTCACATGATGTTACAACATCAATTTTGAGCTTGCTCTCTGACTTGGTTTTGCTGCAACAAAGTTTGAATAATGTTACAACATCAATTTTGAGATTGCTCTCTGACTTGGTTTTGTTGTAGCAATGCTAGAATAATGTATATTAAATATTCTTAAAGACCTGCTTTTGTTAAAAAGGGGCATCCTCGTAATTTTGACCCATTGAGGGTATAATTTTAATTTTACATGCTATGTGCTTGAGACAACATTATTATGTGGGTATATTTGTGATATTCGGCATGATTCGATGCTTTCGAGCAAGTTTAGCGGAAAAGTCACAATGGAGATTTATTCTTGACTTGAGGTGAGCCAAAGGGTATTTTGGTAATTTTGCGTATTTTGAGAATTTTTAGAAATGAAATACTTTTGGGGAAAATATTTTTATTTGGAAGATTAGGAGATTTAATTGGAAATTTTAAGTATAATTTGAGGTTTAGTGGGAAATGGTGGTAAATGACCCTTTTGCCCCTTGTGAGACTTTAAGGAAGGATACAAAGGGAGGGTATAATAGTCTTTTAACCATTGGTTTAAGCCAAAATAGGCAGCAACCTTTATTCACGTTCTAAGCTCTCTATCTCTCCTTTTTGGTCATTTTCAAGAACTCTCTCAAGAAACCAAGCACAATGGTTAGTCGAAGTTTGAATTGAGGAATTTTCTTAGAGAATTAAAGTTATTTGAGGGATTAGGAGCTGCCCAAGACTCATATACACTTAGAGATTTTTGAAATTCAAAGGTAGGCTTACTTAACATTGGAATTTCTCTTGAGTTTTCTTGTGTTCTTGAGCTATGGGGAATTTGCGTTTGGATATTTGAATTTTGAGGATTTAAGGTTACTTAGGGTATAGAATTGTGTTAATAAATGCTTTATAAACTGAATTGAGGATTTGTTTGCTACTGGAAATCTTGATTTGTTTGTTGCCGCATTACATGGGCCCATCAACCATTGTGCGTAACATGGGTCTCAAAGGCGATTTCAATTTTAGGATGCAATCCCTACTCGCCCTACATGGACTGTAAGCTTGGCGCCATAGTATGCACCTCGCTCGGTTGGGTCGTTCAGCAAGATTGTTTTCCTGGGCCATTTAAATGATTCATGTGATTGAAATAAATATACATGTCAGCTATGAAACATGTTTACGATTTATATGATTTCAATAAATGAACTTTGTATCTTTAAAGCATGTGTTTATTGCTTATAAATAATTGGATTATTATTATGCCATGTGGGGTTTTCTTGCTGTGCCTTGGCTCACGGGTGCTCTATGGTGCAGGTAAGAGAAAGCTAAAGTTTGACCAACCATGATTTGGAGGGCTTTGGAGTGACGTGTACATATTCGGCCTGCTTGGCCATCGCGGTCAAGTTATTTTGAGGAAATTAGAACATTAGTTTAGTTTTGTCACTTAGGTCGACTATTTTTGTAATGTTTAATATAACTATCTTTTGTTTATAAACTTTTGGGATCCTATGTATATATTCAAACATTTTAATGAAAAATTTAATTGTATTGACCAAAATTCTTAGTGCCTAAACCATCATCTAATTTTAATTACACTTTTGATACAAATGACTCGCTTATCGAGTTAAGCACTATTTTAAACACATGTTGTAACGTTCCTGGATTAGTAGGACGTTACAGTAGGTAAATCCCTTTACCTACTTATTTTACCAATATTGTCTTGGTTGGTAATAGTTAGTCGAGAAATGTATCATTGCCTATGATTAATTATTGGCAGGTAAAGCTCTCATGGAGCCCACAGAAATGAGTCAGCGTCCTCAACTGAGTGTTTGACATGGTAGCATACGTGGCATGCCACATGGACAATTACATGGCAAATGATGTGGTGAATGATGTGACACACATGGTTGATTACGTGTAATTTACTAGATGTCGTGGAAACTGACATTTCGCATGATGTGGCACCTGACATGGCTTGGTAAGCTTTTTTTTTGCATGTGGTAGTTGCCTATTGGTCCACGTGGAATTCTTTTATGTTCCCAAATTTACCAACACTTATATATGTGTAGGCAATTGTACAATTTATTGTAGGCATTGCTAAATAATTATTTTGGAAAATATTTAAATTTAATTAATTATAGGTGATAAATAAAATTAATTAACTAAAAACCAAATAATTTTTATAAAATATGAAAGAAACATATATTATAAAATGTTCATAAAGAAAAACATAAAGGATAAAATGTTGAAGTTTTGAACTAATAAAGTAAAACATAAAAGGACTACGAATCATCTTGTTCTTCAAGCATAGAAGGGTCTGGATTATTTCTGACATTTGCATCAGAACATTGATCTGATGGAGGCAGTGGCATCAAATTATTTTTCCTTAGTATTTCCACAACAATACTGAGTTGATCATTTGTAGAATCACGCCGAATGTTTGCTTCATCAAAGCGTTGGGCTAGCTCGTCATATGTTGGCTTATTTGACTCAGTTGTATTGTGCTGGAAAGTAATAAATGTACTTGGAAAAGATTCACCCCAACCTTTCAAGTGTACAGATGAATGTCCAAGAATACGATGTATAATGTCTTTATCATGCATTTCTTTTGGAGTGTGTTATGCCCTTAAAGCCATCATTTTATTCTATATACATTTTTTATAATTAGGAATGATAATTATAATAAGTTATAAAATTAAAAATTAAATTACTTACATATATTTCTGGTAAATCTGGTCCAGTCCACACTCTCTTTTTGTCATCATAATGTTTCATGCGCATTAGGGCTTACTAAAACCACTTTTTGAAGTCATCTTTTGTAAAAAAAAATATTACAAGTTACAGTAACAATTTAGAACCAACTAACCAATTCTGAGTTGAACATTGACAATGAACTTAAAAATTATAAAGCATTAGGGCTTTATTTGATTTTTTTTTCATAAATGCCACTTTGTTAATAGAGAAAAATATTAGGACATTTAGTCTAGTGAAACAAGGAAAAACATAAATAATATTTTTGAAAAGATTATCCGTACCTATCAAACATTTTAATCTTTCCAAATACTTTTTTCCCAAGTATTTTTATTGTCTTTTGAAAATATTTGTTAATATGTATATTAGTTGATAAGTAAACTTGGAACATGTTTAGTAAAACATGTACCCATTTACAACTAAGGATAAAATTAACAAAATATCTAATAATAAACTTAACATAATATAAAAAATTTATATACATAATATTTATACCTATCATTCTTCAAAATTAATTCAATATTACATCATAGTTTCAATAATACAAATAAAATATTCCCACTTTAATCATCACAAGGATTTCAAAAATTTATATATATAGTATGACTTAGTATGAGCATTTATATGACTTAATATACCACCATATATATATAAATATGAAGACAAGGAATTACATAATTACCAACATAAAAAGCATATTCATATTTTGAACATCATAGGCCAAAAAAAATCTAATATAGGGCAGAGGCAAAAAAAATATATATAAAACAAGACAGGTAGATTAATTTAAAATGGCAACAAAGACAAGTGAGACAAGAAATGAAAAAAAAGACTACATAAAAGAGAAAAAAGACAAGCATACAACAAAAAATAGAACTAAAGTCATATGCCAAAGTTTAAAAATTTATAAGGACAACTTCAGAAACTTAGAAAATAAAATAGGACAAAGGCAGATTTAAGAATAAGCATACTCTGATTTTGAACATCAATGACCAGAAAAACTTATTAACTTCAACATTTAAAATTTATAAGGACAGCTTGAGAAACTTGGAATGTAAAATAGGAGAAAGGCTGATTTCAGAATAAGCATACTCAGCTTTTGAAAATCAATGACCCAACAAACTTATAACTTAAACATTTAAAAATTCATAAGGATAGCTTCAGAAACTTGGAAAATAAAACATGACAAAAGTAGATTTCTTAATAAGCATACTCAACTTTTGAATATCAAACACCCAAAAAACTTGTAACTTCAACATTTAAAATGGCAAAGAAGGCAGATACATTTGTGAATTAGTCTAAGGCCAAAGTTTTCATAAGAATGAAAAAATAAGCAAAATAAATAATAGTTACCTAAAATATTAGTTACTCTATAAAGAAAGATACATTTCCTAAGCTTCCCATTAAAGTTTATAAATGTATAAATAAAAATTGAAATTGAATTAAGATATAATCAATTAGATTTGATACACCCAAATTTCGAGAATAAATAAATAGTCTTGAAATGTAAGCTCGTAAGGTGTGAGCTCATATTTAATGAGTATTAATGTTATACTTGTGCAAGTATAAGCAAAGTACGGGAGCTTTGTCATTTGCACTCGAGCATGAGTTGCAAGCTCGAAGGCAACAAGAGTCTCCTCCAGAAGACGAGTTCGAAAGATCAATCAAGCAAGGAGGTAGCAACAACTAGAATGAAGAGCTCGAAGCCACATGTGATCTCGAAAAGCGTTGGAGAAGCATTCAAGCTCGAAGACGTATTAAATTAATACATAGAGATGTTATTAGGAAATCCTTATAATCAAGGATTTATTTCAATTAGTGTATTCAATCCTATTGTTTATGGATATTTATGTACAATAAATATGATTGATTGTATTTAAATTAATAGGATTTCTTTTCCCAATTAAAACTTGATATGGGTAACACAATATCTCTAAGATTAAGGGAAGATTCTTGTAACCAAGCCTATAAATAGTCTGGGAATACTCATTTGTAAAGAGAGGCAATTTTGTACTGAGAAACATTCTGTGAAACTGCTCTTCCTTGAAGCTTTCACACAGATTTCAATAAAAGTGACTCGTGGACGTAGGCAGATTTTAATTGCTAAACCACGTAAAAATCTCTGTTATTATTTCCTTTTCTGAATCATACTTGCTTGATTGCTCTTGCTTTTAGTTGACAAAAAATTTTGTCAATAGTTTGGAGCTTTCATTGAGAGCATTAAGCATTCTCGTTGAGAAAACGATGGCTGTACCCACTTGCAACATCTCTGGGTCTTGAAATGGTCCACCCTTACCCAGAATCCTCGAGGAGAACACTCCTCATATGTAAGAACCTCCCCGACGGCCTAGCAAACAGCTGTTGAATGAGGAAAATCCAGCTTAAGGAAGTGGGTCATCGACCCCGCTAGAACCTGGTTAGGGGTTTAGGCCACCTAACGAGGATTACTTTAATCATGAGAGATATGTGCAAATGGCTGAGTTGGAAAATCAGAGGAAGCGAGAAAGTCTGTCTGAAGTTCCGTGACTGAACGAAGAAATGATGAGGAGGGCCACAGAATTGTAGGCGCCCCCATGACAGACTAGGGGACGTCCTCGTGGTTGTAATGCCCTGACTAATTCTAAGACCTCAGACCATTAAAACTACTAAGACATAACTACTATTTTGGAATACATGCATAGAATAATAAAACTTTATTATCAAGAATCCAAAATACGGGATCCCATTGTTATTACATAAAACATAAAAAAAACATAAAGAAAACATAAGCCATTAGTTAATTATTAAAATACTAAATGCAGAAAACATAATTACATAAATGAAAAGACTCTAAAATATAAACTTCATCCTCGATCTTCCAATAGTCCATCCATTCAGTCCATCCCCAATACTCTTGCCAAAGCTTCCATGAATTTGTCCCACCTTCCAAGCTCATTTTCCTACACCATCTAAAATAAAAAGGAATGAGCCTAATGCCCAACAAGAAAAATCTACCAAAACATACTATAAATCATAAGACTAATAACATATACTATAAAACATATGACATAAAAATGTAAATCATAAAAACTTAGGACTACAATATTAATGGCCATTAACTCATGACTATAGTATGTGATAAAACCATCTAGGTCCTTTGTCTACTAATTGAGGTAGGTTAGATCACAAAATAGTATATGATAAACCATCTAGGTCCTCTGTCTGCTATTCGAGGTAGGTTTAATCATAACTCTAATCTACGATAATGATAAAAATCTTGGGATTTAATTTCTATCTAAGCAACTATATTTCCCAAGTGACTACAACATAAAACATATACATAAACATAACATAGCATAGCATATAAACAAATCAAAATACATACAATCTAACCTATTTTCCTTACAAAAACTGGCATATTGGAGACAAGAATGGGATTGGAAAACTCCTAAAACCAAACAATAAGAATCATAAGTTTCTAAAGAAATGGAGATGAAAAGGAGATATAAACCATCAAGATAGAAACTTACCGAAAACCTTAAGTTTCAAGAAACTTAAACACATAACCAAAAGCCATAGTAACAAGTTAGGATCTGAAAGAAAATAAAAGAACTATAATAAACTGAACCTGAGGATAAGAATACCTTGGATAGACTAGAACTTTGATCTACACCTCAATACCGAATATCATTTTATCTTACTTCCCAAGTGTTTATAAAAGCTTATAATACAAAGCTTTTAAATCCCATAACCCTAGTGTTTTCTCTCTAGAATAATCTTAGCAGCTTGAAGGCTCTAAAAGATGCTTGAATAATGAATGAAATGGCTGAGTACTAGTTCCTATTTATGGATTTCAAGAAGTGAAACGAACCCCATTTAAAAAGAATAAATAAATGAATATTAATTGAATGAAATATGAATTTTCGTTCAATAGATGCCCAGAATTCGGTCAAAAACGTTCAAGAGCAAGTCCAAGTTGTTAAGGGCTGTTTAAGCTCGGATTCCATGGATTTTCAAAATATGTGTGTGGAGCCGATATATTTCCCCCTATAGGCAATATATCGCCTCCCCCATATTCCCGAGCCTCCATGGTTTCATTCATGCAAAGTTGACGTGTTCTTCGTATCAACCTTAGGCGACATATCGACCCCTATAGCTATGATATTTCGGCATACGCTGATATTTTAAACACGTTTTTGCACACTTTTAGCTTATTTGAAGTTTGTTAAAATAGCTTTGACTGAATAAAACGTGATCCTAACAGCTGCTGGAAGGTTCTAGAGCTTCTAGATCTATCTTTTATTAATTTATTCATCTAAATCCTTAAATCCTTAATAAACATACACGTGACAAGTGTCACGCTCTTAATTATTCTATCTAAACTTTAGGTTATAATAAATAATAATTCTAAGACCAGCTATATTAATCAAACCTTATTTTTAAATTAATATTTCTAAACTATAGGTTAAACTTATAAAATCCATAACTATTTCTACGAGTTTCCAACTAAATCTCAACTTGAACAATTAACCACAAAAACTAACACACTACAAGCTACTACTACTATTATCTAGCTAAGTAAAATTTTGAGATGCTATAGAGGTAGCACCGCAGCAAGGGCGACTGAGCAAAGAGTAGCCCATCAAGGACAAGCAACAATGGATGGAATGAGTACTGTAATCAACCATTATGGGGTATCATCTTGAAACACCTCGCAAACCAACTAGCCAAGAGAGCTTTTGATCTCCATTGGGAACAACCGAGCTGCCCAGCAAACAGCCTGGAATCATAACCCAGAGCCAGCGAGGCCAACTGCGAACAATAAGAGACCACCTTCATCTCCAATTAGGCATCCTTCATCACCCATTAGATATCCATCTCTAGCTTGAGATGTACCCCATGAGATCCTAGTGGAAACCAAGCTGGGCAAAGGGCGCCTTAGAGGCCTGCCCGAAGTGCTAGGAGTGGAAGTCTAGATAGAAGCCATCAGGGTCAACTCGAGCAAAGAGGTGACGTTAAGGTCCCACTAGGGGCACATCAAAGACATAGACAGGCTAGTCCACCACAATGATCGAGATGTTATGTATTGAGGTCACGTGTGACTGAAGTTAGGGTGCACATGAATAATCCACCTCGAAGATATGCCCCGCGACAGCAGTAGCAGCCCCAGAGGACTATTTGCTCCCTTGAGGGAAGCCAGGATTATAGTAGGTCGGTGAGTATTTATAACACCGAGCTTGGATATTATGAGAACTATCTGAATGATCATTGTGATCTTCGTGATCATCTGAATCAGAACTAGGGGCAATCCAATTGGCCAAACCCGGACCTAAGGGCACACTTAATTTCTCAAAGGGAACCCTTATAGTGTGTGTACGGGAATTACTATAACCCTATACTGCAACAAGGAGCTGGAGTTCTTGTGAACAATAACCAGCTCCTGGTGGTAAAGGCTCCCCCCTAGTGGAATTAATTCAAGAAAGAATTAACCAACTCGAGTAAGCATTCAATCTTGTTCGAGATGCGAAAAACAAGGATAAGGCTTATGACTCAGATGAGGAGCTCAAACCCTTTGCTCAACATATCTCGAGCACGCCTTTCCCCAATGGATTCAAGATATCTCAAATGGCATCGTACAACGGGACAAATGACCTAGGTAGCCACCTGAGCACCTTCAATGCAATAATGAAGGCTAGCAATGTTGGATATGAGCTTACATGCATGCTCTTCCCAACCACACTCACTAGACCAGCAAAAAGTTGGTTCGGAAAATTTTGAAGGCACTCAATCTCATCATGGTAACAACTCTCTAAAGTATTCAAGAAACAATTATAGGCTACAAAAAGCATCAAGCCTGAGGCTTCCTCCTTGAAAAATATAAGGCAGCAACAAAGGGATTGTTAAAGAGTTACTTGGCGAGGTTTAATATAGAAACAACCCAAGCTCGTAACATTGATGACAACAGTCACCTTATGTCAGTTCGAGCTGGAATATTACCTGGAAGTTACCTTTGGGATGATATGCAAAGGAAGCCCGTGAGAACGATAACTGAGTTCACCTTATGTAGTTGTAGCTCGAGTGGTGAACTCAGTTATCGTTCTCACAGGCTTCCTTTGCATATCATCCCAAAGGGAATTTCTAGGTAATATTCCAGCTCGAACTGACATAAGGTGACTCCTCCCTCCTCCTCAACAACTACAACATCCAACATTAACTCACCTATGACCTCGGCCATGCCATCTATGTTCAACCTTCAGGAGACAATTCATATAAGAGAAAGAAGAATGAAAGAAATAACCCCAAGGCGGATGGGGGTAAAAAGAAAAAATAAGATAAGCATTTCTCCATATAGACCGTGTATACCGAGCTCATAGACACTCGTGAGAACATATTTGTTGCAAATGAAAATCAAGTCCCATTTAGACGACCTGAAGGAATGTGACACCAATGCAACAAGAGAGATTCGAACAAGTTCTGCATATTCCACAGAGACATAGGTCACATAACTAAGGAGTGTAGATAGCTGGAAATGAGATCGAGGGGTTGATCTTGAGTAGTTACCTCGGACAATATGTCCAAAAATAGAATCAAGCTGAGGCTCTGCCTAATGAAATGGAAGTTACAGCTCAACCCGCTCAATAAGCCGCAACACGAGGATAATCGACCTCCCCCAATAGATGGAGAAGACGTAATAACCATTACTAGGGGACCTCCCATTGCAGGGGCAAGCAAAAATGCTCAATAGAGGTATGTCCAAGAGATAAAGACGGGAGATGGATCTCTCTACGTACCAGTACCATGAGCTTCGGAACAACAGAGGGTTGAAACTGAACCGATCACTTTTACCGAAGAGGACGCTTCTCACATACAATTTCCTCACAATGACCCCCTGGTCATAACATTCCAGCTTGCAAATAAGAGGGTTCACCGAGTCCTCATCAATAGTGGGAGCTTAGTCAACATCCTTTATAAGGCAACACTGGAAACAATGAGGTTGTCTATTCGAGACCTAAAATCTTGTGCAATGAACCTATACGGATTCTCAAGGGAGGGAATCGGTAGTACAGGGTCCATCAAGCTCCCAAACACCTTAGGAGACTATCTAATCTCGATAACTAAGATGTTGGAGTTTATAGTAGTGGACACCCCATCAGCCTACAATGTGCTAATCGGGAGATCAACTTTGATTGGGCTAGGGGCAGTCACATTTGTTAGGAATTTGGCCATAAAGTTCCCAATGCCTAGTGGTATCGGGACGTTGAAAGAAGATCAATTAGCAGCTTGAGAATGTTACAATATCTCCATGAGCAGGAAAGGCCAAACTAGTGCACATGGACTGGTAATTATAGAGAAAATTGTAGAAGGAATCTACAAGGTTGAAGAAGAAATTGGCCTCATAATAGAAGAAGATAGGGTCGACCTCGATCCCATTGAAGAACTTGAAGGCATTCAGCTCAATGATAAGGAAACCACCAAAGTGGTAGAAATTGGGAAGAACCTTACAAAGGAAGCGAGATAACAATTAATTTTTCTTCCTGAAGGAAAACAAGGATGTATTCGTGTGGTCGCACTATGACATGATCAGGATTAGTCCCAATGTTATAAGTCGCACACTGAACATCGAAAAAAACTTCCCTCCAAAGAAGCAAAAGGCCTTGAAAGAGGAGGTCGAAAGATTGAAGGAAAATTGGTTTTATTCGAGATGCTTTCTACTCGGCATGGGTAGCTAACCCGGTACTTGTCCTGAAACTGAATGGCAAGTGGCGAACTTGCATTCATTTTTCAGACCTCAACAAAGCATGTGATAACTCTTGAATAAAGAGTTATTTCATGTGCTTTTGAACTTATAAAAGTGAAAAAAATCATTGGTGATGATAGTTTATTTTTAGCTTTTGTAACTAACTTTTCTGTTTTTATGATCTTAGTAAAGTTTAGTTATTTTTTTAGTTTTCAATAGCTAATGGGTCGACGACAATAGTTTCATGAATATATATTTCTACAAAGGATGACCTAACATGTGAAACAATCTAAGAAAATTTTTGATTGTTGAATTAGCAGGTTTGCAGCAAAAAAGCAGATTTTGCTGAAGCATTTTGATCAGGCAGTTTTTGGACACCTAAGCGTACTTGGAAATTCAATGGGTGAGCTGCAATAGTGGCTGAGGTGGCAAGTACAAAAAGCATGAGCCCAAAATTGGAAGTAAATGTCAAAGGAAAGAAGAGGATACCCACGTATACACCAAAAGGAGGGGCAATATTGTACTTGTATGGCCAAATTGGGAAACCTAGAGGTACAAGAGAAGCATCAGCTGCATATTGAGGGAGTCTACCATTTTTGGGAATGAAAAAGCAAGAAAGAAAGGAAGAAAAACTAGAAATCACACAAGAAAAGGAGGGGGACGCATAAAGGAGCTCAAGCATCATTTGGATTTGTTCTTTCTCCTATTTCTAAACTTCATTTTATATATTCTAGTTTGATTTCTGCTTTGAATATTTATGCGCTGTATTGAATTTGGGTTAATGCTCTTTAACTCAGCCATGAACTAATTTTTGTGTGGCTTGAATTGTTGATGAACCCTATGCTATAGTGTAGTAATTTCTTGTGCCTTATTTTAGTCAAATCTCTCTTGTTCATTAAAGTTGCTTATTGTTAATTTCTTGTTGTTGTTTGGCCAACAATGGCAATATTGTTTAATTATGTTTGATTCTTGAAAGATTAAATATAATGGAGAGAACTTGGATGACACAAGTCATAATCTAGGTTAGGTTATGTTAGTAAGTAACATAGGGATGTGTTCTTTGCTTTGTGTAACTTTTGAGAATTGAACCTTGAATTTGCATTCTTAAATTAGATTTGGCATAGGAATATGTTTAATTAGGTAAAAGAATTAATATCATAAAATTTGGGAAAGTTTTATGAATGTTTAGTGAATTCTTGTTAACTTGGGAGTTTTTCTAAAATATTGCTGCTGCAATCTGTTCAGGATAACTAACATAGGGGGAATCAGTAATTCAAGTCCATTTTACAATCCACATATTTCTTTCAAATTTCTTTGTTTAGTTCAGTTTTAAATTTCAGTATTTCCATCTCTTTAATATTTCGTTTAGCTTATAAACAACCAATTTGATTGTTAATACTTTTAAGTTGTTTAGTAATTGTTTTGCCTATTTTTCTATTTTGCAATCCCTATGGAGATGATCCACTTATCACTGTATTACTTGTGTGATTATGTGCACTTGGGTATTTAAATCAAATTAAAATTATCACAACAAGTTTTTGGCACCGTTGTCGGGGATTGGAATTATAAATTTTTGTAATATCAAGTACTTGCAATTTATTTTTCTTTGCTAAGGTGACCTTGTTTGCTTGCTCTTGTGTTTTCTCAGGTGATCTACTGTATGAATGAGCAATAAGACATTGAACTAGCTCCTATTTACCCTGAGATTGAACAAACAGCTAGAAGAAGACTAAAGGAATAACGGGCTCAAAATCGCCTTAATTTGGCTGAAGAGGTTGAAGGAGTTGAGGGTGCTAATAATGTTGCTAATGTGATTGCTATGGATGATGATAGAGAGAGAGCCATCCGGGCATTTTTAGGCATAAAATTTAAGCACCCAATTCGAGTTAATGCCTGTGCTGTTCAAAATGTGGCAAATAGTGGGTCAATTTAGTGGGCTACCTACTGAGGATCCTCATCTTCATCTTCGTTCATTTTTGGAGGTGAGCGATTCTTTCAAGCTACAAGGAGTGAGTGACGAGGCCCTAAGGTTGTAATTGATCCATTTCTCTTTGAGGAATCAAGCTAGAGCTTGGATCAACACACTTCGTCCCAACTCGGTGACTACATGGAATGAGTTGGCTGAAAAATTCTTGATGAAGTACTTTCCTCCTACCTAAAATGCCAAGTTTCGCAATGAAATCATGTCTTTCCAACACCTGGAAGATAAATCCTTTTGTGAAGCTTGGGAGAGATTTAAGGAGTTATTGAGAAAGTGCCCACACTATGGGATTCCGCATTGTATAGAAATGAAAACATTCTATAATGGGCTCAATTCTTCCAATCGCATGGTGTTGGATGCTTCAGCTAATGGGGCTATTCTCTCTAAGTCCTACAATGAAGCCTATGAAATTTTGGAAAGGATTGCTAGCAACAATTACCAATGGTCCAATGCTAGAGTCTTAACAAATCAAAAAGTTGCTGGTATACTTTAAGTGGATGCATTGATAGCTTTGACCGTTCAAGTTTCTTCAATGACTAACATTCTCAAGAACATGAGTTTGGGGGGAATGGTACAACCAGTTGCTAATGTGTCTTGTGTTTATTTTGGAGATGGGCACACTTTTGAGAGTTGTCCTATAATTCCCGCTTCAATTTGTTATGTGGGGAATCAAAATGCCAACCGTAATAACCCATATTCAAACTCTTATAATTCGGGGTGGAGGCAGCATCCAAATTTCTCATGAGGGATCAAGGAGCTAGTTTAAGCGGAGCATCAATGCAAAACAAGCCTACATATCCACTGTCTTTTTCTCAACTACCACCAAGAGCTGAACCACCTCCTCCTCAAGTGTCTCAATCAAGCTCATTGGAGAGTTTAATGAAAGAATATATGGCCAAGAACGATGCTGTGATTCAGAGCTAAGCAACATCCTTTAGGAACCTAGAGATTCAAGTGGGGCAGCTAGCTAATGAGCTAAGGAATAGAACATAAGGCACCTTGCCTAGTGATATCAAAAATCCAAGGAGAGATTGCAAGGAGCATTGCAAAGCGGTTACCTTGAAGAGTGGTAAAAATCTGGAGTTGACTGAGGATACTTCTAAGAGAAACAGGGAGCCCACTTCAATCCAAAGTAGTGTGGAAAAGGAAGACGGAGTTGTAAGTTTGAAAATGTCAAATGCTGATCCTAAAGCAATTCCTTAGCAAAATGTAACAGAGAAGCCTATGAGCAAGCCACCTCCACCATTTCCTTAGCGATTTCAAAAGCAGCAACAAGATGGTCAATTTCGAAGATTTTAAGATGTTTTGAAACAGTTTCACATCAATATACCGTTGGTGGAAGCTTTGGAACAAATGCCCAACAACGTGAAGTTTTTCAAGGATATTTTAATCAAGAAGAGGAGACTTTGAGAATTTGAAATGGTGGCCTTCACTGAAGGTTTTAGTGCTATATTGAAGAATAAAATTCCTCCTAAACTGAAAGACCCGGGTCAATTCCTTGTTCTATTGGTGGTAGAGATGTTGGTAGAGCACTTTGTGACTTCGGGGCTAGTATCAATTTGATGCCCATTTCGATTTTCAAGAAGTTGGGAATTGGAGAAGCAAGGCCAACTATAGTCACTTTGCAATTAGCGGATCAATCTATGTCACATCCGGAAGGCAAGATTGAAGATGTACTTGTGCAAGTTGATAAATTCATTTTTCCGGCAGACTTCATTATTCTTGATTATGAAGCAGATACATATGTTCCAATAATTTTAGGAAGACCATTTCTTGCCACTGGAAGGACTTTGATTGACATTCAAAAAGGAGAGCTTACTATGAAGGTGAATGACCAACAAGTGACCTTTAATGTGTTCAACTCTATGAAGTTTCCAGATGAGATTGAGGAATGCTCTTCTTTGAGTGTGATTGATACTATAGTGGTTGAAAATTTGCTAAAAGAAACTTGTAAAGATGGATTGTGAGTGATTTCATTTAATGAGCTTGAAGAAATGAGTGAATAGGAAGAAACCCAAGTTACATGGGTGGAATCCAAGGAGCCTTTTACTAAATTTGGAAGGAATTTTGAGTCCTTAGAGTTATCGGAAAGAAATTTCAAGCCTTCTAAGCCATCTATTCAAGAACCACCAAATTCGAATTGAAACCTTTGCCTAGTCATTTGAAGCATGTTTATTTGGGGTGCGAAGAGACTTTACCAGTGATTATTTCTTCATTGTTGGGGGTTGAAAAAGAGAATATGCTGTTGGATGTGTTGAAGAAATACAAGAAGGCTATTGGTTGGACTATGGCTGATATAAAGGGTATAAGTCCCTCACTTTGTATGCATAAGATTTCGCTGGAAGATTCCTGTAGCAATTCTGTTGAACAAAAAAGAAGGCTGAGTCCCATTATGAAGGAAGTGATTAAGTGGCTTAATGATGGTATTATATACCCAATCCCAGATAGTTCGTGGGTCAGCCTAGTTCAATGTGTTCCCAAGAAAGGGGGAGTCAGTGTGGTAGCTAATGACAATAATGAGTTGATTCCTACAAGGAGAGTCACGGGTTGGCATGTTTGTATGGATTATCAGAAGCTAAATAAAGCAACAAGAAAATATCATTTCCTGCTGCCTTTTTTTTTAACAAATGCTTGACAGACTAGCTGGAAAGGAGTATTATTGCTTTTTGGATGAGTATTTAGGCTACAAAAAAATTTCTATTGCCCCCGAAGATCAATGAAAAACTACGTTCACCTCCCCATATGGGACATTTACATTCAGGAGGATGCCCTTTGGTTTATGCAATGCGCCTGCTACATTTCAACATTGCATGACAACAATTTTTTCAGTTATGGTGGAGAAAACTCTAGAGGTGTTCATGGATGATTTTTTGGTGTTTGGTGGATCTTTTCCTGCTTGTTTGGCTAATCTTGAGAAAGTGTTAGAGAGATGTGAAGAAACAAACTTGGTGCTCAATTGGGAAAAATGTCATTTTATGGTGCAAGAAGGCATTGTATTGGGACATTAGATTTCTAACAAGGGCATTGAGGTAGATAAAGTTAAGATTGAAGTCATTGAGAAGTTACCACCACCTACTTCAGTGAAGGGAATTATAAGCTTTTTGGGGCACGCGAGCTTCTATAAGAGATTTATAAAAGATTTTTCAAAGATCTCCAAGCCCCTTTGTTCCTTACTTGGGCAAAATTGAGCATTTGATTTCACTAAGGAGTGTCAAGAAGCATTTGTCGCTTTGAAGAAAGCTCTTATCATCGCACCCATCATTGTAGCTCCGGATTTGTGTCTTCCTTTTGAACTGATGTGCGATGCTAGTGACTTTGTTGTGGGTGTCGTACTTGGGCAGCGAAAAGAGAAGGTGTTTCATTCCATTTATTATGCAAGCAGCCGATGCTCAATTGAACTATACCACTACCGAGAAAGAAATTTTGGCGGTGGTGTTTGCTTTTGACAAGTTTAGAGCTTATCTTGTGGGGACCAAAGTGGTGGTTTACACTGATCATTCAGTGATCAAGTATCTAATAGCCAAGAAGGATGCTAAGACAAGACTTATTCAATGGGTGTTGCTTCTTCAAGAATTTGACTTGGAAATTCGGGATAGAAAAAGAATGGAGAACCAAGTGGCTGACCATTTATTTAGACTTGAGCCTAGTAATGAAAAGCAAGTTGAAGGACCTATTAAAGAGACATTCCCCGTTGAGCAATTGTTGGTTATGAACCAAGTCACTACACCATGGTACGTTGATTTTGTCAACTATTTGGTGAGTGGTTTACAACCACTTGATTTAAATAGGAAGTAGCTCAAGAAATTATTTCATGATGTGAGATTTTACTATTGGGATGAGCCCTATTTGTACAAGCAATGTCCATATTGTATCATAAGGCATTGTGTGCCTGCGTATGAAGTTTTGAGTACACTAGAGCATTGTCATTCAACTCCTTATGGTGGACATTTTGGTGGGCAAAGGACAGCAACCACTACTACAAAAACGGGATTTCCTGACAGTTTTTAACTGTCGCTATTGAGCAATGACGACAGTCGACTAACTGTCGTATTTGCCTATGCCGGCATAGGGTAGCTACGCCAACAATTATTAGGTGTCGCCGTTGCTGGCTACGTCGACAGTTATTAGGTGTCGCCGTTGCTGGCAACGCCGACAGTTATTAGGTGTCGCCGTTGCTGGCAACGCCGACAGTTATTAGGTGTCGCCATTGCTGGCAACGCCGACAGTTATTAGGTATTGCCGTTGCTGGCACGCCGACAGTTATTAGGTATTGCCGTTGCTGGCAACGCCGAAAGTTATTATGTGTCGTGATTGACTGTCTATGGTGACAGTTTTTAACTGTC
Organism: Humulus lupulus; assembly: GCF_963169125.1. Classification (NCBI taxonomy): domain Eukaryota; kingdom Viridiplantae; phylum Streptophyta; class Magnoliopsida; order Rosales; family Cannabaceae; genus Humulus; species Humulus lupulus. The sequence goes on from NC_084798.1 coordinate 40,822,543, forward strand.
GCAAAGTTTCCACACCAGAGGACATTGCAAATATGTTATCAATGCCCCCTGGTTTCAAAATCAACACAACAATTGCAGTAAAATAATGCACATCAAAAATTAAATTAAATTAACATTGGTAACCTTAACTTTACATTTAATTAGTTCTAACATTTTCTAAATAAAAGAAATACATAGTTCCAAAAAAGTTTGACATAAAATGAATATTTAGCACGGTATGCACCTCAAAAAAGTGAATTAACTACCTATAATTTGTTAGATTGATTTTGTATTTGACTAACAATTTCTAATAAAAGAAATACAAAGTTAAAAAAATGACTAAATCCCCTCACATAGGTACTAAGCATGCATGCCATCATTTAGCGAGTTGCGGTAGAATATATTTTTCCTACTCTTCTTGAACTTCATTAAGTTCAGCGTCAGTATATGGTAAATTTGAATTGAACTGCAAATAATTTAAATTATAAGTTACATGTCAAATATATATGAAATTAAAACATTACTTTATTAAAGTTAAAAGGTAAACACATTTAATTATTACATTATTCGATAGATATGCTCTGGTCCTTTTTTGTGAAATGAGATCCCTAGCATACTTCATGCAGTAGATACCGCACTCTGTGGTTTTTGGTTGTTCTCGACACTGTTAACATAGACAAATGTAAAAGTATATCACATATACTTGTTAGTATACTTATGATTTAAATCTTATGTTTTATAAAGTTGAATGTTACTTACTTTTGGACTATAATACTTTCGACTTACAACTCTTTTTCCTTTTTCTGTATCATATAGCGTGAAAGCACTATACATAAAAAAATATTTTAATTAGGAAAAAAGTTTTATTGAAAAGATAATATACTTTAAGGAATGAAACTTATATAAAATTACACCCTAACTATATTTTTAATCTCAATGCATAATTGAAGGTTAATGGGATCCAAGAACGCCAATGAATGTAAGTGAGGTTGAAATAGCAATAACATCCAATGTTCACTAGAAAATAAACAATCAAATATTTAGAAGATGACTATATGAACTTAACATTTCAATACTCAATATAAACTTGCTATTCCAGGGACAAATAAGGAACTGCTTCTCGCCCATTTGAATGAATCGATCTTTAAGTGCTTGGGCACGCTTATTCTCATGACCTACACTAAATTCACCTGGATGCTGAAATGTGTACAAATGATCCAACCCATTGGTATGTAGTATATCATCCAACAACCTAGAAATTAATCATATTTAATTATAAAATACATGCATATAATTCAAACTTTAAATTATAAAAAGACATGAATATATACCTCAAATACAATATCATTGGAGTTTGCCCAATCTTGTCCATGTTGCAAAATTGCATCACATCATCCTTGAAAAGCGTAGCAATCGTGTTGTATCCAAAAACATGCAATGGGATATTAATCTTCTTGTGGTAGTCATTATCCCATGGTGATACAAACTTCAATAAAGAGGTCAAATTGCTTGACATAGATGCCGAATCATTGTGAGAGATTGACACTACCTCCTGTGTCAATGGCTCTACACGCGGTAGCTTTGGGGGTTGTGGATGTTGAGTGGAAGGTATCATCGCGTCAATATCTTCTTGCACTCTCTTCTGCTTATGACCCAAGGAAAAGTTAAAATAAAATAAATTTCAAAATGAAATAAGTTAGGCGATAAAAACTTATAGACATTACCTTTCCCTGCTTACTTTCGTCGATAATAAGATGTTTATGCCATGCTACTGGTACCCCAACTGCTTGACCTACCAAAGTGATCCCTGCATTCAAATTAGGAAATTTTAGCCTAGCCATCTCATCGTGGGCTACCTCAATGACTACACGAGCAACTTCTTTGGGCATCTTTTTTCCATGGATATCTGTACTATCAGTCTTAAGGATGTATCCCGATGCAACTATGTTGTCTCTCGTTTTGATAGCAAGCTTGCATTTAATATGCTGCGTTAGAAAGAAATAATTAATATAGTACAATAGTGAAATTATTAAGCATTAACATTTGCTAAGTTGATTATGGTAATAAGAATACCTCATGCATAGTTGGCAGAACTTGTGGTTCTGGTGGAGTAAACATTTGTTGAACATGTGGCGGCGGCGGCGGTGGTTCTAGTATTGGTGGAACAAGCACTTGTTGAACATGTGGTGCTAGTGGTGGTGGTTGTGGTGCTAGTATTGGTGGAACAACCTCTTGTTCAACATATGGTGCTAGTGGTGGTGGTGGTGGTGGTGATACATTAGAGGCTGCTCTTCCCACACAAGAACCAGATGCATGAGATGACTCACTAATATTGCTATGTGTCGATCTAAATTGCCCCATCAATTGATTTAACTTCTCCTCAGTTTGACGGTTCCTCTCATCAAATTGTCGAAGTTTCTCTTCCAGCCTATTAATGCGGCTATCTTCTGAAGTAGTTACTTCGAGCTGACCTTTTCTCTTAAGCTTTGGTGTCTTAAAAAGTTGGGTAGGGGTGACACCTTTAGGCATCCCCCTAACACGTCCAGAATGCTCATGGGTTCCCAAAGCCAAAGTTAGGACATCTTTGGATCCTTCCATCACCAAAGTTCCTTTTGCTACCTTTTGTTTGTAGTCAACCTATATACAAAATCAAATTAGTTAATAATTAATACGAACTTCCATTTAAAAATGTTAATTAGTAAAGAAGTAAAATTATACTCACAATCTTCTCCATAATTGATGCTACATCCTCAGTTGACTCTCCTTTTTTTTCCTTTCTTATCCTTAACCACATATCAGCTCTATCAAAATATGTTAGTTCGTGGCCTAATTCTGCTTCAAGTTGTTGCTCTATCTGTTTGCAACCACCCCGTCTTGTGCGGTGATTGTATTTGTTCTGTGCCCGTGCACCTTGTTTCTTTTTTCTTAGCTCAGCTCACTGAGGAGATAATCTCTTAGCAACGAATCCTTCCCAATCATCTTGTTTGATCCAGTTGCTCCATGCATCTGGTGGATGGGCAAGAAGTTCAGGAGCTTTCTCTTTGTACTTTTTAACTTTATTTTTTGTTAGCCAACTCTTCCAATCTCTCCATCAGTCTCCGGCTTCACTCAAAACTTTAGCTTTAGATGTGGCCTGTACATCGAATGACTCCTACATAAATAAACAAAATAATTAATCAATTAATAAACAACTATATATGTTCACTCATATACAAGTTAATAAAATTTAAAAACTTACATTAATTTCCTTCCAAATTAGCTCTTTAGTTTCATTTGGGACCAACCTCTAGTCATCGATATTCAAAGGAATGTGAAAACACGCCAACACTCCAATACGACTTGCCATCTTCGTTGCCCCCTTTCCAATTGATATCCCCAATTGATTATACTTTACCACTAATTTTCGAGCCTCACTTCTAGCCTTTATGACATCAGCACAAACTGTTTTCCCCCTATATATCTTTGAAATTTTAACTTCTTGTTGGATTTCACCCATCTCATCATTGTCATTGCCAAATGGGTCAAAATCATCATTAGATAAAGGAGGATCCATACTTGTGTACCTACATTTGAAGAATAATAAAAGTTAGCTCTCAAAGTATTGCATTGGTTTCCCACCAAAGGTTGATAAAACAAAAAGCAAAGTACCTTGTTCTAAAAGTGTTTTCATGTAAAAATCACTTAATTTGTCAAGTAACACTTAATTTTCAAACCATAAACCTTCACCATCCTCACGTAAACCAATGTTTTCATCCTCAATGGTGACATCAGGAAGTGGTGCGTCAAGCACAAAAGTTTCTTGTTCGAGTAAAACATCGCCATTGTGAGATTCTTTTAGGTGATAGTCTTTTGGTTGGCTTGTTAACACAATCGACCAACGAGTATCTAAAGGATCAATGACATAGAAAACTTACTTGGCTTGGGACGCCATTATAAATCGGTCAGATTTGTGCCCTATTCGATTCAAATCAACTAATGTAAATCCGAAGTTCTCTTGTTTAACCCTGCTATCACTCTTCACCCAATCACATAAAAAAAAGAGAAATTCGAACATTTGTATAATCTAAATCCCAAATTTATTTGATAACTCTGTAGAATGTCATATCACACTCTATGGGATTTTTATCTTTCGAACTAGATACTTGAAAAGTTTTGGCGACAATGCTAACACCATAATTTTGTGTCTTTCTACTATTATCATGATCCATTGTATTAAATTGAGTACCATTTATATAATAAGATTGATATTTAATCACATTAAATGTTGGGCCTCGTGATATCCATTTTAATGATTTCAACACTGTATTAGGTGTTTTACTTAATTCAATTAGGACCTACAAAAAAAAAAAATAGATATATAAAATATAAAAATATCATCCTAACTTAAAACTAGGCCCACGAAGCACAAAACAACAATTTTTTACCTGATTTTCTAACCAAGTGCTAAAATTTCGATAATGTTCATCTTGTAGCCATTTTTGATTCTTTGACTTAGTTGGATAGGAACTTTTGATCCAATTGAAATGCTCCCTTGAAAATAGAGTGATCCAAACTTCATTATTGTTTTCAAAGCTAACTACTTATATCGTTAAATTGTTCAAAAGAATTAGAATTAAAAGTATCTTACTCGATGTAAGGTTGAACATCATTAATATTTTGTAAGACTAAGCGATGAGCTTCATCTCGATCAACTTGATTTTTTCCGAAACTACACCACCTCTTCCACCTTTACTAATTTCAATCTCAATTCGAGATGGATATGCCCCAACACTTGAGACACCTGACAAGTAATCTGAACAAAACTCCATTGCTTCTTCAACGATATAAGATTCAATAATGCAACCCTCAGGCCTGATTCTATTTCTGACATAACCTTTTAAAATCTTCATATACCTTTCAAAAGGGTACATCCATCTTAAATACACTGGTCCACACAATCTCACTTCTCTCACCAAATGAATTGTTAGGTGAACCATAATATCAAAAAAAGAAGGTGGAAAGAATTGCTCCAACAAGCACAAAGTGTATATGATTTCTGATTCAAATTTGTCCAACTTAGAAACATCTACCACTTTACAACAAAGAGATTTAAAGAACAAGCAAAATATTGTGATGGCATTCCGGACCTTTTTGGGTAAGATAGAACGAATAGCAATTGGTAGGATATGTTGTAAAAGTGTATGATGATCGTGAGATTTCAACCCAACTAAATTCAAGTTTTTCATATCTACCAATGTCGAAATATTGGAGGAATAACCTTCTGGAACTTTCACATTGGCCAAACAATGACAAATTCCTCGTTTCTCTTCTTTATTCAAGGTATAACAAACTGGTGGTAAATATGTTCGTTTCTCACCAACCTTTGGTGCTAAATTTGTACGCACACCCATATCTTTTAAATCTAGTCGAGCATTAATTCCATCCTTACTCTGTCCAGGAATATTCAACAATGTACTAATAAGGCTATCAGACACATTTTTATCAATATGCATGACATCCAAGTTATGACGTAGGACCAAATGCTCCCAATATTCAAGCTCAAAGAATATAGACTTCTTCTTCCAACAAACCTTAGGATCAATTTGAACCTCCTCACCATTTTCATGTGCTCTCTTTCTTTTCATGCTCTATTTGTGCTTTCCTAGTTTGAATTGGACTTTATTCAACTTTTCAACCAATTGTCTTCCAAATAATGGTTGTGGAGCCATTGCAAACTCTTGTGAACCATTGAATGGTTTTTCCCATGTTCAGAAGACATGGTCGCGGGGTAAGAACTTTCTGTGCCCCATGTAACAAATCTTTCTAGAGTGCTTCAAATATTGAGAACATTTGTTCTCCTCACAGATAGGACATGCCTTGTACCCTTTCACACAAAACCCGGATAGATTGCCTAACGTAGGAAAATCATTAATGGTCCATAACAACATAGCTCTAAGTTTGAACTCTTCCTTCCTATATGCATCATAAGCATCAACACCTCATACCATAGAGTGCTTAAATCATCAATAAGAGGAGCTAGATATACATCAATATCATTTCTGGGTTGTTTAGGACCTGATATCAAAATTGTTAACATAGTAAACTTCCTCTTCATACACAACCATAGTGGTAGATTATAAATGGCAAGCATAACAGGACAACAACTATATTTACTACTTAGGGAAGTATGTGGATTAATTCCATCAGCAGAAAGGCCTAAACGAATATTTCTCGGTTTGTTACCAAACTCAGGCCATTTCCAATCGACTCTCTTCCAAGCAGGCGAGTCAGCTGGATGTCTAAGTTTACCATCCTGTATTCTATCATTGGCATGCCATGTTAAGTTTTTAGCATGATCAACATTTCGATAAATTCGAATCAAACGAGGTATAGGCAATAAGTACCATAAAACTTTTGCAGGATCTCCTACCCTAACCTCACCATAATTCTTTTTCTTCTACCATCTTAACTCACTACAAGTTGGACATGCATTTTCATCAACTAATCTTTTTCGATATAGGATGCAATCGTTAGGACAAGCATGAATTTTTTCGTATTGCATGCCTAACGAACGCAATGTCTTCTTTCCCTCATAAAACGACAATGACATTTCATTATTTTCGGGTAATAACTCTCCTAGAAAGGAAAGTATATTCATAAATCTCTTATCACTCAACCCATGTTTAGTTTTTATATTATACAACCTAAGAAGTGTTGACCGTTTGGTGAACTTATTACAACCAGGGTAAATGGGTTTATCAACATCCTCTAACATGGATTGAAATTTTCCTTGATGAAAATGTGATTCAAATTGTGCGTCACCTATCATTTCTGCAATGTCATCTCTCTCATCATCATTCACATAATCACAATTATTCTTCTTAGATGGAGATTCTCTACTAAATGTGATTTTTTCTCCATGCATAAACCACATCTTATAACTTTGATCTATTCCATACTTAAATAAGTGACCCTTTATCTCAGTGATTTTCATTCTTTGAACATTACCACACTTAATACAAGGACAACAAATGTTATTAGGATCTTTAGAATTTCTTGCGCAAAACTCCATCCTTATATTTCACTGATAATCTATCCGCTGACATCCATTCTTTATCGATTGCCATTATTTTGTCTAAAAATGTACACACAAAAAAATCTTTTTTCAGAATTATGTTCAATTAAATAATCTAAAAAAAATTCAAAATATAAGAAACTTATTTTCTTCCAATAAAGAGATTCCCTTTGTTTTCTATCTAGGTTAATATGACTCATAAATGGCTTGGTTTCTCAGGTTATCTTTTGTTGCGATTCATATTAGCTCTTAAAGCTTTTTTGACAAGTAATGGATTTGGTCCATGTAAAACCACCGAAAAAAGGAGGATGAAATAATTGGGTAATTGAACAATAAATGAAATGGGTTATTAAAATGGGTGAGGAATTGTTTATTAATAGGGTTGGAATCAATGTTTGGTTTTAATAAAAACTATAAAAAATGGATAGATTTGATTGGATGATGGGTTATGCTAATAGGGATGGATGAGAATGAGAATTGGCAATGGACAGCGTGCCGTAAGGTGCCACTACCACCACCACCCAAACCATCCGTGGAGACAACCCACTTTTAGTTGTACAATGCAATTTGCTTCAAACTCTCATTTTGTTTATTCTCTATAGTTTTATATATTATTCTTTATTTCAAAAATATTTGATGAGAGCTTCTTATGTTATTTGACCCAAGTGGCCTACCAGACAAAAATAATACTAATAACATTTATTAATTAAAAACAAATTCTGTAAGTGGGTACATCAGAGGGTGGCTGGCTGGTTGAGTGGAATTTGTTTGTTTGGAGAAGATTGTTTTGTGTTTTGATTCATTGTTGCTGCTAAAAATTTTAAACATAAAAAATGGTAATGGTTCTCTGCTCTGTTTTAAAAATCCAAATTAATAAAGGTGTTAACCATTTGACTTTTGGGGGTGTATTTATTTATATATATATATACACACATAATAAATGAGATATATATATTATATTATGTTTCACAAGATTGAGACAAGCTATTAAACTCTGTGTTTTGTCATCTTCATTCATATCAAATATCAAAGCATAATTCTTTTGAAAAATTACTTAATAACTTTGTCTTTGACCAGATAATGTTATGGCATTGAATTAGAAGTTTCAATTCAAAACCAAAACTTGTTTAGTTTTTGGTCAAAACCTTGGAGCTTCTCGTTCACAGAAATATCCTTGTTGGAATTGAAACTATGTTAGAATCAATGCTTGGTTTTAATAAAAACTACAAACAATTGATAGATTGGATTGGATGATGGGTTATGTTAATAGGGATGGATGAGAATGAGAATTGGCAATGGACAGAAGTTTAATTTTTTGTGTAAAAATTAATATATATATATATATATTTAAGAACTAAAGAGTATGCAGATCAGTTTGAACATTCATTGCAGAGGTTTGAAAGTTTGAAGTAGTCAAAATATATGACTACTTGAGCTTTATTTGAATATAAATGAAATTGAAACGTTAATCTTTCATAATCTAAATCATTCATACTATTTTTTATGATTTAAAATGGACAACACTTCCCCTATATTTGTAACATAACCATCTGTCAATATCAATACAAATAATTCAATCAATTCAAACAACAAACAATTTTTCTTCCCTATATCTCCCCCAGCACACAATTATATAGATATCACAGAACCTACTTCACTAAGACATGCAAGTTCTCAACCTTCCGTTATCACCGCAGCACACAATTATAATCCCAGAACTTACTTCACTATGGATGAATATTTAAGATATTCAAACTCCTCTAACATACACTTGTATAATTTTAAAAAGAATAAAAGAATATACCTTAGAATATGTTTAAACAATTAGAATCCAAATTAATAAGTTTTAACCATTAAAACATACCTGAGATGATCTATTTGAACTTTAGATTGCTTTTTGAAGCAAAAATCGTAGAGCAAGAGTTATATCCCAAAGAGCCTTCCAAAAAATTGAAATAAAATAAATAAAAGAGTAATAAGTTTATGCTTAAATCCTTGTAAACATTTACTTTCTAAAATAATAATACTAAGCTACCAAGCTAAGTGAGATGATATATTTATATTATAGCTACAAAACAATAATAGTGGTAACAATATATATATATATATATATTTAAGGGCCAAAGTAATGTTCCTAGTAATTGTTCTAAAGTAATGTGTTATATACCCTAGATACTTACCTTTAACTTTTCTATATTCTCATGAAATTTATTTAGATTCCAAGAAGATAGGAAGAAGTGAGTAAGTCACAAGAACGTTAAGGCATGATAATAAAATTAATTACAATAATAAAATATTACGTCTCTATATATAGTGTGGGTACGTTGCTTAGCTAGTGCTGTAATTTTACAAAAATTAGTTTTAAATTGAGTGGCATTATTATCAAATCAAGTCAAGTACTTACCTACCTACATCCACTAATAGGCATTTAAGTCTATATAGCTTTCCTATTATATAAGCAGGCACAAAGTATTTCATCTTTCCAACTTTTTTCAGCAATAATATCGATAAGATTGCAAGAGCTAACTCATCATTACTCATTACATCTGTCCATGCATCATTATAAGTGCTTTAGTATAATAGCTAATAAATAATAATAATGGTAAGAATATGTATATATACATATAAAACAATAAAAATGCATTATGAAACTTCTCAAACATTTTATCAAACACTTTGCGTGCATCTCAAAATCCAAACTAACTTTTAATTTACTACTACAAATTCAGACCATAAATTTTGAGATTTTAGAATTTTAAACTTTGAAATCTTTAAATCTATACAAAGAAATCAAATAATAAGTCAAAACTACAATTAAACATACATAAAACATAAATCTAAATACCAAAATAACAAATATTAATTCCTTGTCACCTCTATTGGTTACCTCTTCCATGATATCCTTGTTTTTAAGCAACTGTAAGAAGAAAAGAAGTTAAGAGGAATTCTATAACTTTCAGTACTTTCGAATAAAATAACATCCCAAATTTATGTTTCGTGTGTATAAAATAATCAGTGGCAAACAAATAAGAGGTGAAATTTAAAAAAAAAAACAAGAAAGCATTTAGATGAATTTGGGCAGCAAAAAACATATTACATGTTCTACAAGTGAGGTTTTGGTGTACCAAGGTGCAACATAATTTGTTCTTATGTTGTCTATGGCCCATTCATAAGCCAAATTTTTAGTGAGCTAATTTATTGCAGCTAAATATATAGAAAAAGATAAAGGCCTACTATTTTGGGTGTCGTTTTTGGAGCTGTAGCTGTCGTTATTAACAATTTAGAGCATGGTGGGTAAGTTGGTATGATTTTTGAGATGTATAGAAAATTTGCTGGGTTTTACAAGCACATGGAAGAGACTATAAAATCGACTTTGAAGGAAAGAGAAGCTCGTAAGAGAGAAAATGGGTAATTATTTGAAGTCTAAATGGCTCTTCAGCTTGGAAGAAGCTTGTCAGAGCTTAGAGACCTAGCAGATAATGATACATATATATCTCCCACGGAAAAACACGCTGAAGAGGAATTTGCAAGCAAGCTTTTCAGATTATATTTGGATCAGTTTCTCTTCAATTTCATGTACAAAAGTATACATATAGTAGATATATATAGGTAATAAATAAGTGTTACACTTGTTTTAATCAATTTAGATCAATCTACTCATGAATTCGTAAGAAATTTTCATATATCTGAAGCTAATGTCAATTTTTGTTTTCAATCAACATGAAAGGAAATCCATAAGAAAGTGAAAGTTCTCAATTAAATATATGGGATCAATACATATGCGACCAATTTTTAAAATTCCGAATGCAAGAGATAGCATCAGATTATTTTAAAATGCCAAATGCAAGAGAACGACTACTCACCTTTTCTTGCCGCATATACGCTTCTGCTATTGCCAAACCAGAAACATGGAGTCGACGAAGGTGATACACGGAGTCGATGGTGTCGTGGTGGGCTGGCTGGTGGAGGCTGAACGGTTTCAGCTTGAAGGTGGAGACTGTTTCGGCAGCTGGAAGGTGGAGGCTATTTCGGCTGGATGAAAGAAAGAAGAAGAGGGAAAAGAAAGAAAGAAGAAGAGGGAAAAGAAAGAAAGAAAGTGGGAAGAGGGAAAAATTGAGGTTTGGGGGGAAAAAATTTAGCAGCTTAATTTTTTTAAATGGGCAATGCCGACACCTATTAGCTGTCGCTATTCCAATAGTGACAGCTAATAGGTGTCGGCATTGCCCCTTCAAAAAAATTCATTTTTCCAATAGCGACATATTTTAACTGTCGGCATTGCTCTAATAAGTTTTTATAAAAAAAATATTTAAACATATATTTATATATTAATAAAAAAAATCATAACTGATAAATTTATATATTAATTTTTTTTTCAATATTTTTCCAATTAATAAAACAACTCTTTTTTAACAATACAAATTTTATAATTGTGTTAAAGAATAATATAGTGAATTTAATTTATAAATATGTTAAAGAATAATAAATTTAAATTTTGATATAAAAATTGTTATATAAATACAAAAGATAATAATATGAAAAATTTAGAAACAAAAAAATATAGTTTTATAAGTTTTTAATAATTTTTATAAATATATATTTACATAATTTAGTTTATTTTTAAAATTATACTATTCATTAATTTTTTTACAATATTTTTCCAATTAATAAAGCAACTATTTTTTAACTAATACAAATTTTATAAATGTGTTAAAGAATAATATAGTTAATAATATAATTAATTTTATAAATATGTTAAAGAATAATAAATTTAAATTTTGATATAAAAATTATTATAAGTACAAAAAATAATAATATGAAAAATTTAGAAACAAAAAAATTTAGTTTTAAATTTTTTTAATAAATACATAATTTAGTTTATTTTTAAAATTATATTATTCATTAATTTTTTTACAATATTTTTCCAATTAATAGTGACACCTTTTAACTGTCGGCATTGGTCTAGAATTAACTGTCGGTGTTCGGGTCAATAGCGACACATTTTAACTGTCGGCATTGGTCTCGAATTAACTGTCGGCGTTGGGGTCAATAGCGACAGTCAAAAGCAACGATGACTGTTATTAGCTGTCGGCATTGGTTTCTATGCCTACAGTTTTTAACTGTTGGCGTAGAGTCCTGCTAAGCAACTACGACAGTTAACAGAGTTGGTTGTCGTGGTTGGGTGTCGGGAAAGCCCAGTTTTGTAGTAGTGAACTAAGGTTTTTCAATCGGGGTACTATTGGCCTTCTATTTTCAAGGATGCTGATGAATTTGCTAAAAGATGTGATCGATGCCAACGTGTTGAAAATATTTAAGCAAGGAATGAAATGCCTTGGAATTGCATCCTTGAAGTGGAATTGTCTGATGTTTAGGGAATTGACTTCATGAGGCAATTTCCACTGTCATTCAGAAATTTTTATATCTTGGTGGCTGTTGACTATGTCTCTAAACGGGTTGAAGCAGTGGAAAATCCTACCAATGATTCCAAGGTGGTCATGAAGTTCTTACATAAGCATGTTTTCACCCGCTTTGGCACTCCAAGGGCGCATATAAGTGATGAAGGCACCCACTTTGTGAACAAGATTTTGGCGGATTTGTTAGCCAAATATAGTGTGAAACACAAGATTGCTACAACTTACCACCCTCAAACAAATGGTCAAGCGAAATATCCAATAGAGAGATCAAAGGAATCCTAGAGAAAGTGGTGAATCTTAGTATAAAAGATTGGTCTCAACGATTGGATGATGCTCTTTTGGCCTATAGAACGACTTTCAAAATCCCTTTGGGAATGTCACCATATTGATTGGTTTTTGGGAAAACTTTCCATTTTCTCGTTGAGTTGGAGCATAAGGCATATTGGGCCACTAAGAAGTTGAATATGGATCTCCAAGCTGCCGGAGAAGCTCGTAACTTACAATTAAATGAGCTGGAAGAGATGAGGTTTTTCTCCTATGAAAATACTAAGCTGTATAAGGAGAAAACTAAGAGGTGGCATGACCAGGAAATTCAAGCTCGAGTCTTTGAAAAGCGGCAAAAAGTGTTAGTCTTTAACTCATGCTTGAAATTGTTTCCTGGCAAATTGAAGTCCCACTGGTCAGGCCCATTTACTGTGGTGAAAGTTTATCCATTTGGAGCATTTGAAGTTTAGGAAGATCAATTCAGAAAGAAATTTAAAGTGAATGGGTAGTGCTTGAAACATTATTGGGGAGGAGTGGTCAATCACGAGAAGACCTCCATCACTTTTGAGGATCCTTAAAGTCGTTGTTGTTTTGGGTTGTCAAGTGATTCAGACACTAATTATAAGACAATCCAAAAACGAAGAAGTGTAAAATAATATGTATATAAAATAATAATAATATATAAATATATATGTAGTTATGTTTCTCTAAGTTCTTTTAGTTATTTAGTTTTGTTAGTTTAATTTCAGGTGATTATATTATTTTTGGAAGTAGTGTTACGTTTGTTCTTGTGTTTCATGGGTTAAATGGTGAAAAATTGGTATTCTGGAAGTAAGTTCGGGGTCTGATGGTTTTGCGCACTTTTTTCTTCAACAACCAGAGAGCGAAAATTTCTGAAAACAAAAGAGGGGTTCGTCAAAAAATTTTGTTGAGGAAAAATTGTGGCAATTTGGGCAGGCATGCTTGGGGCGTGGTTTCATTCAGAGAAAAAAATATATAAATATATAAAATAACTCGTACCTTCGAAAATTTAAAAGTTGTGTCCAAAGCCTATTTTCCTTATTTCCTTCTATCAACACCACTGCTCTCTGATTCTTTCCACCCACGACCACCCGAAAGAGAGAGGGAGTCTCCCATCACCAAACTAGCCACCACACTCGGAACCAGGTGCGTGATTCCTAAGCACCTAGACGCGACCCACCACACTCGGACCCATGTGCATTTGCCTTCGTGCACCACTCCAAGGTGCAATTCCGTCTCCACCATCCAGCTGAACGACCCCAAGCCCGAGCCCAGGCGTCTCCTAGCCTCGGAACCTAGGCCCATCTTCAATCGTGCACCACGCAGAGGCACAGCTTCACCAGACGCCTAGCCCCATTTACCTGTGACTTTGCCTACACAAACTTGGAATCTAGGCGTCTCCAAGCCAGCATCGAGCACGAACATCACTGAGCATAGGCACAGTTTACTCTCCCAAGTGTTCAGCTCCCACCAATACAGACACATCCCATCTATTTGCCGAGAGTACCCATGGGTAACTGCCTCCCTTTATTTTGCTTTGTCAATTTACAATTGTGCAACTGCCGAGGATTTTGTTGTGTGGTTAGGGTTTGTTATTTTGGGCTGTTTCTGTCTTTGTTGGGGCAACGAGTGGGTGTGTTAAGCAAGTTTTCACTCCAATCAGACTGTGAATTTTGTGCTGTTGTGGTATATTTGTCCTTTGTCACCGATATTACCCCACATACTCCCATAACTCTGCATACCAATTTCTTCCAAAACAAGAGCTTAGAGAAGGAAATCCAAACCAAGCACTACCCCCACCACCAGCCAAATAGATTCCCCCTGTGCCACACACTACCCCACCACGATTGCCTTCACCAACCACTGTAAATGACCATACCCATATCACTACCAAACCAACAACTAAGACAACACCAACCATCCCAAAATCCAAAAGGCTAACCCAACTCACATCAGCCCACCTCCACCCAAGACATAAAAGACCACCACTACCACAAAAGTTGTGCCCAAGCCAAAACCTACTGCTGTACCGACCCCAAAGACCAAGAAAAATCCAGTCCCTTCAGTTCCCTCTCAAAAATTTGTTTTAGCTCAAGCTAGGGAGAAATATGAGTCCATTAAGACAAAGAAGTTACTCCCTGAAAAAGGATTTTTGCCTACCACTGTTGAGGTGCTAGCCTTCATCAGTGACGTCATTGAGTAAGACAATTGGGAAACTTTCTGTAAAAAACCAGAGCATGCTATCATTCATTGGTGCGTGAGTTTTATGCCAACATGGTGTCCTCTGCAAATTCTGAAGTGATTGTTCGTGGCAAGGATGTTTCATTTTATAGTGAGGCTATTAACTCGGTATTTGGGCTAGACAACTTTGAGTGCGATATTTATAATGATATGGTAGTGGCCCCTGCACCAGAAAATTTTAACAAGGCACTTTAGCTTGTTGCATCTCCAGGCGCTCAATGGTGTGTCTCTTCTAGTGGTGTGTGTACTTTATTGCATACCTTTATTTTACCTGAAGCTGGAGTGTGGTTGTATTTCCTAAAATGTCACATGCTGCCTACCACAGATGACACTATGGTGTCCAAAGAGTGGGTACTTCTGCTATATTGTATGTTGGTTGGTATTAGTATCGATGTGGGCAAGCTGATTACCAGGCAGATTGTAGTAGTGCCAAAAAGAAAAAGGGCAAGGTATTCTTTCCATCGCTCATCACGCAGTTCTGCCTTCGAGTTGGGGTGCCTTATGAGTCCACTGAGGATGTACTCTTTGGGCGTTGAGACATTGACTTTCTCACTCCTATTCAGAGCCGAGAACATGTATCTGAAGCTGGGCCATCCACCACACCTCCACCAGTTCCCCCCTTGCCCCCACACTCGCAGACCTTCTTGCTCAGCAGCGGGAAATTCTTGGATGGATGGTATCTATTGAGACTCAATAGCAAGCCTACTGGAAATATGCTGAATAGCAGGATCTGACGTTAATCAAGTCCTTTTAGCGAAACTTCACCAGGCCTACTGCTGTCTTCCCTGCATTCTCCAGCTCCATTTTGGAGAAGTGGGCAGCTCCAGTTGTTCAAGACAACCCTATTCCTTAGGATGCCAATTTTGAGGAATAGGCATGGGGAGTTTATTTAACCCAGTTTTTGTTTTGTACTTAATATTTTGTACTTCATTTCTATTTTGGTTTGTCCTATTGTTTCCTTTTATTAGTCTCTTGTTTAGTTTTTGTTATGTTTTGTCCTGCTGTGTTTAGTGTCACTCTCTTGTTGTTTGGTTGATCTTTTGTGGATAGTCTTTGCTTTTGTTAGTGTTAACTGGGGGGCTCGATGATGATCTTGAAAAACTACAAAATTATAATAAATCTAAGTTGAAGCTGAATGTCATTCATGCTTAAGTTTTAAACTAAATTCTTTGGATGTGACTGTTGCTAACAATTCATTTCTGAGAGTGTTTTTCTTTTTAGTGTGTGCATAGCTTGATTAAACATTTTTGATACCCTAGAAAGAGCTAGTTTCTTGTGAGAGCATAAGTTTCTAGAATTACTTAGTGATTGTCCTTGAGGCGAAATCCTAGGCAACACCACACCGATGACATGATTTAGGCCATCCTTGGACCGTCTGATCCTTTGAAGCCTACCCTTTATGCATTTTTATTCTTAGTCACCCCGTTGAGCTTAAGTGTCATTTTCTTTCTTAGCCACTTATTAGCCTAGCTATGAATAATAGCCTCATTTCACCATACCCTTTAGCACCTTGGTCTTTATAGAATATATTTGTTGTTGTCTTTTGGGGGGTTGAGAGGAATATAGAGTGCGAGAGGCATTGGGTGAGCATTTTCATTTTCTTCTTTTGCTTGTTTTCACCATTGGGGACAATGTTGATTTTAAGTTTTGGGGAGAGTGTATTCTCATTTTTTTTGTTCTTGTTCTCTTTCCAACTAGTTGTTTATCTTCATTCTAAAAAAAAAAATACAAAATACAAAAAAAAAATTCAAAAGAAAAGATTATAGAGTGCACTCCCTTGCATCAAAGCAAAGTTAAAAAAAAAAGTAATCAAGTATGCTTGAAAATAAATTTGGGGGTGTAACTCTTCAATTAAAAGGAAAGTTTATTTTAGTTTTAGTTTTTGTATGTTAGTAATAAAGGCTAGTGGCAAGAGTTATATTTTGTTGTGGGGTGTTCTTTGGGAAAATTAATGAGTGCATTGATTTAGGTCCTAGAAAGATTGAGGTGCTTAGGGTGATTCAAGCCAAAATTAATATCTCTTATCCTACCTTCACCCTAGCCTATCATTACAAGCTTGATAAAAAGCCTATTGATCTTTGGTGTGGTGTTTGTCTACATTAGTGGAGAGGGAATCACTAAGTAACTTATGGAGGCATTATTTAAGCTTTAGGACCAATGTCTAGTTTGATTTTTGGTGATTGAAAATGTTTAGGAAAAGCTATGCATGCACTAAAGGGTGAAACACTTGATTCATATTTTGGCATCAACATTAATGCTTGAAGAATTTGGTTTAAAGCTTGTGTAAGACTGAAGTTCAGCTTCTCTTATTCAAAATAAAATTCCCGAAAACCTTCCCCTTTTTAACATTAGCAAAGCAAAGTTTATCCTCTCTTGTTGTGTCTAGTTCTTGTTGTTATCCTTCTTCTTTTGTTGCATATTTTGTGTCTTTTGTTATCTTTTTAGATTCATCACTCGAGGACGAGTAATGTCGTAAGTTTGGGGGTGTGATAACTCTTGAATAAAGAGTTATTTCATGTGCTTTTGAACTTATAAATGTGAAAAAATTGTTGGTGATGATAGTTTATTTTTAGCTTTTGTAACTAACTTTTGTGTTTTTATAATCTTAGTTAAGAATAGTTATTTTTGTAGTTTTTAATAGCTAATGGGTTGAAGACAATAGTTTCATTAATAGTTATTTGTACAAAGAATGACCTAACATGTGAAAATATCTAAGTTAAATTTTGATTGCTGAATTAGCATGTTTGCAGCAGCAAAGCAGATTTTTCTGAAGCATTTTGATCAGTCTGTTTTTGGACACCTAAGCGTACTTGGAAATTCAGTGGGTGAGCTGGAATAGTGGTTGAGGTGGCAAGTACAGATTGCATGAGCCAAAAATTTGAAGTAAATGTCAAAGGAAAGAAGATGAGACCCACGTATATACAAAAAGGAGGGGCAATATTGTACTTGTTTGGCCAAATTGGGAAACCTAGAGGTACAAGCGAAGCATCAGCCTCATATTGAGGGAGTCTGCCATTTTTGGGAAAGAAAAAGCAAGAAAGAAAGAAAGAAAAACCAGAAATCACACAAGAAAAGGAAGGGGACACATAAAGGAGCTCAAGCATCATTTGTATTTGTTCTTTCTCCTATTTCTAAACTGCATTTTATATTTTCTAGTTTGATTTTTGCTCTGAATATTTATGGGCTGTATTGAATTTGGGTTAGTTCTCTTTAACTCAGCCATGAACTAATTTTTGTATGGCTTGAATTGTTGATGAACCCTATGCTATAGTGTAGTAATTTATTGTGCCTTATTTTAGTGAAATCTCTCTTGTTCATTCACAGGTTGTTATTGTTAATTTCTTGTTGTTGTTTGGCCAACAATGACAAGATTGTTTAATTATGTTTGATGTTGTAAGGATTAAATATAATGGAGAGAACTTGGATGACACAAGTCATAATCTAGGTTAGGTTATGTTAGTAAGTAACATAGGGATGTGTTATTTTACTTGTGTAACTTTTGAGAATTGAACCTTGAATTTTCATTCTTAAATCTGATTTGGCATAGGAATATGTTTAATTAGGTAAAAGAATTAATATCATAAAATTTGGGAAAATTTTATGAATGTTTAGTGAATTCTGGTTAACTTGGGAGTTTTGCTAAAATATTGCTGCTGCAATCTATTCAGGATAACTAACATAGGGGGAATCAATAATTCAAGTCCATTTTACAATCCACATATTTCTTTGTTTAGTTCAGTTTTTAATTTCAGTATTTCCATCTCTTTAATATTTCGTTTAGTTTATAAACAACCCACTTGATTGTTAATACTTTTAAGTTGTTTAGTAATTTTTTTGCCTATTTTTCTATTTTGCAATCCCTGTGGAGACGATCTACTTATCACTATATTACTTGTGTGATTATGTGCACTTGCCTATTTAAATCAGATTAAAATTTATCACAACAGCATGCCCGGAAGATTGTTATCTGTTGCCTCGAATCGATCATCTCATTGATGCAACTGCTAGTCATGATATCATGTCATTCATGGATGCATATTCTGGATATAACCAAATAGCAATGCATGCACCTGATCAGGAGCATACAAGCTTCATGATGGACAAAAGGCTATACTGTTACAATGTAATGCCTTTCGGGCTCAAAAATGCTAGAGCAACATACCAAAGACTGGTAATTCCAATGCTTGTTGAACAGTTTGGAAACAACATGGAAATGTATGTAGACGACATGGTGGTTAGCTCCAAACATAATAATAACCATGTTGATGACATCGCAGAATGCTTCGCTATACTTCGAAAGTATAACACGAGACTCAACCCACAAAAGTGTACCTTTGGGGTGTGTTCGGGAAAGTTCTTAGGATTTATAGTGAATTCTCAAGGCATCAAGGCTAACTCGGATAAGATCAAAGCATTAATCAATATGCCTTCACCTCAAAAGCATAAAGACATCCAGAGTTTAATGGGACGAATGATAGCTTTAGTAGGTTCATCTCAAAATCCACAGACAAGTGTCTACCATTCTTTAATCATTTGAGAGGAGGCGAGAAGTTCGAGTGGTCAGATGAGTGTGAGCTCACCTTCAGGCTCTCAAAAAGCACCTTACTGAGCCACCAATCTTATCCAAACTAGTCGCAGGGGAAATATTGTACCTATACCTCGCTACAACCGAGCATGCAATCAGGGCAACACTTGTTTGGGAGGATAAGAAAGTACAAAGACCAGTCTACTACATCAGAAAATGATTGCTAGTAACTAAATTGAGATATCCACTGATGGAAAACCTAGCACTATGCCTAGTTCATGCACTTCAAAAGCTTCAACCTTACTTTCAAGTGCATCCCATTCATGTGCTGACCGATCAGCCATTAAGACAGATATTAGTGACACATGAAGCATCTAAAAGACTGTTAAAGTTGGTGATCGAACTTTGGCAGTTTGAGATCGCATACCACCCAGGAACGATGATAAAAGGTCAGGCCTTGGCTGACTTTATAGTTGAATGTAGAGGAATCACCAATGAAGAAGTCATAACCTCAAGTCATGAGCTATGGAGACTTTATGTCGATTGATCCTCTAATGATATCAAATAGGGGGCATGCATTATCCTAATATCTTGATAAGGAAACAAGCTCCACTCAGCCTTAAGGTTTGGTTTTGAGGCTACAAAATTTTGAGGCTGAATATGTGGCATTGTTAGCAGGGCTCTGAGTAGCTTCCAAGTTAAAATCCAAGAATATACAATGCTACAGTTATTCTCAATTGGTAGTAAACAAAGAGTTAGGATAGTACCAAGCTCAGGGGATTAAGATGGCAGCATACCTAGAAAAAGTCAAAGAAGCATTCGAACAATTCAAGTTCTACGTGATTGAGCAGGTTCTGCGAGAATAGAACTTGAATGCAGATGCACTAGGTCGACTTGCCATAACTAGAGAAGCTGACACACTCAATGTGGTACCAGTGGAGTTCTTGCCAGAAACAAGCATAACTGAGCCCGACGAGGTCAAAGTCAACATGATAGACTTGCAGCCTACTTGGATGACACCTATAATCGATTACCTCAAAACTAGGAACCTGCCTGTAGACCGGAACGAGGCACAAAAACTAAAGTACAAAATACCAAGGTACACTATCTTGGACGGGAGATTTATAGAAAAGGATATTCCATGTCGTTATTATGAAGTGTAACCATAACTGAAGATAAGAAAATCCTAGAAGAAATTCATGAAGGATTTTGTGGAGATCACACTAAGGGGCACATCCTCTCGACGAAAGTAATAAGACAGGGATATTTCTAGCCAATAGTAAAAATGCACTCATATGAATTTGTAAAGCGCTGCGATAAGTGTCAACGATTCATCTTGATACCTCAAGCTCCACAAACTGAGCTCACCATGATGAGTTCCCCTTGCCCATTTGCGGTATGGGAAATTGACCTATTTGGATCCCTACAAACGGGAAAAGGTGGAGTCAAATATGCAGTAGTTGTTGTAGACTACTTCACAAAATGGACAGAGGCTAAACCTCTGGCCACAATCACCTTGAAGAAGGTTTTGGACTTTGTGGTAAAGAACATTGTTTGCAGGTATGGGATGCTAAGGAAGATAGTATCAGACAATGGAACAACTACTGCATCCCATACTTGCAATCAATTCGGCAGCGAGCAGTTTACACAGTTCTGTGAGAAAAATGGGATTATTAAAAGCTTCTCCTAAGTGGCTCATCCCCAAGCGAATGGTCAGGTAAAATCCATAAAAAAGACTCTCAATAATTCTATGAAGAAAAGGATTGAAGAAGCTAAAGGCAGATGGCCCGAAGAGTTACCACAAGTCCAATGGGCCTATAGGATGACAACTCAAACCTCCACCGGACACACACCCTTGTCCCCAGCCTACAACTGCGAGGCGATGTTACCAATCGAGATTGAAGTTCCTACTATAAGGCATGAATCATATAACCAAGACTCAAAGCAATCCCATCTTGAAGAATCTCTAGACTTAATTGAAGAAAAGTGAGATGAGGCCTAACTTAAAAATGTTGCATACCAGCAAATGGCTACAAGATATTTCAATAAAAGGGTTCAAGAAAGACACTTTGGATTGGTAGACTTAGTGATAAGGCACACATTTTTGGCCACACGAGACCCCTCTGCAAACGTGCTCGGAACTAATTGGGAAGGACCATACCAAGTTTAATCCATCATTCGACCTAGAGTCTATAAACTAGCTTGATTGAATGGAGAATTGGTCCCAAGAGCTTGGAACGTTGAACATCTACGACCATATTATCAATAGATTATGGGATGATGTCTATTTAGTTGTAACCAAGCTTGTATATTTCCAAAGGCATTCTTTTCCCTTCTTGAGATTTTCCCAAAGGGTTTGCTCTTGAAGGTTTAAATAAGGCTTTTTATCAATAAAATTTTATTTATTTTCATTATTTACATATATTTTTTATGCAAGCTCTCAATATTCAATAACCTAAGATTTCTCAATCATAGGAATTTATGGGGGCATAAGTGGTATACAATCATACCATAAACTCAGAAAAACATAGCAAAAATAAATATAAAGGCATGGATCACTAACCAAGTATGAAAACAAACATAAGTGCATGGAAAAATAAACAAGCACGAGCTTAACTCTACTACAAGTCTGGACTAACCAGTACAAATTAATCGAAAGGTTAAAGTTGGAATTCTAGATTTACAACCAATATTCATAAATCGAGACAGAGCTAACATTTTTTGCAAAAAAATTTTGACCCAGCAACCTTGAGACCATACTCGAGGATGAGGAAAGTTACTATTACTAAGCAATCAATAACTAAACTAACAAGAATACATGCCAATAAGTGTTGTTAAACGTGTGGTATAAGTAGTATTCGACCTTGAAAACAATGAGGTCAAAAATGAGCAATCAGATGAACTATGTATGACTACATGAAAATTCAAACTTAGCCTCGAATATGTACTTGTTTGAGTAAACAAGTATAAATGCAAGCCCATAGTATTAAGCTCGAAAGGCTTCGATACAAAAATATGATGCATAATACTAAGGCAAAAAGCTAAAGGTATATGATGTGCAAAAAGGTTTTCAAGCTAGAAAATTAAAACCACAAAGACTACTGTTAAGTTAAAGCACTTGCAAGATAATAAAAATAGCTCAAACTCGAGCTATAAATTGTCTGTGCCCCAAGGGCTTAAAAAAAAGGTAATTACAATTATGAAAAAGTACCATGGGTCATAGCCCATGTTTGAATCTTCACGGATTGACAACCCCAACATCCACTGATCCGGTTTGCTTTTGGCCTTTACAACCTCCTGAGCTGCAAGCTTGGCTTCCTTCTCCGCCAAATGAGCTTGCCACCTGTCAACATACATCGCCATATAAACAGTGTTGTCCTTCATGGTCCTGAATTCCTCAAGAAGGTGAGCCTTCTCGCTCTCAATGAACTTGAAAGTTGTCTTCTTATCCTCCCCGAGCTTGGCATTTAGCTCTTGGACACTCTTAAGCTCTAGATCTTTTGCTTTTAGTTCCTTTGTTCCCTCTTAAGATCATCCTTGACCTTAATTTGTGTTTCCTTAGCACTTTGAGCGTACACCTTGTGCATTGCAACCTCGTGGTCCAACAAATAGTTGTGCTGGACAAAGGCAAGGAAGGCCTACAATGAGAACATATAATAAACACCTAGAAACAAAAAAAATTAGTGTTAAACAAGGAGTTAATCAATATTTAAGGCAAACTTACCTAAGAGAACAACTCTCCACTCTTGTCGAAAAGGGCGTAGGCATTCTTATAGCCTTTTAAGAACTCCCGCTCTGGAGCCCAGAGGATGCTGTAGCATTGACCCATGCAGGTTAAGGCATCCAAACCCAGTTGAGCCCCTGGGGTGCCAGTAGTGTTATCGATCATGAATTCAGGATCATAGTTTACAATGGTAAGCTTGCGATACTGGATTGATATGAAGGAAGGAAGAATTTTCTTCACATGGCTCGAAGGAGAAGGAACAACAACTTCCTAGAGCAACATAGGAACAGTGACAAGGCCTGGCTGAGCCTTCCCCGAGGCCATTGGAACACCCTTGGTCATTTTGGAGAATGGAGAAACGACCTTCCTTCGAGGACACCCGGTTGCACTTGGACCCCTTAGACATGGTGGGCTGACATAGGATGTTATTGTCAACCTTGAAAAATGGCAAGAGAAGCCATCTAAGAGACACGTGTCCAAGAGGTGCTTCAGGATGACAGGAGGAGCCTCAAAATAGAGTCCATACCCACCAGGACCCACAGGGGCGAGCTCAGGGAGTGACCTGGTGGAGCACCCTAGGGGGAAACCTCAGCCTGAGGGGGCAAGCTTAAGGGGCGAGCTCAAGGCCCCCCTGAAGCCCAAGCACCAATTTTACCCTACTCAAAGCTTCTTAAAGGCTCAAACGGTTATTCAAAGGACCTCAAAAACCTTGGAGTAAAGGCTTAGGACCACCATTGATTTTGAGAGTAAATAACCCCTAATAGGTCCATACAGCCTGAAGGCATAGTCTCTCCTTTGATTCAAGATATGTACACCTTACACTAAAGCTCTCAATTGCTCATCAAGATATGTACAAAGTAAAGGTATGAAAAAGGTTTTAGTAGTACGGAGTATGAACCAGACACGACCGTCAGAGGAGTGGTGTCTGTACTAGGTCAGAAAAGTGGCGACCGTACTAAGTACTAGGAGTAGGACTACATCCTCCCACACCTCCAACCACAATGAGGCCTAACAGGCCTGAAGCCTAACACCACCACCACCTGCGCCATGATTCTCTAAAGTGCTCCATAGTACTACTATTTCTTGGTCTCCATGAGACCGTTCTTGTACTAAGATCCATTAGAGCTCCCCTATAAATAGGACTTCCTCTGATCTTTAAAAGGGGTTGGAAAATAGTTGTAAAACCAAAATATTCTAAGAGAAATATACAAGCTTTCTTCCATTGTTCTTCTGTAATTTTTCTCTATGTTTCTACAAGGTCTTCTAAGTTCACAAGTTTCTTGTTAGCTCTTTGAGGCTTTTGTAGAGTCTCATAATCTTACTTAGATAGATAGTAGTAGCTGGTGCTGTAGTATTTTAGTTTTCGTGGTTATTGGTTCAAGCTGGGATTTATTTGGAAACTCATAGAGATAGTTATGGATTATATAAGTTTAACCTATAGTTTAGAAATATTAATTTTATCATAATGTTTAATTAATATAGCTGGTCCTAGAAATACTATTGATCTTAACCTAAGGTTTAGATAGAATAATTAAGGATGTGACATTTGTCATATTTATGTTTATTAAGGATTTAAGGATCTTAGAGGAATAAATTAATCAAGGATAAACCTAGGAATTCTAGAACATTCCGTCAGATGTTAGAATCTTGTATTACTCAGTCAAAGTGGTTTAAACAACTTTAAGTGTGCTGAAAGTGTGCAAAAACGTGTTTAATATATCAATGTAATCTGATATATAAGAGTTATAAGGGCTGATATATCGCCAATGATGAAACGAAAAACACGCCGACTTCGCATGAACGAAACGACGAAGGCTCGGGAAAATGGGGGAGGCGATATATTGCCCATAGAGGGTGATATATCGACTCCCTCAGCCATTTTTGATTCTTCGTGGAATCCGAGCTAGAAATAGCCTTAAAAAACATGGACTTGCTCTTGAACGATTTTGACCGTGTTCTGGGCATCTGTTGAGAAGAAATTTCAATTTTCATTCATTTATATATTCATTTTAAAGGGAGTTAGTTTCACTCCTTGAACTCTACATATAGGACCCTTCACTCAGCCATTTGCATCATCTTTCAAACACGTCTAAGAGCCTCCAAGCTGCTAAATTCGTTCAAGAGAGAAACAATAGGGTTTTGGGGTTAAAAGCTTCAAATCTAAGCTTTTCTAAACACTTGGGAAGTAAGCTAGAGTGTGATTTCGGTATTGAGGTGTAGGTTGAAGTTCTAAGCTGTTTAAAGTACTCTCTCTTGGGTTCTTATGACCTAATTAAAACCTAATTTCTTTGTAATCTCATTTACTATCAATAAAAGAATAGAAATAATTTTTTGACTTGGTCAATCACTTTGCTCACATGTTTTATTTTCATAATTATTTGTATAATATAAACTTCTATTAAATCCCGAGCATATAGCTAATCGTATTTACAGTGACATAATCACAGTGGAATATAAATATGATTATATGTTCTAATATAAGTTAGTCCTAAATTAGTCAGTGCACAAGATTTACACTGACTTGATATGATCTACTTAAACATTGTAGTGTTATGTTCTTTCCAAAAATTTAGCAAAGTAGATAAGATCCAATGTATTTGTTACATCAGACTGGACCGATATTGACAGTAGATAGGATAAGTAAACATACTGTTATTATCTATTCTAGTCATACCATATAGTTGACTATAGGTCAATTCAATCTCAATTCTGAGTGGTTAGTATTCTAACTAATTGTATTATTTGTGTTCTTTGACTTCTTCGTCACCAGCTTACCCTACGGACTAGCCCATACTTACATCTTGGGAACTCGGTAGTATAATTGAGTGGGAGTGTTAATCATAGATATGAACATCTATAGCTGTTGATGATGAAGTAAAACGATGGTTTCCTTTTAGTTTGGCTGATGGTGCTAAATGATAGAGATCTCAGTTCAGTAATTAATATTAGTTTACTAAAATATCATTTACAAGGAACTAAGTGTTTTAAGGATAAAATACAATGAGGGGTAAAATAGTATTTTAGTCTCATCTCATTGTAGACCATCTATAGAAGATTGAGTGACAATTATGTTTGTAACAATGGATAATTAATTGTGTATCTATATTGCTTATAGAATGTTCTATGAATTGAAGAGTGCAATTCTGAGTCTTTAGTAGAGTCATGAGGAATTAATAAGTTAGTAAATTTATTTGTTAAATTTATGATAACTTATTGGAGCTTGATTTCATAGGCCCATGGTCCCCACTGTACATTGAATAAAATCATCTAGATAGTCTCAATTAATTGATTTAATTATCAATTAGAATTATCAAAGTTGACAAGGTCAATTTTGGATAGTTTCATAGAGTTATATAATTAGAGAAGAAAAGAGAAATTATGACAGATTTATTAATTAAGATAAATTGGTATCTAAATTAATAAATAAGTTTAAATCAAGGTTCAAATTATAAATAATTAATTTGATAAAGGATTTAAATAATTATTTAATTAATTAAATCAATAGAAAATAATACAGACCTTGATTTTAAGTCCAATGGGCTTATAATTAAAAGAGAAATTTCACGGGCCTAAAGTCCATGATAATTTCGACCTAGGGCTGATTATTGGATATTATTTCATTGATTTTTTAATTGAATAAGTAACCTAATTGAGCTTATAAAAGGAATGCTAAGTGAGAGATGAAAATACAAGTTTTTGAGAAGATCAGAAGATCTAGTCTTGATGCTCAAGGTTTTAGATTCTCTCTACAATATAAGTCCCTTTCTAAGCCTCAATATTATTTTCTCTTTTTCTCTCTATATCTATCTCATATGTTGAGAATTTCCCACTCTAGTCTAGGTAATTCTAAGGATACTTTGGAAGAATGTGAAGAAAGTAAAGATCGGTTCAGTTTCTTGGTGATATCCTGCGACAGAAAGGATACAAGGGTTAGAGAAACTGAAGGAAGGAATCATTCATTCCGCTGCGTATAATGTTAGTGTTCTTATCATTATTTCTATTTGAATTTAATTTTTGAAACATGTTCTAGGTTGTCTCATATTAATTTGTTTAATATAAGATCTACATGAAAATAAACTAGATACTGAATAAGTTGTCCTAACAACTAGCCTCAGAGCCTAGATTAATCTTTATTTTCATGCATGAACATGGTAAAATTGAATTATTTGATGTGTTGAGCATTTGGGTGGATTTTATGTTTTTTATGACACATATTGAATTTTATTGGATTATTAGCATATTTGGGTTATTTTGTTGTGTTTTCTTTGCAAATAATTTTTATATAAATGCTTTATTTGATGTAAAACATGGTAAAAATTATTTAGAAAATCTTTTTGGCTTGAAAAATTACCAATTTTCACTGGTCGTGCCCTAGGAGAAAGACACTAGTGGCCGCGACCACCTTAAACACCTAGCCGTGGCCAACACGCGAATTTTTGCCCAGATACCCGTGGCTGCGACCACAAACTTTCCCTGGCCGCGACCTGCATTAATTTTTTCTTAAAATTTTATTTTTGAATGTATTTTTAATATGTTAATACAAAAATATAAGATGTTTTCTATTATTTAAAGATATATTTTTTGAAATACGATATTTTTGTTGTTTGATATTTTAAAAATTGATATTTTCTACGAAGATTCAAATTCAAATTTAAAAATTGGATAACTAATTAATTTTAAATATTTTAATATATTAAAATATTAGAATGAAGTAATCAGATATTTAAGATATTTTTTAATACTTGATATTTTTTTAAATCTGATATTTGAAGATATTAATATCTTATTATTATATGGATTTTAATATTTAAATTATTTGAAATTTGAAAATATGTTGATTAGATATTTTTATAGATATTTAAATTTTTTGAACTGTTTAAGATATTTTTTTCAAAAACTGCAGATGATATTTGTTTTAAAAATGGGTTTATACTTTTTTGGACCCTGTGTTTTATCTCATTACCTGTTTGGACCCTGTGTTTTGTCAAATTACTTTTTGGACCTATGTTTTGTAAAATGGTTAAAATAGAACCTTAAACTCAATTTTGATGAAGAAAAAATTGAATATAACAACACTGTTTTTAAGCATAATGATTTTATTTTTGTTCTGAATTATTAGTTTAGTAAATTATTTGTGATTTTAGTTGAGAAAACATTGACCAAAATCGTGTTTAGAGTTCTATTTTAATCATTTTACAAAATATAGGGTCTAAAAAGTAATTTGTCAAAACACAGGGTCCAAACAGGTAATGGGAAAAAACACAGGATCCAAAAATGTATAAACCCTTTAAAAATTTATAGCTAGTTACATTTTAAAAAATATCACATTTTTCAAACCAATTAGTAATATATATTTTTAATAAATGAGATTTAAATTAACTTTGGTTAATTATTAAATCCTATTTAAATTAATTTAACATTTTTCAAAATGACCTAAACTAAGTTGATTGTAGATAATTGAAATTTAAATTAACTTTTGTTAATTTTTGATAAATTTCATTTAAATTGACATATTTATTTCTTGTAAAATTTAATTAATTCGAATTTTGGATAAATTCTAGAAAATTAATTGTGGTATTTTTGCAAATGAAATAAATTGTGGTATTTTTGAAGAAATTCATAGACTTGCTCATATAGTAACATGATGAGGTCTATCCAATTATAACATGTCTGTTTGCACTATATGTGGTATTTTTTGCAATTGGGCTTAGATGCATATAGTGACCCATATGTTTGTTTAATATATGGATTTTGCCAAATAAAATATTCATAAAATGATAGGTTTTATTTGGGCCCATTAGAAAATGTAAACTTTAAATTCCTCTCTTGTGAGTGATTCCACTTGTGAAGGTCCATTCGCTTTACATGGCTATAGTGGGCATAATTAATTAATAACAACTAATAAAACAAAGGTTTAAATTCATGTTTTTTCGACCTTGTATGGAAGTATGAGGGCCTTAGTAGTAGGAACGACATACTGGACCCATCCCTTCTCCATGTAAGCCCAATTGTTAAGGCCCATTGGACTGAGTTGGACTTAATTGTATATAGATTCATTATAATAGTTAAACCTAAATATTGATTAGCAACAAATTAATTCTAATTTAAGTGAATTTGTTTCAATGTGACACTTTAGAATTAACAGGAAATTATAGGACTTTGGTTTTAAAAATTTAATTTTACAATTTTTTGGAGAATCATTGTCATTAATTTTTGAAAATTAATAATAAAAATACTATTTTTATAATGAGCTTATTTTAAGAATTATATTCGATCTCCATTATTGGTTTAACAAGGTCAATAGCTTGCTGGGGCCTCGAGACACTTTGATTCATCTCCCTACGGAAGGTGTTCATTAGTTATTTTGACAAGGTTAGATTTTAAAAGATAGATAATTATAGGTCAAATTCTACTACACTACTAAGGTGACTACTAGGACTAAATCTATTGATTATCGAAACCGTCGGTGTAGCTTATAAAATAAGAGATTTTATTTTCTTATTTTGATCAAATAGTAGGTTGTTAATGATGGTGTCCATTATAAAATAAGTTTACAACTTTATTTAGCTAGTGGTATTTTTTACTCTCGCCAACCGGGACAAGGATATCAAATATTAGTTAAAAACCTAAAGGAATAGAGATATGATAGTTGTTGGTATTTTTTCTCATATCTTACATATTTTTGGTATATGGTGTGCCATTTCTTGAAATTTGTGTGAATAGAAGTTTTATAGAGAAAATGTGATTGATTTCTATTTTATTGATAACAGGTAGTTTTAAGTATGGATGTGTCTACTCCCATCATTTCTCAACTTTCGATGGAGAAACTCATTGGAGAAAAATTTCTTAAATGGAAGCAAAACATCAACATTGTGTTGATTGATGACAACTCCAAGTTTGTCATGAATGAGGAATCCCCAGAAGTTTCAACTGAAGGAGCTACCAAGTCTGTGAGGGATAGGTATGAGCATTGGCAGGTGGCTAACAACAAGGTGCGATACTACATGTTGACTAGTATGGTCAACACTCTCAAGACAAAGATGGATAATGTTAAGACGGCCTACGAAATCATGGATTAGCTCCAAGACATGTTTGGTGCCAAGTCAGTGTAGACTCGTTTTGAGGCCACCAAGAAATATGCCAATTGTAACGCCCCAAACTCCAGGGACCGTTACGGTGTGCCTTGTAAACAGTGCTAAACTCGCTAACCGAGTCGTTTGGCCAAAATCGTGAACTAAGTATGATTAGCGGTTTAGGGATTAAAAACTTTGGTTAAGATGTAACGTTTCACTAGAACGTTTAATATATACAGTGGGATCCCGAAAATATAATTTCAGAGTCTATTACATAAAATATTTACAACAGGTCGTTCTAAGCGGCAAAACAGGGTTCAACCCTAGTTCCACTTTAAACCTCGGCCGTGGCGGACGAGCAGCTGCATATGGACACGTCATCACCTAAGCTCTCCAACTCAAGGATGTTCCAGCTTCCTCTTTCCTTTACCTGCACCACGTAGCACCCGTGAGCCAAAGCTCAGCAAGAAAACACAGTAAAGTATGATATAATATCAACAACAATCATAATAACCATTCAGGACTATCAGTCCAAGCAAATAGGTGACAATAGCCAAAAGTCACAATAATGAGCATCGCTCCTTCTAGCCATGTGACGATAGGGTCACCAGGGCTTAACTGATAAGTGATTCTTTCTTAAGTTTGATTAGGATAGGTGCAAGGTGATTAGTCACCAACATAACCTTCCTCACGACTCTAGAGTCAAAACTATGGACAACGTCCCTTAGCCATGTGACAAACGGTCACCGGGGTCATATACCTTGGCTATAGTCATCTGGTCGTAGACCAGGCAAGCGCTTATAAGTTCTTCGACTTTAGGGTCGGTCTAGCATTAATGCCATAGAGCCATTCAATGCATGATTCTCGACTTTAGAGTCGGTCCCTGACTAGTCAGTGTCTTTCACTAGTAAGACATGCCACCAATCACATATCACATATTCCATATCCATAAACGAGGCATTTAGCATGCTTACTAAACAGGTATTAGTACTATTAGGGCCATGCAAAAACACAGAGACTCAAGCTCTGAACGATATCATACCCAGTATATAAAGCATGTCCCAATCACATGTTTCTCATGCATCATATGCAATATATCCAGCAATCCAACATGCACCAATAACAGCCATGCATGTCACGTTTAATAGTCAATTAACATTCATCAATAATAGCCATGCATGTCATCTATAATAATCAACCGACATGCATCAATAATAACCACGCATGTCACATATACACAGGGTGCAGTTTTCTTACCTTTGGTCCAAGCATAGGTTACCATCAAACGAGCAACAAGCACGATCCTGATTCCAAGCCTCTAGTGATAACCTAGTCATAACCACAAATGGTGATCCAATGAGTTCAAGTTCTAAAACCAATCCTTGAACTAAAACTTAGCCTCCAAGACATCAATCCTCACTAATTCGGGTAGTAGGAATGATCCCGAGGGCTAAGGTTTGAGTTCCCATGACTAAAAACCCATTTTGGTCACTTTTCCTCTTTTGAGCCGCGGCCCCAACCCTTAGAGCCGCAGCCTCACCCAAATCAGGCCCAAAAATACTCTCTGACAGCAATTAGAGCCTCAGCTCTACCCCATAGATCCGCAGCTCAAATAGCCCATCAACACCATTTCAGCAGCTTCTTCAAGCTTGAGCCGCAGCGCCCGAGAACTGAGCCGCGGCTCAACCTCGAACCCAACCAAAAATCCTCCATTTCTTCATCTAAAATCCTCTCATAAACATATCCAAACATCTCCAAACTCAAAAATCAAAGTTCCCAAACATCCCCATGATCCAAAACCCATAAAACCCTAGTCTCAAATCACCCAAAACACATCAAAACACAAAATCCAATTCAAGCTTAAAAACTTTAAAAACTTAGAACTTAAAACTTGAATTACCTCCAATTGAGTTGTTTCCAACTAAATCCTCCGGCTAATAAGCTTCTAATCCTTCCTAGGATTGCTATGCCTCGATCCTCGCTTGAATCCGAGTCCTAGAACTTAAGTTTCCTTCGAAATTGCGATCGGGAGACGAAAGTGGAACTTAGAGGAAGAGAGAACGTACAGAACGTTCTTTTTATTCTTTTAAAAGGTTACTTCAAGCTTAAGTAGCCTCAACCAAATCCTAATGCTCGGGGTCCCGAAAACACCCCCGGGGACAAAATAGCCAAAACCTCCGAAATTACCCCCTGATCTTACTAACTCCCAATTTATCACCAAATATTAATTCCCATTACCCAATAACCCGGTAATGCTCTAAATACCCCTTGACTTACTCCAAGTCAAGCTTAAATCCCGTTGTGACTTTCCCGCTAGCTTACCTCCTAGGATCGTCTTGTGCTGGGTAACCCTGGCATAACCAAATAATAACAAAGCACCACGCCCATTTCACATATATGCCAAAAATGCCCGAAATGGCCAAAATATGAAAATCACCCAATTCATCAAAAATGGGTTCACATGCATATTTAATACACCTAAACATGCATATTATCATTAAATAATACAATAAAGCAATTATGGCCCTCCCGGCCTCCTAATCAAGGTCTTAAACCTTATTAGGAAATTTAGGGCATTACAACTATCCCCTCCTTATAGAAATTTCGTCCTCGAAATTTACTCAACATCTCGGAACCGGAGTTCCACTCACTGGATATAAATTTCCTTAAGTCATTTCCTGACTTCAGTATTTCAATAGCCTTACCTTAACCCAAGGTACATTCTGTTCAATAGAACCTCATTACTTATGTCACAATCTGAACTAGCTATTCCTTACCGGAATACTTAACCTTAACCTTCAAATTCTCATAACTCAATTCATAAATTTCTTTAACCCATGTCCACTGCATGGAAGTACATAACACACTATATACAACTGCCAGAGCTAAGATATAACTGATCCATAATTAACCTATCCAGACCTATCCAGGACTCAACTGCCGAAATGAACTAGGGTTTAACTTGCCTTAATTCCTCACTCTTTTCCCATGGTGATACTTTAAAGAGGATGTATTCTTCTACCTGGAATTCCACATTCTTGCTTTCTAGTTCAATAATACTGTTCTGTCTATCCTAAGACATGAGCAACCAAAATTTAAGCTCCAACAATCTCATAAATCCCCTGAACCACCTTAGGATTCAGACATATACATATATATTTCCTCACTCATCTTATAAGATGTTCCTCCAATAATAATTGGATAACTCTCTCTCTCTGATTTGCCATTAGTCTGAGAGTAATAAACTATACTGAGTCCCATTTATATACTCATCGCCTTCCTATCCCTTCCTAAACCTGGAAGTCACAATAAAGTCTTCATCTGATAAGATAGACCTTGAGTTCACGAAGGCTCTCTATCTTTCTCACAGGAAGACTCAAATATTGATCTGCCGCACTACTTACCTATCCTCACTGATATAATAAACTCACTTGGACTACCCGTCCACAATGACTTAATACCCATTTCATACCGATCCATCAACCTGGGAATCCCACCGCGAAACCCATCGCGACGCTCACTTATTCCCATTATGAAATACCCAAAGGTTGTAATGGCCTTGCTGTTTCCTGATATTCTGCCTCGACCTGCTAACAGGTTAAGAACATTTCACACATGCCTCGATATATGCCTCTTCATCTCAGGCCATCACCATAAAATTTCCATATCATGTTACCCTTTCACGATGCCTGAATGAAACAAATAAAAGAATAGCATGAGATTCATCCAGAATCTCTCAGTTAATCTCAATGTCCATCGGATCCCATGTCCGACCTCTATATCACCATAAATCCATGTCCGTCACTATACAACCTTTAGCTAATCCAGCTAAAGCTTCCCATTCAACCTTGCCCGTCTGTGGCTCACTTAACCATCTTTCCTTTTATCTTTCTTGAGATAATAATCTCAAACAATAAACTGGCCACTTGGCCCGCCAGAAACTCTACCCAGTCCTGGTCAAATTCTTTAGTCAACATGTTACATAGGCAATCACTTCCCTCTATCACTAGGATGTCATAACAATCCTCAAACTGATCCTGGTCTATAAAGACCCAACACTTTCTCCCCAAGGCACCTGAAATATCTTTACTATCCATGGACACTCCTGTCCCCAAGGCACTCTTCACTCTTGGCAATTCTCCGCAGAGAACACCACTATACTATCGTCCAAGACAGTCACAAATCCCATTCAAGGCTACCCTTGAATACACTATTCATCTGGTTCACAATAATACACTACCCTGGAAGTCACAATAAAGTCTTCATCTGATAAGATAGACCTTGAGTTCACGAAGGCTCTCTATCTTTCTCACAGGAAGACTCAAATATTGATCTGCCGCACTACTTACCTATCCTCACTGATATAATAAACTCACTTGGACTACCCGTCCACAATGACTTAATACCCATTTCATACCGATCCATCAACCTGGGAATCCCACCGCGAAACCCATCGCGACGCTCACTTATTCCCATTATGAAATACCCAAAGGTTGTAATGGCCTTGCTGTTTCCTGATATTCTGCCTCGACCTGCTAACAGGTTAAGAACATTTCACACATGCCTCGATATATGCCTCTTCATCTCAGGCCATCACCATAAAATTTCCATATCATGTTACCCTTTCACGATGCCTGAATGAAACAAATAAAAGAATAGCATGAGATTCATCCAGAATCTCTCAGTTAATCTCAATGTCCATCGGATCCCATGTCCGACCTCTATATCACCATAAATCCATGTCCGTCACTATACAACCTTTAGCTAATCCAGCTAAAGCTTCCCATTCAACCTTGCCCGTCTGTGGCTCACTTAACCATCTTTCCTTTTATCTTTCTTGAGATAATAATCTCAAACAATAAACTGGCCACTTGGCCCGCCAGAAACTCTACCCAGTCCTGGTCAAATTCTTTAGTCAACATGTTACATAGGCAATCACTTCCCTCTATCACTAGGATGTCATAACAATCCTCAAACTGATCCTGGTCTATAAAGACCCAACACTTTCTCCCCAAGGCACCTGAAATATCTTTACTATCCATGGACACTCCTGTCCCCAAGGCACTCTTCACTCTTGGCAATTCTCCGCAGAGAACACCACTATACTATCGTCCAAGACAGTCACAAATCCCATTCAAGGCTACCCTTGAATACACTATTCATCTGGTTCACAATAATACACTACCCTGGAAGTCACAATAAAGTCTTCATCTGATAAGATAGACCTTGAGTTCACGAAGGCTCTCTATCTTTCTCACAGGAAGACTCAAATATTGATCTGCCGCACTACTTACCTATCCTCACTGATATAATAAACTCACTTGGACTACCCGTCCACAATGACTTAATACCCATTTCATACCGATCCATCAACCTGGGAATCCCACCGCGAAACCCATCGCGACGCTCACTTATTCCCATTATGAAATACCCAAAGGTTGTAATG
This sequence comes from Humulus lupulus, assembly GCF_963169125.1. Classification (NCBI taxonomy): domain Eukaryota; kingdom Viridiplantae; phylum Streptophyta; class Magnoliopsida; order Rosales; family Cannabaceae; genus Humulus; species Humulus lupulus. The sequence goes on from NC_084798.1 coordinate 40,858,281, forward strand.
GCCTTGCTGTTTCCTGATATTCTGCCTCGACCTGCTAACAGGTTAAGAACATTTCACACATGCCTCGATATATGCCTCTTCATCTCAGGCCATCACCATAAAATTTCCATATCATGTTACCCTTTCACGATGCCTGAATGAAACAAATAAAAGAATAGCATGAGATTCATCCAGAATCTCTCAGTTAATCTCAATGTCCATCGGATCCCATGTCCGACCTCTATATCACCATAAATCCATGTCCGTCACTATACAACCTTTAGCTAATCCAGCTAAAGCTTCCCATTCAACCTTGCCCGTCTGTGGCTCACTTAACCATCTTTCCTTTTATCTTTCTTGAGATAATAATCTCAAACAATAAACTGGCCACTTGGCCCGCCAGAAACTCTACCCAGTCCTGGTCAAATTCTTTAGTCAACATGTTACATAGGCAATCACTTCCCTCTATCACTAGGATGTCATAACAATCCTCAAACTGATCCTGGTCTATAAAGACCCAACACTTTCTCCCCAAGGCACCTGAAATATCTTTACTATCCATGGACACTCCTGTCCCCAAGGCACTCTTCACTCTTGGCAATTCTCCGCAGAGAACACCACTATACTATCGTCCAAGACAGTCACAAATCCCATTCAAGGCTACCCTTGAATACACTATTCATCTGGTTCACAATAATACACTACCCTGGAAGTCACAATAAAGTCTTCATCTGATAAGATAGACCTTGAGTTCACGAAGGCTCTCTATCTTTCTCACAGGAAGACTCAAATATTGATCTGCCGCACTACTTACCTATCCTCACTGATATAATAAACTCACTTGGACTACCCGTCCACAATGACTTAATACCCATTTCATACCGATCCATCAACCTGGGAATCCCACCGCGAAACCCATCGCGACGCTCACTTATTCCCATTATGAAATACCCAAAGGTTGTAATGGCCTTGCTGTTTCCTGATATTCTGCCTCGACCTGCTAACAGGTTAAGAACATTTCACACATGCCTCGATATATGCCTCTTCATCTCAGGCCATCACCATAAAATTTCCATATCATGTTACCCTTTCACGATGCCTGAATGAAACAAATAAAAGAATAGCATGAGATTCATCCAGAATCTCTCAGTTAATCTCAATGTCCATCGGATCCCATGTCCGACCTCTATATCACCATAAATCCATGTCCGTCACTATACAACCTTTAGCTAATCCAGCTAAAGCTTCCCATTCAACCTTGCCCGTCTGTGGCTCACTTAACCATCTTTCCTTTTATCTTTCTTGAGATAATAATCTCAAACAATAAACTGGCCACTTGGCCCGCCAGAAACTCTACCCAGTCCTGGTCAAATTCTTTAGTCAACATGTTACATAGGCAATCACTTCCCTCTATCACTAGGATGTCATAACAATCCTCAAACTGATCCTGGTCTATAAAGACCCAACACTTTCTCCCCAAGGCACCTGAAATATCTTTACTATCCATGGACACTCCTGTCCCCAAGGCACTCTTCACTCTTGGCAATTCTCCGCAGAGAACACCACTATACTATCGTCCAAGACAGTCACAAATCCCATTCAAGGCTACCCTTGAATACACTATTCATCTGGTTCACAATAATACACTACCCTGGAAGTCACAATAAAGTCTTCATCTGATAAGATAGACCTTGAGTTCACGAAGGCTCTCTATCTTTCTCACAGGAAGACTCAAATATTGATCTGCCGCACTACTTACCTATCCTCACTGATATAATAAACTCACTTGGACTACCCGTCCACAATGACTTAATACCCATTTCATACCGATCCATCAACCTGGGAATCCCACCGCGAAACCCATCGCGACGCTCACTTATTCCCATTATGAAATACCCAAAGGTTGTAATGGCCTTGCTGTTTCCTGATATTCTGCCTCGACCTGCTAACAGGTTAAGAACATTTCACACATGCCTCGATATATGCCTCTTCATCTCAGGCCATCACCATAAAATTTCCATATCATGTTACCCTTTCACGATGCCTGAATGAAACAAATAAAAGAATAGCATGAGATTCATCCAGAATCTCTCAGTTAATCTCAATGTCCATCGGATCCCATGTCCGACCTCTATATCACCATAAATCCATGTCCGTCACTATACAACCTTTAGCTAATCCAGCTAAAGCTTCCCATTCAACCTTGCCCGTCTGTGGCTCACTTAACCATCTTTCCTTTTATCTTTCTTGAGATAATAATCTCAAACAATAAACTGGCCACTTGGCCCGCCAGAAACTCTACCCAGTCCTGGTCAAATTCTTTAGTCAACATGTTACATAGGCAATCACTTCCCTCTATCACTAGGATGTCATAACAATCCTCAAACTGATCCTGGTCTATAAAGACCCAACACTTTCTCCCCAAGGCACCTGAAATATCTTTACTATCCATGGACACTCCTGTCCCCAAGGCACTCTTCACTCTTGGCAATTCTCCGCAGAGAACACCACTATACTATCGTCCAAGACAGTCACAAATCCCATTCAAGGCTACCCTTGAATACACTATTCATCTGGTTCACAAACACTTAGTATCAACCCAATTCTGAAGACATACTCAACACTCGCAGTGCTCTAATCTGATACCAATTCAATCCTGTACATAATTTTCTCACTCTGATCTCTAACTGGTCTTAACCAGATCCAAGATCCACCTTAAAGGATTTCATCTTACTCAGCAACTAACTCTTTAATTCTTATAACCCCACTGAGCCACTCGAAACAGTGTTTACATTTGATTCCATCTCTGGTACTAAACCAATCACCATTCTAATCTTCTTTTAATAAAAAGAAGGCCTGGCAGACCACCTGGAAACACATTTAAAAACACACAGACTAATCCAGTCTGTCCTGATCTCACTAACACAATCTAGGTGGTATCCACCACACTGGCTAAGAGTTCCATGCACCTCCCTACACAAACTCCAGCCCTCACATCCGGTATCATAAACATATCAAATCCATGCACAGTGTCAATTGTCACAAGACTTTCCACTCACAAACTCAAGAATTACTACACTTTCCTTGCCATTCAAGACTGCTCTTTAATTACTTAACCAATCCAAACCCTGGATCAAACCCAAGCCTGTCATCACCAGCTTTACTAAAGTCCCCGATGAGTCCTTGCCATAGCTCAACTTATTTCTTAAGTTGCCAATACCATATTACATTTCTCATCACAACATAACCATGTGATCTATATACACCATATTTATACCCTTCTCTCTATATATATACACCAACAAAAGAACAACATGGCACCAAAGCCAAACAGCGTAACTCAAAACTGAGAAATAAAAAGCTGACCTGTCACCCCCGAGGAACTGGTCTCGGTCTCTGACTCTGATTGCCTCGGAATAAACACTCGAGTTGGAATCGAGCTGTCTATCCTCCTTTGTTCAAGCTCTCTTAGCCTTGGGTAATTCTTCTTACGATGTCCAATCATGCCACAAGTGAAACATGCCTTTGCCCGACATTCTCCCAAATGATGTCTCTTGCACCAAGCGCATTCTGGGTATGGCTTCCAACTTTTCTTCTTGCTTACTCCCATAAGTGGAGATACCACTATCTGAGTTCCGTGCTCTCCAGCACTCTACTGCCCAACTACTATACTCTCAACAACAAGAGCCTTCCCTACCACCTGAGCTTAGGTAGAGACTTCATACGCTGGGGAAACTCTAATGCCCTTAACTATTCCAGGATTCAACCCCTGAATAAACCATTCCTGCCGAGCTATATCTGTGGGTACAATGTCTAAGGAAAACTTGGCCAACCCATCAAATTCAGTAACATACTCGGTCACTGATGGATTACCCTGAGCAAGACTCAGAAACTCATTCACCTTAGCAGTCTTAGCCACATTACAGTAATACTTCTCATTGAACAGCTGCCTGAATTCTTTCCAGTCCATCACAGCTGTGTCTCGTGTCTGGGATACTACCTCCCACCATGTCCGGGCATCATCCCCCAGTACACATGTATCACAGATCACCCTATCGTGACCCACCAGTCCCATACTATCAAGAATGGAGCTGATCATGCCCATCCATTGCTCAGCTCTGAATGGATCTAGGCCTCCCTCAAAGATTGGAGGATAAAACTTCAGGAATCTTCCACAGAGAAATTCCCATCTGTTCTCAACCCTTGGATGAGCTGAAACTGATGCCACCCCTGGCAAAGCAAAGGAAGGGGTACCACCCAACAGACTCCGCTGTTGCTTCAAATACCTGATTTCTTCCTCCTGCCTCTGCAATCTTAATTGTAAATCTGTAAGCGTCTGCTGAACATTCAAAGATGCAGACAAAGAACTGATACCCTGGCTGTAACTCCCAGCCCCTGCATAACTATCACCAGGCCTCATAATCTGCCTTGAATATAAACCTGCTGATTCAATCTGCAGTCAATAACTTGACCCATTAGTCACAATAACCATATCAAGGGCTTTTCCCACGGAATAAATCTTACCACACCACAATCATAAATCACTTGCAGTGCTGCAAACATGCCCACGACATTCATACATACTCATAATCCCTGCTCTTCCAATACTCAAACCATGCCTCCAATCCCAGCATGCAAATAACACAATTATATATTCATGGAGCAGGCAAACATATGATCACAATAGAACTTTATTGGAAATGGTTAGATGCATGCTTAGTTACTCAACTCTACCAACATCATTCTGGGAACATGAAATTGAGCCGCGAACAAAATTCTAAATGTCGTGCCGTCGAAATCAATCCCCAAAATACCTTTAGAACGTTGGAATGGTCATGAACCTAGTTTACGCCATTATAGAATCTGGGGGTGTCCCGCCCATGTCGGGAGGAAAATGGAGGGAAAGCTAGAACCTCGAACTGAAGTTTGCATGTTTGTTGGCTATCCTAAAGGTACTCGGGGTGGGCTTTTCTATATTCATTCAAAAAAGAAAGTGTTTACTTCTACGAATGCTACTTTTATGGAAAATGACTATGTCTAAAACTTCAAACCATGTTGCAAAGTATTTTTAGAGGAGATGGTTGGGGAGTTTAGAAATCTGAAATCGTTGGAAAATCAGGGTTCGCAGGGTCACGCTGCGGCGCTGTTCTTGGAGCACTGCAACCCGTATGAACTCATAAGCCTTAGTGGTTCTGTAAACTGCCTTAGCACCATGACGCTGAGTGAGTTACGCTGCGACGCATGTCTAGGGAAATGAAGGCTTGGGACCTCTGACTTGTAGAGGGTCGCGGTGCTTTCTTGGGGCGTCGTAGCTCAAATAGATAATATTGGCCAATTAAGGGTTTTAAGCTCAGAAACTCAAATCTAAAGGCTCAGGAAGGATTCTACTACCCGGTTTAGTAGAATTTGAGTTCCTGGAGGCTAGTATGTTATTTTGAAGCTTCTAATTGATTTAGGTATTGATAATTATGCATTATTACATTGTGATTAGGTTATACCGCTAAGGCTTGGGATTAGAGATCATGCTCGGGAACACCTTATACTGTCAGCTCATGACGCAAGGTAAGAAAATTGTCTGTGCCTGTAGAGCAGGGCATGGCTCGATTATCTGTGCTTGTATTGTGCTTAGTGTTATGTGTAAATGTTTGTAACTATTATGTCACATAGGAGTTTGTGACTGAGTGGCAAGGGTCGGGATCGACAAGGACTAGGATTGGCAATGGGCAGGATCGAGAAGAGCTGAGATTGGCAAGGATCGGGATCAACATTAAGCATGCTGAATGTAGGCTGCCATGGAAAGGCCATCTACGGGTGTCGTACTCACCCGCTCGGTTAAGACCGTGAACTTGGTGCCTGGTAACGCACCCTAACCGGATTAGGCCGCTGTTGTGAACCTTAATGGAAACTCGTGGACCTTTTGTTGTGTTTGGTAAGTTATGCATTTATTGAAATAAATTATTATATGTTGTGCTGTGATGTTTTCTTGCTGGGCCTCGGCTCACGGGTGCTCTATGGTCCAGGTAAGGGCAAGGAAAAGGTTGATCAAGCATGAGTTTGAGGGCATGGAATGGTGCGTACATGTTTGGCCTACCTGGCGGCCACGGTTGGGGTACTTTTGAGGAGCACAGCAAAATTTTTTATTTTGTTGCCTAGGTCGACTGTACAGTAACTTTTGAATTGTAAATATGTCTTAAAGAATATTTTGGGATCCAAATGTAACTCTTTTACGATCTTAATGAAAGTACAAATCTTTTATATGAATGTTTCATTAAATGAGTCTTTGTTTTTATTTAATTACACTTTTGGGTCTAACACCTCGATTAACGAGTCAAATAAACATTTCAAAACCACATGATAATGACTCTAGGGTAGTAGAACGTTACAACTAGATACCCATGAACCCAGCTGATGAGGAGCATACTTCATTCATAATGGATAAAAGGACTCTGCTGTTATAGAGTGACTCCCTTTGGGCTAAAGAATGCAGGCGCTACCTACCAGAGATTGGAGAGCAGAATGTTTGGTAAAAAGATAGGAAGGAATATGGAGGTATATGTAGATGATATGCTGGTGAATACCAAGAAGGTCGAAGAACTCAACTGGGACCTTAGTGAGATGTTGGACACACTCCGAAGATACATGATGAAGTTAAACCCACTCATGTGCACTTTCAGAGTCTCGTCAGGAAATTTTTTGTGTTTCATGTTTAACTCCAAATGCATTGATGCCAACCCTAACAAAATTAAGGCCCTAGTAGAGATGAATCCACACAAGAACAAGAAGGAGGTGCAATGTCTAACGGGAAGGGTAGCAGCGCTAAATAGATTCATTTATAGTTCCATGGACAAGTGCCTCCCTCTTCAACATCCTAAAAGAGAGCAAAAAGTTCCCTTGGGATGAAGATTGCGAGGAGGCCTTTGCTAAGTTGATGGAGCACCTTGGGAAGCCACCTTTGTTGGCTAACCCCGAAAGGGTGAGAGGCTATACCTATACTTAGTAGTGTCCAAGCTTGCCATAAGTGCTACCTTGGTTAAAGGAGAGAAGAAGCACCAACAACCAGTATACTACATCAGTAAACGCTTATTAGACGCAAAAACCTGATACCTAGAAATAGAGAAATTGGCGTACACCTTGGTGGTGGCCTCGAGAAAGTTAAGGCCCTTGTAACGCCCTAAACTCCAGGGATCGTTACGATGCGCATTATAAACAATGCTAAACTCGATAATCGAGTCATTTGGCCAAAATCGTGTAACTAAGTATGATTAGCAGTTTAGAGATTAAATTTTTTGGTTATGATATAACGTTTCATTAGAACGTTTACTGTATACATTGGGATCCCAAAAATATAATTTAAAGGTCTATTACAAGAAAATAATTACAACCAAGCGATCCACGCGACAAAACAGGGTTTAGCCCTAGTTCCTCTTTCAACCCGGTCGTGACGGTCGAGTAGCTGCATACATACACATCGTCACCTAAGCTCTCCAACTCAAGGATGGTCCACGGTTCTTTTGCCTTTACCTGCACCACATAGCACCCATGAGCCGAAGCCCAACAAGAAAACTGAATATGCTCATGAACAGTAATAACATGTCATCAAATCATAAGGCACACGCCTAGCAAATATAGCTCTATTCAAGCAAGGAAATGAGTTCATTTAATGATAAATATACAACATCAACTGATGATCATAATAATCATCCATGGCTTTTAGCCCCAAATAGAAGAGTGACAGTTGTAATCGTCACTAAGGTGGGTTCCGTTCCCATTAGCCATGTGACGATAGGGTCACCGGGGCATTGTAGATAAGTGATCATTTTACTAGCTTAAAGAAGGTAGGTGTTTGATGAACTAGTCACCAAGATAACCTACCGCATGACCACAGAGTCATAACCATGGGATTCCGCTCCCTAGCCATGTGACAAACAGTCACGTAGGCCTTTGGCCCTGGCTCTGAGTAACTAGTCCTAGACTAGTCAAGCGCTTGTAATTTTCAACGACCTTTGGGTCGGTCCAGCATTAATGCCCCTAGAGTCATTCAATGCTGATATCGATTAGATCTAATATTTTATCGGCCCTGCGTTCATGGCGCTTATGCCGTTTCTGGCTCTTAGGTCAGTAATACGCAACCAATGCCGATCCTGAATAGTCAGTTGCATACACAAGTAAGCAATGCTACCAAACATATATCATATGTCAAATATCCAAAAACAGGGCATTCAGCATGCTTACTTAACATTTTCTAGCATAATCAGGATCATGCATAAACACAGAGGCTCAAGCTCTGAACAATCTCATATTCAATATTCATATCATGCCCTAATCACATGTTTCTCGTGCAACACATGCATCACATTTAATCACTTGACATGCCTCAATAATAACCATGCATGTCACATTTAAACATCCAACATGCATCAAGAATAACCATGCATGTCATATACATAGGGTGCAGTTTTCTTACCTCGGGTTCGAGCGAGAAATAATATAAGAACGACCCTTGAGAATGATCGACCTTTTAGTCCCTTAGCGGTCACCTAGTCATAACCAATTGGAATCCATTAATAAAGTAAATCAATAAGAGGTTCACAATCTAAAACCACGCTTCCAGGATCAATCCTTCACTCTTGGGAATCTCAATCTACCTAAACGGGGTAAAGGAACCCATCCTTGAGCCTTAAAAGTCTTCTCGAGCCCTAAAATAGGCTTACTGGAAAATGGACCAGCGCTGCAACCCTCTTAAATGGCTCTGAGGTGCTTTTTCAAGTTAGAGAGGCCCAACTCTATGCCCTGCCTAGCACTGCTGCGCTGGGAATGGCGCTGCTGCGCCAACTACAGACCAGAATCCTTCTGGTCTTCTTCCTTGCGACTTCTCCTGAAAAACAACCCTTCAAACCGGCCCCAAACATCACCCAAACATGCCATTCAACCCCTAAACTTCATACATATCACAACCTCATCAAAACCCAATCAATCTTACTCAACAACTTTCATTAATTCTCACAACTTAACACCTCAAAATACTCAACTGAAAAACCATAAGGAAAAACAAAGTATAGCTTATATTCATGGATAAAACCTTACGTCAAGTGGGATTTAGATCCTTTTCAATGGAAGAATCAAAGTTCTAAGCCTCAAACCTTGATTTCCTAACTTGTTTCTTCAATTTCGCTCTAAAAAATTGAAAGGAAGAAGGAGAGAAGTATAGGTACGAGAGAGAGAGATGAGGATGATGATGATGGTCTATTTTTACAATTCCATAGCCTTCTAGTGTGATATAATCCCTTGGTCAAATGACCATAATACCCCTAGGTCAATTAAATCCCTCTAAAGACTTCCAAGGGTAAAACTATCATTTCCTGCCTATTTCGTTAATTATAATTAACAACCTCAAATTCCCGTTATTATCAAAAACCAATAATTCATATCCCACTACCCTTTAATTCCCAGCAACGTTCTAATCACTAAATTACCTCGAGACTCACCCCGAGCCCCGAAACTAGCCCCGTTATGACTAGACCGATAACTTGCATTCCATGATCGTCTCATGCCAAATGGCTCGAACCAATCCACATATAATGCGGTATTATTTATAATTCACCCACATGCATGAAAATACACAATCACACCCTCAACGGGCCAAATCACCAAAATTCCGTTATAATAAAATGTGAACCCATATGCATGCATTTATCATCATATAATAATATAATTCACATAACACATGCATATAATCATTTAATAACATAATAAATCAATTATGGCCCTCCCGATCTCCTAATTAGGGTCCTAAACCTTATTAGGAAATTTGGGGCATTACAGCCCTACTTCCACATCCATGTGATTGGGGTATTCAGTAATAAACCCTTGAGGTAGGTCTTGCGCAAACCTTAAACCTCAGCAAGACTGCTGAAATGGTCGATTGAGTTAAGTCAATTTTACATCTCATATACCCCAAAGGCTTCCATCAATGGGCAGGTGCTTCCAGACTTCATAGTTGAGTTCATCAATTGCCCAAATGAAGAAAGAGAGATAGAAGAAAGTGAATCAGTTTGTAAGGAAGATGAAAGAGAGCTCGACAAATGGAGCCTCCATATAGATGGAGTGTCCAAAGAAGGTGGAGCTGGGGCAGGTACCGTGATGACTGGGACCGGGGGGCACAAGATGTATTGTGTGATAAGGCTTGGATTTGTGGCTTCAAACAATGAGGCGGAGCACGAAGCACTTATAGCTGGTTTGCAGTTGGCCAAGGAGCTAAAGGTAACGCGTTTGCACATTTTTAGCGACTCACAATTGATAGTGTTTCAGGTCAAAGGTGAATATCAGGTGAGGGGTCCCAAGATGGCTGCATACTTAGCGAGGGTAAAAGGCTATTTGGATCACGTAGAGGGGTACACCATAGAGCAAATCCCAAGAGAAAAGAATACCAACGTCGATGCCCTCGCAAAGCTGTCCTCCACCAAGGATGGAGATACGATCGAGTCTGTACCTATGGAGTACTTATCCAAGTCGAGTATCGCTGAACCAGAGGTGCACATGGTCAACATCCCCAGAGAGTCATGGGTCGACCCGATTATGTAATCCCTTAAGGATGGAACTCTACCAAAAGACAAGAAAGAAGCTCGGAGGCTGGCATATAAAGTCGTCTGATACACCCTAGTAGATGGAGTCTTGTACAAGAGAGGCTTTTCTTTCCCACTCCTGCGATGTTTCGGTGCGGCAACCATGCGAGTGGGCAATCCACGACCATGAAATCCACGAGACAAGGGTACTACGGGCCCATGCTAGCGACTTCGTGAGGAGGTATGACAAATGCTAGAGACACACAAACTACTCCCAAAAACTCCTAAATGAGCTAATTAGCCTGGCCAACCCTTGGCCTTTTGCTATTTGGGGGATATACCTAATTGATGCTCTCCCCATAGGTAGAGGAGGAGTGAAGTAAGCAGTTGTAGCGGTGGAGTACTTCACCAAGTGGGCTGAAGCAGAACCTCTAGTCAAAATAACGGCTAAGCAAATCACCGCCTTTGTCAAAAAGTCCATTGTCTGTAGATATGAAGTGCCCTATAAAATCATTTCTGACAACAACACTCAGTTTGAGGGGGGAACACTCAAGGACTACTATAAGGAGAAATGAGTAAGGAGAAGCGTCTCAACTTTGGTACATCCGAAAGCCAATGGGAAAGTTGAGGCCATTAACAAGGTTCTTAAGAAGAACTTAAAAAAATGCTAGAAAAAATGAAGGGGGCCTGGGTTGATGAGATACCCAATGTGCTTTGGGCCTATAGAACCATGCCCGCTCGACTACCGGGGAGATCCCTTTTCGCCTTAGCAAATGGATGCGAGGTTGTCCTCCCAGTTGAGATAAAGATTAGTTCTTTTAGGGTACAAGCATATGATGACCAAGTCAACCATACATCAATGGGTGAAAATTTAGACATGTTTGTAGAAAGAACAAAAAGGGTACTACTAAGATTGGCAACATACTAACAATGAGCAGCGAGGCACGACAACTCAAGGGTCTGAGAAAGACCGTTCAGAGTAGGAGACTTAGTGATGAGAAAAGTACTCCCCAACACATGAGACCAAGGGACAGGTGTGATAAGGGTGAACTGTGAAGGACCCTACCAAGTTGCCCAGCTGATACAACCAAACACTTACAAACTAGCATGCCTGGATGATACCGTAGTACCCTGAGCATGGAACGCGAAACATATCAAGAAATACTACAAGCAAGACATTTGCATCCAATGCAAAAATATATGTACTTAGTTTGTTTATGTTATGTTAATTTCAATAGATAAAAGTCAAAGAGGTTGCCCAGATAACCATACAACAAATGCATTGTTGTTATACATACCTTAGTAATATGCCTACTATAAATGAAAATGTTTTAATCTCACATGCTATATTTATTCTTTATGCAAGCATTTATATAGTAGATAAAGTCTCTGTTGGGAGTGACACTATCAAAATTCTCAATGGAATGAATTTCACCAAGCACTTGGGGGGCAGGATAAGAGGCATATATGTATAAAAAAAAAAAAGAAAGAAGGGAAAACTTGAGAAGCTGTCTCTTGGATTAAAAAGGATTAACTACCCTTATAATATCAAGAGAATTAAAAAGATTCACAAGGATAACCTCCTACCAAAGGCTGACGTCCCCACAGGTGGTGAGGCTTCAAGGAAGGTATCGCCCAATAAGTCTAGAATAGCCACCAAGCTGTCTAGCCAAAAAGGGTCCTAAAAGAGACCCTTGCAAAAATAGTACTATACATAATGATGAGAAGGATGCATCTCACACAAGATAATAAACTCGGGCAAAAAATTATATAAAAGGATGATAAATAAAAAACCCCAAGAGGTTAACATGTCCTTATATAAATAGTCAAGGAGCACCGATGGGCACAATCCACATGCAACAAGAGGTTCCAAATGGAACATCAATAGAACAAAAGGGTGCTTAAAAGAAGCACACATAGATAAAAAGGCATAATAATGTTGAGTCACAAGATAAGCATGAAACAAGGAAAGACTTGTCAAAGTTCCTTACAGACGAAATAAAAAAAGGGTAGCATTACAACCAAATCGAAGAAATAAAAGCATAAGGAATAAAAATATGCAGAGATAACTAGCCCGTTCTCAGGCCGCAATCCCTCGATGCCTTGAGCTCTGACCTTAGACGAGATACTTCATTCTCAGAAGAACCTAAGTGTTGAGCAGGAATACTTCCCTCGGTCTGCTGGCCTGGAGATAGGCTCGGGACCATTGATGTACTTCCAAAGTCGTCGCCTCCTACTCAATTAAAGAGGTGCCTCTGTATGCTTTCCCCCTCTCGTACTGGCCTTCTCCTAGTTTTTTCATAGGATCAAACATTTCCTGGCCCTTCTCGAACTAATGAAGTTAGTCCTCCACCCCCACTGGATTTCTCTCTTAAGTCCACCTTTCTTCTCAGGAAATACTCTCGGTGAAGAAGAAACTTTGCTTTCAATTCCCTGGGTTGGAAATGGACCTGACCATGAAATCCTTCTCCTCGAAGGCTTTCCCAAGATAATAAAAACCAAGATTACTGGGGACCATCTTGAGATTGTACATGTAGTGTACCTCTTGAGGTGAGGGCACTCGCGTAAATTTTTTTTTGTACAGTACGAACAGACAGCATAAAGTGATCCAGGCATTAGGAACCAATTGAAAAGGAGCAATGCCAAAGTTGTTTAACTCCTCGAAAAAAAAAGGATGCAGTGGAAGAGCTTCCCCAGACCTGAAGATATACTCGCTAAAAGCCACAGTCTTAGGAGGAGGGGTATGGGCATGACATCGTTCAATAGGGGTGATGCAGTGAACAGGTGGCTCGAGCTTATACTTCAACACCACATCAACTAGCCTTAGCTCATCCATCTGAGAGATGATGGAGGCATTAGCAAAGGTAGGAGCTAGCTGGTGCACAGGAGAAGCAACTTTCTTCTGCTTTTTAGACATACCTAAAATACAAGAAAAATGAGAACTTAGTAATGGCTTACCTTTTCCAACACCACTTCCTTTTGCCCACTCGTGTCTTCTTTCTAACGGAAAAAGGGGCAACATCAGTGGAACGCCCATCAAAAGAATATAGGGGCATAGAGGTTAAATCCCCCTTCAAGTAGGAAGTCTTGACTTTGCCAAGCAATGTGACGTCCTAGGACTGGATGACAGAGGTCTCTAGATAGGAGGGAGCAACCGAAAACTCGCCACAAGGGACATAATCAAGCTTGCCCTTGAAGTCTCAAACCTCGCTCCTAAAAGGTGGTAACAATCCTAGAGTCCCATGTCCTTGTATTATCTCCTCTATGAAATGCTCAAAATCTGAGGAGGAAACCTGAATAGGCACGACAGCAGGAGGGATCCTAGAAGACCCACTTGGGCAATGACTAAAGGGCTCGACAAAGATGTGTGTACATGTAAGTATGTATATAAATAGAGGGAAAAAAAAAACTATGTGCCTAAGCAAACGAGCAGCTCCCAGGAAAGAGAGCATAACCCATAAACCTAGACATGAACTGCATGGATCAAACCAATAAGCCTCCTAAAGAGTATGAGAGGATGCACACATATTTGAAATAAAGACACTGACCTATCTTACATGGACATGAAGGGAGGTAGAATAAAAAGTGTACCTGGAAAAGGAGAGGTCATGGGGCGACCTAGCGGGGGTAGGAGGGAGGGAACCTCAACTAGGGGCAACTCTAGAAGGCGACTCCAGTGGCGACTCTAGGGGGCGGCTCACTGGGGCGAGAGTATGAGACAACATGCACATTTTTGAAATAAAGACACCGACCTATCTTACATGAACATGAACATGAACATGAACATGAAGGGAGGTAGAATAAAAGGCGTACCTTGAAAAAGGAGAGCTCAGGGGGCGACCTCAACTAGGGGGTAACTCTAGGGGCGACTACAGGGGATGACTTTATGGGGTGGCTCCAAGGGGCGACTTTGAGTAAGAAACAAACTCGAAGCTATGGTCTAGATGCAATAATCAGAGACCCATAAGAAAACAGACAAAAAACTAAATGAAATTACAAAAGATATGAAATGAAATTTACCTTAAAAATGTTCCAACCAAGTGTTGAACCTCCAACCTCTTGGAAAAAGGGAATAGCTACAAACCACTAAGCCAAGTAAGAATGAAGAGGAGGTGTGGGTAAAATGCGAAAAAAGAGAGGAGGTACATATAGGAACAACCAATCGTTCCTAATTGTTCGATCAAGATACAATCAAAGGGTGCAAAAAGAGAGGGAACATTAGTATACTTCTTGAAAAAAATGCATAGGGATCCATGCCTCCCAACAAAGAATTCTCATTGGCTAATATATTATACCAAGTGTGGGATTTCAAACTAAATAAAAAGATAAGGGGAGCCAAAATCTACTCAAATTGAAGTCCTACCCCAAGGAACGTAAAACACTGCCGCCACCGAGTGCCATTTTTCTGGGATAAAGCATCACCAACAATCTACAAGAAGATGAGAGATATATCCATATAGATTAGGGGGCAAGTGTGAGCCTTGAAAAATGGAAAGATAAGCCATGTAAGAGACGGGTGCCCAATAAGTGCTTCAAGACGACAAGAGGAGCCTCAGGACCAAGTCCACGCCCATTAGGACCCCCAGGGGCGAGCTCAAGGGGCGACCTCAGCATGAGGGGGCGAAATCAAGGCTCCCCTGAAGTCCAAGCACCCATTTGACCCTACTCAAAGCTTCCTAGAGGCTCGGAGGATTATTCAAATGACCTCAACAACCTTGGAGTAAAGTCTTAGGACCACCATTGATTTCGAGAGTAAATAAGCCCAATAGGTCAATGCAGCCTGAAGGCATAGTCTCTCCTCAGATTCAAGCTATGAACACTTTACACTCAAGCTCTCAAGGGAGTAGTATGAAGTACGAACAAGACACGACCGTCAGAGGAGTGGTGGCCGTACTAGGATAGAAGAGTGGCGATTGTACTAAGTACTAGGAGTAGGACTACATCCTCCCATGCCTACGACCACAATGAGGCCTGATAGGCCTGAAGCCAGACACCAACACCACCACCTGCACCATGATTCTCTATAGTGCCCCATAGTACTATTGTTTCTTGGTCTCCATGATATTGTTCTTATACTAAGAGCCATTAGAGCCCCCTATAAATAGTTCCTCCTTTGATCTTTAAAGGGGGGTGGAAAATAGTTGTAACACAAAACTATTCTAGGAGAAATATACAAGATTTCTTCCATTGTTCATCTGTAATTTTTCTCTAAGTTTCTACATGTTATTCTAAGTTCATAAGTTTCTTGTTATGTCTTCGAGTTTTCCAACCTTAATTCGTTGACGAGTTCTTACCGTCAATAGTTATCAATGTCAGAATCCGTCTCGCCTGAAAAAAGAAATATAAATATTCTTAGGGGACAAGAAATTCCTCTATCTTTAGATGATTATAATGGAGTTCCTTCTCAATAAGTAGTGGAAAGCCTCGACAAATCCTTATAGTCATTAGTTCCGTGTTGGACCACTATCCCTTCCCAAACCTCTTTTACACTATACATGGTTTGGTATTTACCTAACCAACTATCGTCCCTATGTACCTTAAGATCTACCCTCGAACATGTCATAAAATTGTTCCGAGGATCATTAAAAAGGACTACGATATTGGGCTCTTATTTTAAAAGGGTCGGAGACCACATAGAAAGGTCTAGCACAACTTTAACTCCTTCAGACGAGCTTGGAGAGACCTAGTCTTGTGCTTCGGTCCCCGAGCCTGAAGGTTCAACTAGGCGAGGGATAGGGGCTCAAGAAAACTTTCTTTTGGATGGAGCTTGACAGTTGGGACAGGGACATCTTCCCACCTCACGTACTTAGGAATCCCAACATCATCTGTAGACTTGCCTGCACCAGGGAGACTGCATAAGCGGAGCATGTCCTCGTGAATGAGGTAGTTGAGGGATCGCTGGCCATACGGGAGCTCAAGATTTCTTCCCTATGGTTCTTCATGGCCTTAGTGGGCTTCAGGCGGTGGTAATTGGATACACAGGTAACTTGGATGAGCATCTCGAGCTCAAAATGAAAGAATTCAAGAAGAAAATTGTTACGAAATGAAAAGAATAAAATTTGGGCCGGTCGAGCCCATCTGTCCTAAAGAAGATGGTATTGAATTTTAAAGGGTGATTAGGTATGTCTTCGAACAACATCCTCTCCCTCATATCGCTTTGTAATAGAAGCCATCCCCACTGTGAGCTCGGGAAGGGTTACTTTTCAAGCAAAAAAGATACAAATTCTCATCTGCCGAGGGTCCATCCCATTTCTTCTCGTGGTATAGCGAATTCAATGTCATAACGACTCTATATGAATTGGACTGGAACTGGAAAGGGGTGATACCAACATAGTCAAGAACTTCCTGAACTACTCCTGTAGGGGCAGTAGTGCCCAACTCGCATGTGCTAGCGATTCTAGGCCGCGAGCTTAATTTTTCTCTCTAGGTCGTCTTCACCTGGAGCAAAACATCTCATTTCCTCGGAGCTGGCAGGCCGACACACCAATTTGTCAGATAGCTTTAGTCCATGACAAGATAGAATGTTTGAAATCTATCTCGTGGTGGTAACAAAACTCTGGTAGTGTTTGACCTCGAAGAAAGAACTCTCAAAGGCCAGGGCTAAAGAAACTTTGGGGGCTGTTTGACTAGTCAGTTGGTTTGATGTACCCTCCATAAATTCAAAGGAGAGATTGCCTATGAGAAATTCTACTGTAACCCTAACTTGGGAACTAAGGGGATCGGGCAAACCTCAAGGTCTGGGTCAGGATACACGGTAAACTGTACTCTCATTCTTTTTCTCTCTTCAACGTCAGTCATTTGGCATCGAAAGTGGGCTCAGATGTCTTCTCATTTGGGCACTTTTTGTGCTCCCGAATCAACTGTTGACTCAAAGAAAAAGGAGATTCAACTCGAGGAGACTCTAGGTGGTAAGGGATAGCAAGCTGCCCCCCCCCCCAATCGATTCTCTAAAGACTGCATCATCTAACAAGAAAGAAAAGGGTGAAGGTCGATTACTTGGAAAAAATGGAAAGAAAAAAATCACGATAACTCGAGCTCGCAAGCTCGAGATAACGAGACTGAGTAAATCAAGCCCGAAGACTTGAAATAATGAGACTGCTCGAATGCCATGAACAGGTTGTTATAAGCTCGTGGCACCGAGGGTAGGTCCACATTAGAGTGGGACAATTACATTCAATTTGTGATATCTCAAAATTCTAGGAAGAAATGGGCAATTACCCAAAGAGGGGATATCGCCACGTAATGTTCATTTAAACCCTAATTCAAAACTCTGTTCCTTACACTACATGAAACCTATATCCTATTACCCAATGACTTAGTAAAGAAGCCATTTTTACTAGTTCTTTACCAATTTTTTTCCTAGACATATCTCAACCCATCAAGATTACGCTCCCTATGAATCAAAAAACTTCTACATATAGTGAACATTTCAACTAGGAAAGTTTTTTTCATGCATTGAAACGTAGAGAACAATATACAAAAAAAGAGAGCAAAGAAGCAAGGCTCAAAAGCACTTGCACAAATTCCATCTTGGGAATGAAGAGATACTGGATTGGAAGATCGAAAGCAGGAATGAGGCGATGGAACCAAGCGAACCAAGGTTGCTTTGCTTTTTTGGCTTGGAAAACATGCAAGGGCTTAAGAGCTCTGGTTTGTATTTTTCTCTTCTAAAAAGCTGAAAGGATAAAAGTTAAAATGAAGACGATGAAGAAGGGGTTTAAATAGGGAAAATAATGGCATTCAAAGGGGAATCTGAGCCCTTTATTCGGGTTAAAACATGGTCCAATGGGCCAAGTTTAATCTCAAAAACTAGCAGCAAAAAGGGGAATAGGAATGGACGTATGCAGAAAGAGAGTACTCAAGTACTCTTAGCATCCATCCCTGTGATGACATGTGCCCGTACTTGAGTGTGGTTGGTGGCCACGCTTTCAAAAAGTGAAGTTAAAAGTTTCCGTCTCATAGGATTTGAACCAACACTTTTGTGGGGGCAAAATGTTACACTCAAATTTCGAGAATAAATAAATAGCCTCAAAATGTAGGCTCGTAAGGTGTGAGCTCGTATTGAATGACTATTAATGCTATACTTGTACAAGTATAAGCGATGTTCCAGAGCTATATCATTTGCACTCAAGCATGAGTTGCAGGCTCAAAAGAAACAAGGGTCCTCTCCAAAAGATGAGTTCGTATGACCAATCAAACAAGGAGGTAGTGACAACTGGAACGATGAGGTTGAAGTTGCATGTGATCTGGAAAGTGCATTGGAGAAGTATTCAACCTTGAAGACGCGTTAAATTAATACACGGAGATGCTTTTAGGAAATCTCTATATTCAGGGAATATAGTTCAAACCGTGTAATTGACTCTGTTGATTAGGGATATTTATTAATAATAAATATGATTGATTGTATCTAATCTACATGATTTTTTTTCCCAATTAAAACCTCATATGGGTAATGCAATATCCCTTTGATTAAGAAATGATTCTTGTAGGAAGAAATATAAATAGTATGGGAATAGTCATTTGTAAAGAGAGGCAACTTTGTACTGAGAAACATTATGTGAAATTGCTATTTTTCGAAGCTTTCACGCAGATTTCAATCAAAGTGACTCGTGGACTTAGGTAGATATCAGCTGCTGAACCACATAAAAATCTCTGTTATTCATTTCTTTCTGAATCATACTTGCTTATTTGATCTTGCTTTTAGTTGATGAAAAACGTCGTCAACAAGATTTATATAGATCTAAGTGTAAAATTAATTTTTCATCAAAACAAGACAAATGAAAGCATAGGCAAAACAATATCATATATGAAAAACTCTCTGAACATGAACAAAACCCCAAAACAAAGAATCAAAACTCAAAGCCTAATAAGGACAATAAAACAAATAAACAATAATATAACAATTAAACACCTAAACCAGATTATAATAATGAAAATAACTGAAAGACCTACACAAAAACACAACTCAATAACAATGAAAAAACTCAAAGTTGAAACATACTAATCATCAAAACATAAATTTATCAAAGCATAAATCTAAGCCATATACTAAATATACACTGCAAATAACAATCAAAAGGCCTCCCAACAATGGATCATAATTAATCGTTCAGATTAGTGGGAATTTAATCAAAATGAATCATAAAATTTTACCTCAAAGCCACCAACCAAAACTGTATGAAACTCAAAGCCACCAAACCGAAGGTCCAAAAGTCTTAAAGCCACCAAGCGAAAGAATTTGAAATATCAAAGCCACCAGAAAAGCTAGGCCAATCCAAGCAATTTGAAATAATCAAATCCTCTGAACAAAATAATATCAAACCTTAAACAAAAAACCAGAGACATTACCAACAGTAATCAGAGGTATAACAAAATTATCACAACCTTAACAAAAAAATAATATCAACGGAATTACAAAAAATCTCAAAACAAAAAATTACCAAAAATAATGGATATCACTCAAAATATGAAGCTCACACATGTAACAACTTAGAGAATTGAACATACCACCGACCAAAGAAATTAAAAGGAGAGTGAGGAAACCATGGAGAATGACTGTAACATCCTCCAAATCCAGGACCGTTACACTATGTACTTTAAATTGTGTCAGACTTGCTAGCCAAATCATTTGGTCTAAAATGTGTAACAAAGGTTAATGTCAAGGGTTCGGGTTAAAATTTTTGGTCAAACGAACTATTGACTTTTATTTAAAAAGTTTCGATACAAAAACGAGATCCCAAAATATTACAACAAAACTTTTAAAAAAGTATATATACATCAAAAGTTGCATTCAGCCAGCCTAAGCGGCAAAAACAGGGCTACAACCCTAGTTCCTCTGAGATAATCCCAGCCGTGGTTTTCGAGCAGCCGCATATGTACACGCCGCCATCGTAGCTCTCCAACTCATGGCTGGTCAAGCTTTCTCTTCCCCTTACCTACACCACAAAGCACTCGTGAGCCAAGGCTCAGCAAGAAAACTCAACATGTGCATAAATAGAGACTATAAACCTCCAGATACCCATTTAACATGGCCAGCAATATCAACCTACAGTTACCATCATTTAGTTACAAACAAGTGGTCATTGGACCAACTTGGGGCCGTTGCCCTAAAAAGTTGGCTTTAGAGCCAACCCCGGGGCCTATGCCCTAGCTACGTGACCATAGAGTGACATGGGGACCTCGCCCTTAGCACTGAATCACTAGCCCTAGAGCTAGCCCAACCCCTTGGTTTACCATGGACCTTAGAGTCGACCAACGTAATAGAACGTTGCTGGTTTAGGCCTAAGACTTTCGACCAGCGCGCAACATGCTATTGTCATCCTTGACTAATAAGTCAAGCCCTGATCCAGGATTATAGACCTAAATACAAAAATAAATATGGATAAGAATATCCCAATCGAATATGCACATATGCATGTTAATCACACAACACCATCAAATAATGATTCTCACAATGCTAATCATACTTATTTAAATGGGGCCTCATGCCCTAACCACGGAATTAACGCAACAGTCATAAAGCACTTAAGTAGATATCAACCAACATGTGAAGCAAAAGCTTAAATATAATTTTCCTCGGGGCCCAAGCCCTAGTCAAGATAATTGATAACAGTCGAGCCAAGCCATAATCACATGTAAAACGTATTGGGTGCAGTTTTCTTACCTCAGGTCCAAGTAAGCGTAAATAATAACGACCCTCGAGCAAGATCCTGGTTCCGAGCCCCTAGCGATACCTTAGTCACAACCATAATATAGGATTCCATCAATAACGAGCAAATAAAGACTTCTGGACTGAGTCCTAGCCTTTAGGGCCTCGAGTTCCACTAAATTGGGTAGTGAAATCGATCACGAGCAATAAGGAAAAAGTTCCCATTTGAAAAATACTTCCTAAGGCCAAAAAGCCCAGGCGGGTCGTGACCTGGCCCTGAGGGTCGCGGCGCGCTCCTCCTAATAGAGAGCCTCCTTCCCTCTGTCAAGGGGCACATGCCACAACTTGCGCTTGAGAGTCACAGCCCCTCCCCAAGACAGAGGCCTCCCAAGGCCCTGGGTTAAGGCTTAGTCGCGCCCCTCAAGGACAAGGTCAAGACTTGTCCCCTTGAACCCATATTTTCTTCCATTTTCAACACCCAAATTCAATCCAAAATAACCCAAATTCACCCATAAACAATAATTAAATTACCACAATAGTTCTAACACCTTCCCAGCAACAAAACCCAACATAATTCCAGTCTTAAACCTCATCCACAACACTAGGCCAATTCTCAAGCTTAAAGGTTCAAGAACACTCTAAAATAGCCAAACAAACTCAAAATTTCAATGTCAAAATCATAGTCTAGAGTTTACCTCAACTGAAGATTAATTCCACAAGTTGCAATAGAGTTAACTCCCCAAGTTTAGGCTTCAATTCTTGTGTTTCTAGGGAAAATTCCTCCATAGTTCTTAAATTGTAAACTAGAAGATGCTTAGAGAAGAAGAGAGTGAGGTGACAGAGAAAGAGTTGGTTTGGGAGAAGTGTTTTGTGTTTCCGTCTTTAGTTTCCTAAGGTTAAGTGACTTAAGTCAATCTGGAGGCTCGGTGTAATGCCCTACTTCCTTAGAGCCGTTACTAAGTGAGTTTAAATCGTGCAATTAACTCGCTAAACGAGGTTCTTAGAACAAAAGTGTGACTAAGCTAAAATCAAAGTCATAATCTTTGAAAATAATCTCATTTCATATATAATTATAAAAGTTTAACATTTGGGATCCCAAAATACAGTTTATAAATATTTACAACTCAAAATATAATCTCAGGCGACTAAACGACAAAATCCAGTTTCATACATTCATCTCCCAAAAATGCTCCTGACCGTGGCAGTCAGGTTGACCAAACATGTACACGCTGCTTCATGCTCGCCATACTCATGATTGGTTGAGTTTCTCCTTGCTCTTACCTGCACCACAGAGCACCCGTGAGCCGAAGCCCAGCAAGAGAACTCACAAACAGATAACGAATGCATATCTAATACTTTTCAGTTAAACAGGTCATCCATAGGCTAAACACATACGGCCATGCCGTCCCAGGCACTTTACCATGCCCTAGATTCGCGGTCCATACCGTGAGGATATCCCAGGTATCCTTTAGGATCTAACCTAGCAACTCGCACTCCGCGTGCTAAACACTGCTTCCGGCCCTAGCCCCTTGCCGTACTCGGCCTTGCACTCCACGTGCCTATCGCCGTTCCTGGCCCATTGCTGTTCTCGGCCTTTGCCGTTATCGGTCTTCACCATTCACGGCTCATGTCGTACAATCAACGCATTCACATATGATAAAGCTAATCAACAAGCTAAGCATACATAAACTCAATCAAAGGGTCAAACCCCACAACACAGTCATTTAGGGCCGAGCCCTACAACTCATGCTCTACGAGAAATAATAGTTTTCTTACCTGAGTCCCGAGCTCCCTGAGCACTGAACCCTCGAGCACGGTCCTCTAATCTGAGCCTCTCCGAGAACCTAGTCACAACACATAAATAGCATCCCCATTACTAACCAATTCAAAACATCCCTCGAAACCAATCCCGAGCTCTCGGGACCTCGCGGATCCCCACATAAGGTGGCGGAAGCGTCCCCCGAGCCCCCTGGACAAAAGCCTAAAAACTGAATTTTTCCCTTGCCCAGAAATGGCCTAGCGCCACGGCACCCAGAATGCCCCTCGTCCCCTGCTGCAGCCTAGCGCCACAGCGCAGAAGAACAGGGTCGTGGCGCCCCTTCGTGAACCCAGAATTCTGGGTTTTCCCTTTCATTTTCCTCGAGCCAAAACACTCCCAAATCATTCCCAATTCATGCCTAAGCCTCAATTTCAACTTAAAACCTGAAATAAACCATCTAACAACTTATAAACACCAACAACAAGTCTACGCACAAAATCAAATCCATGGTTCACAAATTGGTTTAAAACTCTATGAAACTTAAACCACCTCAGCTAAAACATATCATTGTTGCATGAAACCCTTACCTCAAGTAGAAATTCGCCCCTGAGCCTTCTCCAAGTCCAACTCCAAGCAAAACCCTCTTATTTCCCAAACTGACCTAGCCAAGCTTCATTCCAAAAATCCACTAAACAGAAACATACATATCTGCTCTTAACCTTAGTATTTCTCTGCAGAATTCAATCAAGTTACTGATTAAAACTCACCTTTGAGCCCAGTAGACAAATCTCCCAATTCCTAGCCTTGAATCCTTTGAGCTCTAGCTTAGAATCCTTCAAAATCAGCCACCCTAGGGAGAGAGAGAGAGAGAGAGAACATCGATAGAGAGAGATAGAGAGATCAAGTTTCCTTTTGTTCCTCTATTTCCTTTTTGTTAAATGGTTCTAGAGTCGCAGCCCTCAAATTGAGCATATCCATCTACCCTAAATGACCATAATACCCCTTAAACTAGTTTAAGTCCTCAAACCTTTCCAAGGGAAATTTAGTCTTTCGACACACCTTACTAAATCCTCAAGTGCACCTAAATAGAAATCCTGTTACTCCCGACTTATCTAAACTATTACTATTACTAACCGCTAATCAATAATTCTCGATATCTTAACAATATTCTCAAAATACCCCTAGGCTCCTCCCGAGCCGGGCATTTGACCCCGTCGTGACTTTTTAGCTAAACGACTCCCTAGGACCGTCTCAGAATGTGCATCACAGATATATTACCATTATATCACATAAATCACATATAATACATTTATGCCCTCAACAGGCTAAGATTACCAATTCGCCCCTAACACTCAAACGGGGCCCACATGCATATTTATTCCACCTAAACATGCATTCTAACCACATCTTCATTAGATTCGCATAGATTAACACAGTATAATAATTATTGCCCTCCAGGCACACTAATCAAGGCTCCAAGCCTTATTAACAAATTTTGGTCGCTACACTCGGGGTACCAAAAACATCCTCAAGGGAAAAATTGTCAAATTTCGCAGTATTCCCTCCTAAACTCACTAACTTCAAATATATCTCCAATTATTCATTTCCATAACCCAATTAAATGTCTAATACCCAAAATACCCCTTGACTCGCCCTGAGTCAGGTATTGGGTCCCGTTGTGACTTTCCTGCTAACTTGCTCCGTAGGATCGCCTCGTGCCAAGTAACCCAAATAAACCCACATAATAATGTGGTCTCTCAGATATATCACATGTATGCACATAGATACATAATTATGCCCGCAACGGGTCAAATTATCAGAATTTCCCTTCTAATAAGAAGCGGGCCCACATGCATATTTAATATTTCTAAACATGCTCAACTAACTATATGATCATATAATCGCCATAATTACAATTAAACAACAAATAAGCACATAATTCCATATATTGCCATCCTTGCAACCTAATAAAGGCCCTAAGCCTTATTAGGTAATTTTGGGACATTACAACTATCCCCTCCTTACAGAAATTTCGTCCTCAAAATTTTACCTGAACTACTCGGGATACTGAGTTTGTATATCTGCCTCCAGCTCCCAGGTCACCTCCTTAACCTTGCTGTTCCTCCATAATACCTTAACTAAAGGTATAGTCTTGTTCCTTAAGACCTTGTCCTTCATGTATAGAATCTGAAGTGGTTGTTCTTCATTGAACAAGACTGCCTCCAGTTCCAGATCCTCATAACTCAGTACGTGAGTTCCATCTTTCACATAATTCCTCAACATGGAAATATGGAATACATTATGCACACTAGATAGTGCAGGGGGTAAGGCCAACCTGTAGGCCGCCTGCCCGATCCTCTCCAGGATCTCAAATGGTCCCATGAACCTAGGGCTCAACTTGCCCTTCTTCTCGATCCTCTTCAGCCCAATCAGAGGTCAAACCCTAAGGAAGGCATAGTCTCCCACCTGGAACTCTACGTTGCTCTGCCTCGGGTCTGAATAGCTCTTCTATCTACTCTGAGATGTGAGCATTTGAGTTCTAATCTTCTCGATAGCCTCAGTGGTCCTTTGAACTGCATTAGGACCTAAATATTTCCTCTCACCCATCTCATCCCAGTGAATGGGCAATCTGCACTTCCTACCATACAACAATTTATAAGGTGCCACCCCAGTGGTAGACTGGTAGCTGTTGTTATAAGAAAATTCTATCAAAGGCCAATATTTACTCTAGGACCCTTCAAAGTCCAACACACATGCTCTCAGCATGTCTTCCAATATCTAGATACCTCCCAGTCTAACCATCGGTCTGAGGATGACAAGCTATGCTAAACTTTAGCTGTGTACCCATTTCCCTCTGCAAACTTCCCCAAAAAATGGAAGCAAAGATAGGGTCTCTATCAGACATGATAGACCTCGGAGTCCAATGAAGGAAAACTATCCCTCTCACATAAAGATCTGCATATTGGTCAACTGTGTAATTCATCCTCATTGGTAGAAAATGAACTGATTTCGTATATTGATCCACGATGACCGAAGTATAATCATGTTGGCCCACTCTCTTGGGCAATCCCACCACAAAATCCATCGTGATATCCTCCCACTTCAGCTCTAGGATATCCAGAGGCTGTAACAGTCTGCCGGCCTCTGATGCTCGGCCTTGACCTACTGACAGGTCAAGCACCTTGCCAGATACTCAGTCACATCCCTCTTCATCCTAGTCCACAAATATAAAGCTTTCAAATCCTGGTATATCTTAGTGGTGCCCGGATGAAGAGAATAAGGGGTAGTATGAGATTCATCCAGAATCTCCCTTCTGATCCCGGTGTCATTCGGAATGCAAATCCGATCCTTGTTTCTCAACAAGCCCATACTTGACACCGTATAATCCTTAGCTACTCCAGCTAGGACGTCTCCTCCAATATGCCCCAACTGTGGATCATCTAACTATTTCTCCTTGATTCACTCCAAGAGAGTAGACTGTAATATGATATTGGCTAACCGGCCCACTACTAACTCAATCTCTGCTCTGGTCATGTCATCAGCCAATATCCTTGATATCTGTGTGGCACTATATAACTTTCCCAGACCCTTCCGGCTTAAGGCATATGCTACCATGTTGGCTTTCCCAGGGTGATAGAGTATCTCACAATCATAATCCTTTACCAGCTCTAACCAATGTCTCTGTCTCATATTTAGATCCTCTTGGATGAAGAAGTATTTTAAACTCATGTGGTCAGTGTATATCTCACACTTCTCACCATACAAGTAGTGTGGCCACACCTTTAGTGCAAAAACCACTGTTGCAAGCTCTAAGTCATGTGTGGCATATCTCTACTCATATTCCTTCAACTGATGTGATGCATAGGCAATCACCTTCCTTGTCTGCATAAGTACAGAACCCAGACACTGCCTCAAAGTGTTACGGTAAACTACAAACTTATCTCGATCTGTAGGAAGGCTTAAAACTCTTCTTGAGCTTCTGGAAGTCGTCTTCGTACTTGTCTGACCAAACAAACATTTGATTCTTGTAGCTTAACTCTATCAGTGATGACGCAACCTTGGAGAACCCTTCCACAAAGCGTCTATAATACCCCACCAATCCCAAGAAACTCCTAATCTCTAAAGCATTCTTCGGTCTTGGCCAATCTATGAACACTTCAATCTTCACCGGATCTAACTTAATTCTATCCTTACTGACTATGTGACCTAAGAAAGTCACCTATGGCAATCAAAACTCGCATTTCTTGAACTTCGCATATAGCCTGTGTTCTCTCAACCTTTGTAGTACCAATTTGATGTGCTGCTCGTGCTCTATATCTATTAGAGAGTATATCAATATATCGTCAATAATGACGATCACAAACTGGTCCAGGTAGTCTTTGAACACTCTGTTCATCAAATCCATAAATGTTGTCGGGGCATTAGTCAACCCAAATGACATCACCAAAAACACATAATGACTGTACTTGGTGCGAAAAGCTGCCTTCAATATATCCTCCTCTTTGATCCTCAGTTGGTGATAACCAGATTGAAGATCTATCTTAGAGAATATCGTTCTACCCTTAAACTAGTCAAACAGATCATCAATCCTTAGCAGAGGATATTTGTTCTTGATAGTCAACTTGTTCAGTTCTCTGTAATCAATACACATCCTCAGAGAACCCTCCTTTTTCTTCACAAAGAGGACTAGTGCGCCCCATGGCGAAAAACTAGGTCTGATAAAACAAAAGTCTAGTAACTCCTATAGTTGAACCTTTATTTCCTTCAGCTCAGCTGGAGCCATAATGTAAGGTGCCCTAGACACTGGCTCTGTCCCTGGTACTAATTCAGTTACAAACTCAACCTCCCTGTGTGGAGGTAACCCTAGCAGATCTTCTGGAAACACTTCCAGAAACTCACAGGCTAATTGGGTCTGTTCTGTTCCCACTGGCATGACCTGAGTGGTATCCACCACGCTAGCTAAGAACCCTATGCATCCCCCCTACAATAAGTCTCTAGCTCTAAGTACAGATATACTAGGTATACGGGGTCCATTCACAGTGCCAACGAATACAAAGGGGTCCTCACCCTCGGGCTCAAAGGTTACCATCTTCTTCTTGCAGTCTATCATTGCCCCATATTTCTCTAACCAATCCATACCTAGAATTATGTCAAAATCGGTCATCTCTAGCTCTACCAAGTCAACTGATAACTCTCTGCCATCCACTATAACTGGTACTGATCTAACCAATCTCCTGGAATCCACTAACTCCCCAGTAGGCAACGTCATACCAAACCCCACAGGATAAAAGTCACATGGTCTACACAACCCATCTACAATCTTACTAGCAACAAAAGAGTGCATAGCACCTGAATCAATAAGAAGAGTATAGAAGATTCCAGCACTCGAAAGCTGGCCTGTAACTACTGATGGACTAGCCTCGGCCTCTGCTTGGGTCAAGGTGAACACCCCAGCTGGCGTCAGCCAATCCACCTTCTTTGGCTCCTCCTTTCTGGCTCTCAGGCAGTCTTTCTTCAAGTTCCCTGCACCACCACAAACAAAACAGGCCTTCGCCCGACACCCCTTAATATGGCGCCTCCTTCACCTAGCACACTATGGAAATTCCCTCCATGTCTCACTGCCACTTTGGCAGCCCGTCTAAATGCCTCGTGGCCTCCTATCTGGCCCTGAAGCTAAAACTGTATCCGGAGTCTTCCTCTTATGATCATTGGGGCCTCCGGCCCTACTAGAACATGAGAATGGAGGTTGCGACCTCCTAGAATCCCTTCTGGCTGCATTGTCATGCTAGATCTTGTTCTCTGCGCTCTTAGCTGTAAGCGCTTTCTCCACAGCTTTAACTGCATCATTGTAGTACTTCTCATTGAATAGAGTTTTGAACTCTTCCCATTCCACGGTGGTAACTCCTCTAGTCTAGGATACCACCTCTCACCATATCCGGGCATCCACCTGAAACATATAAGTAGCACAAACCACTCTCTCATTACCACCTACCCTCGTAAAATCCAAGATAGTGGTTATCATAGTCATCCACTGCTTAACCATCAATGGATCTGAGCCGCCTTCAAAGACTGGAGGGTGCTGCTTCCTGAATCTCTCGTACATGGCTCCCACCTGGTACCTCTAGCTGTACCACTACCGGCACCTCGGCCTATAGGTTCCCTGATGGAACCTGGTACTGTCTCAAGAGGAGTATCTGTTCTTCCTGCCTCTTTAATTTGGCTCGCATGTTTGCAAGCACCTGTTGCCAGTTTTTTGGAGCTGGTGGTGGGGCCTAGCCCTGGTCATTCCCTTCACTGGCCTGAAACTCCTGTTTAACTAATCTCTCTAACCTTTGAGGGTTCATACTGTTACCTAATCTACCCTACAAAGATCAAATCAGCCATTAGGTAAGTAATAACTATACCTCTTACCGCCTGACGGTCCAAGATCAACTGATAACAAACAAGTGCAATGCTAATAAGCATGCCATCACGCAATATATTCATTCATAGTGCTAATGAGCACTTCCTAATATCCATCACAATTAACAATGCAAATAAACATATCCAAGTATTTTCACAAGTCTAACATAGCTAATGAGCTTGTTCTTTCATTCCCAGCCAGTGTTAACAGTGCTAATAAGCATTTCCTGGCCTACATACAAATAATAACACTCATAAGTAGGTCCCTTGCATTCACAATCAGTAACGATGCTAATAAGCATGTTCTTTATCATTCATGCAGCAGTCATGGCCAGGCCCTATCATATTATCTCATACTTCCTAAACAAGCATGCAGATAAAACATTCATATCATGTTTAAGCATTTTAACATATAAACACAAAATAGTTACTGAAACCTGAGTCGAGCTTGTCTTTAGTGGCGAGTGTACAATGAATCACAACTCAAAGCCTAATAAGGACAATAAAACAAATACACCATAATATAACAATTAAACACATAAACCATAATGCAACAATGAAACATAACTAAGAGACTCTACACCAAAACACAACTCAATAACAATGAACAACTTAAAGTTGAAACATCCTAATCATCAAACCATAAATTTCTGCAAGCATAAATATAAACCATATACAAAAAATACATTGCAAATAAAAATCAAAAGACCTCGAAACAATGGATCATAATTAATCCTTCAGATTAGTGGGAATTTAATCAAAATAAAACATAAAAATATACCTCAAAGCCACCAAGAAAAACTGTCTGAAACTCAAAGCCACTAAACCAAAGGTCCAAAAGTCTTAAAGCCATCAAGACAAAATGTGGATGCTAAAAAATCCACACTGGTGAAAGACCCACATTTCATGCTTGTGGTCTTTTGAAGGTCCTACGGTCTCGCGCCCAGGTGTCGCGCACCCATGCGCTTCACCCAGGTGTCTCGCACTCATGCGCTTCGCTGAAGGCCCCATTCTCTCGCGCCTAGATGTCCTGCACCCATGGGCCTCGCCCAGGTGCCGCGCAGCCAGGCGCCTTGCGAAGCCACCCGTGCACCTTGCCTCGCTTGCCTCGTTGAAGGCCCCATGGTTTCGGGCACAGGTGCCGAGTACCCATGGGCCTCGCTTAGGTACCGCGCACTGAGGTGCCTCGCAAAGTAACCCGTGCACCTCGCCTTGCCTGCCTCACTGAAGGGCCCATGGTCTCGCGCCCAGGTGTCGTGCACCCATGGGCCTCTCCCAAGTGCTACGCACCTAGGCGCCTCATGAAGCCACCCGTTCACCTCACCTCGCCCACCTCGCTGAAGGCCCCATTGTCTTGCGCCCAGGTGCCGCACACCCATGGGCCTCGCCCAAGTGCCACGTACCCAGGCGCATCGCGAAGCCACCCGTGTTTTTATCTTCACCTGCCTCGCTGAAGGTCCCATGATCTCGCGCCCAGGTGCCGTGCACCCATGGGCCTCACCCAGGTGCCGTGCACTTATGCGCCACACAAGATGCCACCATGTCCCAAGTCCGCGCCTCGCACCATGCACCATGGCATCGTGTCTCCTAAGAGTACCCATAAAGACTTAAATATTTAAAGGTAAAAACCTAGGTATAACTCATAGAGATCATACAGGTATGAAGCATGTATGGGGTATGACCCTTAAGACCCCAGATGTCAGACCCTATCCCCACGCCAGACAAGTAATGGTCGTACATGCAATGGACCTGATGTGATCCTTCTCAGCCAACCTCAGACATCTGTCCCTGGCAAGTAGTGGAGGTACGAGGAGTGGTGGCATGACCTGCATGCTTTTGACCATTTTCCAGCATCGACACCACAACCCTCTGCTCTACCACGACCTGTGCCAGTACCGTGACAGCGTACCCAAGTACCTTCTTGTCCCCTGGGACCACCTTGTATCCAAGGCGATTAGAGGCAAGCTATAAATAGAATTCCACCCCTCAAACTAAGGGGTTGGAAATTTTTTGTGATATCAGACTATTCTAAGAGCCATACACGAGTTTTTCTTCTATTGTTCACTTGCAATTTTTCTCCAAATTTCAACAAGTTCTTTTGCATTCATTAAGTTCTGATTAATTCTTTG
Organism: Humulus lupulus; assembly: GCF_963169125.1. Taxonomy (NCBI): domain Eukaryota; kingdom Viridiplantae; phylum Streptophyta; class Magnoliopsida; order Rosales; family Cannabaceae; genus Humulus; species Humulus lupulus. The sequence continues at coordinate 40,889,760 of NC_084798.1, forward strand.
AGTTTTCCATCCATATTTTGTTGACGAGTTTCTGTCGTCAACAATTTGGTGTCGTCTGTAGGAAGGATAAGTGCCAAGCCACTATTCTGCCATTGATTCCTGTAGGAAAAGATGCCAAGACACTCTAAGCAATAGAGAGAGCCATGAGAGGTGGAGGTCAACCTTGACGGAGATCAGCAGAAAGCCTCGATGAAGAATCTCCCACCACCCAAAAATGTGGACGCACCAAAGGGGCCCACGGTTCCTGGAGATGAAAGGGAGGCCTCATCCTTAGCTGTCCAGCCTGATGAGAACCATCCGTGATCCGCAGCTGCTCCCACGAGAGATGCCTGAAAGCTTCCGCCCCCAAGGCCATTGCAGGTGCCGAACTCCAGCCGGCAAGATCCGGGTCCATCAATACGTAGGCCGGATAAGAGTCACCGAGTGCATTCTATAAGCTCGAGCTCTAGGTCTCAATTTTATGAAGAGGAGATACGTGAGTTATACCAGAAGAACCAAAGGCTAGAAACCACCTTAGAAAATATGCAAGAGGTGTTGAATAGCCTGCTACAAGGAAAATCAAGTGTGCCCTTTCCTAGAAGAAAGGAAAAAGGCCTAGAGGGTGGAGAAACCACGGTCCCTATGGCTGATATGAGGACTCGGCTCTCCACTAGTAATACCCCTCGGACAACGCAACGTGAACATCCTGGGAAAGCGAAGCAGCCCCAGAGGCCAGCAGAAGAAGAATGCTAACCCTTATAATGAAGCCGAAGTCATCTATAGAGAGGCGCCACCTGACCTAAGAGAAAAGCTCAATAGAAGGAGGTCAGAAGTAAGGACAACACCTCATGTGGTCCCTCTGAAGGGCAGTGAAAAGAGAAAGACCGACCGTACCGAGCTGAAGGATTACTTGAATAGGAGCTAGATACCGAGATGACGAGCCCTTGGAGCAAGATCCTCATGGCGTCTGGGGGGCACATTACCGATAAAGAGTTCGACTACGAGTCACCCTTCACGCGAGAAATACAGTTGGAACGACTCCCGGCTAACTTTAAAGAACCTCATATGATCCCTTATGAGGGAAATACGGACCCCAAATACCATTTAGATGCGTTCAATGACCTGATGAAATTGAGAGGAATTAATAGCTAGGCCAGGTGCCACTGCTTCACTGTCACGTTAAAAGGACCTGTGTACAAACGGTTTAAAAGACTCCGACCAGGGTCTATTAGGTCATGGAAATAATTTTTCGACGAGATTTTCCAACAAAATCATGCCGTATGCGATTATACCCCACCGGGCACTAGCCTCGCTAATATAAAGCAAGGTGAAGGAGAGAGCTTGAAGAGCTACATCCACAGGTTCATCATGGAGGTGGCTAAAGTGGGAAGCCTAACCGGGGGAGAAGTCAAGATGGCGATCATAGCCGGAGTGCTCCCTGGCAGTAAGCTTTGGGATAATATGCTCAAAAGGGAAGTCACAGACTTAGACGATTTCTACGAGCGGGCACAAAAGTACATTCGTGTCGAAGACAGCCATGAGAACTTAAAGGCATCACTTGTCAAGCCCTCAGCCCCTGAAAGTTCAAATGACGTAAAAAAGAAAATGGTGTATGAAGGCCCAAGAGATGACCACCAGAGGAAGCATAAACATGGAGGTAATCCTAGGCCAACATCCTACACCTTCTACACATACCTGATACATACTAGGTAGCATATCTTTATAGAAAACGAGAATCAAGTCTCCTTTAGGAGCCCCCCATTAATGAAGAGAGACCGGTCGAAGAGAGGCCATGGAAAGTACTGTCAGTATCATAAAGACATTGGCCACACCACCACGGAATGCACTCATTTAAAGGTTGAAACAGAAGAACTCATACTCTGGGGACACTTGGGTAGATACGTCCGAAGAGAAAAAGAAAGACCACCCTCGTCACGAGCGCGAGATGTAGTCCCAAAAGTGCAAGGAGAGGTGAGGACGATCTTTGGAGGACCAGGATTCAGAGGAGAATCGAGAAAAGGGAGAGATAGGTAGCCAAACGAAGCCCACCCTCATGCATGCTAAGCTTAGAAAAATGACCCCCGAAAATCTATAAACGGGAAAATGACTCAGTAACCTTCAGTGAAGAAGACGCGCAGGATATGCATTTCCCTCACAATGACCCATTGGTGTTGACTGTTCAGCTTGCAAACATGAGGGTAGATCGAGTCCTGGTTGACAATGGAAGCTCCATAGACGTCCTATATCGCCCGACCTTAGAGAAGATGAGACTAGGTATCAAGAACCTAAAGCCCTTTAACACCTCCCTGTATGGGTTTACAGGAGACTCGATACAACCCCTGGGCACAGTTGAGTTAGCTCTCACCATGGGAGAGCCGCCCAGACAGACCACTGTAATGACAAAAAATTTCATAGTAAGTTGTTCCTCGTCCTTCAACACAATATTAGGGAGACCCTCCCTGAGAGAATTAAAGGCGATAACCTCAATATACCACTTGGCCATAAAATTCCCAACTCCTGAGGGGGTGGCGAGTGTGAAAGGGGAACAGAAAGAAGTAAGGGAATGTTATAACACATCCCTTCGCACAGCCATGAGATCGCCAGACTTATGGCGATGGTAGTGCATGGGAGCACAAAACCGAGAGAGTTCAACCCCAAAGTCACTGAGGAGATCATAATCGATGTTTGTGCATACACGCTTGGGGGGGAACATCGCGTAAAGCTCCACTTTTAGTATGATAAATCAAAAGGGTTACCATAGTTAGCCCCCCAACATCTATGAATTAGAGGGGTAACTTAGATGGCCTGATATGTAGTAAGAACATCGTCGCCACAAATACCTATGTACTCTCCTTATTTTTAATGAATATATTTTTATTGGCATGTCACTCTCCTCATTTATGGGAGCACGTATCTAACTCTTGTATACCTACCACCAATTGGAATTATCAAAGTGCATGAGCAAAATGATCAAAGTGCCCGACGAGATAAATTTCGCCAACCACTTGGGGGGTAGGGTACAAAGCTAAAAATGGTTCTAAAAGAGACCCTTATAAAAAAAAATAAGGAAGAAAACCTTACAAGGAAACTCTTGAGTTCACAAGGATTAGCTACCCTTATGAACATCAAGAGGGTCAAAAGGTCCTACAGGAAGAGCCTCCTAATAAAGGTTGATACCTCCACGAGAGGAAAAGCCTCAGGAAGATCTTTCTAACAAAAGTTGATACCTGCACGAGAGGAAAGGCCTCAGGAAGAGCCTCCTAGTAAAGGCTGATACCTCCACGAGAGGAAAGGCCTCAGGAAGAGCCTCCTAGTAAAGGTTGATACCTCCACGAGAGGAAAGACCTCAGGAAAAGCCTTCTAATAAAGGCTGATACCTCCACGAGAGGAAAGACCTCAGGAAGAGCCTCCTAGTAAAGGATGGTGCCTCCACGAGAGGAAAGGCCTCAGGAAGAGCATCCACCAATAAGCCTAGAGCGGCCACCAAGCCGTCTAGCCAAAAAGGGTCCTACAAGAGATCCTTGCAAAAATAGTACTATGCATAATGATGAGAAGGACGCTTCTTGCAAGAAGTAATAAGCGAGCACAAAAGTATATAAAAGGATGACTAAAACCTAAAGGGTTAAGATATCCTTACGAATATAATCAAGATGCACCAAAGAGAGACCTATCGAACCCCTTCGCGTGGGCTCAAAAGGACCTTAAGCATAATAAATAAAAAGTAAAAAAAAAAAGACCTATCGAACCCCTTTTTGCGGGCTCAAAAGGACCTCAAGCATAGAGAAGCCAAAATAAATGATCATATATATATAAAGTTGCGATAATGTGGAAGGACTTAGAAAAGTTCAAACAACAAAAAAATGATGATTGGATCAAATGAGCATACAACCAAATCGAATTAAATGATAGCAACTGCAGAAGAAAAATCTCAAGGCCTCCCACCGCAAGCATTCCTCTCGGCCACCTTGCGACGGCATGCCCGCCAAAGGAGGAGAAATCAAAGTTAGGATTTTGCGTCCACACTCCATAGAGGGTGCGATCTATAGATTTGTATTCGATCTCGGCCAAATTCACCTCCAGGAGAGTGATCCTCTCCTGCAACGTTGCAAACTTGGTTTCCGCTCCTCCAAGATCAGCCTCTAGACGAGCGACCTTCTCCTGCAACATCACAGCCTTAGCTTCCGCTCCCCTCTTTTTTGAGGATGAAGAGGCCTTTGCCAAGGCCTTCTCTATCTTGAGCCTGGTGTCAGTAAGCTCCCTCTCAAGCACTTGAACTTTGACCGTAAGACGGTCCCTTTCAGCGTTCCACGAAGAGAGGTCCTGCGCCGAGTCGGAAAAGCGTTGGGCCACTAGAGAATCCTGGAAGAAAGAAAAAAGAAAAACAAATGGTGAGCAGAGATAGAACTCAAAACAAAAGAAAAAGAAAAAGAAAGATTAATACCAACGTGAGATGCATGAACTCACCCAAGTTGTGGAGCGCACAAGAGTCTCCCCAATCTCCGACATGGAAAAATTTCCAAGACCTCTCCACTCGGTCTCAGGAATACCTTCGACGACCTGGGTATACCTTTTCCCATAAGAGGTCGCCATACGACCCACCCAGGGTTTCCCCTCCAAATTAGGGGTGCTCGGCTGAGAAAGGACAGATGACCCGCTCACCGAAGGAGGAGGAGGCGCAAGAATTCCAGAAAAATGGGACCCCAATGGAACAAGAGTGATGGGAGCATGGGGAAGAGTATCATATTCCTCAGAAAAGGGCACGATGAAGCACCCTGGTATGGCCTGCAGACCACGAGAGTGAGAGGCCATGTCACAATCCACAGGGACCAAAGACGGGCACCCCCAGGGAGATGGAGATGACCGGGATGGGAGTTTGGATTCTAGGGAAACCTCCTTAGGCATCCAATCCTCATCACCCCCGTCTGAGTGAGGATCGACTAAAGTCGCCTTCTTCCTTCGTTCATAAATATGTGATAGCGAATCGGAATCCAAAACCGTGGATAAACCATAGCAGTTAAGGTTGGCCACAGTGAAGAGACGGGGGGCCATTTTTTTAGCGGGTTCGGCATTGGGAAAGGTGTCCAGTGGTGCTGCCTCTGACTTAGGAATGTCGGGGATACCAAAGTTCTCTGCACAATCAACACAGTTACCAATATGAGCATAAGTTCCAAAATAACAAATTAAAGGTAAAAGGAAGAAAAACTTGAAGTACTTACTAGGGGACGAGCGAAAGTGTTCACATACAAAAAGGGGACCTTTCACGAAAAAAAAGTCCTGCTTCCAGGACCCTGGGTTGGATATAGAGCCCTCTATGAGGGTAACTTGGGAATTGGCTTTCTGTAGAAAATAAAAGCTTTTGGATTTAGGGGTTGGCATGAGGTTGTACATAAAGTGCACATCTTGACCTGTAGGAGCACGATGGTTGAGCTCAATAAACACCATGTATAGGCAGCTTAAGGTCAGCCAGCTATTAGGCGCCAGCTATTAGGCGCTAGCTAGAGCAGAGCAAGGTCGAAATGGTTAAGGAACATGACGAAGAACATGTGTAAGGGAATGAAACCACCCGCCTTTAGGATATGCTCTCTCATGGCCACGTACCCCTGGGGGGATTATCGACCCGACACTTGTTGGAAGGAACATACCACTTGTACTCCTTGCCAATATGGTATTTCTCGGATAACTCAACCAGCTGGTTCTCTGACACGTTTGACACAATAGAAGACACCAACATAGGACCAGATCTAGCGCCCCTCGGGAGCCACCTATCACTGCGCTTTCTTTAACTTATCTGCAAATCCCAAAGAAAAAGGTGAGGTCGAAATAGGGCACTTTACCCTCCATTTTTTCTTTATAGCAAGAGTTTTCCACCGAGGCGCTGAGAGTGGAAGCACTGAGCAATGGTGAATCGAAGACAAGGGTTGAGGGGAACCCAGGGTGACCTCATGACAACTATAAGGGGAGAACGAGGTAGGAGGTTCATGTGGGAGGTTTCTCTCCATGAACTCCAACTCCATCTGTAGATAAAAAAGGCTCACTCTAAGGTTTGCAATGTGGTCACTAAGGTCAAAGGAGAAAGGAACTCCGTCACCCCTCAAAACTGAATCTATTTCACTCTCCACCACCCAGATTTTACGCCTAAGTGTTCAAGGTGACGTATACGGGCATGGCTCAAAGTGTCATAGTCTTTGTGAGGGTTGTTTTCGGGGGACTCCGAGTCTGAGAATAAATCAACAAACTCGATCCCCGGAGGAACGCCAGATGATCCCTCATATGCCATGGAACCTCGTCTCGTAGGTAATTAGGGTGCACGTGTAGGTGAAGGGAGTGCTAGAAAACACAAAGGAATAGGCTCAAAACCTGCAGACACAAGCGCTCAAAATGACCAACTACGGGGTACAAGCAAGGGCATGTGTGTGGATTGGCTCAGAAGGAGCTCCGACCAAGGAAACCCATCCCGAGTAATGCTAAATTAGAATGAAATAATGTATACCTTGCGTAAGTAAAATTGAGCACCATCACAATCAAAAGAAGGCCTAGGGTCAAAAGCACTGTCGTGGTCAAAAGAAGGCCAAGGGTCAAAAGCACCGTCGCAGTCGAAGAAATGCAAAGGGTCGAAAATATGCGCCTAAAAAAATAAAGGAGAAAGGTGTTTTATTCTCCAAGCACCTATATGGACATTTGCATAAAAGAAAGGAATTCAAATAATGAAGTAGAAAGACCACCAAAATGAGTTTACAAGGAATCGAACCCCTTACCTCTTAAAGGAAGTGAAGACACTAAAACCACCAAGCTAAGAAGAGAAAATTTAAATATTATGCTTAAGATGAAGGTCTATTTATACGAACCATAACTCGTCTAAGCCATTGGATCCACTGCATGATCAATGGTCAAGAAGGGAGCTTGGCACTTGCCTTGGGATTTGCAGAGCACAATGATAGGCTCACATTCGCTCTCAAAATCTCATAATAATCTTCAACTCCATAAAGTGTTTTTCCCTAATGTCAAAATGAAGAAGCAATCTAATACCTCGCGGGCATCCCAAAAGCATCGTACCTGGAAGTCTACCAGAGAACCTGAAGACCCTCTTGTAAACTGGGGGGCAAGTGCGGATGCTAAAAATTCCACACTGGTGAAAGACCCACATGTCGTGCTTGTGGTCCTTTGAAGGTCCTATGGTCTTGCGCTCAGGTGTCGCGAACCCATGCGCCTCACCCAGGTGTCATGCACCCATGCGCCTCATTGAAGGCCCCATGGTCTCGCGAACCCATGCGCCTCACCCAGGTGTCATGCACCCATGCGCCTCATTGAAGGCTCAGGTGTCGCGAACCCATGCGCCTCACCCAGGTGTCATGCACCCATGGGCCTCGCCTAGGTGCCACGCACCCAGACGCCTCACAAAGCCACCCATGCACCTCGCCTCGTCTGCCTCGCGGAAGTCCCCATGGTCTCGCACCTAGGTGCCAAGCCCCCATGGGCCTCGCCCAGGTGCCTTGCGAAGCCACCAACGCACCTCTGCTCGCCCGCCTCGCTGAATGCCCCATGGTCTCGCGCCTAGGTGCCTCGCGAAGCCTCCTGTGCACCTCGCCTCGCTGATGCCCCCATGTTCTCGGACCCTAGTGCTGCGCAACCATGGGCCTCGCCTAGGTGCCGCGCACCCAGACACCTCGCAAAGCCACCCATGCACTTCACCTCGCCTGCCTCGCTGAGGGTCCCATGATCTCGCGCACCCATGCGCCTCGCCCAGGTGCTGCACACCCTTGCACTACACGAGACGCCACCGTGCCCCAAGTCCGCACCTCGCACCATGCACCTTGGGACCGTGTCTCCTAAGAGAACCCATAAAGACTTCAATATTTAAAGGTAAAAACCTAGGTATAACTCAAAGACATCATACATGTACAAAGCATGTACGGGGTACGACCCTTTAGACCTCGAATGTCAGACCCTATCCCCACGCCTGACAAATAGTGGTCGTACGCGCAAGGGACCTGACGTGGTCCTTCTCAGCCAACCTCTGACATCTGTCCCTGGCAAGTAGTGGAGGTATGAGGAGTGGTGGCATGACCAGCATGCTTCTGACCATTTATCAGCATCGACACCACAACCCTCTGCTCCACCACGACCTGTGCCACTACCATGACAGCGTACTCGAGTACCTTCTTGTCCCTGGGGACCACCTTGTATCCAAGGCCATTAGAGCCAAGCTATAAATAGAATTTCACCCCTCAAAATTGGGTGTTGGAAAATTCTTGTGATATCAGACTATTCTAAGAGCCATATACGAGTTTTTCTTCTATTGTTCACTTACAATTTTTCTCCAAATTTCGACAAGTTATTTTGCATTCATAAAGTTCTGATTAATTCTTTGAGTTTTCCATCCATATTTTGTTTATGAGTTTCTGTCCTCAACACAAAGAATTTGAAATATCAATGCCACCAGAAAAGCCAGGCCAATCCAATATATTTGAAATAATCATAGCCTCTAAATAAACTAATATCAAACCTTAAACAAAAAAGCAGAGACATTACCAGCAGTTATTAGAGGTATAACAAAATTATCAAAACCTTAAAAAAAAAAAATCTCAAAGGAATTACAAAAAATCTCAAAACAAAAAATTAACAATATTATATCCAAATAATGGATACAACTCAAAATCTAAAGCTCACACATGTGACAACTTAGAAAACTAAACATACCATCGACCAAAGATATTAAAGGGAGAGTGAGGAAACCATGGAGAATGACTGTAACATCCTCCTAATCCAGGACCGTTACACTGTGTACTTTAAATTGTGTTAGACTTGCTAGCCAAATCATTTGGTTTAAAATGTGTAACAAAGGTTAATGTCAAGGGTTAGGGTGAAATTTTTTGGACAAACGAACCGTTGACTTTTATTTAAAAAGTTTCATACAGACAAGGGAACCCAAAATATTACAACGAAAGATATATATACATCAAAAGATACATTTAGTCGGCCTAAGCCGGAAAAGTAGGGCTACAACCCTAGTTCCTCTGAGATACTCACGGTCGTGGGGGTCAATCAACCGCATATGTACACGCCGCCACCAAAGCTCTCCAACTCATGGGTGGTCAAGCTTTCCCTTCCCCTTACCTGCACCACAAAGCACTCGTGAGCCAAGGCTCAGCAAGAACACTCAACATGTGCATAAATAGAGAATATCAACCTCCAAATACCCATCTAACATGGCCAGCAATATCAACCTACAGTTACCATCATTCACTTACAAACAAGTGGTCATTGGACCAACTTGGGGCCACTACCCAAAAAAGTTGGCTTTAGAGCCAACCCTGGGTCCTATGCCCTAGCAATGTGACCATAGAGTCACCTGGGGCCCTCGCCCTTAGCTCTGAATCACTAGCTATAGATCTTGCCCAACCCCTTTGTTTACCGTCGACCTTAGAGACGACCAACATAATAGTATGTTGCTGGTTTATGGCTAAGCCTTTCGACCAGCGCGCAACGCTCTATTGTCGTCCTTGACTAATAAGTCAAGCCTTGATCCAAGATTACAGACCTCAATACAGAAATAGATATGGATAGGAATATCCCAATAGAATACACACATATGCATAATAATCAAACAACAAAATCGAATATTCATTCTCATAATACTAATCATACCTATTTAAAGGGGCCTCATTCCCTAACCACAGAATTCACACAACAGTCATAAAGCACTTAAGCAGATATCAACCAACATGTGAAGCAAAAGCTTAAGTATTAATGTCCTCAGGGCCCAAGCCCTAGTCAAGATAATTGATAATAGTCGGGCCAAGCCCTAATCGCATATAACACGTATTGGGTGAAATTTTCTTACCTCAGGTATGAGTAAGTGTAAATAAGGACGACCCTTGAGCACGATCTTATTCCGAGCCCCTAACAATACTCCCGTCACAACCATAATATAGGATTCCATCAATAACGAGCAAATAAAGGCTTCTAGACCGAGTCCTACCCTTAGAAGCCTCGAGTTCCACTAAACTGGGTACTGGAATCGATCCCGAGCCCTATGGAAAAAGTTCTCATTTAAAAAAAACTTCCCGAGGCCAAAAAGCCCAGGTGGGCCGTGACTTGGCCCTGAGGGCCGCAATGCATCCCTCCTAACAGAGAGCCTCCTTCCCTATGTCAAAGGGCATGGGCCACGACTTATCCATGAGAGTCACAGCCCCCCCCAAAACAGAGGCCTCCCCAGGCTCTGGGCTGAGTCGCGCCCCTCAAGAACAAGGTCGCAACATGGCCCCTCGAACCCATATTTAATTCTATATTCAGCAGCCAAATTCAATCCAAGCTAACCCAAATTCACCCCTAAATCATAATTCAATTACCACAATAGTTCTATCACCTTTCCAGCAACAAAACCCAACATAAATCCAATTTTAAACCTCATCCACAACATTAGGCAAATTCTCAAGCTTAAAGGTTCAAGAACACTCTAAAACAGCCAAACAAACTCAGAATTTCAATGTCAAAATCATATTCAAGAGTTTACCTCAACTGAAGATTAATTTCACAAGTTGTAATAGAGATAACTCCCCAAGTTTAGGCTTCAATTCTTGTGTTTCTAGCCCAAATTCCTCCTTAAATCTTCAATGGTTAACTAGAGGATGCTTAGAGAAGAAGAGAGTGAGGTAAGAGAAAGATTCGGTTTGGGAGAAGTGTTTTGTGTTTCTGCCTTTAGTTTCCTAACGTTAAGTGACTTAAGTCAATCCTGAGAATCGGGGTACCAAAAACGTCCCAGAGGGAAAAATTGTCAAATTCCCCAATATTCCATCCCAAACTCACTAACTTCAAATATATCTCCAATTCTTCATTTCCATAACCCGATAACCAAATCAAATGTCTAATGCCTAAAATACCCCTTGACCCGCCCTAAGTCAGGTATTGGGTCTCGTTGTGACTTTCCTGCTAACTTGCTTCCTAGGATAGTCTCGTGCCGAGTAACCCAAATAAACCCACATAATAATGTGGTCTCTTACATATGTCACATATATGCACATAGATACATAATTATACCCGCAACGGGCCAAATTATTTGAATTCCCCTTCTAATAAGCAGACCCACATTCATATTTTATATTTCTAAACATGCTCAACTAACTATATAATTATATAATCCACATAATTACAATTAAATCCAACAAATTAGCACATAATTCCATATATTGCCATCATGACCCCCTAATTAAGGCCATAAGCCTTATTAGGAATGTCAAAATGACCCGGTGGAGCGGGGCGGGTCGGAGCTCCGATCCGACGGAGTGATTCATATCCGGATAAAGCAGGTCGAAAAGCGGGGTGGGGCACTGCCCCGATTCAATCCGGTACTAATTATTGTGGGGCAGGTTGTGACCCGCTTCGATAGTTTTTTTTTAAGAACGTTTTTTTAAATACCTTAAACAAGCAAGCAAATACTCTTATTCGCGTCTTCTTCTGTTCAGTTCAGCCGAATCATTCACGGAATCAGGCCTCTCTCTGTCTCGCATTGCAGGTAATCTCTCTCATCTGGATTATCTCTCTCGTGGGCTCTCTCTCTCTCCTAGGTTTTCCTTATTTGGGGATTTATCAATTTCATAGCCATGGAAACTCAGCCTTAGTAAAAACTCAGGTACCATTTATATATATATTATGATTGTTTATCGTATATATTAGATTTATTGTATATATATGCTAGTTCTCTCTTACTTTGAGAACTTCTAATACATTCTAGATTTATTGTATGTTCTGTATAAATTATTTTCTTTGTATTTGTAGGATTTTATTTTATTTTATTGTGCACAGGGATTTTGATTATACACAGTATTGACTTCCCCACTTTAACTCTTCTCATTCCTACCAAATTTTGTTTTTTTTTAAACGAATACTTACATTGCATTGATTAACTCTTCTACTTCGTAATTGATCTTTTTTTTTTTTAATTTGATATTGGATATGTGTTGTAGAGTGTACAAAACTACATGTTCAGTTTATAATTACACTCATAGGGTCATGATATTTATAATATAGCAATTGTAGTTGACAACAATCACAAGTGAATGCATTTTCAATTCTTCTATTTCTTTCTGGTTTAGTTTCTATATCATGTTCTTATATGTGAAGACCAGTGAACTAGTCTTAGCTTTGTTTGTTTGTTTGTTGAGCGAATGAAATTAAGAGTTTTGCTTTGAATTAAGAGGTTATTTTGGTTTGGCATTAGCATGATATAGGGTCGTTACTGGGAAATTATTCAATGAGTAAAGTTAAGATGCCTTTGGTGTATTTTGCTTGCTTTCTCCGCTATTACAAATTTGGTTAAGTCTGATGCTGATCTAGCTATCGATATCCATACATTAATTAGTTATATAAAATTTATAATCAACACGTACAAAGCTATATATACACTTCATTCTCTTTCATATATTCACTACTTTACTTTGGTAAAGGAAAAAGTTTTTTCAATCTTGTAATGAGTCTCTTCTTTGAACACGTGGACAAGGCCAAAAGTAGTGCTTCTAGAATAGTTACTATATCCATATATACATATATATAAATGGTTAAATTAGAGAAAATTATTGGTGATTAAGGAGTCTCAATCACTACTTAACAGATTGATTTTGGCATTGCTGTTACTATCATTGGTCACTCTCATGTACTCTGCATGGAAACAGAGATAATAACTGTGATATCTATATAAGATAATTCAGTCATTGCTTATTCTCACACATTAGATCACTCACTGAGAACTGAGCTCCAACAATTTTGATAATTTGTATGATTTGTGCCATTATAATATTTAAATGATTTTATTTTCTATAATTTTATTTTCTTTGTTAATATTTTATAAAATTCAGAAGAGTTTGAATATCTTACATATTCATCCATAGTGAAGTAGGTTCTGAGATTTTTGTGTGTCACGGTGATAACGAAAGGTTGAGAACTTGTGTGTCTTAGTGAAGTAGGTTATGAGAAATTTGTGTGTGGTGGTGACATAAGGTTGAAAACTTGTGTGTTGTTTGATTGTTTTAATTGATATTGACATATTGTTAGGTCAATAAAATAGGGGAAATGCTACCCGATGTTTTATAGAACTAGTTATCATTTTTTAAAAGTTTTGCATGCATAATTATTTTGATATATTTTATAATGTGGATGTAATGTAGGTTAAATTAAACTATAAGTATGTCTACCCAAGATCTTACTGAGTCTAATTGTGTGGATGGTGTTGATTTTGTTCCTTCAACAAATTTACAAGAAGTGTAATCTCTTGATAATAGAAGTGATGGAAATGAGAGTAGAGGTATAAAAAGAAAGAAAACATCTCCTGCATGGGATCATTTTACATTTCAAAAGATTGATGGTAAAATAAAAGCAGTTTGCAATCACTGTCGGAGGAAATTAGTGGGAGAGAGTAGTAAGGGGCCTAAACACTTACTTCTTCACAAGGAAAGATGTCTAGTAAGACAGAAACAACTTGCGAAGAATCCTAATGCAAGCTCCTTAGTTACCTTCAACCTTGATCCTAAACTAGGAAGAAAAAAGTTGGCTGAAATGATCATTCTACATGAGTACCCTTTGTCGATGGTAGAGCATAGTGGTTTTATAGACTATTCGAATACTATTTCAACTATGTTTCAAATGGTGTCAAGGAATTCAATTAGGTCTAACAGTTGGAAAATATATAAGATTGAGAAGGAAAAATTTAGAGAAGTTTTGGAGAAAAATAAAAGTAGAATGGCCTTAACCACTGATATGTGGACTGCCAATCATCAAAAGAGGGGATATATGGCTGTGACAACTCACTTTATTGATGACTATTGGAAATTGCATAGTCAGCTAATAAGATTTAGATATGTGCCATGCCCACATGATGCTCCAACACTTATAGAAACTCTATGTTCTTGCATGTCTGAATGGAATATTGAACACAAGATTAGTACAATGACTGTAGATAATTGTACTAGGAACGATGCAATGATTCAACTTTTGAAGGACCAATTTGATTCTAAGTGTTTCCTTTTATATGGAAATCTACTTCATATTCGTTGTTGTGCACATATTTTGAATCTAATTGTTAGGGATGGATTTTCTGTTATTGGTGACAGCATTAACAAGATTCGAGATAGTGTTGCTTATTGGTTGGGCACACCAAAGAGGTATGAAAAATTTGAGGACACTGCTCGTCTTCTCGGAGTAACATGTACTAAAAAGTTGTCACTTGATTGTGTGACAAGGTGGAATTCAACGTACTTGATGCTCAAAATAGCTTTATTGTACAAGAAAGTGTTTGACCAATCAAAGCTACGTGAGCCAAAGTATAAATGTCTACCATCAGAAAATGATTGGATTAGAGCTCAGAAATTATGTGACAAGTTGGAAGTGTTTTATGAGGTGACAAAGTTATTTTCTAGAACTAAGTATCCTACTGCTAATCTATTTTTCCCAATGATATGTAAAATTAAGATGAAAATTGAAGCATGGATGACATGAGATGAGTTGTTTATTAAGAATATGACAACTCAAATGATGTCTAAGTTTCAAAAGTATTGGGAAGAGATTCATGGACTTATGACTGTTGTAGTTGATTTGGAGCCAAGGTACAAATTTATGTTGATTGAATATTTTTTTCCTAAGCTTTATGGAAATGATCTATATGAGATTGAAATTGAGAAGGCCCGCAAGCTTTGTTATGATCTATTAGATGAGTATAAGTCTAAATGTCCTGATTTGAGCGAAAGAAGTCAGCAAATGGATAATGCATCACCATCTTTTTCAACACAAGATGATCTATCTAACTATGATACATATGTTATAGTTGCATCTGGTGTAGAGAGTGTGAAGTCAGAGTTAGATGCCTATTTGGATGAGAAAGTGTTACCTAGGACTGATGAATTCTTTGATATATGCAATTATTGGAAGGTAACATGATTTAAATATCCCATGTTGAACAAGATTGCCAGAGACATTTGTTGTGCCTATTAGCACTGTTGCGTCAGAGTCTGCATTTAGCACTTCTAGTAGATATGTGGGTTCACATCGATCGAGATTTCATCCAACTACATTGGAGGCATTGGTCTGTACTCAAAGTTGGTTGGTGAAAGACAAATAATGTATTTATACTTATCTTTTGTTTTATATATAATAGTTTTTTTTAATATTTTGATAATTAATGTTGATATTTTTTTTTTCTGCAGGAGTGACTAAACTAGTCACCATTAATGATGAAGATAATGACGTAGATCCAACTATGGTAATTATTTTAGTTTTTAAAATAAATCAAATAAATTATTAAACTTCTATTATTAATATTTTTGTTTCTTTTCTTTGCAGGACCCATACATATTAGATCTTGAAGATTATGGTAGTATATGAAAGTTTTATAATTGATTTAATGTAGTTAATATACTTCATTATTAGTAGTATATGTTGGTGAATTCTTAATAAAATTAATGATATAATGATATGATTTAGATAAATATATGATGCATACAATAAAATGAAATGTAAATGAAAAAAGACTAAAGAAAAATTTAGTAAAATGACATATAGAAAATAACTTCAAACATAATTTTATTTATTTGGCTTTAGATAGATGTTTTCCTAGGTCGTCACTAAAGTCAAGATAACCAAATCCATCTATAAGATTCATTGCATTGATAAAATAACCTGTGTCAATAGTGATATGGATTTTAGAAATTTAAAACTTTGTTTTTTTTAAATGTCCATTATACTTTAGGACTTTTTAATAGTCATATGATGTGATTATATATAAAAATAAAAAAATTCTTGTCGGATCGGGTCTGATTCGATCCGCTCCAAACACCAATTGGGTTGGATAGGGGCGGCACAATAGTATATTCGGGTCGGGTCGGATCACTACCGGGGTGGATCAGATCCACCCCATTTACATCCCTAAGCCTTATTAGGTAATTTTGGGACGTTACAATGACTATCACAGGCGACAACTTAGAGAACAGAACAACAATGGTCGCAACTCAAAGAGTTGAAGAACGATGGTGGTGGCTCATAGATTTGAAGAACGATGGTGGCGACTCAGAGATTTGAAGAACAATGGCAGTGGCTCAGGGATTGGAAGCAAGTGTCGATTGACAAATGGAAGTTGACCATAGAGAGACGTCTAAAAATGGAAGAGAGGTGATGAGAGAGAGTGAGGGATGCGGCTAAGAGTGATGTTAGGGTTAGATTATATTAGGTATATACATAAATTAAAAATAATATTAATTAAATTTTAAATTATCTAATTTATAATTTTTTTACCAAAAAATATATATTATTGTTAGTGACACGTGTCACATAATGTTAGGTCCACGTGTCTTTATCACTTGACATATCACCATATCCATCACATGTCAACAAGCAGATCGCCATTTAAAAAGAAAAAGTTAAAACTGGAGGAAAAAATAAGCAGGAATAATGAAAAAAATTTCCCTCAAAACATAATCGTAGGTAAATTAAATACCTACCAATACTAATGGTAGGTAATGATATTTTTTATATTGTCATGCAGTCTCTTAAAGAATTATCTACCAATAATTTGTACAAAAAAATAAACGTAGGAAAAAGAAAGCTTCAGGTACTAATAAAGATATGTAGGTAAGAAATGCATATGTAAACGCCAGACTTCTCGTAGTGCAATCTATCAACAATGAAAAATAATATTCTCTATTCTAAATTAAACTATTAACCCCGCAGATAACACTTAAGAAGTCAATTATCTGAGTTTTTCAATTATAATTAATTAAATATAAGTGCTCATAATTAATCATTTCTACAAAGAAATAAACCTATTAAGCATGCGATCTATTCAACAAAGGAAAAACATTACATTCAATGGAAACAAGTTATTTTAGGAAACAAATTCATTCATCATGCAATCCATTTCACCTATGTTCTATTCTTCATCACAATTAAAATACCCGTTACAATACTTAATTGCAATTTATCACTGTACTTAGTGTAACGACCCAAAATCCCTAATAAGGCTTAAGGGCCTTGATTAGCATGCCGGGAAGGTATAATTGGTATATGTGTGATTTAATTTTTTAATGCATGATTATGTGGCATGCATGATTATATGATTATATGACTATGTGACATGCATGTTTGTGAGTATTAGATATGCATGTGGGCCTTTTATAGCTTATAAGGGAATATTTGTAATTTTGGCCCGTTGAGGGCATAAATGTGATTATATGTGATAAATTGTTGAGACCACATTATTATGTGGATATTTTTGCAGTGTATGGGTCAAGACGGTCCTAGTGAGCTGATTAGCGAAATAGTCACAACGGGGACTAATACCCGGCTCGGGAGGGATCTAGGGTTATTTTTGTGAATTTAGAAAATATCTTGGCAATTATTAGATACTGAATAAAGAAATGGTAATTAATTGGATGACGAGATTGATTGGTATATATTAGGAACATTTGAGGAATTAGAGGGAACTGGGGGAAAATGACTATTTTACCCTTTAGTACCCTTAATGGTCTTTTGATAGGGAAGGGATATACTTAGTAAACACTTAGAAATAAAACAGAAAGAAGTAGAAACTTCATGCTCATTTTCTCTCTCTCTCTCCTTCCCGGTTTCACTCACTCTAACTCTTTCATTGGTGCCTTGAAGCTAAGGAAGAAAAGGGCAGGGAACTTAGGCAATCTGGGAATTCTTTGAAAGAAATTGGAGGTAATTAAGCTAGGAGTTAAAGCTGGAACTTGGGAGGATTCAACCATTGTTTAGGTAAGCTCTAGTCTTTTAATTTGTTGAAGAATTTAGTTCAATAGGATGGAGTTAGAGTTGAGTAGTTTTGAAGCATAGAACATGTGTTAATTCTGGGTTCTTGGGTATAAGTTAGTTGATGAAGTGCTAGAAGTTTGAGTAGAAATTCTATGTTTTTCTTCTATGCTTAGAATTTATGGTTTGAGTCTTGGTGTTGCCCTAGCGATTAAGTTGGAAGTGGGGGTGTGATTATTTTGAAACCTTGTAGTCGCTGGAGAAAACCCAGAATTTATTGGCTCGAAGGGGGCGCGCTGCGACCCAGTTCTAGGGTGTCGCTACGCGTGTGGCCTTTTTGTCCTGGGTATGCTCTCTGAGATGGGGGCGCGTTGCGAGTAGGAGAAGGGAGTCGCGACCCACCTCCCCTTTGGCTTGGGTCCTTGCTCTCTGACTTGGGGGCAAGTTGCAACCCACTAAGCCAAGTTGCGACCTGCCTAGGGATTTTAGCCTTATAATGGTTTCTAGTATTAGTAAGGCTCGTGGGTTCGAAATTTCTACTACCCAGTTTAGTAGAAATTGAGGTCCCTGAGGCTAGTTTTATATCCTAAGTTTTTATTTGGATTGGAAGTTAATAATTACCCATTGTGACTAGGTTTATTCCCAAGGCTCGAGGCTAAGGATTGTGCTCGGGACCATTCAATTATTTCCATTCGCAATTAAAGGTAAAAAAACTTCACCCTTTAGTGGTTATAATGGGACTGAGTTTCCCAATACTTGATCATGTTTACTGTATGGCTAAATGAATGATTTGGCATATAAAAATGAATGACCTAAGAGAGCTGGGGGCTGATAATTTGTACATAGGATACGACTCGGCCATTGTGAGCTAGGGTGAGCTAGATAAACACTAGACTCGACCTAAGCGAGTCAGAGTCAGCGGATTAAACAGAGGGTGCGACCTAAGGGCGTTGGCCCTGAGTATTGCATGTTGATTGAGATGAATTATTGGATATATATGTTTACTATTGATAGTTTGATGCTATGGCTTACTGAATATCTGATTATTTGTCTTGTGATTGATTGATTATCACCACTAACTATGCTATACTGTTATGGTTTTCTTGAGGGGCCTTCGCTCACGGGTGCTACGTGGAGCAAGTAAGGGCAAGGGTAAGGTGGATCAACCATGAGTTGGAGAGCTCTGGGGGGCCAGGTGTACATTGTCAACTGCTCGTCCACCATGGCTAAGGGAAAGTACAGGGACAAAAGCCTAAAACTTGTAATTTCCCATTTTAGTGGCCACTGATTGTATATAACTTTTGAGAGTTTATAAATTCGTCTTTTAAACCCTGTTTTTGGGATCCCATGTACCAAACATTTATTTTAATGAAAATTAACTGTTTACGATCAAAATCTTTTAACCCTTACTTGATTATGACTTTAGGATCACATTTTTATTCAAATGAATTGAATAGCAAGTGTTGCACTATTTCAAATACACAGTGTAAGGGTCTTGGTTATCTATAGCGTTATAACTTGGTATTAGAGCCGTCTAGGTTTAAAGGTTCTTGAAGACTGGCTGGACATGTACACTCGCCTCTAAAGACATGCTCGACTCAGTGTTTGGTAATTGTATATATGTGGTTATATGCTTAAGTCTTGAATGAAATATGAATGCTTTACTACATGAGTAACAGGGAGCATGAGATACTGATAGGGCCTGACCCTTGACTGTTATGTGATGAAAATTAGGTGTGCTTATTGGCATTGTTGTTGCATGTGAGTGAATATTTAAATGATTATTTGCATCTTGATTGCTTGTGGTTAGTTGAGTTCCAACGGTGGATGATGGAAAGATTGTTACCCTGTCATGATTGTCTGACCACCGAGTCATTGATTGCAAATAAACTTGGATAGTTATGCATCCAAGGCGATCTATATGGCTAGTCAGCACAGGGTTTGAGGCTAGAGATGATGACTAGGGCCAGTACCCTCACCAGTCCCTGAGAACTGGTAACAGATTCACTTACTGAGACAGCAGGCTCCATCGGAGAGTGTTTCACCTATTGTGCCACCTTTTGTAGCACCAGTTATAAAGACATCTGAGGTGGGGAGTAGGTGGGAGCCACTGTATGAGCGGTTCAGGAGACAGCCTCCTCCAACCTTTGAGGGAGGACTAGATCCGCAGAAGGTCGAACAGTGGATGAGTATGATTACTTCTATCCTTGATTTTGTGAGGGTGGAAGGTAATGATAGGGTGGCCTGTGCCACCTATATGCTTATGAGGATCCTATATCTGGTGGGAAGTGGCATAACAGAACAAGGATGTTTCTACTCTGATTTGGGATAGTTTCAGAGACTTATTCAGCCAGAAGTATTATAATTCTCTCTTTAGGGCAGCGAAAGTAAATGAATTTGTGGGGTTAGTGCAGGGAAATATGACAATTACAGAATACGCCCTAAAGTTTGATAGGCTGGCAAAGTTCGCAGCAGACTTAGTGCCTACTGATGCAGCTACACATGATAGATTTATTAGAAGGCTTAATGCTATGATAGCCCGAGATGTGAGAATTACAACAATACCTGGGGGGACGACTTATACCGAGGCTATTGAGAAGGCTATTACCACTGAGGAGGCAGAGAATAAGATTTGGAGGGAGAATGCTACGAGACGGGAGGTTCGCAGGATGGTGCCTCCATATTAAGGGTCTGGTAGGGGCGAAGGCCCCAGTGATCTGAAGAGGAAGACCCCTAACACTTAGACCACTGTTGGTCCTGATAGTAGGGGTCGCAGTGTTTAGGGTGGCTGCCAGGGAGGCAGTGAGACATGGAGGAATTACTCTGAGTGCACGAGGTGCAGGAAGTGCCATCTGGGAGAATGTCAGGCAAAGGCCTGCTATCTGTGCAGGGTGGTGGGACACCTCAAGAAAGACTTCCCAACAATAAAGAAAGAGGAAGCAGGGAAGGTGGACACCTTGACTCCAGCTCGAGTGTTCAGCCTGACGCAGGCTGAGGCCAAGGCTAGTCCCTCGGTGGTGATAGGTCAGCTTTCTAGCACTGGCTCTCCTTTTACTATATTGATTGACTCTGGTGCTACACATTTGTTCGTTTCAAGTAAGGTAATTTATAGATTGTGTAGACCTAGTGAGTATTATACTGTGGGGTTTGGGACTATACTTCCTATAGGGGAACTGGTGGTGTCTAGGAGATGGATTAGAGCACTACCAGTGATGGTTGATGGTAGGGAGCTATCAATATACTTAATTGAGTTAGGTATGAAGGATATTTACATGATTCTAGGGATATATTGGCTGGTCAGATATGGGGCTACCATTGATTGTAGGAAGAAGATGGTGATTTTTGAGCCTGAGGAAGAGGATTTCTTTGTTTTCGTGGGTGTGGTACATGGACCTTGCATACCCATGATATTTTCATTTAGAGCTAGAGACCTATTACGGGGAGGTTGTATAGGTTTCCTAGCTAGTGTGGTGGATACTACCAGAGTTTTGCCAGCAAGGCTGGGAGAGACCATATTAGTTCGTGAGTTCTTAGACGTGTTCTCTGAGGATTTACTAGGGCTGTCGCCGTACAGGGAGATTAAATTTGTCATTGAGTTAGAGCCGGGGACAGAGCTAGTGTCAGGGGCACCATATAGGATGGCTCTGACAGAACTGAAAGAATTGAAGATATAGTTACAGGAGCATCTTGATTTGGGGTTTATCAGGCCTAGCTACTCGCCATGGGGTGCTCCGATTTTGTTTGTGAAGAAGAAGGACGGGAATCTGAGGATGTGTATAGAATATGGGGAGTTGAACAAGTTGACCATTAAGAATAAGTACCCCTTACTAAGAATCTATTACTTGTTTGAGCAGCTGCAAGGAAAGACAGTGTTCTCGAAGAATCTAAAACCTAGAGCATCAAGAATAGATCTTCTGATTTTCAGTCAGATAATCTTTCTGTCATCTAAAACATCTATTTTCAACTCTCACTTAGCATTCCTTTTATAGGCTCAATTAAATTACTTATTTAATTAAAAAATTAATAAAATAATAGATAATATCAGCCATTAAGTCGAAATTCTCATGGGCTTTAGGCCCGTGAAATTTTCCATTTCTCTATAAGCTGGTTGGACATAAAATCAAGGCCCGTATTATTTTCTATTGATTAATTAATTAAATAATGATTTAAATCCTTTATCAAATTAATTATTTATAATTTTAACCTTGATTTAAACTTATTTATTAATTTAGACACCAATTTATCTTAATTAATAAATCTACCATAATTTCTCTTTTCCTCTCTAAATTACATAACTCTGTGAAACTATCCAAAATTGACCTAGTCAACTTTGATTATCTAATTGATAATTAAATCAATTAATTGAGACTATCTAGATGATTCTATCCAAGATACAGTGGGGACCATGGGCCTATGAAATCAAGCTCCAATAAGTAATCTTAAATTTAACAAATAAATTTACTAACTTATTAATTCCTTGTGACTCAACTAAAGACTCAGAATTGTACTCTTGAATTCATAGAATGCTCTATAACAAATAAAGATACGTTATTAATTATCCATTGTTACAAAAATTTTCACTTAATCCTCTATAGACGGTCTATAATGAGATGGGACTAAAATAATGTTTTACCCCTCACTGTATTTTATCCTTAAAACACTTATTTCTTTGTAAATGATATTTCAGTAAACTAATATTAATTACTAAAATGAGATATCTATCATTTAGCACCATAGACCAAACTAAAAGGAAACCATCGTTTCACTTCTTCATTAGAAGCTATAGATGTTCATATCTATGCTTAACACTCCCACTCAATTATACTGCTGAGTTCCCAATATGTAAGTATGGGCTAGTCCGTAGGGTAAGCTAGTAATGAACAAGTGAAAGAACTCAAATAATACACTCATTTAGAATACTAACCACTCCGAATTGAGATTGAATTGACCTATGATCAACTATATGATATTACTAGAATAGATAATAATTGTATGTTTACTTATCCTATCTACTGTCAATATCAGTCCAATCCGATGTAACAAATACGTCTGATCTTGTCTACTTTGCTAATGTTCTAGAAAGAATATAACATTGTGATGTGTATGTAGATCATATCGTAGATAGGAAAGTCAGTGTAAATCATGTGCACTAACTAATCTTAGGAATAACTTATTTTGAACATATAATCATATTTATATTCCACTATGATTACGACACTATAAATATGATTAGCTATATGCTCGAGATTTAATAGAAGTTTACATTAAACAAATAATCATGAAAATAAAACATGTGAGCAAAGTGATTGACCAAGTCAAAAATTGATTTAAATTATTTTATTGATAAAAAAATGAGATTACAAAGAAATTTTGTTTTAATTTGGGCATAAAACCCCAACATTAACTTCCCAGCAAATTTTCTACGGAAACTCAATAACAACTTCAGCTAGAATTGCCCGTAACTACCACAAGAATTCCTCATATATCCCGAAGTAATAGCCATATTGTTGTATTTTGAGTTTTTTTATTACTTTATTAATTAAATTTTGTTAAAACAAAAAAAAAATACTTCGTCAAAAGGGGGGACATTTCTTGTACGATCCATGGGCCTAAAAATAAAGTGATCGTGGCATCATTTAGGGGATCTGATCTTTTTCAGACTCTTAGACTCTCTAATTTTGAGACTTTGGGACTTTTACTTGGGCCATTCTTGGGGCGTTTTCTGAGAGAACTTAGAGAGAGAAACTTTTTATTTTTCGACTTATACTTAAGAAACTCAGTTGTCTTAGGTTCATTTGATCTTAAGTACAGGTACATATATCACAACTCCAAGTGGATAAAGCTATTACCAAAAAGATTTGGGCTGGGCCATTATAAAATTATTTGTGTCAATTATTTTATGTTCAAGGCTTACTATCGTTTTTGCGTCTACTCGTCGTTGGCCAAAATCGTGGTCAAATTTTTTGGTTCTTTCATTAGTGCCTGAATAGAAGAATTACACTACCATCCTGCCATTATGGCGCCCAAGAAGCCCAGTACGTCAACTGAAAATGAAATTGTTAGACCAGAAGGTCCTACTACACTTGAGAATCCTGAAATTGAGCCCATAGTTACTCTCAAGATAACACCAGAGGTTGATCAACTCCAGGAAACCATGGGAGCTTTTCAAGAAGAAGAGATGATGCAGTTCAATGCCCGACATGAGTCTTTCGCTAAAGAAACGACCAGGCAGAAGGCTGCGTTCGAGCAGCAACAGAGCGATATGGATGCCAGATGTGAAGAGATCAGACAATGGTAGGAGAAAGTTGATAGATGACATCATGAGGCAGCACTCACTCTAGAAGCGGCTACATAGTTGGCCCAGCCAATACTCAAGCCGCAACACAAACTGTTGCCCAGAGAGCATGAAACAACAATGTTGGTCAGAAGTATCCTGCTAAAAAGACGAACTCTCGAGGACCTCACTGGAGTTGAAGTAATCAGACTGGTCAGAAAGATGATGGCACCCGTTATAGCATTGGGTTGACGAAAAGAGAGAATTCTAGAACCCCTACGAGAAGCCAATGGTCAGAAACTTTAGGATCAAGAAGTCATCGGTTGGTAGTAAGAAAACCCTGCCCGAGAATAACCAGACTAGAGCTCCTCAAGATGAGAAAAGTCCCCAATACAAAGACAGGTATGGTCCAGATGAGACTGATAGTCATAAAACCGACTGGTCTTAGGAAAAAGAGGGCAACGACCAACAACAAGGAGGAGAAGACTACCCAGTTTGCCCTGAAAAATTGTCGCTACATCCTGACCAGCAGCGTAGTGGAAAAGAGCTGGTCCCACGCAATAAACCATTTGATAAGGAAAAGTAAAAAAGTACAGGGTTCGACCGACTAAGAGGACAAGCTTCCTGGAGCAATTTTGTGAGACGTCATCAGCAACAAAAAGAAAACCCCTTGGTCGAAGGGAAAGGTCTTGTCTGCCCTGACGATCTAGTAGAATACTTGGCGAAAGTACACCGGTCAGGAATGCCCAACCAGTTAATCAAGCTCATCTTGACGCATTGGCAGCCGGAGTGCAGAGCTTGACAAATTGATCCACCGAGTCGGAAGGCATGGGCCCTAGGAATGTTAGCCCTTTCGGTAAAATCGAGTAGTGTCCAACTGTTCAATAAATTCGAGCAATGTTCAACTGGTTGGTAAAATCGAGCAATATTCAACTGGTTGGTAAAATCAAGTAGTGTTCAACTGGTTGGTATACTCGAACAGTGCTCATCTAGTCGGTAAAATCGAGCAGTGTTCAACTGGTCGATAAGTCAGGCAGTAATCAACTGCTCGACATACTTGAACAGTGTTCAACTGTTGAGTGTGTTCAATCAGTGTTCAACTGGTCTGTAAAATCGGGCCGTGTTCAACTACTCAAAAATTTTCCATATATTCCCATGTGTTTCCTGAGTAATTAACCCTTGATAACTTGGGGGAACATAGAGTATATTTGTATATAAAGTATCTCGCTACTTCAATTCCAGGGTGAAAGATCAAAAGTTTTAGGTCGACAATTTGGTCCTGAGAAAGGATTTCGTTAAAGACCCAGCAACTGGAGTGCTAGGACCAAATTGGGAGGGACCTTACCAGATCAAGGAAGTTTCTCCTCCCGACACTTACAAACTTTCTTTGCTAAACGGACATTGATCAAGAACTACTGGAATGACGAATGTTTGAGGATATATTATAAATAAATACCACTTTTAGAGTGGTAGCTTAGTTTCAAGTGTTCAACTTGTTATTTAAGTTTGTTGAGGGGCTTTTCATTAGCTGACTGGTCGCCTTTTTTTTGGTTAAGACTCATTTTTAGACAAGTTTTGTCACTTTTATATTACAAGTAATAAAAGATACTATGCGAAACGTGGTCGATTCTTGCTACAAATATGCATGTGTGTTAATTATTCGAACAATGTTCGACTGGTCAGTAAAATCGGACAGTGTTCAACTGCTTGAATATTTTCCATATCTTCTATGTGTTTCACGAGTCATTAACTGCTCGAACAGATTCGGTCAAGTAGCAAGTGACCAAGGATCTTTCAATCCTCAATTACTTGGGGGGCACACGCGGTATACTGGTATATAATTTAACTCAAGCAATAAGAGCACGAGTTAAGGTGTTTGTTTTTAGGCTGACTTGTAAATTTTTGAAGTCAAAAATTGCCATTAAGCTAACTTGTATAACAAAGCTTAAGTAACTTTGAATTTTTTTGTCTTTAGAAAAATTAAAGTTAGAAACAAACATTCGTGTGAATATAATTATTATGCTCACAACTATTAAGAGCAATAAGAGTGTGAGGAAGTATACCTAGTAAAAACTTGTGAAATGTATATAACTTCTAAGTTAAATAAAACTAAGTTCTCATGCGAAAATATATATGGCCAAATCAAAGTGACTTTACTATTCATGAAAAAACTTATAATGTTTATAGTCTAAAAAGACTTAAAAAAAATTTAAGTTAAAAAAGATAAGTAAAGTATAAATGCCAACAACTTTGTCGTATGAGCAAACCATCATGATAAGTAGCAGATGTCTTCTCAAAAGTATAAGAAAAACAAGTCAACTATTGGCCAGGTACAAAGTTTTTATTGGTCAGGTACGAGGCTCCCTGTTCGGATAATCATGTTTACTGGTTGGGTAAACTGGTCCCTGGCTGGTCAACACCGTCGTCAACATCTAGAACCTCCTCTGGTCGGAATGATAGAGCAGAAGAGGCAGGCACATCACCAGCTGGAAGGGCTACCTCCTCGGTGGCCTTGGCTTCACGTTTGGAAAGTTCTTTCACCCTTGCCTCTTCAGAGAGAAAGTCAAGGTTGAGAGGCTTGTTTAACTTCCATATCTAATAAAAGCAGTTGGAGCATATTTCTTCATAACGAGCCATATCAGTTTCCTTGTCTAGTTTCAGCTCTTCATTCTCTTGAGTTTTTTCCGCCATCTGGTCTGTCAACTTCTTGTTGGCCTAGATTTTCTTACTATTCTCATCAGCCAACTCTTTTAGAGATCTATCTCAGTCAGCAACTACTTTTTTTTCCTACTCAGTCTTTTCTTGGAGATCTTTCTTAGACTTAGTAAGAATTTCAATCTTTGCCTGGGCTTCCACCAATTGATCATTTAAGGCCATGACCAACTCCTCATAGTCAACTGCTCGACATTGAGCATGACTAACAGTGATGAGTCCGTGAAATAGATAACATAAAGAGTATTCAGAATAAGAACAACAAATAAGAAAGTAAGTGCTTTTTATGATAAGATACTTACACCCATTATTTCAGCGAGGCCTTTGTGAAGGACAACTTCAACGCTTTGCCGGGGTAGAGTCTCAAAGGTCTGAGTTGTCATTTCATGGTGAAGAGTGTGGTCTAATATCTCTTTTCCATACTCACCATCAATGTGAAGGGGCTCACTCAAGCCGGCTGGTCGGATAGTTTTTAGGCTGGCAGAAGGTGGAATAGACGGAGGATTCAAGCGTGGGTTAGTGACTATCTAGTTAGATGGTCTCCCCTGGTTGGGCAGCACAGTCCTCAAGACCTTGATTGGAGGATTCAAGCTGCTGCCTTCACCAGTTTTCCTCTTTTGGGCAGAGGAAGTGTTAAACTACTTGGACATGGCAGGATCTACAAAAAAGTAAAGAAAAAACTCGATCAGTGGAAAAAGAAATACATATAAGTGAATGAAAATTTTACTGTGACTACATGACTCTAAAAACTTTCATCACAATCATTTTCAAAATGTAACTATGGTTACTATTAGTGGAAAAACCTAAGTTCAGAATTTCATCGAAAATGTCATCCTCTTCTTCTGACGATGAGCTGTCTTCTTTGAGGAGCTCGATGCTTTTTCATTTTCCAGGCCTGGTAGGGAAGGCGCATCAGTGAGGAATTTTAGGAAGAGTTTCTCTAATGATAAGATTACCTGGTTGGCGTGGCTGAGGAGATGGTTCAGGAGATAATTGATCAACCTCTACTTCGATATCTACATTTGACTGGTCAGCCATGTTGGCTTCATCAATAGTGCTGCCCACAACAATGTCTTGGTTTTTTTGTAACAACCCCACCAATTGAAGATTCTCCAAGGTGACCAACTACTCAACATCCTTCTCCTCAATGGGCATGTTAGCGAGATCCTCTGCCACAAATTCATTTCCCTGGTCGGGAGAGGTTAATAAAAAGGGCCCGCATGCGTAAAAGCCAGGTTGTTGGCTTAAATGTCTAAAGTAAGAAAGTATTTCGTATAATAATTTCCAGGATTCGATTTATGGGCAATACCAAAAAGATACTTAACACCTTTTTGCCTATGAAAAAGGTGGAAAAAACCTGTATTCTTGTGGCTGGGATTGATCCTAAAATCGAACAAATAATGTACCTAATGAGGAGTAGGTGGGTTCTAGCCCTTGAAGTGGTAGAGAATGTATAGAGCAGATATGGCTTGTATCCCATTTGGAGCTATCTGGAAGGGAGAAACATTAAAGTAATTTGCTATTGACAAAAAGAAAGAATGCAAAGGGATAGTAGCTTCTGCATAGATGTGATATCTAGACCAGGCAATATGCTCCACTAGGATTATTGGCTCTCTGGTAAGGGTATGAACATACCACATTCACTTCTTTAAGGCCCAAAGTTTGAATGTGTCTATTGAGCATTTTGGAGTTCAGCATGGAAGCTTTAGCTACGAACCCAGAAGGCACACGATCTTCTACTTTCCTTGGTTTGAGTGCAGCAGTTTGTTGGATGTATGTTGCAAAAGTCTAGGTAGTCCTTTTTCTTGGGTTTACCAGCTTTATGGAATTGGAGGGGAGGCATTGAAGAGGTTTAAATCTCAACTTCTTCTACTGAATTCTCTCTCGCGAGGTGTTCTCGTTCCACTACCTTTTGTGTCTCTCTACGAGTTACTTGTGGATCTTGGTCCTGAGGAAGTCGGTTGGAATTTTTCACCCTCATTGGTTGATGTTGACATTGCTGCTTAATGAACTGCTCTTCGTGAAGGAAATATAAGGATGACCGAGGAAGGATTTTCTTGAGACGACGAAGATGGTCCTCGGGACTTTGTTTACTATGAGATTTCAATGAAGAATTGCTAATATGAGGAGTGTCACTTGACTTGGGAGGTGAATAATCGAAGTATGTTTGGTTGTCAGCTCCCCTGTAGTTGAATCGATTCATCTACAAAAAATATGGGGAGGCGAGTAAACCAAACAGAAAATTAATGCAAAGTAAAAATATTTACTGCCTAGTGAAAAATTTCTCTGAGCAGTGAAAACATTTTACTACCCATATATAAGCGCATGTGAGCACTGGTGAAAATTCTAAGTAGTTCACAAGAGAAAAGGAAATTTTTTTTGGAACCATGTGTTCGAAGGCATAAGGCTTAGAGTTTGTATGCTAAGTTTTTTTGTGCTCATCTATGTAAACAAACCCGGGTGGCTAAAAGCGCACAAATCCGTGTGGGTAAGTGCATGATCTGAGCAGTTTGGAGTTTGTTCTGAGGAGTCAGGAATGCCCGAGCAACTTGCAAGATTCTGAGGAGCCAAGGCAGCCAAAGCTACCCGAGTGGCTATGAGGTGGTGTATACCCGATCGGCTAAAATGTGACCAAGTAGGGGGTTTCTGAACAGCTAAAATCCATGCCGATCAGCCTGGAAGAATTTCGAGGAGACAAGGCAGCCAAAGCTACCCGAGCGGCTGTGGGTTTCGAGGAGTCAAGGCACCCCAAGGTACCAAAGTGGCCAGGGAGTTCCGAGGAGCTAAGCGGGGAAAGTGAGGAGCTAAATGGGTAACCCAATCATCTAGAAGGTTTCTGAGGAGGTAAGCAGCTAGGTGGAATTCGAGCGGCTACGAGGGGCTAAACGCGAATCCGAACAGCCCAAAAGGCTAATAGGCTGGGGTGAAATGAGCAGCTCATTCCAAGCAGCTCATAAGTGTTACGAGCAACTTATAAGGAATACCCGATTGGGTTTACCAAAAAATCTGAGCAGTCAAGGCCTATTTCAGAATATCCGATCGACTAAAAATGTGGGGCACAAACACGTTTTCATATTCATGGGCTCACAAACAAGATCAAAGAGGGAATTTCAAGGGTTTCAAAAAGTTTCAAAAAAACTTCAATGTTCATACAATCCCATGAACCCGAAAGTGCAATGAAAGATGAGAAATTATTTTTTCTCTAAAATTTCATGAAATTGGCTAACCCAAAGCCTAAACTATATCAAAACAACCACAAAAGCACTATCTTTCAAAGATTCATCACAAAAAATTCCAAATAGAGCATTCAAAAAGACAATTTCGACTACTAAAAGTTCTAGCAAAGTTTGTCCAAAATGTAAAAGCTTCAAAATGTTTACAATTGAGGATAAAGGAGAGAAAAATTACTCAAATGGATAGAAGAGCCTTTGATTTCTGGATATAAGCCTTTGATTTACTTGAAAAAAAAATGGAGCGCTCATGGGAGCTTTGAGGGAGAATCGACCAAGACAAGAAGGATTTGTTCTTGTGATATATTTTTTGGCTTGAGAAGGATTGGCATGCGTGGGCTTATTTATAGGGAAAGAGGGAAACCCTCATTTACCCTACAACTCCTATTATTTCATCTCTCCCATTATCCTACTATTTGAGAAACTGATAACTACCATTTTCATGGACTAAAAAGTTCAATCGTGAGTCTATTTGAAAAGGAAAGAGAATATAGAAAGTCATCTTTTGGAATTTTGAGACACAAGAAATATTAAATTTTCTGGTGAGTCACCACATGGAGATAACTGCTGTGGTATTCATTAAATCTCTGATTGGATTTTCAACTTTTTGGGATTCAACTAGCTGGACTTTTATTATTTAAGAAAGTTACTGACCAGTCACATGCTTTTGGATGACCTGAATAATTACCAATTAGAGACAAATTTTATCATATGAGAAAATCATATAATAAACTTTATCCCCAAAATTTTAGTTCGATGACATGACAATCATAAGTGACAAGGGGTAATGCATGATCATTAAATGGAACTGTTTACCCAAAAATGGCTATTAATGACGTGGCAAAGATTTCTCACACATGGATTGACACGTGGCAGAATTGAATGGTAAAGGTGATATTCGGCTATCGACCAGAAGTACACCTCATCGTCAGTGTTGATTTTTGATACGACCAGGCTGATCGTCAAGCCTGCTTTATTTCCTTCTTAAGTTGTAATCTAATATTAACTGCATTGAAATATTTCTTCATAACTATCCTTGATACGTGATTATTAAGAAAAGATAGGCCACGTTAGCATGTGTAACCCTCCTTGATCCTATAAATATGCATGAAATAGCTCAAGGAAGGGACTTTTGAATTCATTAGCTTTTTTGCTTAATATTGAGAGAGAAAGAGCTATAGTGATTGTTGATCATACTATTGTAATCCTTCCAAGGTTGGCGAAACTCAAAGAACCCTAGTTCTTTGATCACGACTTTGAAGTTCAATAATAACAATACACTAAGTGGATGTAGGCTGTTACGAATCATTGGGGTCGAACCACTATAATTCCTTGGTGTTTTTTTTCCCTTTCCATTAGATTATCTTTTCAAGTGTCGTTTCATATTTTGTCATATATTTGACTCCGTGTCATTGGCCAATTCGAGGGTCAACATTCTGGTGCTTTCATTGAGAGCTTGTGAAAGAATCTAATGGCGAAAACATCCAAGAGGACCGGACATGTCGCTGGCGCTGCATCATCCCAGCCTCCTCCCCTAAATATGGCTGAGGATGAACCATATTTGAAGTTTGATGAGGAGGAGTTAGATTTTGAAACACTAAAGGCAACACTGGGGGTGTTGCAGGATGAGCTGGCCAATCTGAGGGCCAATGAAGAGAATGTTGCAGAGATAATGGCGTCGCAGCAAAGAGAAATAGAATGCCAGCGACAGGAGCTGAGTGAGCGGCAGGCTGAGATGGATCGTCAGCAGAGGGATACCATGGTCGCCCTTGAAGCAGCTATCCAGCTGGCTAGGAATCAGGCTGCGCTAGCCTCCTAATCAGATCAGCCACCAAATGGGCCACCTCAAAGGGGTCCCAATTCTAGCCCTTCGCTCTAGCCAGCAAGCCCTCAAAGGCTGGAGCAACCGCCTGTGGCTCAGGATGATATCCCACCAAGGGATCTTGAGCAACAGCCTCCATCTCAGGCTGGTCGAGACAATCCCCAGCGCTCGAGGCAGAATAAGGCCAGGCAACCAGCCTGCAGCCCTAGATGCCCAGGGGATGAAGAGTCGAATCTACTGAGCAGGGGGCAGCGTCCTTCTGCCAATAGGAGGAACTCCGAGACAGGCTCTGCGGTCAGGGGCCCCCCATGGCATAACAATGCCCGGGGACCCACCGACCAGTGCATGCCTCCCCTTGACGCTCGGGAAATGCCAGCCCGAGGAGGCAACAAATTGAATAGCCGGTCACACCATAGTCAGCCACAATTCAGAGATGGCCACGACTACAATGAAGTCGATTCCGGTAGAAGAAATGTTGGTCAGAGAAATGAAGAAAGAGTTGGAGGCAGGAGCCCCCCAACTAGAGAGGACCGACCAGCGAGCCATAACGCTGGGGGGTAGCCAAGGCAGCAGATCGTCTTTAGTCGACTGGGAGCCAGCAAGCAGAGATGAAGAGATGATGTTCTGAGGGACGTACTTAACGACCGCCGTGAAAGGCACGATGATTACGTTCCCCCGAGCACCAGTGGCCCCAACAATCCCAGAAGTTGTTCAGGCTCAGATCAATGCCATGAACCGGGCGGTGCAACAGCTGGTCGGGGGGAGAACATCCCACATTGAGTACGATTGAAGGAGAGGCACCCTCTTCGTACAGAGGATTGCTGTTGCTGAAACCCCAGTAAATTCAAGATGCCAACACTACCAAATTTTGACAGGTATGGAGACCCGGTATCTCACGTTAATAAGTTTGAGATACAAATGGATATACAAAAGGTGCTAGAAGATGCCTGCAACACTGTCTAACACCGCTCAGGAGTGGTTCTTTAAGTTCCCTCCTGCTAGTATAGTATCATGGGAAATGTTCGTAAAGGATTTTTACGGACAGTTCTATGCGGGTCGCGTGCACAGGTCAACCAGCTGGTCGAGATACGCCAGAAAGAGGGAGAGCCCTTGAAGGAGTATGTTCAACGCTTCATGCGAGCTGCAGCTGGAGCCAAGACTGTGGGAGATGAAGGTAAGACGATGGCCCTAACTGCTGGGGTTAGACTCCATTCACCCCTCTGGAGAAGCCTCAGAAAGAATGGGGTAAGGAGCACCCAAGAGTTCTTAGATCGAGTTGATCGGTACATCAAGCTCAAAGACGCAATTGCCAACGAAGGGAAATTTCCAACAAAAGACAAGGGGCCCATGGAAGAACCCGCCAAAGTCGCCAATGGGTCAGAAAAACCCAATGGCAACGACAAAGGCAATGGGAATGGCAATGGTAGAAATGGTGGAAAGCAGGCGAACAATGAACCCTCGACCTTCGAGAGTAAGCGCCCCAAAGGCAATCAGTATGAACTAAGATTCACCATCTACACAGCCCTTGTCAAAATCCGAGCTGAGGTCTATCAGGAGACCAGCTCAAACGTGCCTTACAAACGAACAACACCTATAAGGAAAGATATCTCCAAGAGAGATACAACGAAGTACTGGTGTTTTCACAACGACTATGAGCAAGACACCAACGAATGTAACCAGTTGAAGGATGAGATTGAGTTCATGGTAAGGCAGGGACATTTGAGAAGATATGTACGAGCCGGAGTAGGTTCTCAATGAAAGGCTTAAGGTGGCAACGAGTAGGCGCCTGCACGCCAACGCTTGCCTCCTCTCCAGCCAGCTCATGTGGCATGCACTTTACTCACCATCTATGGAGGCCCACATCTTGCAGGAGACAATGGGAAGGAAAGGGAACGATACACTCGAACCCTACGCCACGACCAGGACATCGAGATGATGAGTGTGGAAGATCGAGCACCAAAAAAGGTTCGTATAGAGGAGGAATTGATAACCTTTTTTGATGACGATGCCCAACACGTACTATTCCAACACTCCGATTTGCTGGTCGTGGATGTACAAATTGCCAACATGATGGTGAAAAGGGTGTTGGTCGACACAGGAAGTTCGGTTAACATCTTATACAAGTCTTCACTGGAACGAATGAAGCTATCCGTCAAAGACCTGGAGCCATGCAACCAAACCATTTATTGTTTTTCCAGTGTAGGGCTCGCCCCAACAGGGTCGATTAGGCTCCCAATTACGACAGGTATTCCGCCTGCTAATAGGACATTACTTACTACTTTCATAGTAGTTGATTGTCCTTCAGCATACAATGTTGTAATTGGGAGATCGATTCTGGTCGACCTGTGAGCCGTCACCTCGATATGGAACCTCGCCATGAAATTCCCAACAGACACAGGAGTAGGTTGCGTATTGGGAAACCAGAGGGAAGCGAGGGAGTGCTACAATGCCTCGATCACCAAGGCGAAGAAGGGTGTATTGAGAGATGCCACCGGAAAGGAGTTGCAAATGGCGACTGATGTTCGGGCCCACTCAGGTGATAATGTCACCAAATAGGGCATTGCCCAAAGTAAGGATAGGGACTTAGATACTCACTTTGGGGATTTTGTAGAAGAAGTGGGGCCCATCAAGGACCTTAAAGAGGTCCAACTCGATGAAGAAAATTCGACTAGGGTTGTGAAAGTTGGTAAAAACTTAGAGACAACAACAAAACAAGCACTGGTGGAGTTTTTAAGGAGGAACCAGGAAGTCTTTGCTTGGTCCCACAAAGACATGGTCGGGATAGATCCTGCAGTCATCAGCCATGTCCTAAACATCGACAAGAGTTTTCCACCAGTGCAACAAAAAACAAGGCTGCTCAACAATGATAGAACAAGGGCCTTAAAAGAAGAAGTTGAGAAGCTGAGGGAGAATGGGTTCATCAAGGTGGCGTTTTATCCATCGTGGGTCTTTAATCCCGTACTAGTGCCCAAGCCGAATGGCAAGTGGTGTACGTGCGTGGATTTTACAGACCTAAATAAAGCCTGCCCCAAAGATTGTTTCCCATTCCCAAGGATCGACCAGCTGGTCGATGCCACTATAGGACATGAGATCCTCTCATTTATGGATGCGTACTGTTAGTAGGCATCCCCCTGATGAAGATCACACTAGCTTTTAGACTGATACACGGCTCTACTATTATAAAGTGATGCCCTTCGGTTTGAAAAACACTGGTGCGACTTACCAGCAACTCGTCAACCATATGTTTAACGAGCTGATCGGCACAAACATGGAGGTCTACGTCAATGACATGCTGGTCTAGTCGAAGAAAGCAGAAGGGCATGTAAAGGATTTGCAGGAGTGCTTCAACGTCTTGAACAAATATCAGATGAAGCTAAATCCCCTTAAATGCTCTTTCGGAAAAGGATTAGGGAAATTCTTGGGATTTATAGTTAACACGAGAGGAATTGAAGCCAATCCCGAGAAAATTAAAGCCCTTATTGACATGAAATCGCCAGCAAAGAGTAAGGATGTTCAAAGCTTAATTGGAAGAATTGCCGCTCTTAGTAGATTCATTTCAAAGTCAACAGATAAGTGCGTCCCATTTTTTAATCTACTTAGAGGCAATAAAAAGTTTTAAAGGACGGAGGAGTGCGAACAAGCATTTCAAGCACTAAAAACACATTTGGTGCAACCACCCATCCTGTCAAAGCCGGTGGATAAAGAAACTTTGTTCATCTACCTGGCGATCACAGAATATGCTGCAAGTGTCGTTTTAGTAAGGGAGGAAGAAGGCGTGCATAAGGCTATTTACTATGTAAGCAAAAGGATGATTGGAGCAGAACAACGATACCCACCCATCGAGAAGCTAGCCTATTGCCTAGTTCTGGCCTCCAGGAAGATGCGTCCTTACTTTCAAGCTCATCCAATTTTGGTCTTAACCGACCAGCCTCTTCAACAAGTCCTGCAAAAACAAGAGGCTGCAGGTAGATTGTTAAAATGGGCAGTCAAACTTGGGCAGTTCGATATATCTTACTTGCTGTGAGCAGTGATAAAAGGACAAGCCTTGACTGACTTCATTGCAGAATTCACTGAACTTATGAATGGCAAGAAGATTGAAGAGCCTAATGATCCTAAATGTCAAAACCAAGCTCCCATGTGGAAATTATTTACAGATGGTTCCTCTAACGAGTGCCACACTGGGGCAGGAGTGATATTCATAACGCTGGAGGGGCATCGATTTCACTGCGCAATCAAGTTTGGCTTCACTGCTTCTAACAATGAGGCCGATTATGAAGCACTACTCGTTGGATTGCGGTTAGCCAGGGACATGAATATAAAAGTGCTCGACATCTATAGTGATTCTCAGCTGGTGGTGAATAAGATCCTGGGAGAATACCAGGCGCGAGGTTTAAAGATGGTTGCCTATCTGAACAAAACAAAAGATCTATTGGCTCAGTTTGACAAATACAGTCTCCAGCAAGTACCTTGCGATTAGAATTCCAATGCAGACACTTTGGCCAAATTAGTAAGGGCGAAGGATGCTGATACTCTGAATATATTGTCGGTTGAGCGGCTAACAATGCCAAGCATCCAAGCAGAAGAGACCACTTTGGTGATCTAGATGACGGATGCATGGATGACACCATATATAGAGTATCTAATGCAAGGCACATTACCAACGGACAGAAACAAAGCCAGGACCCTTCAGTGGCAAGCTGCTAGGTATATCCTGGTCGATAGAATCTTGTACCGAAGGGGATACTCAATGCCACTCCTCAGATGTATTACAAAGGAGAAAGCCAAAGAATTGATGAAAGAGGTGCACGAAGTTTTTTTTGGAGACCATGCTGGGGGGCAGAGTTTGTCAAAAAAGATCCTAAGGCAAGGATATTTCTAGCCAACGTTGAATAAAGACTCGATGGAATTCGTACGGAAGTGTGATAAATGCCAAAGATTCTCCAAAATCCCACGAGCATCCCTTAATGAGCTTAAGAAGATGCAAAGCCCATGGCCGTTTGTAGTTTGGGGTATCGACCTAATCGGATCTTTGCCCACGAGAAAAGGCGGTGTCATAAATGTTGTGGTTGCCGTCGACTACTTCACCAAATGGGCCGAAGCAGAACCGCTTGCAACCATAACGACCAAGAAAGTGGTGGATTTCGTGATCAAAAACATCATTTGTCTATATGGATTACCAAGGAAGATCGTCTCAGATAACAACACCCAGTTTGACAATGATTTATTCACGGACTTCTGCTAGCCGCATGGTATTATTAAGAGCTTCTTTTCAGTCGCTCATCCCCAAGCAAATGGACAAGTTGAAGCAGTCAACAAAATGTTGAAGGAGACATTGAAGAAAAGACTAGAAGAAGCTAAGGGGGCATGGCCAGAACAATTGCCTGAAGTACTTTGGTCGTACAGAACTTCCCACCGAACAGCAATGGGTCACACTCCATTCTCGTTGGCTTATGGATATGAAGCTATGTTTCCTATTGAGTTAGATCCGCCTTCGCATTACAGAACAATGTACAATCAAGGTTCGAACAGCCAGCTGTTGATGGAATCCCTGGACTCGATCAATGAGAAATGTGAACAAGCCCAACTCCGAGTAGCTGCGTACCAGCAAATAGTCACCCGGTATTTCAACTCTATGAGAAAGAAAGTTCAGCATTGGAGATCTTGTACTCCGAAGAGTTTTTCTAAACACTCGCGACCAAGCTGCTGGAGTACTTAGACCTAATTGGGAAGGGCCATACCAGATTGAAGAAGTCCTTCACCCAGGCACCTATAAACTTGCTCGCTTAAACGGAGATCTCATTCCTCGCTATTGGAATGGAGAACACCTGCGCAAGTATTACCAATAAATAATTCTTCTTAAAGAATTGGCTTGTATTAATTTTACTTTTTACAAGTTTTGAAAAAGGGTTGGTCATTTTATGTGACCGATCGCTTATAAGTGTAAGATCTTATTGATCACTCATACAGACATGTTTTGTCCATTTATTACGAGAAATATAAGGGACTGTGCGCAGCCAGTCATTTCTTGCCAACTATTGTATTTATTACAAGTATTTTCTCATTACGTGTGTTGTTTTGCTGTATTACAATTTCAATTATTTTGCTCTGAGCAATATTGTTCAAACAGGTTTTGGTCAAGGCAAATGACGAAGGACCTAAAGCTCCTCAATCACTTGGGGGACATATAAGGTACAAGTAAACAAAGCATACCATCAAAAGGTATGTAAACACATGAGCAAAATAAGTGAAAGCATGCTAGGGTACTTAGAGTATTTTTCAAAATTTTTTATTTTGTTAAATCAAACCAAAGTGCTATGCTAAGTTCGGTCATGCGAACAGATGTTATAATAAAATGAAAATGTATTATAATATGAAAAATAGATTACTTTACACCGCGAGCAATATTGCTTGGATGTAATTGTTTGATTAAAAGGAAAATAGTTGCTCGCGCAACAATAAGAAATTAATGTCTTTACATCACGACCAGTAGGTCGGGTAATTAAAAGATTTAAAGATAAAAAGAAGAAAGACTAAGGGGCTGGAGTGTCTTGACGAGCGTCCTGGTCGATAGTTATGCCAGCTTCATTGTCTGCACCATCTATCCCTGTTGCCAGAGAGATCTCCGAGGAAGCAGGTACTTTAGCCCTCTATTCTTCCTCTAGCCGAATGCCACACTGAGACATTAGAATCTGCCTCAGGTGTTCTGACAGATAGTTGAAGTTAGCCTCCCGGTTGTGCTTCCAAAACTCGTAGAAGCAAAGATGAGTGGCTTCCTTGTACTTCTCCAAGTTCTTGGCTTCAAGTTCCTCAAGCTCCTTCACACGCTTTTCCAGCTCCTCTGTCTTCTGCCTGCTCGCATTCAACTCAAGCTCGAGCTATATAGATTGTTGGTAGTTTAGTTTGGCGCTTTCCCTTAATTTTTCTTTGTCTTCGTTGGATATCTTCAGGCCGTCCCGAACCTCCAGCAGCTCCTTGGTCAGAGTGGCTTTTTTCTCGAGGAGTTCCTCTTTCTGCTTAGACAGCTCCGTACTCTTCTCAAGCAACTCACCGTTCTGTTTAGTTAGCTCATTGTTCTTCTCGAGCAACTCAGCATTTTTCTCTTTAAGCGCTTTCTTAACTTCAGCAAGTTTAGTGTCAAAAATTTTGGCCCGAGACACCATCGCCCCCGCACGGCGCCAGCCAGCAATCATGGTTAGTAATCCCTGTAATCAGATAAAAAAGGGTAAGGCATTGGTAGAGAATCAAAAATAAATTATTCAGCATCAGGAGGTAACTTACGCTAACTATCTCGTTAAGCCCTCGGTTGAGTATTTGGTCAGGCTTCATGGAAATGGTTTCGGTAATGGCCTCTTGACTACGTTTATGTTTGGAAAGCTTGTATATCCTCTCCCTGGCTGAGCTGACCATGATGTTGGACAGGGAGCCTTCGGGCTGAGTGCGCTATGTTTGGTTGGTAGGGACCTGAGGAGTAGGGTGTTGGTCAACGGGTGTTGAAGGAGTGGAATGCTGGTCGACCAAAGGAGTTGAGTCCGACTGCTCGAGTGGCGATGGAGGTGGTGTGTTCTCCTTCGAAGGGACAGTGGCTGGAGGGTCCTTGGTTCGGGCCTTCTTTGAGGCAGTTTTACTGCTCTCCCCTCGAGACCTCTTGCTTTCCTTCTTCTTGCCAAAAGATGCAGCGGCAGCCTTGTAATGCTCGAACACGTCTTCAGATGACAGATCTGCACAAAAGGAAAACACACGAGCAATGAGAGAAGATATTTATACGGGGCTAAAAATGAAAGTGAAGAGATTATAAGTAAAGTACCCGCGCTACGACTATTGGTCGCTACATTACTTACTGAACTACTTACTGCCTGGAAGAAATCTGAACTTAAGATTGGAGTAAACTTAAAGTTGTCATCCTCATCAAATAAGTGACAGGGAATTGGCCAACTATCTAAGAGCGAAATATCAGTATCGTTCTTATCTGAAGAATCATCGATGGGAGTGAGGGGTTCAGTGGCCTTCTTTTATCCATTTCCCTTTGGGCCAGGGGGAGCAGCAGCCCGCAGAGTGCCAGAAGGTTCCCTAATTGTTACTCCAGTTGCCCTCCTCGGAAGAGGTTGTTCCACGTCTGGGTGCTGCTCAGGAACCTCTCCGCCAGTAGCACTCCCTGCTGTTGACTCCTTCACATCCTGATGAGGGGCCAAAAGGCTGACCAGCCTAAGGTTAGCCTCTGTGACTAGATGCTTGAAGCTTTTCTCCACGTAATTCATATTGGCCAAGAGGGCTGATCTTAACTCCATTTATGGAGTGGGCTGATCTTAATCATAGGCCTAAAAGGCACTAAAAATCTAAGAAAATGTAGAGAAAAAAAATTAAAGAAAGATTAATGACCAGTGGTACAATGGAGTTACCTACTTGAGTGAAGGCCAGGTTGTTTGCGACGATGTCAGTCGTAAGGAAATACTCCTAGTAGTACCTCCCCACGTTTGATATGTGAGCGGTGTCGGTCAGAAAGG
Source organism: Humulus lupulus (assembly GCF_963169125.1). Taxonomy (NCBI): domain Eukaryota; kingdom Viridiplantae; phylum Streptophyta; class Magnoliopsida; order Rosales; family Cannabaceae; genus Humulus; species Humulus lupulus. The sequence continues at coordinate 40,930,026 of NC_084798.1, forward strand.
TGTGCCTTGTTTCCTGATGACAAAAATGAAAAAACCCCGTACCTTCTTGGTTGAGGTTAGACTTGAGGTCGAACAGATAATTAACCTCATGGGGTGTTGGCACATGCCATTTTTTGTGGCTATAAAGGATATAGAGTGCTGCAAGCATTCTATACCCCTTGGGAGTTATTTGGAAAGGGGCGACCCCGAAGTAGTTGGCCACCCCTTGGAAGAATGGATGAAGAGGCAAGGTAGCCCCTGCCTCAATATGGTATCTCGACCAGGCGCTGAAAGCGCCTCCAAGCAAGTTTGCCCATTGGTCTTGATTGGGTTGAACTAATGTCACCCCCGGGAGTCCATATTTTCTAATGTAGTTGGTGATCATCCTAATCGTCACCCGACTTTCAGGTACAACATACCATTCAACATCTGGTTGAATGGCATTTCAGGGCTGGGCATGAGTTTGGATATTGGGGTCAGGAATATTTTCTACTCGACCACTAGTCGAGGAAATTTTAGCTCGAGGAGCAGGCTGATTTGAAGGATTGGGAGTTTTCTTTTTCTGGGCTGTAGTTTTTGCTCGAGCCATATTTTGGATAAGGTTAGATGGAGTGTTTGAAGTGGCGCGAGAAAAGGGAATGTCAGGTATTAGCGATGACGGTTGTTCCTCGTCCTCAAGCAGCTGAGCTAGTAAGTCGTCCTCGATGGGTCTTTCTCCTCCCCACAGACCTTGCATGAAAGCTGCGAACAGAGAAAGGGGGAGATAAGATGTAAAGCTTAGAAGCTTGTATTGAAAGTTGGAATAATGTTGCTCGCGTATACGACCAGCAGCATTTTAACAAAAATACTAAGTTCTATACGAGCAGTTTGAAAAACAGATTGAAAAGCGGAAGTAAATGTTTTTAAGGAAAAAGCTAGTTCGACTTTGAAAGGGCGGGAAAAACCCAGTTTTTCACCTAGCTTAAAAATCGAAGTAAAATTCGATTTTACGCCCTAAATATACAATCTCAACTACCAAACTAGCTCCTAACTCCTGCAGAATGCTATTTCACTATCCTGTCAAGCATCAGTCAGTATGCCCGTTACCCCAAGTTAGTTTTGGCCAAGAACAGTAAAAAATAATAATAAAATAATATATGTATTCAAGGACTCAGAAATAAAAAATATAGATAAACAGATATTGCATGGTGTATCAACAACTGAAAGGTTGAAGAAAAGTACGTGTATAAAAGATGGAGTAGAGTCTAAGGTGCTAAGTCAGTTTGGGTGGGTAGGAGCTTCGTGGATCGTCAAGAGTTGTCTGAGTTCTGGAAGTTTGGCTCCTTGTTCTTCGATTTTCTTGAAGATAGAGATAAAATGTAAAAAGTAAAAAGTGATCCTGAAGGGTCATTTATACTAGCCGAGGAGCGGTTACCAAGGTAATCATAAAGGGTAATTTTTCAAGGAATGGGGAAGCGTGATAGCCGTCGGACACATTCTTGGGAAACCAAAAAAACCTGATTAGACATGATTGGCCACCTTTTTTAGAAAGCATGGACATATTTCGTGGGGTATTCGAAAGGTTGTTTTCTTAAGTTTACTTATTGCTGGTCGCGATAAATAAACTTTGGGGGCAAATGTTTACCCAAAAATGGCTATGAATGATGTGGCAAAGATTTCTCACACATGGATTGACACGTGGTGGAATTGAAGGGCAATGGTGTTGTTCGGCTATCGACCAGAAGCACACCTCATCGTCAGTGTTGATTTTTGATATGACTAGGCTGATCGTGAAGCCTGATTTATTTCCTTCTTAAGTTGTAATCTAATATTAACTGCATTGGAATATTTCTTCATAACTATCCTTGATACGCAATTGTTAAGGAAAGATAGGACACGTTAGCATGTGTTACCCTCCTTGAGCCTATAAATATGCATGAAATAGCTCAAGGAAGGGACTTTTGAATTCATTATCTTTTTTTGCTTAATATTGAGAGAGAAAGAGCTATAGTGATTGTTGATCATACTATTGTAATCCTTCCAAGGTTGGTGAAACTAAAAGAACCCTAGTTCTTTGATCACGACTTTGAAGTTCAATAATAACAATACACTAAGTGGACGTAGGTTGTTACCAATCATTGGGGCTAAACCATTATAATTCCTTGGTGTTTTTTTCCCTTTCCATTAAATTATCTTTTCAAGTGTCGTTCCATATTTTGTCGTATATTTGACTCCGTGTCGCTGGCCAATTTGAGGGTCAATAGGCACATTAATGGTCAATGAATGTGTTGACCAAGGGAAGTGCAAGGGTTAGAAGATGAGCTACATAGTCGTGATGTCACTGGTTGTAAGAACATTGGCCAAACAAATGGTTTTACCTGGTCAGGAAATGATTTACCGGACCAGGTAAGAATTTACCTGGTCAAGGAGTAATTTACCTGACCAGATATGAATTTTCCTTGTCAGGGAGTGTTTTACCCGACCAGCAACATCAGAAAGGAGATTTACCCGACCAGCAACATCAGAAAGGAAATTTACCAGACCAGCTACATCAAAAAGGAGATTTACTCGACTGACAACATCAGAAAGGAGATTTAACTGACCAGCTACATTAGAAGGAAGATTTAGCCGAATGGGTATGTCACAGTCTTAAGAGTTAGCTGCCCAGTGACTTCTTTATAGAATCTCAGGAGTTAACTACCCAGTAACTTTTCTACGGAAGCTCAGTAACAACTTCAACCAGAATTGCCCGTAACTACCGCGAGAATTTCTCAGATATCCCGAAGTAATAGCCGTATTGTTGTACTTTGGATTTGTTTATTACTTTGTTAATTAAAGTTGGTTAAAAAAACCAAATACTATGTCAAAAGGGGGGACATTTCTTGTACGATCCATGGGCCTATAAATAGAGAGCTTATGGCATCATTTAGGGGATCTGATCTTTTTTAGATTTTTAGACTCCCTAATTTTAAGACGTTGGAATTGTTACATGGGCCATTCTTGGGGCATTTTCTAAGGGAACTTAGAGAGAGAAACGTTGTATTTTTCGACTTATACTTAAGAAACTTAGGTTGCTCAGGTTCATCAGTTCTTAAGTGTAGGTACATATATCACAACTCCAAGTGGATTAGGATATTATCAAAAAATTGGGGTTGAACCACTATAAAATTATTTGTGTCATTTATTTTCTATTCAAGGCTTACTGCCATTTTTGTGTCTACTTGTCGTTGGCCAAAATTGTGGTCAACAGTTATAAATGAAATATAAAATTAGTTATCTTATTATTCAAGATATTTTTATTGTTTAAAATATTTATATTTTGTTATCAGATAATTCTAGATATTTTAGATATTTAAAATTTTGTTAAAAGAGATATTGATATTTTAAAATTTGTTAAAATATTTAAAACTAAAATATATTTTCATTCATAACAAATTAATAGCCTAGTTTAAATTAATTATTTGAAATTGAATTTTTTTTGATAAATTATATTTTAAATAATTTAATACTTTGCAACTTATTTAATTAATTATATTGAATTTGTCTGATGAATTCTATGTTTAGTAATTATGGTATTTTGCAAAATAATATATTGTTGTGGTATATTTGCATAATTTAACAACACATGCTTATAGAGTAACATGTTAGGCCCATCCAATTATTAACATATCAAGCATCATTATTAAGTTATTTTTTGCATTTGTCCTTTAAATATAAGTATAATGATGGTCCAATTTTTTTGTTTGAAACATTTGTGAAAACTCAAATAAAAATTTCATAAAATGTTAGGTTTTATTTGGGTCCAATTAAACATGTAAAGTTTAAATTCCTCTCTTGTGGGTGGTTCCACTTGTGAATGCCCATTTTGTAACGACCCAAAAATTACTAAAAAGGCTTAAGGGACTTGATTAGTGTGCCAGGAAGGCGTAATTGATTTAAGTGTGATTTAAATGATTAAATACATGCTTATGTGATAAGCATGATTACATGATTATATCGATATATGAGATGCATGATTATGAGTATTACTATGCATGCAGGCCCTGTTTAGATTATAAGGGCATATTTGTAATTTTAGTCGTTGAGGGCATAAATGTAATTATTTGCGATAAATTGTTGAGACGACATTATTATGGGAATATATTTGCATCTGCAGCTTGTGGCTCGAAGCGATCATAGTGAGCAGTTTAGCAAAATAGCACAGCGGGGGTTTATACCCGGCTCGGGGGAGCCTGGGGAATTTATGGGAACTTGGGAAAATATATAGGAGATAATTAGGCATCAGGGAAAAAAATTGGTGATTAATAAGATGACGGGATTTTAAGTGGTAAATATTAGGAACACTTGAGGAGTTAGTGGGAATTGGGAACAAATGACCAAAATGCCCCTAAAATGACTAAAAGGTTTGGATTTAAATGGGAGGGTAAAATAGTCTTTTGCCTATTAGGAGATATACTTGTTATATCTGATGTTTGTAGTGGAAGTTGTAGAAAGTAATAGAAACAGAAGGAAAGAAAAGGAAAGGAAGAAAGCAGAGTATCAAACCTATCTCTTTTTCTCTCTCTCGAATTTCTGCTTCTCTCTCCCTCTCTTGTGAATTTGAAGTTGGGAACTCAGGGAGGTTAGGCTAGGTCTTGGGGAATTTGATCCTTGGAAGTGGCTGAGAAGCTTAACTAGAAATAACAACTAATTAATGTAAAGTTTACAGAGTTTGGTCTGAATTTTCTGACTTTGATGAAGTTGTTTCTGAATTTGAGTTTTGGATGGGAATCAAGGGGCTTGAGCTTGAGGATTTGAAGAACTAAAGGCTGGAAGGGCATAGATACAACCTAAGATTGAATTCTCCCATTAAACGTAACAATTTCAGGCTTTGAAGTTTTGAATTTCTGGGTTTTCTGGTTAAGTTCTTGAGCTTCAAGCTCAATCTTAATTTTCTATGTTTAATGGTTCATGTGGCCAAGTTTGATGTTGTTGGGCCATGTTAGATGAGATATAGTAGATGGCAGGCTTAATTTGAAGTGTGATTGAGGTTTGGAGGGGATTTATGGAGCTTTGGCTCAAGGAAATTCGAAGGAAAAACTCAGAGGTTTGCTGGTGCTGCTTGTAACATCGTAGCGCTAGCATTAGAGCGCTACAGCGCTATGCCTATTTTCCTGGGGGGCGTTTGTCTCTGCTTGTAGCGCTATAGTGCTACCCTGCCTCCAGAAATGGGTTTTGGGTATTTTTCTTAGGGCTTTTTCTTGGAGGCTCGGGGGTCGATTCCACCACCCCGTTTGGTGGAATTGGGCTTCTCGGGAGCTTGGGATTAGTCCCAAGGTTGGGTTACGGAATTGAGATTTAATGATAGTTTTATTTTACTATTGTGACTAGGTGTACGCTAGGGCTCGGACGGGATTGTGCTCGAGGATCATTTCTATTAGCCAAAGCGCTCGGAATCAAAGGTAAGAAACTGCACCCGATTATATGGTTATGTTGGGACTAAGAGCTCCCTAAACTTGTATGTGATGTCATAAGATGGTATTATGCCATGGGGACATGTGATAAAGTTCCTAAGAGTGTCGGAGTCACTGTTTGCGCACAGAGCATGGCTCGACCACTGGTAGCTGAGGTTATGTGTATAATCATTGAGCTCGGCCTAACGAGCCGGAGTCAGTGGGACAATCAGAGGTTGCGCCCTAAGGGCGTCGATCCTAGATATTGCGTTATATGTTTATTGTTATGAATCTAATGAATATGATATGTTTATTATTTGGATGATTGATTATTGATTTGTAGATTGATATCGTTGATTATGTGAGCAAGATGACTTCCTGAGTATCCGTTTGGTGATTTATGAACTATCTGACTGTTAATTATCACTTATGCTATGCATTATGGTTTTCTTGCTGGGCCTTGGCTCACGGGTGCTACGTGGTGCAGGTAAAGGCAAAGGCAAGGTGGACCAGTCCTGAGTTAGAGAGCTTTGGGGCTTAATGTACATAGTCATCTAATCGGCCGCCACAACTGAGGGATGGTACAGGGACATGAGAACCTAAAATGTCTATTTTGCCCTTAGAGTGGCCAGTAGTTGTATATATCCTAGAATTTTTTGTAAACTGTCCTTAAACTCTATTTCTTTTGGGATCCCATGTATGAAATGTTTATTTAATGAAATGTATCTTTTATGATCAAAATCTTTTAACCCTAGTTCAATTATAGTTTCAGGAACACGCTTCTAACTAAATGACTTGATTAACAAGTCTTGCACCTTTGTAACACACAGTGTAACCGTCTTGGCTACCCAGGGTGTTACATATTTTCTTTGCATTACTAGATTGGGCTTAATCAATTGAACAACAATTAATAAAGCAAAGGTTCAAATTCCTATCTGTTTGGGCTTTGTGTGGAAGTTAGGGAGCCATAGTAGTGGGTCCGACATACGAAACCCAACTATTCTTCATGCAAGCTCGAATTGATAAGGCTCATTTACCTATGTTGGACTTAATTGTGTTAGGTTATTCTTTTTAGTTGGACCTAATAATTGATTAGAAGAAAACTAATTCTAATTTTTGGATTAATTTTCAATGGTAATTTTAGAATTAATGGAAAAATTATAAACTATGGTTTATTAATTTAGCAAACCTAAGTTGGTTTGTTGATTATTTTAACAATTTGGCAAACCTAAGTTGGTTTATTGATCATTTTAATAATTTGGAAAGCCTAAGTTGGTTTATTAATTATTTTAATAATTTGGCAAACCTAAGTTGATATTTTTCAGAAAGAATAAAATAATAAAAGATTTAATAATGATTTTTAAAAATTTGAATTCGATCTCCATCGTTGATTTAGCAAGGTTAGAGTTCAGTGGGGCCTCATGGCACTTTGATTTCATCTCCCTTAAGAAGGTGTTCACTAGACTTCTTAACGTGATTAAATTTCTTAGGATAGATGATTATACATAGACCTTCTATAGAATCATCCCTACAGTGACTATAGAAATCAAGTCTATAATAATCAAAATCGTTGGTCAAACTCATAAAGTAAGAAATATGTGTGACTCTCGCCTACCTGGACACATGAGTTTTCGTTATTTTGATTGGATGAAATAAGTAGTTAATAAAAGTCTATGACGTTTTATTAATTGAGATGTTTCTCTATTTAACTAAGTGAATATTTCTGACTCTTGCTTACCGGGACACATGGGTTCATGGCTAGTTAAAGTACCTAAGAAATAGAAGATAAGTGTCTTAGTGTTTTACTTATCTGAAAACATTTTATATGTTATGCTATTTCTAAAAATTTAATGAATAAATGTTTGTCAAGCAATGTGTTGATTTCTACTTAGTTGACCATCGTAGCTCTAAACTTCCCACCCAATACTCTCTCTAATCTCTAAAATGTTACTCTATTGTGAGAACCTCACGAAATGTTTGTCCATCATCAACATGGTGTTGATTATAGACAACATCGAATTCGTGATAATTAAAGATATTCCTATTTTTCCTATGCAACGATCACTGAATCCTTCAAAGAGGATTGTTGATGGTGGTTCGAGAAAAGGAAACGATGTTAATACTACTAAACATGCTCAAGGAGAAGCTGCTTTAAGCTTCTTCTTTGAAGAGCAAATGCGCAAGAAATTCAAGCAAAAGGAACAAGAAGTCCATTGGAAAGGCACCAAATGATGCAAAGCATCTTTGAGGAGGGCCTAATTATAAGTACACAAAAAAGAGGAGTATTTCCAACTACAAGGAGACTGGAAGTTGGAACAAAATTGCCCAGCACTCATGGCATATGGAACCCAAGATAACGAAATTTGTCTTGGATGCATGTGATCCCTGAATCAAAATCTACTAAACATGCATGTACATTTTTACAACGTTTTAGCACTAGGAAAGCCATGAAGGACAAAAAGCCACAACTTGGAATCCATCAAGGGTTGTTTGTATCAAACAAGGAAAAAGGATAAGCTTGAATGAATTTTGGAAATTAATATATTGTTTTAAGACAATGTTTATTTTATTCAAATTTTCAATGGAAATTTTTAATTTCAGTTTTTCTTATTACATCAACAACAATTTGTAGTTACTTTCACACACAATAAAATCCTATTTCTTTCAATGGATGTGAATTTTGGGGGTAGATGTATGAAAAATGGGCTATAATTATTGCAACTAAACAAACCCTATGTTCTAAATAATGAGTTGTTTTAAGATAGCTAAATCTAGGACCGTTAAACGGAAAAAGGTCAATAATGTTAGAAATGACATACCTTTGGCATCTTCGCTTTCGTCATATTTGCTATGATAGGATTCAATGTCTAACAAAGGCTGGGCTTGTGAGGGAGCTCACCTAGGGTGACCTACCTATTTGTGAATCTAGTCTCGAGGGCAGAATGACAAAGTGTCCATTCTTTGTGATAGGAGAAAGGGCCAAAGAACCATTAGGGCTAGTATGTTCAAGTGTCTAGGGACAAATGAATGTTCAAGCAAGGTGTGGTTATGAGTATTTTGTCACCTTCATCGATGATTGCTCTAGAAACTCATGTATGTACCTAAAGCATAGGAATTATGAGAATTTGTTAAAAAGTCCAAAGAATTCAATGTTATGGCTTTAAAACCAAATTAGGTAAAAAATTAAAGATCTTGCGATCTGATAGGGGTGGAGGATATTTGGATAATCACAACCAAGATCATTTAATTGAACATGGAGAATTGTCTAAAACAACTGCCCTAAGGACTTTACAACAGAACGACATTGCTAAGTGGAGTGAATCGAGCGTTTTTGAAAATTTGTGTTCTATGATAAGCTATTCAACTCTACCGACTTCTTACCCACATATTTTATGGAGTCAGACTACCTAGACCACATATGACATCTTTTAAATGTTGTGCCGCATCAAAAGTTGTCTCCAAGACACCACTAGAATTATGAAGTGGTCGTGAACCTGGTTTACGTCATTATGGAATTTAGGGGTGTCCTGTTTATGTTCTGAGGAAAAAGGTAGAAAAGCTAGAACAATGAACTGAGGTTTGCTTGTTTGATGGCTATTCTAAAGGTACTCAGGGTGGTCTGTTTTATTGTCCACTAGACAAGAAAGTGTTTGGCTCTACAAATGCTACTTTTCTGGATAACAACTGCATAATGAATTTCAAACCTCATATCTAAATAGTATTAGATGCAAAAATGATAAACTATTGTTCCATCTTCACCGATGTAAGTCAATGAAAACAAGGTAGATTTAGACACCACTAATCTAAGTTAGAAAGTTACGGTGCCTCGTCATAGTGGGAGGGTTTCTCGAAACCCGGTACCTATGATATGGATAGTGAAACCCACAAGTTGGTTAAGGACACAAGTAACAATGATTTGTTGGCCTTTAAACAGCCAATGGATAAGTCTGAAAGGGATCTTTGACTCGAAGCCAAGTACCTGGAAATAGAGTCTAAGGACTCTTAATTTGTCTGAGATCTTGTAGATGTGCCATTGAACTTTAGGCCCATGGGGTGCAAGTGGATTTATAAGAAGAAGAGAGGAGCAGATGAAAATGTCGAAACATTAAAGGCTCGACTCATGGAAGAGAGAGAAAGTTGACTCAGAGAAAGCTTTTTCTCCGGTAGCCATGTTAAAATTCATTTAGTATGCTCATATCCATAGCCACAACACTTGATTAAGAGATGAGGCAAATGGACATCAAAGAATCATTTTTAATGGATATCTTGATGAGACCATTAACATGGGTCAATCACAAGGATTTAAAGTAGTTGGTCAAGAAAATCGACAAGCTGAGTAGGTCATCTATGGACTTAAACAAGCTTTACGCTCCTAGAATTAAGGTTAAATGGAAACATTAAGACCATTGGTTTTGAACACAATGTAGTTGACCCTTGTGTTTAACAACTTAGGGAAAAGACATTGTGGTGCTCTTAATCCTTTATGTAGTTGATATCTTACTCATTGGAAACAATGTCAAGAAATTACAGACATAAAGAACTGGCTGGAAACAAAATTCCAGATTTCGTTGTAGCAAGTCGTGTTCTTCGTTTCCAGAACATCAGGGATAGAAATAACTAAATTTTTTCTCTGACTCAAGTGACCTACTTAGATGAGGTACTTGGTCGTTACTCTATAACAAATTCTGATAAAGGATGTTTTGCGTCTTGACAAGGAATTTATTTTCCTAAGCAGTAGTCTCCACAGACTCCTCAAGAGAAAGAAAAGATGCAACGAATTCCTTATGCATTTGCAATTAGAAATCTAATGCATGCTATGTTGTATACTGTGACCAAAGATGTGCTATGTAGTGGGAGTGGTGAGCAAGTGTCAGTAAAAATTTGGAAATGAACAATGGATGGGGTCGGTATCTTTGATGGACTAGAGACTTTATGTTAGTCTTTTCAGGTGGATCTTTAAACCTATTAGGCGACACAGATTCAGATTTTAGACTGATGTTGATGAGAGGAAGTCTACTTATGAAAAATGTACTCTTGGGGGTGGAACTATGATTTGGAGAAAAGATAGGTTGTCTGCCATCTCAGTAGTTGTGATTTGGAGAAGCGTTAGGCTATCTGTCATTTCAGAATCCACCTTGGAGGTTAAGTACATAGTTGTGTCCATGGTGGCTAAGGAAATAGTCTGGTTAAGGTACGAATCTTGGTGCTATTCCAGAAATGGATAAACCACTCATTTTTTCTAGTGACAATAATGAGGCGATAACAAATTCAAAAGAACCTCAAAGCTATAAAAGGGTAAAGCATATAGAGAGAAAGTACCACATTATCGAGGATGTGTGGTGGAGGCGCGATGTGAAGGTGATGAAGATAGCATTGGAAGACAATCTATCATATCCCTTTACAAAGATATAAGTAGAGAGCATTATTGTGAAGCATGTATAATTCATGGTTTTGAAAAACATGTACCAATTATTTTAAAAGAGCAAGTGGGAGTTTGTTGGGTTTTATTCCCTTATAAAACCATGTCGGACATGTAGCATGATTTCATATTGGAAATAAAAGTAATAGAAATCATTTAATTTGACAACTATGTTGCTTGCTTGTTTTATTACATGATTGTATTAATAATACAAACATTTATAAAATCCCGAACATATGGATCGTTACAATTATAGTGACTAGGTCATAGTGGATTATAGTTGTAATTATATGCTCAAAAGAATGAGTCCTAAGATTAGATCAGTGCATTGGATTTTCACTGATTAGGCAATCTATGATATGATCTACTTACACATTCGGGGTGAGATGTCTTGTCCAAGGCATTGACCAAGTAGATAAGATCGAATATATTGGTTATATCGGACTAGGACCTATATTAATTATTGATTGATAAACAAGTATCGTTGTTATCAAATCTAATCAATGTCACAATGTTGACCATAGGTTAAGTCGAACTTAATTCTGAGTGATAATATTCTGCTAAATATATTATTTAAATGTTTTCAACTTGTTTGTTACCAGCTTACCCTACGGTCTAGCCCATACTTACTTCTTGGAGATTTAGTAGTGTAATTGAGTGGGAGTATTATTCATAGATATGAAATCTATAACTTATGTATGAGAAGTGAAAAGATGATTTCCTTAATTTCTTTGTTCAAAAGATTAAATGATTGAGATCTCATTTCTGTGATTAAGTTAACAGAAATATCATTTATAAAGAATTTAGTGGGAGTTAAGGATAAAATACTGATGAGGGGTAAAACAGTAATTTGCACCCATCTCGTTAGTAAGTCATCGATAGAGGATTGACTAACTATAATGGTTATAACAACAAATAATGTATTTATGGTTTGGAAAATACGTTCTATGAATTCAAGAGTTCAATTCTGAGTCTATAGTGAAGTCATAAGGAATTAATAAGGTAGTGAAATTATTCGTAAATAAATTTACGGTAACTTATTGGAGCTTGATTTCATGGTTCCATGGCCCCCGCATCACCTTTGAGTAAATCATCTAGAATGTCTCAATTAATTGATTTAATCATCAATTAGGACTTTTCATGTTTACTAGGTCAATATTGGAAAATTTCTAGAGATATGAGATTTAGAGAATAAAAGAGAATCTTTGGGTAAATTTATTAATATTGATAAATTAGTGTCAACATAAATAAATAATATTAAATCAAGTTTCAAATTATAATTAGTTAATTTGAATAAGGATTTAATAAATAAATAAAATGTTTTGAATTTATGCCCAATTGGGATGTAAATTAAAAACAAAAATATTGGGCCCAAGTCCATTTGTGGGGCTCCAAGGCTTTTATTTTTTGTTTATTATTTTTAATTAATTTAAATTTAAATAACCCCATTAAGTTGCATATATAAGGAATATGATATCTAGGGTATTTATAAGTCAGTCTCAGTTGATTCATTAGGTAAGTGAAAACCTAGATAGTCTAGTCCTTTCATAGTCACTATCTCTTCTTCTCTTTTAGATCTTTATCTCATGTGTCGAGAACCAGCCCACACTAGTTCTAGATTGATCAAAGGCTTTGTGAGGAAGACTGTGTTGCTGATCTAGTTCATTCTCTTGATAATACTCTACTACAGAAAGGAATCAAGAGTTAGAGAGATTGAAGGGAGTTGTTGCAGTTCCGCTGCGTATATGTAAGTTTCTGTACTTAACTCTGCTTTGTATCAATTTCATAGGAGAATGTTCTAGGAATTTGTATCTTTTTTTGATAATATATAAATTTCATGAAAATAAATAAAGATCATGTAATATGTATTTCCTACACATTGTCCAATCACCACTTAAACTCATTCTTTTTATAATTATGCACAATCAAACTTACCAAATCACATGCACCCGAATCATAAACATTTAAATTACAGCCCAACAAACCAATACATACTTCCCTTTCTTACAATACAAAACCCATCCCACAAAATAAAACATTCATAGAAAACCATGGGGTAATGGGTCACAAGAAGAGATAAAATTTTCAAGCTGCAAAGGTTTAGATATTAGCTTCATAGAAGAATTTTTTTTTTTAATTATGGCTCAAAATTGGGAAACTAAGGAAATAGATATCATAGGTAAGCTTGAAAGGCTCAAAGGATTCAAAGAACTTGCCTTAATCATCTTCCTAATTATGTGTACTTATGATTTTGCCTCAAATAATTAATCAATAGTTTCTAGAGTGGTTGGGACTATATATTGATAATGGCATGCATAAATCTCTCCAAACACTAGTGAAAAGGTAAATCCCATTGTACACATCATTATAAACATCTAAGATCAAGCTTAAGTGACAACCAATACAAGAGTTAAGCATACAATTCATGCAGATTTCATCAATTTCCTAGAATTATTCTCATCTCAACCAGAAGTATTATCATCTAAAAACAACTTTTAACACAACCATGGTTATCAAAAACTAAACTAAAAAAATGAATAAAATCTACTAAACATAACACAACTAAAGAAATGACAAAGAAAAATAAAACACGCAATTTTCCCTTCCCCCGCACTTAATTTAAGCATTGTTTTCAATGAAAATAAAATGAAAGATAAGGAAAAGAAAACTCGCTCAAGTTCACTTTGTTTAACACCGTTAGCTAGAATGAATGCTACTCTAATGATATTTATGTTGGATATTCAATGAAGCCTCATTCCCTTTAATCTCATCATGGAATCAAACACATTGAATGTGATAACTTCACCATCAAATTCCATTGTATGCATTCCTGCTATAACATCCAACTTTGTATTTGTTGTCATCAAGAATGACCTCCCAAATAAAACTCATGTTAGATTGGGTATTGATCCATCCCGCATCTCAAGTTTATTGAAATCTACTAGAAAAACGAGTCCATCAACCTTTACCAAAACATCTTCAACTACCACTAAAGGATAAGCATTAGTGCTATCAACCAGTTGAATAATAACTCATGTCTCCTTTAGTGGCCCAAGATTTAAGGAAGCATATATTGAATATGACATGAAATTTATCGATGCTCTGAAATCTATCATACACCGCTCAATCCTTTTATTCCTAATCATACAAGGAATCGTAAAGGTTCCAAGATCCTTGCATTTTGGTGGCACCTTCTGTTGGAAAACAGAAGAGACATTCTCTCCCACACTTATCTTCTCATTACCCTTTAGTTTCTTCTTATTCATACATAACTCCTTCAGAAACTTAGCATAACGAGGCATCTGTTTAATAGCATCAAGTAATGGAATATTCACCTCAACTTTGTGAAAAGTCTCCATAATTTCCTTGTCAGCTTCCTCTTCCTTAAACATTTTTAATCTGCTCGAAAAAGGAAAAATAGGAACATAGGTCGGAAAAGTTTGTTTATGTGACTTTTGTTGCGTTGATGGCTCATCATGGATGAAGTTTTTCTACTACTTGATTTTGCGCTGGAGCTGGCGATGAAGAATGTGTCTGTGGCTCATATTATATATCACCTTTCAGTGTTATTGCACTTACATTTTCTCTTGGGTTCCTCTCTGGCTGGGAAGGTATTCGTTCAGAATTTTGAGCTTCAAGCTTGCTCAAAGATGTAGCAATCTATCCCATTGTGTTCTCAGAAAAATTACTTGTTGGTATTAAATGATCAAATCAAAGGTACATAGCAGAATATATGGACTCATTTGAATAAATATTAATACCAACTAGGATAATATACATATATAAATATTAAATCATATACAAATAGATCAGCGATTACCTCTTGTAGCCTATCAAGTGTCCATGAGTTTTTTTGTATAAATCAACGATCATCCTATCCAATGTTCTCAGATCTCACACGCTGATATTCCAGACCAATCCTCAAACACACGAGGACGTATGTGGGCACGTAGGATTCAAAAGGTTGATTTATGTGACTTCCAAGATGTACTCAACACATGAGATCTAGAGAGTTTTGATAGAGAGAAGGTTTAGTATAGTTTTCAGGTTTAGAGAAAACTATCACTTTAGAGAGAGAGTTTGATAATCCATCCTCTTTCTGAATGTCACGCATATCAGATTTATAAAGATATTTAATCTAATTAAAACTGATTAGATATTTCCATTTAATTATCTATTTAAATAATATCTAAAATGAATAATTAAATAACTCATTAAACAAATTTATTTGAAATTCAAAATTCAAATCCTAGGGATAAAATCCCTAATGCTAAGCGCCACACACTGTATTGTATAGTGTGTGTCGCCCATCCCTATTAAGGTTGCCCTAATTTTATCATTTGTTTATTTAATCAACTTTTAAGACAAGATATTTATTCCAACATAAATATCAGTTAATTCAAAATTAACTTTATCTCAAAATATCGGTTTTAAATTAAAAAAATGAATATCATATAATAAATAAAATATTTATTATTTTCTCTCTTTATATTAATCCAAACAAGATTAATATGAATTTTAACGTATAGTTTTTCAAAATAAAAAATATATAGTTAAATAATTAATTAATTAACAATTAATCAATTACCCATAATTATCAAATAATTATTTTCTTGCCGTGGAAAATTAAATCCTTTGTAATGTAGTCCTTTCTTTTAACAAATCTTTCGTTTGACATCCTTACCCTTGACAGTGTAGGACAATGGTGATCTGGGGACCATGAACCTATAATAAGAAGCTCCAATAAACCAGATTATTAATTAAACTCTTTAATCTAATAATCATATTTATTAATTCCATGATTACTCCACTATAAATATAGAATTTCACTCTAAGTATTTATAGAATTATATTTACAGAGTTTTCTCTAGTAGTCCAATGATATAATCAATATATGTAGTTTTGTCCTCCATTATTGGTTCATTAATTAGTGCTGGTAAAATTTATCACTTTACCCTTCTAATTACTTCTTGATCCTTAAGTACCATTAATTCACTAGCGAATAATTAATCTATAATCTAATTATAGATTTGAGGTCAATAACTATTGAGTTCCAAAATCAACCCTTAATGGAACCAATATTCGATTCATTAAGAAAGCATGGATTCCATTATTGTAATTCATGTCCTTAGCAATCCATGATATTGAATCTCCAAAACGAAATACATTAGCCACATTGTTATAAGAGACCTTAATGAGTGAATCAGAAGATCGAAAAAACATAAACAGAAGTTCATGAATACTCAGGGTTTAGACTGATCTACAAATGATCATCTATTATAGAAAGAATTAAATCTTTACGTCAAACGACATGTTTATAAAGATAATTAATTATCATCGGTCCAGTCATATATAATCTCTATTATATACAGCACCTTTACTAAGATGTTTATCCACATAGTAATCCGAATTTACATTACTTGCATCTCGTATGCTTAACAAACCGTACTAGTAACCATTCATTAAAAATTACTTACTTTAATATGTTACTGACTATTTTATTCATTATATATTAACTTAATTCTCTCGTACTAATACAAGATCATATTCTCATGAATGAATAGGAAATTTTCTTGATATTATCATATAATTAATTAAAACAATAATTATAACTTTCAAATATAATAAAATTGTACTTTTATTTAAAACTAATAAAATGTCTTTACATGCTTTTAGGGCATTAATCATAACATTACTTGTGTGCTTTGTTAAAATTGTACAAGACCCTGGTACATTTGAACATTAGAAGCCACCAAAGTTTTTAGCATTTATGAAATTGATGGTTCCATATCTTATGGGACTACTGAAGAAGGTTGTTGAGGACGGGGTGCATAGGATTGTTGAGGCCATTGCATGTGGTCTAGTAGGTGCTGCTTGTTGTTGGTTCCCATATCTTAAACTAGGTTGATCCATCCATCCCTCATTATAAGTATTTGAATAGGGATCATATTGTTATCTTGGCTGCCCTGGAAACCCTCAAATTGCATTTACTTCCTTAGATTGTACCACATACATGGTAGGGCAAGTATTAGTAGCATGCTCCACCACTTGACATATCCTAGAAGGCTTCACTCGTTGGCCCAACGCTAGTTGTTGTACCACAGAAGTCAACTATGCTAATTGTTGTTCCACTTTATAATTCATCTCATTAACTTCTCTGATAGGTACCTTATGACGAACACTAAACTGTTGAGATGTAATGACCCGACTATTCTAGACCTTGGACCATTAATAACTACTATACTTAATCATAATAAAACATACATATGAAAACATCATAACTTTATTAGATAAAGAAAAAGGTTTGAATACATAAAAATGCGTTTAGGATATGGGATCCCATTGTTTTAAAAATAAAAACATAACATGATCTAAATAAATCAATTACAAAACTTAGTGCGGAAAAATACATAGAAAATATGATTTAAAGACTTAAAGACTTCATCCTCTAATCAAACGCTCAGTCCATCGATTCCATCCAGCCTCAATACACAACCCCCAAGCTGTCAAGAACCTTTCCGTCGCCATAGCTATTTTCCTACACATTTAATCATAAAGGAATGAGCCTAATGCCCAGCAAGGAAAATCTAACAACATAAATCATATTCATAAAATTCATATCATATGCTAAAAACATGTCATAACATATACCATAAGCGTATCATAAACATATATCATATATACTAAAATGGCCATCAAACTACTTGGGGCTTGTTAACTAATCAAGTCATATGCCCATTAGATTTGTGGGGCTTGCTAGCTAAGCAAGTCATATGCACATAAATTTATTGGGGCTTGTTAGCTATACAAGTCATATGCCCAAGTCTACCAACATACATAATATAACATTTCATAACACATAAATCATAAGATAACATATAACATATAAAATCCTATCCTATTTTCCTTACCAATATACCGGGATATGAGAACAGAATCGGGACTTTGGAACACGCCTAAAAACCATAATAGAAAGGTGAGTATACTGAAGAAAAAGGATGAAATGAACGAACTATACCATCGAAAAGATACCTACCAAGAACAATCTTACGTTCAAGATCTTAAATTCCTAACCAAAATAGAGAATATGAGTTAGGATTTTGAGTAGAAAAACTATAAGAATAACACAGAAAGGAACTAGAAGAAGGAATTCCTTGAATGCTTCTATAACCGAACTACACCTCGAACCGAAATATACTATGAACCTTACTTCCCGAGTGTTTATTAAGCTTATATGGATAAAGCTTATAACCCCAACCCAAGTGTTTATCACTCTAAAACAACCTAGCAGCTTGCAGACTCTGAACTTAGCTTGATGAATGAATAAATGGCTGGACACTATGTTCTATTTATAGAGTTCAAGAATGAAAAGATCTTCATTTAACTTGAATAAAATAATGGATTTTTAATTGAAAAATATTTGAATAATCGTTCAGCAGAGGCTGAAGACTCGGTCAAAAAGATTCTGGACTTATCAAGAGGTTAAAGAATAAATTAAGCTCGGTTTCAAAAACTTTTAAAAATCATACACATGAGCCGATATATTTCCCCTAGTAGGCGATATATCACTTGGGCTAATATGCACGAGGCTCGTCGAGGTGACCGTGCGAAGTTACATGTTTTTTGTATCCCCATATGGCGATATATCGCCCCCTAGTGCTGCGATATATCGGCATACGCTGAAATATTATACATGTAATTGCACTTTTTCAGCCTAATTTGAATTGAGTAAAAAGCCTTGACTAAGTCCTCTAATGATTTCAAAGTTGCTGGCAGACCCTAGGATATTCAAATATTACTCTTATTAAATTTATTCCTCAAAATACTTAATTATTCATTAAACATACATATGACAAGTCCTTATTGGGTTTATCTAAACCTTATATTATAATAAATATCACCTTCATAATCAGTCCTATTAATTAATCCTTAGGTTATAATTAATATTCTTAAACTATAGGTTAAACTTATAAAATCTACAAGTGTTGCTATGAGTGTCCAACTAAATCCCGGTCTGAACCAAAATCCACAGTCATAATACTACAACTATTACTATTGCTACTACTATCTAACTAGCTAAGTAAAGTTTTTGGACTCTACATGAGAATTAGAAGCCATATTAGAAATCAAACTCCTGGCTACAGGAGGAGTCTTATCCACCAAATCTCCCTCACTTGTTGCATTAATCATGCTCCTATCCAATGGTAAAGTCCTTCATAAAAATACCAAATTATGAGTTGTTCACTTATTTGGTTGTGAGGGAAGCTAGAAGATAACCTCTTAAATTGCTCCCAATATTCATGCAATTACTCCCCACTCTCTTGGCGAATGCCACAAATTTCCTTCCTTATGATTCCAACCTTAGATGCTGGAAAGTAACACTCCAATAATAAGGTTTTAATTTCATTCCATTTATTCACTATTCCAGAATGACGATAATAAAGCCATTCATTAGCACCATCCTTCAGAGAAAATGAGAATGCTCTTAATTTAATCTGCTCTTCAGTCACTGGTGTGAAATTTATGTAGGCAAGTATACACAATTGTAAACAAGTAATAAAGTGATAAATAGTGTATCGTTCCCACAAGGATTGAATATTAATTACCAATGATTTAATTCTTAGTTCTATTTGATTACTAAAAATTGGATTTCAAGAATAAAAAGAAAAAGAACAAAATAACTAAATTAACAATTGAAAATTAAAATTAGGGTATTTAATTTCATCATTTATCCACTCTATTATATCATCAATACAATTTTTATTATTCTTTCTCTCCTTGTGATAGTAGGTTTTCTAAAGCAATCTATATTCTTATAAGGATATATAAATCTCAACCTATGTGCAAACTTTCTACATCTCTGTGATAAGTTTCAACAAATAGCAAGCATTAAGCATAGAAACCTAAAAACTACACAAATCATACAGGTACTTTCGTCCAATATCGAAATTTGTGTCTAAAAAACTATAGCATATTTAACTCTCACTTTTCAGATTTTGAATCAAATTCAAATAATTCATGCAAATGGTGATCAAGCATTCACAAGCATTAAACACAAATTGGATAGAACACAAGTATGAAGATGAAATCATAAAACTTGAATTGAATAATAATAGAGTATCAAAATACTACAATAAAACTCTACAAAAGAAAATTAGTTCAAAGAAAAGCATAGAAAGAGAAGAAAGAAATAGAAAGAGAGGAGAGAGAAGAGAGAAGAGACATATGTCTAAAATAATCTGAAACATTATTTTTAAAGTGATAAAGTTGTGAAAAGAATTCTCTAGATGTTTCCACTTGTTACTTGATAATGCACCAAAATATCTTTATTTGAATTCAAATCTAATAACTCTAGCTTGCGTAATTTTGTAGCTCAAATATCACCAATGTGAGTAAGAAGATATGGTCAAAATACCAAAACTGTCTCAGATTCAAAATATCTCAGATTTTTCCAACAATTTAAGTTTGAATTCTCATTTATCTTTTCTAATCAATTCAAATAAATATCTTCTATTATTTTTCTCTTGATTGAATATAATATTTCAAACAAATTTTGAAATATTTCTCAAATATTCATGTAACAAATGACAACATTAAAAATACAAGAACAACATATAGAAAGAACTAAAAATATAAAATAATAATAATAAAACAAAGATTAAAAAATATTAAAAATCTATCCTATCGAATTCCCCCAAACTAAATATTTAATCACCCTCGAGTAAAGAACCCAAAACACAAACAAAAACCTAAAACAACTAACACAAACGAATCAAGTCAACAACAATAATTTAAGCCTCAAGATATTATGAATAACATGCTTATATAATCTTCTGGAAAATCGACCAATAATCCAGAATTTCAGTTAAAACATTTTTCCAATTCACTTAGTTCTAAACAGAAATAAAAACTCTCATAATAATGATTAATAAATAAAATCCATTTGAATCAATTCATGCTCACCAATTTTTTTTCATTACAATCAATCAATCAATCAATCATTATCTCATAAGCTTGCTATACTTACTAATCTCCACTAATGTTAAACATAGGATCAAAAATCAATAGGACTTTCATGGCTTATAATTGAACGTCTTAGGTAAAGGTAGATGAAAAAGTCATTTAGGCTCAAATATACTATAAGCATACAAAACAAACAAACAAATCTAATAACAAACTTACAAACCCAAAATAATCCTAAGTTTCTCAATCTTTCTTGCTTTGAGAGATAACTCATAAACATGAATTTTTTTCTTTTTTTTTCTTCATTTTTTTCTAATGGTACTACAGTCCCCCAAACTTATTTCTTTGTATTTTCAATTGGAGTGTAGTTCATTTTTAATATTTTTTCATTCTTTCTCTCTCAACTTTTCCTCTTCTATTGACACAAATTTCTAAATATAAACCCAATTACATACCATCCCTCAATCACTTTTCATATGATCATGGAATAAATCAAAGGGAAGAAAAAAAATAGTAACAAAGTTTCAAATAGGTTCAAAATAAGTGTTAAACAACAAAAATATTCACATTAAGCTCAAAAATGGGTAACTAATGATTTAATACATCAATGTTGGCTTGAAAGGCTCAATCGTTTTAAATAATTGCCTAAATCATCTTCCTTAGCATGTATCATCTAGTGTTTCGGCTCAAAAAGCAAACAAACAAGTTCTAGGATAACAACATTTTCGTATTTTATTTTTATTTTTAAAAATTCTGCAAACATAAATAATATTCAAAAACATAAAATTTATTAAAAATCATGATTAAGCTCTCAATTATTTAAGTAGACAAAGTAAAAATGGAAATAATTATTCAACCAAGCACATAGATTTTTATAGTTTCATCCCCCCATTAAATTTATACAACATATCATTCAATATATTATCATGTGCTTATTATTGTCAACTTGATTCACACTAACACCCTTAACAAAAACTAAACAAAACATAAAATAAATATAAAACTAACAAAACTTAAACAAACTAAAATATCTACAATGAGCAAAACAATAAAAATCAAATCCCTTCCCCCAAACTTAATCTAATCATTGTGCCCAATGTATAAATAAAAGAAAATGAAAAGAAAACTTATCTCTAATCCAATGCATTGCTCCATTATAGTGACATTCATTGCTATCATCTTTAGTCTTTTATATGTCGAAATACATCAATAACTGGTTGACACCCATAATAAGCATCATATAAGACAACTTGAAGGTTGTCATTGTGAATGTCCTCAAGCTTGGCTAGATTTGGAATTGACGAGCTCTAATGTTCAACTTGACTTTCTTTTGAAAAATAAGCATGAGGGATGCCAAGGAATGATGTTAATAGAGGTGGAGATGGTGGTGGTCAATAAGGATTGTCATATGTCTACTCTTCCATTACCATTAGCTCACTATATTGAGGATCGAGTACTTGTTGCATGAGTGGTGATGACGGCTTTAGAATTTCTTCACTACTTTGCTTAAACAATTTATCCACAACTTGGGTAGAGAAAGCATTCGACATTACTATTTTCTCTCCCTTTTCTTCGTCACTTTGGATTGAAGAAGGCTCCATTTGATGTTCAAATTCTTCCATCGGTAGCTCCATCTCCTTACCACTCCCCAAATTGACCTCCTCACTTTGTGCTTTCCCCCTTGAATTTTCCAAATTCCTCAAGGATGAAGCTTTGCTTTGAATTATGGCATCATTTTTAGCCATATACTCCATCATCAATACCTCCAATGAACATGATTGAGCCGCTTGGTGAGGTTTCTCTTCTATAATTACTTCTTGAAAATTATCCCATTTTTCCTCATTTGGTCCTTGAGTGCAAGTGTTAAAATTTTGCTCCGTATTGTTATAATTGCTCTCCCACCCTTGGTTGGTCATTGAACAATTCTAATACCACCATTCATTGTATTTCGCCATGTCTTCCAACAACCAATAGGCTTCATCCAAAGATACTTGGTAAAAATTGGTGGTACCATCTCCTCTTTCTACCCATTCTCTTGCTTCGACACTCAACCCATTGAGGAAGACCTCTAATTTAAACTCTTTGGACAAACCATGGTATGGGAACCTCATTAGCAAAGCTTTGTATCTCCACCATGCCTTGTATAAAGACTCCAAGTCGTGTTGAAATAAATTCATGAGAACTAGCATATGAGACATCTCAAGTTCCTCGCAAGATAAACAACAAACACAAAAAAAAAGTAAAAGGAACAAGAAAATAAAAGAAAAAACCATGTTAGAATAAAAATCAATTATGTTGATATTAATAATACACTCTCCGACAAAAGCGCCAAAAAACTTGTTGTGAAATTTATGTACACAAGTAATCTATCCTACCAGTCACTAATGATGGCTTCGTACTAGAGCAGACAATATGAAATTCGGTTAGATGCTTATTCAGGTCCTCTCTTGGTAGCCACTGGAAAGATGGTAATAAGTGTATGAGGCCTGACTTTAGTTCAAAGTTTACATCCATTGACAGATACTGAATACATAATGGTTGACAGTCTAGATTTGATGCTGCCAACTCTTTCAACGTCCTTTCTTGAGCCATCTAAGATTTCACTGATGATTCTGAGTCAGAATCATCGTCAGATGGTAATGGTATTTGTACGTGATTAAATATTCTAGAAGTATGAAAGAGTGGATTATCGGTGATAGTCCTTGAGGAGCGGAAAGACGATGTCTCAAGGTATTGTTTTATGACTTGTAGTCTTTCTTGAGTATCATTGCCAAACATATACATCTGAAATTGTGAAGAGTTTAAACTAGTTAGAAAATAGTTAATTAAATTGAATCATAAAGAGACTTACAATAGTCACTAGCAATGACGCCAAAAATTTGATGTGTGTCGTATGCGGTACAAATTTGATTATTTATTACTTCTTAATTAAACCAACTACTTCAATATAACTGCAAATAAAGGTCAAACCCATGAGGATTATTATTCAAAACTAAAACAAGAATTAAAATGGATTTTGTTTAAAGAACTAATAGCATAAGATAGAATATAGATCCAAGAACAATGGATAATACGATTTAAAGAAGTAGTTAAAACTTATTCTCCATCTTTGACAATCAATCTATTAACAATGAGAAATAATATTTCCTATTGCCAATTAAATTATTAACCCCGCAGATAACACTTAAACAATCAATTATCCTAGTTTTCCATTATATTAATTAATGCTAAGTGCACTCAATTAATTGTTTTTACCAAGAAATAAACCAATTAAGCATGCGATCTATTTAACCCAGGAAAATCGTTACATTCAATGGAAACAAGTTAATCTAGGCAACAAATTCATTCAACATGCATTTCATTTAATATTTACATGATCTGTACAATCTATCTGTCCCTCTACTATATACACATGAATACATAGCATCAAGTCAATCAACACAATATGAGAAGAGCCAGAACTAGAAAGCTAACCTGTCACTACTGAGGGTCTAGACTAAGCCCTGATTGCGTCAAAGAGAACACTCGAGCTAGAGTCAAGATGCCCGCCCTCCTTGGTTCTTCCTTCCTCAGTCTTGGGAAATATTTCCTAATGTGCTCAACCAGTCCACATAAGAAGCATTCCCTCGCTTGACATTCTCCTAGATGGCACCTTCTACACTGAGTGCACTCTGGGTAAGTCTTGCAGTTCTCACCCCCGTGTTGGCAGCTAATTTGAGCACCTCAAAACCCCTTTTCTAGTCTTGGGGTGCTAAATATATCCATTGCCTTTCTTTTTTGCCCATTGGGGCCTCTGCCGCTACTTAACCCAGTTAACGAAGGTACCACTATTCGAGCCGTGTGCCCTACGACACTCTTCCTCCAAATCTCATCCTTTGTCGCCTCAATCGTAAGGGCTCTCTCTACTTCCTCAACATAAGTAGAGATCTCTTATACCGGGGTGATCCTGATGCCTTGGGCTACCACAAAATCAATCCTCGGATAAATTGCTCCTTTCGAGCCACATCCATCGACACCAAATCAAAAGCTAAATTGGCCAACCCATCAAATTTATTGACATACTCTGTCACTTTCATGTTGCTTTGTACCAGATTCCTAAATTCATTCGTCTTCACAGTTTGAACTGCGTCACTATAATACATCTCATTAAACAATTGTTTGAATTCTTCCCAGCCCATCATAACAACATTTCAAGTTTGGGATACAACTTCCCACCAAGTTCGGCATCATCTGTATGTGTGTCACAAACCACTATATCCTTCCCTACCACCCTCATGAAGTCAAGGATGCAGCTAATCATGACCATCCACTGCTCTGCTTTGAATGGATCTAGGCCTCCCTCAAAAGTTGGAGGATAATGTTTCAGGAATTTCTCATATAGTAGTTCCCATCTGTTCTCAACAACATGATATTTTCCTCTTGCCTCTGCAATCTCGCTTGCATGTGAGCTAACATCTGTTGCTGATTCCAAGGGGCAGGTGGAGGGTTCTTGCCTTGATTATCATTTTTTCCCTCGATATAAACATCGCTTGGTTCAACTAACTGCCTTGGCTACATAACCTTTGAGTTCGTCTCCATTAAATGACTTGACCTATTAGGCATAATAATCATGTCCAAAAGCCACCACGAGCAAAATGAAACAACTTAACATCCACATACAACAATAATGTCAAAAAACATGTTTATAACATTCATGCATTAATTAATAGGTACATATATTTCAGTTAAGCAATTAAGCTCACAACCACATTATTGGTTATCGAACTGTGTATCGAACTTATCTTTAGCTGCGAGTGTACATTCCCAGCCAGACTTCAAGAACCCTTAAACCTAGACTGCTCTGATACCAAGTTGTAACGCCCTACTAATTCTGGATCGTTACACTGTGTGTTTTAAAATAGTGCTTAACTCGTTAAACGAGTAATTTGGACATAAAATGTGCAATTAAAGCTAACTCGAGGATTGGGTATTAAAATATTGGTCAAACTAGAATCATCTCATTGAAAAGGATTAACTCTGTACACGGGATCCCAAAAACAGGTTATAAACAGATACATATACAAAATAAATACAAAGGGTCGGGCTAGGCGGAAAAATCAGAGTTCAACCCTAGTTCTAGCAAGTAATCTCAGTCGTGGCGGTCGAGCATGCCACATATGTACACAACGCCCCCAAAGCCCTCTAACTCATGACTGGTCCAACTTTTCTTTGCCCTTACTTGCACCCTAGAGCAACCGTGAGCCGAGGCCCAGCAAGAAAACCTCATAAGGCCTAACAATAATCCAAGTATTCAAAAGTAATAAACACATGCATCACAAATATCAAATATATTTATTCCAATCATATAAATTGTAAACACGTTGCATGGTTTACAAAGATATTTGTTTAATCTTATAATCAATTACACGACCTAGGGAAACAGTCTTGCCAAACGACCCAACCAAGCGAGATGTGTATACAGACATTTAGCTCATGGTTCATGCCTGGCAAGTGGGGACTGCACCCACAATTATACTTGCCTTCAATTACACGACCCAGGAAACAGTCCTGCCAAACGATCCAACCGAGAGAGATGTGTACATAGGCATTCATTTTGCGGTTCATGCCAGCCAAATAGGAATCGAACCCTCAACTGTACTTGCCTTCAATTACACGGCCCAAGAAACAGCCCTGCTGAACAGCCCAACTGAGCAAGATGCATACACAGGCATTCGGGTCGTGATTCATGCCGAGCAAGTAGGGACTACACCTCAAACTGAACTCGCCTTCACGGCCTGCGTTCCACACACTTTGTCGACCAGCCCCATGCTCAATGTGATGGTCGTCTAGCCCTACGTTCAACATGTTAGCTAAATATTAGTTATACCATATATTCACAGACAGTTCAAGGCTAACAAATGTACCAAAAAATTAGCTCTATGTGCATATACCAGTTTTCTTACCTCAAGTCCTAAGGAATGAAATGAGGTGACCCCAAGCACGATCCCTATCTCCTGAGCATTGCGGTAACCTAGTCACAGCCATAAACAATACTCTCATTATGAACTAAATCTAAATAATAAATTGGGGACCAACCCCTGGACCTCCAATTCCACCAAATAGGGAGGTGGAAACGTCCCCTGAGCCTCCAAGCTTTTACCAAACCCTAAGAAAAGGATAAGTTGAAATGGTTATAAGGCAGGGGAGCCCAAAACAAGGGTAGGGGTGCCCAAACTCCCCCTGCATAGCGCACGGGTGCCCAAACCTAGCGCAAGGGCTCTACGTCGTAGACCCATAAATCTGGGTTGCGTTTTCTGCAACCTCATCGACCCGTACTCGCCCCAATCCGACCTAAGCCCCCAAAAATCACTAAACCAAGTTTTCTACTACCATCTTAAGAAAACTTTGACCCCAAAACAAGTTACCCAAAAGCTAAAGAGCCCAGAAATAGCCTCAAAACATACTAAAACTAGAAAACACCAAGAGTCACACTATGAGTTTCAAAGTTTAATACTTTTCAAAAATCTAAAATTCAACAATAAAAAACTAGAGTTCAGACTTAAAACATGTCTTAGATCAATAGCTCAATTAGTTTCTTTCATTAACAACTTACACAAACACTTTAGAACCCCAGGAAATCAAAATTGAACCCAAAACCGAAGCTTTTTCTCAAGAACACATAAGAACTCAAAAAGAGTTGAAGAAATCCTTACCCCAATTGCCCATCTCGAAAATTCAAGGAAGAAGATGGCTACACAAGATAAAATACTTACTTTCCCAATCCTTGAATCATCCTTCTAGGTTCTCAATCCTTCACTTGGGATCCTAGAGCTTCAAGACTTGATAAAGCTTCAAGAAGGCACTAGAATAAGGAGAAGATTACTGCTGAACATGTAAGGCAGCTAAGCCCCCAACACTTATCATCTTAAGTCTAATAAATGTTCAAAATGACCATCATACCCTCACCTTATAAATCCTATCCAAAGTAACCAAAGGGTACAATAGTCATTTTACCCAAATTCCCCATTACCCTTAAATTACACCACAAATTCTCAATTAAGTCCACTAAGCTCAAATACCCACCAAATAAATTCCCATTTACCAATAAATCTCAGTAATTTACTAAATTGCCAAAATCCCCTTAAGCTCACCCCGAGCCTGATATTTATTTCCATTGTGACTTTTCTACGAAATTGCTCAAATTGATCCGCTCATGCCGAATAGCTTAATATATCTACATAATCGTGTTGTCTGCACCACATAGGACATATAATTACAGATATACCCTCATCGGGTTAAAAATTATGAAAATGTCATTTTTAACAGAAACAAGCCTACAAGCACATTTAATGTACTTAAACATGCATACATAGTCATATCATAATATAACCCATATAATTCCACTTAATCACATGTGTATATTCAATTAACTCGTATTATATCATATAATATTCCAATAACGCCCACCTGGCATCCTAATCAAGGAACTAAGCCATATTAGGAACTTTGGGACGTTGCAATCACAAACAAAAATATTCAATGAAAATAAAAAAGTGTTAGAGATGAAAGAAAACTAGATTGAAGAATATATATGATGATCTCTTTTCTTCTGCTCTGCCGCTCTAGACTCTAAATTCTCAATACAAAGTTATTTTAAAAGTTAACCCTGAATCCTTTTATAGCCACTTGTAAAATATATTTAAAATTTAAAAATTAAGGAAAAAATTAGTCGCTGGCCTCGACCAGTGTTGTTGGCAACTGCGGCCACTGGAGCCATTTTTTCCAAGACATTGCGAACCAGCTGCAGCCAGTGTTTCTTAGCGGTCGCAGCCAGCCTTGTCCATAGATTTTCTTCAAAATCTTCAACTATAGGCCCTTACCTTAGGTTTAGGGACGTCTAAATCACTTCAAACTCGTCCTAAACTTCATTTTCTTGAGTCCTATTGTCTCATGTCAATATCTAGCCACAAAATTATTAATAAACTGTCATAAAATATTTTATGGCCTAAAAATCAAAGACTCGTGAAACAAAGCTAGAAACACATAAAACGGTAAAAATTAACATTGTCTAAGTAAGAAAGGACAACAAATATATAACCCAAAATACCCTTATCAACCACCTATGCAGGTCAAAACTCTCAAAATTGACTTTAGACCCCTCCAAA
The DNA here is from genome assembly GCF_963169125.1 of Humulus lupulus. Classification (NCBI taxonomy): domain Eukaryota; kingdom Viridiplantae; phylum Streptophyta; class Magnoliopsida; order Rosales; family Cannabaceae; genus Humulus; species Humulus lupulus. Next base: position 40,958,942 of record NC_084798.1, read on the forward strand.
TACTCCCAAACTTTTTGAACATCCTTAGATACCTTATTGTATCACTTTGGACCCAAAGCTATAATTTTTAACTGCCTACAATTTAAAGTCAAATTTCACATCTTCACCATGTGAAATTTTCTAAGTGTGTTTAACCAATCATAACACTTATCATCTTTAAAATTGAAATAATATCCTCTTTATTATATAATTTTAATTGTTGATAGTAGAGCTTGTCAACGAGGTTAGTTCGGAAAACTGAAAGTGTAGTGAAAAAATGAGAAACTAAGAACAAACTTAGAAGAAATTCAAAGAAAAAGTGCGAAGAAACAATATAGAACGAATCTTGTATATTTCTTAGTAGCCTAAATTTACAATTAATTTTCAAAAACCTTTTCCTAGCGAGGCTTTATATATAGGGGAGCTCTAATGACTCTTAATACATGATGGTCCCAAGGGGACAACACAGTACTCTGAAGTGTCGCAGGTGTCAGGGCACAAATAGTAGTGGTGTTGAGGTAGTTGTGGTCCAATCTGAGCTATGTTAGAGGTGTGGAGGTAGTGCTACCACTTCTTAAACTAACCCCTACCACCACTACTTGTCCGGTGTAGATGTGAGGGTCATACCTCTGATTCTCTAGGTTTGTATGTACCTCGCATGTCAGAGTACCTTGTACCTAATGGTTGCCTTTCACATTTTCAAGACGTTATTTTATTACAAGCCTCTCCATATTTTGCTAAGTGTTGGTAGGCTATCGAATCCTATTAAGGTAGAGTGATTTTTTTCTACGTTGAGGCTTCGAGCGAGAAACAAACCTTCGCATAAGTTTCTTGAGACACCTTCTAGCATATCTATGTGTGCATGCTTGTGGAGATGGCTCTGGTTGATGACGGTAGGTCACAACCCCATGTAGCAAGACCTTCCTGCACATTTGCGTCAAATTGAGGCATGTATGTGGGCATGGCATAGCGAGGCTTTTCTTCATTGTAGTCCAATGTTGAGGCACATATGTGGGCATGGCCTCCTATAGTGAGGCTCTTCTTCATTGTAGTTTTGCATCAAGGCTCGTATATGGGAACTGCCTCATATACCAAGGCCCTTCTTCATTATGGTCCTTCATCGAGGCACTTATATGGGCATGGCCTCACATAGTGAGCCCTTCTTCATCGTTGTCCCACGTAGAGGCATGTATGTAAGTGTGACCTCGTATATCAAGGCTCTTTTTGATGATGGCTTCATGTCGAGGCCTTTATGTAAGTGTGGCCTCGCATAACGAGGCCCTTCTTGGTGATGGCCTCAAGTCGAGGCCTTTATGTAAGTGTGACCTCAGATAGTGAGGCCCTCCTTAGTGATGGCCTTGTGTTGATTAATTTAGCTAGGCAAGATGCGAGACCCATTATTCGACGTATTTCCAAGTCGAGGCGCTTACCTTGTACCTTGCCATGGAAATTCAAGAAACGAGGTAACATTAGGTAAGCATCTAACCCCTTGAGGTGAAGTCCCACTTTTGATACTAATAGAGGGACTCTCGTGGCCAAAAATGGTTCCCTTGGCGAGGAAACTTACATGGCATATGACAATGCCTTACTTGGCAAGGTATGCACGAGGTGAAACCTCAAGGGTAGGCCACACTAGGCGATTAGCCTCATAATATGCAAGTCTTGTGCCTCGCGAGGCGAGGGTTCAAGATGTCTCAAAGGCAGGTGGCATGTGGGGACATGAGACGATGGGTGGCATGCGAGACAAAGGCTTTGTGAGACTCCTCATGGTTGAGACACATTATTCTTTGAGGAACCGTTTTACATGACTTTACAAAGTTAGAATTTTTGGCATCTACATTAATTGTCAAAAATTATTTCACAACATATATAATTAATCAACTATATAATAAATTACAACATAAATAAATATATAAAAATTTCCAACCAAATATTACAAAGGGGTGAAGAAGAAAGGGACAGTGGAGAGGGATGGGGAAATGGGAAGAGAACGAAAGGCAAAAGAAAAGTCGTTTTTTTGTAAATAGTTTAATGATTTTTATTAATCAAAATACTTTTTTAATTATTTTTATACTTTTAAAATCAATTTTTAAAAAAAATTATGAACATGGACCAACTAAATTTTGACATGTGTTAGAGATTTTTTTTTTCAAATTAATTTTAATCACTTAATTTGTTATACATGAGGCATTCTTGTCATTATAAAAAGTTTGTTGACCAAATTCAAGTGGAGGTAATTTTTATATAGGATATTAAAATTACATAATACGAAAAATTGTATTATTGAAAATATAAAGTAAAAACTTTTGTTAAATTAAAATACAACGCACCAAATAAGTATAATCCCTATCGATATACTATCTTTTTCGGATTTTTTTTATTTTATTATTTTAATTTATTAAATGCATTTTTAATTAACATTGATTAAACTACTTATCTAATTAATGTTGACGCCAAGAACACGTCAATGATATATGGATGGAAAATTCAAAGCTTGTTACATAAACTGCGTAGGTAGGACTTAGGGAAATCTCAAGAAAGAGAGATGCAGAACAACAATGGAGGAAAATCTCGTATATTGCTTCACTATCTCTGTTTACAATGAATTTTTCCACCCCTCTCCATTTGAGGGGTCGAAGCCTATTTATAGATGGGCTCTAATGGCCTCTGATACATTGTGGTCCCAAGGGACAAGATCGTACGCTGGTACTCTGTCAGAGTAATGGTGCAAGGTGTAGAAGTAACGCCCTGGTTACCCTATAACAGTTACGGTGAACCGGAAATTTGACTCATTTCCTGAGTCCTTTGGTTAAAAATGTGATCTAAGTGTTATTAACAGGTTAAGGTGAAAACCAGTAAAAAGGAAAGGATATGTTTTATTGATACATAAAACTGTTCATGGGCGCATAAGAACATTTACAGGTTATTTACAACTCAAAAAGGTCATTACTGTTCCAAAATTTCAAACCCCGCCGACCTAAGCGGCAAAAATAGGGTAAACCCCCTAGTTCCTCTGAGAACTCCTTGGTCGTGGTGGTCAAGCGGCCGCATATGTACACATCACCATCTAGGCTCTCCACTCAAGGCTGGGTGAGCTTTTCTTTTCCTTTACCTGCACCACATAGCACCCATGAGCCAAAGCCCAGCAAGAAAACATAGCATTATATGTAAACATCATCAAATGATTATCATTATAATCACACATAGCTCATAGCCTTCAAACAGATGAGTGAATATCACTTTGAGGTCCTGGTAAACCATACTGAGTGACAGACAAGCAAGTCACTAATTCAAATGGAAGAGTGGCTGCTAGGTAAGCCACTAGCCTTCAACAAATGAGAGACTGATGGGTAAGTCTCTACTTGATCAAGTGAGTGACTGATGGGTAAGCCACACAAGCGCTTATAATAAACATCGATCTTGAGGTCGGTCCGGCATTAATGCTCTTTGAGTCATTCAATGCAGAAAGTCGATTAGATCTAATCTTTATTGGCTTGCGTTGAACACGCTAAGGCCGTCCTGACTAATGAGTCAGCCCAATGTGACCAGTGCCCAGTACCACTGCCGAACCTGACTAATGAGTCACAACTTCATAGTTGATACTAGCACCTTTGCCAAATCTGACTAATGAGTCAGTACCATGCACAAGTGAGCAACATTTGCTAAGTATTCCACAATCAATTCATGTCCACATTTATACAACCAACATGCCTCATGAATAACCATGCATGTCACATCTGGGGTGCACTTTTTTTACCTCTGATTCGAGCTAGAATGAACAAAAGAATGACCTTTGAGAACGGTTTAGCTTTTAGTCCTTTAGCGGTTACCTAATCATAACACATCATAGGATACCATCAATAACATGATAATCAAAGGTTCTCAAACCAAGATTTAGCCTCTGAGACATCAATCCTCACTAATCTGGGTAGTAGGAGTGATCCCGAGGCCTAAAACCATGATCCCGGGGTCAAAACATTCAAATGGGCTCAACCCTGCAGATGAGCCGCGGCCCCCAGAAATTCTAGAGGCAAGCATCGCAGCGTCCAACCCAAGGGCCGTGGCGCCCAGTGAAAACAGAACCTCTCCCCCAACCTCGAGCTAGGGCCGTGGCGCCCAGGAACAGAGCCGCGGCCCCCAACCCTGGCCCATTCCCAAACGCGTTTTCAACTTCTCAAAACCTCCAAAATCATACCTAAACATTCCCCAATCATCAAAACAAGGTTCCCAAGCTTCCCAATACATCAAAACCCTCAAAACCCAAGGTTCAAACGAATCGAAAACCCAACAATTCACAAAGTCCAATTCAAAGCTTAGAAACTCTAAAAACTCAAAACTTTAAACTTAGATTACCTTCGATTAGGTTGTTTTCTGTCAAATCCTTCGGTCAAGAAGCTTATACACCAACCACTGTAGGCACTTGTTGCTGTCTCAGGAGACGAAGCTCCTCTCCATGTTTCAACACTGTTGCCTGTAAGTCATTAAACAACTGCTGCCAGTTTGCAGGAGCTGGCTGTGGAATCTGAAACTGGTCATTTTCCTGACCCTGGCTGTTATTGTTATTCTGGCCCTGATCACTTTGGCCAGCTGTAGGTACTGTCGGTTCTGGATTCATTCTTACCTGATACCTTGCTGAAACATTGATCAATACGGCCAGTCAGGTAGTAATAACTAAACCTCTTGCTGCCTCACAGTCCAAGAATAAGCAGACAATTATCATATTCCACAGTCATTCAACATTCACAAGCAGATAAATATTTATGGCATTCAGCACTCAGCATGTACCACATAACAATTCATAATATTTAAGGGGCACAGGTTTAACACAGTGTCTCATGCACACAGGTAAAGCATATGCACCACATTTAGGCAGTTATACACATAACTACATAAATAGTTACCAAACCATGAGTCAAACTTGACATCATTGATGTGTGTACATGCCCAGCTAGTCTACAGGAACCTTAACCTTAGCATTGCTCTGATACCAAGTTGTAACGCCTTGGTTACCCCAGAACAATTACGGTGAACGGTGAACCCAAAATTTGACTCATTGCTTGAGTCCTTTGGTTAAAAATATGATCTAAGTGTTAGTAATAGGTTAAGGTGAAAACCAGTAAAAAGGAAAGGATATGTTTTATTGATACATAAAACTGTTCATGGGCCCACAAGAACATTTACAGGTTATTTACAACTCAAAAAGGTCATTACTGTTCCAAAATTTCAAACCCCGCCGACCTAAGTGGGAAAAATAGGGTAAACCCCCTAGTTCCTCTGAGAACTCCTTGGTCGTGGTGGTCAAGCGGCCGCATATGTACACATCACCACCTAAGCTCTCCACTCAAGGTTGGGTGAGCTTTTCTTTTCCTTTACCTGCACCACATAGCACCCATGAGCCAAAGCCCAGCAAGAAAACATAGCATTATATGTAAACATCATCAAATGATTATCATTATAATCACACAGAGCTCATAGCCATCAAACAGATGAGTGAATATCACTTTGAGGTCATGGTAAACCATACTGAGTGACAGACAAGCAAGTCACTAATTCAAATGGAAGAGTGGCTGCAAGGTAAGCCACTAGCCTTCAATAAATGAGAGACTGATGGGTAAGTCTCTACTTTATCAAGTGAGTGACTGATGGGTAAGCCACATAAGCGCTTATAATATTCATCGATCTTGAGGTCAGTCCGGCATTAATGCTCTTTGAGTCATTCAATGCAGAAAGTCGATTAGATCTAATCTTTATTGGCTTGCGTTGAACACGCTAAGGCCGTCCTGATTAATGAGTTAGCCCAATGTGACCAGTGCCCATTACCACTGTCGAACCTGACTAATGAGTCACAACTTCACAGTTGATACTAGCACCTTTGCCAAATCTGACTAATGAGTCAGTACCATGCACAAGTGAGCAACATTTGCTAAGTATTCCATAATCAATTCATGTCCACATTTATACAACCAACATGCCTCATGAATAACCATGCATGTCACATCTGGGGTGCAGTTTTCTTACCTCTGATTCGAGCTAGAATGAACAAAAGAACGACCTTTGAGAACGGTTTAGCTTTTAGTCCTTTAGCGGTTACCTAATCATAACACATCATAGGATACCATCAATAACATGATAATCAAAGGTTCTCAAACCAAGATTTAGCCCCCGAGACATCAATCCTCACTAATCCGGGTAGAAGGAGTGATCCCGAGGCCTAAAACCATGATCCCGGGGTCAAAACATGCAAATGGGCTCAACCCTGCACATGAGCCGCGAGCCTGGCACCTTGTGCTGCGGTCCCCAGAAATTCCAGAGGCAAGCGCCGCGGTGCCCAACCCAAGGGCCGTGGCGCCCAGTGCAAACAGAACCTCTCCCCCAACCTCGAGCTAGGGCCGCGGCGCCCAAGAACAGAGCCGCGGCCCCCAACCCTGGCCCATTCCCAAACGCGTTTTCAACTTCTCAAAACCTCCAAAATCATACCTAAACATTCCCCAATCATCAAAACAAGGTTCCCAAGCTTCCCAATACATCAAAACCCTCAAAACCCAAGGTTCAAACGAATCGAAAACCCAACAATTCACAAAGTCCAATTCAAAGCTTAGAAACTCTAAAAGCTCAAAACTTTAAACTTAGATTACCTTCGATTAGGTTGTTTTCTATCAAATCCTTCGGTCAAGAAGCTTATATTCAAAATATCTTTTAATTGTTTATTAATTTCCTAAATTAATTAAACAACCCATATTCAAGTCTGATAGTTTTATATATCAACTAATATCTCTATGTTAATATTCAATATTTAAATATTAAATTAATATTTACGTATCAATTAAAAATAAGACAACATAATTAGTTATAAATATTTTTAATATATATGATTCAAAATTAATGTATCTTAAACAACATATATTTTATTTTTACTAATTTATAACACTTAATTTCTTGAAATTACATATTTGACCATAAATTATTTTTTCTTATAAATATGCCCCTTTTATATTTTTCTTTACACATTTTCCATGAACAATGTTTATAGAGTTGGCCTAGAGATTTAGGAACATATAATTCAAGGCTTCAATAAATTAGAACATTTAATTAAACTATTTAATCAAATATATCCCATTATTTTTCTAATAAAAAAAATGAGATTGCACCTTTAAAATTATAGAATACTTTACTATGTATGTTTTAATAAAAAAACTAGCGTGATGATGTAGCAAGGATTTGGGACACATGGCCGCTAAACAACAGAGCAACTAACAAGGGGTCTAGTTGACACTCAACTAGCTGACAGAGAATCGCAGGAAGATTCATCTTACAGCTGGAACAAACTTGGTCAAAGTAGTAGTTAACAATTGATTAAAAAGCCATTGATTCGGCTGGTCAATACCTACTCGGTGAGGGCTGATCTATTATTCAGGAAGAAGTCCTTAGAATCTATTATTATAGAGATATTTCTATTTTGAATGTAAATTGTATTAATTATTCATTAATTTACTAACACTTGTTATGCAATTCGTGGGAGGCCCACAACCCATTTTGTAAATTCTTAAGCCTATAAATAGAAAGCTTAGCGAATCATGATATTTTGGACGCACTAAATATTATAGAGAGAAGTTGTCATACTTTTCTACATCATTTCTTATGTTCTCCCAAGATTATGAAACTCAGTTGATTCTACCTCGTCTGATCGTGGTTTTGGGATTTTCTATAGTAATAAAAGTATAAGTGGACGTAGATTATTATCTTTACTTGGGGTTGAACCACTATAAAAATTTTGTGTCGTTTTACTATTCTAGTTCAGTTCTTAATTTTTTTTTCGTTTATTTGACCTAGTTTCGTTGACCAAATCAAGGGTCAACATTTTGGTGCTTTCGTTGAGAGATTAACTTAAGAATATTGATAACCAGTTGCTAATCATGGACCATGCCTCCTAAGAACACTCAAGGCCAACAGATGAGCCAGACATCTAAGGGCCCATAATACCCATCTCCACCTCCTTCCCCCAGGAGTTAATGAGGAAGAGCCTTAGCTGGAGCTAGAAGAAGAAAGCGAGGAGATGTACGCTGAAACTCTGTGAGCAGCGTTGGGAATGTTGCAAGATTAGTTAGCAACTTTGAAAGTTAACCAAGAAAATGTAGCTGAGACAATGATCATGCAAAAATAGAGTCTGATAGGCAACGATGAGAGTTGAATGACAGGCAGGCAAAAATGGATCGCTAATAGAGGATGCCACTTCTGCCCTTGAAATTTCTATATAGACAGCTTGGTGATATCGACCTACTCATAATTCATGAGCAGCCTCAAAATATTCTTCCATCGCTAAACTCATAGTTCCCAGAACACCATCGAGATGCTCAAAAGGAAGACCAATCACAAAAATCTGGTGGACAGAATGAGCAGTGTCAACCCCAATGTTCTGGTCGACATAGTGAATAGCTACAAAGGTGAAATAGGGATGAGCAACATCTCCGAAGCCCAAGTCCTCAGGTTACCGATGAGCAGGTTCTTCCTGGAAGGGAACAAGAATATATCCCTCTAATAACATAAGGCAGCCTGATATATGCTCTATAGTCAGAGGACCCCCACGACATAATAATGCACCGAGACCTAGCAACCCATGCAAGCCACAAATGCCACCACCTTTTTATCACGACAACCTTGGTCATAGAGAAGGAGACAATATTTATAGTCGGTCACGAACAAATCTGTCTCGATATAGAGATGGACATGACTATAATGAAGGTGATTCTGAATATTATTGGAATCAAAGAAGAGATGTTAGTCGACAAGGTGAGCAGAGACAAGGATAGCAAGTGCCCCCACCTATGAACAATCGACTAGAGCGCCAAAATGCAGGGGGCGACCAAGAAATGAAAACGTATTTGATCGTTTAGGAAGCTAAGAACAAAGGCGTAGAGAGGAATATTTGTGGAATATGCTGAATGAACCAAGAGAAAGAAATGATGAAGACATTACAACAGCCACCCCTGCTCCCACAATTCCCTCAACAGTTTAGGCGCAGATTAATGCTTTGAATCATGATGTTAAGCAACTAGCAGGGAACAAAACTTCTAACATTAAATACGATCGAATGAAGGGGGCTCCATTTATCAATAGGATTGCCCACATAGAAGTTCTGCGCAAGGTTAAAATGTTAGTCCTGCCCAGCTACACCAAAAAAGAAGATCATGTAATCTCACGTTAATAAGTTTGAGAAATAGATGGATATTAAAATAGTATCTGAAGATGCTCAATGCAGGATATTCCCTGCTACCTTGTCTGATGCTGGTCAAGAATGGTATTTTAAGTTCCATCTTGCTACGATTACTTCTTGGGAAATGTTTATCAAGGAATTATACTGGAAATTTTACGCTTCTCGCATACACCTAACAAAGGCCAACCAGCTGGTAGATATACGTCAAAAGGATGACAAAACTTTAAAAGAATACATACAAAGGTTCATAAGAGCAGCTGTTCGTTCCAAATTTTTTTGTGACGAAGGGAAAATGATGGTAATCACAGCAGGAGTAAAAAGGCAGTCCCCTTTATGGAATAGCCTATGAAAGAACGGAGTCAAAACCACTTAAGAATTCCTTGATAAAGTAGATAAATACATTAAGTTGGAAGATTCCATTGCCAATGTAGGGAAGGTAAAGGGGTGGTTGTAGAGAAGAATTAGGATCAGACTGAGGCTGGTAGTAATACGAGGAAGCCTAATAATGGTGGGGAAAATAGTGGTAAAAACAGGGGGAAACGAGCAAACAATGACTCCCAAAATTGACCAAGTATGAGTCCAATTTCACCAACTACACAACACTAGTCGAGAGTTAGGCATATGTTTATCAAACCAATCAAACTACAATGCCAGACATATCGAGAAGGGATACAAACAATTTTTTTAGCTTTCACGATGACTATGAGTGCAACCAGTTAAAAGATGATATTATGTTCTTCATTTGATAAGGGCATTTAAGGCAATATGTCTGAGGAGGGGTTGATCCCCAAACAACGGCTTTTGGAGGGAATGAGCAGACACGAGGAAGACAACGCTCATCCTATTATAGCTCGCCTTGATCGCGAGCACCTTCCTCACAATCTGAGGGGGACTACACTTGGCTGGCGATAGTGGCAAAGTAATAGAAAGATATGCAAGAACACTGCGTCATGAACAAGACATAGAAATGCAGACAGCCGTGGAAGGTGACTTGATAACCTTCTCTGAGCAAGACTCACAACATTTTAGGTTCCCACGAGCAGACCCCCTAGTCGTGGATGTTCAAATTTCCAATATCATTGTAAAAGGAATGCTATTCGGTACAGAGAGCTCAATTAATACTTTATAAAAATCATCTTTGGAGAGAATGAAGTTGTTGATACGAGAATTGAAGCCATGCAGCCAAACATTTTTTTTGTTTTAATGGAGAAGGGCTCACACCAGCAAGGTCAATTAGACTCTCAATCACTATAGGAACAACACCAGAAAATTGGACAACTTTGGCAACATTTATTATTCTCGATTTTCTTCAGTTTAAAATGCAGTAATTGTAAGACCCATACTGGTAAACCTCCAAGCAGTCATATCAATATGACACCTCGTTATGAAATTTCCAACATATTCAGGAGTAGGATGCCTATTTGGGAATCAAAGGGAAGCTCGAGAATGCTATAACTCCTCCACTACTAAGGAAAAAAGAGGAGGAGAGAACACCTATATAATTCCCTCGAGCAACCCTGAGGAAGAAAGATTGAAGTGTTTTGTAATACCAATAAGCTAAATACCCAAATAGGGGACAAGCCACCAAATAGGGTGTTGCCCAAAGTGAGGAAGGAGAGATAGATCTTCACTTTGGGGATTTTGTCAATAGAGTATGAATAGTGGAGGATCTTGAGGATGTCTAGTTAGGGGAAGAAAATCTGACCAGGATAACAAAGGTCAGTAAAAATTTAGAAAAGAATGTACGAGAAGAAGTGGTGGAGTTATTAAAAAGAAGCCAGGACATCTTCACTTGGTTGCATAGAGACATCATTGGAATCAGCCCAGTCGTGATAAGTCATGTTCTTAACATAGATAAAAAGTTCCCACCAGTATAACATAAAAGAAGGCTGCTCGACAAGGACAGGTTGATAGCCTTAAAAGAAGTAGTTGAAAGACTAAAGGAGAATGGATTCATTTGTGTAGAATTTTATCCATCATGGGTCTCCATTCCATTACTAGTACCTAAACAAAATGGTAAATGGAAGACATGTGTGGACTTTACAGATCTAAATAAATCCTGCCCAAAAGATTATTTCACGTTGCCAAGAATCGACCAATTGGTTGATGCAACAGCTAGACATGGGACATTGTCCTTTATCGATGTTTATTCTGTTTCAATCTGATTAGTATGCATCCCCCCAGAAGAGGAACACACCAACTTTCACACAGATATTGGACTATACTGTTACAAGGTAATGCTATTTGGCTTAAAAAAATGTTGGTTCCCTTTATCAGCACTTAGTCAATCAGATGTTAAAGACCAAATTGGCAACAATTTTGAAGTATACATCAATAATATGTTAGTAAAATCAAAGAAGGTTGGGGAGCACATCAAATATCTCGAGGAGTGCTTCAACGTCTTAAAGAAATACCAGATGAAGCTAAATCCTCTCAAGTGTTTCTTTGGAGCAAGTTCTGGAAAATTTCCTTGGATTTATAGTCAACGCACGAGGAATTGAGGCGAATCCAGAAAAAATCCAAGCTCTGATCAATATGAAGTCACCAACTAGAATCAAAGACATTCAATGTCTAATTGGAAGAGTAGGTGCTCTAAGCATATTTTTTTCAAAGTCAACTCGCAAAATGTTGAAAAAACAACCAGAGTACCTAGGGGAATTGGCATGGTGGGGCCATTGTGTCCATTGATATAATCATTTCATACAATTTTAATCCTCTATTAATGGTTCATAATAAAAATGCAAGAAAATTACAGTTTAACCCTTTCAGCTATATCTTGTTTCTAGAGTACCATTGACTTTACTAGTGTAGGTTATGTCACAATAAGTTTGCAACAGGAGCGCTCATAACCTTTTCAGTTCCAAAAGTCAACCCAATATGGAACCATTATTCAATCTATAAGAAGGTATAGATTCCATATCTTTTAAATTATGTACCCAACCATATATATCATTAAGTACCCAAAACAATTGTTCTTAGCCTGATCATTCTGACAAACCTTAACGCATGAATCAAAGGATTAGATGACATATATAGAAGTTCAGAGCAACCTCAGGATTAAGATCATCGTGTATATGATAATCATTTAATGTGTTTGATTAATACTATGAAACGGTGTTTAAACAAGTACTAACAAATCACATATAGTCCAGTTCTATATATCATTATATATAAAGTACCGTCACTAAAGTGGCCTACTACACTAGTGACTTGGATCTAGGACACTTGTATTCATAATACTAGCGAACCGTACTAACAGTAATTAACATAAAGATTTCATAACTTTATTTTACTGTGACCTGTTTTGAGTTTATTATCTTAATCTCGATCCTCTCATACTATTATGAGATTAAGACCACATAGATAAACTTCTAAATTTTCTGATATGTACTTAATATTAACAACATAATATTGGACATAGTCTTTATATATATAATAATTCAATTCAATTATTTATTTCATTTAAAACATTTGTCAACTACAATTGCTTTAAGGGCACTATTCCCAACAATCTCCCACTTGTCCTAAAGAAAATTGAGGCATCTATTTCAACATGTCAAGTACATTCTCCTGACCAAATTTGTCTAACAAAGTCTTTGTAATAGTTTTGTAAGAAATTGTTTTGAAGTTATCTTCAAGATCATTACATCAATTATGTAAAATTATCTTAAATTAAATGATACTTCATTGCATGTGCTTTACCCTCTCATGATTTATAGTTCTTCTAGAATAGTTGTATCTCCATTGATTTCGAAATGAGATTGCAGTTGTTTATTCTAATCTGAAACCCTTCCAGAATGACAATGAACTAAACTAAATCTATTGGCCTATTTAATTGCTTGTAGCTGTTATATTTTAGCTTTTGTGGTGAAACATACAATTCTAAAATGTCTAATACATTTCCAGATTAATGTGACTCCTCCACTATTATGGAAGTTGATTCTGATATCAATTTTTGAAGATTTAAAATTAGTTCATCCTTTGGGATTTTAGGTCACTGCCTAAATGCACATACATATAATCTCTATTATATTCAAGATACTCAAAATTAAGTCTTTATAATTTATTCAATGACTCAATCCATCATTGGATTGACAACTACTGACTATTCCCACCGTTTAACAAATGTCAACTCGAAAAAATAACATTCGATAAATTAAACAATATATCACTGAGTTGTAGGAATAATTGTCTCATGTCCTCTTTTTCTAGTAAAAGAATAAATGGACATTATTATTTAGATAATAAATGGAACAACTAAAGTTAAATGAACTTTAGTTGGATGTTCAAGAATGCAGATTCCATTTTTAGATTCATCCTGTTTCAACCATTGTTTTCCATAAAAACCTTTTTCATTTCGTATACTAGTATGTGAATAAAGTATAGTTAGGTTGTGTTACACACAGTTTACCTATCTTTACATTTGTAAAGGAGTAGTTATTAACTAACGCTCCTACTACAACAATGCTTTATAGAATTTGTGATGTTCTTTGATTTTATCATTGTTAATTACCAGTAACTAGCTTACTTGACTTGTAGTCATTATTTCTAGTACAACTTAACTAGAAAATATAGTAATTATAATAATAATGCTTCATTAAAGTAGCATTAAAGATATACAAACTCTTTTGTCATCTTTTACGATTATTAAACTGTTTCACTAAATGACTCCATGGAAAATTTTCACTTTATTCACATAACCACTTGTGAATCACAACTTCAAAGTCTTTGATGTTATGTACAGAGTATAACAAGTGTTAAAATTATAGAAATAATAAAGACGATAATGATCACTCATTAACTATTTAATCTTATCTAATATGATTATATTCCAATTCCAAAATACTAATTTTGCTTAGCATTCTAGTTGTATGTGAGTTGGGTTTGAATTCCAAGTTCACGTGCAAATTGCTTGAATTCCAAATTTGAGTTTTAGACTTCATTTTGATCAGATCAAACAAGTCTCTAAATGACTTTACTTTGAATGTTGCACGAAAATTTCTAGAAATTTTCTTTGCATTCAATCAAAGTTAAACATATATCAAATAAATGTCAATTAATATTGATATATTATTTATTATTTCTTTTAGCTTTGAACATTAAAATGTTCAACATACATCTCTATGTATTAGCTAAATGATTATGTGATTTTTGAGCCTTTATAAGAGAAAGTTCTTTTGGTTAACTTTAATTAACAGACTATATAAACAGGGAGAGAACAAATGAATGGTTCCAATAAAAGACTGTCTTTTATTTGTTTTATATGTCTAATTAATTACAAGCCAATCTCAAAAATAATTCACATATATGTTTCACTTAATTATTTTTGGAATAAGATGTCTTATTTATTAAATATATGATTAGCACAATAATGAATAATTCATAATAATCATTTATACTCATTGATGAAATAGGTGGAACAAGTACACTTCAAAAATAACAACTGATTTATTATTAAAAAGAAATACTAAACTTGTTCATTCATCAAATAAAGGAATCTAAAAACATAGTTTCTAGAAAGTATTCTAGAACTATTTTAAAGGAAAAAGAATTAATACAAAGTTGAAAATGAAAAAAAATAACTAATTTCCATGTCAGTTATCTCTTGGTCTACCAATTTGCAATCCTTTTCTTGTTTTTCTTTTGCATTCTTTTATTCTCTTGAATAATGCGTTCCAGAAAAATGGACAAACATATGGTTTGTGGCATAAAAATTTGAATAAACTATTCAAATATATTTAAAGGAGATGAACAAATCATATTTACCCTTTTTTCTTGCAAACTTCTCAAGTGATCAAAAGATCTTTTGATCCTTTTCCATATCTCGTATGTAGATCTAAGGTTCACATATCTCGATTTAATGTCATCAAGCATAGTCTTAAGTAAGCAATGACGAGCCAAATAATCAAATCTCATCCAATCCGCATATTTTTTTTATGACTATCATAACTAGATAAAGTTAATGGCTCATCTGGAGGCACATCAATGATTGCATCATACACTTTTAGTTCACTCAGAATTATGTGTATGTTTCTATACCAAACAACAAGAATGTTAAAGTCTAAATGAAAAGTACTTAGGTAGCCATCATGGGGATTCACTGGTTCTTTCACATTTTGAGGTTCTTGATCAGTATTAAGAGAATTAACAATTGTTGCTGGAAATAAATAAATAAAATATAATGAATTAAAACATATAATAAATATCATATTTTATTTGGAAAAGTAAACATGATGCATGAATGCAACATATAAAAAACACATAAAATATATACTAATTCATGATAAATTAATTTAAAAATTGATGGACCGCCTTGGGGTAGGTCAGACTAACTCCAAGTTAATTTCGAGATAAATCTCAATTTCATAAGTGAAAACTTAAAAACGCATTTTTCTCTTTTCACTTATGAACTACCGCTAGTTTGTTCAAGATGCACTAGTTGTGCTCGAAAGTCTAGATACACCTTTGGAGTGTAACCCATTATTTTCAATCAATTACTTAACTCAAGAGTGTGCCTTAGGGTCAGTCAAATTTGAAATATGTCACTAATTATATTCTCATATGAGAAGTCAACCTTGAGATAAAATAAATATATTCGGAAGCCTTTCCTTTGGGAGGCCGCAAACGAAGGCGACATGAGGCCCTTCCTATGCCTCTCAGTGTTCAACCAATAATGGAGACCATGGGACTTATTGTCATAACTCCCTCTCCCACTCACTATTTTGGAAAAGTGTGTTATTCACAAAATCAATATTTTTTAATTTAGTTCTAAAAATAAATTTAATTATCTTTACTAAATGATATTCTAATAATTACTAATCCAGTTAAGCAAAACAAAAAAAATAGTGCCATTAATTCTAATTCTAATTTTGCTTTAATTAAGAGAATATCATTTTTATTTTAATAATATATTTTTCATTAAAACAACAAATTAAACAACTTTAATGTTGATTTACCATCTTAGCTAATGAAAACAAAATTTATTATTATATGATTTATCTTATATAAACATATAACAAAAATTATAGGACGTTCCTAATAGTATGTTTCTACAGGAATGTAATGCATGCTAATTGCATATTTTGTGGGTATATAAATGACATGTTATAATGCATGAAAAAATATTAAACATTTTAGTCATATTCAAACATTTATAAAAAGTAAATAAAAGAGGGTATGGTAACTTTTGGGTATTTCTAGAAAAAATACAACACTTACAAAAATTACATGAAAATGTAACCTAGACTAACAAAGGTCTAATGAAGAGCACTTTGATCGTCAACCTTGAGATGCAGTCTTGTTGAGCCAATGCAACCCTTTTCCATATCCATTTTGAATTATACAACTTTTTAATTATTTTAAACAAACTTTTAAAATAATTAAATTTTGGGTTTTAGCACCCAAAAGTTTCTAAGGCCCAATTTGAATTTGCGTAATTTAATTCAAAATTAAAATTAAATAATTTAATTTTAATAAATTAAAATTCAAGATAGTTTTAATTTTGGGTATTTTAATTAAAGCAATTTTAATTAAGGAAGAGAACAATTAAACATTTTTAATTAAAGAAAATAATCAACATTATTTCAATTAAAGAAATTTCAAAATTAAAACTATTTTAATTCAATTTGGTTTTTAATTAAATGAATAATTAAAAAAATTATAGTAACAACACATTAGGGTTTGTATGATACAAACCCTAGGTGTGGCGGCAGCATGGTGGTCTAGCGGTGGAGGGGCGTGTGGTAGGCGCATGGCTGGGAGGCGTTGGGGCGCACAGGGGCATGGGTTGGCACGCAGGGGCGCAGGGTGCAGGCGCACACAGGCCCGAGCATGCACACAAGGGGGGAACGCAGGAGCACGGGCAGGCGCGCAGGGGCATGGCTTGGGGCTCGAGCCATCTTTAAATTTTTACCTAGAATTTTTAAAAGAAAAATTACAAAATTCCTATGCCCCAAAATGGCTTACATATTTCATATAGAAATTTTAAGAACAATTCCTAAACTCAAAAGCACCATTATAAACACAACCCTTATGAATCTATCATCATGAAAATAAACACCCATCCATTCAAACATATATAACATATAATATAAAAATGCACATAATCCCACACAACAATTAATAATATATATAGATTAATAACCTGTCTCTGTTTCCAATTGTTGGAAAAACTACCAGAGTACGCAGAGGAATTGGCGTGGTGGGTCCATTGTATACAAGAATAAAATTTTCCATCACTCATATAAATTGTTTATATGATCAAGAAAACATCAAGACAGAAACATTAACATACAATATTATAAATCATGCAACATACACATATAAATATAAAATATATTTATATATATCATATAAACATATTGATGAAAATTAAAGAACATAAGTATTTACCTCTTAAAGTCTATCAAGTGTCCTTGAGTCTTTTTGTATATATTTATATATATATCGATCTTCCTATCCAATGCTTTGAGTACTCAAACCACGATCTTTCGGAGTGTTCTCTATACCTCAAGATGTGTGTGAGCACATAGAAAACATGAGTTTGTAATTTTGAAATCACAAGTATTTCTCAACACATGAGAACTTGGATCATGGTCCGAGAAAAGTTAGAATAAAGAAGAACAAGAGAGTCTTTTATCTGACAAGAATTCTGAGAACTATTCTGAATTATATTGGGTTGTCTTGTATATTGTGTATATCTTTATCTTATTATTCTATATCATATATATAGAAATTATTCTATTACTTTATTATTCCCAATAATAATAGTAATATAATAATAATATCAAAATGATGATAGGAATTGATTTAGGTGGATATCTAACTTACCAAATTTGAAATAAATCTATTTTAAAATTATTAATAAATTAAATAAATAAAATAAAAAGAACACTGATACAATATCAATGTACTGATGCATGCATGGCACAGTTCTTGGACTGTGTCATGCGTGAACTGTTATTTCCCTTTTCAGTGATATTGCATTTTTTTTTATTTAACTAAAATCAATCTTCCACAAAATAAGGTGTTTATCTTTTTAAGGAAAAGATGACAACCATCTTTCAAAATTTAAACTTTAAATTCAAAATTCAAATTGATGATCATCATTATCATCATCTTTTCAAATTCAATAAATCAAAAAACTATTTTTGCCTAACCAATTTTATTTTCTCCCACTCAAATAAAATAATTAATTTCAAAATTTTATTTATTTATTTATATATATATGAATTTCGAAAATTACATATTTAAATTAATAAATATATTTCCAAAAATTTAATAATTAATTCCAAATTAATTATTTAATCTCAATTATCATATAATTGCATACTTGACTCGAAGAATAAAATTCTTCTCAAATTTCCAAATTACAGTTTTACTCTTGTATCAACTCTTACCTTGATATGGTGTTGATAGAGCCACCCTATGGACCTACAATATCAAGCTCCAATAAATATTAGATTATTAATCAATGCTCTTTGATTAAATAATAATATTTATTAATCCCGTGATTACTCCACTATAAATATGAGATTGAACTCTTGATAATTATATACATATATTTACAGAGTACTTTATTAAAGAATAAAATGCCCATTGATATAATCATTTCATACAATGTTAATCCTCTATTAATGGTTCATAATGAAAAGGGAATAAAATTACTATTTTACCCTTTTAGTTATATCTTGTTCCTAGAGTACCATTGACTTTACTAGTAAATGTTGTGTCACAACAAGTTTGCGACGTGAGCGCTCATAACCTTTTCAGTTCCAAAAGTTAACCTGTTGACCCACGATTTAGCCAACTGACACGGAGTCAAAATATGAATGATATAGACGAATATGTATAGATAATAACGTAATGACAAAAGTAAAGAAAACACAGTAATTTATAGTGGTTCGGCCCCAGAATCTGGTAATGACCTACGTCCACTTAGAATGATATTGATATGGGATCAAAAGTGTGATCAGAGAACTTGGGTTCAATGAGTTTCAACACTCCTCATACACAATACAAGTTTTCACAGATAATTTCCGTATCTCTATGATTTCCGGGCTCCAAAAAAGTCCCTTCCCATGAGCCATCTCTTGCTTTTTATAGGCTCACGGAGGGTTGCCCAATATTGTTACAGATATTATCCCCTGAATCATCGGATATTCAGAAGATTGCATGAGATAAATTCGGGATACATAAGATCTTTCCATAAATGTTGTTTTGCCAGCGGAACCACCGACCAGTCTGGTCGTGGTAAAGACAGATCTGTCCTGCTTCTGGTGTGTCTCCTGATCGATACTCTAGCAGACGCTCCAGGTGTCAGCCACGTGTCAAGAGATTATTCGCCACGTCACAAATGCTAATTTATTGGATAACATTTGCCCCCCAAAGTTTATTTACCACGAACAGTAAATAAACTTT
The DNA here is from genome assembly GCF_963169125.1 of Humulus lupulus. Lineage (NCBI taxonomy): Eukaryota > Viridiplantae > Streptophyta > Magnoliopsida > Rosales > Cannabaceae > Humulus > Humulus lupulus. Next base: position 40,978,551 of record NC_084798.1, read on the forward strand.
GAACGAACGACCCTTCGGTAACCCCTCCTGACGTGTCAGAGCCCTTCGTGCGTTCTTGAAAAAAGCAAACCACTCCTGTCTAATCAAGGCTTTTCAGTTTCCCAGAAACAATTATGACGGTCATTACGCTTCCCCATACTTCGAAAATGGAAAACTAATGATCACGCCTTTTGAACACCAAAGACAAACTTATATAAGGTTACTTGAGGCACTTCTTTCCTTTTTACGCACGTCATCTCTTTGTCGAAAAACCCTAAAAACCAGAGCTTTACTCTCTCCGGCGAACCTTCCTTTGTGCTGTAGGATCAGACGGTGGGCTTCATTGACTCCCGAAACTCTCACTTTCATCTTCACGACCACTTTCCTTGGTAAGTTACTCTGAAACTCCATGCTTCTAACCTTTCGTGGTGCATGCTTTTAAACGGTGTACTGTTTGAATCTCTAGGTTTCTGATTTTTTGAACACCTGTAGATAAGATGTTTTTTGTAGGCAAAGTAGGCTTTTGAGTAGGTTTAAAACCCAGGATTAGTGCTTTTTAGGACGTAGGATCGAAGTAGCATATCGATTTTTTAAACCAGTTGGAAATAATTTCTTCCCGTTGTGAGGGGAGTCGAAAAAGCTTTTCAGGAAAACTTTTCACTTTCACCCTTTTGGTCCGTTTTTTAAACTGTTTGTGCAGAGAGACTTAGTTAGAATGCTGTTTATATAAAGGCTTAGCTTTTATACTCGACCAGCGCTGCTTTAAGAATCTCCTAGATTCCTCTGACCTCGCCTCCCCATTCTTCTGTTTGCAGATTTTGATGCCAAATTTGTGGGGAGGTGAGAGACCCATCGACGACGATCTCCTCGCCCAACTGCTCGAAGGAGAAGAACAACCAGCCGATCGCATTCATCAGATACCTTTCTCACGAGCCTCTTCTAGACCGCACCCTTCTCCTTCAATGGCCCGTTCAAAATCCTCTGGCAAGAAAATGCCCGAATCTGAAAGTAACCCTTCTTCTTCTGCCCAGCCTGATTCGCAGGCGGGGGTTCCCTCGACCAGTGGTCGAGAGAATCTTGTTCCTGACCCTAATATCTAAACTAGGGCTCGTCCTCATCATCGCAATCCGCCTGATGTTGAGTGGTACACTCCTCCAGCCAGTTCGATGACCCTTCGGATGGTTGCGAACTGCTTCAGAAAATACCCCCTAACGGGGGTAACCATTACACGCCCTACTGCGGAGCAGAGGGCTAACCGTCCAGGAGGAGCAAACAGTGCCTGGTCTCGGTATCATATCGAAGCGGGGGCTTATCTCCCTCTTCATCCTCTCTTTGTGGGGGTGGCCAATTATTTCGGCGTCGCTCCCTTTCAAATAACCCCTAACGGATATAGGATGTTGGCTGCACTCTACGTCCTGTACAAACTTAACAAATGGCCAGAACCTTCACCTCATGAGGTTAACTACCTCTTTGACCTCAAGTCCAATCCCCAACACAACGGGACGGGCTTTTTTCACTTTTGTCATCAGGAAACTGGCCGGACGTTTTTGAGTGGCACCACCCACATATCAAACGTGGGACATTACAACAAGGAGTACTTCTTTACTCCGGATATATCCAGTGACAACTTGGCTTTCGCGAGAGGAGGTACAAATTTGTCTTTGCCCTGGTCGATACTTTATCATATAGTATTTCCTATCGTCATTTCTCAAACTCGATCTGCTTTTCAGGCCCCTGGTTGCGCCCAACCCCAACACCAGACATGGTGTCGAGGTCTGATACACTAGAAAAGAATTTGAGGTCATCTGGCCTTCTGGCTCCTCGCCATGACAATAGAGGGTCCGAAACGGACGAACCCACTGCCGGGGGGGTTCCCGAGCAGCAACTTTCTGTGCCCTCTCCAAGGAGGAGGCCAACAGGAGTTACGATCAGGGAACCCACGGGCAGCCCTTCTGTAGAAAGGCCTTCTGCTTCCCAAGGCAAGGGGAAAGAAAAGGCCCCAGAACCAGTCGTTGACTTGGAAGAGTCTTCTGATGACAATGGTAACGTTATTTCGCTTTTAAATGGTCTGCCAATCCCCTGTCACATGTTTGACGGGGATGGAAACTTTACATATGCTCCAAATCTAGGGCCAAACTTCTTCATGCCAGAAAATGAGTATATGATTAATAGAGTCAATAGTATAGCGACCAGTAGTTGTAGCTCGGGTATTCACTTTATTATCTTCTTTCTGTTGTATTACTTACTTTCACCTTTTTCTTCCCTTACTAACCTCTTGTGTTTGTCTTCATGCAGATATGTCGACTCCCAATATCTTTGACATGTACCAGGCCGAAGAGGAAGAGGAAGTCCCTCAACTTCAAAGGAGGTCAAAGAAACGAACTGGTGAAACCAGTCGAGGCCCTTCAGCCAAGAAGAGTCGACCAGAAGACCTTCCTCAGGGCACACCAACCGGGCAAAGTCCTGCGCCAACTGGGCGAACTCCTACCCCTCCTCCAGCTCCTTCTGAATAGCAAAACACCCCTGCTCGGTCCAACCCTCCACCTGCGCCTGCTAGGGAGCATCTTTCTCGCGAAGAGGCTCATGAGGCCAGGCTCGTGAGCCATACCATTCAATCCGCTAAGGATCGAATTGAACGCATTGGCAGAGGTGAGCGTGTTGGGGCCGCCATGATCCAAGCTGTAGAGCTACCAGTCGATCAGATCCTGAACAGGGCTCTGAACGAGATCTCCAGCGTAAGTATTTCTTTGCTCCTCGAGTCTTTGTTTTTTCAGTTCTCGTGATAAGTCTTGACTTCTTTTTCTTTCGTTTACAGGCCTTACTTTCTGCCATCACTGCTCGCACCCGAGCCCAGGCCTACTTTGAGCAGATTGAGGCTAAAGTTCTCGAGAAACATCAGGTGAAGGCGGCTGAGGATCTTTCAGCTGCTGAGGCCAGACATGCTAAGGAGTTGGAGGCGGTGGTCCGAGAGAGGGATGCAGCGGTGACCAAACTGTCCGCGGCTGAAGCTGCAAAAGATGCAGCGGTTAAGCTAAGGGAAGAGTACCGGTCGTACAATAAAACTCATCTCCGCGAAATCAAGCATCTGGAGGGGGTAGTCAAGTCTAAGGACGAGACTATTGCCACTCTCGAGGGCAAGGTGCAGCAGTCGGAGCTTGACAACTCCAAGAATCTGGAAAAGTACAAGAGGACGACACTCCGATGTTTCTATAACTTCTGGAAACATAATCAGGGTGCTGACTTTAGCTACCTTTCAGAGGAAGTCAGAGTTGCGGAGTTGGCTCGGTGCGCTGCTCAACTGGCTGAAGAGGAGGCAAGAGCCGCGATTCCTGCAACCCCAAGCGTCGTTGGTTTGGATGAAGAAACCATCGAGGAAGAGACTGTCCAGGTTGTTGCCCAGGATCCTCCTGCCCCCCATGCCTCTTAATTTATTTAACTGTTCTTCTTTCTTTTTGAACATGCGACCCACGGGCTGCAATGTAAAAACAATAGTTTCTTTTTAAGCTTTGCTGCATGGGCAGTAAATCTTTTTGTTTGAACAATTACATTCAAGCAGCAATGCTTGCGGTGTAAAGGCTTAACTCTTGGTGTTATAATATTTTTACTTATTATAACGTTTGTCCGTATGACCGAACTTAGCATAGTACTTTGTCATGATTTATCAAAACATATATTTTGAAAAAATACTCTAAGTACCTGAAGCATGCTTTCACTCATTTTGTTCATGTGTTTACATACCTTGAGAGTATGCTTTGCTATCGATGTGCCTTATATGCCCCCCAAGTGATCGAGGAGCTTTAGGTCCTTGGTCACTTGCCTTGACCATGGCCTGTTCGAACATTCCTGTTCGTGCGGAAAAATGATACTTATAATACAGCAAAACAACACACGTAGTGAACAAATATTTGTAAATGTAAATTCACAAAGGTTGGCAAGAACGACTGGCTGAGCACAGTCCCTTATAATTTCGTATTAAAAATGGACTAATCATGTCTTTACGAATGATTCTGAAACAGAATCTTACATATACGAGCAGTTAGCCATACACCGTGGCTAACCCTCTTTGCAAAACTTGTAAAAATTAATAGAAGAATTTGAACAAGCCAGTCCTTTAAGAAGGGTTGTTTATTGGTAATACTTGCGTAGGTGTTCTCCATTCCAGTAACGTGGAATGAGATCTCCGTTTAAGCGTGCAAGTTTGTAGGTGCCTGGGTGAAGGACTTCTTCAATCTGGTAAGGTCCTTCCCAGTTAGGTCCGAGCACGCCAGCAGTGGGGTCGCGGGTATTCAAGAAAACTCGTCGTAACACTAAGTCTCCGACGTTGAATCTTCTTTCTTTAACTTTGGAGTTAAAGTACCGGGCGACTTTTTGTTGATAAGCAGCAACTCGGAGTTGAGATTTTTCTCGTATCTCATCAATTGAGTCTAAGGACTCCAGCATTAGTTGGCTGTTTTGCTCTTCATCGTACGTTAAACGCCGATGTGAGGGGGGATTTATCTCGACGGGTAACATGGCCTCGTATCCATAAGCTAAGGAAAATGGGGTACGTCCTGTGGCTGTTCGATGAGATGTTCTATATGACCAGAGGACTTCAGGTAGTTGTTCTGGCCATGCTCCTTTCGCTTCTTCAAGTCTTTTCTTCAGGGTGTCCTTGAGGGTTTTGTTTACAGCTTCGACTTGCCCATTCGCTTGAGGGTGTGCGACTGAAGAAAAGCTCTTAATTACCCCATGCCTTTCGCAGAAATCGGTGAACAGGTCGCTGTCAAATTGGGTTCCGTTGTCTGATACTATTTTTCTGGGCAAACCATATCGGCACACAATGTTCTTGATGACAAAGTCGAGAACTTTCTTGGTTGTGATGGTTGCGAGTGGTTCAGCTTCGACCCATTTTGTGAAGTAATCAACTGCCACAACTGCGTACTTTACTCCTCCTTTTCCTGTTGGCAGGGATCCAATTAAGTCTATTCCCCATATTGCGAAAGGCCACGGGCTTTGCATCTGCTTCAGCTCGTTTGGAGCTGCTCGTGGGATTTTGGAGAACCTCTGACATTTATCACACCTTCGTATGTACTTCATTGAATCCTCGTTCATCGTCGGCCAAAAATAGCCCTGTCGGAGAATCTTTTTCGCCAAACTCTGCCCCCCAGCGTGATCTCCGCAGAAGCCTTCATGTACTTCTTTCATGAGTTCCTTAGCTTTTTCTGATGTGATACACCTGAGCAGTGGCATTGAGTATCCTCTTCGGTACATAACACCGTCGAAAAGTATGTACCTAGCAGCTTGTCTTTGCAGAGTTCTGGCCTTGTTTCTATCTGCTGGCAATGTCCCATTTGTCAGATACTCCAGGTAAGGCGCCATCCATGTATCTTCTATTCGAATTTCCATGCTGGCTTCGGCCGCATCAATGCTTGGCTCACTTAATCTCTCTACTGAGACTATGTTCAAGGTGTCAGCATCTTTAGCACTTGCAAGTTTGGCCAAGGCGTCTGCATTCGAATTTTAGTCTCGCGGAATTTGCTGGAGGGTGTATTTTGTAAACCGTGCTAGCAAATCTTTTGTTTTGTTAAGGTAGGCCATCATTTTTAACCCTCGCGCTTGATATTCTCCCAGGACTTGATTCACGACCAGCTGAGAGTCGCTGTAAATATCGAGCATTTTTATGTTCATGTCCCTGGCCATTCTCAGTCCAGCAAGGAGTGCTTCATATTCCGCTTCATTGTTTGATGCTGCGAAATCAAACCTAATTGCGCAGTGAAATCGATGCCCATCGGGCGTTATCAATATCACTCCCGCTCCAGCGTGAGATTCATTAGATGATCCATCTGTGAATAGTTTCCACGAAGGAGTCTTGTCTTGAGGCATGGGCGCTTCAGGCTGTTTGCACAGCTCGTTACTGGGGAGTTCGGTGAACTTCGCAATGAAATCGGCTAAGGCTTGCCCTTTTATTGCTGCTCACGGTGAATAAGTCACGTCGAACTGTCCCAATTCGACCGCCCATTTTAAAAGTCGTCTAGCCGCCTCAGGTTTTTGGAGGACCTGCCGAAGGGGTTGGTCGGTCAGAACCGTGATAGGATGGGCTTGGAAGTACGGTCGCAACTTTCGGGAGGCTAAAATTAGGCAATATGCTAATCGTTCGATCGGCGGATATTTCAACTCTGCACCGATAAGCCTTTTGCTGACGTAGTAAACAGCTTTCTGCACGCCTTCTTCCTCCCGTATCAGTACTGCACTAGCAACAACTTCGGTAATCGCCAGATAAATATACAAAGTCTCTCCTTCGACTGGTTTTGATAGGATGGGAGGTTGCGACATATGAGCCTTTATTGTCTGGAATGCTTGCTCGCAGTCTTCCGTCCATTCAAAATTCTTATTTCCCCTAAGTAGATTGAAGAATGGAACGCACTTGTCAGTCGATTTTGAGATGAATCTACTAAGGGCAGCTATCCTTCCGGTCAGGCTTTGGACATCCTTGATCTTTTCTGGCGACTTCATATCGATCAGGGCTTTTATCTTGTCGGGGTTGGCCTCGATTTCCCTTGAATTCACTATAAACCCTAAAAACTTTCCTGACCCGACTCCAAAGGAGCATTTGAGGGGATTCAACTTCATATGGTACTTGTTTAACACGTCAAAGCACCTTCGCAAATCCCTCACATGTCCTTCAGCTTTCTTGGACTTTACCAGCATGTCATCCACATATACCTCCATGCTTACTCCGATCAGTTCCTTGAACATTTGGTTGACCAGTCGTTGGTAAGTCGCACCTGCGTTTTTTAGTCCAAAAGGCATTACCTTGTAACAATATAAGCCCGTGTCGGTCCGAAAGCTGGTATGATCCTCATCAGGTGGATGCATGCTGATCTGATTGTAGCCTGAAAACGCATCCATGAACGAAAGGGTCTCATGCCCAGCAGTTGCATCGACTAGCTGGTCGATCCTCGGGAGTGGGAAGCAGTCTTTTGGGCAGGCTTTATTGAGGTCTGTAAAATCCACACAGGTCCGCCATTTGTCGTTAGGCTTGGGGACCAGCACCGGATTGGAGACCCATGATGGATAAAACGCCACCCTGATGAACCCATTCTCTTTAAGTCTTTCGAATTCTTTTTTCAAGGCTCTTGATCTGTCTTTATCGAGCAGCCTTCTTTTCTGTTGCACCGGTGGAAAGACTTTGTTTATGTTCAGGACATGGATGATCACTGTAGGATCTATTCCAACCATGTCTTTATGTGACCAGGCGAAAACTTCCTGGTTCTCTTACAAGAATTCCACCAGCTCCTGCTTTGCGGTAGGTTCTAAATTCTTCCCAACCCTTATGATTCGGGTCGGGTCTTTTTCATCGAGCTGGACCTCCTCCAGGTCCTCGACGGGTCCAACATTTTCTTCAAAATCCCCAAAGCGAGGATCCAAATCTATATCCTCACTTTGGGCAACACCCTATTTGGTGACTTTTCCACCTGATTGGGTTTGTCTGTCTTCCGTCATCTGCAATCGTTCTGGGGTAGCGCTCCTCGATGCTCCACTTTTTGCCTTTGTGATCGAGGCGTTATAGCACTCCCTGGCTTCCCTTTGGTTTCCCAAAACGCATCCTACCCCTGCGTCCGTTGGGAATTTCATGGCTAGATGCCACATGGAGATGATGGCCCTTAGTTCAACCAGTATGGGTCTTCCAATAACGGCGTTATACGCTGAAGGACAATCGACCACTACAAAAGTGGCGAGTAATGTCCTTGAGGCAGGCGCTGTACCCGTTGTCACTGGGAGTTTGATCATTCCGGCTGGTGCGAGTCCTTCTCCAGAGAAGTCGTATATGGTTTGATTGCAGGGCTCCAAGTCCTTCACGGACAGCTTCATGCGTTCCAGCGTTGATTTATACAGGATGTTCCCTGAACTTCCTGTATCGACCAGTACTCTTTTTACCATCATATTGGCCATTTGGATATCCACGACCAACGGATCGGAATGTGGGAACCGGACGTGTTGGGCATCGCCCTCAGAGAAGGTTATCCCGCACTCCTCTGAGCGGGCCTTTTTCGGCGCTCGGTCCTCCACAGTCATCATCTCGATGTCTTGGTCGTGGCGTAGAGTTCGAGCATATCGTTCTCTAGCCTTTCCGCTATTCCCTGCAAGGTGCGGGCCTCCACAGATGGTTAAGAGTGTTCCGGCTACGGGGGCAGGCTGTAATGGTGGCGAGCGTTGGCGTGTGGAAGTTTGCTCGTTGCCACCTGGAGCTTCTCGTTGGGAAGTTCCCGAGGCCCGTACGTACCTTCTCAAGTGTCCTTGTCTAATGAGGAACTCAATTTCATCTTTTAGCTGGTTGCATTCATTAGTGTCATGTCCGTAGTCGTTATGGTAACGACAGAATTTGGTAGTGTCTCTTTTTGAAATGTCTTTTCGAATGGGCCCAGGTTTCTTGTAGGGCACACTAGAGCTTGTGGCCTGGTAAACCTCTCCTCGAGACTCAACGAGGGCAGTGTAGTTAGTGAACCTTGGTTCATAACGATTACCCTTGGCTCATTTATTGTTGGAGGTGGAAGGCTCATTGTGTGGCCATTTCCCACCATTCTTGCCATTACCGTTGCCGTTTCCGTTGCCCTTGCCGTTGCCATTTGGTTTGGTGCTGTTGGCGGGTTCGGCAGCCTTCTTACCCTTGTTCGAGGATTTTCCATCATCGGCAATGGCTTCTTCGAGTTTGATATAACGATCAGCTCGGTCTAAGAACTCCTGGGTGGTCTTAACCCCATCCTTACGAAGACTTTTCCATAGGGGCGAACAGCGCCTCACTCCCGCGGTTATAGCCATCATTTTTCCTTCGTCCCCAACTGTCTTTGCTCCGGCTGCCGCTCGCATAAAGCGCTGGATGTAATCCTTCAGTGATTCTCCATCCTGCTGGCGGATCTCGACCAGTTGGTTTGCTTCGGTCGGGTGGACACGGCCTGCGTAGAACTGTCCGTAGAACTCCCTTACGAACATTTCCCAGGAAACTATGCTTGCAGATGGGAACTTAAAGAACCATTCCTGAGCGGCTTCAGAAAGTGTTGCAGGAAAGATCCTGCACCGAGCGTCTTCGGACACCTTCTGAATGTCCATCTGGATTTCAAACTTATTCACATGCGAGACGGGATCCCCGTATCCATCAAAGTTCGGGAGCGTAGGCATCTTGAACTTGCCAGGAGTTTCTGCGTTGGCTATTCTTTGGATAAATGGAGTGCCTTTTCTCCTATCGTGGTCGATGTAAAAGGTCCTTCCTCCGACCAGCTGTTGCACAGCCTGATTCAGTGCGTCTATCTGGGCTTGCAACGCGTAGGAATAGCTACGGTCTCTGCTGTTGGGGGGATGTTCTCACCATGCTTCTCTCGACGATCATTGAGTATGTCTCTTAGATCTTCCTCTCTTCTCCGTTGCTCGCTACCTCCGAGCCGGTTGAAGACATTATTTTTCCTGGGTTGCCCCCCAGCATCGTGTCTATTTGGTTGATCATCTTGAGGTATTTGGCTCCTGCTCTTGCCTCTATTTTCGTTCCTCCCATCAGCATTGTCCTTGCCTAAGTCAGCCTCGTTGTAGCCGTGGCCATCTTTGAACTTTGACTGGCTGTGGTAAGACTGGTTGTTCCCTCTATTCCCGTCTCTGGCAGAAATACCCCGAGCGTTAGAGGGTGGTCTGCGCTGGTCGCGATGTCCCCGCGCATTATCATGCCGTTGGGATCCACGGACCGCAGAGCCTAATTCCGAGTCTCTCCTGTTACCAGGAGGGTGGTGACCCCTGTTCGCTTGGTGTGGCCCATCATTCTCGCGGCGTCTAGGACTACGAGGCCGTCGCTCGGCTCTATTCTGCCTTTGCTGCGGGGGATTACCTCGCGCAGCGTGGGATGGAGGATCTTCCTCAGGGTCCAGTGGAACATCGTCATGAGGCATCTGGGGCTGTTCAGGCCTTTGTGGACTTGAAGGATGGACTGGTGGGCTAGGATTGGGACCTCCCTGGGGTGGCCCATTTTCAGGTTGATTAGGTTGCGAGGCAGGCGCGGCCTGATTTCTGGCCAACAGCAAGGCCGCTTCAAGGGCTGCCATGGCCTCAGTCTGGCGGCGATCCACCTCCGCTTGTCTCTCGCTTAACTCCGCCCGCTGACGATCAAGTTCCTGCTGCTGCCTCGCCATAGCTTCTGCGGAAGTCTCTTGATTGGCTCTCAGACTAGCCAACTCTTCCTGCAACGTGCCCAAGGTGCTCCTCAAAGTCGCATCGTCCATTTCCTCCTCTTCAAAATCTAGCTGTGGCTCATCTTCCGCCATGCTTGCAGGGGGAGGAGGAGGTGGCGGATTCGACGGTGCAGCGGTAGCGGTCTGAGCAGCTTTCTTCCCTACTTTCGCCATTAGTTTTATCAACAACGATGAGTCATCCTCTCAATGAAAGCACCAGAATGTTGACCCACGATTTAGCCAACTGACACGGAGTCAAAATATGAATGATATAGACGAATATGTATAGATAATAACGTAATGACAAAAGTAAAGAAAACACAGTAATTTATAGTGGTTCGGCCCCAGAATCTGGTAATGACCTACGTCCACTTAGAATGATATTGATATGGGATCAAAAGTGTGATCAGAGAACTTGGGTTCAATGAGTTTCAACACTCCTCATACACAATACAAGTTTTCACAGATAATTTCCGTATCTCTATGATTTCCGGGCTCCAAAAAAGTCCCTTCCCATGAGCCATCTCTTGCTTTTTATAGGCTCACGGAGGGTTGCCCAATATTGTTACAGATATTATCCCCTGAATCATCGGATATTCAGAAGATTGCATGAGATAAATTTGGGATACATAAGATCTTTCCATAAATGTTGTTTTGCCAGCGGAACCACCGACCAGTCTGGTCGTGGTAAAGACAGATCTGTCCTGCTTCTGGTGTGTCTCCTGGTCGATACTCTAGCAGACGCTCCAGGTGTCAGCCACGTGTCAAGAGATTATTCGCCACGTCACAAATGCTAATTTATTGGATAACACAACCTAATAGGGAACCATTATTCAATCTATAAGAAGGTATAGATTCCATATCTGTTAAACTATGTCCTTAGCCATATACATCATTGAGTCCCCAAAATAATTGTTCTTAGCCTAATCATTCTAACAAACCTTACCGCATGAATCAAAATATTAGATGATATATATAGGAGTTCATAGCTACCTCAGGATTAAGATCATCGTTTTATGTGTTTGATTAATACTATGAAACAGTGTTTAAACAAGCATTAACAAATCACATCTGGTCCAGTTCTATATATCACTATATATAAAGTACATTCACTAAAGTGTCATACTACACTAGTGATCGAGATCTAGGTCACTTGTATTCATAATGCTAGCGAACCGTACTGGCAGTAATTAATCTAAAGATTTCATAACTTTATTTTACTACGAACTGTTTTAAGTTTATTATCTTAATCTCGATCCTCTCATACCAATATGAGATTAAGACCACATAGATAAACTTTGGAATTTTATGATATTTACTTAATATTATCAACATAATATCGGACATAGTCTATAAATATAATAATTCAATTCAATTATTTATTTCATTTAAAACATTTGTCAACTACAATTGCTTCGAGGGCACTATTCTCAACCCAAATTTGCCATGTTATTTAATTTGTTAAGGGATAGCAAAAAGTTTAAATGCATGGAAGAATGCAAGCAGGATTTCAGGCTATCAAAAAGCACCTGGCGCAACCTCCCATTCTATCCAAACTAATCGACAGAGAGACTTTGTACATTTATCTAGTAGTCACCGAGTATGCTTCTAGTTCTGTATTGATCAGAGAAAAAAAATGTGCAACATCCAGTTTATTACATCATCAAGAGTTTGATAGGAGCAGAATCGAGATATCCATCAATTCAGAAATTAGTCTATTGTCTATTGCTCATGTCAAGGAAACTCTGATCGTACTTTCAAGCTCATTCCATTATAGTATTCATCGACCAGCCAGTCAGGAAAGTTTTGCAAAAGTTTGAAGCAGTTGGTGGCCTACTAAAATGGGTTGTGGAGTGAAGTCAATTTGAAATCACCTATTAGCCGCGAGTAGCAATAAAAGGACAAGCACTTGCAGATTTTGTTGTTGAGTACATGGAATTTTCCACTAGAGAGCATACTCCTACAACAGAAGAATCAGAAGAAAAATCTCTTATTTGGAAATTGTTCATAGATGGATCGTCCAACGAACACAACTCTAGAGCAGGATTAATTTTTGTCATTCTAGGACATAACTTTCATTACGCGATCAGATTCGATTTTTTCGCCTCAAACAATGAAGTATAATATGAAGCGTTACTCACAGTTCTACGGTTATCAAATGTGAGGATTGAAAATGGTTGCTTACTTGAACAAGGAGATAGACTTGCTGGCATAATTCAAAATGTTGTACTGTAAAAATTAGCACGAGCATTTTCACTCAGCTAGGTGTACAACTGGCAAATGGATAAGTGAAAAAGCAGCCAAGTAGAACCTTTGGTTAACAATCATGTGAGCAGCTCGAGTTGGGACTTGGCAGACTGTAGCATCTAGGAATTTTACTTGGCTGGATAGAAGTAGCTTGTGATGTAGTATTTTAGTTTTCATGGTTATTGGTTCAAGCCGGGATTTAGTTGGAAACTCATAGAGACATTTATGGATTTTAGAAGTTTAGCCCATAGTAAAAGAATATTAATTTTATCATAAGGTTTGATTAATATAGTTGGGCCTGGAAATGTTATTTATTATAACCTAAGGTTTAGTCAGAATAATTTAGAATGTGACACTTTAGATGCATGTTTATCAAGGATTTAAGGATTTTAGATGAATAACTTAATAAAGGATAAACCTAGGAAGTCTAGAACCTTCCCTCAGCTGTTAGGATCACGTTTTATTCGGTCAAAGTGGTTTAAAAAAATTCAACTTTGCTAAAAGTGTGCAGAAACGTATTTGATATATCAGCGTATGCTGATATATCGTAGCTATAGGGGCCAATATATCGCGTATGATTGATACAGAAAACACGTCGACTTCGCACGAATGAAACCACGGAGGCTCGGGAATATGGGGGAGGCGATATATCGGCTCCTTCAACATAGTTTGACAATTCGTTGAATCCGAGCTAGAAACAACCCTCAACAACTTGGACTTGCTCGTGAACGTTTTGACCAAGTTCTGGGCATCTGTTGAGCAGAAAATTCAAATTTTATTCAATTATTTATTCATTTTAAAAAGAGTTAGTTTTACTCCTTGAACTCTATAAATATGACCTTTCACTCAGCCATTTGCATCATCATTCAAGCATTCTTCAGAGCCTCCAAGCTGCTAAGTTCATTATAGAGAGAAACACTAGGGTTTAGAGGTTAAAAGCTTTCCAATCTAAGCTTTTCTAAACACTTGGGAAGTAAGATAGAGTGATATTTTGGTATTGAGGTGTAGATCGAAGTTCTAATCTATCCAAGGTATTCTTTATCCTCAGTTTAAGTTCATTATAGTTCCTCTTATTCTTTTCATATTCTTCAAAATCCTAACTTGTTATTATGGCCTTTTGTTAGGTGTTTGAGTTTCTTGAAACTTATGGTTTTTCGGTAAGTTCTTTTCTCGATGGTTTAGATCTTCTTTTCATCGTCTTCTCTTTAGAAAACTTATGATTTTCACTGTTTGGTTTTAGGAGTTTCCAATCCCGCTCTTGTGTCCAATATCCCAGTTTTGGTAAGGAAAATAGGTTAGATTTTATGTGTTATGATTATGTTTGTATGCTATGTGTATGTATGTATATATGTATATGTTTATGTTATAGTCTCTTGGGAAATATAGTTGCTTACATAGAAAATAAGCAAATCCCAAGATTTTTATCATTATCGTAGATTATAGTTGTGATTTAACCTACCACGAATAGTAGCAAGAAGACCAAGATGGTTTATCATATACTATATTGTGTTTAAACCTACCTTGAATAGTAGCAAGAGGACCTAGATGGTTTCCATCACATACTACGGTAATGAGTTAATGGCCATTAATATTGTAGTCCTATGTTTTATGATTTACGTTTTTACATCATAGGTTTTGTGATTTATGTTTTTAGACTTATGATTTATGATATGTTTTTCGTAGATTTTCCTTGCTGGACATTAGGCTCATTCCTTTTTATTTTAGATGGTGTAGGAATATAAGCTTGGAAGGTGGGATGGATTCATGACAGCTTAGGCAGGTGTATTGGGCGAGGACTGAGTGAATGGATTGATGAGGATAATCGAGGATGATGTTTTGTTTCAAGTCTTTCAATTTATGTATTTATGTTTTCTTCATTTAGTATTTGAACAATTAACTAAAGGTTTAAGTTTTCTTTATGTTTTTATGTAATAACAATGGGATCCCGTATTTTTGAATTTCTAATAAAGTTCTATTATGTTATGTATGCATTCCAGAATAATAGTTATGCTTAGTATTTTTAATGGTCTGAGGTGTTTAAGTTATTCGGTTCATTACACAGACCGACATTTGGGTTATTGTTAGGCCACCTTCTAGAATAGCGATTCGGTTCAAGACCAATAGTCCTTTGGGTGCTTTGAAGGTACTACGAACTAAGGTTCAGATATTTAGCTCGTGGTAACCTGGTTAGAACGCATACTGAAGGATCCCAAGAGACTCGGAGGCTCTTTATATGCTCATTAATGCCTAGGCTGTATTGCCTATTTATCATTTATTATCCGAGATAGTAGGAGTATATTCTATTCTGTTATCAAATCATATCGCAATGTAAATGAGAATAATCTATATTAATTGTATACCATATTCATTCACGCAGTTACCCAAACCTGTCCAAGAAATTCCCCTATAAATATCAGGAATAATGGACAGTGAAGAGGACTGCCTTTTTGTATTACTAAAACTCTGCAAAAATTGTGAGAGAAAAACAATAATATTGTCTCGTGGACTAGGTGGATTTAACCATGTAAAAGTTGTGTGTGTAGAAAAAGGTTCTTATTATTTCATTATGGTTTACAAATAAGCATTAATATCCTTATCAGATTTCTTAATCTAATGTTGACGGAAAACCATATCCACAATTTGGTGCTTTCGTTGAGAGGAAATTAGTGTTTCATAAGTTTCAATTGACATTCATCATGGTGCTCACTTGATCGATGCACAATAATGAAATGGAGCAACCTGGTGGGCAAGAGGCCCATCATACTGCTGTTCCCACTGAAAGGGACCCAAATGTTCAGCAATGTCTTGGGAAACAATCGGTGGGCCACAACAACGATGGGAGTTCGACGTCACTCCCACCAAATCCTAATCCTAGATATTTGACTTCCATCGAGATGGATAATTCCCAATTAAGGAGCCATCTCGCGAGGGCAAATAGGCAGATCAATGAGGTTTTTGCTCAGTTACCCTCTCTTGCAACTGACGTTAATGTCGAAAAGAGGCAAAGTGGGTCTCATAAGTCCCACTGGAATAATCGGTCTAAACCTAGTCATTCTGCCAGGATCGCTACTCCAAGCTTTGTACGTTTAGAGCGAAACCACCAAAAGGCTCAACCCACTGGTCATCAAAGGAGTCATCATCAGCATGTCAGTCGGTCAGTCAGAACTGCGTTCCCCAACTCCATGCCTTCTTCACAGATTCCTAGGAATGCCCACAACAACCCACCAAGGTAGGCTGGGACAAGTTCACGGAGGCAAAACGCTCCAGTGAGTCCTCCTGTGCCGCGATCAAAACACCAGGCACAGAGAACTCGGGACATTGGGGTAGAGTTGAGGCGAGCTAATTTAGCTTGTCTTGATGCAGCAAGGATAGCCTCGCCAATAAGGCGTTTGCCATCACTGGTTAGACATCCTACACCACTGTACCCACAAGGAGATGTTCCTGCTCGTGGGAATGGTAGGAGAAATCCTCCCCCATTAGTAGATACTTATGCCCCACGGGCACGTGATGAGAATCCCAATCCTTGATCTCAGCCGCAGGCTGTAAGTTTGGCTAATGGAAGTTAATGGACATGGAGCCAACGTGGAGGCAGGTCTAAGAGTGATCTGAGAAATCACCTTAGTTCAGCACAAAGTCCTCGGTACAATCCACAGCCCAACCTCCGCAATCATTTAAACTCGCAAAGAAGGTATCTAGCTCGTAATGAGGATATGAATTATACTCGACATGAGGGAGGTCAGTCTATCATATGCGACAATGGGAATGTCCTACCTAGCCAAGCTCGGCTTGGAGGGACAATAACCCATCAAATGCATACAATGGGATGGGAGTTTTTGAACGACCCCCAACAAACATAGAGACCAAGGACCTAACCCTTGAGCGACTGACCTTCATGGAGAAGCTGATGAAGAGGCTCTTATCTGGAAAGGGGATTGATGATTGTGATTTAGATGAGGAGCTCGAACCTTTCGGACAAAACATTGTAGCAGCTACATATCATATTGGCTTTAGGATGCCAAAAATGTTGACATTTGATGGAAACATAGTTCCATCTGACCACCTCAGGATGTTTAACACAATGATGATGGCCCACAATGTTGGGTTTGATCTAAGATTTATCCTGTTCCTCGCTACTCTAGTCGGACCTGCCAGACAGTGGTTTAAATAGTACAAGAAGCATTTGAGAAACTCGTGGAAGAAGTTGTCTTTCGTGTTTAAGAGAGTATTCTAAGCTTCACAAGCGGCTCATATAGAGGCCGATTCATTGGCCAATGTAAAACAGCAACTTGGTGAATCCCTGAAAGTGTATGTGAGCAAATTCGCCAATGTTGCAGCACAAGCTAGGGATGATGATGATAGCTCCAGGCTCATGGTGATTAGGATAAGAATCCTGGTTAGAGGCGACCTATGGAAAGAACTCCAATGCAAAGGAGTTAAAAGTGTATATGAGTTCTTCGCTCAAGCTCAGGAGTGGATAAACCTAGAAAAGGTGTGATATGCTGTCGCAGGAGACAGCCAAGCCTCTATCCAACCCACTGGAGCGGTGACAGATGTTGCAGCTATGGCTAAACCTGTTACCAAGAATAACCAAGTGGGAAACAATAAGAGGAAGGGGAATGGTGAGGGAGACCAAAACGCCACAAAGAAGAACAAGTCTGTGGAGAAATTCAAGCCCTTTTATGACATCTACACTGACCTAACGGACATCCGGGAACATATCTTCCTTGCAAATTCTAATCGCCTCCCGTGGAAGAAGCCAGAACCTTTAACGAATCAAAGGGCAAAGAGAGACCCCTCAAAGTGTAACACCCTGGATAACCAAGGTCGTTACACTGTGTGATTATAAAGGTGCTAGAATTGCTAATCAAGTTATATAGTTGAAAACGTGACCCAAAAGTCGTATTTAGGTTAGGGTTAAATAATTTTGGTCATAAACAGAAACCTCTTATTAAAATAAACATTTAATACATGGGATCCCATAATAGGTTTTAAAGGATAGTTTACAAAATTTCAAAGTTTAGGTACAACCATAAGCCACTCTAATGGCAAAATAGACACTTTAGGTTCTCTGGTCCTTATACCACTTCTCGGTTGTGGCGGCCGATCAGCTGACTATGTACATTCTGCCCCAGAGCTCTCCAAATCAAGACTGTTCTAACTTGCCCTTGCCTTTACCTGCACCACATAGCACCCGTGAGCCAAGGCCCAACAAGAAAACCATAATGCATAGCATAAGCGAAATTCAACAGGCAGATAATTCATAAATCACCAATCAGATACTCAGCAAGTCACATTGTTCATATAATTAATGATATCAATCTGCAAACCAATAATCAATCATCCAGATAATAAACATGCCATATTAATCAGATTAATAACAATACACAATACCCAGGGTCGGCGCCCTTAGGCCGCACCCTCTGATTGACTTACTGACTCCTGCTCGCTTAGGCCGAGCTCAGTTTTTATATACTTAACCTCAACTACCAATGGTTGAGTCGCGTCCTGTGCGCAAGTAATGACTTTGGCACTCTTAGGTCATTTATCACATGTCCCCATGGCATAATACCATCTTATGACATCACATAAAGGTATAGGGAACTCTTAGTCCCAACATAACCACACAACCGGGTGCAGATTCTTACCTTTGATTCCGAGCGCTTTGGTTAATAGAAATGATCCTCAAGCACGTTCCATTCGAGCCCTAGCGTACACCTAGTCACATCCGTAAAATAGAACCCTCATTAACAATCAATTCCGTAACCTAACTTCAGGACTAATCCTGAGCCCTCAGGAAGCCCTAATTCCACCAAACGAGGAGGTGGATTCGACCCCCGAGCCCCCAAGCAAAAACCCTAAGAAAAATACCCAAAACCCATTTCTGGAGGCAGGGTAGCGCTACGGTGCCACAAGGTGGGCGCTACAGTGCTACAAGCAGAGACAAACGCCCCCCAAAAATCCAACCATAGTGTTGTAGTGCTCTAATGCTAGCGCTACAACACTACAAACAGCACTAGCAACCCTCTGAGTTTTTCCTTCGAATATCCCCTAGCCAAAACTCCATAAATCCCCTCCAAACCTCAACCACACTTCAAATTAGGCCTACCATCCACTACATCTCATCCAACATGTCCCAACAACATCAAACTTGGCCACATGCACCATCAAACAAAGAAAACCAAGATTGAGCTTGAAGCTCGAGAACTTAACAAGAAAACCCAGAAATTCAAATGATAAAGCCCAGAAATTATTACCTTTAATGGAGAATCCGAACCTAGGTTGCCCTCTCTTCCCTTCCAGCCTTTA
Organism: Humulus lupulus; assembly: GCF_963169125.1. Taxonomy (NCBI): domain Eukaryota; kingdom Viridiplantae; phylum Streptophyta; class Magnoliopsida; order Rosales; family Cannabaceae; genus Humulus; species Humulus lupulus. The sequence continues at coordinate 40,997,273 of NC_084798.1, forward strand.
GCTCCTCAAGTTCCCAAGCTCAAATCCTTGAATTCCCATCCAAAGTTCAAATTCAAAGATTAAACATAACAAAATTTAGCCATCCCAAAAAAACCTAGAAACCTTACCTTAATTGGACACTAACTTCAGCTGAACCTTCTAGCTTCGCCAAGAACCAAGTCCTAAGCTCTAGCCTAAACCTCCTCTGAGCTTATAGCTTCAAAATCCAGAAGAAAGGGTGAAAGGAGAGGAAATCGTGGGGAAGAGAGAGAGGTCTCTATTTTTTTTCCCTTCTTTCTTTCTTTCCTTCAGCTTCTAACTCTTTCTACAACTTCCACTAAGTCTAAAAAGCATAATAACCCTTATCCTCTTTCAACCATCAAAAGACCATTTTGCCTTCCCAATAAACCTATGTCTTTAGACATTCTAAGGACATTTTGGTCATTTCCTCCCAATTCCTGCTAATTCCTCAAGTGTTCCTAATATTTACCACTTAATTCCTGTCATCTAATTAATCACCAATTATTTTCCCCAAGATCTAAAAATATCCAATATATTTCCCTGATTCCCAAACAAATACCCCCAGGCTCCCCCGAGCCGGGTATAAACCTCCGCTATGACTATTTCACCAAACCGCTCACTAGGATCGCCTCGAGCCACAAGCTGTAAATATATCCACATAATAATGTGGTCTCAACAATTTATCATAAATAATCACGTTTATGCCCTCAAACAGGTCAAAATTAGGATTATGCCCCTACAATCTCAGTAAGGCCTTCATGCATACTAGTACTCATAATCATGCATCTCATATATCCATATAATCATATAAGCATGCTTATCACATAATCATGCATTGAATCATTTAAATCACACATAAACCAATTATGCCCTCCAGGCACACTAATTAAGGCCATTAAGCCTTAATAGTAATTTTGGGTCGTTACAACTATCCCCTCCTACTGAGAATTTCGTCCTCTAAATTTACCTGAATAATTCGGGATACTGATCCCGCATCGCTGACTCAAGATCCTAGGTCACCTCGTCGACCTTGCTATTCCTCCATAATACTTTAATCAGAGGAATCGTTTTGTTTCGTAGGACCTTGTCCTTCCTGTCTAAGATCTGAACCGATTGTTCCTCATAAGATAAATCGGTCTACAATGCTAAGTCTTCATACTTTAACACATGTGTCATATCTGAGACGTACTTTCGTAGGATAGAAACATGGAACACATCATGAACTCCTAACAACGATGGTGGCAAAGCTAACCTGTAAGCCACCTGCCCGATCCTCTCCAGGATCTCAAAAGGTCTAATGAATCTAGGGCTTAGCTTGCCCTTCTTCCCAAACCTCCTCACCCCTCATAGTGGTGAAACTCGCAGAAAAACATGATCTCCAACCTGGAACTGCATGACCTTACGCTTAGGATTGGCGTAGCTTTCCTGTCTGCTTTGTGAAGCAAGCATCCTAGCTCAGATCTTCTCAATAGCTTCATTTGTCTTCTGAACCATGTCCGGCCCCAAATACTTTCTCTCACCCATCTCGTCCTAATGAATGGGCGATCTAAATTTCCTCCCATATAACATCTCATATGGAGCCATCCTAATCGTTGACTGATAACTGTTGTTATATGAAAACTCAATCAACGGAAGGTACTTACTCCAAGATCCCTCAAAATTGATCACACATGCCCTAAGCATATCCTCAAACACCTGAATCGTCCTCTCAGACTGTCCATCAGCGTGAGGATGAAAGGTTGTACTAAACTTCAACTGAGTTCCCATAGCCTTCTGCAAACTATCCCAAAACTTGGAGGTAAAGATAGGATCCCGGTCCAATAATATAGCCTTAGGAACCCCATGGAGACGTACGATCTCCCTCACATAAAACTCTACATATTGATCCACTGTATATATGTCATCTTCACTAGAAGAAAATGAGCTGACTTGGTGTATATATCCACTATCACCCACACCGAGTCATGAAGCCCTACTGTCCTGGGTAAACATCCCACAAAGTCCATTGTAATATCCTCCAATTTCCACTCGGGAATGCCCAAAGGCTGAAGCAACCCTGCTAATCGCTGATGCTCAGCCTTCACCTGCTGACAAGTCAACCACCTGGCCACGTATTCCACCACATCCTTCTTCATCATGGGCCACTAGTTCAACGACCGTAGATCCTGATACATCTTCATGGTACCTGGATGAAGTGAGTACTGTGTAGTATGTGACTCATCTAATATCTCTTGTCTGATCTCCACATTAGCTGAAACACAAATCTGCCCCTGATACCGTAGCAAACCATCCTCAGAAATAGAATAGTCCTTAGCTACCCCTGCTAAGACATTCTCTCTAACCTCCTGTAGCTGTGAATCTACCAATTGACCCTCCTTAATCAGCTCTAGTAGGGTCGACTGCAAAGTAATGTTGGCCAATCGGCCACCACCTGTTCTATTCTCGCCCTAGTCATCTCATCAACAACTCTCTGGAAAGCCGAGTAGAACCAAATAACTGCCCCGAGCCTCTCCAGCTCAATGCATCCGCCACTATGTTGGCTTTTCCTGGGTGATAAAGAATGTCACAGTCATAGTCCTTTACAAATTCTAACCAATGCCTCGGCCTCATGTTCATATCCTTCTAGGTGAAGAAGTACTTCAAACTCTTATGATCGGTGTATATCTCACACTTCTCCCCGTACAAATAATGCCGCCAAACCTTTAGTGCGAATACCACCGCTGCTAACTCCAAATCATGGGTAGGATACCGCTGCTCATACTCCTTCTGCTATCGTAACGCATAAGCTATAACTTTCTCGTTCTGCATAAACACACAGCCTAAACCCAACCTCGACTCGTCACAATAAATCAAAAAATTTCCTTCCTCCGAAGGAAGACTCAGCACAGGTTAAGCAATAATTCGTCGCTTCAATTCTTGAAAATTGTTCTCACACTTATCTGACCAGACGAACTTCAAATTCTTCCGTGTTAATTCTGTTATCGGTGCAGCGATCTTCGAGAACCCTTCCACAAACCGTCTGTAGTAACCTGCTAACCCAAGGAAACTCTGAACCTATGAGGCGTTCCTTGGCCTCGACCAATCTCTCACTACCTCCACCTTAGATGGATCCACCTTAATTCCATCTGCACCAACAATATGTCCAAGGAATCTCACTTCTGGTAGCAGAATTCATACTTCTTAAACTTGGCATACAACTGATGCTCTCCCAACCTCTACAGAACCTGTCGAAGATGTCGCTCGTGCTCTGCCTCTGAACTGGATCACAATAAGATGTCATCAATGAAGACGATGATGAACTGGTCCATGCAGTCCTTGAATACCCTTTTCATTAAGTCCATGAAAGTCGTTGGGGCACTGGTCAAACCAATTGACATGAACAAAAACTCATAGTGCCCATACCTCATTCGGAAGGCCATCTTCGATATATCCTCATTCTTGATCCTCAGCTAGTGATAACCAGATCGAAGATCAATCTTCAAGAATACCGTCTTTCCCTGCAGCTGATCGAACAAGTCATCAATTCTTAGTAGTGGATACTTATTCTTTATAGTCAACTTGTTTAATTCCCTATAGTCTATACACATCCTCAAAGTCCTGTCCTTCTTCACAAACAAAACTGGAGCGCCCCATGGCGAGTAGCTCGGCCTGATGAGCCCCAAATCCAAAAGCTCATGTAACTGTATCTTCAATTCCTTAAGTCCTACCGGTGCCATTCTATATGGTGCCCTCGACACTGGCTCTATCCCCAGTGCCAACTCATTAACCAACTGAATCTCCTTGTGTAGCGACAACCCTGGTAAATCCTCAGGGAATACATCCAAAAATTCACGAACCAATCTAGTCTCCTTCGGCCTTGCTGGCAACAGTCTAATAGTATCCACCACACTCGCTAAGGAACCTATACTCCCTCCCTGTAGTAGGTCCCTGGCTCTCAGCGCTGATATCATGGGTACGCGGGGTCCACATACCGTACCCACAAAAACAAAGGGATCCTCGCCCTCCGGCTCAAAGGTCACCATTTTCTTCCTACAGTCAATAGTAGCTTCGTATCTAACTAGCCAATCCATGCCCAAAATCATGTCAAAGTCCTCTATACCCAACTCAATCAAGTCTATTGATAACTCCCTACTATCAACGATCACTAGCAGTGCTCTAATCCACCTCATAGAAACTACAAGTTTCTTTGTAGGTAATATAGTCCCAAACCCCGCAGTAAAGTGCTCACTAGGTGTACATAGTATACCAATCACCTTACTGGAAACAAATGAATGTGTAGCACCAGAGTCAATCAATATATTAAAAGGAGATCCAGCGCAAGAAGCTGACCTGTCACCACCGAGGGACTAGCCTCGGCCTCTACCTGTGTCAGGGTGAACACTTGAGCTGGAGTCAAGCGGTCCACCTTCCCTGCTTCCCCTTTCTTCACCATTGGGCAGTCCTCCTTGAGGTGTCCTACCACCCCACACACATAACAGGCCTTAGCCCGACATTCGCCCAGATGGCGACTTCTGCACCTCGTGCACTCAGGATAGCTCCTCCATGTATCACCACCTCCCTGATGGCCATCCTGAGTACCCCGACCTCTCCTATCAGGACCAGGAACGGTCGAAGCATCATGGGTTTTCCTCTTCAGATCACTGGGTCCTCTGCCTTATCGGTATCTCATGCTCCCTAATAACCAAACAGATATCAGCATTCATATTTCTTTCCAATCATTTAAGCATATAAACATGTATACAAAATTACCAAACCCTAAGTCCAGTTTTTCTTTAGCGGTGAATGTACATGTCCAGCCAGTCTTCAGGAACCCTTAAACCTAGGACGCTCTGATACCAAGTTGTAACACCCTGGATAACCAAGGTCGTTACACTGGGTGATTATAAAGGTGCAAGACTTGCTAATCAAGTCATATAGTTGAAAACGTGATCCTAAAGTCGTATTTAAGTTAGGGTTAAAATATTTTGGTCATAAAGTGAAAACCTCTCATTAAAATAAGCATTTAATACATGGGATCCCAAAATAGGTTTTAAAGGACAGTTTATAAAATTTCAAAGTTTAGGTACAACCACAAGCCACTCTAATGGAAAAATAGACACTTTAGGTTCTCCTGTCCTTGTACCACTCCTCGGCCATGGCGGCCGATTAGCTCACTATGTACATTCTGCCCCAGAGCTCTCCAACTCAGGACTGGTCCAGCTTGCCCTTGCCTTCACCTACACCACATAGCACCCTTGAGCCAAGGCCCAGCAAGAAAACCATAATGCATAGTGTTGACGCGGTTCTTCACCAACAGGTAATTAAGAAGATAAGAGAAAGGGATTAGTGCTTATGTTGAACCGAAATAAATGAATGATCTTGGAAATGGAATGGTGACACAAAATACGTTTTTTAGGTGGTTCAAAGGTTAAAATCCTTCTACTCCACCAGTCGATATTATTGCTATATGCTTGGTATTCTTTTACAAGGCATTTTCTACATAATAGAATCCAATTCTTTGTAACTCCTAGGGTCTCCATATTTATAGGAGAAGGCACCTGGGAGTTGGTAAGAAGGTCATCCCGTGATCTTCTTACCTATCATGTCAACTCTGTGACATTCATGATTAATTCCTAAACCTGACACATAAGTATGGTCAAATCAATAGGTAAGGGGATAATGGGCCGCACGGCCCAACCCAGTCGTGGGTGTCTGAATACGCACGTTCATGCTGCGTGTCCGAGAAGTCAGGGATATATCAGATACGTGATGTCTGATATATGCACGTTTACCTTGTGTGGTTGACTTTATAAAGGGTCACAGCCTCCAACTCTAGCTCGTATCACGAGCTAGATGCTTCCCTCGACCTATGGTCTTCAGAGTCCAAACTCAGTCTATTCTTGGCGAACCCTTAGGCGACCTCGAGCTGAGGAGGTAGGGCCTTCCTATGGCAGCTCCGGTCTTGGGGATGTCCACGTGGTGGTCATGATTAGGCCGTATCTCAGTTCATTAATCAGCCCGTGGGAAAATCAGGGCGTACATCTGCCCCCAAGCCCTTGCTCGTGGTATACGACGTCGCATAGGGCCACATTAGGGGCTTTTAGGCTTCCCCATGAACTCTTTATATTCCACATTCTACGTAGGCGCCGAATACGTGGAACATCATGGTTGGTGACAGTACGTCTTCCGAGAACCGCATTTAATGGCCTAGCCTATACTCAGCCGTCGTTTCGTCTTTCGAGTGGAGGGCCTTGGATCCCACATCAGGGCAATCCAATGGTCCTCCTCACGTGGCCCTTCACGTGTATGAAAGGGGTGGCCACCTTACGCATGGGCCACCCGTCTATTTGCAATTTTTCAGAATTTTCTCTTCTTCTTGCTCTCAAAAATCCCCCCTCTTGCTCTTCCGGTTACCATCTTCGGCGTCCCAGAAATTCAGGTGCAAGGGCTCCTTTGAGGCTTTGGAATCAACTATCCGACGAAGCCCCAACCCAGGCGATCCCTTCATCCTCTTCTCAACCAACACATATTGTAAGTCTCCTGACTGTACACGTTTTGAAATTATTTTTCACTGTAGCTTAGGTAAATATTTTACTGTAGCCACATGCAAGGGTTTGCTGGTTTTTTGTGGGCATGAAGGGTGAAAGACTTTTAGGATAGGGTATTTTTTGTAGTAGAAAATCATTTAGGAGCATGGTTTATAGGATGCATTTTCTGGGGAAATTTTCTGGGTAGGACTTTTGGTAGGCTTGTTCAAAATATCCAGTATTTTGGGTGCAAAACCATGTAGCTTAGGGGACATGCTTCACATGCGGTTTTGCCTCTCTTGCCTACTGGAACTTTCCCTTCAAGGAAAAATTCTACCCTGACCCTCCTGACACACGAATTCCAAGAAATCGGGGATTTTTGGGAGCATAGGTGCGTGTTCATAGAATCGCGTGGTCTCACTCGCCACGGGGTGGGCTTACCCCAACTCGTGTCAAGGAAACACAGATTTTTCTCCATTTTTAAGTCGCCTTCTTCTAAAATTTCTTCCTTTTGTTCGCTAGGTGACCAGATGGGACCCAAGAAAAATGCTCCCAAGAAGCCTGTAGGTAGCTCGTCCTCCCGCCAAGACAAAGGATAGGAGGTGATGGCTGAATCCCCGATCCCCAACTTTGAGCCAGCAGTGGAACAGGAGCTCGAGGTGGCTCCCGACGCGTTCTTTTAGGCGGAGAGGATCGTTTCAAAGATTACTGACCAGGCGAGGGTAAACAGAATATTCCTCTCCCACAACATCGAGCTGGGGAGAGGATCCGTGATTGCCCGACCTCCCGCAGAAGGCGAGCGGAGCTGCACACCGCTTAATGAGGCGTTCTCGGCCTGGAGCGACGAACATTTCAAGGTGGGCACCTTCCTCCCGTTGGATCAGTACTTCACCGATTTCCTCAATTATGTGAGGTTGGCCCCATTCCAGCTCCCCCCTAACTCTTATCATTTGTTGGCGGGTTTAAGATACTTGTTCTTGAAACAGGAGTGGGAGGTCCCCACTCCTGCGGACATTCTTTATTTCTTCTTCCTCAAGGCCAGCCCAGAGCAGCGGGGGCGAGGTGACGGGTTTTATTACTTAACCCGGTTCCCCAACACGGCCGTGGTCATCGAGCTGCCCAGCCACCCCAATGACTTTAAAGATCAATTCTTTATGTCGACGGGGTTCCGAAACTGCGAGCTGCACTACTTCAACCGTCCTTGTAAGTGCCTTTCAATCTTAGCTCGTAAGTTAAGTACCATTTAGCTCCTCCTGTATCCCTTTCTGACTTAGATTAATTCTGCAGCTATCTTCGCGAGGACAAAGAAGTCTGTGGTCCTCGGGAACCAGTACGAGACACTGGCGAGCTTACCCCCAGTGAAAAGGACTATCGTCAGCTCGTGACAGACGAGACGATGCTGGCCTGTAAGCTGTTCTCCCCAGGCCAGACTCTGAACCTGAGGAGGCTCCGGGCGCTTCCCCCAGCTCGCGATACCAGACCTATCATTGTGGAGGAGGTCGCGGGGGATGAAGATTAGGAGGACGAGGAGGACGAGGTGCCTCTCGTGAGGACGAAGAAGTGGGCGTTGGAGGCGCCCAAAGAATGGACGAGGAGAGGATCCGGTCTGGAGCAGCCGCGGGTCCTTCTGGCCAAGGTAACCCATACATGTTTAGGAGCTTAGATAGGGCCACTGCCGACCCCCGGCTAGCTAGGTACAATCCCAAACAGATCGTCAAACGCCATCGAAGTGAGCCGACTTAGATGAAACCCTGCTCCACTGCGTCGACCAGCTCGTGCTGGATTACGAAAGTAGCCGCCCTAGGGAGAAAAAGTTGTAGATAACACCCTAGATTTTAGGTCGGTCCTATTCGAGGAGTATGGGACTAACTTTCGGTCATGGCCATCACTCCAGGAGGGTACCATAGCTCCAGGACTTAGGCAATATGTAGAAGAGTCTAGTCCTGAGCCAGCCTCGGATCCAGAACACGCACCAGCTCAAGAAGTGATTGTCTTAGATTACCCCGAAGAAGCTCCGGGGCCGATGGTCGTAACCGTAGACTCTTCCTCTAGCTCGGGGGGGTAGGATTCCTTTTAGTACATATATATACTTGAATTTCACATTTTTTCTTTTTTTTTTCTTTGTTTTTGTATGACTGCTAACTTCTGTACTAACCATATCTTTGTTTTGACAGAAGAGATGTCTCAGCCCGGAGGAAAGAGTCTGCGAGCTGCGTTCACCGGGGGGAACTCCCTAGCTGGGGCCTCTGGGCCCAAAATGAAGAAACCCCGGACGCTGAAGAAAACCGCCGGGACCCCAACCAAGTCTCCTACAAAGGAGAAAGAGCAGCCCCCAGCCGCCCAGGTCATGGGAACTGTTCCTCCTGCTGCAGGGGGGAGCAGCATGCCCCCACCCCCTCCGCGAGCTCCGGCCTTCTTCCAGGACACAGGGGCAGAGCCCGAGACTTCGGCAATTGCACCTTCTGAGGTGCGCATCCCGGTTGACCCCTAGGACCTGGAGAAGATTCCAGAGGCCTTCCGGGGGACGGTGTATGAGACGACGAACTACGCCGTCAGCCACATCTACAAATTCAACAAGAAGGAGCTCAGGGCCATCAAAACAAGGATCCCGGTGGGCATGCTAGAATCTTCATTGGGCATGGCCCTAACGGTAAGCTGACCTTACCCTTTTATGGTTTTTAATTATCAAGCCTTGCCCTATTTTTCCTTTCTCCCTTCTCTTTTTTTTCTAAGGCAGTTGCCTCTCCGTTTTCGCAGAGTGTCGTTGCCCTTCATCGGAGCATAGCCAGGACCAAGGCCCAGCTCGAGGACATGAGGAGCGAGCACCAGGCGGCTGTGGCCACTCACTAGACTTCCCTGCAGACGACTAAGGATGCCCTGGCGGGCGCGCAGGCCGAGCTGGAAGAAGCCCGCCCCAAGCTACAAGAGCTCGAGGCTACCAAAGACGCCCTCGCCACTGCGCGGGCAGACCTGGACACTGCGAAGGCTAAAGCCAAGGCCGCCCTGGAGGCCGAGCAGGCATCTTCAGGCACCGCCATGGAGGACATGTTCTACCATTGCTGGGCCTATAACCAGGACGGCGACTTCTCCTTCTTGGCAGCGGACGTCTGGGAGCCCTTGCTGGAGGGGTTCAAAGCTCGCCTCGAGAAAGAAGCTCCTTCCGAGGCTGGGGAAGTCTCCAGCGCCGCTGAGCAGGGCGAGACGGCGACCTCCACGGGGCAGCCTAGCGGATCTTAGGGGTCTTCCTTTAATATTCTCAATTTCTTTTTTTTGTGTAACTTTTGCATGAGGTGTTTCCACCTCGAGACAATCTAAATATCAATTTTATTCTTAATTGACTTATTTCCTTTTGTCTATGCACTTTAGTTACTATTTTGAAAAACTTAGTTCGCATTAATTTTTATCAATATCTCGTGCTCTTTAGGAAGAACAACAATCAATCGATTTAAATTAACTTCCAAGTTTTATGACCTGGTTATATCCAGGAACTTAATTTGAAAACTTAGTTCGTGTTAACTTTTATCAATATCTTGTGCTCTTTAGGAAGACAATGATCAATCGATTTAAATTAACTTCTAAGTTTTATGACCTGGTTATATCCAGGAACTTAATTTGAAAACTTAGTTCGTGTTAACTTTTATCAATATCTCGTGCTCTTTAGGAAGAACAACGATCAATCGATTTAAGTTAACTTCTAAGTTTTATGACCTGGTTGCATCCAGGAACTTAATTTGAAAACTTAGTTCGTGTTAACTTTTATCAATATCTCGTGCTCTTTAAGAAAAACAACGATCAATCGATTTAAGTTAACTTATAAGCTTTAAGGCGACCTGGTTAAATCCATGATAGGACTTAGTTCGCGTTAATCCCCTATCAAATCTCGCGTTTTTTAAGAAAAACAACGATCAATCGATCTGAATTAACTTCTAAGTCTTTAAGGCGACCTGGTTATATCCAAGTACCATATGCCCCCCAAGTAACTGGGAAAGGGTCTTTCGTGGTTACTTTAGATTACACTTGTAAACATGTACAATCATAAACGAAAAAGTCAATTCTCATTGCGTAATACATATAAAATGGCCTTTTAGGCCTTACAAGGGAATTATTGATAATATCTCTTCAAATGGATGGCGTTCCAAGTCCGTGGAACTGCCCCTCCATCAAGCCGAGCTAATTTATAAGTTCCCTCTTTAATGACCTCGATGACTTAATATGGTCCTTCCCAGTTTGGTCCCAATACTCCATCTTTGGGATCCTTCCTGGCTAAGAAAACTCTTTTGAGGACCAGGTCGCCAATGCTGAAGGCGCGCTTTTTGACTTTTGAGTTGAAATAACGAGTGATCTTTTGCTGATAATGTGTGAGCTGGAGCTGCGAATCTTCTCGTCTTTCATCAATCAAGTCTAAGGAAGCGCAAAGTAGGTCGTGGTTGTGATCCTGGTCGTATGCCTGGACCCTATGCGAAAGTACCTTAATCTCCACGGGGAGGACCACCTCACTCCCAAAAGTCAGAGAGAAAGGAGTATGACCCGTAGGAGTCCAGTGCGAGGTCCGGTATGCCTAGAGAACCTGGGGGAGCTGTTCTGGCCAGACTCCCTTGGCTTCGTCTAGTCTCTTCTTGAGGCCCGCCTTTAACGTCTTGTTGACGGCCTCGACCTGGCCATTCGCCTAAGGATAGGCCATGGAGGAGAAACTTTTCACAATTCCGTACCTTTTGCAAAATTCGGTGAAGAGGTCGCTATCGAACTGAGTCCCATTGTCGGAAACGATTTTCTTGGGCAGTCCGAATCGGCAGATAATGCTCTTAACCACGAAGTCAAGGACTTTTTGGAAGTTATCGTTGCCAAAGGTTCTGCCTCAGCCCACTTCGTAAAGTAGTCGATGGCCACCACTGCATAGCGGACCCCGCCTTTTCCAGTAGGGAGGGCGCCAACTAAGTCGATTCCCCAAACTGCAAACGGCCATGGGGAAGAGATCATCTTCAGCTCGACTGGGGGAGCTCGAGCAACTGAGGCGAACCGCTGGCACTTGTCGCATTTTTTGACATAAGAGATCGAATCCTTGGACAGAGTGGGCCAGTAATATCCTTGCCTCAGGACCTTCAGGGCCAAGCTTTGCCCCCCAGTGTGATCTCCACAAAATCCCTCATGCACTTCCTGCAGGATGGCCTTTGCCTCGCCTGGAAGAACACATCGCAGGAGAGGTAGGGAGTGCCCATGTCGGTATAGCACCCCGTCCACCATCATGTACCTGGGAGCTTGATACAGAACTCATCGCGCATCATTACGCCTTTCAGGTGGCTTTCCCTCGACGATATACTCAAGGACGGGGGTCATCCAGGTCGGTCTAGCGTCGATAATCTCGACCTCCGTCCAGACTTCTTCTATACTTGGTTTCTCCAAGAATTCTATTGGCACTAACCCCAAGGTCTCCGTTTCCTCGGAGGTGGCGAGCCTGGCAAGAGCGTCGGCGTTAGCGTTCTGCTCCCGAGGTATCTGCTCGATTGAGCCTTGCCCAAACGCGGACAGCTCAACTTTTACCTTTGCCAGGTAGGCAGCCATCTTGGGTCCTCATGCCAGATATTCGCCCAAAACTTGGTTTACCATGAGGTGGGAGTCACTAAAACACTGAATGGAGCTCGCCTTCAGCTCCTGGGCTACCCTCAGCCCGGCCAGCAAAGCTTCGTATTCGGCCTCGTTGTTGGAGGCTTTGAATCTGAATCTCAGCGCCGAGTGGAATCTATGTCCCTTAGGGGATATCAAAATGATTCCAGCTCCGGAGTCGTTCTCGTTGGACGAACCATCCACGAAGATCCTCCACGACGCCTGGGCCGCGGTGACCTGGGGTGAGTCTTCTGCAGGATCCTCCTGGAATCCTGTGCATTCTGCTACAAAATCGGCCAGGGCCTGGCTTTTTATGGCAGTTCGTGGGGTGTACAAAATCTCAAACTGACTGAGTTTGATGGCCCACTTTAACAGACGTCCCGATGCTTCAGGTTTTTGAAAAACCTGCCTTAAAGGTTGATCGGTCATGACGTGTATTGAGTGGGACTGGAAGTATGGCCTGAGCTTTCGAGAGGCCGTGATGAGGCAGAACGCCAATTTCTCCATCAACGAGTAACGGGATTCAGCTTCAAGAAGTCTCTTGCTGATGTAGTAGACTGGCCTCTGAATCCGGTCTTCTTCTCGGACCAAAACGGCACTAGCTGCATCCTCTGTGACAGCTAGGTAGAGAAAAAGAGGCTCTCCTGCTTTTGGTTTGGATAATACGGGTGGTTCGGCCAGATGTGCCTTTAGGTCGAGGAAAGCGCTTTCGCACTCTTCCGTCCATTCGAACTTCTTATTTCCTCGGAGCAGGTTGTAGAATGGCAAGCACTTGTCAGTGGATTTTGAAATAAACTGATTGAGGGCTGCCACCCTTCCTGTCAGACCTTGGACATCTTTGCGCGACCTGGGTGAGGGAAGCTCGAGCAATGATTTGATCTTGTCGGGGTTTGCCTCGATTCCTCGGGTATTGATAATGAAACCCAAGAATTTTCCCGACGCGACTCCAAAAGTGCATTTCTGTGGATTAAGCCTCATGCCATACTCCCGTAGTATCTTGAAGCATTCTTCCAGGTCGGAAACATTGTTATCGGCAGTCTTTGACTTGACTAGCATGTCATCAACGTACACTTCCATGTTCTTCCCAATCTGGTTTGCGAACATTCTATTTACTAACCTTTGGTACGTAGCACCGGCGTTCTTTAGCCCGAACGGCATGACCTTGTAACAGTAAACGTTAGTCGGGGTCACGAAGCTGGTGTGCTCCTGGTCTGCCGGATTCATGGCGATCTGATTGTAGCCTGAGTACGCATCCATAAAGGACATGAGCTCGTGCTCTGCCATGGCATCCACCAATTGGTCAATCCTTGGCAATGGAAAACAATCCTTCGGGCAGGCTTTATTCAGGTCGGAGAAGTCGATGCAGGTTCGCCACTTCCCGTTGGGCTTTGGGACCAGCACGGGGTTGGCGACCCAAATCGGAAACTTGGCTTCATGGATAAAGCCGCATTTCTTGAGCCGGGCTACTTCTTCCTCTAAGGCTTCAGCCTGGGTTGTTCCTAGGCGTCTTTGCTTCTGGGACTTTGCAGGAACGTTTTTATTCAGATGAAGGGTGTTCATGATGACACTCAGGCTGATTCCCACCATGTCCTCGTGTGACCACACAAACACATCCAGGTTGTTCCGCAGAAATTTAGTCAGCTCCCCCTTCCTCTTTCTACAGAGGTTTTTCCCGACCCTGACCATCCGTGAAGGATTCTGCGGATCGATGTTTATTTCCTCGAGCTCCTCAATAGCCTAGAGCTCGGACCTGTACTCGCCTATTCGGGGCTCAATATCCTCACTTAAGACGATGTTTTCCCCTTCGGCGCTCTGAGGTTTTTCAATCTCAGGATCTGCTAAAGGTTCCTTAGATTCCTCTCCACCACCTTGGATGGCCATTGCTAGCTACCCGGGTTTCGATTTTCCCTTCATCGAAATGTTGTAACATTCCCTGGAAGCGAGATGATCGCCATGGACAGTGCATATTCCTGTGGAAGTAGGGAATTTCATCGCTAGGTGGCGAATGGAAGTGACGGCCTCAAAGGCTATGAGCGTGGGTCGTCCCAGAATTGCGTTGTATGCGGCGGAGCATTCGATGACCATGAACTCGAGGAGTTTGGAGACTGTCCGAGGTCCTTCTCCTAGGGTGATCACCAGCTCGATTGTCCCTATAGCCGCTGATCCTTCTCCCGAAAAACCATACAGCATCATGGAGGTCGCCTTCAGCTCGGCGACAATCAAACCCATCTTCTCCAGCGTGGATCGGAATAGAAGGTTGACCAAGCTCCCATTATCGATCAGCACCCTCCTAACCCTTCGGTTAGCGAGCTGAAATGATACGACCAGAGGGTCGTTATGAAGGAACTGGACATGGTCCGCATCTTCTTCTGTAAAAATGATCAGTTGCTTCTCCAATCGCTGCTGCTTTGGCAGGCGTTGCTCCGGGACGAACTCTACTCCATTATGTGCCTTGAGTTCGTTTATGTACATCTTATGGGCACTCCTGCTCGTGCTAGCCATATGCGAACCTCCAGATATTATGGATATCTCTCCTCCTATCACGAGAGGAGGGACGTCTTGATTTACCCGAGACCCGGGCTGACTGACTGGCACTTCCAGAGCAGGTCGACTTGCTGGAACCCTGTTCTGCGCGTACTGGGCCAAGGGGCCAGCTCGGATGAGAGTCTCGATCTCATCTTTCAAATGCCTACAATTATCGGTATTGTGGCCAACATCATTGTGAAAACGGCAAAACTTGGAGGTGTCTCTCTTCCCCTTCTGGTGCTTCAACGACTCCGTCCTCTTCCAGGGGAGGCGAGTAGAATTTCCCAGGAAGATATTCTCCCTAGACGGGCTTAAACTTGTCTACGGGCTTATTCTTCTTTGGGCCGTGCTGGCCGTTCTCGCTGTTCCCCTTTCTTTTGCTTCCACCGAGCTGGTTATTCTGTGTGACGTTTTGGGTCGCTGCCACGACCTCTGTCCCCACTCCAGCGGGCAGCTCAGGGACCAGGCTGGTTCCTGTAGCTGAGGCTTCGGCCTCCTCCAGGTTGATCCATTCCTGGGCCCTGTTAAGGAATTCGTTTACTGAGCTTACTCCCTTCCTTTCTATATCCTTCCAGAGTTCCCCTTCGACGAGGATTCCAGTTCTCAGGGCCATGAGCTTGGAGCTGTCATCCGCGTCTCTGACCCGAGCAGCGACGTTTACGAACCTGCTCAGGTAGGCCTTCAGAGTTTCGTCGGGCTACTGTCTCATGTTAGCCAGAGAGTCGGCCTTGACGCGGGCAGCTTGGGAGGCTCGGAATGCCCTTTTGAAGTGAGTTGAGAAAGTCTTCCAGGAGCTGATTGATTGTCTTTTGCTTTTCTTGAACCACTGCCTGGCTGGTCCAGTCAGTGTGGAGGGAAATATTAGACACCTCAGCTCAGGGCCAATGTTGTGGGCCATCATTAGGGTGTTGAAAATTCCTAGATGATCCGAGGGATCTCCGTCTCCATTGAACTTAGACAGGTGCGGCATACGGAAACTGGGTGGGTAAGCCGTTGCTGCTATGCTGGGGGCAAAGAGCTCCATCTCGTCCCCCGAATCATATTCATCTTTCTCCCTTTCCGACAGGAGCTTCCTCATCAGCTCCTCCATCTGAGCCAGGCGCTCGAGGGTATTTTCCTAATTTCCTTGGTTATTCCGGGGCTACTCAACAGCTCCGAATCCATTGTACATATTTGGTGGGTTATTGCCCCTCCTACCTTGAGATAGGTTATTTGGGGCATTCCCACCGTTACATACTTTGGATAGGTCTCCCCCTGAACGAGCATGGCTACCACCTCCTACTGGCTCTCCTCTGTGAGAGTTAAGGCGATCTCGCAGGTCGCCCCCTTGGGTGGCTTGAGGACTTTGTTCCGAGCTTAAACGCTGGCGCAGGTCTCCGCCAGAGAGGTCGCTCCAGTGACTTCTGGTCCAGAAGCTCCCGTTAGAGAGGCTCGAAGTCCGTCTTTGGTGGTGAGGATCTGAACTTCCTCTCGGCGCCCTGCTACGTCGGGAAGGCCCTGCAGATGGCGGGTTTCTCCTGCTACTTCCGTAGGCTAGAATATCTCGGATGGGCCGAGGAGGAGACGGATATCTTATTGGTGAGGGAGGATGCCTGACCGGAGACGTGATCCTGGTTCCATCAGGTCGGATCAAATTAGGTGGGGGCCTCGCGGCCCTGCCAACCTGCGGGTCCTGCGCCTGGCGATCTGGACGAGGCGCAGGACGACTGGTGGGGACGGGCTAATGCTGTGAGCCCTCCCCGGATCTCCTTCTGGAACTTCCTCGAGCTCTCCTGGGCGCGCTCGAGGCTGGTTGAGAGCTGCGGGTTGAAGTTCGGACCGAACGGCTGTACTGCTGTTGTTCGGCTCTAGGCATTTCTCCGACGTTTGCCCCTCGACGGTGCGATGAGGGAATAGAGCTGGCTGTCGGAGGTCTGTCCGAATGGCTATGTCTGGACCGATTACCCCGGCAGGACTTATGAGCCTCGCCTTGCCTCTTTCCGACGTTATCGTCGGTTATAAGAGGGGGTAGTTGGGCCCACACATCCTTGATCTGCTGATTAGCTGTTGCTAGCTAACTCCTCAGCTGAGCATTCTCCATCTCCACCGCCGTGTAATAACCTGGGTTCGGATTAGGTGGCCGGGGCGCCGAACCTCCAGTGTCATCTTGGCCCACCGGCTGCTTGCCCGGCCGCTGTTGGACCTCAGGAATTTGTTCGCCGGGGATGGTGGTATGATGAGCCTCCTGCCCATCATGTTGTTCCGTCTCGTTACCGTGTCTGGATCGAGTAGTCACCATAGTTGGATGTTTGCGACAGCACCAATCTAACTAGCTCTCAAAGGAAGCACCAAACTGTTGACGCGGTTCTTCGCCAACAGGTAATTAAGAAGATAAGAGAAAGGGATTAGTGCTTATGTTGAACCGAAATAGATGAATGATCTTGGAAACGGAATGGTGACACAAAATACGTTTTTTAGGTGGTTCAAAGGTTAAAATCCTTCTACTCCACCAGTCGATATTATTGCTATATGCTTGGTATTCTTTTACAAGGTATTTTTTACATAATAGAATCCAACCCTTTGTAACTCCCAGGGTCTCCATATTTATAGGAGAAGGCACCTAGGAGTTGGTAAGAAGGTCATCCCGTGACCTTCTTACTTATCATGTCAACTCTGTGACATTCATGATTAATTCCTAAACCTGACACATAAGTGTGGTCAAATCAATAGGTAAAGGGATAATGGGCCGCACGGCCCAACCCAGTCGTGGGTGTCTGAATACGCACGTTCATGCTGCGTGTCCGAGAAGTTAGGGATATATCAGACACGTGATGTTTGATATATGCACGTTTACCTTGCGTGGTTGACTTTATAAAGGGTCACAGCCTCCAACTCTAGCTCGTACCACGAGCTCGATGCTTCCCTCGACCTGTGGTCTTCAGAGTCCAAACTCAGTCTATTCTTGGCGAACCCTTAGGCGACCTCGTGCTGAGGAGGTAGGGCCTTCCTATGGAAGCTTCGGTCTTGGGGATGTCCACGTGGTGGTCATGATTAGGCCATATCTTAGCTCGTTAATCAGCCCGTGGGAAAATCAGGGCGTACACATAGCATAAGCGACAATCAACAGACAGATAATTCACAAACCACCAATCATATACTCAACAAGTCACATTGTTCATATAATTAATGATACAAATATGCAAACCAATAATCAATCATCCAGATAACAAACATGCCATATTCATCCAATTAATAATAATAAACATATCACACAATACCCAGGGTCGGCGCCCTTAGGCTGCACCCTCTGATTGACCCACTGACTCCTGCTCGCTTAGGCTGAGCTCAGTTTTTATATACTTAACCTCAACTACCAATGGTCGAGCCGCGTCTTGTGCGCAAGTAATGACTCTGGGACTCTTAGGTCGTTTATCACATGTCCCCATGGCATAATACCATCTTATGACATCACATAAAGATATAGGGAACTCTTAGTCCAAACATAACCACACAACCGGGTGCAGATACTTACCTTTGATTCCGAGCGCTTTGGTTAATAGAAACGATCCTCGAGAACACAATCCAGTTCGAGCCCTAGTGTACACCTAGTCACATCCGTAAAATAGAACCCTCATTAATAATCAATTCTGTAAACTAACTTCGGGACTAATCCCGAGCCCTCAGGAAGCCCCAATTCCACCAAACGAAGTGGTGGATTCGACCCCCGAGCCCCCCAGCAAAAACCCTAAGAAAAATACCCAAAACCCATTTCTGGTAGCGCTACAGCGCCACAAGGTGGGTGCTACAGCGCTACAAGCAGAGACAAACGCCCCCCAGAAAGCCAAGCATAGTGTTGTAGAGCTCTAATGCTAGCGCTACAACACAACAAACAGCACCAGCAACCCTCTGAGTTTTTCCTTCAAATTTCCTTGGCCAAAACTCCATAAATCCCCTCCAAACCTCAACCACACTTCAAATTAGGCCTACCATCCACTACATCTCATCCAACATGGCCCAACATCATCAAATTTGGGCACATGCACCATCAAACACAGAAAACCAAGATTGAGCTTGAAGCTCAAGAACTTAACTAGAAAACCCAGAAATTCAAATGATCAAGCCCAGAAATTATTACCTTAAATGGAGAATCCGACCCTAGGTTTCCCTCTCTGCCCTTCCAGCCTTTAGTTCCTCATTTCCCAAGCTTAAATCCTTGAATTCCCATCCAAAGTTCAGATTCAAAGATCAAACATAACAAAATTCAGCCAGCCCAAAAAAACCTAGAAACCTTACCTTAATTGGACACTAACTTTAGCTAAACCTTCTAGCTTCACCAAGAATCAAGTCCCAAGCTCTAGCCTAAACCTCCTCTGAGCTTATAGCTTCAAAATCCAGAAGAAAGGGTGAAAGGAGAGGAAATCGTGGGGAAGAGAGAGAGGTCTCTATTTTTTTTCCCTTCTTTCTTTCTTTCCTTCAGCTTCTAACTCTTTCTACAACTTCCAATAAGTCTAAAAAGCATAATAACCCTTATCCTCTCTTAACCATCAAAAGACCATTTTGTCCTCCCAAATAAACTTAAGTCTTTAAGCATTCTAAGGGCATTTTGGTCATTTGCTCCCAATTCCCACTAATTTCTCAAGTGTTCCTAATATTTACCTCTTAATTCCCGCCATCTAATTAATCACCGATTATTTTCCCCAAGGTCTAAAAATCTCCAATATATTTCCTTCATTCCCAAAAAAATACCCCAGGCTCCCCCGAGCCGTGTATAAACCCCCGCTATTACTATTTCACTAAACTGCTCACTAGGATCGCCTCGCTCCACAAGCTGCAAATATATCCACATAATAATGTGGTCTCAACAATTTATCACAAATAATCACGTTTATGCCCTCAACAGGACAAAATTACGATTATGCCCCTATAATCTCAGTTGGGCCTACATGCATACTAGTACTCATAATCATGCATCTCATATATCCATAAAAACATATAAGTATGCTTATCACATAATCATGCATTTAATCATTTAAATCACACATAAACCAATTATGCCTTCCCGACACACTAATCAAGGCCCTTAAGTCTTAATAGTAATTTTGGATCGTTACACAAAGTTTTGCCAATTCCACAATGACATTGGTCATAACACCAACGATTGCCGATAGTTGAAAGATGAGATTGAGACTCTCATTCAGGCTGGACCATTAGCACAGTACGCCCAAAATTGGGGTGCTCCCAATTAACCTGTCAAGCATAATTTTCATCTAGGTCCAGAAGCCCCGACAGGTCAGCCTTGAGCTCAGGTAGATAAGAATTGATTGGACCCTCCGCCAATAGTAGGAGGAGATATAACTACTATTGTTGGAGGACCTCATTTGGCGAGCACGAGCTACAGGGCCCAGAAGAGGTATATTAATGAGCTGAAAACTCATAACGTTGTGGAATTTGTCCCGGAGCAGCGGTTTGAAAAATAACCAATCATTTTCACACAAGAGGATGCTAGCCATATCCAATTCCCGCATAATGACCCACTGGTGGTAATCATGTAGCTCGCCAATCGATGGGTGGAAAGGATACTGGAATACAATGCAAGCTCAATGAATGTGCTTTTCAGGTCCACCATAGAAAAGATGGGATTGTCCATAACCGATTTAAAGGCGGCTTCAATGACTCTTTACAGATTTTCAAGTGAAGGAATGATAGCCATAGAGATGAACAGACTGGTGGTTACGCTAGGAGAAGAGGCATGAATTATTTCTAAAATACTTCAGTTCGTGGTAATCGATTATACGACTGTGTATAATGCAATTTTGGGATGACCCGCTGCTGGCTTTTGAGGCCATCACCACGATCGAAAATCTAACAATGATGTTCCCCTCAACCCCAGGGATATGCATAGTAAAAGGAGACCAGCTCACTGCCAGAGAATGCTACATCATTTCTATGAAGGGAAAATCTCAACCCGAGCAACAGGCGACGATCATAGGTGAAGGATGTGAGGAGTCTCGGGTAATGGAAGTTCTGTATGGGATGGAAGAACCTCGAGAATGGGATGATGAGGTCTCCGAACAGGATGATATTGATATGCGAATAGGCGAATATAGGTCTGAGCTCAAAGCAATAGAGGAGGTCGTGGAAATAAATATCGACCCAGGGGTACCTTCAAGAGTTGTGAAAGGTTGAAAAAATCTTGAAGCCAAAAGGAAGATGGAGTTGGTCTAATTCCTGAGGAAGAGCCTGGATGTCTTTGCTTGGTCACATGAGGATATGGTGGGAATCAGTCCGAGTGTAATAATGCATACTTTGAACTTGGACAAGAATGTGCCTGCAAAGTCCCAAAAACAGAGGCTTTTGGGGATAGTATGATCTAAAGAATTAGAAGAGGAAGTAGCTCACCTACTTAAATGTAGATTTATCAGGGAAGCAAAATATCTGATCTGGGTTGCTAACCCCATGCTAGTCCCGAAGTCAAACGGGAAGTGGAGAACTTGTATTGATTTCTCCAATCTCAACAAGGCTTGTCCCAAGGACTGTTTCCCACTACCAAGAATTGATCAGTTGGTAGATGCCACAGTCCTTCATGAGATCATGTCTTTCATGGACGCGTATTCTGGATATAACCAGATCATGATGAACTCTTCAGACCAAGAGCATAACAGGTTCATGACTGAGCATAACATATATTGCTACAAAGTTATGCCATTCGGGCTGACAAAAGTCGGTGCTACATACCAACGGTTGGTCAACAAAATTTTCGCTGACCAGATCGGGAGAAACATTGAGGTGTATGTCGATGATATGCTCGCTAAATCAAAGACTGCCAGTAACCATGCATCCGACCTGGAAGAATGTTTTGGCATATTGAGAAAATATGACATGAAGTTTAATCCCCATAAGTGCACTTTCGAAGTTGCGTTGTGAAAGTTTCAGGGGTTTATAGTCAACACAAGGGGGATAGAGGCGAATCCAGAAAAAATTAGGTCGTTGCTAGAGATGCTTTCGCCTAGATCGCGTAAGGAAGTACAAAGCCTAACTGGAAAGGTGGCGGCCTTAAACTGCTTCATTTCAAAATCCACTGATAAGTGTCTACCAAATTATAACTTGCTTAGAGGAAACAAGAAGTTTGAATGGACCGAAGAATGCGAACAGGAATTTTGCAACCTAAAAATGCATCTTGCTGAATCCCCCATACTATCAAAATCGATATCTGGAGATTGTATGTTTCTATATATGGCCGTGACAGAAAATGTAGTTAGTGCTTTGTTAGTTTGAGAAGAAAATCGAGCGCAGAATCCCGTATATTATGTAAGTAAGAGACTTCTCAGAGCTGAATCATGGCACCCATTGATAGAAAAGCTTGCGTTCTGTCTCATTTTGGCTTCAAGAAAGCTCAGGCCATACTTCCAGTCACATTCTATTCATGTCTTAACCATCCAACCTTTAAGGTAGGTTTTGAAAAAACCTGAAACGATGTGACATATAGTAAAATGGGCCATCGAACTCAGCCAGTTCGAGATTTTATATATGCCACAGAAAGTAATCAAGAGCCAAGCCCTTGCTAATTTTGTGTCCAAGTGCATAGGATTTCAGGACGAGCTTATAAGGGAACCAGTGTAGGAATTATGGAAAATCTATGTTGATGGATCATCTAATGAAAACGGATCAGAAGCTGGGATAATCTTAATCTCATTTGAAAGGCATCGATTCCATACAGCTCTCAGGTTCAGATTCGAAGTATCCAACAACGAGGCCGAGTACAAGGCCTGATTGGCAGGGCTAAGTTTGTCGAAAGTGATGAAGGCAAAGGCCATCCAATGTGATAGTGATTCTCAGCTCGTAGTCAATCAGATATTGGGGGAATATCAAACTCATGGAATCGAGATGGTGGCATACTTGGCTAAGGTTAAGGGCGAGTTGTCCAAGTTCAAGTTTAGCTCCATTGAGCAAGTCCCCCGCGAGCAGAATTCCAACGTTGATGCTCTGGCTCGACTTGCTACAACTAAAGAGGCAGATGGAATGTAGTTCCAGTGGAGTTCTTGGAAAGCCCGAGTATAACAGCAGAGACAGTTGAGGTTGGAATGATTGACATAAAACTGACCTGGATGACCCCCATAGTGGAATACCTCATAACCAGAAAGCTACTTGACAATTAAAAGGATGTAAGAAAGCTTCTGTATCAAGCTCTGCGATATGTTGCGATTGAAGGGATCCTATATCGGCGAGGGCATTCGCTACCCCTCCTACGATGTGTTCTGCCCAAGGAAAGCGCAAACTATTTTGCAAGAAATACACAAAGGATTTTGTGGAGACCATGCTATGGGACAAAACCTAGCTCTAAAGTTATTGAGACAAGGCTATTTTTCCCCACGTTGACAAAGGACTCGATCTCGTATGTGCAGAAGTATGAAAAATGCCAATGCTTTGCCATATTTTCCCAAGCTTCTCCTGTCGAGCTAACCATGATCTAATTTCCTTGGGTGTTTGCAGCATGGGGAATTGATTTAATTGTTCTTTGCCAACATAAATTGGAGGAATTCATTATGCAGTAGTCGTCATCGATTATTTCACGAAGTGGGTAGAGGCTGAACCTTTCGCAACCATCACCTCGAAGAGAGTCTTGGACTTTGTTTTTAAGAATATCATATGTCGATTTGGACTCCCAAAAAATATTGAGTCAGACAACGAAAGTTTGATAGCAATTTCTTCATAGACTTTTGTGAAAATATGGCATAATAAAGAGTTTCTCGTCGATAGAGTACCCACAGGCCAATGGGCAGGTCAAGGCCGTAAACAAGACCCTGAAGGCGAGCTTGAAGAAATGACTAGATCAAGCTAAGGGATTATGGCCCGAGCAGCTCCCATAAGTACTTTGGGCCTACCGAACCTCACATCGAACCTCCACGAGACATACCCCTTTTTCCCTGACCTTTGGAAGCAAGGTTATGCTCCCAATGGAGGAGATGGTGACGACCCACTGACATAAGACCTTTGATCAGGATCATAACCACATCCAACTTAGTGTATCCCCCAATCTAATTGAAGAAAAAAAAAAAGGCATCACAATTACAGCTCGCCCATTATCAATAAAAGATCACTCGTTATTCAATTTGAAGGTTAAGGGATGCAAACTCATATTAGGCGATCTGCTTCTCCGAAGGGTCTTTTTAGCAAGGAAAGATCTCAAGGACAGTGTGTTAGGGCCAAAATGGAAAGGACCATATTAGATCGTAGAGATCCATCGCTAAGAAACTTTCAAGCTAGCCTGGCTAAGTGGAAAAATAGTCCCATGGACTTGGAATTCCTTACACTTAAAAAAGCAATAGTTTTGTTGTCTTTAATGTTTTCAGAATTACCGTTTATGTAAGGCTTATTTATAAAAGCCATTTCAGTTTAATAACAGTTGGATTATTAAGTAATCAATTTTATCATTTTGTTATCACGAGCTCACTTTGTAAAAGCAACCAAGAATATTTATACGTTCTGGTTGCTTAAGGGGCACATAACCGAAGGAAGCTTTTAAGAGAGTTCAAATTATTTGGATAAATTTTAAAACTTAGAGTCTGGAAAAGTTGATTATTCAATGGATTTTTAAAGCTCGAATTTTCAAAATTCTAAACACTAACTAATTTTGAGAAATCTCTAAAAATAAAACCCCTGGATATAACCAGGTCCAAGGCCTGATTCCTAACAAGTTCAAACCTATTAAGCCTATTGAAATCCCTGGATACGACCAGGTCCGAGACCTGATTCCTAACAGGTATGCAATTATTAAGCCTATAAAAACCCCTGACTAAGACAAGGTCCGATGCCTGATTCCTAACAGGTATGACGCAATTAAGCGAGCAAAATATTGGATACAACTAAGATATCGACAAAATCTATCTCCTTCTAAAGACAACCCCTAAGATTTCAAATGTACAAGAATCTAAGGATTCACAAACATGAGAAAATAATAGATTAAGGGGAACCTAAATAGATCGTAAGTTAGATGTGTATTCAAAAATAAAATTTTATCTCGAGGAGAAAAGAACCTCAACCTGAGCCCGAAGGGAATTTCTTTGATCCAAGGGACTAAATTACAGAAGCATAAAGATAAAAACAAAAATAATAAATCATTAGGGTCCACCGACTCGCTAAGAAGAGGTCACCTCCTCGCCATCTCCTTCAACCGCGTCATAATCTTCGGCAGTCTCTAAGGTTTCTTGTGAGAACTGAATCTTGATGTTGGCAAGATATGGTTCCCATAACTCAGGTTGCGTAAAGGAGAAGTTCCCATCCTGGTTGAAAGCCCAGCAACGATAAAGCATGTCCTCCATTTGAGTTGATGGCTCTGCAGCTTTCTCTTTGGCCTTGCCCTCGATCTCGTCAAGCTTCTTTTTGAGTCCTTTATTTTCGGCATGTAGCTAGTCCACGCGACGGTTCACCTCCACACCTTCTTGGGAGGTAGTCAGAGTAGCCATTTTAGATCACTTGCTCTCCTAGGAGGAAACTAGGGCAGCTTTGGCGGCCTGTTCGCCCTCTTAAGCGGTGCTCAGAGCTCCTCATCCCTAGCTTTAATCCGAGAAATTCCTCAGAATTGAGCAAGGATAAACTGCAAAAGGATAAGGCAAGTCAAGACTAGTTAAAAAAACTAAGGAGAAATGAAAAAGAAAAATTAGAAGAATGAGAACTCACTATAAGGTTCATCCCCATAGTAGACTCGTGGACTTCCTCAGGAGTACGCTCCTCCATAGCTCTTGGATCTTTGGCATTGGTTCTGTAGGCGTGGCCAACCATATGGCTTGCCATCTCGTACACAGTTCCTTGAAATGCCATGGGGATCCTTGCAAGGTTGAGTGGCTTAACTAGGATCTGGACGGTGGGAGCCTTGGCTTAGATCACTTGAGGAACTAAGGAAGGAACATCACGAGGAGGAGGAGGCGGGACCCGAAGAACTGTGACTATTGAGTGCGAAGCTGGAGGAAGAGGCTTTGGTGGCTGCTCTCTGGTGGAGCTGGCATCTTTTTCTTTAACTGGAGACCCGGTGGAAACCCCAGTCCTGGGAGTTTGTTTCTTTGTTAGTATGGCCATCTTCACTACAAGACCAGCTCCAGCCCCGCTGGCCTTAAAAGCACCGCTCAAACCAGGGATATCTGGCAGGTCCATTTCTTCGCCTAAAAAAAATAACGAGTAGAAGATTCAGACATAAGAAATAATTAGTCAAAGTAATGTAAAAGATGAGAGAAAGGGCAAGAACCCTACCCTCTAAGCTAGGGAAGGAATCTACTATGATCAGTTCGGGGTTATGATTGGGCTGGGCACAATTTCTAACTCTTGGGTTAATGGAGGTAGGGGAGAATCTAAAATTATCACCTCTTGGGTCCTCAGGGGTTTAGGACCTTCTTCGAGGCTGGACTCATCTATGTACTGCCCAAAACCAGGAGCATATACCCCTTGACGCAAGGAAGGCCAGGCCCTACAGCTTGTCCTATACTACTCGAAAATGGAGGACCTAAAATTGAGAGTGTTGTCAACCACAGTGGTACCTTTATGGTAGCTATGGTCATAGTGTACCACCAAATGGTCCACACACTGAAGGAGTGTTCTGTTTAGGTCTGGGTCAGTGGGATGGCGACGTATAAGTTGGTTAGGGTTGATGTGAATCAACCTAAAATTGGAAGTAGTCCGATCTAACTCTCTATATAGGTTACCATGGCCAGAGGGGCCTGTTGTTGCCCTGGATGTAGCTCGCTCAGGATCAGGCTCCTGATTGTCTTTAGGAGCTCGCCTTTTCTACACCAACAGTGCCACGAATTCTTCCTCCTCAACATCTTCATTGGCTGGCAAGGCCTCTTGAGGAGGGGGGAGCTCAGGAATAATAGGAAGAGGAGCTCAAGTCCTAAGTGCCAGTGTCTGGCCCTTGCTGATTAGGTTGCAGGCCACCATGGTGTCATTGTTCACAACCAGGCAGAAGTCTTTGTCCTTCAGAGGAAGACTAGACAAAGTCTCATATTGACCCCCAAGGGTCTCAGACCGCGAATATAGCTGCACAAAGAATGAAGTTAGTTTGAATACTTAAAAAAAAGTGTGAAAGCGATAAGAAAGTTCACGTGCTAAATTCATAAAGATAGAAGACTTACGAGGGCGATTGAAGTATCAATGCTCGCAATTCTTGAACCAATTTGACATAAAGAACAAGTCTTTATAGTCATTTGGATGGTTGGGGAGGTTGATGACAGAGGCTGAGTTGGGAAAGCGAGTGAGGTTGTAAAAATTGTCACCTCGCCCTTTCTGGTCGGGACTGGCCTTGAGGCAGAAGAAATACATAATATCTGCTGGAGTGGGGACCTCCCACTCGTGCCTCACAAATAGATATTTTAACCCCACCAAAAGTTAATATGAGTTTGACGAGAGCTGGAATGGAGCTAGTCTAACGTAGCTCAAGTAATCAACGAAGTACTGGTCTAGTGAAAGGAAGGCACCTGCCTTCAGGTGCTCATCACTCCACGCCTCATAGTCATCTTGGAGAGGGGTATAGCTCCGCTCTCCTTCACATGGAGGTCGGGCCTGGAGCCCACCAGCTTTCATCTTATTCCCATGACTCAGTAGGATCTTGCAAACTTTCCCCTGAGACGTTATCCGGGACACTATATGCTTGGCCTCGAAGCTTGCGTTTAGGTCAACGACGAGTTCCCTCTCCACCACAGGGCCGAATTGAGGAATGGGAGAGTCAGACATGACCTGCTTGCCTTTGTTCTTGCTCTAAGCAGAGGAGATTGTGGTGTTTTTCTTTGGATAGGCCATGATTTAGCTCGCCTGACGACAAAATGGCCTATTACTTGTGACCTAAGATAATTACCAGCTACGGTTGTATAGGTACCAAAATATGAGGGTTTAAGTGGTTTACTTTTGGGATTTAAAATTTACCCGAGCTAAGGTGTGTTCTAACGTCAACGCATGATTCCACGCGTAGTCCTAGGCCACGCGCTTTAGTTTCATGAAATTCCCTGATACTTCGGGATTCATGTGTCAAACTTGTCAGACCCACTACTTTTCTTTTGCAAGCGGTTTAATGCAAAACTGCTTAAGGAATCGTGACACTTAATATACCCAAAACCAAACCTCAAACTCTTTTGACTTCTACACCCAAACAGGTACTCTAATCGATTTATCAGTAGCATTTTCTTTGTAAAACCCAAAAAAAATTGCCCAGTTTTATGAATACCTTATTTCTAAACAAGCCTAGTCTCGCTCATTTAGCCTAAATCAAACCTTATATCCTATTTACACTCAGACGTAACCTAAAATGATATTGAGCAAAGAACATTTTTCTGAAAAAACTCACTGGACACTAAAGAATTGAACAATTCACACTAGGTGAGGAAATACTTATAGATTTTATGTTTGTTCAAACAAGATGTCGATATGTCCACATGAAGCTCCTTGAAAGCTTCTGAAAGTCTGAAAGGCAATGAGGGTTTTTGGGAAGAATTTGAGAGAAAAAGGAAAACCTTGTTTTTGAAGGAAAGTTTTTGAATGCGAATGTGGTAAGGTAAAGGTCTGATATTGTAACGCCCCGATTTCTCGAGACGTCACTTATGAAAGTCCATTTAAATCAATAAATTAAATAACCATTTAAAATACTATTTTATTGAAATAAACAAGGCATGAGATCTCACTATTTCTTCAAAATAAAACATTTTCAAGTCTTAAAACTTAATCCAACAAAAAAAAAACATAGTCGAAAAGTGATAAAATTCCATAAGTCTTTAAAACATTAAAATGTTGTGAACCCTCCACTAACATGTAACACCCACGCCTCGAGCTCGCTTAACTCACTGCGTTGCTTTGCCTTTACCTGCACACAGAGTACCTGTGAGCTAACGCTGAGTAAGAAGAGCTATGTAGGACATAACCCCCCTCTAACCAGATAATACAACATAGCTTAATCAAAACCTTAAGCAATAACAATTCATATAATACTATACAATGCATGTTATACTCACACACATAACAAACAAGGTCTCATACCGCACATTATGCTCACATACGATAATCAACCATACATTCATGTTGATCAAACATGAAATGTAATATGCCCTGCCTCGTGTTATTCTCACACTTGGCATCCAACGGGGCACTCACTTACCACAAGTTGTACTCACCAATGATAAGCTCTTAGTGTACTTGCAAGTGTTATGCTCACACAAGCAGCGAAAACCCTAGCACTATTCTCATGCTAACAATACTAAGTGTATGCAGCAATTAACCACAATACATAACATAAAATAAATACAAACCAAGAACAAGGTTGTATGCTTAAACATACACCCCGTGCACAGATGTTTACTCTTCTTACCTCTATTGCAAAAATATTCCTTTGTTCTACCTCGAACCCCTCGCAGAGTGTCCTTGTTGAGAACTAGATCCTAAACACCCAACAATACAATGACACACTCAAAACACAATTATGAACCACATAATTACAACCTATAATACTAATCATCACATTTCTTGTCATCTTTATGCACAAAACAAATAGATCATAATCAAATAATCAAATAAATGACCACAACTTACTAAATCAGTTTCTAAGATTATTTTTACGCCTATAAAATCAGATGAAACTAATTATTTTCTTATAATTATTTATTTTCAATAATTATCATTTTAATTACACATAATTCCCAAAATAATTGGATATTCAATAAAATTACCCAAACCAGAAACTAACATGCTTCCTAACCATTTATACAGATTATGAAATATGATTAAACAACTTAGAAACTTATACAAATTATTGTAATTATTTATGCATAAATTACCATTTTTTTACATGCATAAAATACCAAATAATTAACCAAAAATAACAAATCAACCTAACATAGTTCTAAATCAGTACCAGACACTAAAATACCATTTTAACTTCATAAGAACAGTGCCCAAACAGTAAACAATAATTTTAGCAACACCAAGTTATTTTCTATAATTTATCTACGTAGATAACCCATTTTAATTCAAATAATTCAAGATAAATAATAAAACAGTAAATAAATATTCCAAATTTCACATAATAGCTTCTAACCCTTAAATATGTTTACAATAATTATTCTGAGTCATTTATATTAGCCTAGGTATTTTCTATAATTATTTAAGAAATAACCAAATAAATTCATGAAAATTACAAAAAATGTTTAAATCTTCAATCTAAACATA
This sequence comes from Humulus lupulus, assembly GCF_963169125.1. NCBI lineage: Eukaryota > Viridiplantae > Streptophyta > Magnoliopsida > Rosales > Cannabaceae > Humulus > Humulus lupulus. The sequence continues at coordinate 41,027,083 of NC_084798.1, forward strand.
CAGAACAGTTTGGTATTAATCACAGATCATATAAAAATTATCTAAGAATTTTCAGAATAGTTTAAGTATTTTTCATAATTATTTCCTAAGAAAATTTAAATAATTCATAATAAATCAAGGATTTATCAAACAAATACCAAACTTCACTAAACACTCTAAATTATCATGTAGAATCTAAAACAAGAAATATTTAAAAAAAAAAACCTCTGGAAATGCCCAGATCGGGTTCGCCGGAAATATCGCCGGTTTTGTCTTCTTCTCCAGCGATGGCGACTCTAGGGCTAAGTTTTGCTGCGTTCCAACCCTTCTCTTGCTTGGAAAATGATCCCCTTGTGTCCAGAACTTCAAAACAATACACCCCAGACCAAAAAGATGTTCGTAACCCCTTGTTCTGAAGTCTTCTTCTCCAAGTCCTGTGTACCGCCAAAAATGGAGCAAAAAAATGCACTTTGCGTTCTAAGCCTTTAAACTCCGATTCTTCACGTCCAAATCAATCCTTGGAGTCCCCTAAGCTTGTATGCATGCCTCCATACACCCATAATTCATCTAAACACTCTCAAATCCGAAATTATGCAAAAACCCTAACTTTAATGGTGAAAAATGGTGGATTTCGAAAACAACACTTTTAGGTCCTCTTACCACATCAAAAACCTTCCTTAGATCATAAATAATGTATCTAAAATGATCAAAACCACCTAGATTTTCCCAAAGCTTCCCAAACCCGAAATTATACTTTCTCTCTCTAGGTATTGTAAAAAAAATGGTTCTTTCTCTCTCTAAGCTTCCTTCCCACGATTTCTCTCCCTCAGAACTCTCTTGATCGTGATATAACAATAAATGAATGAGTAAAACAGAACTTGTTGATAGTAGAATGATTCTTCCTCTAATTCCCACAAAACTAGAGATTTTTCATTTATTTAAAAAAATTTAAACAACTAAAATAACTAATATCTTATTATATCATGATTTTTAATCAGATATTTGAGATATTGTTTATCATAAAATTTCCTCCAAAATATCCCTCAACAAATCCAAAAAATGGGGACATTATAGTCATTTCATAATTGCTTATAATTACTATTATTTAATCCATTTAAATAATAATAATAATATAATAACTCAAAAATTAAAAAAATAACTCATACCATATTATTATTATTATTATTATTATACTCATAATAATAATAATATTCATAAAATAAATAATAACATTAACCCGAGTCATTAATTATTTATTTGGCATTATGCACATGCCGGGATTTTACAATCATTTTCGAGATATTTAAACATAAGAGAACCATGAATTTTATCGCCATTGGAAATCATGCATATCCAATATTCCATCAAAGGAAAAAAAATGACAAGGATGCACATAGTGGAAAAAAAATGACGAAATTGTCCTTCTGGGAAAACAGATATTACAGATCTCCCTATTTATATATAAACTATGGGAATTAATTCGGGCAATCCGATTGGGTCAGCTCAAGATCCAAAGGCCAAGATTAAATTAACCATACGGTGGTAAAAAGTTGACAGGACAATTGTCATAGTCCTCGAAACCCGAACGAACGCCAATTACAGACACGCATGTGTTCGATACTCGATTAGTAGGCAGACACGATCTTACATGGCAGAAGCCTAAAAGTCCCTACTGTGCATGTCAGAAAATGGCGACATCAAGTACGAACAGGAGCTTGGGGGGAAAATGTTGTACCCTAAAAATTAGCACCAGTGTATTCAATCAACTAGGGGTACAACTGGCAGATGGATAAGTGAAAAAGCAGTCAAATAGAACCTCTGATTAACAATCATATGAGTAGCTTGAGTTGGGACTTGGGAAACTGGCATTCGGGTTATTGTCATGCCGCCTCCTAGGATAGCGACCCGGTTCGAGACCAATAGTCCTTTGGGTGCTCTAAAATTACTACGAACTAAGGTTTAGATAATCTTTGAACGCCAGCTCAATGAAGATATTTACCTCGTGGTAACCTGATCAGAACGCATACTGAAGGATCCTAAGAGACTTGGAGGCTCTTTATACGCTCATTAATGCTCAGGCTGTATTGCCTAATTATCATTTATTATCCGAGATAGCAGGAGTATATTCTATTCTATTATCGAACCATATCCCAATCTAAATGGGAATAATTTGTAATAAATGTATACCATATTTATTCACGTGGTTACCCAAACCTGTCCAGGAAAATCCCCATATAAACATTAGGGATAATGGACAGGGAAGGGGGCTGCCTTTTTGTATTACTAAAACTCTATAGAAATTGTGAGAGAAAAGCAATAATACTGTCTCGTGGACTAGATGGATTTAACCACTGAATCACGTAAAAGTTGTGTGTGTAGAAAAGGGTTCTTATTATTTCATTACGTTTTACAAATAAGCACTAATATCCTTATCAGATTTCTTAATTTACAGTTGGCGAAAAACAGTGTCAATAGACAAGTACACTATACAAAGGTACCTCGCGACCATAACTCAAATGCAAATGCTTTGGCAAAACTAGCAAGTGCGAAGGATGCACATACGATAAATATCGTTCTAGTTGAGCATCTATCAACTTCTAGCATACAGGAAAAAGTTTGGTCGATTGTCCTCTCCAGGTTCTCTAATGTTTATACCCATTATACGAGACCTGGGAGGTTGGGAGACAACCTAAGGCTGTTTGGAGGCAGCCTGATCATTTGTGCCTTCTTAGGTGGAACTTTGCATTGTCAAATCCTTTGCAACATTATGGGGATGGAAGAGACCGGCCAGTCTGAGATCTACTTCAGTCACCAAGTACTTGCAGCTCTTCTCCATTGCTGTCAAGCTGACAAGGATTTCAGCCTGATCACGCATGGCTTGGGTGGGTACTAGTCGGTGCCATTGACCATTGTAAAAAATCAAAGAAGGGAATAACACTGTGTATGGGAGAATAGAAAAGGATCAACCATACAAGAAATGAAAGCTAGTAAAGAATTACTTCCCCAGATGAAGGCCGAATTGTCTGCGACCAGGTTTGTTGTTAGGAAGTATTCCCTCTGATGCTCTCCTACGATGGTCTTGTAGGTGGTATTAGTCAAGAAAGTCCTCGAACTATCTTGATGATAAAAAATGAAGAAACCCGTATTATTCTGCTTCGGGTTGGACTTGAGATCAAACAAATAATTAATTTCGTGAGGGGTTGGAACGAGTCACCTTTACAGGTGGTACATGATATATTATGCAGATAACATTCTATATCCATTTAGTGTTATTTGGAAAGGTCCAATTTCAAATAGGCCACCCCTCAGAAGTAGTCATGTAGGGGTAAGGTGGCACCAGCTTCGATGTTATATCTTGACTAGGGGACATTGGAGCACTGTTCGGGTATGGGCTTGTACAAGGTAATTCTGTGAAGTTCGTGTTTCTTGGGGAGATTGGCAACCACCCTATATGAAAGCTGGCTGGGTGGAGCAAAATACCAAGGCATTTTCTCTTTCTTGGAACATCTTCATCTTCGGCTCTTCATGCCTCGACATTGATCACCCTACAACATACATGAGGGTCTTTCTTTTTCCTACGAGCTACTTGTTTAACTCTTGCCATCCTAGTTGGAGATTTAGGAGAAGGGGGATTTGTACTAGCTTTTGGAGTTGGGTTTTGAGTAAGAGAATGAAGAGTAGGTTGCTCGGTATCTTCGTAAAGTAGAGCGAGTAGGTCTTCGTATATCAGTCTCTCACCTCCCTAATAGTCTTGCATGAATATTTGAGAAAAAGTAGGGGAAGTGAGAATCTAGTGACTAAAAGAGTTGAAAAAGATGATGGAAAATGGAAGGTAGCTCGAGGATAAACCTAGTGGTTTATCAGACCAACTACTTGTTAAGACAAACAAAATTGAATGTACGACTAGCAAAGATTCAGATAAAAAAGTAAAAATGAAGAAAATTTTTCATCTTCATAAGAAGTGGGAAAAAACCCCAGTTTTTCAAAAGGGTGAGAATAAATTTTTTTACCCGATTTTGTGTCTAAAAGTACGATTCTACATCAACAAAGTTTATCTATCGTCTCTACACCCTAAAATCTACTTTGCTAGTCTCCTAATTACAGAAGTACGAGTAGATTAATCCAAAATTTGAGAAAACCCAAAAACACTGCACGATTTTTGATAGTTTTATCATCACAGAAATCACAACAAACTATGCATAGTTCTTGAAGAAAAATAACGAAAAATGAAGGATTATGAAATTGGTGAAGGATTGCTTGAAACAACTTTGAACAGATAATGATTCAAGATGATTGCTCTTAAAACTAGAGTGTTCTTGAAGTAAGAGAAATAGAAGAGATGAGAGGCCTTATATATTAAAGTAGCTGGATGATGTCAGCAGTACCTTATCAGGTATGGGAAGTTGTAATGTTGTTGTTTCACTCCTTGGAAAGTGTTTCATCATGATTTTTTATGCACCCCAAGAAAAAAAGAACTACAATCGAAAGGACATGTTAACAAGTGACTGGTCGTATACAATGGTTGCTTAAGTAAGTTTATTTGATGCTAGTCGTATTATAATAAACTTGGGGGAAAATGTTTTACCAAAAAGCCAACGTGATGATGTGGTAGGGAATTGGTGTTGGAAAAAACTTATACATGATCTTTATTTATTTTCATGTATATCTAATATTAAAAAAATTAATACAAGATAGCCTAAAACATGTTTCTAAAATTGAATTCAAAGAGAAACAAATAATATAATACTTACAGTATACGCAGCGAAATTAAGAGTCCTTCCTTCAGTTTCTCTAACTCTTGTATCCTCTCTATCGCAGAGTATTATCAAGAAACTGAACCGATCTTCTATTTTCTGCACGATCTTCCAATGTATCCTTAGAACCACCTAGACTAGTGTGGGCAATTCTCAACACATGAGATAGATATAGAGAGAAGAAGAGAAAATAACAAAGTGGCTTAGAAAAGGACTTGTGTTTAGAGAGAATATAAAACTAACAGAAAATCTGACTTGTGACTTATCTGTCGTCTTCTTTTGACTTCTCTCTAAGCACTCCTTTTATAGACTCAATTAGGCCATTTAATTTAATTAAAAAATCAATAAAATAATAGCCATTTTGAAGCCCTAGGTCGAAATTATCATGGGCTATAGGCCTGTAAAATTTCCCATTTGATTATAAGCCCATTGGATTTAAAATCAAGGCCTGCATTATTTTCTATTGATTTAATTAATTAAATAATTATTTAAATCCTTTATCAAATTAATTATTTATAATTTGAACCTTGATTTAAACTTATTTATTAATTTAGATACCAATTTATCTTAATTAATAAATCTGCCATAATTTCTCTTTTCTTCTCAAAATTACACAACTCTGTGAAACTATCCAAAATTGACCTGGTCAACTTTGATAATTCTAATTGATGATTAAATCAATTAATTGAGACTATCTAGATGATTTTATCCAAGGTACAATGGGGACCATGGGCCTATGAAATCAAGCTCCAATAAGTTATCATAAATCTAACAAATAAATTTACTAACTTATTAATTCCTCGTGACTCCACTATAGACTTGGAATTGCACTCTTGAATTCATAGAACGCTCTATAACAAATATAGATACGCTATTAATTATCCATTGTTACAACCATAATTGTCACTCAATCCTCTATAGACGGTCTACAATGAGATAGGACTAAAATACCGTTTTACCCCTCATTGTATTTTATCCTTAAAACACTTAGTTCCTTGTAAATGATATTTCAGTAAACTAGTTTAATTACTGAAATGAGATCTCTATCATTTAACACCTTGAACCAAACTAAAAGGAAACCATCGTTTCACTTCTTCATCAGAAGCTATAGATGTTCATATCTATGATTAACACTCCCACTCAATTATACTACCGAGTTCCCAAGATGTAAGTATGGGCTAGTCCGTAGGGTAAGCTGGTAACGAACAAGTCAAAGAAGTCAAATAATACAATCAGTTAGAATACTAACCACTCAGAATTGAGATTGAATTGACCTATGGTCAACTATATGATATGACTAGAATAGATAATAACGGTATGTTTACTTATCTTATCAACTGTTAATATCGGTCCTGTCCGATGTAACAAATACATCCGATCTTATCTACTTTGCTAATGTTCTGGAAAGTTCATAACACTGTAATGTGTAAGTAGATCATATCATAGATTGGCAAGTCAGTGTAAATTCGGTGCACTGACTAATCTTAGGACTAACTTATTTTTGAACATATAATCATATTTATATTCCACTGTGATTACGTCACTATAAATAAGATTAGCTATATGCCCGGGATTTAATAGAAGTTTATATTAAACAAATAATCATGAAAATAAAACATGTGAGCAAAGTGATTGACCAAGTCAAAAAATGATTTCTATTCTTTTATTGATAATAAAATGAGATTACAAAGAATTTGGGTTTTAATTAGGGCATAAAACCCCAACAATTGGGACACGTGGCAGCTAAACAACAGAGCAACTAACAAGGGGTTTAGTCGACACTCGACCAGCAGGCAGAGAATCGCAGGAAGATTCATCATACAACTAGATCAAACTTAGTCAAAGAAGTAGTTAACAATTTATTAAAAACCCATTGACAACGCTAGTCGATAACTACTCGGCCGCCATGGCTAGTCGATTTTTAAGAAAGATGTCCTCAGAATCCATTATTATAGAGATATTTCTATTTTGAATGTAAATTGTAAAAATTATTCATTATTTATTACAGCTTGTTCAACAATTCATGGGAGGCCCACAACCCATTTTGTAAATTCCTAAGCCTATAAATAAAAAGCGTAGTGAATCATGATTTTTTGGACACACTAATGTTATCCAAAAAATTAGCATTGGTAATGTGGCAAGTGATCCCTGGACACGTGGCTGACACCTGGAAACGTTCTACTAGAGTATCGACCAGAAGACACATTAGAAGCAGTGCGAACCTGCCTTACCTGCGACCAGCCTGGTCGATGGTTCCGCATACAAGGCAACATTAGTGGGAAGATCTTTGTGAATCCCGAATTTATCTCACACAATCTCCTGAGTATCCGGTTATTCAGGAAATAATATCTGTAACAATCTTTTGTAATCCCCCTTGAGCCTATAAATATCAAGAGATAGCTTAAGGGAGGGGACTTTTGGCTTTTGAATCATTCGAGACTATAGTAATTCTCCTAGTAATATTGTATTGTTCTTCAGAGATTTGTGAAACTCATTGAGCCCAAGTTCTTTGATCACTCATTTGATTTTTATATCAATATCAACCTAAGTGGACGTAGGTCATTACCAGATCCTGGGGCCGAACCACTATAAAATACTGTGTCTTATTTACTTTTGTCATTACGTTCTTCTCCTTACTTTCATTAATATCAAGCATATTCTGACTCCGTGTCATTTGGCCAAATCGTGGGTCAACATTCTAGTGCTTTCATTGAGAGCTTGATTTATCGTTGTTGAGAAAACTAATGGCGAAAGCTGGAAAGAAAACTGGACAGGCGGCCGCCGCTGCACCGTCAAACCCGCCGCCTCCTCCTCTTCCTCCTGCGAGCATGGCAGAGGATGAGCCACAACTGGACTTTGAGGAGGAGGAAATGGATGATGCAACGCTGAAGAGTACCTTGGGCGCGTTGCAGGAAGAATTGGTTAGTCTGAGGGCCAGTCAAGAAACTGCCGCTGAGGTTATGGCGCAGCAGCAGCAGGAGATTGAGCGGCAGCTCGCGGAATTGAGCGAAAGGCAGGCGGAGGCAGACCGCCGCCAGAGCGAAGCCATGGCAGCCCTCGAGGCAGCCTTGCTATTGGCTAGAAATCAGGCTGCACCTGCCTCGCAGCCTAACCAACTGGTGAATGGACCACCCCAGAGGGGTCCAAATCCAAGCCCACCGATCCAGCCTTCGAGTCCGCAAAGGCCCGAGCAGCCTCAGATGCCCCATGACGATGTCCCACTGGATCCTAAGGCATAGCCACCATCCCAAGCTGCTCGGGGTAATCCCCCGCAACAGAGGCAGAATAGGGCCGAGCATCAGCCTCGCAGCCCTAGGCGCCGTAGGGATGATGGGCCGAACCTACCGAACAGAGGTCAGTACCCTCCTGGCAACAGGAGAGACTCAGAGTTAGGCTCTGCGGTCCAAGGCCCCCCACGGCACGATGATGCACGGGGACACCATGACCAGCGTAGGCCACCCTCTAACTCTCGGGATGGTTCAGCCAGGAACGGACATCGAGGGAACAGTCGATCTCACCATAGCCAGTCGAGGTTCAGAGATGGCCACGGATATAATGAGGCTGACTCAGGCAAAGGAAATGCCGGTGGGAGGAATTAAGAAAGAGGTAAAGGCAGGAGCTAGGTACCTTAAGATGACCAACCAAATAGACAGGATGCTGGGGGGCAGCCCAGACAAAATAATGTCTTCAACCGGCTCGGGGGTAGTGAGCAGTGGAGAAGAGAAGAGGACCTGAGAGATGTACTCAATGATCGCCGTGAGAGGCATGGCGAGAACGTCCCCCCGGCAACAGAGGCCACAGTGATTCCTGCCGCTGTGCAGGCCCAGATAGACGCCCTCAACCAGGCTGTGCAGCAACTGGTCGGGGGAAGGACTCCATACATCGACCACGATAGGAGGAAAGGCACTCCTTTTGTACAAAGGATAGCTAACACTGAAAATCCCAACAAATTCAAGATGCCTACGCTTCCAAATTTTGACGGATATGGAGACCCAGTCTCGCATGTCAATAAGTTTGAAATTAAAATGGACATTCAGAAAGTGTCTGAAGATGCTCGGTGCAGGATCTTCCCTGCAACACTTTCTGAAGCTGCGCAGGAGTGGTTCTTCAAATTCCCTCCCGCAAGCATTGTTTCCTGGGAAATGTTCGTACGGGAGTTCTACGGACAGTTCTATGCTGGTCGTATACACCCGGCCGAAGCAAACCAGCTAGTCAAAATTCGCCAGCAGGATGGGGAGTCAGTGAAAGACTACATCCAACGTTTTAAGCGAGCAGGAGCTGGAGCGAAGACGGTCGGGGACGAAGGGAAGATGATGGCCATAACTGCAGGAGTAAAACGTCGTTCCCCCCTCTGGAAGAGTCTCTGAAAGGAAGGGGTGAGAACTACCCAAGAATTTTTGGACCGAGCTGATCGCTATATCAAGCTTGAAGAGGCCATTGCCGATGATGGAAAGCCCTCATGCAAGGATAAGAAGGCTTCTGAGCCCGCCAAGGCCGCCAATGGGTCCAAACCTAGTGGCAACGGCAAAGGAAACGGGAACGGTAATGGTAATGGCAAGAACGGTGGAAAACGGCCGTATAACGAGCCTTCCACCTCCGACAACAAACGAGCCAAGGGTAATCATTATGAACCTCGGTTCACTAACTACACTGCCCTTGTTGAGTCTCGGGGAGAGGTTTACCAGGCCATAAGTTCCAGTGTGCCTTACAAGAAACCTGGGTCCATTCGAAAAGACATTTCGAAAAGAGACACCACCAAGTTCTGTCGTTACCATAATGACTACGGACATGACACTAATGAATGCAACCAGTTAAAAGACGAAATCGAGTTCCTTATTAGACAAGGACACTTGAGAAGATACGTACGGGCCTCAGGAAGTTCCCAACGAGAAGCTACAGGTGGCAACGAGCAGGCGCCCACACGCCAACGCTCGCCACCATTACAGCCTGCCCCCGTGGCTGGAACACTCTTAACTATCTGTGGAGGCCCGCACCTCACGGGAAATAGCGGAAAGGCCAGAGAACGATTTGCTCGGACTTTGCGCCACGACCAGGACATCGAGATGACGACTGTGGAGGACCGTGCACCAAAAAAGGCTCGATCAGAGGGAGGAGAGATAACCTTCTCTGATGACGACGCCCAACACATCAGGTTCCCACATTCCGATCCGCTGGTCGTGGACATCCAGATGGCCAATATGATGGTGAAGAGGGTACTGGTCGATACAGGAAGTTCAGTGAATATCCTGTATAAATCAACACTGGAACGCATGAAATTGTCCGTGAAGGACTTGGAGCCCTGCAATCAAACGATATACGGCTTCTCTGGAGAAGGACTCGCCCCAGCCGGATTGATCAAACTCCCAGTAACAATGGGTACAGCGCCTGCAACAAGGACATTACTCGCCACTTTTGTAGTGGTCGATTGTCCTTCGGCGTACAACGCCGTTATTGGAAGGCCCATACTGGTTGATCTACGGGCCGTCATCTCTATGTGGCACCTAGCCATGAAGTTCCCGACAGACGCAGGGGTAGGACGCGTTTCGGGAAACCAAAGGGAAGCCAGGGAGTGCTATAACGCCTCGATCACAAAGGCAAAAAGTGGAACGCCGAGGAGCACTACCCCAGATAGATTGTTGATGGAAGTTGATATGCAAGCCCAATCCGGTGATGAAGTCACCAAATAGGGTGTTTCCCAAAGTGAGGATGGAGATCTGGATCCTCGCTTTGGGGATTTTGAAGAAAATGTTGGACCCGTCGAGGACCTGGAGGAGGTCCAACTCGACAAAGAAGACCCAACCAAAGTCGTAAAGGTTGGGCCTACCACGAAGCACGCACTGGTGGAATTCCTGCGAAAAAACCAAGAGGTCTTCGCCTGGTCGCATAAAGACATGGTTAGGATAGATCCTGCAGTAATCAGCCATGTCCTGAATATAGACAAAACCTTTCCACCCGTGCAACAAAAGAGAAGGCTGCTTGATAAAGACAGATCACGAGCCTTAAAAGAAGAAGTCGAAAGGCTAAAGGAGAATGGGTTCATACGGGTGGCTTTTTATCCGACATGGGTCTCCAATCCGGTGCTGGTCCCCAAGCCTAACAGCAAGTGGCAGAGCTGTGTGGATTTTACAGACCTCAATAAAGCCTGCCCAAAAGACTGCTTCCCACTCCCAAGGCTTGACCAGCTGGTCGATGCTACTGTAGGACATGAGATCCTCTCATTCATGGATGCATATTCAGGCTACAACCAGATTAGCATGCATCCCCCTGATGAGGATCACACCATCTTTCGGACCAATACGGGCTTGTACTGTTACAAAGTAATGCCCTTCGAACTGAAAAACGCAGGTGCGACTTACCAACGGCTTGTCAACCACATGTTTAAGGAGCTAATCGGTGTAAACATGGAGGTATACGTGGATGACATGCTGGTAAAGTCTAAGAAGGCAGAAGGACATGTGAGGGATTTACAAGAGTGCTTTGATGTGTTAAAAAAGTACCAGATGAAGTTGAATCCCCTCAAGTGTTCCTTTGGAGTCGGATCAGGGAAGTTTTTGGGATTTATCGTGAACTCAAGAGGAATCGAGGCCAATCCCGACAAGATAAAAGCCCTGATCGACATGAAGTCGCCAGAAAAGATCAAAGATGTACAAAGTTTGACTGGGAGGATCGCGGCCCTAAGTAGATTCATTTCGAAATCAACAGACAAGTGTGTCCCATTCTTCAATCTACTTAGGGGGAATAAGAAGTTTGAATGGACGGAAGACTGCGAGCAAGCATTCCAGGCGTTGAAATCTCATATGGCACAACCTCCCATCTTGTCGAAGCCGATCGAAGGAGAAACTTTGTTCATTTATCTGGCGACTACAGAAGTTGCTGCTAGCGCGGTACTTTTGCGGGAGGAAGAAGGCGTACAGAAAGCAGTCTATTATGTCAGCAAGAGGATGATCGGTGCAGAATTATGATATCCGCCAATCGAAAGGTTAGCATATTTCCTAATTCTAGCCTCTAGAAAGTTACGTCCTTACTTCCAAGCCCATCCTATCACAGTTCTAACTGACCAGCCCCTTCGGCAAGTCCTCCAAAAACCTGAGGCGGCGGGGCGATTGTTAAAATGGGCAGTCGAACTAGGGCAGTTCGATATAACTTATTCACTGCGAGCAGCAGTAAAGGGACAAGTCTTGGCCGATCTTATTGCAGAGTTCACCGAACTCCCATACAGCGAGCAGTGCGAACAGCCTGAAGCACCTGTGCCTCAAGATAAAACTCCTTCGTGGAAGCTATTCACGGATGGCTCATCCAACGAATCCCACGTTGGAGCGGGAGTGATATTGATAACGCCGGAAGGGCATCGATTTCACTGCGCCATCAGGTTCGACTTCACTGCATCAAATAATGAAGCGGAATACGAAGCACTCCTCGCTGGATTGAGAATGGCAAAGGATATGAGCATAAAGACGCTTGATATCTACAGTGATTCACAGCTGGTGGTGAATCAATTTCTGGGAGAATACCAAGCGCGAGGCTTGAAAATGGTGGCCTACTTAAATAAAACAAAAGACTTGTTAGCCCAGTTCATGAAGTACACCCTCCAGCAAATCCCGCGAGATCAGAATTCAAACACAGATGCCTTGGCCAAACTCGCGAGCGCAAAGGATGCTGACTCCTTGAACATCGTTCCAGTAGAAAGAATGAGTAAGCCGAGCATACAAACCACGGAATCCAGTATGGAGATTCGGATGGAAGATACGGGGATGGGTCCTTTCTTGGAGTATCTGATGAACGGTACGCTACCAACAGATAGGAACAAGGCTAGGACTCTACAAAGGCGAGCTGCTAGATACATACTGGTCGATGGTGTGATGTACCGAAGAGGATATTCGATGCCACTACTCAGGTGCGTTACACCAGAAAAAGCTAAGGACCTCATGAAAGAGGTGCATGAAGGCTTCTGCGGGGATCATGCTGGGGGGGAGAATTTGGAAAAAAAGATTCTAAGGCAGGGCTACTTCTGGCCAACGATGAACGAGGATTCCATGGAATTTGTACGAAGGTGCGATAAGTGTCAAAGGTTCTCAAAGATTCCGCGAGCGGCTCCAAACGAACTGAAACAAATGCATAGTCCGTGGCCTTTTGCAGTATGGGGGATAGATTTGATTGGATCCCTACCTACAGGGAAAGACGGAGTGAAATACGCAGTTGTGGTAGTTGATTACTTCACCAAATGGGCCGAAGCTGAACCATTCGCAACCATCACAACCAAGAAAGTTCTCGACTTTGTCATTAAAAACATTGTCTGTCGGTATGGTTTGCCCAGAAAGATAGTTTCAGACAATGGAACCCAGTTTGACAGCGATTTATTCACCGATTTCTGCGAAAGACATGGAGTTATTAAAAGTTTTTCTTCAGTCGCACACCCCCAGGAAAATGGGCAGGTCGAAGCAGTGAATAAAACCCTTAAAGACACCCTGAAGAAAAGACTTGAGGAAGCTAAAGGAGCATGGCCAGAGCAGTTACCCGAAGTCCTCTAATCGTATTGAACGTCTCACCGAACAGCGACAGGACATACTCCATTTTCCTTAGCCTATGGGTATGAGGCTATGTTGCCTGTTGAGTTAGATCCCCCCTTACATCGGCGTTTGACTTACGACCAGAATAAAAACACCCAGCTAATGATGGAGTCCCTAGACTCAATCGATGAGAATCGAGAAAAATCTCAACTCCGAGTTGCTGCATACCAACAAAAAGTCGCCCGGTACTTTAACTCCAAAGTTAAAGAAAGAAAATTCAACGTCGGAGATTTGGTGCTACGACGAGTTTTCTTAAATACCCGCGACCATACTGCTGGGGTACTCGGACCCAATTGGGAAGGACCTTACCAGATTGAAGAAGTCCTTCATCCAGGCACCTACAAACTTGCACGCTTAAATGGAGATCTCGTTCCACGCTATTGGAATGGAGAACACCTGCGCAAGTATTATCAGTAACAGTCCTTTTTAAAAGACTGGCTTGTATTAAATTTCAATTTTTACAAGTTTTGCAAAGAGGGTTAGCCACGTTGTATGGCTAACTGCTCGTATATGTAAGGTTCTATTATAGAATCGCTCGTAAAGACATGATTAGTCCATTTTTAATACGAGATTATAAGGGACTGTGCGCAGCCAGTCGTTCTTGCCAACCATTGTGAATTTAAATTTACAAGTATTTGTTCATTATGTGTGTTGTTTTGCTGTATTACAAGTATCATTTTTCATACGAACAGGAATGTTCGAACAGGCCATGGTCAGGGCAAGTGACCAAGGACCTAAAGCTCCTCAATCACTTGGGGGGCATATAAGGCACATCGATAGCAAAGCATACTCGTAAGGTATGTAAACACATGAACAAAATGAGTGAAAGCATGTTACAGTACTTAGAGTATTTTTCAAAATTTATGTTTGTTAAATCATGCCAAAGTACTATGCTAAGTTCGGTCATGCGGACAAATGTTATAATAAATAAAGATATTATAGCATTAAGATTTAAGCCTTTACACCGCAAGCTTCGCTGCTTGGATGTAACTGTTCAAGTAAAAGGAAAAAGATTTACTGCCCGTGCAGCAAAGTTTAAAACGAAAATATATTGTCTTTACATCACGACCCGTGGGTCGTGTAGCCAAAAAGAAAGAAAAAAAAATAAAGGAAAAGTTTAAGAGGCATTTGGGGCTGGAGGGTCCTGAGCAGCATCCTGGTTGGTCGCGTCCTCAACAACTTCTTCTTCTTCTACAGCAACAATATTGGGAGAGGTGGGGGTCCTCGCTCTTGCCTCCTCTTCGGCCAGTTGGGCAGTGCAGCGGGCCAACTCGGTAGTCCTGACTTCCTCCGAAAGACAGCTGAAGTCGGCACCCTGATTGTGTTTCCAGAAATTGTAGAAACATCGGAACATCGTCCTCTTGTACCTCTCCAGATTTTTGGAGTTGTCAAGCTCCAACTGCTTCACTTTGCCTTCAAGAGTGGCAATGGCCTCATCCTTGGGCTTGAGCGTCTCCTCCAACCTTTTGATTTCGCGAAGATGGGTTACGCTGGAATCTCAATACTGCTGCCTTGACTTTATTGCAGCTTCCTTTGTAGCTTTAGCCTCTGACAGCTTAGTCACCGCAGCATCCCTTTCTCGAGCCATTGCCTCTAACTCCTTGGCATGCCTAGCCTCTGCAGCCGAAAGCTCCTCAGCTGCCTTCACCTGATGCCTCTCAGTGGCCTTCGCCTTAGCCTGCTCGATGGAAGCCTGGACACGGGTACGAGCAGTGATAGCAGACAGCAAGGCCTGTGAATATAGAAAAAAAGTTAGAGCCTGCCGTGAAGAATAAAAGACTAAGGCTTAAGAAGTGAAGAAGTACTAACACTGGAGATTTCATTCAGGGCCCTGTTCAAAACCTGGTCGGCCCCCATGCTTTCAGCCTCGACCATTGCGTCTCTGACACGGTCACCTTTACTGATGCGTTCAAGGCGATCCTTGGCTAATCGAAGGGCACGGCTCATGAGTTTGGCCCCGAGAGCTTCTTCACGGGTAGTTTCCTCTCTGGCAGGCGCAGTCGGAGGATTTGGCGGGGCTAGAGGCATCTGCTTCTCAGTAGGAGCTGGAGGATGGACAGAAGTTTGCCCAGTTAACGCGTCCTTGGGAAGGTCTTCTGTTCGACCCTTCTTGGCTGGAGGACCTCGGCTGGATTCACCAGTTCTCCTTTTGGACCTCCGGTGGAGTTGAGGAACTTCCTCCTCCTCCTCAGGCTGATACATGTCAAAAATGTTGGGAGTGGCCATGTCTGCATGCAAGTAAACACAGGAAAATGATAAGACAAGAGTCAGGTGAAAAGTTATTATACAACAGAAAAAAGGTAACAAAGTGAATACCCGAGCTACAACTACTGGTCGCTACACTATTGACTCTATTAGTCATATACTCATTATCTGGCATGAAGAAGTCTGGCCCTAATTTTGGAGTATATGTAAAGTTGCCTTCCCCGTCGAAAAAATGACAGGGAATTGGCAAACCATTTAAAAGTAAAATAGTGTTACCGTTCTCATCAGAGGACTCTCCCAAGTCCACAGTTGGCTCTTTGGCCTTTTGTTTCCCCTTGCCTTGGGGAGCAGAAGGCCTTTCTGCGGAAGGATTGCCCGTGGGCTCCCTAATAGTAATCCCCGTTGGCCTCCTCCTCCGAGGAGACACAGGAGGTTGCTGCTCGGGAACCCCCTCGGCAGTGGCTTCGTCCATCACGGACCCTCTAGTTTCATGGCGAGGAGCCAGGAGGCCAGACAACCTCAAGTTTTCTTCAGTCACCAGGGTCTTGACGCTTTTTGCTGCGTCAGAAATCCTGGCCAAAGTGTTGGACCTCAACACCATGTCTGGTGTTGGGGTCAGGCGTAACCAGGGTCCTGAAAAACAGATTACAGTTTAAGAAAAATGGAAGGGAACACATCGACGAAAAGTATCGACCAGTTGGAGACAAGCACTTACCTCCTCGGGTGAAGGCCAGGTTGTTGCTGGTTATGTCCGGGGTAAGGAAGTACTCCTTATTATACTGCCCCACATTCGAGATATGCGTAGTGTCACTCAGGAATGTTCGATTGGTTTCCTGGTGACAAAAATGGAAGAAACCCGTTCCGTGTTGTTGCGGGTTAGACTTGAGGTCAAAGAGACAGTTGACCTCGTGGGGTGAAGGTTCTGGCCATTTCTTAAGTTTATACAGGATATAGAGTGCGGCCAGCATTCTATATTCGTTTGCAGTTATTTGGAAGGGGGCGACACCGAAATAATTGGCCACCCCCACAAAAAAAGGATGAAGAGGGAGATAAGCTCCCGCCTCAATATGATACCGAGACCAGGCGCTGTTTACACCTCCGGGGAGGTTAGCCCTCTGGTCTGCGGCAGGACGTATAATGGAAACCCTTATGAGAGGGAATCTCCTGAAGCAGTTAGCAATCATCCGAAGAGTCACTGAACTGGCCGGGGAAGTATACCACTCGACATCAGGCAAGTTCTGATGGCGAGGGCTGGCCCTGATATGGATATGAGGGTCAGGAGCAAGATTTTCTCGACCACTGGTCGAGGGGGCCCTTGCCTGCGAATCAGGGCGAGCAGGAGAATTTGGGTTGTTTTCAGATTCGGGTCTTTTCTTGCCTGAAGATTTGGAACGGGCCATTGGAGGAGAAGAATGGGGTCTGGAAGAGGATCGCGAAAAAGGGATCTCGTGGACATGGTCAGCTGGTTGTTCTTCTCCCTCGAGCAGCTGGACGAGAAGGTCGTCGTCAATAGGCCTTTCACCTCCCCACAAATCTGGCATTAAAGTTTGCATACAGAAGAATGGGGAGGTGAGAATAGAAAACTTTTAAAATCTTTTTAGAATAACGCTGGTCGAGTATAAAAGTTAAGCTTTTATACAACAGCATTCTAACAAAAAACTAAACTTTTCTACACGAACAGTTTGAAAAACGGATCAAAGGGTGAAAGTAAAAAGTTTTCTGAAAAAGCTTTTTCAACTCCCCTTAGGACGGGAAAAACTTATTTTTTCAACTAGCTGAAAGATCGAATTTTTACTTCGATTTTACGTCCTAAAAAGCATGATCCTGGATTTTAAACTAACTCGTAACTCTATTGTGCCTACAAAATATTCTGTCTACAAGCGTCTCAAACCAGAAATAGATAAAACTCAAACAGTACACATTCAGAAGCATGCACCACGAAAAATTAGAAGCGTGGGAACTCGAAAACTTACCAAGAAAAGTGATCGTAAAGATGGAAGAAGGGTCTTCGGAGATCAAGGGACTCTCGGACAGGGTCCTGAAAGTACAGGGGGAACGGTCTTCGGGAACGTTAAGAGCTCTGGATTTTAGGTTTTCTGGTGAAGACGATGGCGTGCGTAAAAAGAAAATAAAGATTTCGAATGTCTTATATAAGTTTGTCTGTGGCATTAAAAAGATGTAATCATCAGTTTCCCTTTTTTCAAAATATGGGGAAGTGGGATGGCCGTCAAAATCTTTTCTGGGGAACCAAAAGGACATGATTAGACAGAAGTGGGTTACTTTTTTCAAGAACACACGAAGGGTTCTGACACGTCAGGCGGGGTTACCGAAGAGTCGTTCGTTCAAAAGTTTATTTACTGCTCGTAGTAAACAAACTTGGGGGGCAAATGTTATCCAAAAAATTAGCATTGGTGACGTGGCAAGTGATCCCTGGACACGTGGCTGACACCTGGAAACGTTCTACTAGAGAATCGACCAGAAGACACATTAGAAGCAGTGCGAACCTGCCTTACCTGCTACCAGCCTGGTCGATGGTTCCGCATACAAGGCAACATTAGTGGGAAGATCTTTGTGAATCCCGAATTTATCTCACACAATCTCTTGAGTATCCGGTTATTCAGGAAATAATATCTGTAACAATCTTTTGTAATCCCCCTTGAGCCTATAAATAGCAAGAGATAGCTCAAGGGAGGGGACTTTTGGCTTTTGAATCATTTGAGACTATAGTAATTCTCCTAGTAATATTGTATTGTTCTTCAGAGATTTGTGAAACTCATTGAGCCCAAGTTCTTTGATCACTCATCTAATTTTTATATCAATATCAACCTAAGTGGACGTAGGTCATTACCAGATCCTGGGGCTGAACCACTATAAAATACTGTGTCTTATTTACTTTTGTCATTACGTTCTTCTCCTTACTTTCATTAATATCAAGCATATTCTGACTCCGTGTCCGTTGGCCAAATCGTGGGTCAACAACTAAATATTCTAAAGAGAAGTTGTCATACTTTTATACATTGTTTCTTGTATTATCTGAAGCTTACAAAACTCAGTTGATTCTAGCTCGTTTGATCGTGGGTTTGGGATTTTCTACAGTAATAAAAGTATAAGTGGATGTAGGTTGTTACCGTACTTGGGGCCGAACAACTATAAACTTTTTGTGTCGTTTTACTATTCTAGTTTCGTTCTTAATTTTACGTCGTTTATTTGACTAGTATCATTGACCATTCAGATTTGAGCTCAAAGCCATTCAGATTCAGATTAAATTTAAGGGAAGTATTTTTCAATTTTCTATGAAGAAGGCTTGAATTCTATATTTATGTATGCTATATCCCAACCATCTACATTAACGAAACAAAAGTTCTAAGTTTGTTTTACAAACAAACTTTGACGAATGAATTAAGAGATTCAGTTCACATAAACTAGAGTTCATGGTTACTCAAGATTCAATTTGATCTACATATGACACTAACTTATATGATTACAAATCTTTATGAAGAACGATATTTAATCAAGAGTAAAAACATGTCGAATCCAGTCCTATATAGTCTTATTATATAAAATTCATTTACTAAGATGACAATCTACACTAGAGATTTAGATAATGATCACATGTATTCATAACACTAGTGGCGAGTACAACCAATAATTAATCAAAGATTTTATAACTTTAATATAATGAAAATTATTTAATTCATTATCTATACTCTTAATTTTCTAGTACTTATACAAGATTATAGCCACATGAATGAATTAATAATTTTTTGATATTTAGGGTAAATACTCATTTTTTACCCTATGTTTTATCGAAATACACACTTGGTACCATATGTTTATAATAATGATCATTCAACCCTCTATTTGCAATTCATACCAGTTTGGTACCCTCTGCTGCAATTTGGTCAACTCATATTTCAAATATGACCATATTGCCCCTCTTTGTTAATGATTTATTTGATTTTTTTAAAATGTTTTAAAAATATTTTCTAAATTAATAAAACAAAAAAAAAACGTATAATTAAAACCTTGAAATAATTTAAATAAAAAAAATTAAAAATTAAATCTATCCCCTAAACTTAAACCAGAAATATTAAAATCAACACCCTAAACTTAAAAGCCAAAATTTAAAATAAATTCAAACAAAAGTAGTTTAATTAAAACTTTAAAAAAATATTAGGTTTTCAGTTCACTTTAATTAATTTTAAAATATTGGTTTTAGTTTTTTTTAATTTGTATTTCAAATTAAACATATTTATGTTTATCTAATTAATTAAAATTATTCAATTAAATATTTTTATTTTATATTATTTTTTATTTAAAAATTTACATTTAATTGATTTATTACATTTTATAAAACAATATTTATTTTATTAATTTAAAAAATATTTTTGAATCATTTTTAAATAGCAAAAACAAAAGAAAATCAAATAAATTATTAAAACGTTAGGCAATATGATCATATTTGAAATATGAGTTGACCACATTACAGGGGAAGGTACCAAATTGGTACGAATTGCAAACAGAAGGTATCAAATATTCATTACTATAAACATAGGGTATTAATTGTATATTTGGATAAAATACAAAATATAATATTAACATTTATCCTTATATTTATAAACTCGGCTCGAAACAAATCAACTTGATTCACCTAAAGATATCTAATCGGAGACTTGACCAACTACATACATCTGGTCGCTACATCAAACAAATTTTGTTATCATCACAACATTGATTAGATTAACAAGTGATGCCACATCACTACTCTTATCTGTGATACGTCTCAATGAAATATTGTGACAATACTATTAAACTTATTTGTGTGATAGATCCTTAAACTATACATATTTGTACAAATAACAAAATAAAAACATATTTGTACATAATAAAATTTATTCTAGTTACATCAAAATTTGATTGATACTTTTTAAATAAATTATTATTTCATATGAAATATATGAAATTAAAAATCAAAAGCTTGCATTAGTTAGTCGTTTATCCCACACTACAAAAATTAGTGTTTTTACCGAGAACACTATGCCAAGAACATGTTCTCAGTATAGTATTTTTCAGATACGTGGTTCTTTTTCGCGGGTTGGGAAAATGTTAAGTCTCTATACCAAGAACATGTTCTCGGTATAGGGTCAATACATATCTCAGAATGCGGTTCCCTTCTTCTTCCCTGTTACCCTCATTTTTTCCAGAAACCCTTCTCTCTTGTATTTGCTCTGCCCCTCTCACGCAAAAAGCCCCATTTCCATAAAAAAAAATCCAATTTTTAGGTCCAAAATTCACCCAACATAAGAGATTTCTCTCTATTTATCAAGGTAAAATTCATTTCTTCATTTATATATACATATATATTTATAAAATGGTAATCTATTTTTGTATTTTGTGGAGTTTTTTTGAAGGTGGTCGTGCAAATTTTCTTGAGCTCCAGTGGGATTTGAAGTTGGCTTGCTCTTTCAAGATTCAAAGGTAATTTATTTTTAATTTTTCTGTTTTGTTTGATTTTTTTTTTAATTTTTGAATGATTTATGTATATATATATTTATATAAAAGAGTTTTAAGTATAGATCTTAGATTTTAAAAAAAATTATAAATTAATTAATATTAGTTTAAATAAAAATATGTTATTATATTAGGGTGAATGTTTTTATTATTAAATTTTAAAAATGTTTATTAGTGAAAATGATATTAGGAATTAGAAAATTGTTAGATGGTTAATTAGTATTTTTTTTTGTATTAAAATAGATTCTTTGTTGTTTTGGTAAAAATTATGTATTAAACATATTAGTAAACATATTAAATATTTGAGTGCTAATTTGGAATTTTTGGATGCTAATGTTAGTATGTTGTTGTTGTTATTTTTATTTTTTTGGTTATGATAGTAGTAAAAAAAATAAGATTTTATGAATATTGATGATTTGTTGTTGTTAATTTTTAGTAGAATTATGATATTTTGATTAGAAAATTGAATAATTAATAAAATTTAGACTAATAATTATAAATTATATAGTCATTTACAATGTATTTGTATTGCTATGTGCATGGTCTGGGACTAGATATTTTTTATGTGTTATTTGCAGGTTTTTAAATTTTGGGATAGATGACAATAGAGTCATTATGCTGCCGAATTTTACATAGAATTATAAAATTTAGAGATTTTGTGAATATTAGTAAAAGCACTCAATAAAAATTTTAGTGGGTTTAGTAAAAAATCATAAAGTAATTAAATAACTTTTAACCAAATGTTAGAAATTGTGTGAAAATTAATTAAATTATTCAATAAAGTAAAAGAAAAAAATTTAATTTAATTAATAATTAATTAACCTTTATAATTTTCACTATTTATTGTAATTAAAATTAATATTTGAAGTTAGAAAAAAAATATGTCAAATTTAAATAATTTTAATAATATTTACACTCAAATATATTGGAGTTAGATATTATAAAACAACATAATTAACTTCGAAGAGCATAAAACATTATAATAATAATATTTAATTTTAATTGTTTTTCTTTGGTAATAAGAAATTATTACCAAAGATATGATAGTGGGTTATTATCACCTAGTGATAGTTTTTTATTTTATTAGTGTTCATCACAAGAAGCCTTAGACTCGTTCGGAGAGGGTGAGTCATTGAAGACTCTTAAATTTGCATCTCTCTTAATTAGGACACACACATAAATTGATTGTAAGTTTGATGATATGTGCTTTGTGCAGTGCTACACTCATACAATTTCAATCGACAAGAGCTGGATTAATTTGACAGATCGATTATCTGATGAGTATGAGGCTGGTGTGATGGATTTTCTTCAGAGAGCTAGGCAGTGCGTTGACTCAAGGGGATTGGTGAAATGTCCGTGTAGGAGGTGTGGCAACGTTGAATTTCAGACGATTGATGTATTAGAAAATCATCTCTTTGTAAATGGTTTTCTACGGAAATATACCAATTGGCATTGGCATGGAGAGGATGAAATAATACCGATGAGGAAAGTGATAGATCAAAATTATTAAGATGAAATTTTGGATGTTCTTAATGATGTTATGCAAAATGACAATGACGAATATGAAGAGAATGAGCGTGATCAAGAGATACCTACAGTAGACAACAGGGGTGGGAAACATTATAACGATTTGTTTCCTGAGTCGATCATGTAGATGTTGGTCCATCACTTAAAAAGATGTAGGTCTTTCGATCTCAGGGTCGTTCAATTGGTAAGAAATCTTTGACAATTTTAGAAGATGGAGTGAAGAAAACAGCAGATTGGTATATTCTAAATAACTGCAATGAGATCTTGCCATATCTTCAGTAAGTAATTAAAGTAGTTCATCCTTTCATTGCATGTTTATTATAATACTTATTAGTAACTCTTAAATTGATTGTTTTTGTTTGTTGTAGAGAGCATATGGAAATTCTTCATACTCGAGGTGTTGAAAACCTAGACCAATTACATAGAAAGGAATTTCCTAATTGGTTTTATAATAAGATTTATCATCTTTGGCAAACGGGTTCCTTGGAAGTACATGAAGAATTAATCTTTTTTGCAAACGGTTCTTCAACTAGCATTGCTTCGTACTCTGGGTGTGTTGTAAATGGAGTTGTATTTTTGTGTTATGAGAGGGACAAGAATTGCAGTACTCAAAATAGTGGAGTCTCTGTAGCGGGAGTTGAAAATAATACTTATTACGGCCAGTTGGAAGAAGTTTTAGTGATGTCATATCTTTCTGGTTGTTCTGTTATATTATTTAAGTGCAAATGGTTTGACACTAATCGGTCTTCAGGATTAAAGTCTGAGCAAAACATAATGAGTATTAAAACTAGTTCGGAGGCCTTCAAATATGATAAATTTATCTTAGCAACTCAGGCTAACCAAATTTTCTACATTGATGACCTTAAAAATAAATCTCACTGGAAAGTCGTCCAAGTAGTGCATCATAGAAATGTGTGGGACATCCCACTAGCTGAAGAACAAGCAAATGATGTAGAAGTAGATCTTATGCACAACACTAGTTCCTCTGATTTCCAATTATTCGTTGATCTTGGTCCATTGCCACAAATCAGCTTTGAACGTACGGGGGCTCCATTACAATTTGTTGAGATAGATAATGTTGCAATTGAGGAGGAGAGGGAGGAGAAAGAGGAAGAGGAAGAGGAGGAGGAGGAGGAGGAAAATGAAGGGGAGGAAGAGGAGGAGGAAGTTGAATATAAAGAAGAAGATGATGAAGAGAGAGATGAACATATAAAAACCAATGGAGATAGTGATGATTAAGTGGTAATTTTATAATATGTTGAAATAATTATTTTTAACAATAAATTGATTATTATAGTTATTATGTTTAGTATAAATGTAATTTTAATATCGATTAATTTTACAGATATGGCTGACGTTATTGCTCGATTTCATGGGAGTGATGGTGGAGGATGCGATCCTCCATATGGACCGTCAGATATCCCAGCTGATTGTGATCGAGGTAATACATTACACATTGATACACTCCTTAAATTTTAACAGGTAATACATATTAATTTTAAAATACTAAATTTGCATACAATAGCGCCTCCAAACAAACGTGGACGCCAAAAGGATTGAACACGCGGGAAAAAAGGGAAGAGTTGGGGCGTCCTCTCCCTCTCGAGTGGGATGTATGAGGGAGAACATATAAAGAGATAAGATATTACAACTCAAATTTCTCAAGAGAGCTGAGATTACTTGTTCAACAGTACATGGATCCAGACTGTTCTCAATGGCCAAAAGTACCAAATGCCTCGAGCAAAGAATACTTGCACATCTGGAGGTAAGTAATTTCTGTATTTATGTTAATTCTATTTAATTATATATCATATTTACTATTAAATGTTTGTAATTTAAGATGATTTGTTTGATATTGGGCGCACTAGTTATGGACAAGGGCACATGCCTAGGATCTTGAGAGGCATTAATACATCTTGTGCTAAAAAGTATTATGATTGGAAGTACAATATTAAATAACATTTAATGATTAATGGGCCAGAAAATTGTTATGGTGGTTGTAAAGATACGCAGTGGCAAAAAGCCATTGAATTTTTTCGACACCCAGAAATTATGGTATTAATTTCTTGCTAAACTTAACTCTCTTAATTAAATATATTACTAACAGAAACTTTTTGCAGAAACGTTCTAGGGTCAACAAGGAAAATAGGAAGAAACTAAAAGAGCTTAGCTACGGAGGTTCTCAGTCAATCCCAACACTACACTATAAAAAAGTTAGTTAATTAATTCTTTTTAAGTTTGTTTTTCTTATTTACGTTTAATTATTATTTTTATAAAAAATATATGTACATGACAACTCAATTTAGAGACTGGGCAACTTGAGTCGATCCCGGATAGCTGGATAGATACTCACCATAAATCAGGCACAGGGTGGGTGACAGAAACAGCCAAAAAAACTTGGGTACGTTAAGTTTTTTTAAACATTTTAAAATTTTTTAATTGTTTCTTTACAATACATAATTACACTATATATTGTATCATAGGAGGAATTGCGGCATATCGCGACACACAGTAGACACAATCAACTGATATTGAGAGTTCCAAACCAGTTTCGAGTGCACTTGAAGATGACGACTTATCTTTGGTAAAAACTATATTTGGAAAATGACGTGGCCACCAGAAAAGATATGGACGTATCCTTAACATAAGAGACCTAACTCCATTTACTATTGATCCTCCACAA
The DNA here is from genome assembly GCF_963169125.1 of Humulus lupulus. Lineage (NCBI taxonomy): Eukaryota > Viridiplantae > Streptophyta > Magnoliopsida > Rosales > Cannabaceae > Humulus > Humulus lupulus. Next base: position 41,052,309 of record NC_084798.1, read on the forward strand.
ATTAGAGATGAAGAAATGATTGAGATGATAGAGTGTGTCGATAATTAGAGGAGCACATCCAGACTCATTGTATCACTCCAGGATCTCATTGTGCCCCGGCACCACCTGTTGATCCCGATGTTAGAGCACCGAGTCAGTAGGACTTATGTATGAGTTTTATTATTATGGACTATTACATTTTCATGTTTAGGACAACTCTTTATTTTGATTTAGCAAATGTATTTTTATGTTTTTATTTATATGTTTAATATAAGAGCTTTATTTTTATTCTATTGTTTTAAATTTAATTCATTAAATTAAATCAATAAATAAATATATAAGTGAATAAACATTGCACCTATAAAAAAAATCTCAGCTCAATCTATACCGAGGACAATGTCCTCGGTATAGCTCATCCATATGACAAAATTGGAGAGGTTTTACCGAGGACGTTGTCAACTCTATACCGAGGACATATTCAATGTCCTCTATAGAAGTTTACTTTTACCAATGTGGCTGTACCGAGGACCTACTACCGAGAACATGTTCTCGGTAGAAGCTGTACCGAAAAAATTTGGGCTTCTACCGACGACATTTGTTCTCGGTATAGGCCTTGTTTTTGTAGTGCTAGTTTTTCCAAATGACATATTTATCCTAGTTTAATAGCTGATAAATTTTTAGTTCCCTTTTGAAACTATTTTTTTAAATATGATATTGATACTTAATGATTGTGTTTGGTAAAATTTTTGTTTTCAAATTTTTTATACTCAAGAATAAAAATATATTTTTGTTTTATATTTTTTTTTATAAAATAAAATGCGTTTGGTAACCATTTTTGTTTTCTATTTTTTAAAAATAAAAATAAAAATGTGTTTGGTAACATTAATTTTTATTTTTTGTTTAAAAAATAAAAATCTTGTTTGGTAAACATTTTTTTTAATGTTTATTTTTTATTTTCATTTTGTAAACTAAAAAATAAAATATTTTTTGTGACCACTATTTATTATTTTAAAATAAAAAATAAGAAAATTATAGTACAAAAATATCATAGTAATAATATCCAAGTAATCTCAAATTTCAAAACTTAATATCTATCCATGAGATAACACAAAATCAATAATGTCTACATGGTAAAATAAAAATCTATGAACTGATAATTGTCCAAATTTAAAGTAAGGTATTAAACGAGTCATAACAATCAACTAATGTATTTACTCAATCTTATTATCGTCGACTAGCTCTCCATATATGATCAGCAATTTCACCACGAATATGAGCCATTTCACGTATATGAGTTATGGAAATACTAAACTCTACATTATGAGTCAAAGTTTCATCCTTGCTTTGTAAAGTAGTGGCCTTTACTTCAGAATTTCCTTCACCTCCATCAAAATATACATCTGCTTCTGCATTTGTCCTTATAAAATTGTGAATCCCACAGCAAGAAATGACAATGTACTTTTGTATTCTTAGATCATATGAAGGCATTTCCTTTAGGATTGGAAAGCAAGCCTTCAACACACCGAAAAACACCACTCAATGACATTTCTTAAGGAAGAGTGTTCATAATTGAAAAGCTCCTTTTTTTCCTATGGGATTAAGATCTGTGTATTGGCCCAAATGATACATTTCCCCATGATATGGCGAAAGAAAACCAGGCATGTTTGTATAGCTAGACTCAATAAGATAATATTTTCCTGATCCAACGATAATTCATATTAGATTTTACTTATAGATATTTAATATAAAATAATGTCAATAAACATAATAAGTTTGATAAACACTTACCTTGGGCAGCATTGGAAATTCATAATTTGGGTTTGTGGCACATTCTAGAAGAATCTGTGCATCATTAGCTCATCATTCCCATCCAGGGCCAACGTATGTGAACTTCATGTCAAATGAACATACACACATAACATTCTGAGTTGTATCCACTTTCCGCCCTCGATATGGTATTTGTTCATCAATTGGAACATGTGCAGAAATATGAGTCCCATCTATAGCTCCAACACAATTCTAAAATACAAAATAAATTATTAGATTTTTTTATTGAATATTTTAAGAAAGGAAAAATAATAATTCAAATTTGTGTAGCTTAAAAAATGGATAGTATCTTGGATCGAATTGAATTTGTGGAGGAGTTACATCAAATGAAGGTGGAGTAATTAGTTCTTTGGATAGACGACATATTGCCTTCAAAACCTTCCTAAAATAATGAGATGTGGTTGAGGTGGAGTGCTGAAATCCTTCAGCAACCACACGATGTCATTCATTATGGCCAATCACAAATAAGAACATAGCCACTTGTTCTTCAACAGACAGATATCGTGAGTTCTTCAATAAATTTCGTTCATTTAGAACACCACAAAATAGTTTGAAGGCATCTTTGTTCATTCTGAACAAATCATAACACCTACTCCAATGGTGGTGCAACACTTCCATAACGTATTCATGGCCTGAAAGAACTGAATTTCCACAAGGTTGCTTAGATAGATATAATTGATTATATTCCTCGCAAGCAAAATATAGCAAAATCTCTCCAAACTCATCATTTGAATCGTCCAGTAAATTATCCTTGTTGAACTGAGGAATGTCTACAGACATTTTATCCTTATAGTAGAAAAAACATTTAAATTTTACATTCAATATATAAACACTCAAAGTCAATGTCAAACCATAAAACAAAATAAGCAAAACAATTCATCCAGTCAATAGCTAAACAAAGTTATACAGTCAATAGCTAACAAAATCATCCAGTCAATAGCTTAACAAACTCATCCAGTCAATATCTAAACAAAACTAAAGTTAATACCTAAAAAAATTCATCTTCTTCATAGCTAAACAAAGCTTAAACTTTTCACTTCAAATTCAGCAACCAATCTATTCTTCTATGCTTTGGCATCTTTAGAAACAGTTCTCTGGACACCTTGTTCTCAAGCATCTAAATAGCTTTTGCGTATACTTCTCCTCTAATTTCATCAATTTGATTAAGAGCTTCAACACTCTCATCCAATAAGTAATGTGATGCAGGTGTTGCCATTGATCTCTCTATCAATTCTGTTTTTTGATTTGTAGTTTGTAGTGCACCAAATTTTTTTTTTTAGATTATTTAAATTTTGTGCTTTATTTGATTTAAATGTTAAGTGTGATGAATTGTTTTATTTAAGTGTTGTTATTATATTTAATTGTTTATTTGTTTTATTTGATGGTTTGTTATTTTATTTAATTGTTAGAAATGTTTTGGTTAATTAATTTAATAAGTGATTAAATGTGTAACATGTTATCTTACTATTAGTGTTACATTTTATTTTAGTGTGACAAATGAGGTATTTATGTGAGCTATGGTGGAATGCACTAAGGTACATGATAGATAGTAATGCACCCTAGTAATTTAGTGTGTGCTAGTGCATGGAAGCATGGTGCACATGTGTAGATTTTCTACACATTTTAGGTTTCCTTATTTTAGATTTAATGGAGTTATTTATTTTAAAAAAAAAAGAATAAAAGAAAAGGGAAAGGAGGAATGGGCGTGTGACCTAGTGGGAATGCAATATATCATTAAAATGGTAAAAAGGATCAAAAATTGAAGACTATAATCATTTGGGGATAGGCTTGATCATGTTTTATTCCTTGTATCTTTTTGAAATAAAGAAAAATCAAGGAAAATAAAAGAGAAATGGAAACTTACCTTAATTTGTTTGGGAGACTTTATGAGAGGATTTGTCATAAAGGGACTAAGAAAGGAGAGAAGAGCCATTGCTCTTGTGTGTGTGTGTGGCTGCCGTGACCTAGAGAGAGAGAGAGAGAGAGAGAGAGAGGCGTGTAGAGAGAGAGAGAGAGAGAGAGAGAGAGGAAGAAAGAAAGAAAGGAAGAAGGAAGAAGAAAGTGAAGAGGAACCCCCTAGAGTATGTCTTCTTATTTTCTCTTTGTTTAATCTCTTTATTTGATAATATGATATTGATTTGTGTTATGTTTTGTGTGTGTTTGGATTCTTCTTTCTCCTCATGGTGGTTTTCCCATAAAAACCCTAGGCTTGAACAAGGGTGTGGAGTTTGTGGTATTGATCTTTTGTGTTCTTGATTCTACAATCAAGAGAGGTAATGGTCTTTTCCTTAGCCTTATATTGTTTTTGGTGGTTGTATTTGAGGTTTTGCTAATGGTGTTAATGGTTGATTTTTGGGTAGGAATGATGTATAGGATTTGGATTTTGTGAGAGTATGATTTGTGTTTAAGGGTTGTGATGTTGATTTTGCTATGCATGAAAAATTGTAATAATCTATGAGCACATGTAAGGTGATTTCGGCCTAGGTACACCCAAGGGTGTTCTTGATTTGTTGTGTGATTTACAAAATATTTGATCCATGTTTTAGGACCTTTGATATATGGGTAAGAGAACAAGTGGTAATCTTGATATTTTTGATCATGAAATGTTGTTAGATGCATGTTTTGTTTTGAATGATTAAATTGTGAGATGCATGAAAATAATGATAGAAATATGCTAGGTTAAAATAAGGCACATGTGAACATGGTATAAATTTACTATATGCTATTTTATTGAAAAGGTTTTGTTGGCTTTCATGGAATTGCAACAAATGATTTTAAAAGGATTCATGTGATTATGTTAGTGGAATCATGCATATTATAAGAGAATAATGAGATTATAGGTATGAATGATTTTATGTAATTTTTGAGACAAAAGTTGAGTTTTACAAAGAATTAAGCTTGCTATTTTTTTTAGATAATTGGGTAAAAGTTGATAAAAATATGAGTTGCATGCATAAATAATGTTCTTGATGAATGTGTTAATTTTTATGAAATTAAAAGAGGATTTTAAGTTTCATGTTATGATATTTTACTCAATTAATTTCCTACAGAATTTTTATTGAATTTTGAGAAAAAAATGAGTTTATAAAATTGAATATGGTGACTTTAATGATAAAAAAATGGTTGCTGGAATTTTGTAATAAGATGTGAAGAAAGTTTCACTAAAAATGAATTTGATTAATTTTTGGAATTAATTATTTTTCCTAAGTTATGGTAATATTGAAAATTGATATTTTAATGGTATGAATGCATATTTTCATAAATAATGATTTTCTTTATTTTGATTGAGAAAAATATTTAGACTCTATTTATTTGTGAGTTTTGAATAAAATAAATAGTGGCTGAAAGTTTGTTTTAAAAAGTTAACAATTGTTATTAAATTGTCACATATGGGTTTTTACTACTTAAAAACTAAGTCTTAAATAAATTAAATCAAAATATAATTTTTCCACACTTAAAATATATTTTTCACATCATTTTTGTAACACAATAATAAAATATATTTTTCTAAAGAAACATGTTAAAATATGTATTTTAATTAAACCCAAGCTTGTTGGTTAATTCTTGGTAAATTAATATTTATTTAATGAAAATGTCACATATTTTATTTTGAGCTAAAATAAAATAAAGTTTTGAGAAATTTAATCAACTTAGAAATTTTAAAGAAAGCATGTAAAATGGCCATTGATTTTCAAACAATAGAAGCAAGAAATGTAGAGTTATCGTTTTTGAAAACGTCTTTATTACGCAACGTTCCCACGTATGCATGTTACATGCAAATCAACTTTTAAGTCCAAAATCATGAATATTATTCAACTATGTAATTTTTATAAAGCAAACATGTTAGTAAAATGGGTAGAACGAGCATTATTCTTTTTGGCAATAATTGCATGTTTTAGTGTAACTGTTATCATGAGTGCATGGCCCATGCACACATGAGTGGTATGGAAGGGCAAAATAGTAATTTTATGAACCTAAGAAATGTTATTTTGATTATGATATAGGCTCGTTGAAAAGATTGTGAAATTCTTAGCTTGGACCTGAGGTAAGAAAGTTAGATAGATTTTATGTTTCTATGCTATGAATGGTAAGGCTGTTATATGAATGAACTGTTATGCAATTATGAATGCCTTAATGTGATGATATGATTGAATGTGAAATGTGTATGGATGTTAGATACATCAAACAGAATACGATGTTAGATACATCAAACAGATTTCGATGTCAGATACATCGACCGAGTTACTAAGGACATTGAGACGTGACTCCTAGGGCAGACGCGCCGAGGTTATTCAAGGACCAGTGATCTCCTGTTTACCTCATAGGGTGACATGGACAACTAGCGTTCCATGCTCATCATGTATGCTGTATGTTGTGATATGATGATATGTCACATGTATGTTATGATATGTTGATATGTCACGTTTATGTTATGATGATATGTCACATTTATGTTATGATATGCTGATATACTTATGTTATGATATGATGATATGTCACATTTATGTTATGATATGTTGATATGTCACATTTATGCTATGATATGTTGATATGTCACATTTATGTTATGATAAGATGAAATGTTACGATTATGTTATGATAGACCATGATGTTTTAGATGAATGTTAGTGTTTGGCTGTTTGTTGTTTTTCTTACTTGCTTGTACTTCCTTACTGGGCTTTTAGCTCACCCCCTTACTTTCCTTCCAGGTAGCAAATAGGTTTTTTCTCTATGGCACGCGTGGTGACGTGGGGAGTTCTTCATCATGGGGTGTATGGCGTGGGGCAATCCTATGGACGATAAAACGATCAACGTAGAACGCCATTTTTATTATGTTTTGTTTTTAAGAGACTTTTTCCTAAAATTATCAGTGGGACTCTGTTATTTAAATTATTTGGTTTTTTTTGAACTTTGCATAAAAACCCATTGTTTTATTTTAAACTTATGGCGCCAACTTGCATGATTTTAAATAAGTCCCCTGAGACTTTAGTAATGGACGGTATTCTTTTATAAGCTATGTTGTACGAATGTTTTGTAAGTATTAGTCTAGGGCGTTCTTTACATAGTTTCATTATATTTTCCAGTGCATCTGCCAAAGCTGATAAGAACTTTGCTCTTTTTACTGATCAAGAGTTCGAAGTGGCTATTGATTTACCTCTTCTTTTGCTATCATCCTCATCAAAACCGCTTTCTTCATTCCTAATAGAAGGACTTATCGGCGTTGCATCATCATCATTATTATCTCCGTCATTAAAAGGACTTCGAGTTGAAGGATTAGAATTGGAACTAGTTGCAGTTGTATCACCAAAGATAGTGCATAATTTCTCATAAAACTTATATCCTTTCTTTCTAAATCTTTTAGGAGACTTGTTAACCTACATGAAATGAAATTATATTGATAAAATATACCAATACCTATTAAAATAAAACAAGCATAAATTCCATTTTAAATATTTTTACTCGAATAAGTTTATCCCAAACTTCATCAGTCACACTAACTTCTCCAGTCACTGCATTGTATCCCATACCAGTTTCTTTCAGTAAAGACTTAAGATCCTTATGCTTTTGTTTTAATTGATTGTATTTGTTCCTTAGTTGCATATCACAATAATTTCTTTTTTCTTGTGCACAAAGCTCTTCCTTTATATATTTCCATGATTGCTTTGTAAAGGTTGTGGTATTCTTATTTCCCTTTAAAACTTCTTCTTCCATAAGTTCAATGAAAATTTATTCATACCTTTGAGTCCAAACAAAAGCTTCATCATTATTCTCAATAATAAAAACTTCATTCTCAACACCGGCCATGTAGATAAGACCTAAGGATTCAATAAGAATTCTAAATGCAAACACAAGACTATTCCTAAAGAAGCAACCATGTCAAGAACAATAATAAGAAACTAGATTTATGCCATATATTTGCTATCCAAAAACAATACCAAAAGCAAACTAGGTTAGGAACAAACTAGATAAAATATTTAAAATAAGCACAACAAAAATAAAAAATCATTCTTAAAAATCATAACATAAACAACATTGCAAAGGCATTTTTACAACATAATTTAAACAGATTAAACTTTCCAAATAGATTTCATTCATAAGCATAATATTTACATATTCATGCAGTCAATAAAAGTTTTCAATTGTAATTATAGTATTTCCAATGAGAAATTATTTGTATTATTGTCATTATTTGTATTAAATATATATTTGAATAATTGGGACTGCGTCACAAGCCATTTGTAGCATACACTAACACATAGACGTAATCATTATACATACCTATAGAGTTCAAATACTTAAGTACTCTACTCCTACCAAACTTGTTTATATTGCCCCACAATGAATGAATCAACCAACCAAATTAATTTTTGAAATGACAAAAGTACCCTTAGTAATCCCTGAATAATGATGAGAGGCTACACTACATCACCTCATCTTCATGTTCAAACTAATAAATATATTAATGTAACGAGTAGTTGGTTGTTTGAGTGGCCGGCAATCAAATGTCTATAAATGTATCTTATCACTAAAATAAAACTATATGAAACTGTATACTTTTTGAACCATAGATAAAAAATATGAAGTGAACAAAATAATTGGCTAAAATAGGGACCAATGACAATCCAAAGTTGTAAGAGGGTGAGATTGGTCCTAGGTGACAAAGATAGTGTCCCAACAAGGTGACCTAAGAAATCAGTGCTCAAGTAAAAAAAGAGTGTTTTTTTTTTCTTGATATATGAATTTAGCAGTGTAGAGAGGGTCTTTATGTCAATAGTTGATGAATTATATTGTCACTTGTTTTTTCTACTTGTCAAACTATCATCTTTGTGTCTACTACTACTTCTAACATCTTTTTCTCATTTAACATCTTTTTCCTAAGGATTCAATAAGAATTCTAAATGAAAATACAAGATTATTCCTAAAGCAAAACTAAAGGCCATGCCTAATAGTAGTGTAATAAACTATTATTTTTTTTAAAAAAAAGCAAAAGAAGAATAAAATCAGATATAAAATTATACTTACATGGATCCCACACTTTAAATATAAAAACATATCAAATAATTTTATCTAAACACTTTGTTTAAAACCACCCTAATTGGGATACAGTGAATATTAAGTTACCAAACCACCAAGTACCTTATTTGAATGACTAAACATGCCTAAACATATCAAATAACGAATGTAAGGTTATTCTATATATGTCAACATATTATGGGAGGTTGTGGAGTGACTAGAGAGTGTAGTTGATTCATCGAAACTTTTTTTTGGTTGTATTGCTGTTTAGTTTGGTGGTGGGCAAGTAATTGAAAGAAATGATATATATTTTGGTTGGATGATGAAAATTTCTTAAAAATGACATGCCGAGCTGTAATGGTTCCTCTCCAACTATTATTGCAATAAATTTTGACATGACAATGCTAGCTAGCTCCTCAATCACTACAAGATTTTTTTTTTTTAATAAGACCAAAAATGTGTTATCAAAACATACCATAACACTTTTTGACGTGTTAAGACCGACTATGTTATCATAGGTCAAGGTACTTTACATAACACTTTATCATTGTTATACAAATGTGTAATTATACTGTCAACGATAACACACTTTCTGTGTTATTTTAATAAATAGATAAGTGTTTAATTATATTATTTATAGTCGATTATATAACACATTTCAATACTTATAAATTTGTGTTATACTACACTTTAGTACAACACACTTTTTGTGTTATATAATGAAGTTTTAATAATAAAATACTTTACTTATAAAAAGTGTTATTGTAATAGATATTATAACACATTTTTCGTATTATTTTAATATTTAGATAGTTTAAATTCTCATTATATATTCATTTATAGAAAATAGTTTGCATAACATGATTTTATGCTTATAAACCAGTGTTATTGTCAAAGATACAATAACACATTTTTTGTACTATTCTAATATTTGGATAAGCTTGAATTATTAATATATAAACTTGTACATTATAATTATTTTTTATTTCTTTAATTCAAATCTGCTTCATTTAATATACTTAAGACACCATTAATATTGTACAAATATATTTTTGAGTACCGATTATATGGTTCATAACACATATAACCAAATAATTGTGTCAAAATACATTCAAGATTATCTAAAAAATAATCCAAAAGTCTTGTGATATTCAACACTGCCTAATTAACATAAACAAAACATTCCCACAATAGTCAACAAAATAGTCTTAAACAATTGCATATTCAAAAGTAAAGGTAGGAATTCATGATCTTCCAAATGCCAGCACACCAAAGCCTTCCAAATCAGATTTTCTTTTGCACTTCACTTGTTGAATCTAGTAAATAAAACCTAAAAGAAAAACCAATGAGGTCATGAAATATCATACCATTCATCTAAAATAGTCAATAATACTATCATAAAGCATATCGGTTAATGTTGAACAAGCATTTATACTAGTAAAAAAATATCCAATCAAGAAAGAATCTACTATTTCTAACCAAAAAATTATTCACTAGTTTAAAAAGTCATGTCATGTGTAAAATGTTTGTGTGTACATATCATCAGAGAGAATATAGAATGAATGAACTAAACTTTATTGAAATATATGCAAGTGTTGAATATTTGTGATTCAACACTTGTAATGAGCTAAAAATTAGAGTAAGACTAACAGACTCATAGTGTAATGACGCACTAATCTAGACTATTTGGACCATTAACGAATCTATACATAAAACTTACATTTTTGCGGAAATACCATAATTTATTGTAAACTTGTAGAAACAAAGGTTACTTTCATAAAATAAGTAGGATATGGGTATCCATTGTCTTTAAAACAAAAATAACTTAAGGTAAACAGAGTTACATAGAAAATGCGGAAAATACATTTAAAACCATAAAAAAAAAAAACAGAAACAAGACTACATCCTCGAATCGAATAACGCTCGGCCCCTTGACTCCATTCACCATCGATACACATCCTCTAAGCGTCACGAATCTTTCCACCTCTAAAGCTTATTTCCTGCACATAAACAGAAAGGAATGAGCCTAATGCCCAGCAAGGAAAATCTAACACATAGTCATACACATAAATTTCATAATGAACGTAAAGACATATCATAACACATAATACACTTATTATAATGGCCATTATTACTTGGGGTCCCATAGACTAAACAAGCATATGCCCATGGGATTAGTGGGGTCCTACTAGCTAAGTAGGTCATATGCCCATAACCCATTTGGGGTCTTGTTAGTCATATGGGTCATATGCCCAAGCCTACAAACATACACATATACATATCATAACACTTTTAATAACATAAAACATATAGATAACATAAGCACATAACATATTGAGTCTAGCCTATTTTCCTTACCAAAGTTACCGGGATAAAATGGACTGAGTTGGGACTTTTTGGAACACTCCTAAAACCATAATGAACAAGGGTGAGTCTAAAGAAAGGAGATGAAATGAAAGAGAATAGGAAGACTAAACCATTAAAAGAAAATATGCTTACCACAACTTAAGTGCTTAAGAACTTGGATTCCCTAACCAAAATAAGAATGAGGTTAGGAAATTGAGTAGAAGACTAAGAGAAAGGAAACATAATTCAGAAAGGAACTAGAGTTTTGGTTACCTCAAAGATTTGCAAGATCAATCTAACCTCCACCAAAATACTATAGAACTCACTTCCCAAAGTGTTTGATAAGCTTATGATGTTTAAGCTTATTGTTTTTCCCCAAACCAGGTGTTTACACTCTCACACTCACTTAACACTAGCAGCTTCTAAACTTAGAGCAAATGGTGAATAATGGCTGGGTACTAGGTCCTATTTATAGAGTTTTGGAATGAAAGTATCTTGATTTTACTTGAATAAAAATAATGGCTTTTTAAGTGAAAATCATTTGAATAATCGTTCAGCAGAGGCTGAAGACTCGTTCAAAAGATGCTGGACTTATGGAGGAGTTTGAATGGCTGAAAGGAAAAGAATTAAAAAACAATTGAACATATGCTGAAGGAGGCGATATATCGCCCCCTGTAGGCGATATATCGCCTGGGCCAGTATGCCCGAGGCGACCGTGCATCGTTTCGTGTTTTCCGTATCTACGTGCTACGACATATCGCCCCCTATAGCTGCGATATATCGGCACTCGCTGAATATTTAAACACGAAATTACACATTTTTGGCTAAGTTTGAATGGAGTAAACAGCCTTGACTAAGCCCTCAACGTATTCAAAGCTGCTGACTGACCCTATAACATTCAAACTTTACTCCTTATTAAATTTAATCCTAAAAAATACTTAATCCTTAATTACCATTCATAACATGTGCTTAAAATCCTATTGGTTGATATCTAAACCTTATAGTATAATAAATATAATCCTCAATATCAGTCACATTAATCAAACCTTAGGTTAACTTAATATTCTTAAACTATAGATTAAACTTAGAAAATCTATAAGTACTACTATGAGTGTCCAAATAATTCCCGGTCTTAACCAAAAATCCATAGTAACAAAGATAATGCTATAAATACTATCATACTATTATCTATCTTAGCTAAGTAAAGTTCTTGGACTCTACACATAGCAAACCATATCAGATCTATTAGCTAACACTTAATAGATAAATTTTGTAGTAATAAAATCATTTATAGATAATTTCTTATATAAATTTTGTAGTAATAAAATCATCTATAGCTAATTTCTACACTAAAGGATTCAATTTAATTGATGAAGAACAGAGAAACAATAGTCTTTACAACACAAAAGCTACAAAAAATCATGATCATAAAAATATTAAATTGCAATGCAATAAATCCAATATGTTAGTAATACTCCACAACTTAGGCTCTTTTATCTAGGAAGAGAGCTAAGTGAAACCTCCATATACAGGACCTAGAATCTTAATCAACAAGAAGGTGCAGATTATTTTATAAAATAAACAAGGATTATAATCAAAGACCAAATATATAAATTTCAAGCCATGCTAAGTAAAGCTAATTTCAGCAGCCATGCTAATTAAAGGTAAGACCATTTTGCCTCAAAACCTCAAAACAAGATCAAATCAGAGAATACAAACAAACAAAAAATCAAGAACAACACCATAAGAGGGCAATATTTTTCAATCTACTATCAAAAATAAAATATTACAAGGTCTTATACCAATTTTATATGCAGTTTATTCAAAATCATGGAAATATTATCTGTAGTCAAAATGAAAATTTGGAGTATCTACCTTAAGCATCTACTGATGTTGCACCAGGTAGTTCTATCAAACCAAAATAAAAAAAAAATCAGAGAAATCCTCATATACATGAAAAACCAAAGAACAGAGAACCAAATGTCACTTGAGCTTGTGAAATTACAGTATCCATCTAAATATGTACATGCCTTTTAATACCTTAGGCAAATCTGAGTGAAAGTATACCTTAGACTTTTATTGAAGACTCAAATTCCTAAAATCAACAAGCAAAACAATGGGTGAAAGTATACCTTAGGCTTTTATTGAAGACTCAAATTTCTAAAATCAGCAAGCAAAACAATGATTTTATGTCTAAAAGCAACAACTCAATAGATCAAAATTTTCATATGATGATCCAAGTATAATATAATGAAAGAAAAAAAATTCCACAGTATACTTCTATGAAAAAGAAAAAGAAAAAAAAAAGCTTCGTTGAACCAATGAACAAGTTTCTTCCTCTGTTTTCCTCTCGCTTTTTCTTTCCTTGCACTGATTTTTCACATAGATCAGTTCAGCTAGAAACTCAAGCAATACCAGGATATTCAATAAAGAGTTGAACATTCAATTTGAATTGAAAAAAATTCCTTTAATGCCAAAAACATACAAATTTCTTATATATGACATTAAGTCATCTAAGCATAATAAGAACCATGAAATCATTATCACATATCAATTGGGTTATCAATTCATCAAAACAAATTAACTTTAAATGAGTTAAGGATGAAACTAGACATGCCCAAGCCTCTATAATCAGTCCTCCACATGCATACCATAATAGTTTAAACCAAACCACAAAAGGCAACATCAAACAAGAAGTTGTTTTCATATCACTCCATGCATAAGAGCACTCTCCCATGTCCCTAGTGCTTCATGGTATTCTCCATTCTTTTAAAACATAAATTCATTATGCATAAAGAAATACAATATATAAACAATGTATAAATATATATTAAAAACTAATAGAAACGCCTTGTTCACAAGAATATTCTTTTACTTATCAGGGAAGACCTTTGTCTCTTCAACAGCTCTCAAAACCTCAAATAGCACCTTATGCTCTTGTGAGTTGGGTGCTACGTAGAACACATGACCAATCTAATTATCTAAACTTTTCTGTCAAAGTATGCAAAATAATAACTAAAGCAAAGACCAAACCTAAAGGAGTTGTTAAATCAGATTTTACTGTCTTGTTTTTAAAGGAAAATATTCAAGTCAAATCAAAATAACTCAGCCAAATTATGATATCATATATGAGCACTCTAACAACAAAAATGAAACCAAAGAAATCATTCTAAAAAATCATTGCAAATTACTCTACAACATGCTTTCTATGAGAGCTTCTTTTAGCTTAATGTTTAAATTTAAAGCACCCTTGACAAGCCATGTAACAAAACACTCTTTTCTTGGCAAATGAATTATTAATTATATAAAATAGTGAAACCCACAAATGAATTCTTTGCACATTTTGTAAACAGAGTTATCAAATAGTTAGACTTCGTATGAACATTTGATACCTAACAAATAGTTAATAAATTTCAATAAGAATGCTACCAATAATTACATTCCTTACCTACTCCAGGTCAGCATCCAAATTTGATTATTCTAGCTATTAAAGGTATACTGACATAAACAAACATTTACTACACATGAAAAATAGTTATAGTTCCTACAATTTTGAGAAGCCAACTAAGTAACTGCATCTTACGAAATAAGAAACTAGAAAAATAAATGGCACATAATATGCCAAATTCAAACAAATAAAATACTATCAAAAACCAATGAAAAGTGATCATATTTAATAAGCCATTCAAGAACCAAAACAAAACTATGAAAGAAAAATAAATAGCTTCTTTTAGCTTAATGTTTAAATTTAAAGCTACCCTTTTGCTCGAAAAAGTGAAAAATAAAATGACTAAACCATTTTTTATAGTTGAAATTTGTGTACCTAATGGTCACTGCTGCTTCAATTAGAGGAGAAATTTTGGAGGTGCTGGGTATCCTAGTTCATAATTCTGCATATATAATATTGTTATTATTAGAAACTTTCATATTAGAAATTTAAAATATTCCAAGAATAATGTGTAAGTACTAAAAAAAATTCATGGGAAAATCATCCCCCAAAGAAAGCATATAAATTAATTCTTGTAAACTGAAAAATAGAGTAATTCTTGTAAACATAAAAGAAAGAATTTGTAAAAACGCCCTAAACTAGTACTTAATGAAACATTCACATTTCGTTGGTTTTTAAAGGAAAGCCACTTATTATAAAGGTTTTAGTGGGTTCTTGCTTAAAACATGCAAGTTGGGCCAAATAGTTTTAAAAGAAAATATGAGTTTTTATGCAAAGTTAAAAAAAAAAACAATAATTTAAGTCCCAGTGATAAGTTTAAAAAGTCTCATAAAACATAACATTATTAAAATGGCGTCTTTAAGTGATCATTTTTCGTCCATAGGATGCCCCACGCCATACACACCAGGACGATAGAACTTCCCACATCACCAAGCGTGCCATGGAGAAACCTATTTGCTACCTGGAAGGGAAAGTAAGGGGGTGAGCTAAAAGCTCAGTAAGGAAGTACAAACAACAAGCAAGTAAGATACACTAATTTACAAACACTATCGTTCATCTTTATACATCATAGCATCATCGTAAGATTGGCATCAATATCATAAACATAAACATATTACCACCATCATATCATAAATATCATTACATCATAACAGAATCATAAACATCACCAAACATCATAACATGATCATAACCATAACCATACATCATAACACATTCATACATAATTCCTTGTGAACATGGCCCGCTAACTTGTCCATGCCACCCTTTGAGGTAAACAAGAGTCTCTGGTCCTTGAATAACCTTGGCACGTCCGCCCATGGAGTTACGTCTTCATATCCTTAGTAACTCGGGTTATGTCTTCTTATCCTTAGCAACCCATTTTGATGTGTCGCGTAGATCACGCTAACATCAATTCATATCATACAACATTCATACAAGCCATCATATCATCACATTATGGCATTCATAATTCATAACATTTCATTCACACAACAGTCTTACCATTCACAATATAACAATCATAAATTCTATCTAACTGCCTTACCTCAGGTCCAAGCTAAGTAAAATCACAACTTCTCAACGAGCCTATACCATAATCAAAACGACATTTCTTAGCTTCATATAATTACTATTTTGCTCTTTCATACAACTCATGTGTGCATGCACACATAATAAGAGTTACACACAACATACAAATACACTTAATTACACATAAGGTCATAAAAAGAATAATGCTTAGTTTACCTACTTTGCATGCATGATCTTTCTATAAAAACTACATGGTTGATTAATAGACATAATTTTGGACATAAAAGTGAATTTGCATGTAATATGCATACGTGGGAACGTTGCGTAATTGTGGCGTTTAAAAACGATAATTCTTCGCGTCTTACTTCTATCGTTTTAAAATTAATAGACTTGTAACATGCTTTGTTTACCATTATCTATTTTCTTAAAATTATTAGGTTGATTAAATCTCTCAAGAAATTATTTTTATTTTATAAAATAACTTTATTTAGCTTAAAAAAATGTGATAAATCTATTTATTATTTTCAAATTACAAAGAAATAACAAAGGCTTGGAATTTGTTTAAAATACCTATGATTACCATGTTTCCTTAGAAAAAAAATCAATTTAATATTGATTAATTGGGTTACATAAATGATGTGAGAAAAAAAATATTTTAAGTGTGGAAAAATATATTTTATTTGAATTATTTTAAGGCTTAGTTTTATGTAACATAAATTCATAAGTGACAATTAAATAATCAATTTAAACATTTTAAACTAAACTTTCAGCCACCATTTAATTTCCTTAAAAAAATCACAAATAAATAAAATTCAATATTTTTCTAAATCAAAATAAAGAAAAATCATAACTTTTAAAATATACACTCATACCATATTAAAAATACCCTTTTTAATATTACCATAGTTTAGGGTATTAATTTATTTCAAATACTAATCAAATTCCTCTTATTAAAACACACTTCAAATTTTTTTTTACAAAAATTCCAGCAATCATATTTATCATTAAAATCACTATATTGAATTTAAAACCTCATATTTTTTCTAAAAATATATAAAAATTATGTAGGTATTTATTTGAGTAAAAATATCATTTTATTGTGACTTAAAATACCCTTTTAATTTCATAAGATCAACATGGTATTAAGGACATTACTTATGTATGCAAATCACTATTTCACCAAACTTATTACCCAATTATTCACAAAAATTAGCAAGCATAATTAATCACGAAATTCATCTTTTATCTCATGCCTTTCAAAAATTTCATACAAGATCATACATGTCTAATAAACACAATAAATCACAAATCCTAACATGCTCTTATTATACAAATAATTCAAAGAACATCACTAACACATATTCATATACAACCTTATAAAACTTTATTCTATTTCCAATGAATTCATACATGCAATCCAGCAAAACAATAATAACAACATGCATTAATAACATAAACACCAATATTCATATATGCCTTTATATTAAACCTAACATGTTTATATCATTTTTCATGCATACCATAGTTCATTGATACATAATATCATATACATCCTATCATGTTTCTAAAATCACCATTATTTTAAAACATACAAGGAAAATAATCATGATTGAACCTTTTACCCCTAGGCCGAAACACTCAAGATCCACCAAAAAAGACCACAAAATTCTCATCTATCTTCACATGAAACCTAGCATGCATCTATCATCATTCTTGCATATTTTTACATAAATCAATAGTCTAAAATAATCATAGCAACATAAACATAAAATACAACCTTCATATAAATCTCATGAAACACATATTCTCTCCAACATTCTCATGAGCCTTTTTAACAAACCATATTCTTTTCATGAGAAATAAAACCAAACATAACCACCTCATCACCAACCTATAATAACCAAACCATTAAACACCACCAAAATCAACATCAAGGATAGACTCATCAAACTAATATAGGTTAAGAAAAACCATTACCTCTCTTGATTGTTGAATCAAGAATACTCTAGCAAGAAAAACCTTGTCACCTATAGAGGATTTTCGAACACCATACAACCAAAGAGAGAAACCACAAAATATTCTTAGAGTAAAGAAGAGGAGAAGATTCTAATTCAAATATTCAAAACACCATTAGATAGAACATACCTATTGTTTTCGAAACCCTCTTCTTCTTCTCCTTCTCTTTTTTTTTTCTTCTTCCTTCTCTCTAGAAAATGGCAGCCCTTTCCCCTCTCTCTCTCTAGCTCGCCACTCTCTCTCTCTCTCTCTCTATCTTCTCTCTAGGTCACGGCAGAAAGCTTGAAAATGGCCTCTCTTCCTTCTTTTCCTTCATTTTATTCTTAATTCCCTCATAAAGCCTCACCAAAATAAATGGTAAGTTTCCCCAATCTACTCATCTAATTAAGCCTAAAATCCATTATAATAAAGAGGATTTTAAATAATAAAAAATGTCGAAATTCCCTTACCCACAATAGCTTTAATCTTCCAAAATTTTAGTTTATTTGATTGAGAAAAATAAAAGGAATAATGCCATTTTCTTTTTCCCACTCAATGCCGTCCACCTCCCTTTCCCCTTCTTATTTATTATTTTTTTTAATTAAATTAATCAATTAAATCTAATATATGGAAACTATAAAATATGTAGAAAATTCTACACATGTGTATCATGCTACCATGCACTTGCACACACTAAATCACTAGGGTGCATCACTATCTACCATGCACCTTAGTGCATTCAACCAAATCTCACATAATCACATTTTAAAATAAAAATAAATATATATCATTTAACAAGTAATTTCACAAAAATATTCTACACAAAATTCTAACAATTAAATAAAATAACAAACAATCAAATAAAACAAATAACAACTAATAAGATAAACGACATTTAAATAAAACAATTTATCATACTTAACACTTAAATAAAATAAATCACAAAATCTTAATAAACTAAAAAAAAAAAATTTGGTGCACTACAGAATTGGTAACTAACAGCTAGCTGGGCATAACTGTGATTAAATTAGCTTTTAGCCAACTAGTAGAAGCCATCCCTTAGGTGCCTAAACTCACAACCAGTTAAGTCTATCAATCTCACAGTGTCTATACATGTAATTTATGCCATGAAATACTCCCAAACAGATGAGACAACAACAAGCTAATAACAATATATATACCAAATGTGTCATTAAATAGAAATTCTTATTTCTTCAAAGTAATCAGACTATAGACAATCAATAGGCACAAAGATGTACATATATATTTATAGAAGCTAAACCCACAAAGGATAATAAATTAAATTAAAAGCAAGAGAACAAGCGTAATTAAATTATAGCCCTTGCCAACTGTCTCAATTCATTTAACATCAAATGCAACTTCAACATTTGACTTTCATAACCCAAACTTAAAATACATAATTAGTATTTGGTAATTCTACAAAACCAACCAAAAGCAAATTAAAAAAAATTATTTAATTAATACATAAATTTCAATGTGTTCCTGTGAGTATTGATTATTTGGTATGATGCATGTGTTGATACGTTTTCCACTAAAGCTATATACTATAGCTAATAGAGATTTTCAATATCTTTTCTTCAAAGTTTTAACTTTTTTTTCCTACTTTCTAACGTAGAAAACATATATCTAATTAAACAAAAACACACACACACACATATATATATATATATATCTAACCAAAAACATATATACATATAATTTAGTTGATCTTTTTTATTAAAAACACACACATAAATTTCATTTTGCCTTTTACTTTGGCGCTCAATAATTTTTCAGGCCCGCCTTTTACACTCTACCAACTTTTAGATTAGTTATTATAATACTTTTCTAATAGTCTTATACTCATGTGCTGTAAAAAAAATATTATTTGGTGTAGTGTATGCCTATCTACAACATAAACGGGGCACCATATGGCATGTATTGGAGTAACTAATAACAAAAGACTAACAAACCGACAATCTACAGAAAACCCAGACTGCAGACAACACAATAACACTAAATAGCAAACCAGATGGGTCTCAAATCAAGCTATCTATGCATAACATAAAAACTAAAACAAGAACACAAGAAGAAACACCTCAACGAATTATCACAAACACAGAGAAGTGTCAATAGTTTCAGCTGAACATAAATATTACGATTTAGTACAATTGAATAAAAATAATCCATCATTGAAAGATTCCATGAATATGTCAATGGTATCTTTATAAGTGGTCTGTATGTAGAAGTATAGAAATTTAAAAGGTAACCCATATATTACCTTTCACACTTGGGTCCTATCACAATAGATTCTATATTTTTATTCCTCTACTTTTCATAACAACATTATTAGTGTATCACGTTATTAGCTTGTCTATTCATGTCAATATATTAATGTTTCAATGCATAAGAAATGCACTCAAAACAATTCATCACTTTAGAATCTATAGCTAGAGAAGAGCAAAAGAAAAAGAAGGTATTACTAGCAAAAGTTGACATACAAACAAAATTAAAAATACAGAATTACAAAAAAAAAAATGAATAAGTGTGAGAAAAGAGCTCCTAATGCTCTGAATGTATAAAAGCATATTATGGATCACAATATAACATTTTAACTATAAAACATAACCATTCAAACTAATGAAAAGAAATCTAAACTCACATTTCAAACTAAACTTGCACTATTTAAAGGAAAACTATGATCACCTTCACAAGGATTTCAATGAGGTCCACTCTTTATGGTGTACTTAGTTTGGAGTTTGGCCAAACTCTACATGAAGTGCATTCAAGATCGGACAAGGTTTGAGCACATTTAGAGTCTTATGAATGTCATTCATGATTCTCTAGTATTCTGTAACAAAAAATATTGACCCATTCTTACCACATAAAAATAGAGAGAAAAACTAGAATTTGTATCTCCATGAAAAATGCAAGAGCACGAAAAATTCAAAACAGATTATAAGAAATAAACTCATATCCATACTACATAAGACTTGAAGAAATATGTAAATAATATTGTTTCATCACCGTAAAGTAATATATATAAATCTACTTCGTTCTATTTCTATAAAAATAATACCCAAAATGTTTTACGTAAAAGATACAAAAAAAAAAAAAGAGAACACAAATAGATTAACCAACTACATTAGACACCAAGGCATTCGTAAGTTTGTGCATACAAAATACAAAGAATAGAAAAACAGAAATGAGCAAAAGTTTCTTGGTGCATTAATTTAACAGTTCTGACCATTAAATATATCAACATAATCATAAAACTGAAGCCATTGAAATTACTGAAAGCCAATCAGATATGTGTATCATTGTAGTCTGTAAAGAGTATGTAAAGGCTCTAAAAGTCCAATCAACAATCATGAGACTTTCTATTCAAGTGAGGCACATAAACGAGCTGATCTTAACTAGAAAGAATGGCAAACTTGGTTGATCAGTTTGTGTTTTTTTCCATAACAAGTGCCTATATAGTGCTATGATTTAGTAGAATTATGGTAATGTCTTATGTGTGTTCTTTCTCTACTGCAATAGAGAAAAGAAGAAGAAAAATTCTTGATCCTACAAACAAAGAAATGGATATTGAATTAGCAATCAGTGAGTCTAACCTGATTATTTGAAGATTGTTCATGCAACTTATGAGGCTTTATATTCAAATCAATCATTTTAGAGTTTTTAGACATAATATAAACCCCTCAAACATTTGTAAGGAAGCTTACCCTCAATAACAAGATCTACATAAGAACATATATCTCGTAAGCATGCATCCAAACAATTACCATTCAAGGCTATAATTTTTCCAGTAACTTGAATAAAAAAAAACAAAACATACTCATCTGTATTCTTCTCATAAAAACATTTATATATATATTTATAGACAGCATAAGGCATGGGTCTACTTTAACATTTACAATCCTTATCTCTTAAAGAATATGCCAAATTAAGAAAGGATATAGGGTTGAGAATCAATAGAATCATTCAATTTTATGCATTATTTGAGCAAAGCTTAGTAATATATTCTTCAAAAAAGACTGTCTTAAGCAGTCAGACTAATCTTTTTTTACAGATAAATCGATACAAACATAGCATATCAAATAAATCCAAATAACATTATCTTACTAATCCACGAAAGTAATCTATCTCTCACTTCCAAAACATAAACTTTGAAACTGATAGTCAATGCAATGAAACAACCAACAAATTAAAATTAATGCATATAATATTGACTAAAAAGAAGACCAAAAAATACTCAATATAAATAGAATAAATATACTAGCATAGTAACATATATAATACAAAATTACTAACACACACATAGAGACATGCTTATTTATTATAATAAAAAATATATATGATACAAAAAATTACTAACACACACAAACATATAATACAAAAAATTATGTTTATTGATTATATTCAAATTGAAATAGCAAACAAAAAAAATCATACCTCACACATAGAGAAACAAAGAAGGAGAGGGACGGGGAGGGTGGGATGCTGTAGTTTTCAAAGCTATAATTATGTAAATATATTTTTCAAACCTTTAGGCAAACAAGTCTCCCATTTGCACATTGATTTATATATATATATTTAATAAACTAACTAGTGAATCAGTGAACTAACTGGCTGAATCTATGTTTTCTCCCATTCTCTTTGTTTTCTAGTTTCCATAATCAAGAACAACGATTCTTTGAGAGAACATCATGGTCGAACCCTTTAAGAAAACCAAAGTGTTACATACCCCTTGCTCTTGAATTCTCTAAGCCGAAACTATGGAGTTTCCTTCTCCAAAGTTGGTTTCCAATTCCTTATAACATCAAGAGATCTCTAAGGACATATTCATACTAAAATCCTTAAAAAAAATCCAATTGAAACTTACCCTAAGAAGAATTCTTAGGCTGGCTGAACCCCTTGAGAGCACAAGTTCTTTCTTTTTGCTATCTAGTTCTCTCTCTTTAGATTTTGAAAATGAGGGCTGTGAAGAATAATGGTAACTGCCCCCTCTACTCTCCCTTACGTAAGCTTTTAGTAAAAGTCATGATGAGTGCAATCAAAATCAATCAAGAAACACATTAACAATAAAACAAATTGATAGCTTTTAGTCCACCAACCATTTGATTAAAATGAACTAATCAGGTAAATGTAAATTATACAACTAAATTTTCAAATAAATCCAATTTAACATACACACTTACATGTATAAATATACAAATATATGTTGTTCTATGGACAGTAAATACTTCTTGAAATGTGTCTTCTCTTTTCTTTTTTATGTTTTGAACATTTGAATGATTCCAAAAACTGCAGTAGGTGACATTTATAAAAAAAAAAATTATTATAGTTTACTCAAACCAGTTACAATTTACAATTGTATAACTTTAAATTAAAGGTAACTAAATAAAATGAAGAATAATGAATATAAAAGCTATAATCTCCAATAAATTGCAGAGGTAAAACAATAACATAGTGTAAATAATCCCTCCAGCCATCAAAACTAATATTTTATTTACTGCACATGAAGATTTTACATTAGATCTAGTTCTAGCACAAATTTTTTTTATTTACTTCAATTAGCATTAGCAAAATTTTGACACACACAAAAGTTTCATTAGAGAATGAGATGGTGTGAGTGAATTTCTACATCAAAAGCTCACACCCTCACTAAGTTTAACATTTAAAGATATATGTGAGACTTTCTTTTGTCCCCAATGTAGACGCTCAAACTTCACCTAAAGTCTGGCCTGGCCTTGCGTGGGTACCGCCTAAGCCTCAAGGGTCTCATGACGCGCAGCCATCAGTGACCCACATCCAAGTGCCCACGCGAGGCTCCGTCTCGCGCCCTTATGCGCGCACCCGTCTGCCTACGCGAGGCCCCGCCTCGCGACCTTATGCGCGCATCCAAGTGCCCGCGCGAGGCTCCGTCTCGCACCCTTATGTGCGCACCCGTCTGCCTACGCGAGGCCCTGCCTCGCGTCCTTATGCGCGCATCCAAGTGCCCATGCGAGGCTCCGCCTCACGCCCTTATGCGCACACCCATCTGCCCACGCGAGGCCCCGCCTCGCGTCCTTATGCGCACACCTGAGTGCCCTTGTGAGACCTCGCCTCGCCATAGGCCGAAGTGACCAAGTGGCCCCGCCTCGCCATAGGCCCAAGTGGCCTCGCCTCGTAGGCCGAAGTGGCCTCGCATTGCCATAGGCCGAAGTGATCAAGTGGCCTCGCCTCATAAGCCAAAGTGGCCTCGCCTCGCCATAGGCCCAAGTGGCCTCACCTCGCCGTAGGCCGAAGTGGCCCCGCCTTGCCATAGGCTGAAGTGACCAAGTGGCCTCGCCCGTGGCCCTGCCTCTCCATCTTGGCTCGAGTGGCCTCGCCCCGGAGTGGCCTCGTGAACAGCCAGAGAGCCGCACCACCAAGGGGGCCGCACCACTGAGGAGGTCGCTAGGAGGGCATCTCGCTACGCATCCTTAGACATCCGTCCAGGCCACATGCCTATCAACCAGAGTCGTGAGTGATCTCGGAAGGCTTCAGGCATCTCGTGCCAAGGACCCAAGATCTCCACCTCACGCAAGAACCATAACACATACCCAGGGTCCCATTCCTTACACCTTGAGACCCCTATGCTTAGAGGCTCCAGTACGAGTCTGTTGACGCGTTTCTTCGCCAACAGGTAATTAAGAGAAGAAGAGAAAGGGATTAGTGCTGAATATAGAACCGTCGCAGATATAAAATCTTAGAGAATGAACTAGGTGACTCAAGGCACGTTTTTAAGTGGTTCAAAGGTTAAAATCCTTCTACTTCCACTAGTCAATATTATTGATATACTCTGGGTATCTGGTTACAAAGCATATATCTATTCAGAGACTATTTTTCCCAACCCTTATCAATTCCCAGGTTCTCCATATTTATAGGAGAAGGCACCTGGAAGTTGGTAAGGAGGTCATCCCGTGACCTTATTATTTGTCATATCAACTCTGTGACATTCATGATTAATTCCTAAACCTGACACATAAGTATGGTCAAATTGATAGGTAAGAAGATAATGGGCCGCACGGCCCAACCCAACCGTGGGTTTCAGAACATGCACGTTCCTGCTGCGTGTCCGAGAAGTCAGGGAGATATCGGACATGTGATGTCAGACATATGCACGTTTATCTTGCGTGTGTTGACTTTACAGAGGGTCAGAGCTCCGTACATAGCTCGTACCACGAGCTGCTCCCCTGACCCGACCTTCGGCCCTCAGGTTCTTTCCCCCAGTCCTGGGCAACCTTGGCGTATCCTTAGGGATTGCTCGAGCTAAGAAGGTACGACCTCGAAGTGGGAGTTCCGGTCTTGGGGATGTTCATGGACTAATTGTGATTAATCAGTAACTCAGCCTACTAATCAGCCCGTGGGAAAATCAGGGCGTACATCTGCCCCCCAAGCTCCTGCTCGTGGTACATGACGTCGTATATAAGACCATAGTAGGGGCTTTTAGACTTCCCCATAGACTCCTCGCATTCCACTCCTCACGCAGGCGTCTCACACGTGGAACGTCGTGGGTGGTGGCGGTTCGTCTTACGAGAACCGCATTTAATGGCCCAGCCTATGCCCAGCCGTCGTTTCGTATTTCAAGTGGAAGGCCTTGGATCCCTCACCAGAGTCATCCAAGAGTCTTCTACACGTGATCCTTCACGTATATAAAAAGGGGGTGGCCACCCTATGCACGGGCCACCCTTTCATTCGAAATTTTCCAAATCTCCTTTCTTTTTCCCTCTCCATATTTCAGAAGAACGAAACCCTCAACCCTGTTGCTGCCATTTTCATCGTTCACGAAGCTGAGGCGCACGGATTTCTTCGAAGCTTTGGAAGCTACTACACCGACGAAGCTCCTACCAACGCAACGCCCTCGTCCACCTCCCAGCCACACACTGTAAGTCTCCTGACCCTGTTCACTTTGGAAACATGCTACTGTAGCTTAGGTAAAAAAATTCACTGTAGCTGCATGCAAGGGTTTTCTGGGTTGTGTGAATATGGGGGGTGACAGCCCTTTTTAGGTTAGGGCACATTTGTTGTAGGAAATCGCTTTAGAGTATGGGTTTCAGGATGCTTTTTCTGGAAAAATTTCTGGGCAGGAGTTTTGGGAATTTTTGGGTGTAAAACCAGGTAGCTTAGGGAACACGCCTTTAAGCGGTTTTGTAATTTTCCGCCTGTTGAAACTTTCCCCCCCAAGGCAAATTCTATTCTGAACCCCCTGACACGCGAATTCCGAGTAATCTGAGATCTGTTGGGAGTATACGCGCGTGTTCACTGAATCGCGTGGCTCCACTCTCCACGGGCTGGGCTTACCTCAGCTCGTGCAAATAATAATTACTTCTTTCTCCTGCTTGGGTCGCCTTTTCTAAAGTGTTTTCTTTTGTTCGCTAGGCGACCAGATGGCTCCAAAAAAGAACCTTTCCCAGAAGAACGTTGGAAGTTCGGCCTCCTGGCAGGAAAAGGGAAAGGCGGTGATGCCCAGCTGCCCTATCCCCCGCTTCGGCCCGGCTGTGGAGAAGGAGGTCGAGGTGGCCCCCGACGCATTCTTTGAGGCGGAGAGAATCGTCTCAAAGATAACCGACCAGACGAAGATCAACAAACTCTTCCTCAGTCACAACATTCCACTGGGGAAAGCCTCCGTTATTGCCCGACCTGCCTCGAATGGCGAGAGGAGTTGCACGCCGCTCGATGAATTGTTCGCGGCCTGGAGTGGTGAACACTTCAAGGCAGGGGCCTTCCTTCCCCTGGATCAGTACTTCGCTGACTTCTTGAACTATGTGGGGTTGGCCCCTCTTCAGCTCCCCCCCCAACTCCTACCGTCTGCTGGCGGGGTTGAGGTATTTATTCAAGAAGCAGGAGTGGGAGGTCCCCACCCCTACTGATATTTTATATTTCTTTTGCCTCAAAGCCAGCCCGGATCAGCGGGGGCGAGGTGACGGGTTTTACTATTTAACCCGTTTTCCCAATACGGCGGTGGTCATCGAGCTGCCCAGCCACCCAAATGACTTCAAGGACCAGTTCTTCATGTCGACTGGGTTCCGGAACTGCGACCACCACTACTTCAATCGCCCTCGTAAGTAACCTCCGATCTTAGCTCACCTTTTGAGTGTTATTTTATCTTAGCTTCTCCTGGATTCCACTCTGATTCCAGCCAATCTTGCAACCATCACCGCGAGGACCGAAAAGTCTGTGACCCTCGGGGGCCAATATGAAACACTGGCAGGCTTGCCCCCCAGTGAGAAGGACTATCGCGTGCTCGTGATGGACGAGACGATGGTGTTCAGCAAACTGATTTTCCCAAATCAGACCCTAAACCTGAAGAGGCCCCGGGGGCCGCCTCCAGCCCGCGACAACAGACCTATCATCGTGGAGGAGGTCGCGGTAGAGGAAGACGAGGAGGATGAGGCGGCCAAAGTTCCGCTCGTGAGAAATAGGAAGAGGGCCTTGGAGGAGAGGATCCAATCCGAAGCAGCCGCGGGTCCTTCTGGCCAAGGTAACCCTTACTTGTTTAAGCATGTAGATAGGGCCACTGCAGACCCCCGGCTGGTTAGGTTCAATCCTAGGAAGCTCGTCCACCGTCACCGAAGGGACCTGGACCTGAACACACTCCTGCTCCATTGTGTTGATCGGCTCGTGCTGGATCACCAAGAGAGCCGGCCTAGGGGTACCGTAGTAGTAGATAACACCCTAGCTTTTAGGTCGATCTTATTCGAGGAGTATGGGACCAACCTACGCACATGGCCATCACTCCAGAGGGGTATCTATGCTCCGGGGCTTAGGCAATATGTAGAAGAGTCTAGCCCTGAGTCAGAACCGGAGCTAGAACCTGCGCCAGTTCGCGAAATAATCGTCTTAGGTTCTTCCAGCTCGGGGGGTAGGGCTCCCTCAGTATTCACATGCTTTTTATCTTTAAATTTTTGTCCTTATCTTTGTATGATTGCTAACTTGTAATAACCATGTTTTTTGTTTGACAGAAGAGATGTCTCAGCCCGAGGATAGCTTGCGGGGCATAGTCTTCGGGGGGAACCCCCCAGCCGGGCCAAGAGAGAAAAGGCTCCGGGGTTCCAAGAGCTCTGCCGGGGTCCCCACTAAATCTCCTGCGAAGGAGAAAGTGAAAACCCCGCCAGCCCAGGTCGTGGGCGCGATCCCTCCAGCTGCCGGAGCAGGAAAAATGCTCCCACCGCACCAGCGATCTCCATCAGCCACCCAGGACGTGGGAATGGAGATCGGGACTCCGGCCGCGGTGGCCCCCGAGGTACGCATTCCGATCGATCCCCAGGACCTAGAGAAGATCCCAGAGGCCTTCCGGGGAACGATGTACGAAACGGCGAACTACGCCGTCAGCCATTTTTACAAGTTCAAGGAGAAGGAGCTCCGGGCTATTGAGACAATGAGCCCGGTTGATGTAATAGAGTCTTCAATGGGCATGACCTAACGGTAAGCTGCCCCGTTCTTTTAAAGCTTTTACCTTTGCATATTGCCTTATTTTTCCACTTAGCCAATTTATCCTTCATTTCTCGTAGGGCATCGCTGCAATCCACCGGAGCATCACCAGGGCCAGAGCTCAGCTTGAGGAAATGAGGACCGAGCACCAGGCCCCTCTCCAGGAGGCTCAGGCGGCAAAGGATCCGTTGGCGACCTCAAAGGCCGAGTTGGAGAGGACACACTCGAAGGTTCAAGAGCTCGAGACCTCCCTTGCCACCTCGCGGACAGACCTCGAGGCAGCTAAGACTGAGGCCCAGGCTGCCCTGGAAGCTGAACGGACTACCTCGGAGCAGTCCATGCAGGATCTGTTCTTCCATTACTGGGCCCACAACCCGGAGGCTGACTTTTCTTTCATGCCACCGAGCCTCTGGGCGCATTTGCTGGTGAAGTTCCAAGCTCGCCTCGACAAAGAGGCGCCACCTTCGGAGACTGGGGAAGCCTCTGGTGCGGCGGAGCAAGTTGAAACGGCGACCTCCAAAGGGCCGAATGATGGAGCTTAGGGCGCTCTTCTCTTTTTCTCTTTACATATTTTGAAGTATTTTGTGTAACCTTTGCATGAGGTATTTTCACCTCGAGACGCTTTTCCTTTAATCCATACTTTTTAACTTAGGCGTTTTTCATGCTTTTGGCTACATTATATATATATTTTTTTTTTGAAAAAACTTAGTTCGTGCTAACTTTTATCCATATCTCGAGTTCTTTAAGAAGAACCTCAATCAATAAATTTAAGTTAACCTCCAAGTTTTATGACCTAGTTAAACCCAGGAATTTATTTTGAAAACTTAGTTCGTGTTAACTTTTATCCATATCTCGAGTTCGTTAAGAAGAACCACGATCAATAAATTTAAGTTAACTTCCAAGTTTTATGACCTAGTTAAAACCAGGAACTTATTTTGAAAACTTAGTTCGTGTTAACTTTTATCCATATCTCGAGTTCTTTAAGAAGAACCACGATCAATAAATTTAAGTTAACTTCCAAGTTTTATGACCTAGTTAAAACCAGGAACTTATTTTGAAAACTTAGTTCGTGTTAACTTTTATCCATATCTCGAGTTCTTTAAGAAGAACCACGATCAATAAATTTAAGTTAACTTCCAAGTTTTATGACCTAGTTAAAACCAGGAACTTATTTTGAAAACTTAGTTCGTGTTAACTTTTATCCATATCTCGAGTTCTTTAAGAAGAACCACGATCAATAAATTTAAGTTAACTTCCAAGTTTTATGACCTAGTTAAAACCAGGAACTTATTTTGAAAACTTAGTTCGTGTTAACTTTTATCCATTTCTCGAGTTCTTTAAGAAGAACCACGATCAATAAATTTAAGTTAACTCCCAAGTTTTATGACCCAGTTAAAACCAGGATAGGACTTAGTTGGCGTTAACCCTTATTAGTGTCTCGAGCTCTTTAGGAAGAGCAACGATCCATAGATAAAAATCAACATCTAAGTCGTTAAGGAGACCTGGTTATATCCAGGTACCATATGCCCCCCAAGTAACTGGGAAAGGGTCTTTCGCGGTCACTTTAAGATTACCCTTGCAAATAAGTGAAAAAAGCTGATTTTTATTAATACATAAAAAGTGGCCTTCCAGGCCTTACAAGTGGATCATTGATAATATTTCTTTAAGTGGATGGCGTTCCAAGTCCGTGGGACGACCCCTCCTTCAAGTCGAGCTAACTTAAAAATTCCCTCCCTGATGAGTTCGATGACCTGGTAAGGTCCTTCCCAGCTTGGTCCCAAGACTCCATCTTTGGGATCTTTCCCGGCCAGGAAAACTCTCCTTAGGACAAAGTCGCCAACGCTAAAGGAGCGTTTTCTGACCTTGGTGTTAAAGTAGCGAGTGATCTTCTGCTGATAATTGGCGAGCTGGAGTTGCGAATCCTCTCGCCTTTCATCAACGAGGTCTAGGGAATGACATAGGAGCTCGTGGTTCCGATCTTGGTCATAGGACTGAACTCTATGCGACAGAACCTTAACTTCCACGGGGAGGACTGCTTCACTCGCGAAGGTTAGGGAGAAAGGAGTATGACCCGTAGGAGTCCGATGCGAGGTCCGGTATGCCCACAGGACCTAGGGGAGATGTTCCGGCCAGACTCCCTTTGCTTCATCTAATCTTTTCTTGAGGCTCGTCTTTAGAGTCTTGTTGACAGCCTCGACCTGACCATTTGCCTGCGAATAGGCCACGGAGGAGAAGCTCTTCACAATTCCGTGCCTCTCACAAAACTCGCTGAACAGGTCGCTATCGAACTGAGTGCCGTTATCGGAGACGATCTTCTTGGGCAGGCCGAAGCGACAGATGATGCTTTTAATCACGAAGTCAAGCACCTTTTTAGACGTGATGGTTGCCAACGGCTCGGCCTCGGCCCATTTGGTAAAGTAGTCGATGGCTACTACGGCATAATGGACTCCGCTCTTTCCAGTGGGCAGGGCGCCCACCAGGTCTATTCCCCAGACAGCAAACGGCCAAGGGGCCGAGATCATCCTTAGCTCGACTGGAGGAGCTCGGGCAACTGTAACGAATCGCTGGCATTTGTCGCACTTCTTCACGTATGAGATTGCGTCTTTGGACAGAGTTGGCCAGTAATAGCCTTGCCTGAGAACCTTTAAGGCCAAGCTTTGCCCCCCAGTGTGGTCTTCGCAGAATCCTTCGTGAATTTCCTGCAGGATGGCCTTCGCTTCATTTGGAAGAACGCATCAGAGGAGAGGTAAAGAGTGCCCACGTCGGTACAACACTCCATCGATTGTCTTATATCTCGGAGCTTGATATAGGACTCGCCACGCGTCGTTACGTTCTTCGGGCAGCTTGCCCTCAGCGAGATATTCAAGAATAGGGGTCATCCAAGTCGGCCTGGCGTAGACCATCTCGACCTCCGCCCGATATCCTTCTATACTTGGCTTTTCCAAGAATTCTATTGGTACCGACCCTAGGGTCTCCGTCTCTCCCGAGGTGGCGAGTTTGGCAAGAGCATCTGCATTGGTATTCTGTTCTTGAGGAATCTGTTCGATTGATCCTCGCTCAAATGCGGACAGCTCGGCCTTTACCTTTGCCAGATAGGCGGCCATCTTGGGTCCCCGCGCCTGATATTCGCCCAGAACCTGGTTTACCACGAGCTGGGAGTCACTAAAGAACTAGACGGAGCTCGCCTTTAACTCATTGGCTATCCTCAACCCGGCTAACAAAGCTTCGTATTCAGCCTCGTTGTTGGAGGCCTTGAACCCGAACCTTAGCGCTGAGTGGAACCTATGTCCCACGGGGGATATCAGAATGATTCCGGCCCCGGAGCCGTTCTCATTGGATGAACCATCTACAAAGATCTTCCACAACGATTCGGGCGAGGTGAGCTGAGATGAGCCTTCTGATGGATCCTCCTGGAATCCCGTGCACTCTGCCACGAAGTCGACCAAGGCCTGACTTTTTATAGAAGTTCGTGGAGTATAGAAAATGTCGAACTGACTGAGTTCGACCGCCCACTTTAACAATCGTCCCGATGCTTCAGGTTTTTGTAAAACCTGCCTTAGAGGTTGATTGGTCATGACGTGTACCGAGTGGGACTGGAAGTACGGCCTGAGCTTTCGCGAGGCCGTGATTAGGCAGAATGCCAGTTTTTCCATCAGTGGGTATCGTGATTCTGCCCCGAGGAGTCTCTTGCTGATGTAATAGACTGGCTTCTGAACTTGGTCATCTTCTCGTACTAGTACGGCGCTAGCCGCGTCCTCAGTGACAGCCAGGTAGAGGAAAAGAGGCTTTCCCGCCTTGGGCTTAGATAGCACGGGCGGTTCAGACAGATGTGCCTTCAGGTCGAGGAATGCGCTTTTCGCATTCTACTATCCACTCAAACTTCTTGTTTCCCCGGAGCAGGTTGTAGAAGGGCAAACACTTATCGATTGACTTGGAAATGAACCGGTTGAGTGCTGCCACTCTTCTTGTGAGGCCTTGGACATCTTTCCACGACCTGGGGGAAGGAAGCTCGAGCAGTGACCTGATCTTTTCGGGGTTTGCCTCGATTCCTCGGGTATTAACTATGAACCCCAGGAACTTCCCGGAGGCGACCCCAAAAGTGCATTTCTGGGGATTGAGCCTCATGCCGTATTCCCGTAGTATTTTAAAACATTCTTCCAGGTCGGAAACATGGTTGTCGGCAGTCTTTGAATTGACGAGCATGTCATCGACATACACTTCCATGTTTTTTCCGATCTGGTCCGAGAACATTCTGTTTTGCTAGCCTTTGGTAGGTAGCGCCGGCGTTCTTCAGACCGAACGGCATGACCTTGTAGCAATAGACATTAGTCGGGGTCATGAAGCTGGTGTGTTCCTGATCCGCCAGATTCATCGCGATCTAATTGTAGCCTGAGTACGCGTCCATAAAGGACATGAGCTCGTGCCCCGCCGTGGCGTCCACCAGCTGGTTGATCCTTGGCAATGGAAAACAATCCTTGGGGCAGGCCTTATTCAGATCGGAGAAGTCATTGCAGGTCCGCCATTTCCCGTTGGGCTTCGGGACTAGCACGGGATTGGCGACCCAAATTGGAAATTTGGCTTCCCGGATAAAGCCACATTTTTTGAGTCGGGCTACCTCTTCTTCTAGGGCTTCAGCTCGGGTTGTCCCTAAACGCCTTTGCTTCTGAGACTTGGCGGGAACGCTTTTATCCAGATGGAGTGTGTGCACGATGACACTCGGGCTAATTCCTACCATGTCCTCGTGCGACCATGCGAATACATCTAAACTAGCCCGGAGGAACGTAATCAGCTCCGCCTTCCTCTTGCTGCAGAGGTTTTTCCTGAGCTTGACCGTCCGTGACAGATTTTGTGGATCAAGGTTCACCTCCTCAAGCTCCTCAATAGCCCGGAGCTCGGACCTATCTTCGCCTTTTCGGGGGTCAATGTCCTCACTAAGGGCGACACTTTCCCCTTGGGCGTTTTGAGGTTTTTCAATCTCAGGAGCCACCAAGGGCTCCTGGGATTCCTCTTCACTCAGAATGGCCATAGCCAGCTGCCCGGGTTTAGATTTTCCCTTCATGGAAATGCTGTAGCATTCCCTGGCAGCGAGCTGATCGCCCTTGATGGTGCAGATTCCTGTTGAAGTAGGGAATTTCATGGCGAGGTGTCGAATGGAAGTGATAGCCTCGAAAGCTATGAGCGTAGGTCGGCCCAAAATGGCGTTGTAGGCAGCGGAGCAGTCAATGACCACGAACTCAAGTAGTTTAGAGACTGTCCGAGATTCTTCCCCTAGGGTGATCACCAGCTCGATTACAAACTCGATCTCTCTGTCCGAGGGTAGTCCTGGTAATTCCTCGGGAAACACCTCCGGAAACTCACAAACAATATGAACATTTTCTGGCTTTAGTTCTGACTCCTTAGACTTATCCACTACACTGGAAAGGAACGCTGAACATCCATGTTGCATCATATTTCGTGCTTCCAGTGCAGATATTATGGGTGTTCGAAGGCCTGCTACATCACCTTTAAAGGAGAAAACCTCTCCTTCCTTTGGCCTGAACTCTACGATCTTCTTTCGACAGTCTATCGTAGCCCCATGCTTGGATAACCAATCCATGCCGAGTATGACATCATAATCCAGTATACTCAGTTCTATGAGATCTGCTGGGCACTCTCTACCTTTTACCGTTACAGGTATTGACGGTAACCATTTATTTGATGACATCATATCTCCCGATGGCAACAATGTACTAAAGTTATGTGCAAACATCTTACAAGGCATATTCAGTCTATCAATCACATTCATGGAAACATAGGAATGAGTTGCTCCAGAATCAATTAAGACTCTACACATTGTACCAGATATAGGGAGCTGACCTGTAACCACGGTGTTGCTATTGGCCGCTTCATTCTGAGTTAAGGCGAAGACTCTTGCTGGCACCAGATTGTTATTGTTATTCTGTCCCGCCTTCCATTGTGGGAAATTCTTCCGCAAGTGTCCTATCTGGCCACACTTGAAGCACTTGTTGGAACCGGCCTGGCATTCTCCTGGGTGTTTCCTTGTGCATTTAGGGCAGGTAGGATGCTCAACTCGGTTGCCCTGTTGGTTCCCACGGTTCCGGTCATTGAAACGGTTATTGCGGTTGCTATGGTTCTGAGAGTTGTGGTTGCTGCTGTTCGGGACTGGAGGTCTAGGCCTTTTATCAACCCCACTATTCTGCCCATCGATAGCCTTTCTTTTGTTGCTCTCATGGAAGTTCTTGTTGCGGTGGCTTTCTCTTCTAGCGGCATTATCCTTCCATATTCGATCCTCCAAATATTCAGCCTCAAGAGCTCTCTCCAATACCTCTGCATAACTGGCCACCTCAGCGCTGGTCATTCTAACATCCCTTGCTATCATCGGTTTGAGTCCCCTTACAAACCTCTGGACCCGCATTGCATCAGTCGGCACCACTTCAGGGGCAAACTTGGCCAATCGATCGAACTTCTGTGCATAGTCGGTGACCGAAAGGCTCCCTTGAACTAGAGTTATAAATTCATCAACCTTAGTTGCTAGCACCGCTGGACTGTAATACTTCTTACTGAATGCCTGTACAAACTGCGCCCAAGTCATGGTACTTGGATCATGGGTCTGTTTAGTCACGTCCCACCAAATACGTGCATCCATCTTAAGTAGATAAGCTGCGCAGGAAACTCTTTGGCGATCATCTAACTCCATATGATCAAAAATAGCCTCAACAGACCTTAGCCAATCTTCTGCCACCATTGGATCAGCTTTCCCTTCAAACGTCGGTGGGGCTTGTTTCCTGAAGCGTTCATATACTGGTTCCAACCCATAGGCTACAGGTTGTGGTGCAGGTGGTGGTACTGGCGGTTGCGATTGTGCCACTGGTACTCGAGGTATAGGGTGCGTTTGAGATGTCTATGGTGCTTGCCTAGCTTGCGCTAGCTCCTCATCTCTTAGTCTCAACTCTTCTCTTAACCTTGCCACCTCTACAGCCAGGTCTACAGTTGGCACTGCTGGAGCTGCAGGTTGAACAGTCGGCACTTCAACATCAGGGATGGCCGTAGTTTCAGACCTCGTGTGCTCCTCTACTACTCCACGTATCTATCTCGTTAACAACATCACCTCGCAAGATAATGTTGTGGAGTAAACTCCCTAACCTATGTCTATATTAACAATCGTGTCGCAAAGCATATGTGTCCTTTGATCTCCATCCTAGCGGTCAGACGCGGTATAGCTCACAGTACTTCCTTAATTGCCGTTTCTCCTTCCACATCATGCACCGTCTCTATACGCTCCTCTATTTCGCCATCATCGGTCTTTACTAGCACCCACTCCAGACGACTAAGATCATATCTTGCCAGAAAGTCGCGAATCGTAAACTCCATGGTGCTAAAATTCGTGTCATCTAGCACAATGTTATTCCATGGTTGATGTAACTGTCGAAGAGCCTCTGGGTACATCGACAAAGCTTCACTCATTACCCAGAATTTCTCTATGGGCCAAAGCAAGGCTCCTCTCTTATTCATCATTCTTTGCATACGATCGCAAACCTCCTTCGTCGTCTTTAAGACCGCTATCTTCCAATCGTAATAGTCTTCGTCAAGCTCAACTTTAGGAATTGCACGGATCTCCTTAATCAATTGTTTCTTTGTTGTTCTTAACACAGGAGGCATATTTACTACAGCAGTTAACAATAGAAAAATTTAAATAAACTAGAAGCAGGTAATAACACATAAGCAAATACTTACGACGCTGTGAAGTGAGATTTTCCCATCTTTAGCGTGTATGGGCGGGGGGGGGGGGGGGGGGGGGGGAGGGGGGGGGGTCCTTGGAAAACATGGACGACCTGTCTCTGATACCATTTGTAAAGAACGCCCTAGACTAATACTTACAAAACATTCGCATAACATAGTTCATAAAAGAATAACATTCATTATCAAAGTCTCAGGGGGACTTGTTTAAAACCATGCAAGTTGGCGCCATAAGTTTTAAAATAAAACATAGGTTTTTGTGCAAAGTTCAAAGAAACCAAAAAAAATTAAATAACTGAGTCCCATTGATAATTTAGGAAAGTCTCTTAAAAACAAAACATAATTTAAATGGCGTTCTACGTTGATCGTTTTTCCGTCCATAGGATTACCCCACGCCATACACCCCATGATGAAAGAACTCCTCACCTCACCACGCGTGCCATAAAGAAATCCTAATTGCTACCTGGAAGGAAAGTAAGGGGGGTGAGCTAAAAGCCCAGTAAGGAAGTACAAACAAATAAGCAAGTAAGAATACAACACATACAAACACTAACGTTCATCTAAAACATCATGGTATATCATATCATAATCGTAACATATCATCATATCATAACATAATCGTAACATATCATCATATCATAACATAATACTGACATATCATCATATCACAAACATACAGCATACATGATGAGCATGGACTAGTTGTCCATGTCACCCTATGAGGTAAACAGGAGATCACTGGTCCTTGAATAACCTCGGCGCGTCCGCCCTAGGAGTTACGTCTCAATGTCCTTAGTAACTCGTTCGATGTATCTGACATCGTAATCTGTTTGATGTATCTAACATCGTATTCTGTTTGATGTATCTGACATCGTAACTGGTTTGATGTATCTAACATCCAT
This sequence comes from Humulus lupulus, assembly GCF_963169125.1. Classification (NCBI taxonomy): domain Eukaryota; kingdom Viridiplantae; phylum Streptophyta; class Magnoliopsida; order Rosales; family Cannabaceae; genus Humulus; species Humulus lupulus. The sequence continues at coordinate 41,089,545 of NC_084798.1, forward strand.
ACACATATCACATTCAACATATCATCACGTTATGACATTCATAATTCATAACAATTCATTCATACAACAGTCTTACCATTCATAGCATAAAATCATAGAATCTATCTAACTTCCTTACCTCAGGTCCAAGCTAAGAAATTTCACAATCTTTCAATGAGCCTATAACATAATCAAAATAACATTTCTTAGGCCCATAAAATTACTATTTTTCCCTTCCACACAACTCACGTGTGCATGGGCCATGCACACATAATAACCGTTACACATAACATGCAATTATTCTTAACTACACATAAAGCCATGAAAAGAATAATGCTCATTTTACCCATTTTACTAGCATGATCGTTTTATAAAAACCACATAGTTGAATAATAAACATAATTTTGGACGTAAAAGTGGAGTTGCATGTAACATGCATACGTGGGAACATTGCGTAATAGAGACGTTTTCAAAAACGATAATTCTACACTTCTTACTTTTATTGTTTTAAAATCAATAGACTTATTACATGCTTTATTTTCTTAAAATTTCTAAGTTGATTAAATTTCTCAAAACATTATTTTATTTTATAAAATTATTTTATTTTAGCTCAAAAATAAAATATGTGACAAATTTCATTCATTAATCTCAAATTACAAAGAATTAACCAAAAAACTTGGATTTAATTAAAATGCCTATTTTTAATATGTTCCTTTAGAAAAATAAATTTTATCATTGTGTTACTTAAATGAGGTGAGAAAATATATTTTTAAGTGTGGAAAAATATATTTTTATTTAAATTATTTAAGACTTAGTTTTATGTAACAAAAATTCATATGTGACAATTAAATAACAATTTTTAATCCTTTTTAAAACAAACTTTCAGCCACCATTTATTTCCTCCAAAAATCACAAATAAATAGAATATAAATATTTTCTCAATCAAAACAAAGGAAAACTCATAACTTATCAAAATATGCATTCATACCATTAAAAATACCATTTTTCAATATTACCATAACTTAGGAAAAATAATTTATTCCAAAAACTCATCAAATTCATTTTAGTGAAACTCACTTCATATTTTCTTACAAAAATTCCAGCAACTATTTTTATCATTAAAAACCACCATATTCAATTTAAAAGCTCATATTTTCTCAAAAATCAATAAAAATTCTGTAGGTAATTAATTGAGTAAAATATCATTTTAATGAGACTTAAAATCCCCTTTTTAATTTCATAAAGTTAACATAACATCAAGAACATTACTTATGCATGCAAATCATCTTTTTATCAACTTTTACCCAATTATTTACAAAAAAATCAGCAAGCTTAATTCCTCATGAAACTCATCTTTTATCCCAAAAATTTCACATAAAATCATACATGTCCAAAATCTCATCATACTCTTATTATATACATGATTCTAATATTACTAACATATTCACATGAAATCTTATAAAATCCCATTTTTTTCTATTCCATTGAATCTACACATGAAATCCAACAAAAACAATAACAATGGCAATAACATACATCTTATCATAAACACCATAATCACATATGCCTTTATATTAACCTAACATATTTCTATCATTATTTTCATGCATCTTATAATTTATTCATTGACAATATAACATGCATCCTATCAAAATTTCATGGATCCAAATATCAAGATTGCCAAATATCATCTTACCCATATTACATAGGTCTTAAAACATGGATCTAATATATTGAAAATCATACAACATCAAACAAAAATATCAAGAACATCCTTAGGTATGCCTAGGCCGAAATCTCCCTATATGCATTCATAAACTATCACTAATCATTATACATAGAAAGATCAACACCAAAACCCTTTTATACATTAAACCATAATACCCTTCATGCAAGATCAAACAACTCACCATCAACAAGGTAACAAGAATACAAAGTACCCATTTTTTTCTACCCAAAACATGAATCCCCTTTTAACAATAATCCCTCTAATAATCTATTCATAAAAAACATCACAAAATTTAGAAAGGATTTCAATACCTCTTCTTGATAGAAAATCAAGACACAAATCCAACCAAGAGTCCAATAATCCTCCTTGCTCAAACCCTAGGGGTTGTATATTTTGAATGATCAAGATGAAGAAGAAGATGAACAAGGTTAGAAACAACCCAATAATAATACTAGATTAATCATAAGGAAAAATAACCAAAAACCTTACCCTAGCTTGAACCCCTTTTTCTTCTTCTTCTTCCTTTCTTTCTTCTCCTCCTCTCTCTAGGTCACGCCCTCTCTCTCTCTCTCTTCTCTCTATAATTCGGCAGCCCCAAGCATAATGTTCTTCCATTTTTCCCCTTCCCTCTTTATCCTAATTTTCCCATAATGACTCAATAAAAGAAAAAGGCAACTTTCCTATTCTCTTCCAAGATTTGCCTTAATTCATATTTATCTAATTATATCCCAATAGGTGGAAAAATAAAGATGATCACTTCCTTTCCCAAAATAACATTATCACCTTATTTTTAATTTATTTTATCTAAAAAAATATTATGGAAATAAGATGATAGCTATAATTGACCCAAATACAATAAAAACCTCAATCTTCCTTTCCCATTTAGGTTCACACGTCCAACCTCTCTATTTCCCTTTTCTTTTTTTTTTTCTTTTTTTAATTAATTCAAATAAAATCTAAAATAAGGAAATAAAAAGTGTGTAGAAAATCTACACATGTGTACCATGCTACCATGCACTAGCACACACTAAATCACTAGGGTGCATCACTATCTTCCATGCACCTTAGTGCACTCAACCATAGCTCACATAATTACCTCAATTGTCACACTTATTTAAAATGTAACACTAATAGTAAAATAAACATGTTACACAATTATTCACTTATTAAGTAAATTAACCAAACAATTTTAACAATTAAATAAAATAATAAACAATCAAATAAAAAAAATAATCAACCAAATAAAATAACAACACTTAAATAAAACAATTCATCACACTTAACATTTAAATAAAATAAATCACAAAAATTTAAATAATCTAAAAAAAATTTTTTTGGTGCACTACAGGCAAGACCTAGACACGGAGATGAGGAGCCTGCAGAGCAAGATCGTCTCTGCGTCAGGCGGCCAGGCCTTTGAGGAGGACTTCGACCATGAGTCGCCCTTTGTGAGAGAAATTCAGGCAATCCGACTCCCTGCCAATTTTAATGAGCCCAATATGACCCCTTACGAAGGGAACACGGATCCGAAATACCACCTAGATGCATTTAATGATCTGATGAAACTGAGGGGGATCGGAAGTGGTGCCAGGTGCCATTGCTTCGCTGTTACTCTGAAAGGACCCACCTACAAATGGTTCAAAAGACTAAGGCCGGGGTCCATCAAGTCCTGGCAGCAATTTTCTGACGAATTCCTCCAACTGCACCATGCCGTGCGGGACTACACGATGCCAGGTACCAGCCTGGCCAACGTGAAGCAAGGGGAGAATGAGAGCCTGAAGAGCTACATTCACCGGTTCAATATGGAGGCCACAAAAGTGGGGAGCCTAACGCGCCGAGAGTTAAAAATGGCCATTACCGCTGGAGTGCTCCCAGGAAGCAAGTTGTGGGACAACATGTTAAAGAGGGAAGTCACCGACTTAGATGACTTCTATGAGAGAGCGCAGAAGTACATCCGTGTGGAGGATGGCCACGCAAACCTAAAGGCGGGAAAGGAGGAGCCCCACGCGAAGCCCCCAACTAACGACGGGTCAAATGTAGCGAAGAAGAAAAGGGCGTACGATGGGTCAAGAGATGACCAGCAGAGGAAAACCAAACGAGGGGGTGATCATAGGCAAACGGCTTATACTTACTATACAAACCTCACAGATACCAGGGAGCATATTTACATCACCAACGAAGATCGAGTGGCCTTCAAAAAGCCCCCACCAATGAGAAAGGATCGGTCCAAAAGGGACCCCAGAAGATACTGCCAATACCACAAGGACATCGGACACACCACGGCAGAGTGTATCCATCTGAAGGAGGAAATTGAGGAGCTCATCCGCCGGGGACACCTGGGCCGCTATGTCAGGAGAGAAAGGCAAAGGCCAGAGGACGAGTCCGCAGCACCCCAGGCACAAGAGCGAGCCCCAGAAATACAGGGGGAGGTCCGAACCATTTTTGGAGGTCCAGGATTTGGGGGAGACTCTGGGAAGGGGCGAGATAGATATGCAAGAGAGGCTCGGCGAAGTCCGCCTCCCTGCGTCATGAGTTTAGATCAGCGACCCCCAAAAAGTTTCAAGGGTGAAAATGACTCGATAACGTTCACTGAGGAGGACGCACGGGGGGTACACTTTCCCCATAATGATCCGCTGGTGCTGACAGTTCAGTTGGAAAATATGCGTGTGCATCGAGTCCTAGTGAACAACGGGAGCTCGGTAGACATCCTATATCGCCCTGCTTTGGAAAAGATGGGACTAGGCATTCGTCATCTGAAGCCCTGCCAGTTGTCCCTATACGGATTCACAGGGGACTCAGTGCAACCCCTTGGAATGATCGAATTGACACTTACCATGGGGGAGCAACCCCGGTAGACCACAGTCATGTCTAACTGTGTTGTAGTAGATTGCGCATCAGCTTTCAACGTGGTATTGGGGAGACCCTCCCTAAGAGAATTGAAAGCCATAACTTCAATATATCACTTGGTTGTCAAGTTCCCGACTCCAGGAGGGGTCGCTAGTATGAAGGGAGAATAGAAGGAGGCGGGGAGTGTTACAACACCTCACTCCGCGCGCCTGCAAAACCGCGTGAGCCAATGGCCATGGTGATACATGAGGCGCTATGTATGCCCACGGGAGGTTCGTAGGAGCTGGACCCTCGGGTCGTGGATGAGTCAAGAGCAGAACCAATAGAAGAAGTAGAGGAGGTTACGGTGATGGAGGAACTCCTAAGGAAATTGAAGATAGGGAGAAGCCTGCAAGGTGACGTGAAGGAGGAGTTGATGAAATTTTTGAAAGATAATCTAGACGTGTTTGCATGGAGTCATGAGGACATGGTGGGCATAGACCCCAGTGTGATGTGCCACCACTTGAATATCTCCCCAGAGGCAAGGCCCGTCAGGCAAAAGAGGCGGGCGCTAGACCAAACAAGATACGCAGCATTAAAAGAGGAGGTTGACAAGCTAAAGGCCAACGAGTTCATCCGTGAGTCTTACTACCCTATGTGGGTATCGAACCCAGTACTCGTGCCGAAGCCGAATGGGAAATGGAGAACTTGCGTCAATTTCACAAACCTGAATAAAGCTTGTCCTAAGGACAGCTTCCCACTTCCCCGGATAGATCAGCTAGTAGATGCGACGGCAGGACATGAGTTACTGAGTTTCATGGATGCCTACTCAGGATACAACCAAATCCCAATGAACCCAGCAGATGAAGAGCACACGTCATTCATTATAGACAAAGGGCTCTACTGTTACAAGGTGATGCCCTTCGGGCTCAAGAATGCGGGAGCCACCTATCAGAGGTTGGTGAATAAAATGTTCACCAACCAGATAGGAAGGAATATGGAGGTGTATGTGGATGACATGTTAGTGAAGACCAAAGAAGCAGCAGAGCTCAACAAAGACCTTGGTGAGATGTTCGACACACTCAGGAAATACCGGATGAAGTTGAATCCAGTCAAGTGCACCTTCGGGGTATCCTCAGGAAAATTCTTGGGCTTCATGGTCTATTCCAGAGGCAACGAGGCCAATCCTGACAAGATAAAGGAACTAATAGAGGTGAGCCCACCAAAGAATAAGAAGGAAGTGTAGTGCCTGACGGGAAGGGTGGCGGCCCTTAATAGATTTTTCTCAAGGTCCACCGACAAGTGCCTCCCATTCTTTGTGATCCTCAAAGGGAGCAAAAAGTTCGCTTGGGATGAAAAATGTGAAGAAGAATTTGTCAAGTTGAAGGAACACCTGGGGAAGCCAACCCTGTTGGCAAAGCCAGAGAAGGGTGAGAAGTTGTACCTGTACTTGGCAGTGTCTGAGCATGCCCTTAGCGCAGCCTTGGTTAAAGGAGAAAAGAAGCAGCAACAACCCGTATACTATATCAGCAAGCGTTTGGTGGACGCGGAGAACCGATATCCAGAGATCGAAAAATTGGCCTATGCATTAGTAGTGGCTTCGAGGAATTTGAGGCCTTAATTCCATGCACACACAATTGAAGTCCTAACAGATAGTCCTTTGAGACAGGTCTTACATAAGCCTGAGACTTCGGGGAGACTGATGAAATGGTCGATCGAGCTAAGTCAATTTGACATTGTATACACCCCAAGAGCTTCCATCAATGGACAAGTGCTGGCCGATTTTATAGTCGAGCTCACCCATCAACCGAATGAAGGAAGGAATGAAGAAGGGGAGCAGCCTGTTATGGAGGAAGAGCTAGGAGGTTTAGAGGAGTGGAGTTTGCATGTTGATGGGGCGTCGAATGAAGGAGGATCAGGAGCGGGCATCATGATGACTGGGCCCGAGGGACACAGAATGTATTGCGCAATCCGATTTGGGTTTGAGGCCTCCAATAATGAGGTAGAGTACGAGGCGCTCCTAGCTGGCCTGCGTTTAGCCCAGGAACTGAGAGTAATGCACCTTCATATCTTCAGTGACTCTCAATTGGTAGTATGCCAAGTAAAGGGGGAGTACCAGGCGAGGGGACCCAAGATGGCAGCCTACTTGGAAAAGGTGAAGGGCTATCTGGGACGGTTGGTGACATATAATATAGAGCAAATCCCCAGAGAAAAGAATACCCATGCCGATGCACTCGCAAAGCTGGCATCTACCAAGGATGGTGATATCTTGGAGTCAATACCCGTGGAGTACTTACCCAAGCCCAGCATCGAAGGCGCCGACGTGCACATGATTAGTGTCCCAAGGGAGTCCTGGACCAAGCCAATCAAGAGGTACCTGGAAGAAGGAACCTTGCCTGTAGACAAAAACGAGTCCCGGAGGTTGGTGTACAGGGCCACAAGATACACCCTAGTAGATGGGGTCCTTTACAAAAGAGGATTCTCAATGCCACTCCTGCGGTGTGTGGAAGAAGAAGAGGCGTTGAAAGTGTTACATGAGATACATGAGGGGGAGTGCGGCAACCACGAAAGCGGACCCTCCACGGCTAGGAAGGCCATGAGACAAGGATACTACTGGCCCTCCATGGAGAAAGATGCGCATGACTTTGCCACGAAATGCAACAAATGCCAGAGGCACGCCAACTACCCTCGGAAACACCCAAGTGAATTGACCAGCATGACCAGCCCCTAGCCCTTCGCTATCAGGGGGATAGACTTGATCGACACTCTTCCTACAGGCAGGGGTGGAGCGAAATATGCGGTGGTGGCAGTGGATTATTTCAATAAGTGGGTGGAAGCAGAACCCCTTGTGAAGATAACCGCCAAGCATATCACCTCTTTCGTCAACAAATTCATTGTCTGTAGATATGGAGTACCCTACAAAATTATTTCCGACAATGGTACCCAGTTCGAGGGAGGAGCTTTCGATGAATATTGTAGGGAAAAGGGCATAAGGAGGAGTTTCTCCGCGGTTGTGCACCCCAGGCCAATGGACAAGTGGAGGCCATAAACAGGGTCCTTAAGAAGAACTTGAAGACAAAGCTAGAAAAGATGAAGGGAGCCTGGGTAGATGAGCTACCAAATGTGTTGTGGGCTTACAGAACCACCCCACGCACGACTACTGGGGAGTCCCCATTCTTCTTGGCCTATGGATGCGAGGCCGTGCTCCCAGTCGAGATGCGAGTCGAGTCCCACAGGTTACAGGCATATGGAGACGAGGCCAACCGCGTAGCCCTGGCCGAAAGCTTAGACATGCTTGAAGAGAAGAGAGAAAAAACACAAATCAGGGTGGCGGCATACCAGCAGCGCGCCGCAAGGTACTACAATTCAAGGGTACGAGAGAGAACTTTCAGAGTTGGCGACCTGGTGCTAAGGAAAGTACTCCCTAACACACAAGACCCAAGCGCAGGAGTGCTGGGGGCGAATTGGGAGGGGCCCTACCAGGTTGCTTAGCGCGTACCCCCGAACACTTACAAGCTAGCGCGCATGGACGACACCATCATACCCCGAGCATGGAACGCAGAGCACCTGAGGAAGTACTACCAGTAAGGCGCCCACGTCCGATGGTAAAAGGACAAGTGTTACACACTGTCTTAATGTGATAGGGAGAAATCAAAGAGGTTACTTAGATAGCCTCCTGAGTAGGTGTGAGTCTTTTTATTTTTGTTTTCTATGAAAACCTTATATGTACCGTTGCAACTATTTGTATGAGACTGTTTATTATGAATGTGATGAATGGAACTGCATGTTATGGGTGAAACTGTTCGCAACCTCATGTATTATTTTCCTTCGCTACGTGGGCATCAGCCAAAGTGCCCGCCGAAATAAATTTCACCAGACACTTGGGGGGCAGGATAGGAGGCGACAGTAGGCGGCTAGCAAAGGGAACCTAAAAAGGGCCCTATAACGAAGGATCCTAAAAAGGGACCCCTTGCCCTCCTAAAAGCGAGGCCCCTAAAAGGGACCCTTAGAGGACCCCTAGCCCTCCTAAAAAGGAGGCCCCTAAAAAAGGACCCTCTACCAAGGGGATCCTAAAAAGGGGCCCTCTATAAAAAAAAAGTGACCCAAAACCAAAGGGACCCCCTATACTAGGGCCTTAAATGAAGTCCTTACAAGGCATCCCTTGGGATCGCGAGGATTAGCTACCCTTACGAACACCAAGGGAGGCCATAGGGACTTACAAAAAATGTGTGGTGACAATAATAATAATAAGTCTAGAGTGGCCACCAAGCCGCCTAGCAAAAAAGGGTCCCAAAGGAGACCCTTGCAAAAATAGTACTATGAATAACGACGAGAAGGACGCTTCTCGCAAAGAAATAATAAGCGCGCGCAAGAAAAACATAAAAGGATAACTAGGACCCAAGGAGTCAAAATATCCTTATAGAAGCAACCAAGAGGCACCAAAAGAGGTCCCAGTGAACCCTCTGGCATGGGCTCCAAAGGACCTCCAGCCTGGTAGATAAAAGAGGGGAACCAACCAAACCCCATCATACAAGCTTAAAAGGGCCTCAAATGCAATAGAACAAGAAATAAACAGCAACACATATGTTTATACATTAGAAAAAAGAGTTCGCGAGATAATACAAGAGTTACCAAAAGAAAAGTAGCAGTGATAATGATATTACAAAAAAAAAAAGCAAGACTACTTCAAGGCCTTCTATAGTGGGCACTCCACAAGGCCACCCGAGCAACAGCCTGCTCACCAAACGAGGAGAAGTCGAAGTTAGGGTCCTGCCTTCACACATTGTAAAGAGCATGATCTATAGACCTGCGCTCGATGGTGACTCTCTCCGCCTCCAAGGAAGCCCTCGCCGCCTCCAAGGAAGCCCTCTCCGCCTCTAAGGAAGCGTTCCTCTCCTGCGCTGACTGTAATTCGGCCCTAAGGGCCCCAACTTCGGTCTCCAGTTGAGTAACCCTCTCCTACGACGCAGCTGTAGTGGCCTTGGCCCCCTGGAGCTCGCTCTCCAAGCGTCTAGCCTTGCCCTTTAGCTCCTTGATCTCGGCCTTTGCTTTCTCCCTCTTTGAGAGCAAGTTGGCAGACTTAGTCCGGGCCTTTGACAACTTGACCTTGGTTTCGTTAAGCTCATTTTCGAGCTCCTGGACCCGGGCCATGAGACAGTCCCTCTCAGCAGTAGATGCGGAGAGGATGCCGGACGAGTCAGCATACCGAAGAGACACGGTGTAGATCTGCACAAGAAAGTCAATGGCGTGAGCGATAAGTAACGAAAAGAAAAACACATGTACATCTATACATAATACCAATCGACACAAGGTGCAAGAACTCACCCAAGCCGCGACACGCCTTAGGGTGTCCCCAAGGTCTGGTTGAGTCACATTCCCTAGACCCCTCCAGTCGGAGACAGGGAGGCCTGAGGCAATTTGAATGTAATGCTGCGCATAAGATGAAGCCATCCTAGTCACCCAAGGCTCCGCCTCCATACCGGGAGCATCTTGTTGGACAGGGACGGACGACCCGCTCGGCGAAGCAGGAGGGGGCGCAGGGAAGGAGAAAAACTGAGACCCTGGTAGATTAGAGGGGGGCTCCACGAGGTCGACGAAATCAGCCCCCGGTAAGCCAATATCATGAGGGACCTGAAGGAAGGTGTCACAGCCATCAAGGCCAGGGGGAGCGTAACATCCCGCTGCAGCCTGCGGGTCCAGAGATTGAAAGGCCATGTCTTGGTCATGGGAGCCATAGGTGGGCAACCCCTGAGGGACAGGGGGCGCTGATGAGATCCCCCACACTTGAGGGGGGCATCCTCCATCTCCTCCTCGGCCTCACTGTCATGTAGGGACGGCTCAGCCGGCATAGCCATAGCCGTCTTAGACCCAATAACTGACCACAGGAGCTTAGGGTCAGAGACCGGGGACAGCTGGTGGCGGTTGAGGTTCCTCACAGTAAATAGGACCGCCGCCTTCTTCAGGGCGGATTTCGCAATAATAAGGTTGTTTATAGCCACCGCCTCTGGCCCAATGACCGAAGGATCAGCAAATTGCTCTGCATGATCCACGCCAATGTCAGTACGAGCAAGAGTACGAAACAGTAAGTTCTAATAAGAATGAAAGAAAGACCAGGGCACTTACTAGGGCCGCCGCGAAAGTCTTCACGAATAGAGAGAGGGCCCTCTACCCAGAAAAAGTCTTGTTTCCAAGACCCTGTGTTGGACACTGAGCCCTCTATTAAGGGGAGCTCGTTGTTGGCCTTCTGCAGGTAGTAGAAGCCTTTGGACTTGTGCACTGCCATGAGGTTGTACAGGGAATGCACCTCTTGCGCCGTCGGGGCGCGTTCGACCTTTTCCTTGAACCAAATGAAAAGGCAACTTAGAGTCAACCAACTTTTGGGTGACAGTTGAAGAGGGGCCAAGTCGAAATAGTTGAGAACTGCCACGAAAAATGGGTGCAAAGGAATGGTACCACCCGCCTTCAAAATTTGCTCACTCAAAGCCACATGACCCTTCCTAGGGTGGTTGGCCCAGCATGCCTCCTGAGGAGCATATAGGGCGTATTCTGGAGCAACATGGTAGTGCTTCATGATCTCCTTCAATTTGTTCGGAGACACATGTGACACTAGACTGGACGCCAGTAGAGGGGTGTCGTCCTCTTCCTGGACGGACACCTGTCTACGTGCTTTCGGCATATCTGCAAAATCAAAAGAAAGATGTGAGGAAGAGGCAGAACACTTAACCCTCTATTTTTTCTTCCTAGCAAGAGTTTTCCATCGAGGGAGCGATGGCGGAAGCACTAAGCTAGGAAAAACTTAGACTAGGGGCTGGGGAGAGGAGCTAGCAGCCCCATGACCGTCATCAGGCGAGAAGGGAGTGGGAGGTTCTGGCGGAATGTGTCCCTCCATAAATTCTAGCTCCCACCGCAACTCAAAAAGGGTCGTCCTAAGATGCGCTATATGGTCACTAAGGCCTGGGGGTGAAGGTCCTCCATCTCCTCTTGACACCGAGTCAATTTCTCTATCCACAACCCAAATTTTACGCCTAAGTTCAGCCATGCACTCAAGGTGGCGGATGCGAGCTTGCCTTAAGGAGTCATAGTCCTGGTGAGGGTTGCCCTCAGGGGACTCTGTGTCTGAGGACAGGTCAATAAACTCAACCCTTGGGGGTATGTCGGACGGGTCGTCACTGGCCATGAAACCACGTCCCAACAGCAAAAAGGGGTTCACGTGTAAACGAGGGAAAGGCTACAAAACACAAAGGAATAGGCTTAATATCTCTAGATGCAAATGCCCTAAATGGCCCACTACAGGGTATAAAAAAAAAAGGAGAGGAGGGGCTTGCATATGGTCAAACTCACTACAAGCTTAGACTAAGGTACCCCATCCCGAGTACTGCAAGTTTGGACCCGATAAAAAATAAAAGGGAAAAGGAAAGAAAATATACCTCAAGCGGTTAAGAGAGCGAAGTTGGGGTAAAAAAGAGGTTGAGGAGCGGAAAGCACCAAAGGGTCGAAAATGCGAGTCTGCAAGAAGGGACCAGAAAGATGTGTTAGTCACAAAATAGACACACCAAGAAATTAGCTCATATGTGAAAAAAGAAAAAAAAAAGAAATGAAGTGAAAACAATATATTTATAAAACAAATAAACAAAACTATGGTGAAAATGAGGTTGTGAGGGATTGGACCCCTCACCTCTTGAAAAAAGAAGGGCTCTCCAAACCAATAAGCCAAAGGAGTAAGGTGAAAATATTAGGCCAAGCATGAGGGCCTATTTATAGGATCAAGGTGAATAGTCTACAAGAGCACCTAAAGGTCCTCTCCTAGACTGGGGGGCAAGTGTAGACGCTCAAATTTCACCTAAGGTCTGGCCTGGCCTTGCGTGGGTACCACCTAAGCCTCAAGGGTCTCATGACGCCCAGCCATCAGTGACCCGCATCCAAGTACCCACACGAGGCTCCGTCTCGCGCCCTTATGCGCGCACCCGTCTATCTACGCGAGGCCCCGCCTCGCGTCCTTATGCGCGCATCCAAGTGCCCGCGCGAGGCTCCGTCTCGCGCCCTTATGCGCGCACCCGTCTGCCTACGCGAGGCCCCTCCTCGCGTCCTTACGCGCGCGTCTAAGTGCCCACACGAGGCTCCGCCTCGCGCCCTTATGCGCGCACCCATCTGCCCAAGCGAGGCCCTGCCTTGTGTCCTTATGCACACACCCGAGTGCCCCCGTGAGCCCTCACCTCGCCATAGGCCGAAGTGACCAAGTGGCCCCGCCTCACCATAGGCCGAAGTGGCCTCGCCTCGTAGGCCGAAGTGGCCTCGCCTTGCCATAGGCCGAAGTGATCAAGTGGCCTCGCCTCATAAGCCAAAGTGGCCTCGCCTCGCCATAGGCCTAAGTGGCCTCACCTCGCCGTAAGCCGAAGTGGCCCCGCCTTGCCATAGGCCGAAGTGACCAAGTGGCCTCGCCCGTGGCCCCGCCTCGCCACCTTGGCTCAAGTGGCCTCGCCCGTGGCCCCGCCTCGCCATCTTGGCTCGAGTGGCCTCACCCCGGAGTGGCCTCGTGAACAGCCAGAGAGCCGCACCACCAGGGGAGCCGCACCACCAAGGGGGCCGCACCACCGAGGGGGTCGCTAGGAGGGCGTCTCGCTACGCATCCTTAGACATTCGTCCAGGCCACATGCCTATCAACCAGACTCGTGAGTGATCTCGGAAGGCTTCAGGCATCTCGTGCCAAGGACCCAAGATCTCCACCTCACGCCAGAACCATAACACATACCCAGGGTCCCATTCCTTACACCTTGAGACCCCTATGCTTAGAGGCTCCAGTACGAGTCGAATGGGACATACTTGTACGACCTAGTACTTAGTACGGATACCAGTGCCAGTGAGACTGCTGGGGTAAGATTCATGGTCCGTATGTCTACGGCCAAAGGACAGAGCCGACACCACTACCTCCTGCACCACTACGCCTGCTACCACTCATTAGACATGGGTACAGACAAGTAGTGGAGGTATTCTCCTGACACATGCTCTTGTGCTGGATGTACGACCACAACCTCTGAAGCCACTCCCCTGACATAGTACTTAAGTACCCCATGGTCTCCTGGACCACTATGTACCTAAGGCCATTAGAGCCTACTATAAAATGAACTCTAAGACCACCTGAAAGGGGGTTGGAAATTTTACTGTAGCAGAGGCTTGAGTGTGAATGAAAGACTGAATTCTCCATTATTGTTCTATCATTGTTCTTGAGTTATTGTTCAAGTTTTTACAGCTTTCCGATTAGTGATCTTGATTTGATAATTTTTCCAACTCAGCTTAGTTGACGAGTTCTCACCGTCAACACCCAACAAACAAACAAATATAAAAAACATATATATTCACTTTATTGCCACAATTAGAAGGAATTGACAGAAAGAAAGAATAAAATCGTATGCACAAAGAACTAAAGCAACGGTCAAGTTGGATTTAGGATTAAGGATTGATTTCTCTGTATTTTAAATACCATGTCAAAAAAAAAATCATTCTACTAAGCAAATTGAATATAATGTAACCTAATTCTACCTACAAAGAAAGGCCATTAATACCACATCACTATCATCCTTTGCAAACAAACACATAACCCAAAAAAAAAAAAATAACTTAGTGATTTCAAAACTAAATAAATACTTAAAAGATAAAGGGGAAAAAACCAAATTGAAAGAGAATGTTGCTTCACCCTAATTCATTAACGTCATTCATATTGGGTTTTCAAAGAATTAAAATCTGAATTCATAATGCATTTTCTTATGAAAAAGCACTTGTGTATTTCTTTAAATAAGCTTGTGGAAATAGATGTTATACCTTGCACCAAAAAGGATATTCTCAAGCTCATATAACTCAGAGCCTATAGTAAGTCCAAGCATCGACCAAAGTTCTAGATCAAAAGATCTTGTGAACTCAACTCAAAAATAACATTTGGAAAATCAAAACTTAAAGTGAAAAGTACGAACAAGCATAAATTAAGTTACAATTGGCATGGTTAGGTTCTTAAGACATTGAGTTAGAGGATAACTTCAAAAAAAATTAAAAAAAAAATGCACCCGAAGAGCAAAACAATAAGACAAAGAATAACATCAAAGTAAGTAAGTTTATCTTTCTATACATGTACATATTTTTATATTCTTTTGTTTTTAAGGAGTCATGTACAACATAACTAAGCATAATTAAAATACATTTTTCATACCTCAAGCAAAAGACCAAGAGCCCATTTTTAATTAAGCAACAGTCATCAAGTTTTTTTGGATCTTGTTCAATTGGCAATCTCTAATTTTTTCTTAATTTGAAAATCAAAATAATACCCTAGATTACAGATCAAGGGTGACAAAGACTAAAAAAAAATCTCATAGTCAAGAACCTAATTCTTTTTGTACTGATTATTGATCAATACAACCATATGATCCAAAAACAAATACGAGAAAAAATACATTATTTTCATAAAGTATGGATAACCATATGAAAAAACTTACAATTTATTTAAGAGCCCCAAAAGACCCACAAAGAACTGGAAGCATATGGAAAAGAAAAACTCACAAAGTTCCATACTGATGTAAAATTTCAAAAAGAAAAAACTAAAGGAGAACTTGAGATTTCAATAAACTCAGGTGCTCTCACCTGTCACCTTAAGAAGGCTTTACCTTTTTCATAAGAAAATGCATTATGAATTCAGATTTTAATTCTTTGAAAACCCAATATGAATGATGTTAATGAATTAGGGTGAAGCGACATTCTCTTCCAATTTATCTCTCAGTTCCAATGAATTAGGGTGAAGCAACATTCTCTTCCAATTTGGTTTTTTTTTCCTTTATCTTTTAAGTATTTATTTAGTTTTGAAATCACTGAGTTCTTTTTTATTTTGTTTGGGTTATGTGTTTGTTTGCAAAGGATGATAGTGATGTGGTATTGATGGCCTTTCTTTGTAGGTAGAATTAGGTTACATTATATTCAATTTGCTTAGTAGAATGATTTTTTTTTTTGACATGGAATTCATCTTTCAAAGAAGTAGTCTCCCAAGACTCCTGAAGAGGAAGATGTAATGAGAAAAGTTCCTTACGCATCTGTAGTTCGAAGTCTGATGTATGCCATGTTGTGTACTAGACCAGACATCTGCTATGCAGTGGGAGTAGTGAGAAGGTAACAGCCAAACCCAGGACCGGAACATTGGATAGCAGTTAAGCATATCCTGAAGTATTTGAGACGGACTAGGGATTATATGTTAGTCTATAAGGTTGGTGTTCTGAACCCTGTAGGCTACACCGATTAAGAATTTTAGACTGATGTCGATGACAGGAAGTCTACTTCTGGAATGGTGTTTACTCTTGGGGTGGAGCTGTGATTTGGAGAAGCGTAAAGCAATCTGCAATCTCAGATTCCACCATGGAGGCTGAGTACATAGCCGCGTCAGAAGCAGCAACAGAAATAGTTTGGCTAAAGAAGTTCTATTCAGATCTTGGTGTTATTTCAGAAATGGATAAACTGCTTTTGTTGTTTTGTGACAATACATGAGCGACATCCAACTCGAAAGAACCTCGAAGTAACAAGAGGAGTAAGCATATAGAAAAGAAGTATCACATTATTCGAGAATATGTGGCCAGGGGAGATGTGAAGGTTATGAAGATTACAACTGAAGACAATCTTGCGGATTCGTTTACAAAGACACTACCAGAAGCTACATTTGATGAGCATATTAAGGAAATGAGATTAGTAGAATTAAGGCATTAGTATCAATTAGTGCAAGTGGGAGTATGTTGGGGTTTTATGCCCTAATTAAAACCCAAATTCATTGTAATCTCATTTTATTATCAATAAAAGAATAGAAATCATTTTTTGACTTGGTCATTCACTTGCTCACATGTTTTATTTTCATGATTATTTGTTTAATATAAACTTCTATTAAATCCTGAGCATATAGCTAATCTTATTTATAGTGACGTAATCATAGTGGAATATAAATATGATTATAAGTTCAAAATAAGTTAGTTCTAAGATTAGTCAGTGCACAAGATTTACACTGACTTGCCAATCTACGATATGATCTACTTACACATTACAGTGTTATGTTCTTTCCAGAACATTAGCAAAGTAGATAAGATCGGATGTATTTGTTACATCGGACAGGATCGATATTGACAATTGATAAGGTAAGTAAACATACCGTTATTATCTATTATAGTCATATCATATAGTTGACCATAGGTCAATTCAATCTTGATTCTGAGTGGTTAGTATTCTAACTGATTGTATTATTTGAGTTCTTGGACTTGTTCGTTACCAGCTTACGCTACGGACTACCATACTTACATCATGGGAACTCGGTAGTACAATTGAGTGGGAGTGTTAATCATAGATATGAACATCTATAGCTTCTGATGAAGAAGTGAAACGATGGTTTCCTTGTAGTTTGGTTCAAGGTGTTAAATGATAGAGATCTCATTTCAGTAATTAAATTAGTTTACTGAAATATCATTTACAAGGAACTAAGTGTTTTAAGGATAAAATACAATGAGGGGTAAAACGGTATTTTAGTCCTATCTCATTGTAGACTGTCTATAGAGGATTGAGTGACAATTATGGTTGTAACAATGGATAATTAATAGCGTATCTATATTTGTTATAGAGCGTCCTATGAATTCAAGAGTGCAATTCCAAATCTATAGTAGAGTCACGAGGAATTAATAAGTTAGTAAATTTATTTGTTAGATTTATGATAAATTATTGGAGCTTGATTTTATAGGCCCATGGTCCCCATTGTACCTTGGATAAAATAATCTAGATAGTCTCAATTAATTGATTTAATCATCAATTAGAATTATCAAAGTTGACCTGGTCAACTTTGGATAGTTTCTGAGAGTTGTGTAATTTTGAGAAGAAATGATAAATTATGGCAGATTTATTAATTAAGATAAATTGGTATCTAAATTAATAAATAAGTTTAAATCAATTGTCAAATTATAAATAATTAATTTGATAAAGGATTTAAATAATTATTTAATTAATTAAATCAATAGAAAATAATACAGGCCTTGATTTTAAGTCCAATGGGCTTATAATCAAATGGGAAATTTCACGGGCCTATAGCCCATGATAATTTTCAACCTGGGGCTTCAAAATGGCTATTATTTTATTTATTTTTTAATTAAATGAAATGGCCTAATTGAGTCTATAAAAGGAATGCTTAGAGAGAAGTCATCAGTTAAGATTTCTAAGACGACAGATAAGTTTAATCACTGGTTTTCTGATAGTTTTAGATTCTCTCTAAACACAACTCATTTTCTAAGCCTCTTTGTTATTTTCTCTTATTCTCTCTATATCTATCTCATGTGGTTAGAATTGCCCACACCAGTCTAGGTGATTCTAAGGATACATTGGAAGATTGTGAAGAAAATAGAAGATCGGTTCAGTTTCTTGATAATACTCTGCAACAGAGAGGATACAAGAGTTAGAGAAACTGAAGGAATGACTCTTTAATTCCGCTGCATATACTGTACGTATTCTATTATTTGTTTCTCTTTGAATTCAATTTAAGAAACATGTTTTAGTCTATCTCGTATTAATTTGTTTAATATTAGATATACATGAAAATAAATAAAGAACCTGTATAAGTTTTTCCCGACAACTGGTATTAGAGCCTTTGGTAATCTTTATTTTCATGCATGAACATGTTTAAAATTGGATTATTTGATATGTTTGAATAATTGGATGGTTTTCATGTTTTTATCAAGCATATTGATTTTATGTGAATTTTAGGAATTTTTAGGTTATTTTGTTATGTTTTCTATGCTATTAATTTTTATATATGTTTTATTTTGTGTAAAACTTGTTAAAAATTAATTAGAAAATAGTTTTGCTCAAAAAAAAATTTGGATAAAATTTGGCCTGATTGCCCATGCGCGCGCGCACGCCCGCGTGCTCTCGTGCGCCACCCGCACGCGCCCACGCACACCAGCCACCAGGATAGTGAACAGTACCCATGGGTACTATTCATCCAAATTTTTTTTTTACATTAAAGAAAAAATAAAATTGTGGATATTTATTATTTATAATCAAAGCCAAAAATATCAGATTTGTTATGTATTTAAAATTATTTTTTTAAAATAAGATATTTTTGTTAGTTGAGATTTAAATAATTAGATATTTTTTACAAATATTAAAATTCAAATTTAAAAATAGACTAACAACTTAATTTTACATCTTTTAATATATTAAAATATTAGAATTATGATATCATATATTTAAGATATTTTCATTTAAATTCTTGATATTTTTATTAAATCTTTATTTGAAAATATAAATATATTTTTATTCTATAGTTTTTAATATTTAAATTATTTAAAATTTGAACATTGTTAGTTAGATATTTTTATGGATATTTGAATTTGTTTAACTATTTTGAGATATTTTAGGGTTGTTATAACTATTTATATTTTATTTTTTTAAATGGTTAAAATATTAGCTAATAGTTGTAACAACACAAGATATTTTTGGAAAATAGTTTAGATATTGATTTTAAAATTTAAAATTGGTTAAATTTTGAAAAATATCATTTTTTCAGCCAATTAATAAAATATTTTTTTTAATAAATGGGATTTAAATTAACTTTGGTTAATTGTTGATAAATCCTATTTAAATTAAATTAATATTTTTTTTCAAATTAATCTAAAACCAAGTTGATTGTTGATAAATGAAATTTAAATTAACTATTGTTAATTGTTGATAAATTTCATTTAAATTGACTTATTTTTTTTGTACCAATTTAATTAATTTGAATTTTTTGATAAATTCTAGATAATTATTTGTGGTATTTTTGCAAATGAAATAAAATTGTGGTATTTTTGCATAAATTCATAGAATTGCTCATATAGTAACATGATTAGGCCCATCCAATTATAACATGTCTATTTGCACTATATGTGGTATTTTTGCAATTGGGCTTAGATGCATATAGTGGCCTATATTTTTGGTAGATATATGGTATTTTTCCAAATAAAATATTCATAAAATGATAGGTTTTATTTGGGCCCATTAGAAAATGTAAAGTTTAAATTCCTCTCTTTTGGGTGATTCCACTTGTGCAGGCCCATTTGCTTTGCATGACTATAGTGAGCCTAATCAATTAATAAAATGAAGGTTTAAATTCCTGTCTTTTGGACCTTGTATGGAAGATAGGGGGCCTTTGTAGTGGGAACGGTATACTGGACCCAACCCTCCTCCATACAAGCCCGATTGTTAAAGCCCATTTACCTGAGTTGGACTTAATGGTATAGGTTCATTATATTAGTTAAACCTAAATATTGATTAGCAACAAATTAATTCTAAATTAATTGAATTTGTTTCAATGTGACACTTTAGAATTAATAAGAAATTATAGGACTTTGGTTTTAAAAATTTAATCTGTTTATTTTTTTTTTTGGAAAACCATAGTCATTAATTTTCTAAAAATAAATAATAAAAATACTATTTTTAATTTAATAATGAGCATATTTTAAGAATTTTATTCGATCTCCACCGTTATTTTAACATAGTCAATAGCTTAATGAGGCCTCGAGGCACTTTGATTTGTCCACCTACGGAAGTTGTTCATTAGTTATTTTGACATGCTTAGATCTCGAAAGATAGATAATTACAAGTCAAATTCTACTAGACTCATTCCTATGGTGACTACTAGGACTAAATCTATGATTATCGAAACTGTGGGTCTAGCTCATAAAATAAGAGATTTTGTTTTCTTATTTTGATCGAATAGTAGGTTGTTAATAATGGTGCCCATTATTAAATGAGTTTACAACTCTATTTAACTAGTGGTATTTTTTTATTCTCGCAAACCGGGACAAGGATATCATAGATTAGTTAAAAACCTAAGGAAATAAAGATATGATTGTTTTTGGTATTTTTTCTCATATCTTACATATTTTTGGCATATGTTGTGTTATTTCTTGAAATTTGTGTGAATAGAAGTTTTATTGAGCAAATGTGATTGATTTCTATTTTATTGGTAATTTTTAGTTTTCAGTTAAGTAGTGTTTGTGTCTACTCCCATCCTTTCTCAACTTTCGATGGAGAAACTCACCAGAGAAAACTTCCATAATTGGAAGCAGAATATCAACATAGAGTTGATAGGTGACAACTTCGAGTTCGTCATGATTGAGGAATCCCTAGAACGAGCACTGTGTCCGTACGTTAGTGATGGCACTGTCAATGCTTGTGATGGTATCGTAAATGCTTGGATAGCATCGTCTCTACACGTTCGTGATGGCACCATAAATTCTCGGATGGCACCGTGTCTGAACGTTCGTGCTCAACTCAACTATGGTCTAACGCAGCTCATGAACGAGCTTCAGATTATTGAACCTGTCATGGGTGGACCTAGTAAAGGAGGTGAAAATACGACTACTGATGTTGCTGCTGATCTAGCTAAGTGTTGACGGTGAAATCTCGTCAACGAAATTAGGTCGGAAAACTCAAAGGAAATGCGGCGATGTTTAGATAAGTACTTAGAATTAACTTATGAAAGGATAAACACAGATGAACAATGGAGTGAAAAATGTATATTGCATAATAGCCTCTGCATACAATGAATTTTCCAACCCTCTTTCAGGTGGAGTTAGGGTTCATTTTATAGTAGGCTCTAATGGATGTGGGTACATGGTGGTCCAGGGGACCAGATAGTACACGGGTACACTAATAGGAGAGTGGTTCCAGGGGTAGTGGTGTCAGCTCTGGAACATGGTCAGAGTTCGTGGGAGCACCTCAGCTTTTGTACCTAATCATGACTCCACTAGTTGCCTTGTACGGGTGTCAGAGACGTGGTTGTGGCGTTGCCATTCATCATACTGTTCCCAACCACCACTATTTGTCGGGTACAGGTGTCAGGCTTGTCCCTTGATCCTTGCAGGCATGTACGTACCCCTTTAGAGGTACCTTGTTTGTATTCTTTTTGTCTCTTGTGGGCCACCTTGAACACTGGAATCATGCGCGCAAGGCTGCCATATAGGCGTGACCCTTTGGACGAGGTCCTTGGGCGAGGCCCTTTGGGGCAAGGCCACATTATGCATGCGTGACCCTTGGGCGAGGCCCCTTGGGGGCGAGACCACTTGGCACGCGTGGCCCTTGGGCGAGGCCCTTTGGGGGCCAGACCACTTGGCACGCGTGGCCCTTGGGCGAGGCCACTAGACGTGCGTGGCCCTTGGGCGAGGCCCTTGGGGGTGAGGCCACTAAGCACGCATGACCCTTGGGCAAGGCCCTTGGGGGCGAGGCCACATTATGCATGCGTGTCCCTTGGGGGCGAGACCACTTGGCACGCGTGGCCCTTGGGCAAGGCCATTAGACATGTGTGGCCCTTGGGCGAGGCCCTTGGGGGCGAGGCCACATTATGCATGCGTGTCCCTTGGGCGAGGCCCCTTGGGGGCGAGACTACTTGGCACGCGTGGCCCTTGGGCGAGGCCCTTGGGGGTGAGGCCACTAAGCACGCATGACCCTTGGGCAAGGCCCTTGGGGGCGAGGCCATACTATGCATGCGTGACCCTTGGGCGAGGCCCTTGGGGGCGAGGCCACTAAGCACGCATGACCCTTGGGCAAGGCCCCTTAGGGGCGAGGCCACCCCGCACGCGGAGCAGGGGCGTCGTGCGGTCAGCGCGCGCGAGTCTTTGGTGGCACGCGAGGGGCTCTTGGTACTTGTTTTGGGTCACCTACAAGTACCAGATTTTTAGCACCCACACTTGGTTTGAGGCTAGCCAAGGTTAACCTCAATTTTTTCTTTTTGGTGGATTTTTGGCATCCACACTGCCCCCCAGTCTATTGGGAGGCCTTTAGGCGTTCTTGTAGACTCTTCTCTTTCTTTTGATTTTTTATTATGCGTATACATATATATATATATATTTTTTATGCTCGAGGTCCTTTGGAACCCACGTGAAAGGGGGTTCGATCGGTCTCTCTTTGGTGCACCTTGGTTGCACCTATAAGGATATATTGACCCCTTGGGTTCTAGTTATCCTCTTATATATTTTCGCGCGCGCTTATTATTTGTTGCGAGAAGCGTCCTTCTCGTCATTAGGCATAGTACTATTTTTGCAAGCATCTTCTTTGAGACCCTTTTTGCAAGCATCTTCTTTGAGACCCTTTTTGGAAGCGTCTACTTTGAGACCCTTTTTTCTAGCATCTACTTTGGAGACCCTTTTTGCGGGCATCTACTTATGAGACCCTTTATGCAAGCGTCTACTTTGGAGACCCTTTTCTCAAGAGTCTGCTTTGGAGACCCTTTTTGGAGGCGTCTGCTTTCGAGGTGATCTCCCCTAGGGTGGGAACTTTCATGGGTAGATGGTCTTTGTTTGATCTCAAACTTGGTCAGCGACCCCTCTAGCACGATGCCCCCCTTCTATATGGAATCCCCAGACATATTGGTAGTATGGCCACTGGAGGAAGGTTCGATTTCTTCGACATGGAAGTTCTTATGGCCCTCTTCCACACATATGTACTTCTGTGCTCTCTCTCGAAGTCGTCCAAATTCGAAACTTCTTTTTTGAGCATGTTACTCCATAACTTGCTTCCTAGACGAACTCCAGCTGTAATAGCCATCTTGAGCTCCGCTTTCGTTAAATCTCCCACCTTTGTTGCTTCTATACCGAACCTATGGATGTAGTCCTTCAAACTTTCATTCTTGCCTTGTTTGATGTTAGCGAGGTTGGTAGTTGGCATGACGTAGTCACACGCTGCATGGTGTTGCTGAAGAAATTCATCAGAGAATTGTTGCCATGACTTGATTGTTCCTGGCCTCAACCTCCTGAACCACTTGTACGCCACTCCTTTAAGCGTAACGACGAAGCAATGACATTTTTCTCTGCTATTGACCCTTCTTAACCTCATCAAGTTATTGAAGGAGTCTAAGTGATATTTTGGGTCTGTAGTACCCTCGTACGGAGTCATGTGAGGCTCTCTGAAGCCAGTCGGCATTTGTTCAGCCTGAATCTCCCTTGTGAAGGGTGAATCACGGTCGAATTCTCCGTCATCCATGTGCCCCCCAAGTGCAGTGGCGATCTTGCCTCGAGGGCTTCGCATTTTGGTGTCTAGTCCCCTCCTCTTTTTGCATAAGGAGTTTTGCGGGTTCTCGGGCTGATCCCTTGCCTTGGTTGTGTCCCTCGGTGGAACCGCAGGGGGTACGTCTCTTACTTCTGACCTCTCCCCATGGAGCTCTTTTCTTAGGCCAGGGGGTGCCTCTTTTGAGGGGACTTCGGCCTCGTTCTTACGACCATCACCTTCCCTCTGCCTTTGCTCCTGGGGGCATTTCGTTGGCCTAGGTCCCCCCTGGTACTTTGCCTGGGGGGTTTTACTGGTGGAGTGTCGAGTTCTCCCATCATCTACTGGTACAGTGGTCTCCACCCCATCCTGGCCTTTCTCCTTCCTCTTAGGCAAGGTCACGCTCGATTTACCCTACAACAGGCCATTCAGGACCTCTTGCATGTTCTCCAAGGTGGTCTCCAACCTTTGGTTCTTACGGTGGAGCTCACGTATTTCCTCTTCATAGAACCGAGATCTCGAACTCGAGCGAATGGAATGGACCCGGGGATGCTTATCATGCCTACAGGTAGAGGGGCCCAGGTCCTGCCGGCTGGAGTTCAGTACCTGCGGTGGTTTTGGGAGAGGGAACTCATTAGCATTTCCCGATGGTGCTCTTGGAGGACCTTCTCCAGGTGGAGCGGCCGGTGACGAGGCCACTTTATCACCTCCGTGAACCTCTGGGTCCTTCAGGGGCTCCACATCTCTGGGTGGAGGAGCTTCCTTCATGGAGGCCTTCAGCTGGACTTCGTTCAGGTGAACCTCTACCTCTCGTGGCTCCCTGAGTCGCTTTGAACGTCTTGGCATTTCTTCTTGCCGGAAACAATGGTGGAACAGTAGCTTGAAACTAACGTTCCCACAGACGGCACCAAACTGTTGATGGTGAAATCTCGTCAACGAAATTAGGTCGGAAAACTCAAAGGAAATGCAGCGATGTTTAGATAAGAACTTAGAATTAACTTATGAAAGGATAAACACAGATGAACAATGGAGTGAAAAATGTATATTGCATAATAGCCTCTGCATACAATGAATTTTCCAACCCCCTTTCAGGTGGAGTTAGGGTTCATTTTATAGTAGGCTCTAATGGCCGTGGGTACATGGTGGTCTAGGGAACCAGATAGTACATGGGTACACTAACAGGAGAGTGGTTCTAGGGGTAGTGGTGTCGGCTCTAGAACATGGTCAGAGTTCGTGGGAGCACCTCAGCTTTTGTACCTGATCATGACTCCACTACTTGCCTTGTACGGGTGTCAGAGACATGGTTGTGGCGTTTCCATTCATCGTACTGTTCCCAACCACCACTATTTGTCGGGTACAGGTGTCAGGCTTGTCCCTTGATCCTTGCAGGCATGTACGTACCCCTTTAGAGGTACCTTGTTTGTATTCTTTTTGTCTCTTGTGGGCCACCTTGAAAACTGGAATCATGCACGCGAGGCCTTCGGACGAGGCCCACTGGGGCGAGGCCGCCATATATGCGTGACCCTTTGGACGAGGTCCTTGGACGAGGCCCTTTGGGGCGAGGCCACATTATGCATGCGTGACCCTTGGGCAAGGTCCCTTGGGGGCGAGACCACTTGGCACGCGTAGCCCTTGGGCGAGGCCATTAGACGTGCGTGGCCTTTGGGGGCGAGGCCACATTATGCATGTGTGTTCCTTGGGCGAGGCCCCTTGGGGGCGATACCACTTGGCACGCGTGGCCCTTGGGTGAGGCCCTTCGGGGCGAGGCCATTAGACGTGCGTGGCCCTTGGGCGAGGCCCTTGGAGGCGAGGCCACATTATGCATGCGTGTCCCTTGGGCGAGGCCCCTTGGGGGCGAGGCCACATTATGCATGCGTGTCCCTTGGGCGAGGCCCCTTGGGGGCGAGACCACTTGGCACGCGTGGCCCTTGGGCGAGGCACTTTGGGGGCGAGACCACTTGGCACGCGTGGCCCTTGGGCGAGGCCCTTTGGGGCGAGGCCATTAGACGTGCGTGGCCCTTGGGCGAGGCCCTTGGGGGTGAGGCCACTAAGCACGCATGACCCTTGGGCGAGGCCCTTGGAGGATGAGGCCACATTATGCATGCGTGTCCCTTGGGCGAGGCCCCTTGGGGGCGAGACCACTTGGCACTCGTGGCCCTTGGGCGAGGCCCTTTGGGGCGAGGCCATTAGACGTGTGTGGCCCTTGGGCGAGGCCCTTGGGGGCGAGGCCACTAAGCACGCATGACCCTTAAGCGAGGCCCTTGGGGGCGAGGCCACACTATGCATGCGTGACCCTTGGGCGAGGCCCTTGGCGGCAAGGCCAAATTATGCATGCGTGTCCCTTGGGTGAGGCCCCTTGGGGGCGAGACCACTTTGCACGCGTGGCCCTTGGGCGAGGCCCTTTGGGAGGAGGCCATTAGACGTACGTGGCCCTTGGGCGAGGCCCTTGGGGGTGAGGCCACTAAGCACGCATGACCCTTGGGCGAGGACCTTGGGGGCGAGGCCATACTATCCATGCGTGACCCTTGGGGGAGGCCCTTGGGGGCGAGGCCACTAAGCACGCATGACCCTTGGGCAAGGCCCCTTGGGGGCGAGGCCACCCTGCACGTGGTGCAGGGGCGTCGTGCGGTCAGCGTACGCGGGTCTTTGGTGGCACGCGAGGGGCTCTTGGTACTTGTTTTGGGTCACCTACATGTACCAGATTTTTAGCACCCACACTTGGTTTGAGGCTAGCCAAGGTAAACCTCAATTTTTTATTTTTGGTGGATTTTTGGCATCCACACTAAGGTTGAAGCTCATCCAGCTTCATCTTCGAAAGCTAGAAACAAGAGGAAAGGTGGACAAAAGAACAACCCCAAGCCTGCAAAGGCTGCAAAGACGAATGCACAACCACGTGCACAGACGCCTAAGGGGAAGAACATAAAAAACAAGAACTGTAAAGATAAATGTTTTCACTGCAAAGAGAAGGGGCATTAGAAACGAGATTGCTCGAAGTTTCTAGTAGTGAAAAACAAAGGTAATGTTTATAGTTCATTTATCTTAGAAACATGTGTTTTAGAGAATGATAAATCTGTTTGGATTATTGATTCTGGATCAACCAACCATGTTTGTAACTCTTTACAGCTTCTTGAATCGTGGGAGGAAGTGGACGAAGGCGGCTTAAAGCTTAGAGTTGGGAACGAAGCGTTCGTTAAGGTCCAAGCTAGAGAAATAGCTCGTCTGAAGTTCGAAAATAAATACTTAATTGTAAAAGATGTATTTTTTATTCCGGATTTTAGTAGAAATTTAATTTCAGTTTCCATGTTGCAATTAGAACGATTTTTTATGACTTTCACAAGTTTTAATATATCTATTTCTTTCAATTGATCAAAATTGTGTATTGCATGTTTGGAAAACGGGCTTTATATTCTGCGATCTAACAAACCCCTCGCTCTTAATAATGATTTATTCAAAGTAGCTAATCCTAGGACCAATAAACGTCAAAAGACCGATAACAATAATATGACGTATTTATGGCGCTTGAGACTAGGTCACATTGGCTATGATAGGATTCAAAGACTTACAAAGGACAAACCATTGAGGGAACTCACCTTAGGGGAATTACCTGTCTGTGAATCTTGTCTAGAAGGAAAACTGACAAAGCGTCCATTCTCTGCAAAGGGTGATAGGGCCAAAGAACCTCTTCGTCTTATGCATTCAGATGTTTGTAGACCTTTGAATGTACAAGCCAGGGGTGGTTTTGAGTATTTCGTCACTTTCATTGACGATTACGCTAGATACTCATGTCTTTACCTAATGCATAGGAAATCATAAACATTTTCAAAGTTTCAGGAATTCCTACCAATGGCTCAGAACCAATTAGGTAAAACGTTAAAGATCTTGCGATCTGATAGGGGTGGAGAATATTATGATATGCAGTTCCAAGATCATTTAACTGAACTTGGGATTTTATCACAACTTACTGCCCCAGGTACTCTGCAACAAAATGGTGTAGCGGAACTTCGAAACAGAACTTTATTAGAAATGGTTAGATGCATGCTTAGTTACTCAACTCTACCAACTTCGTTCTGGGGACATGCAATTGAAACTACAAAAAATATTCTCAATGTCGTGTCGTCAAAATCAATCCCCAAAACACCTTTAGAATGCTGGAATGGTCGTGAACCTAGTTTATGCCATTATAGAATCTAGGGGTGTCTAGCTCACGTCCTGAGGAAAAATGAGGGAAAGCTAGAATCACGAACTAAAGTTTCCATGTTTGTTAGCTATCCTAAAGGTACTAGGGGTGGACTTTTCTATAGTCATTCAGAAAAGAAAGTGTTTACTTCTACAAATGCTACTTTTCTGGAAAATGACTATGTCTGGAACTTTAAACCTCGCAGCAAAGTAGTTTTAGAGGAGATGGTTAAAGAATTGACTCCAACCAATGTTCCATCATCATCAATGTGAGTTAATGATGAAATTCCCACTCTTCACGTCCAACCGACGCAAGTCGATTTAAATGAAGAAAGTACCACTTTTCTTGAGCAAACAGTCACGGAGCCTCGTCGTAGTGGGAGGGTTTCTAGGAACCTAGTTCGCTATGGTTTGGATGGTGAAACCAATATGGTTGTTGGTGACACTAGTGATAATGATCCATTGTCTTTCAAACAGGCAATGGCTAGCCCTGAAAAGGAACTATGGCCCGAAGCCATGAAACAGGAAATGGAGTCCATGTACTCAAATTTCGTCTGGGATCTTGTGGAAGCACCTAGTGACTTTAGGGCCATTGGGTGCAAGTGGATCTACAAGAAGAAACGAGGTGTTGATGGAAATATCGAGACTTATAAAGCTCGATTAGTGGCAAAGGGTTATACCCAAAGAGAAGGCGTGGACTATGAGGAAACTTTTAGTCCGGTACCCATGCTCTAATCCATTCGCATCCTCCTATCCATAGCTGCCGCTCTCGACTATGAGATCTGGAAAATGGATGTCAAGACAACTTTTCTTAATGGAAAGCTTGACGAAGTCATTTATATGGATCAGCCAGAAGGATTTAAAGTAGCTGTACAAGAAGGAAAAGTTTGCAAGTTGAATAGGTCCATCTATGGACTTAAGCAAGCTTCTCGTTCCTGGAATCTTAGGTTTGATGAAATAATCAAGACCTATGGCTTTGAACAAAATATTGATGAGCCCTGTGTTTACAAATCGAAGGCAAATCAAATAGTGGTATTCCTGGTTCTTTATGTAGATGATATCTTACTCATTGGAAACAATGTTAAGAAATTATCAGATGTGAAGAATTGGCTGAGCACTTAATTCTAGATGAAGGATTTGGGTGAAGCGAGTTATGTTCTAGGTATCCAGATCATCAGGGATAGAAAGAACAGACTCTTAGCACTTTCTTTAGCAGCTTACATAGATAAAGTGCTTGAACGTTTCTCAATGACAAATTCCAAGAAAGGGCTTCTACCGTCCCGCCATGGAATTCATCTTTCAAAGAAGCAGTCTCCCCAGACTCCTAACACTACTACAAAAAAGGTCTTTCTCTACGGTTTTTTTACTTAATACATTGCGGTTTTCGAGAGTATTGAAAAACGCAGTGTATTCGACTGCAGAGAAAAGTGATATGAAAACCGCGGAGAAAAGCCACACTTTTCTCTGCGGTTGTGTTGAAAAATCCGCGGAGAAAGGTACCCTTTTCTCTGCGGTTTATTCAACACAATCGCAGAGAAAAGGGTACTTTTCTCTGCGGTTTTGTTAATACAACTACAGAGAAAGCCATTTTAATAAAAAAAATTATTTTTCAATTTCGATATATATAATTATTTTCATTTCCGATTATATATATATATATTCTATATTATATATATATACATTTCATAAAAAATATAAAAAATTATGTCAAATACAATACATTTTAAAGAGTAAACATAATTAATATTAACATTATCAAAATACATAAAAACTAGATAAATAAGATAAAAATAAAAAAATCGAAATAATTAAAAAAAAAAAAAAAGTCAAGTTTTAGTGATCAATACCTGATTTGAACAATAAAAATGACTTTTATTCCTTCCCAAACGTTCAAAAACGTTGGAAAAAAGTTTGAAAATCACCCTATAAACATACATTCAAAACACATTATACTCAATCAATATATCTTCATTTTTGCCCTAAAACTTCAAAACAAATCAATATATATGTATATTTACATGAGTTGTAGCCTAAATATGGAAGAAAATGAAAAAAAAAAAAAAACTAAAAAAAAAGGTGAAAATAGCACTAACCGTGGCTGGGGAAGAAGGGTTGCGCCGTTCCTCTCGAGTCTGCCAGAGTGGAAGAAATTATAAGAATGAGTAAGGTTGTGAGTCGAGGGTTTTATGTAGGGTAAAGGCTTTCTCTGCGGTTCCATAAAGAAAACTGCAGAGAAAAGTGTACCACTTTTCCCCGCGGTTCCATAAACAATACCACAGAGAAAGGTACCCTTTTCTCTGCGGTTTTGTATAGAAAACCGCGGAGAAAAGTGTACCATTTTTCTCTGCAGTTTTCTTTATGGAACCGCGGAGAAAAGTATATTTTTTTCCCATTTCGTGTTTCAAACTCATTTGAACCTTTTCTCTGCGTTTTTAATTTAATGCTAGAAAAAAAGCGCAGAGAAAGCCTATATTTGTAGTGGTGTGAAGAGGAAGATGCAATAAGAAAAGTTCCTTACGCATCTGCAGTTGGAAGTCTGATGTATGCCATGTTGTGTACTAGACCAGACATTTACTATGCAGTGGGAGTAATGAGCAGGTATCAGTCAAATCCAGGACCGGAACATTGGATAGCAGTTAAGCATATCCTGAAGTATTTGAGACGAACTAGGGATTATATGTTAGTCTACAAGGGTGGTGTTCTAAACCCTGTAGGCTAAACCGATTCAGATTTTCACACTGATGTTGATGATAGGAAGTCTACTTCTGGAATGGTGTTTACTCTTGGGGTGGAGCTGTGATTTAGAGAAGCGTAAAGCAGTCTGCAATCTCAGATTCCACCACGGAGGCTGAGTACATAGCCGCGTCAGAAATAGCTACAGAAATAGTCTGGCTAAAGAAGTTCTATTCAGATCTTGGTGTTATTCCAGAAATGGATAAATCGCTTGTGTTGTTTTGTGACAATACAGGAGCCATAGCCAACTCGAAAGAACCTCGAAGTAACAAGAGGAGTAAGCATATAGAAAAGAAGTATCACATTATTCGAGAATATGTGGCCAGGGGAGATGTGAAGGTTATGAAGATTGCAACTGAAGACAATCTTGCGAATCCGTTTACAAAGACACTACCAGAAGCTACATTTGATAAGCATATTAAGGAAATGAGATTAGTAGAATTAAGACATTAGTTTCAATTAGTGCAAGTGGGAGTTTGTTGGGGTTTTATGCCCTAATTAAAACCCAAATTCTTTGTAATCTCATTTTTTTATCAATAAAAGAATAGAAATCATTTTTTGACTTGGTCATTCACTTGCTCACATGTTTTATTTTCATGATTATTTGTTTAATATAAACTTCTATTAAATCCTGAGCATATAGCTAATCTTATTTATAGTGACGTAATCATAGTGGAATATAAATATGATTATAAGTTCAAAATAAGTTAGTCTTAAGATTAGTCAGTGCACAGGATTTACACTGACTTGCCAATCTACGATATGATCTACTTACACATTACAGTGTTATGTTCTTTCCAGAACATTAGCAAAGTAGATAAGATCGGATGTATTTGTTACATCGGACAGGATCGATATTGACAATTGATAAGATAAGTAAACATACCGTTATTATCTATTATAGTCATATCATATAGTTGACCATAGGTCAATTCAATCTTGATTCTGAGTGGTTAGTATTCTAACTGATTGTATTATTTGAGTTCTTTGACTTGTTCGTTACCAGCTTACCCTACGGACTAGCCCATACTTACATCTTGGGAACTCGGTAGTATAATTGAGTGGGAGTGTTAATCATAGATATGAACATCTATAGCTTCTGATGAAGAAGTGAAACGATGGTTTCCTTTTAGTTTGGTTCAATGTGTTAAATGATAGAGATCTCATTTCAGTAATTAAATTAGTTCACTGAAATATCATTTACAAGGAACTAAGTTGTTATCCCCAAAATTTGAAGATGATGACGTGGCAATATAAATGACAAATGGCAAGGAATGGTTGGGTGATCTGGCTTAGGAGTGACCCAGTAGACCAGTGAAGAATTTTGACTGGCCAGTCAAGTGTCATGACCGACCAGGCATGACCTTGTCCGACCAGTCACATGTTTTTCTGCCCAGGCATGACCTTGGCCGACCAGTCACATGTTTGTCTGCCCAGGCATGACCTTGGCCGACCAGTCATGACCATGTCCGACCAGTCATGACCATGTTCGACCAGTCACATGTTTGTCTGCCTAGGCATGTCCTTGGCCGACCAGTCAAGTGCATGTCTGCCAGCCAAGTGCATGTCTTCCTAGCCAGGTGCATGTCTGCCCAGTCAGGTGCATGTCCACCCAATGAAGGTTGGGCCGACCAGCCTGAATGTGATATGGATCGACTAGACAGAGCAGGGCTACGCAAGAGATTCCAGAAACGGCTTCAACAATAATCGGTCTTGGCTTACGCGGGAATCTCTCAGTTTATCCCATGAATATAGTGTATCATTATATTTTGAATATTATTGTAGATTAAATATAGTGAGAATAACAAAATATCCCGATTATGGGGGACATCATCTGTACGATCCTGAGCCTATAAATACAAGGCTTATGGCATTATAAAAAGGTCTTTGATTCGGATTCTGATTTTCTAGAGAGAGAGTAATTGTATCTGGAGAGAATTCTTGTATTCTTGTAATCTGCACTAAAGAAACTCAGTTGACTCATGTTCATCTGATCTAGAGTGTAGATCCATAATCATAACTCTAAGTGGATTAGGCTATTACCAACACATTAGGGTTGAACCACTATAAAAATCGTCTGTGTCGTTTATTTCTCTTGAAGGTTTTTGTCGTTTTGACGTCTACACGTCGTTGGCCAAAAACGTGGTCAACATTTTGGTGCTTTCATTGAGAGCCTGAAGAGAAAGACAAACGATCCCTGTAGTGTGATGGCGCCTAAGAACACTAATGCGGTCTCCAAGAAGACAGGTTCCTCTAAAGAGCCTGCCAGATCAGAAGGTCCTGGCCCACAAGACCATGAGACTGAACCTAGAGTCATGCTCGAGGACGTGACTCCAGAGGTTGAACAACTCCAGGAGGCCATGGGGGCCTTCCAGGAGGAAATGGCACAATTCAACGCCAGGCAGGAGGTATTCGCTGAAGAAATAGCTAGGCAGAAGGTTGCATTCAAGCAGCAAAGACGAGAGATGGACACTAGGAGTGAGGAGATCCGGTGATAGCAGGAGGAGGCCGATAGGCGACATCGCGAGGTTGCACTCGCTCTAGAGGCAGCTACGCAGCTGACCTAGGCCAATGCCTAAGCTGCAGCACGAGGAGCAGCCACCCCAGGAGCAAGGACCACAGAAGCTGGTAGTAAAAACACTGATAGACCCAATTCTCGAGGGCCAAATAGAAGTCTTAGTAACCCACCTGGTCAGGAAGAAGATTGGGTCCGGTCAGGCACAACCTCAACCCAAAGGGGGAACTCCAGAACCCCCTCAAGGAGCCACCGATCAGAGACTTCTAGATCCGGAAGTCACAAGTTAGGCTGTAAGAAAAATCCACCTGAGCAGGAGCACAATAGAGCTCCTCGAGGGAATGAAACTTCACACTTCAAAGATGGGCATGGTCGTGATGAAGCTAATAGTCATCACACTGACCAGTCGAAGGAGAAGAATGATAACAACCATTGAGGAGGAAAAGATCACCCAGTGTAGACGGGAAGACCACCACTGCATCCCAACCAGCACAATGGCAATGAGCATGATCCGCATGGCAAGCCTTCCGAAAAAACTCGGAGTACGGTGTTCGATCGGTTAAGAAAGCTTACCTCCCAGAAGGATTTAAGAGACGTCATTGCTGATAGGAGAAGGACCGTCCCGGTCGAAGGGCGAGATCCGAACCGACCTACTAGTCAAGTATAAATACTTGATGATGGTGTGTCGGATAGGAGCGCCCGACCAGGCGGTCTCGAGAATGTGTCCCAAGCAGTGGCCCCAGGCATCCAAGCCCAGCTTGAT
The DNA here is from genome assembly GCF_963169125.1 of Humulus lupulus. Lineage (NCBI taxonomy): Eukaryota > Viridiplantae > Streptophyta > Magnoliopsida > Rosales > Cannabaceae > Humulus > Humulus lupulus. Next base: position 41,123,286 of record NC_084798.1, read on the forward strand.
GCTCTAACAGCAGCAGTTCAGGGTCTGTCGAAATGACCCTCTGCGATAGATCCAGTAGACCACAGGAGTGGCAGCCCGTTTTGTGCTCGAATTAAAGCAGGCCAGCCACCAGCAAAGTACAAACCACCGGTACTGCCAGTTTATACAGAAAAAGGCAGATCTGATAAGGCATGTAGGGAAATTCAAAGATCAGATGGAGCTGCTTGGAGTGAGTGATGACTATCATTGAAGAGTCTTCCCCACTACATTGTCCGACAATGCCCATGAGTGTTATTGGAAGTTTAAGCCAAACTTTATCACTTCTTGGGAAAGTTTCAGGAAGGAATTTTGCAGGCAGTTCAGTGCTAACCGGACCCCTCCAGTTTACACCAATCACTTGGCAGATATTAAACAAGGGAAGGACGAATCTCTCAAGAACTACATACAAAGATTCATGAGAGAAGCTAACCGAGCTACTGCAGTTGGAGATGAGGGGAAGATGGTGGCAATTTCTTCCGGTATAATCTATCGGAGTCCTTTATGGGACAGCATTCATCGCAACCCAATTTCAACATTACAGCAATTTCTTGACCGGGCGGACAAGTATATGAAGTTGGATGATGCGATTGAAAAGGGAGAGAAGGGTCTAAACAATCCAGGCGGATCGACTGATCTCCCCAAGAATGGAGAAAATGATCAAAATGGCAGAAAGAAACGTGGGAATAATGGGTCTGACCGCCATGATGAAAAGAAAGCTAAGTCGAGTCCAAACGATAAGCAAACCAAATATGAGCCTTGATTCACAAACTACACAACTCTTTCAGCAAGCCGGGCAGAAATCTATCTCGCTAGTCATCACGAAGTTCCCTATAAGAAACCCCCACCGATGAGGAAAGAGACATCTAAGAGGGACATGAACAAAATTTTTCGGTTCCATGGGGATTATGGCCATGACACAAACGAATGCAATCACCTCAAAGATGAGATAGAATTTCTTCTCCGGTCGGGCAAATTGAAAAAGTATCAAGCCGAAACCACTCAAGGAGAAGGAGGCAGGAGTAATCCTGGTTTCAAACGATAAAGATCTCCATCCTTGCAGCCCGGACCTGTATACTTTACCTTAGACACTATATGTGGAGGTCCACACTTGGCTGAGGAAAGCAACGAAGCAAGGGAGAAGCATGTTGAGTAGGAGTGCTAGGATCAAGAGCCACTGAAGCGGCGAGCATCTATGAATATATTATTTCTAAATACCACTTTCAGAGTGGTAATTTAATTTCAAGTTGTTTAACTTGTTATTTAAATTTGGTTTATGAGCTGGTTATTTGCTGACCAACCATCTATTTTTGAACAATTTTTGTTGTTTAAGACTCGTTATTAGACACGTTTTGTCCTTTTTAATTTACTAGTAATAAAAGAGACTACGCGCAGCGTGGTCGATTCTTGCTACAAGTGTGCATGTGTGTTAATTATCCAAACAGTGTTCAACTGGTCGGTAAAATTAGACAGTGTTCAACTGGTTGATACATTCAAGCAGTGTTCAATTGCTCGAATATTTTCCATATATTCTATGTGTTTCACGAGTAATAAACTACTTGAACAGATTCGGTCAAGTAGCAAGTGTCTAAGGATTTCTCAACCCTCAATCGCTTAGGGGGCACATAGGGTATATCGGTATACAATTTAACATAGGCAATAAGAGCACGAGTTAAGATATCTGTTTTTAGGCTGACTTGTAAACTTTCGAAGTCCAAAAAGGCCATTTAGCTAATTTTTTTGACAAAGCTTAAGTAACTTGGAATTTTTAAAAATTTTAAGTTAGAAGAAAATATTCGTGTGACAATAAACATTATGCTCATAAAATGTTAGAGCAATAAGAGTGTGAGAAAGTATACTTAGTATGGACTTATGAAATGTCTAGAATTTCTAAGTTAGAAACTAAGTATTCATGCGAAAATATAAGGCATACATCAGAGTGACTTTGCTATTCACAATAAACTTATAATGTTTTAAGTCTAAAAAGGCTTAGAATGTTTCAAGTTAGCAAAACAAAAGTCTACTAGTCAGCTGGTCGGATTACAACTTGTCTTTTCAGATGGAGGCCTCTCTGGTCGGATGAGAGATCACTGGTCGGCTATGGCAGGTTGATCAACCCCTTCCTCAGCATCAGCTGCTTCTTCCGGTCGGAATGACAGCATGGGGGAAACAGATGTAGTGCCGATAGGATTAGCTACTTCCTCGGTAGCCTTTGCCTCACATTTCGCAAGCTCCTCTGCCTTGACCTCCTCTGTGAGAAAGTTGAGGTTGAGAGGCTTGTTCAGCTTCCACACCTGGTAAAAGCAGTTGAAGCAGATTTCCTCATAGCGAGCAAGATCGGCTTCCTTCTCCCGCCTAGCTCCTCATTCTCACGAGTCAGCTTCTCCAGCTCATCGGTCAATGACTTGTTGGTTTGAATTTGTTGTTGATTCTCATCAGACAGTCTCTTAAGAGACTCATCCCGCTCAGCCTCAGTCCTCTCTGCCTGCTCCAGCTTGGATTTGAGGTCTTTCTCCGAAGCAGTTAAAGTCTCCACTCTAGCTTGGGCATCCACTAGTTGATCATTTAGGACCTTGATCAACTCCTTATAGTCAACTGCTCGGAGCTGAGCATGACTGATGGTGACAAGCGACTGCATGGAAAACAGGAGGTTATTACAAGGGAAAATATTAATAACAAACTTTCCTAAGATAAAACACTTACATTCATCAACTGAGCAAGCCCTCTTCTTAAGATGACTTCAACGCTAAACCGAGGAAAGGATTCGAAGCTTTGAAGCATTGAAGTATCATGGATAGTCTCGTCAAGCAGTTCCTTTCCGAGGCCACCAGCGGTGCGAAGGACCTCACTCAAGCCAGTCAAGCGAGTAGGAGTTAGGCTCATAGAGGGAGGAAGCGAGGAAGGAGTCAGCTGCGGGATTGCGGTCGACTCATTAGGTTGCCTCCCTTGGCTGGGAAAAGTGGTCCTTGGGACTTTGCTCGGAGGGGTGGAGCCACTTCCTTCCCCAGATTTCCTCTTTGGGGCAGGAGAGGCGTTGAAATGCCTAAACATCTCTGAATCTGCAAAAGAGAAAGCACAAGATTTGTTAGTAAAATAAAATAAAATAAAGCAATATGTGGATAAGTACATTACTACTACTAGAGAGTTCTATAAATCCCATATAACCAAGTTATCAAACATCTCACTATGACTACTAGACCTGAGTTGAGGATTTGGTCGAGGAAGTCGTCCTCGTCGTCCGATGATGAGCTTAAGTCCCTCTCAAGCTGGATGGCCTTCCCCTTCCCAGGCTATGTGGGAATAGCAGGTCTGCACTGGTCCTTTAGCTGGGGCTCCCTAATGATGAGATCACCTGGTCTGCGAGAGTGAGGAGATGGTCCAGGAGAGAACTGATCGGTCACTACCTTAGTGCCGGCGTTGGACTGATCAGTTGCATTAGCTTCTTCGGTGGTGCTCTCCACTGTGATGTTCTGGTTACTTGGTAGCAGGCCCTCCATCTAAAGATTGTCTATAGTAACCAAAATCTTCACATCCTTCTCCTCGATGCACATATTGGCCAACTCCTCTGCTCGGTCAAACATTTCTTTTGTAGGCAAGGGTTGGTGAAATGGACCCGCATGCGTAAAAGCCAGGTTGTTGGCTTTGATGTCCGAAGTGTGAAAATACTCTGTATAGTATTTCCCAGGATTCGACTTGTGAGCAATGCCATAAAGTTATTTAACCCCTTTATGCCTATGAAAGAGGTGGAAAAAACCTGTGTTCTTATGGCTCGGGTTGGTTCTAAGGTCGAATAAGTAGTGTATTTCGTGAGGAGTAGGCTGATCCCAGTCTTGCAGGAAGTGAAGGATGAACACGGTGGACAGCGCCTGAATCCCATTAGGAACGATCTGAAAGGGAGAGACGTTGAAATAATCCGCTACTGACCGGAAGAAGGGGTGTAGCGGGATAGTCGCTCCTGCATATATATGGTGCCTAGACCAGGCACAGTAAGGTCCGCCAGGCCTGTTAGCTCTCTGATGAGGGCGCAGATATATAACATTCACCCCTCTCAAGCCCAAGGCTTGGATGTGTTTGTCAAACATCCCAGGGTTTAGTTTTGTAGGTTTGGCGGTAAACCAAGAAGGTGTTTCTTCTCCTTCCTTCCATGGTTTTTGGACAGCCAGATGTTGAATCTCACTAGCGAATTTCTGGGTAATTTTTCTTTGAGGCTTATTTGGTTTTGTCATCTGGCGGGGTGGTCTCGAAGAAGCCGCAGTTCGGACCTCACTGTGTTCCACCACTTTCTGTACCGCACTGCGGGCTACTTGAGGATCCTGGTCCTGCAGGAGTCTGTTGGACTTCTTTACCCTCATTGTTGACTGCTCAACCTGTTGATGGAGGAACTGCTCTTCGTGAAGAAAGTATAAAGCTAACCGGGGGAGAATCTTCTTAAAACGGCGGAGGCGATCCTCAGGAGTGCGACTGTCAGGAGACTTCGACAAGGAGTCACTGCTTTGAGGAGTATCGCTCGACTGCGAGACGGACGTGTTAGAGTTTGTGTGGTTGTCACCTCCCCTATAGTCAAAGCGATTCATCTACAAAAAATAAAAATGGGGAGGTGAGTAACCATACAAATATAAATCAACAGAGCAATGTTTATTTTTCTACTTAGAAAATTTTTACCTAAGTAGTAAAATTTTAGCATGCATGAGGAAAAAATAATTTTTGTGCCTAAAAGTGGTTAAGGTCCCTAGAATGAGCATGAATGAAAAATTATGGTGATAGGCGAAAATTTTGGTGCTGTGTGTGCCTATGTCCGAGCGGGTGGCTTAGTGTCCATGTGTGCGTGCCTAAGTTGCTGTCTGAGGAGCAGCGTGTAGTGTCCGCTCGGAGCAGCGTCTAGGACCGAGGAAAGGCGTGCGTCCGAGCGACTGCATCTGGGTCTGAGGAGCAACGTGTGTCCGAGCATCACGCCTGGTCCGAGGAGCTGTGTCTGGGTCCGAGGAGCAGCCTGTAGTGTCCAAGCGGATGCTGGGTTCTGAGGGGATGCTGGGTGCCGAGCTACTATCGCGCCTGTCCGAGCGGATGCTGGGTACCATCCGAGCTGCTGCCGCGCCTGTCCGAGCGGATGCTGCGTGCCATCCGAGCTGCTGCCGTGCCTGTCTGAGCGGACCGTGCCTAGCCGAGGGCTGTCATCGTGCGTCCGAGGAGCCAGTTGGTGCATGTCCGAGGAGTCAGTAGGTGCGTGGCCGAGGAGTTGGGGTTGGTCCGAGGGGCAGTGGATAGTACCGATCGGATGGGCATAAATTTCAAGGCAATCTAATCATCCGAGCAGCCCTAGACCCATACCACAAACATAAACCCTAAGCCTATGCCGAAAAACAAAGACCCTAAATCCCTAGGACACAAACACAATTTCTCATCCAAAACACATAACCACGAGATCAAAATGGGGAATTTGTAAAGTTTCAAATGTTCTAGAGACCATATTTATATCATCCATTGCCCATAAAACCATACATGTGATTTAGGTTGAAAAACTCATTTTTCTTTAAATTTCTATGAAATTGAAGGTAAAATTGAGTTGCCCATAACCTAAACAACATCAAAACAGCCACAAAATACATTGCATTTCAAAGATTCACACATAGATTCAAAGGGAAAATTTTCCAAGAGGGTTTCGGCCAACACACCCATTCTTCTTGAAGTTTTGAAAAAAAAAAATAACAACACAAGTGAAGATGAAGGAGAAGGACTTACCCAATCTTGAAGAGCCCTTGGATTTGCTTGGAGAAAGCTTGAAGAAATAAGAGCTCCTCCTTGAAGATCCTTGAACTTTCGGCCAAGAGGAGAGAAGCTTGTGGGTTTCAGCCAAAGAAAGGAAAAAGGGAAGATGAGAATTATTATTTTTTTTTTTTGCTCTCTTGTGTTTGTGGAAGCGGGGCTTTTCCTTGATATCTAACATAATGTATCACGAGATCCTGGAAGAACCATAGGCTAGTCGGAAAATCATCAGCAAAGACTTCTTCTACGGGATGTTTTATTTTTCCATAGAAAAATATTCGCTCAAAAAAGCCCCCAGAGGATGTTAATCGTAAATGAGAAGATTGGTTACGGAGAAAAAGTAAGATGGATTCATATTCACAAACATGAGAATTATACAGGAACAAAAAAAATCTTAGATTACTTTTTGAAGAAATAGAAATAGATTTATTTGGAATAAGAAATCTATTCCAACTATAATACTCGTGAAGAAAAAGCCGTAATAAATGCAAAGATGAGACATCTTTTACCCAGTAACGAAGGGTTTGAACTAAGATTTCCAGATGAATGGGGTAGGGTATTAGTACATCTGATACATAATTTAAATGGGGGAATTTTTCCTCGAAAAAAGGAAATGTTGAATGAATTGATTGTAAATTATAATATTTTATGACTTCTGTCCCCTTTAAAGAAGATACTAATCGTAGGGAAAATGGAATTTCCACAACGACTGCAAATCCCTCTGATATCATTTGAGAATAAAAATTCTTGTTGTACCCAAAAACTGGATTTTGGTTCGAATCATTAGGGAAAATAATCAAATGATTCTGTTGATACATTCGAGAAATTAAACGTTTTACAATTAGTAAACTAGATTTATTGTCATAACCTACATTTTCCAACAAATTTGATCTATTTCTATTTAAACCATGATCATGAACAAATGTATAAATATACTCCCGAAAGATAAGTGGGTATAGGAGGTCATGTTGCCAAGATCTATCTAGTTCTAAATATCCTTGAAATTCTGCCATTTAAAATTCTATTTGAACTGAAAATAGGATAGGGGATTTATTGGGTTATCAAATGATACATAGTACGATACAGTCCAAACAAGGTATTATAATAAGAAAAAATATATACCTCGGAAAAAAAGGTAAGACTCATCAAGGGACTCTCTATCCTCTCTTTTTTCACCTAATCGATTTAGGTTCATTTTAGGATAACAAGATGGTTAGAAATCCTTTATTTTTGCAATCCAATCGCTCTTTTGATTTTGAAAAAAAAAAAATCTCTCTTTATCAATATACTGCCTTCTTCTACACATTTATCTCCACCACATAATGGAGATAGCTAATAGTTAGGACTCATAAAAAATAGATAATCCACTCATGGGAAAGGCCTTTCCCGCATCAATCACTAATATATTTTTAACGTCTAATTAGATCGGGTAATCGTTCAAAAATTAAGAACAGGAGCTCGTTACTTTTTGTTTCCCTATAATTGGAACCTCTAGTAGGGCTCTATCCATTTATTTACTCGACTCCATTTTCACTTTTGTTTTCATTTCTTTTTTTTATTTGTTCTCATTCAAACAATTTAAAGAAAGTTTGGGGACTATTATGGTAAGAATGAAAGATTCTCAGAATTCTCTATTGATACGACATGCTGCTTTTTCCATTCATTCCTTTCAGGATCAGTCGGGGTCTTACAAACTATATTGATGGTATAGATGAATCCGTTGCTTCATACAAATGTGTAAAAAATGCTAGTCGCACTTAAAAGCCGAGTACTCTACCATTGAGTTAGCAACCCGAACTAAAATAATTAGAATGTATAGATACAATCGGAATCCTAATAAAGAGATTGAATTACACGATGCAATCAAAACATTTCATTTTTAAAAAGGCAAAACAAAAATCGAAAATTTTATAATCAATTATGCACATAATAAAAATGAACAGATCTAATGAAAATAAAGATATTTGTAGACCAACTCTTGTCTCTTATGTTATCCATTATTCTCTTTTAATCAAAACCAAAAAAACTTCTTGTATTACAGCAAATTCAATCAACCCTTTATTTTTTGTTTTTTGAATGAAATAAAATCTATGGGACGGAGATAAATAGATTCATTTATCCATTCTCCATGATCGGATTATATTTATTTGATAGACTGTTGTCAATATGAATGATGAATTTCAATGTTGAGAAAAGAATCCAATGGAGAAATGGCAACAAAAAAAAGATTTATCTTGGATTGGCACTGGATAGATAATCAACACAGAGACAAAAGAAAAGGGTGTAAACGGACGAATAAATGAAAGAAGAAGTAGAAAAACCTAGGTTTATTCAATTAATATCAATCAATATAAAATAAGTAAAAGATATAAGTCAAAGTAAAAAAGTGAATGCTTTGCTTTTTATTTGTTCATATAATTTCTATGAAAAACACCCATTGATATCACAATAATATCAAAAATGGAAGACAAAATTGTTTATTCTCTTGATATTTTTTCTATCTATTCCATCAATAAAACCAAAAAAGATATTTTTATTGTTATAAAAGACGACATTTAATTTTTTTTTTATTCTATATCTCTATCTCTTATTCTATATTTTTCTATATCTCTTCATAGTAGAAATCCTAAATTAAATAGGATATAAATTAAAAATTGAAAAAGAGAAAAAATAAAACTAGCAGAGAAAAAAAAGATTCTAATCCAAACTTTATATATATTATATATTTCATTAATTAAATTTTGGTTGGTGATTAAGGCGAAGTTCCATAAAAACCCCAGCCTTCTTTGAAATATCATGAACAGTTCCTGTAGGCTGAGCGCCTTTTTCAAGGAAATATAGAATAACAGGAACATTTAAATAAGTTTGATTCTTTATCGGATCATAAAACCCCACTTTCCGAAGAGCTCTCCCTTTTCTTCGTGATCGAACATCAATTGCAACGATTCGATAAATGGGTCATTGTGATAGATGTAGATAAAAAATACCCCCCCCCCCCCCCCCGAGAAACGTATACGAAGTTTTCTCCTCGTACGGCTCAAGAAAATTCAAGTTATGTTTATGTAGAGAATTCAAATGTCAAATATATCCAGAAAATCATCAAATCAATTAGACCCAGAACTGTCTTTCTTTATATTTAAATACTTTTTTATTATTCTTTCTCCAACAAAAAAATTATTCGTATTTGTAATTTGAACTCTCATAACTCAAGTTGTATAACTCGCAAAGGAAATCCTTTAAACATTTCATTTTATTTATTGTGCGGTCTCTAATCCTCCTTTTGTCTGTCTCCTTTCGAATCCATTTTAATTCTTCATTTAAATCGAGTTCTAGTTGTTGAGACAATTGAAACGGTATTTCCTTGTTCTGGGATCCTTTATCTTTGCCTTGAATCGTTGGGTTTAGACATTACTTCGGTGATCTTGAATCATTTCAAAATAGCAGCAACATACCATTTTGAGGGATTTCTTTCTATCAAAGAATCATACGAATGGTTGATTCCTGTGTAATACACTTTTGATTTGATCGAAAGAGTTTTACCAATTCTTTACTTTTGAATTTGAAACTTGCTTGAGTTGGACTCTTTCAATTTCTCTATCGAAAATTTACTTACAAAGTTGTCCCAATTTATTAATTGATACTAACCTTAGATTATTGCCTCCGAGAAACGAATCAATACGTTCTGCTCGAGCTCCATCATGGATGATATGGTTTACATCACAACCCCCGGTTCTAGTGGAACAGAACAAATGATGTCGAGTCAAGAGCACTTTCATTCCGATATAATAGGAAATGGTGGATGTAAGAATCCACAGCGGATCGTGTCCTTCAAGTCGCACGTTGCTTTCTACCACATCGTTTTAAACGAAGTTTTACCATAACATTCCTTTAGTTTGAAACCAGTATGTAATTAATTCCATTATAGAATCATGAATAATCATTGGTTCAGTTAGTACTTAGTAATCTATACTTTTTTTTACTTTCTATATGAAATATAGTTTATAAAGAAGTAAGTTTCAGCAAGAATTCAATTTCACTCCAAATACACATATTTAAAACTATTTTATTTTAAATTTAATTTAAATAGTTAAAAAAAAGAAAAAAAATTTTAAAGAAGAAAATTAGTTATTTTTGAGTCTGCATCGTCAAGTAACTTTAATATAGATAAAACAAAAAATAGAATACTAAATATAAGATATAATATGACTTAAGTATGGTTTAAGTATGTAATAATATCATCACATACACATAATGGGTTGGGTGTGCAGACGAATATGCTTTGGGACGGAAGGATTCGAACCTCCAAATAGCGGGACCAAAACCCGTTGCCTTACCACTTGGCCACGGCCCATTTCTATTTGACACTAATAAAGACTAATAGTAATCTTGATTGTTCGTCAACTCCAGCCTAAATATAAAAAAAATTATTGATAGAATTTTTCTATATGTAGATATTGGATTAAACTGATGAATTTATTGATCATTACATCTAATTCAATTAAGATATTGTATGAAAGTATGATTTATTCGATTCACTTTTAATTTGAGAATTGAAGGGGTTTTGATTGGGCGAGTTCAAATCAAAGAAGGTTTTTTGGTATAGCTAATTTAATTTCTTTTTATTCAGCTTGCCTTATATCAATAACTCGCCTTATTAATAACTCAATCAAAATAAATACAATTACCCTCAAGAATAAAATGTTTGTTATGCTTAACATATTTAGTTTGATCTGTATCTGTCTTAATTTTTCCCTTTCTTCAAGTAGTTTTTTCATCGCCAAATTGCCCGAGGCTTACGCTTTTTTAAATCCAATCGTGGATTTTATGCCAGTAATCCCTCTTCTATTTTTTCTATTAGCTTTTGTTTGGCAAGCCGCTGTAAGTTTTCGCTAAGATTTTTAATACTGTGCTAGACAAATTCATCGTTTATTTGAAAACAAAAAAATTATAGATATGATAAGATCAGACTGGTATAGCTGTAATAAATCGGGAACACCCCATTTCACTTCCTTATTCTGGTCTTTTTCCATTGCAAGACCTCTTGAAGTCTTCCACAATGTCTAATTGTGGGTATGAAAGAAAATTTTTGGTAATGAACAAAAACTCCACTTTGTATTAAAAAGTATTTTAAAAAACTTTTTTGAAAATTCTTTTCTATTTCTAGTCTTAATTGGTATCAAAATAAAAATAGAAAAAAGTAGGGTATGCGGTATAAAATACAAATAGAGAATCTATTCTCTTTTTTCCTAAAAAAAGAATCTTGGAGATTGTTTAATGCTTACTCTAAAAATATTTGTTTACACGGTAGTAATATTCTTTGTCTCTCTATTCATCTTTGGATTCCTATCTAATGATCTGGGGCGTAATCCTGGACGTGAAGAATAAAAAATAAAGAGGTTTTTTTTGTTTTTTTTTGCTTGATTTTAAAAAGTTCTTAGTAGGATTTTAGCTATTTCCCATTTTTAACTATAACTATAGAAAATAACTAAAAAAAGGAACTCGCGAAAAATTCGAAAGGAAATACAAAGTTATTGACGAAAACGGAAAGAGAGGGATTCGAACCCTCGGTACAAAAAATTCATACAACGGATTAGCAATCCGACGCTTTAGTCCACTCAGCCATCTCTCCCCCAAATGAAAAAAATATATATACATAATAAGAAGGGTTTTTTTAAAGCCTTATTTTGTTTTGGCTTATGGAACATAGTAATTATTCTTATTTTTTTTTCAATATAGAAATATAACTATATAAAAAATATTAATATACAAATAAGAATTAAGACATAAAATACAAAAAAATACCTCTTTTCTTTGATTTTTTCCAAAGAAACCTTATTCTTTCCACGGCTTGGCCTGGTCAATACCTAGCTGGGCCGGGCCTCTTTTATTCCAACAAAAACAAATCAAATTTTAATTATTTATTAAAAATTAAATTTGAAAACACAAATGCTTATTATTATATTAAACATAATGTATATCTAACATAATGTGAAGGTCTATTTAAAGGAAAAAAGTGGGAATTGCCACTTATTTTTGGAGCCTTGGAATTCCTTAGATATTTTTTATCCCCATGACTATGAGCAGTTAATTGCAGTGATCGTGGTCTGCTGTGGAGTCGTGGTCTGTTGCATGGGCGGGAAGATGAATAGTTAGATTTGTTTTATTATGCCGTGAGCTGTGGAGAAAAATGTTTATTATGTGAGAGCATCATATAATAAACTTGGGGGGCAAATGTTATCCCCAAAATTTGAAAACGATGACGTGGCAATAGAAATGACAAATGGCATGGAATGGTTGGGTGATCTGGCTTAGAAGTGACCCGGTAGACCAGTGAAGCATTTTGACTGGCCAGTCAAGTGTCATGACCGACCAGGCATGACCTTGTCCGACTAGTCACATGTTTGTCTGCCCAGGCATGACCTTGGCCGACCAGTCACATGTTTGTCTGGCCAGGCAAGACCTTGGCCGACCAGTCATGACCATGTCCGACCAGTCATGACCATGTCCGACCAGTCACATGTTTGTCTGCCCAAGCATGACCTTGGCCGACCAGTCAAGTGCATGTCTGCCCAGCCAAGTGCATGTCTGCCCACCCAGGTGCATGTCTACCCAGTCAGGTGCGTGACCGCCCAGTGAAGGTTGGGTCGACCAGCCTGAATGTGATATGGATCGACTAGACAGAGCAGGGCTACGCAAGAGATCCCAGAAACGGCTTCAACAAGAATCAGTCTTGGCTTACGCGGGAATCTCTCAGTTTATCCCATGAATATAGTGTATCGTTATATTTTGAATATTATTGTAGATTAAATATAGTGAGAATAACAAAATATCCCGATTATGGGGGACATCATCTGTACGATCTTGAGCCTATAAATACAAGGCTTATGGCATCATAAAAAGGACTTTGATTCAGATTCTGATTTTCTAGAGAGAGAGTAATTGTATCTGGAGAGAATTCTTGTATTCTTGTAATTTGCACTGAAGAAACTCAGTTGGCTCAGGTTCATTTGATCTTGAGTGTAGATCCATAATCATAACTCTATGTGGATTAGGCTATTACCAACACATTGGGGCTGAACCACTATAAAAATCGTATGTGTCGTTTATTTCTCTTGAAGTTTTTTGTCGTTTTTACGTCTACACGTTAGCCAAAAACACGGTCAACATAAGTCTTTTAAGGATAACATACAATGAGGGGTAAAACGGTATTTTAGTTCTATATCATTGTAGACCGTCTATAGAGGATTGAGTGACAATTATGGTTGTAACAATGAATAATTAATAGCGTATTTATATTTGTTATAGAGCATTCTATGAATTCAAGAGTGCAATTTCGAGTCTATAGTGGAGTCACGAGGAATTAATAAGTTAGTAAATTTATTTGTTAGATTTACGATAACTTATTGGAGCTTAATTTCATAGGCCCATGGTCCCCATTGTACCTTGGATAAAATCATCTAGATAGTCTCAATTAATTGATTTAATCATCAATTAGAATTATCAAAGTTGACCATGTCAATTTTGGATAGTTTCAGAGAGTTGTATAATTTTGAGAAGAAAAGAGAAATTATGACAGATTTATTAATTAAGATAAATTGGTATCTAAATTAATAAATTAGTTTAAATCAATGTTCAAATTATAAATAATTAATTTGATAAAGGATTTAAATAATTATTTAATTAATTAAATCAATAGAAAATAATACAAGCTTTGATTTTAAGTCCAATGGGCTTATAATCAAATCAGAAATTTCACGGGTATATAGCCCATGATAATTTTGATCTAGGGCTTTAAAATTGCTATTATTTTATTGATTTTTTAATTCAATTAAATGGCCTAATTGAGTCTATAAAAGGAATGCTTAGAGAGAAGTCATCAGTTAAGATTTCTGAGACGACAGATAAGTTTAATCACTGGTTTTCTGATAGTTTTAGATTCTCTCTAAACACAAGTCATTTTCTAAGTCTCTTTGTTATTTTCTCTTCTTCTCTCTATATCTATCTCAAGTGTTGAGAATTGCCCACACTAGTCTAGGTGATTCTAAGGATATATTGGAAGATTGTGAAGAAAATAGAAGATCGGTTTAGTTTCTTGATAATACTCTGCGACAGAGAGGATACAAGAGTTAGAGAAACTGAAGGAATGACTCTTTAATTCCGCTGTGTATACTGTAAGTATTCTATTCTTTGTTTCTCTTTGAATTCAATTTAAGAAACATGTTTTAGGCTATCTCGTATTAATTTGTTTAATATTAGATATACATGAAAATAAATAAAGATCATGTATAAGTTTTTCCCAATACTTTAACAATTTGATGAAGTGTATAATCAATATAGAACAAAACTAGTAGTACATGCACATTCAAAGCATCATATTCTACATTTTATTGAAGAGAAACTGTTTGGTTTAAACTGATCTTTTTCAGAAAAAAAATATGCAGCATATTCTACATTTTATTGAAGAGGAACAGTTTTCAAAGCAGAGAGAAAATTGTAAAACTTTAACAATGAATGCTTCAAACTTCTGATGTTGAGGCTTTTATTTTATATAAATCTATATCTACAAGAAGAGAATCTGATATACAAGACATAGTATAACTTAACCATATAAAGGCATTACGACCTAGAAAATGCCAACTACACTTCCAAAGTAATACTAATTATATTAATATCATATCTAGCCTTCTCTATATGCAAACCACTTAAACCAAATATAAATCCTCGTCTTGCATTGATCTACACCATTAAACAAGTTAAACCAAACACTAGCTCAGTTACGAATAAATAGAAATGAAAACCCCAATTTAAAAATTAGCATTATAGAGAAAAAGAAAGATGCTATAGTAAAGACCATGAACCATTCATAAAGAAATATTTTGAAAACATATTATACACATTTTCATAAGCATATAAAGAGATGGGAATCGAATAGTAAGACTAAATGGTACATGTTTGAGAGAGACTGATTTTTTGAGAAAAATATTGAATATAATACCTGTTCAAAGTTCCTTAACGACAACAATCAAAGCCTTAGAGTTGAGACCCAAATCACAGAGAGCAATGAGCACAGAGAGGGTATGACGATCAAGCCTTTTGTCAAGTGCATTGGACAAGAGAGAAAATGGAGGAAAATCACAAGGCCTAATCCCACAAAATGAGAAAAAGAGATTGAGAAAAAAAAAAAAGGGAAGAAGAAGAAAACATATGAGGGAGAGACCATGAAAGAGATCAGAGAAATAAGAGAGTGGTGTACCTGAAGAAAGCTTGGAGAGAGCTATGAGAATCCATTGAGCTTAAGAAAGCTCTATGTGCACGAGCTTGAGAGGGCAGAAATAAAAATAGGTGTAAATTTTTTTTAAAAGTATGAAAATTGTGTTTTCAAAATTTGGTAAATTTTAATTAAAATTTTGAAAAATTAAAAATGATATTAACTTACTGAACATGTTTTTCGGTTTTGTTATCAAAATTTTTATAATTTAATAAGAAAACTAATTAAAAACATTTTATTTCATCTCATTCTAAAAAAGGAAAGAAAAAAAAAAGGCAAACTAACACCACAATTTAATATTCTCCAACATAAAAAAATATTCCCAAATATTCAAAACTTAAAAAGAAAAATAACAAAATACCGAGACAATTCAGAATAATTTATATCAACATCATATCAGGCCCTAGATTTATATTTCTGTCCTTCTCGTTCAAACAAACACATGCTTGGGTCCCTTAAATCTAGGACCAAACTCCTATTTAAAAGGGCTCATTTCCCAGTTGAAATATCACCCATATCTATACCTTTGTTTTCTCCATTCAAGCTAAATTTTCTCTTATTCAAGGCCACACAGAAGAACAAATGGCTCAGGGAAGGGTCAGTGCAATGACCACAGCAGCTTTGGTGCTGTTGTTGGTGCTGATCGGCCACTCCGAGTTAGTTCGTGCTGCCACCTACACCGTCGGCGGTTCTCGTGGTTGGACCTTTAACGTTTCTCGTTGGCCTAAAGGAAAGCACTTTAAAGCTGGTGACACACTTGGTTAGTATCTCATACGTACCAAGCATAATACCAACTTACATACTTGATATTTTTTATTTTTTCTAGTAAAAAATATAACCGAGTTACACTTTTGACCAAAAATACTATGCCATTATCTTGATGAAAAATACTATGATATTATTACAACTATTATATATAGACCATTTTTAGTAGTTGGTAGCTAGGACGGAGGAGTCGTCTAAGTGAAAGGAGAGGAGATATTAGTAGTATTAATGAATTGGATATGAAGAAATTATACCCTAATAATTAATATATAATGACACTTTTTTTTTTTTAAATTATTACATACTGATCTTTGAATAAAATAAGTAGCATATACTATTATAAATCTTTAATTCTATCTATAAAATTTTAGATCTAGTAAATATACCCACCCTAATTCTAATATAATTGAATCCTATCTTTTTATGTATACATTGAGTCTAAATTTCTTAAGCAAATATTATTTGATAGAATACCACAACAACAAACAACAAAATACATATAATATTAAAATGAGTTTTTATATATTTTTAATAAATTTCTATTTGAAATTATATTAAGATAGGATATAATTAAAGTTAGTTTGTCGAACTAAGGCTTTGAAATAAAATTGTGTTTCAGTGTTCATTTACGACAAGAGAGCACACAATGTGGTGGCTGTTAACAATGCCGGTTACAAGAGCTGCATGACTCCAAAGGGTTCCAAAGTGTTTAGAAGTGGAAAAGATCGTATCAAGCTCAAGAAAGGCCCCAACTTCTTCATTTGCAATCTCCCTCAGCACTGCAAATCTGGCATGAAAATTGCCGTGACTGCACTGTAGACTCTAGATAATCACTACATGGTGGGACAAAATAATTATTATTAATAAAGCTTTTATCTTATGTCCCTCTTCCCTAGCTGATTATTATATCTTCTCAACCCAAATCTACGGTGTGCCATACTAGTTTTGGTACTAGTTAGTGTTGACATTACATTTTTATATGTGGTGTTGTAGTAAAGTAATAATATATATGATGTTCTAGGTTCAATGCTAATTGCTGTTTTGGGATTTGTGAGTTGAATAAAATAAGTTGTTTGATTCTACGAGTACTACGACTCTGACTTTATATCTAAATAAAATGTTTCATATATTGAACATATCATCGTTATAAGGTAATGAGTTTGCGAAATAACACGTGAGAGATCGGCCACACTATGAGAGACTCAGTCTTGTCTTAGTAGTGACCACGAATTCATTATTTTAGTTCGAAATTAAAGAATGAGTACTTTCTTCGTGCTTCTCTCTCATAATTATTAGTAGTAAATTACTTGCACCATATTTTGTTAATAAATAAAACAACAACACGCGGTTTTTCCCATTATAATACTAATGATGACCAATATACAGTACGTAGTATCCTATTATCATATTAATTTCAAAATAAATATTTTTAAAAAAATTGAGAATGATAACTCAAGGAAATAGAGAAACATAGAGGGGGTTTGACACCTCTAGTAAAGATCTGTTTTTTGTTTTTAAAAGTTAAACCAGCCGGGGTATTTGGCATTATTTTCATAAAATAATTTTTAAAAACAAAGTTACAAAATACAGAAAAATTTTGAGAACAACAAGTTATTTTCTGTTGTTCGCAAAAAATTTTTGTCTATTTTTTTTTCAGATAATTTTTTTAATTATTATTATCTAACATAATTTATTATCACATTATTTTATTTTCTTCACTTTCTCTCACATTACTTTCTCTCTCATCACTTTCTACTTATTTTCTCTTTCTTCTCACTTTCTTTCTTCTCACTTTCTTTCTTTTCATTTTCTCTTTCATTATTTCATATCTCCTTATTTTTTCTTGCATCACTTATTATGTCATCATTTTATATTTCATCACTTAATATATCTTCATTTTCTCTCTAATCGCTTAATATATCTTCATTTTCTCTCTCTACTCACTTCTCTCTCTTCACTTTCTTTCTCATCACCTTCTCTCTCATTTTTTCTTGGATCAATTTCTCTCTTCTCAATTTCTGTTTCTTCAAAAAATTTCTCCTTATTTTTCATCATTTTTTCTTTCAAATTATTTTTTCTCATTATTTATTACAAACTTTTAAAAGATTTTTCTCTTTGTTAATTTTTTATTGAAGATATAAAAAAATAAAACCGACAAATTGTTTTTAGAAAGCATTAATCAAACACCTCTTGTTTTTTGAAAACTACAAAAACTGTTTTCTATTCTCATTTCTGAGAACACAACTTTGAAAACAAAAAACAATACCAAACAAACCCATAGGGTCTTTTTGACATTGTTTTCAGTTTTTTGTTTTCAAAATTGTGTTTCAGAAATGAGAACAGAAAATAGTTTTTGTAGTTTTAAAAAAAAAAACATGTATTTGGTTAATATTTTCTTAAAATAATATTTTAGTTTTATTTTTTTTACAGAAAATCTTAAATAAAAAATTAATAAATATGTTTATAAAGAGAAAAATCTTTTAAAAGTTTGTAATAAATAATGAGATAAAATAATGTGGAAGAAAAAATAATGAAAAATAAGGAGAGAAATTTTGAGGTATAAAAATTGAGGAGAGAAATTGATGCAAGAAAAAAAATGAGAGATAAAGTGATGAGAGAGAGAAATGGTGAGATAGAAAAAATGAGAAGAGAGGAAATGAAGATATAAGAAGTGATGAGAGATAAAATAATGAGATAATCAGTGATGAGAGAGAAAATAAGGCGATAAAAAATGATGAGAGAGAGTGATGTTACAGAAAGTGAGGAAAGAAAAAGTGATGAGAGATAAATTAATGAAAGAGAAAGTAATGTGAGATAATAATAATTAAAAATGTTATGTGAGAAAAAAAATTGGCAAAAAAAATTTGAGAACAACTAAAAACAATTTTTTGTTGTTCTCAAAATTTTCTATTTTTCGTAACTTTATTTTTAAAAATTATTTTCTGGAAACAATGCCAAACACACCTACTTTTTTTCATAAAACAGTTTTTATGTTTTAAAAACAAAAAAAACAGTGTTTCAGTTAATGAGTCAAACACCCTCATAGTGACCGACATCCAAGTCTAAAGCTTTGATCTAAAATCCTACCAAAATATTGTTAAAGAAAAAAAATAATACAAATAATGATTAGATGAAAAAGGATAAAAAATAACAAACCCCAAATATATCGATACAAAAAAATTGCAAGAAAATAATTGTTATATTACACATAACAAAATCTCATTAAAATTCTTAAAAAGTAAAATTTTCACCGACACAAATTTTTTAGGACAAATAGGCTTTTATCCCAGAATGATGGAACTTATAGAGTCTTGCCACTCAAACCTTTTTGTGTGGTAAAATTCCTCCCAAATTAAAGTAACCATTGAAAAAGTGTCCCTTCTGTTGTATTCCATTCATTTTTTAAACGGTTGGCTGATGTGACCACATGCATAGTAGTAATACGAGGGCCTACTTAACTTATTGAAGCTAGCCTCGAGTTTATTAGCGATAAATATATAAACATTAGCTCTAAGTATGCAAATATATATTCCTAGATTTTGTAATTAAATCACTATCTGTGCATGTATATAATTAGGTTGCTAGAGAGAAAAATATTGTTGTATGCAATCGACAAGTTAATCATCAAATGGTGTATGCTATACAAGAAGGATATTGTTGGCAACCATTCTCGAGACAAATGGTAATCAATCTCCACATGCTTAGTAGAAGCACACATAATTGGGTTGCTAGAGAGAAAAATATTGTTCACACTATCGCGCAGTATTGCTCACACTAAAGCTCATGTAGAATGGATTCAATACAATCAACTTCAAGAACAAAATTAGCAAGAGCATGAGATTCTAATTTTCTACTGGAGTGAGACACGACCTTTTTCTTTGATGAGGACCATAAGACAAGATTAGGACCAAGAAAGGCACAATATTCACTAGCACTTCAACTATCACTTCAACTATCACTTGTACACAAAGAACAGAACTACAAGAACTTTGTGAAAGGAATGAGAAATAAATATAGGGTTGTCTACCTATGAACCAATAAATCACGACTTAATAAAACTATACTAAGTTTAGTAAATCAATCACGAGGAGATTTTTTTAAGCCATATAAAGAGACTTGGTAAGTTTGCAAGCAAATTCAAGATGTTGAGCATCAATAAACTCTTTGGGTTGTTCCATAAAGACATCCTCGAGAAGATTCCCATTAAGGAATGGATTTTGAAGGTCGAGTTGATGAATAGTCTATCTATGAGAGATTTTTAGTTAAGAAACTATATGGATCTTAAATAACTGAAGTAAATGTCTCTCGATAGTCAAGACTCACTGTTTGGTGGTACCCTTTTGCAACAAACGGGCTTTATCATAAACAATAGAACCATCAAGTTTAAGATTCAATCTATAATCCTATTTTCACACAATAAGTTTATAATGATGTGGACGAAGTACAAGTTGTCACATATGTGGGGATTTTAAGACTAGAAACATTTGAAGCATGGTTGATCGATTTCCATTCTAGGTATTTTGAAGTTTTTGTATATGTGATGGCTCAAAATGTATACTAGCATCTTTCACTCAACAGAACCATATGGTGATAATTTTTGGTTGGTAGAATGGTATTCTCATCAATAAATTCCAAATCAAAAACTAAATAGAGGGGATAAAGGAAAGAGAGGATGAGGAATAAAAGAAATGAGGAAAAAGGACAGAGGGAAAGGAAAAGGTAGTAGGAAGGGAGTAGAAGAGTTGAAATAGGAGGCAAAGAAGAAGAAGAAGATTGTGAAGGCGTGACATGAGATCAAGAAGAAGAGGGAGAGGTACAAGAAATGGTAGAAATAAGTTTCATTCACATAATTTCAATCAAGCTGGAGCCACATGAATGGTGTTATCTAGTACCACATGAAAGATGCAAGAATAAGTATGAAAGATTAATGCATAGAATAGTTTGCAAAAATGTTAGCCACCGTACAAATAGGAGAACAACCATTTGGAAAATGTTAGGATTCACCTAACCACCATTATGGAACTATAAGCTACACAAGTACCCATGTAACGCCCTGGTTACCCTAGAACAGTTACGGTGAACCAGAAATTTGACTCGCTACCCGAGTCCTTTGGTTAAAAACGTGCTCTAAGTGTTATTAATAGGTTAAGGTGGAAAAACAATAAAAAGGAAAGGATATATTGTATTAAGTGTATAACTGCTCATGAGCTTATCAAAACATTTACAAGTTATTTACAACTCAAAGTGGTCACTACTGTTTCAAATTTACAAACCCGCCGACCTAAGCGGAAAAATAGGGTAAACCCCCTAGTTCCTACGAGAACTCCTTGGTCGTGGTGGTTAAGCGACCGCATATGTACACATCACCACCTAAGCTCTCCACTCAAGGCTGGGTGAGAATTTCTTTCCCTTTACCTGCACCATATAGCACCCATGAGCCGAGGCCCAACAAGAAAACACAATATACCATGATATAATATCAACAATGATAATAATAATCATACAGGACTATCAGTCCAAAACAGATATGTGACAGTTGCAAAAGTCACTAAATTGGGAATAGCTCCCTTCAGCCTTGTGACGATAGAGTCACTGGGGCTTAACAGGTAAGTGAACCTTTCATTAGCTTAAATAGGATAGGTGCATGGTGACTGGTCACCGACATAACCTTCCCCATGACCATAGAGTCATAACCCTGGAACATCGTTCCCTAGCCATGTGACAAGCGGTCACCTGGGCCTCAGGCCCTGGCTCTAAGTAACTATTCTTAGACTAGCCAAGCTCTTATAAGTTTCATCGACCTTAGGGTTGGTCCAGCATTAATGCCTTAGAGCCATTCCATGCTGATATCGATTAGATCTAATCTTCATTCTACCCTGCGTTCAGGACGCTTATGCCATTTCTGACTCTTAGGTCAGTGTCCCTGACTAGTCAGTGCCATATACAAGTAAGCAACATTCACTAGCATTTAATATGCAATCCATGTCCACATTTATCAACCAACATGCCTCAATAACAAATACGCATGTCATATATACACAGGGTGCAGTTTTCTTACCTCAGATTCGAGCTAGAATGGATAAAAGAACGACCCTTGAGAACGATCAACTTTTAGTCCTTTAGCGGCCACCTAGTCATAACGAAACATGGGACATCATCAATAAAAATGATCAACATAGGTTCCTAAACCAAAATCTAGCCTCCGGGACATCAATCCAAACTAATCCATGTAGTACGAACAATCCCGAGGCCTAAAACTATGTTCCTGGGGTCAAAACACACAAACAAGCTCAACCCTGCCCAAGGGCTGCGGCCCTGGTACCTTGGGCCGCGGCCCCCAGCCACCTCTGAAACAAGGGCCCCAGCGCCCTACATCAAGGGTCGCGGTACCCAGCAAGGGCAATTTCCTCCACCTAATTCATCGAGCTAGGGCCGCGGCACCCAGCAAGGGCAATTTCCTCCACCTACTTCATCGAGCTAGGCCCGCAGCTCTCCAAGAACAGGGTCGCGGTACCCAACCCAGAACATGCCCAAACTCGTCCTCCAACATCCCAAGGCCTCCAAAATCATGTCCAAACATTACCAAATCATCAAACCAAAGTTCACAAGCTTCCCAATGGCCCAAAACCATCAAAACCCAAGGTTCAATCAAACCAAAAACTCAACGGTTTACAAAGTCCAATTCAAAGCTTAGAAACTCTAAAAACTCAAAACTTTAAACTTAGATTACCTTCAATTAGGTTGTTTCTCGTCAAATCCTTCGATCAAGAAGCTTCTAATCTTTCCTAGGATCGCTATGCCTCGATCCTCGCTTGATTCCGACTCCTAGAACTCGAGATTTCTTCTAAAAGGCTTCGAATGGTTAAAATGAACTACGAGAAGAGAACGAGAAGTTTTCTAACGTACGTTCTATCTGACAAGCTACTTC
Source organism: Humulus lupulus (assembly GCF_963169125.1). NCBI lineage: Eukaryota > Viridiplantae > Streptophyta > Magnoliopsida > Rosales > Cannabaceae > Humulus > Humulus lupulus. Next base: position 41,146,025 of record NC_084798.1, read on the forward strand.
AAGCTTAAGTAACCTCAAATAAAACCTAGTGCTCGGGGTCCCAAAAACACCCTCGGGGACATTATAGTCAAAACTTTCAGAATTTCACCCTGATCTCAATAACTCCCAATTTATCATCAAACAAACACTCTTATTACCTAATAATTGACCCCGTTATGACAAAACCACTAATCCATTATATAGGACCGTCTCATGCCGAATAGCTCAAATATATCTCCATAATAATGGGATCTCATGCACAAATCACAATATGCACCCAAATATACAAATATACCCTTAACAGGCCAAATTATCAAAATATCATAAGATTTGAATGTGGACCCACATGCATGCATATAACATCATATTATAATATAATTCATATAAACATGCATATTATCATTTAATGGCATAATTAAACAGTTATGGCCCTTCCAGCCTACTAATCCTGCCATTAAACGACATCGGAGGATTCGGGCATTACAACTATCCCCTCCTTACAGAAATTTCGTGCTCGAAATTTACCTGAACAGCTCGGGATACTGACTCTGCATATCTGACTCCAGCTCCTAGGTCGCTTCCTCGACCTTGCTGTTCCTCCACAATACCTTAACCAAAGGTATCGTCTTATTCCTGAGGACCTTATCTTTCCGATCAAGTATCTAAACTGGCTGCTCCTCAAAGGAGAGATCTGGCTCAAGCTCCAGATCTTCATAACTCATAATATGATTCACACCAGATACATGAAACACATTATGCATGGTAAACATCGCCGGAGGCAAAGCTAATCTGTAAGCCACCTGACCAATCCTCTCCAGGATCTCAAATGGACCCACAAATCTGGGGCTCAGCTTGCCCTTCTTCCCAAACCTTCTCACCACTTTCCAAGGTGAGACTCTAAGAAAGACATAGTCTCCCACTTGGAACTCCACGTTCCTGCGCTTGGGATCTACATAGCTCTTCTGTCTACTCTGAGAAGCGAGCATCCGGGCTCTAATCTTCTCAATGGCTTCACTGGTCCTCTGAACTGCCTCAGGACCCAAGTATATCCTTTCACCTATCTCATCCCAATTAATTGGGAGATCTGCACTTCCTACCATACAGCATCTCATAAGGTGCAACTCCAATGGTAGACTGGTAACTGTTGTTGTAGGAGAACTCTATCAAAGGTAGATACTTGCTCCAAGACCCACCAAAGTCCAGTACACATGCCCTCAGCATGTCTTCTAATATCTGTGTAATGCCCCAACTCCAAGGACCGTTACGGTGCACATTACAAACAGTTTAGGGATTAAAAATTTCAGTTAAGATATAACGTCTCACTGGAACATTTACTGTATACATTGGGATCCCAAAAATATAATTTAAAGGTTTATTACAACAAAATATTTACAACCAGCCAATCTAAGCGGCAAAACAGGGTTTAGCCCTGGTTCCTTTCCTTCAAACCTCGGCCGTGGCGGTCGAGCAACTGCATATGTACACATCGTCACCTAAGCTCTCCAACTCAAGGATGGTCCAGCTTTCTTTTCCCTTTACCTGCACTACATAGCACCCGTGAGCCGAAGCCCAGCAAGAAAAATCACATGCCTAAAGTGGACGTAGGTCATAATACCTCATCAATATGGCCTAAAGTGGACGTAGGTCATCTTTTTTGGGTTGAACCAATATAAATTTCGTGTTTCGTTTTATTTATTAGCGCATTTAATTCCATGTCCTTGGTTATTTATAAAATATTTCCTTAGAAATTTACACACAAACAACTCTTCCCTTTATTTTTGGTAGTTGATGAAAAATCCAGACAACAATGTTCATTTCTTTTAATTTTCTTGTAGAAAAGTGGCTCGTGGTCGTAAAAGGAGGACACCATCCCTAAAATAGGGAATGAATCCCAACTTGAAGAAGGTTCATATTTTTGCACAAGAAATACAACACTATCATTTTCTCAATCCTTAAGCACAAACCTCTCTTACAATTAAATCATTCAATAATTCAACTCGCTCACTTATGAATGTATAGTAATCTGGCTTTGATTTTATTTAATGAGAAACTTGTGTTAAAATTTTGGCACCATTCCTGGGAAAGACTTTAAACAAGAAGGAATTTCATAATTACTTAGCTTTTGAGAAAGCTAACAATGAATATGTGATGGTTATCCTACCTTCATGATGTGTAGATATTGTTATGGATCATTTCTAGCTACAGGGCGAAGAGATACCTTGTAGTTTTATTGACGCAGATTACTCTTCCTCCTGTATAAAACCCTTGTCTGCTTGTGGGAGATCCCACTCCTCTGAATGAGATCCCGCAACAATGAAGAACTCCTCTGACTCCTAATTCCAACTCTTAGCTGAGAGCTTGCAAAAATCATGGACTCTTAATTTCCAAGAGAGGAAAAAGAGAATAGGTGGGTACACTTGGCGAACTCATGCTTTAAAAATCAAAGTTGATATGTGGAACTAAAGAACCGAGAATGAAAAACCTAAGATTGGAAACAACAATAATGAAAATGCATGATCCAAGGAAGAACAAATGCTTTAGTTCTTCCTAAACTAAGTATTCACTTAATAATTAGCGGGTAAAGACAGGGTGCAACTAAACAACATAAACAGTATTAGACTATGGTGTCCTAAATGGAATACGTGTAAGAATATTGAACCATTAATAAGAACATGTGTAAGTCCACTAATCACCAATTAGTTTTTAGATAGAGCCCCATGATTCTTGTCATGGTATCATGAGCCAATTCCCGAGTGAGCATTCGATCAACACCGATCCAAAGAGAGAGGCAAGCCGCACGAGATTTGCATAGTGAGAAAAGACACTTGAGATCCAAAATAATAAGTGACCTGAAAAAAAAAGGGCCACTTTTGATTGGGTGGTTCAAGATTGGTGAGAAAAAAATCACCACCATCTTAAGGGGGGATATTAGACTATGGTGTCCCACATGGAATAAGTGTAAGAATATTGAACCATTAATAAGAACATGTGTAACTCCACTAATCACCAATTGGTTTTTAGATGGAGCCCCATGATTCTTGTCAAACAACCATACATATGGATGTGGAGAAAACCCAGGTATTAACAAGAGAGCACGAGCAATGTAGTTTGGAAGCTCACAACCCATTATTTAGTTAAGGGTGGGAGGTTAAGCCTGTGAGGATACAAGGCCAAAGATGCACTCCCTATTCCAAACAAAAAATCAAGAGATTCCATGACCCAATGACGCAAAGAGATTGATCTACGTACCTTTACCAATGATGAAAGATACACCATAATATCCACAAAAAGGAAAAGCCCAAACTCCAACTGAACTGTAATAAGAGGCAAGCTGGAAGTTCCTCATGAAGTGCCACTCATAGGGATGAATCAGGTGTTTAAATATTTTTTGAAGAAGTTTGTCATTATCTTTTTTTATGATATATTTGTGTATTCGCAATATAAGCAAAACCATGAAGAACACATGATGTTGATACTCCAAAGGCTGAAAGAGCATCAATTGTATGCCAAGTTCAAGAAATGTAAATTATGGTTAAAGAAGATGATATTCTAAGGCTACAATATTTCAAGAGTGATTTGATCGTTCTAACAAAGATAGAGGCAGTTAGAGATTGGATGAGACCAAATAACGTGACTACCATCCACACTTTCCTAGAATTGGCGAGATTCTAAAAAATCTCTAACCCTCTAACAAAATAAACATGGAAGCACCATAAATTTGTGGACTAACTATGAGGAAACGTTCTTAGTGCGCAACGAAAATTGCAGTAATGGTAGTATTGTATATGTTGATGTGGTTTTTCGCCAACAGTGTATTAAGAAATAATAAGGTAGATTAGTGCTTAGTAATAAACTGTAATAAAAAATGAAACGAACTCACAAGAACACAAATCTTTTACGTGGTTAAAATTCACCTAGTCCACGAGTCTTTATTATTGTTATTTCTCTCTCTATTTTGGTAGAGTTTTGGTCATACACAATAATCGTCCCCCTCCCTATCCAATATTCCCAGTATTTATAAGGGAATTCCATAGACAGGTTTGGGTAACCACGTGAGTCAATCACGCATTTACATAATTATTACACTTAATACATATACTTCCCATTTATAATGGGATATGATTTGATCACAAAGTAAATATTCTCCTAATATCTGGGACATTAAATATGATAGCCTGGTCATAAATAAACGCATAAAAGGACCCGAGTCTCTGAGGATTCGCGGGTATGCAATATATTAGAATTACCATGAGCTAGTTGTCTCCCCGAAGCTCGTGCTTAGATAGCTATTTTAATATCCTAAGCTCGCGCTTCATGACCTTCATATCCCTTGCTCGGGTTAGACCCAGGGCTCCTAACACCACGGGACGGGTGACCACACAAAACCCAAGATGTCCACGTGCATAACAATCAAATATCACTCCCATGCTACGTCTCCGTATATTTATTAGCTAGATGTACCCGAGCTGGGTGAATAAACTCGGGTTGAAATTAGGGTACAACATTTGCCTCCCAAGCTCCTGCTCGTGTATGACGTCGTCACTTTCTGACCTACACAATAGGGGCTTTTAGACTTCCGTTACACAAAACCATGTCTGCCAACTACTCGAGTATTGGACACATGGCGTACCGTGATTGGCGCCTGTTCGGGTTTCGAGGACGGCAATAATTGTCTTGTCACTTTTTTTCCGCCATTTGGTATATTTAACCTTGACCCTTGGATCTTGAACTAACCTAATTGGATGACCCAGATTAATCTGCACAATTTACGTATAAAAAAGATGGTCAGGTTTTAGACTTCACCACCATTCATTTAAAAATTTTCCTCTTCTGCACTTCCGAGCCTTTTTTCTTTCCTAGAAATCCCCAAAAACCATTCACCATACCCAGTCACTCAGCAGCTTTCCAGGAGCATCCTGTCACCGCTTCTACAACTTACCGTCGAAGAACACACTGTAAGTATCTCATTTTTTGTTTGAAGAATTTTTCCCTTCCTTTTTTTTATGGAATTTCTGCTCTTTACGACGTTCATCCGTAACATTCACTGTAGTTATTGTTAGGCTACTTCTAAATGTTTGTAGGGAATAGGTCTTGACTTAGGTTCGACGGGTGAATCCAAAAATGTTTTTAGAAATAAGATGTTCATAAAAATGGGAATTTTTTGGGTGAATCTGGGTAATCCTAATGGTGCATTAATTTAAAGAATACCCATTTGGGGATAAAGGAAATGAAGGGTTTTAGGTTTAGAACCAGATAGCTTAGAGGTTACGTTTTTTGGGTTGTTTTGCATTAAACCGCCTCCCAAGGAAAGTAGTGGTCTGGCAGTTTGACACACGGATCCCTAAATATCAAGGGTGTGTTAGGAAACCGAGGCGTGTAACTTAGGGTATCACGTGGGATCATGCGATGGGGCTGAGGCTAACCTCAGCTTGTATAACAAAAGTAAAGCATTCCCCCCTTCATACTTCGTGTCATAGTCTTCCTACTAACTAGGTCGTTCTGTTCGTTAGGCGATCTGATGGCTCCTCAAAAGAAAACTACCACCAAGAAGAATGCATCAAGCTTGTCCGCTCAGTAGAAGAACAAGGGGAAGAAGATCGCCCTAGAGTCTCCCATCTCACACTTCGGTCTGGTGGTGGAGAAGGATTTGGTGGTTGACCCCAACACCTACTTCAAGGCTGAACGTATCATATCAAAGATCACGACCCAATGGAGGGTGAATAAAATCATGTTGAGCCACAACATAGAGATCGGGATCGGGACTCTCCTTGCCCGACCTATGTTTGAAGGGGAACGGAGTTGCTATCCTCTCCAAGATGACTTCGCGGCTTGGAGTGATGAGCATCTGAAGGCTGGGGCCTTCTTTCCCCTGGACCAATACTTCATGGACTTTTTAAATTACGTGAAGTTGGCTCCATTTCAGCGCCGTTCAAATTCTTAGACTTTTGGCGGGGCTGAAATATTTGTTTTTGAAGCATGAGTGAGGTCCCCACTCCGACAGATATACTATACTTTTTCAGCCTCAAAGCTAGCCCGGAGCAGAGAGGGCGAGGTGACGAGTTCTATTATCTCACACGGTTTCCCAATTCTGCCCCCGTCATCGAGCTTCCCAGTCATCCCAACAACTACAAAAACTTGTTCTTTATGTCGAATGGATTCCAGAATTGTGAACATCGATACTTCAACCGACCTCGTAAGTTCCTTACTTTGTGACTTCGGCTCGTGAAATTTTATTCTTTTCAAGATATTTCTTTTGTATATGTCTTAACTGAATTTTTTTCTCGTGCTGCTATATTTGCGAGGATACAGAAGTCTGTGACCCTCAGGGGTTAGTACGAGAAGTTGTCTGGGCTTCCATCCAGTGAGAAGGACTACCGCCAGGTCGTGAATGATGTCACGATGCTAGCGTGCAAGTTGATCAATGAAGGTAAAATGTTGGCCTTAAGGACCCGGGATACCCTTCCAGTGATCCATGAGCTCTCATCCTCACAAGAGGAGGCCTTGCCAGCCAATGAAGGCGAGGAGGAGGAGGAGGCAGAGGAAGATGTTCCTCTTGTGCAAAATAGGCAGGTTCCTGAGGCTGTTCGGGAACCTGATATAGAATGAGTTACATCAGGGGCAGCATCCGGTTCCCTTCAGCCAAGGTAACCCATACCCCTATAGGGAATTAGATAGGGTTGTTGCCAATTTTAGGTTAGTTCGATTTAATCCAAATCGGCTCATCCATCGTCATTCTCATAACCTAGAACGTAATATAACCCTGCTCCAATGCGTAGACCACCTAGTGGAACGTCATGACAGCAGTTATCCTAAGGGCATAGTCATTGTAGATAACATTTTAAACTTTAGATTCGCCATTTCGAAGAGAATGGGACCAACTGTAGGACCTGGCCTTCCCTGCTCCAGGGTGCATTTTCCCCAGGATGTAGAGGAATCCAGCCCTGAGGAAGGACCTGAACTTGAACCCCTTGGGATCTCAGAAATATTAGTTGTGGAATCCCTCTCTCCTCTATTAGTTCCAAGGTCGGAGGTCATGATAATAGACTCCTCCCCCAGCCCGGAGGGTAGGATCTTTGTTTATTTTCTTTCTTTATATATATTTCTAACAACCTTATTTGCGAACTAATTCCTTTTTGTTCTTTTCAGGCGAAGAGATGGACCAACCCGTAGCTCCTGACCTCCAAACTTCTTTCCAGACTAAGAAAGCCAGCTTGGGCCCCGTCGTAAAGAGGCTCAGGATCACGAAGAAAACCTCTCCTGCAGCAGGAAACACCTCAAGATCCCCTGCCAAGGGGAAAGACACGAGCTTAACTCGGGAATCAGTTCCGGTGAGTGATGTTACTGCTAAGGCTCCCCCTCCTCCTCCTCCACCTCAATTTGTAGCTTCCCAAGCTCAGGTGATACAAGATGAGCCCCCAGCTCCTACTGTCCCAGCTCTTACCGTCCGAATACCAGTAGATCCTCAGGACCTAGAGAAGATCCCTCAAGCCTTTCAAAGTATCATTTATGAGACTGTGAGCCATATGGTGCGGCACACCTATAAGGCCAGCTCGAGGGATCTGAGGACCATCAAGGAGCGCAGACCGGAGAATGTCATGGAATCAGCTATAGGGATGAACTCACTGTAAGTTGTCTTTCCTTGGTGAATTTTTTTTTGCTTATTGTGATCAAGGGTATATCTCTAACTTGTTTTGTTATTTTGCAGTCTATCCTGGCCCAGTATCGCAGCATAGCCCATGTTAGGGCTAGAAACAATGAGCTCCGGGCCGATCTGAACGCTGCGAACACTGCCCTTATTGCCGCTCAAGAAGGCGAGCAGGCCGCGAAAGCTGCCTTGGCGGCTGCTCAAAAGAGCGAGCATGGCGCCAAGGTTGCTCTCGCCTCATCCCAGGAAAGTGAGAAGGCTGCAAAGACTGCATTTTCTACCCTCCAGGCTCAAACTGCACAACTTCAGGCCGAGGTTGATGAAGCTAAAGCAAAATTGCTCGAGGCCAAGGCCGCAGTCAAAGAAAAAAAAGTGGCCTCATCGTTGTCCATTGAAGAGAGGCTATACCAGTGTTGGGCCTTCAACCTAGATGGGAACTTCTCTTTCATTGGGGCCAAGCTGTGGGATCTATACCTTGCAAGATTCAAGGCTCAGCTCTTGCAAGAATCGTCAGAGACTGGTGAGGCTTCCGAAGCAGCTGAGGGAGATGGCGAGGAGGCCACCTCAGCGGGGAAAATTGGTGGAGCTCAATTATAGCTCTTTTGTATTTGTCTGTAATTTTTTAACATATTTTTTATTAAACAATTGCCTTCGGGCTCAGTTCGAGGTTTTTCCCCTCAGGATAATTTGCCTGCTTTATTTCAATATACATCTAACCTTTTGATCCATTTATCTTTCCTTTACTATCTCTCATGTTTATGAATCCTTAGACTTGTACATTCAAGATTTGAGGAATTGATTTTTAGATTGGGATAGAATTTATCAAGCTTGGTTATATCCAAGTTTTGTGTGCTGATTTGTATGATACCTGTTAAGAATCAAGCCTTGAACCTGGTTATATCCAAGGTTTTTAAGAATTAAAACTTAGTTCATGTTAGGTTTATTGATAGCTTGAGCTTTAACAAGCCCTTGATATTAAACAATTTTCCCAACTTTCCAAGTTTCGGACCTAGTTGCGTCCAGAAATTTAAATGATTTCAACTTAGTTCGTGCTAGGTTTATTGAAAATTCGAGCTCTTAAAAATCCATCGAATAATAAATTTTTCCAAGCCTCTAAGTTTTGGACCTGGTTGTATCTAGGGATTTTAATGATTTGAACTTAACAAGCAAGCTTAATTTTTCCAATCTCGAGTTATATGCCCCCTAAGCAACCAGAATATAGAAACTTTCTTGGTTGCTTTTACAAAACTAGAACACGAACTCATACAATCTTAAAAATTATTTAATAATCCACCTATTATTTAATAAAATGGCTTTTATAAATAAGCCTTACATTTATTGTGGTGCTACTGATAATATTTTTTCAAATGTAGGGCGTTCTAGGTCTGTGGGACTACTTCCCCATTCAGCAGAGCTATCTTGAAAGTTCTTTCTCGCAAAACCTCAATGACCTAATATGGTCCCTCCCAATTTGGGCCTAAAACACCATCCTTGGGATCTTTATTTGCTAGAAATACCCTTCGGAGAACCAGGTCGCCCAATCAAAATCTACGCAACTTAACTTTAGAATTAAAATAGAGAGTGATTTTTTGTTGATAATGGGTGAGTTGTAACTATGATTCTTCTTATTTTTCTTCAATCATATCGAGGGATGCTTTAAGTAGTCCCTCATTCTGCTCTTGGTTGAATGTCCTTTACCTATGAGTGGCTACCATGGGTTCGACTAGAAGGATGGCCTTGCTTCCAAAAGTTAAGGAAAAATGAGTATGTCCCGTGGAGGTTCTGTGAGAAGTTCAGTATGCCCAAAGTACTTGTGGGAGTTGTTCGGGCCATAATCCTTTGGCCTTGTCTAACCTCTTCTTCAGGCTCGCCTTTAGGGTTTTGTTAATAGCCTCGACCTGTCCATTGGCCTGCGAATATGCTACGAAGGAGAAACTCTTAATAATGCTGTATTTTTCACAGAAGTTAGTGAAGAGATCATTGTCGAATTGTGTCCCATTTTCTGACACGATCTTTTTAGGAAGCCCAAACCGACATCAAATACTCTTCACTACAAAGTCCATGACACTTTTTGAAGTGATGGTTGCTAGAGGTTCGGCTTCTACCCACTTCGTTAAATAGTCAATTGCCACCACCGCATAGCAAACTCCTCCCTTTCCCATAGGTAGGGAACCTATTAGGTCGATTCCCCATACCGTAAATGGCCATGGGGAAGAAATTGTCGTTTGTTCGACAGGAGAAATTCGAGAAATTACGGCGAAACACTGGCATTTGTCGCACTTCTGTACATACAAGATTGAGTCTTTCGTTAAAGCGGGCCAAAAATAGCCCTGCCTCACTATCTTCAGTGCTAGGTTTTGCCCCCCAACATGATCTCCACAAAAGCCTTCATGTGTTTCTTGTAAGATAGTTTTTGTTTCCTCGGACAGAACACATCGTAGGAGAGGCAATGAATGACCACGTTGGTACAAGGTCCCATCCACTATTACATACCGTGGAGCTTGATAAAGTATTTTTCTTTCGTCCTTTCTTTCGTCAGGTAGCCTTCCTGTTGTGAGGTACTCCATTATGGGAGTCATCTAGGTTGGTGTTGTATCAATCATTTCGACCTCTAGCACTTCTTCTGCCATACTTTGCCTCTCCAAGAACTCCACTGGCACTACATTCAATGTCTTAGCTTCTTTGGTGGTGGCAAGCCTTGCCAAAGTGTCAGTATTAGAGTTCTGCTTGTGAGGTATCTGTTCAACAGTACTGTACTCAAATTCGGACAACTCCCCCTTCACCTTAGCTAGGTAGGCCTTCATCTTTGTACCTTGAGATTGTTATTAAAATTAGTTTAATGTTTTAATTAATTTAAATATATTTTAATAATTATTGAAATATATTTAAAATTATTTATTTAAAACTATTTAAAAAAATTTATATAATTTAAAATTAATTATTTAATAAAATTATAAGGGTATTTTGGTCATATAGAAAAATATTTAGACTAAAATCAATCTAGGGTACTATTTTGATATATTTTGAAGAACATGTGGTTTAAATTGTCATTTGATAAAATACATGGGCCTATCGCGTATTCGAGAAAAACACAAGGGACAAATTGGTATCTTTCCTAAATCTTTTAATAAAAATACAAATATTTTTAAATTAAATACAAATTTCATCATTAAAAAAACTGAAGCAAAAAAACCCAATTTTAAAAAAAAAATTAAATTCATTCAGTCATCAACCAAACCATTACAAAGGAAAAGGCGAGTCCATCATAGTGATAGGCCACGCAACAAAAGGAAGATCCCTATTCAAACTAGCACTAACTTTGGTATCCAAAGCAATCTTCGCTAAACAATGAGCAACCTTATTAGCTTCTTTATGAACGAAAAAAAAAAATCAAAAACTTGTTGTCATTATTCATAGATAAAATAAAAGTTTTAAGGCCATCAAGATTCGCATGAAGTTTCTTTCTCAGTCAAAAATGAAATAACATTTTCGCAATAAGTGAATAACTAGTAGTTCGGCAGCCCCAAACTTTTGGCAAATAGGTCTCCTTCATTGATGGCATCAATCTCAGCCCTAAGAGCATCCACACTGATATTCACAAAACCCGTAGTAGCAGCAATGGTAGTGCCATTTCTATTTCTAGCAACAAAACCAAAACTATGATGGCTCTTCTTGTTATTCACACCAGCATCAACATTCACAGCAATGATGTCATCAGATGGTGGCTTCCATTTGATCTCAGATTTTTCCACCTTTTTGTGAGCTTCCAAGTTTGTGTTCCTATAGATGGTGATGAAAGTTCCACACCACTCTAAAAGATCACTAATGTTTGGGATTGTCTCATCATGAACCCAACAATTCCCTGAGTACCAGACATTCCATGTAATGACAACAAAGTGAAATACATAGCCATAGAAACCCCCAACCCTAGATTATCACCATTGTTACCTTCTTGTTGAGCCTCATGCCCACTTCCATCATTTGCATCTTTACTGCTTTGCGCAACATCTTCTTGATGAGACTTACTTTTATTTCTAGCTTTATTCTTTATAGAAATTCTTCTTCTCCCCTCCCCTACTTTGCTTTCAACCTTTTCTGTATATCCAGGATTAAATCCTAAATCTCCTCCCTCCAAATTCCATTCCCTCTATTTTCCCTTTTATCTTCTCAAAATTATGTTCCCTATTGTTGAGATATGTACCTTCTTCGTTTTCCTTCAGTTTCCACCTCCTCTATATTCATTCCTTCTGGCGTTTGGTGCACCTCATGTCATTTTTTATTGTTGTGAGTTGTCATTCATTTAAGGTCTTTAGTTCATCTTTGGTCGATGATGCTCCACATGTCCCCTTACTCATCAACAAATTATCGTCAACCTCAGCAGGAGAGATAAAACACATAGTTTCAATATTAGTCGCGTTATGCTACATGGGGTTCTTCACCATGCGTTGGGGATTGTCCGCCACTTCTTTGGTCGTAGGTTGGCCAATGCTGTGTTGGGGCTATTTAGTTTATGCATGGGGCGATGTATCGTTGCTCTTCGTAACACCTCTGGTGACTATTCGATCTCTGGCAACTTGCTGAGATTGTTTCTGCGTCGCTTCCGCCCTTCCATCTCCCTCTCAGAATGGTTTCTTCCGAGACTTAGAGTTGTTTTTGTCAAAGCAGCTCTGATTATGGTTTTCAATGTCCATCCATGCACCATACAAGTCATGGTTATCCCCATCTAAGCCCATAATCATTTATCTTTTCATCACTGCAATCTCTAGCATCGCACCACCATTTCCCACATTGAAAATAGAGCATTGGGAGTTTCTCGAACTTGAACTTTGTAACAACCTTTTCTTATATGAATGTCAAAATATGTCTGTGTTGTTTCATCTACAGGGTTTGTTGTTCAGTCTTTGAATTGTATATTGCATACGTTTTCTCTGTTAGTACTACTTAGTCTCCAGTTACATCTACTGTGTGCTGCAGATTAATAAGTACACGTCAGCTATTGTCGGTTTAATTGGAAACGTGTTAAATCTTATTAGCTGCTTGTTTAGTTGATCAGTTAGTGGTTAAGGTTGCTATAAATAGATTAATCTATTTCTAACAACCTAATCCCCTTTCTGTTAGTTTTGTCATTGTGAAAAAACGGAATCTTGTTTTTTCTCTCTTCGTTTCTTCTTTCTTTCTTCTGTTCTTGTAGGCTCACCATTGTTGGAGGTGAAGCTTTGTTGCAGAGCTGTGGGAGGTTCTAATCTGATTTGAAGGGAGTTCGAATCTGGCTAGTAGAGGGATTCAACTAGCTTGCTCGAGGGGATCTTGAGTGTTTGAATCGAGGGATTCGGTTCACAAGTTCCAAGGGATTTGGAAACTGTTCTTGAGTGGTTATTCAAGATTTTAGGGTAATTTGTAACTTTTGTATTGTAAAGATGTTGATTTCATTTCTGAACAGGTTATTGTAATTAACATTGGATTTATTAGTGAAAGTTACATCTTACCTGATCCAAGCACTAGTCGGCTGGAATTTTTTTCCAGTGTAGATGAAGCTTATAAAATTCTATGTGTGATTTTACTTTACTTTAACTTGTTTGTCTTGTTCTAGTAGATCAATTCTTGATTCAAGAAGTTAGGTATAACACTTTCAATTGGTATCAGAGCCTTCTGGTTCTATGAGAAGCAATGATTCTCTGGGCTTACTATAAAGTGTTTTTAACCTAGTGTGTATTTCACTCGGTTCTTGATTCTTGTTTTTTTTTCTGCATTTATCTATTATTGAACTTTCTGTTGCGACTAACCCTCTTGGAGTTCCATCTCGAAGAATGTCACGAGTTTGTTTGTCTCTTGTATGATGGAAATGTTCAGGGAAGGAGGTTCTACTAGTCGTCCACCCATGCTAGAGGGGGCTAACTCCCCTTACTGGAAAACGAAGATGAGAGCCTTTCTCAAGGCAGTGGATGAAAGAGTGTGGATGGTTGTCGAGGAAGGTTGGATCTCTCCAAGAGAAAGAGAGGGAGAAATAAAAAAAACCAAACCAATGAGTGCCTGGACACCTGAGGAAATTAAGCTGGCTAACTACAATTCCAAGGCCATGCATGCTCTGTTCAATGCTGCATCCACAATCAATTAAAGGTGATCGCAAACTGTGAGGTTGCCAAGGATGCTTGGGAGAAATTGAGGATAAATAACGAAGGTACTGATGCGGTAAAGAAGTCTCGGCTTAGATCTCTTGCAAAGGCATTTGAAAATCTTTCAATGGATGAGGACGAAACAGTTGCAGAATTTCATGCTAAACTCTGCGACATCTCTAACGAGTCATATGCATTAGGAAAGACGTACTCCAATGCAAAATTAGTTCGAAAGGTTTTGGGAGTCCTACCAAGGCGTTTTAAGTCCAAAGTTACTTCCATTGAAGAAATGAGGGATGTTGAGACATTGGATCTTGATGAGTTGATCGGGTCCTTACAAAACTATGAGATGAGCTTGATAAGGTGGAGCAAGAACAAGAAGCCAAAAGATTCTGAGAAGGATAAACCAGAGAGCGGTGTGGCGTTTGTTCACAAAGAAGAAAAGTCTAAAAGTGTAGATCTGTCTGGGGACGTGTCTGATGAAACATTCGCACTGTTGACCAAAAACTATGCCAGATTCCTCAAAAAGAACTTTAAGAAGAATAACTATGGAGGGAAGGAAAATCAAAACAGGAAGCAGCCCAACAACGGTCCCAAACAAGGTCAACAGCCTGAAAAGAAGAATTCGGTCACATTCAAGCTGAATGCGCTAACACACTCAAAAAGAAGAAGGCGCTTGCTGTAACTTGGAGTGACAACGACGAAGATAAAGAAGAAAACAACAGTGGTGATTCTGATGGAGAAAAGCAAATGGTGGCCTTTATGGTAAAAAGCTCCAAATCTGAAACCTCAGAGGAAGAAGAATCATGTGGGTCCGATGAGGAGAGTCCCCAGAAACAAGCGGCGTATGAGCAGATGTTTGCTCAATGGGGGAACATGGCAAAAAAGACAAAAGCCCTGGATGACCTTAACAAAAAGCTTGAAGTTGAGAAACAAGCTCTAGAAACCCATGTACAGAAGCTCATCAAGCAATTGGAGGAAAAAGAGAGTGAGATTTACAAGATCACAGCTGAGCTTGTCCATGCTAAGCAATCGTTAGAGTTTATTCCTCCTGGTATAGCCGCTATAAATCAGACGTTACAGCTTCAGAAGCCATATGGTGACAGAACCTCAATTGGATACAAACTGTTGTACAAAAAAGGGAATGATTTGTCAATTGAGGAGCCATCATTCGTTATAGCCAAATCTGATCCCAGCGAAGATGAGTCTGTAGGTAAGGCTGATGAGACAGATGTCAGTATTAAGGACAACACTGGGGGAAGAACCAGTTCTATACACAAATCAGCCCAAGGTAATCGATTTGTCCCCATCTGCCACTTCTACAATAGACGAGGGCACATTCGTCCGAGGTGCTACAAATTACAAAACTATATCAAGCTCTTGGTCCAGAGAAACACAATATTTCCAGATAAGTCATCTAAAAGGGATGGGCGTTCCAATAGTAGTAGGAATGTCGCTCTAGTGGCTCATACATCTCTTGCTGCGTTCAAAGATGATATGTGGTATTTCGACAGCAGTTGCTCGCGTCACATGACAGGGAATAAGGACATTCTTATAAAATTTAGGGAAACAAGAGATGGACTAGTCACATTCGGAGATGGGAACAAAGGACAGATTCTTGGTAAAGGAGAGCTAGAAATTGCGGGAGTTAGTCCACTATCAGAAGTGCTCTATGTGAAGGGACTAAAGGCCAATCTCATCAGCATAAGTCAACTTTGCGACGCTGACTATACGGTAAGTTTCAATAAAACTCATTGTTTAGTTTCAATTGATGGGTGTTCAATTTTGATAGGAAGCAGGACAGCTGATAATTGCTATGCATTGTCCACTCAAATCAAGTGTCAATGAGTGTTCGTGGACAAACCTGATCTGTGGCACTATCGCTTGGGACATTTGAACTATCGCGATCTCAAAAGAATTGTGAAACTAAGGGCAGTAAGAGAGGTTCCGGAGTTAAAGGTTAATTGTGACAGACTTTGCGAACCATGTCAACTTGGGAAACAAATTAGAGCCTCACATCCACCAGTAAATTCTCTTGCAACATCTAGAGTTTTGGAATTGCTGTATATTGATCTCATGGGACCCATGCAGAATGAAAGTTTGAGCGGAAAAAGGTTTGTCATGGTTTGTGTCGACGACTACTCTCGGTTCACATGGGTGGAATTCATCAAAGAAAAATCAGATACATTTGGAGTGTTCTCTGCCTTATGCCTAAAGCTCCAGAATGAGAAATAACAGGTTGTTTTATGATTTTTGTGATCAGCTGGGGATCTTGCATGAGTTTTCAGCCCCGAAAACGCCTCAACAGAATGGGGTTGTTGAAAGGAAGAATAGGACGCTTCAAGAAATGGAAAGGGTAATGATGGAGGCTAGCAAAATAACCAAAAGGTTCTAGGCTGAAGCTGTGAATACAGCTTGCTATATTAGTAATAGAGTACATCTCATAACTGGAACTACTCAGACAACCTATGAGATTTGGAAAGGTAAAACCCCAAACCTACGTCATTTGCATATATTTGGATGCGCGTGTTATGTGTTGAAAGATCGTGAGCACCTTGGAAAATTTGATTCCAGAAGTGAGGAAGGTATCTTTGTTGGGTATTCGAAAAACAGTCGCGCTTACCGAGTGTTTGTCAAGCGGACTCATTCGGTGATAGAATCTATCAATGTCAAGTTTGATGATCTGGAAGTGCAAGAAGAGTCCCCAGAAGAAGAATGTCAACCTGTGCTAACCATTCCTTCTGGAGTTATTCTTGGTCCCTCGCCTCATAATCAAAATCCTACTTCCTCCACAAACACAGACCAGACTGTTTCAACTGAGAACCTCCAAGATCCAACTGATCCAGATTCTGAAGTCACCAGTAAGCAACAGTCCTCAACTGCACATGCCAAGCTATACAAGAACGGGCCACCTGCATGGATTCAAAAAGCTCATCCGCCAGAAGTAGTTATTGGGGATCCAAATAAGACTATGGTCACACGAAGGAAAATAGCAAATTTCATAGCTTATGCTTGCTATGTTGCTTTACACGAACCAAAAAACATGGCTGAAGCTCTCTTAAATGAATACTGGCTAGCTGCCATGCAAGATGAAATGGAAAATTTCAAGAGACTTGGTGTTTGGGTTGTAGTCCCTTTACCGGATGGTGCAAATGTGGTAGGTACAAAATGGGTCTATAAGAACAAGTCCGATGAGTTTGGAACGGTTACACGGAACAAAGCACGACTTGTTGCTCAGGGGTATAAGCAGGTCGAAGGTATTGATTTTGACGAGACATTTGCTCCAGTGGCTCGTCTGGAATCAATTCGTCTCTTACTAGGTGTTGCATGTCATCTCAAGATTAAACTTCACCAAATGGATGTCAAGAGCGCCTTTTTGAATGGAGTCCTATAGGAAGAAGTTTATGTCAAACATCCTCAAGGTTTTGAAGACCCACAATTCCCCAATCATGTGTACAAACTCAACAAGGCTTTATACGGGTTAAAGCAAGCTCCACGGGCATGGTATGACTCTCTTACTACATTTTTGATGTCACATGGTTTCTCTAGAGGAAATGCAGACAACACCCTGTTCATCAGGTACTTAACTGAAGGTATATTTGTGGCCCAAATATATGTGGACGATATTATTTTTTGGTTCCACTTGTGCCAGTGAAATTCCTAAGTTTGTTGACCTCATGACTAGTGAATTCAAAATGAACTTAATTAGGGATCTTAGCTATTTCCTAGGACTTCAAATCAAACAACTAGAGACTGGTATTTTCATTTGTCAATCCAAGTATACTAGAAAACATGTTAGAGAAGTTTGGTCTAGGAAACTCAAAGCATGCCCATACACCCATAGGCACAACTACTAAGTTGACCAGAGATGAAACTAGAGAGTCTGTAGATCCAATTCTGTACAGAAGTATGATAGGAAGTCTCCTCTACTTAACTGCTAGTCGTCTTGACATTAGTTTTAGTGTCGGACTGTGTGCCCGATACCAAGCCTATCCTAAACAATCTCATCTTACTGTCGTCAAGCGCATTTTTAATTATTTAGCTGGAACAATAGATTTAGGATTGTGGTACTCAAGTGATACCACCATGTCTTTGGTTGGTTATAGTGATTCTGACTAGGCTGGCAATGTAGATGATAGAAAGAGTACGTCAGGGGGATGTTTCTTTGTAGGAAATAATATAGTGTCATGGCTAAGCAAAAAAATAGAGCTCTATCTCTCTTTTCACAGCTGAAGCTGAGTATATTGCTGCAGGTAGCTGTTGTACTCAGCTAATTTGGTTGAACAAGATGCTTACAGACTATGGTTTTTCCCAAGATTCATTAGTCCTTTTCTGTGACAGTACAAGTGCAATAAACATGTCAAAAAATCCGTTCCAACACTCAAGAACCAAACATATTGATATCAGGTATCATTTTATAAGAAATATGGTTGAGTCTAAGCTGTTATCCATTTCGCATGTGCATACAAATGCACAACTGGCTGATTTTTTCACCAAGGCTCTTGATGAAAAAACCTACATTCATTTGAGACAAAGTATAGGTCTCTTTACCATCTGAGAGTTCTCTTGTTTTGTCTGATCACATTTTTTTTGTTTGTCTATGGCTCACAGTTTTTGTCCCCTGCAGTTGTGGTTTCTGGTTTATTGATTTGGTCGGAGTACATCCTTCACTTGCTCATCTAGACAAAGATCTTCAACCGAGTTCTTCCCAGCTAAAAAGGCTACCCTATCTAGATGCAATGGGAAGAGCTGCCTTTCAAGAAATATGTACCCCGGATAGTTTGCTCCTTCCACTTGGTACATGCTTGAACCTAAGGAGACGGCTACATCTCTAGATAGGAGTGAAAGCCGTAGCTGGTTGATCTTGAAAAACACAGAGTGAGCAAATAAAAAGAGCTGCTTTTAACTCAAAACAAAAAAAAAACATTCAATCAAGAGTCAGTGA
Source organism: Humulus lupulus (assembly GCF_963169125.1). Classification (NCBI taxonomy): domain Eukaryota; kingdom Viridiplantae; phylum Streptophyta; class Magnoliopsida; order Rosales; family Cannabaceae; genus Humulus; species Humulus lupulus. The sequence continues at coordinate 41,164,707 of NC_084798.1, forward strand.
GCTTTCTGCTTTATGGGCATTAAAGCTCACATGAGGACATCTTCACACACACATGAAGAATTTTGGCTGAGGGTCTTCTGTTTGCAAATCAAGTGTGAGGTATGTGCCTTGATATTCTCATAAAGCTAAGCTGTCCTATGTTGCTTGGGGTTAATACTGTGATGTTTATAGCATTCTTGTTTGTTCCTCAATGAGCATTCTCATATTGATCAGGCATGCAATTTTTTTTAACAATGTTCCCTTTGCATCAATGGTCTTTGTGTGAGTCATCTACTTAATTTTTGGTTAAGATACTCAGCTTGGATCCATAATAGTCTCCTCTATCATACACTGATATCAATTTTTTTTTAATTAAGTGTGAGTCCATTAATTGAGTTGCATGAGTGCCTTTAATTCATTTTGGGGAAAGCTATTAGTTTGTTGAGTTCTAACCAACAAAAATAAATAAATAAAAAAAATTCAACGAAAAAGGGTAAAAGAGTCATTTCATTGTTTGTTGTTCACGCCTATATTTTTCAACAGTGGTATTTTTTTTTGCCTCATCATTTCTATTTCGAGGCTGACTCTTCTTCTTCTCAGTTTATTTTTACAAAGAAAAAATGGTGAAAACCAAAAATGCCAATTGGCCCTTTCAGCCTTCCCCTCCTCCGGCGTCTTCTCCATCCCTGTCCGTCGCCATTGTTCCTGTTCAGATGTCGACTCCCGTGTCCAAGTCCTCCTCGCCTCCTTCGTCACCATCTCCGGTACGATCACCCTCACCGTCGTCCTCCTCACCCACGGGTTCGCCACCTTCACCTAAAGGTATGAGCTCTCCACCTAGTTCATTTCCTAAACATTTTACTCGGTTGTCTCTTGCCTCGTCCAGTCCAGCCACCCCACTTTCCTCACCCAATCCCTCAAAACCCTCCACATCCAAACCCACCCCATCATCGAAAAGAAAAACACCTCCGTCTTCACCAAAGTCTCCGCCTAAGCGACCAAAGCAAACTTCTAGGGCTCCAGCTGCCTCCTCTGTCCCTCCAACCAATACCACTCTACACCATAGTCAGCCTACCCATCCTTTTTGCTCATACCATAAACTAATGCGTTATGGGGATGAGGTTTCTCAGAGAAAATTGTGGTTTGAATACAATGTTGCTATTGATGATTTTCCCCTCCATAAAGCCTTAATAGAATCTCAGGGGTGGCTCAACACTGTTACCAATCTCCAACCACCTTGTCCAACACTTGTGTGTGAGTTCTATGCCAATATTGATAAAAGGATCATTAGTGAAAAGAGTGCTCTCAAGTACCGAGCCTACATTCGGGGAAAATGTTTTCTGTTTTCCCCCTCCATTGTGTCCAGGGTGTTGTCTGTTCGAAAAGAGTTGTCTCCTGACTTTAATCATCAATTTACACCATCTAAGCTCGAAATGGGGGTTGCTCTTACTGGTTCTGATTCTTTTGAATGGGGTAATGGTTATCTGCCTGCTCCGGCTTTATCTCATTTTTACAAGGTGCTTCATCGCATTGCCTTGAATAACTAGTTTCCAAATACTCATACCACTTCCATCACAACTGAGATTGGTAAGTTCCTATTTGCTGTTGGTACTGGGGTCTCTATTGATTTCCCTGTCCTTATTTTTGGAAAGATTGCTGCTTTAGCCACAGGCACAAGGAATGTTCTTCCGTTTCCTTTTCTGGTTCATCAAATTTCCTTAAGATGTGGTCCGGCATTGACTCTTCATGATGTGCCTTCCGCTGTTCCATCATTTGGCAAGTCTTGCAAAACTCTTAAGTCCAAACAGGTTCTGTCTCCTACCTTGTCCACTCCAGATCCATCTTCTCAACCTCCAGTTTCATCTGGCACAACGATCAAAGGCCTTGCTCCCTCCAGTTGGCAAGTCCAATTTTTCAATCGGTTTGTAGCATTTGAGAAGAGATATGACGAAGATCAGCAATGCCAGAGGGCATTTGAGGCATCCATGTCTCAGATGGTATCTTCTATTCGAGAGACTGTATTGGTGCATCTGTCTTGGTCCAAGGCATCTCATCCAGGGTCTGTTCCTCCTAATGAGTCTCCATTGGTTCCTGATAACACTCCAGTTGCTTCTGATGCCACTCCCATGGTCCCTAATGTAGCTCCAGTTGCTCCAAATACAACTTCAGTGGTTCCTGCTGCAACAATTGTACAAACTCAGAGGGAGTGTGTTCCATCTGCATCGGCTACTGTCCATCTAGTTGCACATACTCAGGGGGAGTCATCTCATGTTGCTCCGGCTATAGCTACTGTTTTTGTTCAAGCTCCTGTTTCTCCAATTGCTGCTTTGTCTGCTCCAGCTGCCAGTATACCTGCTTCTTCTGCTGCTGATGGTCCACAGGTTCAGGGGGAGCATTCGTTCGATATCACTCCAGCTGCTCTGACTGCTGATGGTGTTCCCAAAGTGTTTCAGCGGCGTGTTCCTAAGACTCGTTCTGGTAGAAAGAAATATGATCCCTGAAGGGGGAGAGTTTGGGAGTTTTCTGTTTAGTTGTTTCTGCTTAATATCGTATCAAAGACTGTTTTTTTTTTTGTTTCTTTTGTTTCTCATCTTGCTTGGATGTATTTTGAATCTTTTCTGACTGTGTTAGTTTTATTTGTGCAAGATTGAGATAGTATGGGTCTGTTGGTAATCTCTTTTTAGTGTTGCTCTGTTGGATGTTTATCAGTGATCATATTTTGCCAAGGGGGAGATTGTAACAGGATTTTTTTTATATGAATGTCAAAATATGTCTGTGTTGTTTCATCTACAAGGTTTGTTGTTCAGTCCTTGAATTTTATATTGCATATGTTGTCTCTGTTAGTACTACTTAGTCTCCAGTTACATCTACTGTGTGCTGCAGATTAATAAGTACACGTCAGCTATTGTCGGTTTAATTGGAAACGTGTTAAATCTTATTAGCTGCTTGTTTAGTTGATCAGTTAGTGGTTAGGGTTGCTATAAATAGATTAATATGTTTCTAACAACCTAATCCCCTTTCTGTTAGTTTTGTCATTGTGAGAAAATGGAATCTTGTTTTTTCTCTCTTCGTTTCTTCTTTCTTTCTTCTGTTCTTGTAGGTTCACCATTGTTGGAGGTGAAGCTTTGTTGCAGAGCTGTGGGAGGTTCTAATCTTATTCGAAGGGAGTTTGAATCTGGCTAGTAGAGGGATTCAACTAGCATGCTCGAGGGGATCATGAGTGTTTGAATCGAGGGATTCGGTTCACAAGTTCCAAGGGATTTGGAAACTGTTCTTGAGTGGTTATTCAAGTTTTTAGGGTAATCTGTAACTTTTGTATTGTAAAAATTTTGATTTCATTTCTGAACTGGTTATTGTAATTAACATTGGATTTATTAGTGAAAGTTACATCTTACCCTATCCAAGCACTAGTCGGCTGGAATTTGTTTCCAGTGCAGATGAAGCTTGTAAAATTCTGTGTGATTTTACTTTGCTTTAACTTGTTTGTCTTGTTCTAGTAGATCAATTCTTGATTCAAGAAGTTAGGTATAACACTTTCAAACTCAATCCAATGTTTTTCCTTTCCACAATAATGAAACGTGCAACCGTGATACTTTTGTTAATCGAAAAACCAATATGGACCCTTCCGTAGTTGCTTAATAACATTCTTTTTGTGGGGATTTTCTTGACTTCAAGAACCTTTCTTGCAATTTCCCCAACCCTTTTAGCATAACTTTCATTCAAGGCTTTCATAGGGAATCCAAACATCTTTACCTAGCAAGGGACCCCATCAAATTTAGCGCCTTGCCAATGCCCAGACATTGGCCATTTTTCTAGTAGCATCAATCCTCCACCAAAGGTCCATGGCATTCTTGTAATCGCTCATTTTGCGTCTTTGCTACTTTCAAAAGTTATTTGGAAAGCAGTTCCTTCTTTGGTTATTTCATACACCTTGATCTTCTAGTTGGTCGCCTTCTTCCAAATCCTCCCAAACACATTGTTATAAAATTTCCATTGCAGAATCTCCTCGAGATAATCTTCCCATCTACACTTCTATCTTCTAAACCATTACACGTATCATTAGTCTCCAGCCACTCCTCCTCATCAACAGAAAACGAGTTAGTTTGTGACACAATATCTTCCTTATCCTCCCTCGTACCAGCCATTGCAGTGGAGAAGAGAAATGAAAGGTCAGATATGCAAATCCTAAGAGTCACAGAGGACCACTAAATTCACAGGGTCTAGAGTGACCGATCCTATACGTACTAAGAATCTAGAACACACATAACTCATTTGAAAAAAAAATAACTACAAAAACCCATTAATCTTCTCTATGTGCAGACAACCTAGCTTGGGGGAAATGGCGAATTGGAATATGGAAAATTAGACAAGGAGGAGATTGGGCAGGCAACTAAAATTGGACATTTTTTGGGTCTCTTACATAGTCAATTGGGGTCTCTTGCAGGGACACATGTGGTGGTGGATCTAGTCTCAGGTGGGGCTATGAGTGGTTGTCGACAAATTTGGTGCAATGATCAGCAAACGATCAACGACCAATAAGGCTAAGCAAGGAGTAGACGACAGTGGATTTTGATGGTGGGTTCTCAAGATTTTGATTTTAATTTCTGGATTATTTTTTATGGATTTTGAAATGATCTATGAAATTTTAGTTGGAGTTTGTTACATTTAGCTTTGATATATGAATGGTTGTGGTCATTTTTTTTCTAGTGGATTATGATTTTAGATTTGTTATTCTAAATTTCTAAGATTTGTTGAAATGAAGAAGTTGATGGGTGTATGAAGAAGGATATCAACATCAGCACTACTTACCCAAATCTTGATGAAGAGTTCAAAATTTAAAATAAATTAAATATTGCCCTCATTAATATTGTAAATCCTAAGTTCTATTCTGACCGTACCCCTATAGCACTGAATCCAAAGCCATAGTTAAAACCCATTTGAGAATATTTATACAAACCTATCTATAGTAGGTTGATTAGGTGTGTATTTATACGAACCTATATATAGGTGTTTGGGTAGCACATCTAGGTCAGTATTGTTTATATAATCTCTAGTTGGACATGGAGCGAATATAGGGCACTTTAAGTTCGATAATAATGTCATTAATCGCGTTGACACTAAAAAGGTTTTCATGTTTTTTATATTAGAAAGTCTAGGAGAGTGAGAATTTTCTTGGATCACGACAACTGATACATTATTATAAAGTAAAATATGATTCATAATCTTGGGTGTTATGTGTTAATATATCATTAATTTGAAAGAAAGTCCAATCTTCTTTCCCAACGCTTCAAGGGGTTACTTTATAAATTTAAGGTCTTGGTCTTGCACATGCTGTACACACTTCATTAATTTGTGGATCGATCAAATGATCTTTCCTAGAATATAATTGTTTTTTTAGAAGTACGAAGTTCTTGGATACTAAGCCTACAATTAATTAAGTAGAAATTAATAATCAATATTTTTTCACATCTAAAGCAATATTATAGGCATTAATTCCACAAGTAGATAAGTTGAATCCAGCATTTCAATACATTTTTTTTCAAGGGAATTTAAATGTAGTTGCTTTCCCTACAAAAAAAAAAATGTAGGTGCTTATTCTCAATTTTTGGATGTTCTATTAATTATTGATTTATACGTTATTAATAAGAAAATTGAATTGAAATAAGAAGGAGAAGGAGGCTTGCTCAATTTTTTAGCATAAGAATTTATAAACATTTTAAATATGCAGTACAAATTTTTGTATAATATTTTATACATTCAAATTTTATTAATTTGATGTTATCATATAATTTCTTATTTAAGTTTGATTATGATTTACAAAACTATATTTAAATTTAAAATGTATTGAAAAGGAAATAATGAATATATATATACTAGCTAGAAGTAACGTGCAATGCACTTTTGTTTAATTTTAAAGTTTTAAACATTGTCTATAATTTTAATAAAATCTGGTTCACTATTTTTTTTAAATATATATAATAAAATGAATTATAGTTCTATAGTATATATAAATATTTATATCAATAATCTCTACATACATGACATCTAAACACAACATTGACATATATATACTTACATTGCTACATGACATATATATATTTATATTTACATGGCTATATGACACATATATATATATATATATATACACTACAACAAAAAAGGCCATTTGCGTCAGTTTATAACTGGCACAATTGATTTTTTGCGTCAGTTTGATATGTGACGCAATTGCCCATGACGCAAACCAGAGTGTCATTTGCGTCAGTGGGGCACTGTCACAAACTGGCATTTGTGGCAGTGCCCCACTGACGCAAATGACACTCTGTTTGCGTCAGTGGGGCACTGCCACAAATGTTAAAAATGAGTATTTTTTGCGTCAGTTGGGCACTGTCACATAAAGTATTAACTAGGAAAATTGCAAATGTTTATGCCAATTTCCATGGCCTATTTTGATAAAAAAAAATCAGCACCAGAAACAAAAAAACAGCAGTATGAACAGAAAAACAACAATATAATTTTTTTTAAACATTTATCTAGAGTTAACATTTGTGATCAAAACTATAAAAGTAATTCAGATATCAAAGTTAATATATGTACTCTTGTATGTTCTAAATTTCTAAGTATTAAATCTACTTAAACTAAAATTTCCTCACCAACTTGCTCAAATTACTAAATCTTACAAAAAATTGGGCAGCATTTCTCTTATTTCTATCATATTTCCCAAAATTTAAATAAACCTATATTCATCACATAAATACAACAAATCAAGTAATCAATCAAACATGCACAATTACAACCTTATATCACCGCAGCACACAGTCCCAGATCCTATCTCCACTATTTTATAATTCGTACATTCTACTAAGTTCAATATCTTAATTATACATTAAGGTTTAAAATATTACCTCTAATATAAAATCCTCCAAAAGCTTGATCTCACCAACAAAGTTGTCAACAAAATACATACTCAAATATAACAATAAACAAAAAATTTAACAAAATATAAAGAAAAATATATTAAAGCTATATTGTAACTAAATAAACAATAACATGCTTAAAGAAAATAAATAATTTGTTATATGTACTCATTTATATACTTAAACCCGAAATAAAATTTTTTTTTAAAAAAAAAGTTAACAAATCACATAAAGAAAAATTGACTATAAATATCCTAACTAAATCAATAATAAAATATAACTTAAAAAAACAAACAATTTTAATATATACATATTTAACCAATTAAACCCAAAATTTAAAAATAAATTAAAAAAGTTAACAAAATATAAACAAAAATTTACTAACAATAATCAAACTAAACAATTAATAAAATGAAAGTTATACAAAATATATCTGTTAATATATATATACACTCATTTATATAAGTAAATTCGAAATTAAATTGAATTTTAAAAAAAAGTTAATAAAAATAAAATAAATTATAATAAAAAAATTCTAAAAAAATCAAATATTAAAATGCAAAGTTTAAACCTAAAACAATTACATAATCATTAATATAAAACTATCCCAAAATTAAAAAATTTGAAATTATGTCAATTTATAAAAAAAAATCACAAAAATTAATAAAATTGCACTTACTTGTGGTAATTGAGCAATGTGGGTTCTTGATGTAGAAAACCCCCAAAAACCAAGAAAGTTTATGGGTTTTCAAACTACAATCTTCAAAAATACAAAATCTATCCAAAAAATTAAAAAAAAACTATATATAAGTTACATAAACATATATAAATCACTATTTTTACATTAAAATTGAAAAAAAAAATTGATAAAAACGTACCTAGGTGAGCAAATGTGGAAGGAGGCGCCGCTAGTTTCTCTGGTTTTTCAAGCATTTTTGTTTCTGAACATTAGGTAAATGGGTCTGCACACGGGACGATGAGGGTTTATTAAGGTTATTCGGGCCGTTTGCATCAGTGCCCCACTGACGGTAACGACCCGTTTGCGTCAGTGGGGCACTGATGCAAACAACCCCATTAAACAGTGTAAGTGTATGTTATGACGCAATTGCCCCATCATTTGTGGCAGTGCCTAGCTGTCACAAATACTAATTTTTGGTCAACAGCGTCAGTCAATTGCGTTGACTGACACAATTGCCCTTTTGTGTAGTAGTGATATATAAATTACAATAATATTTAAACAGAAATTAATAATAGAAATAAAATAACAATAGAAAAAGTCATAGTCTAGAGAGTAGTATACATGTATCAACTATTTTTAGTTTTTAATGTATATTGCAATGTCATTTGGTGAATTTGATGAAGAAAAAAGCTCCAATCACTTGATAAAAAATAAAATATCACACAAATTATAAGATAAAAAAATTGATATGTATGCCTTTATTATTTTTAAATAAATATGATTTAATTATTTAAATTATCATAAAATATCTTTAAAATATCATATTTTAATTAATTAATTTCTGTAAAAGTTTATGTTTGTTCTAGATTTTGAATTTGGTAGTGACAACAAGACATTATATATTATATGTTTAATATAATATTAATATTATAATTATACATGGATTTTAAATTTAAGTTTGTCACTAATTTATAGTAGATTATATTATATTACATATTTAATATGATATTATTGTAATACGTGAAGTTTAAGTTTAATTAAATTTTATTTAAGCTATAAAAATTTTATTATTTTTAAATAATTATCATTGTAAAATAACTAAAAAAATATCTTATTTTAATTTGTTTAATTATTTAATTTTATCTAAACTTAAGTCATGTTTACAATCTACCGTTAAATATAATAATATTATTTAAAATATAAGAATATTCCATTAAAGGTAACCGAATAAAATAAAAAACCATTAAAACAAAGAATTTCCGTTATCTACACACTTTTTATAAAGAATAGATATATATGAAGTCTTCCATATATATACATTTATTTATACTAGGTAAAAATAACGTGCAATGCACGTTTACTTAGTTTCAAAGTTATAAACATGCTTATTGAAACATGTATTTATTTTTATTATTTTTAATTATCATATAAATTTTAAATAAATAAAAAATATCATAAAAATAAATAAAATATGTTTAATATAATTGTGCATCCTAAAATTCAGCACGAGTCTTTTATTTAGCTCGTGCACAGGTGGCGAATAAAAAACTGTAATAGATGATCCATAAGTCTGAATTTTCTCCACAAAGGCAGCATGGTTCCTTAGGTCAATAACACGAGCTGGGGAATGCAAAGCAATAAGCACGAGCTTGTAATGATTATAAGGCATAACATCTGTGACACGAGCTCATGGTGCATTCAGCTCAGGGTACGCTGGAGACCTAACATATCCTTGGATCCTTAGAAACCCGGATAAGTTATATAGACGTGCATGGTCAGACATGGCATGTCCGCGGATCCCTGAAAACCCGGATACGTTAAATAGACATGCATGGTTAGACAGGGCATGCCCGATGATCCCTGAAGATCAAAGATCAGTTTTACCTAATGATTGGACCATGCCTTAGGATAAATTATAATATTTATAATTAGTGTGGTACAGATAACATTGGGGGTTAAGTTACGTGATGACCCCAAGGCCTGTCCAAGGATTTTCTCTATAAATACTAAGATCTTGGATAAGGAAAAGGAGAATGACTTTCTGTAATACAAAAACTCTGTCCAAATTTAGAGAGAAAAACAGTAATAATATAGACTCGTGGACTAGGTGGATTTTAACCACCGAACCACGTAAAAAAGACGAATGTTCTTGAGAGTTCTTTTCTGGTGCTCTTGATTATCATTTTCTTATTGTCTTTTATCATTAAGCACTAATTCATCCCAGTTATTTTCATAATTCGCTGTTGGCGAAAAACCGCGTCAACAGTTTGGTGCTTTCATTGAGAGCTGCAGATTAGTGCTTTCATCAAAATCTCAATCAAAGTTCATCATGGTGGTCACTCGATCGAGGCACGACAATGAAATGGAACAGTCTGGTGGGCAGGAGGTTCACCATACTGCTCTGTTTCCGATGAGCATAGCCCTAAAATCCAGCAACGATTGCAAAAACAACCGATGGGCCACAGGAATACTGGGAGTTCGACATCATTACCGTTGAATCCGAACCCGAATTACTTGACTGCGGTAGAACTGGAAAACATGCAGTTAAGAAGCCATTTGGCCAGAGCAAATAAGCAAATCGATGAGGTTTTGGCTCGGCTACCCCCTCTTGCAACCGATGTTAATGTATGAAAGAGGCAAGGTGGGTCTCATAAGTCCCGCCGGAATGACCGATCCAAACCAAGTCGATCGGTTAGGACTTCGACCTCAAGTTATGCGCCCATGGCACAAGATCACCAAGATGTTCAGCCTAATGGCCCTCCCAGGGGTTATCGACAAGTCAGCCAGTCGGTTAGGCCCTCGACCCCAAGTTCAGTACCACTGTCATATGCGCCTGGAAACGCCCATGGCAACCCACGGGGAAGGTCTAGATCAAACTCACAAAGACAGCATGTTCCAGCCAACCCTCATGCGTCATGATCAGATCACCAGACGCAGAGAGTTAGAAATGGTGGAGTAGAAAGACCGCAGGCTAATTTGGTTCATCTTGACGGTACAAGAATTGCCTCGCCAGTTAGGCATCCCCCATCACCCATAAGACATCCAACACCGCCTCGTTCTGTACGAAATGTTCCTGCTTATGGGGACAGCAGGAGAAATCCTCCTCTCGCTGCCCCTACTTATGCCCCGTTGACACACGGCAGTATCCCAGATCCTCATCCTCAACCGCGAGCACTATGCTTCACTAATGGGAGTTATTGGACTGAGAGTCATCGAAGTGGCAGGTCCGATACAGATTTGAGAAATCACCTAAGTTTGGCTCAGAGCCCTCAAGTCGATCCCCAGACCGATCTTCGAGATCACCTAAACTTACAAAGGAGAAATTCAGCCCAAAATGGAGTTAGTTACACTCGTCAAGAGGGAGGTCCTTCCGAAGTACGTGATAACAGGAATGTCCCACCAAACCAAGCTCGGACTTGGAGGAACAATAACCTGCCAAACACGTACGGTAGGACAGGAGGTGTGGAACAATCCCAAAATAACCAAGGAATCAAAGACCAAACCCTCGAAATGTTAGCCCAGATGGAGGAGCTGATGAAAAGAATCCTATCAGAAAAGGAAAAAGATGAATATGATTCAGGGGATGAGCTCGAGCTTTTCGCCCCAAACATTGTGGCAATCGCATACCCATCGGGTTTCAGGATGCCCCATTTATCAAAATTTGATGGAGATGAAGATTCGTTCGACCACTTGGGAATGTTCAACACCCTGATGATGGCCCACAACATTGGACCCAAGCTAAGGTACCTAATATTCCCCTCAACTCTGATCGGGCTGGCTAGGCAATGGTTCAAAAAGTACGAAAAACACTCTATCAGCTCGTAGAAGAATTTCTTTGCATATTTCAAGATAGCTTTTAGGGCTTCTCAGGCAGCTCAGATTAAGGCTGACTCCCTTGCAAATGTAAAGCAACAGCCGGAGAACCTTTGAAAGCATACCTGAGTAGGTTTGCCAACATTGTCGCACAAGCTAGAGATGCCAATGAGAGTTCTAAACTCATGGCAATGAGGACGGGGATCCTTGTAGGAGGCAACCTATGGCAAGAACTACAGAGAAAGGGAGTTAACACTGTGGATGTGTTCCTGAACCGAGCTCAAAGGTTGATTAATCTAGAAGAGGCGCGAGCTTCTGTTGTAGGAGCCAGCCAAGCCCCTGTTCAACCCGTTGGAGCAGCAACAAATGTGGTTGGTGCTGTAGCTCAAACCATTGCCCAGAATAACCAAGGGGGTAGTAAAAGAAAGAGAAATGGTGAAGGAGGTCAAAGCATGTTAAAGAAAAAAAAATCCGTGGAGAAGTTTAAACTGATCTATGAAACTTATTCCGACCTCACGGATACTAGAGAGCACATCAGAGGGCAAAGAGAGATCCCTTGAAATTTTGTCGGTTCCACAATGATATCGGTCATAATATTGTTGACTGCAGACAATTAAAGGATGGGATCGATACTCTCATCAGGGCAGGACCTTTGGCTCAGTACGCTCGGAATTGAGGAAATCCCAGAGAGCTTGCTAGACAAAACATTCCATCAACTCCGGAGGCTCCAATGAATCAAAATGGAGATTAGGTTAATCAAGAAAACCCTCGTCCGATCACAAAAGGAGATATAGCAACCATTTTTGGAGGTCCTGACCTGGCAGGCATGAGCAAAGGTGCCCAGAAGAGGTATATCAACGAGCTGAAATCCCACAATGGAGTGGAGTTCATCGCGGAGCAACGGCTATCAATGTACCAGCGGATAGAAAAGTAACCGATCATTTTTACGAAGGAAGACGCCAGCCATGTCCAGTTCCCGCACAACGACCCTCTAGTCGTGACAATTCAACTCGCCAATCGAAGAGTGAGAAGGATACTAGTAGATAACAAAAGTTCTATGAATTTACTCTTTATGTCCACCTTAGAAAAAATGGGGTTATGTGTAACCGACCTGAAGGCAACTTCAATGATTTGATATGAATTTTCCGGTGAGGGATCAATGGCTCTCGGAACGATTGAACCAGTTGTGACATTGGGCGAAGGCCCGCGAACTGTCTCCAAACTCCTTGAGTTTGTGGTCATCGATTGTCCAGCGGCCTACAATGCGATCTTGGGTCGACCCTCGTTGATTATGTTTGAAGCCATAACCTCTATCCGCCACCTAGCAATAAAATTCCCTTCCTCTACGGGAATATGCACTGTCAGAGACGATCAGCTCGCTGCTAGGGAATGCTATATCATTTCCATGAAGGGAAAATCCCAACCCGAGCAGCAAACAATGGCCATACATGATGGAGGCGAGGAGTCCCAGGAAGTAGAAGTTGCTTCTGGAACGGAAGAACCTCAGAAAGTCAAGGATAGAGGCATCGCCCCAAGTGATGATATTGATCCGCGAATGGGCGAGGATAGATTAGAGCTCCAAGCTATCGAAGAGCTTGAGGAGGTAAATATCGATCCCAAAGATGCTTCGAGAATCGTTAAGATTGGGAAAATTCTTGATGATGGGAGGAAAATGAAGCTGATAAATTTTTTACATGGGAGTCTAGATGTTTTTGCTTGGTCCCATGAAGACATGGCGGGAATAAGCCCGAGTGTGATCATGCACACCCTAAACTTGGATAAAAGCGTACCTACGAAATCCCAAAAACTGAGACGTTTAGGAACAACCCGAGCTAAGGCGTTGGAGGAAGAAGTAGCTCGGTTATTAAAGTGTGGGTTCATTCGTGAAGCAAAATATCCGATCTGGGTCACGAATCCTGTCCTGGTCCCAAAGCTAGATGGAAAATGGCAGACTTGCATCAATTTCTCTGACCTGAACAAAGCTTGTCCTAAGGATTGCTTTCCATTACCGAGAATTGATCAGTTGGTAGATGCCACTGCGGGGCACGAGCTCATGTCCTTCATGGATGCGTATTCTGGATATAACCAGATCGCGATGAATCCTGCAGACCAGGAGCATATTAGTTTTATTACTCCAACAAATGTATACTATTATAAAGTTATGCCCTTCAGATTAAAGAACGCCAGGGCTACCTACCAACGGTTAGTTAACAAAATGTTCATTAGCCAAATCGGAAAAACCATGGAAGTGTATGTCGACGATATGCTAGTCAAATCCAAGACTGCTGACAACCATGTTTCTGACCTAAATGAATGTTTTGAGATCTTGATGAAATATAACATGAGGTTGAATCCCCAGAAGTGTACTTTCGGAGTGGCGTCGGGAAAGTTTCTGGGATTCATAGTCAATACTAGGGGGATAGAGGCAAATCCAGATAAAATCAGGTCATTATTGGAAATGCCTTCGCCCAGCTCGCATAAAGAAGTCCAAAGCATGACTGGAAGAGTGGCATCCCTTAATCGGTTCATTTCAAAATCGACTGACAAATGCTTGCCTTTCTATAACTTGCTCCGAGGGAATAAGAAATTTGAATGGATTGAGGAGTGCGAACATGAACTTCTCGATCTAAAACCACATTTGGCCAAACCCCCAGTATTGTCTAAGCCAGTGGTAGGGGAGCCCATATTCCTTTATTTGGTTGTGACAGAAAATGCAGCCAGCACCGTGTTGGTCCGGGAAGAAGAGTGGGTTCAAAAACTAGTATATTATATAAGCAAAAGACTTCTCGGAGCTGAATCACGGTATTGCCGAATGAAAAAGATGGCGTTTTGCTTGATATTAGCCTCCAGGAAGCTTAGGTCATACTTCTAGTCCCATTCAATCTATGTCATGACCGACCAACCTCTAAGGCAGGTATAATAAAAACCTGATGCATCGGGACGTCCCTTAAAATTGGAAGTCGAACTTAGCCAGTTCGAAGTACTGTACGTACCACAAACATCGATCAAAAGCCAGGCCCATTGCTGATTTCATGGCTGAATGCACCAGAATTCAAGAGGAGCTTTTGAAAGAACTAGTACAGATGTTGTGGAGAATATTCGTGGACGGCTCCTCTAACGAGAATGGGTCCGGAGCTGGGATCATATTGATCTCTCTAAAAGGGCTTCAATTCCATACCGCACTACGATTCAGGTTCGAGGCATCGAACAACGAAGCCGAGTATGAGGCTTTATTAGCCGGACTTAAAGTGGCAAAGGAAATGAAGGCCAGGGCTGTCCAGTGTTATAACGATTCATAGCTTGTAGTCAATCAAGTGTTAGGAGAATACCAAGTGTGGGGTACCAAGATGGCAACTTGCCTAGCTAAGGTGAAGAAAGAGCTATCAAAATTTGAGTATGGCACCGTCGAACAGATCCCTCGCGAGCAGAACGCTAACGTAGACGCTTTGGCGAGGCTCGCCACCTCCAAGGAATCTAAGACTTTGAACGGAGTACCGGTGGAATTCTTGGAAAGTCCAAGTGTGGCAGGAAGCATAATGGGGGTCGAGATGATCGACACTAGGCCGACCTGGATGACCCCCATGATAGAATATCTTATAACAGGGAAGCTGCCTGAAGAAAGAAAAGACGTGAGAAGGATACTCTATCAAGATCCAAGATATGTAGTTGTGGATGGAGCATTGTACCGATGTGGCCATTCCTTGCCTCTTCTACAGTGTGTTCTGCCAGAGGAGGATAAAACTATTCTGCAAGAGGTGCATGAAGGCTTTTGTGGGGATCATGCTGGAGGGCAAAACCTGGCCTTAAAAATATTAAGGTAGGGTTATTTTTGGCCCACTTTAACAAAAGATTCCATCTCCCATGTTCGAAAGTGCGGCAAACGCCAACGATTCGCCACAGTCGCACGAGCTTCGCTGGTCGAGCTTACAATGATCTCATCACTGTGGCCATTTGCAGTATGGGGAATTGATTTAATAGGAGCTTTACCTACGGGAAAGGGAGGAGTTCGTTATGCGGGGGTGGCCATTGATTATTTCACGAAGTGGGTAGATGTCGAGCCTTAAGCAACCATCACCTCAAAAAGAGTCCTCGAATTCGTGATTAAGGACATTGTGTGCCGATTTGGGCTTCCTAAGAAGATCGTGTTAGATAATGGAACTTAGTTCGATAGTGATCTCTTCACTGAGTTCTGTGAAAGCACGACACAGTTAAAAGTTTCTCTTCAGTTGCATACCCACAGGCCAATGGGCAGGTCGAGGCTGTGAATAAGACCCTCAAGGCGAGTCTTAAGAAAAGGTTAGATGATGCCAAGGGAGTTTGCCCTGAGCAACTCCCGCAGTTACTATGGGCGTACCGGACCTCCCACCAGACTTCCATGGGACACACCCCTTTCTCCCTGACTTTCAGAAGTGAGGTCGTCCTTCCCGTCGAAACAAAAGTTTCCACGCATAGGCTCCAGACATTCAGCCAAGAGCGGAATGATGAGTTGCTCAAGTCGTCTCTCAACCTAATTGATGAGAAACGAGAGGATTCACAACTACAGCTCGTGCATTACAAACAAAGAATCACTCGTTATTTTAATTCCAAGGTCAAAAGGCGTAGTTTTGGTTTGGGCGACCTAGTCCTCCGAAGGGTCTTTTTGGCAAACAAGGACCCCAACGACGGTGCTTTAGGTCCAAACTGGGAAGGGCCCTATCAAATAGTAGAAGTCATGCATGAAGGAACTTTCAAATTAGCTCGACTTAATGGAGAAACAGTCCCACAGACCTGAAATGCCATGCACCTGAAGAAGTATTATCAATGATGATACCATCCATCTATGTAAGGCTTAGTTATAAAATCCATTTGATTAAGAAATGAAGGGATCGTTATGTATTTCTTGTCTTTCATATAGCTTATTTATATATTAGTTCGTGTGATATCATTTGTCCAAGTTACCGAGAAAGTTCACATTCTGGTTACTTGGGGGGCATATAATCCGAGATAGATCAGAACATTTGAAACACTTAAAATCCTGGATATAACCAGGTACAAAACTATCCTGGATTCAACCAGGTCCAAAACTTAGAAGTTAGTAAAATTGATTAATCGATGTTTTTTTTAAGAAAACACGAGGTGTCAATAAACCTAGCACAAACTAAGTTTTAAATCATTTAAAACCCTAGATACAACCAGGTCCAAAACTTAGAAGTTAGCAAAATTGAAAATTCGATGGCTTCCCTAGAAGCTCGAGATAGCAGTAAACCTAATGTGGACTAAGTTTGAAATATTTAAAATCATGGATATAATCGGGTCCAAGGCCTGATACTTAACAGGTATGATATAAATCAACACATTAATTTTGGATACAACCAAATTCAAAATATCTATCCTGATCTAAAAATCGATTCCTAAGATTTTGAATGTGCAAGTCTAGAAAAGCATAAACATGAGAGACAATCAAGGAAAAGACAAATAGATGAAAAGTTAGATATGTGAATTAAAAGAAAATTGTCTCGAGGATAAAGAACCTCAAACTAGGCCAAATGGCGAATGTTTACAAAAAGAAAAAAATAAAAGAAGGGAAAACGTCATCAAGCCCCTCCAGAGCACTCTGAGGATGTAAACTCTTTAGTCTCATGCTCGCCTGCAGTGGAAGCATCCCCAGTCTCAGACTCTCTTGTAGGATCCGAGCTTTGAACTTCTCGAGGTATGGATCCCACACTTCAGGAGCCAGGTAGGAGAAGTTACCATCTTGGTTGAAGGCCCAGCAATGATACAGCATGCTCTCCATGGAGGACAACGTGGCCACTTTCTCCTCTTTAACAACAACTTCGGCCACCAGCTGCTTGGCTATGGCCTCAGCGACCTTGACTTGAAGAACGACCAAGGCAACCTTTGTAGCCTTCTCGCTTTCTTGAGATGATGCAAGGGAAGCCTTGGCATCGAGCTCGCCTTTTTGAGCATCTGCAAGGGCAACTTTTGTAGCAGTCAGTGCGGTCTGGGCAACCTAGAGCTCAGCTTGAAGCTCCTCATTCCTAGGACCAACTAAGCCAAGGCCGACTGCAAAAAATATGGAAGCAAGTTAGACGCATATTGGGGTAAAATAAAAAGAAAAAAGAATACATATATGTTCAACTGAGGAAAGCTATCCTATTGTGAGGGTCATCCCCAAGGCAGACTCTAGGACGTTCTCCAGGCTCCTCTCTTCTATTGTCCTCAGGTCCCTTGGGTTGGCTTTGTATATGTGCTCCACCATATGGTTCGCCGTCTCATAGAAAGTCCCCCAAAAAGTATCAGGGATCTTCTCCAAATCTTGAGGATTAACTGGGATGCGCACAATGGTGGTGGGGACAATAAGAGTTATGGGATCAGCTTGTACGGGCTGATCCCGAGCAGGAGTAGGTGGAAATCGAGGAGGAGGTGGAGGAGGACCCCTTTTTTCCATCGCAATGGGAGTCGGAGCTGCCGAGCTCGTGCCTTTCCCCTTAGCTAGAGATTTGGAAGATTCCCTGTCGCAGGAGGCATCTTCTTTGCTATGTACCGGGGTTTCTTTACGACAGGCCCCGAGCTGGTTTTTCCCTCCTGGAAAATCGTGCGGATGTCGGGAGCTCCTGGTTGTGCTATTTCTTCGTCTGAAAAGAATGAGAAGGAAGTTAATATACAAGTAATGTCATCAGTTTACATAAAAGAAATAAATGAAAGTCCTACCCTCCGGGCTAGGGGAGGAGTCTATTGTCACGACCTCCGGCCTTGGGACTACTGGAGGAGAGGGGGAGTCTAAGTCTACAATTTCTTGAATTATGGGAGGTTCAGGTTCAACTCCTACCATGAGGCTAGACTCATCTACATATTGCCTAAAACTAGGGGAAAAGATGCCTTGGAGCAAAGAAGGCCACGACCTACTTTTGGTCCCATATTCCTCAAAAATAGCTGACCTAAAGGTTGAAGTGTTGTCTAATACAACGGTACCCTTAGGATAACCCATATCATAATGTAACACTAGATGCCACACACTGTAGCAGGGTTAGGGTGCGATCTGGATTACTAGGATGGCGATGAACAAGCTGGTTGGGATTAAATCTAATTATCCTAAAATCGGCAACAACCCTGTCTAGTTCCTTAAAAGGATATGGGTTACCTTGGCCGGAGGGGCCGGCGGCTGCCCCCGATGCAACTCGTTCTAGGTCAGGGCCTCGGGTAGCCTCGGGAGCTCGCCTCTTCCTCACAAGAGGGACCTCGCCTTTTTCTTGTTCCTCCCCGTCAGCAGCCTCAGGGTTTTCTTCTTGGGGAAGTGGGAGCTTGTGGACTACTGGAAAGGTAGCCGAGGTCCTTCTTAAGGCCAACGTTTGGCCTTCACCGATCAATTGACACGCCAGCATCGTGACGTCATTCAAGAGCTGGCGGTAATCTTTCTCACGGGCTGGAAACCTACTTAAATTCCCATACTGACCCCCGAGGGTCGCAGACTTCTCCTTCCTCACAAATATGGCTACACAAAAGAAATATAGCAAACTCAATTAGTATGAGTGAAAGGAGTGTAGCTATTAAGTAAGAAAGAAAGATTTCACAAGCTGAAAAAAGAAAAAAGACTTACGAGGGAGGTTGAAGTATCGATGCTCGCAGTTGCGGAACCCATTCGACATAAAGAATTGGTCCTTGAAGTCGTTAGGGTGGCTGGGGAGCTCGATCAATGGGGCTGAATTCGGGAACCGAGTGAGGTAGTAGAATCCATCACCTCGATCTTTTTTCTCTGGGTTGGCCTTAAGGCAGAAAAAATAGAGGACGTCCTCCGGAGTGGGGACCTCCCACTGGTGTTTTAAAAAGAGGTATTTCAGCCCCGCCAGAAGCCGATATGAGGTCGGAGGGAGCTGAAATGGTGCAAACTTCACATACTTAAGGAAGTCAGTGAAGTATTGGTCAAGGGGAAGGAAGGCCCCCACCTTTAAGTGCTCATCACTCTAGGCCACAATGTCGTCCTGGAGTGGTGCGCATCTCCGTTCCCCTTTGAGCGGAGGGCGAGCAATAAGGACACTAGACCCAACCACTATGTTGTGGCTCAACATTATTTTATTGACCCTTCCTTGGGTCGTGATCTTGGAGACAATTGTCTCTACCTCGAAGAACGCGCTAGGATCAACCACGATCTCTTTTCCATTGTTGGTTTGTTGAGATGAGGGGTCGGCTGCACTCTTCTTGGGTACGCTCTTCTTGGGTGCCATTAGATCGCCTAGCGAACAAGAATGACAAGTCACTTAATAGGTGACCTAATATTTTATAAAGATAAAGGCAAGGAAGCACGAAGGGAAATGATGCTTTTGATTCCTAAGCTGAGTTAATCTCAGCCCGTTGCATGATGCCACACGCTATCCTACGCTACGCGCTTCAGTTTCCCCAACAAATCCCTACCCGGCCACTACTGTCCTTGGGGGGCAATTTAGAGAGAAACCACCCAAGAAAGCGTGTTCCTTAAGAAATTTGATTTTTGAACCATAACCTTTCATCTTCTATACACCAAATGGGTATTTTCTAAAGTTGCCAAAAGTTACCCAAATCTACCCAGAAAATATCCTATGTCGTGAATATCATAATTTTAGGAAAGGTTCCAAACCTTCTGTGTAAACCTAAAGTTGAAACCTATGTGCCAAAAAATGAAGAAGACACCATAATATTGACTACAAAAAAGCATGAAGGAGCATGGTAAATAAAATGTAGAAATCAATAAAGAAAGAGCCCATGTGAAGTGATAGGACTTACAGTATGGTCGTCGATAGTGGAGGTGTATTTCGTAAGGACTGGAAGACTCACTCCTGGGCAGCTGAACAACTGGGTCTCTGAAAGATTTTGGAACAAAGGGTTTTGGGGTTTTTTCTTTTCTCTAAGAAAGAATGAGGTTTGAAAACACAGAAGATAGAAGTTGGAGAAAATTTTCGAATGAAAGATGGTGGTTTGTGGGAATTGTCTATCCCTTTTTATATGTAAGTGACATAGATCAATGTGAACCACCCGATTTTGCCAAAACCAGATCCAAGGGCTATGTTTCGAAGGGCGAAATGGCGGCGAAAATTTGGCCATACAATTATTACAGTCCTCGAAACCCGAATAGACGCCAATCGTAGTGTTCCACGTGTCCAGTACTCGAGTAGTGGGCAAGCCTGGGTAATCGCGACGGAAGTTAAAAAGTCCCCACCGTGTAAGTCAGAAGGTGACATTATAAAACACGAGCAGGGACTTGGGGGGCAAATGTGCATCCTAAAATTCACCACGAGTCTTTTATTTAGCTCGTGTACATCTAGCGAGAAAAGAACTGTAATAGATGATCCATAAGTCCGTATTTTCTCCACAAAGGTTGCATGGTTCCCCAAGTCAATAACACGAGCTGGGGAATGCAATGCAATAAACACGAGTTTGTAATGATTATAAGGCATAGCATTTGTGGCACGAGCTCACAGTGTATTCAGCTCGGGGTACGCTGGAGACCTAACGTATCCTTGGATCCTTAGAAACCCTAATACATTATATATACGTGCATGGTCACGCATGGCATGTTCGCGGATCCCTAAAAACCCAGATACGTTAAATAGACATGCATGGTTAGGCAGGGCATACCCGATGATCCCTGAGGATCCAATATCAATTTTACCTAATAATTGGACCATGCCTTAGGATAAATTATAATATTTATAATTAGTATGGTACAGATAACACTGAGGGTTAAGTAACGTGATGACCCCAAGGCCTGTCCAAGGATTTTCTCTATAAATACTAAGATCTTGGATAAGGAAAAGGAGAATGGTTTTTTGTAATACAAAAACTCTGTCAAAATTTAGAGAGAAAAATAGTAATAATATTGACTCATGGACTAGGTGGATTTTAACCACCGAACCACGTAAAAAAGACGAGTGTTCGTGAGAGTTCTTTTCTGGTGCTTTTGAGTATCATTTGCTTATTGCGGTTTATCATTAAGCACTAATTCATCCCATCTATTTTCATAATTCGATGTTGGCAAAAAACTGTGTCAATAATAATGTATGACATAAATGTATTAAAAAATTAGGGCAAAACATTGTCTATAATTTTAATAAAAATCAGTTCACTTTTTTTTCTTCAATATATAATAGAATGAATTACACTTCTATAGTATATATAAATATTTATATCAATAATCTCTACATATATGACATTTAAATACAACATTGACATAAATATATATTTACATGACTACATGACATATATATAAATTACGATAATATTTAAAAAGAAATTAATAATAGAATAAAATAATAATAGAAAAAAGTCATTATGTAGAGTAGTATACATGTATCAACTATTTTTAGTTTCTAATGTATCTCGCAATGTTTTTCGGTGAATTTGATGAAGAAAAAGAGCTACAATCACTTGATAGAAAATAAATTATCACACAAATTTATGAGATAAGAAAATGATATGTATGAGTTTATTATTTTTAAATAAATATGATATAATTATTAAAATTATCATAAAAATATCTTAAAAATATTCTATCTTAATTAATTAATTTTTATTTAAGTTTATGTTTGTTCTAGTTTTTGAATTTGGCAGTGACAACCAGAGATTATATATTATATATTTAATATAATAATAATATTATACATAGATTTTAAATTTAAATTCTTTGCTTTATTTTTTAAAGAAGTTTGTTTCTAGTTAATAGTAGATTATATTATGTTATATGTTTAATATGATATTATTCTAATACGTGAAGTTTAAGTTTAATTCAATTTTATTTAAGTTATAAAACGTATGATTTTATTATTTTTAAATAATTGTCAGTGTAAAATATCTCAAAAATACCTTATTTTAAATTGTTTAATTATTTATTTATTTATTTTAATTTAAGTTTAAATCATGTTTACAATACACCGTTAAATATAAGAATATTCTGTTATATATAAGACTATTTTGTTAAAGTTAACAAAAAAAGTAAAAAATCATTGAAACCAAAAAATTTCCGTTATTTACACACTTATTATATAGAAGAGATATATTTTCTCATACTTAGACGTTTTTTTCCTTTTTTCTATTTGAAAGTTATATGTTTGTTCGAAAAAAAAAATCACAAATTACATAGTTTATCATAGTCAAACTAGATTTCCATAATTTCTCTTTTAAGTATAAACATATTTGTATAAACTAGAAAGTCCTAAAAGAAAACATTTTAACATTGATAAAGCGAATATCAATTATATTACTATAAATTAATAATGAAGTAACCAAATTTAGCCTATATCAATTAAATTATGCGCTCTGTACTACAAGAAAAAGACTCAACAACGACGACATCTATTTCGACAACGCTAAAATCGTCGTTGTATGTAGTCGAAATCCATCAATAATTCATTTTTTTAACATATTAAAATAAAAGTTGAAACAGACCCTTAAGTCCACATTTTAAAATTTTCACTTTTCGATGGCAATTTTCGCAAGCTTTTCCCCAATATTCGTACATCTCTTAGTATTTTCATCATATCACCCTCTACACACCTCGAAATAGCGACGGCATCATCAACAACACACAACCAAGCCCTCCAAATTCCTAGTACCCTATAGTGAGGACATGTCGTTGCTATAGGGTACGAAGGGAACTTGACCACCAAAAGTTGGTTGTCAATTTTCACTCCTTATATTGATGACATGTCATTGCCATAGAGACCCATTTAATCGAGTAAGCAGT
This sequence comes from Humulus lupulus, assembly GCF_963169125.1. Lineage (NCBI taxonomy): Eukaryota > Viridiplantae > Streptophyta > Magnoliopsida > Rosales > Cannabaceae > Humulus > Humulus lupulus. Next base: position 41,187,784 of record NC_084798.1, read on the forward strand.
TAAAATTTTAGTCTATAGCGAGGACATGTTGTCGCTATAGGGTCCAAAAAAAATGAAAGGAAAGTGGACTACCAAAAATTTTAGTCAAAATTTCACTAGCTACAGTCATCGCTATAGACTGGACACGTAGTAAACGAAATGATTTGTGTACTATTGACTTATCTATAGTGACGATAGCAACGATTGTTTTATTACCTATAGCAATGATATGTCGTCGCTATAGGTCACATCGATATAACCCCCTCAGGCAGAGCCTTTCTTCCTCATTTCTTCTCATTTTACCTCACACACAGATATAGAGTTTCTTCATGGTTCTAAACCGCCTAGCGCCGCCCGAGGAGTTCTGACGCCATTTTTGGCCCTCCATTGTTAAGGTTAGTTCCTTTTATACCCTAATAATCTAATTATTTATTTTAAATTTACTTCTTTTTATGATTATTTCTGTGTATTTTGTATGTTATTGTAATGAGTTTGTTAAACTTTTTATTGATTTTTTTGTTTACAGATTTTATTGGAGCATACTGAGCTTTTGCCCAATTCATTGATATCATCTCGAGCCTTTGGGTATTGCTTCTAATCATTTTTGTTTTGTGATTGATTGGTATATTAATTGATAAATATTTGTTTTTTTTTTTCAGATTGCTTTGGAGTCTTTGGATATCATCTCTAACTTTTTGGTATTATTTCTAATTTCTAGTTTTTGTTTTGTTTTGTGATTATTAGTCTATTGATAAATAATGATATTTATTATGTATACATAAATAGTTTTTAAATTAATTTATTATGTTTATTAATTTTATAGTAAATTTGATATTAAGTTATGAAAAAATGTCAAGTTAGATTAATTTTTTGTTTTGAATTGTATGTATGTTAGGTTAAATAAAATTTGTGTTTTGAATGATATATATGTTAGGTTAGATAAAGAATATGTGGATTTGGGAATATTTTTATAATATTTTTTGTTGTTTATTTGTGAATTTAAATTATTGTATATGTTCTGGGATTGGTTTATATATTTTTATGCAGATTTTAAATTTTGGGATAGGCTAGATTACAATTGTTATGCTGCTGAAATTTCAGTAGATTTAGAAAAACTAAGCATTACAAAGTATTTTTAAAATTCGTGTTATTAAAATTTTTAATTAATAAAATTTAAAGAAATTAATAAAAATTAATTAAAAAATTATAAAGTTTAAATTAAAATAATAATATTTAATGGTAAATTAATAAATATATGCTCATTTAATTAATTTTATAATATATTTATAAATTTGATAATATATATAGATAAAATAGGTAATTAAGTTAAATTTACTCTTAAAATTAAGTTAAAATTAAAATAATAAAAATTTATTGTTATTTATAAAAACAATTAAAATTTGCAAATTATAACAAAGTATTTTTTAAATTAGCGTTATTAATATTTTTAATTAATAAATTTTAAAGCAATTAATAAAAATTATTTAAAAAAATTATAAAGTGTAAATTAAAATAATAATATTTAATAGTAAATTAATAAATATATAATTAAATATTTATTTATTTAATTAATTTTATAATATATTCATAAAATTTGATAATATATAGATAAAATAGGTAATTAAGTTAAATATACTCTTAAAATTAAGTTAAAATAAAAATAATAATTTTAAAATATTTTAAAAAAAATTAAAATTGAAAATTATAACAAAGTACTTTTAACATTAGTTTTATTAAAATTTTTAATTAATAAATTTTAAAGCAATTAATAAATATTAAAATAAATTTACTTAAAAAAATTAGTGCATTGGTAGTAAAAATTTATTACCAAATAAAGGTAGTTTTTTTTTTTATGATTATCACATTGTGATAATTTATTTTCTCCTTGAATCAGTTATGACGATTGACAAGAGTTTGATAACTAATAGGCGGCGTAACTCTCGCGAGTTTTGGAATGGTATTCAAGCATTTATACAAATGGCCAAGAATCATGTGAATGTTTCGGGAGAAGTCAGATGCCCATGCGTTTAGGCTGTCAATATGCTGAATTGTAAACTGGATGTGGTAAAGGCTCACATACACAAATATGGGTTTCCGTAGCAATATGTGAAGTGGACCTACCACGGTGAAGTTGATATGCCTCCAGTAGTGGACGACGAGGCTCCAATGACTGATGAGATGATTGACATCATCAATGATGTTATTGGTGAACAAGACACTAATGAAGAAGGTATAAATCAAGGAATTTCAGATAGTGGTTGCAATAGTGCGGAGATTCAATTTGTTGACCTGTTTCAAGAGGTCGAAACTGAGTTATACCTTAGTTGTACTTGGTTGTATTTTTTGAACTTCTTGGCGAAGATATTATACATGAAGGTTATGAGTAAATGGACTAATAGTTCATTTGATGAACTTTTGAAGTTTAGAAAATTTGCATTCCCGAAGGAGAATAAGATTCCGGCTTCATACTATGAGTCGAAGAAAAAATAAAGGAAGTTACGGTTAGGATATCAATCAATTCATGCTTGCAAGTACGACTGTTGTTTGTTCTGGATGGAGAATTCCCAAAAATAGAGATGTCTTGTATGTGGTGAGAGCCGATGCGTTGACAACGACACATAGTTGAAAAAAGTCGCCCAGAAAGTGTTGCGGTACTTCCATTTGACTCCTAGGCTGAAGCGTCTTTATGGTTCAAGGCATACAGCAAAGGATATGATCTGACATAGTATAGGGCGATTGAAAGAAGATGGTGTGATGCACCATCCTATGATGGGGGTTCTTGGAAACAATTTGATTCCAGATATCTAGATTTTTCCAAAGAACCTAGAAATGTTCGATTGGGTTTGGCTGCTGATGGTTTTAATCCATTTGATAACATGAGTCTATCTTATAGCATGTGGCTTGTAATATTCTGTACGTACAATATGCCTTCTGGGTTGTGCACAAAAGAGTCATCATTCATATTGACCTTATTGATTTCTGATCCGACATCACCTAGGAAGGACATGTATGTCTTTTTGAGGCATGTGGTAGACAAATTGAAGGAGTTCAAACCAAAGACCCCACAATGAACAGTGTGTTCGGAATGCATGCAGCACTATTATGGACTATCAATGATTTTTTGGCTCGTAGTAGTTTGTTTGGTTGGAGTTTCCAAGGATATATGGCATGTCTTTTATGCAACAAAGACACTCCTTCATGTTGGGTAATTGGGAAGACGACTTATGTTGGTCATAGAAGATTCTTATCTTCTTCGCATCAGTGGAGGAAGAGTCACTTGTTTGATGGGAATTATGAAAAAGGAGATCATCCAAGAAAGTTTAGTAGTCAAGACGTACTCGAATAATTAACGCATGTTTCAGATCGTTTGTTGGGTAAACATGTCAGTTTTGGAGGTGTGAAAAGAAAGCGAGATCCAAAAGTGCTTAATTGGAGTAAAAAGAGTATTTTCTTTGAACTTGATTACTAGTCTAAACTTGAACTGAAACACAATTAGATGTGATGCATGTAGAGAAAAATGTTTGCGACAGTTTACTCGGTACTTTCTTATGAATGAGAAATCTAAAGACACCACCAACGCACGAGTAGACTTGAAGAATTAGGGTATCCGAGAAGAGTTGCACCTGAAGAAAGATGGTACAAAGTTGATCAAACCACATCCTATGTACTCTTTCACACCGGATGATAGATGATTTTTTTGTTCAGTTCATAAAAGGAGTTAAACTTCCTGATGGCTTGAGTTCAAATTTCTCTAAGAAAGTAACTGACAATGAAAGCAACATTGTTTGGTTGAAATCCAATTATTGTCACATTCTTATGCAACGTCTGTTGCAAGTAGGAGTTCGAGGCTACTTGGATAAGTTTATTTCAAAGACAATCATTGAGCTTTGCAATTTCTTTAAGCAAATTTGTGCTTGTACATTGGTTGTTAAGGACATGGAGAACGCAGAAGATCAAGTGATCCAAATTTTGTGCAAGTTGGAGTTAATTTTCCTCCAGCCATTTTTTACATAATGATTCATTTAATTCTTCATTTACCGCAAGAAGCTATTCTCGGATGAAAATTTTACATGAGGTGGATGTATCCGTTTGAGCGATATATGAAGAAGTTGAAAAATTATGTCAGGAATATGGTGCACCCTGAAGGTTCTATAGTGGAGGGTTATGATGCCGATGAAACTTTGACTTTTTTATCGTAATATCTTTAGAGCGTAGAGACTAAATTTAATTTTCCAAAATAAATGTGGATATTGTTATTCATATAAGACATTTGTCAGTTTTTGAATCACAATGTCATCCAAGTAGCAAAAAGAAAATCATATCCCTTGACTATCTTCATTGAAAAGAAGCGGAGTGGTTTGCACTCAACAATTGTCCTGAAATCCAACCATATATGGAGTAAGTAGCTCAATTGTTGTAGATGAATTCATTAAAATAAATTCATATCCAATTGTCGTCTTACCTTAATCCTTGTTCTCTATAGTGAACGCCTTATAGAATATCCATGGATAAATCTTCAACAAGATTTCCGTAGTTGGTTTAAATTGAAGGTAAATTATCGAAACTGTAGACTTCTTACGAAATGCCAATCGATTAATACTCTTTTCGTTGTGTTTTCTTTTTTTGTGTCATACTCTATAGATGTGTCGTCTGCGACAAGTAGAGTCAACTGAGTGTACCGATGAATTATTTCTTTTAGCAAACAGGTCCAATCAGAATGCATACTTGTACACTGCTTGCATTGTTAACATTGTACAATTTTTGGTACATAGTCATGACGAAAGACGTACAACTCAAAATAGTGGAGTTTCGGTGCCAAGAACCAATGGTTTCACTTTTTTTGGCCAACTTAAGGAGATTGTAGAATTATGCTATTCCCATGGTTACTCGATAGTATTGTTTTGATGCAAATGGTTTAACACCGATGTAAGCAAGGGTCAAAATGTGACTGAGAATAACATCACTAGTATCATGATTAATTCTGAATGGTACAAGAATGGATAGTTTATTCTCGCCACCCAAGCAAAACAAGTTTTCTACTTGGAAGTCAATCATCGAAAGATCTAGGAACATCCAAGTATCGATAATGATAATGAGGTTGATGTCGTGCATGATAGTACTTCATCAAATTTTGTACTCACTGTGGAATTAGAATAGTTATGTTATGCGTTTGAATCGACCTGGTCACACCAACATAATTGGGGAAACGTCTCGATCTGTTCTGCATGTGGATTATGATTTCATCAATGTTGAAATTAGTGAAGATGATGTGGAAAGTACAGATGATGAAGTAGGAATCAACATTGATGAGGAATAACATTTTATTGTGAATATTTTTATTGTATGTTTAATGTGTATGTTTTAATTTCAAGGCTTTTCAATCAATATGACTTTTCTCAATAATGTTTGTTTTTTGATAGTTTCCAATGCATTACCGAAATTTTAATGTGGATGTCCTACATTTTATTAATATTATTTTATAAGTGATTTAAAATTAATAATTATATAAACTATAAAGTTATGTTTGTTGTTGTTGCTCGTTCTCATGGTGGTGATGGAGCGAGTGATCCTCCTCCAGGTCATACGCGGGTGCCTACGTTCTGTGAGACAGGTAATATACTATGATTAGTCTATATTTTATCAATAAATGATAGATTGTTATTATTTTATCCAATTTAATTTTATTGTTTAATTAAAATATGCAACGACTGCCTCGAAAAGAAGAGGTCGGTCTCGATTCAAAAATTAGCAGCAACTCGTTGATGACAATAAAGGTCCATTGACTCTACAATTTGATCTGAAGGAGGGAACCTACAAAGTAGTTGGTGATTTTGGGACATTGTTCACGAGACTTATTGGTAACCTTATTGGTCACCATGTGGCGTTATATTATGATTCGTGGCAGAGTGTTCTAGATGAGCACAAGATAGGATTGATGCAAAAGATTGAGGTAAATTTATCAACTTATTCACACGTAAAGTTTTTTATAATTTTAAAATTCTAACAAGTTTTAATTTTTTTGAAGGAATTTTTCGTTCTTCCCCAAGCTCTCCTTGAGTGGCGACTGATAGAGACTGGCATTGAGCGAGAGTTTTAGGATCGCTACAAGGATAGAAAAGGTCGCAAGAAAAAATACATCGATGAACATGGAGGGCATGATAATATAGAGATAGCAAAAAAGAATCCACCAGAGGACATGAGCAACGAGAGTTCGCAGAAGTTGGTTGACCTTTTCACCACTCAACAGTTCATGGCATGCTTAAAGGCAAATGCTGCCAACAGAGCGAAAGAAAAGTATCCAAGTCTCCACGGAGCGACCTCTTATGTTTTTGCTCGATTTACGAAGGTAAATAAAAATATGTAGATAATTTGAAATATTTTCAGTTATCTTAATAATAATTTCAATATTTAACAGATATTTTGTTACATTTTGTTTTCTAAAGATGAATCTGTTATGATTGCTTAAATACAAATGATAAAGTGTTAAAATACAAGCAAGGTATAAAAACTTAGTAGAATTCCTATAGTGAAGATGTGAATTTGAGTTTCAAATTGTAGGCACTTATAAAATGAAAATTTGGGTCCAAAGTGATACATAAAAGCATCTAAGGATTCCCAAAAATTTTGGTGGCATTTGGAGCATTTTTTGGACCTTTGGAAGTGTCCAAAGTTAGAGGGGGTGGTGATATGTCGCCACCCAAGAAGAGACACGTCACCTGTTAGCAAGGGTTTCCAGAAACCCTAGGAGGCCACGGGTCGCATGCTTTATTACGTGAATTTATGTAAATGCTCAAAATAATGTGGTTTGCAAGTCTAATCCTATTGGTTAGACCTAATGACAGTGCCTACTCTATATATGGGTCAAAAACAATGATTTGGGCGACTTGATCACTCTCTCTAATCTCTCTCTACCCTCATTCTCTCTCTAGCTCCAAGAATCTCTAGTTTTCTCCAAGAACTCTCCAGGAAAGTGCTTGACTTACAAAGTTGAAGGCTTGTTCAATCTCAATCCTCATTTCCTCAAGAGAAAGCCTCAAGCATCAATGGTGGCTAGGAAATAGAGTATTAGGACAACATTTCTCAATGTGTATAAGCCTTGATTTCTGTTTTGGTTTGCTCAAAGGTTTGCTTAAAGGATTGTTAGTGGTGGATTTGCTTAGGTTTTGAACTTTCATCAAAACATGAAGAGCACCATTGTTCTACATGGGTTTGCAAGTTCTTTCTCAATCTTTTTTAAGTCTCTGTCAATCTAAATTTTGTGCTAATTCTATTTTTTGTAGTGGTGTTATCTCACTCTCCCCCAACATTCTAATACTCTATAATCTGAGATATCATATTATGGAAGAATCTAACTCTCTTTCGGCTTTGAGATTCATGTCACTAGACTTTGTTAGATTGGATAGATTTGATGGGACTAATTTTGTGCGTTGACAAGATAAGATTAGGTTCTTGCTCACTACTTTGAAGGTTTTCTATGTCTTGGATAAAGAACTAAAGGCCTTGGAAGAGCCCAAGGAAGATGATACTCAAGAAGTTTTGAAAGAAAGGAAGAAACACGAAGAAGATGAGTTGATATGTAGGGGTCACATCCTCAATGCCCTCTCATAGAGGCTCTATGATCTCTACACCAACACCAAGACCGACTATGAGATTTGGGAGGCATTGGAAAAGAAGTACAAAGCGGAAGAGGAAGGTACAAAGAAATTCCTTATTACTCAATATATGAAATTTAAATTTTATGATGATAAATCCCTTCTCCCTCAAATTCATGAGCTGCAAATTATTGTGAATAAATTGTCTACTCTTAAAATTGTATTGCTGGAACAATTTCTTATTGGTGCCATTATAGCCAAGTTACCTCCTTCATAGAGAGGCTATAGGAAAAAGATGCTCCATAGAAATGAAGAGATTTCTTTGGAGTAGATTCTCAAACACTTGAGAATTGATGAAGAATCTTGTTCTAGAGATTTGAATGATGAGAAGTCAAATGAAGAGACTTCTGAGGCCAATGTTGTGGAAAATCCTCCTAACAAAGGGAAGGAAAATGGCAAGAACAAGGGAACCCTTGGGGCCCAAGAAGAATGAAGGGATATTCAAGAGTTCTAGGGGACCTTGCTATGTGTGTGGCAAGAATGGCTACTTTGCTAAAGATTGTAGGTTCAAGAAGAGCCATAATAATGAAGCAAAGGTCAACTCAGCTCAAGAGGAGCTAGTGGCCACACTTAGTGAGGTAAATGCCATTCATGGAAATGTGAGTGGGTAGTGGTATGATACTTTTCTACCATTCATGTAACCTTTGATAGATCTCTATTCAAGACCTTTGAATCTTCAAAGGAAGGGTATGAAATTCAAATGGGCAATGAGAAAATGTCCAAGGTTGAAGGAAAGGGAATTATTGACTTGTTCTTCACATTCGGCAAGAAGGTTCTACTCACTAATGTTTTGTATGTACCGAAAATGAGTGGAAACCTTGTGAGTGGAAATTTTCTTGGCAGACAGGGAATCAAGGTTGTGATAGATTCCAGCAAGCTCATTTTATCAAAATAAAATGTTTTTGTTGGAAGGGGATATGCTTGTGATGGCATGTTTAAACTTTGTACTTCTATTAAACATGTGAACAATAAAGTTTCTTCTTCTTGTTATATGCTTGACTCAAATTCTATTACTTTGTGGCATGTTAGACTTGCACATATAGGATTTAGCACAATTAAAAGGGCTGTCAAATGTGGATTAATTGATTGTGAAAATGTTGGGCATGAAAAATGTGAGTTATGTGTTAAAATCTAAAATGATAAAGAAACATTTTCCTAGTGATAAAATAAACTCTAAGTTGTTAGATTTGATACATAGTGATTTATGTGAACTCAGTAGAATGCTGAGTAGAGGAGGAAGTAGATATTTTATTACTTTCATTGATGATTTCTCTAGGTTCACCTATGTATATTTGCTTAAAAATAAAGATGAAGCATTTGATGTGTTTAAAGTGTATAAAGCGGAAGTTGAAAATTAACTTGAAAGGAAAATTAAAATACATATAAGTGATAGGGTGGTGAATACTTTTCAAATGAATTTAACTTTTTTTTGTGAAGAACATAGAATAATTCATGAATGTACAACCCCTTATACAAAATGGTATAGCCGAAAGAAAGAATAGAACATTTATTGAGATGATTAATCCTACGCTATTACATTATAAATTGAATTTTAGTTTGTGAGGTGAAGCCTTGCTATCCGCTTATCATATTTTGAATCGTATTCCCATGAAGAAAAATAATATATCTCCATATGAGTTATGACAAGGAAAGAAACCAAATATTGATTATCTTAAAGTGTGGGGGTCTTTTGCTTATTGTAAGAGCACCGATCCTAAAAGGACCAAGTTGGGTCCATGAGCTATAAGATGTGCATTTGTGGGCTATGCCCAAAATAGCAAAGCTTATCGATTATTAGACTTGGAGACTAATGTAATAATTGAATCTAGAGAGGTTGAGTTCTTTGAGAACATGTCATGTTGTTCACCCAAAAAAGATTCACTTGCTGACGTGGCAAGATTAGTACGCATGCTGTAGAGTCCCAGAATTTACTTAGCTAGTTAGATAGTAGTAGTAGTAGTAGTAGTAGTAGTAGTTATAGTATGTTCATTACTATGGATTTTGGTTCAAGCCGGGACTTAGTTGGAAACTCCTAGCAATAGTTATGGATTTTATAAGTTTAACCTATAGTTTAAGAATATTAATTATAACATAAGGTTTGATTAATATTGCTGGTTATTAATATGATAATTATTATAACCTAAGGTTTAGATAGAGCTAATAAGAATATGACACTTTTCATGAGCATGGTTATTCCTAAGGTTATGATTATTAAGGAATTATTATTTCAATGATAAAATAAGAGAAATATAAGACTTATTCTTCACCAAAATCTGATAGGAGCATGATATTTGTCACAATTTTATTTATTTGTGGATTAGGATGCAAATACATTTTTCGTAACTTTAGAGTACTGTAACTTCCGACCTGTTTTAGACCTAGTAATGTTATGAATTTCGAAAACTATTATTTCTAGAAAGTTGTAGATAATTTAATGAGCTTTCTAAAGGTATAAAGAGAGTCCAAATCGGACTTCTACAGCTCCAGATATTTTGATTTTATTTAAGGGGAGTTTAGAGTTCCGAGATTTAGGGAGTTAGAAGTTAGGATTCTAATTGATTTTATTATTTTAAAAATCAAGCTTTGAATCCTTAAATCTCTCTGAAAAATTTGACCAATTCCTAAGCCTTTGGCTGAAGGATATTCAAATATTTTCAATTAAATTTATTATTTTTATTCAAATCCAAAAAGAAGATTTTTATTCCTAGAACTCTATAAATAGGACCTAGCACCAAGCTTTTTCATTCATTCTTCAAGCATTGATCAGAGCCTTCCATGTGCTAGTGAGACTATAGAGTGATAAACACTTGGGAAGTAAGGTTATAGTGTATTTCGATTTCGAGGTATAGTTCGGTCATAGAACCATTCAAGGTATTCCTAATTCTAGTTCCTTTCTGTATTGATTCTTATAGTTCTTCTCTACACAAATCCTAACTCAGTCTTTTCTATTCTTAGGCATCTAAGTTCTTCGAACTTAAGGTTTTCATTGGTAAGTATCGTTTCGATGGTGTAGTTTATTCTTTCCATCTCTTTTCTTTAGTATACTCACCTCTATATTATGGTTTTTAGGAGAGTTCCAAAATCCCGACTTTGTTCTCATCATCACGGTATATTGGTAAGGAAAATAGGATAGGATTTTATATGTTATATGATATGTGATATGTTATCTTATGTTATGTTGTATTATCAAATGTTATATTGTGTATGTTTGTAGACTTGGGCATATGACCTGTACACTAACAAACCCCAATAAATTTATGGGCATATGACTTGCTTAGCTAGCAAGCCCCACAAATCTAATGGGCATATGACTTGTTTAGTTATGGGACCCCAAGTAATAATGGCCATTATAGTATGTGTGACATATGTTTATGATATGTTTTATTATATCCTACGTTATGAATTTTATGTATATGAGTTATGTGTTAGGTTTTCCTTGCTGGGCATTAAGCTCATTCCTTTATTTTTTAGTGTGATGCAGGAAACTAGATACGGAGGCGGAAGGATTCTTGGAAGTTTGGCATTGTGTTGACGATGAACGGACTGAGTGGACTACGTGTCGATCGAGGATCAAGTTATTTATATTTAGTCTTTTAGATCATGTTTTTTCGCATTTAGTTTTTTAAACAATTGAATTAAAGTTTATGTTTTTCTTTTAAACAATGGGTACCCATGCCATATTTTCTATTATTATGTATTTGATACAATATTTTGAGATTTAATAAAGTTATACTATTTCTTATGTATCTTTCCCAAAATAGTAGTTATGTATAGTAGATCTAATGGTCCAAGGTCATAGAAATAGTTGGGTCATTACACATGCAGGATGCGCGTGACTATTTAAGTGATTACGTTATGGTTGACAATCAACCAGAAAAGAATTCGTACGGTAGAGGGAGTATTTCATAGGCGACCAGGGTTGGTCGTAGTATATCAGATATTTTCTAAAAACATTTGATCTTGTATTTATGTAAAAATTTTAATTTCCATTATTATTCAGATATGTTTGTATTAAATATGGACAAGGCCCATCAACCCATAGATAGATCCTTGAGCCTATAAATAAGACTCAAAAGGCTCATGAGAGGGATCTTTAGACGGAGAGAGAAAATGAGTGTTTTTGCACAATTCTCTGTATCTATTTTTGGAGCTTGTGAAACTTGGTAAACCCTCGTTTACTGATCGCAAGTTCTCATCATACATTGATAAGAACACTAAGTGGACGTAGGTTATTACCATCATTTGGGGTCAAACCACTATAAATCCTTGGGTCATTTATCTTTTTGAGTTGAATTCATCTTATTTCTATCGTTTTATTTGACTCTATGTTCTTGACCAAATTAAGGGTCAACATTTTGGTGCTTTCATTGAGAGTTGAACTCAAGACCTTCAGGAAGATCAAATGGTGAAAACAACTAGGAAAATCGGGCAAACCTCTAAGAATGTGCCAAATCATCCTCCTCCACAAGGTGTAGCTGAGGATGAGCCACAGGTGGAATTGGAAGAGGAAGAGATGGATTTTGAAACTTTGAGGATGAATTTGATTGTGTTGCACAAAGAATTAGATAATTTGAGAGCTAATCAAGAAAATGTGGCTGAAACAATGGTGTTGCAGAAGAGGGAATTGACCGACAGTGCCGAGAACTGAACGAGCGGCAAGCTGACATGGACCACCGACAAAGGGATGCCATTGCAGCCTTGGGGACAACCATTCAATTTGCACGAGGATAGCCTGCACCTGCCTCCCAACTAGATCAGCCACCTAGTACTCACCCATAACAAAATCCGCATTCAGAGAATCCCCAGTATCACCATAATCCACTACAACCAAGGAATCCTCAGAGACCAGAACAGCCCCCTGCTGCTCAATAGGAGAGGCCGGCCCAAGATCCTAAGCAACAACCACCCTCTTGAGTTGGTCGAGATAACTCCCAGTAGTAGAGGCAGAATAGGGCCTAGCAGCATCCTAGTAGCCCTAGACGCTAGACAACTGGGGAACAAAACCCTCCCAGTAGAGGACCACGTCCCTTGGGAGGCAAAAGACAAATGGAGTCAAGCTCTACGATCAGAAGTCCCCCGCGACATAGTATTGTCAGGGGACCTACCGACCAATGCAAGCCTTCCCCTATCTATCGGGACGTGCCAGCAGAGAGAGAGAGAGGAAAATAGTGCGAACAGCAGGTCGCATTGTCATAGGTCACAATTTAGAGATGGCCATGAATATAACGAAGCAAACTCTGGCATGAGGAATGTTGGTCGACGGCGGGGAGAGAGGGTTGAAGGACAAAACGCTCCACCAATGGAGAACCAATCAACGCAGGCTTCCCCCATCTATCGGGACATGCCAGCAGGGAGAGAGGGAAATAGTGCGAACAGCAGGTTGCACCGTCATAGGTCACAATTTAGAGATGGCCATGATTATAATGAAGTGGAGTCTGGCAGGAGGAATGCTAGTCAACGGCAAGGAGAGAAGGCTGAAGGACCAAACCCTCCTCCAATGGAGAACCGACCAATAAGCCAGAATGCTGGGGGGCAACCTAAACAGCCCAATGTCTTTGACCGACTAGGTGCAAGCGAGCAAAGGCATAGGGAAGAATTTATGAGGGATGTACTCAATGATCGAAGGGAAAGGCATGCTGAGTACTTCCCCCAGCTCCAGTCGCTCCAGTAGTACCAGATGTTGTACAGGCCCAGATAGATGCCTTAAATCAGGTCGTCCAGCAATTGGTTGGGAACAGGGCATTCCATATAGAATCTGATCAGAGAAATGGCACACCATTCGTGCATAGAATTGCTGTGGAAAAATCTCCAAGAAAATTTAAAATTCCAACTTTGCCCAACTTCACATGATTGGAAAATCATGTATTTCACGTTAATAACTTCGAGATACAGATGGATATCCAGAACGTATCAGATGATGCTTGTTGCAGAATTTTTCTTGCCACTCCATCTGAAACTGCTCAGGAATGGTACTTCAAATTCCCTCCAGCCAGTATAGACTCTTGGGAAATGTTTGTAAAGGAGTTTTATGGACAGTTCTATGCTGGCCGAGTGCATCCGACCGAGGCCAATTAGCTGGTCGAAATTCGACAGAAGGAAGGAGAGACCCTAAAGGGGTATACCCAACGATCCATGTGAGCAGCTGCTCAGGTCAAAACAATTGGAGATGAGGGAAAGATGATGGCTCTCACTGCTGGAGTACAACACCATTCATCCCTCTAGAGTAGTTTGCAAAAGAATGGAGTCAAGAGCACTCAGGAATTTCTAGATCGAGCAGACAAGTGTATTAAGCTTGAGGAGGCTATCACTAATGAAGGAAAGTCTCCTACAGATGACCAGGGCCAGAAAGAAGACGCCACCAAAGCTGCCAATGGATCTGGGAAAACCAATGGCAACAACAAAAGTAATGGAAAAAATTGGGGGAAAAGGGCGAACAACGCGCCGACGACATCTGATAGCAAGCGCCCAAAATAGAATAGGTACGAACCAAGGTTCACCAATTACACAGCCCTAGTCGATAGCTGAGCAGAAGTATATCAGGCCAGTCACACTAATGTTCCCTTTAGGCGACCAACCCCAATTTGGAAAGATATATCCAAAAGGGATACTTCCAAAATCAGTCATTTTCATAATGACTATGGCAATGACATCAACGAGTGTAACCAGCTCGAGGACGAGATTGAGTTACTTATCCAACAAGGACATCTGAGGAGGTATGTGCGAGAAGCTGGAGGTTCTCGGCAGGAGGCTCCTGGAGGCAATGAGCAGGCACATGTACACCGACGCTCGCCTCCTTTACAGCCAGCTCTGGTTGCTGGTACATTGTTGACCATCTACGAAGGACCACACATAGTAGGTGACAGTGGGAAGGCAAAAGAAATTCACGCCAGAACCCTACGTCACGATCAAGATATTGAAATGCTGAACGTCGAGGAGTGAACTCCCATAAAAGCTCGAACAAAGGAGGAATCAATAACTTTATCCGAGCTATACGCTTAGCATGTTTGATTTCCCCTTTTAGATCCTCTGGTCATGGATGTTCAGATCACCAACATGATGGTAAAACTGTTGTTGGTGGATACACGAAGCTCGGTCAACATTTTGTATAAATCTTCACTAGAAAGAATGAAATTATCAGTGCAAGATTTAGAGCCATGCAACCAAACCATCTATGGTTTTTCTGCCGAGGGGCTTGCACTAGTGGGATCAATCAGACTCCCAGTCACAGCAGGGGCTGCACCTGCGAACAGGACATTACTCACTACTTTCATAGTAGTTGATTGTCCATTCTCGTATATTGATGTGATTGGAAGGCCCATTCTCGTCGATCTGCGGGCCGTGACCTCAATATGGCATTTGGCCATGAAGTTTCCAACCGACGCATGAATTGGATGCTTGTTGGGAAACCAGTGAGAAGCACGAGAATGTTATAATTCCTCGATCACAAAAGCAAAAAGAGGCGGATCGAAAGAAAGAGCTGGAAAAAGGTTGCTGGTAACAAATGAAACACAAGCCCAATCAGGTGAACAAGTCACCAAATAGGGTGTTGCCCAGATTGAGGATAAAAACTTAGATCCTCACATTGGGGATTTTGAAGAGAATGTTCGACCCGTAGAGGACCTTGAGGAGGTCCAATTAGAAGAGACATATCCGACCAGGGTTGTGAAAGTCGGTAAAAACTTAGAGAAACCAACGAAACACAAACTAGTGGAATTTTTGACGACGCACAAGGAGGTCGTTGCTTGGTCGCATAAAGATATGGTTGGGATAGACCCAACAGTGATCAGCCATGTCTTGAATATAGACAAAATCTTTCCACTTGTACAACAAAAAAGAAGGTTACTCGACAAACACAAATCTAAGGCCCTAAAAGAAGAAGTCGAGTAACTGAAGGAAAGTGGATTCATTAGGGTAGCGTTTTATCCATTTCGGGTCACCAATCTCGTATTAGTTCCTAAGCCGAATGGCAAGTGGAGCACATGTGTGGATTTCACAGAACTTAATAAAGTCTGCCCGATGGATTGTTCCCTACTTCCAAAAATCGACCAACTGGTCGATGCTACATTAGGGCATGAAATTTTATCGTTCATGGATGCATACTCTGGTTATAATCAAATTAGTATGCAGCCACCTAATGAGGATCATACTAGCTTTCGAATAGATACAAGGCTTTACTGCTGTAAGGTAATGCCCTTCGATTTGAAAAACGTTGGTGCGACTTACCAGCGACTAGTTAACCATATGTTGAAAGAGTTGATCGGCGTAAACATGGAAGTATATGTCAACGACATGCTGGTCAAGTCAAAGAAAGCTGAAGAACACATCAAGGATCTGCAAGAATGCTTCAACATCTTGAATAAATATCAGATGAAGCTGAACCCTTTCAAGTGTTCCTTGAGTTTTGGATCAAGGAAATTTTTGGGATTCATAGTAAATTCACGAGGAATCGAAGCTAATCCTGAAAAAATTCAGGCACTGATCGAGATTCAGTCTCCTACCAAGATTAAAGATGTGCAAAGCCTAACCAGAAGAATTTCTGCCCTGAGTAGATTCATATCTAAATCAACGGACAAGGGTGTTTCATTTTTTAATCTACTAAGAGGCAACAAGAAGTTTGAATGGACAGAAGAGTGCGACCAGGCCTTTCAAGCGCTAAAATCCCACATGTCGTAATCACCAATTTTGTCCAAACCTATCAAAAAGAAACTTTGTTCATCTACTTGGCAATCACAGAGTATGCTGCTAGCGCTGTTTTAATCAGAGAAGAAGACAACATTCAGAAAGCAGTATACTATGTAAGCAAGAGGCTAGTGGGAGCAGAATTACGGTATTTGCCCATAGAAAAGTTTTCCTATTGCTTGATTCTGGCCTCTAGGAAGCTGGGACCTTACTTTCAAGCTCACCCCATCGTGGTATTCACTGACCAACCATTATGACAAGTCTTACAAAAACCAGAAGCCATTGGTCGATTATTAAAATGGGTAGTCGAACTAGGGCAGTTTGAAATTTCTTATTCTCCATGAGTAGTTGTGAAAGGACAGGCTTTAGCAGATTTAGTCGCAGAATTCACTGGACTCACTATCAACGAACCGAAAGTAGAAACTGAAAGTCAAAATCAATCTCCTACCTGGAAGTTGTTTGTAGACGACTCTTCCAACGAGCACAACACAGGGATATGTTTTATTTTTATCACACCCGAGGGACATCGGTTCCACTGTGCGATCAGATTCAACTTCACGACGTCTAACAATGAAGCCGAGTACGAAGCTCTGCTCACAGGATTAAGACTAGCTAAGGATATGGATATAAAATCACTAGAAATATATAGTGATTCCCAGCTAGTAGTTAATCAAACCATGGGAGAGTATCAAGCTAGGGGTTTCAAGATGGTTGCTTATTTGAACAAAGAAAAGGAATTACTGACAGAATTTGAAAAGTATACTCTCCAACAAGTGCCTCACGATTAGAATTCAAATGCTGATGCCTTAGCCAAGTTGGCAAGTGCTAAAGATGTCGACGCCTTGAGCATAGTGCCAGTTGAACACTTGTTGGCACCAAGAATTCAAGTGGAAGAATCAGTGCTAGTGTACAAGCGTCAGATACGTGGATGACGCCCATCATCAAATATCTCGAACAAGGATTGTTTCCATTGGAAAGGAACAAGGCGAGGACGCTTCAAAGACAATCAACATTTATTCTGGTTGAAAAATTTTTGTATAGAAGAGGATACTCAATGCCTTTGTTACGGTGTCTTTCTAAGTAGAAGGCCAAGGATTTGATGCAAGAGGTCCACAAAGGTTTCTGTGGAGATCACCCTGGGGGCGGAGTTTGTCGAAAAAGATTCTAAGGCAAGGTTATTTCTGGCCTACCATGAATGAGGACTCTATGGACTTCATTAAAAAATGTGACATGTGCCAAAAAACTTCCAAGATATCGTGAGCATCCCCAAATGAGCTCAAACAGATCCAAAGCATGTGGTCATTCACGGTGTGGGGGATTGATCTGATCGGATCTTTACCTACAGGAAAAGGGAATGTCAAGTATGTAGTAGTTGTTGTTGAATACTTCACAAAGTGGGCCAAAGTTGAGCCACTCGCTATAATAATGACCAAGAAATTATTGGACTTTGTTGTCAAGAACATCATATGTTGAAATGGGTTACCCAGGAAAATTGTCTCAGATAATGGCACACAATTTAATAACGATCTTTTCACTGATTTCTCCTAAAGGCATGAAATTATATAGAGTTTTTCATCAGTGGCTCATCCACAGGAAAATGGACAAGTTGAAGCCATTAATAAAACTCTGAAGGACACACTGAAGAAAAGGCTCGAAGAAGCAAAAGGGGCATGGCCAGAACAATTACCAGAAGTACTCTGTTCGTATAGAACATCCCATCGAACAGCAACAGGCCATTCACCATTTTCCTTGGCCTATGGGTATGAAGCCATGTTGCCTGTTTAGCTAAATATACCATCACAAAGAAGGCTACACATACGACCAGAACACTAATGACAAATTATTGATGGAGTCTTTGGACTTAGTCAATAAAAGGCACGAGTAAGCTCAACTTCGAGTAGCAGCTTACCAACAAAAGGTCGCTCGATAATTTAACTTTAAAGTGCGTGAAAGAAAGTTTAACGTGAGGGATTTGGTACTTAGGAGATTTTTTCTCAACACTCGCGACCAGGCTGCTGGAGTACTCGGACCAAAATGGGAAGGTCTATATCAAATTGAAGAAATCCTTCAACCAGGCACATATAAACTTGCTCGCTTAAATGGAGATCTCGATCCTCGCTATTGGAATGGAGAACACATGCGCAAGTATTATCAGTGAAAAACTATTTTTAAATAATTGGCTTGTATTAATTTTATTTTTTACAAGTTTATGAACAAGGGCTAGTTAGTTAAATGACTGTTTGCTTATAAGTGTAAGATCAATTCTTGATCACTCGTACATACACGATTTTGTCCATTTTATTATGAGAAATAAAAGGAGTTGTGCGCAGCTAGTTGTTCTTGCCAATTATTGTATTTATTACAAGTATTTGCTCATTACGTGTGTTGTTTTGCTATATCATCATTAATTGTTTATAAGTACGCGAGCAGTAATGTTCGAACAGGACTTGGTCATGGCAAGTGATCGAGAACCTTAAGCTTCTCGATCACGTGGGGGGCATATAAGTTACTAAGTGAGAAAAGCATATCAATAGGCATATGTAAACACATGAGCGAAATAAGGGAAAGCATACTACGACACTTAGAGTATTTTTGTAAATTTTTGGTTTAATTTTGTAAAATCTAAACAAAGTGTTATGCTAAGTTTGGTCATACGAATAGATGTTATAATAATAGAAAATATTATAATATCATAATGAAATGTCTTTACACCGCAAGCAATTGCTGCTCAGATATAATTAAATTTAAAAGAAAAGCTGCCTTACGCATCAAAATTTTCTCAACATTACGAACCGTTGTTCACATGTTTTAGTTACAAAGTTAATTAAAATTTAAAACAAATTATTGTGCAGCTGGAGGAGGGTCTTACTGAGATTTCCGGTCGACTGTTGTCACTGCATCTTTTTCGGCACCATCGATGCCTGCCGCCAAGGAAATTACAGGAGATTCCTGAACATTCTTTTCCTCTTCTAAGCGAGCGCGCACTTCACAAGTTCAACTTGCCTCATCTGCTCGGGAAGGTAATCAAAATTCACCCCTGGGTTGTTCTTCCAAAACAAATAGAAGCAATTGAAGGTTGCTCCTCTGAACCTCTCCAGGTTTTGAGAATTTTTTTCCTCGAGAAGCTTGACCTACTCCTCTAGCCTAGTAGCCTCCTTCATGCTGGCCACCAGGTCTTCTTGGAGTTTGGTTGTTTCCTTGAAGTTGTTCTCCGAAGCTTCCTTAAACTTCTCTTTAGCAACAAAGGCTTTGGCTAGCTCTTCTTGGCTCCTTTTTAGCTCCTCGATTAAATCAATGACTTTTCCTTCAATCACCTTAATCTTCTCGGCATGTTTGGCCTCGATCTCTTCGACATGTTTAGCCTCGATCTCCTCAGCATGACGCCAACCATGGCTCATGGTTAGGATACCCTGCGAAAAAAGAAAAAGTGAAACGGTTAGAGGCAATTAGAGAAAATGTTGCTCGACTGAAACTAAAAAAAAAAACACACTTACACTAAGGACTTCAGAAAGCCTGCGACTCATGACCTAGTTGTGCTTCAGTGGGGGAAGATGAGCAAAGGGTTCTTAGCTGGGATGATGGCTAGACAATCTTTGCAGCTTCTCGTAGGTAGCGTTAAAAGCGTTGTTCAGCAAATCAGTGTCCGGGGATCTCCATGCCTGCTCGGAGGAAGGGCCACTACGAGAAGGAGGGTGAGCTGTTGTAGTTCTGGAAGGAGTTGGAGTCGAAGGGTCTTTTGATCGAGCCTTTTTCTTGGAAGGCTCACTACTGCTCTCCCCAAGATGCCTTCAGCTCGATTTCTTCCTGCTCAAAGGAGCTGCAGTAGAGGCGTACATGTCAAAGGAATCTTCAGATGACATGATTACAAAATAAAAACAAATGATCAGACCAAATAGTTTGGGGTAATAATAAAATAATGCAAGGAGAAATTCTAAGTAGTATACCCAAACTATCATTACTAGTCAATATATTATCTATAGAACTACAACTACACTCACTATCTTCCTTGAAGAAGTCTGAATTAAAATTACTGGTCGGAAATTTAAAGTTGCCATCCCTATCGAATAAGTGACAAGGATGGGAAAATTATCTAAGAGTGAGAAGTCTATACCGTTCTCGTTAGAGGATTCAGATATAGGGCCAGTATATTATGGTAGATTTTGTTTTACCCTCCCATGGTGGGTAGGGGTAGCAGTAGCCTGAGGGTTGCTAGATGGTTCTCGGATGGTCACTCCCGTTGGTCGTCGCCTCAGGGGTTGTGACACATCTTGCTGCTGCTCATGGATTTCCTGTCCTTCGGTGCCCTCCCCAGTGGCACTCCCCATAGTGGATTCCTTCACTAATTGATGAGGTTCCAAAAGGCCAACTAGCCTTAAATTGCTTTTAGTGACCAGCTCCTTGACGATCTTTTCTATGTTCGTCATGCTGGCAAGGGCTGCGGGCCTCATCTCCATCTCTGGAGTGGGGTTTGGTTGGTGCCATGGACCTAGGCGCAACACCAAATTACAAAGGACAAGGAAAGGAAAAACTAACAAAAATGAATGACCAGAAAAGTCCAACCAGAGATTGAAAATTTTACCTCCTCGTGTGAAGGCCAAGTTGTCAGCAACTAGATCTGCAGTGAGGAAGTATTTTCCTACGTTAGACTTATGGGTAACATCACTTAGAAATATGTGAGCAGATTTCTGATGGCAGAAGTGGAAAAACTCTGTGTTGTTTTGATTGGGGTTGGATTTAAGATCGAACAGATAGTTGATCTCTTGTGGGGTAGGCGCAGGCCAATTTTTGCGGTTGTAAAGGATATAGAGTGATGATAGGACTCTATATCCATTGTGTGTTATTTGAAAAGGGGTGACCTTGAAATAATTGGCCACCCCTTGGAAATTTTTTTGCAAGGGCAAGATTGCCCCTGTCTCGATGTGATACCTCGACCAAGCACTGAAGGTGCCTCCAGGCACGTTTGCCCTTTGGTCAGGTGTGGGTTGATGTAAGGTGATACCAAAAAGGCCATACTTCTTGGAATACTTGGCCACCATCCTGGCCGATATGACACTAGGAGAGGCAACATACCGGTCAAATTATGCTCGAGGGCCATCGCGAGGACGGGCTTTTGGCTGAATATCTAGTGGTGAAAAATTTAGAGGTTAATGGTCATTTTACAGACCCTCGATATTGGTTGCAAGATGGTTAGAAGGTGAATTAATAGTTTTCTTTTTCTTCCGAGCTATATATTTTACACAACCCATGTTCGGTTGGTTAGCTGAAGGATTGGGCGTACGGTTTTGTTGCGGAGATGAAGACTCGAGACAGGCTAAAAAAGCCTGTTTTTGATCCTCGAACAACAACGCAAGAAGATCTTCTTCTATTGGTCTCTCACCTCCCCAAGGATCATGCATGAATATCTGAAAAGAGCAAAGGGGAAGTGACAATCTACTACCAATAGATAGAAGAAAGAGAATAACAAGGATAACGTTGCTCATGTATAAAAGTTAAGCTTTTATACGAGTAGCAACATCATAGTATAAACACTACAAACATGCGAGTAGTTTGAAAAAATAGATCAAAAAATGAATGTGAAAAGTTTTTTCGAGAAAATTTTTCAACTCCCAAAAACAGGAGGGAAAAACCCAGTTTTTCTGGAAACATTAAAATTGAATTTTCACATCGATTTTGGACCCTAAATCAATACTCCTATGTTCCACATTGATTTCTAAGCCTTCCCTAGTATTTTATACTACCTAAAATCCTTATTCTAGCATGTTTCTATAAATCTTTGTCTAAACCCGATTACCCGAAAAGCTTTTTCTCAAGGACAATGGAAATGCAGTAATAAAAACTCGCGAAATCCATACTAGATTGCATAAAAGAGAAGATGGGTTCAAAACTTACTTGGATTATGACTTGTAAAGAAATCACGAAGATATTTGCTCGAAGTTGGTCGAAGGAGTCTCGAATCACAAAGGTTTTCTGGATATTTCTTGGAAAAAATTTCTAAGTTCTTGAGGAGAGAGAAAGCTTCGGTAAAAGGTGAAAGTTGGAAGGGTAATATATTTATATTGATCGTGGTATTATTAAAAGGTAATGATGGGAGTGGGATTTCGATGTATGGGGAATTGCAATAACCGTCAAAATAATTTTGGGAAACTATAATGGTCAATGATTGCTTACTTTTTCGAAAAAGTACTGACAAATGTGACAAGTCAGGCAGGTATCTGGTCGAGTAAGTTTATTAAATGCTGGTCGTAGTAAAATAAATTTGGGGGGAAAATGCTCACCCAAAAAAGATTCACTTGCTAATGTGGAAAGATTATTACGCATATGGGATGCGCGTGACTATTTAAGTTGTTACGTTCTGGTTGACCCTCGACCAGAGAAGAATTCGTACGATAGAGGGAGTATTTCATAGGCGACCATGGCTAGTCATAGTATATCAAATATTTTATAAAGATATTTGATCTTGTATTTATATAAAAATTGTAATTTCCATTATTTTTTAGATATGTTTGTATTAAATATGGACAAGGCCCATAGATAGATCCTTGAGCCTATAAATAAGACTCAAAAGGCTCATGAGAGGGATATTTAGACGGAGAGAGAAAATGATTGATTTTGCACAATTCTTTGTATCTATTTTTGGAGCTTGTGAAACTTGGTAAACCCTCGTTTACTGATCGCAATTTCTCATCATACATTAATAAGAACACTAAGTTGACGTATGTCATTACCATCATTTGGGGTCGAACCACTATAAATCCTTGTGTCATTTATCTTTTTGAGTTGAATTCATCTTATTTCTATCGTTTTATTTGACTCTGTGTCATTGACCAAATTAAAGTTCAACACATGCATTGACAACAAGTTAGAACCATCTCAAACTAGAGAGCCTAAAGAGGAGACTCCTAGAATAGTTGGTGAGCAACCTCAATTGCTTGAAAGGAGCCAAAGGCTCAAAGACTTGGGATCAAATGAGAAGTGTTCTCCAATAGAGACACTATACCTTGTTGAAGGTGATAATGAGGAAGATACTTGAAAACATCCAATAATACTCCAAATAGAAGATGATCCCAAAATCTTCAAGGAAGCAATGTCCTCAAGGGACTATACTTTTTGGAAGGAGGAAGTTAATGATGAAATGGATCCAATTATGTCAAACCACATTTGGGAATTGGTTGACCTTCCAAAGGGGTCCAAACTAATTGGGTGCAAATCGGTATTTAGAAAGAAATACCATACCGATGGCACCATACAAATCTTCAAGGCTAGGCTAGCAACCAAAGATTTCAAACAAAGAGAGGGAATAGATTACATTGACACATATGCACTGGTAGAAAGAACTACTTCTATAAGATTTTTGTTTGCCTTATCATCTATATACAACCTTTATGTTCACCAAATGGATGTCAAAACGACATTCCTAAATGGAGATCTCGAGGAGGAGGTCTATATGGAACAACCAGAAGGTTTTGTTCTTCAAGGAAATGAACATAGAGTGTGTAGACTTATCAAACCATTATATGGTTTGAAACAAACTCCAAAACAATGGCATGAGAATTTTTATAAAGCCATTGTTTCTAATGGATTTACACACAACAATGCAGACAAGTGCTTATACTCTAAGACTTGTGGTGACTATGTCATACTTGTGTGTCTATATGTAGATGATATGTTGATTTTGAGTAATAACATGAAAGGAATAATGGAAACGAAGAAGTTTCTATCTTCTAAATTCAAAATGAAAGACCTTGGAGAGGTTGATACCATTCTAGGTATCAAAGTTAGAAGGATTAGTGGGGATTTTTTGTTAAGTCAAACCCACTATATTGAGAAGGTGCTCGATAATTTCAGTCATCTCTAAATCAAAGAGGCACCTACACCATTTGATTGAAACATGAAGTTTGAAAAGAATGAAGGAAGATCAGTGGCTCAATTGGAATATGTTAGGTAGCCTAATGTACGTCGCTCATTGCACAAGAGCGGATATTGCTTATGTGGTTAGTAAACTTAGTAAGTTTACTAGCAATATGAGTATCAAGCATGGGAAAGCTATTGAGAGAATACTTTGTTATCTTAAGGGTAACAAGAAGTATAGTCATCACTATACAAACTTTCCAAATATACTTGAAGGATATTCCGATGCTAATTGGATATCGGGAATTGGAGATAATCTCTCAACCACCGATTGGGTGATTACTCTTGGAGGAGGTGTAATCTCATGGTGCTCCAAGAAGCAGACGTGTATATCACACTCAACCATGGAAGCGGAGTTCATAGCTTTAGTGGCAACCGACAAAGAGGTCGAGTGGCTTAGGAATCTCATGATGGATATTCATTTAACCTCAAATATGGTATCAAAAATTTCAATACATTGTGATAGCCAATCTGCACTTGGTAGAGCATATAATAGTGTAATTAATGGAAAGTTTTGACACATTAGTCTAAGACATGAATATGTGAGACAAATGATTCAAGGTTGAAGCATATCAATCTCATATCTTCAAACAAGTGAGAACTTAGCGGATCTATTTATAAAACCTCTTGTGAGAAGGTTAGTAAGTTCTACTTCAAAAGGGATGGGATTGAAACTCCTAGAAGAATAGATTCACCAATGATGGAAACCCAACTCTCAACTGGTACAAATCAAGGAAAAGAGTTCGACGGGTAAGAACAAGTCATTGATAAGTGAATAGTTTTAACACTAAAACTTATGATGAGTTCCATCCGAGATGGTTAGTGTTAGTTGCTACCGAGTTAGGGTTAAGCCTAGAGCTTTTAATGAAGTTCAGTTGAGTGCAATCAGCACTATAAAGGTAGTAAAGATGTGGTAAGAACTTCACCTAAGTGGACTTAGAGATAGTGCCGCCTCGCATGGGAGTTGGAGTTTCTCCCTGGAAAGTCCATGAAGAGATGAGCACATAACCATGATAGTTCTAATCAAGAAAGTGAAAAAAAAAAGATGTTGTTGAGGTGTGAGAGGTATCACCGGTGTTATCATATTGAATACTTGGTTCAAGCTTATGCTACTAATGATTTCAATAATGCTTTGTGGTATTTTAACAAAGATAAAGTTCAAACTGAAAGGCACTTTATTTTATGCACCAAAATTGTTTAAGCTAGAGAATGTGGCTTGTATTTAACCAAGTGGGGGAATGTTATGATTTGTCAAATACAATTGATAAAGTGTTCAAATACAAGCAAGGTATAAACACTTAGTAGAATTCACATAGTGAAGATGTGAATTTGAGTTTTAAATTGTAGGCACTTATAAAATGAAAATTTGGGTCCAAAGTGAAACATAAAAGTATCTAAGGGTTCCCAAAAAGTTTTGTGGCATTTGGAGCATTTTTTGGACCTTTGGACGTGTCCAAAGTCAGAGGGGGTGGTGATACGTAACCACCCAAGAAGCAACACGTCGCCTGTTGGCTAGGGTTTCTAGAAACCCGCATCGCCTGCCGTATTACATGGATATACGTAAATGCTCAAAATAATGTGTTTGCAAGTCTAATCCTATTGGTTAGACCTAATGACAATGCCTACTCTATATATGGGTCAAAAACAATGATTTTGGAGACTTGAACACTCTCTCTAATCTCTCTCTACCATCATTCTCGCTCTAGCTTCAAGAATCTCTAGTTTTCTCCAAGAACTCTCCAAGAAAGTGTTGAGAAAACCTATAGAGGTTCTTGTTTATTTTCATGTAAATCATATATTAAACATATTAATAGAAGATAAATTAGATAATTTTTCTAAAATTGAATTCATACAAAGATAATGATAAGAACACTTACATTATTGTGCAGAGGAATGGTTGAGTCATTCCTTCAATTTCTCTAACCCTTGTATCCTTTCTGTCGCAGAGTATCACCAAGAAACTGAACCGTTCGTCAATTTTCTTCACAACCTTCCAAACTATC
The DNA here is from genome assembly GCF_963169125.1 of Humulus lupulus. Lineage (NCBI taxonomy): Eukaryota > Viridiplantae > Streptophyta > Magnoliopsida > Rosales > Cannabaceae > Humulus > Humulus lupulus. Next base: position 41,214,005 of record NC_084798.1, read on the forward strand.
CTCAGAATCACCTAGACTAGAGTAAGCAATTCTCAACACATGAGATAGATACAGAGAGAAGAAGAATATAAGAGAAAATTGAGGCTTAGAAAAGGACTTATGCTTTAGAGAGAATCTAAAACCTAGAGCATCAAGACTAGATCTTTTGATCTTCTAAAAGACGAGTGTGTTTTCAACTCTCACTTAGCACTCCTTTTATAGACTCAATTAGGCCATTTATTTTAATTAAAAAATCAATAAAATAATATCCAATTATCAGCCCTAGGTCAAAATTCTCATAGGCTTTAGGCCCGTGAAATTTCTCATTTAATTATAAGCCCATTGGACTTAAAATTAAGGGCTATATTATTTTCTATTGATTAATTAATTAAATAGTTATTTAAATCCTTTATCAAATTAATTATTTATAATTTGAACCTTGATTTAAACTTATTTACTAATTTAGACACCAATTTATCTTAATTAATAAATCTGCCATAATTTATCTCTTATTCTCTAAATTACATAACTCTGTTAAACTATCCAATATTGACCTGGCCAACTTTGATATTTCTAATTGATGATTAAATCAATTAATTGAGACTATCTAGATGATTTTATCCAAGGTACAATGGGGACCATGGGACAATGAAATCAAGCTCCAATAAGTTATCATAAATCTAACAAATAAATTTACTAACTTATTAAGTCCTCGTGGCTCCACTAAAGACTCAGAATAGTACTCTTGAATTCATAGAACAATCTATAAGCAATATAGATACATTATTATTTATCCATTGTTACAACCATAATTGTCACTCAATCCTCTATAGACGGTCTACAATGAGATGGGACTAAAATACTGTTTTATCCCTCATTGTATTGTATCCTTAAAACACTTAGTTCCTTGTAAATGATATTTCAGTAAAATAATATTAATTACTAAAATGAGGTCTCTATCATTTAGCACCTTGATCCAATCAAAAAGGAAACCATCGTTTCACCTCTTCATCAAAAGCTATAGATGCTCATATCTATGATTAACAATCCCACTCAATTATACTACCGAGTTCACAAGATGTAAGAATGGGCTAGTCCGTAGGGTAAGCTGGTAACGAACAAGTCAAAGAACTCAAATAATAAAATCAGTTAGAATACTAACCACTCAGAATTAAGCTTGATTTGACCTATGGTCAACTATATGATATGACTAGAATAGATAATAACGGTGTGTTTACTTATCCTGTCTACTGTCAATATCAGTATAGTCCGATGTAACAAATACATCCGATCTTCTCTACATTGCAAATGTTCTCAAAAGAACATAACACTATAATGTGTAAGTAGATCATATTGTAGATTGATAAGTCAGTGTAAATACTGTGCACTGACTAAACTTAGGACTAACTTATTTTGAACATATAATCATATTTATATTCCACCGTGATTACGTCACTATGAATATGATTAGCTATATGCTTGGGATTTAATAGAAGTTTATATTAAACGAATAATCATGAAAATAAAACATGTGAGCAAAGCTATTGACCAAGTCAAAAGATGATTTCTATTCTTTTATTGATAATAAAATGAGATTACAAAGATATTTGGTTTTAATTAGGGCATAAAACCCCAACAAACTCCCACTTGCACTAATTGAAACTAATTCCTTAATTCTACTAATCCCATTTCCTTGATATACTTATCAAATGTAGCTTCTGGTAGTGTCTTCATAAACAGATCTGCAATATTGTCTTAAGATGTAATCTTCATAACCTTCACATCTCTCCTGGTCACATATTCTCGATTTATGTGATACTTCCTTTCTATATGCTTACTACTCTTGTGACTACGAGGTTCGTTCAAGTTGGCTATCGCTCCTGTATTGTCACAACACAACACAGGTGGTTTATCCATTTCTGGAATAACTCCAAGATCCAAATAGAACTTCTTTAGCCAGGCTATGTATTCAGCCTCTATGGTGGAATTTGAGATCACAGATTGCTTTACGCTTCTCCATATCACAGCTCCACCCCCAAGAGTAAACACCATTCTAGGAGTAGACTTCCTGTCATCGACATCGTTTGAAAATCTAAATCAGTGTAGCCTAGAGGTTTTAGAACACCATCCTTGTAGACTAAAATATAATCCCTAATCCGCCTTAAATACTTTAGGATACGCTTAAATACTATCCAATGTTCCAGTCTTGGGTTGCCTGATACATGCTCACTACTCCCACTGCATAGAAAATATCTAGTCTAGTACACAACATAACATACATCAGACTTCCAACTGCAGATGCGTAAGGAACTTTTCTCATTGCATCTTCCTCTTCAGGAGTCTGGGGAGACTACTTCTTTGAAAGATGAATTCCATGGCGGGACGGTAAACGTCCTTTCTTGGAATTTTTCATTGAGAAACATTCAAGCACTTTATCTATGTAAGCTGCTTCAGATAGAGCTAAGAGTCCGTTCTTTCGATCTCTGATGATCTGGATACCTAGAATATAACTTGCTTCACCAAAATCCTTCATCTAGAATTGAGTGCTCAGTCAATTCTTTACATCTAACAATTTCTTCACATTGTTTCCAATGAGTAAGATATCATCTACACAAAGAACCAAGAATACCACTATTTGATTTGCCTTCACTTGGTAAACACAATGCTTATCAATATTTTGTTCAAAGCCATAGGTTTTGATTATTTCATCAAACCTAAGGTTCCAGGAATGAGAATCTTGCTTAAGTCCATAAATGGACCTATTCAACTTGCAAATTTTTCCTTCTTGTCCAACTACTTTAAATCCTTCTGCCTGATCCATATAAATGACTTCATCAAGCTTCCTATTAAAAAAAGTTGTCTTGACATCCATTTGCCAGATCTCATAGTCGAGAGTGGCTGCTATGGATAGGAGGATGCGAATGGACTTGAGCATGGCTACCAGACTAAAAGTTTCCTCATAGTCCACACCTTCTCTTTGGGTATAGCCCATCTAATCAATCTTTATAAGTTTTGATATTTCCATCAACACCTCGTTTCTTCTTGTAGATCCACTTGCACTCAATTTCCCTAAAGTCACGAGGTGCTTCCATAAGATCCTAGACGGAATTTGAGTACATGGACTCCATTTCTTTCATGTCTTCGAGCCATAGTTCCTTTTTAGGGCTAGCGATTGCCTGTTTGAAAGACAACTGATCAACCATTTTGGTTTTTCCATCCAAACCATAGCGATCTGGGTTCCTTGAAACCCTCCCACTACGATGCGGCTCTGTGATTGTTTGGTCAAGAGCAGTGGTACTTTCTTCATTTAAATCGACTTGCTTCGGTTGTACATGAAGAGTGGGAATGTCATTATAAACTAGTGTAGATGACAATGGAACATTGGTTGGAGTCAATTCTTCAACTATCTCCTCTAAAACTACTTTGTTGCGTGGTTTGAAGTTTTGGACATAGTCATTATCCAAAAAAGTAGCATTTGTAGAAGTAAACACTTTCTTTTCTGAATGACTATAGAAAAGTTCACTCCGAGTACTTTTAGGATAGCCAACAAACATGCAAACTTCAATTCAAGGTTCTATCTTTCCCTCCTTTTTCCTCAGGATGTGGCAAGGACACCCCCAGATACTATAATGGCATACACTAGGTTCACAACCATTCTAGCATTCTAAAGTTGTTTTAGGGATTGATTTGGATGGCACGACATTGAGAATGTCATTTGCGGTTTCAATTTCATGTCCCCAGAAAAAAGTTGGTAGAGTTATGTAACTAAGCATGCATCTAACCATTTTCAATAAACTTCTGTTCTGGCGTTCCGCTACACCATTTTGTTGTGGAGTACTCGGGGTAGTAACTTGTGATAAAATCCTAAGTTTAGTTAAATGATATTGGAACTACAAATCAAATTATTCTCCACCCCTATCCAATCACATGATCTTTAACATCTTACCTAATTAGTTTTGAGCCATAGCTAGGAATTCCTGAAACTTTGACAAGGTTTATGATTTCCTATGCATTAGATAAAGACATGAGTATCTAGAGTAATCATCAATGAAAGTGAAAAAATACTCAAAACCACTCTTGGCTTGTACATTCAAAGGTCCACAAACATCTGAATGAACAAGTCAATATGGTTCCTTGGCCCTATCACCCTTCGCAGAGAATGGACCCTTGGTCAGTTTGCCTTCTAGACAAGATTCACAAACAGGTATTTCACCTAAGGCGAGTTCCCTCAAAGGTTCGTCCTTTGTAAGTCTTTGAATTCTATCATAGCCAATGTGACCTAGTCTCAAACGCCATAAATACGTCATGTTATCATTCTCGGTCTTTTGACATTTATTGGTCCTAGGTTTAGCTACTTTGAATAAATCACTATTAAGAGCGAGGGGTTCGTTAGGTCACAGAATATAAAGCCCGTTTTCCAAACATGCAATACACAATTGTTATCCATTGAAAGAAATAGATATATTAGAACTTGTGAAAGTCATAACAAATTGTTCTAATTGCAATATGGAAACTGACATTAATTTTCTACTAAAATTAGGAAGAAAAAAATACATCATTCAAGATTAAATATTTATTTCTGAACTTTAGGCGAGCTCTTCCTCTAGCTTAGACTGCAACGAACGCTCCGTTCCCAACTCTAAGCTTTAAGCCGCCTTCGTCCACTTCCTCCCACGATTCAAGAAGATGTAAAGAGTTACAAACATGGTTAGTAGAACAAGAATCAATAATCCAAACATATTTATCATTCTCTACAACACATGTTTCTAAGATATATGAACTATAATCATTACCTTTATTTTTTGCTGGTAAAAACTTGGGGCAATCTTGTTTCCTATGCCCTTTCTCTTTGGAATGAAATCACTTGCATTTACTGTTCTTGTTTTTCTTGTTCTTCCCCTTAGGCATCTGTGCATTTGGTTGTGCAATCATCTTTGCATCCTTTGTAGGCTTGGGGTTGTTGTTTTGTCCATTTTTCCTCTTGTTTTCAGCTTTTGAAGATGAAGCTTGGTAAGCTTGAGCCTTAGCTGGATCATCAGCAGTAGCAATAGTTGTCTTCTTTTCTCCTCCCTTACTTGGTCCACCCATGATAGACTCGAAATTCTGAAACTCATTCATGATCTACATCAGACCATAGTTGAGTTTATTCAACACATAGTTGGTGGTGAACGACAAGAAATCTAGAGAGAGACTATTGAGGATTAAGCCGACTTGAGTTTCATCATCTGTTATTGCTCCATGCCATTCAACTTCCTGAAAGTAGTTTGTCATTTTGATCAGATGATCGCGAACATGTTGAGACGGTGCCATCCGAGCATTGGCATATTTCTTGGTGGCCACTTAACGAGTTTGCGCTGACATGGCAACAAACGTGTCTTGGAGCTGATCCATGATTTCATAGGCCGTCTTGACATTCTCCATCTTTCTCTTGAGAGTGTCGACCATACTAGTCAACATGTAGTAACGTGCCTTGTTGTTAGCTGCCACTACAACAAAAACCCATTTCCATAACACAAAAATCTAACACTTTTAAAAAAGTTTATAATAGGTAAATAAGTGTATATGTATAGGTGGAACTTAATAATCATTTGGTGCCTAATATTTCCCCAGCGCCCCCCCCCCCCCCCACAAATATTTTCACACGGTCCCAATTGACAAAAAAAAAAAAAAAAGAACCCACCAGTCGGTCCCCGATCCCTTCTCTCTCTCTCTCTCTCTCTCTCTTCGTTTATCTATGTTTACCCTCTCTCTCTCTCTCTTCGTTTCTCGACCACATCTGCCCAGGAGGAGTGCCCAGGAAGAGGATGACTAATCCCAAATATTAACACTAAAGCCAAAAAATACTCATCACCCAAAGCCCTTTCTCTCTCTATAATACTAATAGTCTAATACAGTGCAACCACGGACCCAAAGAAAACCTAGCCCCCCGGACCGACCGCCCAGTCAGTAGCCACCACTGGTCACCAAGTACCAAGTTTCAAGTCACCTCCCAGTCCCAGGGCAATCCAAAGTTTGCGCAGCTCTAACCATCTCCAGTTCACTCAACCCAAAACTCTGAGGCTCTGATATTCTTTCTCCGGCAAGCTCCAAAATCTAAGGTTCGGCCCTCCTCCATTCATCTATCTATCTTCACTTTCCTGCTAAAGCCAAATGCATTTCAATTTTTAAGTATTATTTGCATAAACTAGGACGAGAAATTGGGATTTGAATGGTTCAAATATATGCCTTTTTTTTAGAGTTATTTTCTAAATATATGTGTTTTCTGATTGTTGCAATTGGGAATGGAATGGTTTGAACTCTGAATGTATTTAATCTTCCTTTGATGATGATCTTCTTTCTATGTATTATCCTAATCGTACTCAATTTTTTTTGGGGTGCAAGTATTCTATTGGATTAGCATATAAATGTTAGGGTTTATTTTATCAACTCAGAATTGAGTTTGCGTTAGATGCAAGGATGGGCTGAATTTTTTTTTCTTAATTTTTTGTATGGTTCTAGTCCGGTGAGCGTAGATACCGGGAGCATGTTGTATTATGCTCATTTCATTGACTTAATAAGTATGTACAAACAACTTATTATGTGAAATTTTTTGCCATGGAATTTTTAAATTAGCCAATGTGTATTGCGATATGCAACTTTTTTAAGTATTATAATTCAGTTCAATGGGTTTTATAGGATCCATTGAGTGTTTTTTTTTATTAATGGGATTATAGGATCCTTTTAGTTGGGGTTATAAAGCAGATATCTTTATAATGAGTTTATATAGAAGTTGTTGTATTATTATCCCTTAATTTGGCTGAATTTCCTTCTCCAGAGGTTGCAAAAAGAATTATTGGACAAGCCTCGTACTCTTCCATTTGATGAGGTATGTTTTTCTTACTAGAAGTGCTACTTTTTAATTGCGTGTACTATAGTCATTTTTTACCAACTGGTGATTAAACCACAAACTTATTTGATGAATAGATAGGCAAACTAAATTTATGTGATTATAATCTATATCATTATAATTGATATTGTAATTTGTTTCAGCTACTATATTTTCTTTTGTAAAACACTTGTGAGCAAGAATTTGTTGAAATTTGAGTGAAGGAGCTTCTTCCAAACTCTCACAGCCTTTAAGAAATAGACTCTTCAAATTAGCTTGAGATAAATCTGGCATATGAATCAAATTCTTTGAAAATCTGAGATTGACAACTTTTAAGCTCTCAAGACACTATAACAAAAGGAAATTGCAAAAATAAATAAATAAATAAATATATTCCTAGCTCACATATGTATATAAAGTAAAATTATGCCTTTAATTCAATAATATTAAATGCCCCTATAATTTAGTAAAATTATGCCTTTAATTTTGTTTTTAAATATAAATCTCAAACATAAATGATTATTGTACAAAAACCAAATAAGGATGCTAATGTTGTGGTATATGGTTCCAATTTAAATCATGAATCTAATATAAAATTTTACACACTTTAATGTACTATTATAGAAGCAATAGTTGTATTTTTATCGTTTAGATGTTGAATGTATTTTGATGCCTTAATCAATGAGACAATGCTTGAGCTTGGTCATTATTGTTACTAACTTTGCTACTGGCAGGAGCATGCTCTACTGCTCTTGATGTTATAGCTAAGTATTGAATTTGAAGTTCTTTGAGACTACCCTTCTGCTACTCTGTTATCATGAGCAGGGGAGGAAAAAAAATAAATTTTATGACTATAATAATTTCTGTAGATCTCAATAATTAAATAATGCAGCATGGATGAAAAAGATAGCAAGAATGACTCGAATGATGGCTGATACACAAGACACATGTTAAAACATAAATAAAAGTTGTATAACAATTATCATATAAGAATAAATATGCAGCCCCTTAAAAAAAAGAATAAATATGCAGCAAACGTTTATAGCATTTATGTGATTTGATTAGTTATTTCTATTTTTAGTAAGCCCATTTTTTCTTTTGTTTACCCCGTTATAGAACAAAAGAATTAATATTTATTATGGAGTTCAATTGAATGTGTGAATTATTTATAAAGAGTTCTCAAGTAGGACTTCCTTGTTTCAATTTCTTAAGAGGATTCAGTAACTTCATGACCTAAAGATCTCTCAAATTTGTTTTGCTTATTATGTGATTGTAGAGGGAAAAATACACATTTTTTGCATCTCTGGCTCTTTTCGCCTTGATGACTGGGAAGTGAAGTCTGGCTAATAGAGGCCATGGTGCTCGTGTTTTTCGGTCAAATCCTCTCACACATACATACCCTGCAGACAAGGTGAGAAGCTTTTTAAGTAAAGCAAAATGTATGTCGTGTACTATGATTCTTTTTTTCTTAACCAATATAGCAAAACAACAACAAGAAGAAATAACAAGTTTGGCTATTAGAGACTGTTGGTTTATACCTTAGGAAAAATGGGGAAGGGTGATGTATGTGCCGTTATAATTTTGATATATGTATTTATGAACAAATTTCATCAGGTCTTGTAAGTGCCATTGTCGTTTTGGACTATCAAACAGTCAAAGGCGCTCCAACTGGTGTCTTTTTTATTAATTTTTTTAATGAATTTTCTAAACTAAACTAAATTTTATGAATTATTCACACTGATTAAGAACTTTAATTCTCATTTAGAAAAAATAATAATTCTCTACTAAGATTATTTTCTGGGCTAAAAAAACATTCTATAGTTTGTTAATGTGAGGATAATGAAATTTGAAATATCAAATACTTTAAAAGCTAACTGAAATTTTCTGTCAATATGATTTGTGGGTCGTAAAGAAATTCTCCTTTTCCGATCGTCATGGGAAAATAAAGTTTGACATTGTCCATTGTAAATGTGTTGTTCAATTCGAGTAAAGTTAATCTTTGCATTGTTAATTAGATTCCTCTTATCCATATGCATACAAGTAATAAATAGAAGCTGATGGTTCTATATTTTGTTTTTTTATAGACTAATAGAAAAGTAAGATGTAATATCAATTAAAATATCTAGGATGTCATGCAATTAGGAAAAGAGATTAAGGTTTACCTCTCCAGAAGCATAGTTGGTTGCCTTGTATTGTCAACCCTGGTGACATATATTTATGTTAGCACCATTAGTTTTCCTCTTGTTATCCATAAAAGTTTCTAAACCATTATCGTTTACTATATTTACCTTTAAATATACTTGCTATGGAGGTTCCAAAGTACACAGTACGCATTTGTAGATTCCATATCCAATTTCTTGGAACATAAATTGGGTGAAGACTTGAATCATTATCCGCAAATAACTGCATGGGATGGATAATACGTGGCCAATATTAGCCATCTATTACCATAAGCCTCAATCAGAGAGGAATATGTTTAGCTTGGTTCTAGCCTCACCTCATTAACCTGAAAGTAGGTCCCATTAAGCGGAAAGCTTCCTCTCATTGCCGACCTACATGGTATCTGTTTGTTGACATATTTGGGCATTGCTTAATTTCATTTTCAAAGCATCATGTAGCATTCAAATCACCATTATCACTATTACTATTGTCTAACTACACATTGGCACTGTAATAGATTTTCCAAGTGTATTCTTACCAAAGTGGTTCCTCGGACTGTTTGGGAGTTCGCTTCACGCATGCTGTTGCATGAGAAACACTCCTTCTCATTGCACAAGTTGTCATATCCAATTTATTTGTATGATTTGTATGGAACAATTCATTTTCAATTTGTTTTATGTTCAAATAAATTAAAATATTATTCTTTTTCATGTCATTAAAAGTTTGACATCACTGTCTTTTTCTTTATAATTTCATTTTAGCCAAATAAGAAGATTTAACTCCATCTCTATTTTGTTTCTCTATCTGATGTTATTCTAATAAATTTTTGCTATATATTGTCCTTGCCTATTTAATTTTATCTATTTATTTTATTTAATGATGAGTTTTTTTTCTCTTTAGTTCAAACTTTTCTAGTTGGCTGCCTTCAAAAGAAGAGGCGAGATACTTGGTGTGCAAGTAATATTTTACGGGAGGCTCTTATTTTTGTTTGCAAGAGGTATCCCTTTTACCTTGGTTTTACATTACTGAAATATTAGAGGAGTTTGAATATCTTAAATATTCATCCATAGTGAAGTAGGTTTTGAGATTATTATTGAATGATGCAGTGATAATAGAAGGTTGAGAACTTGTGTGTCTTAGTGAAGTAGGATCTGAGAAATTTGTGTGCTGTGGTGAGATAAGGAAGAAAACATGTGTGTTTTTTGTCTATATGGTTGTTAACATATGTATTGCACCTATAGTAGATACATAAAATGAAACATGAAGACATAAAAATCATTGCATCTAAGGCATAAGCTGCAAATTCAATAAAATTTAGTAAATATAATAGATTTTTACAATGTCAAAAATAAAAACCAACTCTAGAGCAAACATGCCCACTTGAAACAATGACCTATTCACTTTCTTTTAAAACCTTTCCAAGCAACAAACTGTTTGAAAATGTACCTCACATTAACTATGAATTAAAATATGAGTAAGATACTCCAACAAGTCATCTTTGGTTTATTCAATTCCACCAAGGCAAGGAATGGAGAGACCTGAAATTCTCTTTTAAGATGAACTGAAATTCAACCAAGGCATGTTTTCTTTTAAAATCATGTGTGTTAATGACCTTGTCATGACCCTAAAATTACAACTGCAAATAATGTGATTGTCTTGTCTAACAGTTGTTAAACCCAGACAAAAAACAAGATTTTATTAAGAGAACAACATCAAATTCAAATTCAATGGAGATGGATAAAAGTTGGATTCATCTTAACAGGTTAGTAAACAAAATCTAATAGTTTATTTTGGGTATAAGTTTGAGTTTCAGTGCTTGATTATTGAAGTATGCTCTAAAATTGTAGAGCAACGGTGGAATATGAGCAAAAAGCTAGGGAGTTTGTTAAGACAGTCATGATGAATCTCGGATTTCCAGCCAAGATTCTTTGTCCATGCAACAAATGTCACAATCTAAGACATCAACTTTCAGACGAAGTTTTCGAACACTTAGTTTTGTGGGGCATGGACCAATCTTACAAAACATGGTTTCATCATGGGGAAGATCCAGTTCAAAGCAACATGACAAACGCAAGTTTTGAATATGATTTATTTCGGGCAGCGGGAGTATTTTCAAGTAACCCCCATGATTTTGATGACGATAACAATGATGTTGATTTTCATAGTCTATTAGCAGATGCTGAATCTCCATTGTATGAAGGTTGTTCAAAGTATACAAAAATTTCGTCTGTCATTGGGCTGTATAATCTAAAAACAAAGCATGGAATCTCAGATGTTGGCTTTAGTGAGATGTTGGAGATGATCAAAGAAATGTTGCCGAAAGATAATCTTCTACTGACATCATGTATGCAGTTAAAAAGTTTCTAAAGATGTTTGATCTGAGCTATAAGCATATCCATGCTTGTGTCAACGATTGTTGTTTGTATACAAAAGAGAATGCTGATGCCCAAGTATGTCCCACTTGTCAATATCCAAGATGGAAGCAAAATGAACAGACAAAAGAGATTCTACAAGGGCAGCCTGCAAAATTGTTGAGATATTTTCCTATTATACCAAGGTTTCAAAGGATGTTTGGAAAAGAAAAGACGACTTTAAGCTTAAAATGGCATTCAACCAATAAAAGAAGAGGCGGGAAAATGCGGCACCCAATAGATTCAGAGGCTTGGGATGCAGTTTATGAGAGATGGCCAGATTTTCAACTTGAACCTAACAACCTTCGATTAGGACTTGCTGCTGATGGGATCAATCCTTACAAAAATATGAGTTCTACGTATAGTTGTTGGCCTATAATGCTCGTTGTATATAATCTGCCATCTGCGTTGTACATGAAGGATGAATTTACCTTTCTATCTATGTTGATTCCTGGACCTAAACAACCCGAGAATGACATAGATGTTTACTTAGAGCCCTTAATAGATGAGTTACTAGAATTATGGAATAGTGTTTATACATATGATATTTCTACAAAGAAGTTTTTTAATTTAAGGGCCATGTTGCTATGGACCATAAATGATTTTCCAGCTTATGGAAACTTAGTTGGATGTGCGACTAATGGGAAGTATGGTTGTCCTGTTTGTGGCGAGCACTCAATTGTTGTTTGGTTGAAGCATAGCAAAAAGATGTCCTTTTGCAATCATATTCGATTTCTACCACAAGAACACCATTATAGAAAGAAGAAATATACAACTGCTAGGGCAAGGGAAAGAGCACCACAATGTCCAATTATATTGACATGTGTTGAAGTAGTTGAGCAATTAAGCAAAGTGACTAATGACTTTGGAAAGGGAAAAAAGAAGAGTCGTGGTATAGACACAGAAAAAATCTGGAAGAAGCACTCTATTTTTTTTAGGTTGCCTTATTGGGAAATATTAGTTGTTCGTCATAACCATGATGTTATGCATGTTGAAAAGAATGTTTGTGAAAGCATACTTAACACATTGCTCGATTGCAAAGGAAAATCTAAAGATCACTACAACTCGAGATTAGATTTGACAGAGATGGGCATTATGCCTCATCTCCATCCGTATGAAGAAAATGGTGTTACTCGTCTTCCTGCTGCAGTTTACACTCTATCAAAATCTGATAAGAAGTTGCTTTGTGAGAGTCTATTTGACTTGAAATTGCCTTATGGATATAGTTCTAACATTAGAAACTGTGTAGATGTGAAGAAACAGAAGCTGACAAGACTTAAGTCTCATGATTGTCATGTGATTGTGCAACAACTATTGGCTATTGCTATAAGGGGTTTAATGGAAGAAGGCTGTAGAGAGACAATTCTTTGGCTCTCTAAGTTTTTCCATGGATTGTGTCAGCGTGTGGTTGATAAGGAGGAAATTATGAAATTGGAAGTAGAAGCCTTTGAAATTCTTTATAAACTAGAAGAATATTTCCCTCCTTCTTTTTTTGATCCAATGATTCACTTGGTTGTTCATTTAGCACAAGAAGTTAGACTTTGTGTTCCGGTGCAATTTCAATGGATGTACCATTTTGAGAGATATATGAAAGTATTGAAAGGATTTGTAGCAAATTATGCACGGCCAGAAGGATGTATTGCAAATCGCTATCTTGTTGTTGAATGTGTACGCTTTTGTGAAACCTTTTTAAAGCAAAATGATAATCAAGATAGTACATTACTAGAAGAAAATCCACTATCAGCAGCAGAGTGCTTTGAGCTTGACTGATTGAACTTGGTAGTAGCGCATCGGTATGTGTTGTTTAACTCAGATATTGTAGAACCATTTCTCAATGTCCATATGGATGAGCTGAAAGAAAGGCACTCAAATTTGAATAACAATCAAACTTGTTGTGGAATCGACATTCTGAAGGGTTCCCGTTATGGTTTAATGAAAAGGTTGTATTCAATTGCCAAGATAAAATTTTACGTTTTGTTTTAGAGTACATATTTCTTACAAGTATATTTTTATTTGCAGATTTCTAACTTGAACTAAGTAGATGACATGTTAGCTCAATTGGCTGAAGGTCCAAGTCGCGGTGTCACTTCCTATAAAGGGTACATGATTAATGGAATTCGATTCCATAAAAAAGGAGCTTAAAAAACAACTCAAAATAGCGGTGTATACTTGGAAGCACATGACAGTGGGCAATTGAATGATAAAGAAGAGTATTTTAGTGTTATCAAGGATATAATTATGCTTGATTATCGTACTTTTAAGGTGCCACTGTTTTGGTGTGATTGGGCAAATATTCGAATGGGTGTTAAGAAGTCGAAGTTCTATACGCTTGTAAATTTTAATATAGGACAAGCTCAATCCATTAGGGATCCATTTGTATTAGCTTCACAAGTGAAAAAAGCTTTTTATGCAAGGGAGAATGAGTCAAGTAATTGGTATATAGATTTAAAGTATTCAAATAGAGGGTGTTTTGGACTTGAATCCAATGAAGAAAATTGAGCTTTCTGTTGTTTCTTATGTACTTTTAATGAAACAAATCTTCTTACACTTTTTGTATGTAATTTTGGTGTATTATTACTCTTTTGTTGAATGAAACAAATCAGGTTTTATTACTCTCTATGGTGTACTTTATGATTTTATTTTACTTTGAATGAAACAATTCTAGTTTTATGGTTTTGGTGTATGTTTATTACTCTTTGGTGATCCGCATTTCTGATTTATTTTCATATGTTATCTTATTGCAGCAATTTCAACTTGAAAAATGAGTACATTATGAAGATCTACAAAAAAACACCTTCGTCCAGGTGCTTTATGCAATTTTGTGGCCCAAAAGCGAAAAGCATCATTGAAGACTCAAGCTGATTGGGATGATACTGTAATGACCCAACTATTTCTATGACCTTGGACCATTAGATCTACTATACATAACTATTATTTTGGGAAAGAAACATAAGAAATAATATAACTTTATTAAATCTCAAAATATTGTATCAAATACATAATAATAGAAAATATGGCATGGGTACCCATTGTTTAAAAGAAAAACATAAACTTTAATTCAATTGTTTAAAAAAACTAAATGCGGAAAAACATGATCTAAAAGACTAAATATAAATAACTTCATCCTCGATTGACACGCAGTCCACTCAGTCCGTTCATCCTCAACACACATGCCAAGCTTCCAAGAATCCTTCCGCCTCCATATCTAGTTTCCTGCATCACACTAAAAAAATAAAGGAATGAGCCTAATGTCCAGCAAGGAAAACCTAACACATAACTCATATACATAAAATTCATAACGTAGCATATAATAAAATATATCATAAACATATGTCACACATACTATAATGGCCATTATTACTTGGGGTCCCATAACTAAACAAGTCATATGCCCATTAGATTTGTGGGGCTTGCTAGCTAAGCAAGTCATATGCCCATAAATTTATTGGGGCTTGTTAGTGTACAGGTCATATGCCCAAGTCTACAAACATACACAATATAACATTTCATAACACAACATAACATAAGATAACATATCACATATCATATATCATATAACATATCCTATCCTATTTTCCTTACCAATATACCAGGATGATGAGAACAAAGTTGGGATTTTGGAACACTCCTAAAAACCATAATATAGAGGTGAGTATACTAAAGAAAAGAGATGGAAAGAATAAACTACACCATCGAAACGATACTTACCAATGAAAACCTTAAGTTCGAAGAACTTAGATGCCTAAGAATAGAAAAGACTGAGTTAGGATTTGAGTAGAGAAGAACTATAAGAATCAATACAGAAAGGAACTAGAATTAGGAATACCTTGAATGCTTCTATGACCGAACTATACCTCGAAACCGAAATACACTATAAGCTTATAACCCCAATCCAAGTGTTTATCACTCTATAGTCTCACTAGCACATGGAAGGCTCTGATCAATGCTTGAAGAATGAATGAAAAGGCTTGGTGCTAGGTTCTATTTATAGAGTTCTAGGAATAAAAATCTTCTTTTTGGCTTTGAATAAAAATAATAAATTTAATTGAAAATATTTGAATATCCTTCAGCCAAAGGCTTAGGAATTGGTCAAATTTTTCAAAGAGATTTAAGGATTCAAAGCTTGATTTTTAACATAATAAAAACAAATAGAATCCTAACTTCTAACTCCCTAAATCTCGTAACTCTAAACTCTCCTTCAGTAAAATTAACATATCGGGAGCTGTAGAACTCCTATTTGGACTCTCTTTATATCGTTAGAAATATAATTAAATTATCTACAACTTTTTAGAAATACTATTTTTCGAAATTCATAACATAATTGGGTCAAAAATAGGTCGGAAGTTACAGTACCCTAAAGTTACGAAAAATCTATTTGCATCCTAATCCACAAATAAATAAAATTGTGACAAATATCATACTCCTATCGGATTTTGGTGAAGACTAAGTCTTATATTTATCTTATTTTATCATTAAAATAATAATTCCTTAATAATCATAACCTTAGGAATAACTATGCTCATGACAAGTGTCATATTCTTATTAGCTCTATCTAAACCTTAAGTTAAAATAATTATCATATTAATAACCAACAATATTAATGAAACCTTATGTTATAATTAATATTCTTAAACTATAGGTTAAACTTATAAAATCCATAACTATTGCTAGGAGTTTCCTACTAAGTCCCGGCTTGAACCAAAATCCATAGTAATGAACATACTATAACTAATACTAGCTATTACTACTACTACTACTACTACTACTACTACTACTATCTAACTAGCTAAGTAAATTCTGGGACTCTACAGATACGTTGCTTGGAAGCCCTGTTTTAAAGAAAAAGAGTGCTCTTTGTAGGTTTTCTGCACCTGTTAGAGTTGTAATTGACTCACCACCTGCTCTTAGTACTAGAGCAGCAACTCGTCGTATGGTCTATAATACAGAGCTAGATCCAAATGATGATGTGGAAGACATGGAGATGTCACTTGGAAGTTCAAAAACTAGAAGATCTCTTAATTATGAAGTAGATAAGGTAGTTGATAGTGTTTGTGAAAAGGGAGTAAGGGAGGAACATGAAGAGATAGCTGATGAGGAAAGGGTTGGTGCAGAATTTGAAGAAGGGGCTGCGGCAGAATGTGAAGAAGTGGTTGTTGCAGAATGTGAAGAAGTGGCTGAGGTAGAACTTGAACAAACTCTTAGAAAAAATTTTAGATTACAAAAAACAACTGATGAGGTAAATCAAACTGAGATTGAAGAAATACCTCAAGATGTAGATGCGAATGTAATAAACTTAGCCAAGAAGACAAGGGGAAAACTCTATTTGCAAATCTTACCAAGAGGAATAATGACTTAAGGATAATAAATTGGAATGAAAAAGGGCAACTAGTTGGTACTAACTCAGTGCAATTTTCTTCTTTTGTGGGCGCTCTTGTGCGAAAGGTTGTTCCTTACACTATTTCAGATTGGAGGAAAGTTTCACCACTCATGAGAGATGTTCTTTGGGCATCTATTCAGGTAGAATTACAAGTTTTATGACTGTATTTTTTTTATATATTCAGCTCTACACTTAAACATATAATATATTATTCTTTATTCTATTGTAGGCACAATATGACTTACATGATGATTGGAAAAAAAAGATGTCCTTTGAAATGATGGTAGAACTATGGAGTTCTGGGAAATCTAGACTTGTAAAGGATATTACCAATGCAAAAAATGAGAGTGAACGACTAGCCTTAAAGTCGGATTGCATAAAAAGTGATGTAGAATGAAGAGCATTTGTTGCCAAAAGAATTAGTAAAGAACATTTGGTAAGAAATATGATGTAAGAACTGATGTTGCTGCCTCTTTTATCTCTGTTGGTGTTAAATTAAATATTGTTATGCCTCTTTTACTTATTTATTAAATAGGATATAAGGGCCAAAGACCAAGAGAAAAGAAAGAAAGTTGTTCCACACACCTTAAGTCGAAGAGGATATGCTCGAACAATCGATGATATGGTAATAATTAAGTTTTATACTATTTCTATTTTTGCTTCCATTATTGTAGTCTCTATTTTATAATCTCTATTGTTGTATCGTGTAGAAAAAAGAAAATGAGGATGTTAAAATATCTAGAATCGATGCTTTTTCGGAGAGCCCATACCAAGAAGAATGGTGAACCTGTAAACCCAACGACATCTGATATTTTTGTGAGTATTAGTCATTTAATTTTTGTGATTTTATATTTATTTTCCATAATGCATACATTAGTTATGCTAATTTATATGCAGGGTTCATTGAATGAGATTCTCCTTGAAGACCCAAAATCTGGAACTACAGACAACGTTGATGAGGATGCCTTGATAAAATTGTTTGGTAACCCAAAATCTGGTCGTTTAACTAGACACGGAAGAGGCGTAACAAGGTCGAAGCTAATTGTTGTTAATATGTGTAATAGCAAGATCTCCAAGTTAGAAGAATAGCAACAGAATATGAAGCTCAAAATGACTGAAATGATGAATCTACTTAAGGAACACTTGGTGGTAATTCTATCTTGCACTTATAAACCTTAGTTTTCTTTTCTTCCAATGAAACTTATTTTGGTTTTATATTTAGGTTGGTGGTAAAGCGACACCAAGCGAAGGACAGTCTCGCAATGTACCGCAGTCAAACAATATTCAGTCCCCTAAGGTAAATTATCAAAGTTGTTATTGTTTTAATGATTCATTTTAGAAGAACAAATACAAAAACTAATATATTTTCTTTAAAATCAATTTGATAGAGTATTGCACTAGAAAAAAAGACATAACTTTACAGAAGGAAAGAATGCTTGCTACTTGCTTGACTGGGCATATGTAATTGTTGCTGAAGGTCGTTGGGATTCTAGTGATCCAAAGTTAACTGTACATGGAAAGCCTCCAGACTTTATGCAAGTATGGGTTGATGTTGATATTGTACCAGAACCTTACTTATTTCGTCCTAATAATGCGATGCTTACAATAAAAGAAGCAGTTGGTTCCACAGTTGCATGGCCTTCTAAAAAAGTTTTTCCAAGAGGTACATTTTCATACTCAAAAAAGAGCCAATGTCTTATAATTTAGTGTTTGGTTTCTTTGTTTGCTTTGGTGTAGTTGTGAATTCATTATTTTGTATGTGGTGTCCTCTCTTGGATATAATTTCCATAGCATTTTTCTTGAAGTAATTTGTGATGCTAGATAATAACAATAAAATATTTCTTTGTTTATTTTGTAGATGTGACAAAACAAATAGAAAATGATACTTAATTTTGAAGGCTTTGTGTTGGGCAGCTGTGGAATATTTTGTGCTGAAAGTAGTAACTTTTCAATATGTTGAATATTTAAGACTACTTGAATACTTAAAGAATATTTTGTTGTTGATGACAGTGTTGAATGTTTTAAACTAATTTGTGGATTGTTAATACATTGTTGAATGTTTTTACTTTTTGTTATTTGAAAATCAAGTTCATTTGATGATGCTAGTAAATATTAGAAAGCTAATTTTAATTATATAAAAAAAGTTAAAATATAATAGAATAAATTAGTGTTATATAAATGAATATATAATGAGAATTTAAACTTATCTAAATATTAAAATAATACGAAAATTGTGTTATAATATCTATTACAATAACACTTTTTATGTAAATATTTTTTCTATGCAAGCTTCATTATATAACACAAATAATGTGTTATACTAAAGTGTAGTATAACACAAAAAATGTGTTATACAAAAGTGTAGCATAACACAAATTTATAAGTATTGAGATGTGTTATATAATCGACTATAAATAATATAAGTATTGAAATGTGTTATATAACCGACTATAAAATATGAAACACATTGTGCACTCCTGAAAATGACTGGGCTTTTAGCTCACCCCCCTTACTTTCCTTCCAGGTAGCAAATAGGATTTCTTTATGGCACGCGTGGTGACGTGAGGAGTTCTATCGTCGTGGGGTGTATGGCGTGGGGCATCCTATGGACGGAAAAACGATCATCTTAGAGCGCCATTTAAATTATGTTATGTTTTAAGAGACATTCCAAATTACCAGTGGGACTTAGTTATTTAATTTTTGTTTCTTTTGAACTTTGCATAAAAATTCATGTTTTGTTTTAAAACTAATGGCGCCAACTTGCATGGTTTTAAGCAAGTCCCCACTGAGACCTTGATAATAAGTGGTTTTCTTTTATAAACAATGTTATGTGAATGTTTTGTTAAGTATTAGTTTAGGGCGTTCTTTACAGAGTTCTTTGATTCACTCCTTAGGGTTTGTCAGAATGATCAAGCTAGAAACTTTTGTTTTGGGAGCTCATTAATGTAAATGGCTGGGGACATAGTATACAGATAAGGAATCTATACCTTCTCGTAAGAGATTGAATAATGGCTCTCTTAAGGGTTGACATTTGGGAGTGAAAGGTTATTGAGCTCAAATTCATAATTTGGTTATGAATTAACCTTCACTAGTAAAGTCTATGGTACTTAAGGAAACAAGATATATTTAAAAGGGTAAAACTATAATTTTATTTCCGGTTAATTATGAACCATTATTAAAGAGTTAATTTGTATGTAATGATTATATCAATAGACAATTTATTGTTATAAAGTACTCAGTAAATGAAATGTCTATAATTACAAGAGTGCATTATCATATTTATAATGGAGTAATCATGAGATTAATAAATTAAGATTATTTAATTAAAGAGTTTAATTAATAATCACAAATTTATTGGAGCTTGGAATTATAGGTACACATGTCCCCACGATGGCTATATCAGCACTATTCAAGGAAAGAGTTGATATAAAGGGTAAAATAGTAAAAAGACATATTGAAGAAGAATTTTGTTCTTCGGGCCAAATATGCAATTATGTAATAATAGTGATTAATTATTGTGTAATTTTTGAAATTATATAAATAATTAATTTATTATAATTTTTTAAATTATAATAAAATAAATTTTCAATTTTCAAAATTAATATTTAATTAAAATTGGTTTTAATTAATTAGTAAAATTAATAAAATATCTTTATTTTTGTGGGAGATAATAATCTGACAAGTTCAAATTGGATTTGAATTTATAAGATTAATATTTATTTAAATAATTAATTAAAAAGATAATAGATTCAAATTTGAATTAATTATCAAGTTATTAGATTTTATCTGATAAGGTAGTTTGAATAAATAATTAAATAATTTTGGGAAAAATCTTAGACCCTATTTTGTAGGGAGCTACATGCACCAAGGAGTCCCAGGGACTCACTTGGGCATGTAGCAGAGTAAAGAATCAAGATTGAATTTTTTACTTCTCTTTATTTAATTAATGGATAAGTCAAAAATTAGTTTTGAAGTTTATATTATTAAAATAATTAAATAATAGTTGAGAAAATAAATCCCCTATTTTATGGGGTACTGCACGACACACACAGTCCCTGGATTGTGTGTAGCGTGCAGCTATAGTAATCAGGGAGTAGATTTTTCACTTTTATTTATTTAATTAATTAATTAATGAAAAATTCAAAAAGATAGCTTTGATATTTTCATTAATAAGATAATTAATTAATTAAGAGATCAATTTTAATTGGTTACATATTTATTTTTCCAATTTAAATATTTTCTAAGTAAGTTAAACTTATCAGAAAATAACAAGATATTCAATTATTCGCTCTAAGAAAAGAACGATACTTTCCATCTATCCTTGAAAAGATACAGAACCAATCTCAGACCTATTCTCTTGCTCTCATGTGTTGAGTACATAAAGTTGAATCAGAAATATACCATCCTTTATTTTCTAAGTGCCCACACACTTCTTGAGGTGTAGAGAACGCAGTGGAAGATCTTGGTGTGAGTACTTGGGAGCAGCTTTGATAGGAAGATTGTTTATTTTACGAAAAGATAGCAAGGACACTTGATAGGCAGCAAGAGGTATGTTCTTTATTCTTTTCTTGTTTATGATTAATGTGCATATGTTAATGGCTCTGCATATTTAAAAGTAGTTTAAATATGTTACAAATTTTTTGATGTACACTGGGCCAACCCATCACACAATTTTGTTGCGTATTAGGAAACTCATTCCTACCAGAGTGGTCATTAATCTCTGCATACATTAATTATTATTTGGGCATAATATGCATTCTTATGTTATTGTAATATGTGTGAATGGATGGATGTATGTATGCTTAAAGTTTATTATTAAGGGTCATTAATTATATGTGGTTTTGGGTTTAAGAATTATTCTTAAATTTCTAGATGAAAAATGTAAGCCATTTTGGGGCATAGGAATTTTTGTAATTTAATTTTCTACATTAAATTTTTGGAAAAATTATATAAGACCCGAGCCCTGGGTTCCATGCCCTGAAGCCTGAGCCCAAGGCTATCGAACGCTATCGTATGGCCCTGTGGCCTATGGCTCCCCAACTGCGCACCCTTACACCTGCATCCGCGCGCGCCCTGCTAGTTCCCTACCACAGCCTGCGCGCCTTCTAGCCATGGCCCCAGCTACCGGCCCGTGCCCCCTGCACAGCATCCCAGGCCCCGACGCATGCTCCAGCAGCACCAAGACCCTGTCGAGCCGCTGCCAGCCCCTGTAGTGACCTCCCACCATGCCTCCTACTCCGCTGAGCCACATAGCCGCCGTCCATAGGGTTTCTAAACCCTAGGGCTTGCATCTTTGTTATCTATTTAAATTGTAGGCCTAATTTATTTTAAGCCCATAATTAAAATTGTTTTGTTTTGAATTAATTGTTTGAGCCCAAATTCAAAAGTGGGCCTAATAACTTGTTGGGCATTAAAGCCCAAGTTAATTATTCTTAAAATTTGTTTAAGATAATTAAAAGTTATTTTAATTGAAAATTAAAATGGATAAATGGTTTAATGGATCAAGACTACTTGTGAAGGCCCAAAGCTGAAGATAGAGATCTGTTTAGGTTTTATTTAGTTTCTTACATTTTTGTGTATAATTTTGCAAGTGTTGTAATTTTTCTAGAAATACCCAAGACACCCGGGCCGCATTTATTTATTTATTTAATTAGTATTATTTATTTAAATGTTTGAATGTGATTAAATTGCTTAATACTTTATCATGCATTTTTTACAATCCATACATATTACCCACACAGTATTTAAAATTAGCATGCATCTCGTATGAGTAGAAACATGCCTTAGGATTGTCCTTTGAGATTATATGCTTTATGTGATGGACCATATAATAATAAATCTAGTTTTAACTAGTTCAAGAGCGGAAAGAGATTTTAAAAGTTGTTTGATTTCTAATATTTAATAAAATTATTTTATTAAATAATAAATTATATTCCTAGAAATAATAGCAAATTAAGATTGAATTCATTAGGGCGTAGTTCTATAATTTTAATTTTGCTTAATTGGATTTGTAATTATTAGAATATCACTTGGTAAAAATAGATCACTTTATTTGTACAAACTAATTAAAAAGCATAGGATGTTTTGAGAAAACACATATTTTAAAATAGTGAGTGGGAAATGGAGTTATGACAATAAGTCTCATGGTCTCCATTATTAGTTAGCACCGAGGTAACATGGAGAGGGCCTTGCGGCACCATTGATTGTGTCCCCCTACGGAAGGCTTCCGACTGTGTTATTCTAAGGGAAAACTTCTTTAAGAAAAGGATTTAATGATTTATTTCAAGTTTGGCTGACCCCAAGGCACACTCTTGAGTTAAGTCATTGATCTAAAATAATGGGTAACACTCACAAGGTACATTAGGCTTTCAAGCGGACTAGTGTATCCTTGACCAAACAAGCAGTTGTTTATAAGTCAAAAGAGAAATGTTGATTTGAGTTTTCACTTATAAATTTGAGAACTTGTCTCAAAATTAAATTGGAATTAGTCTGACATTCCCTAAGGCTGGTCCATTAATGTTCAAATTAATTAATCGTGGAATTAGTAAAAAAAAATTTGTGTTCTTTAATTGTTGCATGCATGCATGCATCACATATACTATTCCAAAAATTATTGATATTTATTATAAGCATAAATTCATTTTTGTATATTTATTTCTTTTCAAGAATCATGTCTAGCTCAAATCATGTATCTTCTTTACTTTCTAATGAAAAGTTGACTAGTGAAAACTACATGAAATGGAAATCAAACATGAACATTGTATTAATATGTGAGAACCACAAATTTGTCTTGGCTGAGTGTCCTGAAGTCCACCCCAAACATGAAAAGTTGATGCTCATGCTCTGTCTCTGACCGGGAGTATACTAGTGTATCATCGATAAATACAATCACGAACTTATCCAGGTAGTCCTTAAAAATTCTATTCATCATATCCATGAAAGTTACTGGGGCATTGGTTAATCCAAAGGACATAACCATAAATTCATATTGCCCATACCTAGTCCGAAAAGCTTTCTTCGGTATGTCCTCCTCTTAAATTCTCAACTGATGATAGCCTGACCGAAGATCGATCTTTGAAAACACCGTACTCCCCTGAAGATGATCAAATAAATCATCAATCCTAGGCAGTGGATACTTATTCATAATGGTCAGCTTATTCAACTCCCTGTAATCAATACTCATCCTAAGCGACCCATCCTTCTTCTTAACAAATAGCACTAGAGCACCCCATGGCGAGAAACTCGGTCTGATGAACCCCAAATCCAATAACTCCTGTAACTGAATCTTCAATTATTTTCACTCTGTCGGAGCCATTCTATAGGGTGTCCTGGAAACTGGCTCCACCCCTGGTGCCAACTCTATGACGAACTCAATCTCTCGCTATGGCGGCAACCCCGGCAAGTCCGTTGGAAATAAGTTTGGAAACTCACATACCAATCTGGTTTCAGTTGGTCCCACTATCACCACCTTAGAAGTATCTACAACACTCACTAGGAATCCTATGCAACCTTCCTGCATCAGGTCTCTAGCCTTCAGTGCAGAAATCATAGGCACTAGCGGTCCACTCACCGTCCCCACAAACACAAAAGGTACCTCGCCTTCTGGTTCAAAAGTCACCATATGCCGCTTGCAATCAATCGTTTCTCCATACCTCATTAATCAATCCATCCCTAATATCATATCAAAATCATCCATATCTAATTCAACCAGATCAACAAACAGTTCCCTACCAACTATCTCTACTGGTAATGCTCTAACCCATCTCCTAGAGACTACCAGTTCTCCAGTTGGCAACAAAGTCTGAAAATTCCTAGCATACACAATACTAGGTCTACAAAGCTGGTCTATCACCCTAGCAGAAACAAATGAGTGGGTAGCCCCTGAATCAATCAATGCAGTATACAAAGAACCAGTGCTAGAGATCTGACCTGTCATAACTGAGGGACTAGCCTCCGCCTCAGTCTGAGTCAAAGTGAATACCCTGGCGGGAGCGAGACTGTCTCCCTGCCTTGGCTCTTCCTTCTTAGCGTGTGTGCAATCTTTCTTTAGATGGTTGGCACTCCCACAGATAAAACATGCCTTGATCCGGCACTCACCCTGATGTCGTCGCCTGCACCGAGGACACACTGGGAAACTCCTCCAGTTGTCACCACTGCCCTGACGGCCACAAACAGAACCCCGCACTCTCCTATCAGAACTAGGAGGAGTAAATGAATCTGGAACCCTTCTTTTCTGCTCACTGGGGCCACTGCCCCGACTAGACCCAAGAAAAGGAGGCACCGTCCTCCTGGCATCACGCCTAACAGCGCTGTCCTTCCATATCTGATCCTCAGCCCTCTCTGCAGTAAGGGCCTTATCCACCGCTTGGGCATAAGTATTATTCTCTGGAACCAACGTAATAATCACATCACGGGCGATCATCACATTCAAATCCCGTATAAATCTATCTCTCCTGGCCGCATCCGTCAGGACTAAGTCTGGCACAAACTTCGTCAGTCTGTCGAATCTCAAGGCGTACTCAGTAACTGATAACCTGTTATGAGTCAGGTTGATAAACTCATCAACCTTCGCAGCTCGAACTGCTATGCTGTAGTATTTCTCATTAAAGATACTCTTAAATTCTTCCCATGTCATGACTGCAACATTCCTCCGCTGACTCACCACATCCCACCAGATGCGGGTATCCTCCCTAAGCATGTAGCTAGCACAAGCTACTCTTTCACTTCCTTCGACCCTCATAAAGTCTAAAATCAAGGAAATCATGTTCATCCACTGCTCTGCCCGTAGTGGGTCTGATCCACCCTCAAAGGTAGGAGGTTGTTGCTTCCTGAATCTTTCGTACAAGGGTTCCCACCTGTTCTCAGTCACAGGCTGAACCGGCACCGGCGCCACATTCTGCTGTATTGGCAACCCTGTAACCTGTAAAGGGTCCTGTTGCCTCATCTGACGGAGTTCTTCCTCTGTTCTCTGCAGTCTAGCCTCCATTTCGGCAAATATCTGTTGCCAGTTCTGTGGGGCAGGTGGAGGGTCCTGACCCTGATTGTCATCCTCGGCCCGACTGCCGCGGAGTCTAGATGATTGCCAAGGCATTACAACTATATGCCTGCAATTAGTGACACCACTCATCAGGCATGATAACAAGATCCAATTCCACCTCTCAATCGCAACAATAAACCAAAATCAACAGTCCAAATAGCATACGAATAGCATATAGCACACAACGGGCCTTGCCCTGGCATCATGCATATGTTATCTCACTCGTCATGCTCTTTATAACCTAAGCAAGCAAACAATGCATTCAACCACATAGTCAAGTATATTAATCAACCATACCAAGAAACCCTGAGTTGAGCTTTTCAGTGCCAGCGTGCGTACATGTTTGGTCAATCTCCAGAACCAATAACCCTTGGCTTGCTCTGATACCAAGTTGT
Source organism: Humulus lupulus (assembly GCF_963169125.1). Taxonomy (NCBI): domain Eukaryota; kingdom Viridiplantae; phylum Streptophyta; class Magnoliopsida; order Rosales; family Cannabaceae; genus Humulus; species Humulus lupulus. The sequence goes on from NC_084798.1 coordinate 41,240,229, forward strand.
AATGCCCTACTACCTTAGAGTCGTTACTAAGTGAGTTTAAAATGTGCAATTAACTCGCTCAGCGAGGTTTTTAGAAAAAAAGTGTGATTAAGCAAAAAGACTAGGGTGTAATCTTTAAAAGTATTCCATTTCACTAAAAGTTCCAATAGTTTAACATTTGGGATCCCAAAACGAGGTTTGTAAACTATTTACAACTCAAAATAGATTTACAGTTGACAAATTACCAAAAACAGAGTTTAGTACAGCCATTTCTCAAAAATGCCCCGAACCAAAGCGGTCGGGTAGGCCAAACATGTACGCGCTGCCTCCGCGCTCTCCGTACTGATGGCTGTTTGACTTTCTCTTTGCCCTTACCTGCAAGACAGAGCACCCGTGAGCCGAAGCCCAGTAAGAAAACTCATACAGCACACAATATATGCATACCATACAATCACTATAGCAGATAACTCATATCTAGACAGTCCATAAGATTTAAACACATATACGGCCATGCCGTCCTAGAAGCGTTACCAAAGCCTGGGATCTCGATCTACACCGCAAGGATATCCCATGTATCCATTGGGGTCTCACCCTAACCACAAGCACTCCATGTGCTAAGTGGTATTTCTGGTCCCACTGCTATTCTCGGCCTTCGCCGTTCTCGACCTTCGCCGTTCTCGACCTTTCGCCGTTCCCGGCCCCTTTGCCGTTCACTCTGCCATTACCACATTTAACATTCTCAAATAGCAATCAAATATATAATAATTCATTTTAAGCTACATCCTAGCAATGATACAATCTAGGGCCGCGCCCTGCAACAATACCATTGGCCCAAGCCCTACTCTACAGGTGCTACAGTTTTCTAACCTGTACCCCGAGCTTCACAATGCACCAAAGCCGCGAGCACGGTCCTCTATCCCGATCCTCTCCGAAGACCTACTCACAACACATATAAAACATCTTTTAATGCTAACCAATCCAAAACCACTTCCCGGGACCAATCCCACACTCTCGGAATCCCCAAATTCCTAAAACAATGCATTAGGAACATCCCCGAACCCCCGGAGCAAAAGCCCAAAATTGCAAAATTCCTTGTTCTGAAAATAGCCTAGCGCCACGGCGCTGCCCTTGAGGGTCGCGGCACCCAGAAAGTCAGAGAGCACTCCCCTTTCCCAGAAACAACCTCGCGCCACGGCGCCCAAGAACAGGGTCGCGGCGCTCCTTCGCGAACCCAGAAATCTGGGTTTTCCCCTGCGTTTTTCCCGAGCCAAAACGACTCCAATTCAACCCAAACAAGTATCTAAGCCCCAAAATCAATTTAAACCCCAAATGAACCCTCTAACAACCTATAAACATCAAAACCAAACTCAATTACACAATCACACTCAAAATCCACTCTTGAGTTCCAAATTTCAAAAGTTCAAACCATGGCTTCTAAAATATAATCCAAAGCTTAAAAACTGCAAACCACACTTTTAAAATCTTAAACCACACTAGGTACGAAATTTAAACATGCTAAGGATTCATACCTTAATCAAAGCTCATCTTGAACTCTTCTCAATTCCAGCTTCAAGCCCTCTTTTCTTTTGAATATCCTACTGAATTTCCAAGTGAAACCAGCCATATTTCTTTTAGGTTCCCACACTTAATCTCTGTAAATTCCAGATTAATTTCAACAAAGACAGAGCACAAATTCTTACCTTTGATCAATCCTTGCTTAAATTCGAATTTGGTTGCCTCAAACTCCCTTAATTCCCTCCTAGGTTTCAAGAATTCACCTGCCTTCTTGCTTCCCTTCCTTTCTAGCCCTTTCTCCAATTTCAGCATAAACCCAATTCTAGCTAAGTGTTATACGTGAATCATTATCCCTTCAGCTGAAGCTTATCTACCCTTAGCCAAATAACCATCTTACCCCCCACAGTATTCCCTTGCTAACTAAGCCTCAAGGCCCTTTTTTTGTCATTTCATTTCTATTACTATTCTACCACTTTCCATTACAACTTGTTACTCTCAGCGGTTACTAATGGTTACCCAGGTTACTCAATCACCAATAACCATTATCCACAAATTCTCAACTCAACTCACGAAATTCCCCAAAGTACCCGTAGGCTCCTCCCAAGTCGGGTATGAAATCCCGTTGTGACTTTTGAGTTATCTAGCTCTCTAGGACCGTCTCGGCACGTGCATCACATTAACAACACCACACTCACGTGGTACAAATCACATAATACCATTAACACATTTATGCCCTCAGCAGGCTAAGATTACCAATTTACCCCTGACATACAAACGGGGTCCACACGCATATTTATACCACCTAAACTTGCATTCTAATCACATTTTCATTCAAATTCATATATTAACATGTTAGCTCATTTATTGCCCTCCAGGCATGCTAATCAAGGTCCTAAACATTATTAGCAGATTGGGGTGTTACAATTATCCCCTCCTTACAAGAATTTCGTCCTCGAAATTACCTGAACAACTCGGGATGCCGCTCCCGCATATCGGACTCAAGCTCCCACGTCGCCTCTTCAACCTTGCTGTTTCTCCACAGAACTTTAACCAAGGCGATGGTCTTGCTCCGCAAGACTTTTTCCTTCCTATCAATGATCTGCACAGGCTTCTCCTCGTATGATAAATCCTGATCCAACTCTAAGTTCTCTTAGCTCAAACATGAGTAGTATCTGATACATATTTCTGAAGCATGGACACATGAAACATGTCATGAACCCCTGATAGAGCTAGAGGCATCGCCAACCTGTAAGCTACCTCACCAACTCATTCCAGAACCTCAAAGGGGCCAAAAAACCTAGGACTCAGCTTTCCTTGAACACCAAATCGTTTCACTCCTCTCAGGGGTGAAACCCTGAGGAACACATGATCGCCGACCTGAAACTCCACATTCCTGCGTCTCAGATCTGAGTAACTCTTCTGACGACTCTGGGAGGCGAGCATACGAGCTCTAATCTTCTTAATTGCCTCATTGGTCCTCTGAACCATCTCAGGACCTAAATATCTTCTCTCACCGGTCTCATCCCAATGTATCGGTGACCTGCACTTTCTTCCATACAGCATTTCATACGGAGCTACTCCGATAGTCACTTGATAGCTATTGTTATACGAGAATTCAATCAATGGGAGATATCTGCTCCAAGATCCCCCAAAATCAAACACACAGGCTCATAACATGTCCTCTAGTATCTGAATCACCCTCTCAGAATGCCCATCCGTCTGAGGATGATAAGCGGTACTAAACCGTAGCTGTGTGCCCATTTCCTTCTGCAAGCTCTCCCAAAACTTGGAGGTGAAGGTGGGGTCTCTGTCGGATACTATCGACCTCGGAGCCCCATGAAGTCAGACAATTTCCTTCACATAAAGCTCAGCATACTGTTCCACAGTATAAGTTGTTCTCACAGGTAAAAAGTGAGCGAACTTAGTATACCTGTCCACAATCACCCACACAGAGTCATGCTGACCCACGGTTTCTGGTAATCCAACCACAAAGTCCATGGTAATATCTTCCCATTTCCACTCGGGAATCCCTAGAGGCTGCAATAATCCTGCTGGCCTCTGATGCTCAGTCTTGATCTGCTGACAAGTTAGGTACCTTGTTGCATAGTCTACCACATCCCTCTTCATGCCTGTCCACCAATACAACACTTTCAAATCTTGGTACATCTTCGTAGTACCTGGGTGTAAAGAGTAGGGAGTAGTATGAGACTCATCCAGAATCTCCCGCCGAATATCTGAGTCAATCGATACACAAATTCATCCCTTATACTTCAATAGGCCCATCTCTGAGATAGAGAAGTCCTTAATTGCTCCAGCTAGGACATTCTCCCTATGTTCAACTAATTGGGGATCCTTTCCCTGTGCTTCCTTAATCCTCTCAAGGAGCGTGGACTGAAGAGTAATGTTGGCTAATCTACCAACCACTAACTCTATACCTGCTCTGGCCATCTCCTCAGCTAGTCTGTCTAATATCTTCCTCGAACTATACAACTGGCCTAGGCCCTTCCGGCTCAATGCATCAGCCACTACATTAGCCTTCCCAGGATGGTATAAAATGTCACAATCGTAATCCTATGCCAATTCTAGCCACCGCCTTTGGCGCATTTTCAGATCTTTCTGGGTAAAGAAATACTTTAAACTCTTGTGGTCAGGGTATATCTCGCACTTTTCACCATACAGATAATGCCTCCATACCTTAAGCGTGAATACCACCGCAGCTAACTCCAGATCATGCGTGGGATATCTCTGCTCGTACTCCTTTAACTGCCTTAATGCATAAGCTATTAATTTCCCAGCTTGCATCAACACACATCCCAAACCCTGTCTAGAAGCGTCAAAGTAGACCACAAACTTCTCATTGTCTGTCGGCAGACTCAACACTGGTACAATAATCAATCGCCACTTCAACTCCTTGAAGATATTCTTACACCGATCTGTCCACACATATTTAGTCTTCTTTCTTGTCAACTCTGTCAACGTAGTAGCAATTCTGGAGAATCCCTCAACAAACCGTTGGTAGTACCTTGATAACCCAAGAAAACTTCTGACCTCAAGAACACTGCTCAGACTAGGCCAATCTCTGACAGCCTCTATCTTACTTGGGTCAACTAGTATCCCCTCCTTACTAACAGTATGGCCCAGAAATGTAACTTGCGGTAACCAGAACTCGAACATACTAAACTTAGCATATAACTTATGTTCTCTTAATCGCTGTAACACCAGGCGCAGATGATGCTCATGATTTGTCTCTGACTGGGAGTATACTAGTGTATCATTGATAAATACAATCACGAACTTATCCAGGTAGTCCTTGAAAATTCTATTCATCATATCCATGAAAGCTGCTGGGGCATTGGTTAATCCAAAGGACATAACCAGAAATTCATATTGCCCGTACCTTGTCCGAAAAGCTGTCTTCGCTATGTCCTCCTCTTTAATTCTCAACTGATGATAGCCTGACCAAAGATCGATCTTTGAAAACACCGTACTCCTCTGAAGCTGATCAAATAAATCATCAATCCTAGGCAGTGGATACTTATTCTTAATGGTTAGCTTATTCAACTCCCTGTAACCAATACTCATCCTAAGCGACCCATCCTTCTTCTTAACAAATAGCACTGGAGCACTCCATGGCGAGAAATTCGGTCTGATGAACCCCAAATCAAATAACTCCTGTAACTGAATCTTCAATTCTTTTGACTCTGTTGAAGCCATTCTATAGGGTGTCCTGGAAAGTGGCTCCATCCCCGGTGCCAACTCTATGACGAACTCAATCTCTCGCTGTGGCGGCAACCCCTGCAAGTTCGCTGGAAATAAGTTTGGAAACTCACATACCAATATGGTTTCATTCGGTCCCACTGTCACCACCTTAGAAGTATCTACAACACTCGCTAGGAATCCTATGCAACCTTCCTGCATCAGGTCTTTAGCCTTCAGTGCGGAAATCATAGGCACGCACGGTCCACTCACCATCCCCACAACACAAAAGGTACCTCGCCTTCTGGTTCAAAAGTCACCATATACCGCTTGCAATCAATCGTTACTCCATACCTCATTAACCAATCCATCCCTAATATCTTATCAAAATCATCCATATCTAATTCAACCAGATCAACAAACAGTTCCCTATCGTCTATCTCTACTGGTAATGCTCTAACCTATCTCCTAGAGACTACCAGCTCTCCTGTTGGCAACAAAGTCTGAAAATTCCTAGCATACACAATACTAGGTCTACAAAGATGGTCTATCACCCTAGTAGATACAAATGAGTGGGTAGCCCCTGAATCAATCAATGCAGTATACAAAGAACCAGCACTAGAGATCTGACCTGTCACAACTGAGGGACTAGCCTCCGCCTTAGTCCGAGTCAAAGTGAATACCCTGGCGGGAGCGAGACTGTCTCCCTGCTTTGGCTCTTTCTTCTTAGCTTGTGGGCAATCTTTCTTCAGATGGTTGGCACACCCATAGATAAAACATGCCCTAATCCGGCTCTCACCCTGATGTCGTCGCCTGCACTGAGGACACACTGGGAAACACCTCCAGTTGTCACCACTGCCTTGACGGCCACCAACAGAACCCCACACTCTCCTATCAGAACTAGGAGGAGTAAATGAATCTGGAACCATTCTTTTCTACTCACTGGGACCACTGCCTCGACTAGACCCAACAAAAGGAGGCACCGTCCTCCTGGCATCGCACCTAACAGCGTTGTCCTTCCATATCTGATCCTCAGCCCTCTCTGCAGTAAGGGCCTTATCCACCGCTTGGGCATAAGTATTATTCTCTGGAACCAACGTAATAATCACATCACGGGCGATCATCACATTCAAATCCCGTATAAATCTATCTCTCCTGGCCGCATCCGTCAGGACTAAGTCTGGCACAAACTTCGTCAGTCTGTCGAATCTCAAGGCGTACTCAGTAACTGATAACCTGTTATGAGTCAGGTTGATAAACTCATGAACCTTCGCAGCTCGAACTACTATGCTGTAGTATTTCTCATTAAAGATACTCTTAAATTCTTCCCATGTCATGACTGCAACATTCCTCCGCTGACTCACCACATCCCACCAGATGCGGGTATCCTCCCTAAGCATGTAGCTAGCACAAGCTACTCTTTCACTTCCTTCGACCCTCATAAAGTCTAAAATCAAGGAAATCATGTTCATCCACTGCTCTGCCCGTAGTGGGTCTGATCCACCCTCAAAGGTAGGAGGTTGTTGCTTCCTGAATCTTTCGTACAAGGGTTCCCACCTGTTCTCAGTCACAGGCTGAACCGGCACCGGCGCCACATTCTGCTGTATTGGCAACCCTGTAACCTGTAAAGGGTCCTGTTGCCTCATCTGACGGAGTTCTTCCTCTGTTCTCTGCAGTCTAGCCTCCATTTCGGCAAATATCTGTTGCCAGTTCTGTGGGGCAGGTGGAGGGTCCTGACCCTGATTGTCATCCTCGGCCCGATTGCCGCGGAGTCTAGATGATTGCCAAGGCATTATAACTATATGCCTGCAATTAGTGACACCACTCATCAGGCATGATAACAAGATCCAATTCCACCTCTCAATCGCAACAATAAACCAAAATCAACAGTCCAAATAGCATACGAATAACATATAGCACACAACAGGCCTTGCCCTGGCATCATGCATATGTTATCTCACTCATCATGCTCTTTATAACCTAAGCAAGCAAACAAGGCATTCAACCACATAGTCAAGTATATTAATCAACCATACCAAGCAACCCTGAGTTGAGCTTTTCAGTGGCAGCGTGCGTACATGTTCGGTCAATCTCCAAAACCAATAAACCTTGGCTCGCTCTGATACCAAGTTGTAACGCCCTACTACCTTAGAGTTGTTACTAAGTGAGTTTAAATTTGCAATTAACTCGCTCAGCGAGGATTTTAGAACAAAAGTGTGAATAAGCAAAAAGACAAGGGTGTAAACTTTAAAAGTACTCCATTTCACTAAAAGTTCCAATAGTTTAACATTTGGGATCCCAAAACGAGGTTTGTAAACTATTTACTACTCAAAATAGATTTACAGTTGACAAATTACCAAAAACAGAGTTTAGTACAGCCATTTCTCAAAAATGCCCCCAACCAAAGCGGTAGGGTAGGCCAAACATGTACCCGCCGCCTCCACGCTCTCCGTACTCATGGCTGGTTGACTTTCTCTTTGCCCTTACCTGCAACACAGAGAACCCGTGAGCCGAAGCCCAGCAAGAAAACTCATACAGCACACAATATATGCATATCATACAATCACTATAGCAGATAACTCATATTTAGTCAGACAGTCCATAAGATTTAAACACATATACGTCCATGCCGTCCCAGAAGCGTTACCATAGCCTGGGATCTCGGTCTACACCGTAAGGATATCCCATGTATCCATTGGGTTCTCACCCTAACCACAAGCACTCCATGTGCTAAGTGGTATTCCCAGTCCCACTGCTGTTCTCGGCCTTCGCCGATCTTGACCCTTCCCCGTTCCCGGCCCCTTTGCCGTTCACTCTGCCATTACCACATTTAGCATTCTCAAATAGCAATCAAATATATAATCATTCATTTTAAGCTACATCCTAGCAATGATACAATCTAGGGCCGTGCCCTGCAACAATACTATGGACCCAAGCCCTGCTCTTCGGGTGCTACAGTTTTCTTACCTGTACCCTGAGCTTCACAATGCACCAAAGCCGCGAGCACGATCCTCTATCCCGATCCTCTTCGAAGACCTACTCACAACACATATAAAACATCTTTTAATGCTAACCAATCCAAAATCACTTCCCGGGACCAATCCCACACTCTTGCAATCAAATTCATATATTAACATGTTAACTCATTTATTGCCCTCCAGGCATGCTAATCAAGGTCCTAAACCTTATTATCAGATTGGGGTGTTACATGGTCACTAGAAGAGAAACTCTTCAAAGTATCTCACTAACCTAAAACTCTCCAAACTCTCCAAAGGTAAATTTTATTTACTTGTGTTAGAAGCTTGTTTAGTGGAAGACAATTCCTCATCTTGGATAGTAGATTCAGGAGCCAATAACCATGTTTGTTTTTCTCTACAGATTCTTAGTTCAACAAGGAAGCTTGCTGATGGAGAGGTGACTATGAGGGTAGGCAGTGATCAGATTGTCTCTGCAACAGCAGTTGGAATAGCCCATCTGGAATTTGAGAGGAATAAATTTCTTATTTTAGAGAACGTTTATTATATTCCTGGATTTTCTAGAATCTTAATTTCTATTTCTATGCTGCATGAACTAGGTTTTAAAATTTCTTTTAATAATAATTCGGTTGTTATTTCAAGATATGGTTTTAAGATATGTTCTGAAAAATCTATTGATGGGCTTTATAAAATGCAAGCTAAAGAGAAATCTGTTTATAATTCTGAATTATATAAAACATCTAATCCTAGATTTATTAAATGACAAAAGACTGATTCTGATAGTGAAACATATCTGTGGCACTTGATATTGGGTCTTATTGGTCTAGATAAAATTAATAGGCTTGTAAAGGATGGTCCTTAAAGAGAACTATCTATTGGATCTCTCCCCATTTGTGAGTCATGCCTAGAAGGCAAGATGACCAAGAGACTTTTCTCTGCTAAAGGTTCAAGAGCTACAGAACCACTTCAGTTGGTACATACAAATGTTTGCGGTCCACTTAATGTACAAGCAAGAGGAGGTTATGAATACTTTGTCACTTTTGTTGACGATTATTTTAGATATTGTACCCTATACTTAATGCAAAGAAAATCTTAAACTTTTGGAAAGTTCAAAGAATTTCGAGTCGAGACTGAAAAGCAATTAGGTAAATCGCTGAAAGTTCTTCGATCTGAGCGAGGAGGAGAGTACTTGGATTTTGAATTCGAGGACCATCTACGTGAGCATCATATCAATCCCAACTCACAACACCTGGAACGCCACAACAAAATGGTGTTTCAAAAAGACGGAATAGAACGTTACTAGATATGGTTAGATCAATGATGAGCTTTTCATCATTACTGCTGTCATTCTGGGGCTGTGCAATTCAATGTGCTCTATACATATTGAATTTTGTTCCATCTAAGTCTTTCTAGAAGACACCCATGGAATTATGGAATTGTTGTAAACCTAGTTTACACCATTTTCACATTTAGGGGTGTCCTGCACATGTGCTAAAAGGAAAGTCCAAGAAGTTGGAATCACACTCTGAAGTGTGCATGTTTGTGGGTTATTCCAAAGAGTTAAGAGGTGGAATTTTCTACAGTCCAAAAGAAAATAAAACATTTATATCGACAAATGCAATTTTTCTTGAACATGACTATGTTAATAACCACAAACCTTGCAGTAAGGTTGTACTGGAGGAGATGGTCTCCAATGAAGTTGCAAAGTCACCAGCAACAACAAATGAAAAACGGCAAGAGGAAACTACTAGTTCTAGTCAGAATTGTAGAGAGCCTCGTCGTAGTGGGAGGGTTAGTAAGAAACCCATACGCTATGAACACGAAGTTCAAATGCTTGTGTCTGACACAAACAAAGACGATCCATTGACATTTAAAGATGCAATGAATGATTCTGACAAGGACAAGTGGCAAGACGCCATGAACCAGGAAATGGAATCGATGTATTCCAATTCCGTCTGAGTTCTTGAAGATCCACTTGAGAATATCAAACCCATTTGTTGCAAGTGGATATTCAAGAAGAAAAGAGGAGCGAATGGGAAAGTATAGACTTTCAAAGCAAGGCTTGTAGACAAAGGCTACACACAGAAAGAAGGGGTTGATTATGAAGAAACTTTTTCTCCTGTAGCCACGCTAAAATCCATTGGTATACTCTTATCCATTGATGCGTGCATGGATTATGAGATTTGGCAAATGGATGTCAAAATAGCTTTTCTGAATGGCTACCTTGATGAAACCATTTACATGTCTCAACCAGAAGGGTTCGAAGTAAAAGGTCAAAAGAAAAAAGTTTTCAAGCTTCTTAAGTCCATCTATGGACTCAAACAAGCTTCTAGATCTTGGAATCTTAGATTTGATGACACAATTAAAACGTTTGGTTTTGAAAAAAATGTTGACGAACCTTGTGTCTATAAACAAATCAAAGATGGTGTAGTAGTATTCCTCGTTCTTTACGTTGATGATATATTATTGATTGGCAATGACATAACATCACTATCAAAGGTAAAGAATTGGTTAGCTAAACAATTCCAAATGAAATATTTGGGAGAAGCCAAGTATTTTCTAGGCATTCAAATTCTTAGAGATAGACAGAACAAGACTTTGGCACTGTCTCAAACAACTTATATTGATAAGGTGCTAGAACACTTTAATATGCAAAACTCCAAAAAGGGTGATATGCCAACCCGTTCTGGAGTAGTCCTTTCCAAGGAGCAGTGTCCTAAAACACCTCAGGAAGAGGAAGATATGAAACAATATCCCTATGCCTCAACGATAGGCAGTCTTATGTACGTAATTCTATGTACAAGACCTGACATTTGTTATGCAGTAGTGGTAGTCAGTCGTTATCATTCCAATCCTGGATCGAGTCATTGGATTGCAATGAAGAATATTCTCAAGTATCTTGGAAATACTAGAGATTATATGCTTGTATATTCAGGTGGAGACCTGAACCCCACTGGTTACACTGATTCTGATTTTCAATCAAACAGAGATAGTCATAAATCGACTTCTAAATCAGTGTTTACTCTTGGAGGAGGAGCAATAGTCTAGCGAAGTATTAAACAAACCAGCATTGCAGACTCCACCATGGAAGACGAGTATATAGCAACTTGTCAAGCAGCTAAGGAGGTTGTGCGGCTCAAGAAGTTCTATTCCAATCTGGAAGTAGTGCCAGATGTGGATAAGTTACTACTCCTATACTGTGACAAAAATGGGACAGTAGCTAACTCAAAGGAACCACTGAGTCACAAGAGGGGAAAGCACATCGCGAGGAAGTATCACTTGAATAAGAGAGATAGTTCACCGAGGAGATGTTGCAGTTATGAAGATAGCTTCAGAGCATAATATTGCAAATTCTTTCACAAAGACTTTATCCATGAAATCTTTTAAGGAGCATGTAAGAAACATGGGAATGAGAGAGATGCCTCATTTTCTTTAGGGCAAGTGGGATATTGTGGGGAATTGTGCCCTGAAAGCATATGTAATAGACATTGTTAAATAAATAAATTGAATTTGTTATGCATATATTTTATAGACTTTATGTTATCCAAAAAACTGGCATTGATGACGTGGAAAATGATCCCTGGACACGTGGCTGATATCTGGAGGAACTCTGCTAGTGTATCGACCAGAAGGTACATTATAGGCAGAAGGCGGCCCAGTCTTTCCTGCGACCGGTCTGGTCGATGGTTCCGCATACAACATGATGTTACAATAAAGATCTTTGTAAATCCCGAAATTAACTCACACAATCTCCTGAGTATCCGATTATTCAGGAGAGAATATCTGTAACAATCTCGTGTAATCCCCCTTGAGCCTATAAATATAGAAAGATAGCTCAAGGAAGGGACTTTTGGCTTTCGAATTATTTGATACTAGAGTAATTCTACTTGAAATATTGTATTGTTCTTCAGAGGTTAGTGAAACTCATTGGACCCTAGTTCTTTGATCACTCCTTTGATTCTCACGTCAATAACAATCTAAGTGGACGTAGGTCATTACCAGATCCTGGGGCCGAACCACTATAAAATATCGTGTTCTTATCATTTTTGTCATTCGATTCTTTTCAACGCATTCATTCACATCAAGCATATTCTAACTCCATGTCAGTTGACCAACATCTGGGTCAACACTTTATTATTCTGTGATAATATTATGTAAATATCAGAAAAAATCCTAAGTTCATATATATGATCTCAACCAAGTATTGGTACGGGAGGATTATGTTTGAGATAAATGAACTTGAATAGTTTGTAGTAAAATAAAGTTATGGAATCTTTAGATTAATTACTACAAGTACGGTCAACTAGTATTATGAATACATGTGATCTAGATCTGGATTACTAGTGTAGTAGGACACTTTAGGTGAGGTGCTTTATATATTAGAGAATATATAGAACTGGACCAGATATGTTTATTAATACTTAGTAAAATAATGTTTCAAAGTATTAATTAAATATATCAACTGATAATCATATACAAATAGATCTTAACCCTGAAGTTACTATGAACTCTTGTTTATGTTATATGAGTTCTTTGATTCACTCGTTAGGGTTTGTCATAATGATCAAGCTAGAAACTTTTGTTTTGGGAACTCATTAATGTAAATGGCTGGGGACATAGTATAGAGATAAAGAATCTATACCTTCTCGTAAAAGATTAAATAATGGTTCTCTTCAGGGTTGACTTTTAGGACTGAAAGGTTATTGAGCTCAAATTCATAATTTGGTTCTGAATTAACCTTCACTAGTAAAGTCAGTGATACTTAAGGAAACAAGATATAATTAAAAGGGTAAAACTATAATTTTATTCCCTGTTAATTATGAACCATTATTAGAGGGTTAATTTGTATGTAATGATTATATCAATGGACGCTTTATTGTTATAAAGTACTCAGTAAATGAAATGTCTATAATTACAAGAGTGCATTCTCATATTTATAATAGAATAATCATGAGATTAATAAATTAAGATTATTTAATCAAAGAGTTTAATTAATAATCACAAATTTATTGGAGCTTGGAATTATAGGTCAATATGTCCCCACGGCGGCTCTATCAACACTATTCAAGGCAAGAGTTGATATAAAGGGTAAAATGGTGAAAAGACATATTTAAGAAGAATTTTGTTCTTCGGACCAAATATGCAATTATGTGATACTAGTGATTAATTAATTCATTACAATTTAGTTGTAATTATCAAAATTAATTAATAATTAATTATTTTGTAATTTTTGAAATTATATAAATAATTAATTTATTATAATTTTTGAAATTATAATAAAAAATATTAAATTTTCAAAATTAAAATTGGTTTTAATTAATTAGTAGAATTAATTAAATATCTTTATTTTAGTGGGAGATAATAATCTGACAAGTTCAAATTGGATTTGAATTTAAAAGATTAACATTTATTCAAATAATTAATTATATGTGATAATTAATTAAAAAGATAATAGATTCAATTTTGAATTAATTATCAAGTTGTTGGATTTTATGCGATAAGGTAGTGAATAAATAATAAAATAATTGTGGAAAAAATCTTGGACCATTTTTTGTAGGGAGCTACACGCACCAAGGAGTCCCAGGGACTCACTTGGGCGTGTAGCACAGTAAAGAATCGAGATTGGATTTTTCACTTCTATTTAATTAATTAATGGATAAGTCAAAAGTTAGTTTTGATGTTTACATTATTAAAATAATTAAATAATAGTTGAGAAAATAAATCCTCCTATTTTATGGGGTACTGCATGACACACACAGTCCCTGGATTGTGTGTGGGGTGCAGATATAGTAATCAGGGAGTGGATTTTTCACTTTTATTTATTTAATTAATTAATTAATGAAAAATTCAAAAAGATAGTTTTGATATTTTCATTAATAAGATAATTAATTAATTAAATGATAAATTGTAATTGGTTACATAATTATTTTTTCAATTTAAATATTTTCTAAGTTAGATTTATCAGAAAATAACAAGATACTCAATTATTCACTCTAAGAAAAGAACTATAATTTCCATCTCTCCCTGAAAAGATACAAAACCAATCTCAAGACTATTCTCTTGATCTCATGTGTTGAGTACATCAAGTTGAATCATAAATATTACCATCATTTATTCTCTAAGTTCCTACACTCTTCTTGAGGTGTAGAGAACGCTGTGGAAGATCTTGGTGTGAGTACCTGGGAGCAGCTTGGATAGGAAGATCATTTATTTTACAAAAAGATAGCAAGGACACTTGATAGGCATCAAGAGGTATTCTCGAATTTTACTTAGCTAGGTAGTAGTAGTAGTAGTAGTAGTAGTAGTAGTAGTAGTAGTAGTAGTATAGTAATAGCTTGTAGTATTTTAGTTTTTGTGGTTATTGGTTCAAGCCAGGATTTAGTTAGAAACTCATAGAAACTATAGATTTTATAAGTTTAACCTATAGATTAGAAATATTAATTATAACATAAGGTTTGATTAATATAGTTGGTCCTAGAAATATTATTTATTATAACCTAAGGTTTAGATAGAATTATTGAGTGACACTTGTCACAAGCATGTTTATTTAAGGATTTTAGATGAATAAATTAATAATGGATGAATCTAGAAGCTCTAGAACTGTCCAGCAGCTGTAAGGATCACGTTTTACTCAATCAAATATGTTTTAACAAATTCAAAATATGTTGAAAGAGTGAAAAACGTCTTTGATATATCAACGTATGCTGATATATCGCAGCTATAGGGGTTGATATGTCGCCTACGGGAGATACGGAAAACACGTCGACTTCGCATGAATGAAACCACGAAGGCTCGGGGCATAGGCTTAGGCGATATATCACCTAGGGTAGGGCGATATATCGGCCATTGGGTCAGTTTTGAAACTTTGTGGAATCCGAGCTAGAAACAACCCTCAACCACTTGGACTTGCTTTTGAACATTTTTGACCGAGTTCTGGGTGTATGTTGAAATGAAAATTCAAATATTTTCAATTTATATTCAATTTAAAAGGGGTTAGTTTCACTCTTTGAACTCTATAAATAGGACCTAGTACTCAGCCATTTCACTTATCATTCAAGCATTCTTCAGAGCCTCCAAGCTTCTACGATTACTCTAGAGAGAAAACACTTGGGTTTTGGGTTAAAAGCTTTTATAATATAAGCTTTTCTAAACGCTTGAGAAGTAAGATAGAGTGTTATTTTGGTATCGAGGTGTAGATCAAAGTCATAATTCATCCAAGGTATTCTTATCCTCAAGTTTAATCTATCATAGTTCTTTTATTTCCTTCCATTTTCTTTCAGATTCTAACTTATTGTTATGGCTTTTTGGTTAGGTGTTTAAGTTTCTTGAAACTTAAGGTTCTTCGGTAAGTTTCTACTTTGATGATTTAGTTCTCTTTTTCATCTCCTTTTCTTTAGAAGCTCATGGTTTTTACTATTGGTTTTAGGAGTGTTCCAATTGCGTTCTTGTCTCCAATATCCCGGTTTTTGGTAAGGAAAATAGGTTAGGTTATATGTGTTAGGATATGTTTATATGCTATGGTATGTTATGTGTTATGTATAAATATGTTTTGTAGTCACTTGGGACTTATAGTTGCTTAGATAGCAAATTCCAAGATTTTTTATCATTGTTGTGGAGTAGAGTTATTATTTACCCTACCTCGATTAGTAGACTAAGGACCTTGATGGGTTATCATATGCTACCTTGTGATCTAACCTACCTCGATTAGTAGACTGGGGACCTAGATGGTTTTATCACATGCTGCGGTAATGAGTTGATGGCCATTAATATTGTAGTCATATACGATATACGTTTTTACGTCATATGTTTTATAGTATATATGTTTTATGATATAGTCTTATGATTTATGATATATGTTTTTAGTAGATTTTCCTTGATGGACATTAGGCTCATTCTTTTTATTTTAGATGGTGTAGGAAAATGAACTTGAAAGGCGGGATAGATTCGTGGCAGCTTGGCATGTGTATTGGGGATGGATAGATTGAATGGACTGCTGGAAGATCGAGGATGACGTTGTTTTAAAGTCTTTTAATTTATGTTTTATGTATTTCCGCACTTAGTATTTAAATAATTAATTAAAGTTTATGTTTTTATGTTTATGTACTAAACAATGAGTACCCATACCTGATTTTGTATTCCGTACCTTATTTTGGATTTTAAATGAAGTTCTATTATTTTATGTACTCCAAAATAGTAGTTATGTTTAGTAGATTTTAATGGTCTAAGGTCTAGAATTAGTCAGGGCATTACATTTATTTTTTTCTTATTCATGATTAATGTATATATTAATGGATCTGCGTATTTAAAAGTCGTTTAAATATGTTACAAAATTTTTGTTGTACACTAGGCCAACCCATCACACAATTTTGTTGCGTATTAGGAAACTCGTTCTTAACAAGGTATTCCTGAATGGAAGTGGGAGGACATTACTATGGACTTCGTAGTGGAATTACCCATGACAGTGAGTCAACATGACTCAGTGTGGGTTATTGTGGACAGATTTACTAAGTCAGCCTACTTCCTACCAGTGAGGACAAACTTTATAGAGGATCAGTACCGTGATCTTTATGTGAAAGAGATAGTAGACCTTCATGGGTCTTTTAGGTCTATTGTGTCAGATAGGGACTACATCTTCACTTCCAAGTTTTGGGAAAGCCTGTAGATGGCTATGGGTACACAACTGAAGTTTAGTATCGCCTATCATCCTCAGACAAATGGACAATCTGATAGGACGATACAGATATTGGAAGACATCCTACAAGCATGCGTTCTAGACTTTGAATGGTCCTCGATTAAGTATTTTCCATTGATTGAGTTTTCATATAACAACAACTACCAGCCAACTATTGGAGTGGCTCCATATGAGATGTTGTATGGTAGGAAATGTAGATCACCCATCCATTGCGGTGAAATGGATGAGAGGAAATCTCTAGGTCTTGAAGTAGTTAAGTGGATTAATAAGGCTATTAAGAAAACTAGAGCTCGGATGCTTGCTTCTCATAATAGACAAAAGAGTTACGCTGATCCCAAGTGTATAAATATAGAGTTCCAGGTTTGTGGCTATGTTTTCCTCCGTGTTTCACCTTTGAGATGGGTGAAACAGTTTAGGAAGAAGGGCAAGCTGAGCTCTAGGTTCGTGGGTCCTTTTGAGATCCTGGAGAGGATTAGTCAGGTAGCATATAGGTTGCCTTTACCCCCATCGTTGTCAGCGGTTCATAATGTATTCCATATTTTGATACTTCAGAAATATGTATCAGATGCAACTCATGTGTTGAGTTATAAGGATCCGGAGCTACAGACATATTTGTCCTATGAGGAGCAACCAGTTCAGATCCAACGATAGCAAGGACAAAGTATTGAGGAACAAAATCATAGATTTGATCAAGGTATTATGGAGGAACAACAAGGTCATGGAAGTGACCTGGAAATTAGAGTAAGACATGCGAGATCAGTATCCCAAGCTGTTCAGGTAAATTTCGAGGGTGAAATTTCTATAAGGAGGGGATTGTTGTAACGTCTCAAAGTTCCTAATAAGGCTTAGTGCCTTGATTAGGGGGTGTGATGGCATTATTTGATTATTATGTGTTAATATGTGATTTGATTGGATATTTAGTTGATTATGTGAATTGCATGTGTTATATAATGATATGACTGATTATGCATGTTTAAGTGTATTAAATGTGCGAGACAAAGCTGCTTTTATTTAAAGGGGCATATTTGTAATTTTGACCCGCTAAGGGTATAATTGTGATTATATGACACTATATGAGTGAGATCACATTATTATGTGGATATATTTGAGATATTCGGAAGGAGTCAGTCCTTTTGCAACAAGATAGGAGTTTAGTCACAATGGTATTAATACCCAGCTCGGGGTGAGCTAAGGGGCATTTTTGTAATTTAGTGAGTCACCGAGACTCATTGGAGTATGAGTCATGTTTTGGGAAAATAGTGATATTCCATGTTTAACGGAATTATCTGGAAATTTTGAGTATAGAGCAGGAATTAGAGAGTCGAAATGATGCTTTTTCCCATGAGGAGATTTGAGAGGGATTTAGGTGAGTGGGGGTATCTTGATCATTTGGACCATCGGCTTAAGTTAACTCAGCTGGGTTTATCAACTCAGAATTTAGAAATACTCTCTCTCCCCTATCTCACGTTCTCTCTCACTATCTTTCTCTCTAAGTTGCTTTGAATTTTGATGAAAACTCTTGATTCTTTGGGTATTGAGGCAAGTCTTGCTAGGAATTGAAGTTGTAGTTGGGTTTGGAAGTTGTTAAACTTAGTAATCATTTGGGAAATCATTCATACCAGAGGTAAATTCAAGTTTCTGAGTTTTAAGTTTTGGTTTATAAATTTTTCTTGAACTTTGAGTTTCTATGGTGTTTTGGTTGAATTTTTAAGTTGGTTTTTATGTTTCTGAGCTGTTGAGACCATTGCACTGGTCAATTTTGAGTAAAATTGTGTTTTGGGACGCTTTTGGGAAGATTGCGATTTCTAAAATCGCAAGAAAATATGGGTTCGTGGGGTCGCGCCGCGGCACTGTTCTTGGGGCATCGCAGCCCGCATGAACTCATCAGTGACACAGGTGGTGCCTCGAACCGCCTTAGCACTGCGTTGCGCCGCAGTGTGTGGCCACCACTTTTGAGCTGGGAACTCTCTACCTAGTTGAGTTCTGCGAGTCTTTTAGGGGTGTGACGCAGCTTAAATAGGGGAAAATGGTCCTATTGTATTTCGACTTGTGGGAACCCAAAATTAAGGGCTTTGGAATGATTCTACTACCCGGTTTAGTAGAATTCAAGTTCCCGGAAGCTAGGGCTTGGCCCGGAAGCCTTTATAGATTCGTTTCTTGATAGTTATAACTTGTTTTGGTTGTGAGTAGGGTCTACTGTTAGGCTCGGGAGGAAAGGATCGCGCTCAGGGTTGCTATACGTGTCTCGTTAAGGAATTGAGGTAAGAAAACTGCACCTGGACTGTTAGGGCTCGATCCCGAGTTATCAAACATGGTTATAACCGTTCTTAGAATGTGTTATTAAACATGTTGATTGCAGTGTGGATAGATATGTTAAGTAATGATTGTTATCTGTTATATCTGATCAAAAAGCTCGGCTTATAAGACGAGAGTTTATCTATTATATCTGATTGAAAAGTTGGACTTATAAGTCAAGGGTTTATATGTTACATATGATTGAAAAGCTCGGCTTATCAGTTGAGGGTGGCAATATCATGCTGAACGCATGCCGATGTGGTTAAGCTAACCCAAGAGTGTGATATACTCTTGAATGACTATATGGTCGCCTAGAAAATAAAGTGCAAGATGCACTAGGCTAGCCCTAAGGCTAGTTAGATGGAAATAGGGCAATGGGCCACAGTGTGACTCTATAGTCACGTACGTAGATTAATTACATGCACGTGTATGGTTATTACTGCTATGCATGATAATTAGGATTCTGTAATCTGTTGATTAATTGCTTATGAGCATGATTATGTTTTATTGCCGAGCCTTGGCTCACGAGTGCTATATGGTGCATGTAAAGGAAAAGAAAATTGGGACAAGCCATGATTTGGAGAGCTTCAGGGGTGGGTGTACATATGCGACCTACTCGACCACCACGACCAAGGGTATTTGTTGGAACTAGGTTTGGAACATGATTTTGTCGCTTAAATCAGCCTTTTGTATTCATTGGATCTATAACCGTTTAAACTTTATTGGAATCTGTTTAAAGACTTAAACCCTTTTTGATGAAATGGTTATTGTTTGACCAAAATTTTTAGTACCTAAACCTGGTGTTAGTTTCAATTACACATTTTAAGTATAAATGACTCGCTTAGCGCGTTAAGCACTATTTTAATTACACGGTGTAACAGTCCTGGATTAGGAGGACGTTACAAGCTCTGAACTCAGTGTGATTGTACAGATTGATGAGCTCTGAGCTCAAAGCGATTGAATAGATTGATGAGCTCTGAGCTTAATGTAGATTGATCGCGCGAAGAGATTAAGGTCGAAGATGAGCGAAAGGATCGATGAGCATTTGAGCTCATAATGCGAAGAAGAGAAAAAGGCGGGAAGAAAGTTAGTGAAACCAAACACGTGGATCAATCACGATAAGTTTCTCTAACTTTATTCTTTGTCATTTCTCTATAAATACTAGAAGAGGGACCGAATTTCGGGACCTTGAACTTTAGTTCAAAAAAAGTATGAATAGATTGTGAATGAAGAGAGAGCGCATTGTGTTGACTTGAGCATCAAATTGTCTTTTGCAGACACACCCCATTTGCTCTCTCCGCTCATTCTAACGAAGAACACATTCATGTCGTTGGCCATGCCAATGGAATGTGTACGATTTAGGTGATCTTCATCAACAAAGTGAAATGCATTGTTTTTATAGTTAAACTAAATCCGAGAAAAGATTTGGGTGGAAGATTTTGATCCAAACAGCAACATAGTAAGTTAATATCAAACTTCTACACCAAGGTATCCCAAGGAGTGTATAAATCCTATCTAAGATAGTATACATCAATGTATAAGTTAGGATCACGTACAAGATACTTATTTTGCACGTCTAAAATCTTTCTTCTAATTAATAAAGGAGCACTTAATCTTCAAATGCTGAGCTACAACTAATAAAAATAAACATAAAAAGATTCGACAGCCCTGAAACTTAGAATATACAGC
The DNA here is from genome assembly GCF_963169125.1 of Humulus lupulus. Taxonomy (NCBI): domain Eukaryota; kingdom Viridiplantae; phylum Streptophyta; class Magnoliopsida; order Rosales; family Cannabaceae; genus Humulus; species Humulus lupulus. Next base: position 41,261,070 of record NC_084798.1, read on the forward strand.
TTACAATCACTTTATTTTGGTTATAAAAAGGTTGTGATCGACATATCATGTATTATTTCCATGCAACTAATTAATACACACTTATCTCTATTATAATTATCTCTCTTTAGTTTTAGTCTACCACTCATTGATCCCTTGGAAGAAATATGAGCCAGGGAAGAGTCAATGCAATGGCCACAGCAGCTTTTGGGCTGATGATGTTGCTAATTGGCCACTCAGTAGTGTTGACAAGTGCCACCAAATACGTTGTTGGCAATCGCACCGGCGGTTGGACTTTCGGCGCTAGTTGTAACTGGCCGTCTAATCCAGGAAAGCATTTCAAGGCTAATGACACCCTTGGTAAGTATATGCTTTCCACCAATGTATTGATATTTTTCTTCCATGTTAACTTCTCTTTTAAAGATTGTGACTTTCTTAAATTTTAAGATCTCTTACGGCCGGAAAAGTAAAAAAATATACCTTTAAATTAAACAAGGGATCCCATGAAACAACTATATCTCTTCCTTTTTTGAATTTGAAAGTAGAGCTAGATTATGTTTTTTTATTAGTATAAAAGGTTTTTATCTAGCTACTTATATGTATAACAACTTGCCAAAGGCTAAAACATTTGTTATTTATATAAAAATTTACTAGATTTAGGGACTATATAATATATTAGTTTAATTATAAGGGACTATTTTACTCAGTATCATATGTTTGCTTACTACATTCTTTTTTTTTCTTTTGTTATTTCATAATAACTTTTGTTTTACAAAATAAAGGGAGGGGGATAGACTTCATGGTCAAATTATTTTTCATTACGAAAAAACTATCTGCATTTAATTAAATTACCCCATATACTTGCAGAAATAACTTAAGATGAAAGGTTGCTTAAATTTAATTTTTATTGCAAACTAATTGCCAAAAATGGGTGTATATTTGTTTTAAATATAATAAGCATTTTAGAATAATTGACAATTAATAAAGAGTTAAAACATGCATTTTTTTTTTTACCGGAAAGTTAAAACATGCATTAAGCAAAGTAAAAACGACTCAAATTGTATATTTTATATAAATAGTTTGAACTACCTATTGAGGAATTTGTCTACTTCAAACAAAAAATAACAATTTTGTTCATTTGTTAGAAAATTTTAATTTGTACATACGTACATATTATATGTAATTTTCTACTTATTAACATCCATATACAACTTTGTACTAAATAAATTGATAATGTAAGTTTTTTTATATATATGTATTAATTTTATAAAGCATTAACCCATAATAATATAGCCGTAAAATCACCTAATTTATGTAAAGCCGTCAATATTTTACTCCAAATTAATGGACTACATCCAAACCCAACTCAATAATTAAGATGAATATTTTTTTTTGTAATTATAATTTCTTTTTGCTGGAAGTAGATATGAATTATTAATTTTTGTTTGTTTTGTGAATGTAGTGTTCAAATACAGCGCAGGTCACCACAATGTGGTGCGTGTAACCAAGGCTGGTTACCGGAATTGCACGGCTGCAGAAGGTGCGAGAGTTTATTCAAGTGGAAATGATCAGATCAAGCTTGTAAAGGGAAAGAACTACTTCATTTGCACTTATCCTAACCACTGCACATTTGGAGTCAGACTTAGTGTAACTGCAATTTAATTCACATGGAGTGCAAATAATCTATCACTAATTAATTAAATCCCACCTATATATATATATATATATATATATCTTTCTACAATAAAAAAATTATATATCTCGATGTCATGATAATAAATTATTGTTACTCTATATATTGATTTAATATTTGTGTGGAATAAGTTAACTTGTAATTCAAACCAATCCAATATATTGAAGGATTTTATTAAAAGCGCGCATTTACATACTAATTTGAATGCGAAGGCAGCCAGGTTCAAATCATCATACAAATATCTATATCACAAGTAGATTCAAAAAAAGATTTTGAATGACATTTTCTAAACTTAGCTTGACTAAAAGTAAATATTTTTTTCATGTTAAAAGTTTTAAATTATTTTTTTATTTTTAAACCAATTTCATATAATTTTTCAATGTTAGAATTATATATTTTTAGAATTTTATTAGTTAATTAAAATTGAGATAAAATTTGTGTAAAATGTGACTTTTGCTACTAAAAGACTATTTAGTGACTTAAGTGTTACCTGCAAATTACTTACTGACTTTTGCTGACAAAAATATTATTTAGTGACTTAAGTACAACCTTGCATACTGCATACTACATACTTATTGATTTTCGATGCAAATTTCTTAAAAATGTATTTTAGCAGTTTTACGTTATTTATTTTACTACATACTAGTTTTAATTTTTAAAATTGAAATTATATACTTAGTTAATATGTTCAACCTATTATGTTATTAAAAAAATACAAAAAAGATATTATGTTATTTTCAAAAGAAATATAAATTCAAGTTATGTTATGAAAATATATCTACATATAAAATTAGTCAAAAAATATACTTATATAAAAATTATCATGATATTAATTTAAAATATATTTAGCTAATTTATTTTTATTTCTTTTTGTTTTAAGTTGATTTTTTTTTAAATGTTCTTCTAATTATTTTTTTATTTTTTGGAAAATCCGTAAGGAATTGTATTAATCATCACAAAACAAATTACAACTCAACCAATGCCAACCAATTAATTACAAGCTTTATATAAAATATCCACCAACTCCTTATCTAATCTATTTAATCTTTGAGTGTTCATGTATTGAATTCTATTACAAACTGAGTATATTATGTTTTTGACAGTAAGCTGAACAGTAGGGAGTTTTTTATCCCAAAGAAGACTATTCCTACTTTTCCATATATAGTAAACCATGGCAAAAGTAACACTCATGTAAACTTTTCTTCTCCCTTGAGAAACCTTTTTCTTCTTTAATCTTTTCACCAAACAATCCAAGTCCTACTGTAGCAGCAAGAAAAGAAAAGGTGAGAGTGGGTTTCTTCATTATCTCCACAAACAATGCAAGCACTAGAAGCAGCCACTCCAAAACGAAGTAATTTGTCTCTCGTTGGAAGTCTTTGTCTCAAGGCTAACCAAGTTATAATTCTATGCTTTGGGATACAAAATCTATCCCAAATCACATCATAATGCCACATTTCAGCAGGCCTCTGTTGTAACTTAGAGTAGAGTTCAGCAACTAAAAAATTAAAATGTTGGAACTCCACCTCTGAAAACACTCTGCTTGAGTTTGTTTTTGATATGCACTATGCGCTTCCAATACCAACTAGCTCCAACGGGGACCTCATAGTCCCACCAATTGCTTTGCTTGATGTAGACAGAGTTAACCCATTTCACCCACATCTTGTCTTTCTTAGTGGAAAGAGTCCAAACATGTTTCCCCATAGCACAGAGATTCCAAAGAGAAACATCTTTGAATCTCAAACCACCATCTTTCTTTGGTTTACAAGCATCAGTCCAAGAAACATTCCCGGGGCCATTGAACATGTCATTTCCTTTCCAAAGATAAGCACAGAAAATCTCAATTATTTTTTGAACAACACTTTTAGGCAAAATCACAATTTGAGACCAATAAGAATTAATGGTGAGTAATACTGAGCTGATTAGAACAATGCGCCCAGCATAAGAAAGATTCCTGCTGCTCCAAGTTTGAATCTTGCTAGTCATTTTATCAACTAAACAATCACAATCAACTGGAGAGATCCTTTTGGAGCAGATTTTCAAGCCAAGATATTTGAAAGGAAGAGTACTTCTCTAAAACAACCAGAAATGTTTGCAATGCGATCAAGAGTTAGAGTGTCCAAACCTGCCCCATAAACCGCTGACTTCCCCACATTAGCTTGAAGCCCTGAAGTATTTGAGAATAACTTGAAACCACGTAAAAGCAAAGTGGTAGCAATATAATCTCCTTTGCAGAAGAGAAGTAAGTCATCCGCAAAACATAAGTGTGTGAGCCTCAAACTAATACACCTCTAATAGAATTTAAAAGCAAGGTCTTTAGAAACTTTGTTCATAATACGGGAGAGATATTCCATTCCAATAACAAACAATAGTGGAGACATTGGTCACCTTGGTGGAGACCCTTTTTAGATTGAAGGTGTTGACCCTCGATTTGGTGAACGACACGGAGTCAGATAAACGACAGGAAATAGTACAAAGCTTGAAAAAGTAATCTAATGGAAAGTAAAGAACACAAAGGATTATAGTGGTTCGGCCCCAGTAATTGGTAATGACCTACGTCCACTTGATACTATTATTAATATTGAGCTTCAAAGGTGTGATCAAAGAACTAGGGTTCCTGAGTTTCACGGACCTTAGAAGGAGAAAACAATGCAAACGATGGATAATAGTAATGCAATTCATAAAAATATCAAAAGGTCCCTCCTTAAGCTATTTCTCGTATATTTATAGGCTCAAGGAGGGTTACATGAGTCAATTAGTCATATCTTCCCTTAATAGACGAATCTTCAGGTTATAATAAAGAGATATTCTCGGATATTATTACAACTGTACATATTTATTTATAAATAAACAGAGTATACGACCGGGCTGGTCATATATAAAACTTGAACTTCGCATATGGAAATATCTCTGGTCGATAGGCGAGCAGCATCTCTGCCACGTGTCGGCCACGTGTCAAAAATTCTTGCCACGTCATCAACAACTGTTTTTTGGATAAACATTTGCCCCCCAAGTTTATTTATTGCGACCAGAAATAAGTAAACTTAGGAAACTAACCTTTCGTATGCCCCACAAAATCTGTCAGAGCCCCTCGTGCGTTCTCGAAAACTGTGACCTAATAACGTCCAATCACGCCTTTTTGGTTTCCAAGTAATCCCTTCGACGGCTATTACACTCCCCCATGCCCTGAAAAAGGTAACTCATGATTACCATTTTCAACATATCTCAGCCTTTATAAATAATCCTCACATTTACCTTTTAACCTTTTACTCGCCATTTTCTTGCCAAGAACCTTCAAGAACTCCATCTCAGAGCTCAAAAAATTCGAAGACCTTTCGTCGCTGTTCTAAGGATCCTCAGTTCGCACGTTCAACGATGCTTCATTTCAGCACCTGCAATCTTCATCTAGGTAAATTTCTTCAACTTTCGAGCCCTTTGACATGCCATGCATACTGCTATGCGACTGTTTTGAGTTCTGAAACTTTTTGGGTTCTTGGGTAGAAATTCATGAGGATTTTATGTATACCGTTTGATGCTTGATAGGGTAGTGTAGTTTCACTCTGTAGGAGTTAGGAACCAGTTTGATAGTCAGGATCATAAGTTTAGGGCGTTAAATCGAAGTAAAAATTCAATTTTTAGGCTAGCTGAAAAACTGGGTTTTTCCCGCCCCTTCGGAGTTGAAAAAGATTTCTCCAGAAAAACTTTTTACTTTCACATTTTGATCCATTTTTCAAACTGTTCGCATAAAACTTAGTGTTTCAGTTAGAATGATGCTGGTCGTAGACGCGAGCAACATTATTCCAACTTTCAACATAAGCTCTCAAGTTGTGTGCCTTATCTCCTCCTTTCTCTGTTCGCAGCTTACATGCAAGATCCGTGGGGAGGAGAAAGACCTATCAACAACGACCTGTTGGCTCAATTGCTCGAGGACGAAGAACAACCATCATCATTGATACCTGAAATTCCATTTTCTTGTGCCTATTCAAACACTCCTCCTGTCTTGACTCAAAATATGGCTCATACCAAAACCAAAGCCCAGAAAAAGAGAACCCCCGATCCTTCTCATCAGCCTGCTCCTAGGGCTGATGCTCCCTCGACCAGTGGTCGAGCTGAAAATGCTCCTGACCCAAACATCCAAAGACATGCTCGACCCCGACATGCCATTCAACCAGATGTTGAGTGGCATTTAGTTCCTGAGAGCAGAGTGACGATCAGAATGATCACTAATTATATAAGGAAGTACGATCTCACGGGGGTGACCTTAGTCCGACCCAACCAAGACTAAAGGGCGAACCTACCTGGAGGCACCTTTAGCGCCTGGTCGAGGTTTCACATTGAGGCAGGGGCTACCTTGCCTCTTCATTCATTTTTTCAAGGGGTGGCCAACTATTTTGGAGTTGCCCCTTTTCAAATAACCCCAAATGATTATAGAATGCTCGCAGCGCTCTATATCTTTATAGCCACAAGAAATGGCCTGTGCCAACTCCTCATGAGGTGAACTACTTGTTTGACCTCAAGTCCAACCCAAACCAAGAAGGCACAGGGTTTTTTCATTTCTATCATCAGGAAACCGGCCGCACCTTCCTGACTAACAGCACCCATATATCAAACGTGGGGAGGTACTACCAAGAATACTTCCTCATGACTGACATGATCGCAGACCATTTGGCCTTTGCACAAGGAGGTAAAACCTTTGTATCACTGGCTATTAATTCTTCATTTAGTGTTCTCCTCCACATTTTCTTACACTGTTAATGTCTTCCAGGCCCATGGCTGCGACCAGACCCAACTCCGGATATGGAGTTGAGATCGGCGCTCCTAGCCAGCATGCCTGACGCAGAAAATAACGTCAAGCATCTGCTTACAGAGGCTAACCTTAGGTTGGTTTGCCTCTTGGCCCCTCATCCAGACACAAGGGTGCCATCAGCAAGGAGTGCCATTGTCAAGGAGGAACCCGAGAAGCAACCTCCAGTGTCACCTCCACGAAGGAGACCGACTGGGGTCACGATCAAGGAACCTGTTGGCACTCCTCCAACAGAGAGGCCCTCGGCCCCCTTGGGGAAAAGAAAAAGAAGGCCACTGAGCCTGCCGAACACTCGGATGAGTCTTCGAATGATAATGGTACAGTTATTTCACTTTTAGATAACTTGCCAATTCCCTGTCACCTATTCAACGGGGACGGCAATTTTAAATATGCTCCACATTTAGGTCCAGACTTCTTCATGTCAAAGAGTGAGTATAAGACTAGTAGAGTCTATAGTATAGCGACCAGTAATAATAGCTCGGTTATTTGACTTTGCAATCTTCCTTTACTTCTTTTTCTGATGCAATATACTTGGTCATTCATGCTATCTCACTGTTCAACATTTTTCTTCTTTTTCAGACATGGAATCCGTCAATGTGTTTGACATTTATAGCAATCCCGAGGCTGCCGCAGCTCCCCCGAGCAAAAAGAAGACAAGCAAGAGGCACCACGGGGAAAGCGGCAAAGCGCCTCAGGTGAAGAAGGCTCGCAATGCTGGCCCTCCGGAGGATGGGCCCTCTGCCACCACAACTCCATCCTCTCCTCATGAGTAGCAGATTCCTCCTGCTCAAGCCGGACCAACTCCACCTCCCGCGGCTCCGACTGACCAAACTCAGCAAGGCGATCCTGCTACAACTGGGGGCAACTTAACTAGTCGCGCCTTTCAATTGGTCAAGGAGAGGGTCGCTAAGATTGTGAAGCATGACCGCTGCCGAGAGGCAATGGCTGCAACAAAGGCGATGGATGTTGACCTGATCCTGAACCGTGCCCTGAACGAGTTCACCAATGTAAGTCATATTTTTTTGCGGAAACAAGTCTTCTTTATTTTATAGTTAGTCTAACTTCCACTCTGACTGCAGGCCATGCTGACCCTCACTGTCGACCGTATCTGCTCAGGTGTTGTCACCGAGCAGGCCAGAACTTTGGAACAACGGCACGAGGATGCACTTAAAGCTACCGAGGCCAAATATGCCGAACAGCTGGCAGTGGTGCTAGAGGAAAAGGCTAAACTGGTCGAGGAGTTGGAGGAGAATTAGAGGTCTCTGGCCAAAGCTCGTGAGCAGAGGGACCAATTTAAGGAGTCTAACCACTTCAATTTTCAAGCAGCCCAATAGCTCGAGAAGGACTTGGAAGTGAGTAGACAGGAGAATACTACCCTGGAGGGCTGGATCGAGGAGCTCGAGAAAGCCAATGCCAGTAACCTGGAAAGGTATAAGAATGCCACCCTTCGATGCTTCTATGATTTCTGGAAGCATAACCTGGGTGCCAACTTCGACTACCTTCCGGAGAATGCGAGAGACGCCGAGCTTGCTCGCTGCGATGCTCAGTTGGCAGAAGAAGAAAGGTCAAGGGTTCCTGCCTCCCCCGAAATCTCGCTAGCAACTGGAATAGACGGGGCAGACAACGAGGCAACAGACGTCGTTGATCAAGGCCCTCCCCAAGATCCTCCATCCCCTCAAAATCCTTGAGCTCTTTAGTCTTTTTTGCTTATATTTCATCTTTTTAACTACACGACCTACGGGTCGTGATGTAAAGACAATATATTTTTTGTTGCTACATGGGAAACTTTTACTTTTACTTGAACAATTACATCTGAGCAGTGACTTCTCGCGGTGTAAAAGGATTCGTTTTTACATTATAATATATTTTCATACTATTATAACATATGTTCGCATGACCGAACCTAGCATAGCACTTTGGTTTGATTTAACAAAATTATAAAATTTTGAAAAATACTCTAAGTGTCGTAGCATCCTTTCACTTATTTTGCTCATGTGTTTACATACATTTTAACAATATGCTTTGCTTACTTGTAACTTGTATGCCCCCCAAGTGATCGAGGAGCTTTAGGTCCTTGGTCACTTGCCTTGACCAGAACCTGCTCAAACATTACTACTCGGAGCAATATGATTATAATTATAATACAGCAAAACAACACAGGTAATGAGCAAATACTTGTAATAAATACAATAGTTGGCAAGAAATGACTGGCTGAGCACAGTCCCTTTTATTTCTCGTAATAAATGGACTAAACATGTATGTACGAGTGATCAATAAGATCTTACATTTTTTCAAAACTTGTAAAAAGTAAAATTTATACAAGCCAATTCTTTATTCATTGGTAATACTTGCGCAGGTGTTCTCCATTCCAATAGTGAGGAATGAGATCTCCGTTTAAGTGTGCAAGTTTATAACTGCCTGGGTGAAGGACCTCATCAATCTGGTACAGCCCTTCCCAATTAGGCCCGAGTACTCCAGCAGCTTGGTCGCGGGTGTTTAGAAAAACTCTTCGGAGCACAAGGTCTCCAACACTTAATTTTCTTTCTCGCACTTTAGAGTTGAAATATCGGGCGACCTTCTGCTGGTACGCAGCTACTCGGAGTTGGGCTTGTTCACCCCTCTCATCAATTGAGTCCAGGGATTCCATCAATAGTTGGCTATTAGAGTCTTGGTGGTATGTTAATCTGCGGTGCGAGGGTGGATCTAACTCAACAGGCAACATAGCTTCATACCCGTACGCCAAGGAAAACGGGGTATGACATGTTGTTATTCAATGGGAAGTTCTGTACGACCAAAGAACTTCAGGCAACTGCTCTGGCCATGCTCCCTTAGCTTCCTCAAGTATTTTCTTCAGGGTATCCTTCAGCATTTTGTTAACTGCTTCGACTTGCCCATTCGCTTGGGGATGAGCGACTGGAGAAAAGCTTTTTATAATATCATGCCATTTGCAAAAGTTCATGAACAGATCACTGTCAAACTGGGTGTCGTTATCTAAGACTATCTTCCTTGGTAATCCATAGCGACAAATGATGTTCTTGACTACAAAGTCAAGCACTTTCTTGGTCGTTATGGTTACGAGTGGCTCAGCCTCGGCCCATTTGGTGAAGTAGTCGACGACAACCACTGCATACTTTACACCACTGTTTCCTGTAGGCAATGATCCGATTAGATCTATTCCCCAAACTGTGAAGGGCCATGGACTCTGCATTTTCTTTAACTCGTTGGGAGCTGCTCGTGGGATTTTAGAAAATCTCTGACACTTGTCACATCTTCGCACGAACTCCATTGAGTCTTCATTCATGGTTGGCCAGAAATAGCCTTGCCTTAGGATCTTTTTCGACAAACTTTTCCCCCCAGCGTGGTCCCGCAAAAACCTTCGTGCACCTCTTTCATCAACTCTTTGGCTTTCTCCTTGGTAATACACCTGAGGAGTGGCATGGAGAGTATCCCCTTCAGTACAGGATCCCATCGACTAGGATATACCTAGCAGCTTGTCGCTGAAGGGTCCTGGCTTTGTTTCTGTCCGCTGGTAGCACGCCGCTTGACAGATACTCTACATATGGTGCCATCCATGTATCTGCCATCTGGATGACCAAAGTGGTTTCTGCTGTTTGAATGCTTGGTACCGATAGCCGCTCGACTGGCACTATGTTCAGAGTATCAGCATCCTTTGCACTTGCCAACTTTGCCAAAGCGTCCACGTTGGAATTCTGATCGCGAGGTACTTGCTGGAGAATGTATCTGTCGAACTGGGCTAACATATCCTTTGCTTTGTTCAGATAGACGACCATTCTCAAACCTCGCGCCTGGTACTCTCCCAAGACCTGATTCACCACCAGCTGTGAATCGCTATAGATGTCAAGAACTTTTATGTTCATATCCTTTGCTAACCGTAATCCAACGAGTAGTGCTTCATATTCAGCCTCATTGTTAGAAGCAGTGAAATCAAATCTGATTGCACAGTGAAATCGATGCCCTTCCGGCGTTATCAATATCACACCTGGTCCTGCGTGGGTTTCGTTGGATGAACCATCTATGACCAGTTTCCACGAGGGTGCTTGTATTTGACATTCAGGCTCGCTGGGTTCTTCAGTCTACTCACCACCCACGAGCTCTGTGAATTCGGCGATGAAGTCAGCCAAGGCTTGTCCTTTTATCACTGCTCGCGGCAAGTAAGATATGTCTAATTGCCCGAGTTCAACTACCCACTTTAGCAATCTACCTGCAACCTCTGGCTTTTGCAAGACTTGCCGAAGAGGCTGGTCAGTCAATACCATAATTGGATGAGCTTGGAAGTAAGGCCGCAGCTTCCTAGAGGCCAAAACTAAACAATAGGCTAACCTTTCAATGGGAGGATACCTTAATTCTGCTCCGATCAGCCTTTTGCTTACGTAATAGACAGCCTTCTACACACCTTCTTCTTCTTTTACTAGAACAGCACTAGCAGTGTAATCCGTGATTTCCAGGTAGATGAATAAAGTCTCTTTATCGACCAGCTTTGACAAGATGGGTGGTTGCGCCATATGCGTTTTTAGTGCTTGAAAGGCCTGTTCGTACTCATCTGTCCATTCAAATTTCTTATTGCCTCTGAGTAGATTGAAAAATGGGATGCATTTGTTTGTCGATTTCGAAATTAATCTACTGAGAGCAACAATTCTCCCGGTCAGGCTTTGGGCATCCTTAATCTTCACTGGCGACTTCATCTCGATCAGGGCCTTTATTTTCTCAAGATTAGATTCAATTCCTCTCGAGTTAATTATAAATCCCAAGAACTTTCCTGATCCTACTCTGAATGAGCATTTAAGGGGATTTAACTTCATCCTATATTTATTCAGGACGTTGAAGCATTCCTGCAAATCCCTTACATGTCATTATGTTTTCTTCGACTTAACCAGCATGTCATCGACGTAAACCACCATGTTTGTGCCGATCAGCTCTTTGAACATGTGGTTGATGAGTCTCTGGTAAGTCGCACCAGCGTTTTTCAAACTGAAGGGCATCACCTTGTAACAGTAGAGCCCTGTATCAGTTCGAAAGCTAGTGTGATCCTCATCAGGGGGACACATACTGATTTGATTATGCCCAGAGTATGCATCCATGAATGAGAGGATCTCATTCCTTGCAGTGGCATCGACCAGCTGGTCGATCCTTGGGACTGGGAAACAGTCTTTGGGGCAGACTTTATTTAGGTCTGTAAAATCCACGCACGTATGCCACTTGCCATTCGGCATGGGCACTAGTACGGGATTAGAGACCCACGATAGATAAAATTCCACCCTGATGAACCCATTCTCCTTCAGCTTCTCGACTTCTTCTTTCAAGGCCTTTGATCTATCTTTGTCGAGCAGCCTTCTTTTTTGTTGCACTGGTGGGAAGCTTTGGTCGATGTTCAGGACATAGCTGATGACTGCAGGATCTATCCCAACCATGTCTTTGTGCGACTAGGCAAAGACATCCTGGTTCCTCCTTAAGAACTCCACCAGTGCTTGTTTCGTTGTTGTCTCTAAGTTTTTACCGACTTTCACAACTCTGGTCGAATTTTTCTCATCGAGTTGGACCTTTTCAAGGTCCTCGATGGGTCCCACTTCTTCTTCGAAATCCCCAAAGCGAGAATCTAAGTCTCTGTCCTCACGTTGGGCAACGCCCTATTTGGTGAGATTATCACCTGAGTGGGCCTGAACATTAGTTGCCATTTGTAACTCCTTCCCGGTGGCATCTCTCGATACACCCTTCTTTGCCTTGGTGATCGAGGAGTTGTAGCACTCCCTCGCTTCCCTCTGGTTTCCCAACACGCAACCTAACCCCGCATCCATTGGGAATTTCATAGTGAGGTGCCATATAGAAGTGACAGCTCGCAGGTCGACCAGAATTGGTCTCCCTATCACATCGTTGTACGCTAAAGGACAATCAACTACTATAAAAGTAGTGAGAAATGTCCTGTTAGCAGGTGTAGTGCCTGTTGTGAATGGGAGTCTAATTGACCCTACTGGGGTGAGCCCTTCTCCGGAAAAACCATAAATGGTTTGGTTGCATGACTCCAGGTCCTTCACGGATAACTTCATCCTTTCCAGCGAGGACTTATATAGGATGTTGACCGAACTTCCTGTATCAACCAACACCCTTTTCACCATCATGTTCGCGATTTGTACATCCACGACCAGCGGATCGGAGTTTCGGAATCGCACATGCTGGGCGTCGCTGTCAGAGAAGGTGATCAGTTCCTCCTCTATTCGAGCCTTTTTTGGTGCTCGATCCTCGACACTCATCATCTCGATGTCCTGGTCGTGGCGCAGGGTTCGAGCATATCGTTCCCTTGCTTTCCCACTATCTCCTGCAAGATGTGGGCCTCCGCAGATGGTGAGTAGGGTACCTGCCACAGGAGCTGGCTGTAAAGGTGGCGAGCACTGGCGTGCAGGTGCCGACTCGTTGCCACCTTGAGCCTCTCACTGAGAACCTCCTGCGGCTCGCACATATCTTCTTAAATGTCCCTGTCTTATCGGGAACTCAATTTTGTCCTTTAGCTGGTTACACTCATTAGTGGCGTGCCCGTAGTCGTTATGAAAACGACAGAACTTTGTTGAATCTCTCTTGGAGATATCTTTCCTTATTGGTGCAGGTCGTTTGTAGGGCACGCTTGAGCTGGTCGCCTGGTACACCTCAGCTCGGCTTTCAACAAGGGCAATGTAATTGGTGAATCTCAGTTCATACTGATTACCTTTGGGGCGCTTACTCTCGGAGGTTGAGGGTTCGTTGTTCGCCCGCTTTCCACCATTCTTACCATTTCCATTCTTGTTACCTTTGCCATTGCCATTAGGCTTCGACCTGTTGGTGGCTTTGGCGGGGTCTTCCTTGGGCCCCTTGTCTTTTGCTGGTGATTTCCCTTCCTTGGCAATCGCGTCCTCGAACTTGATGTACCGATTAGCTCGATCTAAAAACTCCTGGGTACTTTTAACCCCATGCTTTCTGAGGCTACTCCAGAGGGGTGAATGGCGCCTAACCCCAGTAGTTAGGGCCATCATCATGCCTTCATCGCCCACAGTTTTGGCTCCAGCTGCAGCTCGCATGAAGCGTTGAACATATTCCTTCAGGGGCTCTCCCTCTTTCTGGCGTATCTCGACCAGTTGGTTCGCCTCAGTGGGGTGCACACGACTTGCATAGAACTGTCCGTAAAACTCCTTCACGAACATCTCCCAGGATACTATACTTTCCAGAGGGAACTTGAAGAACCACTCCTGAGCGGCATCACAAAGTGTTGCAGGGAAGATCCTGCAGCGAGCATCTTCAGAGACTTTCTGAATGTCCATTTGTATCTCAAACTTGTTGACATGAGATACTGGGTCTCCATACCAGTCGAAATTTGACAAAGTCGGCATCTTAAACTTACTGGGGGTTTCTGCCACAACAATCCTTTGTACGAAAGGGGTGCCTCTCCTCTTATCGTACTCAATGGGTGATGTTCACCCCCCGACCAGCTGCTGGATAGCCTGGTTCAAGGCATCGATTTGAGCTTGAACAGCTTCTGGGATTGCTAGGGCCTCTAGTGCCAGGGGAATGTACTCATCCTGCCTTTCTCGACGGTCATTGAGTACATCCCTCAAATCATCGTCTCTTTGCTACTGATCGCTGGCCCCGAGCCGACTAAAGACGTTATTCTGCCTGGGCTGCCCCCCAGCGTTATGACCAGCTTGTCGGTCTTCTCTAGGTGGGGGGCTCCTGCCTCCACCCCTCTCTTCGTTCCTCCGACCAGCATTTCCTCTGCCTGAGTCGGCTTCATTGTAGCCGTGGCCATTTCTGAACCATGGCTGGCTATGGTGCGACCGACTATTCCCCCTGTTGCCTCCTTGGGCTGGCATTTCCCGAGCGTTAGCGGGAGGCCTGCGTTGGTCGGTGGGTCCCCGTGCATTGTCATGCCGTGGGGGGCCCCTGACCGCAAAGCCTGTCTCTGAGTTCCTCCTGTTGGCAGAAGGACGCTTCCCCCTGCTCGGTGGATGCGGCTCTTCACCCCCTGGGCGTCTAGGGTTGCGGGCTGTTGCCCGACCCTATTCTACCTCGGGCGCGGGGGATTGCCTCAACCAGCCTGAGACGGAGGCTGCGTCTCAGGATTCCTAGGTGGGATATCATCCTGAGGCATAGGTGGCTGCTCCGGCCTCTGAGGGCTTATTGACTGGAGCGGGGGACTAGGATTGGGACCCCTTTGAGGTGGCCCACTTGAGGGCTGATCTGGTTGGGAGGCTGGTGCAGCCTGATTCCTAGCCAGCTGGATGGCTGCTTCAAGGGTTGCCATGGCATCCCTTTGCCGACGGTCCATCTCCGACTACCGCTCGCTCAGTTCCTGGCTCTGGCGCTCTATCTCCCTTTGCTACGACGCCATTGTCTCGGCAGCATTCTCTTGATTGGCCCTCGGATTGGCCAACTCTTCTTGTAACACCCCCAGTGTTGTCTTCGGGGTCTCAGAATCCAACTCCTCTTCATCAAACTCCAAAATGAGGTTTGTCTTCAGCCACATTTGGGGGAGCAGCTTTGGATGGTGCAGCGGCAGCCTGTCCAGTCTTCTTAGTAGTTTTCTCCATTAGATTCTTTGGCAAACTCTCAATGAAAGCACCAAAATGTTGACCCTCGATTTTTTCAACGACATGGACTCAGATAAACGACAGGAAATAGTACAAAGCTTGAAAAAGTAATCTAATGGAAAGTAAAGAACACAAAGGATTATAGTGGTTCGGCCCCAGTGATTGGTAATGACCTACGTCCACTTGATACTATTATTAATATTGAGCTTCAAAGGTGTGATCAAAGAACTAGGGTACCTGAGTTTCACGGACCTTAGAAGGAGAAAACAATGCAAACGGTGGTTAATAGTAATGCAATTCAAAAAAATATCAAAAGATCCCTCCTTGAGCTATTTCTCGTATATTTATAGGCTCAATGAGGGTTACATGAGTCAATTAGTCATATCTTCCCTTAATAGACGGATCTTCAGGTTATAATAAAGAGATATTCTTGGATATCATTATAACTCTACAGATTTATTCATAAATAAACGGAGTATACGACCAGGCTGGTCATATATAAAACTTGAACTTTGCATATGGAAATATCTCTAGTCGATAGGCGAGCAACATCTCTGCCACGTGTCAAAAATTCTTGCCACATCATCAACAGTTGTTTTTTGGATAAATAAAAGGTATCCATGGAAAGAACCATTAATCATAAAGGAGAATCTTAGAGTGGTTACATAATCCATTATTAAGGTCAAAAACTTCGTAGGGAACTCTACAGCCAGCAACATTTCTTTAAGGAAGTTCGAATCAAAAGTGTCGTAAGTTTTTGTAATTCTATCTTGAACATACAAGCACACTTAGCCCCTCGCCTATCATAACCCCAAACCATGTCTTGACACACCATGATATTGTGAACTATTTTCCTTCCTTGCACAAAACCACTTTGATTTTCAAAGATAATGCTAGGAATAATTTCTCTTAGCCGAGAACAAATCATTTTTGTGGCAACTTTATAGATCACATTGCAGCACGCAATTGGTCTATAGTCACTAACTGAATCAGGACAAATCATCTTGGGGATTAAGGTAATGGTTGTGGCATTTATTTCCTTGAGAAGCTTCCCAGAGTGGACAAAGGAGAGGACAACTGTGGTGATTTCATTCCCAGTGATATCCCAAGAGTCTTTGAAGAAAGCACTACTAAAACCATCATGTCCAGGTGCCTTGTCATTTGGGATAGAAAACAAAGCATTTTTAACATCATCAGGAGTGTAATCTTTCATTAACCAAGCATCTTGAGTAGGACTAACCATCGGACTCTCTTGAACAAGTCTTTTGTGAACCCGGGTTCTTGTACTCATTTTTTACCCCAACAGATTTTCATAGAAATCCAGGAAAGCTCTGATAAATTCATTATGCTCATTAACCTAAGTTCCATTAGCATCTTTGATTGAGTAAATAGTATTTTGGAGTCTCCTCTTTTTGATGCTGGCATGAAAGAGCTTAGTATTATCATCTCCATAAGCAAGCCAGGCTATCTTAGATTTTTGTCTCAGAAAATTCAAATAGTTTCTATGAGTCTTGGCATAGTGTCTCCTAGCTTGAATTTCCTTTGCTATTAAGTCACCATTACCAGGTTGAACCCTCAAGGCCTTATAAGCTTCAATATCCTGAACACCAATATCACCTCTACCTTGCTGATTCAAGCCCTTGAAACCAGACTTTAGAAGCTTAAGTTTGGTGACAAGTATATACATCGGTGACCCTACAACAATCTCATGAAAACCAGTTTTAACAACATCATTAAAATCCCTCAAAGAACTCCAATAATTGAAGTACCTAAAAGGCGTCTTTTTATCATGAAGGCTCTGATAAATTGAAAGGAGGGCTGTTGAATGATCAAAGTCTCCCTCAGGAAGAAAGGTGACTTCTACCGTGGGAAACTTTTCCAACCATTCATTGTTTGCCAAAACCCAATCCAGCTTAGCATAAACACGATCTTTCCCATCTTGTTTGTTATTCCAAGTAAAATACGAACCATTATACTTGACATCTTCAAGGCCATAATCACAAACACAATTCTGAAATGGCACCAATTCAATGGCATTTCCACGATACTCTAGCCTTTCTTCAGTAGACAAAACTGAGTTGAAATCCCCACAAATAATCCAAGGAAGCTTAGTGTCATTCGCAATGATTGCTACGTCCTTCCAAAGATGTTGTCTACCATTGCTATCATTCAGAGCATAAACAATTGCAATAGCAAAATTAATTCCCCTTTTCAGGCTAACCAAGCAGTGAATAAATTGATTAGTACCTTCTTTTATGTCAACCTCATAGTTATTCGGATTTCAAGCTATAATAATCCACCCATTAGGATGATGAGCAAGATTAAAACACCACCCTTGAAACATATTCAGGTATAAGGCTCCCATTTTGGTAGCCTTAACCTTTGTTTCTAGGAGCCCAACAAACCCAATTCTCTTATGAGAAAACAGCTTATCCATTTATTGATGGAGGGTCTCCCCCTCTATCAATAATGGACTTCATCTCACATAAGACTTTTCTAACATGGACTTGATGAAGGACTATTAGTGTAACGCCCTGGATAACATAAAAATAGTTATTGGTTTGCACCTTGGAAGGACTATTAGTGTAACGCCCTGGATAACCAAGACCGTTACACTGTGTGTTTGAATAGTGCAAGACTTTCTAGTCAAGTCATTTGACTCAAAATGTGTAACTAATGACGTAAGCAAGTTAGGTAAAAAAGAATTTTGGTTATAAACAACTAAGTTTTACTAAACCACATGTTTTATACATGGGATCCCAAAACAAGGTTTAAATAACGTAAATATAAAATTCTTGTTAACAAATAAACCACCCAGCCACTCTAATGGAAAAATTCACAGTTTAAGTTCCCGTCCCTGTACTTTTTCTCCCGACCGTGGTGGCCGAGCAGCTGACTATGTACACCTCTCCCCCAGAGCTCTCCAACCCATGGCCAACTAGCATTACCTGCACCACGTAGCACCCGTGAGCCGAGGCCCATCAAGAAAACATAACATCATAATATAACAGTTATAGCAGCTAAACAGTTTGTTGAGCATAATCCAAATAATCACAAGGTACTAATCAGTTACCAGCACACCATATGATACATTCAAGGCAGCACACTGTCCAATAACCAATAATTCAACTCCATGTACTCATCAAGTCATACGCCATAATTAACAATAGAACCTACACCAAGCAATAACTAGGGTTAATGCCCGCAGGGCGCACCCTCTGTTTAGTTCACTGTCTTTGGCTTGCTTAGGCCAATCTCAGTGACATACCTACTGACTCCGGCCAGCTTAACCGAGCTCAGTGATTAATAAGCTGTCCTTGGATACCAGTGTCCGAGCCGCGCCATGTGCGCAAGTGTTGATTTCGACACCCTTAGGTCGCTTATCACATGTCCCAGTGGCATAATACCACCCCATGGCATTTATATAATTATAGGGAACTCTTAGTCCCAACATATTCTCACAACAATTCATATAATTATAAGGAACTCTTAGTCCCAACATATTCGCACAGCAATTCATATAATTATAGGGAACTCTTAGTCCCAACATACTCTCACAGCAATACAAACAAATATAGGGAACACTTAGTCCCGACCTATCCACCTACATAGGTGCAGTTTTCTTACCTTGATTCCAAATGCTTTAATTAGAAAGGACGACCCCCGAGCACGATCCACTTCTCGAGCCCCAGCTTATCACCTAGTCACAATCAATATAATGGATTTCATTAATATTCAAATATAGGTTTTCGTACACAAAACTAGCTTCCGGGAAGTCAAATCCCACCAAGCACGGTGGTGAGATTGACCCCGAGCACCCTAGGCTCGATCCCCGTACTTTAAAACCATGAACGTTCAAGTATGCAGCTAAGGGCTGCGGCCCCCAAGGCTTAGCCGCGACCCTGCCCTTAAAACAGAACCAAGGCCCTCCCTGAAGGAAGACACACGCCGCGACCCTTGCCTTGGGCACCGCGGCGCTCCCCCTTGGCCGAGCCTTCCTAGCTCATCTTCATCCTAGGGCCGCAGCGCTCTAGAACAGAGCCGCGGCCCTTCCCTTCGAGCCCAGAATTTCCACCATTTCCAACCTCCAAACCTTACCCAAAATCATCCCAAAGTTCCCTATTTCAATATTAACCATTCCCAACACTTTTAAGACAACTTTAACATCATAATTCAACAGGAAACCCAATCTAAGACTCATTGCAATCCATGTTTCAATCTCTGAAACTCAAGAACATCAAACACCAAAACCAACCATTCAAAACTCAGATTTAAACTTCTAAATCATAAATTAAAGTTTACCTTTTCAGTTGAACCCTTTCTCTAAGCAGAATCCCAGCTAGTTCCCAAGTTTCTAGCTTCAATTCAACCTTAAACACCAAAATTATAATTATCTTATTACCCAGAAAAACTCAGAGCTTCTAACCTCAAAAACACAGTTTGATTCTCACCTTGGCTTTGATTAAATGTTCCTTGGATAATCCTTGAGCTAAGCTTTTAGATTCCCACTGAAACCCTTTGAAATCCGAGCCCAAATCCTCCAAGTTTCCTCTGTTTTCCTTGTGGTTTTTCCTAGTTCCCCTGAGAGAGAAGAGGGAGAGAAAATGAAAGTCGGTCTAATCTTCCTTCCACTAGCTTCTGTCTTAGCCAAGTCTATCCTTTATCCCGTTAAGTCAATCCCGAGCCTCGGGGTGCCGGAAACGTCCCCGAGGGAAAAATGGTCAAATTCCCCAACATTCCCACCTAGACTTCCTAACCTCAAATATATCTCCATATATTTATTTTCATAACCCGATAGTCTAAATAGCTACCCGATACTTATAATACCCCTGACTTATCCAAAGTCAACTATTAAACCCTGTTGTGACTTTCCCGCTACCTGCTCCCTAGGATCACCTCGTGCTGACAGTTACAAATGTACACACATGTACACACATGTACACGCATGTATATATTTATCTATCTATCCACATAATAATGTGGTCTCAACAATTTATCACACACATTCACATTTATGCCCTAACGAGCCAAAATTATGATTATGCCCTTACCAGCCAGACAGGGCCCACATACTTATCCAATACCTGTATTCATGCTTTCTTGCCATTAATTCTCTTAACCTCCAATCATGCCCTCCCGGCACACTAAACAAGGTCCTTAAGTCTTATTAATAATTTTGGGTCGTTACAATTAGTCATCACTTTCTTGCCCTTAACTTCTTGAAAACCTTGTTCATCAACTTTCTTTCCTAAGTTACTTTCATTGTTGGCAACAAGAGCAGCTTTAGGCTTCCAAATCTTCTTCAATTGGGCTATTTTCTGGTTTTTACACACATTACTCAAGTGGCCAATCCCTTTACAAGTTTCACATCGATCTGGTTTCCATTCATAATTTGTTTCAATACGGATCAATTGCCATTTTTCATCTTCAAATTGAACATAATTTGGAAACCCCTGAGACACATACATTTCAATCAACACACGAGCAAATTGAAGTTTGTCACGATTCAATGTTGCTTCATCACGCTTAATCATTTTACCAATGGAGCTTACTATTTTCACCATAGCTCTTTCCCCCCAGTACTTCAATTCTCAATGCATTAAGTGAACCCACACAGGCACCTTCCAAACCTCTTCCTTCGTAAATCTCGTGTTAGGATCCCATGCCTTCATAATGAGAGGTTTTCAAACAAAAAAATGATATCCCCCTTTTAGGATTCCATCTCGCTCCACTACTGTATGAAATCTTACTATAAAGACTCCATGAGTTAGCAAACTAACTTTGTCTATACCCTGTTTCTGCCAGATTCTTCGAAAGAATCCTTCCATAACATGTATAAGAGGATTAGCCCCCAATACATTACAAACAAGAGCAGAATTCCAATATTGAATTTCATCTCTGATGTCCTCCTCAACTATCTAAGCACATCCCTCTACTTCACCCATACTCGCCTTTTCCAAATGAAGAATCAGAAACTGAGATTGGGAATTACCTTCTTTGGCCTTAGCAGAGCTAATCACACCCAGAACTTCTACAAACACTACAAGAAAAAGGCTCTATAGTGATGACTTTTGTCTTCGTTGTAGATCAAAGCATCGTCGCCACAACGGCGTCGCTATAGGTCCGTATGTGTAGCAATCTACGGCGATGACAAAATGCAGTCGTCACAGTAGTGTTTTACTACAGCGACGACATGTCGGTTGCAGTAGGAAATCTTTTTTTTTATTGGACTGGGATATTGCGACAACATGTCGTCGCTGTAGATCCGTTGACCACTCCATATACAGCGATGAAATGTAGTCGCTGACGAGTGTGTGGGTTTATATGCCTTCAGCGACAACATGGCGTCGCTGTAGTGTCACAAAAACTCAGATTTTCGTGTTCAACGTGCACCCTATGGCAACGACATGTCGTCGCTGTAGGTATACAATTTTTTTAAAATATATATTTAATTAATTATATTTATTAAAATTTATTTGATAAAATATTATATATTAAATAAATAAAACTAACTTATTTAATTAAATAATAATACCAATTTAACAATATACATAGTCTCCAAAATGTAAGATAACAAAACATAAGTAGTATTGTCTCCAAAATAAATAAAAAACAACACAAAATATTAATAATTTAAAAATAGTAATTTTAAAAAATTAAATGTCATCAAAATCAATTCCAAAGTCATTATCATCGGGCTGTTGTGGTGGCTGTGGTGGTTGTTTTTGTGGTGGCTATGGCTGCTATGGTTGTTGTGGTTGAAAGCTTGCCATCATGGACTGTATCATGTTCATGTCCAAATTGACAGGCTGAAATTGTGGAGGTTGGATGCTCGGATTTTTTGTTTGCAAATATTGTTGCATTTGCTAGAAGTTGTTGTTCTGGGTCATAAAGGCTTGACTGAAGTGTTGAATCATGGACTGGGATGCTTCAGGTGATATTGTCAGAGGGCCAACTGTGGTGGATGGAAACGGTGATGCCTCTGATTGTGAAGAGGATCCGGTGGCGCTTGAGGCAAATGTACTAGTGCCCTTCAACTTCCGTCCAATACCTCAGTTATGGCCACGACGTTGACAAAGTACCTTTGAGACGGCTTGTGTCTCATTGACAGTGGCACTTCCTGCTTCAGATTCAGATTGAGACTGAGATTGGGATTGTGTCTGGACTTCTTGCTGCAACACATCCTGCAGTTTAGAAACAAGACAATTAATACATAATATAATTGAATAATATACATAGATACAAAACTTAGAAAGTTACTTACATATGCATCCTCAGCATTTGTGTTCACCCATCCTCGTGTCGAATGATTGTGCATGTCATGGAAGGTATCAATAATGTTGGAAAGTTCCTTGGTCTGAAGATTCATCTTTAGAAAAAAAAATCTCAGTTGAATATTGAAATTATTATTAAGATAACTTAAAATATTTCAAATTATCTATATATTTTCATTTACCTCTTAAATAGAGCAGAAGCATAAGAAGTCAATCCAAGGAGACTTTGATACTTCTGTTTTGCTCTGTTGGCAGCATTTGCCTTTAAGCGTGCCATGAACTATGGAGTGGTGAAAATGTCAACCAACTTCTGCCAACTCTCATTGTCGATGTCCTCCGGTGGATTCTTTCTGGCTATCTCGATATTTTCATACTCTCCATGTTCATCGAAGTGTCTTTTCTTGAGACCTTTCTATCCTTATAGCAATCTTGAAACTCTCGCTCAATCCCAGTCTCTATCAGTCGCCACTCAAGGAGAGCTTTGGGAAGAATGAAAAATTCTGTCAAAAAAAATGGTGAGATTTTGTAGATTATATAAAAAAAAAACATTTCATGTGAATAAGTAGATAAATTAACCTCAAGTTTTTGCATCAATCCAATCTTATGATCATTTAGAACACTCTACCACGAGTCATAATATAACGGGACAAGGTGACCAATAAGGTTGCCAATAAGTCTCGTGAACAGCGTCCCAATATCACCAACTTCTTTGTAGGTTCCCTCCTTTAGATCAAATTGTAGAGTCAACGGACCTTTATTGTCGTTGACGAGCTGCTGCAAATTTTTGGATTGAGACTGACCTCTTCTTTTTGCGGCAACCGCTGTATATGTTAATTAAAAATACAATAAAATTGAATAAAATAATAATAATTTGTCATTTATTGAAAAAAGATAGACTAATTATAGTATATTACCTGTCTCACAGGAAGTAGGAACTCGCGTGGGATGTGGATGAGGAGGAGGAGGATCCACTCCATCACTGCCATGAGAACGAGGAACAGTAGCAGACATATCTTTGCAGTTTAAATAATTATTAACTTAAACTCAGTTGTAGTTGGAGGTTAATTACATATTTTAAATAATTTCGGTAATGCAGTTGAAACTATTGAAAAACAAACATTGTTGAGAAAAGTCATATATTGATTGAAAAGTCTTCAAATTAAAACATACACATTAAACATACAAATATGAATATGCATAAGAAAATATTATTCCTCATCAATGTCAATTCCTACATCATCATCTGTACTTTCTAAATCATCTTCACTAATTTCATCATCATCATCGCCATTTATGAATTCATCATCCACATCCGGAACAGATCGAGATATTTCCCCAATTATGCTGGTGTAACCAGGTCGATCCAAATGCATAATCTCCAACTCTCCTAATTCCACAGTGAGTACAAAATTTGATAAAGTGCTATCGTGTATGACATCAACCTCGTTATCATCATCGATATTTGGATGATCCCAGATCTTTTGATGATTGACTTCTTCTACTACCTTCCAATTTTTGTTTCTTGAAGGATCTTCCAAGTAGAAAACTTGTTTTGCTTGAGTGGTGAGAATAAACTGATCATTCTTGTACCATTCACAATTAATCATGATACTAGTTATGTTGTTCTCAGTCACATTTCGACCCTTGCTTGCATCGGTGTTGAACCATTTTCATCAAAACAATATTACCGAGTAACCATGGGAATAGCATAACTCTACAATCTCCTCAAGTTGGCCATAGAAAGTGAAACCATCGGTTCCTGGCACTGAAACTCCACTATTTTGAGTGGTACGCCTTTCGTCATGACTATGGACCAAAAATTTCACACTGTTAACAATGCAAGTCGTGTAGGAGTATGCATTCTGATTAGACCCGATTGCTAAAGCAAATAATTCATCAATACACTCAGTTGACTGTACTTGCCGCAAATGACCCATCTATAGAGTATGACACAAAAAAGAAAACACAATGAGATGAGTATTAACCGATACGAATTTCGTAAGAATTCTACAATTTCGATAATTTACCTTCAATTTAAACCAGATAGGGAAATCTTTTTGAAGATTTATGTTTAAATTTTCTCGAAGGCGTTCACTGTATAGCACAATTAAGGTAAGATAAAAGTTTTCCATGAATTAAATTTAATGAATTCATATATGTGTTGAGGTACCTACTCCATATATGGTTGGATTTCAGGGCAATTGTTGAGTACAAACCACTCCGCTTCTTTCCGATGAAGATAGTCAAGGGATATGATTTTCTTTTTGCTTCTTGGACGAAAATGTGATTCAAAAACTGACAGCTATCTTTTAGGAATAACAATATCCGCATTTCTTTCGGGATGATTAAATTCGTTTGTACACCCTGAAGATATTGTAAACAAAAAGTCAAAGCTTCATCAGCAACATAACCCTCTGCTATAGAACCTTTAGGGCGTGCCTTATTCCTAACATAATTTTTCAACTTCTTCATATATCGCTCAAACGGATACATCCACCTCATGTAAACTGGTCCTCTAAGGATAGCTTCTTACGGTAAATGAAGAATTAAATGAATCATTATGTCAAAAAAGGCAGGAGGAAAAATTAACTCCAACTTGCACAAAATTTGTATCACTTGATCTTGCATTCTCCATGTCCTTAACAACCAATGTACGAGCACAAATTTGCTTAAAGAAATTGCAAAGCTCAATGGTTGTCCTCGAACTCCTACCAGCAACAAACATTTCATAAGAATGTGACAATCAAGAGACTTCAACCCAACAATGTTGCCATCATTGTCAATTACTTTCTTAGAGAAATTTGAACCAAAGCCATCAGGAAGTCTAACTCCTTTTATGAACTGACAAAAAAATCGTCTGTCATCCAGTGTGAAAGAGTACATAGGATGTGATTTGATCAACTTCGTACCGTCTTCCTTGAGGTGCAACTCTTCTCGGATACCCCAATTCTTCAAGTCTACTCGTGCGTTGGTGGTGTCTTTAGATTTCTCATTCATAAGAAAAGTACCGAGTAAACTGTCGCAAATATTTTTCTCTACATGCATCACATCTAAATTGTGCTTCAGTTCATGTTTGGACCAGTAATCAAGTTCAAAGAAAATTCTATTTTTACTCCAATTAAGCTCTTTTGGATCTCGCTTTCTTTTCACACCCCCGAAACTGACATGTTTACCCAGGAAACGATCTGGACCATGCACTAATTGTTCGAGTATTTCTTGACTACTGAATTTTCTTGGAGGACATCCTTTTTAATAATTCCCATCAAATAAGCGAATCTTCCTCCACTATGTGTAGAAGATAAGAATCTTCTATGACCAACATAAGTCGTCTTCCCAATTACCCGACATGAAGGAGTGTCTTCGTGGCATGAAGGACATGCCATATATCATTGGCCACTCCAACCAGACAAAATACCACGGGCTGGAAAATCATTGATAGTCCATAATAGTGTTGTACGCATTCTGAATACACTATTCATTGCAGCGTCTCTGGTTTGAACTCCCTCATCCCACAACTCCTTCAATTTGTCTACCAGAGGCCTCAAAAAGACATCCATGTCCTTCCCAGGTGATTTCGGATTGGGAATCAATAAGGTCAACATGAATGATGACTCTTTCATGCACAACCAAGGAGGCATATTGTATGTGTAGAATATTACAGGCCACATGCTATAAGATAAACTCATGTTACCAAATGGATTAAAACCATCAGCAGCCAAACCCAATCGAATGTTTCTGGGTTCTTTGGGAAAATCAAGATATGTGGAATCAAATTGTTTCCAAGCACTCCCATCAACAGGATGGTGCATCACACTATCTTCTTTCGACTGTCCCGTACTATGCCAGGTCATATCATTTGATGTATTCCTTGAACCATAAAGACGCTTCATCTTAGGAGTCAAAGGGAAGTACCACAACATTTTGTGGGTGACTTTTTTCCCCTTCGTATCTTTGTCAACCCATCGGCTCTCACTACATACAGGACAACTTGGTTTTTGGGAATTCTCCTTCCAGAACAAACAACAATCGTACTTGCAAGCATGAATTGATTGATAACCTAACCCTAACTTCCTCATTTTTTTCATAGACTCATAGAATGAAGCTAGAATCTTATTCTCCTTCAGGAATGCAAATTTCATAAACTTCAAAAGTTCATCAAAGGAATTATTTTTCCATTTATTCATAACCTTCATGTGCATCATCTTCGCCAAGAAGTTCAAGGAAGACAACCATGTACAACCAGGGTATAACTCAGCTTCGACCTCTTGAAACAGGTCATTAAATTGATTCTCCGCACTATTGCAACCACCATTTGAAATTCCTTCATTTACACCTTCTTCGTTAGTGTCTTGTTCACCAATAACATCATTGATGATGTCAATCATCTCATCAGTCACTAGAGCCCCGTCGTCCACTACTGGAGGCATATCAACTTCACCGTGGTAGGTCCACTTCACATATCGCTGTAGAAACCCATATCTGTGTATGTGAGCCTCCACCACATCCAGTTTCTAATTCAGCATATTGACACACTGAACGCATGGGCATCTGACTTCTCCCGAGGCATTCACATGACTATTGGCCATTTGTATAAATGCTTGAAGACCATTCCAAAACTCAACAGAGTTACTTCGTCTATTAGTTATCCAACTCTTGTCAATCGTCATAACCGATTCAAGTGGAAAATAAATTATCACAATGTGATAATCATAAAATACTACCTTTATTTGGTAATAAATTTTTTATCACCAAAGCACTAATTGTTTTAATTAACTTATGATATCTTATTGAATTTTATGAATACATTAATAAATTTTATGAATATATTATCAAATTTCAAAATTACTTTGTTAAAATTTTTATTTCTTATTTTTAATTATATATTTATTAATTTACTATTTAATATTATTATTTTAATTTAAGCTTTATAATTTTTTAATTAATTGATTTAAAATTTACAATCATAAAAATTCTAATAACACTATTTTTAAAATTACATTGTTAAAATTTGTACTTTTTATTTTTAATTATATATTTATTATTTTCTATTTAATATTAATATTTTGATTTACACTTTATAGTTTTTAATTAATTGATTTAAAATTTACAATCATAAAATTTCTAATAACACTAATTTTAAATTTACATTGTTAAAATTTATACTTTTTATTTTTAATTATATATTTATAATTTTCTATTTAATATTATTATCTTGATTTACACTTTATAATTTTTTAATTAATTGATTTAAAATTTATAATCACATAAATTCTAATAACACTAATTGTAAAAATATTGTGTAACAATTAAAAATTCTATAGAAATTTTGGCAGCATAACAATTGTAATCTAACCTACCCAAATTTTAAAATCTGCATAAATGCATATAAATCAGTTCCATAACATACATAAATTTAATACATTCTTTACTTCATAAATAAATAACAAAAACATATAAATTCAAAACATATTATTTAACCTAACATATATATTTATATATAATTCAAAACACTAATTTTTTTTAACCTAACATATATATACAATTCAAAACAAAAAATTAATTTAACATACCTATTTTTCATACAATAAAATTAATATCAAATTCACAATAAAATTAACAAAACATAAAAAATTATTTTAAAATCTACTAGAATTTAATTTAATTTAAAAATTATCTACACATTATTAATCACAAAAGAAAAAATATATATTAAAAATGAAAAACAATACCCAAAAGCTTGAGATGCTCTAGATGCTCCAATACAATCCGAAAACAAAAAAAAACAATAAAAATTTTAACAAACTCATAAAAATGCACAAAAAAATCATAAAAAAACTAAATTTAAATGAAAAAACTAAAGTATTAAGGTTTAATAATACTAACCTTAACAAAAGGGGGCCAAAAATGGCTCTAGGCAGCGTTGGGAGGCAGAGGAAAACAGAGAGAAATTGTCTCTGTTTTGGAAAATTGCAGCAGAAATGAGGAAGAAAGGTTCTACTTGGGGGGCCAATACAATGTCGTCGCCAATGTTGAACGCACCGTTTCACTCAAATGGTGAGACTCTACAGCGACGACATGTCGTCCCTGTCGGATAGTGAATAGTACACGAATCCCCCCGTGTGCTACGCATCTACTCTACAGCGACGATATGTCGTCACTATAGGTAGTGAAATTTGACTTAAATTTTTTGGCGGTTCACATTCCTACGTTTTATTTTAGACCCTATAGCGACGACATGTCGTCGATGCAGAGTACAAAATAACTAATCATTGGATATATTTGATTTTACAGCAACAACATGTCGTCGCTATAGAGTGTGCAAATAGGCAACCAACTACGGGCGGTTGAGTTCCTTGAGCATCCTACAGCGATGACAGATAAACATATTTCCCTCTTTTTTTCTTACGAATACCCTACAGTGACGACATGTCGTCGTCATATAGTTTGTTCTCGCCTCATGTTTCCTCCAAATTCTTGATACCCTATGGCAACGATCGTGTGTTGTTGACAACCCTACACCGACAATCGTCGTTGTAGCTTATTTTTAAATAAATTAAGAGAAAATAAATTTTCGTGAATTTTGCCTACATACAGCGACGACTTTAGAGTCGTCGCAATAGATGTCGTCACTATAGAGTCTTTTTCTTGTAGTGAAAGGTTGCCCTGACTTCAAATCTCTGTAACAGCTGCCTCTCCGGTGATTTTGGGGGTAGAGAAACCCCAATGCCAACATCTCCAATCACTGATTGGATAGTAATCTCTGGGAGAACATGAGAATCACCATCTTCAGAATCCTTAGCCGACTCCTTTTCAGACTCCAAAATTTGAAGCTCATTCACGCCTAAAAGCTGATCTATTGATTTTGTTTTCTTAATCGAATCCGAGGAACTCGAACCCTTTTTCTTACTCATCGCCGGAGGTTTCTTGCTCGCCGCCGGAGATGTCCTGTTCACCGCAGTCTTCTATAGTCGGGTTCTCCCCGCCATCGCAAAGCTCTATCTGAGCTAGAGAGAACCCCTTTTCACTCAATCAGTTCTTCCTACTAATTAATTAGTGGCCTTTGTCTATAGTATTGTTCTTCTTCTAATTATTGTTTTGGACTGCACACTTTTTTATGGGATTATTAGCACACTTTGTTGAATCAGCTTTTTATAGATTATTGATTTATAAGTTTGATGTCCAATTAGAGTGTTTAATTTTTCTATAAGATTTTTCATAAATTAGTTGTGCTACGGAGCTAGCTATACTTTTTCTTTTCAAAAGATGGCAAAAGAAAGAATATTAATGAAAAAAAAATATAATTTTTATGAAGGCTACTATGAAATATATATATATATATAATTTTTGTGAGGGTAGTAAAAAAAATTGTGGAGAATTTTTTTTTTTAACTTCTATGGGGACTAAGATAAAACATATTTTTTATGAAGAAAAAGTAAAAAGTAAAATTATTTAGTTTTTATGGTGACAAAAATGAAAAATTATAATTTTATGGGGCCAAAAATCAAAATATTTTAAAAGAACATCCTCACAAAACTCCCAATAGCTCTACTCTTGTATGCATCTCTTTGGATATGGAAAGAAAACTTATTTAGTATCATGTTTCAATTAATTAATGTAATATGTTATGATTATTTTAATTGCTAATAATAATAATAATAATGAACTCGAACTTGCAAGATTTTTGTTTTATTTTAGTAACTACATGCTATGACCTAAACCATGAAACGTAAACCAGAAAATTTTCATAAGAAAATCTGAAAGTAAAACAAATTAAAGAAAAGAAAAACACAAAACAACCCGAGATTTGTGAAATTCGACACAATAATCTTTTTTTCAGATTATGTTTGGTAGGACTAATTATTTGACAAGTTTTAAAAAGTATAGGGTCCGTTTGCTAAAATTTTTGTTTTTAAATTTTTTAAACACAAAATTTAAAATAAAATTTTATTTTTATTTCTTTATTTTTAAAAAATAAAAATATGTTTGGTAACTATTTTTGTTTTTTGTTTTTAAAAAAAAAATAATAAACGCGTTTGATAACTTTTATTTTTATTTTTTGTTAAACAATATGAGGTGTTGATTTGAAAAAGAGAAGAAAAAATTAAAAATTGTTTAAAAAAATTTTAAAAGTAAAAATATTATATTTTTAAATTTTGATAAATTTTAATTAAAATTTTAAAAAATAATAAATAAAAATAAAACTACCAAACATATTTTTTTATTTAATTATCAAATTTTTAATTAATTAAATAAAAAACTATTTTTTTTAATTGTTACCAAACAAATTGATTTCTTGGTAAGACAAACGGAAGCAAAAATGTTAATTTATGGTGCTTTCAAGTCCTTTTGGGACAGAGAATACGTGAACTAATCATTTTTAAGAAGAAAAAAAAATCTAGTGCTTCTCTTTTGTGTGAATGCCTATGTACCATAAGATTCATTCATATCTAGAAGATATTAAATTGACTTTGCTAAATGTAGTCGACAAAAAATACATAATAAATAAGAGAAACTTGATATTTTTAGGGCAGGTAGCCATTTCCAATCTCAAGCAAAGCAAAGTTAATGCTTCTTGGAATCCAATGTAGAACAGCAGACCAAATAGTAGTCTGGCCAATGACAAAAAAGCACTAATTAAAGTGAGTTTGTACTTATTGTTTTATAGCTTTAAGCGTATGTATTAAAGGTCACCATCTCATCATTATGATCATAGAATATTGAAGAAAAAGTGAGAACTACATTAAGAAAGAAAAGCACAAGCATTACGTAAAGCCACTTTTATTTTCCATGTACAGGAGTGATCATGGTACGTTGACATTGACTGTCTCTAACATTCATAAAAAGACAAGTACAATATTAGTATATACCTACTTTTTTGACCTAATTATACATGGAGATATATTGAACATACATACAAACATGAGTGTGTACATTTCATAGCTCAGCTCTAACTTTTCTGCGCACCAGCAGGAAAACATTAATTCTCCACTTTTATATACATGTTTATATATATATACGTGGATAATAAACCTCATCATTAATAATAATAACACGTATATATGTGGATGAACATGATATTAGAAGAATTAGGAAGAAAAAGAAACAAAAAGAAAAGAATTTCGAAAACTCTTCTACTGCTGCAATAAAGTTTAATGTCTTTTCTGGACTTAATTTTGAAAACATGCACTCCGACCCTCCGAATATTTGAAACAATAGCCTTTAAAAATTACGATTAAAAACCAAAACAACTAACAAAATTGTCAAGCATAAAACCTATTTTTTCTGTCAAATTAATATCAAACCAGTAAATATATGGATCTAATATATATATGTGTGTGTGTGTGTGTGTGTGTGTAAAAGATACAGAAAGCTAATAGCTGCAAAGAACAAGAATAGATGTGTAGGTCGTGTACTGAAAATCTCTTTAATATGGTGCTGTCATTCCCTATTTTTTCTGGCCAAATATAATTGATAAGTTAACGAATGCTTCTTAACATAATATATATATATATATGCTCATCGTTTTATCATAAGACTACACTATTAAAATTAACAATTAAACAACAGACTTCAACAGTCCTATGAATTAGATTTGCAGTATATTGGAAGAAATCTCGGCAGCATATATATCATCCTATGAACAATAAAAAAGATGGTGATCAATTAATGTCAAGAAAGAGAATACAATCTATATATATATATATATAAATGTAAACATATGCTATGTTGTTCTACAAGTTTCTCAGAGAGAAATTTACAGAGTCAGTTTGACATGCTGGCTGCCTCCAATGCGATGTACCAATACATAAAAAAGAGTAAAATGGAGGCGGACAGAATGCCAAACTGGATCTGCAACAAGGCCCCTGAGAAACCCTAGAGATAAAGGAGAGATGAGATTATACAGAAGCTATACAGATAAACTTTGAAGGTGTTTGTAAATATATACATATTTATATATTACGACTTTAAATTAGCACAACGGTTTGAAGAAGAAGAAGAAGAAGAAGAAGAAAAGGGCATATATTGTAGATTTTGGCAATAAACATAATGGCTTTTGAAATGAGATTGGCTTTTGTGGAAACAGGGTGCATGGTGTTGTACGACTTGTGGGCCTGTATATTACATTCAAATACGCTTACTTTAAAGCATGGAAAGGAACAGAAATCTAGCTCACAATGTTGTACCTTTAACACAATATTACCCTCAGAGTACAACCCCGTGAAGCTTCAAGCATTGGCATTATGTTCTTTTGGATCCGTTATAAGTTGAATTTAAGACAGAGTTTGACTACAGAAGTCATGTGGATCTGTTTTGTGCTCTCAAAATGCTTTTTGACTTGCTGCAAAAGTAGAATGCAGAATGGGCTGTGTATGTCTCCCACTCAGCTGAAACTACTTCGTCAACGAATAATCGAACTGTTTTGTGTTCAAATTATTAACTTTCCACTTTGTGACACTAAATGTGTTTTTCATGCATTTCTAGTACTATAATTTTGTTAATTATGTATTCTTCTACCCAGGGTGCAACTTTGTTACTTCATTTTCACGCTAATAATCTTTCCAAAAATAAAAAACCGGATAAGTTGGAAATGACAATATTCCTACAAAAACAAAAGGTGTTATTATTTTATTCAATACTTTTTTTAGTATATGTAATATTTAATTGCAAAAAAAAAAAGTATTGGGAATATTATATAAAATGATTAAAAAAATTACATAATTTGTCAAAAATAAATTGAAAATTGTGCGTGCAGCTAAATCGTTTAGCATGTACGTTTTTTTTTTTTATCACATACAATGATGATGAGACCGATTATTATTCATTTACATACATACAATTTGTCATGCACAAATGTGTTCACTTAAAGACCTTTCCCACGATTCTTCACTCCTCTATTATAATGTCAATGTCGTCGCAATTAGGCGTGCATCACCACAATATTTGTTGTTTTTGACTGAAGGGTTTAGTCTTCACCATGTATTGTGACAACACATATTATTGTGAATTTTAATACGTGTGCAAATATACATAATCACGAACAACTAAAATATAGAGCAAGTAAAACTAGGGATTCTTTGGCAATAAATTGCAAAAATATAAACAGTAACAAAAGAAACACTTGAATCAATTTGAATGAAAATAAAACTATGCAAGCAAGAAACTAAAAAATGCACAAAACAAATGAAAACCAATTTGGAAACGAGTGTATTCAATCTTCAATGAAAGGCATTTTACAAGTTAGGAATGAGTTAGGCTCAGACCTTTTCCGCCGTTCTACACACTTCTTTTTACATGTAATGTCAATATTGCCACAATTGGGAGTGCATCACAATTTGTCGTTTTTACTAGATTGTTTATAATAGTTTTCACCATGTATTGCAACAACATATATATTATTATGAATTTTGATGTATGTGGAAAGTGTATACACGTCACAAATAAGTAATAATCTAGAGTAGTTAGGGATTAACTAGGGATTGTTTAGGCAATGAATTACAAAAATAAACACTATAATTTGGAACGAAACACCTAAATCAATTTATATGAAAATAAAATTAAGCGAGCACTAAAAAATAATGTGCAAAATAATTGAAAAACAATCTACAAACATGTAGTAAAAGTGGACAATGAAGTTATAGTGAACTAGAACAACTAAATCGATCTAATATGCAATATCCAGTAACAATAATGCATGTATGCTATAGCAAATTATTAGGCTTTACTAACCAAAAATTATAAACAAGTTTATAGCAGGTTTTCATTGAAATCACGATGGTCTTAACTCTTTAGTTAAAATAAACATATCTCTATAACAATCTAACTTCAAGAATATATTTTAAAGTATTAATTCCATAAAAAGTTGTGTATACCTTAAACCATATATGTCTATACCATTACCTTGACAATATATATATATATATATTTATACCATTACAAATTATAATTTTAAGAACTCATATCTTACACCATATCTTTTCAGTAATAAAAATTAATGGATTACTCACAATTTACGACCAAACAAAAGCAAGTAGTAAGCAAAAGAACTTAAATGAATAAAACTTTAATTTGCCATTAATACTCTTGCAACAAAGTACCAATAAATAACGTATTAGAGTTTATTAATTATTCCAGTTACTATAGATTTAACTCATAACTAATATCATATAATCATTCACATATTTTTGTCAGTGTTATAATAAGATTAGAGCATAAAATAAATTTCCAATACAAAATAAAAGGAGTCGAGAAATCAGGCCACTAATGGTGTCCCAAAAGGTGATCTGTCTTTTCTCTAATCGTGTCCTTTTGTACATTTTCCTTCTCCTTCGCAATCTCCTCTATCTTCTCTATAAATGGCTTCTGTCAACAGTACCAGGCAGCTTCATTCTTTGGACCACCATTTAATAAAAATGACTAGTTGTTCTATATTTAAAAAGGAGCTTGGTGACTTTACTGTTGATGTGGCCTACCCACGTGCTCCACAAAAGACATGATGAGATAATATTGAATTGCTGCAGTAACCAGGTTTTCTACATTCACAAAATGCTTAATCTACTCCAAAATTTCATGCTTAAGTACTCAACAACCTATTAAAATAAAATCCACAATTTTTAAGCCTCTTTTCAACAGATTTTCAATTATTTAATAATCACAAACTTGCACTAGCAAGTTAACATAAAAATATTTAAAATAACTATAAAACACTGTAAAATATTTTTTTCTTGATTAATTGCAAGCCTAAAAGTATTGAGATAACTCTATATCCTAGAGCTATTATATTAGGGTTCATAAGGCTATAAACTAATCTTTGTGTATTAAACTCAAAAGAATAAATAATGATGATCTATTCTCTAATGGAAGAACATACAAAAAAACATAACATAAATAAAACAAGTAGTAGAATGGACCTTTGAGTTGAAGAGCCTTGGTTACATAAAATCACAAGTCTATGATTTTATGTGAATCAAAAGTTGTAACAAAGGCTTTACACAAATTGAGATTTATTGTCCAAAAATATATATTACTAGCCTCCTCCTTCACATCGCTTGAAGCTACTACAATGGATGAAATTGGTGATGGACCCAAAACGGGTATGTTTTAAATATTTATATCGCAAGCGCACGAATCGTTCATATAGAATAGTGATCGTGTAAAGGATGTCGAACCCAAAAGAGTTGTCTAAAATTGAAAATGAAACTATTTTAAACAAAAATTAATAAATTCTAACATAGCTCCAAAGATTGATGAGATTTGTGTATAATGAAAATAAAATAAAAGACAATAATAAAGAAATTTAAGACAATAAATACTTAAATTTATAATTGTAAACAAGATGGTAGAAGAAAGATTATTAAGATAATAGAATCCACAAAATATAAGTTCAATAATATTTATAAGTACATTGATTCCCAAGTTTTAGTGATAGTTAAAATAAATCAAACTATCATTTTCAAAATAAATTTATAATTTTAAGCACAAATTACTTAAAAAAAGATAGATTTTTCTTCACTTTTAAAAAAGTATAATTTCAAAGTATTTAATGTAAATCAACCTAATGAAACAACAAAAAATTAAATAATATTATTTATATGGCAAAGCAAAATATTTTTGTTCTAAGCATTGGATGTGTACAATTTAATGACACATCTTACACAAAGAATATTATTTTTTTGCACTAATGAAGAACAAAGTGTAAATATGTGCTAACAATAAAAGATACATGATATTTAAAATGAAAGAAAATATTTAAAGAAGAAAATTCATAAACTTTATTGCACAAAATGGGAAATCAACACACAACATAAATACTATCTAGTTACATATTGTTTCATCATCACCTTAATAATCTTAGAAAGATTAGAAACTCATAACTAAAAATTACAAACATAAATAGAAAAATTTGGAGGAGAAACCCCTAAATTTTTCCTCTAAAAACTCATAGGAAAAATGACCAAAAAGAAGAAAAAGATTAAGAGAATTGAGAGGTCTTGAAAGTGTAGAACTTGTGGTATGGTAACCTCCTCCAAAATCAAGCACACCAAATGGTCTTGAAAATTCCCTATTTATAGCCAAAATGAGAGTATTAAAATAATCAATTTAAATTAATTAAATTAATAATAATATGGAAAATGGGAGTAAATTATAGGGTAAAATGATGATATTTTGGGGTAAAATGTGTAGAAAAGTTTGGGTAAAAAAAATGGCATTTTTGGGTAAAGGGACAAGAGGACTATTGGTGCTTTTGTTGGGCTCAAAATGCACAAAGGGGCTGGTGGCAGGCTTGGTCTTCGGTGGGCAGGAGCAGCTGGCTGGACGTTGGGGGCGTTGGCAACTGGGTGTATTGGTGATGTTGGGTCGTGGCTTGGATTGGAGGTTGGGCTGGGCCGAATGTGGCATAGGCCCGTGGGGGCTGGGTGAAGGAAGCTGGAGCTTGGGGGCCTTGCTGGAAAGGGTGGAGCTGGCTGGAGAAACAAGGAGCAACAGCTGGTTGGGAAGTTTGGGTCACGCCTGGAGCATGTTGGGCCTGGCGAGGGGCCTGGTCTGGGTGCATTAGCATGGGCCTTTGGACTGGGCCAGGCAGAATGGAGGTGCTGGGAAACAGGCCCAGGTGGCTTCTGGTGTTGGGCCGGGCAGAGGCTACTTCGTGGGCCTGGTGAAGGGCTTCATTTTCCTCTAATTTCTTTCTTCACAAATACCACTTTTGATTTCCTTACTTTTTCCAAAAATACAACATAATTCCTACAACATAAAAATAAATTAAATAACAATAAAATATTTTCAATTATAAATAAATCATAATAATTATTTGAAAATATTGATTATAACTTAATTTAATATAGCATTTAAGTTCAAAAGAATTACATTTTTAACTTCTAACTTAACAATATTAATTATAAATAATTAAACTCCAACATATTATAATAAAATATCTATAAAAAGATATAAAAATCTAGAAAAATACAATAAGACTAATAAATTCAAAATTACTTAAAAACTTAATAAATCAATTAAAAACTCAAGAACTAAGCAACAATTAGCATACAAAATGTGGTAAAATAACTCTGTTTTGTAGAGTTACCACACCCCCAAACTTAATATTTTGCTAGTCCTCGAGCAAAAGAAAAATTAAAAACACACACATTTTTTTTAAATTGGTGATGTCAAATGTTTTCGTCAAAAATTACATAATGGAAATTGTTCAATGAAAATCACAAATAAAAGTAAAGCTTATGTAATTAATTTGAAAAGTTAAAATTGTTTTCAAAATAGATACTTAACATACAACAACAAAAAACATCAAATCATCATATGAACATTTAGACAAGCTTATGCAAACAAAAATAAATTAAATCTCAAGAGATAATCAAGCAAATTCTAGGATTTTTCAATTTTTTTTTTAGAGATTTAAAGAATTTAATGTTTAAATATACTATATCCAAATATCACAAATTCAAATAGAATAGAAAATTGACATATTATGAAAAATATATATTTAAACAAAACTAACTTAAAAATTAAAAATAAAGTTTAATAATTATTTATATTTTTCTAAGAACTAAGAACAATTTCAATCATAATTCTTATCATTAGAAAATGAAAATCACCAATATTTTTTTTCAAACAAAACAAAGAAAATAATTTTTTTTAACATTTTACAACAAATGAAAATTACATAAAAACAAAAAGAAAAACAAATAAAGAAAATAATTTTTTTTTGAATTTTACAACAAATGAAAAACATGCATAAACACAAAGAAAAACACATAAACACACAGAAAAATACATACACACTACCCACAAACTTAAATGAAACATTGTCCTCAATGAGTAATAAAAATGAAAAAAGTTAAGAACTACTCCCTTGGATGAATGCTTCCTTGATTTGGCTCTTTTATTTTCTTCTCTTCTTTTTTTTTTGGGCAAAAAGTTTCCTTCAAGCTTTTAAAAACATGAAACAAAATACACACAACAAAAGTGAAATATAAAATTAAACATAAAAAGTATGGGTTGCCTCCCACAAAGCGCTTTAGTTTATAGTCTTTAGCTCGACTATAATTTTTTTCTTTCAACATACACCCAATCGATGGTATAAAATTTCATTAGTAGGGTGAGTTATGACATTGATGCAAATGTCATTAATAATGATTGATAACATCACACCTACAAGAAAATTAGAAATATGCAATTTTAATGGAATATCAATAAAATAAGAAAATTGCATATCTATATTAGACTCCTTTTCATTTTGAGTAAATATACAAATTTGTTCAATTATGGGCTCTTGAGATATAATTATATATTTTTCATTTTCCTCATGAGCCTCGAAAATTATATCATTCAACTCTTTTGTTTCATTAGGGGGTTGAATGCATATTACAAGTTCTTTAACTACTTCATTCTCTTTTTCACTTTGAATTTAACTATTTGGATTGGGAATGGGTTGGTTGGGATAAACTTATTTTTCCGACTCTATAACAGTTGCAAGTTGTCCTACTATTGTCTAAATTTTTGAGATTGACTGAGACTGGGTTAGTAAGATTTGGTAGGTTGATTGCATGAACTGTTGTAGGGCATCCTCTAAAGATGGGCTCGTTTCTTGTTGAATGGGATATGATAGGTCGGATTGGGCATGACTTGGATTAGGTATGTTGAATTCATGCTCTTGATTCATTGGAGATTTGGTATGGCTCCATGAAAAATTTGGATTATAGGTGAGGGCAAATGAGATATTAAAGGATTCACCGTAATCATGCATATCATTAGTTTCCCCATAATTTAAATTTGATTGCACATAATAGTTGTACTCAGAATTCCAACTATAATTAAAATGATCCATTTCAAGAGATTTTTTTTAAAAAATTATAACAGAAATTAATAGGATTGTCAAAATGATCCAGTTGAGCGGGGCGGGTCGAAGCTCCGATCTGACGAGGCAATTCTGATCCGAAATAAGCAGGTCAAAAATCGGGGCGGGGCGCTGCCCCGATCCGATCTGGTACTAATTATTGTGGGGCGGGTCATAACCTGCCCCGGTATTATTTTTTTAAGAATGTTTTTTTTAAAATACAAGCAAGCAAATACCCATACCTCTCTCTGTCTTCACGTCTTCTTCTTCAGTTCAGTTCAGCCGAATCAATCACGAATCAGGCCTCTCTCTGTCTCGCATCGCAGGTTCTCTCTCTCATCTAGGTTCTCTCTCTCGTGGGTTCTCTTTCTTTCCTAGGTTTTCCTTATTTGGGGATTTATCAATTTCATAACCATGGAAACTCAGTCTTAGTAAAATCCTAGGCCCCTCTCTGTCAACATCCTGATATAACAGAAAAGATTAAGTTTTTATATGATTTTGTGGCTAAATTTAACATATAATTATCTTTCTTAACCGTGTTTCTTTTGTAAACAAATCAACTTTACACCTCTTTTCAACTCCCTGATTTTCTCACTATTCGTTGTAGCTATATTTTAATTTGTCTCTAATGGAAAGAGTTACTTTAATTTGCAGATATTCTCTAATTTGAAGGTTTTGGCTTCACAGGCAAGTTTCTTCAGCTTTTCTCTGATTTGAAGGCTGTGCAAGTTTCTTCAGCTTTTCGTGTATTTTCAGTGAAATTTTTTCACATAATTGTATGTTGGCATTTAGTAATATGTCTTGGGACATATTATAACAACCCAATTCAAAATTTTGTCTGATATGCCTACTAAACTTGAGAATGACTTATGTTATTTAGTAAACTTATTAGTGAATTTTATATTTATTATTAAGTTTAGTCATGTAATTAACTGTCTTGGAAATGTTATCATATAAGAAAACCTTGCCTATATGATCTCCAATTAGAATAGAGAATCAAAAGGTCAAAAATTATTGATAGAGAAAGAAATTAGATAGAGAGAAAAGATAATAATTAGGAGAAGAAAAAGATGGAAGAGATAGTATGGAGCAGTTCTGTCTGTGTGGGAATGCCCTTAGAAAAATGGCCCAAGTTCTCTATTTCATGAACAGACTCAAATCATGTTGAACAACTTGTTTAAACAGAAAAATTGGATGCTTTCTATTTTTCTCATTTTAAAAAAACTAAATGGGAAAATTGAAAATAAATAAAATAACAACAGTAATGGAATGGAGAACCCAACAAGAAAATTTTAATTATATATAAGAGAACCCAACAAGAATAAGATTCCCTACATTCTAATATGGGCAAGCCTTCAATTTCATGAAAAAAGACTCATAAAGAAAATGAGCATAAACATGTTCTATAATTTAATTTTCTTTGTTAATATTTTATAAAATTTAGAAGAGTTTGAATATCTTACATATTCATCCATAGTGAAGTAGGTTCTGAGATTTTTGTGTGCTGCGGTGATAATGGAAGGTTGGAAACTTGTGTGTCTTAGTGAAGTATGTTCTGAGAAATTTGAGTGTTGTGGTGACATAAGGTTGAAAACTTGTGTGTTTTTTTATTGTTTTAATTGATATTGGCATATGGTTAGGTCAATAAAATAGGGGAAATGCTGCCCGATGTTTTATAGAACTAGTTATCATTTTTTTAAAGTTTTGCATGCATCATTATTTTGATATATTTTATAATGTGGATGTAATGTAGGTTAAATCAAACTATAAGTATGTCTACCCAAGATGTTACCGAGTCTAATTGTGTGGATGATGTTGATTTTGTTCCTTCAACAAATTTACAAGAAGTGCAATCTCTTGATAATAGAAGTGATGGAAATGAGAGTAGAGGTATAAAAAGAAAGAAAACATCTCCTGCATGGGATCATTTTACATTGCAAAAGATTGATGGTAAAATAAAAGCAGTTTGCAATCACTGTGGGAGGAAATTAGTGGGAGAGAGTAGTAAGGGGACTAAACACTTACTTCTTCACATGGAAAGATGTCCAGTAAGACAGAAACAACTTGCCAAGAATACTAATGCAAGCCCCTCGATTACCTTCAATCTTAATCCTTAACTAGGAAGAAAAAAGTTGGCTGAAATGATCATTCTACATGAGTACCCTTTGTCGATGGTAGAGCATAGTGGTTTTATAGACTATTCGAATACTATTTCACCTATGTTTCAAATGGTGTCAAGGAATACAATTAGGTCTGACATTTTGAAAATATATAAGATTGAGAAGGAAAAATTTAGAGAAGTTTTGGAGAAAAATAAAAGTAGAATATAGCCTTAACCACTGATATGTGGACTGCCAATCATCAAAAGAGGGGATTTATGGCTGTGACAGCTCACTTTATTGATGACTCTTAGAAGTTGCATAGTCAGATTATAAGCTTTAGATATGTGCCATTCCCACATGATGCTCCAACACTTACAGAAACTCTAAGTTCTTGCATGTCTGAGTGGAATATTGAACACAAGATTAGTACAGTGACTGTAGATAATTGTACTACGAATGATGCAATGATTCCACTTTTGAAAGAATAATTTGATTCTAAGTGTTTCCTTTTAAATGGAAAGCTACTTCATATGCGCTGTTGTGCACATATTTTGAATCTAATTGTTAGGGATGGCTTGTCTGTTATTGGTGACAGCATTGACAAGATTCAAGATAGTGTTGCTTATTGTTCGGGCACACCAAAGAGGTAAGAAAAATTTGAGGACACTGCTCGTCTTCTCGGAGTGACATGTACTAAAAAGTTGTCACTTGATTGTGTGACAAGATGGAATTCAACGTACTTGATGCTCAAAACAGCTTTATTGTACAAGAAACTGTTTGAACGATCAAAGCTACATGATCCAAAGTATAAATGTCTACCATCAGAAAATGATTGGATTAGAGCTCAGAAATTATGTGACAAGTTGGAAGTGTTTTATGAGGTGACAGAGTTATTTTCTGGAACTAAGTATCCTACTGCTAATCTTTTTTTCCCAATGATATGTAAAATTAAGATGAAAATTGAAGCTTGGATGACATCAGATGAGTTTTTTATTAAGAATATGGCAACTCAAATGATGTCTAAGTTTCAAAAGTATTGGGAAGAGATTCATGGACTTATGACTGTTGCAGTTGTTTTGGATCCAAGGTACAAATTTATGTTGATCGAATATTTTTTTCCTAAGCTTTATGGAAATGATCTATATGAGATTGAGATTGAGAAGGCCCGCAAGCTTTGTTATGATCTATTAGATGAGTATAAGTCTAAATGTCCTGATTTGAGCGAAAGAAGTCATCAATTGGATAATGCATCAACATCTTTTTCAACAGAGGATGATTTATCTAACTATGATACAAATGTTATAGTTGAATCTGGTGCAGAGAATGTGAAGTCAGAGTTAGATGCCTATTTGGATGAGAAAGTGTTACCTAGGACTGATGAATTCTTTGATATATGCAATTATTGGAAGGTAACAGGATTTAAATATCCCATATTGAACAAGATTGCCAAAAACATATTTGTTGTGCCTATTAGCACTGTTGCTTTAGAGTCTGCATTTATCACTGGTGGTAGACATGTGGGTTCACATCGATCGAGACTTCATCCTACTACATTGGAGGCATTGGTCTGTACTCAAAATTGGTTGGTGAAAGACAAACAAGGTATTTATACTTATCTTTTGTTTTATATATATAACAGTTTGGTCTGTACTCAAAGTTGGTTGGTGAAAGACAAACAAGGTATTTATACTTATATTTTGTTTTAATATTTTGATAGTTAATGTTTGATATTTTTTTTCTGCAGGAGCGACTAAACTAGTCACCATTAATGATGAAGATAATGACATAGATCCAACTATGGTAATTATTTTATTTTTTAAAATAAATTATTAAACTTCTATTATTAATACTTTTGTTTCTTTTCTTTGCAGGACCCATACATAATAGATCTTGAAGATTAGGGTAGTATGTGAAAGTTTTATAATTGATTTAATGTAGTTAATGTACTTCATTATTAGTATGTGTGGGTGAATTCTTAATATAATTAATGATATAATGACTTTGTTTTTAATGATATAATATACTTCATTAAAACTTTGTTTTTTTAAAAAAAAAATTCATTTATACTTTAGTATTTTTTTAATAGTGCTATGGTGTGATTATAAAATAAAAAA
Source organism: Humulus lupulus (assembly GCF_963169125.1). Lineage (NCBI taxonomy): Eukaryota > Viridiplantae > Streptophyta > Magnoliopsida > Rosales > Cannabaceae > Humulus > Humulus lupulus. The sequence goes on from NC_084798.1 coordinate 41,304,449, forward strand.
GACTTGTCGGATCGGGTCTAACCCGACCTGGATGGATCGGGTCGGATCAGATCCGATCGGCTCCAAACACCTATCAGATCGGATCGGGGCGGGGCGGAAGTGTATTCGGATTGGGTCAGATCAGATTTGCCCCATTTACATCCCTAGAAATTAAGAAGAGTACTAAACACAAAAAAATAAAATAAAATAAAATAAAATTAAGATAACATAAACAATATTAAGAAATGAAAACAAGAGCTATGACAAGATTTAAGTTTTTTTTCAAGTATTTTTTTCCACAATAATATGATAAAAGACAACGAAGAATAAGGTAAAATTAAATAAGACTATCAAAAATTAGGCAAGAGTAGGGAAGCATAGTATACCATCAACCATAACAAAAATAAGGTAAAAATTAGGAGGCACAAGTGCCATCAACTAAAACATAAGATAAAAGACTAGGAGGCAAAATTTCCATCAACAAGTAACTTACAAAAATAAAATAAAATAAAAACAACAACAAGATAAATAAAGAAAATTACAACAAAGGTTAGGAGGCACAAGTGCCGTCAACTAACAAAGAAGTACAAGGAATAAAAACTATAACAAAATTACAACAAAATTAGGAGGCACAAGTGCCGTCAACTTATAAAAATTAAAATGATATATGTGAGGCACAAGGGCCGTCAACTAAAAAAAACTAGAAATATAAATATATAAGTTTTTTTTATGGGTGGTAAAACCGTCCAAAATTTTCTTTTTATCTTTTTTTCAGTTTTTATATAAATATATAATTCCTTTTTTATATTTTTGTATATATAATTTTTTTTCTTAAGGCACAAAAATGAAAGAACTAAGAGTTCACTAACATTGAGATAAATTTCGTTTCCTTTCTTGGAACTCCCTGGCAACGGTGCCAAAAACTTGATGGACCCAAAACGGGTATGTTTTAAATATTTATATCACAAGTGCACGAATCATTCATATAGAATAGTGATCGTGTAAGCAAGGATGCCGAACCCAAAGGAGTTGTCTAAAATCGAAAAGGAAACTATTTTGAACCAAAATTAATAAATTATAACCTAGCTCCAAAAATTGATGAGATTTTTGTATAATGAAAATAAAATAAAAGACAATAATAAAGAAATTTAAGACAATAAATACTTAAATTTATAATTGTAAACAAGATGGTAGAAGAAAGATTATTAAGATAATAGAATCCACAAAATATAAGTTCAATAATATTTATAAGTACATTGATTCCCAAGTTTTAGTGATAGTTAAAATAAATCAAACTATCATTTTCAAAATAGATTTATAATTTTAAGCACAAATTACTTCTAAAAAGATAGGATTTTTCTTCACTTTTAAAAAAGTATAATTTCAAAGTATTTAATGTGAATCAACCTAATGAAACAACAAAAAATCAAATAACATTATTTATAAAACAAAACATAATATTTTTGTTCTAAGCATTGGATGTGTACAATTTAATGACACATCTTACACAAAGAATATTATTTTTTTGCACTAATGAAGAACAAAGTGTAAATATGTTCTAACAATAAAATATACATGATATTTAAAATGAAAGAAAATATTTAAAGAAGAAAATCCATAAACTTTATTGCACAAAATGGGAAATCAACACACAACATAAATACTATTTAGTTACATATTGTTTCATCATCACCTTAATAATATTAGAAAGATTAGAAACTCATAACTAAAAATTACAAACATAAATAGAAAAATTTGGAGGAGAAACCCCTAAATTTTTCCTCTAAAAACTCATAGGAAAAATGACCAAAAGGAAGAAAAAGATTAAGAGAATTGAGAGGTCTTGAAAGTGTAGAACTTGTGGTATGGTAACCTCCTCCAAAATCAAGCACCCCAAATGGTCTTGAAAATTCCTTATTTATAGCCAAAATAAGAGTATTAAAATAATCAATTTAAATTAATTAAATTAATAATAATATGGCAAATGGGAGTAAATTATAGGGTAAAATGATGATGTTTTGGGGTAAAATGAGTAGAAAAGTTTGGGTAAAAAAAATGGCATTTTTGGGTAAAGGGACAAGAGGACTATTGGTGCTTTTGTTGGGCTCAAAATGCACAAAGGGGCTGGTGGCAGGCTTGGTCTTCGGTGGGCAGGAGCAGCTGGCTGGACGTTGGGGGCGTTGGCAGCTGGGTGTGTTGGTGATGTTGGGTCGTGGCTTGGATTGGAGGTTGGGCTGGGCCGAATGTGGCATAGGCCCATGGGGGCTGGGTGAAGGAAGCTGAAGCTTGGGGGCCTTGCTGGAAAGGGTGGAGCTGGTTGGAGAAACAAGGAGCAACAGCTGGTTGGGAAGTTTGGGTCACGCTTGGAGCATGTTGGGCCTGGCGAGGGGCCTGGTCTGGGTGCATCAGCATGGGCCTTTGGACTGGGCCAGGCAGAATGGAGGTGCAGGGAAACAGGCCCAGGTGGCTTCTGGTGTTGGGCCGGGCAGAGGCTACTTCGTGGGCCTGGTGAAGGGCTTCATTTTCCTCTAATTTCTTTCTTCACAAATACCACTTTTGATTTCCTTACTTTTTCCAAAAATACAACATAATTCCTACAACATAAAAATAAATTAAATAACAATCAAATATTTTCAATTATAAATAAATCATATTAATTATCTGAAAGTATTGATTATAACTTAATTTAATATAGCATTTAAGTTCAAAAGAATTACATTTTAACTTCTAACTTAACAATATTAATTATAAATAATTAAACTCCAACATATTATAATAAAATATCTATAAAAAGATATAAAAATCTAGAAAAATAAAATAAGACTAATAAATTCAAAACTACTTAAAAACTTAATAAATCAATTAAAAACTCAAGAACTAAGTAACAATTAGCATACAAAATGTGGTAAAATAACTCTATTTTGTAGAGTTATCAATTGGGATTCACAAGTCTTGAATATTCATGCAAGTCAAGATTTCTTGATAAAGATCTTGGAGAAAACTACAGCAATTGTTATATTATTTTATAATATAATGTAATATTATATTATATTATATTATAATATAATGTTTTAGATTAAATAAATGTGACAAAGAGTGTCACATATTGTAACATATAATAGAGAGTTACAATTTTAGATATATGAGATATATCCAAATAATGTAACATATTTGGTGTTACAAATTTGTAACTTCCGAATATTACCCTTTATTGTGTAAATTTGTTGTTACACAATATTGAGATGAATTTCATAAAGCCATATGTGATATGGCTGTTAGAGATATGATTTTAACCCCAATAATGTGTTTTGGGAGTTACAAAATCATTTGGGAGGGTTTGGAACCGTTTGGAAAAACAGTACATTTTTTAGTGCTGAAAATGGTCGGTGGGCGCGGCCACTGAATGTTGGTGGCCGCGGCCTGTGGGACAGAGGCTAGTGGCCGCGGCAACATGCTAAAAACTGACCATTTTTCAGTTTTTTCAATCTTTGTTGAACGGCTCAAAAAACCCAAATAACTCACAAATCTCATTTTTAATTCCATATTAATCCAATTAAACATTGGTAACAGTCATGGGGATTGGTGGAATTTGAAATTCAAAGGGTGTCTCTAAACTCTATAAATAGGAGCCTATAGCTCACTTGTAAGACACAACATTTCTATCCATTAGAGCACTTGGCTAGAAATACCTTGAGGCTTGATAATTCCAGAAAGCATTTCCTATAATCTGTGAGAGATCCCTTAGTGCTTGAGTTAGGGGGAAATAAGCTTTTGGACAAAGGTTTCAATCCTTGTTCAAGTTGGTGGTCCCCAACACTCTTCACTTTGGTAGTGTGAGTGAGAGTTGTTTATCTTTTGTATTTTGTTCCTTTCTTTCATTCTATTGCTTTTCATCTTTATATTGTTCTTCTCTATTTACTTGTATTTCTTGTTCAAGAGTTGTAATCTTTTCTTTTCTTTTGTTTCAAACACTTTACTTTATTTGTAACATTTTGCTAAGAGTTGTATTTTACTATTCTCTTCTCCTTCATCATCTTCTTCATCTTCTTTGTTTATTTGTAATTTTTAGTTATAGAGTTGTAAGTCTTTTTAATCAATCATTATTTATTTGTAATATATTGCATAGAGTTGTAATTTATTATTATTTCCATTGAGGCAAAATACATATTTTCCTAACATTCAAAAGCTTAACCCTTGTTTGTTTCAATGGAAGGGGAGACCGTTAAGATCATGAACCAAGACCTAGTGAGGTTGGATAGGTTTGATGGATCCAATTTCACTAGGTGGCAAGATAAGGTGAAATTCCTTTTGACAACACTCAAGATAGCCTACATCCTTGAGTCATCCTTGGCACCTCTAGCCGAGCCATCCGACAAAGACACTCCCGAGGAGGTGGAGAAGAGAAGGAAGAGGGAGGAGGACAATCTCCTTTGTAGGGGTCATATCCTCAACGCCCTTTCACTACAAGAAATCTGATCTTTACCTACCAATATTTTACCTACCAATATATATTGGTAGGGAAAGTAATGTTTTGCCTACCAATATTTATTGGTAGATAATATTAGTAGGTAAATGCTAGTCCATTATATTATATTTCGGAACATAGCTTTACCTACCAATAATATCAGTAGGTAATGATCTTTACCTACGTATATTATGGAGGAAACTTTTTTAACCATTCCAGCTCAATTTTTCCCCCGTTTTTTATTTTCATTATATTATTTTATTATTATAAATACTTATTTGGAAGCTTAAGTAGAGAAAATAATTATTTGAGAGGGCTGACCCAAAGCAATTAAATGATTACGAATAAAATTGAAATGTAAATCCAAACACCCTACATTTTCACGAAGATAATAGAGCTCAATGTTATTTTTAAATTGCTTGCTACTTTCTTTGGCTCTGAATTGTTGGTATGTTAATTCTAATATATTTAATTATTGTATATTAGACTCCATGTTTCTTTCCGTCTATATTATTATTATTATCGTAGACTCCCATGTTTCTTTAGGTCTATATAATTATAATATATTATTATTATTATGTTAAAAGTTGAAACCCTATCCTCTCTCCACAATCTTAGCCTAACACAGCTGCCTCCCTCTTTCTTTCTTTCTCTGGTCTCTTCTTTCTTCTCCTCATACCCATTTCCTTTTCTCCCTACCATCTTCTCTCATCATCTTGCTCGAAGTTGACTAGTCGGTGGGCTAGGCTTGCAGCGGGAGATGGGATGGACGGTGGCGGGATGGACGGCATGCTAGGCTTATGGCGCGGGATGGGTGCGCGAGGTCTCGGACGATGAAGGACTATGGTACCAAATTATGTCGACCACAGTAAGTGTTTTCTGAATGTTATATGCATCTGTATATATATATATATATATGAAATAATTGTTTATATATTTTAGAGTTTGTTAGTTTGATGAAGAAATTATAGATTGATTGTTTAGATTTATTGGGTATTTGATTTTTTTTTCCTTTTGCTCTTTGAGTCTGCCGAGCATAGATGTATACACTCATTCTTTGGCTATGGACTGCTGCTATAGAGTAATTAGTATATTTAAAATTTTATAAGGCAATTGGTATTATTCTGCATCATTCATCTTATTTTTAGGTTTTGTTTAGTTTGTGAGATATTTCTATAATATATTTTGATATTGTTGTTTTGTTCTATACCTATTCATAAATGTTTTCATAATCTACTAATTTCCTCATGATCAATGAATAGGCTAATTAAAGAAAAGGATATTTCTATTTCGTTTTCAAATGAAGCATGTATAATTTCCTCTGCTTTTGCTTTTTTTTTTTATGATATTTTTGGCTATCATCTATATCTTTACAGTGACAGGGTATTAGAGTAGTTGCTGTCTAGAGACTCATTTTTTGACTTTATAGCTTTGATATTGATCTACTTGCAAGAATTTTATGAACCTATTTGAAATGCATCCATTAATTAATGGCTGGAAACTTTTGTATGTATGATTGATACTCATATATATATATAATGTGTTTCTATATACTTGCAAGATTGAGATTGTATATACAAGTAAATATGTGTGGTTAGATTTGCTTGTATTGGTGTTAGAGCCACATCCTTTGTTTTTTTTATTATACGAGAACTGATTTTATTTTTATTTTAGTTTTCATTGTACTAAATTTTTGGGTGAACCAAAGTCTAGTAATCAAGAATCTCATTTTTTCACTTTAAAACATATTTTGGAGGAGTACAATATATGTGTATACTAGAACAATGTAAAATATAAGTTAGTGTTGCATATAAAGCAGGAAAAGAGAGTTGATTTGCTAAAATAATTGCATTACCATTAACTGATAAGTTGAATTTTCTATGGCAGGGACTCCCTACACACATTCTTTTGTGCTTATGATGTGAGTGACATCTCAGCTGGTATAAAGGTAGTGTTTTATTTAAGAAATAAAAAAGTTGTCTTTGGGTTATCATTCTAGAGTTTATAGATTTTGATTTTCTAGCTCATGATTATGGCTTCTATTGAAATATGTGTTCTGTTGAACTTAATGTATATCTTTTGTTGGTATTTGATTGCTAAAAATTATCATAATTATTCAACTGTGGGTGTTGATTGGGCATCTCTATTCCTTTACTCGTGAGATTATTGCAACTTCTATGATCATGATGTTATTTATGACCCTCCATGGATCTGAATCAAAGCTTGTGGAGACAATTATATTGACAGGGGGTTATTCTGATGATTATATATACGAAGAAATTGAAGCGAAACATTTTGGTGTAGTAAAAACCAACTTACCGAAATTCTTTTCATAATCTTGCACTGAATAGTGAATGATATTATTCTGTTGTTCATACTTGATTACCGTTAAATGATTATTCAACTACAAGTCATATGTTAATATGTAGTGATATGAAAGCTGCTAGGAGGGTGGTGTTAACTTAAAAATCACGGTGGTATCTTATTTAATCAAGTGCATTTCCCAGCCCCTCCACCACCTAGTGCTTGTGGTCTTACAGTCATTTACACAACAATGCTAAGTATGATTCATGCAGAACCACAGAAGTAGAATAGAAGTCTCCTTTAAAATTATGAATTACGAGCTAATCCCTTATTGTTTTGGTTCTTTGTCCCTTGTTGCTTATATAGTGTGGAATTCATGTTGAATAATTTTTTTTTCAACTATACTAAATGTAGAGATTAAAGTAGTTCATTTGAATCATAATCCTTATGTTGTGTACCTCTTTGATTGTTAAGATGCTTCACATTTTCTTATATGTTCTTATTGCAAATTTATCAGATTGAAAATGAATACGGAAATATTGAAGGGAAGTTTGGGCAGAAAGGAAAGGACTACGTTAAGTTGGCAGCAAAGATGGCTTTAAGCCTTGGTGCTGGGGTTCCATGGGTGATGTGCATGCAAACTGATGCTCCGAATGAAGTTGTAAGGTTTTAGCCAATGCTTTAAATTTTCTGAACTTATATATTATGGCTGTAAGAATGTATAGGGACAGGTGAAACTTTGTTGAAATTTCTGTGTTTCTTTGACTGTGATACCCAATCAGTTGTTGTGTTTATTTCATTTTGGTTGTGGGAATGAAGTTTTTTCTGACTATGTAGTTGATGTAGTTAAGGTGTTTGGTTAAATGTTTGAATGAAAAAATGAAAGCTAATGTTATTGTTTTGGCATCATCTACTCTTTCTAGTATTTGGCCCTACATAAACAACATCTACTCTTTCTAGTATTTTGTTTTGTATTTGATTTACAGATTTTAGTGTTAAACTATTCAATAAAGTTTGTAATAAATAGACATTGTGTTGTTCAAAAGAAAGGTTGTTTAAAAAAATTTCTAATAAATTTTATTTGGATTTATTTCTTCAGGAAAGAGCATTAAAGAATACTACCAATCGATCAAAAAGGAAATGGGAGTTGAAAAATGGTTCAGTCTCCACACCACAACATCACATTTGACGTGGAATGGTGTTGACTTCTCCTACCGGTCAAATTGAGACATGGCGTTTAAAACATTATGATGCTGAGAAAAGATGGACTGGAATAGAGCTCAGGCCATTATATGTAAGCAATTTAAATTTTTATTTATTATATTTCTTACTAATAATTAATTAAATATATTATTAGGATAAAATGATGGAGTTAAGGGGTCAACATCCTCCATAAGAACTGTCTGATAAAGAGATTATGGAGCGTGTACTTGGACGTGATTCGGTATACTTGCGAGGGTGGGGGCGGTCTCCTAGTGTCACAACTTCTACTTCACATCGTGAAAATATTGTGGGTAATCAACCAACTTATGAAGAGTTAGTTGAACGACTTAATGATACAACTTCCCGCCTTAATGCTACTAACAAACAACTTAGTGTGGTTGTGGATATACTTCGTCATAACAATTTGATGGCACCGCCTCCACCACCTCCAACAGACCAAGCTTCAGATGCAAATTTAAGAGAGTCACCATCTTTTTCAATTCGGGAGTCACAAGATGATTCTTAGTTTATTTACATTAATTTACTAAGGAAAGAACTTTATGAAGTTTTTTTTTATTTTGGTAGGGGTAACCTTAAAATGATAACTTTATGACTTATTTTAGTATTGAACATTATAAAGAATTTTAGCATTAAACATTTTATTATTGTATGATTTTTTTCTAGTTTATTTCTAATATAGAACATTTATAAATAACTGTTATTATCTTTTACCTACACATAACCATTAAATATGAACAAAATATAAATTGTGTAACAGACCAATAAAATAATGCTATGTGGGCTAATAAAATGACACCACGTAGGATGCCACATATGATGTCACGTATAATGCCACGTAGGATGCCACATATGATGCCATGTCATCAGACACGTAAAACTACAAAAACCATGTCAGCATACACGTAGGGTGTCATGTCATCAAACACGTCATCTGATGACTCATCAATTGATTTATAACTTAGTGGGGTCCACTGATTCTTTTACCTACCAGTGTTAATAAGTGTAGGTAAAGACTCTTTCCCCACTAACATTTACCTACCAATCTCTACCAATTCAATATTGGTAGGTAAACCATATTACCCACCATTAGGCTAGTTTTAGCTACACTTACAATTGGTAGGTAAAGACCCCATTTTCTTGTAGTGTTTCCGATAGGCTCTATGACCTCTACACCGAGACCAAATCAGCCAAGGAGATATGGGCTGCACTGGAGAAAAAGTTTAAGGCGGAAGAGGAAGGTACCAAAAAGTTTTTGATATCTCAATACTTCGATTTCAAATTTTTTGGTGATAAACCTATTCTTCCTCAAATTCATGAATTGCAAATAATTGTTAACAAATTGAAAGTGTTAAAGATTGAGCTTCCCGAGGCCTTTCAAATTGGTGCTATAGTGGCTAAATTACCACCAACTTGGAAGAGCTATAGGAAAAGAATCCTTCATAAAAATGAGGATTATTCTTTGGAGGAAATCCAAAAACATATTCGAATCGAAGAGGAATCGATATGTTGAGATAAACTTGTGGAGGGGTCTAATGGAGAGACTTCCAAAGCAAATGCGGTGTCACAACCAAAACATCCCAAAAACAAAGGGAAAAAGGGTAATGAGAAACCTTTGGGTCCAAAAACCAACCCAAACAAGTTTAAGAGCGAGAAAGGCCATTGCTTTGTGTGTGGGAAAAATGGTCACTATGCTAGAGAGTGTAGGCATAGAAAATACCAACAAGGACCTAAGGTAAACGCAACTCAAGAGGAAAACATAGTTGCTACTCTTAGTGAGGTGAATGCGGTCCAAGGCAAGGTTAAAGGGTGGTGGTATGATACATGTGCCACCGTCCATGTCATCTATGACAAATCATTTTTCAAGACCTTTGAAGAGTCAAAGGGCAACCATGAGAGACAAATGGGCAATGAGGGCAAATCCAAGGTACTTGGCAAAGGTACTATTGAAGTCTACTTCACCTCCGGCAAGAAAGTTACATTAGTGAATGTACTTTATGTTCCCGAAATGAGTAGAAACTTGGTAAGTGGTGATTTGCTTGGCAAGCCCGGCATTAAAGTCATTTTTGAGTCCGGTAAACTTATACTTACTAAATCAAATGTATTCTTGGGAAAAGGGTACTCTTGTGAGGGAATGGTTAAATTGTGCACCAATGATGTAACTTTCAATGTTATCAATAAAAATTCTAATTCCGCCTATATTGTTGAGTATGATTCTTTATTTTTGTGGCATCTTAGACTATCGCATATAGGTTTTTCCACCATGAAAAGAGTAGTAAAATGTGGTATGATTGCATGCAATATTAAAAACTATGGTAAAAGTGAAACATGTGTTAAGGCGAAAATGATTAAGAAACCATTTCCTAGTGTAGAAAGATCATCTAATTTACTAGATTTAATCCATAGTGATCTTTGTGAATTAAATGGTGTTTTAACTAGATGTCGTCAAATGTATTTTCTTACTTTTATAAATGATTTTAGTAAATATACTTATGTGTTTCTTTTAAAGCATAAAGATGAAACTTTTGATGCTTTTAAATTGTATAAACTAGAAGTTGAAGATCAACTAAATAAAAAGATTAAGGTGCTAAGAAGTGATAGAGGATGAGAGTACTTCTCTAATGAATTCAATACATTTTGTGAAGAAAATGGTATAATTCATGTGTGCACTGCACCTTATACACCACAATAAAATGGTGTTGCCGAAAGGAAAAATAGGACTTATCTAGAGATGATAAATTCTATGTTGGTGTTTTCTAAGTTGAACTTCAACTTATGGGGTGAAGCGCTTTTAACCGCTTGTCACATTCTTAATCGAATACCGATGAAGAAAAATGAGATATCTCCATATGAGTTATGGAAAGGAAGAAAACCCAACATAGGGTACTTCAAAGTGTGGGGGTGTCTTGCATATTGCAAGAAAAACGAACCTAATAGAACAAAGTTAAGTTCAAGAGCCATAAAGTGTGCTTTTGTTGGTTATGCCAACAATAGTAAAGCTTATAGGCTATTAGACTTAGAGTCTAATGTTGTGATTGAATCTAGGGAAGTTGAATTTTTTGAGAATATGTTATGTGACAACAATTCTCAAGCTTCAACATCTCTAAAGGAGAATTTGTTATATGAGAACAATTCTCAAGCTTCTACATCCAAAGTTTATTCTCAAGAGGAGAATTCTCAAAAGGATGTAAAGCAACCCTTTGAACCTAGAAGAAGTCAAAGGCTTAAAAATCATAAAAGTCTAATAGTGGATGAGATAGATTTTCAACGAATTTCATTCTACATGGTAGAAGGAAATAGAGAGGAAGTCATTAGGAAAATTCCTATTGTACTTCTCGTTGAGGATGATCCTAAGACTTATAGAGAAGCTATGCAATCGAGAGATAGTGCATTTTGGAAAGAAGTCATCAATGATGAGATGGATTCCATTCTTTCCAATAACTTGGGAATTGGTAGACCTCCCACCGAGGTCTAAGCCAATTAGGTGTAAGTGGGTATTTAGGAGAAAATACCACACTGACGGCACTATCCAAACATTTAAAGCTAGATTAGTAGTTAAAGGGTTTAGGCAAAAAGAGGGTATCGATTATTTCGATACCTATGCGCCTGTTGCAAGAACAACTTCTATAAGAATTTTGTTCGCTTTAGCTTCTATACACAACTTGTATGTTCATCAAATGAATGTCAAAACGACATTCCTTAATGGTGACCTTAATGAGGAGGTCTATATGGAACAACCCGAAGGGTTTGTCCTACCAAAGTATGAACATAAATTTTGTAGACTTGTAAAATCCTTATATAGATTGAAACAAGCTCCTAAGCAATGGCATGAGAAATTTGATCAAGCCATCATGTCTAATGGGTTTAGACATAACAATGGAGACAAGTGTTTGTATTCCAAAACTTGTAAGGGATATGTAATCATTGTTTGCTTATATGTGGATGACATGCTTATTCTAAGTAATAGCATGAAAGGGATAGAAGAAACGAAGAGGTTTCTATCATCAACCTTCAAGATGAAAGATTTTGGAGAAGTTGATACCATACTCGGTATCAAAGTAAAGAAACATAGTGGGGGTTTTGCGTTAGGGCAAGCCCACTATGTTGAGAAAGTATTGAACAAATTTAACCATCTCAAGGTTAAAGATGCCAATACTCCATTCGATCATAGTGTAAAACTAGAGAAGAATTAAGGAAGAGCGATGGCTCAATTGGAGTATGATAGTGCAATAGGGAGTCTAATGTACGCTGCCCAGTGTACTAGACCTGATATAGCATTTGTGGTAAGTAAACTTAGTAGGTTTACAAGTAATCCAAGTGTGGATCACTGGAAGGAAATTGGAAGAGTCCTAGGTTATCTCAAGAAAACCAAAGGACTAAGCCTTCACTACTCCAAATTTCCTTCGATATTAGAAGGATATACAGATGCAAGTTGGATATCCAATCTTGGGGACAACTTGTCCACAACTGGTTGGGTATTCACACTTGGTGGAGGTGCAATTTCTTGGGGTTCCAAGAAACAAACCTGTATATCTCTTTCCACTATGGAAGCAGAGTTCATTGCTCTAGCTACTACAGGCAAAGAGGCCGAATGGTTAAGGGATCTATTGATAGAGATTCCCCTAATCAAAGAGAATGTATCCACTATATCGATACATTGTGACAGCCAAGCGACATTGGCTAGAGCATACAACGAAGTGTATAATGGGAAGTCTAGACACATTAGTCTAAGACATGGATATGTAAGAGAATTGATTCAAAGAGGAGTCATCTCAATATCCTATGTGAGAACAAGTGAAAATCTGGCAGATCCTTTCACTAAGCCACTAACGAGGGATTTAGTGGCCGCATCATCTCGAGGGATGGGACTTAAACTCCCTAAAGAGATTCACGATTGATGGTAACCTATCTTAACACTAGTTATCCCAACCAGTGTTAGGTTCAATAGGTAATAACAAGTCAATCAAGTGAATATTAGTTGTACTCAAAACAAGTCTCATCTGAGATATTGAGTACTTGTGTGTTACCAAGTGGAGGGTTAAAACCGAAATATTTTTTAATAGAATTCAGTCTTGTAAAGACAAGTATTTTTGGTAACAAAATACTGTAAGAATTCTACCTATATGGATCTAGGGGTGGTGCTGCCTCTCATGAGAATGGGGAGTATTCTCAAGAACGTCCATGAATGGAAAGTGCACATGGCCATTAACAGTGCAAAGCGAGACATAGATGTCTCAAGTGAACATCGCAAAGGTGTGTGTGTTATCACCTATTTGTTATCATGAAAAGATGGTTCAATGCCTAGTGCAACCAAATTTTCGACAAATTTTGTGATAATTACACTATAGTAAAGTTCAAGTTGAAAAACACTTTGCTTTATGCACTAATGCAATGACTTCTATAAGAGAGAGTTCTTATTTAATCAAGTGGGGGATATGTTATATGTTAAAATATAATGATTGATTAAATAAGTGTTACAATAGATAACTATTTAATCTAGTGGGGGAATGTTATATTATTTTATAATGTAATGTAATATTATATTATAATATAATATTTTAGATTAAATAAATGTGACAAAGAGTGTCACATATTGTAACATATAATAGAGAGTTACAATTTTAGATATATGAGATATATCCAAATAATGTAACATATTTGGTGTTACAAATTTGTAACTTCCAAATATTACCCTTTATTGTGTAAATTTGTTGTTACACAATATTGAGATGAATTTCATAAAGTCATGTGTGATATGGTTGTTAGAGAAATGAATTTAACCCTAATAATGTGTTTTGGGAGTTACAAAATCATTTGGGAGGGTTTGAACCATTTGTAAAAACAGCACATTTTTTAGTGCTGAAAATGGTCGGTGGCCGCGGCCTGTGGGACAGAGGCTAGTGGCTGCGGGCACAGGCTAAAAACTGACTATTTTTCAGTTTTTTCAATCTTTGTTGAACGACTCAAAAAACCCAAATAACTCACAAATCTCATTTTTAATTCCATATTAATCCAATTAAGCATTGGTAACAGCCATGGGGGTTGGTGGAATTTGAAATTCAAAGGGTGTCTCTAAACTCTATAAATAGGAGCCTATAGCTCACTTGTAAGACACAACATTTCTATCCATTAGAGCACTTGGCTAGAAATACCTTAAGGCTTGATAATTCCATAAAGCATTTCCTATAATCTGTGAGAGATCCCTTAGTTCTTGAGTTAGGGGGAAATAAGCTTTTGGACAAAGGTTTCAAACATTGTTCAAGTTGGTGATCCCCAACACTCTTCACTTTGGTAGTGTGAGTGAGATTTGTTTATCTTTTATATTTTGTTCCTTTATTTCATTCTATTGCTTTTCATCTTTATATTGTTCTTCTCTATTTACTTGTATTTCTTGTTCAAGAGTTGTAATCTTTTCTTTTCTTTTGTTTCAAACACTTTACTTTATTTGTAACCTTTTTCTAAGAGTTGTATTTTACTATTCTCTTCTCCTTCATCATCTTCTTCATCTTCTTTGTTTATTTGTAATTTTCAGTTATAGAGTTGTAACTCTTTTTAATCAATCATTATTTATTTGTAATATATTGCATAGAGTTGTAATTTATTACTATTTCCATTAAGGCAAAATACATATTTTCCTAACAGTAATCTTGAGAACTAGAGAGAGAGAGGTGAGTGATCAATTCACCAAAAACTCAAATAGCTCATTTAAATAGTATAGGACGCCTCATTAGACTCAATCAATGACATTAAAGCATTTAATTTGAATTTTGGGGCCAAAAACTTGTCACTATATGGTCTTGTTCGTAACACCCAGTCGCCTCGCGAAGCATTGCCTGGTAGGCGATGAGTCGCATGTGTAGTGATTCAAAGGACCAGAGACGCCTCACCTCTGGAACGTAGATCTCTGACTTGGCGCCCCAAAACTTGTCTCAAAACATCCCAAAGTGCCTCCAAAATTTTTGGGATCTTATATATGTTGGATTAGCTTATACAGGATCTTTATTTATTTTCATGTATATCTAATATTAAACAAATTAATACGAGATAGCCTAAAATATGTTTCTAAAATTGAATTCAAAGAGAAACAAAGAATAGAATACTTACAGTATACGCAGCGGAATTAAAGAGTCATTCCTTCAGTTTCTCTAACTCTTGTATCCTCTCTGTCGCAGAGTATTATCAAGAAACTGAACCAATCTTCTATTTCCTTCACAATCTTCCAATGTATCCTTAGAACCACCTAGACTAATGTGGGCAATTCTCAACACATGAGATAGTTATAGAGAGAAGAAGAGAAAATAACAAAGAGGTTTAGAAAAGGACTTGTGTTTAGAGAGAATCTAAAACTATCAGAAAATCTGACTTGTGACTTGTGACTTATCAAACTTATGTTTTGACTTCTCTCTAAGCACTCATTTTATAGACTCAATTAGGCCATTTAATTTAATTAAAAAATAAATAAAATAATAGCCATTTTGAAGCCCTAGGTCGAAATTATCATGAGCTATAGGCCCGTGAAATTTCACATTTGATTATAAGCCCATTGGACTTAAAATCAAGGCCTGTATTATTTTCTATTGATTTAATTAATTAAATAATTATTTAAATCCTTTATCAAATTAATTATTTATAATTTGAACCTTGATTTTAATTTATTTATTAATTTAGATACCAATTTATCTTAATTAATAAATCTGTCATAATTTCTCTTTTCTTCTCAAAATTACACAACTCTGTGAAACTATCCAAACTGACCTGGTCAACTTTGATAATTCTAATTGATGATTAAATCAATTAATTGAGACTATCTAGATGATTTAATCCAATGTACAATGGGGACCATGGGCCTATGAAATCAAGCTCCAATAAGTTATCATAAATCTAACAAATAAATTTACTATCTTATTAATTCCTCGTGACTCCACTATAGACTCAGAATTGCACTCTTGAATTCATAGAACGATCTATAAAAAATATAGATACGCTATTAATTAACCATTGTTACAACCATAATTGTCACTCAATCCTCTATGGACGGTCTACAATGAGATAGGACTAAAATACCGTTTTACCCCTCATTGTATTTTATCCTTAAAACACTTATGTTGACCGTGTTTTTGGCTAACGACGTGTAGACGTAAAAACGACAAAAAACTTCAAGAGAAATAAACGACACATACGATTTTTATAGTGGTTCAGCCCCAATGTGTTGGTAATAGCCTAATCCACATAGAGTTATGATTATGGATCTACACTCAAGATCAGATGAACCTGAGCCAACTGAGTTTCTTCAGTGCAAATTACAAGAATACAAGAATTCTCTCCAGATACAATTACTCTCTCTCTAGAAAATCAGAATCTGAATCAAAGTCCTTTTTATGATGCCATAAGCCTTGTATTTATAGGCTCAAGATCGAACAGATGATGTCCCCCATAATCGGGATATTTTGTTATTCTCACTATATTTAATCTACAATAATATTCAAAATATAACGATACACTATATTCATGGGATAAACTGAGAGATTCCCGTGTAAGCCAAGACTGATTCTTGTTGAAGCCGTTTCTGGGATCTCTTGCGTAGCCCTGCTCTGTCTAGTCGATCCATATCACATTCAGGCTGGTCGACCCAACCTTCACTGGGCGGTCACGCACCTGACTGGGCAGACATGCACCTGGGTGGGCAGACATGCACTTGGCTGGGCAGACATGCACTTGACTGGTCGGCCAAGGTCATGCCTGGGCAGACAAACATGTGACTGGTCGGACACGGTCATGACTGGTCGGACATGGTCATGACTCGTCGGCCAAGGTCTTGCCTGGGCAGACAAACATGTGACTGGTCGGCCAAGGTCATGCCTGGGCAGACAAACATGTGACTAGTCGGACAAGGTCATGCCTGGTCGGTCATGACACTTGACTGGCCAGTCAAAATTCTTCACTGGTCTACCGGGTCACTTCTAAGCCAGATCACCCAACCATTCCATGCCATTTGTCATTTCTATTGCCACGTTATCGTTTTCAAATTTTGGGGATAACATTTGCCCCCCAAGTTTATTATATGATGCTCTCACATAATAAACATTTTTCTCCACAGCTCACAGTATAATAAAACAAATCTAACTATTCATCTTCCCGCCCATGCAACAGACCACGACTCCACAGCAGACCACGATCATTGCAATTAACTGCTCATAGTCATGGGGATAAAAAATATCTAAGGAATTCCAAGGCTCCAAAAATAAGTGGCAATTTCCACTTTTTTCCTTTAAATAGACCTTCACATTATGTTAGATATACATTATGTTTAATATAATAATAAGCATTTGTGTTTTCAAATTTAATTTTTAATAAATAATTAAAATTTGATTTGTTTTTGTTGGAATAAAAGAGGCCCGGCCCAGCTAGGTATTGACCAGGCCAAGCCGTGGAAAGAATAAGGTTTCTTTGAAAAAAATCAAAGAAAAGAGGTATTTTTTTGTATTTTATTTCTTAATTCTTATTTTTATATTATTTTTTTTTATATAGTTATATTTCTATATTGAAAAAAAAAATAAGAATAATTACTATGTTCCATAAGCCAAAACAAAATAAGGCTTTAAAAAAACCCTTCTTATTATGTATATATTTTTTTTCAATTGGGGGAGAGATGGCTGAGTGGACTAAAGCGTCGGATTGCTAATCCGTTGTATGAATTTTTCGTACCGAGGGTTCGAATCCCTCTCTTTCTGTTTTCGTCAATAACTTTGTATTTCCTTTCGAATTTTTCGCGAGTTCCTTTTTTTAATTATTTTCTATAGTTATAGTTAAAAATGAGAAATAGCTAAAATCCTACTAAGAACTTTTTAAAATCAAGCAAAAAAAACAAAAAAAACCTCTTTATTTTTTATTCTTCACGTCCAGGATTACGCCCCGGATCATTAGATAGGAATCCAAAGATGAATAGAGAGACAAAGAATATTACTACCGTGTAAACAAATAGTTTTAGAGTAAGCATTAAACAATCTCCAAGATTCTTTTTTTAGGAAAAAAGAGAATAGATTCTCTATTTGTATTTTATACCGCATACCCTACTTTTTTCTATTTTTATTTTGATACCAATTAAGACTAGAAATAGAAAAGAATTTTCAAAAAAGTTTTTTAAAATACTTTTTAATACAAAGTGGAGTTTTTGTTCATTACCAAAAATTTTCTTTCATACCCACAATTAGACATTGTGGAAGACTTCAAGAGGTCTTGCAATGGAAAAAGACCAGAATAAGGAAGTGAAATGGGGTGTTCCCGATTTATTACAGCTATACCAGTCTGATCTTATCATATCTATAATTTTTTTGTTTTCAAATAAACGATGAATTTATCTAGCACAGTATTAAAAATCTTAGCGAAAACTTACAGCGCCTTGCCAAACAAAAGCTAATAGAAAAAATAGAAGAGGGATTACTGGCATAAAATGCACGATTGGATTTAAAAAAGCGTAAGCCTCGGGCAATTTGGCGATGAAAAAACTACTTGAAGAAAGGGCAAAATTAAGACAGATACAGATCAAACTAAATATGTTAAGCATAACAAACATTTTATTCTTGAGGGTAATTGTATTTATTTTGATTGAGTTATTAATAAGGCGAGTTATTGATATAAGGCAAGCTGAATAAAAAGAAATTAAATTAGCTATACCAAAAAACCTTTTTTGATTTGAACTCGCCCAATCAAAACACCTTCAATTCTCAAATTAAAAGTAAATCGAATAAATCATACTTTCATACAATATCTTAATTGAATTAGATGTAATGATCAATAAATTCATCAGTTTAATCCAATATCTACATATAGAAAAATTCTATCAATAATTTTTTTTATATTTAGGCTGGAGTTGACGAACAATCAAGATTACTATTAGTCTTTATTAGTGTCAAATAGAAATGGGGCGTGGCCAAGTGGTAAGGCAACGGGTTTTGGTCCCGCTATTCGGAGGTTCGAATCCTTCCGTCCCAGAGCATATTCGTCTGCACACCCAACCCATTATGTGTATGTGATGATATTATTACATACTTAAACCATACTTAAGTCATATTATATCTTATATTTAGTATTCTATTTTTTGTTTTATCTATATTAAAGTTACTTGACGATGCAGACTCAAAAATAACTAATTTTCTTCTTTAAAATTTTTTTTCTTTTTTTTAACTATTTAAATTAAATTTAAAATAAAATAGTTTTAAATATGTGTATTTGGAGTGAAATTGAATTCTTGCTGAAACTTACTTCTTTATAAACTATATTTCATATAGAAAGAAAAAAAAAGTATAGATTACTAAGTACTAACCGAACCAATGATTATTCATGATTCTATAATGGAATTAATTACATACTGGTTTCAAACTAAAGGAATGTTATGGTAAAACTTCGTTTAAAACAATGTGGTAGAAAGCAACGTGCGACTTGAAGGACACGATCCGCTGTGGATTCTTACATCCACCATTTCCTATTATATCGGAATGAAAGTGCTCTTGACTCGACATCATTTGTTCTGTTCCACTAGAACCGGGGGTTGTGATGTAAACCATATCATCCATGATGGAGCTCGAGCAGAATGTATTGATTCGTTTCTCGGAGGCAATAATCTAAGGTTAGTATCAATTAATAAATTGGGACAACTTTGTAAGTAAATTTTCGATAGAGAAATTGAAAGAGTCCAATTCAAGCAAGTTTCAAATTCAAAAGTAAAGAATTGGTAAAACTCTTTCGATCAAATCAAAAGTGTATTACACAGGAATCAACCATTCGTATGATTCTTTGATAGAAAGAAATCCCTCAAAATGGTATGTTGCTGCTATTTTGAAATGATTCAAGATCACCGAAGTAATGTCTAAACCTAACGATTCAAGGCAAAGATAAAGGATCCCAGAACAAGGAAATACCGTTTCAATTGTCTCAACAACTAGAACTCGATTTAAATGAAGAATTAAAATGGATTCGAAAGGAGACAGACAAAAGGAGGATTAGAGACCACTCAATAAATGAAATGAAATGTTTAAAGGATTTCCTTTGCGAGTTATACAACTTGAGCTATGAGAGTTCAAATTACAAATACGAATAATTTTTTTTTTGGAGAAAGAATAATAAACAAGTATTTAAATATAAAGAAAGACAGTTCTGGGTCTAATTGATTTGATGATTTTCTGGATATATTTGACATTTGAATTCTCTACATAAACATAACTTGAATTTTCTTGAGCCGTACGAGGAGAAAACTTCGTATACGTTTCTCGGGGGGGGGGGGTTTATCTACATCTATCCCAATGACCCATTTATCGAATCGTTGCAATTGATGTTCGATCACGAAGAGAAGGGAGAGCTCTTCGGAAAGTGGGGTTTTATGATCCGATAAAGAATCAAACTTATTTAAATGTTCATGTTATTCTATATTTCCTTGAAAAAGGCGCTCAGCCTACATGAACTGTTCATGATATTTCAAAGAAGGCTGGGGTTTTTATGGAACTTCGCCTTAATCACCAACCAAAATTCAATTAATCAAATATATAATATATATAAAGTTTGGATTAGAATCTTTTTTTTCTCTGTTAGTTTTATTTTTTCTCTTTTTCAATTTTTAATTTATATCCTATTTAATTTAGGATTTCTACTATGAAGAGATATAGAAAAATATAGAATAAGAGATAGAGATATAGAATAAAAAAAAAATTAAATGTCGTCTTTTATAACAATAAAAATATCTTTTTTGGTTTTATTGATGGAATAGATAGAAAAAATATCAAGAGAATAAACAATTTTGTCTTCCATTTTTGATATTATTGTGATATCAATGGGTGTTTTTCATAGAAATTATATGAACAAATAAAAAGCAAAGCATTCACTTTTTTACTTTGACTTGTATCTTTTACTTATTTTATATTGATTGATATTAATTGAATAAACCTAGGTTTTTCTACTTCTTCTTTCATTTATTCGTCCGTTTACACCCTTTTCTTTTGTCTCTGTGTTGATTATCTATCCAATGCCAATCCAAGATAAATCTTTTTTTTGTTGCCATTTCTCCATTGGATTCTTTTCTCAACATTGAAATTCATCATTCATATTGACAACAGTCTATCAAATAAATATAATCCGATCATGGAGAATGGATAAATGAATCTATTTATCTCCGTCCCATAGATTTTATTTCATTCAAAAAACAAAAAATAAAGGGCTGATTGAATTTGCTGTAATACAAGAAGTTTTTTTTGTTTTGATTAAAATGATTAAAATAGAATAATGGATAACATAAGAGACAAGAGTTGGTCTACAAATATCTTTATTTTCATTAGATCTGTTCATTTTTATTATGTGCATAATTGATTATAAAATTTTCGATTTTTGTTTTGCCTTTTTAAAAATGAAATGTTTTGATTGCATCGTGTAATTCAATCTCTTTATTAGGATTCCGATTGTATCTATACATTCTAATTATTTTAGTTCGGGTTGCTAACTCAATGGTAGAGTACTCGGCTTTTAAGTGCGACTAGCATTTTTTACACATTTGTATGAAGCAACGGATTCATCTATACCATCGATATAGTTTGTAAGACCCCGACTGATCCTGAAAGGAATGAATGGAAAAAGCAGCATGTCGTATCAATAGAGAATTCTGAGAATCTTTCATTCTTACATTCTTACCTTCATTCTTACCATAATAGTCCCCAAACTTTCTTTAAATTGTTTGAATGAGAACAAATAAAAAAAAGAAATGAAAACAAAAGTGAAAATGGAGTCGAGTAAATAAATGGATAGAGCCCTACTAGAGGTTCCAATTATAGGGAAACAAAAAGTAACGAGCTCCTGTTCTTAGTTTTTGAACGATTACCCGATCTAATTAGACGTTAAAAATATATTAGTGATTGATGCGGGAAAGGCCTTTCCCATGAGTGGATTATCTATTTTTTATGAGTCCTAACTATTAGCTATCTCCATTATGTGGTGGAGATAAATGTGTAGAAGAAGGCAGTATATTGATAAAGAGAGATTTTTTTTTTTTTCAAAATCAAAAGAGCGATTGGATTGCAAAAATAAAGGATTTCTAACCATCTTGTTATCCTAAAATGAACCTAAATCGATTAGGTGAAAAAAGAGAGGATAGAGAGTCCCTTGATGAGTCTTACCTTTTTTTTCCGAGGTATATATTTTTTCTTATTATAATACCTTGTTTGGACTGTATCGTACTATGTATCATTTGATAACCCAATAAATCCCCTATCCTATTTTCAGTTCAAATCGAATTTTAAATGGCAGAATTTCAAGGATATTTAGAACTAGATAGATCTTGGCAACATGACCTCCTATACCCACTTATCTTTCGGGAGTATATTTATACATTTGTTCATGATCATGGTTTAAATAGAAATAGATCAAATTTGTTGGAAAATGTAGGTTATGACAAAAAATCTAGTTTACTAATTGTAAAACGTTTAATTTCTCGAATGTATCAACAGAATCATTTGATTATTTCCGCTAATGATTCGAACCAAAATCCAGTTGTTGGGTACAACAAGAATTTTTATTCTCAAATGATATCAGAGGGATTTGCAGTCGTTGTGGAAATTCCATTTTCCCTACGATTAGTATCTTCTTTAAAGGGGACAGAAGTCGTAAAATATTATAATTTACAATCAATTCATTCAACATTTCCTTTTTTCGAGGACAAATTCCCCCATTTAAATTATGTATCAGATGTACTAATACCCTACCCCATTCATCTGGAAATCTTAGTCCAAACCCTTCGTTACTGGGTAAAAGATGTCTCATCTTTGCATTTATTACAGCTTTTTCTTCACGAGCATTATAGTTGGAATAGATTTCTTATTCCAAATAAATCTATTTCTATTTTTTCAAAAAGTAATCTAAGATTTTTTTTGTTCCTGTATAATTCTCATTTTTGTGAATATGAATCCATCTTACTTTTTCTCCGTAACCAATCTTCTCATTTACGATTAACATCCTCTGGGGGCTTTTTTGAGCAAATATATTTCTATGGAAAAATAAAACATCCCGTAGAAGAAGTCTTTGCTGATGATTTTCCGACTAGCCTATGGTTCTTCCAGGATCTCGTGATACATTATGTTAGATATCAAGGAAAAGCCCCGCTTCCACAAACACAAGAGAGCAAAAAATAAATAAAAAAATTCTCATCTTCCCTTTTTCCTTTCTTTGGCTAAAACCCACAAGCTTCTCTCCTCTTGGCCGAAAGTTCAAGGATCTTCAAGGAGGAGCTCTTATTTCTTCAAGCTTTCTCCAAGAAAATCCAAGGGCTCTTCAAGATTGGGTAAGTCCTTCTCCTTCATCTTCACTTGTGTTGTTATTTTTTTTTTTCAAAACTTCAAGAAGAATGGGTGTGTTGGCCGAAACCCTCTTGGAAAATTTTCCCTTTGAATCTATGTGTGAATCTTTGAAATGCAATGTATTTTGTGGCTGTTTTGATGTTGTTTAGGTTATGGGTAACTCAATTTTACCTTCAATTTCATAGAAATTTAAAGAAAAATGAGTTTTTCAACCTAAATCACATGTATGGTTTTATGGGCAATGGATGATATAAATATGGTCTCTAGAACATTTGAAACTTTACAAATTCCCCATTTTGATCTTGTGGTTATGTGTTTTGGATGAGAAATTGTGTTTGTGTCCTAGAGATTTAGGGTCTTTGTTTTTCGGCATAGGCTTAGGGTTTATGTTTGTGGTATGGGTCTAGGGCTGCTCGGATGATTAGATTGCCTTGAAATTTATGCCCATCCGATCGGTACTATCCACTGCCCCTCGGACCAACCCCAACTCCTCGGCCACGCACCTACTGGCTCCTCGGACATGCACCAACTGGCTCCTCGGATGCACGATGACAGCCCTCGGCTAGGCACGATCCGCTCAGACAAGCACTGCAGCAGCTCGGATGGCACGCAGCATCCGCTCGGACAGGCGCGGCAGCAGCTCAGATGGCACCCAGCATCCGCTCGGACAGGCGCGACAGTAGCTCGGCACCCAGCATCCCCTCGGAACCCAGCATCCGCTTGGACACTACAGGCTGCTCCTCGGACCCAGACACAGCTCCTCGGACCAGGCGTGATGCTCGGACACACGCTGCTCCTCAGACCCAGATGCAGTCACTCGGACGCACGCCTTTCCTCGGACCTAGACGCTGCTCCGAGCGGACACTACACGCTGCTCCTCGGACAGCAACTTAGGCACGAACACACGGACACAAAGCCACCCGCTCGGACATAGGCACACACAGCACCAAAATTTTCGCCTATCACCATAATTTTTCATTCATGCTCATTCTAGGGACCTTAACCACTGTTAGGCACAAAAATTATTTTTTCCTCATGCATGCTAAAATTTTACTACTTAGGTAAAATTTTTCTAAGTAGAAAAATAAACATTGCTCTGTTGATTTATATTTGTATGGTTACTCACCTCCCCATTTTTATTTTTTGTAGATGAATCGCTTTGACTATAGGGGAGGTGACAACCACACAAACTCTGACACTTTCGTCTCGCAGTCGAGCGATACTCCTCAAAGCAGTGACTCCTCGTCGAAGTCTCCTGACAGTCACACTCCTGAGGATCGCCTCCGCCGTTTTAAGAAGATTCTCCCCTGGTTAGCTTTATACTTTCTTCACGAAGAGCAGTTCCTCCATCAACAGGCTGAGCAGTCAACAATGAGGGTAAAGAAGTCCAACAGACTCCTGCAGGACCAGGATCCTCAAGTAGCCCGCAGTGCGGTACAGAAAGTGGTGGAACACAGTGAGGTCCGAACTACGGCTTCTTCGAGACCACCCCGCCAGATGACAAAACCAAATAAGCCTCGAAGAAAAATTACCCAGAAATTCGCTAGTGAGATTCAACATCTGGCTGTCCAAAAACCATGGAAGGAAGGAGAAGAAACACCTTCTTGGTTTACCGCCAAACCTACAAAACTTAACCCTGGGATGTTTGACAAACACATCCAAGCCTTGGGCTTGAGAGGGGTGAATGTTATATGTCTGCGCCCTCATCAGAGAGCTAACAGGCCTGGCGGACCTTACTGTGCCTGGTCTAGGCACCATATATATGCAGGAGCGACTATCCCGCTACAACCCTTCTTCCGGTCAGTAGCAGATTATTTCAACGTCTCTCCCTTTATGGCATTGCTCACAAGTTGAATCCTGGGAAATACTATACAGAGTATTTTCACACTTCGGACATCAAAGCCAACAACCTGGCTTTTACACATGCGGGTCCATTTCACCAACCCTTGCCTACAAAAGAAATGTTTGACCGAGCAGAGGAGTTGGCCAATATGTGCATCGAGGAGAAGGATGTGAAGATTTTGGTTACTATAGACAATCTTTAGATGGTGGGCTTGCTACCAAGTAACCAGAACATCACAGTGGAGAGCACCACCGAAGAAGCTAATGCAACTGATCAGTCCAACGCCGGCACTGAGGTAGTGACCGATCAGTTCTCTCCTGGACCATCTCCTTACTCTCGCAGACCAGGTGATCTCATCATTAGGGAGCCCCAGCCAAAGGACCAGCGCAGACCTGTTATTCCCACATAGCCTGGGAAGGGGAAGGCCATCCAGCTTGAGAGGGACTTAAGCTCATCATCCGACGACGAGGACGACTTCCTCGAACAAATCCTCAACTCAGGTCTAGTAGTCATAGTGAGATGTTTGATAACTTGGTTATATGGGATTTATAGAGCTCTCTAGTAGTAGTAATGTACTTATCCACATATTGCTTTATTTTATTTTATTTTACTAACAAATCTTGTGCTTTCTCTTTTGCAGATTCAGAGATGTTTAGGCATTTCAACGCCCCTCCTGCCCCAAAGAGGAAATCCGGGGAAGGAAGTGGCTCCACCCCTCCGAGCAAAGTCCCAAGGACCACTTTGCCCAGCCAAGGGAGGCAATCTAATGAGTCGACCGCAATCCCGCAGCTGACTCCTTCCTCGCTTCCTCCCTCTACGAGCCTAACTCCTACTCGCTTGACTGGCTTGAGTGAGGTCCTTCGCACTGCTGGTGGCCTCGGAAAGGAACTGCTTGACGAGACTATCCATGATACTTCAATGCTTCAAAGCTTCGAATCCTTTCCTCGGCTTAGCGTTGAAGTCATCTTAAGAAGAGGGCTTGCTCAATTGATGAATGTAAGTGTTTTATCTTAGGAAAGTTTGTTATTAATATTTTCACTTGTAATAACCTCTTGTTTTCCATGCAGTCGCTTGTCACCATCAGTCATGCTCAGCTCCGAGCAGTTGACTATAAGGAGTTGATCAAGGTCCTAAATGATCAACTAGTGGATGCCCAAGCTAGAGTGGAGACTTTAACTGCTTCGGAGAAAGACCTCAAATCCAAGCTGGAGCAAGCAGAGAGGACTGTGGCTGAGCGGGATGAGTCTCTTAAGAGACTGTCTGATGAGAATCAACAACAAATTCAAACCAACAAGTCATTGACCGATGAGCTGGAGAAGCTGACTCGTGAGAATGAGGAGCTAAGGTGGGAGAAGGAAGTCGATCTTGCTCGCTATGAGGAAATCTGCTTCAACTGCTTTTACCAGGTGTGGAAGCTGAACAAGCCTCTCAACCTCAACTTTCTCACAGAGGAGGTCAAGGCAGAGGAGCTTGCGAAATGTGAGGCAAAGGCTACCGAGGAAGCAGCTAATCCTATCGGCACTACATCTGTTTCCCCCATGCTGTCATTCTAACCGGAAGAAGCAGCTGATACTGAGGAAGGGGTTGATCAACCTGCCATAGCCGACCAGTGATCTCTCATCCGACTAGAGAGGCCTCCATCTGAAAAGACAAGTTGTAATCCGACCAGCTAACTAGTAGACTTTTGTTTTGCTAACTTGAAACATTCTAAGCCTTTTTAGACTTAAAACATTATAAGTTTATTGTGAATAGCAAAGTCACTCTGATGTATGCCTTATATTTTCGCATGAATACTTAGTTTCTAACTTAGAAATTCTAGACATTTCATAAGTCCATACTAAGTATACTTTCTCACACTCTTATTGCTCTAACATTTTATGAGCATAATGTTTATTGTCACACGAATATTTTCTTCTAACTTAAAATTTTTAAAAATTCCAAGTTACTTAAGCTTTGTCAAAAAAATTAGCTAAATGGCCTTTTTGGACTTCGAAAATTTACAAGTCAGCCTTAAAACAGATATCTTAACTCGTGCTCTTATTTCCTATGTTAAATTGTATACCGATATACCCTATGTGCCCCCTAAGTGATTAAGGGTTGAGAAATCCTTAGACACTTGCTACTTGACCGAATCTGTTCAAGTAGTTTATTACTCGTGAAACACATAGAATATATGGAAAATATTCGAGCAATTGGACACTGCTTGAATGTATCAACCAGTTGAACACTGTCCGATTTTACCGACCAGTTGAACACTGTTTGGATAATTAACACACATGCACACTTGTAGCAAGAATCGACCACACTGCGCATAGCCTCTTTTATTACTCGTAAATTAAAAAGGACAAAACGTGTCTAATAACGAGTCTTAAACAACAAAAATTGTTCAAAAATAGATGGTTGGTCAGCAAATAACCAGCTCATAAACCAAATTTAAATAACAAGTTAAACAACTTGAAATTAAATTACCACTCTGAAAGTGGTATTTAGAAATAATATATTCATAGACGCTCGCCGCTTCAGTGGCTCTTGATCCTAGCACTCCTACTCAACATGCTTCTCCCTTGCTTCGTTGCTTTCCTCAGCCAAGTGTGGACCTCCACATATAATGTCTAAGGTAAAGTATACAGGTCCGGGCTGCAAGGATGGAGATCTTTATCGTTTGAAACCAGGATTGCTCCTGCCTCCTTCTCCTTGAGTGGTTTCAGCTTGATACTTTTTCAATTTGCCCGACCGGAGAAGAAATTCTATCTCATCTTTGAGGTGATTGCATTCGTTTGTGTCATGGCCATAATCTCCATGGAACCGAAAAATTTTGTTCATGTCCCTCTTAGATGTCTCTTTCCTCATCGGTGGGGGTTTCTTATAGGGAACTTCGTGATGACTAGCGAGATAGATTTCTGCCCGGCTTGCTGAAAGAGTTGTGTAGTTTGTGAATCAAGGCTCATATTTGGTTTGCTTATCGTTTGGACTCGACTTAGCTTTCTTTTCATCATGGCGGTCAGACCCATTATTCCCACGTTTCTTTCTGCCATTTTGACCATTTTCTCCATTCTTGGGGAGATCAGTCGATCCGCCCGAATTGTTTAGACCCTTCTCCCCCTTTTCAATCGCATCATCTAACTTCATATACTTGTCCTCCCGGTCAAGAAATTGCTGTAATGTTGAAATTGGGTTGCGATGAATGCTGTCCCATAAAGGACTCCGATAGATTATACCGGAAGACATTGCCACCATCTTCCCCTCATCTCCAACTGCAGTAGCTCGGTTAGCTTCTCTCATGAATCTTTGTATGTAGTTCTTGAGAGATTCGTCCTTCCCTTGTTTAATATCTGCCAAGTGATTGGTGTAAACTGGAGGGGTCCGGGCAGCACTGAACTGCCTGCAAAATTCCTTCCTGAAACTTTCCCAAGAAGTGATAAAGTTTGGCTTAAACTTCCAATAACACTCCTGGGCAGTGTCGGACAATGTAGTGGGGAAGACTCTTCAACGATAGTCATCACTCACTCCAAGCAGCTTCATCTGATCTTTGAATTTCCCCACATGCCTTATCAGATCTGCCTTTTTCTGTATAAACTGGCAGTACCGGTGGTTTGTACTTTGCTGGTGGCTGGGCTGCATTAATTCGAGCACAGAACGGGCTGCCACTCCTGTGGTCTACTGGATCTATCGCAGAGGGTCATTTCGACAGACCCTGAACTGCTGCTGTTAGAGCATCAAGCTGGGCTTGGATGCCTGGGGCCACTGCTTGGGACACATTCTCGAGACCGCCTGGTCGGGTGCTCCTATCCGACACACCATCATCAAGTATTTATACTTGACTGGTAGGTCAGTTCAGATCTCGCCCTTCGATCGGGATGGTCCTTCTCCTATCAGCAATGACGTCTCTTAAATCCTTCTGGGAGGTATGCTTTCTTAACCCATCGAACACCGTACTCCGAGTTTTTTCGGAAGGCTTGCAATGCGGATCATGCTCATTGCCACTGCGCTGGTTGGGATGCAGTGGTGGTCTTCCCGTCTGCACTGGGTGATCTTTTCCTCCTCAATGGTTGTTATCATTCTTCTCCTTCGACTGGTTAGTGTGATGACTATCAGCTTCATCACAACCATGCCCATCTTTGAAGTGTGAAGTTTCATTCCCTCGAGGAGCTCTATTGTGCTCCTGCTCAAGTGGATTTTTCTTACAGCCTAACTTGTGACTTCCGGATCTAGAAGTCTCTGATCGGTGGCTCCTTGAGGGGGTTCTGGAGTTCCCCCTTTAGGTTGAGGTTGTGCCTGACCAGACCCAATCTTCTTCCCGACCAGGTGGGTTACTAACACTTCTATTTGGCCCTCGAGAATTAGGTATATCAGTGTTTTTACTACCAGCTTCTGTGGTCCTTGCTCCTGGGGTGGCTGCTCCTCGTGCTGCAGCTTAGGCATTGGCCTAGGTCAGCTACGTAGCTGCCTCTAGAGCGAGTGCAACCTCGTGATGTCGCCTATCGGCCTCCTCCTGCTATCGCCGGATCTCCTCACTCCTAGTGTCCATCTCTCGTCTTTGCTGCTCGAATGCAACCTTCTGCCTAGCTATTTCTTCAGCGAATACCTCCTGCCTGGCGTTGAATTGTGCCATTTCCTCTTGGAAGGCCCCCATGGCCTCCTGGAGTTGTTCAACCTCTGGAGTCACGTCCTCGAGCATGACTCTAGGTTCAGTCTCATGGTTTTGTGGGCCAGGACCTTCTGATCTGGCAGGCTCTTTAGAGGAACCTGTCTTCTTGGAGGACGCATTAGTGTTCTTAGGCGCCATCACACTACAGGGATCGTTTGTCTTTCTCTTCAGGCTCTCAATGAAAGCACCAAAATGTTGACCGCGTTTTTGGCCAACGACGTGTAGACGTCAAAACGACAA
Source organism: Humulus lupulus (assembly GCF_963169125.1). Classification (NCBI taxonomy): domain Eukaryota; kingdom Viridiplantae; phylum Streptophyta; class Magnoliopsida; order Rosales; family Cannabaceae; genus Humulus; species Humulus lupulus. The sequence goes on from NC_084798.1 coordinate 41,334,481, forward strand.
AAACCTTCAAGAGAAATAAACGACACAGACGATTTTTATAGTGGTTCAACCCCAATGTGTTGGTAATAGCCTAAGCCACTTAGAGTTATGATTATGGATCTACACTCTAGATCAGATGAACATGAGTCAACTGAGTTTCTTTAGTGCAGATTACAAGAATACAAGAATTCTCTCCAGATAAAATTACTCTCTCTCTAGAAAATCAGAATCCGAATCAAAGACCTTTTTATAATGCCATAAGCCTTGTATTTATAGGCTCAGGATCGTACAGATGATGTCCCCCATAATCGGGATATTTTGTTATTCTCACTATATTTAATCTACAATAATATTCAAAATATAATGATACACTATATTCATGGGATAAACTGAGAGATTCCCGCGTAAGCCAAGACCGATTATTGTTGAAGCCGTTTCTGGAATCTCTTGCGTAGCCCTGCTCTGTCTAGTCGATCCATATCACATTCAGGCTTGTCGGCCCAACCTTCATTGGGTGGACATGAACCTGACTGGGCAGACATGCACCTGGCTAGGAAGACATGCACTTGGCTGGCAGACATGCACTTGACTGGTCGGCCAAGGACATGCCTGGGCAGACAAACATGTGACTGGTCGAACATGGTCATGACTGGTCGGACATGGTCATGACTGGTCGGCCAAGGTCATGCCTGGGTAGACAAACATGTGACTGGTCGGCCAAGGTCATGCCTGGGCAGACAAACATGTGACTGGTTGGACAAGGTCATGCCTGGTCGGTCATGACACTTGACTGGCCAGTCAAAATTCTTCACTGGTCTACTGGGTCACTCCTAAGCCAAATCACCCAACCATTCCTTGCCATTTGTGATTTATATTGCCACGTCATCATCTTCAAATTTTGGGGATAACAACTTAGTTCCTTGTAAATGATATTTCAGTGAACTAATTTAATTACTGAAATGAGATCTCTATCATTTAACACATTGAACCAAACTAAAAGGAAACCATCGTTTCACTTCTTCATCAGAAGCTATAGATGTTCATGTCTATGATTAACACTCCCACTCAATTATACTACCGAGTTCCCAAGATGAAAGTATGGGCTATTCCGTAGGGTAAGCTGGTAACGAACAAGTCAAAGAACTCAAATAATACAATCAGTTAGAATACTAACCACTCAGAATCAAGATTGAATTGACCTATGGTCAACTATATGATATGACTAGAATAGATAATAACGATATGTTTACTTATCTTATCAATTGTCAATATCGATCCTGTCCGATGTAACAAATACATCCGATCTTATCTACTTTGCTAATGTTCTGGAAAGAACATAACACTGTAATGTGTAAGTAGATCATATCGTAGATTGGCAAGTCAGTGTAAATCCTGTGCACTGACTAATCTTAGGACTAACTTATTTTGAACTTATAATCATATTTATATTCCACTATGATTACGTCACTATAAATAAGATTAGCTATATGCTCGGGATTTAATAGAAGTTTATATTAAACAAATAATCATGAAAATAAAACATGTGAGCAATGTGATTGACCAAGTCAAAAAATGATTTCCATTCTTTTATTGATAATAAAATGAGATTACAAAGAATCTGGGTTTTAATTAGGGCATAAAACCCCAACAATATACTCCAAAGAAACACTTTGGACCCAAAAAGATGATTTACAGTTGTCTATACCAAAATTCAACTCTCACATGTTGACTTTAGTGAAACCGTTATTGTTTTTGCACCTCCTCGTTCCTAACCATCTTCACTATGTTTTAACCAATCATAACAATCCCCCACATGGTTAAATACCTAATCAATCCTCTAGCCCGATTGATATTAGTGCATCAAATAAAGTACATTATATTTTGGGTTTGAACTTTATCTTAGTGAAAACACTACAAAGCTTCTATCGAAATGCTAAGGTACTCTTAAAAGAATAAACCCAACATTCCTAGTGATAAAAATTGGTAATGTCTCACACACCTCTACCTGATTACTCATGTATTTCCCAATTTTCGCGCCTAGCACTTTTAAGGCCCTATGCTTATCCATTCATGCACCATCCAGAGAGAAAACTCCTACTCTCTTGAGAGGTTGCACCACCTCTAAGTTCACATAGGTGAAACACTTATAGCATCTTTGCTACCTTTAGAGATGCTTGTTGCTCTTTAACTGAATTTCATTAAAATCCTATGGCTTTACCCTCATGTTCGGTAGCAACCAACATTAACTTATCCTATAGATAGGAGTTTTAAGTCGTTAATGTTGTAACTATTTCCTGATCAACAACTTGTTCTTACCCATTGAACTCTACACTTGATGTATACAAGTTTTGAGTTGGGTTGCAATCTTTGAGGAATCTATTATTTGTCAAGGAGTTTAAGTCTCATCCCTCTATTAGTAGAACTCACCAAATCTCTCCCTAGAGGTTTGGTAAATGGATTTGTTAAGTTCTCAGAAGATTTGACATACAAAATTGATATGATTTTCTTATCAATCAATCCTCTCACGTAATCATGTCTTAGACTTAAATGTCTGGACTTCCCATTGTATACCTTATTGTAAGCTCTAATCAAAGTGGCTTGATTACCACAATGTATCGAGATTGTCGGTACATCCACTGCAGTTTTTGGTATCTCCAACATGAGATCTCTTATTAGCCACTCGGCCTCTTTGCCGATTGCCACTAGAGCTACAAACTGGACTCCGTGGTTGAGTAACATATACATGTTTGTTTCTTAGATCCCCAAGAAATAGAACCCCCACCAAGGGTGAACACCCAACCGGATGTGGAGAAATTATCTTCTACACCGGATATCCAACTTACGTCGAAATATCCTTCAAGTATCTTAGGAAACTTAGAATATTGGAGGCACAATCCTGTGGTCCTTTTAAGGTATCCAAAAACTCTTTCTACGACCTTCCAATGTTTGATACTTGGATTTCTAGTAAACCTAGTTAGTTTACTAATCGCAAATGCAATATCTGCTTTATTACAATGTGCGGCATACATTAAACTCCCAATTGCACTTGCATACTCTAGTTGAGTCACCGCTATTCCTTCATTCTTCTCAATCTTTAGACTTGAATAGAAGGGTGTGTTTTCCTCTTTGATATTAAGATGACCAAACTTGTCAAGCATCTTCTCAAAATAATGAGCTTGACCTAAGGCATATCCATTCACAGACATTTCTTCTAATCTTGATACCTAGTATGGTATCGACCTCTCCAAGGTCTTCCATTTTGAAAGTGGAAGATATAGAACTATTTGTTTCTAATATGCATTTTATGTCATTACTTAATATCAACATATATACACACCAAGATGACATAGTCATCACAAGTCTTAGAATATAAAAACTTGTTCGTGTTGGGGTTTTATGCCCTAATTAAAACTCAAATTCTTTGTAATCTCGTTTTATCATCAATAAAAGAATAGAAATCATTTTTTTGACTTGGTTAATCACTTTGCTCACATATTTTATTTTCATGATTATTTGTTTAATATAAACTTCTATTAAATCCCGAGCATATAGTTAATCTTATTTATAGTGACGCAATCACAGTGGAATATAAATATGATTATATGTTCAAAATAAGTTAGTCCTAAGATTAGTCAGTGCACAGGATTTACACTGACTTGCCAATCTATGATATGATCTACTTACACATTACAGTGTTATGCTCTTTCCAAAACATTAGCAAGTAGATAAGATCGGATGTATTTGTTACATCGGACTGGACCGATATTGACAATTGATAAGATAAGTAAACATATCGTTATTATCTATTCTAGTCATATCATATAGTTGACCATAGGTCAATTCAATCTCAATTCTGAGTGGTTAGTATTCTAACTGATTGTATTATTTGAGTTCTTTGACTTGTTCGTTACCAGCTTACCCTACGGACTAGCCCATACTTACATCTTGGGAACTTAGTAATATAATTGAGTGGGAGTGTTAATCATTGATAAGAACATCTATAGCTTCTGATGAAGAAGTGAAACGATGGTTTCCTTTTAGTTTGGTTCAAGGTGTTAAATGATAGAGATCTCATTTCAGTAATTAAATTAGTTTACTGAAATATCATTTACAAGAAACTAAGTGTTTTAAGGATAAAATACAATGAGGGGTAAAACGGTATTTTAGTCATATCTCATTGTAGACCGTCCATAGAGGATTGAGTGACAATTATGGTTGAAACAATGGTTAATTAATAGCGTATCTATATTTGTTATAGATCATTCTATGAATTCAAGAGTGCAATTCTGAGTCTATAGTGGAGTCACGAGGAATTAATAAGTTAGTAAATTTATTTGTTAGATTTATGATAACTTATTGGAGCTTGATTTCATAGGCCCATGGTTCCCATTGTACATTGGATAAAATCATCTAGATAGTCTCAATTAATTGATTTGATTATCAATTAGAATTATCAAAGTTGAACAGGTCAATTTTGGATAGTTTCACAGAGTTGTGTAATTTTGAGAAGAAAAGAGAAATTATGACAGATTTATTAATGAAGATAAATTGGTATCTAAATTAATAAATAAGTTTAAATCAAGGTTCAAATTATAAATAATTAATTTGATAAAGGATTTAAATAATTATTTAATTAATTAAATCGATAGAAAATAATACAGGCCTTGATTTTAAGTCCAATGGACTTATAATCAAATGGGAAATTTCACGGGCCTAAAGCCCATGATAATTTCGACCTAGGGCTTTAAAATAGCTGTTATTTTATTGATTTTTTAATTAAATTAAATGGCCTAATTGAGTCTATAAAATGAGTGCTTAGAGAGAAGTCAAAACATAAGTCACAAGTCAGATTTTCTGATAGTTTTAGATTCTCTCCAAACACAAGTCATTTTCTAAGCATCTTTGTTATTTTCTCTTCTTCTCTCTATATCTATCTCATGTATTGAGAATTTCCCACACTAGTCTAGGTGGTTCTAAGGATACATTGGAAGATTGTGAAGAAAATAGAAGATCGGTTCAGTTTCTTGATAATACTCTGGGACAGAGAGGATACAAGAGTTAGAGAAACTGAAAGAAGGACTCTTTAATTCCACTGCGTCTACTGTAAGTATTCTATTCTTTGTTTCTCTTTGAATTCCATTTTAGAAACATGTTTTAGGCTTTCTTGTATTAATTTGTTTAATATTAGATATACATGAAAATAAATAAAGATCATGTATAAGCTAATCTAACAGTTCGTACTATTGTGTCTAAACCCATTTGAAACAATGACTTCATCAAACTTCTCATGCCATTGTTTTGGCACTGGGTTAAACCATATAATTATTTAACAAGCTTACACACCTTATGTTTATTTTCCATTTGAACAAACCCTTCTGTTTGTTCCATGTAGACATCCACATTGAGGTTACCATTTAGGAATATCGTTTTGACATCCATTTGATGAACATATAGATTTTTTATTTATGATAAAGCAAACAAAAATCTTATATATGTTCTCCTTGCTACCGGTGCATAGGTATCAAAATTATATATGCCTTCATTTTTATCTAAACCCTTTGCCCATCAACCTTGCCTTATAAGTTTGAATGATCCTATTAGTGTTGTATTTTCTTCAAAATGCCCACTTGCAACCTATTGGTTTTGATCCTTGTCATAGATCAACAATCTCCCAAGTGTGGTTAGACATAATTGAATCCATCTTATTATTTATTTCCTCTTTCCAAAAGCTAGAGTCCCTTGAGGACATATCTTCTTGGAAATTTTTAGAACCATCCTCCACTTAAGGTATCATTGGATACTTCTAAGTGTCTCCCTTCTAATTCCCTCTACTAGATAAAGAGTCTCCACATGAGAGGTTTTATTTTTTGATCCAGTCTTTTTAAGCCTTTGGCTTCTTCTAGGCAATTTTGATTGTTCTACAACCATTGAAGGTAACTCCTCTTGAGTTCCTTCTAATGAGATCGATTCTTGAGGGTTATCGTCACTATACAAAAAACTCTCAAAGAACTCAACTTCTCTTGATTCAATTATCACATTAGACTCTTAGTCTAATAGCCTATAGGTCTTGCTATTTGAGGCATAGCCTACATATACACATTTGATGGCCCTTAGACCCAACTTAGTCCTTTTAGGCTCTGTGCTCTTGCAATAAGCAAGACACACCCCCACACTTTGAGATACCCTAGGCTGGGCCTCTTTCCCTTCCATATCTAATATGGTGAAATTTTATTCTTCTTTAGAGAAATCCAATTTAGAATATGACAAGTGGATAGCAAGGCTTTTCCCCATAACGCGAAACTCAAATTTTCAAGTAATAGCATATCATTTATCATTTCAACATATGTTATATTCTTTCTTTCTGCTATATCATTTTTTTCGGGTGTATAAGGGGTTGTACATTCATGTATTATATCATGCATTTCACAAAACACATTGAATTCATTAGAAATTTATTCACTTCCCTTATCCCTTTTAATCACTTTAATTTTCTTTTCCAATTAATTTTCAACTTCAGCTATATAGATTTTAAACATGTTAAAGGTCTCATCCTTATTCTTAAGCAAGTACACATATGTAAATCTATAACAATAATCAATAACTTAACTATTATATTTGACCAATCTCAACATTCCCTCGCTTAATTCAATATAATTCTCTCTTCTTAACTCAAACAGTATAAAATGCCTTTCGACTTGAACTTTAGCTTAGTGAAAGTACCACAAAGCCTTATCAAAATCATTAGTTGCTTAAAAGCTTGAACCAAATATTTCCATGATAAACCGGTGATCCCTCACACACCTCTACTTGATCATTCATTTTCATATTTTTCTTTCTTAGCACTATTATGACCATGTTCTCATCCATTCATGAACTCTCTGGGGGAGAAACTTCAACTCCCATGAGAGGCGACACCACATTTAAGTTCACATAGGTGAAGTTCTTACAACATCTTTGCTACCTTTAGAAATGCTTGCTGCACTCAACTAAACTTTATTAAAAACCTTAAGCTTAACCCTCAATCTGGTTGCAACCAACACTAACCATCCTTGGATGGAACTCACAATTATGTTAGTGTTGAAACTATCTGCTTATCAATGACTTGTTCTTACCCATTGAACTGTTGCCCTTGATGTTCACAAGTTTGAAGTTGGGTTGCCATCCTTGGTGAATCTCTTATTCTAGGAGTTTCAATCCCATCCTTTTAGATGTAGCACTTACTAACCTTTTTACAAGAGATTTTGTAAATGGATCTGTTAAGCTCTCATTATTCTAAACATATGAGATAGATATGATTCCATCTTGAATCAATTGTCTCACATATTCATGTCTTAGACATATGTGTCTAGACTTCCCATTATACACACTATTATATGCTATAGTAAAATGAGCTTGACTATCACAATGTATCGCTATCGTCGATACTATATCCGCGGTAAAGGGAATGTTCATCATGAGATTCCTAAGCCACTCAACCTCTTTGTTGATTTTCGCTAGAGCTATAAACTCGGCTTCCACGGTTGAGTCTTATATACAAGTTTGTTTCTTGGAACCCCAAGAAATGGTACCTCCTTCAAGTTTAAACACCCAACCATTGGTGGAGAGATTGTCTCTCACTCCAAATATCCAACTAGCATTGAAATATCCTTGAAGTATTCTAAGAAAATTTGAATGGTGGAGGCTATGTTCTTTGTTATACTTAAGATATCCTAAAATCCTCTCAATAACCTTCCAATGTTTGATACTTGGGTTGCTAGTAAACTTACTAAAGCCTACTCACCACAAATGTAATGTCCTCTCTAGTACAATGAGCGACATGTTGGGGTTTTATGCCCTAATTAAAACCCAAATTCTTTGTAATCTCATTTTATTATCAATAAAAGAATAGAAATCATTTTTTGACTTGGTCAATCACTTTGCTCACATGTTTTATTTTCATGATTATTTGTTTAATATAAACTTCTATTAAATCCCGAGCATATAGCTAATCTTATTTATAGTGACGTAATCACAGTGGAATATAAATATGATTATATGTTCAAAAATAAGTTAGTCCTAAGATTAGTCAGTGCAGCGGATTTACAATGACTTGCCAATCTACGATATGATCTACTTACACATTACAGTGTTATGTTCTTTCCAGAACATTAGCAAAGTAGATAAGATCAGATGTATTTGTTACATCGGACAGGACCGATATTGACAGTTGATAAGATAAGTAAACATACTGTTATTATCTATTCTAGTCATATCATATAGTTGACCATAGGTCAATTCAATCTCAATTCTGAGTGGTTAGTATTCTAACTGATTGTATTATTTGAGTTCTTTGACTTGTTCGTTACCAGCTTACCCTACAGACTAGCCCATACTTACATCTTGGGAACTCGGTAGTATAATTGAGTGGGAGTGTTAATCATAGATATGAACATCTATAGCTTCTGATGAAGAAGTGAAACGATGGTTTCCTTTTAGTTTGGTTCAAGGTGATAAATGATAGAGATCTCATTTCAGTAATTAAATTAGTTTACTGAAATATCATTTACAAGGAACTAAGTGTTTTAAGGATAAAATACAATGAGGGGTAAAACGGTATTTTAGTCCTATCTCATTGTAGACCGTCTATAGAGGACTGAGTGACAATTATGGTTGTAACAATGGATAATTAATAGCGTATCTATATTTGTTATAGAGCGTTCTATGAATTCAAGAGTGCAATTCCAAGTCTATAGTGGCGTCACGAGGAATTAATAAGTTAGTAAATTTATTTGTTAAATTTATGATAACTTATTGGAGCTTGATTTCATAGGCCCATGGTCCCCATTGTACCTTGGATAAAATCATCTAGATAGTCTCAATTAATTGATTTAATCATCAATTAGAATTATCAAAGTTGACCAGGTCAATTTTGGATAGTTTCACAGAGTTGTGTAATTTTGAGAAGAAAAGAGAAATTATGGCATATTTATTAATTAAGATAAATTGGTATCTAAATTAATAAATAAATTTACATCAAGGTTCAAATTATAAATAATTAATTTGATAAAGGATTTAAATAATTATTTAATTAATTAAATCAATAGAAAATAATACAGGCCTTGATTTTAAGTCCAATGGGCTTATAATCAAATGGGAAATTTCACGGGCCTATAGCCCATGATAATTTCGACCTAGGGCTTCAAAATGGCTGTTATTTTATTGATTTTTTAATTAAATTAAATGGCCTAATTGAGTCTATAAAAGGAGTGCTTAGAGAGAGGTCAGTAAGAGACGACAGATAAGTCACAAGTCAGATTTTCTGATAGTTTTATATTCTCTCTAAACACAAGTCCTTTTCTAAGCCACTTTGTTATTTTCTCTTCTTCTCTCTATATCTATCTCATGTGTTGAGAATTGCCCAAACTAGTCTAGGTGGTTCTAAGGATACATTGGAAGATCGTGAAGAAAATAGAAGATCGGTTCAGTTTCTTGATAATACTCTGCGACAGAGAGGATACAAGAGTTAGAGAAACTGAAGGAAGGACTCTTAATTCCGCTGCGTATACTGTAAAGTATTATATTATTTGTTTCTCTTTGAATTCAATTTTAGAAACATGTTTTAGGCTATCTCGTATTAATTTGTTTAATATTAGATATACATGAAAATAAATAAAGATCCTGTATAAGTTTTTCCAACACGACATACATTAGACTCCCTATTGCACTTGCATATTCAAGTTGAGTTACCACTCTTCCTTCATTCTTTTCATGCTTCATGTTTGAATCAAATTGCGTAATAGCTAACTAAATTTTTCAAGCACTTTCTCGACATAATGAATTTAACTTAAAATATAACCTCCACTATTTCTTCTAACTTTGATACCCAAAATGGTTTCTACCTCTCCAATGTCCTTCATCATGAAGTTAGAAGATAGAAACTTCTTTGCTTCTATCATCTCTTTCATGTCATTACTCAAAATCCACATGTCATCTACATAAATACACACTAGTATGACATAGTCATCACAAGTCTTAGCATATAAGAACTTTCCGCATTGTTGTGTCTAAACTCATCTGAAACAATGATTTTATCAAATTTCGCATGTCATTGTTGTGGATCTTATTTTCAAACCATATAATGATTTGACAAGTCTACACACTTTATGTTCGTTTCCTTGAAGAACAAAACCTTTTGATTGCTCCATATAGGCTTCCTCTTCGAGGTCTCTATTTAAGAATGTCGTTTTGACATCCATTTGGTGAACATAAAGGTTAAATATAGATGCCAAGGCAAATAACAATCTAATAAAATTTGTTATTGTTGTTGATGCATATGTGCAAAGTAATCTATTCCCTCTTTTTATTTGAATCATTTGGCTACTAATCTAGCCTTAAAGGTTTGTATGTTGTCATCAGTATGATATTTTCTTCTAAATATCCATTTGCATCCAATTGGTTTGGAACCTTGTGGAATGTCAATCAATTCCCAAGTGTGGTTAGAGATAATTGAATCTATTTTTTCATTGATTGCCTCCTTCCAAAAATTTGAGTCTCTTGAAGACATTAATTCTTTGAAATTTTTGGGATCATCTTCAATTTGAAGTACCATTGGAAATTTCCAATTAACTTCTTTGTGATTTCCTTCTACTAGATATAGTGTCTCCACTTGAGAGTACTTTTCACTTCATCCCAAATCCTTAAGCCTTTGGCTTCTTCTAGGCAAGAAAGGTTGCTCATCAACCATTTTATGGGTCTCCTCTTAAGGCTCTCTAATTTGAATAGGTTCTTTTGATTTATTGTTATCACAATAACATTTTTTTTAAAGAACTCAACCTCTCTTCATTCAATTATTACATTAGACTCCAAGTCTAACAATCTATCAGCTTTACTATTTGAGGCATAACCAACAAATGCACATCTTATAATCCTTGGATCCAACTTGGTCATTTTAGGGTCCGTACTCTAGCAATAAGCAAGTCACCCCCACACTTTAAGATAACCAATATTTGGTTTCTTTCCTTTCCATAACTCATTTGATTTATTTGTTTTCTTCATAGGAATACGATTCAATATATGACATGTGGATAACAAGGCTTCACCCCACAAATTAAAACTCAATTTAGATGTAATAACATAGCATTGAATATTTCAAGAAATTTCCTATTGTTCCTTTTCGCTATACCATTTTATTGTGTGGAGTGTATTGGGCGGTACATTCATGTATTATTCAATGCTCTTCACAAGACAAGTTTAAATTATTTGAAAAAGTTTCACCACCCTTATCACTTCTAAGTATCTTTATTTTTATTTCCAATTAGTTTTCAACTTCCGCTTATATGTTTTAAACACATTAAATGTTTCATCTTTATTCTTAAGAAAATAAACATATGTGAACCTAGAGCAATCATCTATGAAAGTAATAAAATATATACTTCATCATATATTTAACATACCATTAAGTTCACATAAATCACTATCTATCAAATCTAACAAGTTAGAATGTCTATCAACACTAGGAAAATGTTTCTTAACCATTTTAGAGTTTACACATAGCTCATATTTATCATGCTCAACCTTGTCACAATTAATCAATCCACATTTAGTTGTTCTTTTGATTATGTGAAAACCTATATGTGTAAGTCTAGCATGCCATAAAGTAATAAATTTGAGTCAATCATATAACAAGAAGAACTATAGGCTTTATTGTTATTGTTCACATCATCCATAAAAGTATAAAGTTTAAATATGTCAGCACAAGCATATCCCTTCCCCACAAAAATATTTCCCTTAGACAATGTAAGTTTTTTGGATTCAATCACCACCTTGATTCCTAGTTTTCCAAGAAAATTTTCACTTATAAGGTTTCTACTCAAGCTCAGTACATACAATACATTTGTGAGTAGAATCTTCTTGTTGAAAGTGAAGAAAATATCAATTGTTCATTTACCTTCAACTTTGGACCTCTTCTCATTGCCCATTTGGTATTCATGCCCATCCTTTGAAGTCTCAAATGTTTTTAATAGAGATTTATCATATGTTGTTAGGATTAATGCCCTAAAATCATGTAAAGATATTTTATTGGTTTTAAATAAAAGTGCAATTTTATTATATCTGATTGTTATAATTATTGTTTGAATTAATTATATATTAATATCAAGAAAATTCCATATTCATTCATGAGAATATGATCTTGTATTAGTACGAGAGAATTAAGATCATATATAATGAATAAAATAGTCAGTAACATATTAAAGTAATGAATCTTTAATGAATTGTTACTAGTACGGTTTGCTAAGCATACGAGATGCAAGTAATCTAGATTCGGATTATTGATGTGGATAGATACATTAGTAAAGGTGTTGTATATAATATATATTATATATGATAGGACCGGTGAGAATTAATTATCTTTATAAACTTGTCATTTGACGTAAAGATTTAATTCTTATAATAATAGATGATCATTTATAGATCAGTCTAAATCCTCAGTATTCATGAACTCCTTTTATGTTTATTGGATCTTTTGATTCACTCGTTAAGGTCTCTTAAAATAATGAGGCTAATAACTTTTATTTTGGAGATTCAATATCATGGATGGCTAGGAACATGAATTTCAATAACTGAATCCATGCTTTCCTAACAGATCGAATATTGGTTCCCTTAAGGGTTGATTTTGGAACTGAATAGTTATTGAGCTCAAATCTATAATTAAATTATAGATTAGTTATACGCTAGTGAATTAATGGTACTTAAGGATCAAGAGGTAATTAGAAGGGTAAAATGGTAATTTTGAACAACTCTAATTAACGAACCAATAATGGAGGACAGAACTACATATATTGATTATATCAATGGACTACTGGAGAAAAATTTGTAAATATAATTCTATAAATACTTAGAGTACAATTCCATATTTATAGTGGAGTAATCATGGAATTAATAAATAAGATTATTAGATTAAAAATTTTAATTAATAATCTGGTTTATTGGAGCTTCGTATTATAGGTCCATGGTCCCCAGATCACCTTTGTCCTGCACTGTCAAGGGTAAGGATGTCAAAAGAAAGATTTCTAGAGGGAAATGACTAAATGGCAAAGGAATTAATTTTTCAGGGCAAGGAAATAATTATGTGATAATTATGGGTAATTGATTAATTGTGAATTAATTAATTATTTAACTATATAGTTTTTATTTTGAAAAGCTATAGGTTAAAATTAATATAATCTTTTTTGGATTAATATAAAGAGAGAGAGCAATAAATATCTTATTTATAATTAACTGATATTTATGTTGGGATAAATATATTGTCTTAAAAGTTGATTAAATAAACAAATGAGAAAATTAGGGAAATCCTAATAGGGCTGGGCGACACACACTGTACAATATAGTGTGTGGCACCTAACTCGGGGATTTTTTTTCCCTAGGATTTGAATTTTGAATTTCAAATAAGTTTGCTTAATCGGTTACTCAATTATTCTTTTTCAATATGATTTAAATAAATAATTAAATAAAATATCTAATCAGTTTTAATTTGTATTGTATTTTAATTAAATAAAGATTATTTAATTAGATTAAATATCTTTATAAGTCTGATAGTACGTGACTTTCAGATTAAGGGTTGACGATTATTTTTTAAAAAAAAAAAAATACAGACCTTCTCTCTAAAGCGATAGTTTTCTCTAAACCTAAAAACTATTATAAACATTCTCTCTGTCAAAACTCTCTAGATCTCATGTGTTGAGTACATCTAGGAAGTCACATAAATCAGCATTTTGAATCCTACGTGCCCACACACGTTCTTGTGTGTTTGAGGATTGGTCTGGAAGATCAGAGTGTGAGATCTCAGAACACTGGGTAGGAAGATCGTTGATTTATACAAAAAGACTCAATGACACTGGATAGGCTACAAAAGGTAATCTCTGATCTATTTGTATGTTATTTAATATTTATATATATGTATGATCGTGGCTGGTATTAATATTTATTAAAATAGGTCCATATATTATGTTGCGTACCTTTGATTTGATCATTTAATACCAACATATGCAACATGGATGGTGGCACAAGTGTAGCCACTAAGTCTTCTTTGGTTGAATTTACTTTTGGCTCATTATTGTGGTTCCTCTTGAGCCTACAATCCCTTGCAAAATGTCATTCTTACCACACACAAAGCAAGGTCCTTTGGAACTCTTAAATTGACCTTCATTCTTCTTAAGTCCCAAGGGTTGGTAACATTTTCCTTTGGGCTTGTTAATTCATTTTCCTTTGTTATCATTGGGAGGTTTAGTCACCACATTGGCTTTAGAAGTCTCTCCATTAGACTTTTCCACATTCTTATATCTAGAATATTTAGTCAAATGTTTAAGAATCTCATATAAGGAAATCTCCTCATTCTTATGGATAATTTTCTTCCTATAGCATCTCCAAGATGGAGGCAACTTGGCTATAATGGCGCCAACAAGGAATTGTCCCAGCAATACAATATTTAGGGTAGAAAGTTTATTCACAATAATTTGCAACTCATGAATTTGGGGAAGAAGGGGTTTCACATAAAAAAAAAAGCTTAAATTACATGTATTGAGTAATAAGGAATTTCCTTGTACCTTCCTCTTCTACTTTGTATTTGTTTTCCAATGTATCCCAAATCTCCTTGGCGATCTTGGTGTTGATATAGAAATCATATAACAAGTCCGAGAAGGCATTGAGGATGTGACCCCTACAAATGAGCTCATCTTCTTCGCGCTTCCTCCTTTCCTTGATGACTTCTTGAGTGTCATACCCTTAGCGAGATTTAGGGCTTTTAAATCTTTGTCTAGAACAGAATATACCTTGAGAGTAGTAAGAAGAAACCTAATCTTGTCTTGCCAACACAGAAAATTAGTTCCATCAAATCTATCCAATCTACCATAATTATATAAAACATCACAAACCAGAGTACAGAGAATTTGATTGTTGGGGGGGGGGGGGGGGGGGGGTGAGATTACACCACCAATATAATAATAATCTATACCCAAATTTGCTTGACAGAGTCCAATAAAAGATTAGAGTAAAGACATGCAAACCCAGGTTGTAGAACAAACTTTTAGATCTTCTTGAAAGCTTCAAACCCTATATGGAACACCACTTGAATATTTTGATGAATAATATTCAAAACCAAGGATTATACATGAGATGTATCATTGTCCAAAATCTCTATTTACTAGCCCTCCTTAGATGCTTGTGGCTTTCTATAGTAGGAAATGGAATTGAGATTGAACAAACCTTTGGAATTCACAAGACAATCACTTTCTTAATGAATTTCTTGGAGAAAACTTATAATCTTTGAAAGTTAGTGAGAGAGGGGTTAGAGAAAGTTGAATAGTGTGATCAATGTTTTACAACTCTAAAAGACACATTTTATAGTACATGCATCGTCATTAAGTCTAACCAGTAGGATTATAGCTTTTAACACATCAATTTGGAGCCAAAAAGCATAACATAATACCTGAGACAGGTGACATGTTGCCCAGCGACAAGCGACATGTATCTCGAATGGATACTTATTTATGTGACAATATATCGCCACCTAGATTGCGACATGTTGCCTCTCTACTGCCTTGGATGCCCAAAATCACCATTAATTACCTCCAAATAATTTCAAACTTTTAGGGTAATCTTATATACCTCATTTTATCACTTTATACTCATAAAAGTCAATCAGTAATGCCTACAACAATAATTCATATTTTCATTTCAACTTAAGTGAAAACTGTTTAAGTGTTTTACACCTTATTGTGTAAACAACTTAACTATTATATTTAATCAATCTCAACATAGAAAATAACTAACCACATAGAACAATCACTACAAAGAATAACAGCAAGAATAAGAAACACAATAAAAAAGAAGAAAAAAAACAAAACAAAACAAAACACTCCCTCGACATCACTCATCATCATCATCCTCGGGCTGGTCACCATGCCCCCCACAACCAATGGCTCTCCAAGGCTCAAAGATGGCTTGGGGGAATGCAAGGAAGGAATCTGTGGGCTTGGAGAAATTCCTTTGCAACAACCGTCGAAGTGCACTATCAAACTGCTGCACATAGGCCCAATATTGATGCTTCTGCTGCATATGCTACATCAACTATGGATGTTGTGTAGATGCCTAAACCATATTCGAAGTATATCTTGCGCACCAAGAGCGATGGTGGACGAATGGTCACAGTGGGGCTACTTGTCATCTCCGAGTAACCTTGCAATTATGAGTTAATGTATGTCAGCGCAATAGATTGTGTCGAGTGTGATGACAACGGTGTCATTGCAATAAATATTGTAATTTTCGATCGCTATCTTTTTTTGTAGTGGTATTTTATATTATAATAATATTTTTTCTAAGTAATACCAAATAAAAAAATAAAATATGTATTCATAAAAAATAAACATAAAAATCTAAAAGAATACACATAATTATTAATACAATAATAATTCTTAGAAATTTCATGATTAGTAATAGCCAATTATTGTCTTGTGTTGACGGTAGTTGTCAATTGTTGTCATAGTTTTGTCTTGCTCGTGCTCTAGAGAAACATTTCTAGTGTTGGATGTTTGGACTGTAATTGTATTGAGTGTATGCAATGAATCATGTCCCTATTATGATAACGGAGATCCTAAATGTCATAGACATGTGTGACCAATGTAAACTGTATAATATTCTTGTCTAGTAAATAAAATTCTTAAGTAAATAGGTATTTTTTTCACGATATAATCAATAGGGTAATATACCTATAATATAAAATAATTACAAAAATTTCCTACAAAATTTTATTTACAAAAATACATTATCACGTCATCAAAAAAATATTTGATTCTAAAAGTAATATACCTGAATTTAAAACTTTCCCAAAATCTTTTTTTTCCCATTTTTTTTGTTTAAAAAGTAACATTTTGGCTACTTAAAATATTAATAAGTTACCAATTAGTTACTTTTTCATGAAAAAAATTTATTTTTATAGCATATTATTTTATATACATTTTGGTTACCTCCAATACTTATTTTTTAAAACTTTTTTATCTTAAGACATTGATAGTCATTTTGAAGTTATATTATGGTGTCTTATTACTTAAGATACTTTTACGTTGCCGATTAGTCATTTTTTAGAAACTATTGAGTTACAATAAAATATAACAAATTACTATATAGCTTATTATTAAAAGTTACTTTTTACTTTTAGTATACTATACAATAATTTTTTTTATATTCTATTTAAAAGTTACCAAACAATATCTTAAAAAATCTATTTTAAAAAAGTTACTTGGAATATTTTTAAATAAATTTAGTTGTTTAGAATATAATATAGTATCTTTTAAATAATAAGAATACATATTTTAGTATGTTAAATTTTGATCAAGTTTAAAATTTAGTTACTTTTTAATCAACGCAATATAAAAAAGAAACTAAAAGGTTGTTTTTATTCTGATCATCTTCTCCGGCGAAGGCCAAAAAACATATGCTCCTCACATATCAAAATGATCACTTTGAAAAGTAGGTCGCGTTGGTATCATTACTTTTGAGCACAACCGACTAACAGTGTGGTTGGAATTTTATTTTTATGTTTTGGAGAAGAGAGAGAAAAGATAAATGCATAGATTTGAAGAAATAGAAAAAAATAATAAAAAAATTTGTTTTAAGGTATAGATTACTATATGTGTAAATAATTATTTTTATGTGATTTTTGTAAATTAAATTCAATGTTGAATGATGTAATTAATCCAAACAATATTATGCAAGGATGGAAGCACAATGATTGCTGTGTCTACACTACTACAAATATAGGGTTTCTCTACGCTTTTTTTTCAATCTAAAATAAAAAGCGCAGAGAAAAGGATTGAAGGACACTTAGGAACTTTGTTACTGCGGTTTTTTTTAAAAACGCAATGTAAAGTAGGAAAAGTGGGAAGTGAAAATTTTTTCTCTGCGTTTTACTTTTCTCCACGGTTTTCTTAAGAAAACCGCTGAGAAATAAAGACTTTTCTCCGCGGTTTTATTGAAAAAACCGCAGAGAAAAGTAGTATAATTTTTCAAAACTTTTACCAAGCATAACTTTGTGCTCGGTTGTCCGTTTTGATTGTTTTTTTTTAACTTTGATATTTTTTTTAACTTTGATATTTTTAACTTTGTGCTCGGTTGTCCGTTTTGATATTTTAACTTTGGTTGCTGAATTTTTTTTCTTCAGATTTTTCGGTGACAAAACTTGAAAATTTTGTTTTTTTTTTTTTCAGGTTTCTTCTGTATGCAGCTAGATAGATCTCGAAAAAATACCAAAGTTAAAAAAAAAAAACACCAAAAACGGAGAACTGAGCACAAAGTTATGCTTCGTCAAAGTTTTGAAAAATTATACTACTTTTCTCTGCGGTTTTTTCAATAAAACCGCGGAGAAAAGTACATCTTTCTCTGCGGTTGGCTTACTACAACCGCAGAGAAAAGTGACACTTTTCTCTGCGGTTGGCATACCACTTTTCTCTGCGGTCGAATACACTGCACTTTTCAATACTCTCGAAAACCGCAGTGTAATGAGTAAAAAAACCGCAGAGAAAAGCCTTTTTTGTAGTAGTGCTAGCACCAGATTTTATGAGATGCGTTCCAAACTCAGGGTTGATTAATCCTTAGGCACCCAGAGTTTCCTTCTATTCTTTGCTATATATATAAACCAATTGTAATTACTACTTTATTCAAGGAGTGAATATTCTTTTTTTACTATTTCCTTCTCAACAAATGATTTTAATTTAGGATTTTGAACAAAGTTCTGAGTTTTTCTCTTATCTTTTACTCGATGTTTCTTTTATTGCTGTGTTGTTTTTGAAGTTGGGAGAATATGAATATGATAATAGATTTTTTTTTATTTCCCCACATTCCCTATTTAAGGGATGGATTTAGGTCATATGTAAATGTATTGTGTGACCCCAATTTTCTCATTAAGGAACCTCCAAAACACATTGTTTTGCTAAATAAATTAAATATACATGGCAATCACGATTCCTTCTATGCAAAGCCCATCTTTATTAAACGGTGTGTTTGGTGCATGAGACAGACACGTGGCAAATCCAAAGGCGATCTGAGAAATCACTTGAGTTCGGCTCAGAGTCCTCGATTCGATCCATAGCCTGATCTGCGAGATCGCCTAAAATCACAGAGAAGAAATTCTGCCCGAAATGAAGGAGTTAGTTACACTCATCAAGGGGGAGGTCCTTTCGAAGTACGTGATAACGAGAATGTCCCACAAAACCAAGCTCGAACTTGGAGGGACAACCACCCACCGAACGCGTATGATAGGACAGGAGCTGTTGAACAGCCCCAGAATAACCAAGGAACCAGGGACCCAACCCTCGAAAGGTTAGCCCAGATGGAGGAGCTAATGAAAAGGCTCCTATCGGAAAAAGAGAAAGATGAGTGTGATTTAGAGGATGAACTCGAGCTTTTCGCCCCGAATATTGCGACGACTGCATATCCACATGGTTTCAGGATGCCACATGTCAAAGTTTGACGGAGATGGAGATCCGTCTAACCACTTGGGGATGTTCAACACCATGATGATGGCCCACAACATCGAGACCGAGCTAAGATGCCTAATATTCCCCTCGACTCTGATTGGGCCAGCTAGGCAGTTGTTCAAACACTACAAGAGGCATTCAATCAGCTCATGGAAGAACTTTTCTGCTGATTTCAAGAGAGCATTCAGGGCTTCTCAAGCAGCTAGGATTAAAGGTGACTCTCTGGAAAATGTAAAGCAACAGCTCAGTGAATCGTTGAAAGCATACCTAAGTAGGTTTGCCAATGTTGCTACGTGAGCTAGAGATACCGACGAGAGTTCTAAGCTCATGGCAATGAGGATGGGAATCCTTGTTGGAGGAGACATGTGGCAAGAGCTACAGAGGAAAGGAGTTAGTACTGTGGATGAGTTCTTGAACCGAGCCAAAAGGTGGGTTAACCTAGAAGAAGCGCGAGCTTCTGTCGCAGGAACCAGCCAAGTCCATGTCCATCCCGTTGGAGCGATAACGGATGTAGCAGCTATGGCTCAAACCGTTGCCCAGAATAACCAAGGGGGAAATAATAAGAGAAAGGGAAATGGTGAGGGCGACCATAACGAAACCAAGAAAAACAAGTCCATGGAGAAATTCAAATCGTCTACACAACATATACCGATCTCACAGATACTAGAGAACACATCTTCTTTGCAAATTCTACTCGCCTTCCATGGAAGAAGCCAGAACCGTTAAAGAATCAAAGGGCGAAGAGAGATCCTTTGAACTTATGTCGATTCCATAATGATATCGGTCATAACACTGATGACTACAGACACCTGAAGGATGAGATCGAGACTTTCATCAGGGCAGGACCTTTGGCTCAGTACACCCAGAATCGAGCAACTCCCAGTCAGCCCGCTGGACAAAACACTTTGTCAGCTCCGGAAGCTCCAGTGAATCAAGTCGAAGCTCAGGTGAATCAGGACAACCTTCCTCCGATAACAAAATGAGATATAGCCACCATTTCGGGAGGACCTCATCTAGCAGGAATGAGCAGAGGTGCCCAGAAAAGATATATCAACGAACTGAAATCCTATAACGGAGTAGAGTTCGTCCCAGAACAACGGTTATCAAAACAGCAGCGATTGGAAAAAAATCAATTATTTTTACGAAGGAAGATATCAGCATGTCCAGTTCCCACATAACGATCCTCTGGGCATAACAGTTCAGCTCGCCAACCAGAGAGTTAGGAGGGCACTAGTAGATAATGGAAGTTCTGTGAATCTACTCTTTAGGTCCACCCTAGAAAAAATGGGATTGTCTATAATCGAGCTGAAGGAAACTTCCATGATTCTATATGGGTTTTCTGGTGAAGGGTCGACATCTATCGAAACGATCGAATTAGTGGTAACATTGGGTGAAGGTCCACGAACAGTCTCCAAGCTTCTTGAGTTTAAGGTCATCGATTGTCCAGCAGCATACAATGCGATTTTGGGTCGACCTGCGTTGATGGCGTTTGAAGCCATAACCTTTATCCGCCACCTAGCAATCAAATTCCCCTCATCTGCGGGAATATGCACTGTCAGAGGCGATCAGCTCACTGCCAGGGAATGTTATAGCATTTCCATTAAGGGAAAAACACAACCCGGGCAGCAAGCAATGGCCATAAGTGACGGAGGTGAGGAGTCCCAGGAAGTGGAAGTTTCCTCCGGGATGAAAGAACCTCAAGAAACAAAGATAGAGATGTCGCCCCAAGTGATGATATCGACCCACGAATAGGTGAGGACAGGTCAGAGCTCCAAGCTATTGAGGAGCTCGAGGAGATAAATATAGATCCCAAAGATGCTTCAAGAGTTGTTAAGATTGGGAAAAATCTTAGTGATGATAGGAAAAAGGAGCTGGTTAAATTTTTACAAGGGAATCTAGATGTGTTTGCCTGGTCTCATGAAGACATGGTAGGAATAAGCCCGAGTGTGATCATGCACACCCTAAACTTGGATAAAAGCATGCTTGCGAAATCCCAAAGACATTTGGGAACAGTTCGAGCTGAGGCATTGGAAGAAGAAGTAGCTTAGTTATTAAAGTGCGGGTTCATTTGTGAACCAAAATATCCGATTTGGGTCGCAAATCTTGTCCTAGTCCCGAAGCCAAACAGAAATTGGTGGACCTGCATCGATTTTCCAACCTGAATAAAGCTTGTCCTAAGGATTGCTTCCCATTGCTGAGAATTGATCAGTTGGTAGATTCCACCGCGGGACATGAGCTCATGTATTTTATGGATGCATACTCTGGATATAACTAGATCGTGATGAATCCTGCAGACCAGGAGCATACTAGCTTTATGACTCCAATAAATGTGTATCTTTATAAAGTTATGCCCTTCGGACTGAAGAACGCCATGGCTACCTACCAACGGTTCGTCAACAGAATGTTCATTGGTCAAATCGGGAAAAATATGGAAGTGTATGTCGGCGATATGCTAGTCAAATCCAAGACTGTCGATAACCATGTTTCCGATCTAAATGAATGTTTCAAAATCTTGAGGAAATATAATATGAGGCTGAATCCCCAGAAACGTACTTTTGGAGTGGCGTTGAGAAAGTTTCTGGGATTCATAGTCAATACAAGGGGGATAGAGGCGAACCCATATAAAATTAGGTTATTATTGGATATGCCTTCACCCAGCTCGCGTAAAGAAGTTCATAGCCTGACTGGAAAGGTGGCAGCACTAAACCGATTTATTTCAAAGTCCACTGACAAGTGTTTGCCATTCTACAACTTGCTCAGAGGAAACAAGAAATTTGAATGGACTGAGGAGTGCGAGTAGGCATTCCTCGACCTAGAGACGCATTTGGCCGAGCCCTCAGTATTGTCTAAGCCTGTATCTAGAGAGCCCATGTTCCTTTATTTGGCCATGACAAAAAATGCAGACAGCACCATGTTAGTTAGGGAAGAAGAGCGTGCTCAAAAACTAGTGTACTATATAAGCAAAAGACTTCTCGAGGCTGAATCACGGTATCCGTTGATAGAAAAGATAGCATTCTGCCTGATATTAGCTTCCAGGAAGCTTAGACCATACTTCCAGTCCCATTCAATCCACGTCATGACTGACCAACCTCTAAGGCAGGCATTGCAAAAACCTGAAACGTCGAGACGTCTTCTAAAATGGGCGGTTGAACTCAACCAATTCGAGATACTGTATGTACCACAGACCTCGATCAAAATCCAGGCCCTTACTGATTTTGTGGCTGAATATACCGGATTTCAAGAAGAGTACTTGAAGGAATCGGTGCAGGACTTGTGGAGAATATTCGTGGATGACTCATCTAACAAGAATGAGTCCGAAGCTGGGATCATATTAATCTCTCCGGAGGGGCATCGATTCCATACATCTCTGAGATTCAGATTTGAAGCATCCAACAACAAAGCCGAATATGAAGCTTTGTTAGTTGGACTTAGAGTGGCAAAGGAATTGAAAGCAAATGTCATCCTGTGTTATAGAGATTCTCAGCTCGTGGTCAATCAGGTGTTGGGGGAATATCAAGCGCGTGGTACCAAGATGGTGGCTTATCTAGCTAAGGTGAAGGGAGAGCTATCAGAGTTTGAATACAGTACTATTGAATAGATCCATCATGAGCAGAACTCTAATGTCGACGCTTTGGCAAAGCTTGCCACCACCAAGGAAGCTGAGACTTTGAATGTAGTACCAATGGAATTCTTGGAGAGTCCCAGCGTAGCAAAAAAAATTCTAGAGGTCGAGATGATTGACACTAGGCCGACCTAGATGACCGCCATAGTGGAATATCTTACAACAGGAAGGTTATACCTGAGGAAAGAAAGAACGCGAGAAAAATACTATATCAAGCTCTGAGGTATGTGATAGTGGATGGAACATTATATCGACGTGGTCATTCACTACCTCTTCTACGGTGTGTTCTGCCTGAGGAGGCTAAAACCATTCTACAAGAGGTGCATGAAGGCTTTTGTGGAGATCATGCTGGGGGGAAAAGCCTAGCCTTAAAAATATTAAGGCATGGTTATTTTTGGCCCACTTTAACAAAAGATTCCATCTCCCATGTTCAGAAATGCGACAAATGTCAGCGCTTCGCCATAGTTGCTCGAGCTGATCCTGTCGAGCTGATGATGATCTCATCCCCGTGGCCATTTACAGTATGGGGAATTGACTTAATTGGATCCTTACCTATGGGAAAGGGAGGAGTTCGTTATGTGGTGGTGGCAATTGATTATTTCACGAAGTGGGTAGAGGTCGAACCTTTGGCAACCATCACTTCAAAGAGAGTCCTGGACTTTGTAGTGAAAAATATTATATGTCAATTTGGGCTTCCTAAAAAGATCGTTTCAGATAATGGAACCCAGTTTGACAGTGATCTCTTCACCGAATTCTGTAAAAAGCACGGTGTTATTAAAAGTTTTTCTTCTGTAGCATATCCATAGGCCAATGGACAGGTTGAGACTGTGAATAAGACCCTAAAGGCGAGCCTTAAGAAAAGGTTAGATGAGGCCAAAGGGGTTTAGCCCGAGCAGCTCCCGCAGGTACTTTGGGCATAGCAAACTTCCCACAGGACTTCCACCGGACACACTCCTTGACCTTCGAAAGTGAGGTCGTCCTTCCCGTCGAAGCAAAGGTAGCTACACACAGACTAAGGACATTCAGCCAGGAGCAGAATGATTAGTTACTTAACGCGTCTCTCAACCTGATTGAAGAAAAACGAGAGGATTCACAGTTATAGCTTACACTCTATCAACAGAAAATCACTTGTTATTTTAATTCTAAGGTCAAAAGACGTAGTTTTGGACTGGGCGACCTAGTTCGCTAAAGGGTCTTTTTGGCAAACAAGGATCCTAAGGATGGGGCTTTAGGCTCGAACTGGGAAGGACCATATCAAATTGTGGAAGTTTTGCGTGAGGGAACTTTCAAGTTAGCTCGGCTTAGTGGAGAAACAGTCCCACGGACCTGGAACGCCATGCACTTAAAGAAGTATTACCAGTAGTATTATTAACCACCTATGTAAGGCTTAGTTATGAAAGCCATTTAATTAAATAATGGGGGATTATTATGTATTTTTTCTTGTTAGTGTGGTTTTAAATAATTTTTTTATATAAATAAGCTCATGTATCGATGTTTGTAAAAGCAAACAAGAAAATTTTTACATTTTGGTTACTTTGGGGGCATATAATCCGAGGTGGATCAGAGCAGGGTTGTCGATTGAGTTTAAATTTTTAAACTACTTAAAATCCTGGATACAACCAGGTCAGAAACTTAGAAGCATGGAAAATTGAATATTCGACGGCTTTTTAGGAGCTTGAGGTGCCAATAAACCTAGCACGAACTAAGTTCAAATCACTTAAAACCCTGGATACAACCAGGTCCATAACTTGGAAGTTAGCAAAATTGAATATTCGATGGCTTTTTTAAAAGCTCGAGATGTCAATAAACCTAACATAAACTAAGTTTAAAATATTTAAAATCCTAGATATAACCAGGTCCAAGGCCTGACACTTAACAGGTATGATACAAATCAACACATTAAATTTGGATATAACCAAACTCAAAATATCTATCCCGATCTAAAAATCCATTCCTAAAATCTTGAATGTGCAAGTCTAAGAAAGCATAAACGTGAGAGATAATCAAGGAAAAGACAAATAGATTAAAAGTTAGATATATGAATTGAAATTCAAGTTGTCCTGAGGAGAAAAATCTCGAACTAAGCCCAAGGGAAATTGTTTACAAACAAATAAAAAAAAATAAGGAAAGAGCAAAACAACGAAGACTTCATTGAACCCCTCCAGGACGTTCTGAGGACGTGACCTCCTCGATCTCCTACTTGCCTGCTATAGAAGCGTCCCCTATTTCCGACGACTCTTGCAAGATCCGGGCCTTGAATTTTTCTAGATATGGATCCCACAGCTCGGGAGCCATGAAAGAAAAGTTTCCATCCTGGTTAAAAGCCTAGCAATGATACAACATGTCTTCCATGGAGGACAGTGAGGCCGCTTTCTCTTCTTTAACCGCAGCCTCGGCCTCTAGCTGCTTTGCTTTGGCCTCAACAACATCGACTTGGAGAGCAGCCAAGGCTATCGTTGTGGCCTGCTCGCTTTCTTGAGACGATGCAAGGGCGAACTTGGCATCGTACTCGCCCTTTTGAGTAGCTGCAAAGGCAGCTTTGGTATCTTGCTCGCCTTCTTGAGCAACAGTCAGGGTGGTCTTAGCGGTTTGGAGTTGAGCTTGGAGTTTGTCATTTCTAGCCCTAGCTCAGGCTATACTGCAATGTTGAGCCAGGGCAGACTGCAAAATAAAGAGACAAGTTAAATGTATACTTTGGCAAGATGAAAAGAAAAAAAATTCACTAAGGAATGATATCTTACTGTGAGGGTCATCCCCAAGGCTGACTCCAGGACGTTCTCTGGGCTCCGCTCTTTGTTACACCCAGATTTCGAGCTATGTTAATTATGACCTTGAAAGTTGGATTCGCAAATAAGTGGACTCATAAGGTTGGAAACATGCTCCAGGATTGTATGTCGAGCTTGCAGGATATAGACGACCTCGAAGTATTCATGATCTCGAAAGATAGCTCCAGGAACACACTCATCTTCAGGGACGACTTCGGATCAGGGGTCCCGAGCTCGACGCACGTACGATCTCGAAAGCCATGTGGCCTCGGGAGATGTTTCTAGCTCGATAGATGACGGGAAACCTGGGAAGCTAAAGCCTTAGAGATACGCGATAACCACCTTGAATATCTACAAGTGTTATAAAAATGAGATGTAATCCTCATTTATTATTGTAAATCCCCTAGAATCGTGGGATATTATTTGGTCAGTTATACGTCTCCTGGTCTTCAGGGGACGTTTCCTTTTATATCTGATTATAGGCATTTAAAGCCATTTATTTTATTTATACAAAAAGAGTAACTACCCAAAATATGTGGGATAGTATTCTGCAGCCTTCTCTATAAATAGAGAGGCCATGCACCATTGTAAAGGACCGAAATTCTGATCCTTGAGAGAAAACTCTGGAGAATTCATTCTTGAAGAATTCCTAGAGATAATCTTGAGTTCAATAACAAAGACTCGTGGACTAGGCAAATTTAACTGCTGAACCACGTAAAAATCGTGTGTTTACATTGTTTTATTTCAATTGGCCATTATCAACTATCGTTTATGTGCTCTTCTTTCACTGTTTGACGAAAAATGGCGTCAACAGTTTGGTGCTTTCATTAAGAGCCTTAAGCATTCATCCCTGAGAAAATCATGGCCACAAACAATCAGAACACCCCTAAAGAAAATTACCCAAGACGTCCTGGAAAACAACCAATGGAGAACCCGGATGTTGAGGAGAGGAGTGGGTCTTCTGATTCCCGGGGACCACCGCCTCCACCAAGGGATGAGGATATGTACTACAATCTTGAGCGTTACGTTCCTATTGTAGAACTGGAAAACCGGCAATTGAAACAGCTGTTGGCAGAGGCCAACAAACAGAATAAGGAGTTGACTAGGATAGCCGCAGAGGCGCAGGTGGCTCAGCCCCTGCCTCCGCGCGAAAACCAAGTCCATCCTCCAAGGGTAGTGCATGTTCCTCCCCGGAGGCCCCGTGGGCGTCCACGAAAGGATGCTGCCACAAGGAGGCCGACTCAACCTTCGGTGCCAGCAGAGCCATCTGCTCCTCCTAGGCCCCAGAGGAGTACCCGAGCTCGGGTCCCGCCTGTGGAAGTGCCTGCAGGAACTGAGAATAACCGAACCCCTGCAGAGGCTCAGACTCAGGTACCTGGGACCGCACCGAACGCGACTGACCCATCTCGGGCAAATTCTGGACCCTCTAGGCCGCGACAAGGGTGGCAGCCACCATTGCCTATACGGTTCCCTCCGTCACCCATAAGATATCCTTCGCCACCCCGCAGAAATGCTCAACCTGTTCGAGATCAAGATCAAGGGCGTGCAGGGAATGGGCAAGGAAACAGGGAGACTTTCCAGGAGCGGAGAGGCGCTCCATCTGAGAGAAGTCAGACGTCTCGGTCTCGCACCGCGGAAACGAGGCGACGTGGAAAGAATCCATCGCGAAACAACCGAGCAATGAGTCTCACCAGTGACGAATCCGGAGAGACCAGGTCCGTCAGCAAACACGACCGAGGTTGTAAGAATACTGGAAGTCGCAAGAATCGTCCCGACCTGCGCAATCATCTGAATCAGAGTCGGGGGAATGGAGATCAAACAAATCCAGACCTGAGGGATCGCTTGAATAGGCGTAGAGATCCCTCGCGGAGACGCGAGCCTGGAATCACGATCAATGACAGTCAATTCTAGACAGCACCTCCTACTGACCCAGTCCAAGAAAGAATCGACCAGCTCGAAAGAGCCTTTAGGCTTTTGAAGAATGAACGAGGATTGAGTCAATATGAGGACTCTGGTGAGGAGCTCGAACCGTTTGCTCCCCATATTTCTGACACTCAATTTCCTCAAGGGTTTCGGATTCCTCACGTCCCAACGTTTGAAGGAAAGACCAATCCATGTAGTCACCTGAGCATGTTCAACACTATCATGAGAGCCAGTAACGTGGGTTATGAGCTCAGGTGCATGTTGTTTCCAACATCATTGGCAGGACCCGCCAAAAGTTGGTTTGAAAAGTACAAGAGACACTCAATAACCTCATGGGAGCAGTTGTCTAAAGACTTTAAGAAGCAGTTCAGAGCAATGGTAGGGGTCAGACCAGAAGCATCCACCTTAACTAACGTCCGGCAGCAACCGGGTGAAACATTGAAGAGTTACTTAACAAGATTCAATCTGGAAGTAGCCCGAGCTCGGGATGTTGATGACAGTGGACACCTAATGGCAATCCGAGCTGGCGTATTACCGGGAAGTGCCCTTTGGGATGACATGCAAGGGAAACCGGTAAGGTCAATAACCGAGTTTAACAGACGAGCACAGAGGTTTGTCAATGTAGAGGAAGCGAGGTCGACGCTCAAAGCGACCTCCCAGTCCGAAACTACAACGATAAACATCAACTCTGCCTCAACCTGGGCGGACCCAGCGGCACCAAAGCCTGCCTCGAAGAACCCATCCAAGAGGAAAAAGAATGAAGGAAGAAATCCCGAAGCTGAGGGACGAAAGAAAAAGAAAGGAGAGAGGTATTTCTTCGTGTATAAAGTGCACACCGAGCTCAACGAGTCTCGGGAAAACATATACCTGGCTAATGAAAACCAGGTCCCCTTCAGGCGTCCGGACCCAATGAGAAATCAAAAATCCAAGAGGGATTCCAGTAAGTATTGCCGGTTCCACAGAGACACCGGGCACACAACTGATGAATGTCGACAACTGAAGGACGAGATCGAAGGGTTGATCTCGAGAGGTTACTTTCGGCAGTATGTCAAAAACCAGAATACTGGTCAGACGGCCGTAAGCCAGAGAGTAGCCGTGCCTCCGACGACACAAAATAATAACTCCCGATCTCGGGAAGAGGACAGCCCCCCCCCCCCCCCCCACCGATAGATGGAGAGGACGTAATAACCATCTCGGGAGGGCCTCATCTCGCAGGAGGGGGCAGGAATGCCCAAAAGAGATATGTTAACGAGCTTAAGACAGGGGACGGGTCTCCTTATGAACCCGAACCTAGGGCACCTAAAAGCCAGAGGATTGAATCACAACCCATAACCTTCACTGAGGAGGAAGCCTCCCATGTTCAGTTCCCACATCATGATCCGCTGGTTATTACTCTTCAGCTCGCCAACAAAAGAGTCCACCGAGTTCTCATAGATAATGGGAGCTCAGTCAACATTCTTTACAAAGCAACCCTTGAGAAAATGGGACTCTCCCTTCGCAACCTGAAGGCATGTGCAACTACTTTGTATGGCTTTTCAGGAGAAGGAACTGCCTGCATGGGATCCATTGAGCTCCCCGTGACCTTGGGAGACTATCCAGTCTCTGTGACCAAGATAATGGAGTTCGTGGTGGTAGACTTGCCATCTGCCTACAATGTGCTGCTCGGGAGACCCGCCCTGGTCGGGCTGGGGGCAGTTTCATCAGTAAGGCATCTGGCCCTTAAGTTCCCGACCCCTATCGGAGTCGGGACATTAAAAGGGGACCAATTGGCAGGGAGGGAGTGCTATAGCATCTCTTTGAGGGGAAAGAAGCAAACGAGCGCTCAGGCACTCGTTATCATACAAAATAAAGATGGAACGGTCTTAGAAATCGACGAGGAGATTTATCCGAGGATTGAGGAGAAAGTTGACCTCGAACCTCTAGAGGAGCTCAAAGAAATTCAGCTCGAGGAAGCTGAACCCTTGAGAAAGGTGAAGGTCGGGAAACACCTCCCAGATGAGACAAAATAGCAATTAATTTGCTTTCTGAAGAAAAACCAGGATGTCTTCGCATGGTCGCATTCCGACATGGTGGGGATAAGCCCGAATGTAGCAAGCCATGCTTTAAACATAGACAAAATCTTTCCCCCAAAGCAACAAAAGCAAAGGCAGCTGGACGAAAACAGAAAGAAAGCACTGAAGGAGGAGGTTGACAGGTTAAAGGCAAACCATTTCATTAGGGACGCCTTTTACCCTGACTGGGTAGCCAATCCGGTGTTGGTCCCAAATCCCAATGGGACGTGGAGAACCTGTATTGACTACTCAGATCTCAACAAAGCTTGCCCAAAAGACTGTTTTCCGTTACCAAGGATTGATCAGCTCGTGGATGCCACAGCGGGGCATGGCTTGATGTCGTTCATGGATGCCTATTCTGGATATAACCAGATTCCCATGCACGCCCCAAACCAAGAACATACGAGCTTCATCACGGATAAAGGGCTATATTGTTATAATGTCATGCCATTCGAGCTCAAGAATGCTGGGGCCACATACCAGCGGCTCGTAAACATGATGTTTTCGGAACAAATTGGGAACAACATGGAGGTTTATGTTGATGACATGCTTATAAAGTCTCAACTCAACAAGAACCATGTTGATGACCTCGAAGAGTGCTTCGGCGTGCTCAGAAAGTATAACATGAAGCTAAATCCTCAGAAGTGCACTTTTGGGGTATCTTCAGGAAAATTTCTGGGCTTTATTGTGAACTCCCGTGGAATCGAGGCTAATCCCGACAAGATCAAGGCCCTGATTGACATGCCCTCGCCTCGAAGGCACAAGGATGTCCAAAGTCTGACTGGCAGGATGGCGGCCCTAAGCAAATTCATCTCGAAATCTACGGATCGTGGTCTTCCATTTTTCAACTTACTGAGAGGAGGTAAGAAATTTGAATGGACAGAGGAATGCGAGCTGGCCTTTCAGGAGCTCAAAAAGCACCTAGCGGAACCGCCCATCCTATCAAAACCTGAAACGGGAGAAGTATTGTACCTATACCTCTCAACCACCGAACACGCGATAAGCGCAGTGCTCATTCGAGAAGAAGAGAGGGTGCAGAGACCCGTTTACTACATCAGTAAAAGATTACTGGGGGCAGAGTCAAGGTATCCACTGATGGAGAAACTCGCACTCAGTTTAGTTCATTCATCCCGTAAACTCCGCCCTTACTTTCAGGCACATCCCATTCATGTACTGACTGATCAGCCACTTAGGCAAGTCCTATCCAAACCAGAGGCTTCAGGTCGACTTCTTAAATAGGTTGTTGAGCTCGGACAGTTCGAGATCACCTACCACCCGAGGACGACCATTAAGGCACAGGCACTGGCGGACTTTATAGTGGAATGTATTGGAATAGCCGACGACGAGGTAATAACCACGACCCACGAGCTATGGAAACTTTACGTCGATGGCTCGTCAAATGAAAATGGAGCAGGGGCAGGGGTTATTCTGATCACCCCCACAGGGAGTAAATTTCACTCTGCTTTAAGATTTGGCTTTAAAGCATCGAATAATGAGGCCGAGTACGAGGCTCTACTCGCGGGACTACGAATAGCAAAGGAGCTCAAGGCTAAAGCTATACATTGCTACAGTGACTCCCAACTCGTGGTTAATCAAATCTTGGGAGAATACCAGGCTCGAGGCACAAGAATGGCAGCTTACCTGGAGAAGGAAAAATCTGCATTAGAGTATTTTGAGTTTTATGCAATCGAACAAGTCCCCCAAGAACAGAACTCAAATGCAGATGCCTTAGCTCGACTCGCCACATCCACCGAAAATGAAGAGCTGAATGTTGTACCCATAGAACACCTATCAACACCTAGCATAAACGAGCCAGAAGAGGATGATGTGTGTATGATCGAAACAAAGCCGACTTGGATGACCCCGATAGTTGATTATCTCGAAAACGGAGTTCTTCCAAAAGATCGGAACCAAGCTCGAAAGTTGATGTACCAAATTCCCCGTTACACAATTTTGGATGGAAGGATGTACCGATGGGGATATTCCATGCCGTTACTCAGGTGCGTAACCTCTCCCGAGGCTAAGAAAATCATCGAAGAAATTCATGAAGGGTTCTGCGGAGATCACACTGGGGGGCACAGCCTGTCCAAGAAGATCATATGCCAGGGATATTTCTGGCCAACCATTAAAGCGGATTCTTTCGAGTATGTGAAGAAATGCGACAAATGCCAGAGATTCGCCACGATACCCCGAGCTCCGCCATCCGAGCTGACCATGTTGACATCCCCATGGCCTTTTGCAGTATGGGGCATCGACCTCATAGGCTCTCTCCCGACTGGCAAAGGCGGAGTAAAATATGTTGTAGTCGCCGTGGATTACTTCACAAAATGGACGGAGGCTGAACCATTGGCAACTATAACTTCAAACAAAATCCTTCATTTCGTTGTAAAGAGCATCGTATGCCGATATGGAGTACCGAGGAAGATCGTATCCGACAACGGAACTCAGTTCGATTGCGACCTATTCACCAATTTTTGTGAGAAGAACGGTATAATAAAGAGTTTTTCATCAGTGGCCCACCCTCAAGCGAATGACCAGGTCGAAGCTGTGAACAAAACTCTCAAGAGTTCACTAAAGAAAAAGTTGGAGGAAGCGAAGGGACGGTGGCCCGAAGAATTTCCCCTAGTCCTTTGGGGATACAGGACAACGGCTCGAACCTCGACAGGACATACCCCGTTCTCTCTAGCATACGGCTGCGAGGCAATGTTGCCCATAGAAGTCGAAATCACAACGATCCAAACTCAGACCTACGACCAAAGTTCAAACCATACTCAGCTCGAGGAAACCTTAGACTTGATCGAAGAAAAAAGAGAAAAGGCCTAGCTGAGAAATGCTGCCTACCAGCAACGAACTACCAGATATTTTAACAAGAGGGTTCGAGATCGAAAATTCAGAATGGGAGATCTGGTGTTAAGACGCGTATTCTTGGCTACTCGAGATCCAGCGGCTGGAGTGCTCGGGCCGAACTGGGAAGGACCATACCAGATAGAGTCAGTCATCCGACCTGGTGTGTACAAACTTGCGAGATTGGACGGGAGCCTAGTACTGTGAGCATGGAATGGCAAACACCTTAGACCTTACTATCAGTAGTATAGGAAAAGTGTTGCCTATAACCATGAGTTTCTATTTGTATTAGCTTATTTGTTTTTGAATGTCATCAAATAAAAGTTCCATTTCGTTCAAATATGTTATTTCTTTTCATTTTTGCAATCTCTCTTAATTTAATAACCTATGGTCACACTCATAGGATATTAAGGGGGCATCATTGGTACATATACCATCAGCTTAAAAAATAAAATAACATATGCAAAAAATATATATATGAAGTATTTGGATATAACCAAATACGCGAGCCTAGATAGTTCGGACATAACCGAATTATCACAAATATATAAAGTATTTGGATATAACCAAATACACGAGCTGAGATAGTTCGGACATAACCGAATCATCAAAAACATAAAGTATTTGGAGATAACCAAGTATGCGAGCTTAGATAGTTCGGACATAACCGAACTACCAAAAACCTAAAACGTTTGGAGTTAACCAGATGTGCAAACTTAACAGGTTTGGAACAAACCAGCCAAAAAATTAATCGATGATAAGTAGGAACCTAAACCTATTGCGAAACAAGTCGAGATCGAGGCTGGAATATCTTAAAGAAAAATAGTTTCGAACTCTTAACCTTGGAGAAAAAACTGAGGATGAGTAAAAGTGACTAAACAAAAAAATATATAACATAATCATTCACATTACATACCATATAAGTACTTTTGGGTTCATGGTTAAAGTAATACCCGACTTTGAAAAATAACGAGGTCAGAAGCGGATAATTTGAACAAACTATGCATGAATGCATTGAGCTTCGAACCTAAATCCACGATATGTTTGTATGAATAAATAAACATAAATGATTCATCCATAAAAAATGTGCAAAATATTTCGAGCCAAGAAATGTAAAGCACATGTAAGTAATATTTAAAGAAATTGTATCAGCCCCGTGGGCATAAATTAAGATAGTTACAAAAATAGGGGGACGCAGCCCCAATAAATGATTTCCCCAAGATCAGATTTAAGGAAGAGGAATATCCTTGGCCTTCTCAGCATCAGTAGCACCGGACCCCCCAGGAAGAATAGCATGACTATCCTTCTGAGCCGCCTCTCGAGCAGCTTCACTGGCCTCAAGACGGGTATTCCACCGCTCAACATATGTGGCCTCGAGAGGGCCCAGGAAGCTGGTATCGAAGTCGGCATTATCAGCCCAAAGTTTGTACATGGCTTGGTCGACCGCTTTCTCCTTCTGCTCCTTATACTCGTCCAGGAGGCGGGCCTTCTCGCTCTCCATGAAGTCGAAGGTGGCAGATTTCTCCTCTTCGAGCTTGGCATTGGCCTTCTCGAGACAAGTCTTCGCCTGCTCAAGCTCGGCATTCGACTTCTCCAGCTCCTCGAGATGGGTCTTTATTTTTTCAAGTTCAGACTTCGAGTCTTTGAGCTCGTCAGCCATCTTAAGCTCGAGATCCCTCGACTTCTGGGCTAGAGACATGCTCGTTTGCACCTCGTTGGTCAGCTTATAGTTGAGCTGTGCTGAAACGACAAGGGCCTGAAACACAAAGAACGAATCAGAATTGCGAACTGAGGCACAAATATTTAAAATAGAGTTGCGAAGGCTACCGCGGCGGTGAGTTCGATACTCTTATCATAAAGAGTATTGCAGTCCGAGGCCTTGCGCACGAGGTCCCAGTGGTCAGCGCCGAAGCCAAAAAAGCTCTGACCCACTCAAGAAAGGACATCCGAGCTGAGCACATCCCCTTCTGTCCCAGCGGCGCCATCGAGCACGAACTCCTCAATATGAGTTCGGGCCATCGGCAGCTGAACCTTGGAGATAGAAGGTTTCTTCGGGGGCCGAACAACTGTTATTTGAGTTTCGGTCAGAGGAAGCGAGATGGGCGCGGTCGAGCCAGACGCATCAACCTGGACAGTCAGTTTCGTGGCTGTGCTCACAGTAGTCTGGGTCGTGGGGGTCGTCTCGTGGCGTCTGGGTACCTTGGATGGTCGGTCAGACCTCCGTGGTATTCTCGGACGTTTGCTCTTCTGGGCGCCAGCTCCCCCATCGCTAAAGAGCACAGCGTCGAGGTCGGGATTCATGGCACCTGCGCAGTTCCAATAAGTTAGACAATGATAATAAGTTTGGAAAGAGAGGGAAACCAGGTAAAGAAAAAACCTAACTGGAACTCTCCCCCGAGCTCGAACTTGGGGACCATGAAATTCCCCCGTCTTCAGAGGAGGCGGGGGGAGTGCCTTCCCTATATGTGGGTGATAACCTCGAGAGGTCCCTATAATCGTTGGTCCCATACTGAACGGCTATCCCATTCCACATCTCGTCCGTGGTGTACATGGTGTCGTATTTCCCGAGCCCACTATCAAACCTATGGACACAGTCATCTACCCAACTCCATATGTAGAAGTGGTATCTATCCTGTGGGCACGAGACTAACCTATTGGGCCTGTGTTTTAGTAAGGTCGGGGACCACATTCTCGAGGTAGGAAGGACTTTACCTTCGTCCGAATCCGAGCTCAAGGCTTCATCATTAGCCGCATTCCCAGACAGCGGGCTCTTTGGGCGAACTGGAAGTGGCGGCCTCGTTTCTCTCCTCGAAGGAAGGGCGCCTGTGGGCAGTGGCACCTGCTCCCAGTTTTCATATTTTATATTGGACCAGTCAAAGGTTGACTGGCCCTCCCCCAAAAGTCCGCACTTTCAGAGCTTATCCTCGTGTAGAAGGTATAAGAGGGACCTCCTGCCATGTGGGAGTTGGAGCAGGGTCTCTCTATGCTCCTTCATTGTATCGTCGGGAGTGGGACGCTGAAAATTGGCTGAAAGACAACATATTTATACTAAGTACGGGTCTAAGAGCTAAAGTCACGAGCACAGAAATAAAGATAACAAGAATACTTACGAATCCGCCTGAACGAATAGTGTCGAGACGGGGACAGACCATCTGTCCAGAAGAAGGCCCTTTTGAAATCGGGCGGATGATTGGGAAGATCTTCAAAGACCTTCTTCTCCTTGGGTTAGCTCGAAAGGTAATAAAAGTCATCCCCTTCCCAAGCTCGGGAGGGGTTACTTTTCAGACAAAAGAGATACAAGATCTCTTGAGGCGAAGGTCCTTTCCACCCTATCTCGTGGTATAAGGACCTCAGGGCAGACAGTACCCTGTAAGAGTTGGTGTTGAGTTGGAACGGAGCCAACCCAACGAAATCCGTGAAGTCCTTGAAAAAATACTTCAAGGGCAACAGAGCTCCTGCCCTCATATGTTCCTGGCTCCAGGCCGCACATTTCACACTGGCGTCGCGGCCCCCAGGGGCGAAGCAGCTTCGTTCATGGTTGGCCGGAGGTCGACACTTCAAGGAGCCTGACAGGCTAAGGCCGTGGAAAGCCAGGATGTCACTTATCTAGCTAGTTGTGGTAACCGAGCTCCAGTAGTGCTCGGCCTCAAACATTTCTCTCCCCGGCTGCGAGGAGGAAGGTTCCCCCATTAGTGAGAATTTAAGCTCTCCCGGATGGTACGCGACAGTAACCTTTAACGAAGGATCGAGAGGAATCGGCCTAGGTCATGAATTGGATTCCGGATAGAGGGCCTCTCGAAGAACTCTCCTTTTCCCCTCTATGACCTCGTCAATCTGGCGGCGGTAGTGAGCTCGAATGTCCTCTTGCTCGCGCGCAAGCTCATATTCTCTTATCCAACGTTGATTACGGGCGAATAGCGATTCTGGGCTCGGAGACTTTGGCTCGTAAGGGAGTGCCAGCAACGACCCCCACCGTCTTTCTAGATTCTGTGACATCTAGCGAGAAAGAAAAAATGGTGAGGGCCAGGCATGCAAGAGTTCCGAGCTCGAACTTACGAGCTCGGGGTTTAGGAGCGAAACAAGCTAAATATCAAGACCCTTATTGAAGAGTCAGGGCGTGCGTTCCACGAAAAAAGAAAGGAGCGTGGATAATTTTTTGAAAATCCCAAAAATCAAGGGAAAAGAAAGTGGCGGTTAACCAAGAAAGGCAACCTTGGGTTTCGTGCATTTATCAAGGCCCGTGTTTTTTACCCGAAAACTTAGTGTACAAGAAACGTCGCCTAAATTTTTTTTTCAAAACCCAGAAAATTGGAACCTCACTCAAATATGAAAACTGGGTATAAGTCAGTGATGTAAATCAAATACGGAAGTCTAAAAGCATAAGAGTCTATCGGATCAAAACCTCCTATCGTATTATGCTAAGGATGTAAACTAGTATATACACATACACAGCAAGAACAGTTTGAATAAAAACTGACAAAATGGGAAACAAAGATTGCTTACTTACACAATAATGGCGACGGCAGAGAGATTGTCGATTGAAGAAGAGGTAGCAAATAAGAACTCACTGACTCGAACAGACCAGGATTTCTTTGTTTCTTTGGCCGAGAAAACATGCGTGGGACAAAAGCTTTTTAGGAAGGTCTCTGGTTTTCTTTTTTCTTCTTTTCTTGCTTATGGTGAACAAAAGTGAAAAAGAAGATGAAGAGTGGGGTCTTGTATATATAGGTGGGAAAAAGGAATTAATCTGGAACGTTGAACAAAATCCTTGCAAAATCCAACGGTCAGGGATCAATGACAAGATGGCGCCGAAAAGGTGTCAGACGGACGATCGTGGGCGTGTTTCCAAGGTACTCAAGTACCAAAAATGAGCAATACCCAATTGACGCGTGTCCATTTTCAAGAGTGTATGACGGTACAGTTCTCAAAGAAAGTAGTTCAAAAGTTTCCTTCTCTTAGGATTCGAACAAATACTTTTGAGGGGGCAAGATGTTACACCCATATTTCGAGCTATGTTAATTATGACCTCGAAAGTTGGATTCGCAAATAAGTGGACTCATAAGGTTGGAAACATGCTCCAGGATTGTATGTCAAGCTTGCAGGATATAGACGACCTCGAAGTATTCATGATCTCGAAAGATAGCTCCGGGAACACACTCATCTTCAGGGACGACTTCGGATCAGGGGTCCCGAGCTCGACGCACGTACAATCTCGAAAGCCATGTGGCCTCGGGAGATGTTTCGAGCTCGATAGATGACGGGAAACCTGGGAAGCTAAAGCCTTAGAGATACGCGATAACCACATTGAATATCTACAAGTGTTATAAATATGAGATGTAATCCTCATTTATTATTGTAAATCCCCTAGAATCGTGGGATATTATTTGGTCAGTTATACGTCTCCTGGTCTTCAGGGGACGTTTCCTTTTATATCTGATTATAGGCATTTAAAGCCATTTATTTTATTTATACAAAAAGAGTAACTACCCAAAATATGTGGGATAGTATTCTACAGCCTTCTCTATAAATAGAGAGGCCATGCACCATTGTAAAGGACCGAAATTCTGATCCTTGAGAGAAAACTCTGGAGAATTCATTCTTGAAGAATTCCTAGAGATAATCTTGAGTTCAATAACAAAGACTCGTGGACTAGGTAGATTTAACTGCTGAACCACGTAAAAATCGTGTGTTTACATTGTTTTATTTCAATTGGCCATTATCAACTATCGTTTATGTGCTCTTCTTTCACTGTTTGACGAAAAATGGCGTCAACACTCTTCTATCGTCCTTAGGTATCTTGGGTTGGTGTTATAAGCGTGCCCCACCATGTGGCACGCTATCTCGTAGAGGATCCCCCGAAAGGCATCGAGGATCTTCTCCAAGTCCTGGGGATCAACTGGGATGCGCACAGTTGCAGTTGAGACAGGAGGAGCTGGGGGCTAAGCTTGTATTTCCTGATCCCGAGCAAGCGCGAACCGAGGAGGAGGAATCCTCTTCTCCGTCACGGTAGATGTCGGAGCGGTTAAGCTCGCGCCTTTCCCTTTAGCAGGGGATTTGGAGGTGTTTCCTGCAGCAGGGGGTTTTTTCTTTGTAAATCAGGGCCTCTTTACAATAGGACCCGAGCCGAACTTTTCTCCCTGGAAAGCTGTACGGAGGTCAGGAGCTTCGGATCGTTCCATCTCTTTGCCTGAAAAGAATAAGAATGGAGTTAATTCACAAGTAAAGTCGGAAACTTACACAAAAGAAATAAATAAAGGTCCTACCCTCCGGGCTGGGGGAGGAGTCTATTATCACGACCTCCGACCTTGGGACTACTGGAGGAGAAGGGGA
Organism: Humulus lupulus; assembly: GCF_963169125.1. Classification (NCBI taxonomy): domain Eukaryota; kingdom Viridiplantae; phylum Streptophyta; class Magnoliopsida; order Rosales; family Cannabaceae; genus Humulus; species Humulus lupulus. The sequence goes on from NC_084798.1 coordinate 41,373,503, forward strand.
ATCTAAGTCTAAAATTTCTTGGATTATAGAGAGTTCGGGCTCAGGTTCCACCTCGAGGCTAGCCTCATCTACGTATTGCCTAAACCCAGGGACAAAGACCCCTTGGAGCAAAGAAGGCCAGGACCTATGATTGGTTCCATACTCCTCAAAAATGGCTGACCTAAAGGTTAAGGTGTTATCTACAACAATAGTGCCTCTAGGGTAACTCGTATCATAGCGCAACACTAAGTGATCCACACACTGGAGCAGGGTAATGGTACTGTCTGGATTGTTAGGGTGGCGGTGGATAAGTTGATTTGGGTTAAATTTAACTAGCCTAAAGTCGGCAACAACCCTATCTAATTCCCTATAAGGGTATGGGTTACCTTGGCCGGAGGGGCTAGCTGCTGCCCCTGACGCAGCTCGTTCTAAATCGGGTTCCCGAGCAGCTTCAGGAACCCTCCTCTTCCGTACAAGAGGGACCTCGTCTTCCTCTTGCTCCTCGCCTTAAGCAACTGCTGATTCTTCTTCGGGGGAAGGTAGGGGCTCGTGAACTATCGGAAGGGTAGCCCGGGTCCTTCTTAAGGCCAACGTCTGGCCTTTGCCGATCAACTTACACGCTAGCATTGTGACATCATTCACGAGCTGGCGGTAGTCCTTCTCGCTGGGTGGAAGCCCAGACAGTGTTTCATATTTACCCCCGAGGGTCACTGACTTCCCCGTCCTCGCAAATATGGTTGCACGAAAAATAAACTCAATTAACATATGCACAAGGAGTATGTTTAAAAAAAAAAATGACTTTTCGAGTTGAGAAAAGAAAGAAAACTTACAAGGGCAGTTGAAGTATCGATGCTCACAGTTTCGGAACCCATTTGACATAAAGAATTGGTCCTTGTAGTCGTTGGGGTGGCTTGGGAGCTCGATGACCGAAGCAGAGTTCAGGAATCTGGTGAGGTAATAGAATCTGTCACCTCGCCCTTTTTGCTCTGGGCTGGCCTTAAGGTAGAAGAAGTATAGAATATCTGCCGGAGTGGGGATCTCCCACTCATGCTTCAAAAAGAGATATTTCATCCCCGCCAGAAGTCTGTATGAATTTGGGGGGAGTTGAAAAGGTGCCAACTTCACGTAGTTCAGGAAGTCAGCGAAGTACTGATCCAGGGGAAGGAAGGCCCCCACCTTTAAATGCTCGTCACTCCAGGTCGTGAAGTCGTCCTGGAGAGGCACGCAGCTCCGTTCCCCTTGGAACGGAGGTCGGGCAATAAGGACTCCAGACCCGACCTCTATATTATGGCTTAGCATAATTTTATTGACCCTTCCTTGGGTCGTAATCTTGGAGATGATCGTCTCTACCTCAAAGAACGCATTGGGGTCAATCACAATCTCCCTCTCCACCACTGGGCCAAAGTGAGGAAGGGACATTCGGAGGCGATCTCTTTTCCCTTGTTTGTTTGCTGAGCATACGAGCCAGATGCATTCTTTTTGGGTACGCTCTTCTTGGATGCCATTAGATTGCCTAACGATCAAGAATGATGAGTCACTTAGTAGGCGATCTAAGAGTTTGTAAAGGTTATGTCACGAATGTATGTAGGAGAATGATATCTCTGATATACGAGCTGAGTTAGTCTCCGCCTGTTGCGTGATCCCACGTGCTACCCTACACTATGCGCCTCGGTTTCCCAACAGACCCCTGACATTTAGGGATCCGTGTGTTAGAAAATCTGGCCACTACTATCGTTGGGGGGAAATTTAGAGCGAAACCACCTAAGAAGTGTGTTCCCTAAGTAAGTCTGATTTCAAACCCTAACCTTTCATCTGCTATATCCCGAATGGGTATTTCCTAAAAATCGCCATAAGCTACCAAAACTTGCCCAGAAATTACCCAATTCTATGAATATCATAGTTTTAAGAGATATTCTAAGACCTTCTCAGTAAACCTAAGTTGAAGCATATGTGCCAAAAACATTGAGAAAACAACCTAATATTAACTATGGTGAAGCATGGGTGAGCATGATAAATAAAACACAGAAATCAGGAAAGAAAAAGTTTCTTCAAAACGATAAGACTTACAGTGTGTTCGTCGATAGAAGAAGTAGATTTCGCAAGGAAGAATTCCTGGAAAACTCCTGAGTAATTGAGCAACTGGGTTTTGGAGAGTGCAACAAAAGGTTTTTGGGTTTCTTTTCTCTGAGAAAGAAGAAGGGTTTGAAAACATAGAAGAGAGAAGATGAAGAAAGATTTCGAATAAAATGTGATGAGCTGTGGAAATTGTCTACCCAATTTATACGTAAACGACATAATTCAATTTGAGCCATCCGATTTGGTCAGTACAAGATCCAAGGGCTTTGTTTCAAAGGACAGAACGGCGGCAAAAAGTTGACAAGACAATTATTGCAGTCCTCGAAACCCGAACAGGCGCCAATTGTAGTGTTCCACGTGTCCAGTACTTGAGTAATGGACAAGCAAGGTTTATTACAGTAGAAGTCTAAAAGTCCCTACTGTGTAGGTCAGAAGGTGACGTCATAAACCATGATCAGGGACTTGGGGGTCAAATGTGTATCATAATTTCAGCATGAGTCTTTCATTTAGATCGTGTACAGCTAGCAAATAAATGCATGGAAGAAAATAGCCAAGGAGTCCATGTATTCTCCACGTAGACAGTACAGTTTTCATGATGGTTGTCCGAGCTAGGGATGCATAAGTTGATAAGGGAAAGCTTATAATATTTATAGCCTCCACAGTATGAGCTCAACGGTATATCCAGCTCGGGGTAATTTGGAGATATGGCGTATCTGCATATCCTCGAAGACCCGGATACTATATATGATCGTTTATGGCCAGTCTGTGATATTTAATGTCCCAGATATTAGGAGAATATTTATTTCATGATCAGATCATATCCTAGTATAAATGAGAATATTTCATATTAAATGTAATAAATGTGTAAATCTGTGATTGACTCACGCGGTTACCCAAACCTGTCCAAGGAATTTCTCTATAAATACTGAGAATATTGGACAGGAAGGAGGAGGATTATTCTGTAATACCGAAACTCTGTCAAAATAGAGAGAGAAAAGTAGTAATAATATAGACTCGTGGACTAGGTGGATTTTAACCATTGAATCACGTAAAAAGACTAGTGTTCTTGAGAGTTATTTTCTTACTTCGGTTTATCATCAAGCACTAATTCAACCTTATTATTTTCTTAATTCTTTGTTGGCGAAAAATCGCGTCAACATATATATATATATAGGTATAATAAATCTTTTACTTGAGTGTAAGGTTGTTTAAAAAAATTTATAACCCGTCCAACACAATTAATTCACTCAATTTAAACTGGGAAAAACCAACAAAAAAGTAACTTAGAACATTCAAGTATTTTTCCAAACCAACCATTTATTACACTACGAGTGGAAATCGGTTCAACCCACCCAGTGTAACCTAACCCACAATAAATATTTTTTTCTTAATATAGATATAATTGATGTCATAAATTTAACTCATAAAAAAAATTAAAAAGTAGAGAGTATTATAATTGGACTTTACACTTTCTTGTGTAAAATGTTTAAGCTTTAATTGTTTATTTATTATAGTTGATTGTATTTAAAGTTTGACTTTAGACTTTAATTTATATTTTCTTTGTATTATAGAGATGTATGTTGCTTCCATTAATTCCAATAAAGATTGGTCGAATATATAAATAAATAAATAGATTGAATTTTGTCTTGTAATTGAAACACTCCTATCAATTATGTTAGAAAATTGTTTTTTTTATAATAAATTTAAATTAATTTATAAAATAAATGTCTTTTTTCTTTTTAAATTGGTCTCCAAGCCTTTTAATCATATTACTGTTAAACTTTAATATCTTCAAAGAAAAATAAAATGCAATTTAAAGTCCATTTGAACATAGGCTCGAACCTTATTTTAACATGGAATGAAAATTTCCATAAAAAAAAAAAAGACATAAGTCTAATCAACAAGGATAGGGCTGGGTGGCTACGTTGCAAAATGGTCGTAAAGAATGACGGGGGCAGTGAGAGAGGTTTGTAAATTCTAAAATTGGCAAATTTTATAAAGATATCTTTTTTATTTAAAAGATGATTTTAAATTCCTTTTTATTGTGATTTTCGAAATTAATATCTTGGATTAATTGGTAAGGTTTGCAAATAATTATTTATTTAGTTTGATATTCTGACAATATGTTTGTAAAAGGAATTTGTATCTTGGTTTAATAAAGAAAATATTTTGTTCTTATTCAAATTCATTCATGGAATATTTTCTATTGATTTCGTGCTTTCTAAGATAATTAACTACAAGAAATACAATCTTTGAGAAATTAATTGTTATTTCTATCTTGAGAAATTTGATCTGACGCAGGTATTAGTTGTCCCTGCAAAATTCATGTTTGTCAGATCAGAATCAACTAAATTGGAAAATCTTCATTAATCAAGAATATCTTCAAATATTCTTGCTTTTATTGGAGATTCTTTCTCAGCCTTTCTGAGCACGAAATGGTCTCTATAAATAGGCTTCTAGGGTCTTGAGAAAAAGTGAACTCTTTGGTGCATAGTTTTGTGAGTGAATTGTAATATTTGTGAGGGTTCATAGTTTGTATTCAAGATCATTGTATTCACGTGTTCTTGTAGTAAAAATGAGTATTTAGTTTTGTGGTGAGTCTATAACAAATTCATGAGTGAATACATGTTGTAATTTGAACACAATTCTTATAGTCTTCGGGAGAAGATTTTTACAAGCCTTGCGTCAAGAGGATGCAAGCACTCGCTGGCCATTGAAGAGAGTTAAGGTGGTTAGGCATTTCAATCAAAATTAGATTAGTGAAAAGAAGTACAAAAAAGTTGCAGCAAATCTCAAGAGGGAGTCTTGTTTTGTTTAAGTCAATATTTTTGTTGTGTCAGACTTGCTAATCAAGTCATTTGGTTAAAAACGTGTAGCTAAGGTTAATGTCAAGGGTTAGAGTTAAAAACTTTGGTGAAATGAACTGTTGACTTTTATTTAAAAAGTTTCATACATACATGGGATCCCAAAATATTACAAACAAACGTTTAAAATGGTGTATACATCAAAAGTTACAACCGACCGACCTAAGCGGCAAAATTAGGGCTACAACCCTAGTCCTCTGAGATATCATCGGTCGTGGTGGACAAGCAGCCACATATGTACATGCCACCACCGAAACTCTCTAACTCATGGCTAGTCAAGCTTTCCTTTTCCCTTACCTGCATCACAAAGCACCCGTAAGCCAAGGCTCAGCAAGAAAACTTGAACATATGCATGAATAGAAAATATAGATTTCTAGATACCTATCTAGGATGCCCAGCAGTAATAACCTACTCATGCATGCATATAATTACAAATAGATGGTCATTGGACCATTCCGGGCCCCGCCTCCCTGAACAGTTGACCATAGAGCCAACCCCGGGCCCTATGCCCTAGCTACGTGACCATAGAGTCACCTGGGCCACTTGCCCTTAGCTCTGAGTAACTAGACATAGAGCTAGTCCAGCGTACCTGGCGCATTAATATTTCAATGACCATAGGGTCAGCCAACGTAATAGTACGTTGCTGGTTTAGGCCTAAGCCTTTCAACCAGCGTGCAATGCACTATTATTGTCTTTGAATAATAAGTCAAGCCCTGATCCAGGTATTTGAATATAAATATAGAAATAGATACGGATAGGCATACATCAACAAGACAACCACACATACATATTACTCACATAACATCATCAGTAACTGTCATCATAGTAATAATCATGCTTATTGAACAGGGCCAATCCCTAGCCACGCAAACCATACGAACAATCATGAAACACTTAAGCAAGTGTAGAATATTCAAGTATGCTTAATCAATAATGGAACGATAACTTAATCATAATCATTCTAAGGGGCCCAAGCCCTATTCATAATTATTATTAACAGTCGGGCCAAGCCCTACTCACATATAGCACATATTGGGTGTAGTTTTCTTACCTCAAGTCTGAGTATAGCGTAAAATAAGAACAACCCTCGAGCACGATCCCGGTTCTGAGCCCCTAGCGATAACCTAGTCACAACCATAATATAGGATTCCATCAATAACAAGCAAATAAAGGATTCCAGACCGAGTCCTAGCCTTCGAGACCTTGAACTCTGCTAAACTAAGTAGCAGATTCGATCCTGAGCCCTAAGGAAAATACTCCCATCACTAAAAACTCACCATGGCCAAAATAACCTAGGCGGGCCGTGACCTGCCCTTGAGGGTCGCGGCGCGCCCCTCAAGTTAGAAGCACCCCTCCCTTGGTAATGGACACGGGCCGCGACCTAAGGGTCATGGCATGCCTCCCAAACAGAAGCCTCCTAGGGCCTTGGGTTCGATTGGGTCACAACCCCTCATGAATAGGGTCACGACCTGGCCTTGTGAACCAAGATTTCCTCCATTTTTATCAGCCAAATCCAACCAAAACTCTCTGAATTTCACCCTAAAACAATAATTCAATCCATATAACAGTTTTAATATCCTCCCAGTAACAAAACCCAACTAGAACCTAGATGTAAAACTCATCAAAACTCCCAATTCAACTCTAGAGCTTTAAGGCTCAAGAACACCACAAGAACAGCCAAACTAAATAGAAAAATCAATAGAAATCAAGGTCCAAAGATTACCTCAACTATGATTAAAGTCTCCCTAGTTGTAGCTAATCCAATCCCAAGCTTAAGCCTTCAATCTCTCAAGCTTCATCCAACAATTTCCCCTTAATTCTCAAAGAATTCCCTTAGAAGAGTTGAGAGAAAAAGTCAGAGAAAGAGAGAGAGAGTTGGTTGGTGAGCTGCTAGAAGTGTTTGAGTGTTTTGTTTCCTTGGGGCTTAAACGACTTAAGCTAATCCCGAGACTCGAGGCACCAAAAACGTCCTCTAGGGGAAAATAGTCAAAATTCCCAGTATTCCCTCCTAAACTCACTAACTCCAAATATATCCTTAATTATTCATTCCCATTACCTGATAACTCGATTTAATGCTAAATACCTAAAATACCCATTGACTCGCCCCAGTCGGGTATTGGGTTTCGTTGTGACTTTCCCGCTAACTTGCTCCCTAGGATCATCTCGTGCCGAGTAACCCGAATAAACCCACATAATAATGTGGTCTCTCACATATATCACATATATGCACACATATACAATTATGCCCATAATGGGCCAAATTACAAAAGCTGCCCTTCTAATAAGAAACGGACCCACATGCATATTTAATACTCCTAAACATGCATAACGAGTTATATTATCATACAACTCACATAATCACAATCAAATAAACATATAATTCCATATATTTCCATCCTGGCCCTCTAATCAAGGACCTAAGCCCTATTATGTAATTTTGGGACGTTACAACTATCCCCTCCTTACAGAAACTTTGTCCTCGAAATTTTACCTGAACAGCTCGGGATACTGAGTCTGCTTATTTGCCCCCAGGTCGCTTCCTCGAACTTGATGTTCCTCCATAATACCTTAACTAAAGGTATAGTCTTGTTCCTCATGTCTTTGTCCTTCTTGTCTAAAATCTGAACCGGTTGCTCCTCATAGGACAAGTCTCCCTCTAGTTTCAGATCCTCATAACTCAGTACATGAGTTCCATCTGACACATACTTCCTCAGCATGGAAATATGGAATACATTATGCACACTGGACAATGCAAGGGGTAAGGCCAACCTATAGGCCACTTGACCGATCCTTTCTAGGATCTCAAATGGTCCCACATACCTATGGCTCAACTTGCCCTTCTTCCCGAACCTTTTCACCCCTCTCAGAGGTGAAACCCTATGGAAGATGTAGTCCCCCACCTGGAACTCCATGTTCCTCCGCCTTGGGTCTAAATAGCTCTTTTGTCTACTCTGAGACAAGATCATCCAAGCTCTAATCTTCTCAATAGCCTCAGTGGTCCTCAAAACTACTTCAGGACCTAAATATTTCCTCTCACCCATCTCATCCCAGTGGATAGGCGATCTGCACTTCCTACCATACAGCATCTCATAAGGTGTCACTCTAATGGTAGACTAGCAGCTGTTGTCAGAGGCAAATATTTACTCCAGGACCCTTCAAAGTCCAACACACATCTTCTCAGCATGTCCTCCAATATATAAATCGTCCTCTCAGAATAACCATCGGTCTGAGGATGATAAGCTGTACTGAACCTCAGTTATGTACTCATCTCTCTCTGTAAACTTCCCCAAAACTTGGAAGTAAAGATAGGGTCCCTATCAGGCAAGGTAAACCTCAGGGTCCCATGAAGGCGAACTATCTCTCTCACATAGAGATATGCATACTAGTCAACCGTGTAATTCATCCTCGCTGGTAGAAAATGAGTTGATTTCGTATATCGATCCACGATGACCCAAATAGAATCATGCTTGCCCACCTTCCTGGGCAACCCTACCACAAAATCCATCATGATATCCTCCCACTTCCACTCTGGGATATCCAGAGGCTGTAATAGCCCTGCTGGCCTCTGATGCTCAACCTTGATCTGCTGGCAGGTCAGACACTTTGGCACATACTCAGTCACGTCCCTCTTAATCCTTGGCCACCAATATGAAACTTTCTGATCTTGGTACATCTTCGTGGAACGTGGATGTAGAGAATAAGGGGTAGTATGAGATTCATCCAGAATCTCCTATCTAATCCCAGTGTCCATCGAAATGCAGATCTGATCCTTGTATCTCAACAAGCCCATGCTAGATATCGTATAGTCCTTAGCTACTCCAACTAGGACGTTCTCTCTAATCTGCCCCAACTGTGGATCATCTAACTGGTTCTCCTTAATCCTCTCCAAAATAGTAGACTATAGGGTGATGTTGGCTAGCTGGCCCACCACTAACTTAATTCCTGCTCTAGTCATATGATCAACCAATTCCCTTGATATTTGCCCTGCACTATATAACTATCCCGGACCCTTCCAGCTTAAGGCATCTGCCACCACGTTGGCCTTCCCAGGGTGATAGAGGATTTCACAATCATAATCCTTTACAAGCTCTAACCAACGGCTTTTCCTCATGTTCAGATCCTTTTGGGTGAAGAAGTATTTTAAACTCTTGTGGTCATTGTATATCTTCCACTTCTCACCATACAAGTAGTGTCGACACACCTTCAGTGCAAAAACCACTGCTGCAAGTTCTAAGTCATGTGTGGGGTATCTCTGCTCATACTCCTTCAACTGGCGTGATGCGTAGGCAATCACCTTCCCTGTCTGCATAAGAATACAACCCAGACCCTGCCTCGAGGTGTCACGATAAACTACAAACTTGTCCCAATCTATTGGAAGGCTCAAAACCGGAGCGGTGATCAAACTCTTCTTGAGCTTCTAGAAGCTGTCTTCACATTTTTCTGACCATATGAACTTTTAATTCTTGTAAAAATTTGTTGTGTTTATTGTTTTTCACTATCTTTTTTATTGTGTTCAGTTTTTGTCGTGACAAGTTCTTATTCTATCCCGATAGATCTGAAATATGTTTCAACCTTTAATTACCACTCTGCACCTTACTTAATTCACATGGTTTACTTAATTTGGTAATTACTAAAAACAAAATTTCAATTGGTATTAGAGCAAGTCACTAAAATCTTAGTGAGATTTTGTGGTTTTTCGTTTGTTTTGTTTCGTATGAAATGTCTTTCTCTGCAGAAGGTGGATCTATAACTCGTCCTCCATTGTTTAATGATACAAAATATCCATACTAGAAAGTAAGGATGAAAGTTTTTATTAAATTCCTTGAAAGAAAGGGCTTGGAGATCAATATTGACTGGCTGGACACCACCTGTCCAGACGGAATTGGAAATCCGATAAGACACAGATAAAATTTGAACTTGAATAGTCTAATGAAGAAGATAAATTGTCAATTTATAATAGTAAAGCTTTACATGCAATTTTTAATGGTGTTGTTGAGAGTTATATAAAATTGATTTCATCTTGTGAGTCTGCCAAAGATGCTTGGGAAATCCTTCAAACTCAATTTGAAAAAACCGCTGATGTTAAGTGTTGACCACGATCTTGGCCAATTGCAAGTAGACGCAAAAATGACAATAATCCTAATAGCCTTGAACAGAAAATAAAATGACACAACCAATTTTATAGTGGTCCAGCCCCAGTTTATTGGTAATAGCCTAATCCACTTTAAGTTCTAATATTTGAACTTATACTTAAGATGAGATGAACCTAAGCCAACTGAATTTCTTAAGAATAAGTCAAAAAATACAATGTTTCTCTCTCTAAGTTCTCTAAGAAAATGTCTCAAGAATTCTCCCAGTCAAATTCTTTTAAAAGTCTCTCCCAATGATGCCATGAGCCCTTTATTTATAAGCTCATGGATCGTACATGAAATATCTTTCCTTTTGACTGAGTCCTTGTTTGTTTTAACAAATTTTAAATAAAATAATAAACAAATTCAAATTACAACAATGTGGCTACTACTTCGAGATATCTGAGAGATTCACGCGGTAGTTATGGGCAATTCGGGTTGTAGTTGTTACTGAGATTCGTAAAAAAGTCACTGGGCAACTAACTCTTGAGACTCTGACATACCCGGTTGGCTAAATCTTCCTTATAATGTAGCTGGTTGGGTAAGCCTCCCTTATGATGTTGCTAGTCGGGTAGGACACTTCCTGACCAGGTAAATTCATACCTAGTTTGGTGAATCACTCCCGGCCCAGGTAAATTCTTACCTGGTCAGGTAAATCACCTCCTCACCAGATAAAACCATCTTTTTGGTCAATGTTCTTCTGATCGGTGAAATGACAACTCAGTAGGTCATTTTCTAACCCTTACACTTCCCTTGGTCAATATGTTCATTGACCATTATTGTGCCAATTGATGGCCATGATTGCCACATGTCACTTTTGATTGCCACGTCATTGAACTAAAATTTTGGGGATAACATTTGCCCCCCCCCCCCAGCCCAAGTTTATTTTATGATTTTTTCATATGATCAACTTTTTCTCTAACTGGTAGTTATTCAGGTCATCCAAAAGCATAATAAAAGTCCGACTAGTTAAATCCCAAAAATCAGAGATTGAACAAATACCACAGCAATTACCTCCACATGATGACCCATCAGAAAATTTAATAATTTTTCGTGTCTCAAAATTCAAAAAAATGACCATATGCATTCTCCCGCCTTTTTCAAATAGACCCACGATTGAACTTTTCAGTCCATGAAAATGGTAGTTACCAGTTTCCCAGATAGTGGGATAATGGGAGAGAGGAAATATTAGGAGTTTTAGGGTAATTGAGGGTTTCCCTTTTTTTCTATAATAACCCATGCACGCCTCTCCTTTACAAGCAAAAGAAAATGTCACAAAAACAACGTCTTCTTGTCTTGGTCGATTCTCCCTCAAAGCTCTCAAGAGTGCTTCAAGTGAATCAAAGTCATATCAAAGGCTCTTCCATCCATTTGGGTAAGTCTTCTCTTCTTGTACTTCACTTTGAAACATTTTGAAGCTTTCAAATTCTGCACACACTTTGCTAGAACATGTGGTGGCGGAAACCCTCTTTTGGAATGCTTTCTTTGGAATTTTTGTTATGAATCTTTGAAGGATAGTGTTTTTATGGTTGTTTTGATGTAGTTTAGGCTTTGGGTTAACCAATTTCATGAAATTTTAGAGAAAAAATAACTTCTCATCTTCAAACATACATTCGGGTTCATGGGTTTGTATGAACTCTTGGAGTTTTCATGAAACTTTTGCAAACCCTTGAAATTCCCCTTTTTGATCTTGTTTGTGTACCCCGTGAATAAGAAAATGTGTTTGTGCTCCATGTTATACCCCATGTTTTTTAGCCGATCAGATTCGTGTTTAGCCATTCCCTTTTTTAGGCCTTGACTGCTCGGATTCCACCTAGTCGATTGGACCACCAATGTAGCCCCTTGATTTTCACATTTGGCTCCTCGGAACCCCTAGCCATTTGGGTGTTTTTCGCTGCCTTGGCTCGATTAGCTCTGGATTCCTAGGCCCCTCAGAAAATTGTTAGCCGATCAGATATCTTTGGGTGCCTTGGTTCCTTGGACTCTTGTTATCCGATCGGGTCTCTTTTGGTGTCTTGGTTCCTCGGACTCCTACTCCTCGGAACATGCTCGTGTGCTTGGTCACACACCAATCGGGTGCCTTGACCCATGCGCTCCAGCCAATCGGATCACACACCACCCGAGTGCCATGACTCATCGGGAACCCTCAGTCGCTCGGGCACATTTCTCATAGGAACCCACTTAGCTCCTCGGCAACATGCTTTAGCGGCTCGGATTATGCACCCAACCACTCGAGTTTGTGCATATTTAGCCGAGCACAAAACCTCATAGTTCAAAAATACATAGCACAAAACTATAGGCCTAATGTCCCCGAACACATAGCACCCAAAAAAATTTCTATTTTCCATGTGAACTATTTAAAATTGTTATCAGTGCTCAAAAATGTCTTTATCTGGGTAGTAAAATGTTTTTATTGCTCAGATTGATTTTTGATTGAGCAGTAAATATCTTTACTTTCATGCATTATTGTTTGGTTTACTCACCTCCCCGTATTTTTTGTAGATGAATCGTTTCGACTACAGCATAGGTGACAACCAAACAGACTTTGATTCTTCATCGCCCAAGTCAAGTGACACCCCTCCGAGCAGTGATTCTTCTTCCAAATCTCCAAGCAAACAAACTCCTGAAGACTGTCTTTGTTGTCTCAAGAAAATCCTTCCCTGATCAGCTTTATACTTCCTTGACGAAGATCAGTTCCTTAAGCAGCAACGTCAGCACAAACCAATGAGGGTGAAAAATTCCAATCGACTCCCTCAGGAACAAGATCCCCAAGTAGCTCATAGAGAGACACAAAACGTATTGGAACGAGTGCCTTTTGTGGGAGAAAATTTATTAAAAGAAGCTGAGACTAAAGCCTCTTCAAAGCCTACTCACCAAGTTCAAAAAACTAGTAAACCCAAGAGAAAGGCTACGCATACTTTTGCAATAGAAATCCAACAATCTGCTACACTCAAACCGAGGAAAGAAGAAGATCACATGCCTTCATGGTTCATAGCTAAGGCTTCTAAGCTAAACTCCAAAATGCTCGATAGACACATTCAGACTTTGGGGCTTGAAGGAATGAATGTGGTATGTCCGCACCCAAACCAGAGAGCCAATAATCCTTATGGAGCCTATTGTGCGTGGTCTAGGTATCACATTTATGCAGAAGCTACTATCCATTTGCATCTTTTTTTAGGTCAATAGCGGATTACTTTAATGTTTCTCCCTTCCAGGTTTCTCCAAATGGGATACATGCTCTGTCTGTTCTATACATTCTTTACCACCTCCAGGGCTGGAACCCACCTACCCCTCATGAGGTGCACTATTTGTTTGATTTTAGCACCAATCCTAGCCACAATAATACAGGTTTTTTCCACCTCTTTCATAGGCAGAAAGTGGTTTAGTATCTTCATCGTATTTCCCATAAATCGAATCCTGGAAATTATTATGTGGAATACTTTCTTACTCCAGACATTAAAGCCAACAACTTGGTTTTTACGCATGCAGACTCTTTTAATCAACCTCTCCCGACTAGGGAAATGCATTCCTAGGCAGAGGGTCTTACTAACATGCCCATTGAGGAGAAGGATGTTGAGCAGTTGGTCACCTTGGAGAATCTTCAATTGGAAGGGTTGTTACAGAACAACCAAGACATTGCTATGGGCAGCACTACTGATGAAGCAAACACGACTGCCCAGTCAAATGCAGATACCGAAGTAGTTACCGACTAGTTCTCTCATGAACCATCTCCTCAACCACGTCGTCCAGGTGATCTTTTCATTAGAGAACCTCTTCTTGAAAATCCTCACCAACCCACCTTTCCCACAAGGCATGGCAAAGGCAAAATAATTGAGCTACTCAGAGAAGACAACTCATCATCGAAAGATGAGGACGATATTTTCAATGAAATTATGAACTCAGGTTTTTCTACTAATAGTAACCATAGTTAGATTTTGAGAATGATTATGATGAACGTCTGTGGAATTTCTCTTCACTTAAGTTTATTTCTAGTTTCCACTAATCAGGTTTTTTTTTTACTTTTATTTAGATCCAGCCATGTTCAAGCAGTTCAACACTCCCTCTGCCCGAAAGAGGATGACTAGTGAAGGTAGCAGCTTGAATCCTCCAAGTAAGGTCGTGAGCACTGCACCGCCCAACCAGGGGAGAACATCTGACCAGTTAGTCACTATCCCACGCTTGACTCCTCCATCTATTCCACCTTCTGCCAGCCTACAAACTACCCAACCAGCTGGCTTAAGCGAGCCCCTTCGCATTTCTGGTGAGTATGGCAAAGAGTTACTAGACCACACTCTTCACCACGCAACGACAACTCAGACCTTTGAGACTCTACCTTGGCAAAGCATTGAAGTTTTCCTTCACAAAGGCCTCGCTGAAATAATGAGTGTAAGCATCTTATCATAAAAAGCACTCACTTTCTTATCGATTGTTATTATTCTAAATACTTTTTTGATTATTTACTCCAGGGACTCATCACTGTCAGTCATGCTCAACGCCGAGCAGTCGACTATAAGGAGCTAGTCAAGGTCTTGAATGATCAATTTGTGGAAGCCTAGGCAAAGATTGAAATTATGACTAAGTCTAAGAAAGATCTCCAAGAAAAGACTGAGCAGACAGAGAAAGTAGTTGCTAACTAAGATAAATCTCTGAAAGAGTTGGTTGATGAAAACAACAAACAAATTCAGGCCAACAAAAGGTTGACCAATCAACTGGTGGAGAAAACTCAAGAGAATGAGGAGCTGAAATAAGACAAGGAAACTGATGTTGCTCGTTATGAAGAAATTTGCTTCAATTACTTCAATCAGATATGGAAGTTAAACAAGCCTCTTAATCTTGACTTTCTCTTTGAAGAGGCAAGGGCCGAAGAGCTTTCCAAATGTGAAGCCAAGGCCAGCGAGGAGGCAGCTCTTCCATCTGGCACTGTGCCTGCCTCTCTTGCTCTATCATTCTAACCAGAGGAGGTTCCAGATGTTGACGATGGTGTTGACCAGCCAAGGACCAGGTTACCCGACCAGTAAACGTGCCCATCTGACCAGGGAGCCTCTTACCTGACTGGAAAAAAACTTTGCATCTGGCCAGTAGTTACTTGTTTTCTTTATACTTTTGTTGAGACAACTGTTGCTTATCAACTTTGATAGTTTGCTCATACTTGTTTGACATTTACACTTTACTTTTCTTACAACATTCTAAGTCTTTTGTGAATAGAAAAGTCTTTATGTCTTATATTTTCGCATGAGTACTTAGTTTTCTAACTTGAAAATTATAGACATTTCATAAGTCCCTACTAAGTATATTTTCTCACACTCTTATTGCTCTAACATTTTATGAGCATAATGTTTATTTTCATACGAATATCTACTTCTAACTTTGAATCTTGAAAAATTCCAAGTTACGTAAGCTTTGTTAAACAAGTTAGCTTAATGGCCTTTTTTTACTTCAAAAATTTACAAGTCAGCCTAAAAACAAATATTTTAACTTGTGCTCTCATTGTCTGTGTTGAATTATATACCAATATACCCTATGTGCCCCCCAAGTGATCGAGGATTGAAAGATCCTTGGTCACTTGCTACTTGACCAAATCTGTTTGAGCAATTATTACTCGTGAAACACATTGAATATAAAGAAAATACATGAGTAGTTGAACACTGCTAAAATACCCGATTAGTTAAATATTGTCAGTCTACCCAACCAGGTGAATATCGGTCAGTTGAACACTACCCAGTTTGTACTGACTAGTTGAACATTGTTCGATTAAAAAATAATCAACACATATGCATAATTTGTAGCAAGATCCGACCGCGCTGCGCGTGATCTCTTTTATTACTCGTAAATTATAAAAGGACAAAACGTGTCTAATAACGAGTCTTAAACATACAAAAATTGTTCCAAAAAAAATGGTTGGTCAGTAAATAACCAACTCATAAGCATACTTAAATAATAAGTAAAACACTTGAATCCAAGCTACAACTCTGTAAGCGGTATTTATTGATAATATTTCCTCAGGTGCTCGCCATTCCTGTAATTTTTTATCAGCGCACCATTCAACTGAGAAAGTTTGTAAGTGTCAGGTAGTATGGCTTGCTCAATCTAATATGATCCTTCCCAATTTGGTCCTAGCACTCTAGCTGCTGGGTCTTTGATGAACACCTTTCTGAGGACCAAATATCTGAACTAGAACTTTCGATCTTTAACTCTGGAATTAAAATAGCAGGCCACCTTTTGTTGATGGGTAGCAACTCTCAAGCTCTCCTTTTCTCGTTTTTCTTCAATAAAATCCAAAGATTTAGCTAATAATTGATTGTTCTTTGCCTAGTCGTACATGCTTCTCCGATGAGATGGGGGGTCAATCTCGACCGGTATCATAGCTTCATAACCATATGCAAAGGAAAAAGGAGTATGACCAGTCACTATCCGAGAAGTGGTTCTGTACGACTAGAGGATCTCTAGTGATTCGTCTGCCCATGAACCTTTAGCTTGTTCGAGTCGCTTCTTTAGAGTGTCTTTCAACATTTTGTTTACAGTGCCAACTTGCCCATTCGCCTGCGGGTGAGCCACCGAGGAGAAACTCTTTGTATTTCCATGTCTAGCACAAAAATTAGAAAACAAATCGCTATCAAATTGAGTACCATTGTCAGACACTATCTTCTTTGGCAGACCATAGCGACATATGATATTTTTCACTACAAAATCTAACACTTTCTTCGAGGTTATCGTTGCTAGTGGTTCAGCTTCAATCCACTTAATGAAATAATCAACAACAAGTACTGCGAACTGTACTCCTCCTTTTCCTTTGGGTAGTCTCCCGATCAGATATATTCTTCGTACTGCAGAAGGTCAGGGACTTTGCATTTGCTTCAAAATATTTGGAGGTGCTCTGGGTATCTTAGAAAATCTCTGATATTTATCACATTTTTTCACATATTCCATGGAGTCTTTGTTCATTGTACGCCAGAAAAATATTTGTCGCAAAATCTTTTTAGAAAGACTTTGCCCCCAACGTGATCTTCGCAAAATCCCTCATGCACTTCAGCCAACAAGTTTCGACTAGTCGGGCATCACACATCTAAGTAACGGCATAGAGTACCCTCTTCTATATAACACCCCATCTATTATGACATACCGGGCAGCGTGTCTCATCATCTTCTTTGCATCATTGTGGTTATCTGGTAAGGTGCCTTGTTTGAGGTATGTGATGATGGGTGTCATCCAAGTGTTAGCTATTGTGATGGGCATTTCTTCCTGCTCGATGATACTTGGGTTCGCCAAGTATTCGACTGGTACCATATTCAAAGTGCCAGCATCTTTTGCACTGGCCAATTTTGCCAAGGCGTCTGCGTTGGAGTTTTGCTCTCATGGCACCAGTTTGATTGTGTACTCTTCAAACTGCGCTAGCAAGTCCTTAGCTTTAATTAAGTAGGCCACCATGCGTGAACCCCTAGCCTGATATTCCCCTAAAATTTGGTAGACCACCAACTGAGAATCACTATTTACTTCGACTGACTGAGCATGAACATCTCTGGCTAGTCGTAATCCTGCTAGGAAGGCTTCATAGTTTGCACTGAACTCAAACCTTAACGTGCAGTGGATTCGATGCTGCTCAGGTGTGATTAATATAAGCCCTGCTCCTGAATGATGTTCATTCGAGGATCCATCCACATAAAGTTGCAGGTAGAAAAAGTTTTTCTCTGCCCAGCTACATTTTCTGGCTGGTCGGGATCATCAGGAATTCTGGTGCATTCAGCGATGAAGTCCGCCAAATCTTGTCCTTTAATGGTCGATCGAGGTTGATACTTGATTTTGAATTGGCCAAATTCAACAGCCCATTTAAGTAGCCGACCACAAGTTTCTGATTTTTGTAAAACTTGTCGGAAGGGCTGGTCGGTGAGCACTTTAATGGGATGTGCTTGAAAGTATGGTCGTAGTTTGCGAGATGCGAGCACTAAACAGTATGTTAGCTTTTCGATTAGTGGGTATCTTAATTCCGTCCTCTCAACAGCTTGGTGGCGTAGTAGACTGGATGCTGCACTGTAACACCCGGGTTACTCCAGGACCATTACTGTGGACTTTGAACAGTGCTTAACTCGCTAAACGAGTCATTTAGTTATAAACGTGCATCTAGGTGTCATTAATAGGCCAGGGTGAAAAATCTCGATCAAAAGGATTAGATATATTTTATTTAAAACATTAAAATATACATGGGCCCATAAAAGTGTTTACAAAGTTATTTACAATCCAAAATGGTCATTACAGTATAAACATTACAACCCGCCGACCTAAGCGGCAAAAATAGGGTAAACCCCTAGTTCCTCTGAGAAACACCTTTGACGTGGTGGTCAAGCGGCCGCATATGTACACATCACCACCTAAGCTCTCCACTCAAGGCTGGGTAAGCTTTTCTTTCCCTTTACCTGCACCACATAGCACCCATGAGCCAAGGCTCAGCAAGAAAACTTATTACTGCATGTATGTAATAATAATAAATGATTCTGGTAATCATTCTGGGGCTTGCAGCCCTAATCATATAGGTGACTAATGAGTCACACTATGGGGCTTCACACTCTAATCAGATAGGTGACTAATGAGTCACACTCTAGGGCTCTACACCCTAAGCCATGTGACGTTTCAGTCACCTGAGCCTTTTGGCCCTGTCTCTAAGTAACTAGCCTTTAGACTAGACAAGCACTTTAGTTTTCTTCGACCTTGGGGGTCGGTCAAGCATTTCATGCTCATGTTGATTAGATCTAATCATTTCGGCCAGTGTTAAACACATTAATGTCATTCTTGACTCATAAGACAATACCATACGACCAGTGCTCAGTACTACTGCCGATCATGACTTAATAAGTCAAGACTTCTCGACTAGTACTAACACAAATGTCGTTTCTGACTAATAAGTCTATGCCATTCAAAAATAAGCAAAGATGATATGCATTTACAATGCAATCAATGTCCATATATAGAGCACTCAACATGCCTCATAAATAACCATGCATGTCACATACTGGGTGCAGTTTTCTTTCCTCTGGTTCGAGAATGAAATAATAAAAGAACAACCCTTGAGAACGATCGGTCCTTAAGTCCCTTAGCAGTCACCTAATCATAACCAAATATGAAATCCCATTAATAAAAATAAATAATGAAAGGTTCATGGTCTAAACCCCGCTCTCGGGGCCTCGAATCATACTAAAACGGTTAGTAGATTCGAACCCGAGCCTTAGGAAAAGAAAACCTGTGCTTAAACCTCATGAAAAACCCATCCTGGCACAAAAGGGAGGGGCGGGCCATGACTTGACCCAGTGGGTCGCGGCACGCCCCCAAGATAGAGAACCTCTGTCTGGGGTACCAAGGGCAGGCCACGACTTGACCTAGTGCGTCGCGGCGCGCCTGCTAAACAGAGTCCAGAGGAGGCTCTAGAATGGGTTAAAGTCATGACTTTCATGAACTCGATCACGACTTGACCCTGCGAACCCAGCTCCCTTGCCTTTCTCTCAATTTAAACTCAGCCCAAACCTTCACCAAATAAATCCCAAAATTATAACCAATCATTATGACAACATTACCAGCTTTCAACCAACAAAACCTAAGCTTTGAAATACTTAAAACCTCACCAAATACCAAATTCTACAATCAAAATTTAAGGCTTAAACATAACCTTAAAACAGAGAAAAAACCATAAACTTCAGCTGAAAACCTTACCTTAAACACAGAATTGAATCCCCTTCAGCTGCTAATCACAAAATTAAACCCTCAAGCTTTGATCCTTAAGTTTTCTCCAAAAATCACAATCCGAGAGAGAGAAAGAGATGATCGAGAGATGGAGAGAGAGAACTCTGTTTTGCTACCTAAAACTCCACATCCTTCTAAGTTTAAAACATATCACATGGTCAAAAGACAAAAATGCCCCTAAGCCTAATTAAAACCTTTACAGCCACCCAAGGGCAAAACAGTCATTTCTCATCCATCCCGTTAAACATAATTAACGTCCTCCAATTCCCGTTATTCTCAATATTCTCAAATAATAATTAAATCATATCCCATTACCCATTCATTCCTTGTAATGTACTAAGCATCAAATTACCCCCATACTTACCCCGAGCCTGGAAATTAATCCCGTTATGACCAAACCGCTAACTTGCATTCTAGGATCATCTCATGCCGAATAGTTTGAACATATCCACATAATAATGTGGTCTCATCCATAAATCACAAACACGCACATAAATATATCGATATGCTCTTAACAGACCAAAAGTCTTTCTAATAAGAAGTGGACCCACAGGTATGCAATTATCATCATATAATCATGCATTTAATCACACAATTGCATAATAAGTCAATTATGGCCCTCCTGGCCCCCTAATCCAGGCATTAAGCCACATTAGGGAATTTGTGACATTACATGGACTTTATTTTCCTCTCATATTAGAGCAGCGCTGACAGCATGCTCCATGACTGCTAAGTAAATGAAGAGGTCCTCTCCATCTACGGGTTTTGAGAGAACTGGAGGTTCGGCCAAATGTTTCTTTATGGCTTGGAAGGCTTGCTCGTATTCCTCCGTCCAGTCAAATTTCTTGCTTCCTCTTAGTAAGTTAAAAAATGGGACACACTTGTCCGTTGACTTGGAAATAAACCTACTTAGAGCAGCAATCCGCCCAGTCAAACTCTGAACATCCTTAGTTCTGGTCAGGGATTTCATTTCTATGAGTTCCTTAATCTTCTCAGGATTGACCTCTATCCCACATGAGTTAATAATAAATCTAAGAAACTTCCCAGAACTTACTCTAAACGAGCATTTAAGGGGGTTCAACTTCATGCGATACTTTCTAAGTATTGCAAAGCACTAGATCTCGTACATACCCCCCAGCTTCTTTGACTTGACCAGCATGTCATCAACATATACCTTCATATTTTTTTCGATCAAGTCATGGAATATGTCATTCACTAAATGTTGGTAGGTGGCACCTGCGTTCTTCAAGCCGAATGGCATAACCTTATAACAGTATAATTCTATATCTGTCCAGAAGTTGGTATGCTCCTCGTCACGAGGGTGCATACTTATTTGATTATAACCAGAGTAAGCGTCCATGAAGGAAAAAATTTCATGACCAAAAGTTGCGTCAACGAACTAGTCTATCCTAGGCAGAGGAAAACAGTCCTTGGGACATGCCTTATTCAAATCGATGAAGTCTACGCTGGTCCTCCACTTCCCATTGGACTTGGGTACTAACACTGGGTTAGAAACCCCGAGCTGGGAAGTAAGCCTCCATGATGAACCTGTTTTCCTTCAGGCACTCAACTTCTTCTTTTAGAGCTCTTGCTCGTTCCTTGTCAAGCAACCTTCTCTTCTGCTGCACTGCTGCATAGTTTTCATCCACATTGAGCATGTGGCTGATCATAGTTGGTGAGATACCCACCATATCCTTGTGAGACCAGGCAAAGACGTCTTGATTCTTCGCAAAAATTCTACCAACTGTGCTCTCACTTCCACCTTTAAATTCTTTCCAACAACTTGACCACTCTGGTCGGTTCATTCTCATCTATCGGGACCTCCTCTAAATCTTCCACATGTCCTAATCCACTATCCAAATCCCCAAAGCGAGGATCATTGTCCATTCCCTCGCTTTGGGAAACGCTTTATTTGGTAACTTCATCACTGAATGGGGTTTGCCACTCAATAACACCAGGAGTCATTTCCTGGTCGGTAACTTTTAAAAAAAATTCTTGGTCGGTAAAATTCACAATGTCGTATTGGTCGATGTCCATCTCGTCTGCTACTTCTTCTTTTTCCCCACACACAATCATGTTATTCTCGTTGGTTCCCCTCCGTGCCTTAACCACTGAAGCATTGTAGCACTCCCTGGCTTCTCTCCGGTTTCCCTAGACACATCCTATGCCTGCACTGGTTAGGAATTTCATAGAAAGGTACCATATAGCCATCGCTACGTGTAGAGCCTTGAGTAATGGTCAACCAATCACCACATTGTATGCCAACGAGAAATATACTATCAAAAATTCTGTCATGATTGTCTCGTGCCTAGGAGTGTCTCCTGCAGTGACCGGTAACTTGATTGTTCCAGCTGTGACAAACCTTCTCAAATGAACCCGTAAATAACTTGAGAGCATGGCCTCAAGTCATTGACAGACAACTTCATCTTTTCAAAAGATGAATTGTAGATAATATCCACGGAGCCTCTCGTATCAACTAGGCACTTCTTTACCTTCATGTTTGAAATCTGGACTGTAATGACGAGCGGGTCATTATAAGGATACCTAACGTGTCCAACATCATCCTCTGTGAAAGTCAGAGACTCACTCTTTCTTTGGAGGTCACTCCTCAATAGTCATGACATTTGATGTTGCAGGCAACTCATGTCGAAGTGTCCGAGCATATCTCTCCCTTGCTTTGTTACTGTCCCTATCCAAGTATGGACCTCCACATATAGTGTCTAAGGTAAAGTCCACAGGCTCGGGTTGCTAGGGTGGAGCTCGCTATCATTTGAACCCAAGATTGTTGTTGCTTCCTTCTCCTTGGGATTTCTCTGCCCAGTACTTTTTCAACTTGCCCGACCAGAGAAGAAATTCTATCTCGTCCTTGAGGTGATTGCATTCATTCGTATTGTGACCATAATCTCCATGGAAATGAAAAAACTTATTCATGTCTCTCTTACTCTTCTCTTTCCTGATGGGTGGAGGCTTCCTGTAGGGAACCTCCTGATGACTAGCGAGATATATTTCAGCCCGGCTGGCCGAGAGAGTTGTGTAATTAGTGAACCGAGGTTCATACTTGGTTGGCTTGTCGTTTGATCCCAGCTTAGCCTTCTCTTCATGGCGGTCAAACTCGTTATTCCCATGTTTCTTTCCACCATTTTGACTGTTTCCACCATTCTTAGGAGGGTCAGCTGATCTGCCTGGATTTCTTATGCCTTTCTCCTCTTTCTCAATTGCATCATCCAATTTCATATACTTGTCCACCTGCTCAAGAAATTGTTGAAGTGTTGAAATTGGGTTTCTATGAATACTATCCCACAAGGGGCTTTGGTAAGTGATTCCAGAGGATATGGCAACCATCTTCCCCGCATCTCCTATAGTGATTGCTTTGTTGGGCTCTCTCATGAATCTCTGTACATAATTCTTTAGAGAATCATCTTTTCCTTGTTTGATATATGTCAAGTGGTTGGCGTAAACTGGTGGATTTCGGGAACCACTGAATTGTCTACAAAAATCCTTCCTGAATGTTTCCCATAAGGTAATGGAATTCAGCTTAAACTTCCAATACCATTCCTGGGCAGTATCTGACAGAGTAGTCAGGAAGACTCTTGACTGATATTCATCACTCGACCTGAGCAGTTCCATTTGATCCCCAAATTTCCCAACATGTCTGATGGGATTTTCTTTTTCTATATACACCGGTAGCACCGGTGCATTATATTTTGCCGGGGGCTAGGCTGCTCTGATTTGAGCACAAAATGGACTGCCACTCCTATGGTCTACTGCATCTAGCCCAGAAGGATGTTTAGATAAGCCCTGCACTGCATCTGTTAGTGCGTCAAGCTGTGCTTGGATGGCTGGTGCAACTGACGAGGCTCCAATATTTTGACCTCCTGGTCGAGCATTTCCATCTGGTGCATTGTCCTCAAGTATTTATACTTGATCAGGAGTGCAAACAAGATCTTGCCCTTCAATCTGGACGGTAATGACCCAAAATCACTAATATGGCTTAAGGGCCTTGATTAGTGTGCCGGGAAGGCATAATTGGTTTATGTGGGAATCTATTAAATTAATGTGTGATTCATGATAAACATGCTTGGATAGTTATATAAGTGTAAATAAGATTATATGTCATATTTGTGAGAACCACATTATTATGTGGGTAAAATCTGCAGCATGCGACTTGAGACGATCCTAGGGAGCTAGTTAGCGGGAAGTCACAACAGGGCTTAATATTTGACTTGGGGCAAGTCAATGGGTATTTCGGGTATTAGGTGATTATTTGGGTTATCGGGTTATGGAAATAAATGTATGGAGATATATTTGAGGTTAGGAAGCCTAGGCGGGAATATTGGGGAATTTTACCATTTTTTCCTCGGGGACGTTTCTGGTACCCCGAGCCTCGAGATTGACTTAATTAACTAAGGTTAGACTAAGTAAATAGAAAATAGTAGAACAAGAAAACCAAACCGACCCATTTTTGTCCTCTCTTCCTTCTCTTCTCTCTCTTAAGAAAACTACTGAAACCTAAGGGAATTCAGCTGGGAAACTCAAACAGGATTAAGGACTGAATTGAAGTTGAGAAGCTTGGGTTTAAGCTCTGAAATTTGTTAAGGAAGTGGTTCATCAAAGAAGGTATTAAGCTAGGGCTCGAGAAGTGAATCGTGCTCGAGAGGCGTCGCTCGTAATCAGTAAACTTAGGAATTAAAAGTAAGAAAACTGCACCCGGTTGTGGATTTATAGTGGGACTAAGGGTTCCCTATTTTGTATGCTTTGTAAAGGATGGTATTATGCCATGTAAACTGTAAACCAACGGCCTAAGAGTGCCAAAGTTTACACTAGCGCATAGGGCGCGGCTCGGCCACTGGTAGCTGAGGACAGCTTGTTATGCATTGAGCTCGGTTTAAGCGGGCCAGAGTCAGTGGAATAAATAGAGGGTACGACCTAAGGCGTCGACGGTGACTTTTATGTGACTTGTTTGTTAATATTGACTGATGGATTGTTATGATGTATAGCTGAGTTATGATTAGCTGACTCTTTGGTTGAAGCTTCATGCTTTGTGTTTATTGTGGTATGTTAAGTGTATGAACATGCTTAAAGGGTTATACAAATGTTATTATTGCTTGTAATATGATATGATATGTTTTCTTGCTGGGCCTTGGCTCACGGGTGCTTCGTGGTGTAGGTAAAGGCAAGGGCAAGCTTGATAAGCCCTGATTTGGAGAGCTCTGAGAGCAGAATGTACATGATCAGCTGCTCAGCCGCCACGGTTAAGGGGAGACAGGGACAGGAAAACCATAAACTTTTGTTTTGCCTTTAGAAAGGCTGGTGGTTGTCTGAACTCTGGAAAATTTGTAAACAAACTTTTAAACGCTATTTCTTTTGGGATCCCATGTGTAAATGTTTAATTATATGGAAAGTATCCTTTGAGACCAAAACCTTTTAACCCTAGCACGTTAATGACTTTAGAATTCACATTTTTAACTGGGTTGGCTTGATTAGCAAGTCCTGCACCTTTGTAATTACATAGTGTAACGGTCTTGGCTACCCAAGGCGTTACAACTTGGTATCAGAGCGTCCTAGGTTTAAGGGTTCTTGAAGACCAGCTGGACATGTACATTCGCTGCTAGAGACAAGTTCGATTCAGGGTTTGGTAATGTGTATATGTGCATATATGTTTGTATGCTATGAATTGTGAATGTTGTCATTTACTGAATTAATAGGAAGCATGAGATAGTGATAGGGCCTGGCCCTTGACTGTTGTATGAAAATATTAAGGCATGCTTATTAGCATCGATGTGCATGTAAATGAATATTTGGATGATTAACTGCATATTGTGTATGGGTGAATGCTTTTATTCTAACTGTTGTGTGGTAATGTTGGGGCATGCTTATTAGTAGCCGGTGCATGTGGATAAATGCCTATATTTTGACTGTTTGTGATTGGTTATGTTCCTTTGGTGGATTTTGGAGAAGCTTTTACCCTGTCATCATGGTCTGATAGCCGAGTCGTTGATTGTAGATTGACTTGGATAGCTATGCGCCCAAGAAAATCTACACGACTAGCCAGCACTAGGTCTGGGACCGGGGGTGATGAACAGGGCCAGATTCCTCCGCCAGTCCCTGAGAAGTGGTAGCAACTTATGTCAGATATGCAAGCGCGACTACAGAGTCAAGATGACCAGATTCGCTTGTTGCAATAGCAGGCTCCATCAGGGAGTGTTGTCCCTATTGTACCACCTGCAGTGGTACCAGATGTACAGTCAGGGGAGGTTGGGAACAGGTGGGAGCCGTTATATGAGCAGTTCAGGAAGCAGCAGCCCCCAATCTTTGAGGGAGGACCTGACCCATTGAAGGCCGAGAAATGGCTGACTATGATTACTACTATCCTGGATTTCATGAGGATAGAGGGACATGACCGAGTGGCCTATGCCACGTATATGTTGAGAGAGGATGCCCGCATCTAGTGGGAAGTGGCCTCACAGACCAGGGATGTCACTGTATTGAGTTGGGAAGGATTTAAAGATTTGTTCAGTCAGAAGTACTATAATGTTTCCATCAAGGAAGCAAAGGTTAATGTGTTCATAGGACTGGTTTAAGGCAGCACGACAGTTACAAAATATGCCCTGAAGTTTGACAGACTTGCGAAGTTCGCACCAGACCTCGTGCCTATAGATGCAGCCAGGCAAGACAGGTTCATTAGGGGGCTTAATGCTATGATAGCTCGGGATGTTAGGATTACAACGGTACCTGGAGGAACAACTTATGCCCAGACCGTTGAGAAGGCTCTTACCGCTGAGGAAGCAGAGAACAAAATTTGGAAGGAAAGTGCAGTGAGGCGCGAGGGTCGCAGGGTGGTGCCTCCTTATTCTGGGTCAGGTAGAGACGGAGGCCCCAGTGATTTCAAAAGAAAGACCCAAACACCTCGACCGCTGCTGGTCCTGATAGGAGGGGTCGGGGTGGTCAGGGCGGCCGTCAAGGTGGTCAGGGGTTATCCAGAGTGCCCAAGGTGTAGAAGACGCCATCAAGGTGAATGTTGGGCCAAGGCTTATTATGTGTGTGGGACAGTGGGGCATCTCAAGAAGGATTTCCCAACAGTGAAGAAAGGGGAAGCAGGAAAGGTGGACAGCTTGACTCCAGCTCGAGTGTTCACCTTGACGCAGGCAAAGGTCGAGGCTAGTCCCTTGGTAGTGACAGGTCAGCTTTCTAGCGCTAGCTCTCCTTTTTCTGTATTGATTGATTCTGGTGCTACACATTCCTTTATTTCTAGTAAAGTGATTGACAAACTGTGTAGACCTAGTGAGTATCGGACTGCGGGGTTTGGTACTTTATTGCCTACTAGGGAACTGGTAGTTTTTAGGAGGTGGATTAGGGCATTGCCAGTGATGGTTGATAGTAGGGAGCTTTCTGTTGACTTGATTGAGCTAGATATGGAGGACTTCGACATGATCTTAGGGATGGATTGGTTAGTCAGGTATGGGGCTATTATTGACTGCAGGAAGAGGATGGTGACTTTTGAGCCTGAGGGCGAGGATCCTTTTGTCTTTGTGGGTGCGGTATGTGGACCCTGCGTACCCATGATATCTGCATTGAGAGTCAAAGACTTGCTACAGGGTGGATGTATAGGCTTTCTAGCTAGTGTAGTGGACACTACCAAGATGTTGCCAGCGGGGCCAAGTAAGACCAGGGTGGTTTGTGAGTTTTTGGATGTATTCCCTGAAGAGCTACCAAGGTTGTCGCCACGCAAGGAGATTCAGTTTGTTATTGAATTAGTACCGGGGACAGAGCCAGTATCAAGAGCACCATATAGGATGGCACCAACGAAGTTGAAGGAACTGAAGATACAGCTGCAAGAACTTCTGGATTTGGGATTCATCAAACCTAGCTACTCTCCATGGGGTGCTCCAGTTTTGTTTGTTAACAAGAAGGATGGGACTTTGAGGATGTGTATAGATTACAGGGAATTGAACAAGTTGACTATTAAGAATAAGTATTCTCTACCAAGGATTGATGACTTGTTCGATCAGCTGCAGGGAAAGACGGTGTTCTCAAAGATTGATCTTCGATCTGGTTATCACCAGCTGAGGATCAAGGACGAGGACATACCGAAGACGGCCTTCCGAACGCGGTATGGGCACTACAAGTTCTTGGTCATGTCTTTTGGTTTAACCAACACCCCAACATCTTTCATGGATCTAATGAATAGGGTGTTCAAGGACTTCTTGGATCAGTTCGTCATTGTCTTCATCGACGACATCTTGGTGTACTCCAGTTCAGAGGCAGAGCACGAGCGGCATCTTCGGCAGGTTTTACAGAGATTAAGGGAACACCAGTTATATGCTAAGTTTAAGAAATGTGAGTTTTGGTTGCCAGAGGTGACTTTTCTTGGGCATATAATTGGTGCATAAGGGATTAAGGTGGATCCGTCCAAGGTGGAAGCAGTGAGAGATTGGCCGAGGCCAAGGAACGCCTCAGAGGAGCGGAGTTTTCTTGGGTTGGCAGGCTATTACAGGCAGTTTGTAGAGGGATTTTCAAAGATTTCTTCACCTATGACAGAGTCGACAAGAAAGAACCAGAAGTTTGTTTGGTCAGAGAAGTGTGAGGACAGTTTCCAAGAGTTGAAGCGACGGCTTATTACTACACCTGTACTAAGTCTTCCTTCGGAAGAAGGAAAGTTTGTAGTATACAGTGATGCATAAAGGATGGGTTTGGGCTATGTGCTGATGCAGAATGAGAAGGTTATAGCTTATGCATCACGGCAGTTGAAGGAGTATGAACAGCGGTATCCTACCCATGATCTGGAGCTGGCGGCAGTGGTATTTGCACTAAAGGTTTGGCGGCATTATCTGTATGGGGAGAAGTGCGAGATATACACTGACCATAAGAGTTTGAAGCATTTCTTCACCAAGAAGGATCTGAACATGAGGCAAAGGCATTGGTTAGAGTTGGTTAAGGATTATGATTGTGATATTCTTTATCACCCAGGGAAGGCCAATATTGTGGCAGATGCATTGAGCAGGAGGGGCTCGGGGCAGCTATTCTGTTCTGTTCAGATCTCGAGAGAATTATCTGATGAGATGGCCAAGGCAAAGACAGAGCTGGTGGTGGGCCAGTTGGCCAATATTACCTTGTAGTCGACCCTGCTAGAGCGGATCAAGGAGGGGCAGTTGGTAGATGCACAGCTTCAGGAAGTTAGGTAGAACGTCTTAGCAGGGATAGCTAAGGATTATTCTATTTCTAAGGCTGGTATGCTTCGATATCTGGGGCAAATTTGTGTTCCAGCAAATGAGGGGATCAGACGAGAGATACTAGATGAGTCTCACACTACGCCATACTCGCTTCATCCGGGTACCACAAAAATGTATCAGGATCTACGGACATTATATTGGTGGCCTGGGATGAAGAAGGATGTGGTAGAGTATGTGGCCAGATGTTTGACATGTCAGCAGGTGAAGGCTGAGCATCAGCGGCCAGCAAGGTTGCTTCAGCCTTTGGGTATCCCTGAGTGGAAATGGGAAGACATTACGATGGATTTTGTGGGAGGTCTACCCAAGACAGTGAGACTTTGTGACTCGGTGTGGGTAATAGTAGCAGATACACCAAGTCAGCTCATTTTCTACCAGTGAAGTCAACTTACACAGTGGATCAGTATGCTAAATTGTATGTGAGAGAGATAGTTCATCTCCATGGGGTTCCCAAGTCTATTGTATCTGATCGAGGCCCTATCTTTACCTCTAAGTTCTGGGGAGCTCTCCAGAGAGCCATGGGGACTCAATTGAAGTTTAGCACAGCCTTTCATCCTCAGACTGATGGACAGTCTGAGAGGACGATTCAGGTGTTGGAGGATATGCTTAGGGCATGTGTGATTGATTTCGAGGGATCTTGGAGTAAGTATCTTTCGTTGATCGAATTCTCGTATAACAATAGTTATCAATCCACGATTGGAGTGGCTCCTTATGAGATGTTATACGGAAGGAAGTGTAGGTCACCCATTCATTAGGATGAGATGGGTGAGAGAAAATATTTGGGGGCAGATATGGTTCAGAAAACAAATGAGGCTATTGAGAAGATTCGAGCCAAAATGCTCGCTTCGCATAGTAGACAAAAAAGCTACGCTGATCCTAAGCATAGAAACGTGGAGTTCCAGGTTGGGGACCACGTGTTTCTACGAGTTTCACCACTGCGATGGGTGAGGAGATTCGGAGTAAAGGGAAAGCTAAGCCCTCAGTTTGTTGGACCTTTCGAGATTTTAGAAAGGATTGGACAGGTGGCTTACAGGTTGGCCTTGCCACCGTCGTTGTCGGGAGTTCATGATGTTTTTCATATCTCTATGTTGCGAAAGTATGTCTCAGATCTGACACATGTATTGAAGTATGAGGATTTAGAGTTACAGATAGATTTGTCCTACGAGGAGCGACTAGTTCAGATTTTGGACTAGAAGAATAAAGTTCTACGGAACAAGACGATTCTGTTAGTTAAAGTATTGTGGAGAAATAGCAAGGTTGAGGAAGCGACCTGGGAACTAGAGAAGATGATGCGGGATCAATATCCCGAGCTATTCAGGTAAATTTCGAGGACGAAATTCTCAGTAGGAGGGGATAGTTGTAACGACCCAAAATCACTAATATGGCTTAAGGGCCTTGATTAGTGTGCCGGAATGGCATAATTGGTTTATGTGGGAATCTATTAAATTAACGTGTGATTATATGATAAACATGCTTGTATGGTTATATGAGTGTAAATGTGATTATATGTTATATTTGTGAGAACCACATTATTATGTGGGTAAAATCTGCAGCATGCGACTCTAGGCGATCCTAGGGAGCTAGTTAGTGGGAAGTCACAACGATGCTTAATATTTGACTTGGGGCAAGTCAATGGGTATTTTCGGGTATTAGGTGATTATTTGGGTTATCAGGTTATGGAAATAAATGTATGGAGATATATTTGAGGTTAGGAAGCCTAGGCGGGAATATTGGGAATTTTACCATTTTGCCCTCGGGGACGTTTCCGGTACCCCGAGCCTCAAGATTGACTTAATTAACTAAGGTTAGACTAAGTAAACAGAAAACAGTAGAACAAGAAAACCAAACCGGCCCATTTTTCTCCTCTCTTCCTTCTCTTCTCTCTCGTAAGAAAACTACTGAAACCTAAGGGAATTCAGTGGTTTGGGCTAGAATCTTGAAGGTTTAGTCCAGTGTTCAACTAAGGAAGCTCAACCAGGATTAAAGACTAAATTGAAGCTGAGAAGCTTGGGTTTAAGCTCAGAAATTTTTTAAGGAAATGGTTCATCAAAGAAGGTATTAAGCTAGTGCTCGGGAAGCGGATCGTGCTCGAGAGGCGTCGCTCGTAATCAGTAAACTTGGGAATTAAAAGTAAGAAAACTGCACCCGGATGTGGATTTATAGTGGGACTAAGGGTTCCCTATTTTGTATGCTTTGTAAAGGATGGTATTATGCCATGTAAACTGTAAACCAACGGCCTAAGAGTGCCGAAGTTTACACTAGCACATAGGGCGCGGCTCGGCCACTGGTAGCTGAGGACAGCTTGTTATGCACTGAGCTCGGTTTAAGCGGGCCAGAGTCAGTGGGATAAATTAAGGGTGTGACCTAAGGCGTTGACCCTGACTATTATGTGACTTGTTTGTTAATATTGACTAATGGATTGTTATGATGTATAACTGAGTTATGATTAGCTGATTCTTTGGTTGAATCTTCATGATTTGTGATTATTGTGGTATGTTAAGTGTATGAACATGCTTAAAGGGTTATACAAATGTTATTATTGCTTGTTATATGATATGATATGTTTTCTTGTTGGGCCTTGGCTCACGGGTGCTTCGTGGTGCAGGTAAAGGCAAGGGCAAGCTTGATAAGCCCTGATTTGGAGAGCTCTGAGAGCATAATGTACATGATCAGCTGCTCAGCCGCCATAGTTGAGGGGAGACAGGGACAGGAAAACCATAAACTTATGTTTTGCCTTTAGAAAGGCTGATGGTTGTCTGAACTCTGGAAAATTTGTAAACAGACTTTTAAACGCTATTTCTTTTGGGATCCCATGTGTAAATGTTTAATTATATGGAAAGTATCATTTGAGACCAAAACCTTTTAACCCTAGCACATTAATGACTTTAGAATTCACGTTTTTAACTGGGTTGGCTTGATTAGCAAGTCCTGCACCTTTGTAATTACACAGTGTAGTGGTCTTGGCTATCCAGGGCGTTACATGGACGGTCTTCCTCTTGTTGTTGATAACATCCCTTAGATCCTTCTAGGTAGCATGTCCTTCTAACCGATCGAACACTGTACTTTTTTATTTTTCAGAGCGCTTACTACACAGACTTGCTCCTTCCCACTACGATGCTGGCCAGGATGCAACAGCAGCTTTCCAAAATGGCCCGGGCGGTCCCTTCCTCCTTCTCGTTGGTCATTGCCCTCTTTTTCTTTTGACCGGTTGCTTTGATGACTATCAGCCTCATCTCGACCATATCCGCCTTTGTATTGTGGAGTTTTCTTATCTTAAGGAGCTCTGGTCTGGTTATTCATGGGCGAGGTTTCCTTACTACCTGACCGGTGACTTCCTGATCGAGGAGTTTCTGACCGGTGGCTTCTGGAAGGGATTCTAGAATTCTCCCTTTGCGTCGACGCAGTCCTAGAGCGAACTTCATCATCTGCCCAACCAGTACGATTACTTCGACTTCAGTCTGGTCCCCGAGAATCAGCCCTGCCAGCAAGGGACTTCTGACCAGCATTGTTGTTTCTTGCTCCTTGCGCATCTGATTGTGTCGCGGCTTGGGAATTGGCCTGAGCTAATTGAGTAGCTACTTCCAGTGCAAGTGCCGCTTCACGATGTCGCCAGTCAGATTCCTCTTGTCGTCGTGTTATCTCTTCGCTTCTAGCGTCCATGTCCTATTTTTGTATTTTGAATTCAGCCTTCTGCTTGGCTATTTCTTCTGCAAACGACTCATGTCGGGCATTAAACTGCATCATCTCTTCCTGAATAGCCCCCATGGCTTCTTGGAGTTGTTCGACCTCTGGGGTTATCTCCTCGAGAGTGACCCTAGGCTCAGTGTCAGGGTCCTCAAGTGCTAGACCTTCTAGTCTAACAGTTCCTTTTCTAGTTGATACACTGGGCTTCTTGGGCGCCATAATGGTAGGATGGTAATGTGTTTCTTATATTCAGGCTCTCAATGAAAGCACCCAAAATTTTGACCACAATTTTGTCCAACTGCAAGTAGACACAAAAATAACAATAATCCCAATAGCCTTGAATAGAAAATAAAACGACACGACCAATTTTATAGTGGTTCAGCCCCAGTTTATTGGTAATAGCCCAATCCACTTTGAGTTATAATATATGAACTTATACTTAAGATCAGATGAACCTGAGCCAACCAAGTTACTTAAGAATAAGTCAAAAAATACAATGTTTCTCTCTCTAAGTTCTCTAAGAAAATGTCTCAAGAGTTCTCCCAGTCAAAGTTCTTTAAAAGTCCCCCCCCCCCTAATGATGTCATTATTTATAAGCTCGTGGATCGTACATGAAATCTCTTTCCTTTTGACTGAGTCCTTGGTTATTTTAACCAATTTTAAATAAAATAATAAACAAATTCTTATTGCAACAATGTGGCTACTACTTCGGGATATCTGAGATATTCGCGCGGTAGTTACGGGCAATTCGAATTGTAGTTGTAACTGAGATTCTTTAAAAAGTCCCTGGGCGACTAACTCTTGAGACTCTGACATACCTGGTCTGCTAAATCTTCATTCTAATGTAGCTGGTCGGGTAAACCTCACTTCTGATGTTACTGGTCAAGTAAGCCTCCCTTCTGATGGTTCTGGTCAGGTAGGACACTCCTTGACCAGGTAAATTCATACCTAGTTTGGTGAATCACTCCCAGCCCAGGTAAATTCTTACTTAGTCGGGTAAATCACCTCCTCACTAGATAAAACCATCTTTTTTCCCAATGTTCTTCCGACCGGTGAAATGACGACTCAGTAGGTCATCTTCTGACTCTTACACTTCCCTTGGTCAATACATTCATTGACCATTATTGTGCCAATTGATGGCCATGCATTGCCACATGTCACTTTTGATTGCCACGTCATTGAACTAAAATTTTGGCAAGCGATCTAGGCTTGTAATGTTGACCACAAGATTTGAAAACCTTCGTGTGTCTGAAAAAGAAACCATCACTGAGTTTTATAAAGAATTGTCTAACATTGCTAATGAATAGTTTGCTTTTGGAGAAAAGTTGTATGACTCTGTTTTGGTTAGGAAAAATGTTAGATCTCTTCATGATAGGTTTCAATCCAAGATCACAGTCTTTGAGGAGGTAAAGAACCTTGACACCTTGAAAGTTGAGGAATTGATGGGATCTCTTCGAACTTTTGAACTTAATCAAAAGATCTGCCAACAAGACAAACCAATTGTTGTGAAGGAGAAATCAATTGCCTTGAAATCTTCCAAAGAGAAAATAGAAAGCTCAGAAGAGGAAGATGATGATGAAATGATCTTGTTATCGAAAAACTTTAAGAAGTTTATGAAAAACATTGGTAACAAGAAAAACATGTCTAAATCCTCCAAAGTTAATAATTTTTCCAAACCTTTTGAATCTACTAATAAAAAAGGTATTCAATGCAGGAAGTGTGAAGGTTTTGCACAAATTCAATCTGAATGTGCCAATACCTTGAAGAAAAATAAGAAGGTCATGGCAGCCACTTGGAGTGACTAGGACTCTGAAAGTAGCGATGAGGAAGAAAATTCTAATCTTGTCTCAACTTCTGTTTTTTCTTGCTTACCTCTTTCTGTGCAGGTGAATGAGAATCTTTTTTGTTTAAATAATATTATTTCAACAGATGAGGGTTCCCATGGTGATTCGAATGAGGATTCCTTGAAAGAATCATACAAAAACATGTATGATCAATGGTTGAAAGTGTGTTCAAATAATCGTTTGATGGCAAACAATAACAAAGTTCTCAAGAAGAGAAATGAAGAATTTGACTCTCTTGTTAAAAAATATCAAATTGATATTGTTGCTAAAGATTCTGAAATCAAACGTTTGTCTAATGAAGTTGACCAAATTGTGAAAGGTGTCAAAATGCTTAATCATAGATCTATGGTTATGGATGATGTTATGCTTGTAGGTCAAAAAGCTTGTTATTTTCTAGGTTAGGATCAAATGGATCTAAACCTAAAGGAAAAAAATAATTTTTATTTATGGAAATCTTCTTGCTGTTTCGACGACTGACCCTTCTGCAGGTTCTACTCAGACTCATGTGGCCTCATCTTCTCAATCTGTCAAAACACATGAGAAACAGACCAGAAATTTTCAGAATAAAAAATCTTGTCATTTTATTCCAATTTTCTATTTATGTGGAGTGAAAGGTCATATTCGTCCTACATGTTTTACCTTGATGAATTTTCTTCAAGAAAAAATATTTTAATCATTATCATAATTTGAGACTTGCCCTTGAAGAAAAGGACTCCACCTAAGAAAGTTTGGGTGAAGAAAATCAATTCAAATGTCTTGCTGCATTTACTTGTCTTATAACATGTGTTTCTAACTCTTGGTTTTTTTATAGTTGTTATTCTAGGCATATGACGGGTAACAAAAGCATACTCACTCACTTCAAGACTTTGAAAAATGGGAAAGTCACATTTGGAGATAGTGAGTCTTGTAAGGTACTTTGTAGTGGCACTCTAAATTCTGAAGGACTACCAAAGTTGCAAAATATTCTTTTGGTTGATGGACTTAAAACTAATCTAATTAGTATAAGTCAAAATTTGTGACCAAGACTTGTTTGTAATTTTTCTCATGATAATTGTTTTGTGCTTCACCAAGATGGAAATTATGTTTTGAAGGGTTATAAATGTGTTGATAATTGTTACACATTATCTCAATCACACAGTTGTCACACAAACACAAGGAGTGATACAAATTTGTGTCATGAAAAACATGGTCATGTGGATTTTTAAAATTTGAGAAAAATTGGAAGTGTGAGTCATATTCATGATTTACCGAATTTAAGTAAATATTCTTTTGGTAAATGTGAACCATGTCGATTGAGAAAACATTTGAAAATTTCCCACGAAAAATGTTTTTGTGTTGATGATGTGTTGCGACGCACAAGGGAACTTGTTGAAAATAAATTTTTGGTCTTAGAATATGTTGAGATTGCTAAAAAATTGCAAATATTTTCACAAAATCCCTAGATGTGATCAAGTTTGATTCCCTCAAGAAATCCTTGGGGGTTTGTATTAATTAATTTTTTTATTATTGTTGTTTTTTTGTCATATCATTGACATTGTGTTGCTCAAAAGTTGTCGTGTTCTTGTCTAAATTGATAAAATTGAAAAACTTAGCTTTTAACATTATTTTACTACTTGGTTAGTTTTTCTAGTTAATATATCCTGCTTACTGGTCTCGAAAATAGAGAGGCCTATCAATTTAATATTTTTATGAATCAATATGTGTATGTTGTGTGTGAGTATATAACATTATTTATCTTGTCTCAGGCTCCATCTTAAGAATAGAGTTACCTGCATTGGTGTTTGAAAGTCATCCATGAGTAAGTTGGAACTATGTAACTAAAATTATGTAGAAATACTCTACTATGTGAAAAGGGCTACCATCGGTGTAGTGTGAAAGTGTCTAAGATGGGTACTTCATGCAACTTGCGAAAATGCTAAAATTTGCCACCAAAGGGCAATGTCCCATGCTTTCATATGCACATACAAATGCTTGAGACTGATTTTAGTGGTAAAACAAATATATTAAAATGCATATACACCATTTGATTCACTTTAAATATTTCATTTGATAGGACTAACTATTTTTCTTGAGACAAATAAAAGCATGATATGCTAAATAGATTTACTAAACATTATAGTAAAATTTTGTTAAAATGTACTAATGTTTGGTTTTTTCTCAATGGACAGGTCATGAAAGATTTTTTGGGCACAAAATGATATTTTAGCATTTTTATATTTATATATATATACCTTTGGGCTATTATAAAAAAAACTAAAAAAAAAAGTTAATTGTTTGTTGGAATAGTGAAAATATTGACAATTTCAATTGTGCATTGAAGATCATATTCTTAGACATGAAAAAGTTTTCATTTTCCCAATTTTTGTGGTGTTTTGGTTGGTACCCATTTTTTTTCCCTCCACTTCATTTTCTCTTCTTCTTGTTTCTTTGTTTTGTTTTTCATCTAAGATGTGTGCAGACAATCATGATGATCTATGATGGAAGTGTGTTTGGCCTCTGATGGTATTCCTTTAGCTCTTTTGATAGACAGAAAGGGGGAGAAGAATTATTTAGGGAGTTTAAAAAGTTCCATGTTCACGTGTTAATTGATTTTTGCAGATTTCATGGACTGCTTTGAAAGACCATCAATGCCTCTACTACTTTAGCTCCATGACAGATTCAGTTCCTCTCAATCTGAATTCAGTTCCATGACCATCAATGCCTTTCGGAGGAGGTTATCCGAAAGGGATTCTGAACCTTGTAAAAATTTGTTGTGTTCTTTATTGTTTTTGCACTGTCTTTTTATTGTGTTCAGTTTCTGTCGTGAGAAGTTCTTATTCTATCCCGTCAGATCTGAAATCTGTTTCAACATTTAATTACCATTTCGCAACTTAATTAATTCACTTGGTTTAATTAATTTGGTAATTACTAAAAACGGACTTTCAATGTGTCTACTTCAATAGGAGGGGTGGGTATCAAAGACAGATCTAGAGAAGTGCTCGGGTTTGGTGAAGTGCTCGAATTCGGTGAAGTGTGCGACATTGAAGGCAGCGTGGGCAAACGACTTCGGCGAAAGGGGCAAAGTTCTTCAGTGTGTAGACGATGGTGGCTGGTTTGTAGATGATGATGATGGTGGCTGGAACATTTTTGGGTTAGAGTGCTGAGAAATTTGAGCAAGGAGAATTGTTAATTTGATATTAGGGGTATTTTTGTGAGAAATATAAAACAAGGTATAGAGTTAGAAATACTAAGAGTAAGAGTAAAAGTTTTTGGAATTTCCCTATAATAATCGCCTACAGTGTCTGATACAACAAAATGGCCTCTGAATGGAATAAATATTTTTATCCCACTGTATTAAAAAATACATGTCAGATCATTGTGTAATATTTGTTGGGCATATTCTATGTGCACATATCATTCCTCTTCCTGTACAGAGGTTATATCATTGTTTGATTTATAAATTATTGAATAATGGAATAGTAACTACAATAGAAGAGTAGTTCCACTATTCGATGGAAACAAATTTCCAATCTTCTAATTCAAAAAATAAAAATATAATTCCAATCCTGTATTAGAAACCCTTTTCCATTCTATAAAATAATTAAAAAATAAAATAAACTAATATAACACTTATTACAACACATTCCATTCTATTACTACCATCCGTTTAGCTTAGTTTATTTTCAGTTGATTTTAGCTGCTAGAATTAAAAATCACTTTTTAGAGTGTTGAGGTAAAAAATAAAAATTAATTTTTTAATTTAACTATTGCAAAATCTTGATACTTGTTCTACATCTCAACATACTTCAACTTTTTTTTTTTTGATCATTTCTCTCAATATGCAAATTTAACTATTCCGAAATGTCATCACTCATTTATTTTTATTTTTGTTCAATCCTTAAATCATTCCATATTTCTGATGTGCCTCACTGTTTAATTTCCCGACGACTACTATCAAATTTTTCCTAGCACAGATTCCCCCTAATTTTATTTGGAAAATTTTCCTCAGCCGTAAGCACAAATATCACCCTTTAATTTTAAACTATTCATGTTAATTGGCTCTCCAAATATCAACGAGCCAACGTCAACTATTCATACTTTGGTACATCCGTAGATTCAAATACTATTTGTCCCTATCTAGACACCCTAGAATTGAACTTTCCCAAGTGCCCAGTCCTGATATTGAACCAAGAGAACAACCATTCAATATAACAATGAAAAAATTCATAGCTTACTCGTTATTCTTTTTCTTATTCTTTTTTCCCTTCACTTATAGCTAGTGTACTTTACAAAGAAATAAAGAATTATCCAGTCCTCTATACAATATACTGTGGTTTGGTTTATCCGTCATATCACATTTTGGTTCAAGCCATGTACAATCAAATTAAATACTATGGCTTCAAATGAAAACAGAAAATTTCTATTACCTGACCTGATACTGAAGACTATATGGCAGCATCCCAGCCCCAGAGGTGAGGTGACGACTATTCCACAATGTTATCTTTTAGGTCAAAATGGAACTCTTTATTATAAATTATTGTGCTAAACTAAACCATTTTGCACTACGGGGCTGCCATCTTTAACTAATTCATTAGCTGGATTCTCCTTAGCCCATATTGCTGCATCTCGGTATCCAAATTCAAATAGCCTATCGAGAATATGATCTTCTGCTGGCTCAAGTGCCCAATTGAAAAGCTGAAATTTTGAATAAATTTTTTTATCAGCTTACCATAAAAAACAGAGCATCACTCAGAAGACGATGCTAGAAGATTACCTCCCGAGGGGTAGTCTTATTTTCAGGATTGCAATCTGGGCTGATCCCAATTCCTTCCAATCCTAAGCGGCTGGCTGGGAAAGCACATACGCGAATCTGCAAAAGAAAAATACAATATTTAAGGAAAAAACACTCAAATGGTGACTTTAAGATTCATATATTTATTCCAATGGGTAAATCATGTAAATTATTCAAATCACAGACGTTTGCATACCAGAGAGAGATGCAGCTTGAATTTTATGTGTTACGAAGAAAAGCTTAGGGTTTAAATTAATATTTTAGAATAACCTAGCTTCTATGCCCATATTGCTACAACTTATCCCTATACAGACAGATGCAACTCACAAAGTGTTCAAATTTACAAGGGTGTTCAAATTTTTCCTCCTAAAGCAAAATAATTTTTTTATAAGAATAACATATTTTCTATCAACTAAAACTTTGGTAACTCAAGAGTAATGCCCAGGAAACGTAAGAACCTCATAATTAACAGATTACAGGTTGTATGGTTTTAGAAAGTATTGGGAACTATCACAACTTTCAGATATAAAAGTATATCTTGCATATACCGTCTGTTTTGCAGATGTTGGAGGCATAAATAAGGTTAAACCCCCATCAATGCAAAGTCGATTACGGAAAAATGTTGCTGGTCTAGGTGCAAGATATCTGCAATGAAGTTAACTTTCAGTACAACTTGTTTAAGAAATCAAAAAAATCATAACATGACAAAAATGTATGAGAAACTAATACCCTGGAATGAAGGAAGAAGTAAAAACTGCATTAATAAGATCTTCTTTGGAGTCAAACTTATCCACTAATAATCCTCTGGGCCTCCAGAGAATCTGGGTTACAGCAACTGTTGATAAAGAAGAAACTATAAGCCAGCTGCAAGATGGTAGCTTTGAAAAATATATGGCTCCAAATATATGAAAAAGACATATGCCATATTCCATCAATAGGCCTCGAATATAAAGTATGGGTATTCAGCATATTACCAAATATTATTCCAAATCAAACATATCAAAGGCTATATTGGAATTTGTTTCTATGGTTGTACAAGTGCAGTTTAAGATCACCTTGATAATTTTCAAAGCGAGCCAAAATGTGAGGCAATATTTTACAGAAAAATAATCACAATTCTCTCAACATTAAATGGTATTTCGTATTCTTGAAAATAGTGAGCAGGAAGTTCATAAAATAGTCTGAAGTCCTAGTAGCAAACTCATATTCCATGATATGATTGATAAAATACAAACGCAAACATATAGCATCTCGTATTCAAAATGTTTCAAAAAACTCTGAATATGCTTTTTAATTGCATGTATCTTATCAAAAGTAGTTTGAACCATATATCGTCTATTTCAATTATAATAGAGGATTGAAACCTCATCCTTTTTTATGAAACTCAGCTTTCCACCTAATTCTACCAATATTTGGGGATCAGAATAGGTAGGTACACAAAAGGGACTCGAAACTCAGACCTGTGGAAGCAAACCACATGACCGTTTGAGCTATCCTCTTGGGTTGAAACCTCATCCCTTTTAGAAAATATAGGAATGTTCTGTGTAGGAGGAGATACAAATTGATGCTTATAAGACTAAAATATGCATCCAAATTCAAAAATGTTTAACAAGTTTACAACATCTTAAAGCACACGCACACGCACACGCCTTCTTTCTTATTCATCATATTGAGATTTGATATGTATCCTCCTTATTATCAGTAATGCTTTTTTATAATCATAATCAAAGAAGTGCAGAAAATACTCCATTTTTACAACAGTTTTCTCAGATACAAGAACTTATTATTATTAAAATTGATAAGATGTCATGCTGCTGGACACCTATCAAGTGTGCCAAGCAAGTAGAGATACAGTAATGCAGCAATTACATATTTTAACACAGAGAAATGAAAACAAACCACTTACCACGAACACGTCCATTAGATCTTATGTGCACATCCTCTGGCAGAAACTTGTCGAGAACATCTCGAAGGACAGCCTGTACAAGTTGTTAAGTTCAAAGTATCTTTAAACTAAAAGATTAAAAACCCAGATATGCATTTATTCCCATAGCTTTTTTTGGGAATTTTAAAAAAATTACGTGAAATCTTGTTGAGAATTAAGATTCAATAGCAAACAAATTGGAATACAGTCATACTATTCAGCTCTCTATTCAGAATAAGAGAGAGTCACCAAAATATTATTGTAGGAAAGAGAAGCTAGTGTAAGTAACTGTATAGAGGTATATACCCCAAGCCGAAATGCTGTCCCTTTGCTCCGACAGTCTTCAGCCAGTATCTTAGTAGCGTTCAATGCCTCATCCATACTGGCTCCAGAGGCAATCACCGCACAAACAATGGCCCCAGCTGAGGAACCAGCTAATGGAGTGCTCTCCTGAATCAAAACAAGCATTTGTTATGAGAAAAAGGCCATAATTCAAAATCTTGTATTCATTCCTCTACATTTACAAATGAGAAATTAAAAACTTGAACTTACAAAACTTACGGGAGAGAGGTAAGTATAATGCACATGCACAACACATTGTTAACCACAGTGAAGAAAACAGGTATCGCCAGTCTAAGCGCACCAGTGACAAACATCATGACTGGGTTTTCAAAAAAAAAATTACACTAATGGTTTTATCAAATGCTCACACTTTCCAAGTGATAAGAGTGAGTGGATACACTATTTAACATGGCGTTTTTTAGGTGAATAACAAGGTCGTTACTAATCAGTAATTACATAACATTTTCCGCAAGAAGTCATAAAAAACGATTAACATAATCACCAAACCAAATCCAAAGTTTTCCCTGCACACTCAAACTTTCAATACCCACAAATCAAAACTACAAGCCAATTATAACTTACGCGTTGAGACAACAATTTGTATACGGTAAAAGATCTCAAGCACATTGTGCAGCAACGCTAAGCAAATTCTTCCAAAAGCAGCTAAGAGCAATGTAATGTTATATACTTAGACAAACAGAAAATATCCAAATCAAAACATAAATTATAAACGAATTTCAAATAGATATATAAACCAGAGCTGTCCAAAATCAAAAGAATTCGAAATGGTGTTCGCTCATACAAATTCATTATCTCCTAAAATGTTAGAAGAATTAAGCTATTTTTGTAAACATAACCGCTCAAAGAAATTCAGAAACTGCTTGATTGTGAAAAAGAATCAATTTGTTCGTACAAAAATGCGGAATTCAGTCATGGAAAAACCAAAAGAAAGAGAGAGAGAGAGAGAGAGAAACTACCTTAATGTACCCATTTTCTATGAGAAACTGAGCAACCCCAAGGTGGTAAGGGAAGAGAAGTCCCGCGGCGGAGAAGCTGAACCCGGGACTGGTAACCACGCACCGCTGCTTCTCAGCCTCGACGTCCTTCACGCTCTGCTCCCACACTACATCAGGCTCAATCTCATCCTCAATGACCGCCCCAATCCTCTCCTTCTTACTCCAAACCGTACTGCCATAATTCTCGAACATAGCAACCGAGGCCACCTCTTCGCCATTTGGGCCACGGCTGGGCTTGTTAATGAGCCGCGAGGCCAATCCCAAGAAAAGTTCTCCGGTGGCAACAGCAAAGGACCTTCTGGCAGGCGGCGGAGGAGGCAATGGTGGCGGAGAAGGCGATGACTCGTCGGTGCCGGAGGTAGGGGATGGGTTGGGGTTGGAACCAGAGCGGAAGGTCAGGGTACGTGGGGAGGGTCGGGAAGGGAAGTTGTGACTGTGAGTTAATTTAGGGTTAGAATTGGGGAAAGAGAAAAGAGAGTGAGAGTGAAGGAGAGATGAGAGGGAAGGAGCCATGAATGAGAATGAAGCTCGCTTAGCCTTCCTCCATTTGTATGGCATCATTTTTATTCAGTAAAAAAAAAGGGGTGTGTGAATTTGTTCTTTTCAATTTTAATTACTACTTTTTTTTTTGTGTGTTAATGTGATTCTCTAACAAAAGAAAAAAAAAAGTGAAAATTAAATTTTATTTGGTTTTTATTTTATGTTTTTTTTAACTTACATTTTTATGGATTTAGTTTACATGTTTATTAGTTTTACTCTTAATCAAAGGGTATTTTTGTAATTTAATTATTATTTTTTTAGCTTAATTGATTTTGTTTATATTAATGAAGTGGACAAAATTTGTATACAATTAAAGTCTAACTAGTCAGCCAAACTAACTCGCTAGACTCAATAAACCAGTAAGGTTCCAAACCAACGTAAATGAGCCCGCACATATTGAATAAGCCATCCAAATGGACCAGCTGGCACCCAGGCCCGAGTCCGGGTGCATTCAGTCAACCAGAGACATTGAAGTTGTCAAAAAACCTGCTAATCTTCCCATGAAGATCGGAGGGGAACCACTGAGAACTGGTCAGACGGGCAAGATAGACGAGAGAAAAACGGAAAGAAGATGACGACTATAAAAAAAACCCTTAGGGGTTGAGAAGAGGATATCTGATAATCACTTGATTCTCTTTTACTCTCTTATTGAAACGAAGGCTACTCTCTTTCTGAGCGATCCAGTCAAGCAAGTCGAATCAGTTAGTCTGATCTGACTAGACTTGACCCAGCCATTCAGTCCCGCCGTCGTCGCCACCATTACTCTGACCACTCCATTACTCATCCATTCATCACTATTTCATTATATACATAATAGTTTTATTGCTTTCAATTAGCTTTCGTTACAACCCGACTAACTTGAGCGTCGGTCCCTTTGGCTGACACCCCACCAGTACTCATAATTGAACTCTTGTCTCTCTCTTTGTTCTTAACAGGTTACTAGTGCTCGTCTAATCAATTGTAGGAAATCACATCTACAATTTGGCGCCCACCGTGGGTCCCTAGAAATCAGACGATCGACAAAGAAATCAAGGAGTTCACTTGAGAGCCATGGCAGACGTGATTGAGACACCCGATCTATATGCCCAACTCGCTGCTCTTACCGCCCAAATGAATGAAGAACGCGAGAACATGAGGAGGTTCGAAGCTGAGAATGTTGACCTGCTTGTGCGAATGGAGGCCATGTCATCTCAAGCCACTGAGGTTCAGCCATTCTGCTTTCGAGGCCCAATTAGCCCGATACAATCTTTGGGTGACCTCATCCCTATCTCTAACAATGATGGACCGAATTAGATAGTTCCATCATCCCCGTTGAGGAATTATCAAACTCCATCCAAGGTAAGTGGATCAAGGCAGAATCCTACCATCAAGTCAGAGACAGAGAGGTAAAAAACTTCATCTGGAAAAATGTAATATGTCGATTCGGTGTACCCACGGAGATCGTAACAGACAATGGGTCTCAATTCATTAGCTCTGACTTCTAGGACTTCTGCAAATTTTGGAATATCAAGCTCAACTTCTCAACACCAAAATACCCCCACGCAAACAGACAAGCAGAGTCATCCAACAAGACTATCATAAATACTATCAGGAAGTGCCTTGAGAAAGCAAAGGGGAAATGGGCAGATGAGTTGTTGGGAGTCCTATGGTCCTATCGAACCACATCAAGAACTTCAACAGGCGAAACACCATTTTCACTAGCCTACGGAATGGAAGCAGTCATCCCGACCGAAAGCAAAGTTCTAACAGCTAGATACGAATTGACAACCGACATAGATTATTAGGAGAGCATGTGCCATGAAC
This sequence comes from Humulus lupulus, assembly GCF_963169125.1. NCBI lineage: Eukaryota > Viridiplantae > Streptophyta > Magnoliopsida > Rosales > Cannabaceae > Humulus > Humulus lupulus. The sequence goes on from NC_084798.1 coordinate 41,418,428, forward strand.
TAGACACCATCGACGTTGAAGCTGTGAAAAACCTGCTCCTCTTCCCATGAAGATCGAAGGGGAACCACTGAGAATCGGTCAGACGGGCGAGATAGACGAGAGAAGAACAGAAAGAAGAGGACGACTATAAAAAAGACCCTCAGGGATTGAGAAGAAGACATCTGATAATCACTTGATTCTCTTTTACTCTCTTATTGAAACGAAGGCTACTCTTTTTCTGAGCAATCCAGTAATGCAAATCGAATTAGAAAGTCTGATCTTACCGGACTTGACCCAGCCGTTCAGTCCTACTGTCGTCGCCACCATTACTCATACATCCATCACTATTTCATTATATACATAATAGTTTTATTACTTTCAATTAGCTTTCATTGCAACCCAACTAACTTGAGTGTCGGAGTCCCTTTAGCTGACACCCCACCGGTGCTCCCAATTGAACTCTCATCTTTCTCTTTATTCTTGACAGGTTGCTGGTGCCCGTCTAATCAATTGTAAGAAATCACATCTACAATCGTACATGATAATATCAAGGCCAATGTCTGCTCTATGTGCATATGCCAGTTTTCAAATAACCATTGTACTCAAAATAAGTCGAGTGACAAAATCGGACTTCTTGACCTAAGTCCTTCAAATAACTCAACACGATAGGTTGAGCAGGCCGAACATGTTTACGTCACGACCAAGCACTCCAACTCATGGTTGGTCTATCTTCCATTTACCTTTACCTGCACTATAGAGCACCCGTGAGCCAAGGCCCAACAAAAAAACCCAACAAGGGATAATAATAATCACATTAAACATAACTAACTATTAACATGATTCACTAATCAAAAATGCATTCATTCTAATCATATAGACATTTAACACGACCTATGCCGAATAAGTGCGTCTCCAGGCACCAAGCTTACGACCTATGCCGAGTAAGTGTATACAACACTCCAATAATGGTCCTGCCAACACGGCCTACATTCCACATGATTATAGCCAATTACAGTCCATACCGAGAAATCATAGAAAATTCAATACAATCAGACTTCACAAACACAAATATGCAACAAGTGTACATAACCTTAGCTCAATTTCCAAGTACACGGTCATAACCCTTTACATGATAATATCAAGGCCAATTCCCGCTGTATGTGCATATGCTAATTTTCTTACATGAATTCGAACAACAAAGTTAGTACCGACCCAACTGTGATCTCCTTCAAGCGTCCTTAAAACACCCTAAGTCACAGTCAATATAATGTAGGTTTAGTTTCTCCTTAAACAAAAACCTTCCTTAACTTTTTTCTATAAACCTCACTAGGCTTCAAATACTTTTTAAACATGTCCTATTATGTCTTAGGAACCTGAGCTCATGATCTCCTAGGGTTACACTTTGAAGCCCACTGAAAAATGACCCAAAATCATACTGCCAGCATGAACCAGTCGACTGCTTACCTCAAACTGGTCGACTGGTTTGCCAGAAAAATGTGCCTGCTGAACTGCAGGTCGGTCGACCGGTTCAAGTCAGAGAGCTTTTCTCTGTGTTTTTTTAGAAATCCAACCTTAACCAATTCGATCCCAAAACTATTTCGAGCCAATTCCAAGCATAGTTTTGACCCCAAAATAGATATACAATACCAAATACATCATTTAGGTTCCATTTAAACATCAAATTTCAAGTTCTAAGCAAGAATTGAAATTATAGGGTTCTAAAACTCTTTTTTCCCCAATTATGAAATTCAAAACAAATCTTTGGTTTTCAATTTAAATTCAAACCGCAAATTCATTCATAACACATGTTTCTATCACCAATACACCCATATAAACAACCTAGGATCCTCAAATTTTGAAATTACACACAAAGCCCCAAATTCCCTCAAGAACAACAATGAAGAACAAGATGGGAAAAACTCATACCTTTCTCTATGTCTTGATTCCAATGATGAAGATGAACTTAGCAGCACCTTAGCTTTTGTGAGGAGGTATAGAAGAAGGAAGAAGAACACTTAGAACGTGATATAGAAGACATTAGACAACTAATGGTCATCTATCAATAATCCTATCTGTTAGGAACGAATTTTCTAACACGCAGCGGAAAGGTGGTGTGGTTGGCCCAGTGTACAACAAAAAAATTTGTAACATATTTAAACTACCTTTAAATATGCGGATCCATTAATATACATACATTAATCATAAGCAAGATAGTGATAGAAATCATACCTCTTGAAGCCTATCAAGTGTCCTTGCTATCTTCCCGTATTTAGAACGATCTTCCTATCCAAGCCGCTCCACGTACTCACACCAAGATCTTCCAAAGCGTTCTCTACACCTCAAAAAATGTGTGGGCACTTAGAGAATGAAGGATAGTTTATTTGTGATTCTACTTGATGTACTCAACACATGAGATCAAGATAATAGACCTGAGAATGGGTTCTTTATTTTCAGGGAGAGAAAACTATCGTTCTATTTTCACAGAGCGAAATTGTCAGAGTAGTCTCACTCTTTTTTCTTCTTCTTTTTTTCTTTACCTTTTTCTTTTATCTGAATAATTTTCTGATCAATCATACTTAACAGAAAAAATTCAAAATTTTAAAAAAATTAAATCTGTAACCATTTTACAATTTAATTTTTTTAATTAATTAATTATTCCATTAATGAAAAAATCCAAAAACCAATTTTCGAATTATCCATTAATTAATTAATTAATTAAATAAAATTGAAAATCCCATCCCTGAAAAACACTGGTGCTACACGCCACACACAGTCCTGGACTGTGTGTGAACGTGTAGCTTCCTAATTTCTAGGGATATTTGTTTTTCAAATTTTATTTAATTATTTATTCAAATTTCTTTGTCAGATAAGATCTAACAACCTGATAACTAATTCAAATTTGAATTCAAATTAATTATCTTTTTAATTAATTATCAAATATAATTAATTAATTGAATAAATATTAATCTTTTAAATTCAAATCCAATTTGAACTTATCAGATTCTTTTCTCCCACTCAAATAAAGATATTTAATTAATTCTACTAATTAATTAAACCCAAATTTTTGAAATTAAATATTTAATTTATTATAATTTCAAAAAATTATAATTAATTAATTATTTAATTAAATTTCAAAAATTAATTTAATTATTTAATATAATTTCGAAAATTATATAATAATTAAATATTAATTAATTTGGTTAACTACAACTAATTTGTAATTAATTAATTAATCACCATTATCATATAATTGCATATTTGGCCTGAAGAACAAATTTCTACCTAAATATGTCTTTAAACTATTTTCCCTTCATATCAACTCTTACCTTGAACAGTGTTGATAGAGCCGCTATGGGGACCTATGGACCTATAATTCCAAGCTCCAATAAATTTGAGATTATTAATTAAACTCTTTAATTAAATAATCTTAATTTATTAATCTCATGATTATTCCACTATAAATATGAGACTGAACTCTTGTAATTATAGACATTTCATTTACTGAGTACTTTATAATCATAAAGCGTCCATTGATTTAATCATTGCATAAAACTTGACCCTCTAATAATGGTTCATAATTAATCGGGAATAAAATTACCGTTTTACCCTTTTAATTATGTCTTGTTTCCTTAAGTACCATTGACTCTACTAGTGAAGGTTAATTCATAACTAAACTATGAATTTGAGCTCAATAACCTTTCAGTCCCAAAAGTCAACCCTTAAGAGAACCATCATTCAATCTCTTGCGAGAAGGTATAGATTCCATATCTGTATACTATGTCCCCAGCCATCTATATTAATGAGTTCCCAAAACAAAAGTTTTTAGCCTGATCATTCTGACAGACCCTAACAAGTGAATCAAAGAACTCATATAACATAAACAGGAGTTCATAGTAACCTCAGGATTAAAATCTATTTGTATATGATCATCAGTTGATATATTTAATTAATACTTCGAAACGGTATTTAACTAAGTATTAATAAACATATCTGGTCCAGTTCTATATATTCTCTAATATATAAAGCACCTCCACTAAAGTGTCCTACCACACTAGTGATCTGGATCTAGATCACATGTATTCACAATACTAGTAGACCGTACTTGCAGTAATTAATCTAAAGATTCCATAACTTTATTTTACTGCGAACTATTCAAGTTCATTTATCTCAAACACAATCCTCTCGTACTAATACGTGTTTGAGATTACATTCATGAACTTAGGAATTTTCCTGATATTTACATAATATTATCATAGAATAATATAGTCCATAAAATATATGCATAACAAATTCAATTTATTTATTTATTTCATAAAAACAATGTCTACTACATATGCTTTCAGGGCACATCTCCAACACTATCACCAAAAGACCAAAATGCCCTTTCATATAATTTCCTTTCCTTTACCAATCCCAAGGGTAATATAGTAATATCACCCATATTTCCTAGTTACCATTAATCTCCAATTACTCCAATAATATCCATCAAGTATAAAATTTCCAATAATGCCCCAAAACTCGACCAAAGCCAGATATTTTCCCATTGTGACATTTCCACTATTACCTCTTGAAGGAACCCACTATTGTCGCACATCACATATTCCCACATAATAATGTGGTCACACTACACATAGCATACATAATCACAAATATACCATCAACGGGTCAAAATCACAAATATGTCTGTTCTCACCAAGAGCGGATCTTTAAACACATTCAATACACATAATCGCATATTTAATCATATAATGATTTAATCCACCAATTAATTGCACACATGCTCTGCCGGCATGCTATTAAGGTATTAAACCTCATTAGGAGTTTCGTACGTTATACTAAACATACTCAATAAATTTCACTATAATTACTGTATTTATGTAAACATGTTAAAATTAGAATTTTTTTTTTTCTAAAACATGAAATTAATATGTGTTTGATAAATTATAATTTAAAAATACTATGACATGCAAAAATAATATTATAGTGTATAATAAATTAGTTTGTTAATTTACAATTACTAAAATAAAAAAAATAAAAAATATCTTATAAATATAAATTATAAAAATATTTTTTGAAGAAAAAAATAAGATTTAAATTTTATTTATTTATTATCATATTAATTTATCTAAATATTTTTATTTTAAATAATATATAATATAAATGTAAATATATTTTTTGTCATAAAAAAAGTAAATACATTTAGATATAAAAATATATTTACTGTAAAGTTTTTTTAAAAAGTTACTTTTAGAAAAAAAAAAAAAAAGCTGGTTGTGTCATAGCTTCTGCATAAATTCTTCAATAAGATGTTTTTTTATTATTTACCAAACACCTTTATTGCTCAAATTTTTCAGAAAACAACTTTTAGCTTTTCTAAAAGTTGTCCCAAACATGCCCTTAATAAATCATAAAATCTAACTTTCCTAATATACCCAAAATATTATACTTTCCTTTGATCAATTATCTTTTAAAGCAAAAAAATTTTTTTTTTACTAAAAGCGTGTTTGAAAGTCAATGTGTAATTATTAGACTGTGTAATTATATAACCTAGTAATTACACTCTATTTTAAAATATAAGACGTGTTTGGATGTCAAGTGGTAATTATATATGAATTCTTATTGTCATGTTCATAAGACAGTTAGTAATTACAGAATAAAATAATATTATGTAATAATTATTATTTAAAACTCATAGTATTTAGTAATTACACCCAATTCTAATGGGGGCTTTGAGAATTGGAGAGTGTAATTGAAGCACTTCAATTACATGGTTACTATGTAATTACTTGGTTGAACAAACATTCTAAACCAATTATCGTACACCACATCAAGTAGTGTTGACTTGATAAATGATATAAGTTGTAAGGGTTTTTGGTAATTTCGCATAGAAAAATGAAGATGTTTTTTTATTATTTTCCTATTATGTGAAACCTAAATTTTTAGAGGACACATTAATACATTTAAAAAAAAGTACAAGTAATAATATGTGCACATATAAGATCTTCAAAACATTACACACAATGATATTTCAGGTATGCGAAAAATAGACACAAAGTTTGTACCCTTTTGGGTCCTTAATGGTATGCAAACTTTTTCTTTTAATAAATGGAATAAGTAGTAAGGATTTATTGTAATATTGCATAGAAAAATGAAGGTTTTCTTAGTTATCTATGATTAATGCCCAAAATGTGACATCCACTAGTGGTGGTTGTAGTATAGATGTGTTGGGGTTTTATGCCCTAATTAAAACTCAAATTCTTTGTAATCTCATTTTATTATCAATAAAAGAATAGAAATCATTTTTTGACTTGGTTAATCACTTTGCTCACATGTTTTAATTTCATGATTATTTGTTTAATATAAACTTCTATTAAATTCCGAGCATATAGCTAATCTTATTTATAGTGACGTAATCATAGTGGAATATAAATATGATTATATGTTCAAAATAAGTTAGTCCTAAGATTAGTCAGTGCACTGGATTTACACTGACTTGCCAATCTACGATATGATCTACTTACACATTATAGTATTATGTTCTTTCCAGAACATTAGCAAAGTAGATAAGATCAGATGTATTTGTTACATCGGACTGGACAGATATTGACAGTTGATAAGAAAAGTAAACATACCGTTATTATCTATTCTAGTTATATCATATAGTTGACCATAAGTCAATTCAATCTCAATTCTGAGTGGTTAGTATTCTAACTGATTGTATTATTTGAGTTCTTTGACTTGTTCGTTACCAGCTTACCCTACGGACTAGCCCATACTTACATCTTGGGAACTCGGTAGTATAATTGAGTGGGAGTGTTAATCATAGATATGAACATCTATAGCTTCTGATGAAGAAGTGAAACGATGGTTTCCTTTTAGTTTGGTTCAAGGTGTTAAATGATAGAGGTCTCATTTCAGTAATTAAATTAGTTTACTGAAATATCATTTACAAGGAACTAAGTGTTTTAAGGATAAAATACAATGAGGGGTAAAACGGTATTTTAGTCCTATCTCATTGTAGACCGTCTATAGAGGATTGAGTGACAATTATGGTTGTAACAATGGATAATTAATAGCGTATCTATATTTGTTATAGAGCGTTCTATGAATTCAAGAGTGCAATTTCGAGTCTATAGTGGAGTCACGAGGAATTAATAAGTTAGTAAATTTATTTGTTAGATTTATGATAACTTATTGGAGCTTGATTTCATAGGCCCATGGTCCCCATTGTACCTTGGATAAAATCATCTAGATAGTCTCAATTAATTGATTTAATCATCAATTAGAATTATCAAAGTTGACCAGGTCAATTTTGGATAGTTTCACAGAGTTGTGTAATTTTGAGAAGAAAAGAGAAATTATGGCAGATTTATTAATTAAGATAAATTGGTATCTAAATTAATAAATAAATTTAAATCAAGGTTCAAATTATAAATAATTAATTTGATAAAGGATTTAAATAATTATTTAATTAATTAAATCAATAGAAAATAATACAGGCCTTGATTTTAAGTCCAATGGGCTTATAATCAAATGGGAAATTTCACGGGCCTATAGCCCATGATAATTTCGACCTAGGGCTTCAAAATGGCTGTTATTTTATTGATTTTTTAATTAAATTAAATGGCCTAATTGATTCTATAAAAGGAGTGCTTAGAGAGAAGTCAAAACATAAGTTTGATAAGTCACAAGTCAGATTTTCTTATAGTTTTAGATTCTCTCTAAACACAAGTCCTTTTCTAAGCCTCTTTGTTATTTTCTCTTCTTCTCTCTATATCTATCTCATGTGTTGAGAATTGCCCACACTAGTCTAGGTGGTTCTAAGGATACATTGGAAGATCGTGAGGAAAATAGAAGATCGATTCAGTTTCTTGATAATACTCTGCGACAGAGAGGATATAAGAGTTAGAGAAACTGAAGGAAGGACTCTTAATTCCGTTGCGTATACTGTAAGTATTCTATTCTTTGTTTCTCTTTGAATTCAATTTTAGAAACATGTTTTAGGCTATCTCGTATTAATTTGTTTAATATTAGATATACATGAAAATAAATAAAGATCCTGTATAAGCTTTTTCCAACAAGATGGGCAGTCGATTTCACAAGGTAGTAACTAAGAACAAAAATATTAGATGAAAAATAAATACAAAAAGTTAGTGAAAAGTAAGGGAAATGGATTTGTGATTTTTGGTTTGAGAATTTGATGGTAAAATAAAGCAAATAAAAATAAGAAGTAATCCAAGATTAGAGAATAGAAAGGTATCAATTGTCACTCATATGCATGGTTTAGTTATTTAAAATTTTGATTCACAAAATTACACAAATAAATAGTTCACATCCCAACTACTTATTTGGAGGATTTAACATTAAAGTGCATGCATGTTTCACAAATATATATTGTTGCAGAGTTCATTTTGGAGAAAACTGAAGAATAAAAAAAAAGGAAGAAAGAGAATTAATCACAGACCATATGTTGTTCAACATTGAAGTAACACAAAGAAAGTTCTGAAATCAACCCTATGTTTTTATGCTAATAGAACCCAACTAACCCACCCGATGTGCAGCCCTATTCAAACAGTGATCGTAATGTTTGTTCTACCTCATTAACCATCTGAGCGCATGTTAGTAGACCATGAAAAGCTTTGAAGCAATATCTTGGGTCAAGAACCAAGGCAATTATAAGGGGCTCGTTACATTCCTCAATCTTTCCCCAGTATTTGTCATATTTCACTTTAATGCTTTGTGCCATACTCGTTAACAACGAGTCATCCTCCTCAACTGCCATTCTATACAAAGTGCGGTGCATATTACATATTTCAATAAAGTATTTTTTTGTCGTAACATAGGTTGATCCACTAAACCTTAATGTCACCTCGTAGAAAGTCTCCAAAAACTTCACAAAGACTGTTGCATTCTCCCAGTCCGTTTCAGTAGGCCACTCCTCCTTTTTCTTTCCATCTTTGTCAACCTCGTCAAAATACTTCAAGAATTTTACATCTGATATTAAACTTTCAAATTCCTTTTGGAATTTTAATACAAAATTAAGCATGAGATATTTAGAGTTCCACCTCGTTTGGACATCTAAAGATAGAAGTCCTTTGCATTCAATTCCTTCTTCTATGACAATTTCTTTAAACCTTTTGAGCCTAGTAGGAGAAGACCTAACATAACTTACAAAATGTATAATGCTAGCAATTGAATCATGCTTCTCTTTTAATCCTTCACTGACAATCAAGTTTACAATATGAGCACAACACCTCATATGTAAAAACTTCCCATCTAAAATGAGACCATTTTCCTTTTCTCTAAACCGTCTCTTCAAAAATTGAATAACAACATCATTTGAAGAAACATTGTCCATCGTAATGGCAAAAAATTTTGAAATGCTCCAATCATTTAAACAATTCACAATCTCTTTGCCAATATTCTCCCCCTTGTGATCTACCACAAGGCAAAAATTTATGATTCTTTTTTGATAGTGGAAATCAAAGTCAACCCAATGCACTGTGATGACCATATAATTCAAATTCTGAATAGAAGTCCATGTATTAGTGGTGATGGAGACCCTCTCATGCTTTAAATATTTTTCAAATTCCTTTTCTCTTCATCATTAAATTTCAACACATGTTGAGCAACAGTCATCCTGGAAGGGATATCAAGCCTAGGTTATATGGTTCTAACAAATTGTTTGAAACCCTCGCCCTCAACATGTGTAAAAGGTAACTCATCCAACACAATGTACTTTGATAAGGCAAGCATGCATGCCTCTTTGTTATAAGCCACCAGAACTAAAGTTGTTTCCCCCTCCTTCCCCCCTTTCATCAGCTCAAAACTTAAAACATTTCGCCTTTTCTCATCAACCTTATACGGACTAAACTCACAAACATTCCTAAAGTGATTCCACAGATGACAATCTCATGCTTTCTACTATCACATAAGAACTCACTACCACAATAACAATAAATGCACTTGGGTATCTGTAACGTCCCAGATGTCCTAATAAGGATTAGGGCCTTGATTAGGGGGCGAGGATGGCAAATTATGGAAATTATGTGATTATGTGATATATATGTGTATCAATATGTAATTATGTGAGTTATATTATAATATGACTTGATATGCATCTTTTGGTGTATTAAATATGCATGTGGGCCCATTTCTGATTAAAATGGTCATTTTCGTAATTTGGCCCATTATGGGTATATTTGGCATATATGTGATATATGCCAGAGACCACATTATTATGTGGATATATTTGGGTTACTCAACACAAGATGATCCTAGGGAGCAAGCTAGTGGGAAAGTCACAACGGGATCAATACTTGACTCGGAGTGAGTCAAGGGGTATATTGGGTATTTAGTACATTACCGGGATAATGGGTAATGGGAATGATTATTTGATGATATATTGAGAGTTAGTGAGATTAGGAGGGAATTTTGGGAATTTGGACTATTTTACCTCGGGGGCGTTCTTGGGACCCCGAGCATTGAGATTTGCTTGAGGTTACTTAAGCTCGAAGTAACATGTCAGAAATAAAAAGAACATTCAGTACGTTCTCTCTCTCTCTCTCGTTCGTTCATTTGATGCCCGTTAGCATTTTCAAAGGAAACTCGAGTTATAGGACTCAGATTCAAGCAAGGTTAGAGTCATAACGATTCTAGGGAAGATTAAAAGCTTGTTAGCCAGAGGATTTAGCTGGGAAACAACTCAATCAGAGGTAATCCAAACTTTAAGTTTTGAGTTTTTGAGTTTTTAAGCTTTGATTGGGTTTTATGTTTTGATGAATTTTTGAATGGTTTAGGACTTGGGTTTTGTTGGTTTTGGACCATTGGAATGTTTGGGAACTTTTTTTTTTTGGGATTTGGATATGTTTGGATAGGTTTTTGGAAGGTTTTTAAATGGGAAAAATGAAGAAAATGGTTGGGTTCGAGGTTGGGTCGTGACCTTGTTCTTGGGTATCACGACTTGTGTGAACCCAGGACCAGGAGGGGTTCTGCCTGGGGGGCGTGCCATGACTCTAGGGGGCAAGTCGTGACCCACTTCCTGAAGCCTAGGCAGAGGGCTGTCTATATGGGAGGCGCGCCGCGACCCCCATGGCCAAGTTACAGCCTGTTGACGCGGTTTTTCGCCAACAGTGTATTTAAGAAATAATAAGGTTGATTAGTGCTTAATAATAAACCGTAACAAAAGATGAAATGAACTCACAAGAACACAAATCTTTTACGTGGTTCAGTGGTTAAAACCACCTTGTCCACGAGTCTATATTATTGTTGTTTCTCTCTCTATTTTGGCAGAGTTTCAGTATTGCAGAATAATCGTCCCGTTTCCTATCCAATATTCTCAGTATTTATAGAGAAATTCTATGGACAGGTTTGGGTAACTGCGTGAGTCAATCACGAATTTACATATTTATTACATTTAATATAAACTATTCCCATTTATACCAGGATATGATTTGATCATAAAGTAAATGTTCTCCTAATATATGGGACATTAAATATGACAGGCTAGTCATAAATAATCGTATAAAAATACCCGAGTCTTTGGGGATCCGCGGGTACGTAATATATCAGAGAAACCACGAGCTGGATGATATTTCTCTGAGCTCGTACTTCGACATCTGTTTGAATATTATGAGCTCGTGCTTCACAACCTTCATGTCTGTAGCTCAGGTTAAACCCAGGACGCCTAACACCACATGTGCCCATTTGAAACCGGAGTTGCTTACGTGGATAATAAACAGATATCATATCCTTGGTTATTTCTCCGTATATTTATTTTCCAGCTGTACCTGAATTGAGTGGATGACTCAAGCTAAAATTAGGGTACAACATTTTCCCCCCAAGCTCCTGCTCGTGTATGACGTCATCTATTCTGACCTACATAGTAGGCGCTTTTAGTCTTCTGTTACACAAAACCATGCTTGCCCATTACTCAAGTACTGGACACGTGGTGTACCGCAATTGGCATATGTTTAGGTTTCGAAGACTGCAATAATTGTCTTGTCACCTTTTTGCCGTCGTTTTGTATTTTTAACCATGGTCTTTGGATCTTGTACTAACCAAATCAGACGACCCAAATTAATTTACGTAGTTTACGTATAAATAGGATAGGCAATTTTTCAGGTTTCACCACCTTTCATTTGAAATTTTTCTATATTTTCTCTCTTCTGTATTTCCGAATCCTTCTTTTTTCTCAGAAAAACCCAAAAACCGTTAGTTGCACCCAGTTACTTAGGAGTCTTCTAGGAACTTTCCCCTGCAAAGTCTACTTCTTTCTATTGAAGAACATACTGTAAGTACCTCGTCTTTTGGTTTTGAAGAAATTTTCCTTTTACTGGTCCTTTTTTTTTGCTCATCCGCACTTCATCGTAGTCAATATTAGGCTATTTCCCAAATGTTTTTATGAATAGGCTTCAACTTAGATTCAATGAGTAGGTCCTAAGATATCTTTAGAACTACGACATTCATAAAACTGGGTAATTTTTGGGTAAAGTTGGGTAATCCATGGAAAATTTAGAAAATACCCATTCGGGATATAGAAGATGAAAATTTTTTAGGGTTCAAACCACATTGCTTAGGGGTCACACTTCTTGGGTGGTTTTGCACTAAATCGCCTCCCAAGGAAAGTAGTGGCCTGGCATACTAACACACGGATCCCTAAATATCAGGGGTCGGTTAGGAAATCGAGGTGCGTAACTTAGGGTAGCGTGTGACATCACGCGATGGGGTCGAGGCTAACTTAGCTCTTACATCAAAAGTAAACCATTCCCCCCCCCCCCCGTACTTCCGCGTCGTAACCTCTAAATCCTCTTAGGTCGCCTACTAATTAGGTCGTTCTGTTTGTTAGGAAATCTGATGGCTCCCAAGAAGAATGCACCAAAGAAGAACGCAACCAGCTCGTCCTCTCAGCAAAAGAAAAAGGGGAAGGAGGTCGCCCCTGAGTCTCCCATTCCCCACTTTGGTTTGGTGGTGGAAAAGGAGGTAGTGGTTGATCCCAACTCCTACTTCGAGGCGGAAAGACTCGTATGCAAGATTACGACCCAGGGGAGGGTAAACAAAATCATGCTAAGCCACAACATCGAGGTCGGGACCGAAGTTTCATTGCCCGACCTGCTTTGGAAGGGGAACAGAGTTGCTCCCCTCTCTAGGATGATTTCGCGGCCTGGAGTGACGAACACTTGAAGGCAGGAGCCTTCCTCCCCTTGGACCAATACTTCGCGGACTTTCTGAATTTCGTGAAGTTGGCTCCATTTCAGCTCCCCCCAAATTCTTATAGCCTTTTTTTTTTTTTTATGAACCGAAGAATATATTGAACCACAAGCTAATTACAAAACAAGCTCAAAAAGAGCCCCCTCTTATAGAGGTATTACAAGAGACTGAATTTCTCAAGGAAAGCTAAATCTTTGCTCTCCAACTTAGTCCTAGACAGATTATCAACTCTAGCTTTCAAGTAAACTTTTAAAAAAAATACAACTTTATCCACAGTCATAGAACAGAAATTAAACAGACAATTGTTCCTATTCCACCAAATCATATAAACTGAAGCAGCTAAAACAGCTGCCACCAGCTTTTGCTTCAGACCCTTAGGCTTCCCCACTTTAAACTGAACTAGCCAGATATCATGCCCCAGCCATTCAGCAATTCGGTTTCTCACCAGCTGAGAAAACTGGCATTGAAAGAACAAATGGTCATGGCTTTCCTGCTACAATTCACAAGTCGGGCACATACACAGAATTCAATTGCATATGGCACTGCACTAGGTTGTCTCTGGTCAGTAAGTGACCCAAAGTAGTTTGCCAAAGGATAAATCTGTGCTTGGGCAAAGTCAGATTGCACCAAACCACTTGAGTAAAGGGACCCTTTCCTTGTTAAGCAGCTGAACATAAAGCTTGCTAGCATTAACTCTGTTGTTCTTAACTGCCTTTTCCAACTTCTCTTCAGTTATGACATATTTCAGATTAACCAACTTACGCCAGTACCAACTCACATCTGAATGAATTTTGTAATCCCAGAAGTTTTGCCCTTTAAGATAAATGGCATCTATCCATTTTACCCAAAGTATATCCTGTTTAGAGGAAATATCCCAAAGGAACTTAGCTAATAACACCTTATTCCATTTAGACCTTTCCTTAAACCCAATACCACCCAAGCCTTTAGGAAGGCAAACTTGATCCCAAGTCGTGAGATGAATTTTACTCCTGTTTTCATTACTGCTGCTAGTCCCCCACATAAATTTTCTACAAAGCTGATCAATCTCATTAACAACACTCTTTGGGAGTAGGAAAATACTCATCCAAAAAGCTCTAATCCCCAATAAAACGGAGTGGATAAGCTGAGCTCTCCCAGCAAAGGACAAATGCCTACTAGACCAATGATGAAGCTTCATGTGGATCATCTTTATTATAGTAGCACAGTCCCCTGCTTTCCACTTTGTAGGTCTAAGAGGAATTCCAAGATATTTTAAAGGGAAGGTACCTTCAGTATAGTGAAGACACTCCAGAATATTCTTGGTCTCTTCCTCTGTCATACCCCCAAAATAAACCTGAGACTTATCTAGGTTGGCTGTTAAACCAGAAGCAAGACTAAAAGACTTGAAACAGTCTTTAATGATCTGAACAGATGCATCAGCTCCCTTACAAAATAACACCAAGTCATCAACAAAACATAGGCTCACCAATTTCAGATTCTTACATCTAGGGTGATATCTGAAATCCTTATTCTGTGTAGCTTGAATGAGAAGCCTAGTAAAATACTCCATAACAAGAACAAAAAGCAAAGGAGAAATCGGGTCCCCTTGTCTAAGACCCTTCCTCCCAAGAAAGTTACCTTGGACTCTACCATTCATCAAGATTGAGTAAGATGAGTCCTTTAAACAAACCATAACCCATTTAATAAATTGACCCCGGAAACAGAAGGCTGAAAGGATATCCTCCAAAAATTGCCAATCGATTGTATCATAAGCCTTGTTTAGATCAACTTTCATCACACATTTAGGGGAGATATGTTTCCTCTTGTAACCTTTAATAATATCTTGAAAAATAAGGATATTATGAGCCAACAGTCTATCCCTAACAAAAGCTCTTTGATTTTGGTGGATTAACAAAGGAAGGATCATATTCAATCTACCACATATCATTTTTGAAATACATTTATACAATGTATTACAACAAGCTATGGGCCTATAATCCACAGCCTTAGTAGGATTCTCTACCTTGAAGCATGAGTGGGAGGTCCCCACTCCGGCAAATATATTATATTTTTTCTGCCTCAAAGCCAGCCCAAAATAAAGAAGTCGAGGTGATGGGTTCTACTATCTCACCAGATTCCCCAATTTTGCTCTCGTCATCGAGCTCCCAAGACACCGTAACGACTATAAAGACTTGTTCTTTATATCGAATGGGTTCCGAAACTGTGAACATAGATACTTCAACCGTCCTCGTAAGTTCTTTATTCTCTGACCTCAGCTTGTGAAATTTTATTCTTTCCAGGATATTTCCCTTGTACATGTATTAACTGAGTTTATTTCTCGTGCAGCTATATTTGCGAGGATGGCGAAGTCCGCGACCCTCGAGGGTCAGTACGAGAAATTGTCTGGGCTACCCCCCAGTTAGAAGGACTATCGCCAGATCATGAATGACGTCACGATGCTGGCGTGCCAGTTGATTGGCGAAGGCCAGACGTTGGCCTTAAAGACTCGGGCTACCCTCCTGATAATCCACAAGCTCCCATCCTCTCAAGAAGAGGCATTGCCGGCCATCAAAGGCAAGGAAGAGGAAGAGGAAGAGGTACCTCTGTGCGAAAGAGGCGGGTTCCAGAGGCTGTTTGGGAACCTGATCTAGAGCAAGCTGCATCAGGGGTAGCAGTCGGCCCCTCCAGCCAAGGTAACCCATATCCTTATAAGGAACTAGATAGGGTTGTTTTCAATTTTAGGTTAGTTAGATTTTACCTAAATCAGCTCGTCCACCGTCATCCTCATAACCCATACCATAATATAACCCTGCTCCAGTTTGTAGACCACTTGGTGGTGCGTCATGATAGTAGTTACCCTAAGGGCACCATTATTGTCGATAATACCTTAAATTTTAGGTCCACCATCTTTGAGGAGTACGAGACCAACCGTAGGACCTGGCCTTCTTTACTCTAGGGTGCCTTTGCCCTAGATTTAGGCAGTACGTAGATGAGTCCAGCCTCGAGGTAGAACCAAAGCCTGAACCTCCTAGGATCCAAGAAATACTAGTCATAGACTCTCCTTCTCCTTCAGTAGTTCCAAGGCTGGAGGTTGTGATTATAGGCTCCTCCCTTAGCCCGGAGGATAGGACCTTTATTTATTTTCTTTGTATTTTTGACAACTTTAGTCGTGAACTAACGCCCTTTTGTTCTTTTCAGGCGAGGATATGGAACAAATCAGAGCTCTTGACCTCCGTACTGCCTTCCAGGCCGGGAAAACCGGCTCGGGCCTCGTTGTGAAGAGGCCCAGATTTACGAAGAAGGCCCCCCCCGGCAGCGGGAAATGCCTCAAAATCCCCTGCTAAGGGGAAAGGCACGAGCTCAACAGCTCTAGTATCTTCTGTTACTGAGAGGAGGATTCCTCCTCCTCCACCTCAGTTTGTGCCTCCTTGGGATCAAGTAATACAAGCTGATCCTCCAGCTCCTCTTGCCCCAGCTATGACCATCCAAATACCAGTATATCCCCAGGATCTAGAGAAGATCCCTGAAGCCTTTCGGGGGATCCTTTACGAGACAGCGAGCCACATGGTGGGGCACGCTTATAAGGCTAGCTCAAGAGACTTGAGGACTATCAAGGAGCAGAGCCTAGAGAACGTCCTAGAGTCAGCCCTAGGGATGAACCTTACAGTAAGTTATCCTTCCTTGGTGACATCTTTCTTTTTATAGCGTATAAGGATATATCTGACTTGCCTTGTTATTATGCAGTCTGCCCTGGCTCAATATCGTAGTATAGCACGGGATAGGGCTAGAAATGATGAGCTCTAGGCCAAAGTAAACATCGCCAAGACAGCCCTGGCAGCTGCTCAAGAAGGTGAGCAGGCCGCCAAAGCTTCCTTTGCGGCTACTCAAAAGAGCGAGTATGATGCCAAGTTTTCCCTCGCCTCATTCTAGGAAAGTGAGCAGGCTGCAATGATTGCCTTGGCTGCTCTCCAGGCTCAAACTGCACAACTCCAGGTTGAGGTTGATGGAGCCAAAGCTAAACTACTCGAGGCCGAGGCCGTAGTCAAAGAAGAGAAGGCGCCCTCATTGTCATCCATGGAGGATATGTTGTACCATTGCTGAGCCTTTAACCAGGATGGGAACTTTTCTTTCATGGCTCCCACACTGTGGGATCCGTAACTTGAAAAATTTAAGGCTCGGATTTTGTAAGAACTATCAGAAACGGGAGATGCTTCTACGGCAGGCGAGCAGGATGGTGAGGGGGTTACATCCTCAAAGCGACCTGGAGGAGCTTAGTGACAATCTTTTTCCTTTTGTTTTTGTTTTTTATATTTGTTTGTAAGCAATTGCCTTTGGGCTCAGTTCGAGGTTTTTCTCCTCGGAACAATTTTATTTTCAATTTATATATCTAACTTTTTATCTATTTATCTTTCCTTTATTATCTCTCATGTTTATGACTCCTTAGACTTGTACATATGAGATTTGAGGAATCGATTTTTAGATCGGGATAGATATTTTGAGCTCGGTTATATCCAAAATTTATGTGTTGATTTATATCATACCTGTTAAGAATCAATCCTTGGACCCGGTTATATCAAAGGTTTTAAATATTTTATACTTAGTTCGTGTTAGGTTTATTGATAACTTGAGCTTTTAAAAAGCCTTTAATTTTAAACGATTTTCCCAACTTTCCAAGTTTTGTACCTGGTTGTATCCATGGTTTTAAATGATCAAAACTGAGTTTAAACTAGGTTTATTGACATCTTGAGCTCTTAAAAAATCCATCGAATATTCAATTTTCCAAGCTTCTAAGTTTCGGACCTGGTTGTATCCAGGGTTTCAAGTAATTCAAACTTAGTTTGTGCTAGGTTTATTGACATCTTGAGCTCTTAAAAAGCCGTCGAATAATCAATTTTCCAAGCTTTTAGGTTTTGGACCTGGTTGTATCCAGGGTTTCAAGTAATTTAAACTTATCCAACGATCTTATTCTAATCCACCTCGGGTTATATTCCCCCCAAGTAACCAGAATGTAGAGACTTTCTTGGTTGCTTTTACAAACATCAATACATGAGCTACTACAACCTTAACAAGAAAAATTATTTAAAACCACCTTAATAAGAAAAATCACTTAATAATCCATATGTTATTTAATTAAATGGCTTTTATACCTAGGCCTTACATTGATGATGGTACTACTGATAATACTTTTTTAAATGCATGGTGGTCTAGGTCCGTGGGACTATCTTCTTATTCAGCCAAGCTATCTTGAAGGTTCCTTCATGCAGGATTTCCACGATCTGATACGGTCCCTCCCAGTTCAGACCCAAGACACCATCCTTGGGATCCTTATTCACCAAAAAGACCCTTCGAAGAACCAGATCACCCAATCCGAACCTACGCGTCTTGACTTTAGAAGTAAAGTAACGAGTGATTTTCTGTTGATAATGGACAAGCTGTAACTGCGAATCCTCTTGTTTCTCATCAATCAGGTCAAGAGATGCATTAAGTAATTCATCATTCCGTTCTTGGATAAATTTCCTTTGCCTATGAGTGGTTACCATGGCTTCGACTGGAAGGACAACCTCGCTTCCAAAAGTTAAGGAGAAAGGAGTGTGTCCTGTGGAGGTTTTGTGAGAAGTTCGGTATGCCCAAAGTACTTGCGGGAGCTGTTCGGGCCATATTCCTTTGGCCTCGTATAACCTCTTCTTAAGGCTCGCCTTTAGGGTTTTATTCATAGCCTCGACCTATCCATTGGCTTGTGGATACGCTGCCGAGGAGAAACTCTTAATAACGACGTATTTTTCACAGAAGTTAGTGAAGAGATCACTGTCGAACTGTGTCCCATTGTTTGACACGGTCTTTTTAGGAATCCCATACCGACATACAATATTCTTCACCACAAAGTCCAGGACTCTCTTTGAAGTGATGGTTGCTAAAGGCTCGGCCTCTACCCACTTCGTGAAATAGTCGATTGCCACCACCGCGTAACGAACTCCTCCCTTGCCCATAGGTAAGGATCCTATTAGGTCGATTCCCCAGACCGCAAATGGCCATGGGGATGAGATCATTGTTAGCTCGACTGGAGTAGCTCGGGAAACTATGGCAAAGCGCTGGCATTTGTTGCATTTATGAACATATGAGATGGAGTCTTTTGTTAAAGTGGGCCAAAAATACTGATCAACAACAATATAATATTAAATTCAATTTGTTTCCTTTTTTATAATGCCTCAATGTTTTCAGTGCTAGGTTTTGCCCCCCAACATGATCTCCACAGAAGCCTTCATGCATTTCCTACAAAATGGTTTTAGCCTCCTCGGGCATAACACACTGTAGGAGAGGCAATGAATGACCATGTCGGTACAATGTCCCATCCACTATCACATACCTAGGAGCTTGATATAGTATTTTCCTTGCATCCTTTCTTTCCTCGGGTAGACTTCCTGTTGTGAGGTATTCCATTATGGGGGTCATCCATCTCGGTCTTGTGTCGATCATCTTGACTTCTACCACTTTTTCTGTCACGCTCGGATTCTCCAAAAACTCCACTGGCACTACATTCAAGGTCTCAGCTTCTTTGGTGGTGGCAAGCCTTGCCAAAGTGTCAGCATTAGAATTCTGCTCGTGAGGTATCTGTTCAACAGTACTGTACTCAAATTCGGATAAACCTTAGCTAGGTAAGCCGCCATCTTGGTGCCTCGAGCTTGATACTCTCCCAACACCTGATTAACCACGAGCTGAGAATCGCTATAACACTGGATGACCTTCGCTTTGAGCTCCTTCGCCACTCTCAGTCCAGCTAGTAAGGCCTCATATTCGACTTCATTGTTGGATGCCTCGAATCTGAATCTCAAAGCTGTATGGAATCGATGCCCTTCTTGGGAGATTAATATGATCCCAGCTCCTGATCCCTTCTCATTCGATGATCCATCTATGAATATTTTCCACAACTCTTGCACCGGTTCTTTCAAAAGCTCCTCTTGAAATCCGTTGCATTCAACCACAAAATCAGCAAGGGCCTGGCTTTTGATTGAAGTCTGTGGCACATACAATATCTTGAACTAGCTGAGTTCAACTGCCCATTTTAAAAGACGTTCTGACGTTTTAGGTTTTTTCAATACCTGCCTTAAAGGTTGGTCGGTCATGACGTTGATTAAATGGGATTGGAAATATGGTCGGAGCTTCCTGGAAGCCAATATCAGACAGAATGCCATCTTTTCTATTAGTGGATACCGTGATTCAACTCCGAGAAGTCTCTTGCTTATATAATACACTAGTTTTTTAGCACGGTCTTCTTCTTGAACTAACACGACACTGACTGCGTTTTCTGTCACGGCCAAATAAAGGAATAGAGATTCTCCAAACATAGGCTTAGAAAATATTGGGGGCTCGGCCAAGTGCGTTTTTAGGTCGAGGAATGCCTGCTCGCACTCCTCAGTCCATTCAAATTTCTTGTTTCCTCTGAGCAAGTTGTAGAATGGTAAGCACTTGTCAGTGGATTTTGAAATAAAACAGTTCAGGGCTGCCACCTTTCCCGTCAGGCTTTGAACTACTTTACGCGACCTAGGCGAGGCATTTCTAACAATGATTGATTTTATCAGGATTCGCCTCTATCCCCCTTGTATTGACTATGAATCCCAGAAATTTTCCCGATGCCACTCCGAAAGTACACTTCTGGGGATTCAGCCTCATATCATACCTCCTTAAAATCTCAAAACATTCTTTCAGATCAGTTACATGGTTATCGGAAGTCTTGGATTTGACAAGCATATCATCGACATACACTTCCATATTTCTCCCAATCTGATTCACAAACATTTTGTTGACTAATTGCTGATATGTAGCTCCGGCATTTTTCAGCCCGAAGGGCATGACTTTATAACAGTATACATTAGTTGGGGTCATGAAGCTAGTATGCTCTTGGTCCATAGGATTCATCGCGGTCTGGTTATATCCTGAATACGTATCCATGAAGGACATGAGCTCGTGACCTGCCGTGGCATCTACCAACTGATCAATCCTTGGCAGTGGGAAACAATCCTTAGGGAAAGCTTTGTTCAGGTCAGAAAAATCGATGCAGGTCCTCCATTTTCTGTTTGGCTTTGGGACTAGCACAGAATTGGCAACCTAGATCGGGTATTTTGCTTCACGAATAAACCCGCATTTTAACAGTCGAGCTATTTCTACCTCCAGTCCTTCAACTCGGATTGTTCCCAAATGCCTCTGTTTTTGGGATTTTGCAGGCACGTTCTTGTCCAAGTTTACAGTGTGCATGATTACACTCGGGCTTATTCCCACCATGTCTTCATGTGACCAAGCGAAGACGTCCAAATTCTTTTGTAAGAAATTGATCAGCTTGTTCTTCCTTTTATCATCAAGATTTTTTCCAATCTTAACAACTCTTGAAGCTTCTTTGGGATCTATGTTTACTTCCTCGAGCTCCTCAATGGCCTAGAGCTCTGACCTATCCTCGCCCATTCGTGGGTCAATGTCATCATGTGGGACGACGTCGCTATCCTTTGCTTCTTGAGGTTCTTCTGTCCCACAAGTCTCTTCCACTTCATGGGACTCCTCACCTCTATCACTTATGACCATAGCTTGCTGACCGGGTTGTGATTTTACCTTCATAGAAATGCTATAGCATTCCCTAGTAGTGAGTTGATCGCTTCTAACGGTGCATATCCCTACAGCTGAGGGGAACTTGATTGCTAGGTGGCAGATAGAGGTTATGGCTTCAAATTCCATCAACGCAAGTCGGCCCAAAATTGCATTATATGCAGCTGGACAGTCGATCACAACGAACTTGAGTAACTTGGAGACAGTTCGCGAGCCTTCTTCCAATGTTACCACTAACTCGATCGTCCCGATGGCTGCTGATCCTTCGCCAAAAAATTCGTACAGAATCATTGAGGTCGCCTTCAGTTCATGTTACAAACAACCCCATTTTTTCCAAGGTGGATCTAAAAAGTAGATTCATAGAACTCCCGTTATCTACTAGTGTCCTCCGTACTCTTCGGTTGGCGAGCTGAACGGTTATGACCAAAGGATCGTTATGTGGGAACTGGACATGGCTAGCATCTTCTTCTGTAAAAATAATTGGTTGTTTTTCCAATCACTGTTGTTTTGATAACCGCTGTTCTGGGACAAACTCCACTTCGTTATGGGATTTTAGTTCGTTAGTGTACCATTTCTGGGCACCTCTGCTCATGCCTGTCAGATGGGGTCCTCCCGAAATGGTGGCTATATCTCCCCCTATTATCGAAGGAGGGTCATCCTGATTCACTTGAACTCTGGTTTGATTCACTGGGGCTTCAGGAGCTGATGGAAGGTTTTGTCCAGTGGGCTGAATAGGGACCATTCAGTTTCGGGCGTATTGGGCCAAAGGTCCTGCCCTGATAAGGGTCTTGATCTCATCCTTCAGCTGTCTACAGTCATCAGTGTTATGACCGATATCATTGTGAAATTGGTAGAACTTAGAAGGATCCCTCTTCGCTCTTTGGTTTCTTAGTGGTTCTGGCTTCTTCCATGGAAGGCGAGTAGAATTGACTAGGAAGATGCGTTCTGTAGTATTCGTGAGTTTGATATAGGTTGCGTAAACATGTTTGAATTTTTCCCCAGACTTATTTTTCTTTGTTTCTCTCTGGTCGCCCTCACCATTTCCCTTCCTCTTGTTATTTCCCCCTTGGTTATTCTGGATAACGGTTTGAGCCGTAGCTACAACATATGTTACCGCTCTAATGGGCTGGGCAGGGATATAGCTGGTTCCTGCAACAGAAGCTTGCACCTCTTCCAGGTTAACCCATCTTTGAGCTCGTGCCAAGAACTCGTCCATATTATTAACTCATTTTCTTTGTAATTCTTGCCACAAGTCGCCTCCAACAAGGATTCCCGTTCTCATTGCCATGAGCTTGGAGCTGTCGTCGGCGTCTTTGGCTCGGGCAGCGACATTGGAAAACCTACTTAGATATGCTTTCAATGGTTCACCAGGCTGCTGCTTTACATTGGCTAATGAATCAGCCTTGACCCGAGCTGTTTGGGAAGCCCTGAATGCTCTTTTAAAATCAGCAGAAAACTTCTTCCACGATCTAATAGAATGCCTCGTGTATTGTTTAAACCACTGCTTGGTTGGCCCAATTAGAGTTGAGGGGAATAAGATGCACCTTAGATCGGGCCCGACGTTGTGGGATATCATCATGGTGTTAAACATCCCAAGGTGATCAGACGGATCCCCATCTCCATCAAACTTTGACAAGTGCGACATTCTAAAGCCCACCGAATATGTGGCCGCTACAATATTTGGAGCGAAAAGCTCAAGCTCATCCCCTGAATCACAATTGTTTTTATCTTTTCCAGATAGGAGCTTCTCCATTTGCTCTTCCATCTGAGCTAGCCTCTTGAGGGTTTGGTCCCTAGGTTATTTTGGGGCTGTTCAATAGCTCCCATCCTATCGTATGCGTTTGACGGGTTGTTGTCCCTCCAAGCTCGAGCTTGATTTTGTGGGGCATTCCAATTATCACATACTTTGGAAGGACCTCCCTCTTGATGAGTATAACTAACACCCTCATCTCGAGCTGAATTTCTTCTCTGTGAATTAAGGCGATCACGCAGATCATGCTGTGGATCGTATCGAGGGCTCTGTGCCAAACTTAGATGGTTTCTTAGATCACCCTCAGACTTACTACTTCGACGACTTTCAGTCAAATAACTTCCATTTGCGAAGCTTACAGCTCGCGGTTGAGGCTGAGGATCTGGATTTTTGACACGTGTCTGCGGGACATAGGTATGGGTAGATGGAGGAGGATTTCTCCTGCTGTCTCCATAAGCAGGAATGTCCCATGTAGGACGAGGTGGCGTTGGATGTCTTATGTGTGATGGGGGATGCCTAACTGGCGAGGAAATCCCTATCCCATCAGGACAAGCTAAATTAGCCTGCTTTTGTTCTATCCCATTATTCCTATCTGCACCTAGCAATCCGATCATGACGTAGGAGGGTTTGCTGGAACATTTTGTCTCCGTGAGCCTGTCCTAGCCCCTCCTTGTTGGTTGCCATGAGTACTCCTAGGTGCTTGTGAAGGAGGCACCGAACTTGGGGTCGCGGTTCTACCTGATTGACTGACCTGCTGATGACCCCTATGAGGGCCACTGGGTTGAGGATTCTGGCGATCTCGCACTGTAGGCACAGAACTTGGGGTGGCAGTTCTGCCTGACCGACTCGGCTTTGATTGGTTATTCCGGTGGGACTTATGAGACCCACTTTGCCTCTTTCTGACATTAACGTCGGTTGCAAGAGGGGGTAACCGAGCCAAAACCTCCTCGATTTGCCTGTTTTCCTTAGCAAGATGGCTTCTTAACTGTATATTTTCCAACTCAACTGCAGTTAAGTAGTCTGGGTTTGGATTCGGTGGCAATGATGCCGAACTCCCAGTATCGCCGTGACCCACTGATTGCTTTCCCGAATGTTGCTGGACTTCAAGGCCATGCTCATTTGAAACAATGATATGATGGGCCTCCTGCCCACCAGGCTGTTCTATCTCATTGTCGTGCATTGAATGAGTGAGCACCATGATGAGATTTGACTGGGATTTTGATGAAGGCACTAATTTCCCTTTCAATGAAAGCACCAAACTGTTGACGCGATTTTTTACCAACAGTGTATTTAAGAAATAATAAGGTTGATTAGTGCTTAATAATAAACCGCAGCGAAAGATGAAATGAACTCACAAGAACACAAATCTTTTATGTGGTTCAGTGGTTAAAATCCACCTAGTCCACAAGTCTATATTATTGCTGTTTCTCTCTCTATTTTGGCAGAGTTTTAGTATTACAGAATAATCGTCCCGTTTCCTATCCAATATTCTCAGTATTTATAGAGAAATTCCGTGGACAAGTTTGGGTAACCACATGAGTCAATCACGGATTTACATATTTATTACATTTAATATAAACTATTCCCATTTATACCAAGATATGATTTAATCATAAAGTAAATGTTCTCCTAATATCTGGGACATTAAATATGATAGGCTGGTAATAAATAATCATATAAAAATACGTGAGTTTTTGGGGATCCGCCGGTACGCAATATATCAGAGATACCACGAGATACCACGAGCTGGATGATATTTCTCTAAGGTCGTACTTCGACAACTATTTGAATATTACGAGCTCGTGCTTCAGAACCTTCATGTCTGTAGCTCGGGTTAAACCCAGGATGCGTAACACCACATGTGCCCATGTGAAACCAGAGTTTCTTACGTGGATAATAAACAAATATCATCTCCATGGTTATTTCTCCGTATATTTATCTGCCAGCTGTACCCGAACTGAGTGGATGACTCGAGCTAAAATTAGGGTACACATAGTCCGCTTGAGCATTTTGACCAGGTTGGGATTTTAGTCATGTGAACTTAAACCTAAGGGCTCGTGTGACGACCCAAATTCGCTAATAAGGCTTAAGGGCCTTGATTAGTGTGCCTGAAGGGCATAATGGGAATTATGTGTGGTTTTAATGGTTAAGATGCATGATTATGATTTAAAGCATGTTATATGATTATTTGAATATTTGAGATGCATGAATATGTGTATTAGTATGCATGTAGGCCCTGACTAGGTTAGAGGGGCATAATCGTAATTTTGGCCATTATGGGCATAACTGTATTGATATATGTGATAATTTTTGAGACCACATTATTATGTGGATATATCTGTGATCTGTGACTCGAGACGATCCTAGTGAGCAAAGTAGCGAAAAAGGTCATGGCGGGGATTTACACCCGGCTCGGGGTGAGCTCAGGGGTATAAATGGGAATTTAGTGAGTGTACTAGAGTCTATCTTGACATTGAGGAATATTATTGGTGATTAAATAGGTATCAGGAATTAGGCGGGAAATATTAGAGACACTCGAGCTAGTTAGCGGGGATCGGGTAAAATGACTAAAATGCCCTTAAGTGGACTAAATGATTAGAAATAAAGGGGAGGGCATTAGGGTCATTTAGCATGTAAGGAATAGATATGTTGAGGTTTTTATGTTAGTGGGAATTGTAGAAAGTTATAGAAGTCTGAAAGAGAGAAAAGAAAGAAAGGAGAAAAGGAAGGGAAAAACAGAGTTGCACTTTCTTGGGTCGGTTTGTGGTTCTCTCACCACCTTTCTTGAGGATTTCTGGAGCAAAGCTCAGAGGAGAGCTGGGATAAACTAAGCATCAAGGATCCTAAGCTAAGTTTGGGGAATTGGCAGAGGTTTAGCAAGGATTCATCAACACTTGAGGTAAGACTTTAGAATTCTTTAGTTTTTGTTTCTGGTTTTTGAGCTATGGTGTTTAAGTTGAATTGGATGGAAACTTTAGGGAATTCAGGCCTAAGGCTGAGGAGGAGCAAGCCAAGGAAGTCTAGAGGCAACTTGTGGTCGAAATCCTATCAAAGGTATAATGTCTAAACTCTAACTTTGCTGTTCAACTGGTTTCTGCTGGGTTTAGTGTTTAGGAGTGGCTATGGTGAATTTTGAGTTTGGGGATGCATGTGCTTGAGTTCTAGGTATTTGGGGTGCTTGGGATGAGTGGAGCATGGTTATAAGGTTGATTTTAAGGTTGGGTAAGATTTGGAAGAGTTTTGGTTGAGGTTGGTTCGAGGAAATCGCAAGAAGGAGAACTAGGGGTGGTATCTGTCTGTGACTAGCGCTACAGCGCTAGCCTTTGGGTGCTGTAGCGCTAGGCCAAGTTTGCTAATGGGGTTTTGCTTCTGTTTGTAGTGCTGTAGCACCCTCCCATGAGTGCTATAGCGGTACCCTGTATTCTGAAGGGGATTTTAGGGTTATTTGCAAGGGTTTTTGACCAAGGGTTTGGGGTTTGATTCCACCACCTTGTTTGGTGGAACTAGGACTTCCCGGGGGCTCGGGATGGGCCCTGAGGCTAGGTTTTGGACTTGAGGATTGATGATGACTTTGGCCATGGTTGTGTTTAGGTGAGCGCTAGGGCTCGAGGGGGGATCGTGCTCAAGGAGTCGAGGGATCAAAGCTAGTGAATTGAAAGGTAAGAAAACTGCACCCGGTTATATGTTTGTGATGGGACTAAGTGTTCCCGATACTTGTATCGTGTCAATGATGGTATTATGCCATGGGACATGTAAAACCGGCCTAAGAGTGTCGTGCATAATATTTGCGCACAGGGCGCGGCTTGGCCACTGGTAGCCGAGGACAGCTTAACATTCACCGATCTCGGTTTAAGCAGGCCGGAGTCAGTGGGATAACAGAGGGAGCAGCTTGAGAGCGCTAGCCCTAGTTATCATTTGTGCAATGATATATGATATGAGTTGATATGTTTAGTATGTTGAATACTTGATTTTACTGAGTGATCATATGTTTGGGAACTTGAGATGCAACGTGAGATATTGATTTGTCTGTTGTTTGCCTATGCTCTGTTGTTGTGTTTTCTTGCTGGGCCTTGGCTCACGGGTGCTACGTGGTGCAGGTAAAGGCAAGGGCAAGTTGGACCAAGCCTGAGATGGAGAGCTTCGGGGTGGAATGTACATAGCCAGCTGCTCGATCACCACAATCGAGGAGTGGATTAGGACATGGACTGCCTAACTGTTCGTTTTGCCTTAATATGGCTTGTTGTTGAATCTAAAATTTATAACCTTTGTAAACGGTCTTTAAACTTATATTTTTGGGATCCCGTGTAATCAGATAATGTTTCTTAATGAAAATGTGGCTTTTGAGACCAAAATATTTTAACCCTAGTTCCTTTATAGTTTCATAACACATTCTTAATTAAATGACTTGATTAGCAAGTCTGGCACTTTATAAACACACAGTGTAACAGTCTTGGCTATCCAGGCCGTTACAGCTCGGGATCGATCCTACTACCTAGTTTAGTAGGATTCGACGTCCTAGAGGCTAGGACTCAGTTCGGAAGTCTTTATTTACTCATTTTTTACGGGATTCTATATTATGGTTGTGACTAGGTTATCGCTAGGGCTTCAGAATCCGGATCATGCTCGAGGGTCGTTTATTGGTAACCTGTGCTTGGACCAAAGGTAAGAAAACTGCACCCAATATGTGGTACATGTGATGCATGATTATAATTATGCTTGTGATTATTGATTAAGCATGTTGAATGCTTCATATATGGATATTGGACATATGATATATGCTTGTTTGCATTATCTTATTGAGAAAGGCTTGAATTATTAGTTAAGGACGACAATAGTGCTAAGCCATGGTCGTAAGGCATTGACTTATCAGTCAAGGGCGGCAATAGCGCTGATCATTTTGGTTAGGCGAACCAGAAGCGTCAGGAATGCGTATACAGAGGATATGGCTAAGAGACTTGTTGTGGCTGTAGAGTCCTAGAATGTTTACTTAGTTAGCTAGTTAGTAGTAGTTGTAGTATTATAGATTTCGTGGATTTTGGTTCAAACCGGGACTTAGTTGGAAACTCCTAGCAATAGTTATGGATTTTATAAGTTTAACCTATAGTTTAAGAATATTAATTATAACATAAGGTTTGATAATTATTGCTGGTCATAAATATGATATTTATTATAACCTAAGGTTTAGATAGAGCCAATAGGATTATGACACTTGTCATAAGCATAATTATTAAGAAATTAAGTATTTTAATGATAAATAAATAAATAGCAGCCTTAGCACCTACCAGAAATTGTTAGGGTCGTATTTTGACTCAGTCAAAGCAGTTATCCAACCTTAATTATGCTGAAAAAGTGCAATTACGTGTTTAAAATATTCACGTATGCCGATATATCGCAGCTGGGAGCCGATACATCGCCTGGCGAAGGATACGAAAAACACGTTGACGATGCACGAACGTACGAACGGAGGCTCGGGATTAGGGCAGAGCCGATATATTGCCACATAGGGGCGATATATCGCCCTTAGTAGTTTTTTTTTTTTTTTTTAATTTTAAAATTAACCCTTAACTACTTAGACCTACCTCTGAACGTTTTGACCGAGTCTTCAGCCTCTGATTGACGAAAATTCAATTATTTTTCATTTTAAAATCATTATTTTATTCAAGCCAAAAAGAAGATATTTTATTCCTAGAACTCTATAAATAGGACTTAGTACCCAGCCCTTCCACTCACTCTTCAAGCTGTGATCAGAGACTCCAAGGTGCTAGTGATTCCATAGAGTGATAAACACCTGGATTGGGAAAAAGCTTTGCCATTCTTAAGTTTTATAAAATACTTGGGAAGTGAGGATTAGTGTATTTCAGTATTGAAGTTAGACCAATCCTTAAGGTCAATTATGGTACTCTTATTCTTTAAGTCCAGTTCTTTAAAACTCTTTAGTTTTCTTTAGTTCTTTTTATTCAGATCCTAACTTTTGATATTGGTTTTGATTAGGTTTTTGAAACTTAAGGATTTTTCTTGGTAAGTTTCTTTTTGAAGGTTTAGTTCCCACATTTATTCCTTACTCTTTAGAAATTCTCACCATTCTTATTGTTGGTTTTAGGAGTGTTCCAAGTCCCGCATTTGTTCTCAAATATCTCGGTTTTGGTAAGGAAAATAGGATAGATCTTGTATGCTTGTATGATATGTTATGTTATCTTATGTTGTATGTTAACATTATGTATAGTATGTTTATAGACCTTGGGAATATGACTTGTTTAATTGGCAAGCCCCAATAATTTATGGGCATATGACTTGTTTAGCTAACAAGCCCCAATAATTTATGGGCATATGACTTGTTTAGCTAGCAAGCCCCAATAATTTATGGGCATATGACTTGCTTGGCTAGCAAGCCCCACAAATCTATTGGGCATATGACTTGCCTAGTTAACAAGCCCCAAGTAGTATAATGGCCATTGTAGTATTATATGACATATGTTTATAGTATATGTGTTTATGAGATAATTTATGTATGTGTTTTTTGTTGTTAGTAGTTTTTCCTTGCTGGGCATTAGGCTCACTCCTTTACTTTTAGTTTGATGCAGGAAAATAGATACAAAGGCGGAAGGATTCTTGGAAGCTTGGCATGTGTGTTGAGGTGAATGGAGTAGATGGGTTGCGTGTTGATTCGATGACGACGTTATTTTCTTTAGTCTCTTAAAATTACATTTTTATGTAGGATTCGAGGTCCTGGGAGTGGGGTTTTAATCCATGAACCTTTTTATTATTTATTTTATTGATGGGATTTCATATTTGGTTCTAATTAGGTGACCACTAAGGGGCCTAAGGACAGATTGTTCTCAAGGGTCGTTCTTTTATAATTTCACGCTCGAACTAGAGGTAAGAAAACTGCACCCAGTATGTGCCATGCATGGTTATTGATGAGGCATGTTGAGAGCTTTATACATGGACATTGATTGTATTGTAAATGCTTGGTAGCTTAGCTTACTTGTGAATGGCACTGACTTATTAGTTAGAAACGACAATGGTGTTTAGTACTGGTTGCAAAGGTCTGACTTATTAGTCATGATCAGCAGCAGTACTGAGCGTTGGTCGTATGGTATTAGCTTATGAGTCAAGAGCGGCATTAGCATGTTTAATGCAGGCAGAAATGATTAGATCTAATCATCATGAGCATTAAATGTTTGACCGACCTATTGGTCGAAGAAAATTAAAGCGCTTGGCTAGTCTAAGGCTAGTTACTCAGAGCCAGGGCCAAAAATGCTCAAGTGACTGAAATGTCACATGTCTTAGGGCGCAGGGCCCCAGAGAGACTTATTAGTCATCCATTCAGAGAGACTTATTAGTCATCTATCCAGATAGACTTATTAGTCATCTATCACAAAAATACTTATTAGTCACCATCTAATTAGGGTTGTAAGCCGCAGAATCATTTAATATTATTTGTATACATGCAGTAATAAGTTCTCTTATTGAGCCTTGGCTCATAGGTGCTATGTGGTGCAGGTAAAGGGAAAGAAAAGCTCACCCAGCCTTGAGTAGAGAGCTTAGGTGGTGATGTGTACATATGCGACCGCTTGACCACCACGGCCAAGGTGTTTCTCAAGGGAACTAGGGTTTAACCCTATTTTTGTCGCTTAGGTCAACGGGTTGTAACTTTTATACTGTAATGACCATTTTGGATTGTAAACAAATTTGTAAACACTTTTATGCGATCCCATGTACAGTTTAATGTTTTTAATAAAATATATCCATTCCTTTTGACCAAGATTTTCACTCTGGCCTGTTAATAACACCTAGATGCACGTTTACAATCTAATGACTTGTTTAGCGAGTTAAGCACTATTTAAAGTACACAGTGTGACCGTCTTGGGCTAACCAGGACATTACAAGACCTGAAGTGACTTAATAGTCACATATCCCAGCATTGACTTATTAGTCAAGAACGACCTTAGCACATTGAGTGTTGGTCAGCGCCAGGTATGCTTATACAGAGGATATGGCTAAGAGACCTAAGGTGACTTAATAGTCACATATCCTAGCATTGACTTATTAGTCAAGAATCGCCTTAGCACGTGGGTCTTGGTCAGTGCTAGGTACACTTATACAGAGGATAGGGCTCAGGGCCCCGGGGTGACTTATTAGTCCCATATCCTAGCATTGACTTATTAGTCAAGGAAGACATTAGCATGGTGAGTGCTGGTCATAAAGCATTGACTTATAGTCAAGGACGACATTAGCACAGCGAGTGGGTCGTAAAGCATTGACTTATTAGTCAAGGATGACATCAACACATTGAATGCTGGTCGTAAGGCATTGACTTATTAGGCAAGCAGGGTGATAGCGCGCTGGTCCATATAATCTAGCCTAACCAAGAGCGCATCATACGCTTGACTGATCTATTGGTCGGAGACAGCTTAG
Source organism: Humulus lupulus (assembly GCF_963169125.1). Lineage (NCBI taxonomy): Eukaryota > Viridiplantae > Streptophyta > Magnoliopsida > Rosales > Cannabaceae > Humulus > Humulus lupulus. Next base: position 41,450,355 of record NC_084798.1, read on the forward strand.
CCCCAAGTACACTAGATCAGCCCAAAGCTGGTTATACAAAGGATAGGGTATAGGGCCACAGGGTGAATCATTAGTCCCATATCCTAAGGCGTTGAGCCAGAATGATTCCATAATCATTTATCTGTACTTGCCTGCATGCATGAGTAAGGTTATTACTGCTAGGCATGCTTATTATGATTTGGTATCATGTTACTAACTGCTTATGAGCATGTGTAAGTTTCTTGCTGAGCCTCGGCTCATGGGTGCTACGTGGTGTAGGTAAAGGGAGAATAAAGTTGGACCATCCTTGAGTTGGAGAGCTTAGGTGACGAAGTGTACATATGCGCTGCTCGACCACCACAGTCGAGGGTTTAATGAGGAACTAGGGCTAAACCCTATTTTGTCGCTTAGGTCGGTTGGTTGTAACTCTTTCATTGCAATTAACCTTTTAAATGTATTTTGGGATCCCATGTATAAAGTAAACATTTTAGTGAAACGTTTGTATCCTTGACCAAAAAATTTAACCCTAAACTGTTAATCATGTTTAGCTATACGATTATGGCCAAATGACTCATTTAGCGAGTTTAGCACTATTTAAAATACACATTGTAGCAATCCCTGGGTAGTAGGGCGTTACAACTTGGTATCAGAGTGTGCCAAGGTTAAAGGTTCCTGAAGACAAGTTGGACATGTACACTCGTCACTAAAGACAAGCTCCACTCAGGGTATGGTAACTATATATGTAGTTATGTGATTAACTGCTTAAATAAGATATAAATGCTTTACCTGCATGCCTTATTAGGAAGCATGAGATTCTGATAGGGCCTAGCCCTTGACTATTGATATGATTATATGATTAGCTGCTCAGTGAATATATGAATGTGTTATTTTCATGCTGGGATTGAGAGCATGGTATGTATGTTGGAAATAGAAGGGGTTTATGGATTGATGCATGAATGTTGTGGGCATGTATTTTGGTACCGCAGTGGTATGTGAATGTGGTGCTGTGTGATTGTTCCCATGGGGAAGGCTTTTGAATGTGCTCATCATGCTTAATGGGTCAAGTTATTGACTGCAGGCTAAATCAGATATTTATACCCAAGGCAGTTAATGGGACTCGGTGGTGGTTATATCAAGGCTGGGAATTACAGCCAAGGCCTGAGCCCTCCGCCTGTCCCTCAGAATTGGCAGCAAGTGTTTACAGATATGCAATTAAGATTGCATAGGTAAGAGGAAGAGATTAGGTGTTTAAAACAGCAGGTTTTGTTAGGGAACACATCGTCCTTTGTTATGCCAAGAGTGGCACTAGTATTGGCTCAACCTAGGGTTGAGAATATGTGGGAATTTCTTTGTGAAAGATTTTAGGAATATTACCCTCCAGATTTTTAGGGAGGCCTAGATCCATTCAAAGCTGAACAATGGATGGGCATGATCAGTTCCATCCTCAACCAGTATGGGGTGGTAGGTCACGATAGGGTGATTTGTGCTACATATGTATTGCGGGAAGATGCCCGGACATGGTGGGAAGTGGTATCCCAGACACGAGATACAACTGCAATGAACTAGAAAGAATTTAGGCAACCGTTTAATGAATGGTATTACTGTGATGTAGTTAAGAATATAAAGACAAATGAATTTCTGAACCTGGTTCAAGGAAATGCAACAGCAACCGAGTATGTTAACAGATTCGATGAGTTGGCTAAGTTTGCTTTTGATATGGTAGCCATGGATGTATCTCAGAAGGAACGATTTATCCAGGGATTGGATCCCAGAATAGCCCAGAGCGTTAGAATTGCCCCAATACATGAGATATCTACCTATGCTTAGGTGGTAGGGAGGGCCATTGCTGTTGAGGCCACCGAAATGAGATATGGAGGGAGAGTGCCGAAGAGCGCGGAGCTTAGACAGTGATACCTCTGTTTATTGGATCGGGCAAGGATGAGGATTGGAAACTATACCCAAAATGCACTCGGTGTAAGAGACATCATCCGAGGGAATGCCGAGCAAAGGCATGTTTCTTGTGTAGGATGATTGGGCACCTCAAGAGAGATTGCCCAGAGCTAAGGAAGGATGAGCCAAAGGGGACGAACAGGCGAGGATACGTTTTAGAAACCCTCACACAATAATTCATAAAAAGTGCAAGGATAATTTCATATATCCAAACTAAAAATGCAAACGAAAAACCTAAAAGTTTGAACGGATGAAGTCCAACCTTCCCACCAACACATAGACCATCATACATTTTATTATCATTCTTTAAAGCAATTCTCAAATAATGAAATGTCCTTTCCTAAATAAATTTGCTAAAGGAAATTTTTTTTCAACTCACACTCAACCATACAAAAGATAAAGTTGTCAACCAACTTATCATTGGTATAACTATACAAGTAATTTGCTAATAAACTTACTATACCCAACTTAACTACATCATCACCATCATCAACCAGATCTTTGCCCATGAAACGATCCATCATTGCACCCTTAGATATTTTCTCCTTAACATTAGGAATTTTTTTTCTTAAAAGGATACCTCTTAGAAATAAAAACAAGAGGAACTAATTACCTTGGCAGTTTAAACGAGTAACAAGTCCAAATTTTTCAATCACAAATCTAACAACCCTACTTCCAATCTTAAACCACATCTCAACATTCCCCCTCTCATGATACACTTCTCTCAACAGAACAAGTTGAACAAGCTGAGTTTGAAAATGAATGTCAGGAACTTGCAAGAAATGACCAAATGGAGTCTTCCTAGACATCTCTTTCTGTTTAGAGGTAAACTTAGCTTCCAAATCTTTGGTAAAAATTCCCTCATTTAATTCTTGCATCTTACTTCCAAACCTCTTTCTGGGATCAATCTTCAAATGAGCTTCCTGCAATATTTTAAAAACAATAACAATAAAAAATACTACACATGAAACCAATTAATCTAAAATTAAAATGTAAACAATAACAAACAAGAGAACCCAATTACATAAAAATCATTCCACACAAGGTTCACTTCCATGAACCTTTGATGGATGAGTTTTGCTCTTCCTTCCAACACACTTCACATGAGTTTTTCTTGTATTCCTAGGAAGAACTTCACCATTCTTCTCAGAACCACCAACAATAACACTTTCCTAAGCAACATTCTCCTTTTCTGTAGAGTCCAAGAACTTTACTTAGCTAGTTAGATAGTAGTATTATAGTATTAATAGTATTATCTTTATGACTGTGGATTTTTGGTTCAGACCGGGAATTATTTGGACACTCATAGTAGTACTTATAGATTTTCTAAGTTTAACCTATAGTTTAAGAATATTAATGTTAACCTAAGGTTTGATTAATATGGCTGATATTAAGGATAATATTTATTATACTATAAGGTTTAGATAAGAACCAATAGGATTTTAAGCACATGTTATGAATGGGTGATTAAGGATTAAGTATTTTGAGGATTAAATTTAATAAGGGTAAAGTTTGAATGCTCTAAGGTCAGTCAGCAGCTTTGAATACGTTTAAGGGCTTAGTCAAGGCTGTTTACTCCATTCAAACTTAGCTAAAAATGTGTAATTTCGTGTTTAAATAATCAGCGTGTGCCGATATATCGCAGCTATAGAGGGCGATATATCGCAGCACATAGATACGGAAAACACGAAACGATGCACGATTGCCTCGGGCATACTAGCCCAGGCGATATATCGCCTACAGGGGGCGATATATCGCCCCTCTCAGCTTATTTTGAAAGTTTTTGAATTCTTTTTCCATTCAACCATTCAACCTCTTGATAAGTCCAGCGCCTTTTTGAATGAGTCTTCAGCCTCTGCTGAACGATTATTCAAATTATTTTCACCTAAAAAGCCATTATTTTTATTCAAGTTAAATTAAGATCCTTTCATTCCTAAACACTATAAATAGGACCTAGTACCCAGCCATTATTCACCTTTTACTCTAAGTTCAGAGGCTGCAAGTTGCGAGGTGAGTGTGAGAGTGTAAACACTTGGGTGGGGAAATCATAAGCTTGATCATCATAAGCTTATCAAACACTTGGGGAAGTAAGGTTTCATAGTATTTCGGTTCGAGGTTTAGATTGGTCTACAAGTCTTCAAGGTATTTCTACACCTTAGTTCATTGGTATTATTTTATTTTAAGTTCTCATAGTCTTATACTCAGCCTCTAACCGTAATCTTTATTTTGGTTAGGAAATCTAAGTTCTTGAGCAAAAAGGTTTTGGTAAGTATTTTTCTCAATGGTTTAGTCCTTCCATTTCCTTTCATTTCTCTTCTTCTCTATACTCAATCTTTTTCAAATGATTCTTAGGAGTGTTCCAAGTCCCAACTCTGTCCTCTTATCCCGGTAATTTTGGTAAGGAAAATAGGATAGAAATTCATATGTTATATGTTTTATATGTTATCTTATGTTTCTTATGTTATGATAAGTGTTATGATATGTATGTTTGTAGGCTTGGACATATGACCCATATGACTAACAAGACCCCAAATAGATTATGGGCATATGACCTGCTTAGCTAGTAGGACCCCACTAATCTCATGGGCATATGACTTGTTTAGTCTATGGGACCCCAAATAATAATGACCATTATAGTATGTGTATGATATAAGTGTAATGTTATGTTATGTTATGTTCTTATGTTTCTTATGAAATTTATGTATATGAACTATGTGGTAGATTTTCCTTGCTGGGCATTAGGCTCATTCCTTTTTGTTTATATGTGCAGGGAAATAGCTATAGTGGCGGTAAGGTTCGTGGATGCTTGGGGATTGTGTATCGGTGATGAATGGATTCAAGGAGTCGAGAGTTCGATTTTCGAGGATGTAGTCTTGTTTTATGGTTTTACATGTATTTTTTCCGCACTTGTTATGTAACTCCTTTTTATTTTAAATTATGTTTTGTTTTTAAAGACAATGGGATCCCATATCCTACTTGACATTTTATGTAAGTAACTCTTATTTTTACAAGTTTCCTAATAAAGTTATGGTATTTTCGCAATGTAAGTTTTATTAAGGATTAGTATGTGTAGTTTCGTTAATGGTCCAAAAGTCTAGAGTATTTGGGTCATTACATTTTCATAACCACCAACAACAGCACTTTCATTTTCAGAACTACGAACAAATTGTTGTTCAGAAGCATCAGTAGAAGGCAAAAGCAATTCTTCTGATGACTTGTTTTCTAGAGAACTAGCTCCCATCTGAAAAACAAACACGTTACCATAATTAATAAATAAATAACAAAACATTAAAAAATGTAAACAAAAAGAAAATTGCAATATAATTCAAAATAAATAAACCAGTTACCATTAACTTACACTTACCTAAATCCATTTAAATAATTAAAAACACTTAAAAAAACCAGTTACATATACATTTCTCTTAAGAAAGCATGAACTATCATACTGGTACATAGAAAGTAGTTACCTAACAAAATCTAAAGCATAATTACTACATAGAAACTAGATAAAACACCTACCATAGTAGAATTCTTAACAAATGGGTCAGTTTTACTCTTCTTCACACCACGATTGGCTTTATGCTTTTCCTTTCTTTGGGAAGAACCTCATCATATTTATGAGGCATATTAGGCATCATAGAAGGAATTTCTACCTCAGAAATTGTCTCCTAAACAACAACACCACCAATAGCCAATGCCAACTCTTCTATTAAATTCTTTGGAGCAGGACAACCACTTTCCATCTAAAAAACAAACACAAACAAAGTCATCATCCACATAACAACGAATAAAAATAAAAAATCCAAAACAAAAACACAAACATAACATGATAAAAATAGATAAAAGTATTTTAAAGAAAAAAATTAGAAGAAACCCCAAAATCTAAGATGAAATGCACAATGCAAAAATCACGAACTCATGAACAAAAACACACTTGAAATGGAATATACCAACAAACAATAACATTATATACTTCACAAACCACCCACAAAAACTACCGTTAACTACCCACTAAACCAAAAAAAAGTGACTAAAAACAAAGTAACTGCTACAAAAAAAAAATCGCGAACAATCATTTTCAAAATAATAAACACAATCAAAGAAAAAATAATACCAAAATACAAAGAAAACTCAAGTCTAGACCAATACAAACCCACTTCATTTTTCTTAAAAAAACATGAGTAAATAAATAAAACTAGTTATTGTTTATCATATAGATCACATCAAAATGGAGAGAATGACGATGGATACTAAACGATCATAATAAAAAAAATCAAAACAAAATAATAGCCCCAAAAATAACACAATGCAACCGAAAACTCACAACAACAACTAAATGCAAACGAAAATGAAAAGACAATAAAAAGAGAGAAACGACCCAAAGCTTGCTCAAAAAAGGAAGCTACTGCATATTATTACATTACACCTAGGTTCTAGACTACCTGCATGGCAGCATATTTTTATTTTTTTATTTGATTTTCTTTTTAGAAAAAATAATAAATGGAACAAAATAAGACATTTTACAAAAAAACAAATAATATTAAAATATAAAATAAAAAAATGCAAACGACCATTATACCCTCACAAAACACCAAAACAAAATTTTCAATTTTAATTGTTAAAGTATAGTCTACACCTAAAATATTACAAATATATCAGAAAAACCTCATAAAAATGAAAAAAAAAATTCGCATACAAAACTTAAAGGAAAAAAATGTCATATTTATCAAACTTTCTAAAAAAATCTCATAATTCTCCTCCACATAATAATATGTGCCCACAAAATATGATCCAAAATATTACACACAATAATATATTCGGTGTGCAAATGTTAGACACAAATTTCATATTGGGCCTTCTCAACCTAAAAGAATCAAATGAGAAATTTAAAGTTCCTACCCAAAATACTTATTTATTTATATAAAAGAAATTAGACTGGTACTCACTTTTAGATAAACCTTTTAATTTTTACCCATTTATTAATCATCTTACTTCTGTACCCAGAATTGTAATGAATGCTCTCATTATACCCTTTCTCTACACAAGGTGTCCAGGCCTGCTGTAAAAAATTAAATTATATTAATTATAGTTGCCAAGATTTGAACTCATGTCCCCTGTGATAGCATAAGAAGCAACACAACCATCAAATTCTACTCTTTTTATTGTTAGTTAATAGCTTTGAATAATATTCAATGTAATGCCCCGCGTTTAGGGCACCGGGTAAACCCTAGTCGGGTATTTTAATTCCCTGTATTATGTATTATTTCGGGGGAATATTTTATGTTACAAGAAGTTCATGATGTTTGAATGCTAGTCATATTGTGGTAAGTGAAGTTTTTTAGAAACCGAGACCTTTGGTCGTGGACCGGGTCAAAAACCCTAATCGGGTAAAAATCTTGGATAAAATATTCTTGATGGAATAATATGGCAAAACTAAGTTTGAGCATAAACTTTTAAAAAAATAACTATAAGTTGTTTTAATAATAAAATATAAGTTTGGTGATGTCGCATTTGATTTAAATTAATTTTTCTTCACTAAGAAAAAATTAATCAAAACTATACACTATGCTAAATGCCTTTTTGACTTTATGTTCAAACTTATTTGAGGATTAATAAAATTAAAATTAAGGGCACTTTGAGGAATGTGTGGCTGGTTATGTAGAGTGCTTGAGTGGAAAAAACTTGCCCAATAGAATTTCAAGATAATAGCCTTCATTATTTTCCCATGTTATCTTTTTTTTTTTATTATTATTATTGAAAAGAAAACTAAGCTAACTCAATACTCAACCTCACCACCCAAAGACCCCAACCGAAACCTCCCTCTCTCTTAATTTATTTGATTTTTTTTTCAACACACACTCATCTCTCTCAAAGCTCTCTTCTCTCTCTATAAATTTAGAGCACCATTGAAGAAGCTCCATTGAAGGTTTTAGAAAGAGCTTGAACCAAAGTTAAGAAAAAAGGGTGAGTTTTCTTGTTCTTCTTACCATCTTTATTTTCCTTCTTCTTCCTATGTTGACCGAACCTTTAAGAGTTCTAAAACTCAATGCATGTTAGTTTAACACTCACCACAACCATCATTTCAATCCTAGGTGTGGTTGATCCAAGTGTGAGCACCATCATCTACATGCATGCAAGCTTAGAAGGAAATTTTTGAAAGAGGTAAACCCTAGAGAAAACTCTTTTTAAGCATCCCTCTCCTTTTATTTTTCTAGATATAATATGATTCTTAGTGTTTATGGGAAGGGATTTAAGTGTGTGAAGTGTTGAGAAGTGGTCCTAGACACTAAGAGCTCAACTATCCCAAAGGCTTGAACATAAAGAGGTAAAAATATTGATTCTAACCATAACATTTTAATGGCTTTAGAAAATATGAATTTGATTGTTGTTTTGGGAGTTAAATTAGTTATTTGGGTTGTAATAAGGTTATTTATTTGGCTGATGATGCATGCATGCATGTGGTGTTTGGTAGCTTGGAATCCAAAGTTCCATAGGATTGGTTGATGCATATTTGTTGCCAAAATTTTTCAGTGGCATCCAAAGGGCCAAATCATACCTAAACGACCTAATTATTTAATGAGAGTTTTTGAAATGTGTTATTTGAAAAGAGTACAAGATTTTAACATCTTGAACCACTGAAAAATGTTTTATATAACTCAAGTTATTAGCTTTTTGGGAATCTAGTGCAAGCAAGATTAGGGTTTGGCAGTTCCGACCTTAAAAACTTTGAACAATTTGTTGAGTGGGTAAAACTTATAGGTCTCTTAATTTATTAAAAATGGACATTTTTTATTTAAAATTTTAATAAAGCGGAAGATAGCGTTTAACACTTTTATTTTATAACGAAAATAATAAAGCGGTAATGATAGTTTTCTTTAGGCTTAAGAAAGTGGTATCTTTATGCAATTGAGAATTTATTTCCAAATTTTCGGCACCATTATTTGTAGGCATGTTTTTATGAATAATGTGATAAGGCTATAAATTCAAGAGTTTAGTCTAAATTTTAAGAGTTAAGAGCAAATGCTTTTAAAGGATTGAAAATTTGTTAAGTTCATTCCTAATCGCTCAACTTAAAGACATAAACTTAATTAATCAAAAGCCATAATTAATCCAAGTCATTGTGTGGTTTCACTGCAGTGTTATCTAAGCGGGAAGGCTCGCTTCTGGATAAAATATTTCCACAAGCAAGCGCTAAGGAATCAGGGTAAGACAACTTATGATATGTTTGGCTACAACACGTTAATGACTAGTTTAGATAACTAAGTTATAAGCAAATAATTTGAACTAGTCTTGGAAGGTTTACTTAAGACCGTGGTCCTAGAGGGTTCGCATACTCATTACTAAGGTAAGCAGTCTGGCTAGCTACCACGACGACTATGAACTCTGGCTAGCTACCGGGAACCAAGTAAAAAATTGGTTCGCCACCGGTGGCTATGTAACTAAGGTCGGTTAGCCACCGCAATATATAGGAAGTCCAGTTTAACGCCCGTACCATAGGAGTCTCGTTAAACTCTGGGACACATAAGTAAGTTGATTCCGATTCCGGCTAGCTACCGTGACAACTATAAACTCCAGCTAGCCATCGGGGAATTAAGTAAGAAATTGGTTTGCCACCGATGACTATGTAACTAAGGTCGGTTGGCCACCGCAACATGTAAGAAGTCCGGTTAACACTTGTGACATAAGAGTCTGGTTAAACCCCATGAAAAGTAAGTAAGTTAATTCCGGAATCAAATCTCTATGACTAAGAAAGTATGTTTAATTCTTTTAGGAGTCTGGGTAACCAGTGTAACTAGTTTACACCCGCCGACATCATGGTACGATATGTTAAGATATACTAAGATATGTTAAGCTATGGTAAGATATGTTGAGATATATTAAGTTATGTTGAAGGTTCCTCCAGAACCCTAAGAAACTATGTATGTGAAGATATGAATGACTATGTATGTACATTCAGATATGAATGACTAAGTATGTATGTATGTTATGATATGAATGAATAAGTATATATGTACGTTAAGATATGAATGACTAAGTATGTATGTATGTTAAGATATGAATGACTAAGTATGTATGTATGTTAAGATATGAATGACTAAGTAAGTATGTATGTTAAGATATACATGACTAAGTATGTATGTACGTTAAGAGATGAATGAATAAGTAAATATGTATGTTAGGATGACTATGTAACGACCCAAAATCACTAATATGGCTTAAGGGCCTTGATTAGTGTGCCGGGAGGGCATAATTGGTTTATGTGTGAAGTTATTGATTTAATGCATGATTATATGATAAGCATGCTTGTATGATTATATGAATGTAAATGTGGTTATATGCTTTAAATTGTGAGAACCACATTATTATGTGGGTAAATCTGCAGCAAGCGACTTGAGGCGATCCTAGGGAGCTAGATAGCGGGAAAGTCACAACGGGGCTTAATATTTGACTTTGGACAAGTCAGGGGTATTTTAGGTATCGAGTGGTTATTTAGACTATCGGGTTATGGAAATAAATAATTGGAGATATATTTGAGATTAGGAAGTCTAGGTGGGAACATTGGGGAATTTTACCATTTTGCCCTTGGGTACGTTTCCGGTACCCCGACCTTTGGGATTAACTTAATTGCTTAAGGATAGACTTAAGAGGCTTTAGAAAATAGTAGAAAAAATTAGACCGACTCTTTCCTCTTCCTCTCTTTCTCTCTCAAAGGAAAAACACAGAACTTAGAAATTGTAGCTGGAATTCTGAGGATTGAAGCTAGGATTTAGAGGATTAGCTCAAGGATTAATTAAGGATTCAATCAAGGACTAAGGTAAGGATTGATTCCCACTCTCTGTTGTTGAATTTTTTTGATTTTGGTTGTGTTCTAAGTGGTTTTTGGGTTTTGGATTTGAAGATTAAATTGAAGCTAGAACCTTGGAAGTTAGCATAGGAATCTCTTGGAGGATTGATTCTGCAGTTAAGGTAAGCTCGAATTTATGGTTTAATGGCTGAATTTTGGTGTTTTCATGGATGGTGTTTGTGTTCTTAAGTTAGTAAGTTTAAGAGATTGAAATAGGTTTTTGATGGGTTTCCAGTCTAGGTTTCAGCTGGGTTGTGTTGCTGGAATTGTATGGGAAGTCTTTGGGTAATTGAGTTGTGGAGTTGGGGGTAGTTTTGGAGAAGTTTGAATGAGGTTTAAGAGTTAAAAATGGAGGTTTTTTTGGGCACGAAGGGTTGGGCCGCGGCTCTGTTCTAGAGCGTTGTGGCCCTGCGAAGCAAGGAAGAGCCGCGGCGCCTCAGGGCAGGGTCGTGGCACGTGTTTGTCTTCAGAGAGGCTTAACCTTTGTTTCAGGGGCAGGCTGCGGCTAGGTTTCAAGGGCTGCAGCCCTTGAGGGCATTTTTTATCTTTTCAAGGTTTTAAGAGCGGGAACCTAACCTAGGGTGCTCGGGATCGATTCCACCACCGTGTATGGTGGAATTTGGTGTCCCGGAAGCTAGAACTTCACCCAGAAATATCAACACGATTATTAATGGTGCTCCCTATCTTGGTTGTGACTAGGTGCTAAGCTAGAGCTTGGGAAGTGTATCGTGGTCGAGAGGCGTCGCTCGTAATCAGTGAACTTGGAAATCAAAGGTAAGAAAACTGCACTCGGTTGTGTATTTGTAATGGGACTAAGGGTTCCCTAATATGTATGCTTTGAAGGAATGGTATTATGCCATGTAAACAGTAAACCAACGGCCTAAGAGTGCCAAAGGTTACACTAGCGCACAGGGCGCGGCTCGGCCACTGGTAGCCGAGGATAGCTTATTATGCACTGAGCTCGGTTTAAGCGGGTCAGAGTCAGTGGGGTAAACAAAGGGTGCGGCCTAAGTTGTCGGCCCTAATTATCATGTGACTTTACTGTTAGTAGTGGTTAGCTGCATCGTTGGTTCTGTTTTACATGCTATGTGATTAATGTGGAACATTAAGTGTTCGATCATGCTTATAAGATTATTCATCAGTTATTGTTGTTTGTGATGCATATTATGTTTTCTTGCTGGGCCTTGGCTCACAGGTGTACGTGGTGCAGGTAAAGGCAAGGGAAAACTTGATCAACCCTGACTTGAAGGGCTCTGTGAGTTGAATGTACATGACCAGCTGCTCAACCGCCACGGTTGTGAGGATGACAGGAACAAGAGAGCTATAAACATCTGTTTTGCCTTAGAGTGGTCAAGGGTTGTCTGTATTTTGGAGATTTTGTAAACCGACTTTTAAACACTGTTTCTTTTAGGATCCCATGTGTAAAACTATTTAATTATATCAAATGTATCTTTTGAGACCAAAACCCTTTTTAACCCTAGCACATTTATGGTTAGTGATACGTTTTTAATTAAATGACTTGATTAGCAAGTCCTGCACCTTTATAAGTACACAGTGTAACAGTCTTGGCTATCCAGAACGTTACAACTTGGTATCAGAGCATCCTAGGTTTAAGGGTTCCTGAAGACCGGCTGGACATGTACATTCACTTCTAGAGACAAGCTCAATTCAGGGTTTGGTAATGTGTATATGTTCTTATATGCTTATATGCTTGGAATGAATTATGAATGTTGTTGTTCATTGGATTAATAGGATGTATGAAATATTGATAGGGCCTGGCCCTTGACTGCTGTATGAAAACATTAAGGCATGCTTATTAGCATCGCTGTGCATGTAAATGAATATTTGGATGATTAACTGTATATTGTGCATGAATGAATGCTTTTATCTTAGCCGTTGCGTGGTAATGTTGGGGCATGCTTATCAGCAGCCGGTGCATGTGGATGAATGCCCATATTTTGAATGTTAGTGATTGGTTATGTTTCTTTGAGGGATTTTGGAGAAGCTTTTACCCTGTCATCACGGTCTGATTGCTGAGTCGTTGATTGCAGATTGACTTGGATAGCTATGCGTCCAAGAAAATCTACACGGCTAGCCGGCACTAGGTCTGGGACCGGGGGTGATGACCAGGGCCAGATTCCTCCGCCAGTCCCTGATAACTGGCAGCAACTTATGGCAGATATGCAAGCGCGCTTGCAGAGTCAAGATGAGCAGATTCGCTTGTTGCGACAGCAGGCTCCATCAGGGAGTGCTACCCCTATTGTACCACCTACAGTGGTACCAGTTGTATAGTCTGGGGAGGTTGGGAACAGTTGGAAGTCGTTGTATGAGCGGTTCAGGAAGCAGCAACCCTCAATCTTTGAGGGGGGACCTTATCCATTGAAGGCTGAGCAATGGCTGACTATGATTACAACTATTCTGGATTTCATGAGAGTAGAGGGGCATGACAGAGTGGCCTGTGCCACCTATATGTTGAGGGAGGATGCCCACATCGGGTGGGAAGTGGCATTGCAGACCAGGGATGTTACTGCAATGAGTTGGGAAGGATTTAAAGATATGTTCAGTCAGAAGTACTATAATGTTGTTGTCAGGGCAGCAAAAGTTAATGAGTTTGTGGGTTTGGTGCAGGGTAATATGACTGTTATAGAGTATGCCCTAAAATTTGACAGGCTTGCGAAGTTTGCACCAGATCAAGTGCCTACTGATGTTGCTAGGTAAGATAGATTTATCAGGGGGCTTAATGCTATGATAGCCCGGGATGTTAGGATTACAACGGTACCTGGAGAAACAACTTATGCCCAGGCCGTTGAGAAGGCTCTTACCGCTGAGGAAGCAGAGAACAAGATTTGGAGGGAAAGTGCGGTGAGGCACGAGGGCCGCAGAGTGGTGCCTCCTTATTCAGGGACAGGTAGGGGCGGAGGCCCCAGTGACTTCAAGAGAAAGACTCCTAACACTTCGACCACTGCTGGTCCTGATAGGAGTGGTCGGGGTGGTCAGGGTGGCCGTCAGGGTAGTGGCGAGGCATGGCAGACCTATCCAGAGTGCCCAAGGTGTAGAAGGCATCACCTGGGCGAATGTCGGGCCAAAGCTTGTTTTGTGTGCGGAACAGTGGGGCATCTCAGGAAAGACTGCCCAACAGTGAAGAAAGGTGAAGCAGGAAAAGTGGATAGCTTGACTCCAGCTCGAGTATTCACTTTGACACAGGCAAAGGCCGAGGCTTGTCCCTCAGTTGTTACAGGTCAGATTTCTAGCGTTGGCTCTCCTTTTACTGTATTGATTGATTCTGGTGCTACACATTCCTTTGTTTCTAGTAAAGTGATTGATAGATTGTGTAGACCTAGTGAATATCAGACTGTAGGGTTTGGGACTTTAATGCCTACAGGGGAACTGGTAATCTCTAGGAGATGAATCAGGGCACTGCCAATGATGGTTGATAGTAGGGAACCTTCGGTTGATCTGATTGAGTTAGACATGGAGGATTTTGATATGATCTTGGGGATGGACTGGTTGGTTAGATATGGGGTTACTATTGATTGCAGGAAGAAGATGGTGACTTTTGAGCCTGAGGGCGAGGATCCTTTCGTCTTTGTGGATGCGGTGTGTGGACTCCGCGTACCCATGATTTCTACATTGAGGGCCAGAGACTTGTTACAGGGTGGATGTATAGGTTTTCTGGCTAGTGTGGTGGACACTACCAAGGTGTTGCCAGCAGGGCCGGGAGAGACCAGGGTGGTTTGTGAGTTCTTGGATGTATTCCCTGAGGAGCTACCAGGATTGCCGCCACGCAGGGAGATTCAGTATGTTATTGAGTTAGCATCGGGGACAAAGCCAGTATCAAGGACACCATATAAAATGGCACCAGCAGAGTTGAA